>NC_140594.1:471230764-474158264 GCF_964204655.1 Triturus cristatus | reverse complement strand
TTGTTTTGCCACAGTCATGACTGTGTGCAGATCGTATGATAGGATGCCCTCTTTCTTATGCCAATGACTGTGTCTAGGGGGGGTTCAGGATACTTGCCAAGTAGAGCATTTATTAGGCACATGGGTAACTGAGACAAGCATAATACTTTAAACAGTATTGCGTTTTTAGTGAAAGAAAACAGAGTGGCCTGAGCCACTCTGTATTGGCCCATCAGTAATCTCTATTATTAATACTATGCAGCAGTGAGCACGGATGTCCAGGAGGCTGATACTACACACAAGACCAGCTGGATGCAGAAAGTAAAATGCATGCTGGTAGCCATGGCCTTGGGACAACTGAGAGGATCCCATGGGCCACCGGTTCCCTCAAAGGGATATGAAAGAGCTAAATTGGTCGATGACCACAACTGATATAATAGGATCAACTGAGCACATCGTTGACAGGAAGATTGTTAGAGTTTAAATTTAGCCTCCTCTATGAGCCCTACCGGGATTTTATATCCAAGCCCTCCGATAGAAAACTATACTTTCAATTTCGGATGGGTACCCTCCCATTAAAATCTTTAACATGTAAATGGCATACCACAGATAACAGCAGATGCCAGTTATGTGTAGATCAAGAGGAGACCTACTCGCAAATTTTGTTTGTCTAGCCTATGAGGCCACACGGAAAAAATGGTGAAGGCTGATATGTAAAAATATGGGCACTAGGAGCAGCAACACTGGGCACTAGGAGCAGCAACACTGCACGAAGAATACTGTATTCAAATACATCTGAGCAGTGTGCAATATCATTTGCCAATTTCTTGGGTTGGATGTGGGTAATACGCACCAAAATGCAAACCTTGTCTGGGGCTAAACGACTCAGCTGCCAATACAGTGCATATGATGTAGTTTAGCCAGCAGGGCTAGTCTTATTCTTACTAATTATCTCTGGAGTATGCTTGGTAGAAGCAGAGCCCATTATCATACAGTACCTTATTGTGTATTTGTACTAAAATAAAGTATGTGGCATGTTATATACAGTAATAAGCCAGCCCTGCTGCTAAATAAATCAATGCAGCACCAGTACTGGTATATGATTAACACTGGCTTTTTTAGACTGTTGATGTTTAAACCTAAGCATTCCAAAGTGGAACAATGAATGATTTTAATTGGTTATTGATCTTTTTGTCCTATGTATATTCCGAATTAGGATTTTATGATTTACTTATTCATAAATGTATATATCCTTTGGCTTTTACTGGAAAATTACTTTGACATAACTAAATGTTTTATTTTTTTATGTTGATGTACTTTTATGATCCGTAAGATCGAAATAAAGTGATGATGATATCTATTATTATGTCTGCCTGAGACGGCGCATGCTCTGCTGCTTGTGAGCCTCTTGTAAATATTTTTAAAAAACTTTAAAAGGGTTTAGAGCCCACCATTACTTACTTAGGGTTGGCTTCAGCACAAATCATTTCCTTGCTTCTCATTGATCAACAGTTCTTGCTTTCCCTTTCTTTCTGTACATGTCTGATTCCGTGGAGCATGGACCATGTACAAGTACAGCTTCCTGTCTGCAGAAGAACTTTTTATATTTTTACTCTAGCAGTCCATAAAAGTGCATGTTTAGAGGCCCTTTTTATCCCTCCCTGCCTCTCCCACCCCATGCTTGCCCCATCTCTGCCTCTCCCACCCCTTGCTTGCCCCATCCCTGCCTCTCCCATCCCTTGCTTGCCCCATACCTTCCGCCTCCTCCCACATCCTTGTTGCTTTCCCCATTCCTCCAATCCCCTTCAGCATCCTTGTTGCTTGCCCTGCTCTTCCCACCACCTCCCGCATCCTTGTTGCTTGCCCAGTAGCTTTGTTGCTTGTCCCTATCCCTCCTACTCTTCCACTTTGCCATTGCTTTCCCACGTCCCTTCCACGCTCTCCTGTATCCTTGTGGCTTGCCCCAGCCCCTCCCACCTCATCCCTTAACATTGCTTGCCCCGTCCCTCCACTCCCTCCTGCGTCATCAATGTTTGCCCTCATCCCTCCTATCCCTCTTGCTCCCCGTCTAATCTCAAAGTGCTGCCTAAGTCATAGTGCCCCTCCTCACACAATTGTTTGCCATGCGGCACTGCTGTGCAAAATGGCTGAAACAAAACGTACTGTGACCCGGTTAATGCTGGCCACATCAAGGCATTTTTTGTTTACTACTTTAATAAGCTGTGTTGCACATCGGCTGAGCTGCTGTGCAACATGGCTAAAAATGATTGACGTGGCCAATAAATCTAATGTAGGTAAGACCTATTGGCTTTGCCGATATTTTTCATTCATGTCCTCGCTTCAAATGAGTCTGTTAGGATGCCCTGTGTTTTATAGGGGACATTGGAGCACTGTGATAGACATACTGGATGGACATTCAGGTTGAGAGCGGACTATAAAGTCCTCTGACTCGTTACACCCGTGGGCCTTCTGCTTTCTGGTACCCCCACTATTTGTGTATTGTTCCCTCTGTACCTGTTCTTTGCATCTTGAAGTTACGCATGTATTAATATCTTTCTGCTCTCTTTCCATAGTATCACAAAAACTTGATTCATTTTCATGATATCAGTTTTCAGCAGGTTAACTGTCCTTGTTAATTTCCAGCATACTTTTAGTACCCTGCACAGCCATTAGTACATCATGCAGTATTACTTATAGGTTGCTGCTTGTTCCATCTTTGTGGTTGCATGTGCTTTTTTTCCTGATTAGGGTCCAATCTGCTGTTCTGTTACATTTATTCCATCTTTCTTTGAGTGTCACCCCACTTTATCTCGACCCTTTAGATTTGTGGGTGTCTTCCTTTCCATGATGTGGTCATTTCTCTGGCGGTTCAGGCTCTGCTCAATATCTCTATCTATTAAGGCTATTCAGGGCAACCACTGGCTTATTGTTGGTCTCTAACCGAAAGGGGTAGAATTGTGGGGTTTGAAACGAGTCAACACTTTCAATTTAGGGAGTTGGTTGAAGACTTTTGCGATAAAGGGAACCTAAAGAAAAAAAAGTAATCCAGGTTCCAGATTGCAAGCCCATTTATAGGCAGTTTCTCCAACCCCTATCTATGGTGTATTTTAGGAGTGCAGAGAAATGTTGAACTTTTTACTGCTTAAATATTCAAATTGAGAACTGGGACATGACAAACCTGTTATCAATCCTCTGATTTTTGTATGTTTCTGTTAATTATGTTGCAAATATTTTAGCTTCAAAAAAATAAAACTTGTCACAAGCACGCTTAAGTTAGCGGTGATTTTAAAAGTTTTAAATTTAGAGTTGTCACAATTGGTATAGTGCTCCAAAAGTCTATGACCTGTTTTAATGACTTGTTAAAAAAAAAGAAATTGATAAAATATAACATTTTAAAAAAGTGGCCGAGCTAATTAAGTTTCGTGACCACTATGATAAATCAAATGAGTTAACTGGTGTCCGTAAAGGTGAACTTTATGTTTGAGCTACCTTAGAGAGGGCGCCCCAGAAAACACTCCATTATACTGTCCCTGTGGCCTTTCTGTTTTCTTCTCATCTCCTTGTCCCTATTTTTAGTTTTTTACACTATGATTACAGTCCATTGTCGGGTTGGTTTCTTCTTCAACTTTGTCTTGTGGCAACCCATTGCTGTTGACTCATGCCACACAAGTTTATTTTGTATTGCTCTTCCCACTCGGTTGATGCTGTTTGCATTATCACTTCTTCAGGCACTATATGGGGTTAGGGAGGGGATGCATTCTCTTTACCTGCTTTACAAAGTCTACACTGGCGGGCACCTCCCCCAGCCACCCGATCCACTGATTCAGGGGATGAAGGCTGTGTAGTTTACTGGGTCCACTCCCTGAGCCCGTTCACATCCGGGTGGTGAATAGGCTGGAAGGCCAACTCCTGTCTGCCAAACAGATTTCCAGCCCCTTCCTCCTTCAATGTCAGAACCCCAGCTTGGGAGTTTGGGGGAAGAGATAAAGAGCCAAGCCTAGGGTGTCCAGGCTCACGTGTACTCCTCTCCTGGTCACTGCATCCCTGGGCCATCTGTTATACTGGCACTCCTGCCTTGCGCACAGGCAGGAGGGGTGGCAATATGATCTTGCTGTGCCAATTGTCTAGGGGAACTTTACCCTTCTCAGCTCATCCCCAACCGCTTGCACAGGCCTGCTACCTCTGTTCCTAGTGGGCCTGGACAGTGCCTCCCCTAGACCCCCAGCCCTTGGTTTTGGTATTTCTTAGGCTTTCCTGGTCCTACTGCTAATCTCCTTTGCCCGCAGCCGCCTCTGGACATAATTAGCACAGTCAGGTTCTCAGCTTTTGCTATGCTATGCTATGATGTGGCCTGTTCAATGCTGGTCAGAGTGGATGGCAGAAGCTGAATAGGCTTGAGGGATTACTCTTGCCAGGCACCGGTGCTTGCCATACATACAGCTATTTTATGTGATCAGGCTACACCCCTATAGCTGTAGTTTAACTCTGTGTTTGATGGTAGTGTACATAGGGTAGGATTGGCACATTGGGGCAGTAAGTGCCCGAAGGGCTGGTTTCACAGGTCAATGTGGGGCTCGTTTTTTGGCTGTTTATGAGCCTGTTTTATGGTCCGGTGGGCTGGTTTTCACTGTTGATTTCTGTGAAATTACCAGAAACCTTGCCAGCAACATGCACAAATGCATGCAGTTCCATACCTTGAAAGAAATATACAGCGTATCTTTACGACTTTACAACTGCCCCGATTTAAAAGCATGGGTCACTTTTTAGGTCTTGCCTGGCGTAAGACTGCGCAGACATGCGCAGTCTCGCTGGCAAGAATTAATGTTTTAGGGTAGATTTCTCTAGTGGGCTTTAAGCCCCGCCCCTCATTTCCATTGGCTGGCGTCACCGTTTATGCTAAACGGTGGCCAGCCATTGGAAAAGAGCGTCTAGTGAGGTACACTTTTCTCTTTTAGAGCCGTCCCTGTTGGACTGGCTGCCCCTACTTACTGCTGGCGTAAAAGGTTTTTTTTTATCTTTATGGGGCCAAACACATGGCCCCATAAAGTTAAGAAACTAGTCATGCGAGCCAGTCCAACTGGGACGGCTCTAAAAGACTGAAGGCGTCCTCCCCCGACTCAGGTGCCGACAATCCGGCTGCCATATTTAATTAAAATAGTCCAACCTCAGGGTCGCAATTAGGCCTGGGCGGTAAATTCCGTTCCGTTCGCGGAATTTGCGGAATTTGGGTAATTTCGCGTTCCGCGGAGAACGCGAAATTGCCCAAAAATCTGCGTTCCGCGATTTCGCGAAATTTTTTGCTTGTTCGCGTTCTCAATATGCGTGTTCGCGAGATATTTCACCCCGAGCACGCAAACAGCGATCGCGAACAGGAAAAAAGTATCGCGAACAAGCAATTCCGCGTCTTCGCGGAATTTCTGCGTGTTCGCGGAGATTTTTTACCGTTTCGCGGAGATTTGCGTAACACAATTCCGCAAATTCCGCCCACCCCTAAGCAATTCGACACCCTAAATTGCAACAACTGTCTGTTTCTCCACTCGAGGCCGCGTCTTCAGGGCCCGTAACACTAGGCTCTACTCTTTCTTGGTCGGCGGCCATGTTAGGTGAACTCACCCTATCCGCATCTCAGGCTGCACGATGGCGGTAGCTCAGCGGGCCCCGCACCACGGCGCTTGACGTCACGCGCAGCCGCCGCCGGTTTCGGGGGCCATCGAGGACGACTCTTCAGGCCCCGTCCGGGGTTCGCGCTGGTGAACCGGAGGCTGAGGCCGCGCTCACCGGTGCTGACACAGGGACTCCGTGAGGTGGCCACAGGAGGCCTTGGTGACCGAAGCCCGGTGAGACTGCGGGACTAGATGTGTAGATGGCTCCGACAGAGGTGATTGGAGACCCCGAGTTAAGAGGAAACTGAGGGGGGCACCAGTGAGAGGAGGGCAAGAAACTGAGGGCACTGCAGGGGCGAAGAGACTGCAGGTGAACAGAGGAGGGTAGAGATACTGGGAGGGCACTGCAGGAGAGCAGAGGTGAGGAAGAGACTAAGGGCACTAGTGAGAGGAGGACATATACTGAGAGGGCACTGCAGAGGCGAAGAGACTGAGGGTGCCACAGTGAGAGGAGGGCAGAGACAACTATCTGGCACTGCAGGGGCATAGGTGAAGTCTACAGGGGCACAGAGGAGGGCAGAGGCACTGATCTGGCACTGCAGGAGAGCAGAGTTGAAGAGACAGGTGGCCCGAGGAGGGCAGAGCTATTAAGAGGGCCCTGCAGGAGGGCAGAGGTGAAGAGACTGAGGTGGCACTCTGGAACTCAATCTGGAACAAGCACTGAAAATGCAATAGGTCTATGCTATATAATACCATTAGCAAAGCAAATGGCTTTAACTTAATAAAAGGCGAGGCCTATTGCATTTTCAATGCTTGTTAAGCTATCTAATTTGCTAATGGGACCGCTTATTTTGGTGCCCAGGCCAATTTTCTGTCCCAGTTTGACCCTGTAGTGCACAATTGCTTAGTGGTATGAGGGAAGAATATGAAATCTATTTGAAAAAGTAATGGGCTCTGCACTTCTTTTAGTGTTAATTGGTTGATCTGGGATATTATTAAAGTACTGTTTGATGGTTTTCAAAAGTGCTTTGCTTCGGTCAGAGTTTTCTTTTCCTGTGCAGAGGAGGGTTCTTGTGAGGGAAATCTTGAAGTGTGGTTTTAACCATTTCTTGTCTTATTTATAGGAAGCTTGTTTGCTGGTACATTGTCAATACCATTTTTGTTTTCAGGATGAGGTTAAGCGATTCTACTTGGTGGGTTTATGTTGGCTGCGGGGTTCAATTGTGTTGCAACAAAGTGCATGATTAGCTTGAGTGTTGGTGCGGCTATCTTTGAAGTTCTAGTGAGTGTAGGTTGGTGTGGAGGATTGTTAGAATATGATGGATACAGGTGGAATTGGTGTAATTGGCTACACATTGTATTGGGATTGTGGTTTGCATTTTACTGAATGGTGATGCTAAATGCATAATCTTTCTGTTGGTGTGACCCTGGTTCAAAGCTGTGCTTATAAACATATATATATTTTTTTGCATTTGGTTTATATAGATTTACAAATTACGTAGATTGCACAATATAAGCAGTACTGTACACATTCAGTTTAAACAAGTTTTGATTTTTCATTTGTAGTGCACTTTCCCTCTGGTGCTCTGTCTTTTGCAGTTAACATACTTATTGTTAATTAGCCATTGTTGTGTATGAGATCTTACCCAATTAAACTCTATCACTCTCTGTTGGGTGGGGGCACGTGCTTCCTCCGTCATATTTAAAATTCTGGTGTTAATCTTGTCAAGTCCTGTTATAACAGGGTTAGCGTGTTGCTAAAACAAAATAAAGAAATCAAAAACCAAATGATAACAAACTCCAAGCCTTTAAGCTCAACTTTGCAGGTGGGTGCATCTCGGTGTAAATGCGTGGTGTCTGAGTGGAGGTGCACTATTGCGGGTGGGTGCTTGATACGAATACATGGTCATTATTAGGGTCCATATTGCAATTAGATTTGCAGTGCCGTCCTCTTAAATGTGGTCTTCTTAGGTGGGTTGTGTTCCTATTCGCCTATTGATTCACAGGTGTGTTTGCAGGCGTTGGTGCCTCCTTTTCTCCCTCCTCATCACTGCTAGTCTGTCCCGGAAACTCCCAGGTATGCATTATTTCCCACCCCTGATCACCTATAGGATGTTGCCTAAGGCCTCTCGCCAAGACCCGTTCTCTGTTACGTAGGGCCCTAAAAACTTGGCTCTTCACTAATTAATTGTTGGGTTTCCTTCTGTGCCTCCTGCAACCACTGGCTCTATCCGCAGCACCTTGATGCCTTTGGGCAAAGTTTGCACTTTATAAGACTAATATTCATTAATTCATTCATTATTCTCTGAGGGGTGCTTGGCCCTCACTGCGGCCCAGTTTGTGACGTCCCTTCTGCAGTCCTCTACCCGTGGCCCTGCACTAGTTTTCGATGTCATAGCTACCCGTCTCTTAGCCAGGGCCATTTCTAGGTCTATAAACCTATTCCCCACTTTTCACTTCGGTGGGCGAGGGAACAAGCCTAGCATGCATCCTGCTATCGAATGATCTACTGCTCTCCCCAGGGTGGTTCCAACCTGTCGTCCCTCCCTTCCAAAATGTACTTACTACATCGCAGTCCCAGACCATGTCTATAAAGTCTGCATCTGGAAGGGTACACCTGCAGTCTATGTGGGGTCAAGTAGGTCATATGTTTATAACTAAGCTGGTTATATTTCAGTCTAGTTTTGCAGGACACTGACTTCAGCGAGGCCAGCACCCTCCCCCAGTTTCGATTGGTAAGTTCCCTATTTAAGATCTGTTCCCATTTGGCCAATGATCTGAGCCAAGGGTGTCAGAGTGGCTTCTGTCAGCGCCACATAGAACCATATCTGAAAGAAACACGTTAGTTATAGATTCCTTACCTTAAAATTATCCCTAGGCGTCAGACTGGATCCGGAGAGTTTTTTTCCTCCGCAGTACCTCTGCCCATCGGAAGGTGGCGTTGGTTGGCTCAGCGTTCGTCGTCCGGCGTTGTGGTCGCCGGGACGACATCGCGGCAGCTACTTAGACACCGCCCTCGAGCGCTGACGTCAGTTCTTTCTTTTTCCGCACCAGCCAGCGCAGATCTGGGAAGAGCGGTACCTCAGTCATTATTTGACTAACTTTTTCTTGACTTTTGTCGATGTGTTTTCCAGAGTTTCCGACTCCGTAAGGTGCACGAGGGATGCCCAGTTTCAAGCCCTGTTCTTGCCATCACATGATGTCTGTGACGGATCCGCACAGTGTCTTTTTTGCCTGGAGCGCGACCACGACCCCAAATCATGTTCCGACTTCCAGTTGTTGACGCCAAAGGCTTTGCGGGAGCGGTCCCGAAAGCTGCTTGAACACCGGCAGTCGGCTCTGCGCCGTTCGAGGTCCCTTTCGAGAGGGAGGTCGAGTGACCGGTCGCGGAGCCATTGCGGCTCGAAGTCATCGAAGTCTTCACACTTGGGGTCGGGTGAGTCGAAGCATAAGAAGAAGTTAAAGCATCGTCGCTCTTCGACTGCTCCTCGTCGGTCGGCCGATCCGACGAGGCGTGTGGGTGGTGCCACCTCAGCGGCTCGGTGTGCGGAGCCCGACGGGTTGACTCCGAGCTGCTCTTCCTTTCCGGGACCAGGAGCGACCCCCGCCCAGCTTCGTATGTTCTACAAGGTGGTGCAAGCCATATTTGTGCGAACCGACCCCGCCGGGGAGCCTTTGGGCCCCGCTGACTCGGTTGGAGGGCCTAGGGCTTCGCTGCCTGGCGGCTCTGGCCCGGCGCTGCAGGCCCCCCTTGGATCCAGGCCTGGATCCAGATCGGCGCTGGTTGACCTTATTACACCTCCACCGACGCTGCTTCAGACGGCACCACTACCGTGCCAGACGCCGGTCGTTCACCTGGCCGGCGTCTACCCCAGCCTCCTACCCGACGTGGACACGGAGCCGGACTGGCGTCGCCCGATGACAGATCCGGTGCCAGGTGGGGTTTTCATGCCCTTGTTCACTCCTGGGGCCTCTTTCCAACCACAGTGGCACCCATTGGAAGATGAGGACTGGGAGGGGTCAGGTGACCCTTTAACTGACCAGCATGAGCCTGAGCAGGACTGGAGAGAGTAACTGGGGGATGCCAGTGTCATGCTGTCTCCTCCTACCGTGGCTACGGAGGCGGGAGCATCATACGCTGTAGTGTTGCGTAGGGTGGCCGAGGCTCTCCACCTCGAGTTTCCTACGGTGGCGGTCAGGACTAACCTCCTGACTGAGGTGCTTCAACTGGCGGTGAGCTCTTCGGAGACCCTGCTTCTGTTTAATGAGGCCCTCACCGACGTCCTTTTGGGCACCTGGTCCAGACCCAACACGGGGGCTCCCGTGGACAGGATGATCGCCCGACGCCGGCTCCGGGTGACCCCACTTTCCTCTCCCAACACCCCACCCTGGAGAGCTTGGTGGTCCAAGCCTCCACCTCCAAAAGCTCCTTCCCTACCGCTCCACCGGAAAGGGAATCCAAGAAGCTGGGCCATCTTGGAAGAAAATGTTCTCTTCCGCCAGCTTAAGTGGTCCGTTAACACCGCGTGTCTCATGGGCCGTTATTCGCACTGTGTGGGATACGGTGGTGCAAGTGCTGCCTCAGTGTCCGGAGGAGGCCCGGACAGTGCTCTCCCATGCTGTCGCCGCCAGGAGAGATGCAGCCAAGTTTACAATCCGTTGTGAGCTGGATACTGCTGACTCTCTAGGCAGGACCATTTTATGGACCAGTGGATGAGGTCCACTGGCTTTTCAGGGGATGTCCAGAACACCTTGATGGACATGCCCTTTGAAGGCCGACAAAGCAGACCACGCCCTAGACCGCTTCAAGGACTCACTGGCTACAGTCAAGTCCTTGGGTCTCTCCTCCCATCGGCGCAGTCTGCTCTCAGACCCTTTTGTGGCTACGGAAAGGGTGCCCCGCTACGCCCTACCCAGGGCCACACGCAGCAAGTTACCTAACCTTCGCGCGGCCGGGGGAACCAACGATGTGGTTCTGGGGACCAGCGGGCGGGCCAGTCTACCAAACCCCCATCTCCTCTCCCCCCCCCCCCCCCCTCCCCCTCTGCAGCAGCCTCCAAAGCTTCCTAGTCCGACCTTTCAGGCCCATCAAACGCCAGTGGGCGGCAGGATTCGCCATCACCTCCCCCTCTGGCGCACCATCACTTCGGACAGGTGGGTTTTGCAATAGTCCGAAGGGGCTATTTCCTCTCCTTCAAGACTGCCACTCCAGCCATGCCACTCCACTACCACTGCATGTCGGAGGATCATCTGGCCCTTCTCCAACAGGAAGTTACAGCTCTCTTGGCCAAGGAAGCCATTGATCGTGTTCCTGTCCCAGAAGTAGGTTGTGGTTGCTGCTCCCACTACTTTCTGGTTCCCAAGAAGGACAAGGGCCTGCGTCCTATCTTGGACCTCAGGGACGTCAATCGCTTCCTCCGGAAGGAAAAGTTCAAGATGTTGACACTTGCTCAGGTCTTGTCTGCCCTTGACCCACAAGACTGGATCGTAGCGTTTGACGTGCAGGACGCTTATTTTCACATCCCCGTCCTGCCGGCCCACCGGCGTTACCTGCAGTTCACCGAAAGCCACAAGCACTTTCAGTTCACCGTGCTCCACTTTGGCCTTACCAGCACCCCTCAGGTGTTCATGAAAGTAATGGCAGTGGTCGCAGCTCATCTGCGCAGATCAGTGGTTTAATTCTTCCCCTATCTCGACGACTGGTCGTCTCCCACCTCCAGACTACGGCAGATCTCCTGCATATGCTGGGGTTCTCCATCAATGTGCCGAAGTCGCACCGGATTCCCTCTCAGAAGCGCCTCTTCATCTAAACGTTTCTGGACACGGCGCAGTTTCAGGTCTTTATGTATGATTCCGAACTTTGTGCCTCTGTCCCGGGTTTTGGTCAGAATGACCCTGAGGCTGCTGGGCCTCATGGCCTCCTGCATACTGCTGATCGATCATGTCAGGTGGCATATACAGGCTGTGCAGTAGAACCTGACGTTCCAGTGGGCGCAGCATCAGGGGAATCTGTTTGATTGTGTCCAGAGCTCGGAGGGTACTGCTCGACAACTGCAGTGGTTGCTTATGAACCAGGATTGGGTCAATGGCAGATAACTCTCCCTTCCCCAACCTGTACACACTGTGTTGACAGATGCCTCCCTTCTGTGATGGGGCGGCCACTTGGGAGAGGCGGAGATCGGAGGCCTCTGGTTTCCGGAGGAGTCCGAGCTTCACATCAACCTTCTGGAGCTCCGAGCGATTCGGCATTCCTTCCCTCTGTCTGGGGAAGAGCAGTGCAGGTGTTCACGGGCAACACCACCGCCATGTGGTATAGCAACAAACGGGGCGGTGTGGGGTGGTGGACCCTATGTCAGGAGGCCCTTCGCCTCTGGACATGGCTGGAACATCAAGGCATTTCCTTGATGGTTCAACACCTGACAGGTTCTCTGAACTCCAGGGCGGACTAACTCAGCCGCAGGTGCATGGTGGATCACGAATGGCATCTTCTCTCGGAGGTGGTGCAGGGTCTCTTTCAACAGTGGGAAGAGCCTTTGTAAGATCTATTCGCCACTGAAGAGAAAGCGCAATTTCAGAAATTCTGCGTGTTGGAATTTCCAAGGCGGCACTCGCTAGGCGGCGCTTTTTGTCGCGAGTGGAATTGCAGTCTGTTGTACGCCTTTCCGCAAATACCACTTCTGCCCAGAGTGCTGAAGATCAGGCATGAACGGGCCCAAGTCATTCTTGTGGCTCCGGATTGGGCACGAAGAGTCTGGTATCCCGAGCTACTCAACATGGCATCCGAGCCAACAGCCTCTTCGGGAGAATCTTCTAACGCAGCACCAGGGGACGGTCCTCCACCCGAACCTGTCCAGTTTCCACCTCCTTGCGTGGAGATTGAGCGGCAGCAGTTGAAGTCTTTCGACCTGCCTCCTGAAGTTTGTGATGTAATCTTGGCAGCCAGGCGTCCCTCCGCTAAGACTGTATACGCCTGCAGGTGGAACAAATTTGTGGCATGGTGCACAGCAAAAGCTGTGGATCCCCTTTCTGCCCTTCTTTCTGAAGTACTCTTGTCCCGTCTCTTTAGCCCAGCAGGGCTCTGCACTGGGTACTATCAAGGGCTGGCTTTCTGCCATCTCTGCTTTCCTTCGGCTGCCAGATCAGCCTTCTCTTTTCAAGTCCCAGGTAGTTAACTGTTTTTTGAAAGGCTTAACGTATCTTTTTTTCCTCCAATTCCGTTCGTTATGCCTCAGTGGGACTTGAATCTGGTACTAACTTTTTTGAAGTGCGCTCCCTTTGAGGCGCTTTATAACTGTTCTTTACTCATCTCTTAAAACTGCTTTCCTGGTAGCCATCACTTCCGCTAGACGATTGAGTGAGCTCTAGGCCCTTTCTTGTCTGTTCATCCGAACAAGGTGGTTTTTAGGACCCGTCCATCTTTTCTTCCTAAGGGGGTCACTGCCTTCCACATCGGGCAGACTATTACTTTGCCCACTTTCTTTCCGCCTCCTTCAAAGGAGGAAGAGATGCTCCTCCGTCTGGACCCAAAAGGTGCACTCTCCTTTTGTCTGAATCGCACAAAACAGTTCCTGCTGGATCAACTTTGTGCTGGTTACGTGGGTGCAAATAAGGGTCGGGCCGTGCACAAACGCCCCATTTCTAGATGGATTGTGTTGTGCATTAAGGCTTGTTACTCTGGCTAAAAAAGGAGCCTCCAGTCGGGCTACGCGCTCACTCCACCAGGGAGATGGCAGCCACTACTGCCTTAGGCAGAGGAGTATTTCAAGAGAAGAGAGGAACCCTTGATCGCCAAAAGGACTAGGGTAAAACTGAAATTGACAAAGGAAACGCCCTCTGGGATTTGTTTGAAAACTTATATACACACCTGATCATACATAACCAACCCAACTTCATACATACAATCATTCATAAAGGTCACCGCCGACCTGGTGGCTACAGTATATTGGCCCAAATTTTCATACACGGTCATAGTGTTTGCAATTTGCCAAGTTCATTTATTATAGTTTTAAAAAAAACTGCAAAAAACTTGATAAACATTTGTATTAAAAAATAATCACAAACAAATTATTAAACAATCACATGAGTCACAATTCAAATCAATAAACCAAAAAACACGAGAGATAAACCAGACCGTTATCTTTGTCTTTGGTGGCCACACCTCAGGTTGATAATCCTATGCACACGCCCTGATATCTTGTAAACCATCAACATCTAGGGCGATGTCCGTACAGATGGGTTTATGACAACAAAAAAGGGTGCGTCAATGCGTTTCGAAGGCTATCTCTTATTACACCCTCTTTGTCAAGACTGAAAATTAAAACCTCCTGTTTCTTATTAATCTTTTGGTGGGTGAACGATAAATCCCTCTCTAGCACAAAATGTTGTAATCCTAGGACGTTGTTACCAATTAAAATAATACAATGGATTTTGTTGCAAACTAATGGATAAGGATGATGCTTGTGGTTTTGGAAGACCCCACTCCTAACTTAGGGCTCCATCAATCTTCCCTTTGTGTCCAGGTTTCTTGTTGAAATAGGTACCGTCTCCTAGCCTTTGCTATTGGTTTCAATGCCGGGATATATTTTGCCTTTAGGAAATCTTGTTCCTTAATAAAACTCTTCCCACTCTTATTTGTATCAGAGCATCATCAATTATGGCTCTCTTGTACTTTAAACCGGCGGTCCCTCGATCCGTCCTAGGACTATAACTATAATAAATGAACTAAGTAAATTGCAAACACTATTGACCTTGTATGAATATTTGTGCCAGTATACTGTAGCCACCAGGTTGGCGGTGACCTTTATGAATGATTGTGGTATGTATGCAGTTGGGTTGGTTATGTGTGATCAGGTGTGTGTGTAAGTTTTCAAACTAATCCCAGAGGACGTTTTCTTTGTCAATTTTAGGAAGAGGAGTGCCTCTAAATGACATCTGTCAGGCGTCTACGTGGGCATCGCTGCACACGTTCACAAAACACTACTGCCTGGACAGCCAAGTCCGGAGAGACGGCTTCTTGGCCGTTCTGTTCTCCAGGACTTTCTAGTGTGATCTTGGTTCGCAGACTCACCACCGGGGTTGGTATTGCTGGGGTATCTTTTCTAAGGTAAGGAATCTATAACCAACATGTTTCTTTCAGATGCACAAGTTACTTACCTTCGGTAACGATACATCTGTAAGAAATATTAGTTATAGATTCCTTACCGCCCCACCCATCCTCCCCATTCCACGATTTCTAGGTTTAAGGGACATCCTTTCATGGCCCTAGTTTTGTGCACCAATGGTCAGTGTCTTGCATGGCGCTGCGTTTCTGGCACGTAAAGTCGTGTACAGACCTGATGTCCGCGCGAGAGGGCACTGTCTAAGTAGCTTCCGCGACTGCATCCCGGCAACCACGACTAACGCGGAGCCGGCCGATGCCACCTTCCGACGCTCAGAGGTACTGCTGACAAAATCTTTCTGGATCCAGTCTGACACCTGGGGGTAATTCGAAGGTAAGGAGTCTATAACTGACTGTTTCTTACAGATCTATCATTACCAAAGGTAAGTAACTTGTGTTTTAGTTGGTATCCAGCTGCACCCAGGTTAAGCAATGCATGTAAGAGTGTGTGTTTTCGGCTCTTCACTGCTGCTGCCCCATAATGCTCCAAAGGTGTGCATCAGGGCTTCATATTGTAGGAATTGTCCTATGGGGATGCCATTGTGTTCTACTAAGTCCTCAAAAGAGATCAAAGCGTTCTCACAATAACAATCTCCTGCGGTCTCTATACCTTCCTGTGTCCAGGCAGATAGTTGCTGCTGCCGCCCAAATATTGTTTGTGGAGCTCCGTGGGGTAAACCCACCGATGGAAGAATCGGTGTGTATCTTGGAGTTTCCACCATATTAGATGTGCATCGTTTCCAGGTTGTTATGGCTGCTGTCTGCAGTAGCAACTGATAGGGGGTCACTGTTTTGTAGTCCAGTATCTTATCTAGCAGATAAGTTGGGTTTGTGCCAGCTGGAGATAGGAATGTTACCTCAGTGTTCACCCCTTCCAACACTTGCGCCAACCATTGCAGTTGGGAGGCTAAGTAATAAAATTCTAATTTGGCACTCCTAAACCGCTTTCCCTCATTGGACACTGTATTGTTTTCAGGGATCCCTCTTTTGTCCTACCCAGCAAATTAAGTCTCTCACAAGTGCATCTAATTGTATAAACCATCTCCTGGACAGAAACAAAGTTAAATTAACAAAAGTATAGGAGCTGAGGCAACATGACCATTTTAGTTAGTGATGTACACGCCATGATTGTTAGCTTCTGGGAGTTCCAGAAGGAGACACAAGATTTGAGCGAGCAGAGCGCCCTATCCAAATTCTCCTCTTTAAGGTCGCCTAACGAATGATAGATTTGGATCCCCAGGTATTTAAATGTGTTCTGTGCCCAATTAAGGTCTTCCAGTAGGTCCTCGGGTCTAGGCCCAGGGCCAGACAGGAATCGGGTAGGTTTTCGCCCTGTTGACCTGCAATCCCGATAGGTCAGTAAATCTATTCATAAAGTGCCATGACTGTATCGGAGCCTCATTTAAATAGACCAGGAGGTCGTCTGTAGATGGGAAATTGGTATAGTTCCGCTCATCTACGTCTATTCCCAATCCATCTCCAAAATAGTGCAGCCAACCGCTCTATTGCTAGAGCAAACACTGGAGACGGGGCACCCCTGTCTGGTTCCACACAAGATTTTGTACTGGGCAAAGACTGTCCTGTTCATTTTGACTGTCGCTGTGGGCTGTGCGTATAGTAGTTTAACCCACTTGATCCAGCCCTCTCCCAGTCCTATCTTAGCCATGGTTTCGAACAGGTATTCCCAGCCCTCTGTGTCAAAAGCCTTCTCTAAATCTATTGACAAGATCGCCGCTTCCGGAAACGTTCCTGCAGCAGTGGGATATAATATTGAATATAGTCCTCTCAGATTAAAGGAGGTATTCCGGGTCGGAATAACCCCATTCTGATCCGTGTGTATTAGGGTTCTCATATGTGGGAGTAGCCTGAGTGCCAAGACTTTGATTAGGATCTTAAAGTCCATGTTCAGCATGGATAGGGGCCTGTATTCTGTCACTCGGGCTCTTGGATTTGTCGTCTTGGAGTGGAATCACCAGCTCGTTTTGTGTTTCAGGTAAGTAACCTAGTTTCAGGGATTCCGCATATAGTCACCAGTCTGGGCGCTACCAGTGAGATCAGTGTCAAGTAAAACTCTGCCGAGAGCCAATCCGGCCTCAGCGTTTTCCCAGTGGCCATTGAGGTTATGGCTTGGCGGACCTCCCAGCAACTCCTGGGTGGACTGGTCCAGTGTCTTCTAATGTAAGGGCTCAAAAAAACTCCAGATGGCTCCCCGCGCGGTCTGAGGTGGGGCTGCATAGAAGTTCTCATAGTATTCTCGGAAAAATTAGTTGATTGCTCCTAGTTCGTATATAGTGACATTCGTTTCTGTACTGGCATATGTAATCTGGGTATCGCGTAGTTCCGGCTTGATCAACCATGCGAGTAAGCGGCCAGCTTTTCCCTCTTCTTCCTGGACCTTATTGAGGTCATTTTTGTATTCATATCTTTGTAAGCGGTCCAGGACTTCCGTATGTTGGGTTTTGTGAGCCTTGTATTCTGTCAGCACTGCTGTGTCTGTACCCCAAGCGTTCTCCAATTCGCGCAGGTTGCCCTCAAGAATTTCTAACTCCCTGTTAGTGTCTTCCTAACTCCTACCGATTGGCCCAGGCAATGCCCCCGGGTTACCACCTTAAAGGCCTCCTACTCCACCAATTTCTGAGGCGCAATGTGCGTTAGCCGCAAAGGTCTCGTCACAGGTAACTAGAGACTCTCGAAAGGGGCCTTCTTCCAACAGTCTAGGGTTAAACCTCCATAGTGGTATCGGAGGTCTTGGCAACTGCCCCCTGTAGGTCAGTAACAAGGGGCTATGATCGGAAAGGGTACGGCCCAAATACTCTGTGTGGGCAGCAGACTCGGTAAAGTCCGGGGTGCAAAGGAAAGCGTCTAATCTAAAGTGGAGAGAAAAAGGAATATTCTTTCTCTGTTACATGCTGAACCCTCCAAGTATCTACTAGTCTCCAACGCTCCTTCCATTCCTGGTAGCCGAATGTTGTGTGGTGTGTTTGTCACATCCATTTAACCACCCTGTGAGCAACACATATCTCCCTTCTTTGTCAATCTGGGTGTCTATGGCCTCCAAGGGAACCACTGGTGTCGCCCATATCCAAGCCCTCCTGGCATATGCTGAATAACCAGTTGCATACAACTGACCCCGCCATCTCCTCCTTAAGCTCACTATCTCAGCTTGTAAAAGGTGAGTTTCTTGAAGTAGGATGATCTGTATGCCTCTCCTCTTCAAGTAGCTGTGAATATTGTCTTATCGTGCCCATACCCCTAATATTCCACGTCATGAGTTTAATAATGTGTGACGTGTTTGTCATGTTCGGTTGTTGGGCTCAACATTTCACCCCCCCCCCTTCTCTGCCACCCAATCCACTCCCAGTCACTGGATACATTTCCCAACCTGCAGAAAAAACTACTATAAAATGTTAACCGTAAAAAATAAGTGTGCATTCTCCTGGTTGGATGAATGCCCATGAGAAATGAAGGCCAAGTGAGATGTTAATGTGGTCAACTGGGGTGATTTGACATCCCAACAAATATAATATTTTCTGGGTTCAGCCCTCATATCCATGATACCAAAAGCTATCCCAGCAGTAGAGTTTTGGTGTTTCACAAATTAATTTCTCTTTAGCTGACCTTGTCAAATACTAACTGGAGAAGTGATGGAGAAATTGCTAGGAATGCTGTCCTCCTGCAATGCTGATTCCTATTGCAGAATTATAATTGTATCTTCTCCAGTAATGTTTGCCAACATAAGTCTGAAGCCCCTGGTTTGTGGTATTGTTAAATCTAGTTCCTAACAGAATACATCGATGAATATGACAAATTTATTTTTGGGCAGACCATTGGTAAAAGCACAGCCTCGATTGTCTGCAAGGCTGCCTCTGTGATTGCATGAAGAGTACCTGTGATAAGCCTGTCAATTCACGGTAACAATAAGCCTTTGGGTTCTACACACAACATAGTGGACACTCGACTGCATACACTCAATATAGAGATTTGGCACAAGATTCTAGAATTTTTGCACTGCATAGACAGCCTTATAGAAGGTAGGCGCCAAACTTCAAGGGCCTGTAATACAGCTTAATGACAACGATTTGCTAACTGATGTACTTCCATACATGTGAATCAATTGCAAGCTTTCATTCAAGAGATCAAGTACCTTTTGACATTGCAAAAATAAGGCTTGACTTTCATTTGTACGTTGGTAAGACTACATCTGACCGCTATTGGCACAAACAAACAACTTATTTTTGTTCTTAGCATTCCTCTAATTGAGCCTTTTTTACACCATTCCCGCTCTATTCTCTATTAATGGGAACAATATTTGAAAAATTACATTAGGGTACTATCCAAGCTTCAACCTAGAAGGTATTCTTTTTGACCACTGTTCTACTGCGACATTCCCAATAAGCATACCAGTATTTAACAATTGGATTTCTTAACTCACATTCACAAAACATTTGGATTTTACAGCCTACTACTGAAGCACAAGGTGTTAAAACAGTTTTAAAGACTTCATTTGCTACACCCACTGCTAGCTTCTGTGATCACAGCATATGATCTATAGCACTACATGCTGCTAATAGAGAACATTACTGACCTTTAACTATCGGATTTTAGTTTGTAGCTTTTTACATTTTAATCGGCCCTACCCTTCCTCCCTTACAGCTGAGTAAAGTAATGAAATTACAATTCTGATGAGCACTTCTACCTGCAGATTCCTCACTTTTCAAATCTCCTACAGGCAACAGACTGGACCTTGGAAAGTTGAAATAGTACTCCAGTGCTGCCAAGCGGTGCCATGGCTCCAGTTCGACCATGTACATAATGGGATGCAATGTCACAGATCTGTACATGGTGCCACTTCTGTGTTGTGACATCTGTTCTGTTTTTATTCCTATGCTCTTCAACACTGATCTGCAGTTGTTTTCCCCTAAAAAATTACCCTGTATACTTTTGTGTGAAGCACTGCTTTAGGGATAGTACCACAGAAGAAGGTCCGGTTGCAACAGTTGACATTTGCCATTCCTAGGACCCTTCTTTGTGTGTTCACGGTGTCATTCTTTGGAATCTGGACTCTACATTCTCCTCAGGGCTGTTTCTGACCATGCCTGCATGTTTACGGCATCCATATAAGACCCAACTGTGCTTTCTAAAGTGTATGGAGACTGCAAAAAGCATCTAACACATTACTTCTGTAGGTCTAGATCATGGTTAGATGCAGAGACGTGACCCCTTTCAAGAAACAGTATTTCTACTCTTAAGAATTTTCAAGTGGAGGAGTTTGCTTTATCCAGACGATCCCATTATTTCACCCAGGCTTGACTATGCTCCACTCTCGTTAGTCTCCCTCTGGTGTGCCTTCAGCTCCAAAGTGCCTGTGGCTACTTTCTCCATGAATCTACTGGTTTCCTCTCACCCCAGCGATGGTCATCTCAGCCCATAAACTTTAGCTTGTTTCAGTATAGGCACTGTTCTTTTGACCCCGAAGGTCTCCCCTCTTGTATCGATTTTGAATCCAAACTCTGTGGTGCTTTAGCACCCAGTTTTTTGGCACAAATTGAGCACTTCATTTTTTTTTTTTTTTTTCTTTTGGGCTCCCAGGGTTGTTTCCCAAGTCTCAGTGGATAGTTTTACTGCCCCAGAGGTAAAGGCTGGCGTGGATTTGCTCACTAATTTGGTCGCTGAAAAGGATTCTTGGTTTGCCACAAAATCTACATGATCTCGACATTTCTGGTGCAATTACTTCTGATTGCTTTTCAATTGTCTCTTCTGAGGACTTAATACTGTTCACAGAGGTGTTCAGCAAGGTGGCTGAGGCCTTGGACTTGCCTTTTCCCGTGGCAGAGATTAAAACCAACATTTTGAGTTGAACTCTACAAACTTTTTATTCTGTGCCACCATTTTTTGGGGCCTTTTAATGAGATGTTGGTCATGTCCCAGTAAAATAGATTAGTTTCTGTGTAAGCCATCCATTGTAAGGGGAGTTGTCACTGACTGGCACCAGTCAACTCAACATTTTTATCCACTCACCGGATAACAGAGAGCTTAGAGTTGGAGGTTCCCGATTTGTGGGTGGCTGAACTGATCCGTACTGCCTTTCTCCAGTTGAGTGAAAAATGTTGTAGACTGAATTGATGGGGGAGAAAATGTTTTACTCTGGCATTCTAGGTCCTCACTTTGGTAACACCAGCTCTCTAACACCACATATTTGCTGGTGTTAATCGCATGGTCTCTAGGAAAAGAACGAATCATGGTTTCTCTTTTGCTTAAACATTTTGGCCCATTTGGTTGAAGCAGTTTGTGATAACGATGGTTTCACTATACAACTCCCTGTATCTGGTCTTAACACCAGGAACTCATTGGCTCGGGCTTTAAGCTGTGCAATGGTTTTTCATAGACATGACTGGTTGAGTTCTTTTTTCCTTAATGGTGTTACTCAGGCAAACCTGCTAGATGTGATCTTGCATGCTGCTGCTAGGGGGATGTATTGATCTGTTGTCTGAACATCAGTTGCAGCAATACTCTGTCTACAATGTTAGAAATTGGTGGTTTTCCCAGAGCTATGACCTCACAGGTGCTACTACCATGCCCACCTTGATTACCAGCTCTGTCTGCGTTTCCGTGATTGAGTGGAGGGAATTGTCATTTTACGGTCCCATCAATTCTGATGGATACTTCTAACAGCAGATTTCTCATCTTGATTCTCCCCATGTGCTACACTCTATCTGAAAGCTTTTCTTCAGCAGTATTTTTGCGCACTGCTAGGTGTCCCTGAGCTGCTTTGTATTGGTTGTGTACCACCTTGGAAGTGAAATAGCGGAGCTGCATATAAGCATCCTCTTGTTCGCTGGTGCCAGTTCCTTTCTTTCCACGCCATCCAAGATGGATGCTCTACTTCCAATTTCGTCAGCCTTCTGACAGCTTCTGCCAAAACTAATTCTAGTTTCCACATGAATGATTTCCCCTCCCAGAACTACAGGTTTCAGAACAGACCAGCAACTGTAGAAAACAGATGGCGGTCAGGTACGCACACAAGGTGTTTCTATTTATATCTAGGTTGTAGGCATATGTATCTTCATGCACCAGAAGGCAATCTAGAACTGAGAGGCTGAGTTGTATGTTGCCAAACACATGTAGTTGCGGCCTATGTGTTAGTCCCGCTCCATGTCACTAGTGTGTCCCACTCCTGGTCCTGTTCCTGCAAGCATTCAGTTGTCACTTTAGGCCCTCTGGTAAGTCAAAATTCAAGTTGATGCTCAAACCTAGAGAAGGGGGACTTGACCCCATACTTCCAATCTGAACTGTAAGAAAAGGTGCAAGGTCGTCATGACGTGGGCTATTTGCCTTCGAGATCTCCGGTCACTGAGCTGATTTCTCAGCTGTTCCTTGTGTTCCAGAATTTCCCAGGCCATTGATAATGCCACAGAAGTTTGCAGCTGTCAAGTAAGTTGTGCTGCAGATTTTTGGTGTGCTTTCGGTTCCCCTCTGAGAGCGTATATTTGGGCCCCATGGAATCGCAGGTCCACCAGTTAAGTTACAGCCGCTGGATCTGTCGTCTGGTCACCTGACCCCATACTACAACACTCTAGCTCCAAGACTTTAATTGGCCCCTTCCAGGTTAACGCGGATACTAACACCACCAGTGCTCGAAGAGGATCCTGTTCTGATACTGAAGTTGGACACAGAGCCGACTTTGGCCCGTGCTTCACTGATGCTGTATTCTGAGATTGCAAAAGAGCAGCCTGTCAAGATGCAACTGACTTTAATACAGTGCCTCTACCGTGGCATGTACAGCAGCAAAGGCATCTTAATCTTTTTGTTTCTGATTCAGAGGAAGGAACACCCTAGGATATATGATAATCAAGATGGTGGTGATGGGGATGGCTTTCTCCCCAATCACTGCTTAGGAAGAGGCCAGTGGGATTGACACCTCTCGTGAGGCAGGGTTTGACTCCATTTGATCCACCAACAGAACAAAGTGCCGCCTCTGCAGTGATGGTCCCAAGAGCAGCTGAGGTTCTAGATTTACAGTGGCCGTTCAAAAAATAACAATCTAGAAAGAACTTTTACAGCCTGGGTCATCTACAGCTGATGCCTTGATCCCTTTCAATGAGACTTTCATGGATACTTGATGACTACTTGGTCAAAGCCTTGTTCTTGACCATGGGAAATAAACAGGTGGCACAGACCCACTCCTGGCAATCCTGATTGATACCAAACACTCTACTCCAGAGAGCCTTGTGGCTCAGACCTCAACCAGTAAAGTGAATTCCAGTTAATTCTTGACTACTTCTCTGGATAGGAAGTATAGGAGGACTGATGCTTTCGGTCAGTGTATGTTTTCCTCTCTGTCTGGCATTCCGGTCAGTTAATGCCATTTGCTTACTGAATCTCTGTACATGTTTCCAGTGGGGCATTTCTAACAAAATCTTGCCAGCAGTCAAGAACACCTTCCTGCATTTTGGGCACAAACAATTCATGATGGAAAAGACCTAGTCAAATGTGAAATTCAAGCTGGTCTGGATACTGCTGATTGCCTTGGAAGGGCAGGAGGTACTAGTGTTGTAGTTAATCACCACACGTGGATGCGCTCCCCCCCCCCCCCCCCCCCCCCCCCCAATTTTCCAGTGCTGTGCAGGCCTCCCTCATGGATATGCCATTCGTTGAGTGACTCCTTTTTGGTGAGAAGGCAGGCTCTGTGTTGCAGCGTTTTGAGGAAAGTAGCTACATGGTGCTTTCCTTTGGTCTTTTGACCACTGCTAAACAATTTCTATCACCTGGTAAAGGTGTGTTACTATCGCGGATGGCTAGCATGTAGACAGTCCAACAAACCAGTACAGCATTCAGCCTTGTCCTTTCAAGGCCATGGACTCTGGTTTAGCACGCAGCGCACGGGCCAACAGGGGCATCAGTCCACCATTCATCTTTCCCTGGTGCAACAGTGACCAAACCCCTTCAGCTAACCCTTAGTGACATGCCCATCCCAGTGGATGCAGGGTCCATCATTTCCTCCTAGAGTTGCAATTCATCCCATCTGACAGATGGATCTTATAATTCGTTCAACAGGGCTATACCTAGCCTTTTCTTTTTGCTTCGCAACTTATCCCCCCAGCTTCAAAGTGAATTTCAGATGAGCATCTGTCCATTCTGCTGGAAGAGTTGCGAGTGTTAATCTACAGGGATCCTAGTGAGAGGTTACCGGACTCCAAAAGAGAAGGTTGTTCCTCTTTCTATTTTCCCTGTACTGCAGGAGGATGTGGTGAGTGCTTAGGCTTCTTTTGGAGCTTCAACCGCTAAATACCTTCCTCTGGAAAGTCCAATTCAAAATGATCATACTGGCCCAGATCCTGTCTGCCCGGGATCTGGATGACACTTCATATAACCAGTCTCACTGATGTTGGCTTCAATTCAAAGTAGGCTGAGAACGTTTTCAGTTTGCTATGCTCCTTCTGCCTCTCCAGCGCGCATCAGGTGTTAACAAAAGCGATAGCTGTTGTGGGTGACCATCTTTTGAGGTCGGGAGTGCCTGTATTTCCATCCCTTGACGACTGGCTGCTAAAAGCAAGCTTGCTGCGGTCCGTCGTAGACCACCTTCAGACAACAGCAAACCTCCCTGATATTGTTGGGGTTTACCATCACATTGGACTCTTTTGCAGACACTCCCATTCATTGGATCTAATCTGGATACACAAGTCAGTGAGTCCAGCACATTCAGTCTGTTTGTTTCAGCCTGGGTACTGGATCTCGTCAAGCTGCTCTGAGGCTTCTTTGCCTCTTAGCCACCTCTGTCCTCCTTGTCAACTACCCCAGTTAGTACATATGAGCTTCACAATTGAATTTGAAGTTACAGTGGGCCTAGCATCAAGGACATCTGACAGATGTTATCCAAATCTGAGGTTTCACCGGTGTGTGCTTGAGTGTAATTGGTCTAGCAGCAGGCCTCACTTCCTTTCCCACTTGGAGGTGATGTACGTGTCTCTTCTGGGTTGAGCCGGTCTAATGTGAGATGTGAAGATCAGAGACTCTGGTCTCTAACAAAAGCCTGGCTTCACATCAGTCTGTTGCAGTTGCATGTCATTAGTCTTCCTTTAAAGGCCTTCCTGCTGCCCATTGAAAGGAGGCTGGTGCAGGTTCTAATGGACACCACCACCAAAATATGGTATTGTAACACGCAGGGCAGAGTGGGTCCTGTGCCAGAAGGCTCTGCACCTCTGGAGGTGCAGAGCCTTCTGGTTGCCTAGCTAGGGCTTTTCCCAGATGGTTAACTGCCTAGCAGGGGCCTACCAGAGCAGACTAACTGATCAGATAGCATCTGACAGATCACAGTCTGGCATCTACATTCTGAGTGTGTAGACTAGATCTTTTCGCCACCATCTAGTGCAATGTCAAATGTTTTGTGCATTGGAGTTTCCACAAGAATACTTGTTTAAAAGATGCTAGACTGGAACACAGGACTCCTGTATGCCTTCCCACCCATGCCTCGAGTTTTATAAAAACATCAAAAGAACTGGGTTCATGTTATGCTAGCGATAACCGATTGGACCAGAATAGTGTGATAAAACGTACTTTAGGGTATGAACATCTGTCCACTGATCAGGGTGGCACTTTTGGAGGGTCTTGTGTCAGAGCAACAGGGCAGTGTCCTGCCCCTGAATCTGTGCACTCTGCACCTATATGCATGGAGATTGAGTGGAGGTACTGGACTGCTTTTAATATGCTGCCTGAGATAATAGATGCTAGGGACTTTTCCACTAAATACATTTATGCCAGATGCTAGGACAAATTTGTGGCCTGTTCTGGTGCTTGTAAACCCGATTCTTTACAAGCAAGGCATTGCAATTGGCACTAGTACGTTATTTCTAGGCCATTTTGGCTTTTCTATATTTATCATACCAACTGTTCTTGTTTAAATCACCTGTTGGTTATGGGATTTATTAAAGGTTTGACACACATGTTCCCTCCCAAGCTGTTTGTGACGCAACCATCAGACCGTAACTTGGTCTTGACGCTTCTCATGTGTATACTTTTTGAGCAGATGCAGAGTTGCTCTCTGCACCTCCTGATGCTGATTGTCAGGTCATTGCCTGGCCTGACCTCCAAACACTTCTAGTACACCTGCCATAAACCACCTTTTTTCCTTTCAAGTTGGTACTGAGGAATCTGGCAGCATTCTTGTCCTAAATCATGATGCCCTTTTGCATTGGGCAATCCATCACTCTTCCAGCCTTCTTTGTTCACCCTCGTCACTCAAAATAGAAGGCGAGGCTCCATCGGCTGGACACCAAAAGGGCTTTCAGCTTTTACACTGATAACTGCCAAGGACTATCGGGTAGACTATCAATTTATTGTGGAGAAGCAAGGGAAGGTGGTGCAGAAGAGGACCCTGTAGAGGTAGATAGTCCTCTGCATTAGGATCTGCTGCGCACTGGCCAATAAGCTGCCTCCAGAAGGTCTTAATGCCCTTCCCACCTTGGCTAAGGCTGCTACCATGGCGTGGGCAGGTGGAGTGCCTGTCCTTGACATCAGCCAGGCTGCAACATGCGCGGTCATGAAGCACAACTGCTTTGACAGCAATGTCCAACGTGAACTGCATTTCGCCCAGTTTGTACTTGAAAACTATTTTTGCCTTGACCACGCCATAGTCCCTTTGTCGTAGGTAAGTACTGCTTTGGTATGTTTTGCACAGGCAAGGAAACTGCAGTTAAAAGTATTCATCAGAAGAGCAAGTTACTTTTGTAAACGCTCTTTCTGGTAGCTACTATAACTGCAGATTCCTCACCACCCTTCCACCACCCCATTCTGTGGAGTAGCCTCTTTTTGACATCTAAAAATATCCCAAGTTAGTATTCAATACACTGGTAACAAGAATTGTTCACACTCTGTCTGAGGGCATAGAAAGGGAAATCAAAAGCACAGGCGTGACTCATATGTACTGTTCCAATCCATCACTTCTGTGTTACAGACCCAATGTGGAGCTGCCTAGTGGCACAAAGGAACACTGGTGAAGGAACGTTTTTGCTTAGTCTGGTGCCAGGTGAATGTGTTCTAAGGTGAGGAGTCTGCAGTTAGAGTATCCTTACTCAATTTAAGTGACGTGTTCTTATTTTCCGAGTAATCCAACGTCAGACAATGTTGAAGTTTTCCTTCTGGGCAGACAGATGTCTTGCGAGTGGTGCTGTTTGTGCTAGGTTTGCACATCGGTTTAAGCTGCTTCGGGATCCAGTTGATGTACACTCTCCCTGTAGAGAGCATGGTGCATTGTTTGCAAAGAAATGGAATTAAAATGTTTTCTTTGATGCGGGCTAGTCTTCAATAGCCCTATGGTTGGATGTATTTAACACTATAGATGCTCGTCCTGTGTTTTTTTTTTCTTTCTTGGTGGCAAGACTGTCTAGGTTCCATGATGGTTGCTACTTTCCCTAATAAGTTGTCCACACTTAGGAGTAAGAAGGCATATTACCTACTGTTACTCGTTGATAAAGGGTTGTGTCCTGGGTTTTGATCTTGCGTGCTCTGCTGGAATTGCGTTGCCCATCATACATAGCAGTTACTTGAAGTGGCCAGCATGTCTTGGATCAAATCTTCTATCTGTTGTGTTGATAGGAGGTGACTGAATTCTTTGGCTGTAGATATGGGTCTTGTTTTCATGGTACTGGTGCTGTATCGCCTGCAATCTTTGGGGATAAGTAGGGGAGGCACTTGGTTTTGTGACCTAGATTTGATTGTCATCCTCCTGGCGGTTCCTTGATATAGAGCAGATTGATGGTAAACCTGCCTGTAGGAGTTCAGTTGAGTTTTCATATCCTTTTCTGTTATCTTCCTGAACTTATTTAGGACAAATTATTCATGATCGTTAATATCTAGAGTTTTAATTCTGTCCTCTGTGCACATAGTTCTTATTCCTGTCTAAATTGATAAAGGGCATGAAATAGTGTGGCACCAAGAAACTTCTTCTGTGGCATTTCTCCTGTTTACTTTTGCTTGTATTATTCTGCTGCATATTTGTAAACTTTCGAATGGAGGGGTGGGGCATGTTTTGGTTTATGTCCTCTGGTTCCATTGTCTGGCTTTGTATCCCAGTAGGTGTGGTAGTGGCTTTGGTTGTTTGTTCCCTTTGGGATCCACATTCCATGATTCAGGAATTAACATTTCCATATTGGGCTGCCTGTGATGAACAGTTGTATGTTTGGGTGAGTGTTCCAGAAGAAATTCTCATGGCAGATCTTCATGGTAGAAGACATTGTGTAATCCTAAGAAGAAACAAAGTCCAAGTGGGACTCTGCTCCTTTCTACCACCCTTAACTCCAGAAAAGATAACTGGCTATTGGTGTGCCTCATGGTCTTGCTTCCTACCCTCAACGGAGCACATTCTGAATTTGGTCCTGATGCACCACGTATTTTTGGGTCCGTCTGCGATGTTGCTGCAGCTTGAGGCCTTTAATGAAGCCATGCAGTGGATTTTCATTGCTATACTGGTGGGTGGGCCCCAAAGACCTGAGAAGACTTCAAAACAGACTTCCACCGGAGGGTCCACCGTAGACACTGTCTTTGTCCTTAGGACCTGCTTCGGGTTCTCCACTGGGGACGACTTGGGTCTCTGCTCCAACCCGCGAATCCGTTCCTTTCACATTGACAGCATTGCTGAAGCCAGAGGCACCAGAGCAGGATGCTCAACCCATCCTGCTCTCAATTTGAGCTGGATTTGTCCTGGTTTCGACTGAGGCGGCATCCCAATCCTTCTAGTGTGCAGCCATGTGACACTCCCTCTTCTTTAGATACTTTGCCCTTAACTCACGGCAACCAAGGTATTGCAGTGGGAACTAAAGTAACATCTTTGGCACAGACTCAGAAAATAATCATTTTGATGAAGGGGTGGGGTTACTTTTCTCCCCCCAATACGAGGACAATAGGTATTAGAAGATGCAGGATGCCAATGGTCTAGACTCCCTCTCCCCAACACTGGCCTGGTTTTTCCCAACATGCCTCTGACCCTGCTACAGAAAAAGCACCTTCTAATGTCCAGACAGCGGTTCTCGCTAGGCATCTACAGAATCTCTTGCCCTTCAACGAGGCCCTCCGAGATCGTCCAATCTATGCTCTGGACCACCAGTAAACAGACAATCCACTCATTGCCATCGACCAGCACCAGTCAACTCCAACTTTATCACAAAGCATCCTGCGTCTCAGAGCTTGTTGGTACAGGTATCGACAAATCAGGTACATCCTTGCGCCTTCCCTACCATCCCACCTGATTGTGATTCAAAACTCATTGAAACATTTGGAAAACATATGTTCTCATCTTCCGGCCTTACTTTCAGATCAGTGAAGGGCAGCAGTCTCGATTGCCCTGTGGGACGTGGTTGCTCACTTTTTGCCAGCTGTCCGGGACGACATGTGGGTGTCCCTCACTCAGGAAATTCAGGATGGGTGGGACAAAGCAAAGTTTGCCATTCGGTCTGGCTTGGACACAACTGTTTAGGTCGGGCAATGGAAACAAATGTGGCACTATGGTGCCATGGCTAGATGAGGTCTGCAGGCTTTTCTAGAGATATCCACGCGTCTTTAATTCATATACCATACGTTGTCTTTTTGGTGAAGAATCAGACGTAGCCCTGAAACACTTTAAGGCAAGCAGGACTGTTCTTAAGGCTATTATGTGTAGTGTAGTTAATAAGGTTCTAAGTTTATGCATTGCCTTTCTTAGTTTTTTGTCAGTCTTTACCTTTAAGGATGTGTTGGAATGGATGTTTGAGTGCTGATGTTGCACCATTTACGGCTCTGTGGTCTCACTCCTGGGAAGGCACTGGGACAAATTGGAGCCACTGCGCCATCTGATGGCGTAGGAAAGCAGTTGTCATTCTTCCAGATGCAGTGTAGCACTTAGAGGAGAATCTAGAGGTGAGGACTCTGCAGGTAGATCGGATATCCACCAGGAACATAGTTACCAAAGGATAGTTACTTAATCTGTCAGTTGCATGTTTGGCTGTAAATACACATGCCCTGCATACTCATGCCATCTAGTGTTTAATCTGGACCTTTGCCACTTGTTTTTGTTCTCGGCGGTTAGTCGCACGCAGTGGTAGCACAACGAACCATGGAAAGCAGGAGGAATAGGCTAAGGGCACAAACAATGGGCGTACAAGAGGGCAGCAAGCTGACTATACAGATCAGTTGGCAGGGTTAGTGGCAGCACAATATAACACACAGGGCAGGTAGGATGGCAGTGGCAGTACAATGGACCATTGAAGAATGGAGGTAGCAGGAACACTCACATGGACAACTGAGGGAAGAGGCGGGGACGCAAACTGAACAAGCAGCACAACAGACCATGGTGCACAGTAGGAAGGGGATGGGACTTCACATGGACATGGCAGTACAGCAGACCATAGAGAGCAGGAGGGAGGATCAGCGGCAACGCAACAAACCATGGAGAGCTGAAGGGAGGGGGTAGGGTCACGGACTCGGACAACAGAGGGTAGGGGGAGTGGACAGGAATAGCAAGCTGACCACATATGGGAGGCAAGGAGTGAAAGTGTCAGTACAATGGGCCACACAGGGAGGCAGGAGGGGCAGTGGCAGTACAACAGACCATAGAGGACACATCGCTAATGGAGGGCAGGGGGGGGGGGGGTTCACGTCTGGAGCAACAAGATGATAATATAAGGCAGGCTAGAGGGGCAGTGGAAACAACATTCACCATGGATGGTTGCAGGTATGGTATAAGGGGGGACACAGACAACGTTGGGAAGGTGGGAGGGGCCTGGTGCAGCACAACAGACCACTCATGGCAATGTTGAGAAGGTGGGCGGGTTAGTGGCAGCACAAAGGACCATGCTGGGCAAAAGGGAGGGGAGCAATGGCAGCTTATGGGACATGGCAGGCAAGATGGATGGGATGGGGAACACACTGATATCTGAGGGCAGGGGAAGCAGGCGAAGGGTCAAGCAGGAGGGCTTGGTGGGGCATAGACTCAGAAAACATGGGACAGCAAGCAAACCATACAGAGCATACTGCAATATCAGCACAAGGGCCACACAGAGCTGAAGTCGGGAGGCCGGGGCATGAATCTGGACAGTTGAGGGCAAGTATGAGGCCAGCAATTTGACCACAGGTCCTTGGCTTCAAGTAGTGATTCATCAGGGGTCCACAAAAGTGAAATGGTTAAGAACAACTTCTCTGGGTGTTAAAAGTGCTCTCTTGTATGATATTTCACATGATCAAGTCCTTTAGTAAAACAAACTTTATGAAGCCTTTGCTAAACCCTACAAAGGACACCGTCTCTAAATCGGGTCATGCGAGATGGATTGCTAATTGTATCCAGACCAGCTATGCCAAGCCAAAGCACGCACACCCTGTGACTACATCACCAGATCCTGGAAGCTTGCGGTTTTACTAGATTGGTCTACTAGTTGTTTATTGGAGATATTACTAGTGTGTAGGATAGATATTTTTTTATCTCTTCTACTCGGTCTCCTTTGTTGTCACTTAGAAATGTTTCCATGATATTCAGGTGCTTCCTCCCCACTTGTAGTTCTCCTTATATTTCATTACTTCAATCCTCCCCTCTCTCAGGTACAATCTACACCCTCCCATCCCAAGCACTGCCAGACACTGTACGATAGTGCTGTTCTGCCCTAACTTCTACCCCTGCTAACACCATCACTGCCCCACCATTACTGATTAACATTTCCCCCCTTCTCCCAAGTATTGTGGGGCCCAATAACTGCGCCCAACACTTGCACTACTAGCCACGCATCTGTACTTAACCACTTTCAACTTCTAATTTCTTTTTCTTTCCTGCAGCTCTTTTTATCCACCCATGTTTTACTATGTTTATCACTCATCTGGTCACATGTGTCTAGGCACAAAATAATTTTCGCACACAAAAGCAAACACTTGGCTTTGTTGCACCTTGTTTTTTGTAACTGCCTGCAGTGCAGATAAGCCACTTTTGGGGCACCTGTTCCCCCTCTATATATAGTTGGACTGGTCTGAAATCGTACTTCCAGATTTCAAATCGAATGTAATTGTACGAAAGCTGCGAGAATTGCAGAGAAATTGTTCATACTTAAGTTATTTTTTTGATAAGTAGGCAACCTCTCTGATTTCGCGGTAATACCAAAAGAGCAATATGAAAGTGCCTAAGTTAGCACTGTCTTAAACATTCTCAATTGAATTTAGCTCAAGTCCATAGATGTGAATGCTTATATTCTTGCCACATAGTGAATCAGCATTTTCAAGATAATCCTTTCCTTCCCTCTGAATTCTGATCACAGTCACTCAAAAATAAAATACTGAATGAATTGCAAAGCTAGTCAACGCTGATGTTGATCAGCCTTACATTAACATAGCTATTGTTTGAAGCAGCCTAAGCCTGTAGGTATACGAAAATCTTAAGAATTTTTTCACATTTCTGTGAGAAAAGAAATTAATATCTGTAGAAACTAAAGTAAAAAATATTAACTAGACTGCAGCCGAAAATATTACGGTTAACCCATTGCACACATGATCAACATTCTTGCATGATTAAAGAACGATCTAATTGAAATATGTATGGCTGTCATTTGACAGATCCGTTAAACTACATTTTGGGTTCTCGTTGAGATGTTTCTCACCCCTCCCTCTCCTCCCCCCTTACAAATTATCTCCATAAGCTTTTGGTGGACTGATGCCAGGACAGCTGCACCCTCACATCTTTACTTAATGGTTTCTTTCGATGTCAGTTCATCAAATCGCAGGCAGGTGCTTACTGTTCAGCACAGCCTGCAGCTCATCTGGGCTGCTGGTAAACTGAGCACCGTAGTCCATTGCCCTCATTGTTAATCTGTATCTGATAGAGACATCTAGCTGCAGATTCCCCCACTTACCCACCATTTCCTGGAGCTGGGGCGACTAGGGCCCAGATGGAGGCCCATTCTCGGGCCTTGCTAGTCATCTTTGGGTCATCCCCTCTCCCTGGCGTGCCTTCGGGCCCCATTTAGGTGGTAGGGGCTCAGATCGGGATTTCGTCAGCGGGTTGGCCCTCTGCGCCGGTCGAGCACCCTGACTCCGCTTCCAGAGTTGCTGCGACGTCAGGACACAGCCCGGAGGGGCATCCTTTTCGCACGTCCAAGCCTTCCATGTAGTCTCCGCACAGCACTGAGTCTTCCCTGTGCTAACGCCGGCAGAAGCTGCGACGCAGTCCTCTACTCCGAGTCGACTCCGTTCCTCACCGCAGGTTTCCACCTCGTTGGAGGTTGTGTCGACACCGGTCTGACGCCGAATAGATGAGGCTCCTGCAGAGTTCATCGAGGCCGTTGCCATCCCCGGCTATTCATTGGTATGTGGAAGCCGACACGGAGGAGGCCCCTGTGGGTTCGCCACCCCCAGAGTTGTTTCGCTGTCCTGGGCAGAAACCCATGCACTGGCAGCGCCTTGGATGTCCTCAGGCTGTAGAGCCTCCACGTTTTAGTGGCAGGCATAGCATTATGCTTTCCCTTACGGGTGACCTGTTGTCGCCACCTCAAATTTCCATGGTGGCTAGAGCGGCTTTTGCGAGTGCGGTTTGCAGGGCTACGGACATTTTACAAGTACAGCCACCCTCAGTCTAATCTGTCCTCTAATCCCTTGCTGGAATTACTCCACCAGGGCACCGTGAAAGTGAAGCCCTTGTTGCCTTTCGGCGAGATGTTGTACTATGCTCATCTGGGGACTTGGGCGAGGCCCTCTTCGGGGGACCCGGTGGATCGTGCTATTGCACATCAACATCGCCCTGCTCCAGAAGACCCTGTCTTTTTGTCCCTCAACCCTAGGGCTCAAGGGCTGGTGATTCAGGCGGCTTCGGTCTCCCTGCCTTCTGCCCCTCCTCCCGTTACTCCCTCCCACTTGGGAATCTCGATGGTTGGAGTTGTGTAGCCGCCATGTCTTTGCGTCCACCAGTGCAGGCCTTGGATACCTGAACGGGCTACTTCTGCCATTTGGGACTCCGTCGAGCGTCTCCTTCCTCTCTTCGGGAGGGTCCTCGGACTAACCTGGAATGGTTGATTCGTGATGGCCGAGAAATGGCACAATTTTCCATTCGGTCGGCCATGGACTCCACTGATTTGGTGTGCCGAGCTATGGCCTGGTCAGTTGCTCTGCGCCGCCATGCCTGGCTGCACGATGGCTGTTTCCCTGCCAACGTCCAGGAGTGTCTTGGGGATTTGCCCTTTGATAGGGTCACCCTGTTCCACAGACCTGCTGACTTGGCAGTTCAACGTCTCATGTCTGGATTTCCATGAGTTCCATGGTTTGTAGTTCTTATTGTAGACTTTGAGTTTTAGTTGCAGTATTGTCACTGGTTTTTCTGGTGCTCCGTCTCTGGGTTCAAGATGTTATGACTCAGACGGACTGTGCGGCTTTTCGCAGTCTTGTCCTTTTGTTACAGCTGGCCAGCTGTTTCTGCATTTCTTTAGTCCTCTGTCTAAGAGCTCGGCTCAAGAGGTGTCCTTTGTTTTTATAGGGATGTGCCATACCCTATGTGGGGTACTTGTTGGCTATTGTATAGCTGCTGTTCCTGGTACGGGAGTTTTCACGGCTCCTGCGTAGTCTTCATAGGATACTTCTCTTTTGTCAATGCTCTACCTGCTGTTGTGGGAAATACCCTCTAGGGAGACCCGCTGGGCTGGTGTGGGTCTCTCCTAGGGAGTTGTGTTGTAGTCTACGGTTGATCCGTAGCTTTTTCCTGTCTCTGTGGAGACACACTACGTGTGTACACACAGGATATGTTCGCTGTCGCAGGCTGCCGGCGGTGTACCTTCCGGTCCTGTCTTGGCTGCGTACTCTCACTTCATGGTGTGGGGGGAAGTGCTTACGTCTACTCTCATGGCTCAGGCCCTGTGGGGCTTTTGCCTGTGGGCAGTTGAGTTTCTGCCAGCTACGTTTCTGCTGCGTGTTACCTTGTACCCTATTTCCTTATGCTCTCCCCTTTCAGGGACTTTGGTCCCTTTGCTTATTATGCTCAGGGGTTCAGGTCCTTACACTCCTGGCCTTTGCGGATGTTTTTCTGATTCACTGTGACCTAGTGGTTCAGGGCTTTCACTATTATTCTAAGGTTCTGTGTTCCGCTCCAGGTGTTTCACTGGCTGTGAGTTACCAATCATGACTAAGGGCACTGTTGCTTTCTTTTGTGTGTTACTGTGCAAGTATTCTTCTTCAGAGTACTCGTTGTCATTATACAGTGTCTGTATGGAACTGTATCTGTCCTTTATCTGACAGACCTCTGTCTGTGTATTTCTCACTCCTTCCTCGTGAGTGTGATGATCAGTACCCCCGCCTGTCTCACCAGGGAGGGTGGCCAAAGTTCCGTCCCCATCAGGGGGCATGTTGTCACCTTTAGGTGTTTTTTGACACTGGTGTGTCCTGCTATGCTTCACACCGGTGCCGATGGTACCTATTGTGCGACATCCCTTTATCTAGGGTGTGCTCTTCAAGTTCCCTCTTGTTTGTCATTTTTCCTTCATTAGAGATTTTAGATATAGATATAGATATAGATAGATATATCTATATCTATATATATATCTATATATTTATATCTATATATCTATATATCTATATCTATATATATATATATCTATCGCTCTACTGGCGGTCGCCATAGGAAATTTCAAAATTCTATTTTGAATAACTTTGGCGCCGATTGACGAATCCTCGCGAAATTTTCAAAACTAATGGGGCGCTCCGCCCTGCTCCTACCCTGAAAGTCTCGGGATGATTAGTCAAGCGGGGGCCGAGAAAAAGGGGGAGTCCCAAAACTCGTTTTCCCCATGGATTTTTCCATAGGGACTTTAGTCGCAGCTACAGCCCGAACGGCTGAACAGAATTACGTGAAATTTGGCAGAGAGGTAGCCATAAGGTCCATGAAGTGCCTTTTGCAGGTTTGGTGTAAATCTGCTCAGTATTTCCAGAGAAAATAGCATTTAAATCAATATATATATCTGTACGCACGCAGCGTGCGTGCTGGGTGCGCACACCTTGCCGTGCGCGAGCGCAATTCTGATTGGTTGTTAGATCTTAGTAAACATTCGAATCGGTCGAAACCAGGAAGTGTCGGCCGCCATTTTGTCTCTCGCACTCTGAGGGGGTGAAAAACAAATGTGGAGAACGTGAAAAGGGGGCAGGGTGGACAGTTCCTGACCCCCTAGCCGTGGTCAGGGGGTCCCAGAAGGACCCCCAAGGGCAAAACATTTTTTTTTTTTTTTTTTTTTTTTTAAATCGCAGAGTGCGCGCACCTTGCGCGCACCACCCAAACGTAAAAAATTCTGCGAAGTTCGCGCAGCGTGCGCGCACTCCATGATTTTTCACAAAAAAAATTGTATTTGGCCCTTGGGGGCGAAGCGCTCCGTGCCCACCGCGCGTGCACGGCACTAACTGCGAAAAGTGGGCGCGCGAAGCGCACCGCGAGCCCACTGTGTGCGCACGGTGCGCGAAGCGCATGGCACAAACCGAGAGTTTTTTGTTTAAAAAAATATATTAATAAATACATAACTTAGCATTTAAAAAACCGTACAAATTCACTGAAAAAACCATAGGTTTCACACATGTTATAGTTAGCTGGGCATTTCCCTCGTAAAAAACCAATGAAATTCCCCGTTATAGTTAGTGCAGGCAACTATAACTCAGGCGACCGCAATCCGCTGCTGATGACGTCCGATATTACATCACTGATGACATATGTGTCTTTCTGAAAAAAAAAAAATGAAATATATGTATAGCTGAAGATGAATGGAAGAAGACATGGGTAAATAAGTGTCTAAATACAGTGATGTAATATCTGACGTCATCAGCAGCGGATTGCGGTCGCGTGAGTTATAGTTGCCTGCACTAACTATAACGGGGAATTTCATTGGTTTTTTTACGAGGGAAATGCCCAGCTAACTATAACATGTGTGAAACCTATGGTTTTTTTGTGTGTGTATATATATATATATATATCATGTTTTATACACACAGTGAGTGTATGCACACTAGGTTTTCCTTGCCCTAGTATCGGGGTTTTATCCCCGGATTGTGTCTCTCTCTCTCCCTCTCTTTCATATGGAAAAGAGCACTCTGTGTTCCCCCCGACTTTGTGGTTTCCCTTCACAGTTTGTACCTCCTGGGTACGGTTGGCTGGTTGACTACCTGGTGATGAGCCCGCCTCTTTGCTGCCGCATGCGTGCTGATGGTAATCCCATTCCTTGGGCTTTTGCTTAGCTGTGGTGTGGTTCTCACGGTGCACTCGGTCTCCTTGTGTGTATCCTATCATCCACATACCTGTATCTCCTGGTAATCACGACTCTGTATTCTCTGCCTGGTGACATCTGTCCCCTCACATTTCACTTTGACATTCTCTGTGGTGTATGTTCAGTGGGTATGCTCTGATGATGGCATACTATCTTGCCCCTTTTTCTGGGACTCTGCCTCTGGCGGATCCATGGGATCTGGTGCTCAGCTTGCTGTTTTTTTGCAGAAGGTTCTAAACTTTCTACCATTCTGCACTGTGCTTTCTGGTTCTATGTCTCCTTTCGTCCCTGTCTGGACGAGGGAGGTTTCGTACAGTCTTCTGACGGATAATGATGCCTTTGCCTCCCCTTGTTCATGCTCCCTTACAGGGCTTCATAGGTCTGGTGTCAGCCGCGCTGGCACTGCTGTTCCACCCGTGATTAGTCACTGTTATTGACGGGTAAGTTCTCTTAGAACTTGGTGGGTTTCGCTCGCAGACCCTCCTCCAATGGGGTATGGTTTTATCTATTCGCAGTTAAGGAATCTGCGGCTAGATGTCTCTATCAGATGAATGAGTTACTTACCTTCGGTAATGATGTGTTCGAGGCATGTGGGCTGCTGAATTCATATCTGTGCATAGATCGCCGCCTAGTGTTGGGTCCGGATGTTTGCACGTTGTTGTCCTGGAAGAGTCTTCGAAGTATCCTGGGATAGGTGACTCCTCCCCTGGACTACAGTGCGCATGGGCATCCTCTCCATCCTCAGATTGTTTTTTTCCGCCATTGGGTTCGGATATGCTTATCTTGACTCAAGTTAGGAAAAACTTTTTCTAGGCCAAAAGGCCTTTAGTTCGCGTCGGTACTGTTCCCGATCGGTATCGATAGTATCTTGTTAGTTTACTAACTTCCAGAACCAACTTTTTCGCCTCTTACACGACCATCGACCCATAGCATCGACGATGGAGTCGAGGACACCATTCAAGCGGTGTCCTGTATGTAATGCGAAATATCCCCACATCGACGTCCATCCGGTGTGCAACAAATGCCTTTCACCGGATCACGACAAATCTACATGTATGGCCTGTGCCCGATTCCGATCCAAGAAGACTCTCCGGAATCGACGAGCGGCGAGGCTCGAAGCGCAGCAAGCGGCACCGGCCCGGCCGACATCTTCAGCGCCGAAAACGAAGATGTCGAAGACTTGGAGAACCTACCCTCCAGCCCCGCTTCCGAACTCGACTCCGGATCGGAAGACGTCGACGAAACACTCTTTCGCAGAGATGAAAACGACACCGAGGTAGGAGACTACAATGAGGCCTTAGGGGCCGAAGAGAGTAGCTCCGGTGACGAGCAAGGCCTACCCGTAACTGAGGATATCTCAGTACGCCAATCTATGGCTCCGGTCGAGGGATCGCCTTCGGGCCTTACCCAAGACCTATCCCGCAGTTCTTCGGCCCCGCCCTCTGGCCCGGCCTCGGACATTCAGCGGCAGCCATTAATGCCCAAAACGGCTGGTTTCCCTTCTCCGAAACCGAAAGCTGTATTGGTTCAACTGAAACCGAAACCGAAAGTGAAGCTGGTCGGATCGAGGCCCACCACACCTTCGACGCCAGCAAAACCCGTGGGCACCGTGCGCACCAAAAGAGACTTCGGTGCCGAGCTTGCAGCAGTCGGCGTCGATATAAGGAAAAAGACCTTCGGTGCCAACAAACCTACTCGGCTCCCGGCACCGACGCCATCGGCTCCGACCCCAAAGGTCAAACTGCCTGCTGCGTCTCTCACCGCTTCAACATCACTACCAAAGGCACACTCATCGAAGACGTCGACGGCCATTACCGCCCCTCGACTCGATGCCACATCGGCGCCGAAGAAGTCCACGCCCGCCTCTACGGAACCGGTCGGCGCCAAGGACTCGATGGCGCTCCAGGTGCGGCCCGTTGCTGCGCAACGCACCAAACACACAACAGTCCTCCAGTACACGTCGGGCTCCGAGCAGCCCACAAAAGCACCGACAGCCTCTTCGGCACCGGCCAACATTACTTTTGGCCTGCCGCCGTCCACGGCCCCGAAACTGTTCCAGATAAGGACACGGGTCACGCACACCACGATCATGCCTGCCGAGCGCTCTCCTGCCGAGACGTCTCCATCACATCTCATCGACGCCGACACCGGCAAGATGATGTTCCAAAAAAGGAAAATAACTTCTGAGCCAGCTTTGGACTCCTTCCGGATCCCACTTAAAAGAAAGCTGCCAGTGGCTTTGGAACCAGTTCTTTACGAACCTCTCCATTCCCCCTACCAGGATCCACAGTCCTTCTCTCCAACACACTCCGACACAGATGTCTTGGAGGACTACATGGGTGACCACGTCCCCTACCCCGGAGAGATGGACCCTGAAGGCCAACAGGACCCTGATCAAGCTTGGGATGACCCTGTAGACTCAGGTGCACCTATGGATGCACAGGACCCGCAACTCTATGGAGCAAAAACATCTCCCACAGAGGACACTGCCGCGTTCAACGCCCTAATTGAACGTGCTGCGGCCAATCATGGGGTGCAACTCCACTCTGACACCGTGGAGGACGACTTTCTCATGGATACTTTTGCATCCTCAGAAAGGAACATAAAAACTCTACCCATGTTGAAGGGTGTCCTCAAACCAGCAAAGGACATCTTCAAGGAGCCCACCAGGGCAAGAGTGATAAACCCCAGGATCGACAAAAAATACAGATCGGCGCCTGGGGACCCTACCTACATTAGAGGCCAGTTACCTCTGGATTCCATTGTAGTTGCGAATGCTCGCAAGAGGGCACACTCGCAAACAGGTGATGCTCCTCCCCCGGACAAAGAGTCCAAGGTGCTAGAGACCTCCGGCAAACGGGTTGCTGCACAGGCAGCTAACATATGGCGCATTGCCAATACTCAGGCGCTACTCGCTCGCTACGATCGAGCACACTACGATACACTAGAACAACTACTCCAACATCTCCCTGACCAATTCAAAGAAGGTGCAGAGATCCTCATCAGGGAGGGACAGCTCCTCACAAACGCATCCATCAAGTGTGCGCTGGATGCCGCAGACACAGCTGCCAGGGCCATAAACACTAGCGTCATGTTGCGACGACATGCCTGGTTGCGAATCTCCGGATTCAAACCTGAGGTGCAAAATAACATACTCAACCAGCCTGTCAACCCCGACTATTTATTTGGGCCGGAGGTTGACACCACCCTAGAGAAAATAAAAAAGGACACGGACACTGCAAAGTCAATGGGGGCTCTCCAGACTCAGTCCTTTCGGAGCGGCTCTTTTCGTCGCCCCGGAAATAGAGGAGCAGGTAGAGGACAGGGGTCACAGCAAACATACAACAAGGGCAATACACAAACCACCTACGATAAAAACACCCGGGGTGGATATCGTGGCTCCAGCACAAAGGGCAGAGGACGCGGCTACGGCAACACCAGGTCCTCCCCCAAGAACAAGCAGTGACGCCCTCTCCCTTCCTCCCGACCACATAACACCTGTCGGGGGAAGGCTACAAAGGTTCCTGTCCACGTGGAACTCCATCACCACGGACAGGTGGGTCAAAGATATTGTCAAACACGGTTACTGCCTAGAATTAACCTCAACCCCACCCACAATACCTCCAAAAAACCGTCCTATGTCCTCAGAGCACTTAACGCTCTTACAGCAGGAGGTGCAAAGTATGCTTCTAAAAGGTGCAATAGAGGTCGTACCCACGAGCAAGGTACGGGGGTGTACTCCCTGTACTTTTTAATACCAAAAAAGGACGGGTCGCTCAGACCTATATTAGACCTGAGACCCCTGAACCGGTACATTCTTTCCGAGCATTTTCACATGCTCACTCTACAGCAAGTCCTCCCGCTTCTCAAGCAGGGAGACTTCCTGGCCACACTGGACCTCAAAGATGCGTATTTCCACATACCCATTCACCCCTCACACAAAAAATACCTCAGGTTCACTGTTCAGGGGCAGCACTACCAATTCAAAGTCCTTCCCTTCGGCGTGACAACAGCACCCAGGGTTTTCACAAAGTGCCTAGCTACTGTGGCGGCACATCTACGGAGGCAGCACATACATGTCTACCCCTACCTAGACGACTGGCTCGTTCAAGCAACGTCAGCCCAGCAATGTGCCAGCCACATGTCCCGCACCATTCACCTCCTTCACAGCCTGGGATTCTCACTAAATTACCCAAAATCCCATCTCCAGCCCGCACACGTACAACAGTACCTAGGTGCGACTATAGACACTCTGGCGGCCACAGCCCAGCCAAATTTAGTGAGGATCAACAGCATGCAAATGCTGATTTCCATGTTCAAACCTCAACACTCCCTTCCAGCGCGAGTGTTCATGCAGTTGATAGGCATGATGGCCTCCTGCATTTTCATAGTCCCGCACGCGAGATTACATATGCGCCCGCTTCAGGAGTGCTTAGCACGTCAGTGGAATCAGGCTCACGGACAGCTGAAAGACCTAGTGTTGGTGAGCGGTCGGGCATACAACTCTCTGCATTGGTGGAATCCACAAAACCTTTGCAAGGGCCAACCGTTCCAAGAGCCTGTTCCACAAATAGTACTGACAGCGGACGCGTCTCTCCAGGGATGGGGGGCTCATGTACTCCACTACACAGTGCAGGGACTATGGACAACACAACAGAAGAAGATGCACATCAACCTTCTGGAACTGATGGCAATCTTCCTAGCTATGAAAGCATTCAAAGTACATCTGTGCAACAAGGTCGTGTTGATCCGGACGGACAACATGACCGCAATGTACTACATACAGAAGCAGGGAGGAACACACTCTCCACAGTTGTCTCATCTGGCTCAGAGCATGTGGAAGTGGGCCATTCAGAGGAACATGTTCCTCATGGCAGAACACCTCCCCGGCAAGGACAACCAGATGGCGGATCTGCTCAGCAGACACAGCCACCAGATGCACGAGTGGGAGTTACACCCATCAGTACTCCAGCCGTACTTCCAGCAGTGGGGTCATCCAGAGATAGACCTATTCGCCACAAGCGAAAACGCAAAATGCCAAAGCTTTGCCGCCAGGTTCCCACATCCGCAGTCGCAGGGCAATGCGATATGGATGAACTGGTCCGGCAGATTTGCGTACGCTTTTCCCCCAGCACCACTGATACCGCTGGTGGCACGCAAACTCGGACAATACTCACTGACACTCGTCCTGGTTGCTCCACCGTGGGCACGCCAGCCGTGGTACACCACCTTTCTCGAACTTTCCGTGGTGCCGCATCAAAGGCTGCAGATCAAACCCGCGCATTTGACGCAGAACCATGGAGAGATTCAGCACCCAGATCCGCAACAGCTGAACCTGGCAATCTGGCTCCTGAAGTCCTAGAGTTTGGCTACCTAAACCTGCCACCTGACTGCATGGACATCATTAAGGAGGCCAGGAGACCCACTACCAGAGCTTGCTATGCAGCCAAATGGAAGAGGTTCGTCATTTATTGCAATAATAATGACATTAACCCGCTAGACGCATCCATACAAAACATAATTTGTTACCTCTTACACCTATACCGATGCAATCTGGCGTACACCTCTATACGTGTCCATTTGACCGCCATATCAGCCTATCTGCAGACCAGGCAGCACCTCTCTCTATTCAGAGTGCCTGCCATCAAAGCATTCTTGGAAGGACTCAAACGAGTCATTCCTCCAAGCCACCCACCGGCTCCAATGTGGAACCTCAACTTGGTCCTCACACGCCTGATGGGTCCACCCTTTGAACCTCTACACTCATGCGAGCTTCAATTCCTTACCTGGAAAGTAGCTTTCCTAGTAGCGATCACTTCTTTAAGAAGAGTTAGTGAACTCCAGGCACTAACCGTTCAAGAGCCATTTATACAGGTTCACGCCAACAGGGTCGTACTACGTACCAACCCAAAATTCATGCCCAAGGTAATATCGCAGTTCCACATGAATCAAACTATTGAACTGCCTGTTTTCTTCCAAAACCCACAAACTGTCGCAGAAAGAGCACTCCATACACTAGATGTAAAGAGGGCCCTCATGTACTACATCGACAGGACTAAAGTCTTTAGGAAGACAAAACAACTTTTCGTTGCCTTTGCCCCACACCACAAAGGTAACGCTATCTCCAAAGCAGGTATAGCCAGATGGATCGTTAAATGTATTCAAATTTGCTATCAAAAGGCTAAACGCACATTAACGATTCCCCCACGAGCCCACTCAACACATAAGTTAGGGGCCTCCATGGCTTTTCTAGGAAACATTCCCCTGCATGATATATGTAGAGCAGCCACCTGGTCCACTACACACACATTTACCAAACACTATTGTGTAGATGTGCAATCAAAACAGCAGGCAGCTGTAGGACAGGCTGTTCTCAAAACTCTTTTTCAGACCGCTGCAGCTGGCACTGGTAGCCGCCGCTAATAGAGGGCACTGCTATATATTCTATGCACAGATATGAATTCAGCAGCCCACATGCCTCGAACTGAATATGCTACTTACCAGTATGCATCTGTTCTTGGCATGTAGGGCTGCTGACATTCATATCGCCCTCCCTCCTCCCCGGCGCCTCTAGCAGCTGCAGCTCTCAGAATTACTGTAAGCATGGTCATCATTTTCTGTATCTACTCCATCACTGCCACAATGGCGAAAAACAATCTGAGGATGGAGAGGATGCCCATGCGCACTGTAGTCCAGGGGAGGAGTCACCTATCCCAGGATACTTCGAAGACTCTTCCAGGACAACAACGTGCAAACATCCGGACCCAACACTAGGCGGCGATCTATGCACAGATATGAATGTCAGCAGCCCTACATGCCAAGAACAGATGCATACTGGTAAGTAGCATATTCAATCTGGTAGAGACAGTCTAGCTGCAGATTCCTTAACTCCCACCCATCCTCCCCACTCTGCGAGGACCTTTCCAGATGGGTTTCTACCACCATGCCTACTTACAGGTGGCCTTTGTCTTCTTGAGGGGTGCTTTTGTCGCCTACCTCTGGGGCAGGGTGTCATTCTGTGTTGGGCTCATTGGTCCTCCCCCTATTCTCGTTTTGGGTGGCTAGGTTCTGCGCTTTTCAATGCTGCTTCACCTGTCCAGTGTGGAGATTCTCATGTTTTCCTACCCTCCCTCCGCTCTTGTATGTTTCTCCCCATTTCTTTGGGCTCTTCTAATCTATGCTGCAGTCGATTGGGTTGTGATGTTATTTGATTATGCTACAGTTCACAGGTCACCGGGGGGGGGGGGGGGGGGGGGTGAACATTCTATGTGGTTGTTCGATTTTGGTCACATGCTGTGAGTCATGTTGTTCCAGTCTTGTGGTCCTTGACAGTTCCATCCTGTGGTTGCAAACTGTCCTTCATTTGTCATGCCAATCGTTTCTACTGCTGTTGCCTCTTGGAGGGTTGGGGGGCATGCCTCATCGCTTTGATGGGACTTTTGCTGGGGCTGGTACTCTGTTCACCCACTTCAGTCCCTACATGTCTTGAGTACTCTTTCAGCATGGTGTTAATCATTCTATGATTTCTTATCATTGTTTTTTCTAAGGTTTTTGCCTTTCTATGGCACACTGTTCCTATACTTTTGCAGTTTTTGTCATAGCTCTGTGTTGTGGCGTGGAAAAGTTTCACTGTAGAAAACTGACATCAGCACGCTCGCGGGGGTGGTCTTATATGGCTCCTTTGACGTCACTTCCGTGGACGACGTCCGGACGGAGGCAGGCGTGCAGAGGTACTGCTGGGGATAAACTTTTCCGGATCCAGTCTGACGCCTGGGGATGTTCTAAGTTAAGGAATCTGCGGCTACACTGTGTGTCTACCAGATACATAGTTACCGACGGTAAGTAACTCGTTCAATAATCCCAGTCATTGCTGTGCCACACCCTTTGCCCCAGCCATGCCTCCTTTTCTTATGTTTCTACATACTACTTCAGTGCCTGGCAATTCAGGCAAATGTAGAAAAGCTTTTTTTTTTTTTTTGCTCTACGTTCACAATCAATTCTGTTTTTTCAGAAAAATATTTGGCACATAATTGAAGCCTCCCTGTTATTCGTTTATGACATTGTTGTTGGTATGTGGTCCAAGTAGTGTTCAAAGTTCATACTAGTCTAATGGCCATAGTAAGCATAGGTGAATAACAGTCACTACCTGTCAGAATTGTGTGTAGTACATAGTACGATTAGAACGTATTAAAAGTGTGGCAAGATTTTCAAATGCTTTTTGTGGACTTGACAGATCAGAACGTAACACTTTCTTTTTCTTGTTTTTACAGAACAAAACACAGTCTCACAGCAGAGGGGAATACAATGTTTACAGCACTTTTCAGAGTCACGAACCAGAATTCGACTATTTGAAAAGCTTAGAAATTGAAGAAAAAATCAATAAAATTAGGTGGTTGCCACAGAAAAACGCTGCTCAGTTTTTATTGTCAACAAACGGTAAGCTGTCTTGTAATTTTTTTCAAAACCTTTTGCATTTAGAAATTGAACACAACGATCTAAAGGTTGAGAACACACTTTACCCTACTACTTTGGCTTTTAAATTTGCCAAGTTACATTTCACCTACAGCTCCTAGTTTGACTGATCACACATGCGGCATGGAACTGGATGCAACAATGCATGCATGGAAGAAAACTGTTCCATCTTGCAAAATTAGAGCCGTTTTAATTTGCTAGAGAACCTAAAGGTATCTTAAAAAGCTCCCAAAATCACATTATCTGAGATTTTTTTTTAAAAACCATATAAATAGAGCATGATGTTTGGCTCGAACTGTTCTTGCAAACCTTTCGAGTCTGCATCAGTCATAGGCATAGAAGTAACCCTTCCTCAACATGCCCACCGATGTGCAGTATGCAGAGGATGACTGCTCCCCACAGAACTCGTTTATATTTTAATGATTTATACAACACCGCAAAATCCCTGGGAAATAGAATTTAGCACGAGCATTATACAGGTTTCAATAAAGCGAGATGGTTTATTAACCCCATGTACCTCAACTCTGTAAGTACTACGGAAAAAATGGGTGTGACGCGACCACTCTGCAAAAACCCACAACCAACGCTCAGTGAAAATAGTGCTCAAAGGTACAACAGTATGTTGGAATAAAAACAACTGCACAATTAGTCTATAAACGGGCCCACAGTTGCCTGTGTTAGTGTTGAATCAGGGGATGACATTTATTTTGTTTGTACTACATACCAACAAAGGGCACAACAAGAGTTTGCTCTCTGAAGGAGTTCTGGGCAAATGCAAATCACGTTAAGTATCGATTCTTGTACTTGATGGCACCATCTGCATGTTAAGTCCGTAGTTCTGCCAGCCACCTGAGCTGATAATCCATAGTTGGAAAATCACCCAGACGGTGGATTATAAACTGAGTGAGTGACAACTGTCGATGTAGGGCTGCCTTCTGATCTACCTGTAGCCATTTATTGTGATCCCAGCATTCTTCCCCATGGCAAACGTGTTTGTTTTCCAAAATAGATAACTGGTGTGAGTAGTTTTTTCCCCAGTTTTTTTATTTTTTATTTTTTTAGAACACTGCAAAAGAGAGGCAGGTCCCAGAGCTCTTGTGCTTGACGTGCTTTCAAACTACTTGTTGAGGAAGTCTCTGAAAATCGATTTCCAGTCTGGGTGGTCCAACGAGGAAGGGCTGGCGTTTTTAATTTAAAACAAAATTTCACACATGCACCATGCCACGCATGCCATTGGTTTACGAGGCTGATCTAGAGTCGAATTTGGGCATATTTAAACCAGTAATTTGGAACATCATTAAGGATAATGAATTTTACCTGTATCTGTGGTAGGTTAAATGTCCATATTGCTCATGAGCACGAATTAATCCTAGGAAGTCTGTCTAATGATGCTCCGACCATTGTTAAGGTCTGTATGGATGTGTCTGGCTATGAGAAACAGAAGTGTAGCAGAGTGGCATAGATACATCGTCACTGTCTGACAATGTACTGGAGCGTGAGCACACCAGTATCAAAGATAGCAGCTTGTGGGAAAGAGGCTTGAGATGTGGTGCATTTCAGACAAGACACCGATTTATGCGTTCTTGAACTTGTTCTCGCTAATGTTCCTTCCCCAGCTACGGTTGGATCTGGATAAGCCAATGGGCTGTGACTCTAGAAATGGTCAATCAGTGGTGAGTCTACAGGGGTAGAGATCTCAGCATGGATGTCTGTTCAATGGAGCAATAATAAAATATTTACATCATGATAATACACACACTTAATACTAGATTATGTTGCAGAAGTGTGCTGAAACCACCTAAATCAATTTATGGTAAAGAGACGGGCAAAATGTTTCTCCATCATATTGATGTAAGCACTTGCCAATTCACGCATGGTGAAATCAATGAAATTGTATTGATGTGCAAGTCTAAGAGCATCATTGACAAATGAAACCAGGCACAATTTCTTTCTGGTCTACTTCTAGTCCATGTCTTTTGTGTGGACATTTGTTCCTCTGCATGTTAATGACCCAGGTCCACACATATAATCTGATAAGAGACTTCTAGCTGCAGATTACTTACTTTAGAACATTCCTCAGGCATCAAAATGAATACAAAGGTTTTCTAGCAGTACTCCTGCGTGCCGGAAGGTGACATTGTTTGACTCTGCGTCCTAGACATCATCTGCGCCAGAAATGTTGTGCGCAGTGCCTATATTGGCACCTCCCCAGTGTGCTGACGTTGGTTCTTACCTTCCGCTCTAGATAGCACTGATCTGTGAAGAGCTACTCTGTCACAGTTTGACTGTTATTTTCTTGACTTTGTGTTTTCTTCTCAAGTGACAGAGGAGCTCCCTAAAGAAACCTACTGGTTTTCAAACCATGTTCGGTCTTTGACAGACCCTTGGTTTGTCTGTGGAGCTTTGAAAGAGATCACAATTCCAAGACCTGTGAGGGCTGCTGTGCCATGCACCCGAAGGTGCTGAGTGAGCGTTCCTTTAAGCTGCTTGCAGCCTGACGGCCCAGAAACATTCAAGATTTTGGTCATGTGGAAGGTCCTGGGACTTTTTGCAGAATACATATGGAGATTGTCACCTTGTTCTAAGTCATTGGATAAAAAATTGAAGAGGTGTTCGAATTTGCACTGCTTATCTAAAATCTCTGACACTGCAAGTGCGTTGGCACCCCAGGCCCAATGCTTTGGCGGAACCTGAGACCTGGCTTACTACACTCTTCCCTGACTTTCCAGCAGCGATGCCCAACTGAGAGAATTCAATGAAGTCATACACCTCATATTGCGGTGGCCCGGCCCCTCTAGAGTGCCTTGGGGCCCCACGGGTTTGAGAGGTTCCCTTCCTCACCTCCACCCTGATACCCCCGCCTTGATCGGCAGGTTTGCTCTTGGTGCCAGTCAGGCCTGTTGGATCCTGTGTTGGAATCTGGAGCATGGCTGCCTGCGAGATGGAGACCTTCCTCAGCGCCCGATTCAGTACTGACATTCCCCATGCTTCTGACATCCCCATAGTTATTCCCAACTCCAACACAGAGACGAATGGTTGCTGCCAAACACTGGTTCAGACGCTGACTGGGTCCATGCCCACTGAATTAGAGCCAGTGCCTTTTACATTCGACAGACCTGAAGAGAGATGAATGGGAGGAGTTTGAGGACCCTTATGGATACCAGCATCCCCTAGAGGATGCTGACAAAAGCTGGTGAGGAACTGGCGGAGGCCAGTAGGTTAGCCACCCCACTGGACAGTAGCTTTGTTTGCCCCCCACCCACCCCCACCCAGCCGTGGCTACGGAGGAGGTTGCCTCATTCTCTGTGGTGGTGCTTAGGGCGTCTGAAATCTTGGAACTTCAGGTGTCCTGCAATAGGGAGTTGCTCCATCTGAACCCTTACTGCCTTTTAATGGCCTGGTCCAAGCCCTGCACAGGACAGTTGCCTGCTGCCATCGCCCTGCTCCTGGGGACCCCAGTTTCCTTGCCCAGCACACCACCCCAGAGTTTTGTGGTCCAAGCTTCCACCTCTAGGGTCAATCCTGGTGCGTTCTCTTCCACTTCACTGGATATGGAGTCCAAGGGGCGGTACATCTTTTGGAAAAGGATGTTCTCTTATGCCAGCATGGCACTACGGTTGGTGAACAAAGTGTGCCTCTTGAGCCGATAACGCCCATATGATCCGGGTTTGAGTTGCGCAAGTGCTGCCTTCGAGGAGTACAGAGCCATACTCTCTGAAGCTATTGCTTACGAGAGAAATGTAGCAAAGTTCATCATATGTGTCGACTGGACATGACCCTCTCGGGGCAGAGTGATTTCATAGTAGTCGTTCTTTCAGTGCCATGTCTGGGTGAGAACCACTGGGTTTTCTGGTGATGTCCAATCCTCGCTCATGAATATGCCCTTTGATGGCTTTCTTCTTTTTGGTGTGAATGCGGACTGCGCTGGAGCACTTTTTGTGGCCCCCGCTAACCTCGGTCCTCTATCTGCCTTTTTCGTGGCCATGGATGGGGTTTCCAACCACGCTCATGCCCTCCCAACCACCAGTCAACATGCTTCCCAGTCTTTGCTTGGCCGAGGACGTGGTTCCCACGAACCACATGGGGCAGGTCGCCAGAAGTTTTGCCAGTCTGTACCCTTACCCCCCCCCCTTTCTCCACCCCAAACTAGGAGCTGCAACTTCCAATCTCCTTTTGTTTGCCCTCCTACCATTACTGGCATCTAGTGGGAAGCAGGATGCACCATCACCTGTATCACTAGAGGGACAATAATAGACTGTTGGGTTTTACAGATTGTACCAAGGGGCTACTCCATTCCCTTTGGAGACCCTCCCACCCCTATGTCACCTATCTACGACCAGAGGACCACCTCTCCTTGCTGTATCAGGAAGTGTTGGCTTTCGTGACCAAGGGAGTCAAGAGGGTTCCAGCAAAGAAGTAGGTTGTGGTTGCTATTCCTGCTACTTTCTGGTGCCCTAAAAGGACTGGGGTCTTCGTCTTATCCTATGCCTTCTCAATCTCTTCTTGTAAAAGAGATTCAAAATGCTTACACTCGCTCAAGTCCTGTCTGCCCTGGACCCGGTAGATTGGTTCATGGCGTTAGACTGGCAGGAGGCATATTTCCACATTGCCGTCCTACCTGCCCACAGATGGTACCTGCAGATCACGGTGGCCCAACAGCACTTTGTGTGAAGTGCTTCCCTTCGGCCTTACCAGTGCACCTCTTGTGTTCACCAAGGTGATGACGGTGATTGCTTCATGTCTGCGTAGTTTAGAGTTTCCAGTCTTCCCACACCTCAACGATTTGCTTTTGAAGGCAGGCTTGCCCTAGGCAGTAGTCTCCCACCATCAGACTAGGGTGAACCTTCTGTACTCGCTGGGGTTCACTATCAACATGCTTAAGTTACACCTGACTCCATGTTAGATGCTCCCTTTCATCAGAGTTTTTCTGGACATAGTGCAGTTTTGGCCTTATCCTCCTGAGCGGCGAGTCCAAGATATTCAGGCCATGATACTAATGTTTCAGCCTCTATCCTCTGCTTTCGGCACAGTTGAAGGATATTAATTGGCCATTTTAGTATTTTTAAAGTTTCCGGACCAACCTTCTTTGTTCAAGTCCTGTTGTGGCTAGGTTACTCAAAGTTTTTCTAAACTTTTCCTCCCAGGACATTCCTTATGCCCCAGTGGGACTTAAATCTGCTCCTGACATTTGTGATGCGTGCACCCTTTGAGCCTATCAAGACTGCTTTTCTAGTGGCCATTACATAGGCCAAGAGGTTTGGAGAATTACAGGCTCTCTGTGCACCCTCCTTTTACCATCTTCTATTCAGACAAGCTGCTACTATGGACACATGCATCCTTCCTCCCAAAAGTTTCCATATAGGCCAAAACATCACCTTACCTACGCCATTCTTCTATGGTGGAGGAGGAGAGGCTCCACTGTCTGGCCCCAAAAGGAACGTTGTCATTCTACTTTTACTGCACAAACGAGTTCCGTGTGGCTAATTAAGTGTTCTTAGGGTACTTTGAGACCATGAAAGGGAATGTTGTGCAGAAATGGACCATCTCAAGATGGATAGTACTCTGCATAAAGCTCTGCTTCGCACTGGCCAAGAAGCAACCTCCTGAGGACTTGCTTGCTCACTCCACCAGAGAAAAGTCTGCCACCACAGTGTTAGCTTGCAGAGTCTGTCCGATAGCAATGTGGGCAACTCTGCACTCATTTACCAAGCACTACTGCTCGGACAGTAAGGTCCGCTCTGACAGGCACTTTTGCCTGTTTGGTTCTGCAGGTCTTTCTGGTTTAAATCCGTTTCGCAGACCCACCTTCGGTGAGAAATTGCTTGGGTATCTGTCTATTCTGATGTAAGAAATCTGTGTCTAGAAGTCTCTTACCTTTTGTAATGTCTTACCTAGTAGCGACTCTAGCCGCAGATTCCTTACTGATCCTCCCTTCCACCCCTCTCTGTAAACTGATAACTGTGTGAGAGTCCTACATCTAAGGTCATTAGAAATTCACACCGGTTGTCAGTTTTCATCAGGGCTCTGGCAAGGAAAGTCTTGAACTTATGGCAGCGGGTCAGGGTGGCGCCTATATAGCTACTGCGCACGTCATATCAGACGTTGACGACACTGATGTGGAACGGAAGGACACCACCTACCGGCGCACAGTGGTGGTGCTCAAACTACCGGTTCCAGTCTGACTCCTGGTGAATATTCTAAGGTAAGGAATCTGTGGATAGATAAAGGATAGTCTTGTGCTACTAGTTTTTAAATCCAGGATGCAACCTCCAGTGTAGTTGAGGTATTTTTTTTCATGCAAGAGATTATTTTTCTCTAGATGAGGGGGTGAGGGAAGCAGGAGTACAAAAAAAGAGCAACTTGAACAACTATTAGTAGTAGTTGTATTAGTAGTAGTTTTCGAAACTAAGGATCTATTAGATGTGACATGGAAGAAGGTTGCAAGTGTGCCGAGACAGCCTTGGCAAAAGGAGCCTATGCCTGTATTGTTAGTATTTCTTCTTGGCCCTCATTTTCCCAAGCATTGGAATGCTTGACACTTTTTGGAAGGACCCGTGGTAGAAAGTGTGCCGTTACCACTAAGTGAGTCACACAATTGTAATGTTATTAGCACAATTTGTAGCTTGGGAGAGAAAGGTGTGTGGAATGTGGCACTGATTATTTATGCTGCTTTGAGTTTTGGTATGTTTGTTCTCCTGTCTTATTATGCCAAATCTCCTTTCACCCTTTACGTCCGCTTACTCTAATGCAGACTGTTGCACTGTAAATCATAGTTTAAATCCTTGCCATTTGTATAAAAAAGGCAAAGTTGTATGATACTGTGAGATACTGGAAGCTGTCTTTTTCAGATAAAACAATAAAGTTGTGGAAAATCAGTGAAAGGGACAAGAGACCAGAAGGATACAATTTGAAGGAGGAAGATGGAAGATACAGGGATCCTTCAACAGTTACAACACTTCGTGTAAGTGTATTTTATTTCATTTCTATCCAAATACAACCTGTTAAAATATGAGGGCTCTTTCTCTTTTTATCGTTAGAAACGAACACCAAGCAGCAATGTGTTGTCTTATTCTTTTATTGTATTTCATTAAGGAATGTTAATTTACATTTGTACAGCGCCAACCACTGTTAAGGCACCATCGCACATTCTCTGACTGGACCTTTTTGTGCACGTGTCGGAAGGCCATGCATTAAACTCTGGAAACCATTGTATATCATCTTGTGGGGGGGGGGTTTGTGTGTTTAGTAGTGTGCTGTTTAACTCTCAATACGGTTTGTGTGAGTCAAAGACAAGCCGCTCCTCTAGTTCTTGTACAACAGATGTTGCCTTTAGCAGTACCCTCCTACTAAATGATACTTCCACCCTTCTAGAAAAAGAGGTAGAGGAGAAAGAGTATAGACTTCCCATTCATCTCTTGGCCAACCAGACGCATTTCAGAACATTGAGATGTGCTTCTTGTGAAATGGCAATCATCTTAGCCCTACACCTAAGTAATTATTGTACTAAAAGACATAGGGTTCTATTAAGTTCCCAAACTTCCCAAGATATGAATTTCTTAGCTCCTGATATGATGTATTTGCATATCTTCTAGCTGATCGGAGTTCCCTGGGAAACCCTAGCCCATCTTAGTAGATCCCAACACTCTGAAACCCAATTATGAAGTTCACTATTTGTCACAGCCTTTGAAAGAATGAGGAATGGAGAAAGTGTAAATCTGTAGCGTACATACTATTCTAGGGAGTGGTACTATTCTAATGAACGTAACCCAGCCCACTAGGGAGAGGTATGACTGGATTTCATTGCTCAAGGTCTCATTGTAGGTTATTGTTAGAAAAGGGGGTCTCTAGTTGACAATGGTTTGCACCTTTGCCAAGTAGGGACCCTTCCTTCTAGTCAGGATAAGGGGAATACACTACTGATATAACCCCTGCTCACCCCCTTGGTAGCTTGGCACGAGCAGTTGGGCTTATCTCGGAGGCAGTGTGTAAAGCATTTGCACATAATCCACAGTAATACAGTGAAAACACTACAAATGGACACCACACCAGTTTAGAAAAATATCCAATATATTATATATTCAAAACAAGACCAAAACGATGATAAAACATAGAGTACTTAAAAATATGTACTTTTCAAGAATAACCTTAAAATGCAGTTTATTGAAGTCGGTAGCTCTGTCCGGTGCTACAACAGTGCTGAAAAAAACAGAATCCAACAGTTCCGGCGGAGCATGTCGGTCGGTGTGTGGGTAGACTTGTAAACCGTACCTCTTTGTTGCGGCCGATCACGTTGTTGCGGGCCAGTCATGGCTACCATCGCGGTTGCGAGTTGAAGCGTAGTGGTGCGGCATGCAGTACCCTCAAGTCGCAGTACAGGCAGCGGCTCGGTGACGGTTGTCCAGCGGCGTCGGTGAGACCAGGGATGTGGTGTGGAGTGAAGGTGGTAGTCGTTGCTGTGCTGAGAGATCACGGTGCAGGCGACGGAGCCGGCTGCGGGGAGCTGGCGTTCGTCTGCCCAGACGGCAGTGTGGGACTGGGCGGTGCTTCTTACGAGCAGTGCCCCCAAACCATGGTGCGGTGTCTGGTGTCTAAGTCAGCGTGCCGTGACGCCGTTGGTGAGACCAGGGCAGCAAAATGAAGCAAGGCGGTGCGGATCGCGGTGCCCACAGATCACGGTGCAAACAGATCACGGTGCAAACAGCAGCTCAGTGCCGGCGGTAGTCATCGTCGGTGAGACCAGGGTTGCGGTATGAGATGCGGCGGTGCCATCTGCGGTGCCTTCAGGACACATAGCCACACCCTGCCTACACGGGTGCCATGGGCCTACCTTACAGGTGACGTACATGTAAGAAAACGGAAGATTAGGGCCTGGCAAGTGGGTGCACTTGCCAAGTCAACATGGGATTTACAAACTGCGTGCAGACACTGCAGTGGCAGCATTTGATTTACTCCCTGGCACACCTTGTGCACTATACTAGGGACTCGCCAGTAATTTAAATAAGCCGAACATGAAAATATAAATTCATAGCCACAATTTCCATGGAGAGCATATGCACTTTAGCAATGAATAACAATGGTAAAGTGGCCAGAGTCCTAAAACCATCAAAAACAGGGTCAACAATTAGAGGCCAAAAATCAAGTAGTCTGGAGGTAAACTCGCTGAAAAAGCCAAGTCTAACAGTTAACCTTCATGGGAGTTATATTTCCCACCAGGTCCACTGAGGACTCTGGGTTTATGTTCATGCCTAAATATTTGATGGAGTGACGGATTATCTTAATCGCAGATTGTCTGGCTGAGTGTGTATTATCCTCTGATGTGTTTTAAGGGAAAACTCCAGATTTATCCCAAATTTTCTAAAATAAACTTCCTTTTTTATGACCTGTGATGCTTGGGTGTTAGAGGAAGAGCAAAAGATAATCCGCATATAAGAAGACCTAGTCCTCTTTCCTGGTTAACCAGCGGAAGCTCTCTAACTGTTCAACATGCCAGAGCCACTGCTGAAGACTAGATATCCATCACAAAAACCAATGCGGAGAGGTAGCCGCTCTTGTGTATCCCTCTGTTTTAAGAGGAGTCAGTTGTCAGTAGAGTCTCGTTGGTTTGCAATATGATCGTAATGTCAGTGTAACCTAGAAAGTTTGACTTGAAATTAATCTTGTGCATTGGGGAGATGAGGTAGCCCAGGTTAAATAATTAAATGTTTTTTTTTAAAATCCACCAGACGGTGTCAATGGTTTCTCAAGCCTATGGGACAGTGCACAAGTGTGATTTGCTGTTTGTATATTGTGCCTGGTGGATCTGTGTGTCTGAAGCCACTTTGCCTTTTACTAGCTTATAAATTCCTTTCAACAGACAGCTGGGATTTTAGCTGAGGTTTTGGGCTCTGTATTTATAAGTGAGATTGGTCTGTACGGAGTATGTTCAGAAGCTGGACAGTTGTGTTAAGCTGCTCAGTGATGGAGCCCTTGCACGTCTCTGGAAAGGGTGCGTTTTTCTTTATCTGATTTGAGAAACTTATGTAGTGGCTCGACCAATAGAGAGGTGTAGACTCCAAGGAAACGTTCCCAGTGAACCTTTTGAGACCAGTTTTTTGTTGTTGAATTTTTCGACTAGCTAATTGCCTCTGATACCGGTATCAAGTGTAGTGTGATATCTGCCATTTAAGCATGCCTTTGGTAGGGAGTCCATAAACTGTCAGCTCCTCTTGACTGTATTGGGTCATGGGGACCATACGGCTGTTGGTAAAACTGAGCAAATGTTTAATCAATTATCCGCATGTTATAGTACAATGTGTCCTTATTTTTGTTACACTCTCACCAACCAACTCCCCCCCCCCCCCCCCCCCCCCCCCCACCCCACCCCAAAAAAACCTTTCTCTGACACATTGCTCTGTAGCTAAGCCAGCGTAGCATCTTTCTTGTTTTGTTGCTGTGCACATAATCACCTCTGTGAGGCTTCCTGTGCCATTTGTGCAACACTTTGTTTTTGTGGTGTTTTTGTTTTTTTGTAAGTTTTTTAAATTATTGGAGAGCAACATCTGTTGCTTCGCCTTGGGTTTATTATTCAAATTCTATTACTGCTTCACCCTGCCTGTTGATTTTTTTTTCTGACTTTTATTTAATAGAATGTCAATAGCCTTACCCTCTTAACATAGGTTTAAGGACCTCCCATAATGTTACTGTAATGCAGTTAAGCCATTGTTAGTAGAGTTAATGGGGCCTTTAATCTCCTTTTCTGCTATGCCACCATCCATTGGAATGCCACATGCTCTATCTCCTGGTATCCCCCACCCCCATTGTGATATCTGTGGGAGTGTTGGATTTTTTTGTAATGTGGAATTTTGAATATTGAGTACAAATGAATCATTTTTAAATTGTGTAGGATCGTAACTGATTAGCTAATAATGTTACACTTGAAACTAATCAAAATAATATATCTGAAAGAAGCAGTTAGTTATAGATTCCTTACCTTAGAATTACCCCCAGGCGTCAGACTGGATCCAGAAAGTCTTTCGTCAGCAGTACCCCTGCGCGCCGGAAGGTGGTGTCGGTTAACTCCGCGTTCGTCGTCGGCGTCGTGGTTGCCGGAATGACGTCGCAGTAGCTACATAGATGCTGCCCTAGCTACATAGACGCCGCCCTCGCGCACTGACTTCAGTTCTTTCTTTTTCCACGCCAGAAAGCGCTGATTCCGAGAGAGCGGTACCTCATGTCACTTTTTGACTGACTTTCTCGACTTTTGCCGAAATTTTTTGAGTTTGACTCCTGGTGCACGAGGATGCCAAGTTCAAGGCCTGCGGTTCCTGTAACCGACTGATTTCGGTGACGGATCTGCACGGTGTGTGTTTACTTCCTGGAGCGCGCCCATGACCCCAAGTCGTGTTCCGACTGCCAGACCATGGCCCCGAAGTCTTCGCGGGAGCGGTCCCAAAAGCTACCAGAGGCCTGGCAGTCGGCACCGCGGTGCTCGAGGTCCTGGTTCCGTGGGAGGTCGAGGGACCGGTTGCGGAGCCATCATCATTCCTCTTCCATGTCTTCGCACTCGGGGTCATGTAAGTCGAAGCACAAGAAGAAATTGAAGAAGCATGGTCCTTCCCCTCGTCGGCAGACACGACTAAGGGTAAGGGTAGTGACCCACCTACGGCTCTGCATGCGGAGCCTACAGGATTGACTCCGGCCTGACCAGGAACGACCCCTGCCCATCTTCGTCAGATCTGCGAAGCGATGCATGCCATCTTTTGGCAGCCCGACTCTGCAGGCGCGCCTTTGGGTCCCGCAGACTCGGCTGGGGTCCCTAGGCCTTCGGCGCTGGCGGCTCCGGCACCGCAGGGCCCCCTTGGACCCAGGCCTGGATCGGATCGGCGCCGGTCGACCTGATTAAGCCTCCCCCTACGCCGATTACACCGGCACCACGTCTGCAGCCGGCGTCGACCCCGGCTTCCGCCCATATGTGGACACGGAGCCGGACTGGCGTCGACCGACGCCAGATCCGGCGCCCATGGGTGCTTTTGTGCCTGTGTTCCTCCCAGGCCCTTTTCAGCCAGATTGGCAGCCAGAGAAGGGTGAGGGATCTGGAGACCCTTTGACTAACCAGTTGGATTATGATCCGGACTGGAGAGTGGAACTTGGGGACGCCAGTGGTCTGGATACTTCACCAGACCTTGGCATGTTGTCTCCTCCTACCATGGCTACGGAGGAGGGAGAGTCTTGCGCTGTGGTGTTGCGTAGGGCGGTCGAGGCTCTCCACCTTAAGCTACCTAAGGTGGCAGTCAGAACTAACCTCCTGACAGACGCGCGTCAGCCGGCAGCGAGCTCTTCGGAGCCCCTGCTGCCGTTCAATGAAGCCCTGACCGACATTTTGGACACCCGGTCCATGCCCAACACAGGGGCTCCTGTAGATAGGATGATTGCCCGACGCCACCGCCCGGCCCTGGGTGACCCCACTTTCCTCTTACAACACCCCACCCCTGAGAGCTTGGTGGTCCAAGCCTCGACGTCCAAAGGTGCATTCCCTAATGCTCCACCTGATAGGGAATCCAAAAAGCTGGACCGACTTGGGAAGATAGTTTCTTCCTCCAGCTTGGGACTATGGTAGGTCAACACCTCATGTCTGTTGGGCCGTTATTTCCACGCTTTGTGGGATATGGTGGCACAAGTTCTGCCCCAGTGTCTGGAGGAGACCCGGGCCTGCTCTCTCGTGCGGTTGCAGATGAGCGAGACGAAGCAAAGTTTACCATCTGCTGTGGACTGGACACCGCCAACTAGCTGGGTAGGATGATTTCAACGTCGGTAGCCCTCCGACGCTACGCCTGGCTGAGGTCTACTGGCTTTTCTGGGGATGTTCAGAACACCCTGATGCACATGCCCTTTGATGGCTGTCGCCTGTTCGGCGACAAAGTAGACAGTGCGCTAGAATGTTTCAAGGACTATCGTGCTACGGCAAAGTCCTTGGGCCTCTCCACCACACTGCTTAGTCTGCTTTTCGCCCAATTCGTGGCTGAGGAAGGGGTACCACACCACGTTCCCTCTAGGGCCATAGGCCGGCGCAAGCTGTTCAGCCCCAGCGTGGGTGGGGACGTGGGAACCACCGCCGTGGTTCTGAGGACCAGTGGACAGGCCAGTCTACCACCACCCCTTCTGTAGCAGCCTCCAAACCCTCTTAGTCCGACTTTTCAGGCCCATCACATGCCCATGGGTGGCAGGACTCTCCATCTCCCCCACTGGCATACCATTACGTCGGACAGGTGGGTTCTGCAGATATTCCGAAGGGGCTACTCCCTCCTCTTCAAGACTACCTCCCCCCAGCCATGCCACCTCAGTACCATCATATGTCGGGGATCATTTGGCCCTTCTCCAACAGGAAGTTACGGCTCTCTTGGCTAAGGGAGCCATCGAACAAGTTCCTGCCCCAGAAGTAGGTTGTGGTTGCTTTTCACACTACTTTCTGATGCCCAAGAAGGACAAGGGTCTGCGTCCTATCTTGGATCTCCGGAACGTCAACCGCTTCCTCTGGAAGGAAAAGTTAAAAATGTTTGCCCTGGCGCGAGTGGAGTCGCGGTCTTCTATACGCCTTTCCGCCTATACCACTTCGGCCCAGAGTGCTGAAGATCAAGCGCGACTGGGCCCCAAGTCATTCTTGTGGCTCCAGATTAGGCACAAAGAATCTGGTATCGTGAGCTGCTCAACATGACCATCGATCCTCTGATCCGACTGCCTCTTCGGGAGGATCTTCTGTCGCAGCAGCAGGGGACGGTCCTCCACCCGAACCTGTCCAACCTCCACATCCTTGCATGGAGATTCAGCGGCGGCAGTTGACGTCGTTTGACCTGCCTCCCGAAAGTCAGCGATGTTATCTTGGCAGCCAGGCGTCTCTCCACTAAGACGGTATATGCCTGCAGATGGAACAAATTTGTGGCATGGTGTGCAGCAAAGACTATGGATCCCCTTTCTGCCCCTGTTTCTGAGGTTCTCTTGTTCCTCCTTTCTTTGGCCCAGCAGGGCTCTGCTTTGGGCGCTCTAAAGGGCTACCTCTCGGCCATTTCAGGCTTCCTGATCAGCCTTCTCTTTTCAAGTCCCCAGTTGTAAATAGATTCCTTAAGGGCATTACTCATGTTTTTCCACCCATTCACTTCGTAATGCCTTAGTGGGACTTGAACTTGGTTCTTACCTATCTTATGTGTGCTCCCTTTGAGCCGCTACATAACTGTCCTCTCAGACTTCATACTTTGAAAACTGCCGTTCTGGTGGCCATCACCTCTGCACGCAGGGTGAGTGAGCTACAAGCTTTCTTCCAAGCCTCCTTTTCTGGCTACCCATCCGGACAAGGTCGTCCTTTGAACTAGACCTTCCTTTCTTACCAAGGTGGTTACTACTTTCCACATTGATCAAACCATCACTTTGCCCACCTTCTTTCCACATCCTTCGAAAGAGGAAGAGGCTCCACTGACTGGATCCAAAACGTGCACTTTCCTTCTACTTGGATCGCACCAAACAATTCTGGGTATGTGACCAGCTGTTTGTTAACGTGGGCGCTTAGAAAGGTCGGGCCGTGCACAAACGGATCATCTCCGGGTGGTCCGTTTGCTATTCTATGGCAAAGAAGGATCCTCCAGTGGTGCTGCGTGCCCATTCTACCAGGGTGACAGCAGCTACTACTGCTTTGGGAAAAGGAGTCCCCCTGAATGACATCTGTCAGTCAGCTACGTGGGCATCGCTGCACACGTTAACCAAACACTACTGCCTGGACAGTCATGTCTGGAGAGACTGCTTCTTTGGCAGTCCTGTTCTCCAGGATTTTCTGGTGTGAACTTAGTTTGCAGACTCCCATCCGGGGTTGGTATTGCTGGGGTATCTATTCTAAGGTAAGGAATCTATAACTGTTTCTTTCAGATGAACAAGTTTCTAACGTTCATTACGCTATATCTGTAAGAAACATAGGTTAGTTATAGATTCCTTACCACCCCACCCATCCTCCCCTTTTTGCGAACTGACTCCTATGGTTAAGGACTAACTTTCAGGGCCCTAGTTTTGTGCACCAGTGGTCAGTGTCTTGCATGGCTCTGCGCTTCAGGCGTGGAAAGTCGCGTAAAGAACTGTTGTCTGCGCGCGAGGGCGGCGTGTATGTAGCTACCGCAACGTCATCCCGGCGACTATGACATCGACTAATTCAGAGTTGACCGACGCCACCATCCGACGCGCAGGGTGACTGCTGACGAAAAATTTTCATGATCCAGTCTGACTTATATGAAAAAACCAATAGCAAGCTTCTATTTAACCTTATAAAATACTCCAAGTGTAATTAGACAGTAACCACACTTTATAACATCTCAAAAGAATATATTTCTAAACTCCATAATTTTGGAAAAATATGATTTCAATGTATTTTTTGTCTGTATAAACAGTTTTGTTTGTTCATTCATTTAAGTTAGATTATTTTGTTTAAAATACAGAGAAAATTATTCAAATAATAAAATTGACATCCGCATTAATACATAAAGTGCAATAATGGCAACAAGCAATCTTATTTGTAATATCAAATTAGTGCTTGCAATAATCCTTGATGGATTAAGTAGGGCAAGCGGTAGATGTGAACTAAGCACGTTTCGGCATTATTGCCTTCATCAGGGAACAGTCTATTGCAAGGCCACTAAATAAAACATGAAACAATACAGTGGTTTTGCAGCGTGAATCTTTTTGGATTCACTATGCTGTGCATTATTCCGCGATCTTGTGGTTGGGTCCGGATTCGTAGTCCTTTTTTTTTTTTTTAATTTTTTTTTTTTTTTTTCGTAGCCCAGGTGGGCGTCGACGTCCCACCATTTGGTGTACCTCTCGTGACATCGGCGCGCTTCCTGCGGAAGCCCCACCTTGGGTGCGCCATCTTCAGATTCTTTTTTCCGCCGTTGGGTCTGGATCGTCAACGAGAAGCTCCAGAGTTGAACGAAGGAAAAGATAAATACGTGAGTTTCATCGAAGGAGAAAGTATTCAAGACTACAGAGAAGAAGAACATACAGCTGGGACGACGAAGAAGGTGGAGTTCCACGGAAACTTCGACGCCCATTGGAAAATGCGCACTTAGAGACTCGGAGCGCAATGGAAAGGGCCCCGAGAACCTGAGAGTGACTCTCTAAAAACAGAGTCAAAGTCCTCGAAAGGAACACCGGCGTCGAAAATTTCGACGACCGCAAGTGGATCCAAGGACGAAAGGCCCAGCGGATCCTTCGAGAAGGACTCCCAGGTGCTGAAGCCTGCCGAAAAGCAGGGTTCGTCGAAGCAGGGCCTCGAGGTAAGCCGCCCGACGACGAAGGAAAAGGCCGCGTCGACGCAAGCTCCGTCGAAGAGACCAGCGCTCGACGCCGACCCCGCCTCCGAAATGGAGGAGAAAAAGAGAAGGCTTGAGGCGGAGATGGAGAGTATCCTTCTGAGGAAGAAGGAGTTCGACGAAAAAATGAGACCGTACAAGATCCCAGTAAGGCCGCCGACGGAGGTCGAGGAACAGGAGGACTTCGACACCGAAGATCTGTCGAGAGATCCTGAAGAGGAGGAGGAGGAAGCCTACTATGAGGGAGAAGAAGCCGAGCAGCAGTCGATCTACGGCTCGGCGCCGTCGACGACTCAGGTGATGGAATGGCAAGACCTCGACGCCGAGGAGCCCGTGGAGACATATCCTTCGAGGCCTTCGCCGCCAGACGACATTGGAGCATACAACATGGTCGTCAGGAGCGCAGCAGCGGCCTTTGGGGTGAAATTAGACGAGGAGAAGCAGAAAGCAGACTTTTTACTGGAAACACTGCTCCCCATCCAGACTAGGAGCCAGTTCCTCCCCATGCTCCAAAGCGTGATGAACCAAGGGAAGGAGGCATTCAAGGAGCCCGGAACTTGCAGATCCATCAATCCAAGAACTGAAAAGAAGTACAAGCACTCTTCACAGGATCCTCCATATATCAAGGGATCAATCACAGCTGACTCCATCATTGCTTCCACGGCCAGGAAGAGGGCCAATGTGCCGGCTACCTCAGGGCCGCCTCCCGACAAGGAGAGCAGAAGAATGGACCTCACCGGGAGGAAGGTGGAGAGAAATGCGGCCATGCACTGGCGCATGGCCAACTCCAATGCCCTTCTGAACAGGCACCAGCACCAACACTGGGACGAGATGGGAGACCTAATTAAGCATCTCCCAGAGCATTTCTAACGCATGCATTAAGACGGCATTGGATGGGGCAGAGACATCTAGCAGGCTGATGGCTATTGGTATCACGGAGAGGAGGCAAGCCTGGCTCCGAATTTCTGGCTTCAAACAGGAGGTCCAGAACAACATACTGAACACACCATTCAACAGTGAGACGCTGTTCGGTGCCACGGTGGACGAAAAACTCTCCCAGCTGAAGAAGGAAAATGAAACGGCTAGTGTGAGAAGTTGGCCTGATGTATGATGTCACTAGTTATAGTGTACACCTTATATCAGTCCAAATACCCTTATGGTGATTGGTTGTAAAGTCAACCTTATAGACCAGCTATCCTAGTGGTAGCATGGACAAGAGCAGTCTTAGGCTAAACTCTGAATGGCATGTGAAGCCAGCTGTGATACCATATATAATCCCTTGAATACCAAATGAAAGGACACCACAACAGATATATATATAAAATAAAGTGTATTTATTCTAAGCAAACCCTCAGCACTCTTTATGAGATTAGAGGTAAGTACAACACAGTCTTATTTAAGCATACATTAAGTCACACAGGTAAGTAATACAGTTAGGCCCTAGGTGCCACGCAAACCATATACTAAGTAAGTGGTATAAGAACCACTGTCACGGCAATAGAATAGGCCTAGGCCTAGGGAATTGCTGGGGCTACACTACACTAGCGTTAGTTAGGAAGTGGGAGGCCCACGGGATTCGTGTGCAGAGTGGAAACACTCACGCGTAATGCGTAAAAGTCAATAGCAATAGTACAGTTTAGAAAACGGTAGATTTAGGACACTTCCGGAGTAGCTAGAAAGTTGAGACTTGAAAACTAGACACTAGGATAGTCACTATCCTGATGAGCACCGGAGTACCCAAGTTACCTAGCCCACAGGCTGCGGGTGCATAGGGGTGAAGATGCGTCGTTTTCGTCGTCGACTCCTATGGATGCCTGAAGAAAGATGCTGACAGGCAGTCAGTGAAGAGTGTCCGGTGGATCCCAAGGCTGGGATCAAGAAGAGAAGAAACCTGCAAGCAGAAGGGACAGAGTCAAGGTCACTAGCCAGTGACCACGTGGAACCAGGAAGGAACCAGGCGATGTCGTGAAGATTGCAGGTGAAGGTGAAGCTTGTCGCTGCAGCCAGGAGGACCAGGAAGCGTCGAGGACGACCAGGACCAGGAGGCGAGCTGTTCCACGAAGGCTCTTGCTGTCGGCGGCGTCGAAGTTGGACTAGGACTCACCAAGCCTTGGCAAGCGGAACCCGCGAAGAACGAAGGACTTGCTTCTGGTGCAGACCAGGAAGGTCTGGGGTGCTTCTTCTTTGCAGAGAAGCGGGAGCCAGTCTGGAGGAGCCAAACCAGCGCAGAAGATTTCAGGGTGCGTCGTCACAAAGGCCACTAGCCAGCGGGCAAGCAACCGGACAGACGCGGCAAGCAGGAAAATGCTGAAGGGCCCCACGCAGGACTCGTGGAGTGTGGGGGGCTGATCTTCGGTGCAGATGGTGCTTGGGGTTGGGGCTTCTCAATCCCCGGTGCACAACTTCGAGGGTACCTCAGAAGCTGCGCTTTAAGTTACTAGCCACTTTTTCCAGGTAGCCGGTCGCTCGTCGCCTCCACGGATCTCAGCTTTGCTGTCGATGTGGATCAGGGTCGGAGAAGTCTGGAAGTCAAGGCTCTGGTCAGGCTCTGCAGTCGGTTCCTCGTAGAACGTGGGCAAAGCAAAGGGTAGTCTCTTGATGGTGCCTGTTTGCACAGGGTAGCCACTCCTTGGCTACAAGGGAGATTCTTCAGTCTTCTTCTTTCGTCGAATGTCGAAGGTCCAGAGTTTCTGTTCAGTTTTGCAGGTTCAGGATAATCTAAAGTCTTGAGGCCCAACTCCCACTCTTATACTAATCTGGGGGGCTGGGATACCTGCTAGGTCACGCCTTATGGGTGGGACCTGGGAGGGGGTGGTTACACCCACTTCCCTTTTTCCAGTTTCGCGCTGGGGCTGGAGTGCCCCAGCGCCGGTTTGAACTGGACTATGCAAGGAACACCTTGTGTGCCCCAGGCATGTCTCATTCCTTTCAGCCCACCCTGCCCCAATACACTAAAGGATGTCTGGGGAGGTGCTAGCACCTCCCCAAGCAGGAAACCTATTGTCCAGGCCTCCCTGGCTGGGATCACTCCCAGCAGCAGGAGGTCAGACTTGTGTCTGTGGCAGCAGCATCCATTTTGTGATGCTGAGGCTTTGGTTAGAGTTAAACAGCAAAGTAGGATTTTAACATGTCTCTCCCTCTAGAAGGGAGGAATAATCTCCTCATCACCAGAAATGGCATGGGGGTATTATTCCACAGTGTTAGACACCTTACACGACATGTTTCGATAAAGCCAAACCATAGTTACCATAACCGTCTAAGATTATAAGGCACTTTAAGAGTATATGGTAGGCTATATCATAGAACAGCTATAAGGACAAGGTTCCGAAAGCTGCAGACAGGCTCAGCTCATGCTAGAGCACCATCTCACATGTTACCAAGCACTCTGCCTCCAGGATTGTCAAAGTATATGAAATATAGAGCACACTGAATAGAATAAATTTAAAAATTGAATCAACAAAAAGGAAGCGTGAGTGTTGTTTAATCACACTCTGCACTGGTATCAAGTCATTTCAGATACAACAACAAATGATCACATGTCTCAACGAATTTATGTCAGTCTGAATATGTGGCATGAAATATTTTGCCCAAACAATTAAGTTGTGATATTGTTCTGAATTGTTGTGTCACTTAACCCCCTCCTTCCTAAAATATCACTATCCACACGTTCCCCTTTCCCCCCCCCCCCCCCCCCCCCTCCCTGGGCACTCTCTTGCACCTCATTTTGTTTAATTGGAATTGTTGTTGTATCTGAAATGACTTGATACCAGTGCAGAGTGTGATTAAACAACACTCACGCTTCCTTTTTGTTGATTCAATTTTTAAATTTATTCTATTCAGTGTGCTCTATATTTCATATACTCTGGGACCCCTTTCCCTATACTGTTCGACACCCAGGTCCCAGTGATTTTTGGGTATACCCTTTTTTCTAATGACCTAAGTGCAGGTACCCACCTGCGAGGTATTTTATGAGATTCTTCCATTTACAATGGTGGAGAGTGAAACTCTTTCGTATACTGAGGAATACATTAACCAGCTCCTGCAGGACCCTAGGAACCTTTTCCTTTCATCCGATACACCCAACATAGACTTTACACTTAACGATAAAGTAGCCAAACTCGAACGTCTTGAGAAAAAGTTGATACGCCCCTAACTTCATGGTCATCTGCTCACCAAGTACCTACAGGCAGGCATTATACCTGTTGGACTCCAGATCAGGAACGAACCTGCGATCTTCATTGACGTACCCAAATTCAAGTAAGGGTTTAGCTTCATTGCCAATAACGCCTCGAGATATTGGATGGTCTTAGGCGTGGAGACAGCGGCAGAACAGGTTCACACACTGACGAGAGAGATTACAGCCCTGAAACAAGAGATTGCTGGGGATTCTACTTTGATCAACGCTAAGAATGCTCTTGAAAATCTTTCCAAATCACTAAAGGATTTTGAAACCACCACCCAAAATAAGAAGCTTGATAAACTCTCCAAGGATATCAGATTCTACGATAAGAAAAACGTCTATCCCTACCTCACCGACGACTACTACAAACAAGATAATTCTGGTAGATTCACGGGTCGAGGCAGAGGTGGCTACAGGGGAAGGAGGAATTACTCTACATTTTCCGACTCCACAGTGAGTTCAGACAGTGATCAGGAGACGCACGGCCCAAGCTACGACTACAATTATCGTGATAATTGGTACCCCCCCCCCCAAGGTTATTTTCCTTTTTTAGGGGAAGGACAATGGAGACCACCACGTGGCAGGGGCAACTGGCCAAGAGGACCACCGCGAGGTCAACAGAATCCACCAATGACGAATTGGGACAGAGGCAGAGGCACGATCCCCAAGCAGGTTCGGTTCCAACCGGAGAACCATGGCGAGATCTCAACGAGACGGAAGGTTTACAGATGGTAGTGGCCAACAACAGCCCTGTAGTCAACATCTCTTCCTATGTCTTGAGCGCAGCAAATCCTTTCTAAAGGTCTGGCCTTTGTCCCTACGGCCCATCCTAATGCATTTAACCTCAAATCAGAATTACATGGCTTTTTCCGAAAAATCCGCCTTAGGTATTTTTTCAAAAACTCCGAGAGTAACTTGTCCAAATCCTTCACAGGACTTCGGGTCCCATCTAAGTTCGTGCCACCTACCAATGCAATGAGCAACAGAATCCTGGCCTACGAAAATATGGTTTTGAATGATGTTAATACTCTGCTATTAACCTATAAACATATCATACCCAACACAAGTAAACCTGAGAAAGCTGCATTGTTAACTCTCAAGAACAACAAGGATATTGTGATTAAATCCGCCGATAAGGGTGGGGCCATAGTGGTGCAGGACACCAGTGCCTATAAATCCGAAATCATGAGACAACTCCAAGATGGGGTGAGCTATTCCCTATTGAGATCCGATCCCACAAAAGACTTGGCAGATGAGATACATCGAATCACCACTGAGGCGTTGGACCTGGGCTACTTGAGCAAACTAGAATTTGATTACCTTAATCAGAAGTGCCCACGATTACCCACGATTTACACTCTACCCAAGATCCACAAAGACATTCTTCGTCCGCCGGGTCGCCCCATCGTGTCCGGTTGTGGTTCACTTCTAGAACCACTCTGTAAATACATAGATTTCTTTCTGAAACCCATCGCAGAAAAGACGGAAACCTATTTGAGGGACACAATGCAAGTCATTACCCTGGTTGACCAGAGACCTTTTGATCCAAAAGAACAGCTACTTGTAACTTGTGACATTGTGTCTTTATACACAAGTATTCCTCAAGAACCAGCATTGGGTGTCATCAGGGATGTATTGAATCAACGAACAACTCCAATGAGAGTACCAACCGAATTCATCTTGGCGCTCTTGACAATTGCGATGACGAAGAATTTTTTCTATTTCCAAGGGAACTACTTTGTCCAGACAAAGGGAGTGGCGATGGGGGCAGCCTTCGCGCCAGATCTAGCCATTCTGTACATGGACAATTTTGAACAACTATACGTCCTGAACAACAACCCCTTCTATTGTCATATCGATTTATGGAAACGATACATCGACGACATTTTGCTCATCTGGAATGGTGATGCCGCGCTACTTGAATCTTTCCACGAGTGGTTGAACCAACGCGATCTGGACATCCAATTCACCATCCAATCCGACGCCCTGGAGATACCTTTCCTTGATCTAAAGATTTTCAGTGAGAACAACCAACTATGCACTACCCTATACAGGAAACCTGCCGAGCGAAACTCCCTCTTAAGGTATAGCAGCTACCATCCACGCGGGTTGCGTGACAACCTTCCAATTGGACAATTTTTGAGGATTCGGAGGAACTGTACCAAACGTTTAGACTATCTTTCAGAATCTGAAGATTTAAGCACTAGATTGATCTCAAGGGGCTATCCTAAACGTTTGGTCAAGAGAGCCCAGAAGAGGGCTTGGTATAATCCAAGGGAAACACTCCTGGTGGCGAAGGATCGTGACGACTCTATTTCAAATAAAATGATCTGTGTGACTACCTTTTCGACAAGAAGCAACGCCATTAAGAAAATCATTAACAAACATTGGAATCTGGTCTCAACTGAAATTGAACAACCGAACTTGCCCATGCATTCCTTCAAAAAGGCCACGAGCATTAAAGACTACGTGGTACATTCCTTTATGGAAGACCAAGTTGAGCCGACCATCCAGTCACTTTGGAACCTATCTCCCATCATAGGACACTACAAATGTGGATCCTGCAAAGCTTGTTCAACAACCATACAGACTAAAGAGTTTGTCTACAAACACCACACTATTACGCTGCGTACCCAAACGAACTGCAATTCTACGAATGTTGTCTATGGGATCACGTGTCCTTGCGGTTTCCTGTACATCGGCCAAACACAGCAAAAAATAAAAGCAAGGGTCCTCCAACATCAGAGCAGGATCAGATGCAGTGTTGCAGGAGCGCCCTTGGTTGAACACTATGATTTACTGGGCCACAGTCCTGACCAAATGCAATGGCTAGTCATTGAAAAAATCCAACTGGGTCCGAGAGGTGGTGACATTACCTCACTCCTTACTATGAGGGAATCCAAACTCATGATCCGTCTGGATACAATCAATAATGGTCTAAATGAACTCGATCCAAGTAATGCCCAATTAGCCTGCCTCAGCAGATCGGGTGGTTAGGCGATCTAAACAGCTGACTCGTTCCTATACTGTATATTACTTTAAACATTCTTCTGAACATAATCCCGAGATGCTACTCCCTTCATTCTCTTTACCTGCTGTGTTTTAATAATTACAACTGTCAATTGCTTTTGTTAAATTGAACTTTTTATTTTTAGTTTATTCGTAATGTTTATACAGCCCGTTTTGGACTTTTCATTATTTTTCAAAGCACCTTGACCTAAAACATTAACCAATTATGTTGAAATGTCTTATGTATCGCTATTTGATTTTAGGTGTAAATATTCGATCCAGTACACCTTTTTGTATCATGTACACTTTCTGACGTGTGAGCGCCCAGCAAGAAGGGTTCTGTAAATTCAAATTGTATGCTTGTTCTACGATACGAGGGCTATTTGTTGGTTCTAAGAAATAATTATGTTTTTGGTGCCGATGCTTCGACCCCTTACTCCTTTAATCTTTAGTGTTTATTTAGTTTCCCACGCCGCTTCAACTCCACAACGGAGACACCTCTCGGATGTCTTTTTTCTATTACCCTCTTTTGCCAGCATCTAGCGGCTGCCCGCGCCGGTACGCAGCGTGGCGGACGGCGTGCTTTTTCACGTCATATAATCCCCCCCCAGACGCGGCGCCGGTCCATCCACTACGGGTTGATTCAGCGCTTCCTCCTTGTGGCTCGGTAAGGCTCTCCCTCCTCCCTCTTTTGTTGAACTAGCGCTGGGTAACCTCGGTCCTCAGCGCCTTTGTCTACGAGTTGGCTTCTGTCTTTCTGTTAACCTTCTTGAATGCAGGACCATCCCGTTTTTCACAATTTTTCCCCGCATTTAGTTCACAAGTTGAGAGTGCGCGATTTGATTTTGGAGGCTGTCAACTGTATGATATACAGGTCTAATTTCAGTAATCCATCTCCTGACATGACCTGAGCCTCATGACTATTTAAACCTATATTATGAGTCATCACGGATGTTGTGAATTGGTTCCTGGAACCTGTTACCCTTTTCCTCAGTAGCGTTTTCAATACTTTATTGATATGTTCTTTTGTAGAAGTAATAATCGAATGCGATTTATTCCACGCCTTTCACCGATGGTCCACTTCCACGGCTTAGACTGAGTTCCTAATTCGCTATCCTGAGACTTCGTCATTCAGTGAGTCATCAACTTTTTAGTCTGCTTTTTCAGCTACGTGATTAGCCTCCCCCTCACCCTGACACTTTATTTTCAGGTGTCTTCGTTCTCCACCCTGGGAGCCCTACTGCCCCGTTATCCGCGATTCAGCCAAGAATTCATTTAACGGTAACTATGGTGATTTCCTCCCATCAGTCCTATTTATGCTTTCTCTAGGACCCCAGAGTCGTTTTTAATCACTATTGTTTCATTATACAGGTGCCCTTCCCCACTCCCTTCACCCCTGCGACCCTGTCCTGATGAAGACCCCGTCAATAAGGAATTCAATTACCTATCCACCCTCTTGGGTTTAAGGGGTCGAAACGTCGACTTATCATCCATACCAGTACCTCAATAGTGTATTTTACACTGTGTTCTCTTTTATGTACATGGGTTTTCAAATGATCACATGTCTCAACGAATTTATGTCAGTCTGAATATGTGGCATGAAATATTTTGCCCAAACAATTAAGTTGTGATATTGTTCTGAATTGTTGTGTCACTTAACCCCCTCCTTCCTAAAATATCACTATCCACACGTTCCCCTTTCCCCCCCCCCCTCCCTGGGCACTCTCTTGCACCTCATTTTGTTTAATTGGAATTGTTGTTGTATCTGAAATGACTTGATACCAGTGCAGAGTGTGATTAAACAACACTCACGCTTCCTTTTTGTTGATTCAATTTTTAAATTTATTCTATTCAGTGTGCTCTATATTTCATATACTCTGGGACCCCTTTCCCTATACTGTTCGACACCCAGGTCCCAGTGATTTTTGGGTATACCCTTTTTTCTAATGATCCAGGATTGTCAAGGCCTGCCATAGGAGTGACTGATAGGTACACATGTGTCTATATGTAAGTTAGGTATAGGGATACTACACCTAAGCAAGGGGTGATTACACGACCTTGCCCCAGCTGAGTGATCAGCCAGTTGTGTCAAAATGGAAGGCCAGGCCAGGGGTGGCATAATACATGCTTCAGCCCCTGGTAGGCCTAGGGTACACCTATGCCCTGGGTACCTAGGGTACACTGTACAGGGGCCAATAAGGTGATCCTATCCAATTGGTTATGTACCTAGGGTACATGGAGTCCATTTTAAAGAGAGAGCAGACAGCCTGAGACCCTGAATGGCAGGATCTCAGGCCAACTAAGTCGAAAAACCAGCTAGACACTAGGCAAAAAGTTGGGGGTAACCATAGTCAGATATCCACCTTCCTACAGCTAGGTCCATGGGAGCCCTGCAATTCAGAGGGATGCGAAGAGGCACCACAGCTCGGAGACCCTTCGGAAGGGGAGGAAACCAGCCGGGTACGTCACACCAGACTTACCAGCAAGGACAGCAGGGTGAAGGTCACAGCCAGCAGAAGCAGAACTGGCAGTACCAACCTCGGGGCCAGTCCTTTCGCGGGAGGGGAAACTGACGTGGACAGAGAAGAGGGGGAGACCAACCCTCCTCAAAGTGACTTCCATCAAAAGAAAAGGCTCACCCTCGGGATACCCCAGGGGGTGAAGCGCATAGTGAACACAGTAGGGGGGGTTCACAAACCAAACGCCTACGAGCATGCAACACCAGTAGGTGGAAGACTAAAACTTTACCTTCAACAATGGCAAAAAATAACATCAGACAAATGGATTCTGAACGTCATACAGTACGGGTACTGTATAGAGCTAGAGAAAAGGCCTCCAAACAAACCAAAAAGAAGGCCCGCTCCGGGCAGGAGCTTGCTCAACTCAAAAAGGAGACTCTGCAACTGCTCCAAAAGAAGGCCATAGAACCGGTGCCATACAGAGAAAGGAACAAGGGAGTGTACTCAAACTACTTCCTGGTCCCAAAAGTGGACGAAACACTAAGACCCATCCTGGATCTACGGTTCCTAAACAGATTCATAAAAACTCCGATTCAAAATGACATAGCTGCAAGAAGTGCTGCCCCAGTTACGAGGAGGAGACTTCATGTCCACGGTGGATCTCAAAGATGCCTACCTGCACATCCCGATGAACGGTCGACACAAGAACCTGGTAAGGTTCACCATCAACGAGGATCACTACCAATTCACAACCCTGGCATTCGGCCTCAAGTCCGCGCCAACGGTGTTCACAAAATGCCTGGCAGCGGTAGCAGCATACCTTCGGAGGGAAGGGATCCATGTATACCCTTACCTGGACGACTGGCTCATCAAAGCAAGTACTCGCGACAAGTGCGAGGAACACGCAGAAATAGTGACAAATACACTAACAAGACTAGGGTTCTCGATTCACTGGGGGAAATCATCAATGGAACCAGAACAGATGAAGATCTTCCTGGGGGCACAGATCAACACCATAAACAACAGTCATGCCCAGCAACAGGAGAACAGAAGCCCTGCTGAAGGAGACATGTCTCTACCAGAAGGGGCGAGCTCTGACGGTGAGAACGGTGAGCAAGATCATGGGGATGATGGCGTCATGCATACACCTAGTCCCCAATGTACGCCTACACATGAGACCATTCCAAGAATGGCTGCAACAACAATGGTCACAAGCAAACAGAAGTTGGGAGGATCTAGTGGTTGTAACGCACGCAGTGCAGGAAGAGAACATGGTGGAACAGGGAAAACATCACAACAGGGAAACCCTTGACACCTCCAAACCCAACTGTGACCATCACCACAGACGCATCCCAGAGGGGATGGGGTGGGGTGCACACATGAACAAGCTCAGAGTGAGAGGTCTGTGGACTCCAACGGATGCGGTCAAACACATCAACTACCTGGAATTGAAGACCGTACTGCTAGCCCTGAAGGCTTTCCAGAGGCAGCTGTACAACCAAAGAGTGTTGATACAAACAGACAATACTACGACGATGTTCTACATCAACAAGCAGGGAGGAACGCAATCGTTCCCCCTATCCAAACTGGCTCAGGAGATCTGGAGATGGGCAATCCCACTGAAAATAGACCTGCTGGCCATACACCTTCCAGGAAAGGACAATGTGGAAGCGGATTTGCTCAGCAGGCAGACTTCGGCATCCCACGAATGGGAGTTCAATGGCTGGGAAATGCAAAAACTATTCAGAAGGTGGGGGAAACCTACAATAGACCTATTTGCAACACGCCAGAATGCAAAATGCCAAAACTTCGCATCCAGACAACCAGAAAAACAATCCCAGGGGAATGCCCTATGGATAAGCTGGTAAAAAAACATTTTCCTACGCTTTTCCACCAATACCACTGATGCACAGGGTACTCAACAAATGCAGGTCAAGCAACATGACGCTGATCCTAGTAGCACCACAGTGGGCAGGACAAACGTGGTGCTCTCAGATAGTGGAGATGGCAGAGGGCCCTCCACACAAATTCAAAAAAAAAAAAGACTTGCTCTCCATGCAGAACGGAGAGGTTCTACACCCAGAGCCAGAGAGCCTCAGTCTAGCGGCTTGGCTCCTGAGGACCTAGAGTTCGCACACCTTAAGCTACCTCGAAGCACTATGCGAGTGCTGCGTGAGGCTAGGAGGCCAACGACACGGAAATGCTATGGAGATAAATGGAAAAGGTTTACTATTTGGTGCACCAGAAATAAACTGCAAAACAAAACGACCAAGGAATCAACGGTGCTTAGATACCTCGCACACCTACTGAAATCTAATCTATGCTCGTCGTCACTAAGAGTCCACCTAGCGGCGATTGTAGCATACACACGAGGGGAGACGGGAGGAAGTTTCTTTACCTCTCGGGTAGTAAAGAGATTCCTCGAGGGAGCTAAAAGATTAGCACCACCGAAAATAATGCCGCCGCCGGCATGGAACCTCAACTTAGTCCTGACTGAACTCATGAAGGCGCCCTTTGAGCCCATACACAAAGCCTCACTACAAATGGTGAGCATGAAAACAGCCTTCCTGGTAGCAATAACATCGCTACGCAGGGTAAGCGAACTGCAGGCGTTAACACTACAGGAGCCCTACATACAGATCCACAAGGACAGTCGTCATGAGGACGGACCCACACTTCATGCCAAAGGTGGTGTCCGCTTTCCATATGAACCAGACCATTCAAATACCAAGTTTCTTCCAAACCCCGACAGCGGGCGCAGAGAGGGCACTTCACACTCTCGACGCCAGAAGGGCGGTGATGCACTACATCGAGAGAACTAAGGAACATAGGAAAACAAAACAGTTTTTCGTGTCATTCGCTACCAGTTTCCTGGGTAGACCAGTGACCAAGGGCACCATCGCACGATGGATCGCGCAAACAATACAATTCTGCCACAGGCAGGCAGGACAAGAACTATCGGAGGGGGCACAGGCACACTCCACAAGGAAGAAGGGGGCAACAATTGCCTCTCTGGCAAACACGCCCATTCTGGACACATGCCTGGCGGCAACCTGGGCTTCAGTGCACACGTTCACTAAGCACTACTGCGTGGACATACAGATGAACAAGGAAGCACAAGTAGGACAGAAGGTGCTCCAACATATATTCAACGACCAACGCTCATCTTCCACCCAGCCGCCACAAAAATAGCAAACCGCTACAAAGTCTATGCACAGCATAGTGAATCCAGAAAGATTCACGCTGCAAAACGAATAGTTTCTTACCTGTCGGTGTAGTTTTGCAGCTTGAAGATCTTTCTGGATTCACTAGCGGACCCACCCACCTCCGCCAGAAAGATGAGGCAGGAGAGCAAGGTGGAATAACAAGTGAGGTTGAGAAGAATAAAATACTGAAAAGAGACTTGGAGAATAAACAAGACTAAAACCGCCTGGGGTTCAAAAAAAAAAGAGAAGACAAAAGAACAAAACAAGGGAAAAAAGAACCCGAAGATGGCGCACCCAAGGTGGGACTTCTGCAGGAAGCGTGCCGACGTCACGAGAGGTACACCAAATGGTGGGACGTCGACGCCCACCTGGGCTACGAAAAACAATAAAAAACAAAAGAAAGACTACGAATCCGGACCCAACCACAAGATCGCGGAATAATGCACAGCATAGTGAATCCAGAAAGATCTTCAAGCTGCAAAACTACACCGACAGGTAAACTAATCGTTAGTCCTAATAGGGTTTACATACACCTGGAATATTTATGATACATTAATTACAAAATATATGAATGAAACGTTAATCAAAATCACGGCCAATAAATCAATTATAGATCATTTCATATTTTTAGTATGAATCATTCTTCAGTATCATTTCTTACATCTGATGCTTTAGCAATTTATGCACATCTATAGAATACAAAATCGATTTGTTTATCAATTAAAATTTAAAACATGACATTTACACACATGCGTGATGTGATGTACATTTCTACCATTAATAAAGAAACGATTATAAGAAATAGATATTGAAGAAGAGTAAAGAGAAAAAGTAAAAAATGAAAATTAATAGACATCTACATCTGTTTAATTAAATAGTATATTTGCACTTTTCTCTTGTAACTCTTTTTATTAGAACATATGGGTAACAGCTCCATATTAATGGGTCACCATTTTTCTAATGAAGTATAGATGATTAAACATTGCCCATATCTTCGATATTAATTAGAGCTGATGATTCAGGGGTCTCTACTTACTCAAATAGATAAACTTAAATGGCGAAAAAACTCTAGTGGACCAGTGCCCATACATGTTGCCTAAAAACTGAAAAGCAGAGGGCAATGATGGTATACTACATCCTTATGACCCAATCAGAATAGCACAATGGTTCTTAAAGGGGATGTGTAGAATTAGATACTCACTTCTTTAAAGAGGGATCTGTGGGTCCCACAGATAACTGTGTAGGTAAATCGTAGTCTTGGGTCTAAATTCTGACTGCGGTAGTTTTAAATCCTCTGGGCTATATTAAAGGCAGATAAAACCTAGTGTTAATAATACTATATTATTAGACGAGAAGTAGATTGTTTTAGTACAAGATAATTAACCGAGGTCGTATGTGCTTACTTGAGGGAGTCCATCTCTCTTGTTCCTGTAGATACCTAGGAAATGATCCTTCGTAAGCGTAATGCGACGCAATGTTTTCTGAAATTGAAAGTAGGACAATGTGCAGATATTAACCATTATTACATATTATTTATATGCTTTTATGTTAAGTTCCAATTTCAATTGAATTAAGTCTCAGACGCTTACTTCTAATGAGATGTAAAAAGTATCCCGCATTCAGTTCAAGTTGGCGGATAAGCACTCCCATTAGGGCATGGTGAATTCCGGACTCGTCAGTGGATTAAAATGCTGAAAGTAGAGTGAAAAATTCCAACGTCCCCATTTAGTAAAGAAAGTATAGGGGACATAACCTATAGCTAACCACGCAGGGATTCCCTCAAGTATCCCTTTACCTTTAGATTTCGATATAGTTGTGGTCCATGGTGTCAGCAGTTCACTTATATTCTCTAAAACGCCGTTTTAAATTCGGTGCGATATCTCGCTCTATTTAAAGCACTTGTGTTACGCGCGTTATTTGGGATCGAGTCATTGACATCGGAAACGGACTACTTCCCCATAAAACAGTCGCCATCTTGTAATAGGCAAACAAGTTTATTTAAACAAAAAATCCTATACATCTTTATATAGAGATTTTTTTTAAATATTTCATGATCGTATAATGAATTGAAACCTTTATATCATATTAAAAGATAGTAGGATCGAGGCGTCGATATTAGACTTTTTATTTATTTTTATTGAGCGCGTAAACTGCTTAGTCGATATCAACGATGGACTACTGTATGGGATTATGGGCGCCATCTTGAAGTCAGCAAATGATTACATTAATGCATAAAAACAGGATTTCTTCTCGTATCCAAAATATGACGTAACTGCCATATGTAAATGGGTACATATTAGTGCTCAAACAGTAAGTAATCCCATTAAAGATTATTTTCGTCATCGTATAGTGTGCCACTGTAAAATGCCTTTCTTATAACCAACCCATGATTTCATATAGAGCCAACAGCCGTTATCTCAAGTATATGACGACAAGTGGCACTGTAGACAAACAAGTCACTAGACACCTACCATGCTGACACAAATAGTGTCTTAGCGGTTATATTGATATATTTTTATTGGCCCCAGATGTCATATAGAGCCATTATATCATGTTTATGCAGACAGGTTACACTATAATTATGAAGTTACTTGACACCCACATGGATGTATCGAATGGTGTCTTAAAAGTGACCTGAATTTATTTAAAGGAAGAATGTCATATGTCATAGAAAGAGCAGATGGCTGATCCAGTCTGACACATCTGAGGGTAATTCTAAGGTAAGGAATCTATAACTAACCTATGTTTCTTACAGATGTATCGTTACCGAAGGTAAGTAACTTGTTCATTAAAGTGTGATTAATAACGTAGACTAGTTATGCCACATTTTTGTGAAGAAACCACTATTAAAATGGATGCAATTTCTGGTGTATTGCTCATTCTGCTCCTGCTCACTCTCCCTCCCAATCAGTGTCCCTCTGAGTTTTCACTCCCCAGTTTCATGGAAAATTGAGTAGTGTAATGTAACTATCTTTAGAGCAAGCATTGTGGAAAAAAAGTTTATTATGTTCTTGATGTAACGTTTCGGAGTTACACTTTAGCAGGAAGTTCTGATCGTCATCTTGCTAGCACAGTAGTGTATTGGTCTTAGAGAATGTTTCATTTATTTTTGCATCTCCGATTTCTTTTGCTGTTGACAGTAACTGAAGGTTCTTGATTATTCTTAGTGTTAGTGTTATAAATTTATCTGTGGTGATCCAGTTTCTGATTTGTCCAAAATGTGCTGTTTATCACACTATGCTGAATTTGTAGTTTTTCTCATTGTTTATGCTTAAACAATGTGTAAAACAAAATCCTGGTCTTGTGTGAATGGGACTGACTTTTATTTTTACTCCATGAAACTGTGTGAGCAAGACTTTAATTTTCCTCACAAACTCTGTCCGATTATTATACGTTTTATTATTAGTGTTCTTTATGGACCTGACAATTATCTAAGATTTCTGATTTTGTACCTCTGTATCTGTGCCTTCATGGATAACTGCATTTATTTTTTCGTATTGCCTATTCTGATTTGTGATAAAATCCTTTTACCTTTAATGGATCTGGAACTCAGTTTTTGAGTGGTACCAGTACATTTTGATTTACCCTGCTAATTTTTTTGGTTGTGATGTTGAATAGAGTGTTTCTTTATGCTATATCGTGGATGCTGGGGACTAATTGCCGGAGGTACATTCTGGGGTGATTAAAATATTGGGGTTCGTTCATTCATTTATTGCGGTTCAGGCTCCCACAGAAGTATGCTCTAGTAAGTTGCAACCAGACATTGCTAAGGTGTGCTGTGATGCATAAGCCACTAAAGGGCTGCAAGTTATTTTCTGTTGCAAGGGAGGACCATGTGTATCCAGCAACATATACATCAGTCTCTTGAAATCCCTTCCCATGATGAACAAACTGGGGGAGCCCGGTTTGAACTTAGCAGGCATTAGAATGTTGACGCGGTGGTTGGAGGTGCATATAAAAGTAATAGTAGTATGGTAGATACAGCTAATGTGCTCGATTTTGTAACATATTGGCTCTATTGATCCAACCATGTACTTGTGATTTGTAGGTGGAAATGCCTCTTAAATAGTACCCTTCACAAATCCGCACTCACTGATATCTGCCTTGGGCCAAAAAGTTGCATTTGGTCTTCCATCAGATATATCTCTTGGAACATCAGGATCTTTGAGCTGTAATAACCCTGCATTTTTCTAACTGATCCACATTTAATTTTACCTAAGGCAATTAACATTCAACGAGACGCACCTCAAACGGGTCGATTGTAAGACACTGCCTCTTCAGTCATGGCGCTTAATTGGGCAATTATTGAAGGTGCTGTAGGTGTTATTTTGGAAAAGGTTCAGTTAAAAAGTAGGTGTATGTAACTTTAAACTTGCAACTTCTCATCCTTCCCCCATACTTTCAAAATGGATGTACTTGTGAAAAATCTTGGGTGATCAACTCAAATTCTGGTCCCAGCCTTTACCTGTGAAAATGAAGAACATTCATCCGAAGGTTCTGAATCAGATGATGTAGCTAATTCTGTGTATATCGGACGCATTCTGGGCACAATTTTATCCCGATCTCTTGCTATGTGAGACTTGTCCTTTTGCAAGTCCTCCTGGAGTTAGCCTTTTCCTTTCTGGGTGAATCTCTTTGTATGGTTTGTGCATTGCTTCTGAGATCTCTGTGCTCTTCTACCTACTGCTGCCTTAAGAGTAAAATGACTTTTAGTTTAACAGGTTATAGGATAATGTATTTAATGTACTTTGCACAGAGCTCGCTTTTGACTCCTACCGAAATATTTTTTTACATTTTTATTTTAATCTCTACTTGTGTGGTCTGAAAACACCTTTACGGTCTGGGATTCATAGCAACCTTTGCCTAGTGTTCTACACTGTTTTAAGAACTTTGCTTTGGTATTCTAATTCAAGTTCTTGGCTTTCATGGCTGTAGGCGAGGCACCCAGTGGTTCCTGGAGCAGGGCTAATTTGGGTAGTGCAATCCCTTGTAAACTCTTTTCAAGAAATAACTCTGGCGGAGGTCCTTCCATTCTTGAAGATCCCAGGAAACAGATTGCTTTGTCTCGTGCTGCCTCTGACCTCTTCTATTCTTTCACCCAACTTGGTGAGGTTGTCATATGGCAGTTAGGGTCATTGTCGACGTTGCTAAGTTAGGATGAGCTCTGCAGCCCTGGCGCTGCTTTTGTGCATGTTAATACATGACTTTATTTTTGCAAGACTGTGCCTTTCACATGAGAACTGTCTGCTTTCTGTGTTCTCTGCCTGTTCCTGGAGTTTAGTCTGAGGTCGATAAACAATGCCCCTTGTTGTTGTGTTCTGGTCAGTCCCTAGCACCTAGACAACATGCTAACACAGCTGCATTTGCTGAAGACTCCTGCTTTGATATTACGGAAAGGCATGTTGTTTGAACACACTTGGAGAGGGACCTTTCCAGGGAGAAGAGCTATGCTGTTCCTATGATGTAGAAATACCATCTAGGCACTAAGGTATGAGGTCTGCTGACAAAGCCCAGAGATCTTCCTTTATATAATAAAACTTCTTACCAAGGGAAGGGTGGTTAGGCCTTGTAGTCCTTTTTCCTCTCTCTGTATACAATGACATCCCCCTTTACAATCTATTGACTTGGTGCAAAGCTGTCTTATGTTTATGCGTTTTGCTGCTGGTAGTAGGTTGTATACTGCAATATACAGCACTATAGTTAAAAAACATTTTGAACTATAACGGTGACTGTCAATTCTTACTCTGGACAGGCACGAGTGAGTGAGTGAAAGGGGGCGTCTTGCTACCGTGATTCTGGAGAGAGCCTGGAGTGTTGTGTTCTGGGTTGTCTAATCATTTGTATCCTCCTAATTATGTAGAACGAATGAGAATCTATAGCTAGTCGGTCCTGGGATTTTGGGTACTGAGGCAGTAGGAAGGCTTAGCCCCTATACGCCAAGGTCCTGTTTTTCTGCCCATAGTTCTGTGTATGTGCAGAATCCCTCCAACAAGGTCAGATACTATTCTTTACAGTGATTGTACTGAGTCTTCCGATTTTGCCCTCATCTTTGGTCGCATTGTTGACTGCAAGTTTAAAGTTTTGGCATAGTAATGCCACGTCAAGCCCAACCTCGCCAGTCTTGTTTCCTAGTGCAGGATTCCTGCTTGGCTGAGAATTTATCTGTGGAGCCTGTTGAAGGGGCTTGTACTGTAGCCACATTTAGGGAGACAGGCGAAAATGACCCAGTCAGGGTCACCTGTTGAGTGGCATTATGTGTAAATTTTAAAAAAATGTCCCTGTTTGTTAATATATTTCAGTTTGTCTTGTGCCATGGTGCCTCTAATCAATCAAAACATTTGTAGGGCGCACTACTCACCCGTGAGGGTCTCAAGGCGCTGGGGGGGGGGGGGGGGTTGCTGTTACTGCTCGAATAGCCAGGTCTTGAGAAGCCTCCTGAAGGTTATTAGTTCCTGGGTCTGCCGTAGGAGGATGGGGAGGGTGTTCCAGGTCTTGGCGACGAGGTGGGAGAGTGATCTGCCGTCGGTGGTCGCTCTTCGAAAGCGTAGGGCGAGGTCGGCGGAGCGGAGCTGTCGGTTCGGGGTGTAGAACGTGTGTCGTCTGTTGAGGTAAGCCGGTCCGGTGTTGTGGAGCGCCTTATGTGCGTGGGTGAGGAGCTTGAAGGTGATCCTCTTGTTGACGGGCAGCCAGTGTAGGTGTCTCAGGTGTGGTGTGGTGTGATATCGCTGTGGCGAGGGATGTCGAGGATCAGGCGTGCGGAGGCGTTCTGTATGCGTTGTAGTCGTTTCAGGAGTTTGGCCGAGGCTCCTGCGTAGAGAGCGTTTCCGTAGTCCAGCCTGCTGCTGACGAGGGCCTGGGTGACCGTCGTTCTTGTTTCGGTGGGGATCCACCTGTAGATAATGCAGAGCATGCGGAGGGCGTTGAAGCAGCAGGAGGAGGAGACTGCGTTGACTTGCTTGGTCATGGAGAGTGTTGAGTCGAGGATAAACCCCAGGTCGCATGTGTGGTCGGTGGGTGTCGGTGCTGCTCCCAGAGTGGAAGGCCACCAGGAGGAGTCCCAGGCTGAGGGGGTGGAGCCGAGGATGAGGACCTCTGTTTTATCCGTGTTCAGCTTCAGACGGCTGTTCTTCATCCATTCGGCGACTGCTTTCATTCCTTCGTGGAGGTTGGTTTTGGCAGTGAGGAGGTCCTTGGTGAGGGAGAGGATCAGCTGGGTGTCTTCGGCGTAGGATATGATGATGTCGTGTAGTCGGGAGACGTGGGTGAGCGGTGCCATGTAGACGTTGAACATTGTCGGGCTGAGGAATGATCCTTGGGGTACGCCGCAGATTATCTCGTAGGCTTCGGAACGGAAAGGGGGGAGGCGGACGCACTGGGTTCTGCCGGAGAGGAAGGAGGTGGTCCATTCCAGGGCCTTGTCTTGGATCCCTGCGTTGTGCAGGCGTGTGCGTAGGGTGCGGTGGCAGACCGTGTCGAAGGCAGCTGATTGGTCCAGGAGGATGAGGGCCGCGGTTTCGCCGTTGTCCAGCAGGGCCCTGATGTCATCGGTTGCAGCGATGAGGGCAGTCTCGGTACTGTGGCTGCTGCGGAACCCGGACTAGGACGGGTCCAGGATGTTGTTCTCCTCGAGGTAGTGGGTCAGCTGTCTGTTGACGGTCTTCTCGATGACCTTCGCCGGGAGATGGGCCGGATGTTCTTGAGGTCCCTAGGGTCCGCCTTGGGTTTCTTGAGTAAGGCGTTGATCTCGGCGTGCTTCCAGCTTTCCGGGAAGGTCACAGTCACGAAGGAGATGTTGATGGCCTTGCGGAGATGGGGTGCGATGGTGGCGCTGGCTTTGTTGAAGATATGGTGTGGGCATGGGTTTGACGGAGAGCCGGAGTGGATGGTGTTCATGACTTTGATGGTGTCGTAGTTTGTCGGTCCAGGCGAGCAGGGGATCGATGTGGGTGGTGGCCGCGGGGTCTGAGGTGTTGGTGGGTGTCGGGCGGTCAGGCTGTGTAAGCTGCCGTGGATGTCTGCGATCTTGCGATGGAAGAAGGTGGCAAGGGAGTCGCACAGGTCTTGCGATGGTGGGATGTCGTTGGTGTTGGTGTTGGAGCTGGGGTTGGAGAGTTGCTTCACAATGTTGAAGAGCTCTTTGCTGTTGTGCGCGTGGTTGTTGAGTCGGTCCTTGAAGGAGGCCCTTTTGGCGGATCTGATGAGGTGATGGTGTCTACGGATGGCGATCATGTGGGCAGCGTAGCTGTCTGGTGTCTGTTCGCGGTGCCATTTCTTCTCTAGTGTACGGCAGGTTTGCTTGGAGGCTTGGAGGTCTGCGGTGAACCAGCTGGCTTTCTTGTTAGTGTGTCTGTTGGAGGGTTTCTTCATCGGGGCGAGAGTGTTGGCGCAGTTGTCGATCCAACGCCTGAGGTTGCAGTCGGCATCTGTGGGGTCGGCGGGTGGGCTTTGGGCAAGGGTGGTGTTTAGCTGGTCTTCGGTGATTTTGCTCCAGCTGCGGCGGGGAATCTGTGTGCGGTTGTGCATGGTGGGTTTCCGGTAGTTGAAGTGGATGCAGCGGTGGTCGGTCCAGTGGAGCTCGGTGGTGTGGCTGAAGGTGACGTGGGGGCTAGCGGAGAAGATGGGGTCAAGCGGAGAAGATGGGGTCAAGTGTGTGGCCGGCAGAGTGGGTGGGCGTTGTGACGAGCTGTCTGAGTTCGAGGTTGGCGAGGTTGGCAATCAGGGTGGTGGAGTTAGTGTTCTTGTTCTCGAGGTGGAAGTTCAGGTCTCCGAGGAGGATGTAGTCTGTGGAGGCGAGGGTGTGCGTGCTGACTAAGTCAGCGATGGAGTCGCTGAACTGTGGCCAGGGTCCGGGGGGTCTGTAGACGAGAGTTCCTCTGAGGGTGGTGTTGGGATCGGTGTGGCTCTGGAAGTGCAGTTGTTTGGCGGTGCTGAGGGTGTCGTCAGTGTTGGTCGAGACCCTGAGGGTGTTCTTGTGGATGATGGCGATTCCACCACCTATTACGTTGGTGCGGTCCCTGCGGGAGATCTTGTAGCCCTCCGGGATGGCTATGGCGATGTCAGGTGCCGAGGAGGCGTTCATCCAGGTCTCTGTCAGGAAGGCGAAGTCCGGGGAGGATGTGTCGAGCAGGTCCCAGATTTCAACGGCGTGTTTGCGTGCGGAGTGGGTGTTCAGTAGTATGCATCTGAGGTGGTTGCGTCCTGTCACGGTGGGCAGTGTGGCGGCTCGCAGGCTGGTGAAGCTGCAGCTTTGGCAGGAGAAGGGTCCTTTGGTGTCCTTCGGGGTGGCCAGGAAGCAGATGTGCAGACGTCCTTCGTTGAGTGCATGGAGGGTGCTGGTGGCGTCGGGGTGTTCTGGGTGTTCATGGGGGCCAGGGGGTCTGGCGCTGGGTGCGGTCAAGGCGTGGACGGGCTCAGACAGGCTTGCCTTACGCGCACCAGCGGCATACCCGCTGCACAGCGGCCGCCATATAAGGGGAGGAAGGAGTAGGCGGGAGAGGGGTGGCGAATGGGCGAGTAGGGGGGCGGGGACGCAGCGGCGGGATAACAGGAGGGTAGAGCGGGCGGGGGATACAGAAGGCAAAAAAGGGGTATAAAACAATACAACAGTGCGAAAGAGAATAAGGGCAAAATACAATTACTCTAAATACACAATACAGGAGCAGAAGCACAATTACGGCAGTGCCTCTAACTTCAAGCAGACCGCAGCAGCGGGCTCAAGGACAGCGACACACAGGTGGTGCTGTGCGGCGTGGGGAACGACCTGCCTGAGAACACGGTCAAGGGTCTAAGGCAGGGCAACAGTTCTTCTGTCTCTTTACAGTGTTTGGCAGCCTATATTTTTATCCCTTCTTACCTCTTGTAGGGACACACCCTGGCACCTTTCCTTGAAAGTTCAGGTAGTGACAACGTGTGCCAGTTGTGCCTCCTCCCCATCCTCTCTTGGCAATCCAGTCCTCCGCACATTTATTTCCCGACCACTTGTGTGGGTGAAAATGTCACATTTAAGTATGTGGTTTACTTTTGCCCACTTAAGATTTGCACCCCATCGCCGGAAGATGCCACTAGAAAGGCTGTCTGGACAATGGTCTAGCCCAAGGTGGCATATGACCATGGGGTGATTGATCATGTAGATATGGTCCTTTAGTGTTCTTTGAGTACCATGTGGTGGTGTCAATCTCGCCTATATTAAGAGTTGCCCCATCCATGAGGGATGGGAAATTTTCACCACCATTCCAGTGCTAGCTGTGTGGTCTGAGGCAGAACCCGGTGTCTTCAATTTGGCACTGTAGACCCAGCAAAATGCATCCTGGCAGATTGCAGTGGGCATCTGGAGATTGATTAGGTGTCCTTCTATTCATCTTAGGGAGGGATGATGATTATTATTAATAAATTAAGCGGGTGATTACCCAGAGGTGTCCTGGCGCTAAAGAAAGTAAGATCAGAGTCTAAGTTACGCGTGGGCAAGAGAAGATGGACCTACAACCACCACCCAGATGGTACGGATCTCCCTAACCTCAGACCTGTGCACATCTGACATCTGAAAGAAACGCGTTCGATTCCTCACCTTAGAACAGGGGTACTCACAAACTTTCTGTCGGGGCCAAAATTACAGTGTGGTTAGTGGCCGAGGGCCGCACTGGTAGGGGTGGAGTCAGTGGGGGCGGGATCAGTGGGTGCGGAGCTAGAGTTAAAAAAAAAAACCTTTCAAAACATTACACAAAGCTGTATTTCACAATCAGATGCAACTACAAAGATCACCACTGATCACCATATTGCCCCACTTAGAGAAACTTGCAGTGCACTGACCCGCTATAAACACCTGGATGTGACTCAAGTCTAATTACGCACTTGACAAGAACAATATGCTGCCTACAAAAAATTAACATCCTAGAAAAAGCAAACACTCATAGGGAATGCAAGATTAAGTAAAGCATGTGAAATGTAAGCAGCGAATGCTTTCGCATGAAAAGGTAAGGCCATGAATACAGGGCCCGGAAAGGACCCGTTTCAGTGCCCATTGCTTATAATTATACCCTTTCAAAACATAGGCGGTATGGCTTAAAAAGACCACATTCGTAAACACACAGACGCTGTATACATTTTGTTTTCCAATTCACCCATCAAGCAGGTATTTCAGTACCTCCAGGCAAGGTGCACTTTCCCACACAGGGAAAACAATGTTGTTCAAAGAGGGGAGAAAACAAAAGTATCACTTCACTGGCAAACACTGTAAAGTGGCGCTAATGTGTTTGGGTGTAAATAAATCAATCTGGCCACCTTGCAACCACTCGGTCTTGCTTTAATTAGTTATTTTTTACATTTGGGATGTTTTATTCCTCTCCACCCCCGAGGCTGCACTGGTGTCAGAAAAAGACGTTCCCAGCAAAAAAAAAAATCTTTTTTGGATCCATTTCATAGGGCAGCAAATACGGAAAGGAGGAAAGAGAAGGTAATACCAGTTTCCTGAAGTCTTGATTTTCACTGAGGAGCTAGACCGAAAGAGCGGGAAGACTCGGAGGCTTAGAGGCCGTCACCAGGGCATGCGCTCAGTTTAATTTATAGGGGCTTGGGGAGGCTGCGCGCAGGAGCCATATGGAACAAATGTACATAGCTGTGCGAAGATGAGAGAGAAGATGAGTGCGGCTATCCCCAGAGGTAGGCAACAGAAAACCATGGTCACTACGGAGGCAGGGGTGGCCTCGGCAGCTCCAGGCCTCTCACCGCTGTTGGAATAACGATTAAAAAAACATACCTGTGCAGGCGCTGCTGCGAAGGTTCTCCGGGGCTGGAAGGACGTCGTGACACCAGGGGCGCAGGAAGCTCACCAAAAGGTCCTTTAAAAGTCAGCTGTAACTAGCGCTAGTTACAGCTGACTTTTAAAGGACCTGAGCTTTGCGTGACGTCAGAGGCAGGCAGGCCAATCGGAGGAAAGCAGGAAGCCGAGACGATGGCCGCAGGAGGAAACGTTGTGATTACGTATTAAACGCGTATTCACAACGTTTGCTCCTGCGGCCATCTTCCCTGCTTACTCCAGAGAAGTGTACTGTACTCCATCAAGGTCCGCGGGCCGCCAATGAAGGCCGGGCGGGCCGCCAGCGGCCCGCGGGCCGTACTATGAGGAACCGTGCCTTAGAATATCCCCAGGCGTCAGGCTGGATCCGGAAAGATTTTTGTAGCAATACCCCTTGCACGTCGCTAGGCGTCGTCTGCGGCTCCGCGTCCGTTGTTGGCGTCGTGCACCGGAATGACGTCGTTGGAGTACTTAGACGCCGCCCTTGCGCGCTGACGTCAGTTCTTCTTTTTTACGCGCCAGACAGCGCCGATCCGGGAAGAGCTTACCCCTTAGACAATTTTTGACTAAACTTTTTGACTCTTTTTGGTCTTCTGTCGACTCGACTCTGGTGCCGGTAGGAGGCCTGGGTTTAAAGCCTGTGACTCCTGTCATCGACTGATGTCGGTGACGGACCACCATCACCGGTGCCTTTACTGCCTGGGGGCCGACCAAGACGCGGAGTCGTGCCCAGATTGTCAGGCCTTGACCTCGAAGGCTAGGCGGGAGCGTTCCCATAAGCTTCTCGAGCTTCGGCACTCGGCTCCGCGCCGCTCACGGTCCCGGTCCAAGGACCGGTTGCGGAGCCGCAGTCACCATCATCGCTCGTCTGTCTCGAAGTCTTCGGGTAAGTCGAAGCGATCAAAGAAGTCCAAGTGCGACACCGCTCTTCGGACTCCCCTCGCTGGTCGCGCTCCGATCATTCCTCCTGTTTATCAGGAATCGGATGACGGGGGCGACTGGGAGGGGTCTGAGGACCCTATGGCCATCCAGGGCCAACTTTCACAGGACTGGGCAGATGAACTGGGGGATGCCAGTGGTCTGGACACTTCACCGGACGCTGGTTTCATCTCTCCTCCGACTGTGGCCTCGGAGGAAGGTGCAGCTTTCTCAGTGGTGCTGCGCAAGGCGGCCGAAGCCCTGGGGCTCGAGTTGCCTGCTGTGGCCGTGAGGACTAATATCCTCACAGAGGTGCTTCAACCGTCAGCAAGCTCCACAGAGCCTCTGCTGCAGTTCAATGAGGCCCTCATCGACGTTCTGCAGGGCACTTGGTCCAAGCTATCCACAGTTCCTCCTGTGGATCGGAACGTGGCCCGGCGCCACCGCCCTGCTCCGGGCGACCCCAGTTTCTTGTCCAAACACCCCACCCCCGAGAGCCTGGTTATCCAGGCCTCCACTTCCGAATCCTCCTTCCCGTCCGCTCCTCCGGATCGGGAACGCAAGAGGCTGGAACAGTTCGGAAAGAAACTGTTCTCTTCCCTGAGTATAGGCCTGCGGTCTTTGAACACCGCTTTCCTCTTGGACCGTTTCTCCCACTCTCTGTGGGATGCGGTGGAGGACGTGCTGCCCCAGTGTCCAGAGGAGGCCCGGACACATCTCCCAGGCACTTGCTGACGGGCGAGATGCAACGCCACATGCCATACGGTGTGGTCTTGACACCACTGACTCGCTGGGGTAGGGCGATTTCCACCACGGTGGCGCTCCGGCGCCAAGCCTGGCTGCGGTACACGTCTTTTTCAGGGGATGTCCAGAGTACCCTCATGGATATGCCCTTTAATGGCGCTCGCCTTTTTGGTGAGAAGGCGGATAGTGCGCTGGCTCGTTTTAAGGACTCCCGGGCTACTGCCATGTCCTTGGGTCTCTCGGCCCCACGGCCACAAACTTCTGCCTTTCGCGGCCAAGAAAGGGGGGCCTCCTCACGTCCGCCTAGCCACCGACCGCAGAACCAACCTGCACGCGGTCGGACGTGGGTTCCGCCGTGGCGGTACTAGAGGACAACGTGCCAGTCAGTCCACATCCACCCCGGCAGCATCCGCCTCAAAGCCCTCCTAGTCCGAGCTTTCAGGCCCATTCCACGCCAGTGGGCGGCAGAGTTCGCCATCACCTGCTTCTCTGGTGCTCCATCACTTCGGACAGGTGAGTGCTGCAAATCGTCCGAAGGGACTACTCCTTTCGAGATGACCCCTCCAGCCATGCCACCGTATATCGGAGGATCACTTGAATCTTCTGCGGGAGGAAGTTACAGCCCTCTTGGCTGTCGAGCGCGTTCCTGGTCCAGAAGTAGGCCGTAGTTGCTATTCCCACTACTTTCTGGTTCCCAAGAAGGGCAAAGGGGGCATACCCTCTATCTTGGACCTCCGGAACTTCAATGCCTTCCTCCGGAAGGAACGGTTCAAGATGCTAACTTTAGCTCAGGTTCTGGCTGCCCTCGACCCTGGAGACTGGATGGTAGCGTTGGACTTGCAGGACGCCTATTTTCACATCCCCGTCCTGCCGGCCCACCGGCGTTACCTGCGGTTCACGGTGGGTCAGGAGCACTTTCAGTTCACCGGGCTCCCCTTCGGCCTCACCAGTGCCCCTCGGGTGTTCACGAAAGTGATGGCGGTGTTCGCAGCTCATCTGCGCAGATCGGGGGTTCCAGTCTTCCCCTATCTCGACGACTGGCTGTTGAAGGCGGGCTCGCCCCAGCAAGTCGTCTCCCACCTCCAGACTACGGCCTACCTCCTGCATTTGCTGGGGTTCTCCATCAACGTGCCGAAGTCACACCTGAGACCCAGAAGCTCCTCTTCATCGGAGCGGTTCTCGATTCGGCGCAGTTCCGGGCTTATCCTCCGGAACAGCGGGTCCGGGATATTCAGTCTGATTCCCATCTTTCGGCCTCTATCCTGGGTTTCGGTCAGGTTGGTGCTGCGGCTTCTGGGGCTGATGGCCTCCTGCATCCTGTTGGTGCATTACGCCAGGTGGCGAATGCAGGCTCTGCAATGGGACCTGAAGTTTGTGGGCCCAGCATCGAGGCAACCTGTCAGACCATGTCTTGATCTCGGAGGGCACTGCGCACCAGTTGCAGTGGTGGCTCACGGACCGCGATTGGTTCAGCGACAGATGCCTCTCCCTACCCCAACCGGATCTCGTAGTAGTGATGGACGCGTCCCTCCCGGGATGGGGGGGCCACATGGGAGAGGCAGAGATCAGAGGACTCTAGTCTCCTGCGGAGGCTCAACTCCATATCAACCTTTTGGAGCTGAGAGCGATCCGGCTTGCACTGAAAGCCTTCCTTCCCTCTGTCAGGGAAGTGTCGTGCAGGTGTTCACGGACAACACCACCGCCATGTGGTATTGCAACAAACAGGGCGGGGTGGGGTCGTGGACCCTTTGTCAGGAGGCTCTGCGCCTCTGGACATGGCTGGAACACCAGGGCATCACCCTGGTGGTTCAACATCTGGTGGGCTCTCTGAAAGCCAGAGCAGACGAACTCAGCCGCCGGTGCATGATGGATCGCGAATGGTGTCTGAACTCGGACGTGGCGCAAGGTCTCTTTCTGCAGTGGGGAGAGCCTTGGTTAGATCTATTCGCCACCGTAGAGAACGCGCAATGTCAGCAGTTCTGCGCGTTGGAATTTCCAAGGCAGCACTCGCTCAGGGACGCTTTTCGTCACGAGTGGAGTTGCGGTCTGTTGTACGCCTTTCCGCCTATACCACTTTTGCCCAGAGTGCTGAAGATCAGTCGCGACCGGGCCCAAGTTATCTTAGTGGCTCCGGATTGGGCACGAAGGTTCTGGTATCCCGAGCTACTCAGTATGTCAATCGATCCCCCGATACTACTGCCTCTTCAGGAGGACCTTCTGTCGCAGCAGCAGGGGACGGTCCTCCACCCGAACCTGTCCATCCTCCACGCGTGGAGATTGAGCGGTGGCAGTTGATGCCATTTGACTTGCCTCCTGAAGTCTGTGATGTCATTCTGGCAGCCAGGCGTCCCTCCACAAAGACTGTATACGCCTGCGGGTGGAACAAATTTGTGGCATGGTGCACAGCAAAGGCTGTGGATCCCCTTTCCGCCCCTCTTTCTGAGGTTCTCCTCTTAATTCTTTCTTTGGCCCAGCAGGGCTCTGCTTTGGGCACCTTGAAAGGTTATCTTGCTGCAATCTCTGCCTTCTTACGGCTTCCTGATCAGCATTCTCTTTTCAGGTCCCCTGTTTCACGTTTTCTCAAGGGCATTACTCGCATGTTCCCTCCTGTCCCCTTCGTAATGCTTCAGTGGGACTTGAATCTTGTTCTGACCTTTCTGATGTGCGCTCCTTTTGAGCCTCTTCACAATTGTCCCATTAGTCTTCTGACCCTGAAAACAGCTTTCCTGGTAGCTATCACCTCGGCTAGACAGGTGAGTGAGCTCCAGGCTCTGTCATCTAAGCCTCCCTTTCTTTCTGTTCATCCGGACAAGGTTGTCCTCCGGACTCGTCCTTTTCTACCAAAAGTGGTGACCCCCTGTCACATCGGGCAATCTGTCGCGTTGCCCACCTTCTTTCCGCATCCTTCAAAAGAGGAAGAGAGGCTCCACCGTCTGGACCCAAAACGGGCACTGTCCTTTTATTTGGACCGCACCAAACAGTTCCGGGTGGACTACCAACTTTTTGTTGGATATGTAGGAGCTAAGAAGGGGAAAACGATTCACAAACGGACCATCTCACGGTGGGTCGTGTTGTGTATTAAACTTTGTTACTACTTGGCAAAAAAGGACCCTCCTGTTGGGCTGAGGGCCCATTCCACCCAGGCCACAGCGGCTACTACTGCCCTGGGCCGGGGAGTTCCCTTGCAGGACATCTGTCAGGCGGCGGCGTGGGCTTCACTGCACACGTTTGCCAAGCACTATTGCCTGGACAGCCAAGTCCGGAGAGATGGCTACTTTGGCTGTTCTGTTCTCCAGGACCTTCTGGTGTGATCTTGGTTCGCAGACCCACCACCGGGGTTGGTATTGCTGGGGTATCTATTCTAAGGTGAGGAATCTAACTAACGTGTTTCTTTCAAATGAACAAGTTACTTACCTTCGGTAACGATGTATCTAGGGTTAAGGCTATCCTTTTCAGGGCCCTAGATTTTTTGGCACCAGTGTCGGTCTCTTGCATGGCTCTGCGTTCCTGGCGCGGAAAGCTATGTACAAGAACTGACGTCAGCGCGCGAGGGCATCGTCTAAGTACTCCTACAACGTCATTCTGGCGCACAACGCCAACGACGGACGCGGAGCCGCAGACGACGCCTAGCGACGCGCAATGGGTATTGCTACAAAAATCTTTCCGGATCCAGCCTGACTCCTGGGGATATTCTAAGGTGAGGAATCGAACTAACTAATGTTTCTTACATATACATCGTTACCGAAGGTAAGTAACTTGTTCATCATGCCTTGTCGGCCATGTGACTGTGCCTCAAGCTGTCTAGCATTGTCATGCCTGCATCCAGATTCGATTTACGGGTACTGGCCGGTTTCTCCAAGATGCACGGTCAGGCACCGTAAGGTTTGATCATGATTAAGGCAAGATCGCACAGGATGTCCACTTACAATACATCTCATCTTTGGTGGACAAGCCATGCCCTCGTGCTTGCTGTGTTTCCTAACATACTTGAGCTAAGGAAACTCTGGTTAGGACAAGCCTCCTTCTGTTGGAGCCTGCATAGATTTACTTACAGAGGATTACATCACCAAGTGGACTTGTATTTAGCCATAGGGGCAGTGAAGCATGCCATTTTGCTGCCTTCAGAATCAACCTAACTCCTCTTCAAAAGTGCTCTTAACTGGTGATCTTATCAAACTGTTTGTTTGTGCATTTGACTATGATTAATCTGTGTCCCATGTTTGGCTATACCTTGAACATTTTATGCACCATTATCTTACAGGTACCTGTGTTGAGGCCTATGGATCTAATGGTTGAAGCGAGCCCACGACGAATATTTGCTAATGCTCACACGTATCACATCAACTCCATATCTGTCAATAGCGACTATGAAACATATCTGTCTGCAGATGACTTGCGGATTAATCTGTGGCATTTAGAGATTACTGATAGAAGTTTTAGTATCCTTTTCATTGAAATACCTGAGAATTGTCTAATCAGATTTGTAATCACCAGCATGTAAATATTACTCTGTGAAATTATTTACATTGTTTCTGTTAAATTTCAGTATTTCAGAGCTTTTCTGGAATTACATAGGCCTACTGAATAATCACAAAAAAGACTCGCTTGCAAAGTAGTGTTTGAGTAGTGAAACTGATGAGTTTAAATGTTCAAATTGTGCATACCCTATGCAAGTGGCATAGTCTAAAGATAAAGGAAATTCAGCTCATGCACATTTATCAAAATATACATCCGTTTGGTGTAGTGACACGTTTGTGCCACTAGGGCAAATTGTTGTGTGTAACTGATAGAGGAACAAAGAGGTTTTTTTTTATATGGGTTTGGTTGCATTTTGATTCTATATTCGAAGAGTTTGCCATGGTTAAAATCCAGATGTACTAATACGTCTAGAACCAATTGCTAAAGAAATAGCTATCCTCATTGGATAGCTTTTTAGTATAATCACTTGCAAAGAAAGAGTACAATTTTATATTTTTTTCTTTGCATTTTAATGAGCTATGGAGCATCCTTTCTCATCGCAGGTGACCTATTGACAGTTAACTACCGTTTCTCCTCACTGCAATTTACTACTGATTGTTTTGAATTCCTGTAGCCTCACTTGTTAATATAAACTAGGTTTAGTGGCATCTGTGGCTGTAGATACACATGCTCTGCATACTCCTGCCATGTAGTGTTAGATTCGGATTTGAACAAGTTGTTTTTCTAATGAGAATATTTTTGAGTTACAAAATCGAGTGACTCCTTCTCGGTGATACTGCGCATGGACATCAACTTCTTTTTAGTTTGTTTTCTCTCCGCTGTCGGTTTCGGACATTTGACTAGCCTCCGTGTTTAACTCCGTTCAATGTGAGTCTTCGGTCCTATTCTGTCTTAGACTGTGTAGTTTGTCTCGATAGTGCGTTTTCATCGCTGTGCCACTGAATCTTTGTTTCAGGCACAGACCAGTCGCCCTTCGGGGCGCTGCCCATCTCTGGTCTACCCTCTCACGTGCAGTCGGGGCTGAAGATGTGTTCTTGATGGAACAAACACCTTTTCGATTTTGCCCGCAGTGCCATTCCAAATATCCGCACACTGATCGACCTTAAGTGTGCATCCTTTGCCTAGCATCTGTTTGCCATGAGGCAGACTGCAAGTCTTTCCGTCCGAAAAAGACACTCCAGAATCAAAGGACTTGTCGGTTGGAGAGGTCTTGTTGAAGTGAAAACGACACTCCTGATATTTTCAGGGCCAAGCATGCCCTAAGAACATGCTGCTGGGGAGGAACAAGGGGCTTTCTCAGTTGAAAAAATCTCCAACGTGGAGGAGGAGGTAGAGTACACCCTCCCACCCAGGCAGCGCATGAGTACTATTACTCCAGACCCTGCTCCAAAACCCAAGCAGCCTTTAAAATATTCGCCCTTCCCAATACTAGAGGTCGCCGTACCCCCTCTGCCATATGGGCGTGGTCAGATCCGAAAAGAGACTTTGGATGCCCCACCCCCTGGGACCGGCACTGAAAATTTTCACTAATGTTAGGTTCTCTGTGTTGACCTCCTCAATTCAAGCCCATGCTTTTGTCTCCACCCAATCTTTAAAACAGACTTGCCCGCTGACCACAGCTACCTCAGTGCTGAGCAAAAAACACTCCTCCGTTCCAAAAGCCTCTTTTTCGAAATCGCCCGAGACAAAAACCTCAAAGCATTCCTCGGTTCCCATGTCTCCGGTCTAGCCTATCCTTGAAACAATGGACATTAGACAGTCAAATATCCAGATTCAAGAATGCACCGAGCGAATAATGGCCTCTCCTCTACCAAAGAGACAATGAACTTTAGAGGATGCATTGAACGTTTCTGCTCCTCTCAAATATAGGTCAAAGGATAAGGCTACCAGCCCTACTCATTCTCCTCCACCGCCACCTTCCTCATCACCTCCACCAACCCCCCAATTCTACACATCACCCTTTTGATGTTACACCTGCAGGGTCATCAAGGTCAAACACTGGGGGAATGGATGAGCTGTTAGGGGATTCAGACCCATGGTACACTTAAGATACAGATTTATAACGATCAATGATCCAGATCATTATCCTGCCCGGCCCCGCGGAAGATGCTAGTGCTTACTAACAGATCATTGCTAGAGCAGCGACTTCCCATGCATTTGAGCTGCACAAGGAATATTTATAACAAGACTTTCGTTTTGATAGCCTCTCACCCACTTACAAAGATGCACAGTTCGTGCTTATGCTACCTGGTATGCTTTGGCATGCTGACGACACCTTAAAAGACTTAAAAGAGCCTATACGTGCCAGAGTTATTGCCCCGTGGGTAGATAAGAAATTTAAAGCGGCTCCATCAGATTCCCCTCTTTTTACTCCGGTACCACCAGAGTCAACAGTTGACACTACTGCTTGTAAAAGAGCTATTAGCCTGGCAACTGGGGATACGCCACCTCCTGGGAAAGAGGAAACCTATTGACGCAGCAGGGAAAAGAGAAGCAGCGCAGGCAGCTTACCACTGACACATTTCCAATTCCCATGCCCTTTTAGTATGTTATGATGGGGCCCATTGGGATGAGTTTGAGGAGCTACTACAGTATCTCCCTGTGGGCCATCGTCGAAGAGGGAAACAAATTGTTGCAGAAGGTCAAGACATCAAAAATTCCATTAGGTGTGCCTTAGATGCAGCAGATACAGTCGCTAGCGGTATCAATACCAGCATGCTCCTTAGACATGCTTGGTTCTTATGTTATGGCTTTAAGCCAGAAGTCTTAAAATGCTGTTCTCAATATGCACTTTGACAAAGACCATCTTTTTGGCCCACAGTTAGATATCACCTTAGATAAAATGAAAAAGTACACAGACTGCTAAAGCTATGGGGGCTTACAGACTACTACACCTAGAGTCTCCCTTCGTCGTTCTGGCTTCAAGGGAGGATATAAATACACCACACAGATGCCTTCATGTTTCAGCAAAAACGTGGCTAATCCACCTACAGTAAGTGCTATTTTATAGGCTCCTTCAGAGGTGGTAACAATATAGGCAGAGGTGCCTCCGCACGTGGAGCAATATCAACTGCAAAATAGTGACTACCCAATCCGTCCCCCTGGCCACTGTCTGTCGGGGGAAGACTACAATTTTTTCACCCGGTCTTGTGGTCCATCAACACAGACCAGTGGGTAGTAGCCATTATCTAACATGTCTACTGTCTTGATCATTACCATGCCACCAAACATCCCACCTCATACTCACAGGTTATCACAGGATCACTTAACGCTCCTCAAACAAGAAGTCGAAGCTCTTCTTCTCAAAGGTGCCATAGAATCAATCCCTCATCAGCAAGGCACAGGGGTATATTCTCTAGACTTTCTGATTCCAAAAAAGGACCGTCACTGACATTAATCTTAAACCTCAGACTTCTCAACTACTACATTCTATCAGAACACTCCCATATGGTTACTGTACAGGATTTCATTCCACTTCTACAACAGGGCAACTTTATGGCAACACTAGACCTAAAGGACAACTACTTATACATACCCATAGGTTCGAGGCATATGGGCTGCTGAATTTATATCTGTGCATAGATCGCCGCCTAGTGTTGGGTCCGGATGATTGCACATTGTTGTCCTGGAAGATTCTTCGAAGTATCACGAGATAGGTGGCTCCTCCCCTGGACTACAGTGCGCATGGGCATCCTCTCCATCCTTAGATTGTTTTTTTCCGCCATTGGGTTCGGATGTGCTTATCTTAGCTCAAGTTCGGAAACTTTAGTTTAAGGCCAAAAGGCCTTTAGATCTCGTTGGTATTGTTCGCGTTCGGTATCAACCAGTTTATTTTGTGTTTTAGTACCTTCTTCACGCTTTTCGGATCCGCTTCGGTCCGAACATCGATCACCGCTCGACGATGGAATTGAGGACTTCTTTCAAGAGATGTCCTTTATGCCATGCGAAATACCCACACGTCGATGTCCATCCGGTGTGCAACAAATGTCTCTCACCGGATCATGATGAGTCGAAATGTATGGCCTGCGCCCGGTTCCGCTCGAAGAAGACTCTGCGGAATCGACGGGCAGCGAGATTGGAGGCACAGCAATCGGCGCCTGCCCCGGTCAACATCTTCAGCACCGAGGATGAGGAAGCCGAGAGCGTAGAAGACATGGACTCCAGTAACGCTTCCGAACATGAATCCCGATCGGAAGACGATGATGAGGTGATCTTCGAGGACGAAGACGTCGTCGACGAGGTAGGAGACTACAATGAGGCCCTTGGGGCTGAGGAAGATGGCTCCAGCGAAGAGCTAGGCCAACCCGTCGATACGGAGGCCGAGAGACAAAGTCGTCATAAGGCTCAGGTCGAGGGATCGCCTGCGGGCCTTACCCAAGATCAGTCACACAGTTCTTCGGCCCCGCCTCAAGGCCCGGCCTCGAACATTTCACAGGAGCCATTAATATCGAAGACTGGATTTCCTTCAGTGAAACCGAAACAGTCCGTCGCACCGGTTACATCGAAACCGAAAGTGAAACAGGTTGCGATCGGATCGAGGGCCTCGAAGCCCTCCACTCCTTCGACGCCGGCACAGGTAATCGGCACCGAACACACCAAAAGAGATTTCGGTGCCGAGTTCACCACGACGGGTTCCGGCGCCGAGCCAAAGAAGAAGGCCCTCGGTCCCCACAAGGCGCCTCGGCCTATGGCACTGAAGATTACGGCCCAACCCACCAAGGTCAAGGTGGTCGATCCGTCTGCGTCGACATCAAAGGGTGCGGCGCCTGCCAAATCATCGGCTCCGAGGAGCGTCGATACCCGCCTTCGGATCGACGACCCAAAGACTGGGAATAAGTCGGATACCGCTGTGACGCCTGCCTCCAAGGTGCCTATCGGTTCCAAAGCGCTATCTGCGTTCACCTTGCAACAGGTCTCAGCGTCGCAACGCATCAGGGACCGAGCAACCCTCCAACCTACGTCGGGTCCCGAAACGCACAAGGCCGCAAAAGCACACTCAGCGCCGGCGCACATCACATTTGGATTGCCGCCGCCGCCCAAGGCACCGAAAATGTTCGAAATTCGGACACGTGTCCACCAAACACAGTCACTATCCACTGGACAAATCGATATCGAGCCTTCACAGGCACACTTTATCGACGCCGACACTGGTAGGCTGATGCTCCGCAAGCGGAAAATCACACCAGAGAAGGGTTTGGACTCATACAAGATTCCTTTGAAACAAAAACTGCCGGCAGGTTCCGCACCAGTGCTTCATGAAACCTTTCAACCCTTCCTTCAGGACCCACCGTCTTTTTCTCCTACGCATTCAGAGGCAGACGCCGGAGAGGACTATATAGGGGATGATACCACTTACCCGGTGGATATCGATCCTGATGATCACATGCAAGACCCAGATCAAGCATGGGATGACCCCACCGACCAGGGTAACGCACCAGATACTCCTGACACGCAGCTTTATAATATAAAGACATCTCCCACAGGACACTGCTGCCTTTAATGCCCTCATAGTACGGGCTGCTGCCAATCATGGAGTGGAACTCCATTCTGACACTGTAGAGGAAGATTTCTTAGTGGACACATTCACCTCCTCTGAGAAAACCGTCAAAACTCTGCCAATGTTAAAGGGAGTTTTAAAACCTGCAAAAGACATTTTTAAAGAAACAACCAGGGCACGGGTGTTGAACCCCAGAATCGAAAAAAAATACAAGCCTGCACCCGGAGACCCTATGTACATTAAGGGTCAGTTACCATTAGACTCCATGGTTGTTGCTAATGCTCGCAAACGAGCACATTCACAAACAACGGGTGATGCTCCTCCCCCCGACAAGAAGTCCGAAGTGCTGGAGACATCAGGCAAAAGGATAGCAGCGCAAGCGGCAAACATCTGGCGCATTGCCAACACCCAGGCACTCCTGGCCCGTTATGATAGGTCACACTATGACACACTAGAATCACTGCTACAACACTTGCCAGATGAATACAAAGAGGCAGCAGAGCTCCTTATCAGAGAGGGACAACTCCTTACAAATGCGTCCATCAAATGCGCACTGGATGCAGCCGACACTGCAGCAAGGGCGATCAACACAAGCGTAATGTTGAGGAGGCACGCATGGTTAAGAATCTCAGGCTTCAAACCTGAAATTCAGAACAATATCTTAAATCAACCGGTCAACCCAGACTTTTTATTTAGCCCCGAGGTTGACACTACCCTCAAAAATTAAAAAAGACACAAACTGCAAAATCAATGGGGGCTCTGCAGTCGCAGCAGTTTCGGAGTGGCTCCTTTCGTCGCCCCGGGAATAGAGGAGCAGTTAGAGGTCGGGGGTCCCAGCAGCAGTACAATAAAGGGGGTATGCAAAGTACCTATGATAAAAACAATAGAGGTGGATATCGTGGATCCAGCACCAAAGGCAGAGGACGTGGGTGCGGCAACACCAGGTCCTCCCCCAAAAACAAACAGTCACGCCTTCTCCCTGCCCCCCGACCACATAACACCTGTCGGGGGGAGACTCCAACAGTTCCTGTCAGTCTGGAAGTCCATCACCACAGACAGGTGGGTCAGGGAAATTATCCAGTACGGTTACTGTCTAGAATTAACGTCCACTCCACCCAACATACCGCCAAAGCACCGTCCTATGTCCGTAGAGCACTTGGCATTATTGCAGCAGGAAGTACTAAGTATGCTGCAAAAAGGTGCAATAGAAGTCGTGCCCGTAAACCAACAAGGGACAGGGGTGTACTCTCTGTACTTCTTAATCCCAAAAAAGGACGGATCTCTCAGACCTATACTAGACCTGAGACCCCTCAACCACTACATTCTGTCAGAGCATTTCCATATGCTCACCCTACAGCAGGTTCTACCGTTACTCAGTCAGGGAGACTTCCTAGCCACACTGGATTTGAAAGATGCGTATTTCCACATACCCATACACCCATCGCACAGAAAATATCTCAGGTTCACTATTCAGGATCACCATTATCAGTTCAAAGTTCTCCCCTTCGGAGTAACAACGGCACCCAGGGTCTTTACCAAGTGCCTAGCGACAGTGGCTGCACATCTACGGAGACAGCACATTCACGACTTCCCTTACCTGGACGACTGGCTTGTTCAGGCAAAGTCAGCCCAGCAATGTGCCAGCCACATGTCCCTCACCATTCACCTTCTTCACATTCTAGGATTCTCACTAAATTACCCAAAATCACATCTTCAACCCGCACACGTACGCCAGTACCTGAGCGCGACCATAAACACTCTAACAGCCACAGCTCAGCCAAATTTAGTGAGTATCAACAGCATGCAACTGCTGATCACAAAGTTCAAACCTCAACACTCCCTTCCAGCGCGAGTGTTCATGCAGTTGATAGGCATGATGGCCTCCTGCATTTTCATAGTCCCGCACGCGAGACTACATATGCGCCCGCTTCAGGAGTGCTTGGCACGTCAATGGAATCCGGCTCAAGGACAATTAACAGACCTAGTGTTGGTGAGCGGTCGGGCATACAACTCTCAGCATTGGTGGAATCCACAAAACCTTTGCAAGGGCCGACCGTTCCAAGAGCCTGTTCCGCAAATAATACTGACGGCGGACGCCTCTCTACAGGGATGGGGAGCTCATGTACTCAATTACACAGTGCAGGGACTATGGACGACACAGCAAAAGAAGATGCACATCAACCTTCTGGAACTTGGTAATCTTCCTAGCCATGAAGGCATTCAAAGTACACTTGTGCAACAAAGTCGTGTTGATCCGGACGGACAACATGACTGCCATGTACTACATACAGAAGCAGGGAGGAACACACTCTCCACAGTTGTCTCATCTGGCTCAGAGCATGTGGAAGTGGGCCATTCAAAGGAACATGTTCCTCATGGCGGAACACCTCCCATGCAAAGACAACCAGATGGCGGATCTGCTCAGCAGACACAGCCACCAAATGCACGAGTGGGAGCTACATCCATCAGTACTCAAACCGTACTTCCAACAGTGGGGTCATCCAGAGATAGACCTATTCGCCACAAGGAAAAACGCAAAATGCCAAAACTTTGCCGCCAGGTTCCCGCACCCACAGTCGCAGGGCAATGCGATATGGATGAACTGGTCAGGCAGATTTGTGTACGCTTTTCCCTCAGCGCCATTAATATCGCTAGTGGCACGCAAACTGCGACAACACTCACTGACACTCATCCTAGTTGCTCCAAAATGGGCACGCCAACCATGGTACACCACCTTTCTAGAACTTTCCGTGGTGCCGCATCAAAGGCTGCGGATCACACCCGCACTTTTAACGCAGAACCATGGCGAAATTCAGCACCCAGATCCGCAACAGCTGAACCTGGCAATCTGGCTCCTGAAGTCTTAGAGTTTGGCTACCTAAACCTGCCACCTGAATGTATGGATATCATCAAGGAGGCCAGAAGACCCACAACCAGAGCTTGCTATGTGGCTAAATGGAAAAGGTTTGTCATTTACTGCAACAACAATGACATTAACCCGCTGGATGCATCCATTCAAAACATCATCTGTTACCTCTTACACTTATACCGATGCAATCTGGCATACAGCTCCATACGTATACATTTAACCGCGATAGCAGCCTATCTTCAAAACAGGCAGCACCTCTCTTTATTAAGAGTGCCTGCCATCAAAGCTTTCTTAGAGGGACTCAAACGAGTGATTCCCCCAAGACACCCACCGGCACCAGTGTGGAACCTCAATGTGGTCCTCACCAGATTAATGGGTCCACCTTTTGAACCTCTCCATTCATGTGAGATTCAATTCCTCACCTGGAAAGTAGCTTTCTTAGTGGCAATCACTTCGTTAAGAAGAGTTAGTGAACTCCAGGCACTAACCATTCAAGAGCCATTCATACAGGTTCACGCAAACAGTTGTACTACGTACCAACCCCAAATTCATGCCTAAAGTGATATCGCAGTTCCACATGAATCAGACTATTGAACTGCCTGTTTTCTTTCCAAATCCGCAAAATGTCGCAGAGAGAATGCTCCATACACTAGATATAAAGAGGGCCCTCATGTACTATATAGTCAGAACAAAGGATTTTAGGAAAACAAAACAACTTTTCGTTGCCTTTTCTCCACAACACAAGGGCAACACCATTTCCAAAGCAGGGATAGCCAGATGGATCGTTAACTGTATTCAAATTTGCTATCAAAAAGCTAAACGCACATTAACGATTCCCCCACGAGCCCACTCAACACGAAAGTTAGGGGCGTCCATGGCTTTCCTAGGAAACATTCCTTTACAGGAAATATGTAGAGCAGCCACATGGTCCACTATACATACATTTACCAAACACTACTGTGTAGATGTACACTCAAAACAGCAGGCAGCTGTAGGACAGGCTGTTCTCAAGACTCTTTTTCAGACTGCTGCAGCTGGCACGGGCAGCCGCCGCTAATGGAGGGACTGCTATATAATTATGCACAGATATGAATTCAGCAGCCCACATGCCTCAAACTGAATATGCTACTTACCAGTATGCATCTGTTCTTGGCATGTAGGGCTGCTGACATTCATATCGCCCACCCTCCTCCCCGGCGCCTGTAGCGGCTGCAGCTCTCAGAATTACTGTATAGCATGGTCATCACTTACTGTATCTACTCCATCACTGCCACAATGGCGAAAAACAATCTAAGGATGGAGAGGATGCCCATGCGCACTGTAGTCCAGGGGAGGAGCCACCTATCTCGTGATACTTCGAAGACTCTTCCAGGACAACAATGTGCAATCATCCGGACCCAACACTAGGCGGCGATCTATGCACAGATATGAATGTCAGCAGCCCTACATGCAAAGAACAGATGCATACTGGTAAGTAGCATATTCAGTCCTACTCACCTTAAATACCTCAGGTTTGTCGTAGCGGGAAAACGCTGCCAATTTGAAGTTCTACCTTTCGGAGTGACTACAGTGCCCCGGGAGTTCACAAATTGCTTGGCAACAGTAGCAGCACATCTCAGAAGGCAAAACATTCACGTATTTCCCTACCTGGACGACTAGCTCATCAGTCAGTACCTAGCTTCAGTGCCAACAGTACACTCCGTTGACTCTGGATCTACTTCACAGCTTGGGGTTTACAATAAATGTTCCCAAGTCCCATCTTAAACTTATCCAAATTCAGCCATACCTGGGAGCAATCCTCAACACAAGGGCCAGATTGGAATATCTCAATCCAGCTTGAGTTCAGAGCTTTCAATTAACTCTCCCACATTTCAACCCAACTTATCTCTCACGGTTCGAACTGTTATGCGTCCACTAGGGATGATGGCCTCCTTTATTGCCATAGTTCCCAGGTGCGATTGCATATGCATCCCCTACAGCAGTTTCTAGCTCGTCAGTGGTACCAGTCACAGGGTCACCTTTAAGTTCTAGTGTTGATATACTGCCGCATAACGCTGTACAAATAAAAAGGTGCAAAGTTTAGCCTGTTGAAGGACTGAAGTTAGTCTGCCAACTCATGGAGTGCTATTCTGATGGCAGGAGTATGCAAAGTATGTGAATCTACAGCACTACATGCCATGAACAGATGCTTACAGGATAAGTAACACAATCCTTTTGCAGCATGAATTATTTTCTGGATTCCCCTGCTGTGTATTATTCTGGCATCTAGTGGTTTGGTCCGGAAACATTCTTATTTTATTCTATTTTTGATTTTTTAATCTTTTTTTTTTTTTGTTGTAGCTGTGGGCATCGCCGACCACCATGACATGACGCGATGCCCCAGATGTGTGTGGTCACCATCTTCAGGTTCTGTTTTCAGCCTTTGGGGTCTGGAAGCACAATTGAGAAGGTCTGAGGAATTTTGGCAAGAGACTAGAATTTGAGAAATCATCAAGAGACACCGGAGACCACAAAATCTAAAGAGCAGAGAAGGAGAGCCTTCTAAATCCTGAGCCCCCTCCCCCCGCACCCCACCACTCAATGGTAAGATCCACGTGGCCGGAGAATGAAGAGGGGTGTGGCAGAAGAGGGTCATTGGAAAAAAAACTTTTCAAGTTCTGCCCCAACTGTCGCCACATATTCACACAGATATTTTCCACAAAGTCTGCATCTTTTGTCTGCCGAAGGACCACAAGTAGGACTGCGAGGCCTGTGCCGAGTTTGTCCAAAGGCACTAGGTACGACGTCAACAGAGGCTAGAACACTACACCATGGCGGGCACATCTAAGACCCAGGAATCTCTTAAAGGCCTCAGCTTATCCAGTGACTATAAAGAGCATGTCGGATGCCGAACCGGCACGAGGAGATGAGTCAGACGTCAAAGACTCCACAGTCCACGCTGGAAAAAGGCAAGTTTTGAGGAAGGCGGTGAGGAATGCAGAGAAGAAACAAGTAAATGTAACCATACTGGCAAAAGGCACATACCCTAAGTCCTCTGGCTCAAAGTCCTCGAAGGCGGCCTCGATGTCAAAGGTCAGCACAAAGAGCCACATGTATTCCAACCCGAAGATACCGATGGAGGCAGATCGTAGACCGGACCTTCTTTGCAGACTTTCCAGCGAGAGAGAAGGGCAAGGAATCTGGGATGGGAGAGACCTCGTTCAAAAAAGAGAACACGTTAGATGCCTAGCAAATAACGCTCGAGGTAGAGCGTAAGACGCAAATACTTGCGGGTGAAATGGCTGCCCAGCTACAAAGAAAGGAGTATGATGACTCCTTTGTTTGAGTTTCACTTCTCGACAAAACCATCCACAACTGATGCGGATGACCAGGCAAGCATGGAGTTCTATGAGCTCGTGGAAGTCAAGGAATCGGCAGGGTTTGACGAACAAAGCCAGTTTGAGGACACATCGCTGGATCTCTCTACCATGTCCCCATAAGAGGGGGTGGACAGCTATCCCTCGAAACCTTCACCCCCAGATGGCCCACAACAGCCTCGTCAAAAGGGCTGCAGACACCTATGGAGGGCAGTTAGAAGAGAAGAAAGAAGAAACATGCTTCCTACTGGAGACATTGATTGCCTCATAAAAGGCAAATCTCTACCTACCGATGCACCCTAGTATCCTCAACCAGGGTAAAGTGGCCTTCGTGAACCGACCACTGCAAGAGCTTTACCGTTTTGAGTGGAGAAACAAATACAAGCATTCCACTCAGGACCCCAATACATAATAGGCAACGTCCCCACGGATTCTAGCAGTGTCTCTACCGCAAGAAAAAAAAACATGCCCCCACATCAACGGGTCTGCCACCAGAAAGGGAAAGAAAGAGGCTTGACCTGGTTGGAAGGAAGATTGAGAGAGAAGCAGCCACACAGTGGAGGATAGCAACCTGTAGTGCCCTCCTGAACTGCTACGGACACCAGCAATGGGATAGAGTGCCTGATAACCGCATTTCCCAGTGGAGCATTGCAAGAGGGCTAAGACCGTGATCCAGGAAGGCATATTGCTAATACCTGCCTTAAATCCACCCTGGATGCTGCAGACAAGGCCATTAGTCAGATGTGTACTGGGACAACACTCTGGCGACACTCCGGGCTCAGGGGCTCAGGGTATCTGGGTATCTGGATTCAAAGCAGAAGTACAAGCCTCAATTATCAGCATGCTCTTAACATGCAACGCTCTGTTCTGACAAGCAGTCATTGATAACCTAGAGCAGTTAAAGAAGGATAACACTGCGAAAGCCATAGGGGCACTCCAGTTCAGGGGATTTTTCAGGAGATGGGGATTTGCAGCACTGGTTTCAGAACTACCCAGCAGCAGCCCCAAAGCGTTGCACACCAAACCTCACAATAAATATCACACCATCAATGACAACACCCGCCGGGGCAGCCCTTTCGAGGGTAAACAAGAGAAAGAGGCCAACCTCCCAGCGTGGAAGGATCAACCGGCAAGTGACTCATCACCCAATCCCATCACGAAAAGCCTGTGGTGAGCAAATTAAGCGGATTCCTCAAGGAGTGGAGGACTGTGGCATCAGGAAGCTGGATTTTATACATAATACGTCATGGATACTGTATAGACTTATTTTTTTTTGGTGGAGAACAGCCCTCTACATGGAAAGGAGTATAGGAGATCTGTTCGGTTTTATCAAGAAACTAGGTTCTAAACCCATTGTTCCAGCCATAAAAATCTGAGGCTAAAGCAATCTGTTGCCATCTATGAGGCTGCTCTATAGGGAATAATTAATACCGCTACCATACAAGGAATTGAGAACAATTTCTTAGTCTACTAGGAGTCTCTCAATCCTTCTCCAATTACATCATTCAGAACTGAATATATAATTCATTTTGAATAGGATTAGCATTCCCCCAATGCTGTTATGGCACTCTATCTGCCTTTATGTTGGGCTTTCTGCCTAATGTTCATACTGCTAACGAACTCTCATGTTGTCCTTGTGCGCAAACTTCCGTCCAAGGAGATAGTCTATTATTCTTTTGCAAGTATTAAAGAGAGGAGATGAAAAAATATATTTTACCTCTATTACGGACTCTTAAATTTAGTCAAAGTAGCCCTGCTCTCTACTACCTACAATCATTAAATGATCCATTAGCTTGCTATTGTATAGGCTCGTTTTTATGTTCTGGTTTTAAAACACAAAAACAACTCTCTTAAAACATATCAGGGGATAAAGTTTTGATGAAATTCTAATGTTTAGGTCTCACCTATTGACGCAGTACATGCGTTGCTTGCTTGCGAGATCTATTGTCGTCGGTTTGCCTCGGAAGCGGGGTGGAAGCTCCAACCATGCTTTGCATTGGCGCGCTTCAAAAACGCGCGCTTTTGATTGGAAGGGAGGCATGTTTGTTCCCTTCCTGTCTCCCGTGCCTGCCCGGACAGGAGATGTGTATGCGCACAGCGTCTTTTACTCTCGGCATTCACTTTCGTCGCATCTCTTGATCACCACTGCTTTATGACCTGCTTACTTTCTTCACAAAAGAGGAGCGAAAGGAAAAAGCCTGAATGCAATGAATACTTACATTGCGTCAATGTTTTTGGTTTGCCTACGTGTTCTTGGTCTGTCTTAAAGTGGGCCTACAGACACGGGACTGATAGAAATGCACCAAATTACAAATCCTGCTGTCTGGTTTGAAATGCTCATGTTTAAAATGCAATTTACAAAAACATGCACAAATGCAGACCTCTGGATAAGATAGATACATCATCATAAACCTATTCGACTTGTATTTTCAAAACACTCCGCAGGCACATTTGTATAAGCAGTCAAAAATGATTCCCTGCCCTTCAAATATCAATACACACTAAAGGTAAACATGGTGAACCCTCGTGTGTCCTGTAAGGATAGAGCTAAGGGGCTTTCGGCGGCCTTTCACACTGAGAGAGCGACAATTTAATTGTAGCCATTTATTCATCTGTCAGTTGTAAAGCCGGTTTCCTGCTGAATTTTCCAGGTCCCTTTAGACAGGTGAGTGGGCGCTTGATATGTTTGTTTTGTCAGATGTCAAATGCACTTCAAGGAGATACCCCAGTCATTGATCAACCGCTAGCTCCCCTATCCAACTCCACCCCCCCCCTAATAATCTATCCTGCCTCCAAGAGATTGTCGTGTGTATGTCTCCCTGTTTGACACACAGCTAGAGAAGTGCCCTAACCCTGCACCCAGCTAGTGAAGTGCCCTAACCCTACATGTTCCATCTGATACTGCAGTCAAAGCAGAGATGGACACAAAATCTGTTTCACTGTACTGGGGACCCCAGGATGGGGACTGTCTCCTCCCAGGCTCTGAGGGCAGAGCATGGCGAGGCATGTCTGAGCAGACGTGAGCGAAGACCCTCTAAGTGCTGAGCCCCAGGGACCCCCTATGAGAATGCTGGCGCAGGGGCACGTGTCTCTTCCACTGAAGCTCAGGAAGTGTGTGCTATAGCTTTATTATAAGCCCCCAAACCTTACAGAGCTGACGACATGAAGCGACACACAGGAGAAGGAAGGAACATATACTCCCGTCTCAAACACACAATAAGCAATGCGAGGGGAGTGTCTGAGAGCAGCGCGTCTTCGGCAGCTCAGCCCCGCCTCGTAAGCGGTACACAGGTATTCCAGCCGCTGCAGTGCAGACAATGCAGCAGCCAGGTCAGCAGACTGGCGCGACATGTGCATGTGTTATTGTTGTCCTGATGGCAGGCCGTACTGACCTGCAAGTGCGCCACCATGTTGGTGTCAGGCTGGGAGACGGATTCACAGTGAGGAGGAGGTCCAAGGAGAGGAGGCGAGGGGTGGTGCCTGCGAGGCGGGCACAAGGTGGCAGTCAAACCTGCGACCAGAGAACCCTCTACTCTTGTTTGTGTATGACGGTACTAAACGCATTCATTATTGTGTTCTTGGAATCTGTAGTCCTCTTAAATGCTCGCTACTTCTGTCGGTATTACCATCATGAAAACTTGCCGACACACTCTGAATGCTTTTGATCGTTTGTCTTCCACTAAATCTGACAGATCCGGCTCCGAACTACTGGCCCTCTGTGTATACTCGTTGCCATCCTTTGAGTCCCCCCCCCCCCCCCCCCCCCCCTTATTAGGTCTCGCCTAGCGACGCAGCGCATGCGCTGCCCGCTTGCAAGATCTATTGTCGGTTTTGCCTCCGAAGCGGGGCGCTTGTTTTTGATTGGAAGGGAGGCATGTTTGTTCCCTCCCTGTCTCCTGTTTGCTGTGCCTGCCCGGACAGTAGATGTGCATTCGCACGGCGTCTTTTGCTCACGGTGTTCACATTCGTCGCGTCTCTTTAGCTTGCGGCGTTCACTTTCATCTCTGGCGATCTCAACTGCTGCCCCTAGCCCCTAATCTCACAAGTGGGGCATCCGTTAGGCGACTGGAGATCAACAACGCGTTGTCTGCGCCCCTCACATTTCCAGAGCAGCTGCAGGAGGGGGCCACAAAACACAAGTATTACGTAATCCGTGCCTGCAACGCTGAGCGCGAGAGGCGGGCCTTTGAACACGCGGATGTCATCAGAACACCGATGACGCAACAGACACGTCTCCCAGCGCCGCCTCGTCTTTCTTTTCCTGCTTCCCGCCAAACAAGTCATATTTTTTCCCACTCTCGAGCCTCAGGGTTTTGTATGCTAAGCAGACTGCTTTGCCCCTCTTTCCCCAGGAGATTAATTTCTGGGGTCGAGTGGCACCTTTATTTTAGCCGTTCTGACCCTACCCTTGATTACGTCACGCTTTGCTACCACTATGGTTATGTGCTTTTTTTTTTTTTTTTTTTACAAGTCTTGGATGTCGCTTAGGTGAGTTTATTTTGTTGTTTGCTTCTCTCGCACATCTATCTCTTATGGTGCGCAGGGTGCAGCCGGGGGTCTTGATCTATGTTTTGGGGAGCACCATTGCCTGTTCATTAAGTGGTTACGTGATATGGTGCTTACTGGGTTGTTTGCTATGCTCGCCATGCGTTCTTACCAGCCCATCCTCCTGATGACGCCAGATCTTCAGGAACAGACTCTAAATGCGAGTACTTACCTTACCCCTTCCTCTGTGCTAGTTTTGGGGGAATATTGACTTTTTTTTCCAAGTTGTTATGCATCTTTCTTAGATCTGTGGTTGCTTCCACCTGCAAGGGTTTTTTCAGCACAGCATGGAGAGCTAGATTGGTACCTGTTATCCTTAGCTTCGCTGATGAAAGTGTCAAATTTTGTTGTTGTGGTGGGCACTTAAATGAGTGCTGTACATTCAGGGCGCGGGCTACAAAAAGCCGACAGCCCGGCCCAGCCACAAACATCAAAGCCATCGCCAACCCAGTGCACTTCACATGGAGCAGGAGTAAGCTCATTTCACACTAACACAAAAACTACTAACCTAGACATTTTACAAAGCATACACAACCCGACTGGCTTATACAGCCAAGTGAAGGAAATATCAAAAGTGTATCAAAATGTTAGCTGGACGAAAAAGCACTTCAGTGCCATAACCTAATTGTAGAAGGCACTATAGAATTGGTTATAACATCGCAAAGGTCACGGGGTGAACACACACTGTAGAGTCGTGGAAATGACTGAGGGACACTGCAACAGTTCAATTACCGAGAGACAGCCTGTGTGAGCCGGGCACTGGAGCAGAGGTCTGTTGACTCACAAACTCTGGGAAAGAGTCACTTAAGCGCTACATGAACAGCGGCAGTGTGTCACGGATTCACTAATATTAGCACAACAGTCATGCTCCATTAACAATGTGTTCCCCTTTGCTTTTCTCACATTGGCTTCCACCTGTGGACATTACTGTCACCTTCAGCAGCGTCCACCGCCACTCCCACTTACAAGCTTCCACTTTCTCATTTGAACTGACCCCCTAGCCCCCAGAGAACCCCCATCGTTGGCACCATTGTGAGAAGTCGGGGCACCTGCTGATGGTCAAGGCTGAGAGGTCAATAACAGAATGGCCATGGAATCTAAGCTCTCTAATCAGCCTCCTGATCCTCCCCGAGCACCTCAGTGGCCAGCATGGAAAGACCCCAGAGCTTCTATTCCGACACCAAACCTTACCCTGAATGCTCCTAAGCGCCTGAAGCCCTTAAGTTTGGGTGTAAACATCGCTAGCCCCTTGCTGCAGATGCAAACTTGGCGGCGTTTGGATAATAACGTTATATGTATGTGTAGGCAGCTTTATGGGGGGGATGGTATCACTTCATTGGTTTGTCAGTTGTACACATGATTTACCTCTGTCAGAATGGCACCCAAATACAGCACTAAGCAATAGAATGCTGGTGGTCAATCTTTGCAAACGGCCTTTCGCTGCGCAACACCGGTCACTGCGCTTTTAGCAACTTTCCATCCACTTGAGCTGAAAACTATTTGTTCGAGGCATATGAGCTGCAGATTATACACTGTGCATAGATCGCCATCTGGTGTTGGGCCCGGATGTTTGCAGTTTGTTTTTCTTCTTGGACAGTCTTTGGAAGTCACGAGTTCGGTGACTCCTCCTTCGGTCCGTACTGCGCATGGGCTTCGGCTCCATCCTCAGATTGTTTTTTTCCGCCATCGGGCTCGGATGTAATACTTCGTGCTCCGGCTTCGAACCTTTCCAGTTCGACCTTCGACGAAAAATCCTCGTCCATCTAGCTTCTTTAGACTGAATCGACTTCTTCATCTCTCTCTTCGGCACTTCTTCGATTCCAGGCAGCGGCCTTCGGGCCTACCTCGACTCTGGTCTCGGCCGATGGAAAGGACTCCCTTCAAGAAGTGCCCAAAATGTGGGTCTAAATTTCCCCACACCGACCTCCATCAGGTGTGCAACCTCTGCCTCTCTCCCGAACACGAGGCCCGAGACTGCCCCGCCTGCAAGTCTTTTCGTTCGAAAAAGACTATTCGGGATCGACTAGCACTCATCGACCTCGGCTCCACCTGCCATCTTCGGAGAAGACACCGGAGCTTCGGGACAGCAGCACACCGAGCTGGAGGACGACGTCGTCAGCGCTTCCGAGGCCGACGACTCCGACGTGGAGATCACACCGGCGCAGAGGGTCGTGAGTACTCTACCCCCTCCCACTCCCGCGCCCATACCGAAAGAGACTCAGGTTACCCCTTCGCCTCCGGGCCTAGGGAAAACCAAGCATACTGCTTCCATCACCTCACCTTCGGGCCCGGTGAAAAAGCATCACAAGTCTCCTGGCGGCTCGGGACCGAGCCAGCCTCCTAGCGGCGCCGAAAAACATTCTTCGCCACCGAAGAAAACAACCTCTGTTCCGAAGCCATCGGTGTCGAAACCTGGCCTCTCGGTGCCGACCAAACACAAATCCCTCGGCACCGACGCTTCCGTGTCGAAGCCTGCCTCGGCGCCGACGAAAAAATCGGATACCCCGAGAAAGCACGGTGCGGATAAACCGACAAAGCCTTCGGTTCCGAAAACATCGGCACCGATGGAGGAATCGGTGCCGGAGGAGCTTTTCACACCGGATCCTCTTCAAAAGACTTTAACAAAGGATCCAAGGACTGGACATTTAACTTTGTCTTCCAAGAAAAGACTTTTGGACAAGCCAACTCCTCCTCCACCACCAAAACGGAAGGACTCTGCCACATCCCCGTTCAGAGTACCCTCCCCACCACCTCCTCCTCCTCCTCCACCCCCTCCATCTCCGCCCCCACCTTCTCCACCATTGCCTCATTGGTCTCCAACCCCGTCTCCAGACCCGGATGACCACGGAGATCCATTCTATGATCCCACAGATGCCCCGCGGGACCCCACTCCTCCGGGAACACCTGACCCATGGGAGGATTATCACAATCCCGATGTCCCAGATGTGCCTCAGGATGATCTCTATCCATCCAGGCCGTCTCCACCAGAGGACTCCCTGGGGTTCCACCACCTCTTACAACGGGCGGCACATTATCATGGGGTGGAGTTACACAGTGATCCAGTTGAGGAAGACTTCCTACTTGACACATTTGACATAGCAGATAAATCCACCGCTACATTACCCATGCTTAAAGGGGTGACCAAGCATGCCACAGAGGTTTTCAAAGACCCCGTCAGAGCTAGGGTCTTAAACCCCAGAATAGAAAAGAAGTACAAGGCAGCCCCCACGGATCCTGTCTATATTAAAGGACCTGCGCCCCTAGACTCTTTAGTGGTTTCCACAGCTAGGAAGCGCTCCAACTCTCATCTGGTGAGGCTCCACCACCTGTTAAGGAGTCCAAGCTCTTAGATGCGCCAGGCAAACGCACTGCCTCGCAAGCTGCCAATATGTGGCGCATCGCCAAAACGCAGGCGCTGCTGGCGAGATACGATAGAGCGCACTATGATGAGCTGGAGGCTCTCATGCAGCACCTCCCAGAAAAATATAAGAATAAGGCTCATGAACTGATACAAGAGGGAAAGATTATTACCAACACCTCTATTAAATGTGCACTTGACGCAGCAGTCACGGCGTCCAGGGCTATAAACACCAGTGTTCTGCTTCGCCGTCACGCCTGGCTCAGGATCTCAGGCTTTAAACCAGAGGTCCAAGCATCTATGTTAAACCACCCTTTTGACCAACAATACTTATTTGGCCCAAAAGTAGACGAAGCCCTGGAAAAAATGAAGAAGGACACAGATACGGCGAAGTCTATGGGAGACCTGCAATCACAAACCCCTAGACGCTCCTTTCGCCGTTCCTCCTTTCGAGGCTCTGGCAGAGGTTACTCTTCCGATAACACCTCCACGTCCTACAAGTCCCCTCCTCAGAATACCTTCTCAAAGGGCTACCAAAGAGGTGGATATCGCAGAAACAATAATAAAGGCAGGGGCAAAACCAACACCGCCCGTTCTGCCACACCGCCCACACAATGACTTTCCCCCGCTCCCCCAGACCATTCCACTCCGGTCGGGGGCAGACTACAAGACTTCCTTCAAACCTGGGAGGCCATATTCGGTCAGGGTACTGTCTCGAACTAACTTCTACCCCCCCAAATATTCCACCCAGACACCGTGCAATGTCACAAGAACATACCACACTTCTGAAACAAGAGGTACTCTCCCTCTTGCAAAAACACGCGATAGAGCAGGTACCCGTCGATCAGCAAAATCTAGGGCTCTGCTCTCTGTACTTTCTCATACCGAAGAAAGACTAGACCCTACGGCCCATTCTAGACCTCCGGCCTCTAAATGCATACATTCATTCAGACCATTTTCATATGGTAACTCTTCAGCAAGTTCTCCCACTCCTCCGTCAGGGCGACTTTCTCACTACACTGGACCTGAAAGACGCATACTTTCATATTCCAATACACCCTGCTCACAGAAAGTACCTCCGATTTGTGGTGGACGGCCAACATTATCAGTTCAAGGTTCTCCCCTTCGGGGTCACAACCGCACCACGGGTGTTTACCAAATGCCTGGCAGTAGTGGCAGCACACCTCAGAAGACAAAACGTTCACGTCTTCCCCTACCTGGACGACTGGCTCGTAAAAGCCGCGTCCTACCACCAGTGTGTGCAGAATACAAACACTACCATACAACTACTCCACCAGCTAGGCTTTACGGTGAATCACCAAAAGTCCCACTTGATACCGTCTCACACAAAGCAATACCTCGGTGCCACTATAGACACCTCAAAGGCTATAGCCTATCCCAACTCGGCCAGAATCGCAAGCATGCAAGCCCTGCGCCAAAAGTTCCTTCTTCAGGACTCTCTCCCAGCGAGAGTGTTCATGAAACTAATAGGGATGATGGCGTCTTGCATTTTCATAGTGCCCCATGCAAGACTTCACATGCGTCCACTCCAAGAGTGCCTAGCACGCCAGTGGAACCAGGCCCAGGGACGGCTGACGGATCTGGTGTTGGTGGACGGCCGCACCCATCGATCTCTGCAGTGGTGGAACACCACAAACCTTTCCAAAGGGCGACCGTTCCTGGACCCGGTTCCAGGTGATTCTAACAACTGCCGCATCGCTCTCCGGCTGGGGAGCGCATCTATTACACCTCACGGTGCAAGGTCTATGGACGCCACAACAGCGGTTACTCCACATCAACCATCTGGAGTTACTGGCGATCTTTCTAGCCCTGAAATCGTTTCAGAAACAAATTTCAGCCAAGGCAGTCCTCATTCGCACAGACAATATGACTGCAATGTATTATATTCAAAAACAGGGGGGGACACTCTCCCCAGCTCTCCCGCCTAGCACAGAGCATATGGAGATGGGCAATTCCACAAAAAATCTTTCTCCTGGCACAACACGTCCCAGGCATACAAAACACCATGGCAGATCTGCTCAGCAGACAAACGCAGCAAATGCACGAATGGGAACTGCATCCACAAGTTCTTCACCCATTCCTTCACAAGTGGGGGCATCCTCAAATAGACCTCTTCGCCACCCACGAAAACAAAAAATGCCCAAGCTTCGCCGCCAGATACCCGCACCCATTGTCCAAAGGCAATGCGATATGGATGAACTGGTCAGGCAGATTTGCATACGCCTTTCCACCTCTCCCACTAATTCCGTTAGTGGTAAGGAAGCTACAGCAGCACTCCCTCACACTCATTCTGGTAGCCCCAACATGGGCCAGGCAGCCATGGTACACCACACTACTACAGCTATCGGTGGTACCACATCAAAAACTGCACCTGTCCCCATGCCTCCTAACCCAGAACCATGGAGAAATCAGGCACCCGGACCCAGCTCAGCTCAACCTTGCGATCTGGCTCCTGAAATCTTAGAATTTGGATACCTTAATCTTCCCCATGATTGCATGAACATTATCAAGGAAGCCAGACGTCCTACCACTCGAGCATGCTATGCCGCAAAGTGGAAGAGATTTGTTGTTTACTGCCGTAACAATACAATCAACCCTTTAGATGCATCCATACAACACATCATATGCTATCTACTCCATCTTCAAAGGTGTAACCTGGCGTACTCATCCATCCGTCTACACCTAGCAGCAATTGCTGCTTACCTACAAAACAGACAGCATTTATCACTGTTCAGAGTGCCTGCTATTAAAGCCTTTATGGAAGGCCTTAAAAGAGTAATTCCACCCAGGGCACCACCTTCGCCTGTTTGGAATCTAAACGTAGTTCCTACAAGGCTAATGGGTACGCCTTTCGAACCAATGCATAAATGTGAGCTACAGTTCCTCACTTGGAAAACAGCTTTCCTCGTAGCTATCACTTCCCTTAGAAGGGTTAGCGAGATACAAGCGTTCACTATACAAGAACCCTTTTTACAAGTACATCACAGCAAGGTGATACTTCGCACATCCGAAATTTCTGCCCAAGGTCATTTCCCCCTTCCATCTTAATCGGTGGAGTTACCGTTTTTTTTCTCGCAACCTCAATCTGTTGCGGAAAGGGCTCTACATACACTTGGCGTTAAAAGGGCCTTACTGTACTACATACAAAGAACGCAACCTTTCAGAAAGACTAAACAGTTGTTCGCCTCCTTCGCTCCACCGCATAAAGGCAACCCCATTTCAAAATCAGGGATAGCTAGGTGGATTGTAAAGTGTATACAAATTTGCTATCACAAAGCAAAACGAACATTATCTGTTCCACCTAAAGCCCACTCTACAAGAAAGATAGGGGCTTCTATGGCTTTTCTAGGGAACATACCCTTAGATGACATCTGCAAGGCAGCCACATGGTCAACACCGCACACCTTCACAAAACATTACTGTGTAGATGTGCACTCCAAACAACAAGCTAGTGTGGGCCAGGCTGTACTAAAGACACTGTTTCAAACTACTGCAACGGATACCGGTGGTCGCCGCTAGGGTTGGGTACTGCTATATAATCTATGCACAGTGTATAATCTGCAGCTCATATGCCTTGAACGGAGTATGCTACTTACCAGTATGCATCTGTTCTTGGCATGTAGAGCTGCAGATCTATACACGCCCACCCGCCTCCCCGGCTTCCTGTATCCGTTCCAGGCTATCTTATTTAGATACAACACACATGGGTTTCTTCACTATTATCACTACGCTCCATCTTTTCCCTGCTGGCAAAAAACAATCTGAGGATGGAGCCGAAGCCCATGCGCAGTACGGACCGAAGGAGGAGTCACCGAACTCGTGACTTCCAAAGACTGTCCAAGAAGAAAAACAAACTGCAAACATCCGGGCCCAACACCAGATGGCGATCTATGCACAGTGTATAGATCTGCAGCTCTACATGCCAAGAACAGATGCATACTGGTAAGTAGCATATTCCTTTTATTAAAATCTGCTGATTATGATGTAGATGATGGATTTTGGTGTCAATGCGGCACATCCATTATTATGTGGGAAACTCCTAAACTGGAGAATTGCACAATTACAGTGGTTCTTATGATAGTCCCTCTGTCCACAGCTCTTCCGGCTCTCCCTGACCTTTATCATCCCACTCTTCCTCGCAGCTATGGTCCCACTCTACAGCTGTTCCTGCTCGGCATCTCCTCCTTTGTTCCTCTCTCCACAGCTCTTCCAGCTTCCATTCTACTCTCACCCGTCTCTCCACAGCTCTCCTTGCTTCCACTCTCCTCTCGCCCCTCTCTCCACAGCTCTCCCTGCTTCCACTCTCATCTTGCCCATCTCCACAGCTCTGCCTGCTTCCACTCTCCTCTCGCCCATCTCCACAGCTCTGCCTGCTTCCACTCTCCTTTAAAAACTAACACATGAATACAAGGCATTATCATTTACAATGAAAATAGCTAAAACTCTCGCAAATGCGAGACCTATTGCATTGCAAATGCTTGTGTTGCATTCAACTGTATTGTTATGAGATGTGCTCGCATAAAATTGTATCTATTTGAGATTCTCCTGATGGCAAGGGTACTGGACAAGGCAGACAACCAGAGACAGTGCTCATCCTCATAGCCCCACAGTGGGCCAGGCAGATTTGGTACTTGAGTCTACTGGAGATGTCCAAAGGACACATGATCCCAAACAAAGCAGAACAGAACCTGCTAAGAATGCAAGGCTAAAGAGTTTACCATCCAGAACCAGCCAAAATTCTACACAGGTAAATGGAACCAATACATTCACTGGTGCAGTGTCAACAGGAGGATGGAACGAGGACTGAGCAGAAAGCTACTAAAATACCTCACTCAACTGTTCGACAAGATGCTAACCTACACATTGCTAAAGGTACACCTAGCATCAATAGTAGCCTACCCAGAGATACCTCAGGAAGCCGTCTCTTCACACTTCCAGAGGTGAAAAGATTCTTGGAAGAGTTGAACAGTACCAACCCCAATGTGGAACCTTACCACTATACTAACGCAATTGATGACAGAACCTTTTGAGCCTTTGCACAAGTCTGATCTAAAGACTAACCCTGAAGATGTCCTTTCGAAAAGCAATCTCATCCCTACACAGAGTCCGCAAGTTACGACACTGTCAAAACAAGAACCGTACCTGGAAATCCACAAGGACAAAGTGGTCCTTAAAAACAAATCAACAGTTCCTACCAAAGGTGGTGACTCGATTCCACTTCACCCAAAGCATACAGTTACCAGCTTTCTTCTAAGAGCCTAAGACACAGGCCGAAGGAGCCCTTCACACTCTGGACACGCAGATGCATTAAGTACTAGCTACAGGAAGCAAAGGGATTTCGTAAGAGAAACTAATTATTCATCTCCTTTGCCAGATAAAGCAAGGGATCACCAGTGACCAATGGAACAATTGCAAGATGGATAGTGGAAACTATACAAATCTGCTGCTGCATAGCGGGTAAAGTGCTACCCTTCTTGCATTCCTAGATAACGTGCCCATGTTGAAATCTGCACTGCAGCTTCCTGGTTGTCTCCACACACCTTCACAAAACACTAATATGTGGACATTCAGATGAACAAGGAGGCACAGGTGGGGCAGAAAGTGCTATAACACCTGTCTGCCAACACATCCACATTTCAACCCAGCCAACCTCAGGGACGGGATATCGCTATGTAATCTAATGCACAGCATTTAAATCCAGAAAAGGGAATCATGCTGCAAAACTAAATTGTTACTTACCAGTAGGAGTAATTTTGCAGCCTGAAGAGTTTTCTGGATTTACATGCGACCCACCAACCTCCCCAGAAATGGGCGATGAAGCGACTAGGTGGAAGAAAAAAAAAAAACTTGAAGATTGCCACCACGCACAGGAACTTTAAGGGCATCGTCTGACGTCATACAGGGGATGGAGCTACCACTAAATGGTGACTGATGCCCACAACCAAAAGAAAAAGAGAAAACACTTAACGTTTCTAGACCAAACCATTAGATGGCGGAATAATGTAAAGCATGTGAATCCAGAAATTTTCTTCAGGCTGCAAAACTTCTACTGGTAAGTAACAGTTTAGTTTTGGAATATCTTGTTATAATGTGTTTTTTTTTTCAGTGGTTTAATTCTTTATATGTCTATGTTAGGTATATACTCATTTGCAACTCTTGGTCACTGCTGAAACGTTGCAGACTTGCAAGGTCAACGTGCCTTGAATCACCAACAAAATGCACTGGCCCTTTTTGCAGGGGCAGTAACTAGGTCGATGAATTTGCTGTGGCTTTTTCAGTTTTGAGCATTGCCAGCAACCCTAAAACGCACTTTTTCAGCGTTCGGATATGTCTATCAGTCAATTTAATCACCAGTTAATGTATACGGCTCCAAAAAGTCTGAATCGTATTACATTCCCAGGTCATAAAATAAAAATCTGATCTCATCTGCGCTACATCTAAAACCATTGTGAGGTACATTACTAAGCTTTTAGCGCAGTCTGACAGCATGAGGTACGTGTTGTGCACATAGGTGAATTGCAGCAATTTAATGCATGCATTTCTGGAGACGTTAGACATATGGTGGAAGACTGCCAGTTAGTCTCTGTCAGAGCTTTAGTGCAGTGTTATTGTGTCACCTGGTTTGAAGGTCTGATTGGTCCACTGCCTTCTCCCCACTGAGTGCTCCGTATATATTTGTAATTGTATGGTGATGGTTTCCCCATTTTAACAGTATGTTTAAAGTGTTATCTGTTGCTGGCTTGTTGCCTGATTTATCCCATTTACCGATTGCAGCATTGAGGAGAGCCATCTTTGCTAGAAACTGCCCTGCTGGCAGACCATAGTCTGTTCTGATTTCAGCTAATGCCATGGTGGCTCCAGAATCAGATACTTTTCCTATGTTAGTCCCCCAAGTCTTTTTACATCTAGGCAGATACCACAGGAGCATGTCCAGGGAATACACTATCAGCTGTGCTGTTTTATGAAGGTACCTTAACTGGCAGAATCATGCGTCCAAGTGAAGAGGAGCTAAGGTGGTGCTGGGGAATTTTCTCTAGTAGTTGTTCTAAGATGGTTGTGTCACACATAAAGTGACTCAAGTATCCTAATTCCAGAGATGCAGGCGGAGCAGTCACAGTCCCGTGCAATTGGAACTGCGCTGCCACGGTTAGTAAGACTCAAAGTACGGCTTCTGTGGTCAGTAGGCAGGAATAACTCACTAAAGGTTACTAGGGGCCTGCATTCATTACTGTCTGTGGAGTCCGATGTGAAGTGTTGCATCTTTTCGTATGTAAGCCAGCGTGATCTCCAACTGTTTAGGACTAGAGGTTTTTGGTTTACAGAACAAAGTTTGTATTAAGGGCATAGTTTTTTCTGCTATTTTATTACAGTATTGCTTTACTGATGTCAAGGTATTTTGGATCATGCTACAATGCAAAATTTGCACATTTACGGCACAAATATAGATTACTTGTCTTTATGGATGCAGTGTTCTGTCAAAATGGCTGACTGCTTGAATTGTTTGAGATTGCAATTAGTATTTAACATTTGACCCTCTCGTAGGTAAACCAACACCACCCAGAGTTGTCCAGCTCTGCCTGCTTGTTGGGTGATGTATGACTAGAGCCAGTGTTGTGGAGTCTTGACTGCTTTTGAAATCTGTGACAATAGCAGATGGAGTATACCTCCCACGAGTCATTTAACTTTATTCAACCCTGCATTCATCATATTGACGTACCATTTTTTTAGGCTTCCTTTTGTTGTATCGCTCATTTCTATTTCTCTCTTCACTCTACAGTCACTTTAGACAGTATGTTAGGTGTCTAATACTTGAATGCAAGAAAGGTGTGTCTCTGATCTAACAATTGGCAGTGGTCCCGGGTCCGGCGGCAGGGGTAGGTTTATGAGTATACGCGTCAACCGACGCAGGACCCACGTTGGAGTCCTTTTGCCCGCCGGTCACTGCTGCAAGATTGCCTTGTTAGTAGCATAGGTTACTTCTAAGCACCTGTTAGGTATGTAGAATTTTCACACACCTTTGTTGTAGATAGTTCGTATCTTTGATCCTGAGGAAGTGCCGTGACCATTTCTTGGCTACCTAGGCATGAAACATGTTGATCTTCTTGAGCGTAGGGCATACATAACTAGCTACATAACCACTAGTGGCTATACCCACCTCAATTTCTATTGGTTTTAATCAGGCTGTTCACCACTTTAATAAATATTCACCCGTGGACCAACAGTACCTATTTTAAATACTTTCACTACATCTACACACTCTAGGGCCCCTTACCCCCAAAGCACCCTTCGGCAGGAACAAAAGATCCCCGCCAAAGAGCCCCATTTTTGGGAGCCCGTCAGGAATTGCAGCGCCAACCTGACGAGGGGCAGGCTCAAATGATGAAGCATGACACCTAGCTTGCTGGGTGTGTGAGAGCCCTAGTTCCAACAAGGATTTCCCCCTCCCTGACACATGACAGTCCAACCCCCCTTTTTTCTTTTTTCGACTGGAGGAACTTTGTACCTTTTTTGCATTACTAGTGGTCCCGGGGACCATAGTTTGTTGACCTAGGCCCCAATTAAAAGTTTGAGATAGAGAATTTCCATGTGGAATTCCACTTCAGCAGATAACTGCCTCAGTGTTTGCACACCTGTTGCTACCAGGTGTAGGAACTCCAGATGTATTCTGACTGTAGCTGGTAAAAATTGGTTTGGGAATAGACTGCATTGCAGCCCCCTTCTGATCCTGTGCCCCATCAGTATTGGGCAACGAGTAATAAGGGCATTAATGGAGACCGAAATTGTTGCGATCTCCTAGAGTAATACCGTAAAAAGAGTATCCATCGAAGACTGCAAAGCTTTCTCATTGAATCTTACAGTGCATCTTAACAAAGTAAAGCAAAGGACCAAGGTCATGCACTCTTAATTGCTCAGGGTTATACAAGTGCTTCAGCCATGTAATCCAGAATTATAACTTAGACTTTCTCACAGTTATCTTTAGTAGATCTGGCATAAGTATCCACCTTTTAAAATAGAACAATTCCTCTTATTCATTAGAAATCTGTCCCTTCCAATCAAAGAGATAGAATTTGAGGTAAAGTAACTATTGGGTCTCTGGGCCTAACAATTATTTTGATATTTTTTGAGAGTCCCTGAGCAACATAGTTTCATACCCGAGCATAACTCAGCCGAGCACACTATTCTGGCTCTGACTCTTGTTGAGATTACCCATCCTGAAGATCGTCCACAGGCATTGCTCTTAAAGATGTTGAGAACATATTTTGAAGTTGGACGTACGTTTGGATCATGTGTCTCAAGCAAATACTATTGGCAATCAAAATGTTTTAGACATTGAAATGCCCTAGATTCTCCACCTCTTTCTCACTTTTTACTGTGTATTTAGGATCTTAATTTTTTGCCATGTGATCCAATGTGGTACCTTTTCAACAATTTCTCAGTTTGCTGTCATTTTAAGAAATACTCTGGTCTCGCATGAAGTTTGAGAGAGATGTAATTAGGGTTCATCCCTCCAATTAGAATTCCTACACTCTTCGGTCAGGAATGGTCAATTTGGCAATCTAACTGCTCAAATATCGAAAAGGCATTGCTTAGTGAATTATGAACACATTTTATTGCAGTTCATTAGTTCCCTGTATCAGTGTATTAATTTGGCCAGGATAAGCATGTTGTCTAACTGCTTATATCTCTTCTAGCCATACCGTACCACATCACACATTCTTTTTTCAAAAAGATTACTTTAAATATTTTATGTATAAAAGAGCCAGATGAGCTTATAAATGGCTGTAAGAAACCTGCATTTTGTGTGGTCTCCCCATGTTTTTCGTCTCTTGCTAGACCATGTATTTTTTTGTCTTTAGTCCTCGTTGTACTTTACCTCTGCAAACCAGTAGTAAAGTGCCAGTGCTCCCCCTTGAAAAAATGTCAAACTGGCATACACATAACTGGTATATTTAACTTTCGTACAAGTCCTTAGTATATGGTACGAAGTGTGCAAAGGGTCTGGAAGTTAAATGTCACTAGTAGACTACAGCAGATATTGTGCCATCCACTATTGTGGCAGTGTGAACATTTCATCTGCTAGAGACATCTAGCCGCAGATTCCTTACCTTTTGAACTTCCATGTGTGAGGCTGGATCAGGAAGATTTTTCGTAGCAGTACCCCTGCGCGCCGGTAGGTGGCATCGGTCGACTCTGTGCGACGTCGTCGGGGTAGTGTTTGTCATTGGCGTGACGTCCATTTCGTCAGTATAACCGCCACTCCGGCGCGCTGACGTCAGTTCTTTTCTTTCAGCGCTGATCCGTTGGAGAGCTACCTTGTCATTTTTTTTTCACACTTTTTGTTGACTTAGTCGGTGTGTTAGGAAGTCATGTCGTGTAAGAAGACTTCGAGGTTCAAGCCATGCGGCGCCTGTCACCTCACCATGTCGGTCACGGACCCCCAATTAGTTTCTTTCGTGCCTGGAGCACGTCCACGACTCCAAGACGTGATCCGACTGCCGGGCCACGACGCGAAAGGTTTTGATGGAGCGGTCCCTGAAGATTCTCGAGGCCCAGCGTCCTGCACCACGGAAGGTACCTTATAGATCTCGTTCCCAGTCTAGAGGAAGATCCGAGCCCCCCTCCGCGGAATTGAAGTCCTCTTTGTGTAAGTCAGTTTAGAGGCACCACAAAAAAACACAAGAAGTCAAAGCGTGCTTCGACTTTGCCCGCCCATCTCGCGAGGCCCTGGAGGTACCTCGGCGTTCGAGGCCCGCTCCATGAAGCAGGTGCCTGTGTCAGCTCCGCGTTTCACTGCCTTATCGGGGCTGTGAGCGACCCTCGCCCAAGAGAGTTTTATGCCATGTGCGCCATATTGGGTCTCTAGGCCCCGCAGGCTCAGAAGACTGAGTGGGGCCCCGTGGTTCCCATGCCAGCGGCTCCGGCGCCCCGGCCTCCGATTGGACCCGGGTCCAGACTGATGCCGGTCGCACCTCCCAGCGACCTTCCCCAGCGTCACATCCGAGGCCCTTGGCATCACCGGCGCCCAACGCCTCCCCCCATCCTCGTTCCCGATGATACATAGCTGGCCGGGCTTCCTCCGGAGCCGTACGACTCCATGATGTTTGCTCTGCCCTATTCTGAAGGGTTAGGGATGGAAGAAGAGGATTGGAAAGGGGAGCTGGATCCCTCAGAAATCCCACAGCAACAAGCACTGGACTGGTACAAGGAACTTGGTGATGCCAGTGGCCTGGACACCTCCCCCAGACTCTGGCATGCTTTCCCCTCCTAACCTGGTTACGGAGGAGGGGGCCTTTTTTGTCATGGTGGTGTGTAGGGTTGCGGAGGTCCTCGACCTGCAGCTTCCTACAGTGGCTGTCAAGACTGTCTTGGCGGAGGTCCTGCAGCCCGGGGTCTTGGGTTTGGAACCCCTTTACTGCCCTTTAATGAGGCCTTAACAGATATCCTTCTCGGGACTTAGTCCAAACCCAGCACAGGGGTTCCTGTGAACAGGACGATCGCCAGCCGCCATCGCCCTGCACCAGGCGACCCACATTTTCCTCACCTCCCTCCCCACGCCTCAAAGCTTGGTGGTCTAAGCTTCCACTTCCTGTGCTGTATTTTCTTCCGCTCCCCTGGACAGGGAATCCAAAAGTCTGGAGAACTTCGGCAAGAAAAACATTTCTTCCCCCATTCAGACAAGGCAGTTGGTGAACACCACATGCCTATTGGGCCGTTATTCCCATTCCATATGGGATACCGTAGCACTGGTGCCGCCCAGAGTCTCGAAGGAGGACTGGGCTCTACTCTCCCAAGCTATCTCAGACGGGAGGGACACAGCTAAGTTCGCCATTAGATGTGGCTTGGACACGACGGACTCGCTAGGTAGAGCGATTTCCAAGACTGTGGCCTTTTGTCCCCACACCTGGTTGAGAACGTCTGGTTTTTCAGAGAAGGTCCAGGCTAACCTCGTGGACATGCCCTTTGATGGCTCCCGTCTCTTCGGAGAAGAGGCGGATACTGCCCTTGAGCGCTTTAAAGACTTGCGGGCCATGACCAAGTCTTTGGCCCTCACCACTGCCCCCAGGGCTCCATCCACCTTTCGTGGCTATGGAAGGGGCTAAAAGCCACGCCAACCCTATTCCGGCCAGAGGGCCCCGGAAGTTCAGCAACCTCTGCTGGGCCGTGGACGCGGCTCACCCCTTCCTCATGGGTCAGGAAACCAGAAGTCGAGCCAAGCCACCATTTACTCCTCCACCTCAAAACCTTCAAAGTCCGATTCCCCCAGGATCATTCTAGGCCAGTCGGTTGCAGAATACACCTTCATCAATTGTATAGAAAAATACTTGGGCAACTACCGTGAATGAGGGCACCAAAGTTTGAATACGCCTTCATCTTCACCACTGGCAAAACATTACATCGGACGGGTGGGTGTTGCAAATTGTCCGAAGGGGCTACTCCCTCGCCTAAGACTGCTCCTCCATCTATGCCTCAAGGGTGCGATCTGCTGACTGAGGATCACCTTGCTTTGCTCCGCGAGGAAGTCAAAACTTTCTTGGCCAAGGTAGCTATAGAGAGGGTTCCCGGGCCCGAAGTAGGCAGTGGTTGCTATTCCTGCTACTTTCTGGTCCCCAAGAAGGACGGAGGCCTTCGTCCAATCCTAGACCTCAGAGCTCTCAATTACTAATTCAAAAGAGAGAAATTCAGTTTGCAAGTATCCCATCCTCCGGGGCTTGCAATGGTCGTAGGGGTGGGGGAAGATCGCAGCTCTCTCTACGCTGATGATGCCCCGTGCCTCAATCCACAGGGTTCTTAAATATATTTACCAACTTTGGTAACTACTCTGGATACACAATCAATTGGGCTAAGTTGCTGGGCTTTGTGCTACTGGAGAGATTTCCGCCCCTACCCAGTGGGTGCACGGTGATTGAGGCGATGGATGACTTTAGATACCTGGGAATATGCATCACTAGAGATCCCAAACTATTCTACATAATCTCCTACCGCAGCTGCAACCACTCAAAAATGATGTGGATCATTGGAAGACTCTTCCACCATCTCTATTAGGAAGAGCAGCCCTGTTTAAAATGATGTCCTTACCCCGCTTCTTCAACGTTCTGCATAATTCACCTTACCCAGTTCCCTCAAAATACTTGCAAGTGTAGAGGCACAGCATTGAGCTGTTGTGGGCAACGGGGCGACCTAGAATATCGCTCGTAAAGCTTGTAAGGGGATGGTATGACGGCAGAATAGGTCTCCCAGATATTTCAAACTATTATTGGGCAGCTCAGATGGTAGCCATTAACCATTGTATGTATCGACCCCGGAATGACCCCGAGTATCAAATGGACAGGTGGCTGTTGCCGGGAGGATCCCATCACGGGGCGCTCTATTCTAACCCTGCAAGGTTGCACCTGACCGGGCCCACGGCACATATGGTCCAAATATGGCACACTGTATGTAAGAGTTTGGGATGGGCCTTGAGAATCTCGTTAGCCACCCCTCTATGGGAATCCGCACTGAGGAAGACGGGATTTGATAAATGGGACATCATAGGTTTGTCACGAGTGGGGGACCTATGCAAGGGAGGGGAGGTAGTAGCCTTTTCACAACTGCAATTAGAATATAAACTGGCAAACACAGAACGATTCAGGTACTTGCAGATACGGCATGCCCTCCAGCCAAATATCCCCGAAGCATCGCCATTGGAGGACAGACTACTACATTAATATATTCCTAAAAATCCATATAACTGACATATCGCAAACTAGTTAATCATACCCCTGACTGACTCCTGCAACTGCGTGGAAAATGGGAGGAGGATCTGGTGGAATTAGAAGATGACTGTTTGGAGGCGTTTGCTTCACCCTAGGAGGTGGCAATTTCTTCCAGACTAAAATTAGTGCAATTAAAAATACTGCATAGGATTTACCTATCGAGACCGACGCTAATAAAGATTAGATATGGGGTAGACGCCCTCTGTCAACGACAGTGCGGACAGGAGGGCATATTTTCCCACATTCTCTGGAAGTGAACCCGCATTCACGAATATTGGGAAAAGGTATTGCATTGTATGGAGGAAACTCTAGGACTAAGCTTGGCCCTCGAGGCCAAAACGTGTTTATTGAATATTTGGGAGCAGTCTGACCTAAACAGTAAGGAGAGAAAATGGGTAACTTTGGGGCAGATGTTGGCTAAAACAAACATAGCCAGGCTTTGGGGGGGGGGGGGGGGGCACAAGAAGTTCCAACCCCAAATGCATGGAAAAAAGACATGGACTGGTGTATGTTCCGAGAAAATAAGGTGTATGTCTCCAGAGGGTGCACCAAAAAATGGATGCGAAATGGAAGATATCTGTGCCCTGCCGCTTCTTTCCCCCCCCCCCCCCCCCCCCCCCCCCCCCTACTGGACAGACCAGAGTAATCTGCAAATTATAGTAAACAACCTATATAACTTATGAGTGATTAAAGAAACCAAACCGTTGTAGTAGTGAATAATAATGCATTCCCGGTAAATGTGTGTTTGTGGTTTTTTTCTATTTTAAACTGTGTACTGTTGATTATTGTTATCAATAAAAAGAAATATAACAAAAAAAGGAGAAATTCAAGATGCTCACACTTGCTCAGGTCCTCGCTGCCTTGGACCCAGAAGACTGGATGGTAGCGCTAGACTTGCTGGATGTCTATTTTCATATTCCCATCCTGCCTACCCATCGTCGCTACCTGCGGTTTACGGTTGCTCACAAGCACTTTCAATTTGTGGTGCTCCCCTTTTGGCCTCACCAGCGCCCCTCGGGTGTTCACCAAGGTGATGGCAGTGGTCGCAGCCCATCTGCGGAGACCAGGGGTTCCAGTCTTCCACCATCTCGATGACTGGCTGTTGAAGGCAGGCTCGCCCCAAGCAGTTGTCTCCCACCTCCAGACTATGGCGAACCTCCTGCATTCGCTGGGGTTCACTATCAACGTGCCAAAGTCACACCTGGCTCCCTCTCAGATGGTCCTTTTTATTGGAGCCGTTCTTGACACGGTTCAGTTTCGGGCCTATCCTCGGAAACAGTGTGTCCAGTGTATTCAGACTATAATACCGCTGTTTCAGCCTCTATCCTGGATTTCGGTGAGAATGACTGAGGCTGTTGGTACTCATGCATCCTGCTAGTAACCCATTCACGGTGGCACATGCAAGCTCTGCAGTGGAACCTTAAGTTCCTATGAGCGAAGCATTGAGGCAATCTCGCCAACCTGATTCAGATTTCAGAGGGCACTGCGAGAGACCTGCAGTGGTGGCTGACAGACCGCGATTGGTTCAAGGTCAGACCCCTCCCTTCCCAGACATCACAGTAGTGACGGATTTGGCCCTTCTGGGATGGGGTGGCCATCTGGGGGAGTTGGAGATCAGAGGACTGTGGTCTCTGCGGAAGCCAAGGTGCATATCAATATGTTGGAGCTTTGAGCGATCCGATTGGCACTAAAAGCCTTTTTGCTACCAATAAAGGGAAGGCTCATTCAGGTGTTCACAGATAACACTACCGCCATGTGGTACTGCAACAAACAGGGCGGAGTGGGGTTGTGGACTCTGTCAAGAGGCTGAGTTCCTGGACTTGGCTGGATCAACAGGGCATTTCCCTGGTGGTTCAACACCTGGCCAGTTCTCAGGTGCCTTGCGGATCATGAATGGCGTCTCCATCCAAAGGTGGCACAAGGTCTCTTTCAGCAGAAGGGAGAGCCTTGGTTAGATCTGTTCGCCTCTGGAGAGAACGTGCAATGCCAGTAGTTTTGCACATTGGAGTTTCCAAGGCGGCGCTCACTCAGGGATGCTTTTTGCCGCAAGTGGAGCTCAGGCCTCCTATGCGTCTTTCTGCCCATACCACTCCTGCCCAGAGTGCTCAAGAAGATCAGGAACGACTGGGCACACGTTATTCTTGCGGCTCTGGACTGTGCATGGAGAGTTTGGTATTCCGAGCATGTAGACATGAGCATCGATCCTCCAGTCAGGTTGCCCCTTCGGGAGGATCTTCTATCACAGCAGGGAGGGTTCTCCACCTGAACCTGTCCACTCTGCCTCCTTGCGTGGAGATTGAGCGGCGACAGATCACAGCTTTTGAACTCCCTCCTGAAGTCTGTGAGGTTATCTTGGCAGACAGGTGTCCCTCCGAGAAATCGGTATATGCCTGCAGATGGAACAGATTTTGTAAATATTGTACAGACTGGTTTATTGACCCATGATCTGCTGCCTTATCTCAAGTCCTTCTGTTAATACTTTCTTTGGCCCAGCAGGGCTCTGCTCTGGGCACATTGAAGGCCTACCTTTGGCCCTTTCTTCTTTTCTTCGGCAACCTGATCAGCCCTCTTTTCAAATCTCCTCTGGTTCAGAGATTCTTGAAGGGGTTTATTTATTCATTTAGATAGTTTTCTATAGCACAAAGATGACCAGCAAGGGTATCCAAGCACTTTACAGTTTATACATTAGGAAGGGTACAAGCAATCAAAAACAGAACCAACAAAGCGAAAAATTCAGTCATGTAAAGCCCGGCATTCTCATGACCCTGAATGCTCGGCCACAAATCAGCGACTATGACCGCCATATCGAATGGAATAACCAGTCTGAGGCAGAAATTTCTTCAGCAGGAGCCCTTTGACTTATTTTGTTGAAGAGAACAGTGGAAGGGTTCACCCTGACTTCGGGGGGGGGGAGGAAGTTCCAAATCCTCGGTGCCATACCAGAGAAGGTCGGTTGTAGGTTTTTCTTTTCTTGAATTTTTGTGGTTTGAGCAAAAGGGTGCTGGTGGAGGCTCTCGAACCACATGAGAGCTCCATTTTCTGCACGAGGTACAGTGTGGTATTGAAGTGGATGACTGTGTGCCATGCATGCAATTTTAACTGTATCCGAGCTTCATATGGAAGCAAGTTCAGGGACAGCAAGTCAGGAGAGATATGGTTGTATTTTTTGGTGCCAGTTATGAGCCTAGCAGCAGAGTTGAGGGCAACCCTTGGAGGAGCAGTCTTCACTCTAGGCAGGCCGCAAAGGGTTGCGCTGCCATAGTCCAGCTTTGAGATCACTAAGGCGTGCACTGCAATCTTTAGGTCATGAGTAGGGAGATGAGGTTTGAGTTCCTTAGGATGCTGTCTGTGTTTCTGATGTAGCCAACTGTCGTTATTCAGCAGTCCTGTATAGAGAGCCTCAATTTGGAACCTGAACGTGGTCTGCTTATTTCCACTGTACTATATTTGAGCCCAGTTGAGCAAGGTCTGTGAGTATCCTCATCCACTTTTCATGGGCATGGCCTAAACAGACCTCTCTGGGTCTGCTCAGTGGAACATAACTACCAAGATAATATAAACCAAGCACTTAGTCATCAACTTTCAAAATGTGCACCTTCAGAGGCTGAGCTCATCTGTCTTTACCAAAGATTGTTCTGAGGCATGGTGCTAATTACAGAACAAGACCTGCACAGAAAATATGTCAAAAGAGCAAGTTTTCATCAGTAACCCTTAAACATTCAAAAACCTCTTTGTTTCGAACTATCATAAGGCGGCCGAACTGTGTGCCATCCAAAGATCGGGTCTGGTGTCACTCAATTTTTAGAAGAACCTTATTCGTGTCTGTGTGTGTGTGTAAAGTACCTCCCCCATTGTCCTCTACCTGTAATGTGTAGAAAGGAAAGAAAAATCATGTGCATATGGTGTCCACTAAAAAACAGCTATACTGAAAAAAGGAAAAAGGGGAAAAGGATGGCAGTGCCTCACGGAAGTAACACCATGGAGGGTATGCAGACAGGTACTCGCCTGCTACCTCACGTTCTCATCATTAGCAGCTGCCACCCGAAAGGAAGAAACTCAAAAACCTTTTATAAATAACACCTGTAGTGCTGTGTGTGAACACTGAACTATGATATGTGTATCCATGTTCAAAAATAATGTCAACCCTTATAGGAGAAACGGGGTCTGATCAGAACCCTCGTCAATCCACATTAAAACCGAGCAAAACAACACTAGCTGTGTGATATTTATTCTGTGCTGTGTTTGCGCTCACTTAAAAACCGACATGTTTCATTGCCTCAGACAACTTGCAGCAATTTCATCAGGGCTAGGGTCGACTGGCCACACTGCACCTCTTGTTTTAGGCCAATAAACTTTTTGTCTGCACCATGTGGTTGCTCGTCTTTAGCATACCTGTACCCCTCTAACAAGTGGGTGTATGCTGCATAAGAGTGTACTTGTCCACTCTATTCCTGGTCGCCCAACGGCTGCGGGTTTATAACTCTCGTCAGCCTACAGCTCCCGGTAGTATTAAGCCACCACCCAGAGATCAGGCAGTCACTGTTAAGCAGCTAGGCATTCACCGTTGCACTCTTCCTTGTTAGTCTGAATAGGAGTTCCTCCTTTATGCTACCAAATAAAAACTCCGGGTAACCCATCCATTGCGTACTCTGCTCCTAGAAAAAAAAATATTTGCTGCTAAGTTATAAATGTTTTTCTATGTAAAACCAGGACTTTTTAAAGTATTTCCAGCTTTAAAAAGGATTTGAAGATTAAATTTGAAGACAATATTCAGAAAAAACTAATCCTAGTAGTGGAAAAAAATGTTTTGTGAGAAGTCTTCCACAATGTTTCGTGGCGTTTTCAAGACTTTGCACGGCCAGTAGATTCCAAAGCAGGGGCCTACTGGCTTAACCAGTGCTTGTTTTTTTCTCTCTATGCGAGCCATACAAGATCCTCGCAGTAGCGGGAGGAGACTATTTCCAAAAGAAAATGTTTCTCATAGTACATTTTCTGAATGAATCCCAAAATTAAATTAAATTGTGTAATGCGAAATTTTGCATAACACAAAGTTCGAAATTTTGCAACTTTCGCCATTGTAATTAAAATTTTAGCACATGCGTTCTCAAACCAATAAGCTCCTATCAATCGTCCAACCCTACCATCCACTTGTGTGTTAACCATAGTTACTGCTTAATAGCAAGTCGATTGCTCCCCATAGCCTCAACACTGGTACTTATCTGAATTAGATCTTGGCCTTACCTTTAACTCAGAAGCTTAGTTGAATGGTCAACAACCGGCAACCATCATCCTGCTTCCCCATTATTGAAATGGGCAACACAAGATTCGTATGTGGCACTCTTCCTTGGAAGTACTTGAAGTCGCTTGGCAAACATGGCTATTGCAAATAAAATACCTCCACATCAATTTCTTCCCTCTGATTGAAAGAAAACTGTTGTGCAAGTCATTTGAGTTTTACCTTCAAACAAGTGGTCTAGGCAGCTAACTTCTTCATTTGTGTTTTCAACTTCAGCTTGGGAAATGCTAAGGAATTCCTTTCTCACAAGAAGATATTGAAACGCAACCTAGATCAGCTATCGATTTGCCTCACACACAGCAAAACTAACAGTTTTTAGCTTGATAATATCAGAACCAAAGTGAGTTCAAAAATCCCTTTTAAGTGGGCAGGTTGAACAACTGATTTTCCCAACGTACGGCTCGCAGGTACCAGGGAAAATTAAATCACCCCCACAGAAAACTCTTTGAAAATCCTGTATGTCGCTGACACAATAAGCAGAATCCTGGGAAACCCAAATTACTGTAACGAGAGCTACAAGAAAGCCATGAAAAATGCAGCAGTCAGATTTGTTTTTCAGATTGAAAAAGATCAGTAAATACATGGTTCTTTGAAGAGCTAGTGGTCCAGAACAAAACTAAACAATTCTCACAACAGTGTAAAGAGAAATGCAAGGAATATCAAGAGTTGCTTCTGAACAAAATCTCTTTAATAGGAGTACAAATCAAATTTTCCAGTCGCTGACATCGGAAAATAACCTGGCCCCACTCTAACCTGCCTCGTGGAGTTCACTTGATGTTTTTAATACCTCTTTACATAACATAATTGTCAGCTGACCTCTGTCAGAAGGGCTAAATAGTGGTCCAATCGCTTCATTACTAAACAAGCATTTGCAATGCAATAGGTCTCGCAACTGCGAGTTTTGGAGCTATTGGTATTGTAAATGGTATTGTAAATGACAATGCCTTTAATTTATTCACAAGCATCAGGCATCGGACATCCACAAGCATCAGGCATCAGACATCCACAAGCATCAGGCATCAGACATCCACAAGCATCAGGCATCAGACATCCACAAGCATCAGGCATCAGGCATCCACAAGCATCAGACATCCACAAGCATCAGGAATCGGACATCAGACATCCACAAGCATCAGACATCAGACATCCACAAGCATCAGACATCAGGTATCACACATCCACAAGCATCAGGCATCAGACATCCACAAGCATCAGACATCAGGTATCACACATCCACAAGCATCAGACATCCACAAGCATCAGACATCCACAAGCATCAGGCATCAGACATCCACAAGCATCAGGCATCAGACATCCACAAGCATCAGGCATCAGACATCCACAAGCATCAGGCATCCACAAACATCAGGCATCCACAAACGTCAGGCATCCACAAACGTCAGGCATCCACAAGCGTCAGGAATCAGGCGTCAGGAATCAGGCGCCCGACGTCAGGCGCCAGGAACCAGGCGCCAGGAACCAGACATCAGGCATCCGCAGGCATCCGGAACCAGACATCAGGCATCCGCAGGCATCAGGCATCCGGAACCAGACATCAGGCATCCTCAGGCATCCGGAACCAGACATCAGGCATCCGCAGGCATCAGACAGTGTGCTCAGTTGTATTATGTCCGCTGGAATAATAGCCAAGTAAACAAAGCAAAGTACTAACTTGTCCTACAAAAAGTATGTGCGCTGCTATTAATATAAAGCTTAGCGTGCAGCGCAGTTATGTGCTCATGGCAACCTAAAAACAAACAAATGTAAAAAGACCACGCTCTGTTGGCATTAAATAATGTTAGACGTACATTGTAAAGACCTTCGCTCTCAAAATAAAGAAACCCATTTCGAACATGCAGGCTTTTGTAAGCGCATGATAACGTGAATGTTTAAAAAGATGAACAAGACAAGCCCGGCGGAGCGTGGCGCGCACGCTTGGCGGGGGAGCGCATTCCAGGCGGGGGAGCGCACCCTTTAAAGTAGGATGCCAAACGGATTGCATGGTGGCACGATGCACGTGATTGTTGGCGTGCTCGCCATGCAATCCGCTTTTGGGAGACCCTTTACTAGAGTCTCGCTGTGCGATCGCTTACGCGATAGCCAGTGAGACCTAAAATTATACATAGCCACACCAGTCCAGATCTACCCGCCAGCTACCACCCTGTCACTAAAGTCCCATGTTTTGAGAAAGTCCTTGATTTCCCTATGACTTTTCCCCCTCTACGTCCTTCTCTTTATTTCTGTCCCATGCCTTTTGAGAGGTCCATGTTTAGATTACCCATAGTTTTCTTCTAATTATTTCTGTGCTTTTTAATGTGCAATTGGTTGACTAGTCATAGGAGTGAGTGCTTGAAGCTGGTAAATACATTCTTTTTAAATGGAGATTTTGCTTGTGAGTGCCTAACAATTTACAATCGACTCGTCTTTGGACAACATTGTTCACATAAGTGTTCTATTTTAAGGAAAGTCCGAAATCTTTACAATATGGTGTAATTTTTATTTCTCAGGTGGAGCTTTGTTGCAGTGTGTGCGTTTTTGACTTCTTTTTTGAGCATATTTTTTTTTTTTTTTGTAAAGTGGCAATGCACAGACTCCAATCGTAATATTCCATCCACGCTTTGGGAAAGACTCACCTCTGTCTGCTGTAGTCATAACAATATGTGAGGATATAACTTATTCCAATGTTGCTGGCGAATAGTCTTTTTTTTTTTTTTTATGGATTTTTTTATAGCGCAAACTTGACCTGAAGGTATAGGGTATCGGAGCACTTTACATGAGCACCAGTTGCGTTTACATGAGGACAAGTCTGTTGAATCTGTTAAGTAACTGTTTCTATATTTAGGGATGTCCCGGTTTACCAATATAAATGTTGTTGTGAAAATTTTTCCATAGTTACCTTCAACATTTGTGGCGTAATAGTAAAGATTTCCGGGACTACGGAGGATCTGAGACCTTATTAGTAAAATTAAAAAAAGGTCTTTGAATGTGTAGCATGTTTGGCGTGCCATTTTGTGTTAAATTCCTTTACCCGGGTGTCTCTAGACATTGTAGATATTAAGCCTGCCAACATGGAAGAACTGACGGAAGTAATTACTGCTGCGGAGTTTCATCCACACCATTGTAACACCTTTGTTTACAGCAGCAGCAAGGGGACTATTCGACTGTGTGACATGAGGGCAGCAGCACTCTGCGACAGGCACTCAAAACGTGAGTCTTAAAACCGTGTTTCTTTAATAGCTTTTTGAAAACATTAATTCCCTACATACAAGTATGGTCTTAAAAACGCTTTGGGTTTTGCTGTACTTAATGTGCATCATGGTTTAGTTTTTACTATAGTAAATGTAACTGTTAATTACAATTGCTTTCAGTGGGCATTCAATACTATTTTGTGGAACACCTTTGCTGGTTTCTCTTTTTGTCAAGTTTCTTTGTTGCCAACTACTTGTTCGTATTGTATTACAGCATTTATATAGTGGTTAAAACCCCTGTATGGGGCACTGAAGCACTTGCATACATGGGCAGGAAGCTGTGCCATATAGGATGTGTGGTTTGAAGAGTGTTGTCTTTGTTATTTTATGTGGGAAGTGTTTCCATGACATGAGTGGTGCAGTTATCGTGTTAAGTGATGCAGTGCAGCAGATGATGAGGTGTTAGAGACAGAAGTGCACGTTTATGGTTTTCAGTATGGTGGGAGCTTTGAACAGCTCTTCAGGTCCCTTTATGGTATTTATTACGATTGTAGTTTGCCTGGCAGGTTACTGCACTGGGTTATCCAGGTTGATATTGTGTGTTTAGTTGTGGTCCTGAGATAGCAGGGTTGGAGGGAGAGAAGTGGAGGGATCTGCTGAGATGGGCATTGTTACTATCATCCAATATCGGTCATTGTGAGATGTAAAGAAGCAGTCCTAGTGTATAGATATTTGGAACTTGCATAGGTGGACTCAAATATAGACCTCAGATTGTGTAAGTGTACTTGCTAGATCTCTTCAGTTATACCGTGCCTTTTCATTTGGTGATGGCTGGTTATTTGCAGTACAGTACTGGTGATGGGCAACCCTTGTAGAAAATGTCTAATGCAAGAGGTACGAGTTACATTTGGCTGATGACCTCTATGTATTATGGACTTAGTATTATTGTGGGCCAGAAATGTTATATCTGAACTTGCATAGTCATATTTTTCCCCGGCGAACCATAGATCAGTCCTTCTTAGCTTCCAGGCATAGTAGTTTGCTTGTTTGGATGTTTCCAATCTGTGGTTGTAAGCTGAAGATTAAGCTTATGGGTATGATTGTCTTTCTGGGTTCTGCTACCGAGCTGTGCAGTGGTGTAGTTCTCTTGGAAATAGCCATGTTTTCAACTGTGTTCTGCTGTGAATTTGCTCCTAGATTCTTCTAATGTCACCAGTAGTGTGTTCCAGAGCATGGCAGCTTGTTCTGAGCTGAGAAGGTAGTGCTTCCTATGAGTTTCTTATGGTATAAGTGGTGCATACCTGAACAGTGTCCTGTTTTGTTTGTATTGCCTGAATTTAACTTGTAGGTAGAGCTGTAATTTTCCTTGGGAGGCTCTGGACAATGCAGAATGACTTGAACATTGCCTTTCTAGCTAGTGGAACGATTACAGGACTAGAGTCATGCGTTCTCTTGGGTGAAGGCGGAGATAAAGCCTTGCAGCATCTTTTTGGATGAGTTGGATTTTGCGTTTAATGAATGAGCGCCAAATCTGAGGTAGTGTTTTCATTGTGTAGAAGGCAGTCTTTGTGCCTGTGTATTTTTAGAATACTGTGTCAAGGATAAGCCTGAATTAAACATTTCCTAGCTTTCGTAAAAGTTTCTATTCCATTATGGTCACGGAGGCAAGGATTATGCATTTTCTTTCTTTTTTTATTTTGACCAGCAGCCTTTTAATAAAGCATTAACAACACAAGGACTACATATCCAATGAGTCCTCGGTAAAAAACATCAAGTTCATAAACCAACAGCAACTGTCCAATCGGGAGGCTCCTGTCTCATTAACTGGATATGACAGTCGCCGGAACCCCTCTTTCTTCCTGCGACGGTGGAAGTTCAACCCTCTTGCTTCGGGGACTCTGAACCTATGAACAGAGAACAGGAGCCATAAACACTGCTTGCGGCGAACGTCCACAACAGAGCATCTCTAAAGCATTTGTAGCCTCTATAGCAACTGTACAGATAACATAGCATCTCTATATGAAACGGGCGAGAAACAGAAAAATTCATTACTTGCACCCCGACGTAGAATCCAACAACGCCGGTGGGTCATGAGCGATTGTGTGGGAGGTCTAATCCTCGCCTTTGTGTCCTTAATATAATTGAATTTTTCCGTTACGAAAGCTAGGAAATTCTTCATTCTATGTCAGGACCCGGAGGCGAGGATTAGGCTAGTTCAAAGCTTATCCATCAATAGCGCCACTATGGAGGTGCCTGGCTTAAAATAAAACCTCTTGAAGGTTGAATCTGAAGACCAGTCAGCCGCATTTAGGATATCCTCCAAATGGGCTCCCAGAGTGAAGGCCTTAGAAGCCATTGCGCCCCTTGTTGAGTGCGCTCCAAATACCGTCCTATCAATGCCTGCTTTCAGCATCACCCATCGGACCTATCTCGCAGTTGTTGGGGATGAGACTGCCCTTAAGGGCTTCCTCAATGTGACAAGCAACTGTCGCTCCCTATGAGGTCGTGAGTCTGCTGTCAGGGCCATGTAGGTTATGATACATCGAACAACACAGAGTTTGGGTACCTCTGGAAACGCCGGATAAGAGAGAGCCTGAGACTGGCATTTGGTGCATCGGGTAACAAAGAAGGGGACTCCCTCTGGGGTAAACAAACGTCCTGAAATATCTAGGGCTCTGATATCGGAGACTCGTCTACAGGATACCAGACATAATAGCATAGCTAATTTAGAGGATAGCTGTTTCCGTGACAGATACTTATTGCTCGGCCATTCGGACAATAAGTTCAAAACATTGTTAGCGTCCCAGAAGACTGAGTATCTCGGCTCTGGGGGAAGTGATAAGCGAATGCCCCGCTACAGTTTCCTAACTAATGGATGTTCTCCCACCGGGAGGTTTGCCACTGATGCATGCCCTGCTGAGATCGCGGACTAAAAGGTATTGACTGTTCTATACGCTAAGCCCTCTGAGGCTAGAAAATTCAAAATGTGGACAATGTTGGAGGCACCAACCCGTCCAACGTTACTAAGTCGATAAACTGTTCCATCCACCCAGGTTCGAGAGAGGAGGTCCTCAGCGTTTCTCGAGAGGCCCAGAATTTGCCATCGAGACCGGTAATCATCCACGCCATGAGCGGGAGAGAGTAGTTTGCTACCAGAGAGTGAGGATTGCCAGCCGGATTGCTGAGGAGATGAGGCGACCAGTGTAGACGGATTGGAGAAGCCCAAGAAAGTTCCATTAGAATTGGAAACCAAACTTGCGATCTCTAAGCCAGGGTGATCACCACCAAGTCCGCCTCCTGTCGTTGTACCTGCGTCTGCCTCATCAGCGCAAAGAGGGGAAATGCATAGCCGCGTTCCACCACTCAATTCTGCAGGAAGGCATCTGTGGCCGCTGCTCCCGGATCTTGTCTCCAGCTGAAGTACCAAGGAAGTTGATGATTGAGGTGAGAAGTGAACAGGTCGGTTGTGAAAGGGTCCCACGGCACTTGGAGAGCTTGAAACATCAGGGGAAACAATTTCCAAAGACTTCAATTGCGTAGGTGGCGCGACTGCCAGTCTATCTGGTTGCTACCCTCAGAAGGTGTTCCACTGTCACAGATACCTGGTGTGCCTGGCAGTACTCCCAGATGTCCTTGGCTAAATCGGCCAGGCCTTTGGGACGCATTCCACACAGATGGTTGATATAGCGGACGGCTGCCACATTGTCCATTTTTAGGAGGACGCAGGATTAGGCCCGATCTTTGGTCCAACATCGAACCGCGAAGGCTCCTGCCATCAGCTCCAGACATTTGATATGCAGAGACCGTTCCTCTGCGGACCAGCCGCCGCCTGTAGTGAACGTTCCACAATGGGCACCCCAGCCGGAACCACTGGCGTCCGATTTGATCTCCAGGTCTGGTTGGGAACCAAAGATGGCTTGTCTGTTCCAGGCCTCCATGTGTGAAAGCCACCACTGCAGTTCTTCCCTTGCTTCCCCGGAGAGGGGAACCTACTGGGTGTACATTAATCCCCTGCGCAAGTGGGATGCCTTGAGCCTCTGAAGGGCCCAAAAATGGAAGGTGCTCTGGAAGATAGCTTGGATCAAAGCTGACAAGAGACCGACTACTCTGGCGATGCTGCGAAGCAAGATTTGGGATTTCTATCAAATTTGCCGCACTTCTTTGGGGATGGGGAGTGCTGGACGGGGGAACCGTAGAACTCCATTTTGTAAGAAACTGGCTCTATATATACTGCACCAAAGTGAGGTACAGTGTGTATAGAGTCCAAGAGTCTCCAGAGGTTTGGCAGAGGTTGAAGTTAGATAGAACCTTACTCTCTAAAGTGGTAGCTTGGTCGAGCAGTAAGGCAGCGTCAGAGGACAGTGTAAAGCATTTGATGTACACACTGTCAGCAAATGGTCTCACACACTCAAGAACTGAACTCTAGGCCAATTGTTTGTATAACAAATATACTGTTTTATTTTAGAACCATAGGTTTGCATAAAATACTTTCTAAAAATAAGTTGCTGTTGAATACTTTCAATGAACAAAATCGACTTTGAATGCATTAAGGTACAGGGGTTGCAATAGAATTACTTTACGAACGTTTTTATTACTCAGGGCTGGATCCTGGATTCAGCCCTGGTGCATTTCCTGTAAACAGTTGAAAGAAATAGTTTTTGTTAAAAAGGCGATTTTTAAGGAATATTTGTATGATGCAAAAATCGACACTTAAGAGGAATTTCTGGTAAAAACCAGGCAATGTTATCCTATGAAGGAAAATCAAGTTATCGTAAAATCAGTTGTAATGACTTTTTCTGGTCAGTGCTGGGCACCTAAGTCCAGCACTGGGATCTCTCCTGAGAACAGGTGAGTAATTTTGTTTTCGTTAATCGGCCGAGTTTTTTTTTTTTTTTTTTTTTTTTTTTAGTGATTTTAAAGTTTCGAAACTCGACACAGAAGAATTCCCAAGTGAAAACCAGTCCATGTTACCCTATGGAGAAAATGTAAGTTAACGGCTTTCAGGTAAGTACTCGACTGGCAGAGTTAAGGTTCTGGGGCAAGACTCGGGGGTCTCCCAGGTTCAGGATTGAACTGTTGTTGCACCCTCAGCGACACAGGGGCAGCCAGGTGCAGAGAGAGTAGGCCCAATGTCAGCCTATGGCGGGCAGGGGGCCTTTGGCTGGAGGCTGCCAGCAGGCAGGCCCCACGGCTGTGGGAGCAAAGCTCCTGGTCACTTACTCAGGGCAAGTGGGGAAGTAGAACAGGGTAGTTGGTGCACCCTCAGCGGCACTGGGCTAGCCGGGTGCAGTGGGCTTCTGGGCTAGCCGGGTGCAGTGGGCTTCTGGGCCAGCCGGGTGCAGTGGGCTTCTGGGCTGTAGGACGCCCAATGGATTTCAATGGGAAAGCTGCGAGACGAACAAGGGCTGCAAACTCAGGGACGGTGATTCTTTAGGGGCGACCACCACTTCGAGAGGTAAGTTGGGAAGCTGTAGGTTGGGTAGACACCCAGGGGTTGGGCACAGGGGGCCGTGGGGTACCGGGTGCAGGGGTGTCTTTTGGCGTAGGGAAATCTTACTCTCTGTTGGTCGCTGTTGGAGGGGTCCCTGGTGTTGAGGCTGCAGGCATCGTCGGGAGCATCGAAGGGAATCCTTGGGTGCTGGATTCTTGGTCACAGTCGCCGGGGGGGGACGTCCTCGTGGTCTTTGTCCACTTTAGCTCGGGCCGGGCTCGTCTGGTGCAGAGTGGGCAGGATCCGCGGTTTCAGACCGGGGCCTGGGGTTGCAGATGTTTGAGCAGAACCACTGCTCGTGGGAGTCCCAGTCTTAAGTTGAGCAGTCAGGTCCTCCGGAGTTTGTGAGTTGCTGACCACTGAAGACGCTGGGGTTTAGCAGGAGCAGGTTCGCGGGTCGACAGGCTGGTAGGGCTGGGGCCAAGTCAGTTGTTGTCGTCCTCTTGTTAGCAGCTGCACGGCTGGTGTTCTTTCTTCTTGTTCTTCTTGTATCTTCGGAATCGGGATCTGAGGAAGGAAGGTTCAGGGTGCCCCTGAATAATAATTCATTTAGGGGCATTGCAGGTACGTAAAGGGCAGGGACCAATGGGTCCCTTCACTGGGGTGGGTACACCCCCTATTCTGCCACTCTCCAGTGGGAGGGGGGGCAGGAGCCTGTCCCTGGTTGTCTGGGTCCCCCATCCTCAAGATGGCGGGGACTCGAGGTTGTGCTTCACCTCGCCTCCTCCACCTTAGGGGTGGAGTTGGCAGAGGTGGGCACACCTCTCTTCCTCACTTTGTTTTTCCCGCTGGGTCTCCCGCCCAAAGGGGGTGGGTAGAACCAGTGGGGACCAGTTGCTGAGTACAAGTGGTCTGGAGCAGCTTACAAAGGCGGCATGCCTTTGAAGCTTCTCCTTCGTGAACCCTGCCCATCCTGGGGGAGGAGGCTTGGCACCTCGTCCCATGATGTGCATTCTTTCAGGCCCCCCGAGAGCAGCAAGCTCTCGTTCCAGGGGTCCAGAAACCTGTCTGGTGGTGGCAGCCACTCAGTCAGCTGACTGGTAGAGCTTGAGGGAGCATCTCTAAGATGCCCTCTGTAGTGCATTTTACATTAAATCCCACACTGGCATCAGTGTGGGTTTAATGTGCTGAGAAGTTTGATACCAAACTTCCCAGTCTCCAATGCAACCATTATGGTGCTGTGGAGTTCGTAATGACAACCTCCCAGCACCATATACTCTTAATGGCAGCCCTGCACTTACAGGGCCCAGGAATGGACCTGGGCACTGTAGGGGTACAGGGCTCATGCACCTGTCCCCTCACCACTGCCATAGGGTAACCAGCTAGAGGGGAGACTGATGTATGCCAGGGCAGTGGTTTGTGGGCATGGCGCACAGGGATGTGTGCCATGTAGTCTGTTTTGTTCTGCACCCAGACACTCACCCTGCAAAGACAGTGGGTGTGTGTCAGGGCAGAGGGCCTCTAAGGGTGGCACAATGAATGCTGCAGCCCTTAGGGACCTTCTCTGGTCACAGTGCTGTTTGTACCATTTACCAGGGGCTGACATGTGGCCAGAGATGCCAATTGGCTTTAGGCTTCAATGCAGTTTTAGGGAAGGAACACAGGCCCTGGATACCTGATTGGCTGGAGCCTAGGGCACACTCAAAGTACATCAGCAATTCAGCAAAAAGTGGGGGCATACCATGCAAGAAAAAGGGCACTTTCTCACACAAGTGAAACCCCTGTACCGTTTGTAGCACCAATGCATCGGTCGTTAGGGCCCTCCAGTTGTCCAGGAACTGTGCCAGCCTGCCCCCCAAGCAATGGCATGAGATAAGCTCCCAACTTACCGGGGGATACGGAGTTCGCACCGCCTTGACGGCTATTGCGTTGTCCCTTTGTGACTGCCTCGGCCTTTGGTGGGGTAGAATCCTCCAAAATGTGATGCATCCTGCCACTGTCCCCTCTTCGGTTTCTGGTCTCTACCGGAGGCGGGTTGTAAGGAACCGCCCGCCAAGTGCCCCCTACCACGGCTGGCCCCACTGATAACCCGTGCATTAAAGATGCGTTTACAAACTTACTAAGCTCTTTGACCGAAGAGACCCCCTTGAACTACTTGGCCTGCCTCAGACGTAGGTCCGTCATATTGGTAATCTTCATTAAAGGGCCTGTGATATCTAGAAGCTCCTTTTGGCAAGCCTGCCAAGAACGGTCAATTCAGTTTTTCGAGTTCTTATACTTGGTTAGCAAGGTCGCCATCTGGGCATCGATCTCCAGGGTGACTGCTACCTTACCCTCTAGTGAAGGACGGGGGCACTCCGCCCTAAGGTGGGATTGGACCTCTTGGTCCAGTGGCTTCTGCAACCTCCCCACCACTTACCTAGCCACTTTCTCACAGGGTTCCCATTCCAAGGAACAGGGATGAAGAAGCTCCTCCGGGTCTAGGAGATCTGATTTGGGATCCCTGGAAGCATCCATTGCATACCGGTTCTCCTGTAATGGAGACTTTGAAGGGCGCCAGGATCCATAGTGATCTGAATCGTCATTAGAACCTGCCAGGGAATCATCAAAGGGTGGGGGTTCTGCAGATCCCTGATCCTCCGGTTAGCCTGTGAAAGGCGTGCAGGTCCATGCCCTCTTTGTGGGGGAGTTTGCAGGGGTTCGCCTCAGGGGGAGGAGCAGTGGCCTGCTCTGGAGGTTTGGGGGCTGAGGGCCCCAGGAGGTCTTCCCCCAGAGCGAGGGGTTGCAGGCATCTGTGTGAATTCCATTTGGCGCCACCGCGCTGACTATGGAACAGTCCGCAGCATCACAGAACTCATCTGTGACAGGGAAGTACTGCATGTCTTCATCCTCCTAGTAATCATCAAAACTCTCCATGAGGTAAGTATTTCAAGGGGTCTGAGGCACTGAGGAAGGTATCAGGTAAGATGTTATAGGTGGCCACCCACTGGCTAAGAAGGATATCTGTGGCCTGGATTGGCCAACGGTTCAGAGACCCCTTACAGGAAAAGACAAGCGCTGTGTGGTGTGGACAGGGCAAGTAAAGCTCTAGCTAAACAGCTGTATCTGACTTACAAAGGGAAATATCACTCCCAACACCACCAGGGTCAATAAGGCCTAGGCGGCACACGCAGAACAGCGCCCTTTACTTTAATGGGCTTCAAATGTTAAAGCAGCCTGGGAACGTCTGCTAGATCAGCAGGAACAAATTACCTGCAGTCCTTAACCCACAGGGTGTAAAAGATACCAGGCTGGACGGGCGAAACTGACTGAGACACGGACGGAGGCGCTCAGCACGGTCTTAAAACTGACGCGCATTCCGTCCCGTGCTTGAGAGTAGTCAGAACGTCCTAGAAAGGATGCAGGAGGCGCGCCTTCTGGTGGCCAGCGGACCACGGGGCACTCCGCCCCGGCTTGACAGGCACAAATCTGACTGGAAATAAACGGCCACGTAGGAGGGCCGACGCGCTCCTGCGGCCCCAGACACGAAGCAGAAGCTTCGCGTGCTGCAAGGCAAACCAGTTAAAACAAAGGCAAACTCTCTGTACCAAACAACGAGAAATCTTTAGGAGAGCAGTGAACACACTTCACTGACGCTTGCCAGAAGCGAAGATAGAGGGGTCCGGCGAGGGTCATATCCAGTTAATGAGATAGGAGCCTTCCGATTGGACAGTTCCTGCTGGTTTATGAACTTGATGTTTTTTACCGAGGACTCATGGGATATATAGTCCTCATGTTAATGCTTTATTAAAAAGGCTGCTGGTCAAAATAAAGAAGAAAGAAAATGCCAAATTCTCACCTCCGGGTTATGTCATAGAATCCATGGTTACTCCTAGATGTCTTACTTCCCTTGATGTAGCCAGAGGGGCTTAAAGTTATTTTGGCCATACTGTGGTAGGCTGGTAGGATTCCCAGGTCCTAATCTAACTTTGCAGTTTTGAGCTTTAGGTAATTATTAATTATCCATGTGTTTATGGCACGAAGGAAGTCAAGTTTTGAATTGTGGAGGTCTTCGGGCCTTTCGTTGTAAAAATGTTTTGACTGCCATATGCACAGTTGTAACAGGTGATTGAAATAATCTGATTTTTTTAAGGGGGTTAAGTAGATATTGATTAATGGAGGGGATACGATGATCCCCTGAAAAATGGCACAATGTTGTGTTTGAGGGGGGTGATGTGAAAACTGTTTGGTAGACTACAATTTGTGAGCTAGGAAGCAATCCATTTTAAAGCAGTTTCAGATTCCAATAGTGTGAAGCCTTTGCAGTACCGTGTGGTGGACAGTGTCCGATGTAGGTGATAAATCCAGAGGTTATAAGGCAGCTACTAAGTTTTTTTCCAAGATAAGAACTACGACTGACTACTAGTTTGGCACTTAATATCCCAAAGTCTCTCATTAAGTATTAAGATCCTGTGCACAATGCTTCCGGAGTGCGTCGTAGAACAACCCCACTGGCAAGCAGTTACAGATAAGATAAACAAAAAATGGAAGGTGCACCAGTCAGTAGAAGTCCAAAACAAATCGGTATCTTTAGTTATCTCCTTTATTTTTCATACGGATACTCAGCCAACGCGTTTCGTTCCACACTGGAACTTCTTCAAGGCTGCAATTAATTAACATAACAACATAGAAAGACATTTATAATCTACGAACAACAAACATATATAACTTAAGACAACACTGTCATAATACAAACAATTTTACCAATGTTTTTTTTTAAAACTTTCACAAACACAGGGATCAAACAAAGACATAAAAACCAATCATAAAAGATAATAAACATGTATATATACAATCTGAGACAATGGGCAAATAAAACATAAATGACAAAACAAAATTATTTAAATAGTACATCCGAACAGATTTATAAGCAACAGTGTTGCCATATTTCTATGGATAAGATATGTCTATGGATTTCATTAGTTTTCTAGTCCTAAATAATCTATTTCACCAGCACATTGAAAATATACGGACCTATGGCAAGAAAGGTCCATAGTATCTTGTGGTGTTAATACAAGATACTATGGACCTTTCTTGGTAACACTGTTGCTTATAAATCTGTTCGGATGTACTATTTAAATAATTTTGTTTTGTCATTTATGTTTTATTTGCTCATTGTCTCAGATTGTATATATACATGTTTATTATCTTTTATGATTGGTTTTTATGTCTTTGTTTGATCCCTGTGTTTGTGAAAGTTTTTTAAAAAAACATTGGTAAAATTGTTTGTATTATGACAGTGTTGTCTTAAGTTATATATGTTTGTTGTTCGTAGATTATAAATGTCTTTCTATGTTATGTTAATTAATTGCAGCCTTGAAGAAGTTCCAGTGTGGAACGAAACGCGTTGGCTGAGTATCCGTATGAAAAATAAAGGAGATAACTAAAGATACCGATTTGTTTTGGACTTCTACTGACTGGTGCACCTTCCATTTTTTGTTTATACTAAGTTTTTTTCCACTGAGCCAGCATATTCATCTTGAGTGATCTAAAACTGACTCTGTACCTCTGCCTGGTCTGAAACCAGACTCATGGTCTGACAGTAAGCCATCATGGTTGGTAAAGTTACAGAGCTGAGTATACACTGCTTTCTCCATTTTTATTCCTTAAATGATCCATTTGATATGGGCCTGTAGGTTGCTGGATCAAACGATTCGATGTTTTTCATTTTGAGGGGAGGTCTGATGTCAGAGGTTTTGAGCTCAGGTGGGAATGAACCTAGTTCCGGGGACTTGTTGAGCTGGCATCTTGCTATCTCAGCACAGGTTGAGCGAAGGATATCATTAAAGATTCCTTGCTATTCTGGGTCTGATGGTGATGCTTATGGTCTGGCTGAAGTGATGATATTGAGGAAATCTTTTTGTGACTCTGTATTGTTCGTGTACATTGATGGATGGTTATTTGGATCTCTTTCTCCGATTGTTGGGTTGTGTATTTTCGTGGTGTTGTCTATGTTCTCTGTCAAGTAATTTTCAATCTTTAAATTTTTTAGATCAAATCATTGGAGAGTTTGTCACAGAAGTCTTGTGATGGTGGTGTTTGTGGGCAAGATTTATGGTCTGCTCGTCCAGTTTTTACAGTGGTTTTCGCTGATATTAAAACCATTATTCCCTCAAGTTCAAATCCACATTGTTTTCTATACGTTATAAGACACTTATACAGTGTGTCTTCACAAATTTAAAGCTGCACTATTTGTAAACATGCGCCACTTTTTTTAAGCTTTAAATTCACTAGTAGGAGTGCCTTCTTTTTGTTACCAGGGCCTAGTTCCTGACTCAGTTTGACCTTGCAAATGGCTATTTAGAATTTAAAATGTCAGTATCTTGAAATACTCCATTGGAACATGCCAGTGTTCTGAGTTCTCTGCATTTCAAGAGTCCGGTTTCTTAGCCTTCAAGAAAATCTTCAGTTATTGCTGTACCAGAATCACCAGTTATGTGCAAAAAAATATTTTACATGTGGGTATCTCACAGCAATCCGTTGCATAATAGTCTCCACTTAGGGGAGTCAAACATATGTCCTGTCTTGGATGTGTAGAAGTTCTTTTATGCCAGTCGGAAGGTACCATGGGAACCTTGTCACAAAACACATACCCTCACAAAGTGGAGTGGTGGCCCTGCAGTGAAGAGACCTGGTCCCATGCATTCACCAGTGCAAAGTAGGGACTAGAGCAATGCATTATAATCGTGCTTTATGCACATGTAGAGCTATAGGATCAAGATCCAATGAGGGGCCTTCACTCTAGATTTTATACAATTGGCAGAGCTCTCCATATGGATAAGAGGCAGGGCTGTACCTCAACTACCAAAGCTACACTGCTTCCAGCCAGTCAGTTACCTTTGTTCCTTTTGTGTGATTACTGGCACATTACCATGACAAGGTCATCGGAAATGGCAAGTGTGTAGGTTGGCACGGTATTAGAAGAAGAGAAAGCGTGGTGGAACAGATCATATATAAGCCAGGGAAGAACATTTACAAAACCAACTCCAACAGTGAAGCTCCCCTCCACTCCGCCTCTCCCTGATACCACTGATTCACAAAGTGATAACCAAATGCAGGATCTACACTATGACCCTGATGCTATTTGTGCCACAGTGCTTGCGGCAAACGTGGTTCTCCTAATTAATGCAACTATTCCAGAGGAATGTTCTGATCTGTTTGCCATTTTCTGATTTGCTGTCTATGCAAGATGGAAGGGTGCTTCACCCAGAACCAAAGTATTTAAGCCTGGCAGCATGGCTTCTGAAGACTTCGAATTTGGACTTTTAAGGTTACCAGAGAATTCAATCTCTGTCCTTAGGGAAGCAAGAAAACCCAACAGCTAGAAAGTGTTACATAGCTAAACGGAAAAGCGATTCACTTTGATGTTTAAAAAAAGTTTTATTAAAAAGTAACATACGAGATAAGACAGTGTTAAAGTATTTAACACATCTTCTGAAATGTAAACTGACTTATGCATCTTTAAAAGGTTCGTTTAGCAGCAATAGTGACTTACACAAGTTTTTTTTACAGTACCAGTTATTAGGCTTTTACTAGAAGGAGCAAAGAGAATGGCACCTCCAACAAAGGTACCAGCACCCACATGGAACTTAAATATAGTGCTCACACAATTGATGAATGCAAAAACAACAATTGATTGACAGAATACAGAACAATGTATACATTCACCCCAGTACAGAGATCTGAGTCAAAATCCATTGTTTTTTTGCTCACTATGCCATTCCAGTTTGAACCCAGCGATATGCAAATCAGTCTTGACCCTGTGCCTCATGGGAACAGTCCAGCCCGAACTGCCAAGCCAGGTCCTCCCTGGACTGGAAACGAGCATCGCCATAAGTTGGCAGGGTATGCTCCGACGTGAGTCCCTTGCTCACTTTGCCACTGGATTCAAGCACGCCTGGCTGAAGACGGCTGAAATGCCAGAAACCGGTCCTAGGAAGCTTGTTTCCAGTCCAGGGAAGGCATGGCTTGGCAGTTCGGGCTGGACTGTTCCCATGAGGCACAGGGTCAGACTGATTTGCATATGGCCATGTCTGAACTGGGGTGGCAGAGTGGGCTAAAGAACGGTGATGGATTAAACCCAGATCAGTTGACTGGGGGTGAGTGTTTGATTGGTTCTGATGCTCCGTCCATCACCACCCCCTTTTGTACCACACAATTGATGAAGGCACCATTTGAACCTTTACACAAGGCTACATTACAGATGCTCACATTAAAAACAGCCTTTTTAGTGGTCATGATCTCACTATGCAGAGTTACTGAATTACAAGCACTCGCCTTACAAGAACCTTATTTCAGAGTATTCAAGGACAGAATTGTCATGGGAACTGACCCACAGTTCATGCCAAGGAATACATCGCAGTTCAAGATTAATCAAAGTATTCAGATACCAAGTTTCTTTCATAGGCCAAGGACACACGCATAACGGAAATGTAACATTCTAGGTGCAAGACCTGCTGTAATGTATTACATCGAAAGGACAAAGGCAGGCAGAAAGACGAAACAGCTCTTTGCGTCATTTGCAAATAGTTTTCCAGTAAGATCAGTTACAAAGAACACCATTGCAAGATGGATAGTTCAGACCATTCAGTTGTGCCATGTAAACGCACAAGAGACATTACAAAAGACTCCTGGTGCACATTCAAAAAGAAAGAATGGAGCAACCATTGCTTTCCTAGCAAATATTTCATTACAAGACATTTGTATGGCAGCTAGTCAGCCATCAGTGCGCATGTTCACAAGACACTACTGTGTAGATATTCACATGTACAAGGAAGCACAAGTAAGATAAAGGGTCTTACAACATCTGTTTTCAAATCAATGCTCATCTTCAACCCAACTACTACTGTAGTAACAAACCGCTACAAAATCGATGCACAGCATGTGCCCCAGTGGGACTTGAACCTGGTCCTTACTTTCCTGATACACGCTCCTTTTGACCTGTTACACAACTGCCCTCTTCAGTTATTATTATATCTAAATCTCGTTTCTGGTGGCCATCACATCGGCCAGGAGGTTCAGCTCTGTGTACACTTCTTCTTATCCATCGAAACTGGTCCTCCAGACACGTGCCCCCTTCCTGCCCTTTCCACGTAAGCCAGACTATCACCTTTCCTACCTCCCCTGTGTCGTCCCCCTCCCCCCCCCCCCCCCCCCCCCCCTTATCCTTCTAAGGAAGAGGAGAGACTCCATTGTCTGGATCCAAATAGAGCGTTGTTGTTCTACCTTTACCACACAAACGATTTCCAGGTGGATAACCAACTCTTCGTAGGGTACGTTTTGTCCATGAAAGGGAAGACTGTGCAGAAACAATCTCCCGATGGATTGTGCTCTGTATAAAAATATGCGAAGCATTGGTCAAATAGCAACCACCTGAGGGCTTGTGTGCTCATTCTACCAGAGCTAAGCTGTGACCACTGCCTTAGCTTGCAGAGTTCTGGTCCTAAACATCTGTCAGGCTTCGACGTGGGATTCATTGCACAGGTTCACAAAGTACTACTGCTTGGACAGCACAGTCCGTCGGGGTGGGCATTTTGCCCATTCGGTCCTATGGGACATTCTGGTCTTAGTTTGATTTGCAGAGACCTTGCTTGGTTATCTATTATAATGTAAGGAATCTGCGGCTAGAAGTATATCAGATGAGCACGTTACTTACCTTCAGTAACGCCGTATCTTGTAGAGACTAGCTGCAGATTGTTTACCGAAACCACCCATCCTTCCCACTCTGTAACCGGACTAACGAATAAGGTTTGGCAGCATGAATCCTTTTCTGGATTCACAGGCTGTGCATTATTCCGCCATCTAGTGGTTGGGTCCGGGACTGTCAGTTTCTTTTTTTTGTGGAGCGCCATCGACCACCATTTTGTGCTAGGTCCATCTCTTGCGTAAGGTCAGATGGCGCCCCGGAAGTTCATGTGCATGGTAGTCATCTTCAGATTCTTTTTTTCTGCTGTTGGATCTGGAAGCAAGGGAAGAGACTCCGAAGTTTTGGACGAAATCTACAAAAAAGCTTGGAATTTAAGAGAATAAAACATCCTACATCGATCAAGAAGACACCAAACTGAGACCTCCGGCCACCTTTTCCCATCGGTGCATCCTGACGGAGCAACAGCAAAGCAGATGGACCGAAAGAATGCAAGGAAGTGGCGATTTCTAAATTTGCCCAATGCGATCCACACGACGTCTAACTTCTGCCTGCCGATAGATCACAAGGACTGCGAGGCCTGCGCTGTATTCATGTAGAAAACTCTCAAGGCCTGTCGAAGGCAGCGGGAGGAGCACCACGCAGCCATGCTTGTCGGTCAGAAGCACCAGGTATCACTTAGGAACTTGTTCCTCTCAAGCGATGAAGACAAACCTGGGGTGATGTCCGAATCAGCAACCTGAGGGTATTGGAGATCCTCGAAGGGGGCGCAGAGAGAAGGCGTACCGCAAAAAGGATGAAGGACGTCGAGAAAAACGAGAAGGTAAAAAAAAACCTTACCCGTCAGATACCAAGGGCCTCAAAAAGAAGGTGCAAAAGGCAGCCCAGACATTAAAGAAAACGACCGAGGGTCAGCCGCGGTCGAAAGAACCCCATGGATCCCATGCCAGGGATACGGACTAAGGGACAACATTGAAACTGACGAAGACCAGTGCTGGACGAGAGGCCGCAAAGGATAAGACCATACCTTCGGAGACAGAATCCCACACGTTCAAGAAGAGGAGCTCCCCGGCTTCAGACGCCCGAAAGGGCCCTCGAGGTGGAAAAGTTGAAAAGATGCCTAGAGGCAGAAATGGCGGCACTCCAACGAAAGGAGGAGTTTGAGGTGCTAAATGAGTTCAGTATTCCTTCTAAACCCTCCATTGCTGCAGAGGAAGAAGAGGATACCCTTGAAGCTCTTGTAAACCCAGACCCTCAAGAAGAGGATGTCAAAGAGCTCGACGCTCCAGAAGAGGAGGAAGCTACGGGAACTTTCGAGGAAGAGTGGAACGACCTCGACACACAGCCTTGAAGAGGTCTGTAGCTAACCCTTGAAAGCTTTGCTACCGGACAACGTATCCTTTTGCAACAGCCTCATCAAGAGAGCAGCTGATACTCTCGGGGACCTCTCAGAGGAGGTGAAAAGAGACTCCTGTTTCCTCCTAGAAACATTAGCACCATCCATGAAAGGTACACAATAACCTTCCAATGCTGCCAAGCATTATGGACCAGGGCAAGGAGGCTTTCAAGGAACCTGCCTCAGCAAAGGGAGTAACCCGAAGGGTCAAAGTACAAACCCTCCACAAGGGACCCTAAATGCATTCAAGGGCACACAATGGCTTACTCCATCATTATCACAGCAAGGAGGAGGAGAAGCGCTCATTCATCCACTGACCCTCCTCCAGATAGGGAAAGTAAGAGAATTGACATGGTGGGGAGGAGGATGAAAAAGGAGGCAGCAACACCAACAATGGGACAACATTGAGGAACTAATGAACAAACTCCCAGAGGAGGATAAGAAAAGGTCATAATCTTCATATAGGAGGCGGAAAACCTAGCAAACACCTGTCTGAAATCCGACCTAGATTTAGCTATTCCAGCCAGCAGACAAATGCACACAGGTACAACACTAAGGCACACCTGGCTCAGAATCTACAGCTTGAAACAGGAAGTACAAACTTCCATAATCAATAAGCCCTTTACAGGGGACGCCCTGTTTGGAAGTGAGGTAGATGAGTCCCTACAGCAAATAAAGGAAGACCATGAAACTGCCAGAGCTCTGGGAGCCCTGCTACAGAGGGGCACCTTCAAAAGAGGAGTATTTAACCTCAGAAGACCCACGGGAAGGAGGGGTCTTAACAGGGCAACAGCAACCACAAGGCAACAGACAGCAGTCTAGCAAACCGTCTGGAAACCAATCTTGGCAGCAACAACCAAAGCAGTTCTGCGTAATGGGAGAAAGAAACCCATGGAAATGGCTCTAGTGTGAGTGGCGCTTGTGGAACGGGTTAAGCACCCGATTGAAGATGGGGAGGGAGTGCCTCATGAGATGGAGGGCGCACAGACTGATTGAAGCAGCTAGCACTTGATGGAGGTAGAAGAGGATGGGTCCCGAGAGGGCCTGGCAAGGAATCTCCCCCAGTGTTTCCGGGCCTCTCTAGGTTGGATTATGTGACGCGGGGATTCTGGTGTGTGATGCAAGTTTTTTCGGCGACTGCCTGAGTATTTTACTGGACTAACGGCATGCCTGTGGGGGGGTGGATGGGGTTGGGGGACTCTGTTGGGGGTGTTTGAAGATTGGGGGGGGGGGGTGGGATGAATGTTGGGGAGTTTCCTACTTGAGTATTTCTATTGGACTGTAACATGTGCAGAGAAGAGCCGACCTGTAGGCTGAATTGCCTACTGGGGGGGGAGTGGGGGACCAACAGACTGGTACTGGGGACTCCTTGATGGCAATCCTTGATTGCAGCCGGCTCTGGGAGGTCCTCCGGAATGCTAATGTCTGTAATTGTAATGCATATTACCTTCCCAGCTGCTTCTCTGTACTGCCTATGGGGCTGTACAGATTTGTAAAAATCATTTAAAAATTTACAGGCTGTAAAAATTTGTTTAAAAAAAAAACAAAAAAAACACCAAAGCAGTTCTTTTGTGGCAGTGGAAGAGCCAGGAGACAATCCCCAAGAGGAGGAGGAGCAAGTTCTAAGTGACTTGACCACAAGAGAGGACCCCCTCACAACACCAGCGGGAGGCAGAATAAAGCATTACCTGCTACAGTGGGAAAACATAGCTACAAACAATTGTTGTATAGAACTTACAAAGAAACCTCCACCACATCCATCAAGAAAGATAAAGTTCCACAGAACTCTTAGACGTTGAAGGAGGAAATAAAGGAAATCCTAGAAAAACAAACCATAGAGAAAGTACAACCAAGGGATCACAACAAGGAAAAGTACTCACCTTATATCTTGGGACCAATCTGAGATCTCTGATAAATTAATTTGTACACAGCATTTCAAGATGTCAACACTACAAGAAGTAATCCCACATCTATAAAAGGGGACTTCATGGCAGCGATAGACTTAAAGGACGCCTATCTGCACATCCCCATGAATCAAGCACATGAAAAAATACCGCTGGTTCATCCACGAGGACACTCCCTACCAGTTCAAGGTCTTTCCCTTTGCAATAGTCAGCATCAAGAAATTTCACAAAGTGCTAGCAGCAGTAACAGCATCCATAAGAAGGAGAGGAATCCACGTCTATCCCGAATTAGACGATTGATTGGTGAAAGCAGGTTCAAAACGAAGATGTTACACACACGTTCATCAGGTGATCACAACCCTACAAGTATTGGGATTCTCCATAAACCACAAAAAAAACCTCACCAAAACCGTAACATGAAAAGACTAGGTTAAAATCCAAGATAGCCCGGGCATACCAGACTCAAAAGAGGATACAAGCTATCAAGGAGCAAACTCTCCTCTACCAGTACGACAGTCTCTGACAGTGAGGACAGTTATGAAACTGAGCATAATGGTATTGTCCCCGCCATTACTAATGCACGTCTACACATGCGCACTCTACAGGAACAGCTGTGCAACAGTTAGTCACAAACCACAGGGAGTTGGTAGAATCTAGTGGTTTTAACAGAGGGTACAGAAGATACACTGGTGGGCATCCAGGAACATAACACTAGGTAGACCATTCAAATAACCAACTCCCTCAGTGACCGTCACAACAGATGCATCCCACAAGGGTTGGGGAGTGCATTCAGGAAACCTGAGGGTACGAGGTCAATTGAAGTATGTAGACTCCATAAAACATATCCACTTCCTAGAGATGAAGACTGTTTCTGGCACTAGAGGCATTCCGAGCCCACTTGGCAGGGAAGAACGTATTAATCCAGCCGGACAATACTACAACCATGTTTTACCTCAACAAATGGGGAGGAATTACATCATTTACCCTATGCAAGCTTGAAAATATGGCAGTGAGCCATACCAGGAGAATCCGTCTGCAGCCAGTTCACCTGCCTGGAAATGACAACACAGAAGCAGATCAGAAAAGCAGCCCACACGAGTGAGATAAAGCAAAGAAGCCTGCAAAAGGTATTCTAACTCTGGGAAACACCAGTAATAGACCTGCTCGCAACTGTGGAGAACAAGAAATGCCAATTCTTGGCCTCCAGGTTTCAATACCACCTCTCAAAAGGTAATGCCCTGTCGCTAAACTGGTCAGGGACATTTTCATGTGCTTTTCCTCTAAAGGTTATTGGAAAAAGTCAGACTACCAGGAACAGATAGAATTCTCGTAGCCCCTCAATGGACAAGGAAACCCTGGTACTCAAGCCTACTGGAACTGTCCAAGGGACATATCCAATTCAAGGCAGAAAAGGACCTTCTCTCAATGCAGGGGGGGGGGGGGGGGGGCAGATATTACGCCCATAACCAGCAACACTCAGCCTGGCGCCTGATTACATCGTTTGGACATTTGAACTTACCACAGAGAACAATGGGGATACTAAAGGAGGCTAGAAAGCCAACCCCAAGACAATGCTACGCAGTGAAGTGAAAACGATACCTCATATGGTGTACGGAGGACAATGCCATAGATATCTACACAGATAACAGTGCTAATATATCTTATCCACTTGCTACATTGAAAAATCAACTACTCATGCCTCAAGGTACACTTGGCAGCTTTTTCACATCCCCAGTCATCAAGAGATTCCTAGAGGGCTTTAAAAGATTCGCACCTCGAAGGAAGGCCTCAGTCCCTATGTGGCGCTTAAAAACAGTTCTAACACAGCTAATGACAGAACCATTCAAACCCATACACAAAGCAGAACTCTGGTATATCACAATAAAGACGGCATTCCTAATAGCTGTAACATCTCTACAGAGAGTAAGTGAACTACAAGCACTTTCTATTGAGCAACCATACATCCAAATCCACAAGGACAAGATTGTCCCAGCGAACAACCCTCAATTACTACCAAAAGTAGTAAGGAAATTCCACATGAATCAAATAATTCAGCTAGCAGTTTTCTTCCTACCCCCACAAACACAGCTAGGGCTCTTCATAACCTGGATGTAAGAAGAGCTTTACTATACTATCTACAGCAGACAAGACAATTCCGTAAAGGTAATCAATTGTAAATCTCTTACTCCAAGTCCAGCAAGGATGCACCTGTGACAAAGGGGACAATTGCTTGTTGGATTGTAGAAGCAATTCAAGTATGCTATTCATTAGCGGGAAGAAGATTAAACTCCTGGTCAACAGCTCCGTCAACAAGGAAAAAAGGGGTAACCCTGACCTTCATGGCTAATGTGCCAATAAACACTATATGTGCAGCAGCAACATGGGCATCTCCACACACATTTACCAAGCATTATTCTGTGGACAAACAGATGACAAAGGATGCTCAGGTGAGGCAAAAGGTACTTTAACACCTGTTCACAAGGTCTTCCTAATCTTACCCCAACCATCCCAAGGAAGGTGACACTGCTCCATAATGTAATGCACAGTATATGAACCCAGAAAAAGATTTGTGCTGCAAAATGAATTGGTTACTTACCAGTAGTAGTTTTTCAGCTTGAAGAGTTTTGCAGCGTGAATCTTTCTGGATTCACTATGCTGTGCATTATTCCGCGATCTCGTGGTTGGGTCCGGATTCGTAGTCTTTTCTTTGTTTTTTTTTTTTTTTTTTTGTAGCCCAGGTGGGCGTCGACGTCCACCATTTGGTGCACCTCCCGTGACGTCGTCGTGCTTCCTGCGGAAGTCCCACCTTTGGGGCGCCATCTTCAGATTCTTTTTTCCGCCGTTGGGTCTGGATCGTCATCGGGAAGCTCCAGAAATTCACTCGGAGGAAGAAGGAAGAAAAGCGAGTTTCATCGATAGAATCAAGAGAAGACATCAGGAATAGAACAGATTTCATCAGGAGCGCGAAGAAAGAGGACCAGCGAACCTTTTTTCTTCGACAGCCTTGGAGAATGCACGCTCAGAGACCCTGAGCGAAATGGACAAGACGCCATTCAAGTTCTGCCCAAACTGCCACCACAAGTTCGCGCAGAAAGACCAGCATCCGGTTTGCAACCTCTGCCTACCGGTGGATCACCGGAGTATCGACTGCAACGCCTGCTCAGCCTTCGCGCCGAAGACACTCAGAGTGAGAGAGAGGCAGAGAAGAGCCAACGCCAACATGGATGGCAAAGGGAAACCCCCGACACTCTACGAGCTGGGCCTCGACACGGACGACGAGGACAACGTCGCCGAGACAGCCGAAAACTTCACGGTCGTAGAGACCGACAAGAAAAAAGAAGACTAGGTAAGAGAATCGTCGAGCGCAAATCAAAAGACACCTCGAAAACACGAGGGTGACTCGAGAAAAACTGAGTCAAGGTCCACGAAGGGAGCCCCGGCGCCGAAAACTTCGACGTCCAAAGGGGGAACTTCGGACAAAAGGCCAAGCGGATCCTTACAAAAGGACTCCCTGGGGCAGAAAGACGCCGAAAGGCAAGGGTCGTCGAAATCGTCCCATGAAACTGGCCGATCGACGCAGAAAGAACGTTCGACGTCGACGCAAGTTTCATCGAAGAGACCCGCGGTCGACGCCGAAAGCATCTCCGAAATGGAGAAAAAGAAGAGGCGGCTCGAGGCCGAAATGGAGAACATCCTTCAAAGGAAGAAGGAGTTCGACGCCAGGATGAAGGAATTCAAGATTCCAACGGTTTCATCGGCGGACGTCGTCGAGGTCGAAGGCGAGTTCGACGCCGAAGGGCTGACAAGGGATCTCGAGGAAGAAGAGGAGCCCTATTATGAGGAGGAAGCCGAGGAAGAAGACCAACAGTCGTTCTATGAATCGGCGGCATCTACCAGCAACGACGTCGAATGGCACGATCTCGACACCGAAAACCCGGAGGAGGCCGTGGACACGTACCCCTCGAGGCCTTCGCCACCCGACGACATCGGGGTATACAATATGGTGGTGAAGAGCGCAGCAATGGCCTTCGGCGTCAAACTCGACGAGGAGAGGCCGAAAGCCGATTTTCTCGTCGAAACACTGCTCCCCATCCAGACTAGGAGTCAGTTCCTCCCCATGCTACAAAGCGTGATGAACCAGGGGAGAGAAGCCTTCAAGGAGCCTGCCACCTGCCGGTCGATCACGCCCAGGACAGAGAAGAAATATAAGCACTCCTCCCTGGACCCACCTTACATCAAGGGTAGCGTCACCGCAGACTCCATCATAGCCTCCACGGCCAGGAGAAGGGCCAACGTTCCAGCAACTTCGGGGCCACCTCCGGATAAGGAGAGCAGGAGGATCGACCTCACAGGCAGAAAGGTCGAGAGGAACGCCGCAATGCACTGGCGCATGGCGAATTCGAATGCACTCCTCAATAGACACCAATACCAACACTGGGATGAGATGGGGGAGCTAGTAAAGCACCTCCCCGAAGAATACCGCCAGAGAGCCTCTCACCTGGTGGATGAAGGCAAGAACATCGCCAACTCCTGTATAAAGACGGCGTTGGATGGGGCAGAGACTTCAGCAAGACTCATGGCCATAGGGGTCACAGAGAGGAGGCATGCATGGCTAAGAATCTCGGGATTCAAACCGGAAGTGCAGAACAACATCCTTGGCACCCCCTTCAACGGAGAGACACTGTTCGGAGCAACGGTGGACGAAAAGCTCACCCAGCTCAAGAAGGAAAACGAGACAGCGAGGTCCATGGGGGCCCTACAGCTGAGGGGAATGAGACGAGGAAATCCCTCGAGGAGACCCTACGGTAGGGGTGGAAGCCAACAGGGGACGTCGCACCAGGCGTTCCAGCAAGGTCAGCAGGGCGAAGGTCACGGACAAAGTCAGCAGAAGCAAAACTGGCAATATCAACCTCGGGGCCAGTCCTTTCGTGGGAGAGGGAACGGACGTGGCCAAAGGAGGAGAGGGGGCGATCAGCCCTCCTCGAAGTGACTCAGCACGCAAGAAGACGCCTACACTCGTAAGGTCCCCAAGGGTGAGGCGCAAAAAAGTGTCATCAGGGGGAAGAGAAAATTCAAGAGCCTACGAGCATACGTCACCAGTAGGCGGAAGGCTGAGGTTCTACCTTCAGGAGTGGCGGCGTATAACCACAGACAAGTGGATACGGAACATCGTGCAGTACGGATACTGCGTAGACTTGGAGAAAAGACCTCCAAACAGGAAGCCGAAGGGAAGGCAGAGATCGGCCCAAGAACTGGCAATACTCAGAGAAGAAACGCGGAAACTCCTACAAAAGGGAGCCATAGAGACGGTGCCGTTCAGGGAACGCAACAAAGGGGTCTACTCAAACTACTTCGTGGTGCCGAAGGTAGACGGAGACCTCAGACCCATACTGGACCTCCGTTACCTAAACAAGTTCATCAGAACGCAAAGGTTCAAAATGACTTCACTGCAGGAGGTACTGCCACAGATAAGAGAAGGGGACTTCATGGTCACCGTGGACCTCAAGGATGCCTACCTTCACATCCCAATAAACAGAAGGCACAAGGGCCTTCTAAGATTCAACATCGAACAGGAACACTACCAGTTCACAACCCTGGCCTTCGGATTAAAATCTGCGCCAAGGGTCTTTACGAAATGCCTGTCGGCGGTAGCGGCACACCTACGAAAGCAGGGAATACACGTATACCCCTACTTGGACGACTGGCTGGTCAAGGCAAGCTCACGCGAGAAGTGCGAGAGGCACGCAAAACGCGTAACAGACACCCTCACAAATCTGGGATTTTCCATCCACTGGGGAAAATCATCGCTGGAACCGGAACAGGTAAAGATTTTCCTGGGGGCAAAGATCAACTCCCTCAACAGTACAGTAGTGCCCAGCGACAGGAGGACAGATGCTCTACTGAAGGAGACGCAGCTCTACCAGAAGGGGCGAGCTCTGACAGTGAGGGCGGTGAGCAAGATGATGGGGATGATGGCGTCCTGTACCCAGCTGGTGCCGAATGTACGCCTGCACATGAGACCATTCCAGGAATGGCTGCAACAGCAATGGTCACAAGCAAACGGAAGTTGGGAGGATCTAGTGGTTGTTACGCACGCAGTGCAGGAGGAGATAACTTGGTGGAACAGAGACAACATAACGGGGAGAAGCCTGACACCACCAAGCCCAACAATGACCATTACCACGGACGCATCGCAGAAGGGATGGGGAGCGCACATGGACAACCTCAGAGTGAGGGGTCTATGGGCCCCAGAAGACGCGGTCCGCCACATCAACTACCTCGAGTTGAAAACGATACTGTTAGCCCTGAAGGCATTCCAGAGACACCTGTTCGGCCAGAGGGTGTTGGTACAGACAGACAACACCACGGCGATGTTCTACATCAACAAACAAGGGAGGACACAGTCGTTTCCCCTCTCATCCCTAGCTCAGGAAATTTGGAGATGGGCCATACCTCTCAAAATAGATCTACTGGCAATTCACCTACCAGGGAAGGACAATGTGGAGGCAGACTGGCTAAGCAGACAGACCTCAGCATCACACGAGTGGGAGCTCAATGGCCAGGAAACGGAGAAAATCTTCCAGAGATGGGGGACTCCCACAATAGACCTATTTGCAACACGCCACAATGCAAAATGCCGAAGCTTCGCGTCCAGGCAACCAGATCAGCAATCCAAGGGAAATGCCCTATGGATAAGCTGGTGGAGGACATTTGCCTACGCCTTTCCACCGATACCCCTGTTGCACAGAGTGCTCGACAAGTGCAGAACCAGCAACATGACTCTGATCCTGGTGGCTCCACAGTGGGCGAGGCAGACATGGTTCTCACAGATTCAAGAAATGGCGCAAGGCAAACCGTACAAGTTCGAGAGGAGAAAGGACCTGCTCTCAATGCAAAACGGGGAGGTCCTGCACCCAGAGCCAGAGACACTCAACCTAGCAGCATGGCTCCTGAAGACCTAGAGTTCGCACACCTAAGGTTACCTCAGAGCACTATGCGAGTGCTACGGGAGGCAAGGAAACCTACTACAAGAAAGTGCTACAGCGCAAAGTGGAAGAGATTCACGGTGTGGTGCAGGAAAAAGGGCCTGCAAAACAGAATGACAAGAGACTCAACTGTGCTGAGGTACCTCACACACCTTCTAAAGAGTAACCTCTGCTCGAGCTCCCTAAGGGTACACCTAGCAGCGATCGTTGCCTACACCAGAGGTGAGAAGGGTGGAAGCTTCTTCACCTCGCAGGTGGTGAAGAGATTCATGGAGGGAGCCAAAAGAATGGCACCCCCGAAAAGGTTGCCGCCGCCGGCATGGAATTTAAACGTGGTTCTGACGGAGCTCATGAAGGCGCCGTTTGAACCCATTCACAAGGCCACTCTACAATTGTTGACGATGGAAACTGCCTTTCTAGTGGCCATAACCTCACTACGCAGGGTGAGTGAGCTTCAAGCACTAACGCTGCAGGAGCCCTACATTCAAATTCACAAACACAGGGTAGTCCTGAGGACGGACCCACACTTCATGCCCAAGGTAGTGTCGGCGTTCCACATGAATCAGAGTATCCAGATACCGAGTTTCTTCCAAAACCCGACTACAAACGCAGAAAAGGCCCTGCACACCCTCGATGCCAGAAGAGCGGTGATGCACTACATTGAAAGAACCAAGGAACTCAGGAAGTCGAAGCAGCTGTTTGTGTCCTTTGCTACTAGCTTCATGGGTAGACCAGTCACCAAGGGCACCATCGCTAGGTGGATTGCCCTCACTATTCAATTCTGTCACAAACAGGCTGGACAGGAGCTAACGGAGGGGCCCCAAGCTCACTCCACAAGGAAGAAGGGGGCCACAGTTGCCTTCCTGGCAAACACGCCCATCCAAGACATTTGTCTCGCAGCAACTTGGGCATCTGTGCACACGTTCACAAAGCACTACTGCGTGGACATTCAAATGAATAAGGAAGCACAGGTCGGACAGAAGGTGCTACAACACATTTTCAACGACCAGCGATCATCTTCCACCCAGCCACCACAAAAGTAGGAAACCGCTACAAAATCTATGCACAGCATAGTGAATCCAGAAAGATTCACGCTGCAAAACGAAAAGTTTCTTACCTGTCGGTGTAGTTTTGCAGCTTGAAGATCTTTCTGGATTCACTAGCGAACCCACCCACCTCCGCCAGGAAGATGAGGCTGGAGGAAGAGGGGGTGAAATGGATAGGATCAAAGAAGTGGAAACGTACAGAAATATGGACAAAAGGATTAATCAATCGCCTAGGGTTAAAAAAAAAAAAAAAAAGGGAAAAAAGAACCCGAAGATGGCGCCCCAAAGGTGGGACTTCCGCAGGAAGCACGACGACGTCACGGGAGGTGCACCAAATGGTGGACGTCGACGCCCACCTGGGCTACAAAAAAACAAACAAAGAAAAGACTACGAATCCGGACCCAACCACGAGATCGCGGAATAATGCACAGCATAGTGAATCCAGAAAGATCTTCAAGCTGCAAAACTACACCGACAGGTAAGAAACTTTTCGTTTTCTGGATTCACATACAACCCACCCACCTACTCACAGATGAGGAAAGCAAACCAGTGGGAAAAAAAATCATATAAAAGAAAGGAAAGAAATTAAAGAAAAGTGAAGTCATCCTTATTTACTAAGGAAAGAAAATAAAAAAACAATCCGAAGATGCCTACCTGACACAGGAACTTCCAGGGCGTCTGACTTCACAGATGGGCTGGACCTAGCCTTAAATATATGGTGGACGATAAAACCCCACAAAAAAGGAAACTGAAAATTCCTGTCCCGACCACTAGATGGCCGAATAATGCACAGCATGTGAATCCAGAAAACTCTTCATGCTTCAAAACTACTTCAGTAGCCTTTTCGTTTCCCTTTACAAAGGGTCCTAGCAACTCGCACCAGTGATCAGTCTTCCTTTTGGCTTTGTGCTCCTGTTGTGGAAAGTCCAAAAAATGAACTGACATCGGTGCACTGAGGTGGCGCCTCTATAGGTACCGCGCACTTTACTACTGGTGCTGAGAACGCTGATGCGAAACAGACCACCGCCTACCCGTATGCAGGTGTACTGCTCAAATTTCCGGATCCAGTCTGACGCCTGGGGGTAAGCCTAAGGTAAGGAATCTTTGTCTAGATAGTCTCTGCAATATAAGGCTTTACCGAAGGTAAGTAACATGTTGTTCAAAATGCTCACGCTGGCCCAGATCATGTCTGCTCTGGATCCTGGTGGCTGGATGTTGCCGGGACCTGCAAGACGAGTGTTTTCATATATCTGTCCGTGGTCCCACAGACGTTCTCTGCAGTCCAAGCTAAGTGAGTAGCATTTTCAGTTTGCTGTGCTCTTTTTGCCTCTTCTGCACCACTCTGGTGTTCAAGAAAGTGATGATGGTCGAGGATATTCATATTCTTGTACTATGGCAATTAGCTGTTAAGATGCCCTTGCCATATCAGTAGTGGACTACCTTTGCACGATGGCTACCTCCTTGACATGGTTAGTTTACTAAAAATGAGCCGAAGTCTCATCTGACTCCATCTCAGAAAAAGTCAAATCATTCTTGCCATCCTAGACACAATGGAATTCAGGGATTTCTTCCCATTCCCGGCATTCCTAGTACATTCAGGCTGTGATCCTGATGTTTCAGGCTCTAGCCTGGAAAGGCCAGCACTGAGGCTACTTGGCCTCTTAAGGTCCTGCATCCTTCTTGTCAACCATGTTAGGTGCCATATGGGGGCTCTAGACTGGAATTTAAAGTCCCAGTGGATTCATTGTCAATGCAATCTGATCAGTGCCATCCAGGTCTCTAAGGAGACAGGTCGATATCTGCAGTAGTGGCGGCTCAAATTCAATTGGTCCAGCATAAGCTCCCTCTCCCTTCTACACCCAGAGCTGATTGCTGCGACAGACACATTCCTGCTGGGTTATGGAGGTCTTTTGGAGAAGGTGGAGATCAAGGGACACAGGTCTCTGATGGAGTGCTGATCTGTTGTGTTGCTTGCTCTGTAGGCCCTTCTGCTGTCCTTCAAGGGGAGGTTGGTGCAGAATCTCATGGACAATATTACCCCCATGTGGTGATTTTGTCCATGAAGCATGGCAGGGTGAGGTCCTGGGTCCTGTGTCAGGAGGCTCTGCACCTCTGGAGTTGACTGCAACGTCTGTGCATTCCCTGATAGGTAACCATGTGGCAGGTTCCCTGCATATCAGAGGAGATTAACTGAGCATGTGGTGTCTGACAAATCACAAGTGGTGTCTACATATGGAGGTGGTGCAGGATTCTTCCAGCAGTGAAGAGAACTCTGGCCCAATCTTTTCACCACTGTCAAACATGCAGCGTTGAAAGATTTTTTTTTTGTTATTGGTTTTTCTGCAAGAGCACTGGTTAAAGATGCATTCCGGCTGGAATGGAACTCCTGTACGCTTTCCAGCTCCTGACTCTGGTTCTGGAAAAAAACAGGCCTAGGTGATCATTGTGGCTTCGGATTGATCAGGAGTGTGTGGTCCCCGCATCTTCAAGGCATAATCATCGGTCTTCTAATCAATCTACCACATCGCTATGACCTCCTGTTTAAGCAGTAGGGTAGAGTGGCCCACCTTAATCTGGTTAATCCATACCTACATGCGTGGACATTTAGCGGCGGCAGCAGTCTACACTTGATATGCCACTTGAAGTGTTTGTCATCCTTGCTGCCAGGTGTCCTAACAAATCCATGTAATGTCAGACACTGAGACTCATGTGCGGCCTGGTGTGGTGGTCAGAGCATTCCCCCTTCACAAATAAAGCTGTTGGCCATCCTTTTGATTTTTTATCTTTGGCACAGCAAAGTCGTGGTGTGGGCAGTATTTTTTTTAGCAAAGTCCTATTTAATTTTATTTCTTTAATGAAATTAAAATTGCTCCACAGTGATAATCTGTGTATTTTAAAATTATACCAAAGGGATAGGCGTATACTGGCTTATCTTTTGTTGAGCTTTGGTGTCCTTTGTATAGTGGTGAAGGGTAAGTAATTGCTGAATTTACTGTGGGTTCTTGTTAAACCAAGGTCCTAACTTCTAAAGAGTAGGAACACATTTTAGATGCTGTAACCACAGCCCTAGGTATATGCCCAGCAAACATGAATTACTTTTCAAGCTCTACACTCAAATCTACCTACTTTCCAGTCTCTCGCTCTCTCTCGCGCTCGCTCGCGCTCTCTCTCGCGCACTGCCCCCCCCCCCCCAATGATTTTCTACTGTTGACAGCTAACATCCTTTCCCATTCATCACCCACTAAGAGTAGAGGAATCTTAGACATGAATATGTCGACCTTTTCTGAACCTCGTTGAATACTACTGATATCCAAGGTTCTAACAGTTCATCTACCAAAATGGAGTGACAAGGGAAACAACCATCTTTCGCTAAAGGTATTAGCATCATAGTGTGGTAATGTCATGATTTTGATCTTTCACTATCTGTCATGTCACCCCCACTTTTCACATTCTACACTCCAAATTCCTTAGATAATCCTAGAAACTGTTTGCCAGGCTGTGATATTTGCCATTATTTGACACAACTACCTTCACTATTACACCATTTTCAGGACATGTACTTGTTAGGGATGTTGCAGTCACTTCTAAACACTATTGTCACTCAAAACATTGCACAAACCGTTGATCACATATTCAAACTGATAATTTCAAGATTCTGTTCAAAGCAGTCCCTTGGATATTAGTTTGGTATATTGCTAGAAATGGAGTGGGTTGGGTTTCTGGTTGGCTAGGGTATGCACCTAAGCCAGGCAGAACCCACCACTATGGTCAGGATAAGGGAGTTACACACTCAAGAGAACCCCTGCTCTCACCCACATGGCAGAGCAGTCCGGCTTATCCTATAGGCAATGTGTAAAGCATTTGCGCAACACACACACACACTCGTGACACATTAGGCACACCACAAAAAGACTACACACCAGGTTATGTAAAAAATATCCTTAAACACCTTAGACCACAATCGCAAATCACGTTGCCAACCAGTCAATTGTCATAACATTACAAAGTTTTATTGTATTGTAATTGCATTTATATAGTACTTACTACCCCTGACAAGGCATCTAAGTGCTTTTTTGGCAAGTAGCACTCTACTCCTGAACCCATAAACGATTAGTGGTGAATTAGTATAGTGACATATGAAAGTAATTTGAGTGGTGGATATTAGTCAGTTATATGGATTGAGAAAGATAGAGGAGAGATAGAATAGGGAAAAGGTTTGCATTTATATAGTTCTTGTTGCCCCTGATGGGGTGTTGAAGCACTTTTTTGGCGAGTAGCACGCTGCTCTGGAACCCATAAAGGATTAGTGGTGAATTTAGTATAGTGAAATTTGAGAAGTGGACATGTTAGTTTGTTATTTTGATTGAAAAGGATAGTGGAGGGATAGAAGAGTGAAGGATTACATTTTTGGGGGGAGCTCATAGTAGTAGGAGGCTTGGGATGAGTAAAAAGGGATGTAGGGGAAGAGTCGGAGGGAAGAGTTTAGAAAGGCTTGTTTTGGGGGATCAGTATAGTAAAAGAGGTGTTGGATGGTGCAAGGAGGGGTAGAGTAGGGGAGAGTCTAGAAAGGGCTATTTTGGGAATCATAGTAATAGTATGGCGTTTGTGATGAATGAGAGAGCGGAGGTAGAGGATATATTGATAGAGGTATAGGGTGAAAAATAGGGTAGTGCATTTGAGAGAGTAGTAGAAAGATGTTTGAGATGAGTCCCCGTTGAGGTAAAGGATATATTGAGAGAGGTATAGGGTGAGAAATAGGGTAGTGCATTGGATATGCCGAATTAGAAGAAAGTAATAGATATATAGATCCATAAGTACATGGAAAGTATATAGATGCACAAAGGAAGGAAGTATATGTAGATTAAAGAGATTGATAGAGGTATAGGGTGAGAAATAGGGTAGTGCATTGAATATACTTTTTTCTTGTTCTTTTTGGGGAGAAAAGTAATAAATATATAGATCCAAGTACATGGAAGGTATATAAATGCATAAAGGAAGAAAGTATTTGTAGATTAAAGATGCATTCAATAACCTCTGGTTTTCAAGTGTTGTACCTAAAAAGTTGTTTTATTTTATTTATTTAAAAAATAAAAACAATTATTCTACATGTTTATACTAAGCAATACACCTATATAGGTACATATCTATAGTACAAATAAATGCTTATATACAGAGGGATATGCTGTATATTTCTGTTTGCGTATGGTGCTTATGTGCCGAAGAGCCAATTGTTGAGTAGTTTTCTGACGATAAGGTGGTTGTCGGTGGATCTTCTGCAACCCCTGGACAGGCTTCACCTCTTCTGCAACCCCTGGACAGGCTTCACCTCTTCTGCAACCCCTGGACAGGCTTCACCTCTTCTGCAACCCCTGGACAGGCTTCACCTCTTCTGCAACCCCTGGACAGGCTTCACCTCTTCTGCAACCCCTGGACAGGCTTCACCTCTTCTGCAACCCCTGGACAGGCTTCACCTCTTCTGCAACCCCTGGACAGGCTTCACCTCTTCTGCAACCCCTGGACAGGCTACACCTCTTCTGCAACCCCTGGACAGGCTTCACCTCTTCTGCAACCCCTGGACAGGCTTCACCTCTTCTGCAACCCCTGGACAGGCTTCACCTCTTCTGCAACCCCTGGACAGGCTTCACCTCTTCTGCAACCCCTGGACAGGCTTCACCTCTTCTGCAACCCCTGGACAGGCTTCACCTCTTCTGCAACCCCTGGACAGGCTTCACCTCTTCTGCAACCCCTGGACAGGCTTCACCTCTTCTGCAACCCCTGGACAGGCTTCACCTCTTCTGCAACCCCTGGACAGGCTTCACCTCTTCTGCAACCCCTGGACAGGCTTCACCTCTTCTGCAACCCCTGGACAGGCTTCACCTCTTCTGCAACCCCTGGACAGGCTTCACCTCTTCTGCAACCCCTGGACAGGCTTCACCTCTTCTGCAACCCCTGGACAGGCTTCGCCTCTTCTGCAACCCCTGGACAGGCTTCGCCTCTTCTGCAACCCCTGGACAGGCTTCGCCTCTTCTGCAACCCCTGGACAGGCTTCGCCTCTTCTGCAACCCCTGGACAGGCTTCGCCTCTTCTGCAACCCCTGGACAGGCTTCGCCTCTTCTGCAACCCCTGGACAGGCTTCGCCTCTTCTGCAACCCCTGGACAGGCTTCGCCTCTTCTGCAACCCCTGGACAGGCTTCGCCTCTTCTGCAACCCCTGGACAGGCTTCGCCTCTTCTGCAACCCCTGGACAGGCTTCGCCTCTTCTGCAACCCCTGGACAGGCTTCGCCTCTTCTGCAACCCCTGGACAGGCTTCGCCTCTTCTGCAACCCCTGGACAGGCTTCGCCTCTTCTGCAACCCCTGGACAGGCTTCGCCTCTTCTGCAACCCCTGGACAGGCTTCGCCTCTTCTGCAACCCCTGGACAGGCTTCGCCTCTTCTGCAACCCCTGGACAGGCTTCGCCTCTTCTGCAACCCCTGGACAGGCTTCGCCTCTTCTGCAACCCCTGGACAGGCTTCGCCTCTTCTGCAACCCCTGGACAGGCTTCGCCTCTTCTGCAACCCCTGGACAGGCTTCGCCTCTTCTGCAACCCCTGGACAGGCTTCCTCTTCTGCAACCCCTGGACAGGCTTCGCCTCTTCTGCAACCCCTGGACAGGCTTCGCCTCTTCTGCAACCCCTGGACAGGCTTCGCCTCTTCTGCAACCCCTGGACAGGCTTCGCCTCTTCTGCAACCCCTGGACAGGCTTCGCCTCTTCTGCAACCCCTGGACAGGCTTCGCCTCTTCTGCAACCCCTGGACAGGCTTCGCCTCTTCTGCAACCCCTGGACAGGCTTCGCCTCTTCTGCAACCCCTGGACAGGCTTCGCCTCTTCTGCAACCCCTGGACAGGCTTCGCCTCTTCTGCAACCCCTGGACAGGCTTCGCCTCTTCTGCAACCCCTGGACAGGCTTCGCCTCTTCTGCAACCCCTGGACAGGCTTCGCCTCTTCTGCAACCCCTGGACAGGCTTCGCCTCTTCTGCAACCCCTGGACAGGCTTCGCCTCTTCTGCAACCCCTGGACAGGCTTCGCCTCTTCTGCAACCCCTGGACAGGCTTCGCCTCTTCTGCAACCCCTGGACAGGCTTCGCCTCTTCTGCAACCCCTGGACAGGCTTCGCCTCTTCTGCAACCCCTGGACAGGCTTCGCCTCTTCTGCAACCCCTGGACAGGCTTCGCCTCTTCTGCAACCCCTGGACAGGCTTCGCCTCTTCTGCAACCCCTGGACAGGCTTCGCCTCTTCTGCAACCCCTGGACAGGCTTCGCCTCTTCTGCAACCCCTGGACAGGCTTCGCCTCTTCTGCAACCCCTGGACAGGCTTCGCCTCTTCTGCAACCCCTGGACAGGCTTCGCCTCTTCTGCAACCCCTGGACAGGCTTCGCCTCTTCTGCAACCCCTGGACAGGCTTCGCCTCTTCTGCAACCCCTGGACAGGCTTCGCCTCTTCTGCAACCCCTGGACAGGCTTCGCCTCTTCTGCAACCCCTGGACAGGCTTCGCCTCTTCTGCAACCCCTGGACAGGCTTCGCCTCTTCTGCAACCCCTGGACAGGCTTCGCCTCTTCTGCAACCCCTGGACAGGCTTCGCCTCTTCTGCAACCCCTGGACAGGCTTCGCCTCTTCCGCAACCCCTGGACAGGCTTCGCCTCTTCCGCAACCCCTGGACAGGCTTCGCCTCTTCCGCAACCCCTGGACAGGCTTCGCCTCTTCCGCAACCCCTGGACAGGCTTCGCCTCTTCCGCAACCCCTGGACAGGCTTCGCCTCTTCCGCAACCCCTGGACAGGCTTCGCCTCTTCCGCAACCCCTGGACAGGCTTCGCCTCTTCTGCAACCCCTGGACAGGCTTCGCCTCTTCTGCAACCCCTGGACAGGCTTCGCCTCTTCTGCAACCCCTGGACAGGCTTCGCCTCTTCTGCAACCCCTGGACAGGCTTCGCCTCTTCTGCAACCCCTGGACAGGCTTCGCCTCTTCTGCAACCCCTGGACAGGCTTCGCCTCTTCTGCAACCCCTGGACAGGCTTCGCCTCTTCTGCAACCCCTGGACAGGCTTCGCCTCTTCTGCAACCCCTGGACAGGCTTCGCCTCTTCTGCAACCCCTGGACAGGCTTCGCCTCTTCTGCAACCCCTGGACAGGCTTCGCCTCTTCTGCAACCCCTGGACAGGCTTCGCCTCTTCTGCAACCCCTGGACAGGCTTCGCCTCTTCTGCAACCCCTGGACAGGCTTCGCCTCTTCTGCAACCCCTGGACAGGCTTCGCCTCTTCTGCAACCCCTGGACAGGCTTCGCCTCTTCTGCAACCCCTGGACAGGCTTCGCCTCTTCTGCAACCCCTGGACAGGCTTCGCCTCTTCTGCAACCCCTGGACAGGCTTCGCCTCTTCTGCAACCCCTGGACAGGCTTCGCCTCTTCTGCAACCCCTGGACAGGCTTCGCCTCTTCTGCAACCCTGGACAGGCTTCGCCTCTTCTGCAACCCCTGGACAGGCTTCGCCTCTTCTGCAACCCCTGGACAGGCTTCGCCTCTTCTGCAACCCCTGGACAGGCTTCGCCTCTTCTGCAACCCCTGGACAGGCTTCGCCTCTTCTGCAACCCCTGGACAGGCTTCGCCTCTTCTGCAACCCCTGGACAGGCTTCGCCTCTTCTGCAACCCCTGGACAGGCTTCGCCTCTTCTGCAACCCCTGGACAGGCTTCGCCTCTTCTGCAACCCCTGGACAGGCTTCGCCTCTTCTGCAACCCCTGGACAGGCTTCGCCTCTTCTGCAACCCCTGGACAGGCTTCGCCTCTTCTGCAACCCCTGGACAGGCTTCGCCTCTTCTGCAACCCCTGGACAGGCTTCGCCTCTTCTGCAACCCCTGGACAGGCTTCGCCTCTTCTGCAACCCCTGGACAGGCTTCGCCTCTTCTGCAACCCCTGGACAGGCTTCGCCTCTTCTGCAACCCCTGGACAGGCTTCGCCTCTTCTGCAACCCCTGGACAGGCTTCGCCTCTTCTGCAACCCCTGGACAGGCTTCGCCTCTTCTGCAACCCCTGGACAGGCTTCGCCTCTTCTGCAACCCCTGGACAGGCTTCGCCTCTTCTGCAACCCCTGGACAGGCTTCGCCTCTTCTGCAACCCCTGGACAGGCTTCGCCTCTTCTGCAACCCCTGGACAGGCTTCGCCTCTTCTGCAACCCCTGGACAGGCTTCGCCTCTTCTGCAACCCCTGGACAGGCTTCGCCTCTTCTGCAACCCCTGGACAGGCTTCGCCTCTTCTGCAACCCCTGGACAGGCTTCGCCTCTTCTGCAACCCCTGGACAGGCTTCGCCTCTTCTGCAACCCCTGGACAGGCTTCGCCTCTTCTGCAACCCCTGGACAGGCTTCGCCTCTTCCGCAACCCCTGGACAGGCTTCGCCTCTTCCGCAACCCCTGGACAGGCTTCGCCTCTTCCGCAACCCCTGGACAGGCTTCGCCTCTTCCGCAACCCCTGGACAGGCTTCGCCTCTTCCGCAACCCCTGGACAGGCTTCGCCTCTTCCGCAACCCCTGGACAGGCTTCGCCTCTTCCGCAACCCCTGGACAGGCTTCGCCTCTTCCGCAACCCCTGGACAGGCTTCGCCTCTTCCGCAACCCCTGGACAGGCTTCGCCTCTTCCGCAACCCCTGGACAGGCTTCGCCTCTTCCGCAACCCCTGGACAGGCTTCGCCTCTTCCGCAACCCCTGGACAGGCTTCGCCTCTTCTGCAACCCCTGGACAGGCTTCGCCTCTTCTGCAACCCCTGGACAGGCTTCGCCTCTTCTGCAACCCCTGGACAGGCTTCGCCTCTTCTGCAACCCCTGGACAGGCTTCGCCTCTTCTGCAACCCCTGGACAGGCTTCGCCTCTTCTGCAACCCCTGGACAGGCTTCGCCTCTTCTGCAACCCCTGGACAGGCTTCGCCTCTTCTGCAACCCCTGGACAGGCTTCGCCTCTTCTGCAACCCCTGGACAGGCTTCGCCTCTTCTGCAACCCCTGGACAGGCTTCGCCTCTTCTGCAACCCCTGGACAGGCTTCGCCTCTTCTGCAACCCCTGGACAGGCTTCGCCTCTTCTGCAACCCCTGGACAGGCTTCGCCTCTTCTGCAACCCCTGGACAGGCTTCGCCTCTTCTGCAACCCCTGGACAGGCTTCGCCTCTTCTGCAACCCCTGGACAGGCTTCGCCTCTTCTGCAACCCCTGGACAGGCTTCGCCTCTTCTGCAACCCCTGGACAGGCTTCGCCTCTTCTGCAACCCCTGGACAGGCTTCGCCTCTTCTGCAACCCCTGGACAGGCTTCGCCTCTTCTGCAACCCCTGGACAGGCTTCGCCTCTTCTGCAACCCCTGGACAGGCTTCGCCTCTTCTGCAACCCCTGGACAGGCTTCGCCTCTTCTGCAACCCCTGGACAGGCTTCGCCTCTTCTGCAACCCCTGGACAGGCTTCGCCTCTTCTGCAACCCCTGGACAGGCTTCGCCTCTTCTGCAACCCCTGGACAGGCTTCGCCTCTTCTGCAACCCCTGGACAGGCTTCGCCTCTTCTGCAACCCCTGGACAGGCTTCGCCTCTTCTGCAACCCCTGGACAGGCTTCGCCTCTTCTGCAACCCCTGGACAGGCTTCGCCTCTTCTGCAACCCCTGGACAGGCTTCGCCTCTTCTGCAACCCCTGGACAGGCTTCGCCTCTTCTGCAACCCCTGGACAGGCTTCGCCTCTTCTGCAACCCCTGGACAGGCTTCGCCTCTTCTGCAACCCCTGGACAGGCTTCGCCTCTTCTGCAACCCCTGGACAGGCTTCGCCTCTTCTGCAACCCCTGGACAGGCTTCGCCTCTTCTGCAACCCCTGGACAGGCTTCGCCTCTTCTGCAACCCCTGGACAGGCTTCGCCTCTTCTGCAACCCCTGGACAGGCTTCGCCTCTTCTGCAACCCCTGGACAGGCTTCGCCTCTTCTGCAACCCCTGGACAGGCTTCGCCTCTTCTGCAACCCCTGGACAGGCTTCGCCTCTTCTGCAACCCCTGGACAGGCTTCGCCTCTTCTGCAACCCCTGGACAGGCTTCGCCTCTTCTGCAACCCCTGGACAGGCTTCGCCTCTTCTGCAACCCCTGGACAGGCTTCGCCTCTTCTGCAACCCCTGGACAGGCTTCGCCTCTTCTGCAACCCCTGGACAGGCTTCGCCTCTTCTGCAACCCCTGGACAGGCTTCGCCTCTTCTGCAACCCCTGGACAGGCTTCGCCTCTTCTGCAACCCCTGGACAGGCTTCGCCTCTTCTGCAACCCCTGGACAGGCTTCGCCTCTTCTGCAACCCCTGGACAGGCTTCGCCTCTTCTGCAACCCCTGGACAGGCTTCGCCTCTTCTGCAACCCCTGGACAGGCTTCGCCTCTTCTGCAACCCCTGGACAGGCTTCGCCTCTTCTGCAACCCCTGGACAGGCTTCGCCTCTTCTGCAACCCCTGGACAGGCTTCGCCTCTTCTGCAACCCCTGGACAGGCTTCGCCTCTTCTGCAACCCCTGGACAGGCTTCGCCTCTTCTGCAACCCCTGGACAGGCTTCGCCTCTTCTGCAACCCCTGGACAGGCTTCGCCTCTTCTGCAACCCCTGGACAGGCTTCGCCTCTTCTGCAACCCCTGGACAGGCTTCGCCTCTTCTGCAACCCCTGGACAGGCTTCGCCTCTTCTGCAACCCCTGGACAGGCTTCGCCTCTTCTGCAACCCCTGGACAGGCTTCGCCTCTTCTGCAACCCCTGGACAGGCTTCGCCTCTTCTGCAACCCCTGGACAGGCTTCGCCTCTTCTGCAACCCCTGGACAGGCTTCGCCTCTTCTGCAACCCCTGGACAGGCTTCGCCTCTTCTGCAACCCCTGGACAGGCTTCGCCTCTTCTGCAACCCCTGGACAGGCTTCGCCTCTTCTGCAACCCCTGGACAGGCTTCGCCTCTTCTGCAACCCCTGGACAGGCTTCGCCTCTTCTGCAACCCCTGGACAGGCTTCGCCTCTTCTGCAACCCCTGGACAGGCTTCGCCTCTTCTGCAACCCCTGGACAGGCTTCGCCTCTTCTGCAACCCCTGGACAGGCTTCGCCTCTTCTGCAACCCCTGGACAGGCTTCGCCTCTTCTGCAACCCCTGGACAGGCTTCGCCTCTTCTGCAACCCCTGGACAGGCTTCGCCTCTTCTGCAACCCCTGGACAGGCCTCGCCTCTTCTGCAACCCCTGGACAGGCTTCGCCTCTTCTGCAACCCCTGGACAGGCCTCGCCTCTTCTGCAACCCCTGGACAGGCCTCGCCTCTTCTGCAACCCCTGGACAGGCCTCGCCTCTTCTGCAACCCCTGGACAGGCCTCGCCTCCTGCGCACCCCCCTGGACAGGGCTCACCTCCTCTGCACCCCCAAGGGCCGGCCACACATTCTCTGCACCCCTGGATAGGCCTCACCTCCTCTGCATACCCTGGACCGACAAGTTAGTGCAATTGAGTAAAAACTTGTAGGTTGCACACATTATAAATCCACTGTCACTGCTCATATAACGTATACTCTACATAGTACTCATTATCCTGTCATAGTATGGCATAAAACGACCAATACCTGGGAACATGAAATGTAGCAGTTAGGGAACATATCGGGTTCACCGGCCCACCTACAACAATGTTGGTAATTACGGTTCTCCATGTAGAGTGCAGAACTCTATCATATAACCTCCTATGGGCCCATCAAGGCGTACGAGTCACCAAGCTGTGTTTGTTTACTGTGGCCAATTCCAGATCGGGGCCCGTCCTGGGCTCACCCCGCAATGGCCACAAGTGCGAAATAGTGCGTTCGAGACATATGAGCTGCAGAACTCACTGTGCATAGATCGCCATCTGGTGTTGGGCTCTGATGCTTGCAACTTCTTGTCTTGGAAGAAGTCTTTCGTAGTCACAAGATAGGTGACTCCTCCCCTGGACAACAGTGCGCATGGGCATCGACTCCATCCTCCGATTGGTTTTTTCCGCCATCGGGTTCAGATGTAACTTCAGCGCTTCGGTTCGGTACTATGTTTTTCCAAACCTTTCGATGCGCAAACCAATGCAAATTCGACTGTATTGTTTTCGTTCGCGTGCCTTTCGACTCAATTCCGGCCGTAGACGCGGGCCACTGGGCCTATTGACGCCATTCGGGTCTATGGCTAATGGAAAGGACTCCATTTAAAAAATGCCCCCAGTGTGGAGCTAAATTCCCACACCGCGACCAACACAAGATCTGCAACCTCTGTCTCTCGCCCGACCACGAGGAGAACAATTGCCAAGCCTGCGTCTCCTTCCGCTCCAAGAAGACTATCCGTGATCGCCGGGCTCGACGACACGTTATGGCGCAACAGGCTGCTCCGGTGTCAGAGGACCTCTTTGATGAAGGCCCGACGTTCCAGAGGCAGAGGATTTCAAAATCGTATCCGAAGCAGATAACTCCGACTCCAATGACCACATCACTCCAGGTCAACGAGTGAGTACAACTGCCCCTGCCCAACCCCACCCGAAAAGCAAAAGGCTCCGGTCAAAACTTCACCTGAAGGCTCTAGTCGCGACCGAAAGAAACCTTCAGAAGCCCCGCCCCTGTGCCCGGCTCCAAAGACAAAGGAGAAGCCTTCTGGCAGCTCGGGACCGAGCAAGCCACACGCCAGTGCCCCAAAAACATAGTCGCACCAAAAGCGGGAACACATCCTACTCCCGCGGGCTCCAAAAAGGTCTCTGCAAAGAGTACCTCGGCACCCAAAGGACACAAGGCCTCGGAACCGAAGACACCTCAAACCTTTAGATCCGAAAAAGATTTTGGACACGAAACCGAAAGACACAAAAACCCCTTCTCAAGCTCCTGATCCGAAATCCAAACCACATTCGGAACCGAAAAAATCGGCGCCGAAGGCTACCATCGAAGAGGAAGAACTATTTCTGCCGGATCCCATCGATCCGAAGCAAAAAACTCTCCATGTGGACCCTTTAACAGGACATATTGTCAGCGTTCTACCCAAGAAGAGGAAATTGGATACCCCGCACATTCCTGAGGTGCCTGTGAAGAAAAGACTGCAACTTCACCTTCAAGACCCTCTTCTGTTTATCCTCCTAAGCCTACTTCTCCTCCAAAGTCTCCCATACTTCCCCCATATTCATCACCACCACCACCACCACAGGATGAGGATGACCTAGGGGTTTGGGGAGGAAATAATGACCCTTTCACTGATCCTGATGATGACACTAATGACACTAACATACCACCAGACCCATGGGACGACTATAATGTCCCTGTAGATCCTCCAGATCTTCCTGATCCAGATGCATGCTCCACTAGACCGTCTCCCCCAGATGACAACATTGGGTTTAGTTAGCTTCTTGATAGGGCTGCCCAATATCATGGCGTCAAAATGCATTTGGACCCCCCAGAGGAAGACTTCCTAGTGGGCCCTTTTGCAAAGACACAAAAGACAGTACAATCACTACACATGCACAAAGGTGTCATTAAACCTGCTCCAGACGTATTCAAAGACCCTGTCAGGACCAGAATTATCAATCCTCTGATTGCAAAAAAATTTAAACCCAACCCTAATGATCCCACCTACATTAAAGGACAGCTCCCCTTAGATTCCTTGGCAGTGTCCAATGCCAGAAAGTGTGCTAACTCTCAAACCTTTGGTGAAGCTTCCACCTCCAGACAAAGAGTCTAAATTACTAGATGCTTCAGGCAAACAAGTGGCCTCCCAGGCAGCTAATCGCTGCAGGATAGCTAATACACAAGCATTACTTGCCAGATACGATGGGGCTCAATATGACGAACTAGAGACCTTCATGCAGCACTTTCCTGACCAATACAAGGCCAAAGCCAATGATCTGATTCAGGAAGGCAAGTTGATCACCAACGCATCCATTAAATGTGCCCTCGATGCAGCATCTAGATCAATCAACACCAGTGTGTTACTACGAAGGCATGTCTGGTTGTGCATTTCTGGGTTCAAACAGGAAGTGCAAACTACTATCCTTAATCAACCGGTCAATCAGGAACCACTTTTTAGCCCGTCTGTGGACATAGCTTTAGAAAAAATTAAAAAAGACAGATACTGTAAAATCCATGGGAGCATTACAGTCTCCCATCTACACAAGGCTGCTTTCACTGCTCCTTTTATAGAGGCGCATCCAAAACCATCAGTACAGACGCGGCCTCTTCCTCCAATAAAAATCCCACACAAACATCCCCCAACAGAGGATATTTTAGAGGTGAATAAAGGGGAAATAACAAGGGAAGAGGCCGAGGTAACAACACTTGCGCCTCTCCCACTAACAAACTGTGACTTCCTGTCACTCCCTCCAGACCATTCCACTCCGGTCGTAGGGAGACTCTCACAGTTCCTTCCTGTCTGGAATTTCATCACTACAGACAGGTGGGTAAGACAAATTATCCAGTATGGTTACTGCCTGGAACTTACTGGACCTCCCCTTCACCCCCCTCCCCACCCAAACATACCAGTGTCCGCGGAACATCTGACGTTCCTCAAACAGGAGGTTCTCACTGCTTCAAAAGCATGCAATAGAGCCAGTCCCCATAGAGCATCAAGGAACAGGGGTCTACTCCCTGTATTTCCTAATCCCCCAAAAAGATGGGACTCTCAGACCAATACTGGAGCTGCGACCTCTCAATCTCTACATACAGTCAGATCATTTCCACATGATCACTCTTCAACAAGTCCTTCCACTGCTTCAACAAGGCGACTTCCTTGCCACATTAGACCTCAAGGACGCCTACTTCCATATTTCCATACACCCTGCTCACAGGAAATATCTAAGGTTTACAGTGGATGGCCAACACTTATCAGTTCAAGGTTCTCCCATTCGGAGTCACCACAGCACCCAGGGTATTCACGAAGTGTCTTGCGTTAGTAGCAGAACACCTGCGAAGGCAGCACATCCATGTGTTTCCATACCTGGAAGACTTGCTAATAAAATTCAAGTCATACTGCCAGTGTGTTCACCACACTTGCCAAACGATTCAGCTACTAAACGACTTGGGGTTCACAGTAAACGACACCAAGTCGCACCTTCAGCCTTCCTACCTTCATCAGTATGTAGGAGCCACGATAGACCCTTCCAAAGCTCTAGCATACCCCAATCCAACCAGGATAGCCAGTATACAAACCCTAATCACAAAATTTCAACCCCAACACTCTCCCAGCTCGAGTGTTTCTGCAGCTCATAGGAATGATGGCCTCTTGCATTTTCATTGTGCTGCACACAAGACTTCAGATGCGCCCTCTACAGGAATGCTTAGCACGTCGGTGGAACCAGGTTCAAGGTCAACTTACAGATCTGGTGTTGGTGGACAGCAGCACACATCGCTCTCTGCAGTGGTGGAACACACAAAACCTTTTCAGAGGGCGGCCGTTCCTAGAGCCAGTTCCACAGATATTGCTAACAGCGGACACATCACTTTCCGGCTGGGGAGCCAATCTCCTAAATCACACAATTCAGGGCAGGTGGACCACTCAACAAAAAGTGCTCCACATCAATCGCCTAGAATTACTGGCAATCTTTCTAGCGTTGGTCATTCCAAGCACATCTTCTCAACCAGACTGTCTTAGTCCGCACCGACAATATGACAGCAATGTATTGCATACAAAAACAAGGAGGGACGCATTCTTTGCAGCTGTCTCATCTAGTGCAAAGTATATGGAGATGGGCCATTACACAGAACATATATCTTCTGGCAGAACATCTTTCAGGAGTGAACAATCAGATTGCAGATCTGTTGAGTCGTCAGACTCAGCAGATACACGAATAGGAACTTCATCCGCAAGTTCTTAAGCCCTTTCTCCAGATGTGGGGCCACCCAGACATAGATCTGTTTGCCACACACAAACGCAAAATGCCCAACCTTCGCCGCCAGGTTCCCACACCCGTTGTCCAAGGGCAATGTGATATGGATGAACTGGTCGGGCAGATTTGCGTATGCTTTTTCCGCCACTTCCGCTCATTCCACTAGTAGTACGCAAGCTCAAACAGTTTCTTAAGATGATCCTAGTTGCTCCCGCATGGACACGGCAACCATGGTTCACAACACTCCTCGAACTCCAGTAGTTCTGCTCCAAAAACGACGTCTCTCCCCAACCCTGCTGACACAGAACCATGGAGAGATAAGGCACCCAGATCCAGCACAGCTGAATCTAGCTCCTGAAGTCCTAGAGTTCGGTTACCTTAACCTCCCACTAGACTGTATGAACATTATTAAAGAAGCCAGGCGCCCCACTACTAGAGTTTGCTATGCAGCTAAATGGAAAAGATTAGTCATTTACTGCAATAACAACAAAATTGACCCGCTAGATGCTTCAATTCAGAACATCATTTGTTATTTGCTGCATCTACAAAGATGCAATCTAGCATTTATCTTTAAGATTACATCTGGCTGCCCTTGCCGCCTACCTACAAAACAGACAACATTTGTCATTGTTTAGAGTACCCTCTATCAAAGCCTTTATGGAAGGCCTTAAAAGAATAATTACTCCTAAACTCCCACCCTGTCCAGTGTGGAATCTAAATATTGTCCACACTAGACTCATGGGTCCCCCATTTGAACCTCTACACAAATGTGAACTGCAGTTCCTTACATGGAAAGTAGCTTTCCTTGTCGCAATCACCTCTCTCAGGAGAGTGAGTGAGATCCAGGTTTTAACCATTCAAGAACCATTCTTACAAATACATCGCAACAAGGTGGTTCTTGGTACAAATCCAAAATTCCTTCCCTAAGTAATCTCTGCTTTTCACCTTTAATCTGTAGAGTTACCAGTGTTTTTCCAAAACCCAGATTCCGTAGCAGAGAGCTCTTCACATACTTTGTCAAAAGAGCTATACTTTATTACATTGATGGCACTAAACCTTTCAGGAATACAAACCAATTGTTCGTAGCTTTCTCTCCCCCTCATAAAGGCAATCCCATCTCCAAAGCCGTAATTGCCAGGTGGATAGTTAAATGCATTCAAATATGCTACCAGAAAGCTAAACGCACATTGACAATTCCCCCTAGAGCGCACACAACACACAAACTAGGGGCTTTCATGGCATTCTTAAGGAACATTCCCCTAGAAGACATTTGTAAGGCGGCAACATGGTTTACCACACACACCTTCACCAAACGCTATTGTGTAGATGTGCAGGCGAAGCAACACGCTTCAGTAGGCCAGGCTGTTCTTAAAACACTTTTTCAAACCACTGCAACGAATACAGGTGACCACCGCTAGGGGAGACACTGCTTTATAGTCTATGCACAGTGTGAATTCTGCAGCTCATATGCCTAGAACGGAAAATGCCTCTTACCAGTATGCATCTGCTCTTGGCATGTAGAGCGGCAGAATCTCACGCCCACCCACCTCCCCGGAACCTGTATCTGTTCCAGTGTTATCTTACTTGGATACATTACACATGGACATCTTTTCTGTTTCTTACAAACTCCATCATTTCCCTTAATGGCGAAAAACAATCGGAGGATGGAGTCGATGCCCATGCGCACTGTCGTCCAGGGGAGGAGTCACCTATCTCGTGACTACAAAGACTTCTTCCAAGACAACAACAAGGTGCAAGCATCCAAGCCCAACGCCAGATGGCGATCTATGCACAGTGTGAGATTCTGCAGCTCTACATGTCCAGAACAGATGTATACTGGTAAGTAGCTTTTTCCTTGTGCCCTCGCCCGGGCCCTGCAGGCTAAGCGGGGAGACCGTGCTAGGTCCCACCCCACATGTGACTCAAATAATATGTTGCTACTCGCAAACACGCAGCGTAGATGTTACAGGGTGATGGCCACGGGTGGTAGGCCGGGGCGGGTACAGTCCTCCGTAGTTCCCCCCCCCCCCCCCCCTGCGCCCACTGGCCCTCCGTACTCCTGGTGCCAGGAAAGCAGTTCCCGCGTCCCTTGGGACCCACTCTTGCTGCGAGGTGGCCTTCGGCAGCGCCACAGGCTCTTTCCAACTCTGCCTCACAGCCCCATGCTGAGGGAGGTTTTCCAGGTGCGGCCTCAAGGCAGGGGCATCCGGTTTTTGATCCTGAGCGGCCCTGGAAGCAGAGGTGTCTCCAGTCGTAGCTTCCCTGGCAGGGCAGGGGGGGATCCACGCTGGGGACAACTACCCTCAACGGTCTGCATAGGCGGGGCCATCAGTAGGCACCTCTCCCTATGGGGACACATGGTGCCCTCGACAATGCAGGTGGAGCGGTTCTGGACGTAGGCCAATGTTTGTGCCTACCAGTAATCCCTCTCAGCACACGTCTAGAAACAGATGGAGCGCGGCTCTTGAAGTGTCACGCTGCTGACTGAAGGGCAACACGCTCTTCATGTACCCCTGATACGAAGTGAAGCGCTCCCCACATGCCCTGGTCTGCAACAAAGAGCGCTTTCTCTTTCAAGGTAACATTCAGCTCTCACCATACGCGCTGGTCACATCAGGAGGCTGGGGGCAGAACCAGCGCTCCCCACGCGCTGGGTTCAACAGAGTCAAGGAGCATGATCAGCACGCCTTGAAGAGCACTGGGAGCACCAAAGCAGGAGTGCAGGCAGTAGTCCAGCACACAGGGTCCTTCTTAGCAGGTCAGCATAACCCAGCAAAGTCCCATGGTGTTTCCTTCTGGCAGCCTGTCAGTTACCTCTTGGCAATGTGCAGCATGTAGAGCCAGCAGCATCTGGTTAAATGTCCCACACAGTGTCTACAATCAAGGGGTCACAGCCCCTGTATTGCATTCCTAAAGTCTTTGTTCTGGAGGCACTTCAAACAACCTTTAGAAGTGCACAACACCCCCATTGAATCCCCAGCCCTGGCTCCAGACACACTACAGGGGGCAGAGACCGCATTGTGAAAGGTAGGTACAGCCCTATTCAGTGGCAGGTGACCACTCCTCCCACCACTCGGTGCAGACCAGGCCTATTCAGCCCACTGAGCCTCCCAGGAAAGGCAAGACACCCCTCAACCCCCTTTGTAACTGGCTACAGTGAATGCACTTACCCAGCTCCTGTCAGTCTAAACCTGACCAATACACAACTAGGCAGGGCACAAAGTCATAAGCACACACATGCCTACTTCTAAAAGTGGCATTTCTAAAGTAGTAATAAATCCACCTTCACCAACAAGTAGAATTTCTCGCCACTATTCTAAACATACCAAACATGGCCACGCTACCTCTTCCATATCAGAAATTGCCACTTAATCGGAGAATTCCCAATGCAAACATATGAGCGGGGCAGCCTCACAGCAGTGAGAAACCAAATAGGCTTTGTCACTACCAGGACATGCCACACAGTTAAGGCACATGTCCTACCTTTTACCTACACAGCACCCTGCCCATAGGGCTACCTAGGGCCTACCTTAGGGCGGATCTGTATGTAGTAGGAGGGGAGTTCCAGATGGGCAAACACTTTAATAAGTTCCTCACAACTGTGACAGTAAACTATGCACGTAGGCCCTGCAGCGGCTTGAGGCCTGAGACTGGTTTGAAAGACTACTTCGGTGGGTGGCGCAAGCAGGGCTGCAGGCCCACTAGTAGCATTTAATTTACAGGCCCTGGGTATATAGGATACCACTGCACAAGAGACTTACAGGTAAATTACATATGCCAGACATTTGAAGACCAATCTTAGTAAGTTTACAAGAACGCACATGCACTGATCAGCAGTGGTAAAGTGCCCAGAGTCTTAAAACCACCAAAAATAGGTCGGAAAACATACAGGGGGAAGGCAAAATGTTTGGGGATAACCCTGCGAAAAGGGCCAGGTTCAACATATATTCAAAATTAGTTTTACACTTAGTCTTAATCTGTAATCTGGAAAAGTGAAGCTCCCCCATTACACAGCAATTTCAAGTACATGTGGGATTGATTGTTAAATTTCTGAAAAACATTGGTGGCGGGCTAGAATCTAGATAGTTTGGCACAATCTACGATGTCAAACAGTTTAATTGGTTTGAAGTCGCAGAAGACATCCAATCCACCCACAGCATCCTAAACCTGCACTTACAAATCCAAACACCCAGCCATCAACCAGAGGTCCGTTGATCACCTGATACCCTTTGTAATATGTATCTTCTGCCCACAGTGATAAAAAAAGCCAACCTCTCCTTAAGAGGTCTTTACTTAATTCTTCCTCTATTCCAGTGTGCAAGAATAACTGAAAACTGACATTTTGCCATGCCTTGCGAGCAAATTAAACATTAAATTCAGAACCTCAAAGTACTTTTAATCAATGAGTGTTTTTTTCATCTGATAGTGCAGTTGTTAGTTTCACCGTAGTGAGATGCCTCAATCCCTTGATCATATTATTTCTGACAGCTATCAAGTGACAAGTATTTGTGACCTTATATTTTGGTAATATCTTTCAGGTTTCTCAAGACCAAAACGATAATTGTAGTAAAATATAGCTGAAGTCAATCCTGGTTCTCTTTCACAGGATTTTCTTTGACATTCATAAACAAAACCCCTGTGTGCAAGAGAAACACTGTTTTGTAAAAGCACATTTCTGTTTAAAAGTAATTTTTTTATTTGGCCTGCAACAGCAGTCTGTATAGATTTACAGCCTTCTTATAAATTGAAAATGTTGGCAGTTAAGCAGCACAGCCTATCCGTGACAAACCCTGCCCTGAGACTCCATTAAACTGATTGTCTGGCATTTAATGTTTCAGTTACGGTTTGTCCGCATCTGTGAACACTGTTCGCTTCTTTAGGTCTTGCCTACTAGTCAGGGCATGCACTGCCTACTGTGAAACATATTGTTAGCTTACTGTAGGTTTAGAGGCCCGCAGTGCTAACCATTTGTTGGCTTTATTGTGACTCCTATTTGCTTGCTTCGTATTTGACAATTTTTGTGGGCATTACTTCCTCTTCTATTTGTCCCTCTCTTGGAGCATGAATGAATTACTTTTGTCCTTCCACTCCTTGTTTCCAGACACTATTTTTTTTTCTTGTTGTTTAAGCACTCTATCAAAGTGCTTGTGTTTCAGATGCCTTTCTAGTGTACTTCTCTTCCCCGTTTGTTGTGCTCTGTTTTTATCTCTCTCCTGTTTGCTTTTCTCCCGCCTTCGCCCACTTTCTGTGTTGCTTCCCTTACCTGCAATACATGTGGCACTCCCTAACCGTATGGCTTGCGCACCTCCACCCATGCCCCTTTTTCTTCCGTCCTTTTTAGTTCCTGATCTAAGTTGGATCAGCAACTAAAAAAGCAAAAATGATTCCAGTTTTGTAGATGCATGCTGCGTACTTCTACAACATTATGCAGCTGGTCTAATCAAAGAGCTTTTTCTTTTCTTCAGGCATGAAGCACAGCAACAAAGATGCTGTGTAGCACGGATAAAAAAATTGGCAAAGCCAGTAGGTCCCAAAGTGGAGACTCCCTCACTTTGCCTTTGCTAGCATAACATGATGTCTTTAGGTGACTTATTTTTTTGGGTGTTGCTTCACTGTTATTTTCTGTGAAAGGTGTTCTTTTTTGGGCTTTTTGTTCTCCCTAATATTCCCTCACTTTTTAAAGATCCTTATATACTGAAAATTGCTAGAAATACATAAATATCTGCAGGGAATTATTTGAGTGGTAAAACGACAATTCTGCAAATGTTAATTTCTACAGTTTTCTATTGTAGTGTTTGAAGAGCCTGAAGACCCCAGCAACAGATCCTTTTTCTCTGAAATAATTTCCTCCATATCTGATGTCAAATTTAGTCATAGCGGTCGATATATGATGACTCGAGATTACCTTTCAGTAAAAATATGGGATTTAAATATGGAGAGCAGGCCTGTGGAAACCTATCAGGTAAGGCAACATTATTTCCAGCTCTTTTGAAAGGATGTGCTACAGCGTTTGCTAATGCTATCTGTGCATGTTACACAGTTATTGTGTTTTTTTTTACATGCAATAATAGATTAGAATATATTCACAAACTAATGTACTCAAAGGTTTTGAATGTGCTTATTTTACTTGCCTTGTGTTTTCGAAACATAGAATCACTTGGACTGATTTTCTAGGTAGTTGGTGGAAAGATATCCCCTGGAAATGAACTACATGGTGTTGAAAATTGCCAACATTACTTCTTCTTTACACTGGATGAAAGTTTTAGAAAGTCCCTAACTGCTGTAGATTATTTACTGTTAATTTTCTCCATTGTGTTGTTCTTCAGTTGTTAATTTGTATTATCTTTTTTGGCTTTATTTCTGTTCTGGTAGTGCTTACTGTTATGTATCTACTAATGTAATGTGGCAAAATGGGTGTCTTAAAGAAAGGGTCACGTTCTGGGGTGAAAATGCTAAAAGCAATACATTCCACTTGTGATAAAATGTTGATTTGAGATGTAACGTTATAGTTAGAAATGACTTGAACGGAATCTCAAAGAAGACAAGTGACTGAAATACTTTGTCAGCTTTCGTGCATAGAGCTTGTAGCACTTCCTTAATGGAAAGTTATCCCATAAATGTCCGCCAAGCGGGATACCCTCTAGAAAGTAGAAAACATAGCAACCACAGAATGTGGCAGGCCAAGGACTAGGAGCTGTTGTGCAGCCATTGGACAAGGCTGGAGTGAGAGGTACAGATTCCAAGCCCCTCCCAAGATGCCCACATGAGCTGTAGCGAAGCACAGTCGGGATATAGACAAGTTCAACTCCGGCTGGTAATGGAGCTCTTCAAGCTCTCCCAATCTGAAAATGACAGCATGATCCCATATGGTGCTGAGCTGAATTATGTGAATGCTGAGGTCCACTAGCTATCGGTGCCACTAGGTCAAATGTTGATGCAAAGTACTTCAGGCTTAAGCCCCGAGGTGTTTTGCAAAAACATTCCTATCAATCTAAGTAATTAAATAGTTATTTCAGTTAATTAAAACTATAAAATAGTCCACGTCATTTGAAGTACACAGTAAGTAGATTTACAGTAGTTTAAAGAACCTAATACCATCATGTACTCTTTTGCAGGCACACGTCATCTCAGAAATGCAGTGTTGCATGCCACAAATGGAAAATATTACTTGCCCTGTAAACATCTGTTGTGGCATGTAGTGCGGTAGATGCACATGTGCCCACCCTCCTCTCCAGACGTCTCTAGATGTTGCAGACGCTTTTTGAATTTCATTCCTACTCTTTCTTCGCATTGGCCCATGCACATTACCAGTAATAGGTGGAGTCATTAGACCTTGTGACCCAAAAAGGCTTCTTCGAAGAAAAAGAACTTGCACATGTCCGAGCCCAACACTAGATGGTAGGAGTACACACAGCTTGTAAATCTACAGCACTACATGCCACAAAGATGTTTGCTGGGTTAGTAACGTTTTCCTTCTGGTGGATACTCTTACCCACTTGCAGATTCCTCACCGATCCCACCCGCATCCCCGTTTCTTATGCTTTTGCACTACATTTTGTAATCTGGTCTCATTCCTATTCTTTATGTTCAGCAGCGCAGAAAAAATGGATGGGAACCAGACCTTGTTTGTTGTTGAGAATGCCTACAATCATTTTATTGAATGGTGTGTTTTGACAAGTTCTGTGCAGCCCAATAGGTCTTACTTGCTCAAATCAGTATGTTCTTAATGCATTGATTCTTACTCCACTGTACCACTGAATCCCAGGTGCCCAGAAGTAGAACAGGTTGCATCTGTTTTTTTTTTATTTGTTTTAAAAAAATATTTTTGGGGGAAAGAGCATCAGATAAAATTGCAGCAGCATAATAAACCATCAATTTCATACATTTCTTATAGTAAGTTCATATAAATATACACAGGCAAATAGGCAGATTATTAGAACAAAGTAAAGTAGGAAAATGAACAAAAACAGGTAGAGCTGGATTAAGATCTACTAAAAAAAACGAGAGGGCCATGTATAGAGTGGTAATACAATTTTCTTATAGCATTATTCGCTAACATAATAAAAAAAAAAAAAAGTTTTGGGCCAGTACGCGCCAATCCCCACCTCCTCCATGCCAGGTAAGCCACTTTTTCATTGGGGACCAGATCTTACAGCCTCTAATTCTGGGGCGCCTACCCTTAGTTATATAAAGCTCTTTCAAGGTTATATATACCAAGTAGGCTGCCCAGCCAGGCTTGATAGGTGGGGAACTTTACATCCCTCCACCCTGTGGCTATAAGTAGCCAGGCTACAGCAACCACAATAAAGGTGAACCTAATCTGGGTTAAATTGGCTATCGTATTTGTCGAAGCTCAGATCGGGAGTTACACAGATCCTTCTCCCCAACACGTCATACACAACATTCTCCATCCCTTCTTTTAAGGATAATGATTTCCCACAACTGAAAAACATATTAATCCGATCGGCTGGCCCTAGGGCACACCTCGGGCATTTATCATCCTCCCTTTTGCCCCAGCTGAAGAGTTTTGCCGGAGTAGAGTAGAGGTTGAATATAGTTTGGTAGTGCTGGGCTTTCAGGTTAGCTGTCAAAAACGTCTCCCTATCTAGTGCGATTGACCTACATATAACCGTATCGCCATCCCCCAGCCTACTCGCCCCGTTGGCTTCGACTTTGTCCCAGTCATCAGGAATTCTACCCACAAGAGTTTTATAAATGAGCTTTATCCTAGACTGAGAATGGATAATTTTTTTAAGAAGAGTAATTTTTTATTCGGAGATTAATTCAGTTTTAAGTTGATTTAGGAATTTTATTATCTGTATATATTTAAAATAGGATCCCTTAGCTATTCCATACCCATGCTGCACATCCCTAAATGAACACATTTGATTAGCCTGATTTAGGTCGCCTAACCTTATTTTGCCATGTTGTTCCCATTGCCTACCCATCATGTCATAGATCATTGCAGGGAACGGGGGAGATCGCCATAGAGGTGTATATAGACTATACCTAGGTATCTTCAAGAGTTTGACCATTTCCCCCCACACCTTCCAGGTTGCTATTAAAACTTAGCAGGTTGCTGGCCTCGCCCTGCCAAAGAAGCATACCACGTTTTGATCTTCCCATTGACCGCTTGTATATTGTAGGATTAGATGGCCCAGGCTCCTTGTCCCCATTACTTGTACCAGTATATTCTGGTGTAAGCAAAACTGCCATCTTCTGCAATAAGGCCGCATAATACTGATCGTATTTAGCAAGGGGTTCAAATTACTCCTCCTTCTAGAGCTAACCCTGCTACTTATCCTAACCTCTAGATGGATTGCAACATCATGCCTACGGAAATTCGAAAAGGGGGCGATGATTACAAACAATCTGTGTTTTCCCTTTATTTAATAGATAGCCAGATTTCCGGCCATACTCCGGCCAATCTTTCTATTTCTGCTATCGCGGCTTTCGGGTCCGAAGTCACAATACCACAGTCGTCCGCATATACCATTATTTTGGTGTCAAAACCGGTAACAAGCACTGGCTTTATGATCGGATTCTGGAGGATTTGCTGAATGAATGGATCGATAAATAGGTCAAATAAAATTGGGGAACAAGGACACCCCTGCCTCGTCCCCCTGGCAATTATTTATTTTTTTTTTTTTTTTTTTTAAAAACCTTTATTTGTGCATATGAAAAGGACAAATACGGGCCTACAACCATCAGGCCGGCCACAAAACGGTTAAGCACTGAGACACACATTACAACCCCTGTGCGTCAATGGTCAAGATTAGCAACGATTCAGGAGTTATACACTGGAAAGATCCTTGACACCAGGGGAAGGAGAAGTAAAGGTTAATTTTAAAGTTTTCAAAATAATTTTATCGAGGAAAAAGTCAGTAGAGGATAGAACCAAGGAGATTCGAGTCCGCAAGATGGCTTCATCACACGGGAGAGCAGCAGCATCATTAAAACGGCCATAGAAAATCTCAGACAGTGAGGCGATGCAGTTATAGAACAGGATAGTCACATGAGTAAATACGCACCCCTCCAAAGCCGCCCTCACTCAATCCACCCCACACCCCGAATCGGAAACAAGTATAGCGCAGAGACATAGAAGAAAGAGGCCCATAGAACCAAAAAGAAAAGGTAATTTACCCCCCCACCCTACACCAATGCGGAGGCTACGGCCTGCCCCCCACCCGGCATAGTGCCTGTCGCCCAATGAACCCGAAATATAGACAAGAGAGAAAGTAGGAATAGAGTAAAGAAAATAAGAAAACAAAGAAGAAAGCGGGGAGGAGCCCACGTAACCTCGGAGCGCCCGAAACCACCGGCCAACTACGTCTCCACACACTAAGAACCCACTACACCCAAAGGCGGTCGTGTGAAGATAACGTGTGACAACCATATAAATGAAGGCAGACAAATCGCGACGAGTGCGCACAACGTATGCAAACAGTTCCAGTCCCAGTCCAGCCCATCCGTGACACCATGGTGATAGAAATCAATCTAGCCCTGGCCCGATCGCGGGCGTAAGATTAGACTAGACCCCACATGAAGGCCCCGCAGCCCGTGCAGACAAAGACAATATGGCCGCTTGGGAGAAGATGGAGAAGTAGAGTCACAAAATGGCCGCCGTTCATCTACTGAGGTCCCCTTGTGCACCATATAAAATCCAGACCTGGCCTGTAAAGTACGGGAGTTCCACATAAAAGAAGCCGTAGGCCACCGTGAACGGTTCCTCGAGGACGTCAGGTGTCGCTCAGCTGGATACTCTTGCGGACGCGGTGAGGCAGGCAACAACAAAGCAGGCAGCAATGAACGGGGAAACAAAGTGTCCACAATTGAGCAGGAGATCGATTGATCCTGGGTGCCGGGAAAGCCAGATGCAGACACCAGTGTAGCACGGTTATACACAGTCGTTGCGTCCCCGCAAGAGGACAGAAGCACTGGCAGACCCACGTCTTGTTGAGAACAAACGGGGCGCTCACGACCCGCAGCCGACAGTATGGAGTCGAACCGCTCACTCAGCGTTTGCAGGCCAACACACAACTGCAGACGAAGGTCCCGCAGGGCAGCCAGAACGGAGCCGCATGTCAGCGGAAGCTGCGCCCCCACATCGGCAGCAATCCGGGACGGCACTGTGGAGCTGGAGTCTGATAGAGGGAGGGCGAAGCGGGCAGCGGGCGAGACCGGAGCATCGCCCCCCAGCAGCGAGCAGGCAATCAACGCCATGTTTTACCGCTGAGCGGTACAGCGGCCAGGGGGGGGGTCGTAACAAGGAGGCAATTCCACGCAGGTCTGCGCCGCAACAGGTGAAAGCCAACAGTCGCTTCCCCTCCCTCGGACTCTCTTTGCAGCCGACTAGGCAATAGAAGAAGGGGGTCCGCAGCCTTCCACAGCGCGGGCCACAGAGCGAAGCGGGCGACCCGCCACACCGGGGCTTACCCTATAACTCCAGCCCGTCAGGTGAAAGGTGAAGGAGGTGTCCGGGCGTCTCTCCCCCGGCTCATCTGGCGACAATCCGTGGTATGAGGCGGGATCGGGGCCGCGGGGCTCAGATTTGCGCCGGGGGTCCAGTGACTGCGGAGCTTCCAGGGGGCCGGCCAAGGCCACAATAGAGCAGGGGTCCAGCGCGGAGAACAAAGGCACCAGGAACTCCGGCATCCGGGCGGGCTCAGACTCCGGGAAAGGCAATCTTAATATTACCCGATTCCTGGCCTATGATTTGTAGCCGGGCATACGGATTAAAATACATTGCACATATGGGCGCTATGAAACTTGGACCACACCCCTTTTGAGCCACAATTTCCCACGGATAGTGCCATGACCACCTGTCAAAGGCTTTTTCTGCACCCAAGAGGATCATAGCCATCTTTTCTCCAGTTATCTCTGCTATATCAAATAAAGCTATGGTGCGTCAAATATGATCAGTGGTGCCCCTACCAAGAATAAAGCCTTGCTGCCACGGAGAGACTAGGTTAGCTATGATCCTACCTAAGCGAGTTTCGAAGATTTTCGAATATAGCTTAGCATCTGAATTGATGATTGATATAGGCTGATAAGATGCAGGGTAATCAGGAGGCTCATCTTTCTTTAAAGCTTACTATATCTGTTCCTCGCCAGCATTCTGGGGCGACCCTCCTCGTCCTCTCTCCCTCCTCGTCCTCTCTCTCCCTCCTCGTCCTCTCTCTCCCTCCTCGTCCTCTCTCTCCCTTCTCGTCTCTCTCTCTCCCTCCCTCCCTCCCTCCCTCTCTCCCTCTCCCTCCCTCTCCTTCCCCCTTCCCTCCCCTCTCTCTTCTCCTCTCTCTCTCTCTCCCCCTCCTTCTCTCTCCCTTCTCCTCTCTCTCTCTCTCCCTCCTCCTCTCTCTCTCCTCTCTCTCTCCCTCTTCCTCTCTCTCTCCTCCTCTCTCTCTCTCTCTCTCTCCCTCCTCCTCTCTCTCTCTCCCTCCTCCTCTCTCTCTCTCTCCCTCCTCCTCTCTCTCTCCCTCCTCCTCTCTCTCTCTCCCTCCTCCTCTCTCTCTCTCCCTCCTCCTCTCTCTCTCCCTCCTCCTCTCTCTCTCTCCCTCCTCCTCTCTCTCTCTCCCTCCTCCTCTCTCTCTCTCCCTCCTCCTCTCTCTCTCCCTCCTCCTCCTCTCTCTCTCTCCCTCCTCTCTCTCCCTCCTCCTCTCTCTCTCTCCCTCCTCCTCTCTCTCTCTCCCTCCTCCTCCTCTCTCTCTCCCCCTCCTCCTCTCTCTCTCTCCCTCCTCGTTCTCTCTCTCTCTCTCTCCTCGTTCTCTCTCTCTCTCCCTCCTCGTTCTCTCTCTCTCTCTCCCTCCTCGTTCTCTCTCTCTCTCCCTCCTCGTTCTCTCTCTCTCTCCCTCCTCGTTCTCTCTCTCCCTCCTCGTTCTCTCTCTCCCTCCTCGTTCTCTCTCTCCCTCCTCGTTCTCTCTCTCCCTCCTCGTCCTCTCTCTCCCTCCTCGTCCTCTCTCTCCCTCCTCGTCCTCTCTCTCCCTCCTCGTCCTCTCTCTCCCCCCTCGTCCTCTCTCTCCCTCCTCGTCCTCTCTCTCCCTCCTCGTCCTCTCTCTCCCTCCTCGTCCTCTCTCTCCCTCCTCGTCCTCTCTCTCCCTCCTCGTCCTCTCTCTCCCTCCTCGTCCTCTCTCTCCCTCCTCGTCCTCTCTCTCTACCTCTCGTCCTCTCTCTTCCTCTCTCTCCCTCTCTCTCCCTCTCTCTCCCTCCCTCTCCCTCCCTCTCCCTCCCTCTCCCTCCCTCTCCCTCCCTCTCCCTCCCTCTCCCTCCCTCTCCCTCCCTCTCCCTCTCTCTCCCTCTCTCTCCCTCTCTTCCTCTCTCTCTCCCTTCCCCCCTCTCTCTCCCTTCCCCCCTCTCTCTCCCTTCCCCCCTCTCTCTCCCTCCTCGTCCTCTCTCTCCCTCCTCGTCCTCTCTCTCCCTCCTCTCCCTCTCTCTCCCTCTCTCTCCCTCTCTCTCCCTCTCTCTCTCCCTCTCTCTCCCTTCCCCCTCTCTCTTCCGCTCTCTCTCCCTTCCCCCCTCTCTCTCCCTCTCTCTCCCTCTCTCTCCCTCTCTCTCCCTCTCTCTCTCTCTCTCTCTCCCTCTCTCTCTCTCCCTCTCTCTCTCTCTCTCTCTCCCTCCTTCTTCCAGTCACCCCAGATCCCTCCTGCAATCCTTCCAGCATGGGGATCACTGTTGACTGCTGTGACAGGAAGTACAAGCCTTGCGGAAAAACAGGAGTAGAATTAGTCTCGGAGCAGGTGTGGTACTCTAAATTCTCCATGGTTCCCAAGACGGAGGGTTGTCCCTGACCTCAAGATCTTGAACTTTTGCTTTTGCAAGGAAAAGTTGAAGATGCTGTCCCTTGGCTAGGGTCCTTTTGGCACAGGAAGTTGAAGACTGCATGGTGTCCCTCAAATTGCAGGATGTGTGTTTTCACATCATAACGATCCTGCAGTATTCTCCTCCCCCACCCCCCCCACTACAAGTTTGCAGCCATCACGAAGGTGACCGCAGTGGCTGAGGCACACCTGCACTGGTTGAGAATCTTCGTGTTCTCATATCGTCACGGTTTGCGGCACAAGGCAGGCGTACTGCAGCAGTTTTCAAACCAGTTGAAGGCCACAGCAACCATGTTCTATCTGGGCTTTTCCATCAACATGCCCAATTCTCAATCGGGTTAAGCCCTAATAACCCTATTATGAACCTGGGCTATGCATGTATCAATAATGAGGGGCTTCTCTAAAGGGATTATTTATGAAAGCCTTTACTAGGCACATCAGTAGTGACGCAGCTCATCATTGATGGAATTTGTTAAAATCTCACCACATACTGAATGTGTAATTTTCCTAAAGGTATTACAGCATTCAAGGTCAAAATAATGAAAATGAGTGGTCAGAAAAAATCTAAATATTCTTTGACATTTATTACCCGAAGTTTAATTATTTTCAGTTAATTCACAATAATTGTTGCATTTTTGTATTTGTGTGTGTCTCACCTCCGTTTCGGTGTCTAAAATCCACCGCAAAGTAGTTCCTGTTTTTTGCCAACTTTAGAAATACTGGAACTGTTGCATTGATTTTCAGTTCAAAAGTTCAATCACTTGCAGGTATTCCATAACATAGAAGGAATGAGGAACTCCTCTGGTGCACTGGTCGATATGTGCCAGCGCAGTAAGTCTGGCTTCCACAGAACCAACCACAAGAACTTGAAGGAACCTAATGTTTAGTAGATTATTCCACAAAATATCCTGGTCTTATTCTACGAGGTCCTGGTGGACTAAACCCCACCTGGACAAGGGAGCACATGAACTTGCTTGGAAACACGTTATGCATTCAAGAGCAATTTGCAATTGGGGGGGGGGGGGTCCTCTCCACTGGTGCCTCAGCACTGGTGCCTCTGTCACCACTTGTTCCAACACAGGTGCAATAAGTCGGACACCATTGCTATATCCCAGGACACTACAGAGGACTTGCTCTTGTGGTCGCTTGAGGAAACTCTGGTGCAAAAGATGTGTTTTTGCACTTCACCAGCAGTGGCCATAATATTGATGGGTGCATCCATCTTGGGTTAGAGTGCCCATCTGGAAGAACTGGAAATCGTGAGCCTCTGGCCCTTAGGAGAGCAGGCTGAGCATATCAACCCGCTCTGCCAAGTGGGCAATTCGCCTAGCCCAACAGGCTTTCCACCATCCCTTCATGGCAGACCTGGGCCAGAACTTAACAGACAACAAGATGTCAATAAGTAGGGATGTTTGGGGTGGGTGTTCTCATCTGTACCAAGAAACCCTAAGACCTAGGCCAGGCTAAACTGCATGGGATTTGGCTGGTCGCACACCACCCGGCAGGCAGAGAGGAGGAAGAGAGAACATCTGAGCCAACACCTTGAGTCAGCATCATTCTGATAACTAATGGTGCCTCTACCTAGAAGTGGTTCGACATTTTTTCACCCTCTGAGGCACCCTTTAAGTGGAACTCTTGGCCACTCACAAGTGTTATAGAATACATATTTCTCCCATTTCAGTGCCCTCCAGTTTCCTCTGCATATACCCTTGAGGGGTGCATTTTGGTTGATGTCCGCTTTCCTCTTGACTACACATTTACCATTTATTCTCTTGATTCCTTGGGTATTGGGGCTTCCCACGTCATTATGATAGCATCAGATTGTTCTAGAAGGATGTGGTATACTGATCTCCTGTGACTCTCCATGTCTCCCACTTAAACTAACCTTAAGAGTCGATCTCCTTTCTCGGGTGGAAGGAAAGTTCTGCAGCCCAATCTCCAGAGCCTTTCCCATTCACACCTGGAGATTGAGTGGTGTCACCTGAGCTCCTTTCATTTGTAGGTGGTCAGTTTTATATTATCAGCCTATCACCCTTCTACAAAACCTGTCTACTCCAGGCAGTGGAAATGTTTTGTGGCATGATATGCGGAGTAGATTGTAGGCTCTCTGATATCCTATCAGTCTGTTGAGTTTTTCCCTTTTGTTTTTCAGGCTCACAAGGTTGTGCATGCCCCAGTTTGATCTGAGTTTGGTCTTGACTTTTTGATGGGGTCAACGTTTGAAGCCCTACACAGTTGGCCTTTAAAACTGTTTTCGTTCTGGCCTTCACTTCAGTTTGTCATGTTAGTGAGCTTCATCTGCTTGTGTTTTTGAGGACCAAAGCAGCTTTTCTGTCTAAGGTGGGGATGTTTCCATTTGGGGCAGGCGTGCTTTTTTCCTCCACCCCATCCCACCAAAGAGGAAAAGTTGCATTGGCTGCACTGTATGGTGGGCAGTTATTAACAGTGACCAGACGAACGAGATCAGGTCTGATGACCAGCTTCGCCTGGCATGTAGGCAACAAAAACGGCAATGTGATCCATAGGAGAAGCTTATCTTGCTGGTTTGTCCCTTGCTAAGAAGGAACCACCAGAGGCAATTTGTGCTCATTTCACTGACCAGCTTCGCCTGGCATGTAGGCAACAAAAACGGCAAGGTGATCCATAGGAGAAGCTTATCTTGCTGGTTTGTCCCTTGCTAAGAAGGAACCACCAGAGGCAATTTGTACTCATTTCACCAGAGAAATGTTTTTGCTCTCTTCACTAGCCATTGGTGTTCCTAGTGCAGGAATTTGTCACGCAGCAAAATTTTGCTTATTCATTTCTGCAGGATTTCCTTGAATGACAACTCCATCAGACCCCACCACCTTGGAGAGGGTACTGTAATGGCTTTTTTTCAATAGTTTAAGAATCCGCAGGTAGAAGAATAATTCAGAAAATACTATCTTTCTGGTGAATACCTGCAGGTTCCTCACTCATCTCACCCACCTATCTGTTCCCAAGTGTGGTTATATATTGCTTAATTAATAAGGTTCCTCCTTAGTTCATTGGACTGCACATTCAAACTAAAGTTGACCTTGCCTGTCTCGAGGGGCTTGGAAAAAATGGACAAGGAACAGGCTTCAGGGTTCTGAGGTAGCACTATACGGCTCTAGTGACAGCACAGCGGCGCTTCCATTGCCAAGATGATTCCTGCGTTACCTACTGTTAAGGCAGAACTTACATAGTTTCTTTATCCAGTCTGCTACCTGAGGATATTAAAAAGGTGAATCTACAGGTAGAATATCCATCAGGAAGATTGTTACCGAAATTAACGAACTTTATTTCTTGTCTCCATATTAGCTTTTAGATTGTGCAAGAACTCTGCTTTTATCTTTATAGGAATAGTCTATTTTGTTTCTGAATGACCGAATTCATATTAGTCTGTAGATAATATAGCATTGGGAGGGGCAAAGTGGGGCAGTGATGGTAGTAGGACGGTATTAAAAGTAGTCACTAAATGTGCGCAGTTTTTGTAATTTATCAAATTTTGTAATAAATTGCAAATTTGTGTAAAATGTAATGCCTTTTCTTTCAGGTGCATGAATACCTCAGAAGTAAACTTTGCTCACTTTATGAGAATGACTGCATCTTCGATAAATTTGAGTGCTGTTGGAACGGATTAGATAGGTAATTTTACGTTTAATTTTAAGTGACTATTCTTTTCATTTATCAAAATCATTCGAATTATTGAGTTTAAAAAAACAATTTTAAGTGTACGTTGTGGAATAGTGGCATGCTAGTGCCAATAAACACTACTTGTTGCGTTAGTATAACAATCATGAGGCAGGAAGTTACAGCACGCTATACATTTTCGGCCTCTGGACTAAAATAAAATCCCAACACACTGGGCGCTGCCACTAACTCCTGGGAAACCAACCACCACCACCTTTCCTGTTCATCAGAGTACCATCTGATAGAGACTACTAGCCGCAGATTCCTTAACGTAGAATTATCCGCAGGCGTGAAACTGGACCCAGAAAACTTTCTTGCCCAGCATCTCTGCGTGCCGGGGGGCGGTACCACGCGACTCCGCCCCGAACTCCTCTGAGGCGTGACGTCAGCGAGGTCACAAGCCCCACCCCGGCGCGCTGACGTCTGTTTTCTTTTTTTCCACGTGCAACGTGGATCTGGATCTTGTCCCTGGCCTGTTTCAGGCCTCCTTTTTCCACTTTTAGGCTATTTTCTTGAACAGTGTGCGAATGCCTTCGGGCTTTAAGACGTGTTTGTCTTGCGCGTGCCAGATGTCGGTGACTGATCCTCACCCCATCTGCATGTGGTGTTTGGGGGAGCACCACAACTCCACGGACTGCGAGGCGTGTCAGCAAATGAAGCCGAAGCCTCGCCGGCAGCGCCGGATGCAACTCCTTTCAGCGCGCATGTCCCGGTCGATGTCGCCACGCCCGTCCCCCGCAGAAGGCTTCAAGACCAGCCGCTTCCGTCTCCGACATCGTCCCTCTCCCAGGCCGTAAGGGCGTCGCTCACCTGTTGGTAAGTGTTGCAGTTTGTCCACGAGGCCGCGGTGACGCCGCTCAGGCGCCGGCTGCTGCTGGCTCTGGGGGCGCCGCAGGGGCTGGCTAGGGGTCGGGCGTGTCCCTGGGCACCCCTCGTCCCTCCACACAGGCGGCTGCCTCGTCGGAGGTAGAGTCGACGCCTTTCCGGGCCGTTCCTTAGCTGCCCCGGCTCCGACCCCGCCTCGGTCTCCTGCGCCGCGCGTTGTGGTGGAGGTCGTTCTGGCGTCCCCTTCGGTGCCGGTTGACGTTGACCTGACGCCGGTGGTGGACTCTACGGCGCCGGGCTGACGTAGAGTCGTTGATTCGCCTTCAGCCGCCCCCTCTTCTCCAGAGGTTCAGCGGTTGTTGGTTTCATCTTCTCCGGAGACTGGTCGTCACGTCGTGGACTTTTCCCCGGCATCCTCTAAGGACAGCTCTTCGCAGTCACCGCGCCCGCAGTCTTCGCCGGAGGCGCCTCAGGTTCGGGCTTGGCCTTTCCTTCCTCCGGTTGGGCTGGGGGACGGCCGCCTTAGCTTGCAGCCATCGCACACGGAGTGCTGCCTTCGCTCAGGCGGTTTCCACGGCTGCAGGGATCCTGCGCATGGGTTATCCAGCTGCCAGTTTCCCCACGGTTCTTCTGGACGTTCTCCATCAGGGTTCTGGTGGTCAGGAGCTGCTTCTTCCCTTCGAGGCTTCGCTCCAAACTTCTTTTAGGGGCTTGGGGGCGGCCCGCCACGGGGACCCGGTGCCCCAGCAACTTCTGCGCCGCATGATCCTGTGTCTTTCCCTCCACCCCTCCACAAGGGACCCTCTTTTTCAGACTGCCTTTCCCTCCCTGCCATCGGTGTTGTCTCTCCGGTCGCGGGAGGCACGCGGGTTGGATTCCTGGGGGTGCAATATCTTCGCCTCCACCAGTGCGGCTTTGCGGACCCTTAACACTCTGTGTGTTGGCTAGGGCCACTTCTTGCTTGTGGGATTCGGCGGAGTCCCTTATGTCTGCCTCTTCTCAGGAGGGTGCCTGTGTTGATCTGAGGCACCATGTGTTGGATGGCCGGGAGCTGGCGGCGTTTATTCTTCGCTCGTTTTTTGACATTTGAGGTGTTTGGTCGTGCCATGGCTTCTTCAGTGGCCCTTCGTCGGCATGCCTGGCTACGGGATAGTGTGTTCCCGGAGAATGTTGGGGAACGGCTGGTGGACCTTCCCTTTGATGGTACTCTTTTGTTCCACGCCCCTGCGGTTTCTGCCATTCCGAGGTTCCTTACGGGGCTTCCTCCTCCCCCTCCCCCTCAGTGACCTGTGAGTCGGTCTGTGTTTCGGGGCGTGTTCTTTGTTTTCCTGGGGCCTTGTAGCGAGTAGCCCAGGTTGTCTGTTCTGTGTGGTTGATGTGCCTTCGGGTCCTTTGGTTAGGACTTTGGTGCTGTTGGCTGCTGGGCCGGCCTTTGTTTGACTTGTGGTTCTGGCTGTTGTAAGCAGTGTAGGCCCTGAGATTAGGCCTTCTGTGTATTCTTGTTGGCTGCTTGGCAAGCCATCTGTGGTTTTCTCCGCAGGTTTTTCTGTTTGTCCTCTGCTGCGGAACTTTTTCCTAAGAGGGTTCCCATGTTCTGGGACGTAACTTGCCCTATGTGGGGTACTGGTAGCTATTATATAGCTCTATTCTGTGCTGGGGAGGTGTGGTCATCCTTCGGGCTTCGGCTCTCCGTGGCGTCACGGTATATCGCAGGTGCGATGTTCTTGCTGATGGTTTTGGATTGGCTTGTGTGGTGCCCCGGCCTGTCCTTCTCCTGGATCGCTGTGTCACTGGCCTAGTCCGACATGCTCTCTGCGGCATTGCGTTGTAGCGGTGTTACATTTCTGTCCGCCTTGGTCCTCTGTCTGGTGTCCAAGGTAGGGACTGGTTTCCCTGGTTTTTGTGTTGTGGCGGACGGCTTGGTCCGCCGTCCTCTCTCTCCTTCATTCGTGGGTCAGTGTGCGCCGGCCCCTCCCTTGGGGCGTGTCCTGGCCCTTCTTGGCCTCTGCCTTTGGCTGACGCCTCGCTTATCCTGGGTGCATCGTTCCGTGGTGTTGTCCGCTGCTGGCGGTCATGCCAGTGCTGGCCTCTTGTTCTGCTACACCGTTGTGGCCTTTGATGCATTCTCTTGTGCTCTTTTTCTTCTTCTTCTGTCTGCACTTTTGGTGTTGCAACCGTCCCTGCTTTGTCCGCTGCTTGCGGACGGGGTGTGTTCAACTTTGTCACTGTGTATGTGTTTCTTCCAGTGGGCCCTGCCTCCGGTTCTCCCTCTTCTCCCTAGGGGTTGAGGTGGTCCTTGTGTTCCTTGAGGCTATTAGGGCACTATCTGCCCCTGTGGGGTGTTGGGCAGTTCTCCCTTGGTTGGGCTTAGGATTTCCTGGCCTTTCCCTTCTTGTCCCTGTGACATGTCCCCTGCTGGGGCCCTGTATCTCTCCTGGTGGGGAAGGCTTTCTCGCAGGCCCTCCTCCCTTCTGAGTATGGCTAGGGTATCTATTCTACGTTAAGGAATCTTTGGCTAGTAGTCTATCAGATGTACAAGTTACTTACCTTCGGTAACGATGTATCTGGTAGAGACGATTCTAGCCGCAGATTCCTTCACGACCCGCCCTTCCTCCCCGTTCTGCGAGGACCCTCTGCTTGGGTTTATGCAGTCGTGATGGCCTACTTTTGCTCTTTCCCTCTGTTGTTGGGGTCTCTGATTTCAACCGGTCTTCTTCGTTGGGAGTTCTTTTACCTGTCTTTGCAGAGGTTATGGCCCTCTTTGGCACTGTAGTCTGCGGATGGTATAGCCATCCTTGGCAGGTGGTCTGGGGATGGATTGCTGTTGCTCCTTTGTTTCGGGCTTGTGGCCCTTCCCCTTGTGGTTGCAGTCTCTCTCTCTCCCTCTTGCTCTCTCTCTCCCTCTTGCTCTCTCTCTCCCTCTTGCTCTCTCTCTCCCTCTTGCTCTCTCTCTCTCCCTCTTGCTCTCTCTCTCTCCCTCTTGCTCTCTCTCTCTCCCTCTTGCTCTCTCTCTCTCCCTCTTGCTCTCTCTCTCTCCCTCTTGCTCTCTCTCTCTCCCTCTTGCTCTCTCTCTCTCCCTCTTGCTCTCTCTCTCTCCCTCTTGCTCTCTCTCTCTCCCTCTTGCTCTCTCTCTCTCCCTCTTGCTCTCTCTCTCTCCCTCTTGCTCTCTCTCTCTCCCTCTTGCTCTCTCTCTCTCCCTCTTGCTCTCTCTCTCTCCCTCTTGCTCTCTCTCTCTCCCTCTTGCTCTCTCTCGTTCTCTTTTTGTCGCGGTGCTTTCTCCTGCTCGTGCCTCCAGGAGGGTTCTTGCCTTGGCTTGCAAGGTGGTTCCACGGAGTGGTGCTTGCGCTTTTCTTGCTATGGCTTCGCTGCTCTGGCCTTCTGGTGCTTTACTGGCGCCTGGTGTTTTAGCCTTGCCTTGCACAGTTGTTCCTCAGAGTGGTGCTCTGCTCTTTTCCTGCTCTGGCCTACTGTTGTCGCCTTCTGATGCCTTAGTGCCTCCTGGTGCTGTTATTCCCCTTTTGTTTCTCTCGATTTTGTTTCTCTGGTTTTTTCGCGCATGCTCTCCTCAGTTTTGTTGCGATGGCTCCGCGTTGTGGTGAGGAAAAGTTCTCCGAAGCAAACTGACGTCAGCGTGCCGAGGTGGGGCTTGTGTGACCTCGCTGACGTCACGCCCGCGGAGGACGTCGGGCGGAGTCGCCTGGTACCTCCCCCCCGGCGCACAGAGATGCTGGGCAAGAAAGTTTTGCGGGTCCAGTCTCACGCCTGGGGATAATTCTACGTTAAGGAATCTGCGGCTAGAATCGTCTCTACCAGATACATCGTTACCGAAGGTAAGTAACTTGTACGTTAGTTCCCAAGACTTGAAGAAATGCAGCTTCCTATTCCAGTTTCTTTCTGGGGAAGAAAAGGTCTGTCAGAAAGGAGATCAATCCTATATTTTTGAGGGTTCAGTGTCTTCTTGCAAAAGCAGTTCAGTGTGATGCACTTCAGCTCCATATGGAAGGGTCAATCATGTCATCTTTTGATATTAGTTAACGTCTTCATTCTTCCTTCCTATAGATGTATTTTCCCTCAACGTGCCTGGACCAAGACTAACATTGCAGCCCTGTGTCACTGTAGCTATTGGCTTAGCTTCTGAATAAGTTTGCTTGGCTCCTGAATGAGTTTACTTAATTGGATATTTCTCTATACTGCAGAGACTTTTTGGTCTAGATGAGTGGAATACATTAACACATACAAAGCAAAATGGGAGTGATTCTGCAACTAGTGCTCACCTAAAGGCTCTCATCCTTTCTCTGTTCATCCTTGACAAATATTTCCTGAATTGCTAGAATGTGCAAAATCGGGACTCAAGCACTCCTCTCTTAAAGTGTATTTTGCTGATATATTAAGATTCTCATATTCTCCTTGGCACCCACTCTTACGGGCAAGATAGTCATGAAATTTGGTAATGGTCTTACTGGCATGGTGTCCATTGGCAAAATGGGAGTATAACACTCTGTTGCAGCACTTAATGAGGATCCCATTCAAAGTAATACACAGAGCAAGTCTCAAATCCCTCTCGAAAGTGTTGCTGTCCACCATAATATCTGCCAGGCAGGTGAGAGAAATTCAGGTATTTGTGGTGAAAAAGCTGGTTCTACAGTTCAGCAATGACACAGTAGCAGTGAGCACACATTTAATTCCAAACATGCTCACTGGCGTTCAGCTTAAGGAATCGATTGCGCCTAAAGGTTTATTTATCCAGCACCCATCAGACAACAGAGACACTTGCATTCTCTTGATGTGCACGGATGTTTGAAATTTTATTTAGAAAAACGACTTACCAGACTTTTAATGAACTATAAGTTACATTCTCAAAACCTTGAAAGGGCTACCCTTTATCCAAATAAATAAACTCCAGTTGGGTTGCAGTGACTATCAACTTCTGCTCTACGAAATCAGTGATCAGTTATAGGAACCCACTACAACGCATTTCACGAGAAAGACATTTCATGTGGCATCATGGAAGACACATCTGACAATTTTAGCCAGTGCTACTTCTTGAAGGCAGGGTATGTAGATAGAGCGGTTGAACGCATATATTTTCCTCTTTCCCAATACGTTGAGCTGTTTCTCTTTCTCATTAACTGGTTTAAGGCCCATCAGGCAGGTTATAATCTCACTGCTGTTTTAAAGTTACTGAAGGGCTCACACTTCGACGACTGGTAGGGATTCAGGCAGGTGAATATATGAAAGATATCCATGCTGTCGATCTGTACTTACAGGTGAGTTACATTATTCTTATGCATCATCATGGAGGGACACCAGAGAAAAGACCTCTGCCAATTCCGGGCTGATGCACACTATATGTGGAAATCAAAATTTAACCAGCCTTCAGGAGGACCTCGGATATACAGAAGAGACTACATTAGTCTTCATTGTCTGTGTGCTGTTATCTCCCTTTGAGATCCCCTTCAGGAGCATTCACCAGTGGACATTGTTAGCACTTCAAGATGTTTTTGCACAGGAAGCAACAGAATATAAACTTTGTTTTGAAATTCCTCTGCCAGCAGTTCTGAGATTTTAGAAATAGTATGGCCCAGAACTTATATATGACCACTAATTCCTTTGGTCTGTAGTATCCTGCAGCCCAAAACGGACCGCTTACTTACACTGGCAACAACAGTACTAAACCTCAATTGTTTAAACCCAGTGCTCCACAATGTTACACTACATTTCCAAGGAGAGAGCGAACTCCATAATGCTTTCATCATTAAAGTCTTACCCTCCCCATCTTAGTAGCAACGTGCAAGGAGAGACAAAACTCATTCCATTTGTTAAAAAATCTGTGATAGTTCAACTACTACAATAGGAGACTAGCGCAACTGTTCCTCTGGGTTATTGCGGCTGCCTTATAAGAACATTCACCCAAGTAGAAAGGCAAGGTTTTTTAAAGCTGATATTAAGAGTGCTATTCAACTATGTCATAAGTGCATCAACTGAGGTCTCGGGTAAAGCGGTCTATGGATTTTCTTTAGTATGTTGATACAAAGATCTTCATTAAGACTGTGTTAAAGCTGAAAATTCACGACTCCACACCCACAGCTGAGATGCGCAAAGTAAAGGTGGAGGCCATCACACTCAAAGTTAGAGGTCTGGAAAAGGTGAAAAGAATTGTATACCAATTGTGCTTACCTTTGTTAATGCTTACGGGTTTATTAGCATTACTGGTAACTATCCTATCTGCAGTAGCCGACACAGCTGTGTCCTCCTAGTAACCCTTCAAGTAGCAGTGGAGGCTAATCCGCAGGTAAACCCACATCAGTCATGCCTTCCATAATACACCCTCAAAGTTATCCATTCTTGGAGGAAGCATTCTCAAATACTTGGCAGAGTAGTATAAAACAGACTCTCTCCAGTGAGGATTTGCTATTCTGACTTTCAACATATCTCCTCCAAGCATTCTATTCACAAATTTCAATGAACACCACCTTGATCAGCTTCTACTGAGGATGGTGTTAGAGCAAAGCTAGAATGAACATACACTAGGAATATATAAAGAAAAAAGGCTTTACAGGAGGAGGACTAAAGTCTGATCTTTGATTTGAGAACATGAACAGTGATCCAAGGCAGTTTAAAAAGGACTTTTTTTTAATACTTGCATTGTTTTAGATGTTTTTGTGGTTTGAACTGTCATTGTATGTGTCATGCTTTTATCTAGTTGTTCAGAGTCACAGAAAATTCCTAATACAGTGCAAATAGTGTGTTGTCATGTGTCTGCAATATGGGAGAATTTGATCCCCTGAATGAACTGAAAAGACAACGAAGTGGATATAATCACCAACCTCAATCACTGAGTGCACAAAGGGTCCATCTACGCAGTATCTTGTTCTCAAACTACTTGATTTTGAGATAGCAATACAAGTTAAAATTTTAAAACATTTTGTCAGGCTTGAAATCGGAGGCCTAAACGCAATCTGCTCACAAAAGACAATTATGGCTCTGAACCTTCAAGCCACAGCAGAAACATCATAGTAAACACAAGGACCCTGACCCAAAAGTAATCTGCATAAATCCCACATCTGTATGAGAATTTTTTTGCTTTTAATGGTGGAGTGGGAGAGGTGTTAAGTATTGTTGGGCTCATTAGTGTTAAGGATAAAGCTGGTACCCAGGATGAACGGAACATGAGGGCATTAAAAGAAGGTTCAGACTGTCTGGCCACATTATTTAGAAGTAATGTGGGTAGTAGGCTATATTGTGGTGGTGATTTATAAGATGGTAGAATATTTACTAATTTTAGGGGATCGTACCTCAAAGAACCAAATCCCAGGTTCATATCTGCATTGTTGACATAGTTCAGTCTAGCTTAACACTCCGCTCATTGCACTAACCTTGACACTCCAAACCTACACTCTGCAGGCAAGTGAAATGCCAACAACCTCAAGTGAAAAAATACAGATCTGACAGCAAATCAGCAACACCAAGCCTGCGACTCCTACACTCATGCCTCTGCGCTGAACCCCCACAACGGTCATCCTTCGAATCCCTGCCTCTTAAATCCTCAGTATTCATAACTCCCTGAAAGCCACTTTGTATGACTGTCGTACATGCTGTTCAAGGAGAACGTCTTGTTCGTGCTCATCACTGTCTATGTCTCCATCATTTAAGGCAGAGGCCAGATCCTCCCGCTCCTCGATAACCTCACCAACTACTAACCCACTGCTCTCCTAACTTTCATTGACCAGACCATCGAAAAAAGTCTGTGCATACATCCAAGATCACTACATGAACCACCTCCTGCACAACTATTAATCTGAATTCAAGCTTTACTGTCTAAGGTTATAACCATCCTCCTTTCTAACTAGACAATGATGACGCGGCCTCCCCCCCCCCCCCCCCCCCCCCCCCTCCTCATCCCTTTTACTGGCCCTTTCAGCCACCAGGAGTCAATACAGTTGACACCTGTCAGCATAAGTGACTATCCTGTGTCTCTGATAGGATTCACTAGTGACATTTGCCGCTGGTTCTTTTCCTACCTTTTCAGCTGACACTTGTTTGTGCACATGGGTTCCTCTGGGTCTCAGAAGGTCCCCCATCACTTCCAGCATCCCCAAGGATCCACGTTGATCCTTGACATCTTCAGTCTCAAAATGGACACCAACGAAACTCCACTCAAGGATAACAGCTTCTGATGGATACATCTGCCAGTGGATTCCTCACCTTGTGAATATCCCCTGCGCCAGCAACATTCGGAAACTTTTGTAGCAGTCCACACTGATGAGGTCGAAGACGACGTCACAGAGACACGGCTCCGCTCGCGACTCTGCTTACGTCACCGGCTCCATATGAAGATCTCGTCGGCGTCCGTTCCCTTTTTTCCGCACCATCGACGCCAACGGATTTCAGGACTCTCTCTCTGTAGCTGTTCTTGTTACTTTGTTTTCTGCTGGTTTTCTCTTCTTCAGCTGAAATGTCAACGAAGTCTGGCTTTAAACCTTGCCGAGAATGTGGGAAACGCATGTCGATAACGGATCCGCATGAAGACTGCGTGTGGTGCCTGTCATCGGACCATGAAGTGGAAGGATGTTCTTGCTGTCGCAAGATGAGTTCCAAGGCTCTTAAGGAGAGGGTTAGCGAAGTTGTTCATCGCCAGGATGAAGAAGGAAAAGAGAGACCGGAGAAGATCGAGGTCGAAGTCGACTTCGGGGCATGCTTCTAAGTCTAAGAAGCACAAGAAAAAGAAGAGGCACTCATCTCGACATCACTCGGATAGGGATGCGGCTCCGAGATCGACATCGCCCTCTCGACGCCGTAAGGACTTTGTATCTCCTGTTCCGGATTCACCTATTGGCCTATCGTCACCTGTGGCTTCACCGGAGCATTCTCAGGCCCCGGCTCCATCTCAGACGCCAGCTCCATCTCAGACGCCGGCTCCAGTTCCGTGTAAGGAGCCTCCTGCTCCGAGTGAGCCTTCGGCTCCGTTGATTCCACCATCAGCGCCAGTCGGCCCGAGTCCAGTGATGCCTGAACAATATCCTGCGTTTCCAGGACCCTAGGTCAGGTCCCTACGCATTATCTTAATGCTATGTACGGAGTCTTCTCCAGAGCCATGTACCCCTCTGGTGCTCCTTCGGGTCCTATGGCCTTCAGTTTGTGAGTTCCCCAAGCTTATCCTCAGGCTCCCTTCATGCCATTTTTTCCGGCGACGCCGTCTTGGCATCTACCGGCGCCGAGTACCGGCGCCGACTCAACCTTGTTCGATTGGATCCGCGCTCGACGCCGGCTCCAGCGCCGCATGATTCGGTCACGGCGCCGCCGACTCTGGTTGTGAGGATCAGGTCAGGAGGGAGGCCCAAAGGGTGCTGGATGAACAGAGGTACCTGATGGAGGAAGTAGAGGAAGGTGAGTTTATGGAATCGGACGAGGTATTTGATGAGTTGAAGGAGGCTAGTGGCCTGGACTTATCACTTGAATGGGAGATTACTCCTCCTTCTGATGCTCCTTCAAAGGATGTGGCACCATACCATGCCGTTCTAAAGAAGGTGGCTGAACTTTTAGATCTGCAGTTGCATTCTGCAGAGTTGAGACTCGGTTGCAAGAGTCATGGGGTCTTCTGTTGCCACCAGGAGGAGTGCGTGGCTTAAATCTTCAGAGTTCTCCCCTGATGTCCAGTCAACGCTCTTGGACTTGCCTTTTGATGGCTCTGGACTTTTTGGCAAGAAAGCAGATGCTGCGCTTGAAAGATTTAAAGAGAGTAAGGCCACAGCTAAATCTTTGGGCCTTCAATCTCAACCAAGGGGTACGTTCAAGAGGTACAGGTGCTTCGGAAGTTCAACCTTTCGTTCTTACATACAGCCCCAGCAGCAACAGCAGCAGCAGAGCACTCTGAATAAGAGCTACAGAGGCAGGATCAGGGGTCGCACTCGAGGTCGACAGCTCTCCTCCCCCTTCTCCTCAGCCCCTCCCACCACTGCAAAGCAGCCCTAGATCCACCATTCTGGATCATGCTGGTCCTGTGGTGGGTCGGCTTACCCATTTTCTACAAGATTGGGAATCGGTTACTACAGACCTTTGGGTTCTAGATCTTGTAGAAAATGGGTACGCCCTTCCATTTCAGGAATTCCCTCCAAATTACCCTCCTTGTCAAGGGGCTTGCACAGAGGACCACCTTCTCCTGCAGGAGGAAGTTCCTGATGTTACTGAAAAAAGGTGCAATAGAGGTGGTTCCAGAGCAGGAACGGAGTCAGGGATGCTACTCCCGGTATTTCCTGATTGCGAAAAAGGACGGCAGATTGCGTCCAATATTGGACCTCAGGATCTTGAATCTTTTTCTGAAGCAAGAGAAGTTCAAGATGCTCACCCTTGCGCAGGTTCTTCAAGCACTGCATCAGGAGGACTGGATGGTGTCGATCGATTTGCAGGATGCGTATTTTCACATCCCCATCCTGAAGTCGCACAGGAAGTATCTCCGGTTTACGGTAGGGTCGCAACATTATCAGTTTGCGGTCCTTCCGTTTGGTCTTACTACTGCACCTCGAGTCTTCACGAAGGTGATGGCAGTGGTGGCAGCCCATCTCAGAAGGTCGGGGATTTCAGTTTTCCCCTATCTGGACGACTGACTGATCAAAGCGGGGTCGCCAGAGAATGTGCTTCATCATCTGCATATTACAACTCGGCTGTTGTACAAATTGGGTTTTTCGATAAACGTGCCCAAATCTCACCTTGTGCCCTCTCAGCGCAACCTGTTCATAGGAACGGTACTTTGAGGGCTTGTTTATCTGACATTCTTCAGTTTGCCCTTTCTCTTGCTCAGCAAGGTTTTGCTGTAGCCACTGTGAAGGGATGTCTTTCAGCCTTGTCGGCATTCCTGTGTTGGCCGGATCAACCATCATTGTTTAAATCGCCTATTGTTTTACGGTTTCTGAAAGGCCTTACAAACAAGTTTCCTCCAACTCCTTTTATTGTGCCTCAATGGGACTTAAATCTTGTCTTAACTTATCTGATGGGTTCTCCCTTCGATCCCTTCCACAAGTGTCCCTTGAGACTGTTGTCTTTCATGATGGTTTTTCTCATTGCGATCACCTCGGCAAGGAGGGTAAGTGAGCTTCAAGCTCTAAGTTCAAAACTCCCGTTCTTGACCATTCATGCTGAAAGAATGGTACTCAGGACCAGGGCTGCTTTTCTGCCTAAGGTGGTGACTCCCTTCCTTCTGGGGCAGTCCATTACCCACCCTACCTTCTATCCTCCCCCCTCACCCTTCCAAGGAGGAGGAGAGACTTCACCGCTTGGACCCTAAGAGGGCGGTGAGCTTCTACCTTGACAGGGCAAAAGACTTTCGAGTTGACTACCAGCTCTTCGTGGGCCTTGTTGGCTGCAGGAAAGGCAGAAGTGCACCCTTTCCAGATGGATTGTCTTATGCATCAAGATATGCTACTCTTTGGCCGGTAAGGAACCTCCAGAGGGTTTAAGGGCTCATTCTACTAGAGCCAAGTCTTCCACTTCTGCTTTGTCTAGAGGTGTTCCTGTGGAGGACATTTGTAGGGCGGCAACTTGGGCCTCCCTTCTCACTTTTGCAAAGCATTACTACTTGGACTCTGAGGTGAGGAGGGACGAACACTTTGCTCGTTCCGTCCTTCAGGACTTTCTGGTATAGAAGGGTGGACACCCTCCTCCGGGAGTGGGACTGCTGTGGGAATCTTTTCACAAGGTGAGGAATCCACTGGCAGATGTATCCATCAGAAGAACAAGTTTTCTGGTGGATACAGTATCTGCCTGTGGATTCCTCACTGACCCACCCGCCTCCCCGTTGTCCACCCTTGTATACCTACAATTCTAATGATGGTGTTTTAAAATGTATTTATTACTTTTAAAGGCAGTGTTATTTTTTTTGCCTTCCTATGTTATCTCCACACTGTGTGTGTTGCTTTGTATATCTGAAAGAAACACGTTAGTTAGATTCCTCACCTTAGAATATCCCCAGGCGTCAGACTGGATCCGGAAGATTTTTCGTCCGCAATACCCCTTGCGCGTCGCTAGGTGTAGTCTGCGGCTCTGCGTCCGTCGTCTGTGTCGTGCGCCGGAATTACGTCGTCAGAGTACTTAGACGCCGCCATCGCGCGCTGACGTCAGTTCTTCTTTTTTTCCGCGCCAGTAAGCGCCGATCCGGGAGTGCTACCCCTTAGTCAATTTTTGACTAACTTTTTTGACTCTTTTTGGTCATTTCTCGACTCCGGTGCCGGTAGGATGCCTGGTTTCAAGGCCTGCGACGACTGTCACCGACTGATGTCGGTGACAGATCATCACCGCCGGTGCCTGTACTGCTTGGGCCTCGACCACGACGCGGCGTCGTGCTCTGATTGTATGGCCCTGACCTCGAAAGCTAGGCGGGAGCGGTCCCGCAAGCTTCTCGAGCTTCGCCAATCGGCTCCGCGCCGCTCTCGATCCCGGTCCAGGAGGAGGTCCAAGGATCGGTCGCGGAGCCGCACTCGACATCGTCACTCGTCGGGCTCGAAGTCTTCGGGTAAGTCGAGGCACTCCAAGAAGTCCAAGAGGCGACACCACTCTTCGGACTCCCCTCGCCGGTCGCGCGACTCGGCCGAGGGTCCGGGTGGTTCCACCCCTGCGGCTCCGCAGGCGCCGCACATGTCCCCATACCCGACGGTCCCTGGGACTGACGCGACGCCGGCGGAGGTCAGTGCCTTCCTCTCGGCCATGAGGAACCTGGCCCCGCCGTCGACGCCCGCTGGCGCGCCTTCGGGCCCCGCGGACTCGACTGGGCGACCTCGCGTGCCTCCGGCCCCGGCGCCGTTGGAGGCTCCGGCCCCGACGCTGCAGGTCCCCGAGGGGCCCGAGCCTGGGCCCCCGTCGACGCCAGTCGACCTCGTAACGCCTCCTTCGCCGGCGCCGACACCGATACCACCCCCGACGCCGGCTCCGGTCGACGTCTATCCCTGGTTCAACCCCTGTCCGGTCCCGACGCCGATGCGGCGCTGCCCAACGCCGCATCCGACGCCGCTAGAGACGCATATTGTCTATCGACCAGCTCCGATCATTCCGCCTGTTTACCAGGAATCGGATGACGGTGGCGACTGGGAGGGGTCTGATGACCCTATGGCCCTTCAGAGCCAACTTGCACAGGACTGGGCAGATGAACTGGGGGAGGCCAGTGGGTTGGATACCTCACCGGACACTGGATTCAGCTCTCCTCCGACTGTGGCTTCGGAGGAGGGTCCAGCTTTTTCTGTGGTGCTGTGCAAGGCGGCCGAAGCCCTTGGGCTTGAGCTGCCTGCCGTGGCTGTGAGGACTAACATCCTCACTGAGGTGCTTCAGTCTGCCGCATGCTCCACTGAGCCTCTGCTGCCATTCAATGAGGCCCTCACTGACGTTCTGCAGGGCACCTGGTCTAAGCCCTCCACAGTCCCTCCTGTGGATAGGAACGTTGCCAGGTGCCACCGCCCTGCTCCGGGCGACCCCAGTTTTCTGTCCCAACACCCAACACCCGAGAGTCTGGTTATCCAGGCCTCTACCTCCCAATCCTCCTTCCCGTCCGCTCCTCCGGACCGGGATTCCAAGAGACTGGAATAGTTTGGTAAGAAGCTGTTCTCCTCGCTCAGTTTGGGCCTGCGGTCTTTGAACACCGCCTGTCTCTTGGACCGTTATTCCCACTCTCTGTGGGATGCGGTGGAGGACGTGCTGCCACTGTGCCCGGAGAAGGCGCGGCTTTCCTCGGCCCTGGCCGATGGGAGAGAGGCAGCGCGCCATGCAATCCGATGTGGACTCGACACTACGGACTCGCTGGGTAGGGCGATTTCTACCAAGGTGGCGCTTCGACGTCACGCCTGGCTGCGGTCCACGTCTTTTTCAGGGGATGTCCAGAGCGCCCTCATGGACATGCCTTTTGATGGCGCTCGCCTTTTTGGTGAGAAAGCGGACAGTGCGCTGGCTCGCTTCAAGGACTCCCGGGCTACGGCCACATCCTTGGGCCTCTCGGCCCCGCGGCCACAAACTTCCACTTTTCGCTCCTTTCGTGGCCAAGGAAGGGGCACCTCCTCACGTCCGCCTAGCCACCGGTCGCAGACGTGGTTTCCGCCGAGGCGGTACTGGAGGACGACGCGGTCAGTCCACATCCACCCCGGCAGCATCCGCCTCAAAGCCTTCCTAGTCCGAGCTTTCAGGCCCATTCCACGCCAGTGGGCGGCAGAGTTCGCCATCACCTGCTCCACTGGCGTTACATCACGTCGGACAGGTGGGTGCTGCAAATCGTCCGAAGGGGCTACTCCCTCCCCTTCGAGACGACCCCTCCAGCCATGCCACCGCAGCACCACCGTATCTCGGGGGATCATTTGAATCTAATCCACGAGGAAGTTACGGCCCTCTTGGCCAAGGGGGGCCATCGAGCGCGTTCCGAGCCCAGAAGTAGGTCGTGGTTGTTATTCCCACTACTTTCTGGTTCCCAAGAAGGGCAAAGGGGGCCTACGCCCTATCTTGGACCTCCGGAACGTCAATGCCTTCCTCCGGAAGGAACGGTTCAAAATGTTAACTTTGGCTCAGGTTCTAGCTGCCCTCGACCCTGGAGACTGGATGGTAGCGTTGGACTTGCAGGACGCATATTTCCACATCCCCGTCCCACCGGCGTTACCTGCGGTTCACGGTGGGTCAGGAGCACTTACAGTTCACCGTGCTCCCCTTCAGCCTCACCAGTGCCCCTCGGGTGTTCACGAAAGTGATGGCGGTGGTCGCAGCTCATCTGCGCAGATCAGGGGTTCCAGTCTTCCCGTATCTCGACGACTGGTTGTTGAAGGCGGGCTCGCCCCAAGCAGTCGTCTCCCACCTCCAGACTACGGCGGATCTCCTGCATTTGCTGGGGTTTTCCATCAACGCGCCGAAGTCACACCTGAGCCCCTCTCAGAAGCTCCTCTTCATCGGAGCGGTTCTCGATTCGGCGCAGTTCCGGGTCCATCCACCGGAGCAGCGGGTCCGGGATATACAGGCCCTGATTCCCATCTTTCGGCCTCTATCCTGGGTTTCGGTCAGTCTAGTGTTGCTGCTTCTGGGGCTGATGGCCTCCTGCATCCTACTAGTGCATCACGCCAGGCGGCGCATGCGGGCTCTGCAGTTGGACCTGAAGTTTCAGTGGCCCCAGCATCACGGCAACCTGTCCGACCATGTCTTGATCTCGGAGGGCACTGCACAGCAGTTGCAGTGGTGGCTCACGGACCGCGATTGGGTCACGGGCAAGAGCCTCTCCCTACCCCTACCGGAGCATGTCGTAGTGACGGATGCGTCCCTCCTGGGATGGGGTGGCCATATGGGAGAGGCGGAGATCAGAGGCCTCTGGTCTCCGGCGGAGTCTCGCCTCCACATCAACTTGTTGGAGCTGAGAGCGATCCGACTTGCACTGAAAGCCTTCCTTCCCTCTGTCCGGGGAAGTGTCGTGCAGGTGTTCACGGACAACACCACCGCCATGTGGTATTGCAACAAACAGGGCTGGGTGGGGTCGTGGACCCTTTGTCAGGGGGCTCTGCGCCTCTGGACATGGCTGGAACACCAGGGCATCACCCTGGTGGTTCAACATCTGGCGGGCTCTCTGAACGCCAGAGCAGACTAACTCAGCCGCCGGTGCATGATGGATCACGAATGGCGTCTGAACTCAGAGGTGGCGCAAGGTCTCTTTCAGCAGTGGGGAGAGCCGTGGTTAGATCTATTCGCCACCGACGAGAACGCGCAATATCAGCAGTTCTGAGTGTTGGAATTTCCAAGGCGGCACTCGCTCGGCGACGCTTTTCGTCGCGAGTGGAGTTGCGGTCTGTTGTACGCCTTTCCGCCTATACCACTGCTGCCCAGAGTGCTGAAGATCAGGCGCGACCGGGCCCAAGTCATCTTGGTGGCTCCGGATTGGGCACGAAGGTACTGGTATCCCGAGCTACTCAGTATGTTGACCGATCCTCCGATACGTCTGTCCCTTCGGGAGGATCTTCTGTCGCAGCAGCAGGGGACGGTCCTCCACCCGAACCTGTCCAGCCTCCACCTCCATGCGTGGAGATTGAGCGGCGGCAGTTGATGCCATTTAACTTGCCTCCTGAAGTCTGTGATATCATTCTGGCAGCCAGGCGTCCCTCCACAAAGATGGTATACGCCTGCCGGTGGAACAAATTTGTGGCATGGTGCACAGCAAAGGCTGTGGATCCCCTTTCCGCCCCTCTGTCTGAGGTTCTCCTCTTTCTTCTTTCTTTGGCCCGGCAGGGCTCTGCCCTGGGCACCTTGAAAGGTTATCTTGCTGCCCTCTCTGCCTTCTTACGGCTTCCTGATCAGCCCTTTTTTCAAGTCCCCTGTAGTGTCACGCTTTCTTAAAGGCATTACTCACACGTTCCCTCCTGTCCTTTTCGTAATGCCTCAGTGGGACTTGAATCTTGTCTTAACATTCCTGATGTGCGCTCCCTTTGAGCCTCTTCACAATTGTCCTCTTCGTCTTCTAACTCTTAAGACTGCTTTCCTGGTAGCCATCCCCTCGGCTAGACGGGTGAGTGAGCTCCAGGCTCTATCGTCCAAGCCTCCTTTTCTATCTGTTCCTCCGGACAAGGTTGTCCTTCGGCCTCATCCTTACTTTCTACCGAAAGTGGTGACCCCCTTTCATCTTGGGCAATCTGTCACCTTGCCCACCTTCTTTCCGCATCCTTCCAAAGAGGAAGAGCGGCTCCACCGTCTGGACCCAAAACGTGCGCTCTCCTTTTATTTGGACCACACAAAACAGTTCCGAGTGGACGACCAGCTTTTCGTTGGCTACGTGGGTGCAAAGAAGGGAAAAGCTGTGCACAAACGGACCATCTCCCGGTGGGTCGTTTTGTGTATAAAATTCTGTTATTCCTTGGCAAAAAAAGGACCCGCCTGTTTGGCTGCGCGCCCATTCTACTCTGGCCACAGCGGCTACTGCTGCTTTGGGACGGGGAGTCCCTTTGCAGGACATCTGTCAGGCGGCAACGTGGGCTTCGCTGCACACGTTTGCCGCCAGGCATTATTGCCTAGACAGCCAAGTCCGGAGGGATGGCTTCTTTGGCCGTTCTGTCCTCCAGGACTTTCTGGTGTGATCTTGGTTCGCAGACCCACCACCGGGGTTGGTATTGCTTGGGTATCTATTCTAAGGTGAGGAATCTAACTAACATGTTTCTTTCAGATGAACAAGTTACTTACCTTCGGTAACGATGTATCTGTAAGAAACATTAGTTAGTTAGATTCCTCACCGACCCACCCATCCTCCCCGTTCTGCGAACTGACATCTAGGGTTAAGGCAATCCCTTTCAGGGCCCTAGAATTTTTTGGCACCAGTGTCGGCCTTTTGCATGGCTCTGCGTTCCTGGCGCGGAAGGCTATGTACAAGAACTGACTTCAGCGCGCGAGGGCGGCGTCTAAGTACTCCGATGTCATTCCGGCGCCCGACGACGGACGCGGAGCCGCAGACTACGCCTAGCGACGCGCAAGGGGTTTTGCTGACGAAAAATCTTCCGGATCCAGTCTGACGCCTGGGGATATTCTAAGGTGAGGAATCTAACTAACTAATGTTTTTTACAGATACATTGTTACCGAAGGTAAGTAACTTGTTCATTATGTACTGTGTATATATTGCTGTCAGTCCGTCCGTGTGCCTCGAAGGCACGGAAAAAAGGGTGGAACTGACCTCATCACGCCGACTAGGTCTTCATATGGAGCCGGTGACGTCAGCGGAGTCGCGAGCGGAGCAGTGTCTCTGTGACGTAGTCTTCGACCTCATCGGCGTGGACTGCTACAAAAGTTTCCGAATGTTGCTGGCGCAGGGGATATTCACAAGGTGAGGAATCCACAGGCAGATACTGTATCCACCAGAAAAAGCGTTACCGAAGGTAAGTAACTTGTTCATTAGAAAGAGGTAATACTCCTTTGGCATAACTTTACATGAAAGATTCCTCCGCTTTGGACATCAAATGTGTCAAGCAATCTCTGGACCTCATCCAGTCTTGGATATCTAGTACCTACCTGAAATATTATCCCAACAGATTTCCTCCTTTTTGCCACTAGCAAGCAACTAGTTCAAACCTGACTCAACAATATGGATGGATTTAAATCCCTACGTTCAAACACTGCCAACTCACTCTAATTTACCCATGACCTTACCCTCAAGGACCACATTGCCAAAAAAAACAAGATGGCTAAGAGTGTCACTGTTATTCCCCGAAAATTATTTCAGAACTGCAGTTAAAGCTCCCGTAATTTCATCTGCTCTATTGCCTGTTAGATACCAAACATGCTCCCACACGTCTAACCCCTTTCATCTTTGAAGGCCATTTTACATACAACAGCACACCTCCTATAGGGCATGAGAAATATGGCCCGATCACACCTGCGCTGTAAGAGTATCCTTGCCTGACAATTTCACCTTCAAAGCTAGTTGCATCATTTAGAAATCCATTATGAATAGCACATGTCTAACAGGATGATGAGCTTATGTCTTGTCGTCTTAGCCCACAGCCAGGGCACCATCCAACTGGAGAGTACAAAGTGCAAGAAAGGGAAACTCTGCAACAAGCATACCTTATCTATGCACCCAGGACCTGCAACATTTCTCTATGAATCAGGATTAACCCTATCTTCATTTTATGAAAGTGAGATACTTCTTTAGAGATCTGAGACTTCTACCTGTATATTCCTTACCTTATAATATCCTAGGTGTCAGGCTGGATCTGAAATCTTTTGCTCGAGCAATACCCCTTGTGCATGCTGTCGGGTGTCTCCATTTGGCTCTGCGTGATTTCGGCATTGTGGTCCCCTATATAGGCACCACCCAAGTGCGTGGACGTCAGTTCTTATCTTTCCGCACCAGTTATGCGCCAATCTGGGAAGAGCTACCCCTCTGTCGCTTTATGACAGGCCTTTTTAGTCTTTGTCAGCTTCAAGACTTTTTCATTGTGTGTCGAGGGATGTCTTCAAGGAAGACAGGTTTTAAACAGTGCGGTGCGTGTCACTGCGCCATGTTGGTTACCAATACCTACCTAGTCTGCCTTTGGTGTCTCAAGCGCAACCACGACTCGGAGTTGTGCTCAAACTGTCAGGCCATGGCTCCAAAGGTCTTGCGTGAGCGGGCTATGAAGCTCTTTGCGGTCTGGCAGTCAACACTGTCCAGCGAGACACAGTGGAGATCCCGGTCTCGATTGAAGAAGAGGTGGTCGCGGGACAACTCCTGAAGCTCCAAGTCCTCTTCCTCCCACTCAAAGTCCTTGGGACACTTGGAAGAGGCACACAAAAAAAAGTCTAAGCGGACTTCACCTCGACTATCGTCCTTCATATGAGGTAAGGAGCACAGACACTCTAGACACCATTCTCCTGAGCCAGGATCAACTCCGCGCCTCCCTCAACTTCTGGAAAAAATAGTGTTTTACGAGGCCATGTGCCGTGTATTTGAGCGGGTGAACCCTCTGGTGAACCTTCGGCCCAGCGGGGTCGAGCGGGAGACCATCAGATTAGAAGTCTACTGCCACGGTGCCGGTTGGGCCTCTGGGATCTGATTCTGAATCTGGAACTGCACTGATCGAGCAAAGGCGACCTTCCCTGGCGGCGGACCCGAAGTCTGTGCCTACAGAACAGCCAGTGCCCACCAGTAGTTTAAACCCCATCCTTATTCCTGACGACACTGATTCGGATCGATGTCTCTCGATGCAGATTCTGCTGCCGCTAGAGCCCAGGGGTTCGATTTGTTGCCTGAGCATTTTTTGGCCATTTCAGGCACGGGAGAGGAATGAGAGGTGTCTATGGACCCCTTTGGAGCACCAGGGTGCAGAGCAGATGGACTGGTATGAGGAAGTTGGGGAGCCCGGTGGACTGGACACCTCCCCAGAGGATGGCATGCTCTCTCCGCCTACTGTGGCTATGGAGGAGGGGGCATCTTAAGCCATGGTGGTAGGGAGGGCAGCGGAGGTCCTTGGACTGGAGCTGCCCTCAATGCAGGTCAGGATTAATCTCTTAACCAAAGTGCTTAAGCCTGGGGCTCCCGCATCTGAACCCCTATTGCCCTTTAATGAGGCACTTCCTGATGTTCTACTAGGCACGTGGTCCAAGCCTAGCACAGGGGCTCTTGTGAATAGGACAATTGTACATCGCCATCGCCCAGCTCCGGGTGACACTAAGTTCCTCAGCCAACACGCCAACCCTGAAAGCTTGGTGGTGCAGGCTTCTACCTGCCAGGGTGCATTCCCTCCTCCCCCTCCGATTAAGGAATATGTTGTAAGTCTGCTTGCCCGCTTCTCTGTGTCATGTGAGGCTGTAGTGTTTGCTGTGGAATTCTCCTTTGGGGTTCCACGGAGACACAGCATTCTCGGAGAGGCAGTTGATGCGGGCAGCAGGCTGAGAACCCCGTCCTGACGAGCGAAAATAAATACACTTTACTTGGACTTATCTGCCTGCCTACCTCTTCCATACTTACCTCAACATTTTGGCGACGAGGATGTGATACAAACCCACGCGTGCAAAGCAATCCAAGAGGTTGGAATCACTTGGGAAGATGTTGGGATTGTGGTTGGTGAATACTGCATGCTTATTGTGGCGTTTCTCCCATTCCCTTTGGGAGACAGTTCCACAAGTGCTGTCACAAGTCCCGGAGGAGGCCCGGGCTGTGCTCTCCCAGGCGGTTAAGGACGAAAGAGATGCAGAAAAATTTGCCATCAGGTGTGGATTCGCAGGGCAGAGCTATTTCATCAATGGTGGCCGTACAGCGCCACGCCTGGCTTAGAACATCTGGCTTCTCTGGCGATGTCCAGGCTAATTTGATGGGCACTCTGATGGTTCTCGTCTGTATAGTGAGAAGGCAGATTCAGCCCTGGAACAATTCAAGGATTCTTGTGCTACGACCTGATCCTTGGGCCTTTCTACAACACCTCGTGGCCAGTCTAGGTTTCGTCCCCTTTTTTTTTTTTTAGCAACGGTAGGGGGTTCCACCTGCGCCAGCCCTATCCCAGCCATAATCTTGCACAGACTTCCCAAGTGATGCTGGGATGTGGATGTCTCTCATTCTGTCATAGGAATGGAGACAAGAAGTAGTCAGCCGCCCTGCCCTCGACAGCCGCAGCCTCCAAGCGCTCCTAGTGTGATTCTGCAAGACCACGCTACTCCAGTGGAAGGGAGAATTCATCCCCTTTTTTCAGCCTTCCCTTTCTTTTTCTCCTCCTATTCTGCTAAATCAAGAATGGCTGGCAGAGGATAATTTAAAATTGCTCCAAGAGGAAGTTACAGCTCTCCTGGCCAAGGGAGCTATAGAGAGGGTTCCGGTTTCAGAAGCAGGCTGTGGCTGTTATTCCTGCTACTTTCTGATTCCGAAGAACAGCATAGGGTTACGGCCTATTTTAGTTCTTCGGACCATCAATCTCTTCCTCAAGAAGAAGTTCAAGATTCTTACTTCAGCTCAGGTCTTGTCTTCCCTAGACCAGGACTGGATGGTAGCGTTGGACCTGCAGGATGCTTATTTTCACATCCCTATCATGCCGGCCCACAGGCGTTACCTGCGGTTCAAGGTTGACCACAAGCACTTTGTTTACCGTGCTGCCCTTCAGCTTTACCCGTGCCCATTGGGTGTTTACCAAGGTGAATTGTGGTGGTTGCAGCTCATCTGCTCAGGGATTTCAGTCTTCCCCCTACCTCGATGACTGGCTTTTGAAGAGGTCTTCGCCCCAGGCTGTTGTCTCACACCTTCAGACTATGGTGAACCTCCTGCATTCGCTGGGGTTCTTTGTAAACGTGCCAAAGTCACACCTGACGACTGACGTTCCCTTTCGTTGGTGCTGTTCTGGACACAGTGCAGTTTCGGGCCTACCCTCCCTAGCAGCCATTCCAGGATATTCAGGTTATGATTCCGATGTTTCAGCCTCTATCCTGGTGTTGAGTGAGACTGACTAAGGCTGTTGATCCTCATGGCCTACTGCATCCTGTTGGTAAAGCATGCCAGGTGGCGTATGCAGGCTCTGCAGTGGGACCTGAAGTTTCATGGGCACAGCATCGAGGAGATCTGGCCGTCATGGTCTAGATCTCGGAGGGAACTGTGAGATCTGTAGTGGTGGTTAACAAACCATGATTGGGTCAAGGACAGACCCCTCTCCTTTCCCCAACCAGATCACACAGTGGTGACTGATGCATCACTTCTGGGATGGTGCAGCCATCTTGCAGAGGTTGCAATCAGGATACACTGGTCTACGAAGGCGTCTGGGCTCCTCCATCAATTTGTTGGAGCTTTGCGCGATTCAACACCACCGCCATGTGGTACTGCAACATGCGAGGGGGGAGGGGGGGTCGTGTTCCCTTTGTCAAGAGGCCCTGCGTCTCTGGACATGGCTTGAACAGCAGGGCATAACCCTGGTGGTTCAACACCTGGCAGGTTCTTTAAAAAACTCAGCCATCAATGCCTAGCGGATCACAAATGGCGTCAACAACCGGAGGTGGTGCAAGAGTCTTTCAACAGTGTTGAGAGTCTTGGTTAGTTTTGTTTACCTCCGAAGAGAACGCGCAATTTTAGCAGGATTGCGCGCTGGAGTTTCCAAAGTGGCTATCTCTAGAAGATGCTTTTAGTTGCGTGTGAAGCTCAGGCCTGTTGTACTCCTTTCTGCCCATACCACTTCTGCCCAGAATTCTGAGAAAGATCTAGAAGGACCAGGCCCAAGTCATCTTTGTGGCTCCGGTCAGGGCAAGGAGACTCTGGTATCCAGAGCTTTCGAAAATGAGCATCGATCCTCCGATTAGGCTGCCCCTTCAGGGGTATCTTCTGTTGCAGCAACCGAGTAAGCTCCTTTACCCGAACCTGTCAACTCTGTGCCTCCATGCGTGGAGATTGAGCAGCAGCAGTCTGTGGCTTTTGCACTTCCTCCCGAAGTATCCAATGGTATTTTGGCGGCCTGGCTGCCATCCACTAAGATGTTATACACCTGCCATTGGCAAAAGTTTGTATCCCATTGTACAGAAAGGTCTAATGACCTTTCTGCTTCTGTCTACTTTTCTTCTTTTTATTCTTACCCTTGCCAGCAGGGCTCTGTTGGGTACTCTTGAGGGTTATCTTTCTGCTCTATCTGCTGTTTTGCGGCTGCCAGAGCAACCCACACTCTAAGTCTCCAAATGTAAATGGGTGCTTGAAAGGGCTGGTTCACTTGTTTCCGCCCACACCCTTTGTCATGCCACAATGGCACCTTAATTCAGTCCTCACTTTTCTTGTGTGCTCCCTTCAAGCCTTTGCACAACTGGCTGTTTACCATCAAGACAGCCTTTCTGGTGGCGATAACCTCTGTGAGTTGCAGGCGCTACGAAGTAAGCCCCTTACATGATGACTTTTCCACATAAATTGGTGCTTGATTATTGCTCCTCTCATCCCTCTAAAGGAGAGGAGCATCTCCACCGTCTAGACCCAAAAAGAAAGGACGGGCAGTGCAAAAAAGGATGATTCCTTACTGGGTCATTCTCTGCATAAAAGTCTGCTATGCTTTAGCTAAAAAGCAGCCCCCTGAGGGATTAAGCGCCCATTCCACCAGGGGAAAGGCTGAGACAACGGCCTTGGCTCAGGGGGGTCACAGTCCTGGACATCTGCCAGGCAGCAACGTGAGCATCTCTGCACACATTTGCCAAGCACTACTGCCTGGACAGTCCGGTCCGCCAGAATGGACCTTTTGCCCCTTCGGTCCTGCAGGACTTTCTAGTGTAAGGAATTTGTCCACCGCCCGCCGCCAGGAGGGCATGGCGTGTGTAACTATTCTAAGGTAAGGAATCTGCAGCTAGAAGACCCTATCAGATGAACAAGTTACTTAGCTTTGCTAACCCATTATCTGGTACCGACCAGATCTAGCTGCAGATTACTTAGACCAACCATGCCTCCCTGCTCTGCAGAATTATTTGTTAGGGCTAGGGTGATTTCCTTTTTTTCAGGGCCCTAATTTTGGCACTCTTTGATCAGTCACTTCATGGCTATGCGCTTCTGGCGGGGGAAAATGAAAAGTACGGCCATCTGCAAGCCTGGATGACACCTATATAGGTGACCTCAGCGTTGTAACCTACGCTAACTATGCCGGCGATGTCATGTGCAGCTGAATGGATCCACCCGACGGCACTCGCAAGGGGTATTGCTGTAGCAAAAGGTTCGAGGCATATGAGCTGCAGATCACACACTTGTGCATAGATCGCCGTCTGGTGTTGGGCCTGGATGTTTGCAGTTGTTTTTCCTCTTGGAAAGTCTTTGGAAGTCCCGAGGTCTGTGACTCCTCCTTTGGATCGTGTTGCGCATGGGCTTCGGCTCCATCCTCAGATTCTTTTTTTCCGCCATTGGGCTCGGATGTGATCTTCGCGCTCCGGTTCTGAACAGGTTCCCAGTTCAATCGACGCGCAATCCTCACCCCAATTCGCGGTATTGGTACCAGGCCCAGGGACAGCTGACGGATCTGATGTTGGTGGACGGCCACACCCATCGATCTCTGCAGTGATGGAACACCACAAACCTTTCCAAAGGGCGACCGTTCCTGGACCTGGTTCCTCAGGTGATTCTAACAACGGACGCATTGCTCTCCGGCTGGTGAGCGCATCTATTACACCTCACGGTGCAAGGTCTATGGACGCCACAACAGAGGTTACTCCACATCAACCATCTGGAGTTACTGGCGATCTTTCTAGCCCTGAAATCGTTTCAGAAACAAATTTCAGCCAAGGCAGTCCTCATTCGCACAGACAATATGACTGCAATGTATTATATTCAAAAACAGGGGGGCACTCTCCCCAGCTCTCCCGCTTAGCACAGAGCATATGGAGATGGGCAATTCCACAAAAAATCTTTCTCCTGGCACAACATGTCCCAGGCATACAAAACACCATGGCAGATCTGCTCAGCAGACAAACGCAGCAAATGCACGAATGGGAACTGCATCCACAAGTTCTTCACCCATTCTTTCACAAGTGGGGGCATCCTCAGATAGACATCTTCGCCACCCACAAAAACCAAAAATGCCCAAGCTTCGCCACCAGATACCCACACCCATTGTCCAAAGGCAATGCGATATGGATGAACTGGTCAGGCAGATTTGCATACGCCTTTCCACCTCTCCCACTATTTCCGTTAGTGGTAAGGAAGCTACAACAGCACTCCCTCACACTCATTCTGGTAGCCCCGACATGGGCCAGGCAGCCGTGGTACACCACACTACTACAGCTATCGGTGGTACCACATCAAAAACTGCACCTGTCCCCATGCCTCCTAACCCAGAACCATGGAGAAATCAGGCACCCGGACCCAGCTCAGCTCAACCTTGCGATCTGGCTCCTGAAATCTTAGAATTTGGATACCTTAACCGTCATTATCAAGGAAGCCAAACGTCCTACCACTCGAGCATGCTATGCCGCAAAGTGGAAGAGATTTGTTGTTTACTGCCGTAACAATACAATCAACCCTTTAGATGTATCCATACAGCACATCATATGCTATCTGCTCCATCTTCAAAGGTGTAACCTGGCGTACTCATCCATCCGTCTACACCTAGCAGCAATTGCTGCTTACCTACAAAACAGACAGCATTTATCACTGTTCAGAGTGCCTGCTATTAAAGCCTTTATGGAAGGTCTGAAAAGAGTAATTCCACCCAGGGCACCACCCTCACCTGTATGGAATCTAAACGTAGTTCTTACAAGGCTAATGGGTCCGCCTTTCGAACCAATGCATAAATGTGAGCTACAGTTCCTCACTTGGAAAACAGCTTTCCTCGTAGCTATCACTTCCCTTAGAAGGGTTAGCGAAATACAAGCGTTCACTATACAAGAACCCTTTTTACAAGTACATCACAGCAAGGTGATACTTCGCACAAATCCAAAATTTCTGCCCATGGTCATTTCCCCCTTCCATCTTAATCGGTGGAGTTACCGTTTTTTTTCTCGCAACCTCAATCTGTTGCGGAAAGGGCTCTACATACACTGAACGTTAAAAGGGCCTTACTGTACTACATACAAAGAACGCAACCTTTCAGAAAGACTAAACAGTTGTTCGTCTCCTTCTCTCCACCGCATAAAGGCAACCCCATTTCAAAATCAGGGATAGCTAGGTGGATTGTAAAGTGTATACAAATTTGCTGTCACAAAGCAAAAAGAACATTATCTGTTCCACCTAAAGCCCACTCTACAAGAAGGATAGGGGCTTCTATGGCTTTTCTAGGGAACATACCCTTAGATGACATCTGCAAGGCAGCCACATGGTCAACACCGCACACCTTCACAAAACATTACTGTGTAGATGTGCACTCCAAACAACAAGCTAGTGTGGGCCAGGCTGTACTAAAGACACTGTTTCAAACTACTGCAACGGATACCGGTGGTCGCCGCTAGGGTTGGGTACTGCTATATAATCTATGCAGTGTATAATCTGCAGCTCATATGCCTTGAACGGAATATGCTACTTACCAGTATGCATCTGTTCTTGGCATGTAGAGCTGCAGATCTATACACGCCCACCCGCCTCCCCGGCTACTTGTATCCGTTCCAGGCTATCTTATTTAGATACAACACACATGGGTTTCTTCACTATTATCACTACGCTCCATCTTTTCCCTGCTGGCAAAAAACAATCTGGGGATGGAGCCGAAGCCCATGCGCAGTATGGACTGAAGGAGGAGTCACCGAACTCGTGACTTCCAAAGACTGTCCAAGAAGAAAAACAAACTGCAAACATCCGGGCCCAACACCAGATGGCGATCTATGCACAGTGTATAGATCTGCATCTCTACATGCCAAGAACAGATGCATACTGGTAAGTAGCATATTCCTTCTACCAGATCCCATCGATCCGAAAACACTGCATGTGGAACCTAAAACAGGCCATATTGTCAATATCCCGAAGAACAAGAGGAAATTGGACACACCACACTTTCCCGAGGTGCCTGTGAAGAAAAGAGACTGTATCATCAGTAAGACCCTCTTATTCCTACTAATCCTTTCTCTCCTCCAAAGTCTCCCGTGCCTCCTCCATACTCGCCACCACCACAGGATGATCACCTAGGTGGTGGGCGTGGGCATAATGACCCTTTCAATGATTCTGATGATGATACTAACCTACCACAGGACACATGGGACGACTACAATGACACTGTAGATCCTCCAGACCTTCCTGATCCAGATGCATACCCAGCAAGGCCATCTCCCCCAGATGACAACATTGGGTTTAGTCGGCTCATTGATGGGGCTGCCCAATATAATGGCATTCAATGCTTTCAGACCCCGCAGAAGAAGACTTCCTGGTAGACACTTTTGCACAGACACAAAAGACAGTATAAACATTACCCATGCTGAAAGGTGTCATCAAACATGCTCCAGACGTCTGCAAAGACCCTGTCCAGACCAGGGTTCTCAATCCTCGGATTGATAAACAATATTAACCCGCCCCTAATGATCCCACCTACATTAAAAGCCAACTCCCCTTAGATTCCCTGGTAGTGACAATGCTAGGAAGCGTGCCAACTCTCAGACCTCCGGTGATGCTCCACCTCCAGACAAAGTCTAAATTATTAGACACTAAAGGCAAACGAGTTGCCTCCCAGGCAGCTAATCACTGCAGGATAGCTAATGCACAAGCATTACTTGCCAGATACCATAGGGCTCACTACGACAAGCTTGAAGGCCTAATGCAGCATTTGCCTGACCAATACAAGACCAAAGCCAATGATTTGTTTCAGGAGGGCAAGTTAATCACAAACGCATCAATTAAATGTGCCCTCGATGCAGCAGACACTGCATCTAGATCACTCAACACTAGTGTGTTATTACGAAGGCATGCATGGTTGCGCATTTCTGGGTTCAGACTACTTTCTAGAATCAGCCGTTCAATCCGGAACAACTTTATGGCCCAGCTGTAGACATCTAGATCCAGATAGCCACGGCATTATCAACTCTACAGCCGGATACCCCAAATCCATAGCAATTAAGCCCGGGCCTTCAGCCTGCTGCTAGGAGCAACAACGGCCACAGGAAGCGGCCCCAAGCAGGACCTGCCTCACTCCACCAAGGAAGCTCCAGCTGAGGACCAACCCCAGTAGTCAGCTACAGAAAGGGGAGAAATGGCCCAAATTGTGGGCGCACCCGCAGTCTTGTATGAGGTGGTCCTCACACCGAGGTTCCATAGTACGGGACAGCACGACACCCTAAACCGGAGCAACATTTTGCGTCTTTTCAAACATCTGGATACCCTAGATAAGATACAAACAGAGGACATAGAATGGGTGAAATTCTTGAGCATGAAGGGGGACACACATGGTGACTCAGTGGTGGGCCTGAAAAACAAAGCAATACAAGTCGTCATTAACAACTCTACCCTACTCACCGAGTAGGGCATCGATGTTCAGACGTTGCCGCATCCAAAATACCCACACGTTTTGGCCCCAAACTCAGGGGGGCAAGTCCTCCTGGTTGGTCCTGCACGGGACAAACAGCTCAGGATCCTTGGGCAGAAGTCAAAAAGGCCTAATGGGAATCAGACTCGTGTCAAAACAACCATCGGGTTATATGCACTGCCTCCCCTGTCTCTGATCAAAAGGTACTCGCAAGAAGGAGGGCACAGTATTCCTAACTGCTGCAAAAGCCAGTCTGGCAGGGGAGAAGTGGGGCCAGTATCAACCCATAAGCAGCAATTAACCATTATTTCCTGGAATATAGCAGGGATCAGTAAAATCTGCGAAAATGAAAATCTGAAGCAGTTCTTGGAAAGCGGGGACATACTCTGTTTCCAGGGAACATGAGCCTTGTCCAGTACTCCCTTGGCAGGGTACTATGGACACCAGGTCCCAGCCATAAAAAGGAATCTTTTCGGCCGTCCAGCTGGCGGTCTATCGGTTTTTATAAAACATGAATGCGCTCTTGCTGCCACAGCTATCAACTCGAACTCTACTGGACTGCAAGCCTTACAGATCAGAGGTCTGAGTCTTATTAAACATCCAACGCGCCTGTTGGTAATGAACTGTTGCATCAATCCTGCGCAGACACTCATGAAAGATCAGCTGGAGGCATTGGCACAGAACCTAGAAGACCTGTTAAACATAAATCACATCAGGTTATTCTAGCCGGGGACTTTAACCTGAAGGATCTCGACGAAACAATCACCCCTGCGGGGATCAGGCAGGGCAGCACCCTTGCGTGACTTTCTCAACAATAACAAGCTGACATCAACCTACGTACTGAAAAAAGCTTGCTCGGCTTCCTGGCACCCTCAACTCACCTTTCGGGACGCCTCAAGAATTGATTACATCATGGCCAGCGAAGAGTTGGCGGCCAGAATGGAAGACATTGAAGTCGAAGATCGGAGAGAAAGCGATCACAGGCCATTAAGAGCATCGTTTCAGCTGGATGTTCCGCAAGCTACCATCTACCTACCCATTGGGGAGACAAGCGGGGAGGAAAAACATAACGTCCTGAGGAGGATCAAGTGGTCAGTCAAGACCGGGAATACACTTCAAACGTGGTTGGAACAGAAACCGGAAGGAAGCCTGCCCACAGAGCTCTCACCCATAAAAGGATGGGAGAACATTGCTGAGGACTTACAAAGTTCGGAAACTCCAGGTCCCAGTGCCCGAGACCGAAAGGGCAATTGAGACGAGGGAGCACCTGTCTAAGCAAAGATATACGAGAACGCAAAAGGCTTCTGCGTAAGACCCTCGCAGCAAAGAAAAAAGGCGGACAAATAGAGGGTCCATCGGTTGCATCGCTGAGGGCATCTTTAAGGAAGAAACTATGGGAACACAAAAAAGCCAATACGACGCGATAGAGCAGTCGAAAGCTCCCAAAGAAGGGGAAGAAGATCCCTACTATGAGGGAGAAGAAGAGGAGCAGTCGATTACGGCTCGGCACTGTCGACGACGCAAGAGCTGGAATGGCAGGAACTAGACGCTGAAAATCCAGAAGAGCCCGTGGAGACCTATCCTTCGAGGCCTTCGCCGCCAGATGATATTGGGGCGTACAACATGGTCGTCAAAAGCGCGGCAGCAGCTTTTGGCATGAAACTAGCGGAGGTAAAACCGAAAGCAGATTTTCTACTCGAAACACTGCTACCCATCCAAACTAGGAGCCAGTTCCTCCCCATGCTCCAGAGTGTCATGAACCAAGGGAAAGAGGCGTTCAAGGACCCAGCAACATGCCGATCCATCACGCCCAGAACAGAAAAGAAATACAAACACTCCTAACAGGACCCTCCATGTATCAAGGGATCGGTCACTGCTGACTCCAGTATTGCATCCACAGCCAGAAAAAGGGCCAATGTCCCGGCGACCTCGGGGCCACCTCCTGACAAGGAGAGCAGAAGGATGGACCTCACTGGAAGGAAAATAGAGAGGAACGCTGCAATGCACTGGCGCATGGCGAACTCAAATGCGCTACTGAACAGGCACCAGTACCAACATTGGGACGAGATGGGGACCTAATCAAGCACCTCCCCGAACAATACCAACAAAGGGCTTCCCATCTAGTGGAAGAGGGGAAGAATATAGCAAACTCATGCCTTAAGACAGCATTGGACGGGGCAGAGACGTCAAGCAGACTGATGGCGATAGGAATCACTGAAAGGAGGCAGGCCTGGCTCAGAATTTCAGGATTCAAACAAGAGGTCCAAAATAATATACTGAACACCCCTTTCAACGGAGAAACACTGTTTGGGGCACCGGTGGATGAGAAACTCACCCAACTCAAAAAAGAGAATGAGACCGCAAGGTCCATGGGGGCCCTGCAATTCAGGGGGATGCGAAGAGGTACCCCGACTCGGAGACCTTACAGAAGGGGAGGTAACCAGCCGGGAACGTCACACCAAACTTCCAGCAAAGCGAGAGCCACGGCCAACAGGGGCAGCAGAAACTAAACTGGCAGTACCAGCCTCGAGGCCAGTCCTTTCGCAGTAGGGGGAACGAACGAGGGCAAAGAGGGTGTGGTAAATAAAATCTTCTTTACCGGACTGAATTTCATACGGGATCTTGAAATAAAATAAAATAGCTCAAAATAACAAGAGGCAGAATCCGTGGTATAAGAGGTTTTCTAAATGGGCTTTATTCCATTCAAAATGGCCGACTCGAGTCGCGGCCTTCAGGTTCCGTCACCACGAGGGTTCAGGAAGTGAAGTACAATACTTTATTGACAGACATGCATTTTTATAATAAGTACATTACAATGAAACGAATGTAGAAGGCGTAACATTTGATAAGAAAAGTGACATAACAGGTGCGTAATCGAAACTAGGCGTAATAAGGAATAAAAGAAACATGATTGGTTAGGATTATCAGACATAGGTGGATCTATAAGATTATACTTGGCATAGATGCGCGCGCAGCAGCATGACGTGTGAGTGACGTGCAACTAGGGGGTGAAGGGGACTTGACATTTAGCTCTACATGTGGAGACGAGAAGTCTGGGGGGTCAAGTCAACCTAATCCCAAATCATATCTAACATCCTATGTTTAAAGAACTATGTTATCCACAAGGAAGGACTCTCGGACAGAATCTAGTCTATACTGACTGTGTGCGTGCACAAACGCCTAAGTGTCTATATGAGATGCGAGGGGCAGAAAACTTTCCATGGCAGCAGGGCTATGAATCACTTGCAGGAGGACGGAAAGACTGAGTCCTTTGCTTGTGAGCTAAAGGAAATGTTTACCTAAATCACTAGACAGGAATGCATCGGCTGAAGAGCAAGATAGATAATTCGAAGGTGAAATACAGCTTCTTGGCAGGCAGACGAAAACTGGCCGAGGCAGGCACCGTTAGCTGCACAGGGAGTAGGACAAAGTTCATGGATACAGATGCGAGCTCAAGCTGAAGCTGTCAAAGACAGAGAGCAGGGAAAGGCTTTGAGGACAGAATCGGGCCTACTTGCCTGAACTGTAAAAATGGAGTAACTTAGCCACATAAAGTCGGTGGCCTTTCATACTTAGGAATCGAATATCCAGCCCATTGATGGCGGTTCTGACAGAGAACATGTCGACGGTAGACACACATATATTTGCGTCTTAGAAACTGGAACTGGAGGGAACATACATGTACTTGTGACATGCATATAGAACCGTTGGGGTCCAAGATAGGGGACATAACTGATCAGGAAAATCCACATTTCCACAAGGGGGAGACCAACCCACCTCAAAGTGACTTCGCACGGAGAAGACTGTTCACCCACAAGATACCTCCGAGGGTGGAGCACAAAAAGAACAAAATGAGGGGGGTACACAAACCAAATGCCTACGCTCATGCAACACCAGTAGGCGGAAGACTGAGGCTTTTCCTTCAGGAATGGCAAAGAATAACTACAGACAAATGGATACTCAACATCATACAGTATGGATACTGCATAGAGTTGGAAAGGAGCCCTCCAAACAGAAAACCAAAGAGAAGGGAACACTCAGGACAGGAGCTAGCACAACTCGCAGAGGAGGCACTACAGCTACTCCAAAAGGAGGCCGTAGAACCAGTACCATTCAAGGAGAGGAACAAAGGAGTGTACTCAAACTACTTCCTGGTACCAATGGTGGACGAGACACTAAGACCCATCCTGGATCTACGGTTCCTAAACAAGTACGTAAGGACGCAAAAATTCAAAATGACATCCCTACAAGAACTACTCCCACAGATGGGAGACTTCATGTCCACAGTGGATCTCAAAGACGCCTACCTGCACATCCCAATAAACAGGCAGCACAAAAAACTGTTAAGGTTCACAATCAACAAAGATCACTACCAATTCACAACCCTGGCATTCGGCCTGAAGTCCGCACCAAGGGTTTTCACAAAATGCCTTGCAGCAGTAGCAGCGTACCTGCTGAGGGAAGGGATTCATGTGTATCCTTACCTCGACGACTGGCTAATAAAAGCAAGTTCACGCAAAAAATGCGAGGAACACGCACAGCGGGTCACAAAGACACTAACTAACCTGGGGTTCTCAATACACTGGGGGAAATCCTCAATGAAACCAGAGCAGGTGTAGATATTCCTGGGGGCACAGATCAACACCATAGACAGAACGGTGATGCCCAGCGAAAAGAGAACAATAGCCCTGCTGAAGGAGACGCGCCTCTACCAGAAGGGGCAAGCTCTGACAGTGAACAGCGAGCAAGATCATGGGGATGATGGTGTCATGCATTCACCTAGTCCCGAATGTACGCCTTCACATAAGACCATTCCAGGAATGGCTACAACAGCAATGGTCACAGGCAAGCGGAAGTTGGGAGGATCTAGTGGTTGTTACGCACGCAGTGCAAGAGGAGATAGCATGGTGGAACAGGGAGAACATAACTATAGGAAAGCCCTTGACACCACCAAGACCAACTGTGACCATCACCACAGACGCATCCCAGATAGGATGGGGAGCACACATGAACAAGCTCAGAGTGAGGGGTCTGTGGACTCCAGCAGATGCGGTCAGACACATCAACTACCTGGAATTGAAGACCGTACTGCTAGCCCTGAAGGCCTTCCAGAGGCAACTATACAACCAAAAAGTGTTGATACAGACGGACAATACTACAACAATGTTCTACATCAACAAGCAGGGAGGAACACAATCGTTCCCCCTTTCCACTCCGGCACTGGAGATTTGGAATGGGCCATCCCACTCAAAATAGACCTGCTGGCCATACACCTACCAGGGAAGGACAATGTGGAAGCAGACTGGCTCAGCAGGCAGACTTCGGCATCCCACGAGTGGGAGCTCAATGGACAGGAAACGCATTCAAAAGGTGGGGTACACCGACAATAGACCTGTTTGCAACACACCAAAATGCAAAATGCCGAAACTTTGCATCCAGACAACCAGAAAAGCAATCCCAGGGGAATGCCCTATGGATAAGTTGGCCAAGGACATTTGCCTACGCTTTTCCACCAATACCACTGATACACAGGGTACTCAACAAGTGCAAGACCAGCAACATGACACTGATCCTAGTGGCACCACAGTGGGCAAGACAGACATGGTACTCACAAATAGTGGAAATGGCACCGGGTCCTCCACACAAATTCGCAAAAAGAAAGGACTTGCTCTCCATGCAGAACGGAGAGGTTCTACACCCAGAGCCAGAGAGCCTCGGACTGGCGGCTTGGCTCCTGAAGACATAGTTTGCACACCTTAAACTACCTCAAAGCACTATGCGAGTACTGCGGGAGGCAAGGAGACCAACAACATGGAAATGCTATGGGGAGAAATGGAAAAGGTTCACAATATGGTGCAGCAAAAATAAACTGCAAAATAAATTGACATGGGAATCAACGATGCTTAGATACCTCACACACCTACTAAAGGCTAAACTATGCTCATCCTCACTAAGGGTCCACCTAGCGGCGATCGTAGCTTACACACGAGGAGACAGGAGGAAGTTTCTTTACGTCACGAGTAGTAAAGAGATTCCTGGAAGGGGCAAAAAGAATAGCGCCACCAAAGAGGATGCCGCCACCGGCATGGAACCTCAACATAATCCTTACAGAACTTATGAAGGCACCCTTTGAGCCCATCCACAAGGCCTCGCTACAAATGCTGACAATGAAAACAGCCTTTCTGGTGGCAATAACATCACTACGCAGAGTAAGCGAACTACAAGCGCTAACGCTGCAAGAACCGTACATCCAAATACACAAGGACAGAGTCGTAATGAGAACTGACCCACACTTCATGCCAAAGGTGGTGTCGGCATTCCATATGAGCCAGACAATTCAAATACCAAGTTTCTTTCAGAACCCAGCAACAAGCGCAGAAAGGGCACTGCACACTCTGGACGCTAGAAGGGCGGTGATGCACTACATCGAGAGAACCAAGGAGCACAGGAAAACCAAGCAGTTTTTTGTCCTTCGCAACGAGCTTCCTGGGTAGACCAGTGACAAAAGGCACCATCGCACGATGGATCGCACCAACGATACAATTCTGCCACAAACAGGCAGGGCAAGAGCTATCGAAGGGGCCACAGGCCCACTCCAAAAGGAAGAAGGGAGCAACAATTGCCTTTCTGGCGAACACACCCATTCAAGACAAATGCCTGGCGGCAACATGGGCATCAGTGCACACGTTCACTAAGCACTACTGCGTGGATATAAAGATGAACAAGGAAGCACAAGTAGGGCAGAATGTGCTTCAACATATATTCAACGCTCATCTTCCACCCAGCCGCCACAAAGATAACAAACCGCTACAAAATCTATGTACAGCATAGTGAATCCAGAAAGATTCATGCTGCAAAACGAATAGTTTCTTACCTGTCGGTGTAGTTTTGCAGCTTGAAGATCTTTCTGGATTCACTAGCGAACCCACCCACCTCCGCCAGGAAGATGAGGCAGGAGAAAGAGGTGGAAGGACAAAGAATGAAAGAACAAGAAAATACTGAGAGGATATATAAAACGGAAATTACTAGAACGCCTAGGGTTTAAAAAAAAAAAAAAGAGAAAGTGAAAAAAGAACCCGAAATTTGCGCCCCTAAGGTGGGACTTCCGCAGGAAGCACGCCGACGTCACGAGAAGTACACCAAATGGTGGGACGTCGACGCCCACCTGGGCTACAAAAACAAAAGAAAGACTACGAATCCGGACCCAACTACCAGATCGCGGAATAATGCACAGCATAGTGAATCCAGAAAGATCTTCAAGCTGCAAAACTTCACCGACGGGTAAACTATTCGTTCCTTACGTGGAAAGTAGCTTTCCTTGTCGCAATCACCTCTCTCAGAAGAGTGAGATCCAGGCTTTAACCATACAAGAACCATTCTTAAAAATACATCGTAACAAGGTGGTTCTTAGAACAAATCCTAAATTCCTTCCCAAAGTAATCCCTGCTTTCCATCTTAGTCAATCTGTAGAGTTACCAGTGTTTTTCTAAAACCCACATCCGTAGCAGAGAAAGCTCTTCACACACTTGACGTCAAAAGAGCTTTACTTTATTACATTGACAGAACTAAACCTTTTAGAAAGACAAACCAACTGTTTGTAGCTTTCTCTTGACCTCATAAAGGAAACCCCATCTCCAAAGCTGGATTTGCTAGGTGGATAGTCAAATGTATTCAAATGTGCTACCAGAAGGCAAAACGCACTTTAACAATTCCCCCTAGAGCACACTCAACACGCAAACTAGGGGCTTCCATGGCATTCTTGGGGAACATTCCCCTAGAAGACATTTGTAAAGCAGCGACATGGTCTACTGCACACACCTTCACCAAACACTATTGTGTAGACATGCAGGCGAAGCAACAGGCTTCTGTAGGCCAGGCTGTTCTTAAGACACTTTTCCAAACCACTGCAACTAATACAGGTGACCACCGCTAAGGGAGGCACTGCTGTACAGTCTATGCAAAAGTATGAATTCTGCAGCTCATATGCCTCAAACGGAAAATGCTACTTACCAGTATGCATCTGTTCTTGGCATGTAGAGCTGCAGAATATTATACGCCCACCGCCTCCCCGGAACCTTTATCTGTTCCAGTGTTATCTTACTTAGATACATTCACATGAACATCTTTTCTGTTTATTACAAACTCCATCATTTCCCATCATGGCGAAAAACAATCTGAGGATGGAGTCGATGCCCAGGCGCACTATTGTCCAAGGGAGGAGTCCCCTATCTCGTGACTACAAAAGACTTCTTCCAAGACAACAAGGTGCAAACATCCAAGCCCAACACCAGATGGTGATCTATGCAAAAGTATGATATTCTGCAGCTCTACATGCCAAGAACAGATGCATACTGGTAAGTAGCATTTTCCTTGTTTGTCGCCTCAATATAAAAAGTCGTAGCTGGCATTTAGGTTAAAAAATACTGTCACAGAAGGGACATTTGCCGGGTACATCATAAGATGTACAAACTCTACTTGGAGCACATCCAAGACCTCTTCAGGGAAGGAAACTCCTGACGCCATTGGCTCAAGGAAGATGGCCTTTCGGACATTCCAGCCCACCAACAGTCACCGGAGGAGTTTTTTTCCTCCCAGTTGTGATAAAGAACAGGAACTATCTCACCTCACTGTTGCAGAAACAGGACCATGCACACTGACAATGCCATGGCAGTGAGGATGGCAAACCCTCATAGCAAGCTCACCAAAATCTTAAGGCAAGGCACTACCTCGAGGGGGTTGGCTATTAGCCCGTCTAAGTCGAGCCAGCCTTCCAAGGCACCACATGGGTCCGGTTTCACTCCTAAGAAGCGCACATATCTAATACTCTGCATCCACAGGCACTCAAAATTTGGACCAACTGTTAAGTCTAAGATCTTAGCCATCTTGGCGCCAAACCCCATACTAGGGTCAAACGACAACAGGTTGCAAGGCGCTGCCAGCACCAAAAGCCCTCCCAGAGCTGACACCTCCTTCATTGCCAAAGCACTAGGACGTACCTCACCTCTGACATCGGCAAACTCTTGGGTGTCGCTTTTGAGCACTTACCCTTCAATGTCGAAGACCAGCAACTCTGAAAGCCCTAAGGACTCAGGCAGCCAATCCTTGAGACAGTACATCCATCCTCAGACGGAAAAGATAATCAAGACACCGCCCAAGGTGGTCGACACTCTGCCACCTAAGCTGAAGTTGACATTTGAGGTGGACTTAATTTTAGCTTCTGAACCAGTTCCCAAGCATGAAAAAAGGCGCAAGGGCACCGGTCTCATCCACTTGTCCACTGCCACTTTTTCCTCCTCCTTCACCAACATTTCCCACACCCAACACCTCGATGCACACTACCAAGGACATGTGCCCCTCAGGGTTCACAGTCCTCCACAGCATCACATAGCCCCTACCATGAGGATGAGCTATATGACACAACTGGGGGGGGAGTCCCTTGGGATAATAATTCTACAGACCCTTCTGGGTACCCCTGCCCACCGGGACCAAATGCAAGAGCTATTTCAACACCTTCCGCCTAAGTCTAGGCAAAGGGAAGAGGAACTGGTAACAGAGGGAAGGGCTATCTGGAACGCAAGTATACCTTGGCCCTAGATGCAGCAGATACTGTAGCATGCACAAGGAGTAAACACATCCTTATTCACCTACATGCATGACTTTGTATTTCGTGATTTAAGCTTGAGGTTCAGCAACACCTACTCAATTATCTCTTTGATGAATATCATTTGTTTGGCCCACAGGTCTACCAATGTTAGAGCAGCTTTAAAAGTATACTGATATGCCTAAAGCCATGGGAGCTCTACAAACCACTGGTCAAAGGAGGTCCTTTTGCAGGCAGCAATACTGTGCAGACTGTAAGACCACTTCTCTAGATGCGGGCTCTTAACAAAAGCAGCAGCAGTCCTACTGGCCTTACACCTCTAGATGTTATTCACAAGGGGGATATAGAGGCAACAATAACAAAGGATGTTCCAGTAAGGGAGCCTCCACTGCTACTAAATATTTACTTTCTACACCTCCTTCCAAACCACATAACACCTGTCGGGGAGAGAATCAAAGGTTTCCTGTCAAAACAGCAAGAAATCACCTAAGATAAATGGTTTCTAGCCATAGTGTAATACAGTTACGGTCTAGTTTCACTCCTACCCCCCCCCCACATACAACTTCGCACCTCATGCCCCTGCAAAGACTTCTTCTAGAGGAAGAAGTACATGCTCGCCTTCAAAAAACTGCCGTCAAACCTGTCCCCTCACAACACTAAAAGAAGGAAGGGGGGGTTACTTAATGTGCATTCTTATTCCTAAAAAGGATTGGTCCCTCAGACCAATACTCTATCTCAGACCTCTCATCTGATACAAAGTGTCAGAACACTTCTACTTGAGATTTATTATGGACCAATCCAACATTTCTGCCCATTTCAGCCACACCATAAAACTCCCAATTCTCTTCCCACAACCATATTCAGTGACCGAGAGCCCTCCACATTTTAGATGTCAAGAGGGCTCTTGTGTACTACATTCATAGGACAAAGTCCTTTTGTAAGGCAGACCAGCTGTTTGTGGCTTTTAGCAACTCTAAAAAGGTAAGCATATTTCAATCCGGCTTCTCCCAACTAGTAGCTTTTGAGTTACTGGTAGCTCTCCTGCTACCTGTAAGTAGCACTCTTGTGTGCAGCCCAAAGTAGTAAATTAGATGTTTTTGCTTAGGGAATTTATACAAGTATACCGTATTGAAAAATTTATATTGGGGACAAAAATGTGTATTTTCCCAACTCAAACTGATGTTTGGATGAAAATGGTTTAAATTCCAAAATGTTTAAAGTTTATATTTGAGTGGCAAATAATGCAACCTTGAGAAGACCTATTGTTGCGGGGATTCTGCTCATGCACAGAGCTGTGCACAGGAAACCAGGACCTCAGGGAATTGTGGTGTACCAAAAAACTCACCTCAGTACCCAGAACCCCTATCCGACTAGCATCCGTGTCAAATTCGTTCTCCATATCATCTTGAAGCTACCAATGATTAGACAACCCAGAACAAGCGACGTAGAGTACTCTCAGGAATGGTGGGAATCCGAAGTACCTTTTTGTTATTATTCTCATATCAGTCTACAACGAAAGTAAGCAGAGACACAAGTTTAAAATGTTTATTTTTAACCACGTGCTCTAAGGTGCAGTACTTAGGCTAACATAAGCAGACAAATGATTAAAATAAAACCATCAGCATTGTTACAATACCATAGAAAATGAAGGGAGAAATCATATTAAAAATGATAGTGGAAAACCGGTCCTATAATACCTTGTGAACCACCCTCGGCTAGTAAACTAGTTTTATAAACTAATAGAAGGTCTCTAGGTTTGAATGGGGAACCCCATACCTCAAAGATCAGCTTAGGTGAATCACATCACAGGACCAGCTCTGTTCTCTGTGTCTGGAAAGGTTTTCTCCAAGTGCCTCAAGCATGCATGCAAATGCAATATTAAAGGCACCCCATCCCAGTTTCAGATATTTGCAGCTGTGTGCTTGTTGTGTCTAGAGCGTGGGCCGATCAACCTGAATTCAACAGCATAGTGTTATTTGACCTTGACGGCTTCTGCACACAGTGTTCAGACTAAGGTCGCGTTGCACGTCTAGAGATGTGAACAACAGACCGTTCTCATGTGAATAAAAAGCAAGCGGTTTTACTTGTAATAACAGCTACCTATAGTGTCGTGTGCAAAAGCAGCAAAGTGGCAAGATGACGATTAACTTCTAAAGCGCTTATGCTAACATAGCAATGTGTGCACATAAAACCCTGTCTCCACTACACCCTCCGTTGATCGGACCACGAACAGAATAGGGAAGCAATGTAGGAACGCAGAGTTCAAGTTCGAGTGATAGATCCAATCCAAATAATTGGTAGTGAAAGTTCGAAAAATTTGTTGGGGAAAAAAGTAAAAAATGAAAACATCTTTCAGGGGCGGTATACAGTCCAATATGGAGTAAAAAAAGAAAAAAACATTTGGATTAGGACGTGCAGAAGATGGATAACTGCCAAATTAATACATCAATGTGTAGGCACAATAAGTTGAAACTGCCTCCAAGAGGAGGTCATTATAATGTTCAGTAAAAGTCAGCCATCCAGTCAAGTAAAGTAAATGAACATACATGTTCTTCGATAACCGGAGCCTCTAGCAACATCAGAGGACAAATTGCGTGTTTTTCAAGATAACTTCGCGCCATGAAGTCGTATGCTGCCGCATATATATCCCAATTCCCTAGGACTCCGTGCGCCGCTCCACAGGCCATAATCCTGATACCAGAACAGTCCAACTCATGAGCCACTAAGGGACTCATTAGTCGATCATAATCCGGGGCAGGAGACGCCGTGTTCGACAGGCACAAATCCAGAGCCCAATCGAATGGACAATCTAGGCAATGGAAAACAGGTTGCATGTAAGTAAAGTATGAGAACCGGAAGGATAATCCATAGGCTATGCTCAAAGTGGCCAGTGGTAGTGTTCCATAGTATTCAAGCATCTGGTTGCGCTATTGAAGCAGCCGGAGCAGGCTGTCATGTGGCACAGATAGTGCAGCCATTGCGTAGCAAACAAACAGCAGCACACCAGCAGTGAAGGCGAGAATTAACGGAAGGCCGCCAAAGACGCTGGAAAAAATAGAATGAAAAAATGCCGGTATCACACCAAATATTGTTTGGAACGAGGTCACAAGGCCAGAGCCCACGACTTTGAAAAAATGCACCAAGCCAGTTGTTGACGAGGCATTGAATATAGTGTGAATTAGAGCACCAAAATGAAGTGGGAAATCAGTATTTAACAGTGCATGCACCTCGGAGCGGGTGTTTGCTACGCGAAGGACAAATGTTTCAAGGGAGGCAGTCAGGGTGACTTCTTTTTGAGACAATAGAGCCCGTATTCTGCTCATCTTGTTGAACTCTGCTTTCAAGGTTGGTATGGAAGGACAGATGGATACATCTAGTCTCCCATGTGGGGGTGGGAAAAGGACATTCTTGCAAAAGACTACTAGTTGTGAGACAGTTACAATGTACGGAATCCCTACTAGCATCCCGCAGCACGCTTCATTATTTAAAAGCAAATAACTACCGTTAGCTAATAACGTGAAAGTGGGTGTAATCGCTGGCACAGGATTTCCCTTCAGAATGCAAGCTAAATTAGGTGCGTGAACTTTGCATGCGCCATGCAATTGGATGTTCCTACAGACTGAGTGATCAGGTGTGGAAGTACATTCCTCTCCTTTTAAATAAACCTCTTTACCCTCTCTCAGGCACCTGTATGTAAATGGGAGTGACCAAACTTCATGCAGGAAAGCGGTACCCAATGGTTCGTACCTGCCTAAGGCATAGTGTTTCATACATGAACTGAACTTCAACAATGGAAATGGTAAGGTGATCAATCCATGAATAAGCCACACAGCTGAGTTCAATTCGGCCACAGAGAATGGTAAAGGTTCCAACTTTTCAATATGCAGTAATGAGTATGTCGCATCCTTCATTGACATGAACTGTTGTTTATCAGTCAGATTAAACGGCAGGAATAAAGATGTGTTCATGTAGTCCCAGGGAACTTTCCCAGCCTTCAATGTTTGTAAAGGCCATGCAAACTGCATTATAGAACGCAATTGATTTTGACCATGGTAAAAAACAGACATATCATCCTGTACAATATCCACAACAGATGAAACAATATTATCTAATGTGTAAATTCTGGAAGAAAGAGTGTTAATGCTATTATCAATGACAGCAAGCACTTTTTCCAAATTAGCTTGATCAATAGCCCTTAATCTAGAATCTACTTTGTCATTTAATTTGGACAAATGAAGTTTAACAAATGCCAAGGTTGAGTGTTGCAGCCAAGTTTGACATAATTTACCTATGGAATATGTAGTGCCCGAATGGAAAGATTCAAATCTGGGGTCAATTCTAACCTGTGTATAACCGGAGAGAAGACCCAGAAAACTATGTTGACAGGAATCTGAACTTTTCTGCCATAATAACCAAGGTTGAAATATTGAAGGACGTATTAGTGACGAATGACTGTAAGGGACAGATCTGTGTGATTATCCCATGTTGGATAAGCGCCCAGATCAGGAATAGAAGGGGAATTCATCTTTTTAGAAGTAGCCAATCCAAAGCAGGTGGTTTGAAAAACAGTAGAATTCAAAAACCGGTGGTTTGGTATAAGGCATGCACGATGCAGTGCTTCTTCGCCGTGTACCTGCCATGCTTTAGAACCCCAAACAGATTTAGGATCAATGGTATCTTTCCACAGCTCATAGCCCCCTACAGCTAATTGATCCATAAAGGACTTTGAATACCATAATTTAGAGTGGGTCAGTCTAACTTTGGAAGCTGACTCAGCAGCCATTTTAAAATTAAAGGCTTCAGGTTTAGATACACTGAAATCGGTGAAAAAATGTACGTATTTTTCTTGAGTTCTGGAGCTGCCTTCAATCGCTGCTGGACAATGTTCCCATTGCGTATAATTAACGCCATTTCTAAATGTATTTGCTTTATGCAGGAAATGATTGCCATAGTGTTGGGAACAGAACAATTCTTCATAATTTGCTGTGTCTAAATACAAATCTTCAGCATCAAAAGCAGCACAATATTTCAAATCAGAAAACAGAGCCCAATCATCAGAGCGTATGTTTTGTTTCACAACATCCCCCATAGAAACACGTAGTACATTGAGGACATTAATCACCTCTGTGGGGCCATGAATTTGAAATTTTCAGCATCCTATACGATCCCATCTAACACAGGCCAGGCAGTAATATTAACAAAAGTCTGGTCTCTCTTCATGATGTGTGATGAGGAGTGGGTGCCAAAGTTCAATCAATTAATCTAATTGCAGATCTTTCGGTTAGATAGTGTCCATTTACTAGACAGAAAAATACAACTACAAACCCAATCGACTTAAACAAAAAAATAGATATGAGCCCCAGCCAAATGTAAGTCCAAGGGGGAATTAAAAAATGTCTTTTAAACCAAACAGCAAAAATAGAAATTTTCGATGGGGCATTTGAAGTTAGAGTTAGTGTCAAATGAAAAACGTGACTGGTCAGCTGCACTTGATTGTAAACCAGGCAACGACACATCTGTGGGATAAGTATACTCAGTATCTTCAACTGGACCACCAGCCGGTGGAGTCAAAGGATTAGTAATTGTATGCATCTCGATGGCAATGTCAGGCCTGTTGGTATGTGCCGGCGCCAAAACAGAATTTCTCAGCATTGCTGGACAAGAGACCGCTGGAGTCCTACTAAGAAGAATCGGCCACTCGTTGTAGTCTGACATTGTCAATAGAGATGTACCGGTTATCCTTGCGACCAGAAAGTGGAGGTAAAAAGACTGTTATTGTACCCTGCACGCCAAGCACTGGAACTGGTGCACGATAAGAGGGGCCGAACTCCTCCTTGTTCTCCACCCTCTCACGGACCAGGTCACCAACTCGAGGTAGCCAGCCAACTACCGGAATCTGAAGTGCAGCATCAGTTGTGGAGGACAAGTGTTCCTTTGCAAGACTGTCTCGGGTCTCTTGTAGATTCTGTAATACAGCAGAATGATAATCTACGTCAAAGGGTGCGGCCGACGCCGCCATGTCTAGACCATCAAGGTCCGGGACAAACCTCTTTATGCCAAAGAGCATTTTGTATGGGGTCCGCCCACTCAGAGACCTTCTAGGGAGATTAAGTGCACGTTGAACGCTATACAAATGGGTCAACCAGTTCCTGCCAGTACCTAAAACCCTAGCTGTCAGGGATTGCTTTAAGTCACGGTTCATTTGCTCCACAACGCTATTGCCCTCAGGCCGTTATGGAGACGAAAATTTGACTTGGACCCCGAAAGATCTCATGGCATCCTTGTACGCCTTAGAGGCGAACGCTGGACCCTGTTCTGAATGGAGGGTACTACATGCAAAAATTCCCACAAAGACTCGCAAATCCCTGATGACAGTTCGACCATCAGCACTCCTTTGTGGCCAAACCAATAGAAAACGTGTGCACGAATCCACTGCAACTAAGATGTACTTATACGCAGTATCAGAGGAGAAAAGATCGCAGTGATCCAAATAAACACACCCCAGTGGTTTATTAGATATGTACAACTGTGTTTTAGGTGGACACGCAGCAGTCGAAGGTTTAATCTGCTGGCAAATACCACAATTAAGGACATAAGCACGACTTTGTTTATACAATCCGCGCCACCAGTAACGTTGTTGTAAGATAGTAACAGTCGCTGAAACGCCAGCATGGGCAGAAGTCATACCTTCGTGAGCGGCTGTTATCAAAGAAAGTCTGCAGTCCGCGTTGGGAATCAATCTGTCACCAACGTCGTTAATTCTCACATAGGGAACTTTTTCAGGACTAAAATGATAAGAGTATTTAGAAGGAAAACCCCGAGGGTAATTATCAACCTTCTCTGTTGCAATTGCTGCCAAGATGTCATCATCAATCTTACTTTTGGATCTTGTAACTGCTGCTACTAGATATGTTGCCACTGCTGTTTTCGCTGCTTCGTCAGCTAAACTGTTGCCTACAGCGTGGACACCTACGCGTTGGTGCCCAAGAGTATGAATTCAGGAATATTCGACTTCCAAATCATGAGGCTCGTGCGAGACACGTTCTGAGATGATTACGTATTAGTATTTCGGGGAATGGGACGAACGAATATAGTAAATGGTACTCATCAGCACAAGCCAAGGAAGCCAGGAATAACTAGGTAACCGCCGGAGCAATTGTCTCTACCTGGACACAGCCCGACCAACCGACCGACTAACTCGGTGAAAACGGACTGGGTCTGTCGACGCGGGTGTGGTGTGGTGCGGTGCGGCCCCTGACCCTTCGCCTGCCCCCCTTTTTTTCTGACTGCCTCGAGCGGATTGTGCATTTACTTTGCCACTGTTCCGCCTTCAATTTTGTGCATTGGCAGATTTGCCCAGCTTCCCTCCCCATCAACAGCAAGTGCCCACAGTTTGGGTCAGAGGAGGCCCTGTGGACCAGAGAAGGAGCACAGGAGCCTTAGAGGACATAGCTATACAGTCCTCCATGAGACACTAGCTGCGCACGAACGTTTTTTTCTGCTCAATCCATAAGCCTAAGGGATACATACGCAGTAATTGAATCGCTTTGAGCATTTTGACCCGTGAAGCTGAAGGAGGGGGTCGCATTGCCACCACTTACCTTGCCGCACTGCAGGAGCCCTGACGCCGTGGTCGCCCCCGCCGCCGAGCAGCTGACATCGCTCGGCCGCGGAGTGGGGCGGACTACAGTTCCCAGCCTGCCTTGGGACACCGCCCACGTCCTGGTTGCCGCGCCTGGAGGCGCTTAAAAGCAGGCAGCTTCCATAGAGGAGCGAGGAGCATTTTGACCCATGAAGCCCAAGGAGGGGGTCGCGTTGCCACCACTTACCTTGCCGCACTGCAGGAGCCCTGACGTTGTGGTCCCCCCCGCCGCTGAGCAGCTGACATCGCTCGGCCGCGGAGTGGGGCGGACTACAGTTCCCAGCCTGCCTCGGGACACCGCCCACTTCCTGGTTGTTGCGCCTGGAGGCGCTTAAAAGCAGGCAGCTCCTTCCACCTCGCGGACGTGCGCGGGCGACGCCGGGTTGAGCCCGGGCAGAGGGCGGGCCGTCTGTGGCCGTCAGGGGCCAGAAGAGGCCAGGCCGGGCCACCCCTCTTGTTAGTAATAACAGGACATCTGTGCGTGAGTAATACTGGTCGGGACTCAGGGTTGATAGAGGCAAGACATCACCCCATTCATTCGAGACTCTACCATTTGACAAGCCACTCATGCTGGGTTTGCATATTGTGAAAGCCGTGTTAAGGGGTGGAGGGGTCTAACACGCTTTTATCCCACGTAGGGTGCAGTGAATGTGTGGTAGGGTGGGGGTGATCAAATACACCTAATATATTAGTATAGGTACTGACTGTAGCGGTGGGAAGTATGACAGGCAAAACAGTGACACGCTCGTTAAGAGCAAAGCGTAGCACCCCCGAGGCTTCTATGGCACACAAAGATGATACTAGTTCTGTATTCCCTGTCATCATGCAGCCTACTGCTATTGATCGTATGCTCAAAGGAGCGCTAGGGGCTGTGTCGAGCGAAATCGAGCGCACAGAGAGGCGCTTGTCTCTAACCCCAGATCCTGATCTTTTCTTAACCACACAAGATCAGGAGCAGGAGGTTGTATTAATCTCACCCCCTAGTCCCTCAGAAACCAGTGAGAAGGACATCTCATGTGCCCAACTCATCACCACCAGGAATAAGGAGGACCTAGGCCCCACCAAACGTGCTACTCTACTTAAAAAAAAGAAATGCGCCCAAAAAAAGCGTAAGAATATAAACAGCCTAATCGCCCACCCCAATCTCCCGAGTAGAAATAATAGTGGGATAGAGCGAGCCACACAGACATCCGCTCAAGCAGATCCTCCAATTTGGTTAACTAAGATCATGTTAGACCTACAGGCCCAAATAGAAACATTGATTACAAACCTGCTGAAGCCGGTGACAAGTAGGCTGGACAAAATTTTAAGTGAACTAAAGAATAGAGAGACAAAAGGCAGCTCACTAGGTGTCTCAAGCAACCCCACTAGCACCCTAGATACTAACCCAGTAATCCAAAGGGCGAATAACATCACTGACATAAGGAACGTGCAAATAACATCTGCACAGATCCACGATGCCCCGGCTACCCTTAGACAAGTGATCAGGAATCATAACCCTAGCGAGAGCGGACCGTACCCTAACAGTGGCCCAGGTGCACAACAATTTGACAAACAGTCCCAACCCCCTGTTGACCCAAAATTAAATGCAGCAAATCACGAAGATAGCTTTATCACAACACATAAGAGATTCCCTACCATAAATCTTCCCCCAGAGTCGTGCCCGTTGGTCGTTGTTTTTGCAGGGGTCCCAGAACTAAAAGAGGACCAGAGAGAATCACATCAGGAGCTTAAAAACAAACTCATCTACTGGCTCACCCAAAACAGACCAATATCTAATAACCAGAATGGGGAAATTCTCTTGGTCAGACGAGTGAATTGGATAGGGACTAGACCTAAGAATATTGAAGGAAACTGCATTATTGCTAACTTTAGGGACAGGGGGGCAGTTGAGCATATTTTAAGACAGGGACCACGGGGACGCACGACGGGCATAACGCCATTGGCACTTAGCTACTTCTATTTGAGGCAGCAGGTACCAAATGAGGGACAGTACACTATAGGGGGACGCGTGGAGGGACGAAATCCTAGTTTAAACGGGGCCCCAATTCGCACACGCCAAGCGACAGATCTCTGGGAAAGAGGACACCCATGCTGGGCAAATAGGTTCACCCCACTAAGGCCGCTATAAGAGATTGATTGACTACTCATTCCACATTCCCCTATTGTGCAGGCTGATATGGATCACACAAAATCCGATCGGATTGACTCGATAGAAGGAACCCCTCCTATACATTGCCTGACCAAAGAAGATGTACAGTCTTCACCAGGGGTGGGTAGGCGCAGGACCCTAGCAAGGACCTCAGGAGCTCCAGACCCTCTTGATGGGGGTTGCCCACAAACGCCCTTAGGGACAGGAATCACAGCCCCTGTACTAAGACAGCAGGATAGTGATTCTCAGAAACTATCCCCCAGGAACAAAGGGGGGTGGGCTAATATCACTCAAAGCATGGCAGGGGCAGGGCCCGTTACTATTGAGAAAGCGGGCCTGAAAATTATATCTTGGAACATAGCAGGTATTGCAGGAAAATTTGACAACAAGGACTGGCGCCAGTATATGGACCATTTCCATATAATCTGCCTACAAGAAACCTGGGCATTGGATAACATCCACCTCCAAATGGCAGGTTATTAATGCTTTTTTACGCCTGCACAAAAAACCTCTGCAGGTAGGGCCAAGGGCGGTTTGATTGTATATGTTGACCTAAATATAGAAGGTAAATGGTCTAACGTGGACTGGTTCGCATGGAACATCCAGGCCCTGAGGTTCAGGAATAAAGGGTTTGGTTTTGTTTTGTTCAATGTGTACAATACCGGTCTCCCTGAAAATGATACTACTATCACGAGGGAATTAGATGCTAAGTTGAAACTAGAACTCGCTCCCGCCCATGGTGCTTTGGCCCCCTCGATACTAGTAATGGGTGATTTGAATTGCCACTTATGCCCGCGGCTGCTCCCGATCAGCGCCAATTGGTCAAAATGCCCAATAGTAAAAGGTCCCCATTTTAGCCACTCCCCAAGTGGTTTAGAATTGGGCAAGCTCTTCCACTCTCATGACCTCGAACACACAGTAGATATGATCCCACTGGGACCGGACGGCACACTCCCCTTTACTTTTAAAGGGAGAGGGTGCTCGTCCTATATAGATTATATTTTTGTCTCTAGAGGTCTAAAAAATCGGATCACTAAAGTAGGAATTGAGTGGAGCCCATTTAGCGACCATAACCCTTTGGTTATGGAGCTTTTGTATCAGGCCAAGCAAAAGAAGAAGGCAGTTAAGGGCACCCTTGAAAGTGTGACGGCCCAGGGCAGAAGACTCAAGTGGGCAAAATTAGATGGGGTCAGATTTTATCGGTCCCTGATGGAAAAAGGCAAGTCACTTATTGATGAGTGTTTAGACCTCTCTGTGGTAGGGGCTCGCTTAATAAACGCGTTTGGACAAATAACTAGCTTGGTGGATGGGCTATTGTTGACCAAGGCCCCCAAGAATACTCACCCCAACTCGCCGAGATGGTTTGATGGGGGTTGTACACGCGCTCTGAAGGATCTAAAATTAGCCCTGAGCAGCACACCGAGGGACCCAGTAAAAGTTAACACTTGCAGGTCAGTATATAGGAAGGAGCTAAAAAGAAGGAAAGTAACACTGCAGGGGGAAGCATGGGCGGCCTTGAGAGAGGCCTCTGAAAAAAGGGGTATTACAGAATTCTGGAGATTAATAAATTCCCCTTGTTTTCAAGACAACAACGCCCCTGAGGTCACAACAAACATCCTACCGGAACAGTGGATAGCTCACTTCGAGGGCCTGTACAACCATGGGGAGGTGGACACCATAGAGGAGAGGGGGGTGAACATACAGAGAATGATGGTGGTATTCGCCCTGGATGAGATTAGAATGGGTATCGAGGGACTTACCAAAAATAAAGCCCCGGGCCCAGATGGGACCCCCCCAGATTTGTTCCTGAGTCACGTGGAATAATGGGCCCCTATTATAACTAGAGTAATAAACGCGGCCATTACGGTCGGTTTGCCTCGGTCCTGGTCATCGGCCATTATTGTACCCATTTTTAAAAAAGGCAACAAAGATGACCCTCAATGCTATCGCCTTATCTCTTTGATAGATGTTACCGCCAAAATCCTGGGCAGAGTAATCCTGAATTGATTGACTGAGTGGGCCGAGGATAATATCATCTCAGATGCCCAGTACGGTTTTCGGATCGGTAGGTCCACCAGCGATCAATGCCTGAACCTATACATGCTGGTCGCAAAGTATACTAAAACCAGCAACGAAGCCATGTATTTGGGGTTTATGGATTTGGCCGCTGCATTTGACCATGTCAATAGGAATAAGCTATGGGTAATGATGAACCAACTCGGAATTGACCCAGGGATAATCTGCATACTGAGGGAATTGCACAGAGATACCTCCGCCAGGGTACGCTATAACAAGGATGGGGGATTGACAGAACCCTTTAGCTGTACTAGTGGCGTGAGGCAGGGATGCATTTTAGCTCCTTTTTTGTTTTCGTTATATATTAATAATTTGGAACAATCTCTTAATCTAAAAACAGATTGCCCAAGGGTTGGGAAACGTAATATATCTGTGCTGTTGTACGCAGATGATGCGGTGCTTCTGGCACGAACCCCCAAAAGTCTGCAGACCCTAATTGATGGGTTCGTCAAATTCATGGAGGCGCTAGACTTGTCTGTCAACCTAAAAAAATCATATGTAATGTCAGCAGGCCACAAACCACGGACTGGCTTCACTTACAGAATCGGCACCCACACATTAGAAAGGGTGCATTCGTTCTCATACTTAGGTGTGCTCTTCGATGAGTCACTAAAATTCACACCTCTTGCGCAGGAAAGGTGTGGCAAATTGGTGGTATCATCTGGGGCAATTTCAGGTTACGGGAGGAGAGTTGGCCGCTGGTGCCCGGAACAAACAATGAACCTTTATGGCTCAATGTGTTGTCCAAAAACTATGTACAGCTCAGAAGTATGGGGTTTTATAAATCTGGATGGACTACAAAGGGAAGAAAATAAAATATTCCGCTCAGTATTGAAAGTCCCCAATTGTACACCAGCTCTCATAGTCCACAACGAACTAGGAAGACCCTACTTAGAGGATCTGATCAAGTTTAGACCAATCCTGGCTTGGCTCAAATTATGGACGAACCCGGAAGCAGCATTGAGCAGGCTGATTATACAAGATTGCCTTGATAGAGATAAACATCTGAATATCCCATGAATCAATTATGTTAAGATTAGTTTGGAAAGTTTGGGTCATCAAGAGCTGTACTCAAACCCCTCACTGATTACTGCTCAGGATAAGCTTAACCTGAAGAGACTTTTTATGGAATCAAAAGTATCGGGCAGGGTTTTACTAGAAGGGAGCAAACCAACAGTGAGCATTTACAGTAGGCTTGAAACCACTGAAGGGAGGGAACCGTATCTCTGTGTCTTGTACAATGCCCAAGAAAGATTTTTAATGTCACGTTTTAGGCTCCATTTTTTACCTTATTTGTTAGCTGTTCCAGCTGGATTTAGTAAATCAATTGAGCAGAAGGGTGCCTGCGGCTGCGACAATAGGTCTCCGCAGGACACCCTTCATTTTGTACTTTTATGTCCCATATACACAATTCCAAGACGCAGATTTTTAAAAGATATTTTAAAAAAGGCAAGGTTCACCCGAGCCAAAGAGGCACTGACCTTTCTTCAAAGGGCTAGTGACCCGCTAACACTATGTGCGGTGATAAGTTTCCTGAAATTTGCACTTAGACTCAGGGTAACTAGAAGCCAGCATTAATTATGAATACTGTAGACTCGCCAACTTGTCAGTTTGAATAAGCTATCAAGAAGGATTTTCTGTGATTAATGAACTAATGGTATGTATAGAGACTCGTTCAATGTTCTGTAAATTTATTTAATACTGTTTTAACTGTATATATGTGTACTCTTTTATGATGGTTTTTAACCACCGAATAAAGAACTATTGAATTGAGTATGAATTACATTCACGAACGGCAGACGTTTAAGTTCTGCGACTCAAACCCAAAGCATTTTATGCCTGATTGTGCTACCTTTGAAATCATTATACTCATTTTGAGACCAAAAGAATAAATTGTCGTTGAAATACTGAACACAGTAAAGAGTCACTCACTATAAGAGTAGTCACTCAAGGATCAGCAAACTCCAGTGCAAGCACCAGAGCACAAAGCTCTGCCAACTGGGTGGTACAAACACCCAATGTCTGCGTGTGTACGACATCAGACTTTAATTCCCCATTTACGAAAGTACCAGCCACTATTGCTCAGGCCACTTAATAAGCATGTTTAGATTCCGTCGCCGGTTGCGTCGAACCGTCAGTATAGATGAAACAATGGTAATCCTCAAGCGGGTGCAAAGACATAGGAGCTGGATGAACAAATTCATACTGCAAATACTCCTGAGTCTGCAATGAGGCATCCAAGATGTAAGTGACATCCGGAGACGTCAAAGAAGTGGCCCATTGTATCAAACGCAGATGCAAAGCTTTAGAATTTGGTACACTGGCTTTTGTCACTGCCTCTAGGGCAGGATACGGTGTGACAACCAACATGTGTTTCCCTTGCAACAGTGCTCTCTCTTTCAGAATCTCCATCTGCACTGCAGTCAAAACTTTTCCGACAGTGGAAAAGCGCATTTCACCCGAAGTGTACAGGTGTGACTTGTAAGCAATAGGGACTGTGTCTCCCTCATTGAACGTTAAGTACGTGAAATCCACTGCGCCAGGCACAATTCTTATTACCAGGTTAGTGTGGTTATCACACGTCAGTAAGTATTTAGAAGCAAGAAGATCTGCCTGCAAAGATTGCAGGATAGCTGAATGTTCTGGCAGCCAGCTCGATTTTGAAAAAATAGGTTGTACCAAGGCATATGGCGGCTTGATACGCTGGGTATAATCAGGAATGTAACTACGCCCGAAATTCAAAAAACCCAGCAAACATTGTAGTTTTTTTCAGAGTTGTGGGAGCGCGCAAACATACGCATTTCTCCAGGAAGTGAGGTGCTAAACCTCGACCTTCTTCGTTGAGTTCATAGCCCAAAAACAATACTGTATACTCTGCAATGTGTGATTTTGCCAAGTTAAATTTGTAACCGATGTCCTTAAACATCATGATGCGGTGAACGCAACACAGATGCGGCCATAATTAGTCGTCTGTGAGATGGATATCATCAACATACGAGTACGTATCAGGGTCAATGCTCTCAAACAGAGACTACACGCGTTGCAAAGACACCAGGGCTGTTTTTGTAGCCCATGGCTAATCTTTTGAACTGTTTGTTTGCCGCCAGAAGTAGAGGCTGTCCACTGACTGCTAATAGAGGACAGTTTATGGCTATAAAAGCCATTGGAGATGTCAAGTGTGGTCTTAAACTTTTTTCTCACGAGACTATCAACGATGGCAGAACTGTGGGTGTTTTGTACCGCGCAGGTCCGACAAAGAGTTCAAATGCCGATAATTCAAAACTAGGTGGTACGACCCATCAGGTTTGGTTACTGTGAAAAGAGGATTATTCATGGGTGACACACATGTTTCAATGACACCTTGATATTCTAATTGTTCAAGGATTTCTTCGACGTGAGATCTAGCTTTGCGGCGCATGGGATATTGCGGTTGTGGCTGGAGCATAGACCGTAATGGAATCTCATGGCTTGGCGACAATTTATCCCACCCAACCTGAGTACGGTACAACGCCGGAGCAAGCACTTGTACCCACTCTTCTGCAAAGTTCTGAGCTTGCTCCTTCGGCACAGTGTGCGCAAAAGATGGGAGGATTACCTCCCCCCCTCTGGGAGCGACCAAAACGAAAGCTGGGGGCCAGTCTGCCTCTGCTAACAAAATGTCATATGTAGAGGTCAGATTTTCCCAAAAAATCCCTTTTATGGTACGTTGTATGTCACCTTCTATTAAAAGGACTATGTCATATAGTCTGTCAGGGGGAGCCACTCTAGTGTCAGCAGTTTCTACAGTAATAAATGTCAGTTGCTGTCTTCAGATATGGATGCAGTGCTTGCCGCACTATTGTAACCTCCGCTGCGCTGTCTAGCAGCGTTAGTGCCCATGTCCGGTTCCGAAGCTGCGTTCTCACTATCTGTGGCATACCTCGCTGTTAGTGCAGCAACCTTCTTTTTCTGAAACTGGGGCCGTTGACGTGCAAACTCTTCCTGCTTGCCTTTACCATCAGCCGGGCAGGGCTGTTTACGTCCTTGTGGAGCACCCCGACCTTTGCCACATTCGTACGTTGGCCCCTCTGTACTTTTGGCTACTGGTACAACCCTTCAACTTTTGTGGTGTGTGATTTTTGGCTGTTTAGTGAACCCGTATAGGTCCTCAGGTTGGACCATCTGTATAATTTTTGGCTGATTGGTAAGCCGCCTGTGGTGATGCCCACAGGTCTTTTATGTTCTTGACCTCTGCTGCGGGTTTTCACTAAGAGGTGTTCCCCTGTTTTTTTTCGGGACGTGTCATACCCTAGGTGGGGTACTTGTAGGCTATTGGATAGCTCTGTCCTAAGCTGGGCAGGTATGGATACCTTCTCGGGTTCCTTGCGTTTCCAGGCGTCACTGTATACCGCTTGGTGCAGTCTTTTTTTTTTTTCCTTCCGCCTTAGGGCAGCTTGCGCTGCTCCAGGTTCTGTCCCGCTCAGTATCCGCTGGTGTTTCTATCCTTCTTCTGCAGGGTTTGCCTGTCTTATATTTTGCCGTTTGTGCTGTGGGATATCTGCTTCTGTGTGTTTTGCCTTCCCTCTTCAGTCGCTGGCTCGCCAGACCGACTTTTGTCATGCCGTCTACGGCGTCGTGTCTTGGTGTTTCCACCTTATCCAAGGTTTCGGCCTGGTCCTCTGCTTTGTGTTCCAGGGGGGCTAGGTTATTCCGGGTGTTCGCCTGTGTTCTGGTTGGCGGCTTTAGGTCTGTACTACATATTTCTCGCTTCCCAGGGGTCGCTTCGTTCCCTCCCCCCAGCCTTCCCTCCCCCCAGCCCCTCCCCCCCCCGGCTGCTTCTTGGGGGGGGGTTCTTCTTCTCTTTATCTTCTGGCCGGTTACACTACTCTTTGTGGGCCGGGTTGTGCCACTGGGACGGTCCTTCTCTGGGCCTTGTTCTGGGGTTCCCTTGCCTCTGTCTTCGTCTTGCTCTCGGCTTGTTCTGGGCACACTACTTCATAGTATTTACCAGCTGCCTGCTGCGCACGCCTGGTAGTTATGGTCCACATCCATGAGCCTCGGCGTGTACCCGTGTGCTCCTGTCCCTTGCTTTGCGAGACTGTCTTCCTTCTCAAGTTTGCGCTTATCGGCTGTGGGGCCGTTCCTGCCTTGTCCCCTGCCTCGGGGCTGATATCCGTTCAGCTGTCCCCTTCGCTGTGTGTGTTCTCCTGAGGTGGGCTCTGCCTCCGTTCCACCTCTTCTTGTATTTTGTGGGTGGTTCTTTTCTTCCTTTGGTACTCGCTTAGTGCCGTCTGTCCCTCTGGGTTTTCTGGCGGACGCCCTTTGCCCTTCGTGTAGGCTTGTGGTATCCTGGCCTTCTCCTTGTTCTTGCTTACTTCTGCTCTGTGGGGGCTGGGCCGTACTTCCTGTCCCCATGACCCATCCCCTGTTGGGGCCCTGTGTTCCAAGCTGGTGAGGTTCTCTCGCAGACCCTCCTCCCCTCTGGGTATGGCTAGGATATCTATTCTACGTTAAGGAATCTGTGGCTAGTAGTCTCTATCAGATGTACAAGTTACTTTCCTTCGGTAACGATGTATCTGGTAGAGACGATTCTAGCTGCAGATTCCTTCACGGCCCGCCCTTCCTCCCCATTCTGGGAGGACCCTTTAGCTTGGTCTTCTGCACTCGCCTTCCTCCGGGTGGCTTTGTCTTCTGCGGGTACCCTCTTTCACTTCCTCTCTGGCAGGATACTTCGTTCTGTTTATTTATTCCACTCCTTTTCTGGTAATTGGACGGTAAGTTCATGTGTACTTCTGCATCCCTACACCCTGGTTATTCCAGTGTGGGCCCTACTCATAATCTTCTCCCTTTTTTCATTGCTTGGGGTTTCTGCCTCCTCTGCAGTCCTCTGGGTTGGGGTCTCTTGGCTGTCCCTTACCTCTTTACAGGGGATACGACACTCCTTGATGGTGTTGTCTTGGGGTGTTTTGTCGTTACTCATCTGTTTCGGACTTGTTGCCCTTCACTTTTATAGATTGTGGTTGCAGACTTTGTCTGCCACGACATTTTTCACAGGTCTTTCTGCCTCCAGGAAGGATATCGCCTTCACTTTGCAGGGTTGCTTCTCAGAGCGGTGCTCTGCTCTTTCCCTTCCATGACTTCAGTCACACAGTGCTTGTCACTGTCCCTAATGGTGCTGTTCCTCACCATTCGCTTCTTCCCTTTCTGTTTCACTGATTTTTTTCGCACACTGTTCCCATACTAACACAGTTTTGTTTGTGATGGCTCCGCGTTCTCCGAAGAAAACTGACGTCAGCGTGCCGGGGTGGGACTTGTGACCTCGCTGACTTCACGACCGCGGACAACATCCGGGCGGAGTTGCGTGGTGCCGACCCACGGCGCGCAGAGATGCTGTGGCAAAAGTTTTTCCGGATCCTGTCTCACGTCTGTGGATATTTCTACGTTAAGGAATCTGCAGCTAGATTCGTCTCTAACAGATACATTGTTACCGAAGGTAAGTAACTTGTACATCTATATGCTGCAGACAGATGCTTAAGCAAGACGTAACATTTTCCATTCAAAAGGTGGCAGAACCATACAAGGAAAAGCAGTCTTTTATCAAGACCCATGCCACCTGTGGGCTAAAGATCTTTTTTGAACACCAACCTTAACCTTAAGACTGACACCTTGTAAGAAGCCTTTAGAGTGCAAGATTTAAGTCTCCTTCTCAGCTAAGATTCTGAGCCAGAAATGTGCCTGTTATTTTCCTAGAGAAAGCTGATATCTAAGAATGCTCCAACTAGAGTGAAGGAGACTGATTAGTGCCCGCTTAGTATTTATACCCCCTGGACACGCATTGTGGTGAGAATAAATAGGTTATTTTGAACTGTGCTAACCTAAGTGCATTGAGCATACTATAGGGGGTTAATCCATACCTGAGCCTTTATTCATGCTACCATAGAAATTCGTACCAGGAGGGAATTGTCACCTAGCCTAGAGAAAAGGAAACCCAGAGGAAGAAGAAAAGGATAGCCGATTGAGACTGTTAGCCTACCACACAGTTCACTAAATGATGCCTGGTTATTACTTGTGTAGTATTTCGTTTTGGTGTGTAATAGTGTACTTTTCCTTTTAAAAGTAAAGCACTGTTGGACAGTCTGTTATTGTGCTGTTGTGTGGTAGTTGAGTTCTGAGCTCGAGCACCACCCACAATACCTTTCTGCTAAGCTTAGCTGCTTGCCATTGCTGCAACTGCCCAGGGCTATACTTTGCCCAGTTTACAGACCCATAGATGGATTGACCTCTGGAAATCAGAGGTAAATAACTTCAACGCTAATGATTGAGGCCCAGTAGCTCTTGCTTGGCCAATGGGCTGCCCCGATTGGGGTCTGGCAGATGAGATTTATTTTCTATTATGATTATTTATACTATTCTGTACAGTATTTCATTTGTCTGCCTGTCCTTTTTTGTTCTTTCTCTAAAATATCAGCTTATTTCACATTTCCTATAAATCTGTCTGGTTCATGTGACTTCACATTTCCCTCAGGGGCGTAACAAAGGCCCCCGCAGCCCCGCGGTGCGGGGGGCCCCCGAGCTGCAGAGGGCCCCCACAGGTACAGCTGCGAAGTATGGTTATCAAAAGGCAAGCATAGAGACTTTGAATACAGAAAACACCGCCATTCCCAATTAATGTTTTCTAAATTACCGTTTCCTGCAATTTTCTGTCAAGATGGTTTAAAATAGAAGTGCACAAGTCTTCATTAGGATCATGTGAGGCCACTTCCTGTGATGTCATGGGGGTCAAGGGCAAGTGACGTTACATCTTCCACTGCTTTCATTTTCAGATTGCTACTGCACCGCTTGCTCATATTAGGACATTTTTGTTTACAGAAGCCACCTACCTAATAGGAACTCATTGAGGTGACTGGAGACAGCAGGCACCACGCCAGAAATAAATCTGTACAATAGTGCAATTGTACAAATATCACCCTCAGTAGATGAGCGAGCGCTAGTGCACCACACTGAGAAAGGGGCATCCCACCGCATGCAAAACATGGATCCAGTATCTATGACATTATTGTAGCTTTCCTGCAACAAAAGTTGCCTTGCACAAAACAGGACATTCTGTTATTTGCCGGACACCCATTCATTCACCAAATGTTTCTGGAATATTTCCAAACTGTTGATCTGGAAACCCCTCCTTCTTGTCACAATGGGAAAAGGAGATTCCTAGAAAGTGTTCAAGTTAAGGGCACAACAAATCTGCTCCACAGATTGCTGCCTGTGCAATGCTATAGAGACATTGCAGAGCCAACCTGTGTTTCGGGCTTTCACTGGTTGGTTGAGGCAACACGCTTCAAAGGGGCCTGCTCCTTACTAAACACCATGTGAACAAGCTCTATTGCCACATTATCCAGTATTAGGGTATCTTTCATAGATTCACATGCCTGAATCATTCCCCGTCGTCGGGATGGGAGTCACCGGTAAATAACAAAGCAATGTCTAGAAGACATAGAGTAACAGGCCCCAAAGGGCCTTAGCTTAGCAAGCTATCCACGTCCTTATGTAAAAAGGACCAAAGTTTGGCCAGTAGCCAATCAGCTAGCACCACCCTCTAGAACCCTCCTGGAAGGAGCTCTAGTCCCTCAGATTTTCTACCGCACGTCGTGCTAAGGGAGTCTCCACTGAGCTCTGCTCATTGCTTCTGGATTTCCAGTGCTTTCACTCAAAACTTTCTTGATTTGTCATGGCTGATACTAAGAAAGGACTCTTTAGATCCTGTGCTTCCTGTGGGAAGAAACTGCTTCACGTGGATGATCAGCATAAGGACTGTCTTTATTGTCTGTACCCCAGCCACAGCGCCAAAGACTGCAAGGTATGTCGTACCTTTTCAACTAAGACCCTGAAGGATAGAGAGGGGCGCCTTTTAATCTGGCTGCAAAGGCTGAAGGACAAGGACTCTGGTGTCCTCTGAGGAGAGTGAGAGTTCTATTTCTTCTCACTCCTCACGCAAACGACCAAGGGCGTCATCTCCGGGCCCTTCGTCGCAGCCACCTCTTAAGAAGACACACAGTCTTCAGAGGTTCTGGCCTCGCCTCTGCCAGGAATTTCCTCTCCTCCAGATGTCCAGGTTACTTTTAAAAAGCCAGTTTCTGCCCCGTCGCCGACGACAACCTCGTCGACGGTGGCTCCATCGACAAAAAGACCTCAATCGACGGCAGTCTGTGTAACGTCGACGACGACGATATCGACTGTCACGTCCCATTCAATGACCACATCGACAACGACGACACCATCGTCGACGGCAGGTAAAATGATTTCGTCGACGCTGAAGATCAGAAAATTGTCGTCGACAGCCAAGCCGCCGACGACATCGTCGACAGCAGGATCGTCGCCCGCCTCATCGTCGAAGAAAACATCGTCGACGAGACCTTTGCCGTCGACAAGTACACCGTCGACGAGACCATCGTCGTCGACGCCATCGTTGACAAAGAAACAATTCTCATCCTCCTCGCTGACGACGACGCCGCCGTCGATTACTTAGTCGACGCTGTCTCACATGCCTATTACACCGCCTACCATTCTACCGTCGACGGATATTGACTCTGAGACGCCCAATACATATGTGCACCTCAAAATCACCAAACGAGCACTAACTCCGGCCCTTACATCGCCCAGTAGGGTCTCTACCTTACCGCCTGCTCAGCTTTTTGAGGAGGAAGATTCAGGGGACGACAGTATGTTCCCAGCTGCGACAAGCCCTTCACAGCTACATGTGAAATACCACGATACCTCAGACTATGAGGACATGGATCAGGATTATCAACAGGTTTCACCTCCACAATATGTGCAGCCACCACCTTCCATGGTTTGCCTGCCTGCATCACTGGTCACGGATCTCCAATTCCTGATCACGGACTACAAACAGCGGCTTCCGGCGCCTCCTCCGACGCCAGTTGCGCCGCCAACACCAAGGCCAAGACCGCCGCCATTGGTACTGCAATCAGAGCCTACTCCAACGCCACTTCCTCCCACAACAGATGAGGAAGAGCCTGAAGAGGGAGAACTTCAGGAGGTCCATTCTCAACATGACGAATGGGATGATTACATCCTTCCCTGCCAGACTTCTCCTGCCCCTACCACGGCCGACTCGCCTCCAGAGGATATTGGCGGCTTCCATAACATCGAGAGAGCGGCCCAGCGCTTTCAAATTCCAATGCCCTCGCATCAACAAGACTGTTTCCTTTATGATTTTAAGGAACCCTTTAAGAAGTCCGTACGGGCAATTCCACTTACAGACTACATTTGGGAACAAGGAATTAAAATGATGCAACATCCTTCCTCTGTTCCTCCAGTGTTACCACGCCTGGACAAAAAATATAAAGCGCCAGACACAGCTCCGGCTTGTTTCACGGGCCATCCGAAGCTGGATTCGGTCATTACGCAGGCCGCACAGAGGGAGGTCAAGCAACCCGGCTGCTCTAGTGACAGCTCCACCTGATAAACAGGGCAGGCGCTTAGACACCATAGGCAAACGTTTTTCTTCAATGTCGGCCTTAACAGTGCGGGCCTCTAACGCCCTGGCACTTTTGGGGCGTTATAATCGTCAAATGTGGGCAGACATTGCACCATACATGGCAGACCTGCCAGAGGAATCCAAAGAAGATGCAAAAAAGATCTTGCTCGTGGGAGAAAGACCTGCCTCTGAAATAATAGACTGTGCAATGGATATTGCTTCCACGGGTTTCCGACAACTAGCGGGCGCAGCAGTTCTCCGACGCCAGGCTTGGCTAAAGGCAACCTCCTTCAGACCGGAGGTCCAGACCAAGTTGTTGGACATGCCGTACGATGGGCAACTTCTGTTTGGCACCCACATTGATGAGGCATTACAGGGGATTAAAAAAGATACGGATACTGCCAGGGCATTGGGTACCTTACAATTCCGGAACCCTTCCTTTCGGGGTTCCAGGGGAAGAGGTCAATCCTCTGGTAGGGGAGAATTCCACCAACTCTCTTCATTCTCCTCCTCCCAGCAACACCGTCCGCAATATCAACAGCGACAACAATCCGCATACACAAAGTCCTCCTTTCGTGGTAAAGGTGGACGCCAAAAGGGAACCGCCCGATGGCAATGACTTCCAACTACGGCCGGTCTCCACCTTCTCGCCACCCTCGAAGATAGGCTGCAAAATTTCCCACTTTCTCCACAACTGGCAAAGAATTACTACGGACCGTTGGGTTCTACAATTAGTACAATTCGGCCATTCCCTGGAATTCATACAAATCCCTCCTCACACCCCTCCCCGCCCAACACTTCACAAAAACCTACGTCTGTTACTTTTGGAGGTGAAGACTATGCTCCAAAAAGGAGCTATAGAGCGAGTTCCCCCAAACCAACGGGGAAAAGGGTTCTACTCCCGCTTCTTCCTCATCCGGAAAAAGGAAAAAAAATGGAGACCAATATTGGACTTACGGAATCTAAACAAATATCTGAAACAGCAGTCGTTTCGTATGGTCACCATTCAGGAGGTATTACATCTACTCAATGCGAACGACTACATGGTGTCGTTAGACCTGCAAGACGCCTATTTTCATATTCCGATACATCGCAACCACAAGAAATTCCTACGATTCGTGGTGGCCGGCAGACATTACCAGTTCCGGGTCCTGCCGTTTGGCCTCAAATCGGCGCCCCGCATTTTCACCAAATGTCTAGCTCCAGTGGCGGCCTACCTACGCCATCACCATCATCAGGTCTTTCCTTATCTAGACGACTGGCTGGTCAAGTCTCCATCTCTTCAGGGCGCGTCCAGGTCTTCCAACGCCTGTCTAACGCTCTTCGATTCACTAGGGCTAACTCTCAATCACGAGAAATCCGTCCTTCAGCCGTCTCAGCGCATGAACTTTCTGGGCGCTACTCTGGACACGGTACTACGGAAAGCTTTTCCATCGCAGGAACGCAAAGACAAGCTGCAGTCGTTAGCTCTCTGGATAATGTCCGAAAAGACTCTGTCAGTGCGTCTCTTCAAATCCCTTCTCGGGATGATGTCTTCTTGCATTCTCTTGGTTCCGCATTGCCGTCTCCATATGCGACCCCTTCAAGAAGAACTGTCGGATCAATGGGTACAGGGTCCTTCAACGTCATCCAGGTCACCCCTGTGATCAGGAAGGCTCTACGATGGTGGGTGTGTCCCCAGAACCTTTCAAAAGGCTTGCCTTTCTTGCTTCCTGCAGCACCTCACATAATCACCACGGATGCTTCCCTGGAGGGCTGGGGGGCTTTCCTTCAGGAGCTTCAGATAAGCGGGAAATGGTCCCCTACAGAGAGGGCACTTCATATCAATCTCCTTGAGCTGCGCGCAGTCTACCTGGCTCTGGTGGCTTTCCTCCCAAGAATCAAAAACTCCATGGTGCTTGTCAGAACAGACAACACGACGACAATGCACTATTTGAACAAGCAGGGAGAAACACGCTCGCTGACACTCTCTCGAGAATCACAAAAAATTTGGAGTTGACTACTCAGTCACAACATCTCTCTTCGAGCAGATTATGTGCCAGGTGTCCACAACGTGTTGGCAGATTCCCTCAGCAGAAGGCAGTCAACATGCCACGAGTGGGAACTGGACCAGCAAGTCCTCAACAGCATCTTCGATCAATGGGGCACCCCTCTTCTGGACCTATTCGCCACCCAGAACAACGCCAAATGCCAACACTTTACAAGTTGGCATCCCCAACGAGGGTCTCTGGGGAATGCCTTTTCGATAGCATGGTGCAACGTCTTTGTGTACGCCTTTCCGCCGTTTCCCCTGATTCCCAGGGTGCTACCGAAGATGAAAGCGGAGCCCTGCACTCTGATATTGATAGCCCCAGCTTGGCCACGCCAGCACTGGTTCACGGAGCTTCACCTCCTCTCCCTGGAAGCTCCAATCAAACTGAAACCGTTTCCATGTCTGCTAACGCTCCACAATCAACAGGTTCAGCATCCGGATCCGGCATCTCTCAGGTTATCTACATGGCTCCTGAGTTCAGAGAGTTCCAGGGCTTAGACATTCCTCCGGATTGCAGACAAATCCTAGCTCGGGCTCGAGCGGATAGCACCAACAGAACATATTCATTGAAATGGAAACGATTCTGCATATGGTGCAAAACAAACAGGTTACACCCTCTTTCTTCGACCCCGGAACAGATTTTACTGTACCTCCTGCACCTTGCAAAATCTGGTCTAGCTCATGCCTCCATCAAAGTACACCTAGCAGCGATATCTCGCTTACGGAGATCCTCTACAGGTCCATCCTTATGGTCTCACAGACTTATCAAACAATTTCTTAAAGGGCTGTTCAGAACTTTTCCTCCAGTAAAGCCTGTACCACCGGCTTGGCATCTTAACACGGTTTTGGCTCAGCTGATGAAACACCCGTTTGAGCCAATCCACAGAGCAGACCTTAAGTATGTATCCTGGAAGATTGCACTTCTACTGGCCCTTACCTCAGCAAGACGAGTTGGAGAACTCCAGGCGTTCTCCATCCAAGACCCTTTCATTCAGTTCAAACGGGACAGGGTCATTCTTCGAACAAATCCGAAGTTTATTCCTAAGGTTCCGAGTCAGTTCCACCTCAATGAACCTATCATACTACGTTCATTCTTCCCGAATCCACAAACTGGTGCAGAAAAGACTCTTCATTCATTAGATATAAAGCGCTGTCTCAAGTTTTACATTGATAGAACTAAAACATTTCGGAAGTCTAATCAACTTTTTGTGGCATACAGTAGGCCTAGAAAAGGGCTTCCGCTCACCAAACACAGTATCTCCCGCTGGATCTCTTCAGCCATCACCTTCTGTCACCAACAGGCAGGACGTCCACTGCAATCAGCAGTTCGTGCCCATTCCACAAGGGCGATGTCTACTTCCATGGCACTGTTTGCAGGAGTGCCCATTGTGGACATTTGTAGAGCGGCCACATGAAAGACGCCGCATACATTCACCAGGCATTACTGCCTGCACACGGAGATCATAAAGGATGCTGCAGTGGGTCAAGCGGTACTCAGTCATCTATTTCAATAAAGGTGAGCCCTTTCCTTTTTTCAGCCCGCCATCCTGGTCTCTTTACACACATTTCGCACTGTTATGTTTACATTACCTGAGTCATAGTTCTCTGATACTTTATCTATCACATGGATATGTTATTATCTAGTGACTGTATATTTACTGTACCTGCCGAACTGTGCTTTGTATTGCTTACTATTCTGATTCAGGCATGTGAATCTATGAAAGATACCCTAATACTGGATAAGGAACGCGTTACTTACCTGTAACTGCGGTTATCCAGTATTGGTATCTTTCATAGATTCACATGCAACCCACCCACCTCCCCTGGAAGGGCTCTCTTGGATCTCTCAGTGATACAACTACTTAGCACTGTGCTTACGAAAATCTGAGGGACTAGAGCTCCTTCCAGGAGGGTTCTAGAGGGTGGTGCTAGCTGATTGGCTACTGGCCAAACTTTGGTCCTTTTTACATAAGGACGTGGATAGCTTGCTAAGCTAAGGCCCTTTGGGGCCTGTTACTCTGTCTTCTAGACATTGCTTTGTTATTTACCGGTGACTCCCATCCCGACGACGGGGAATGATTCAGGCATGTGAATCTATGAAAGATACCAATACTGGATAACCGCAGTTACAGGTAAGTAACGCGTTCCTTCCCACCCAACCCATGGTTCTTTTGTGAAAGGACATTCCCTCTGTGTGCTTCGAAGAGAGGAAAGGCACTATTTGAACTCCCATATATCAACATAACTAAAACTATCTTTGTTGTTTAAAACTTGCCTCCACAGAGTTAATGGCACTGTAAGGAAATCCTGCTATTGCCCAACGCAACAGTATTCATTTTACTGATATTAGGAGGATGAACATACATTGTTGGCAAACCGATCAACCCAGTAAACAAATTATTTCTCACAAACATGCCCTACAGAGCCAACAGAAATCTTGTGTGTAAGACCATCCAACACCCTCGCATGCCCAACAAAGCATGAAAGTAAGCAATGGAAAAATTCTCTGGTAACACCATATTATTCAACACAGCTATATGGACAATACACAACTATTCATTGATATTGAGTGAAATAAACGGCAACGTCCTGTTACTCACCCAGATGCAGAAACACACAGGGGCCTATTTACAAGCCCTTTGCGCCGCTGGTGCGTCACTTTTTCCTATATTAAAAATGACGCAACAGTGGTGCAAGGGGCTTGTAAATAAGCCCCACAGTGCTGTGATTCCAAGCAATCTTTGGCACAGTGGGAACACACGGGCAGATTTACAATAACTGGCACATCCCTGCATATTAGCAGGGATGCGCCAGTTATTTTGCGTGACCCAAAAACCTCCTTGCACCACCATGGATGCGCCGCGTTTACAATGCGGCGCACCGTGGCGTAAGGATAGACAGCTGCGTGACGCATCTGTTGGCGTAAGGGTGACGCTGGGCTGGAGTTGTGTCGCAAGCGCGACACAACTCCAGCACTGCTCACCGGTGCCCTATACCTAATATGCTGCGTCACTCCTTACGCCTGCTTCAAGCAGGCATAAGGATTTGACTCAGAAGGGACGTAAAAGTGACTCAGTGAAATATTGTAGATTTCACTGCATCACTTTTACGGGGCTTTCTTGCGATGGAACGCCCCCCTGCATACATTACACCTGACGCAGGTATAATGTAGCACTGGGCTTTACAACGTGACGCATCTCACTAGATGTAAATATGTTGCATAGTGGCGCATTGTTTACGCCGCCGCTGCGTCACAAAAGTGACGCAACAGCGGCGTAAAAGTGTCGCAAGGGGCTTGTAAAGCTTCCCCACAGTGTCTTTCCTTTAATCAAAAAGAAAGGTCACTAAACACCAAGCAGAACAAAGCTTCTAAGTGCTGTAAAACCTACTGAACAATGATTGGCTACCGCGACTCCGGACAGATGGAAAACCAAGAGCAGTCCCCTCTGGGCTGCAGAGAGGCTTCAACGGCACACAAATTGTAGACTTGTGCTGTAAGAATAGTCATCATTAATATAAATGGGATGACCCAGAAAAATGTCAGAGGACCTGGGTATTAATTGGTACAGAAAACAATTGGTCCTAGATAATATGGTTAAATAATACAATCAGTGATAATCATGTTTCTTATTCATAAATGTTTGAATCCTGAAATAAAAAAAAGGAAAAAACAAGAAAAAGCAAGGCCAAATACATTCAAATTAAGACAGTACCCACTGGTATAATTATGCCGAAGAAATAATTTATTCGTAGGCAATTGTCCATAGTTCAATTCAAAGCATACATTTTACTTGAACAAAAACGAGGGAAGCGGGGGGGGGGGGGGGGGGGGGGGTTACTACCAGGCAGTGTGAAGAAAAGTGAAGAGTTGGTGCTCATGTGAAAGAAAAAAGAGAATTAAGAACACAATATTTTTACAATATACAATATCTAAGACCGAAGTCTTTAGGTTTATCAGGCCTGCCCCTACGGTCATTCAGAACTTTAGACGTTCTTATTCTTTAGTCACATCACAGTGATACTTCATCTGTGACCATGGTAGAGGGGTGGGGGTACATAGAGTACAGGCCAAATGGGGGGAAATTCATCGACGTTTCGACCCAGCGTCTGTAAAGACATGTAAAGTGATGTGCAAAATCACACAGGAAAACCTGTGGGATGAACCCTTTCAGGACGAAAACCCTCACCCACCATAGGTGGCATGCTTCATCATTTGGGTTTCTCCTCTCGGTGAGGAGTACAGGGTGGGTGGAGGAGATGGACTAGAGGGAGTGATGAACAGAGAGAGGCAGCAACAGAGAAAGAGAATGAGGGGGACAGGAGTGGACATAAGTGATGGAGAAGAGACCTTTGTGTGGTCGAGAACGGAAGGAAAGAGTGCGAGAGATAAAGATAAAAGGGGAAGGAAATGACAAAGCAAGAAACCGGAGTGAGTGATAAAAAGGAAGTGATGGAGAGACTCGAAGGAGATGATCTGATGGAGACATACAGGGAGGAGAGTGAGTGATAAAGAGTGAGCGATGAGAGGGACAAAGAGGATAATATATGAGGAGGAGAGTGATAAAGAGACGACGATAATATTGTCTGATGGAGACACGCACAGAGGAGAGTGAGTGATAGATAATGATTGACGGAGAGAGACAGCGAGGATATTTTGTGATGGAGACACAGGAGAGTGAGTGATAGAGAGGAAGTGATGGAGAGAGACTCGAAGGGCATAATCTCACCTGAACCCACAGACCACAACCCTTGAAGAAGCACTGATATCCTCTGAAGCAGACCTGTGGACAGTGGAGTAGGCAGACCTTTTGCTTACCTCACCCCCCCCCCCCAGACATGTACCCTGTGAAAGTCTTACATGAAGAGGTCAACCGGAGGGGCCCCTTCCAGGTATCCTGCAGGGGGGCCCCCTCAAGTTTCGTTACGCCACTGATTACCCTCCTGTTTTCCTATGAACAAGATGTCTACCTGACATCTCCATCAGACTGCCACCAAACAAACACTCATTTTAGGAGTCTGTGATGAACCAGAAAGTTCAGGGCAAGAGTCGAGAGCTGCATCTCCGGGCATGGAAATGAAGACCTGACATCAGCATGCCGGAGTGGCACCTATGTACAGCTGTGCTGCGCTTCTAGAGGTAGAACAAGGTGGCTTTGGAATCTGATCGTGCCACCTACCGGTGCGAGGAAGTACCTGCTGGAAACAGTTTCCAGATCTAGTCTGGCGGGAATTCAAAAGGTGAGTCTGCGGTTTGAGTAGCCATCAGAAAGAGTGTTATGGATTTAAGTAAATTGTTCTACCATTCTTGAGCACATGGTTGAAGGCCATAAAACATGTTCTACTGTTTGCAAAAGCTCAGTGAAAGAGAGCTGTTAACCTCATTTTATTAGTCTACTATAAAGCTGACAACCACATCGAGAAAATACCCTGCTTTACATAAAACATTGCTAGCCACAAGATTCTGGAACCCTCTGCCCTAAGAAATGAATTAAGAGTAACGTTTGTTAGCACTGTGTAGAATGACTTGTTTCCTTGCATCATTTTGTAGCTAAGGCAACATGGCATTTGACTACCAAGAGACATACTTGTATCGCTCTAGCAATGCAATAAATCAATCCCCCACTGCCATCATACCAGTAGGTTTGTATGGGAGAGGAAGCAAAAACGAATTTTTTTTAAACATTGTAACATAACATGATTATGACATTTGAATAATATTACAAATTGTTTTGCAAACATGTTACTTTCCATAAAATGAAATAGCTGCACATAATCAAGAGTATCTTGGTTTCAAAATTTAAGCTGATGCATACCAATTTATTTAAAATTATGTACTTTTAGTGTTCATTTTAAGCCTGTTCCTGCTCATATATCCAATCATGCATGTACTATTTCTTGCATTCTCTTACGTCATTAGTTAAAGGGAAAACCATAGTTTAAACATACATCCGTTAAAACATGTTAGTCTATAAATTGTAAAACATCTGCGAATCAGTTTTATTGACTTAATGCTTATGAGTTTTCAAAGCGTTCTCATATTTGGTTGAGTAGCTGCCTTCCTTTTCCATCATACTTTACACTAACAATAAATATATTTTTGATTTTTTTTTATAGTGTTGTCATGACTGGATCTTACAATAACTTCTTTAGAATGTTTGATCGAAATACGAAACGAGACATTACCCTGGAAGCATCTCGAGAAAACAACAAACCCCGTACAGTTTTGAAACCACGTAAAGTTTGTGCAAGTGGCAAAAGGAAGAAGGACGAAATAAGCGTTGACAGTTTAGACTTCAACAAGAAGATTCTTCACACGGCTTGGCATCCCAAGGAAAACATCATTGCTGTTGCTACTACAAACAACTTGTATATATTTCAAGACAAAGTGAATTAGGGGCGACAATCCTTGCAGGATGGTCCATTTCCTGCATAGTTGAGATAGTTGAATCTAGAATTTGTACCTGTAAAAGAAAGCGAGAGAGGTCCATAGTGGCACCCCTTTCCAGTGTTTAAAAATGTGCCATGTGACAACACATTTTTATAGCTACATGGAGAAAGCTCCGATGATCCATCAGCTGTGCTGTTCTCCATGTCTGCTAGCCATTTAGGTAAGGGTAGGGCACTTTTTAATTTAATGACTACTTGCACCATCTTGCCTAATGGACTAGATTGGACTGTATCAACGTTGGTTTACTCCACTTTTTTAATGCCTTCCATTGTGATGACGTCAAATCCAGTGAAAGCCTTCAGTCATGCTATGGGATTTAATTGTGTAACCTCATTACTGTATCATTTGTGGCCGCCCTTTTTTTTATTAAATACAGCTCATCCTTGCTGTGGCTTGTAGCATTCCTCTCCTGGACTCCTTCCTTTTCTCAAGCTCCCAAATCCACCCAGTCCTGGTGGTGGTGAATAGAATAACCAGCTGAAAGCACACAAAAATGGGTCAGTTCGGAGTCGGTGGGGGTCTGTATTGCGAACAAATGTTTTAATGACAACTGACTGTAATCACTCCTTGCCATTTCTGGCACAAAACAATAAAAATAGAAAGAAAAAGAAAAAACTACTGAAATAAAATTAAAAGAATGGAGAAACCTGTTTTTTTTTCTTCTGTTTTAATCTATTTTTGGATGAGATTTTTTTTTTCCTGTTTCTGAAAATGTTACTTCTAATGGTGGTGATAACCAGAAACGAAGCAACAGTTTCTGAAAAAAATATTTAGTTCCAAGCAAGCGCATGCTTTTTCTCTCTGGGCATTTTTATCTAGGCATCACATTTTAGTTTTTTTCTGCATTTTGTTGGTTAAATCTGTATTGACTTTACCTGATATTCTAATGTGCTTATCATGTGAGAAACTGTTATACCAGCTGTCATTCACATGCTGGATATTGGGGAAACCTAGATCCAGCCTGCTCTGTTAATTAGAATTCAAGATGGTTCTTCATAATTGTCCAATAGATGCAAGGCCCAGAGAGATTTCCTTTGGAGAGACTGCTCATTGCTCTAAATAACAGGGATTACCTGCAGGTAAGATCGTAGTAGCATAGGATTAGTGCAAATGAAGGGAATGACACAGTGAAAAACATCCTCACTATTTTCAAACTGCGCCGAATCATCCCTAGGTGCAAGAAGTGGTGATTGGATGTTTTGGTGGGGCAAACAAACATATGGTACCTGATGACCTACGTGAGCAACACATTTATACAATACTTCCAGTAGAGTTGCGGGCATGGGTTGGCTGTTGGTGCGTCTAAATTAAGCATTGTGAACATAATCGGGCATTGTGTAGGTTTCTGATAATTTGTTACTGATATAGTCTTAAACACTTCTGAATTACTATCTCCCTGCTACCAATTTTGGTGTGGCCCAATCGGAATATCTAAAAACGTGTTCAGGGAAGGTTTTAAAGCAAATATACAAGTTCCTCAAACTGTGCTACTATTCTAGACCTCACAAGCACTACAAAGAACAAAAAAGTAGAATGATTACCATTTACTAACATACTTATTTCTGGATAACTAAATCAGAGTTGTGCTCAGTTCTACCTCCTCTCAAGAGTATAATTAGGATTCTGGTACAGTCTCCACTTTCTATACCGATATGGCCTTAATGTTGGACATTTTCTTAGTTATAGGACTCTTTGAAAATCTTGGATGACTTCAAGAGGCCATGGATTTTGAGAGTCAAGAAAAATGTATTTAGTTCTCCAGCATTGGATATAATATAGATTTGAGTTCTTGAATATCTCCCCATCATCCTGCTTTGAGTCTCCAATGACATTTTAATTAGCAGTACGCAGCTTTGAAACTCAGGCATTGTAAGACACCACTGTCTTTAGCACAGTCACCTTGTAAATGTCCTAACTAGATACAGCAAAGTGAATATGCTTTAATCTCCGCTCCAAAGACAGGCCATCATAGCTTTCTACAGTTATTTTTTACAACCATGTATGGAATTTCAACCAAAGACATGTTTATGTATTGCTTTCATAAGGCAATCAGCCAATAGAGTAAGATGATACCAGACCTCTGTGTGACAAAAATGATGACTTAAACGGAAGACAGACGGATTGAAATACAACTTACTTTGAGAGCACTACATTAGGATAACTTTTCTACTGGAAGTACAGATAACTAGGACTATAAGAAAGTATTTTTCCTTTAGGCCTTGAAAACCCTTGCTTGCGGGCCGCATGGGACGAAACACGTGTTTGCTGACCTTATGAGAAATAGTTCTCCATTATCACATATTCAGTTAATTACGTATAAAAGACTAAACTGCTTCAAATTTGTATGACAAACTTTGGAAGACCCTATAACCGAGAATCTAGTTTACTAAGTACATTTACATGATACTACCTGTTGCTCAGGATAACTCTTAAAGCTTGTAATATATTCACCCCCAAAGCCCAGAGTGTACTACAATTATTAGTCTTTGACCACAATAGAACAACTTCCGATGTTCAGTCTCTAAGTGGATGTTACACCTTCTGCTCCCTTAAGAATGCACAAACAATTTTTCAGTTGAAAATGCCCCCGCATCTCCCCCTCCCCCAAAGGCCCCCCCCCCAAATAATCAAAGACTTCAGTAGCTAAGTCCTGGAGAATATTCCTCCTCTTTCCTTAGAATCCAACTTACCAACTCGGGTCACAATCTAACTTGCCACCAAAATTCAGGTAAACATCTGCTATGTCTAGTGCCTCCGTACCATTGACTAAATCTTTCTCGCCCAAAATTTGCATCATTGATAGCTTCGATAACTTCATGCTCCTGGGTCTTGTCTCACCCCTTTCACCATTGACAACCAAGTCACAGAAAATGGCCATACGCTTAGTGACCAATAAAACCTTTTCAACCTCTCCAGCCCTTTTGCCCATCGAGTAGCCTGCACAAACATCTTCCATAGCATATCTTCTTGCGGTCGAAGTCTTCAGGTAAATCACAAGAGAAACTTTAAAAATCCAAGTGGGACTCTGGCCGCTCCACCACTAATCATCTCCAGAGAAAACGCAAGGGTGTCTTTGTGTCTCTAAGTCTATTTTTCATTCCACTGAGGAGTCTATTCCAACCATGATCGCTGTGCACCCTGAATATCTGGTCCGCCAGCACAGCTGATCGAAGCCTTTACAGAGGTCATGCTTCACATCTACAAACTTCCAGCTCACTCTTCTACACCTTCGGGCTGCAAGGATACGCAGGGGCCCCCAGTCAGGTTATCACCGGTGTCGGTCTTTGGCGTCATCTGTGCCCCTCAAGCCCAGTTCGGGTTCTGCACTGGCGTCTGTTGCCGTCTTAGATTAAGGCACCAGAATCTGTACTGGTCCCTTGGACTTAGATGCCACCTCCACTAGTTACTGACTCAACCAATGCTGCACCCAATCCCAATGTGATTCAGCCAATACTCAAGCCTCTGATTTGAACACAATACCGTTACAGCGCAGTTGTGCACAGACATTGCACCATGTTTTGCTCACACTCTGTCCAGAGCCAGCCCTATAGAGACAACAGTGGGGGTGATGGAGACGAGTATATAGGCACCACCCAAGCGCATAGACATCAGTTTCTTTCTGGTCATTGTCGACACCCTCAGATGCAAAGTCCAAAAAGCAATTGCTCATGTAAGAGTGCAGATCTCCAATTCGGGATCTTTTTAGATGGAAAGGAGTCCATCCTACAGAATGGCAAGGTGGGAAAGCAATGAGGAATCGATGGTAGAGTATCAATCAGCATGAAAATGTCACTTACCCAGTAAACATCGGTTTGTGGCGTATAGTGCTGTAGATCCACGCTGTGCATACTTCTGCTATCTAGTTTTGTGCAAGTTGTTTTTCTTCAAGGTCTTTAAAGTCACAAGGTTGTACCATTATGCTGCTAATCTTTAACATGCTGCTAATTATTTATTGACTTTAAATAAAGTTTTGACAAAATTCTCTGTATTTTAGGATTTTACATGCTATTTGTTAGAAAGTGTTTGACATTTTAATCATTCGCTTTACCGCCTAGTAATTCGGGTTAACAGCTAACTCCTAGTTTTTGTCTGGTACCATTGATGCTCTGTAATACTCTCTACACTTTTTAGTCACTTCTTCCCGCTATTTTGCTATTTGTATTGTCTGCCTTAAGACTGACGTGTAGTATGTGTCGGTCTGAGACAATTTTTCCTCCATCTCAAAGTCCTTTTCTAGATGTAATTTTTGGTTGGCATTCTAGCCTTTCAATGCGTGGCCACGGTCTTGCCTATTTAAGATGGACTGCTGCACTGCTGGTGTGCCAAAGGCAAGCCCACCTGAGTCAGTCTGCTCACAGGCCACGCTCCTCACTAGCCATTTTGCTGGTATTTTTTCACCAAATTGCCGGACTTGACTCATGGGAACTCAAACCCACACTTAAGGTAAACATTCTTATAAAGTTGGGCAAGCACTATGTTCGAGGCATATGAGCTGTAGATCATATGCTGTGCATAGATCGCCATCTAGTGTTGGGTCCAGATGTTTGCACTTTGTTTTTCTTCGAAGAAGTCTTTCCAGTCACGAGGTAGGTAACTCCCCTTTTCGGTGATCGTGCGCATGGGCATTGACTCCATTGTTAGATTGTTTTTTTCGCCATTGGATTCGAATGTATATTGTTGTGCTCCGGTTCAACACCGTTACTTCGGTTTCCCACGGCGCACAAGATACTCACCCTTGACGGTATTGTTTTTGATCGCGTCTCCCTTTCTATCGCACTTCGTAATTACTTAAAATAATCTTTCAAATGGAAAGTTGGTGGAAGGCCGTCGGGCCTACCCGCGTCGGATCGACCTGCAGATGATGGATCAAACTCCCTTCAAATTCTGCCCTCTGTGTCACGTGAAATATCCGCCCACTGACTCACACAAAGTGTGTAAGCTGTGTTTGTCTCGGAACACAGAGAACAAGACTGCGATGCGTGCCAGGCTTTCTACTACAAGAAGAAGGTTCTCCGCGACCGTCGTGCTTGACATCGTGACATGCAGAGCCAGCACACTAACTCCATTCTGAACATCTTCGGTCAACAATCCAACGAAGAGACCGGTGAGGAGGAAGAGCAGATCGCTATCTCAGAACTCTACTCCGACCAATAGGACAACATCCCACATGGTCAACGTACGGCAAGTACAGCTCCCCCCTCGTCCCAAGAGACAATCCCAATCAAAAAGAAGGCTCCTGTCCAACCTGCGTCCTCAGGCTCTGGTTTGCACTGAGATCACGCTTCTGACGCCCCTGTGGCTAGCACCGAAGCCAACCAAAAGACCTTCTAGCTCCGAAAAGACTCCCTCCAAACCCAGTTCGAAGCACAGACCTTAGGGGTCGAAACACAGGTCCGGCTCCAACCCCTACCATTGGGCCCTGAAAAAATAGTCTGATCCGAAGTCATCAGCGGTTTCGACTCCGGCACCCAAAATGTCGGCGCCCAAACAGACAGATTTACAGAAAATGGCTACAAAGCACAGTTTTGAGATACCAATCGAAAAACCGGATCCAAAACAAAATATCCATCCACAAACTGGCCATATCACCACTAAAGTAACTCTAAAAAGGGCTGATGCAGAAGAATATCACATCCCTCTAAAGAAGAGATCTGTTGGAACTAACCCTTCCTCTCCTCCTCTTCCACCTATTCTTCCTTCATCACCATCTTCCCCTCATGTTCAACCAATTTCGCCAGAACGTTCACCACCACATACACCTGACAACCAATATGATGGGGATGATGATGATCAAGATGGGGATGATGATCAGCCATTACAAGACCCATGGGCCGATTATAACACCAATTCGCCCACGGGCAATGGTCCCGACCTGTATCCTACCAAACCCTCTCCACCAGGTGATAGTGTAGGCTACATTGAGTTACTGGGTAGAGCTTCCGACTACCATGGGTTGCAACTACATAAGGAGTCATTAGAAGATGATTTCCTCTTTGAAACCCTCAGTACCTCGCAGAAGTCATCACATACACTACCCATGCTTAAGGGGATGGTCAGGCATGTAGATGACAATTTTCATTACCCTGTCAGAGCTCTTATTCTTACCCCTAGAAGTGGACAAAAAGTACAAGCCAGCACCATCAGACCCAGTATATATAAGGGAACAATTGCCACTAGACTCCCTGGTTGTGTCCAATGCAAGAAAAAGGGCAATTTCCCAGACTACAGGAGAGGCTCCACCTCCTGATAAAGAATCAAAACTCATTGACTCTTCTGGGAAAAGGGTAGCTTCTCAGGCAGCCAATTTCTGGCGCATCTCCAACACTCGGGTACTGTTAGCACGATAAGACTGTGTGCACTGGGATGAAATGGAACAACTAATACAGTATTTACCCCTGGAACACAAATCAAAAGCACAAGATTTGGTTCATGAAGGCAAACTTATTGCGAACCAACAAATAAGATGCTCTCTAGATGCTGCAGACACCGCTATCTGATAGACTTCTAGCTGCAGATTCCTTAACTTTGAATTTCCCAGGTGTCCGGCTGGATCCAAAACTTTTGCTGAGCAATACCCCTTGCGCGTCCTCGGGTGGCTCCATTCGGGTCTGTGTGTCGTCGATGACGGTAGCGTCGGTTAGGACGTCGTGGTGCCTACATTGGGCCACCTAGGCGCCCAGACGTCGGTTCTCTTCTTGCCGCGCTAGTTAAGCACCAATCCGGAAAGAGCTACACCTCTGACACTTTTTGGCAGGCTTTTTCTCGACTTTTGTCAATCTTTGAAGACTTCGTGTGCGAGGGATGTCGGGTAGGAAGACAGGTTTTAAACCGTGCTGGACTTGTTCCCACATGATGTCGGTTAACGATCCCCACTGTGTTTGTTTGTGGTGTCTTGAATGCGACCACAATTCGAAGTCCTGTTCAGACTGCCTGGCGATGGCTCCCAATACCTTGAGGGAGCGGGCATTGAAGTTGCTCGCGGCCCGGCAGTCGACACCGTTGAGCGAGATTCTGAGGAGGTCACGATCTTGATCGAAGAAGAGGAGTTTGCGGTATTGTTTTTGAAGCCCAAGTCCTTTTCCTCCTATTTGAGGTCATCTGGACACTCTGGGAAGAGGCACAAGAAGAAGTCTAAGTGGACTTCGACTTCACCTCAACCGGCGTCAGTCGGTGATATAGAGGGCAGCTGAGGTCCTTGGAGTTGCCCTCAATACAGGTCAGGACTAATCTCCTGATTGAAGTGCTTCAACCTGGGGCTTCCACCGCTGAACCCCTTTTGCACTTTGAGGCATGTAAGAACGTCCTACTAGGAACTTTGTCCAAACCTAGCACAGGGGCTCCTGTGAACAGGACGATTGCATGCCGCCATCGCCCAGCACCGGGCTTCCAAAAGTTCCTCGGCCAACACCCCACCCCAGAAAGTTTGGTGGTGCGGGCCTCTACTTCCCAGGGCGCATTCCCCCCTCTCCGGATAGGGAATCCTAGAGACTTGACTCTTTAGGGAAGAAGTTTTGTTCTTCCTCCAGTCTGGCATTGTGGTTGATGAATAACGCATGCTTATTGGGCCGTTTCTCCCATTCCCTTTGGGAGACGGTTGCGCATGTGCTGCCACAAGTCCCGGAGGAGGCCCTGGCTGTGAAGGACGGGAGAGATGCGGTAAAATTCACCATTCGGTGTGGTTCGGATATGACCGATTCGCTAGGCAGGTCTATTTCATCGACAGTGGCCTTGACTTCCTACAACTGGTTTCTCGGGGTTGTCCAAGCCAATTTGATGGACATGCCCTTCGATGGAACCCGCCTTTTTGGGTAAAAGGCTGATTCGGCCCTGGTCAGGTTCAAGGACTCTTAAGCTACATCCAGATCCTTGGGCCTCTCCTTTACTCCTCGTGGCCTTTCCTGGCAACGGAAGGGGTTTCCACCTGCATCAGCCTTATTCTAGCCACCGTCCCACACAGACTTCCCAAGCTGTGCGTGGACGTGGGACATTCCCTCCTCGGAATGGAGGTCAGAAGTCGTCTGCCACACTGCCCCCAGCAGGCGCAGCCTCCAAGCACTCCTAGGCTGACTCTACAGTACCACACTACTCCAATGGGTGGAAAATTAGTCATCTCCTCCGCTCGAGATATATAACAGACAAGTGGGCCTTGCAGATCGTGCAGGAGGGCTATTCTCTTCCTCACACTATTCTGCCAAGTCAGGAACGGCAAGCGGAGGATCACTTAAAACTGCTCCAAGAGGAAGTTACGGCTCTTTTGGCCAAATGAGCTATAGAAAGGGTTCCAGTTTAGAAGTAGGCAGTGGCTGTTATTCCCGCCACTTTCTGATTCTGAAGAAGGAGGGTCTTTGGCCCGTTTTGTATCTTCGAACCGTCAATCTCTTCCTCAAAAAGGAGAAATTCAAAATGCTCACATTTGCTCAAGTCTTGTCTCCCTTAGACCAAGGAGACTGGATAGTAGCGCTGGACCTGCAGGATGCCTATTTTCACATTCCCATCCTGCCGGGCCACAGGCGTTACCTACGGTTCAAGGTAGGCCACAAGCACTTTCACTGTGCTCCCCTTCGGCCTTACCAGTGCTCCTCGGGTGTTCACCAAGGTGATAGCGGTGGTTGCGGCTCAGCTGCGCAGGTTAGGGGTTTTAGTATTCCCTTACCTAGAGGACTGGCTGTTGAAGGCGTCCTCGCCCCTGGCAGTCGTCACCCACCTTCAGACTATGGCGGACCTCCTGCATTCGCTGGGGTTTTCTATAAACGTGCCAAAGTCACACCTGACTCTTTCTCAGACGCTCCCTTTCATCTGAGCTCTTCTGGACACAGTGCAGTTTCGGGCTTATCCTCCCGAGCAGCGAGTCCAGGATTTTGAGGTTATGATTCCGATATTTCAGCCTCTATCCTTGATTTCTGTGAAGTTTACTCTGAGGCTGTTGGGCCTCATGGCCTCCTGTTGGTAAGACACGCGAGATGGTGTTTGCGGGCTTTGCAGTGGGATTTGAAGTTCCAATGGGCACAGCATCAGGGTAATCCCACCAACTTGGTTTAGATCTTGGAAGGAATGGCAAAGGATCTGCAGTGGTGGTTAATGAACCGAGATTGGGTCAAAGGCAGACCTCTCTTCCTTCCCCAACCGGATTTCACAATCTTGACGGATGCGTCACTTCTGGGATGGGGCGGCCACTTGGGAGAGATGGAGATCAGGTGTCACTGGTCCCCGGCGGAGATGGGGCTCCACATAAGCGTGTTGGAGCACTGAGCGATTCGCTTGGTATTGAAAGCATTTCTTCCCTCTGTCAAGGGGAAATTGGTGCAGGTGTTTACAGACAACACTACCGCCGTGTGGTAATGCAACAAGCAAGGCCGGGTAGGGTCATGGACCCTTTGTCGAGGGGCCCAGCGTCTCTGAATATGTCTGGAACATCCGGGCCTAACCCTGGTGGCTCAACACCTGGCAGGTTCTCTGAACGCCAGAGCAGACTATCTCAGCCGTCGATGCCTAGCGGGTCTCTTTCAGCAGTGGGGCGAACCTTGGTTAGATTTGTTTGCCTCAGAAGAGAACGTGCAATGTCAGCAGTACTGCACGCTGGAGTTTCCAAGGTGGCTATCGCTCAGCGACTCGATTAGTCGCGAGAGGAGCTCAGGCCTGTTGGGCATGTTGTGCGCCTTTCTGCCCATACCACTCCTGCCCAGGGTTCTGAAGAAGATCCGGAGCGACTGGGCCCAAGTCATCCTTGTGGTGCCAGACTGGGCAAGGAGAGTCTGGTATCCAGAGCTTCTGAGCATGAGTGTCGATCCTCCGATCAGGCTGCCCCTTCGGGAGGATTTTCTGTCGCAGCAGCAGGAAAGGGTTCTCCACCTGAACCTGTCAACTCTGTGCCTCCATGCATGGAAATTAAGCCGTGGCAGTTGATGGCTTTTGAACTTCTTCCCGAAGTCTGTGATGTTATTCTGGCAGCCTAGGCCCTCCACTAAGTCTGTATACGCCTGCCGTTGGCAGAAATTTGTATTCTACTGTACAGAAAGGTCTATTGACCCTCTTTTTGCTTCTCTTTCTACTGTACTTTTATTAATTCTGACCCTTGCCCAGCAGGGCTCTGCTTTGTGAACTCTCAAGGGTTATATTTCTGTTTTTTTGCAGCTGCCAGACCAACCTTCTCTCTTTAAATCTCCTATCGTAAATAGATTTCTAAAAGGGCTGGTTCGCTTGTTTCCACCCACGCCCTTTATTATGCCACAATGGGACCCTAATTTGGTCCTCACGTATTTGATGTGTGCTCCTTTTGAGCGTTTGCACAATTGTCCCCTCTGGCTGTTGACCATCAAAACAGCCTTCTTAATGGCGATTGCATCGGCCCGGAGGGTGAGTGAGATACAGGCGTTATCCAGCTCTCCTCCTTATTTTGTCCTTTCAGGACAAGGTGGTGCTTCGCACCAGGGCATCTTTTTTGCCAAAAGTTGTGACCCCATTCCATCTGGGTCAGTCCATCACTTTGCCCACCTTCTTTGCTCCCCCACATCCCTCTAAGGAAGAGGAGTGTCTCCATTGACTGGACCCAAAAAGAGCGTTGTCGTTCTACCTTGACCGCACAAGAGAGTTCCGGTGGATGACCAACTCTTTGTGGGGTATGTGGGAGCAAAGAAGGGAAAGCCAGTGCAGAAAAGAACCATCTCTCACTGGGTTGTTCTCTGCATTAAAAATCTGTTAGTCCTTGGCGAAGAAGCAGTCCCCTGACGGATTAAGAGCCCATTCCACCGGGGTACAGGCTGCGACTACGGCCTTGGCACGGGGTATCCCAGTCCAAGACATCCGTCAGGCAGCGACATGAGCATCATTGCACACATTCACGAAACATTATTGCCTTGACGGTCAAGAGTGCAGGGATTGGCATTTTGCCCGCTCAGTCCTGCAAGTCTTTTTAGTCTAGTCTGAGTTTGCAACCCACCACCGGGATGGTATGGCTTGGGTATCTTATTCAAAGGTAATGAATCTGCAGCTAGATGTCTCTATCATACGAACAAGTAACTTACCTTTGGTAACGCATTATCTGGTAGAGACTCTCTAGCTGCAGGTTCCTTGCACCCTCTCCCATGCCTCCCCACTTTGCGGACTGATGTAGTGGAGCTAGGGTTACTTCCCTTTCAGGGCCTTAGTTTTGCACACGTTTTTGTCAGTCACTTCGTGGCTCTGGGCTTCTGGCGTGGAAAAACGAAAAGTACTGACGTCCGGGCACCTGGGTGGTGCTTATGTAGGCACCGCGACTTCATAACCAACGCTACTGACGTCATCGACACGCGGAGCCGAATGGAGCCACCCGACATCGCGCTCAAGGAGTATTGTTCAGCAAAAGTTTCCGGATTCAGCCGGACGCCTGGGTAATTCAAAAGTAAGGAACCTGCAGCTAGAGAGTCCCTACCCGATAATGCGTTACCGAAGGTAAGTAACTTATTCGCTACTGCTATTAAACACTAGTGTCCTTTTAAGAAGGCATGACTGGCTCCCTATATCTGGTTTTAAACCTGAGGTTCGAACCTCCGTTTTAAATACCCTATTCGATAAGGAACATCTATTTGGCCCAGTAGTAGACTCTTCACTTGAGAAAATGAAGAAAGACACCGAGGTAGCCAAATCTATGGGAGCCCTTCAGTCCACACAGGGTCATGCTACCTTTCGACGCTCCTTTTACCGAGGAGGTTCCAAAAACACATCAGAGGCTACCTCCATCTATAAGGGCAAAAACCAAAACTCTTCATCTAGGGGTTATTTCAGGAGAGGTTACAGGGGTAACCATGGTAAGGGCAGAGGCTGGGGGTTCAACCACATGCACCTCCCCTGCCATCCCAAAGCAGTGACTTGCCTTCACTTCCCCCCTGAACACAACACCTGTCTGGGAGGACTGTCAGTAGTTCTACCTGTCTGGCAATCAATAACAGACAATTGGGTACTCCTAATTATCCGTTCTGGTTACTGCCTGGAATTTATCAACACGCCTCCCAAATATTCCACCAAAGCCCCACAAACTATCACCAGACCATCTACACCTCCTCAAAGGAGGTTCAGTCTCTACTTCTAAAGGGGCTATAGAGCCTGTGCCGCCCCAACATAAACTGGTCTGGCATATACTCCTTTTATTTCCTAATCCCCCAAAAAGACGGTTCTCTCAGACCAATTTTAGATCTCCGAGAACTCTACTGGTACATTCAGTCAGAACATTTCGACATGGTGACACTTCAACAGGTACTTCCTCTGCTACAAAAAGGTAATTTTCGATCTAAAAGACATCTACTTTCACATACCAGTTCACCCTGCTCATCGCAAATTCCTCAGGTTTGTGGTAGCGGGTCAACACTATCAGTTCAAGGTACTCCCATTCGGTGTCGCCTCCGCACCCAGAGTCTTCACAAAGTGTCTGGCGGTAGTAGCTGCTCACCTAAGACGACAAAGCATTCATGTTTTTCTGTACTTAGACGACTGGCTTATCAAAGCCAACACGTACCAACAATGTCTGCAGTACACTTTCAAGTCAATTCGGTTACTGCATCAACTAGGGTTCACAATCAATGTGCCGAAGTCCCATCTCCAACCAACCAATACAAAGGACTACCTAGGAGCCACAATAGATGCACAAAAGACTTGCTTTTTCAGCTCCGCCAGAATTCAAAATATTCAGGCTATAGTTCTTCGCTTTCAATCCAACTATTGGATTCCAGCTCAAACTTACATGCAACTACTCTTAATTATGTCATCCTGCATCATGATTGTTCCCCATGCCAAAGTGCACATGCGTCCACTTCAAAAATGTTTTGGCAGTCAGTGGCACCAGTCTCAAGGTCTATTAACCGATCTAGTGTTGGTAAGCGGCCGTACTCCTCGCTCTCTGCAGTGGTGGAACACAAAATGCATTAAAAGGACGGCAGTTTATAGAACCAGTTCCACAGATAGTACTGACAGTGGATACGTCTCTCACTGGCTGGGGAGCTCATCTACAACAGCACACAGTGCAGAACTTGTGGAGACCACAACAGAGGTATCACCTCCAAAAACAAGAGGGGGGCACACACACTCTCCAAATGTCCCACTTGGCCCAAGACATCTGGAGGTGGGCCATTCACCACAAACTGTATCTCCTAGCAGAACACATCCCAGGAGTAAACAACCAGATTGCAGGTCTCAGCAGGCAGAGATAGCAAATACACAAATAGGAACTCCACCTTCAGGTCCTCCTTCCAAACTTTCAGTGTTGGGAGTCCCTCACATAGACCTGTTTGCCACATTTCAAAACACCAAATGCCCAAACTTTGCGTCCAGGTAGCCACACCCATTGTCCAAAGGCAAAGCACTATGGATGAATTGGTCAGGGATATTTGCGTACGCTTTTCTGCCTCTCCCACTCATTCCATTAGTGGTTCAGAAACTCAGACAAGTGTCCCTGACACTAATCTCAGTTGCTCCCACATGGGCACGTCAACCTTAGTTCACAACACTATTGGATCTCTCAGTAGGACCTCACCAGAAACTACGTCTTACGCCCAATCTTCTCACATAGAGCCATGGAGACATAAGATATCCAGACCCCAGTCAACTCAATCTGGCGATCTTGCTCCTGAAGTCTTAGAGTTTGGCTACCTTAATCCACCGCCAGACTGCATGAAAATTATCAGAGGCTAGACATCCTACCACAAGAGCATGCTATGCAGCAAAGTGGAAGCGGTTTGTCATATACTCTTATACCTACATCAACCCACTTGATGCTTCTGTACAAAACATATGTTATTTCTTAAAACTACAACGTTCCAATTTAGTGTGCACTTCCATATGCTTTCATCTGGCTGCAATAGCTGCATACCTTCAGAATAGACATCTATCGCTTTTTAGAGTGCCCATCATTAAAGCCTTTATGGAGGGACTTGAGTCATTCCCCCGAGACGCCCACCTGCTCCATTGTGGAATCTCAACATTGTTCTCACCAGACTAATGGGTCCACCCTTTGAGCCATTGCACAAATCTGAACTACAATTTCTCACATGGAAAACTGCTTTCCTCTTTGCTATCACATCACTCAGAGTGGGTGAGCCTGAGGCATAAACTATAGAAGAACCCTTTTTACAAATGCATCAAAATAAAGTGGTTCTTCGGACTAATCCTAAATTCTTTCCTAAAGTAATTTCTGCCTTTCATATCAATCAGTCTGTTACCTATGTTCTTCCCTCAACCAGATTCAGTGGCAGAACGTGCCCTACACACTAGATGTTTAGAGAGCATTGCTTTATTACATAGAAAGGTCAAAACCTTTCTGTAACACAAATCAACTTTTTGTCACTTTTGCTGCCCCACACAAAGGCAATCCTATATCAAAATCAGGTATCGCAAGGTGGATAGTCAAGTGCATTCAAATATGCTATGCAAAACGAACGTTAACAGTTCCCCCTAGAGCGCACACTACACTCAAACTGGGGGCTTCTATGGCATTCTTAGGAAATATACCCATAGATGACACATGCAAAGCTGCAACACGATCTACTCCTCACACATTCACAAAACACTATTGTATAGATGTGTTAGCAAGACAAGCTAGAGTGGGCAAGGCAGTTTCACGTAAACTATTACAGACTACTGCAACAGATACAGGTTAGCCACTGCTTTGGAAGATAACTGCTAAATAGTCTGTGCACAGCATATATGCCTTGAACGGAAAATTCGACTTTCCATATGCCAAGAACAGATGCATACTGGGTAAGTAGCATTTTTCTTTAATGATATGGGCTCCACTATTTGTCTTGATTTAGTACAGATATGGTAAAAAATAAATGGCCAAGCCAACTGTAGAGTAGCGAGTTAATTCTTGCGAAAAGGTTATGCCCTCAGATTCTGGCCTGTCTGTTTCTTGGTCTCTGTTGGATACTCTTTGTAGGAGAGTAGGATCTGCTTCACATGTTCACCCCCACTTTTTGCTGGTGTTGCGCTGTTTTTCGATTTTAGTCTGGCTGGAACCCTGCTATTCAGGGCCCCAGCCTAGCTGCTTCCGCTCTAAATTGATTGCATGTACTTTAGGTGCACTCCAGATTGGATTCTGGGGTACCCTTGTGAGTCCCTAGTATATGGTATACTATGTACCCAGGGCATAGTTACCCCAGAGGCCTACCAGGGGCTGAGGCATGTATTGTGCCACCCCTGGAAAGCCCTTCAAAATGACACCACAGGTCTACTACTGAAGCCTGGGTATGGTGGTGCATGCACCCCTTACTGAGGTATAGGTTCACTATACCTCACCTATCACTGCACATAATATCAGTCACCCCTATGGCAGGCCTTATCAATCCTGAAGGCATGGTCCTTGGTTATATGTGAGAGGGTGCCCAGGCATGAGCTGAGCCCCTCTGCAGCCTTCAGAATCTCTTCTCCGGGGTTGTCAGTGGTGCAGCCTGACAATATACTCTTAAGTGCATTATAACCAAACGGTAAATGCTAACTTTCGACTGGCTGCACAGAACCATGTCGTGTTTGGTGTCAAACACCTTGGAATCATACCCCCACACCAAATACTGATGTGAGAATATGATCCCACCCTTCTAGAGGGGGAGACATGACAGTACTGGTATACCCGGTAGAAACTTAACAGAGCCCTGGCATCACAAAATGGATGCTGCAGCCACAGACACAGGTCTGGCCTCCTGCTGCTGACAAACTCTGGTAGGGGAGGCCTGCACTATAGGTTTTCTGTCCCAGGGAGGTGTAACCACCTCCCAGTCAGGCTTATGTGTATTGGGGCTGGGTGGGAGCACTCTGAGTGCTTTGAAGTCCTGCACTGGGGGCACATTTGGTGTCCCTGTGCATAGTCCAGCTCAAACCGGTTCAGGGGCTTCCAGCCCTTGCTCTGGCGCGAAACTGGACAAAGGAGATGGGTGTAGCCACCCCTCTTTCCAAACCCTCCCATAGGTGGGTCCCCAGAGTTAGTCCAACCCCTTCCTTAGGTAGAAGTAAGGAACCTCTGTAACCAGAACTTTAGATATCCCTGGATGATACTCTGAAGCTGAATCCTGGAACTTCGACGCTCTACTAAAGACTAGAGGACTGAAGAAATCTCCCTTGGGGTCCAGGAGTGACTACCCTGCTTGGCAGGCACCAACAAAGCATTTTGCCGGTCTGCATCTCCGAAGCTCCCGCCGGACTCCGAAGTATTTTCAGCCCAGGAAGAGGATTTCCAGACATCTCAGAGGCTGACCCAAGTCCCCAGCAAAGCTGAGACCCGTAGCCCTCGTGAGTAGCGTGGTACCGGAACTCCCAGTCACCGTGCACTTTTGCAAGTGCATTGACTTCTCGATGTCTCTTGAAGTCATGCTAGGGGTTACTTGTAGCCCCCACCTCGAGCAGAGAATCCACCGAAGATTGTCGGCCTAGTCACCCCAAGTGACCCGTGGGCCGCCATTTTGTGTTTCTTCTCGAGGTCCCTTCGCGATCCCTGGTCCGTCGACTGGTAATCCTGAGAGGGTAACTTGGAGCTTCCCTGGTGGCTCCAGACGTGCCCCGACTCCCTACCAAGTGGTGAGTCCCTCAGACCTTGCTGGTCTGCACCGAAGCATCTTTCTCATTTCTGCGTGGGTTGCTGTTGCCAAGGCTTGTTGTGTCCAATCCAGGCACCGACGCTGCAGCACTCGACATCTTTCATGGGACAGCTCAAATCCAAATCCTGGTCGTCCTCGACACCTCCTGGTCCTTGTGGCTGAAGAGTCAAGCTTCACCTCTTTCACCTGAAATCACCCGACATCGGTGGGCATCCGCCTATCGCCTTCCTGGTCACTGGCTAGTGACCCAGACTCTGTCCCCTCTGCTTTCAGGTTCTCCCCGACTCCGATCCAGGCTTGGATCTCCTCGGACACTACGCATCTTCCCGACAGCAGCACTTCTTTGCCAGCTCCCATTGAAATCGACGATGTGACCCGACACCATTTGACACCTATGCACCCGGCTTCCCTGGGTGAGGTAACACGAGTACTCCGGTGCTCCCGTGGGTGTTGACCCTAAAACTTCCTAAGTCCCAAAGGGTTTGGTCCTGACTCATTTCTAAGTGTCCCTAATCTTTAAAAATCTAACCACAACTTTCCCCATATAAGCTAACGGGAGCTCGCGGCTGTGTTCTCACACTGCACACGACCCTGTGGGCCCCCTGTGTCACTACCTTGGGTGGTTACTTGGGGTCCCAGCGCTTTATAGGCTCTAGGCCTTGTCTAGTTGAGTCGTGGCTCTTGTACCACTTTTGGTATATGGTTTGGCTCGCCCCTAGGGCCTGACGTGTATTTGTGCTTATTACTGTGATATTTGAAGTGTAACATATGTGATTTGACCTCTAGCCTCATAAGGAGTCTAGGAGGGTGTGTTTAGAAATAAATACATATATTTGATATATATATATACCTGGTGTGGTTGTCTTTCATTTAGCCATTCAAGAGATTATAGACTGGTAAAACAAGCTGCTTTACGTTCATTCAAGACTTAGCCTGAAGGCTGCTCTCCATAGCTACCCCTAGGATAGCTTTCAATAAAGGTTGTCTTTAACCTATCAATAAGGGGTTGTTTGGACTGGTACAGGGTGCCCACTATAACTGGTGGACAGCATATACCAGGCCAACTTCTTACACTCTTCCCCCTGCAGACTCCATGCTTTGAGCCAGGAACACTGCTAAACTACAATGTGAATTATATAAGGCACTCTCCATGGTTAAGCACGAGGACGAAATCTACAACTTATTCATAGCAGAGAAATGTGATATTCTGTTATTACATGGGCATGGATAACTAACTCAAAATTACGAAGCTGTTTACCTTCCACGTCTTGTCTGTAGAAGAGGCAGGCTACCCATATTTTTTATAAGCACAGTGAAATGTGCACAAACTTTTTTATTGTAGAGCTTTAATGTTTTTTCCTACATATAACCGGTTCTAACTCATTAGCTGGCATGGTTTATCATCCCCTCCCCAGGTCCAGACTCCAAATTTGCTGAAACACTGTCTGATTTTATTACTCTGATGCTACTATAACATTTGTAGTTCTAGATGATTAATGCCCCAGTGGAGACATCAACTAACTCTTAGGCGATGGATCTAATAAATGATTGGCTTCAGTTGGGCTTGAACAATTTGTTTCTCGCCCAACTCCTAAAGATCTCTATACTCTTGATTCAATTTTTGCCCATGATAATTTCTTAACTTTGGGATCTATTCCTGCCCAAATTTGGTACGACCATTTTTTAATACAAGTTTTTATACTTTTGCCATGTACTTATTTACTGGCTGCTAGTACCAACAGACATTATGTATTTGAATGGCCATGACCTAAACTAAACCAACAACCAAATTATTATTGTTTGCACCTGTCGGTTGAGGACCAAATAGCATTTAACCAATGTGTAGTGTTGGAGCTCGATATTGTGCTTCCATAATACCAAGTTTGACCCCTGGTACACCCACAGACCCCGTGGTATAACGATGCATTAACAAATGCTAAGTGTAGGTGAAACAGGTAAAAATATTGGAAATTAAGCTACGCCCATGAAGTTAAATTTGAGTTTAATGATCATCAAAACAGATGTTTATGCAAAAGAAACACTTCATTCAACCAATTCTGTGGAAAGTATTTTTTCCACTACAAGCAACGTGGCTAATGCCATCTGCGTGCCAGTCATTTGTCCACTCCCAAAAGCTATGCAATAGCCTAGCTCTATTTTTGAAGACAAAACGCAACAAAATAATGAAGCCTGCAAGTCAGCACCGGTACTATTACACAATGGGACCATCTCCCTTTATTCAGTAGACACAATTGTCCCCTCTTCTGTTTGGGACAGATTGACAATTTTTCTAAACTTGCTGGTTTCATCTCCTCTGGATCACCACTTGACCCCCATCAGCCAATTATTTGGCAACAAACAGTTCTAACATATCTGCTGTGTACAGTCTGTAACCTTTCATTGTCGTCTGATATATTTCCCCAGGTAAGAAGAAATTGATAGTCCTTCCGTGAAAGAAACTTACTGCCGACTCCTATATTTTTGGCAGTTTCTAATGGATTTCTCCCTTACCCGTTTTAGTAAAAATCTTAGAAAAACATGTGAGTAGGATGGTTTCAGATTACCTGAAACAAAGCCATCTGCGCGACCCAGCTCAGTCAGGCGTTCGGTCTTTTCATGGCACTGAATCAACCCTGGTCTCTTGTTTTGGATGATCTTCGAATGGCGGGTGATGGTCAATCGTGAGATCTTGATTTACAAGCTGGTAGAGGTTGGGGTGGGAGGCTTCCTTGATCTGAAGCCACTCATATCTTAGTAATTGACATGAGGTGATTCAACCCCCTCCCCCCTTCTCAGTTGAGTGCCATTGGTCAAGTAGTACCACTGAGCTCCCTGTTGAGTCTCACCCTATTAAACATTTATCTTAGACTGCTGGTCTGGCTGATGTGCAATCAGTGTCCTGTTTATGAACTATGCTGGTGTCTCCCAACTTAGCATTGTGGATAAATCTTCTCCCGCCCCTTTTGAAACATTTCCGTCCTATAATAGGAATATATCCACTTGGCTTACACAGAATACCCTTGAGTCCAATGACGATAAGACTAAGGTCTTCTGTTACTCTAGAGGAAAGATGCCATGGCCACTGCCCTTCGATTTCTGGCCTTGGCCAGGAAAGGCTTCGCCTGCCACCTCTGACCATAAGAAACCAGGGGCTGGAGTGTGACATGGACCTCTCAATAACATCATAGGTCAATAAACGTTCCTCTGCATGTTTTGACCCAATGAAAAAAACCTTTTAGAAGATTATACCTCTACTTCCGACACATTTGCAGCCATCGGTGGTCCAGGCTTTAAATCTTAGTAGTTTGGACTATGGAAACTCCTTATTCCTAGGCTCCCCTGATTACTTGCTTAAACTGATGTGTATGATTCAAACTGCTGCAGCACGGCTGGCATTAGCCCCTCCCCGTCTTTCCTCGTATAGTGAAGCATTGGATATATTGCTTTGGCTTCCTCTGCCCAAAAGAATCCCTTTCAAATCCCTGTTTGGAGCACTATGCCATCCATCCTACAGGGCCTTCTTATCTGCAAAATGAATTGCTCCAGAACCACCCTTCATGCAGGCTTCTGATGATAAACTTCTTTTCCTACCAAAATTCAACCACTTAAGTTCTGGGGGTACATTTTTCTCGGCTCAAGTGCCCTGCCTCTGGAACAATCTTCGCTCAGTCACTGAACTGTCACATTTTTGGAATTTACTGAAAACCTGGCTTTATGCAAGCATAGCACAGGATGAGTACGACACTCAGCTGTCACTCTCCTTTCTATGTAGCAGCTGCGCTTTATCAATGGGAAAATAACATATTACAAACTTAATGCAATGTTCATGGACGCACCCTTTTTGAGACGGATGCAATTGCAAATGTCATAATTTTGCAGTTGAGATTGTATTTCATGCTACCCTTAACACTCTAGACGAGACAACTATGAGTGTAGTATTCATTGGTCTGTCTAATCCTGACCATTCGAGTTACTACTTCTGTTTTCTGACACTTAAAAGAACTACATTGGCTTCTGATTAAGAAGTGTTCCATCTTCAAGGCCTTATGCGTACTGCCTAAAATAGTCTGGAACCAAGTTGAGGTCCTACGTTCCAGCCCACCCCTTGTGCACCGCTTCCGCTAAACTAGTATAGACCCCTAGCAACAAAGCTTGGTAGTCGGTCCTTTTCTCACTGTGCCTCCAAACATTGTAACATGTTTCCCTTCTGTCTTCCAAGTCCAATATGTGCCCAATTACCATCAGGGGGAAAAAAAGCCCCTTGAAAACTCACCTATTTTACTTTGCCCTATACCTGCTACCACCTTTTCATTTTCCCTCCAACCTCCCCTCCACACCAACATGCCCTTTTTGGGGATTTGTCACGCTCAAAAAGCCCTTAACATAATTATATATATTATTTAATTATGTGTTGATGTACCTTTGTGAATATTTTGAGTTTATAAGCATTTCATTTGGTGTGTGAGTTATGGCTTTTTTGCGAAAGGGCTGTTTTTCGTCCCTCCCCAGCTATGCCTGAGGACCATGGGGGAGGTAAATTCATTCAATTTGATAAGAGAATGTACCCCAGTGTCACACTGAGCAAGGCAGGTGTGTGAAAAGTCTACACTCCTGCCTCTGAGCAAGGCGGTGCAGGGAAATATACTGTCATCGGCCCTTGGGCAAGGTGGGGGACAAACACCCTCACGTGCAAGGTGAAGGGGGTGAAAAAAATGTATCTCTTTAGTAAGGTTTTATTATGATATGTAATCCCCACCCTCCCTGTTGGGGAATGGGCATTGTCGAAATTGATCACCCATGGGCAGAGTGGTGTGAGTACACAGCATGCCTGCCCTTTGGCAAGGCAGTGCTGTATAGAGATCTACCCTAGCCACCCTTTGTGAAAGTGCACATCATCCTTGCCCTTGGGTAAGGCAAGGATAGGAAATGAAGCTCCTTCCTTTTAGCAGGCCGGTGGAATAGAACTCCCTCTCTCTTAGAAAAACATGTGAATAGGCTGGTTTCAGGTTACTGGGAATGGAGCCCTCTGCTCGACCTATCTCAGTCAGGTGTTCGGTCTTCTTGGCACCAAATCTGCCCTGGTCTGGAAGATCTTCGAATGGCAGGCGATAGTCAGTCACAAGATCTTGATTTGCAAACTGGTAGAGGTCGGGGGCAGGAGGCTTCCTTGAACTGGAGCCGCTCATATCTTAGTAATTGACATGAGGTGATTCACCTCCCCCCCCCCCCCACCTCACCTCAGTTGAGGGCCATTATTCAAGTAGTACCACTGGGCTCCCTGTTGAGTCTCACCCTATTAAAATATTTACCTCCGACTGCTGGTCCGGATGATCTGCAATCAGTGTCCTGTGTATGAATTATAAGGAATATAACTCACTCTCTTACTACACACCACTGCTGCCATCGGGGAACAGTAATTATGTAAAAATAAAATCCACACACGACCCGTGGGCTAAATAGGTCGGGCTCATGTATGTCCCACCAATTCTTTGGCAAGGTGGATAGAGAAAAATATTCGCCCCCAACTCTTTGATAAGGAAGTGGATGACAACTACTCCGCATTGAGGAAGACTGAAGAAGAAATCTACCACCACACTTTGGCAGGTACACTACGGGGGAGAAATAGACCCCTGTTGCCGTTGTTGAAAGGTGGGAGGATGGGAGGACACCACACTACCCCTGGGCAAATCAGGAAAAATATACCCCAGCCTGATTTTTGACAAGATGGGGTATGGACAACCCTACATTAGGCAAGATGGGATTGTAAAAAAAAAAAAAGGGTGTATCTCATGCCACTAGGCAAGGTGGAAACATGACCTGCTTCTTTAGGCTGAGAGGAGAGATTTTTAGCTCCTGCCCTTTGGCTAGGCAAGGATGTGAAAAAATCTAAACACCCACCAACCGGTAAAGAGGACCGAAATATTCATCCTTCTGTTGTTGAGGCAATGGAGAAAAATACCCCCCATCCACCTTAGGCGAGGTCTGTGGTATAAAAACCGCTACCATTCCTTCCTTGGGCAAGTCAGGACGTACAATTAAAAACCTAAGTCTTAGGCAATGCTGGAGAAATATGCCCCCAACCTCCTTGGGCATGGAGGGTTTATATACCATTCCCGTTAGATCTTGCCCAAGATAGGAGTGTGAATAAGTCTAGCCTCATTCCATCTGGCAAGAACGCAGTAGATGCATACTGCCATTTGTCATCAGACATGCAGAGGGAACAACCCCCACCCCCCTTGGGCAAAGATGGAGTTAACAAAAATGCACCCCTTGCTCTTGGTCATGGAGTTGTTAGGAAATGTATCCCCACCACTGAGTAAGGCATTGGTGGGAGAAAAATAAGTCACTTATGCTTGGGCTGGGGTGGGGGCTACAGACTACAGCTGCTCCTGTAAATGGCATGCAGGTGAGAAATATGCCACTGGCTTCCCTAGGGCAAGGTGGGTGGGTGGGTGAACCTAGACTTTGGGCATCCTAAAGAGTGAAATACATACAACGTTGTCTGTTGTAAGAAGTAAACAGCCTGCCCGCTGAGAAGGTGGGGAATGGTTAATGTCACACTGCCCATTGTGCAAAGCCTGGTGAAAGCCTTTTTTTTTTTTTTTTTTTTCTCCAACCTTTCACCCATGTGCACACAATTAGAAAGAACAGCACATATCATCAGACACCCACATACATGTAACATTGCATGCCTATATTCACACAATCCGAAACCCCAATCCAGTGGCGTTCGATATAGTCAACCACATTCGGCTGTTAGACTGAATAGCGGATCTGGGCCTTCATGGGCCGGCACACCAGTGGCTGGCCTCCTTCCTGACAGAGCGGTCCCAGAGGATCCAGCTAGGGTAGCGGGTATCAGATAGAGGTACCCTCACCTGCGGCGTCCTGCAAGGCTCTGTACTGTCCCCGCTCCTCTTTAACATCTATCTTCAGCCTCTGGTGACAGCTCTTGCCCACACGGACTGCCGCGTTTTTAACTATGCGGATGACACCCGGCTCATCCTCCAAATTGACAACTCCAGCTAGGCCCAGGACGTGGCACAAACAATCCTTAGATTCATGGTGAACTGGATGACTGCTAACTCATTGAAAATCAACCCCGATAAAACAGAAGTACTTATCATCCCCACGAAAGATAACCCCTGGAGCGACAGTTTCTGGCCTCGAGCTGGGTGCCACCCCCACTCCAGTACATGCCGTAAAAAGCCTGGGCATAAAAAATTATTCAAAGCTCTCCATGGCCAACCAAGTCACCACAGTGGTCGGAACATGTATAGGGCTTATGAGACAGTTACGAAAACTTGTCTCCTTCCTTGCAACTGCCTCACTGCAAATGATCGTATCAGCCACGATTGTATCCAGATTGGATTACCGCAATGCCCTATACATAGGTCTCCCTCAGAAGTTGACTAATAAATTACAGGTGGTGCTAAATGATGCAGCCAGACTGATCTTTAGGCTGCCAAGACGGTCCCACGCCTCCCCCCCCCCCCCCCCCCCCCTGCTGCGCAAATTGCACTGGCTTCCAATCAAACAGCGAGCTAGATTCAAGGGCCTCTGTATCGCCCACAAGGTAATCCACGGCAAAGCCCCGGCCTATATTAAAGAACGCCTGGTAAACTATGTTCCGGGCCGCACACTGCGGTCTTCCGAGACCTGCCGCCTGACTTCTTTTCGAATTCTTTTTTAATTACTTATCCTTTTTGTGCTACGGTTTCATATAGATTGTTTTTCTTCTCTGCGTCCTTATGGCTGAGGTTTCTTGCAGCGCATATTCACGCACCTCTCCGGCGTCATTTGACGCAGTTCGGGGTGCCAGACGATGGAATGTCAATTAACTTTGTAGTGAGTACCGATGCATCGTTCCCCTATGAGCTGTTTTACTCTTGGGTTACTTTTCTGGGGGTGAATGCGGATGATAAGACATTCCACTCATACACTCCTACGGCAGTTCCAGCGAATTACACGCCGTATAGGACGCAGGAAATTCCTATTTCCGCTTGGCAGCATCGTATTTGGTTCAATGGCGCCCTCCCCCACACCATTACTCCAGTTCAGTTAGGTCCCTTGTCCATTCCTGGGGCCACTTGGCCAGTCTTGGCCGGGTTCACACCTCATCCACAATATTTGCAAGCCCCGGTGGATGACTTACGTCAACTACATACCGCCTTGATTGTGGTGCATAGGGCTTTGGTGCAATACATCTCGCGCAATGTCCAGGTGGGAGCACCTGGGGTTGCGACGCAATCAGTTGGACCGGCCGGGATCACTATTAGTACGTCATGGTTAATTCGGTAATGGGCAAGCGCCCCCAGAATAAGGACAATATGCCTTATTGGCTTGCTGAGAAATTTGACCAGCTGGAAGCAGTATTTCCTAATTCTACTCCTGTGGAGAAACACAGAATTCTTACAATTAGTTTGCAGAAAGACTTAGTCCCTGAGGTAACAGATTGTGCGAAATGGGGTAAATTATTTGCAGCGGTCTACGCGAAGTGCTTCGGCACACCATCTATGACTGTATTGCTCTCTGTGATTAAGTGTGTTCAGGATGAGCGATGACCGGAGGCGGCGGTCGAGTTGGAAATGAGGCTTGTCGGCGTGTTCGACATAGTTGCTGATCTCATCCTTGCTAACGTCAAGGGAGATGCAGTTAACTTTCAAGTGTCGAAGGAGCTGCGCCTCGTCGCCGACATCGCTAACCCCCGGCAGTTACCAAGAATTATTGCGTAGGCATATAAGACCATTGGCCGCAATAGTATGGGTGTTAAGTCTTTTGCTAAAATGACAACGCAACCGCAAACTCAGACGGTTAAGTCTACAAAAGACGACCATCCTGTTTTTGCTAAACAAAATTGGAAAGGTAAAAAACAGGGGACGCAGCAACAGAAATAGGGGTCACGTCCCCCATCACCAATACCAGTGACTACTGAACGCATGTATGACTTGCGCGATCGCGCAAGAATTAGGTCTCCTGATAGATTTCAGGTTCCTGATTAACGTTTTCCTCGTTCTTCACAGGAAACATCAGTCTCGCAAGCTGGTTGAGGTGAACGCGGCAGAGGTCGGGGTGCCCCTCAAGGACGTGAGCAGCCCCGCCCGGCTGATGGTAAAGGCAAGCAGGATGACTTTTTCCGTCAACGACCTCGGTTTCAGAAAAATTAAGTTGCTGCACTAACAGCGAAGTATGCCATAGATAGTGAGAACACAGCTTCGGAACCTGACATGGGCACTAACGCTGCTAGACAGCGCATTGGAGGTTACAATAGTGCGGCAAGCACTGCGTCCATATCTGAAGGCGACAGCAACTGACACATTTATTACTGTAGAAACTGCTGACACTAGAGTGGCTCCCCCTGACAGATTATAAGACATAGTTCTTTTCATTGAAGGTGACATACAACGTACCATAAAAGGGATTTTTTGGGAAAATCGGACCTCTACATATGACATTTTGTTAGCAGAGGCAGACTGGTCCCAAGCTTTCGTTTTGGCCGCTCCCAGAGGGGAGGAGGTAATCCTCCCATCTTTCGCGCATACAGTGCAGAAGGAGCAAGCTCAGAACTTTGCAGAAGAGTGGGCACAGGTGCTTGCTCCGGCGTTGTACTGTACTCAGGTTGGGTGGGATAAATTATCACCAAGCCATGAGATTCCGTTACGGTCTATGCCACAACCCCAATATCCCATGCGCCAAGAGGCTAGATCTCACGTCACAGAAATGCTTGAACAATTGGAATTTCAAGGTGTAAGTGGAACATGTGTGTCACCCATGAATAATCATCTTTTCACTGTAACTAAACCTGATGGGTCGTACCGCCTAGTTTTGGATTATTGGCATTTGAACTCTCATTGTCGGACGTGCGCGGTACAAAACACCCACAGTTCTGCCCTCGTTGATAGTCTCGTGAGAAAAAGGTTTAAGACCACACTTAACATCTCCAGTGGCTTTTATAGCCATAACCTGTCCTCTATTAGTAGTCAATGGACAGCCTTTATTGCTGGTGGCAAACAAAAACAGTTTAGAAGATTAGACATGGGCTACAAAAACAGTCCAGGAGTCTTAACCGCACGTGTAGTCTCTCTGTTAGAGAGCATTGACCCTGATGCGTACTCGTATGTTGATGACATTCATCTCACAGACGACGAGTTATGGCCGCATCGGTGTCGCGTTGACCGCATCATTGTTATGTTTGCGGACTTCGGTTACAAATTTAACTTTGCGAAGTCACACATTGCAGAGTACACAGTGTTGTTTTTGGGCTATGAGCTCAACAACGAAGGACGAGGTTTAGCACCTCCCTTCCTGGAGAAATGCACATGTTTGCACGCTCCAACTCTGAAAAAACTACAATCTTTGCTGGTTCTTTTAAATTTCGGGCGCACTTACATTCCAGATTATGCCCAGCGTATCAAGCCGCTATATGCCTTGGTACAGCCTACTGTTACCAAATCGTGCTGGCTGCCAGAATATTCAGGTATACTGCACTCTTTGCAGGCTGATCTTCTTGCCTCTAAATACTTGACACGTGATAACCACACAAACCTCGTAATCAGAATTGTGCCTGGCGCAGTGGGTTTCACGTACTTGACATTTAATGAGGGGGACACGGTCCATATTGCTTACAAGTCACACTTGTACACTTCGGCTGAAATGCGCTTTTCCACCGTTGAGAAGGTGTTAACTGCAGTACAGATGGCGATTCTAAAAGAGAGAGCGCTATCGCAAGGGAAACGCATGTTGGTTGTCACACCCGATCCTGCCCTTGAGGCAGTGACGAAGGCCAGTGTACCTAATTCTAAAGCTTTGCATCCACGTTGGATACAATGGGCCACTCCCTTGACGTCTCCGGATGTCACATTCATCTTTGATGCCTCATTGCAGACTACGGAGTATTTGCAGTATGAATTTGTTCATCCAGCTCTTCTATTCGCCCGCTTGAGGATTACCATTGTATCACTTACACTGACGGTTCGGCGCAATCGGCGAGGGTATCTAAGCATGCTTATTCAGCGGCCTGCGCAATAGTGGCTGGTACTTTTGTGAATAGAGAATTCAAGTCTGATGTCGTGCATACGCAGACATTGGGTGATTGTACCGCCCAGTTGGCAGAGCTACGTGCTCTGGTGCTTGCACTAGAATTTGCTGATCCTTGAGTGACTACTCTTATTGTAAGTGATTCATACTACTGTGTTCAATCTTTCAACAACAACTTATTCTTTTGGTCTCAAAATGAATATTGTGATTCCAAAGCTAGCACAATCAAACATAAAATGCTTTGGGTTTGAGTAGCAGAACTTAAAGAACGTCTGCCTCTCATGAATGTCATTCATACTCTTGGTCACCAGCGCGTAGGGGTACACGCTGTTGGCAACAGTTTAGCTGATGAAGCAGCGAAAACAGCAGTGGCAACATATCTGGTAGCAGCAGTTACAAGATCCAAAAGTAAGATTGATGATGACATCTTGGCAGCCATTGCTGCAACAGAGATGGGTGATAATTACCCTTGAGGTTTCCCTTCTAAATACTCTTATCATTTAAGTCCTGATAAAGTTCCATATGTGAGAATTAACGACGTTGGTGACCAGTTGATTCCCAGCGCGGACCGCAGACTTTCCTTGATAACAGCCGCTCACGAAGGTATGGCCTCAGCCCATGCAGGCGTCTCAGCGACTGTCACTATCTTACAACAACGTTACTGGTGGCGCGGACTGTATAAACAGACTCGTGATTATGTCCTTACATTTGCCAGCAGATTAAACCTTTGACTGCTGCGCATCCACCTCAAACACAGTTGTACATATCTAATAAACCACTTGGGTGTGTTTATTTGGATCACTGCGATCCTTTCTCCTCTGATACTGCATATAAGTACATCTTAGTTACAGTGGATTCGTGCACATGTTTTCTATGGGTCTGGCCACAAAGGAGTGCTGATGCTCAAACTGTCTTCAGGGATTTGCGTGTCTTTGTGGGAATTTTTGCATGTGGTACCCCCCATTCGGACCAGGGTCCGGCGTTCACCTCTAAGGCATACAAGGATAGCATGAGATCGTCTCCATATCGGCCTGAGGGCAATTCTGTTGTGGAGCGAATTAACCGTGACTTAAAGCAATCCTTGACAGCTAGGGTTTTAGGTACTGGCAGGAACTGGTTGGCCCATTTGTATAGCGTTCAACGTGCATTTAATAATCTCCCTAGAAGGTCTCCGGGTTGGCGGACCCCATACGAAATGCTCTTTGGCATAAAAATGTTTGTTCCGGACCTTGATGGTCTAGACATGGCGGCGTTGGCTGCACCCTTTGACGAAGATGATCATTCTGCTGTGTTACAGAATCTACAAGAGATTCGAGACAGTCTTGCAAAGGAACACTTGCCCTCAACAACTGATGCTGCACTTCAGATTCCGGTAGTTGGCTGGCTACCCCGAGTTGGTGACCTGGTCCGTGAGAAGGTGGAGAACAAGAAGGAGTTTGGCCTCTCTTATCGTGCACCTGTTCCAGTGCTTGGTGTGCAGGGTACAAGAACAGTCATTTTACCTCCCCTTCCTGGTCGCAAGGATAACAGGTACATCTCCATTGGCAATGTCAAACTACAACGAGTGGCTAATTCTTCTTAGTATGACCACAGCGGTCTCTTGCCCAGCAATGCTGAGAAATTCTGTTTTGGCTCTGGCAAATACGAACAGACCTGACATTGCCATCGAGATGCATTCAGTTACTAATCCTTTATTGACTCCACCGGCTGGTGGTCCCCATGAAGATACTGAGTATACCTATCCCACAGATGTGTCGTTGCCTGGTGTGCAAACAAGTGCAGTTGACCAGTCACGTTATTCTTTTGACACGGACTGTACAACATCGAGTGCCCCATTGAAAATTTCTAATTTTGCCGTTTGGTTTAAAAGACATTTTTTAATTCCCCCTTGGACTTATATTTGGCTGGTGCTCATATCTATTTTTTTGTTCATGTTGATTGGATTTGTGGTTGTCTTTTTTCGTCTAGTGAATGGACATTATCTTACCGAAAGATCTGCAATTAGATTAATTGATGGAACTTTAGCACCCCACTCCTCATCACACGTCATGAAGAGGGACCAGACTTTTGGTAATATTACTGCCTGGCCTGTGTTAAATGGGATTGTATGGGATGCTGTAAAATTTCAGATTCATGTCCCTACAGAGGTGATTAATGTCCCCAATGTACTTAGTGTTTCTATGGGGGATGTTGTGAAACAAAACATAAGCTCTGATGATTGGGATGTCCAAGCCGTTGAGGCTCTTTTTTCTGATTTGAAATATTATGCTGCTTTTGATGCTGAAGATTTGTATTTAGACTCAGTGAATTATGGAGAGTTATTTTGCTACCAACACTATGGCAATCATTTCCTGCATAAAGCGAATACATTTAGAAATGCCGTTAATTATACACAATGGGAACATTGTCCAGCTCCCATTGAAGGCAGTTCCAAACCTCTAGTGAAAAAATTTACATATTTTACCGATTTCAGTGCATCTAAACCTGAAGCCTTTTATTTTAAAATGTCTGCTAAGTCAGATTCAAAAGTTAGACTGACACACACTAAATTACTGTATTCAAATACCTTTATGGATGAATTAGCTATAGGAGGCTATGAGCTGTGTAATGATACCATTGATCTTAAATCTGTTTGGGGTTCTAAAGCACAGCAGGTGCAAGGCCCTCAGGCTTTACATCGTGCGTGCCTTATCCCGAACCATATGTTATTTTTGAATTCTATTATTTTTCAGACAACCTGCTTTGGATTGGCTACTTCTATAAAGATGAATGCCCCTACTATTCCTGATCTCGGTGCTTATCCTTCCTGGGACAATCACACAGATCTGTCCCTTGATGAACTGTAGTCACTAATTACTAATACATCCGTCAATATTTCCAACTTAGATCCCCATGGATGGTTAATATGGCAAAAAACTTCAGACTCATGTCAACATCGTTTTTTGGGGCTGAGATCAGGCTACACACAGTTTAAGGTTGACCCCCAGTTTGAAACCTCCTATTCTGTTACTACCTATTCAGTAGGAAAATTATGTCAAAAATGGCTTAAACATTCCACCTTGGCGTCAGTTAAACTTCATTTGTCCAAATTAACTGACGATGTAGATTTGAATGATTTTGTTAAGGGCCCTGTGGGTGGCAGTTACAAAAGATGGGTATATGCTATTTACAATGAAGTTTGGAAATTGTCTCAAATTGAAGCTGCTTCTAGAATGAGAGCTATTGATCAAGCAAATTTGGAAAAAGTGGTTGCTGTCATTGATAATAGCATTAACACTCTTTCTTCCAGAATTTACACATTAGATAATATTGTTTCATCTGTTGTGGACATGGTACAGGATGACATGTCTGTCCTATACCATGGTCAATATCAATTGTGTTCTATAATGCAGTTTGCATGGACTTTACAAACATTGAAGGCTGGAAAAGTTCCCTGAGACTACATGAATACATCATCTGGGAAAGTTCCCTGGGACTACATGAATACATCGTCTTCATTCCTGCCATTTAATCCAGCTGATAAACAGCTCATGTCCATGAAGGATGCGACACATTCACTATTGCATATTGAAAAGTTGGAACCTTTACCATTCTCTATAGCCGAATTGAACTCAACTGTGTGGCTTATCCATGGGTTAATCACACTGCCTTTTCCATTGTTTAAGTTCAGTTAATGTATGAAACACTATGCCTTAGGCAGATATGAACCACTAGGTACCGCTTTTCTCCATGAAGTTTGGTCACTCCCATTTACATACAGGTGCCTGAGAGAGGGTAAAGAGGTTTATTTATAAGGAGAGGAGTGCACTTCCATACCTGATCACTCAGTAGTTTGCAGGAACATCCAATTGCATGATGCTTGCAACGTGCACGCACAAAATTTAGCTTGCATTTTGAAGGGAAATCCTGTGCCAGCAATTACACCAACTTTCACGTTATTAGCTAATGGTAGCTATTTGCTTTTAAATAATGAGGCGTGTTGCCGAATGCTAGCAGGGATTCCGTACATTGTAACTGTCTCCCAACGAGTAGTCTGTTGAAAGAATGTGCTTTTCCAACCCCCGCATGGGAGACTCGATGTATCCATCTGGCCTTCCATACCAACCTTGAAAGCAGAGTTCAACATGATGAACAGAATAAGGGCTCTAATGTCTCAAAAAGAAGTCACCCTAACTTCCTCTCATGAAACATTTGTCCTTCACGTCGCTAACACCCGCACCGAGGTGCATGCTCTTTTAAATACTGATCTCCCACTTTATTTCGGTGCTCTGATTCACACTATATTCAATGCCTAGTCAACAACTGGCTTGGGACATTTTTTCAAAGTTGTGGGCTCTGGCCTTGTGACCTCGTTCCAAACAATATTTGGTGTGATACCGGCATTTTTTAATTCTATTTTTTCAAGCATTTTCGGCGGGCTTCCGTTAATCCTCGCCTTGACTGCTGGTGTGCTGCTGTTGGTTTGTTTGCTCCGCAATGGCTGCACGATCTGTGTCACACTGTGCCTGCCCCGGCTGCTCCAGCTTTGCAACCGGATGTTTGAATACTATGGAACACTACCTCTGGCCACTTTGAGCGTAGCCTATGGATTGTTCTCATACTTTACTTGTGTGCAACCTGTTTTCCATTGCCTAGATTGTTCATTTGAATGGGCTCTGGATTTGTGCCTGTCAAACACGGTGTCTCCTGCCCCGGATTATGATCGACTGATGAGTCCCTTAGTGGCTCATGAGTTGGACTGTTCTGGTATCGGGATTATGGCCTGTGCAGCTGCGCACGGAATCCTAGGAAATTGGGATATATATGCAGCAGCCCATGACTTCCTGGCGCAAAGTTATCTCGAAGAACAAGCAAGTTGTTCTCTGAAGGTGCTAGAGGCTCCGGTTATCGAAGAACATGTATGTTCGTTTACTTTATTAGATTGGATGGCTGAATCATTTACTGGAGATTACAATGACTTCCTCTTGGAGGCTGTTGCGACATACTGTGCCTATACGTTGTTGGAATAATTTGCCGGCTGTCCATCTTCCGCACGTACAAACTTAAGGTTTATTACTTCTAATTGTTTTGGTCCAGAGGGATCGTTTTATTTTAATATTTTCCCAACACACAATTTTGAACTTTTCACTACCAATTATACGGATTGGCAATATATGAACTTGGTTCTGTCTCACTCGAACTTGAACTCTGCGTTTCTACATTGCTTTCCTATTTTGTTTGTGGTCCGATCAAGGGAGGGGGTAGTGAAGACAAGGTTTTGCCTGCACACATTGCTATGTTAGCATAAGCGTTTTAGATGTTAATGCCATCTTGCCACTTTGCTGCTTTTGCACACGACACTACAGGTAGCTGTTATTATAAGTAAAACTGCTTGCTTGCTTTTCTTCACATGAGAACGGTCTGTTTTTCACATCCCTAGACTTGCACCGTGACCTTAGTCTGAACACTGTGTGCAGAAACCGTCAAGGTCAAATAACAATGTATGCTGTTGAATTCAGGTTGATCAGCCACGCTCTAGACACAACAAGCACACAGCTGCAAATATCTGAAACTCGGGTGCCTTTAATATTGCATTGCATGCATGATGCTGGCACTCTTGGAGAAAACCTTTCCAGACACAGAGCAGTGCTGATCCTGTGATGTGATTCACCTAAGCTGATCTTGGATGAATGGGATTCCCCATTCATACCTAGAGACCTTCTATTATTATTATTATTATAAAACTAGCTTATTAGCCAGGGAAGGGTGGTACACAAGGTATTATAGGACCTGTTTCCACTATCATTATAATATGATTTCTCCCTTTGTGTTTTATGGAATTGTAGCAATGCTGATGGTTTTATTTCTAATAATTTGTTTGCTTATGTTAGCCAAAATACAGCATCTTAGAGCACGTAGTTAAAAATAAACATTTTTAAACTTTTCCGTGTCTCTGATTACTCACATTGTGGACTGATATGAGAATAACAACGAAAAGGTGTTCTTGATTCCCACCATTCCTGAGAGTAACCTAAGTTGCTTGTTCTGGGTTGTCTAATCATTGGTAACTTCGCTGTAGTACGGAGAACGAATGAGACACTGATGCTAGTCGGATAGGGGTTCTAGGTACTAAGGTGAGTTTTTTGGTACACCACAATTCACTGAGGTCCTGGTTTCCTGCGCATAGTTCTGTGCATGAGCAGAATCCCCGCAACTAGCCTACCTAACACCATGAATTGTGTAATGAAGACTGACAATAATCCATATATGATATGCTCTTGGAATATTGCGGCATTTCTCGCCACCCACAGTACGACTTGATTTCTTCTTTAAATGGTTTTCATGTAGTATGTCTACAGGAATCGTGGGAAAGCAATAGTTTTAACCTACCTAATTTCATGATAACCAAGAAAGAGGCAAGATTCAGCTTCCCATCTGGTGGCCTAATCACATTAATAATCACTTCGACTTTATTTGCAATGAGATTCCAACCTCCTCCAACCAAGTTCTGGCGGAAAAACTGTCCAAAGAACAATTACTCATTGTGAGCCTTTTTTTACCACCCCCATTGACTGATTTGGTAAACTTTAGCAGATAGTTGGATGTAGAACTCCTTATTGACCATAACAATAATCTCCTTTGTGTCTTTACTGGGGACTTTAATTGTATTGTATTCAATTTGCATTTATATAGCTCCAACTACCCTTAATGAGGATCTTCTTGAGTTAATCTTAAAAATGGATGCCTTTGAGGATTGGCCAAACAGGCTTTATCTATTCCTCCACCCATGTTTCATGGAATTGTCCACAGCCACACACATAAATTTAGACTTCTGAAAAATGTCTTAATGGAATCAGGTCTTCATAGCCTCAATGGCGGTTTTCCAAATGGCAAACAAGAAACGTCTGGGAGCCCACGGACATGAATAGCAAAGATAAATTATGGGTGACGCTGGGGTTGATAGTAGCGAAACGAAACATAGCCAGGTTATGGGGCGCAGGTGTAACTCCTTCAGTGACAGACTGGAAGTCTGACATAGACTGGTGTATGACGCGAGAAAAAACTGTTTATGTTGCAAGAGGCTGCCCTAAAAATGGACGCAGGTGTGGGGCTTGTGGTAAATAATTTAATTACCGGGACTTAATTTGATGCGGAAAATCTATAATAATAGCTCAGTAAAATAAGAGGCAGAATCCGTGGTATTAGAGGTTCAGAACGGGCTTTATTCCTATACAAAGGAACATAATTCGAATTATGGGCCTTCTATTCCATCACCACGAGAGTTCAGGAAGGAAGGAACATATATTATTGACAGATAAGCAGTTTTATAGAAAATACATTATAATGAAACAGATGCAAGAGGCGTAACAGTTGAAAACAGAGATAAAAGCATACATGCGTAACTAAAATGGGTGTAACTAGGCGTAACTAAAGAACGCTATTAGATATGATGTCATAAATGGGTGGTTCCATGAAAGAATTTCGCAATGTCAGCAAAAATACTTGGCAGAGATGCGCGCGCAGCAGTATGACGTGTGATTGACGTGTAACTAGAGGGTGAAAGGGACTTGACATTTAGCTCTACATGTGGAGACAGAAGTCTGGGGTTATGTCAACCTAATCCCAAATCATATCTAATATCCTATGTTTAAAGAACAGTGTTATCCAAAAAGAGAGGTCTCTTAGGATAGAATCTTATTCTATACTGACTATACTGACTGTTAGTGCGTGTACAAGCGTCTAAGTGTCTACACTAGATGCGAGGGGGTAGGAATATTCCATGGTAACAGGGCTATGAATTACTTGTATGAGGGCAGCGAGGCCTGGCCCTTTGCACGGTAGCTGGAGGAATGTTTACCCAAACTGCTAGACAGGAATGCATCGGATGAGGAGCGGAGCAGAGCAGATAATCTTGAAGGTGAAATACAGTTTTTGGCAGGCAGATAGGCCGAGTCAGGCACCGTTAGCCGCGCAGGGAGTAAGACAAAGTTCATGGTCACAGATGCAGGCTCAGACTGGAGCGTTCAGAGGCAGAAGGCAGGAAAAAGCTTAATGGCAGAATCAGGGCCTACTCGCCTGGACTGTAAAATGGGATAAATGAACCATATAAAGCCGGTGGCCTTTCATACTTAGGAATAGAATATCCGGCCCATTCATGGCGGATCTGAAAGAGGACATGTTGACAGTGGACGCACATGTGTTTGCGTCTTCATAACTGGTACTGGAGGGAACATACATGTACTTGTGATTTATACATGAAACCGTTGGGGTCCAAGATAGGGGACATAACCGACCATAAAAATCCATATTTCCACATTCCCTCCTTGTCCCCTACTTGCCCTTAGGAGATATCAATCTTCATCAATCCATCAATCTGTTCATATAACATCATTTGTTCTTCTTTCTTCTTCCGGGATCTTGAACGAAAACTTGGATGTGGGATACACGAGGTGGCACATAGACCACAAATCGCTGGTCCACATTGTAGACATAAGCAGCAACTGAATAGTATGAGAAAGCCAATACCTAGGAAGGATAGTATTCTCCATCCCCAGGCTGACAACACGCCCCAGAACCAACCGGACCAAGTCCAGGTGCCTGGATTCTGGTGTATCTGGCTTACAATCTTATGAAGGCGGGTTATGGCTTTATATACTGACGGCGAATTTTCTGGTATGAAAATGCAACAACTTGATCCGATGACCCTACAAGCTCCGCCCCTATCGGCCAGGATGACGTCAAGGACAAGACGATTTTGAAGCACAACAATCCGCATAGCAGACTGCTCTTCTGTTAAATTGCCTAAGGCGGAAATAGTTTCGTTCACTACTGCTTCAAGGGTTCTGGTTAATCTACGTATCAACTTACTATTAGTGACTGTACCTATATAAGGAAAGAAACCTTTATTGAAATCTGTGTATTTTTCCCATGCTGTTTCAGTGTAATCGACTATTGGGAGATCTCTCTGCTGTCTATTGTGTACTAAATGAGTATTTCTATGATAATCAGGAGGAGCTAGGAAAACAGGTGGCAGAAGGAATGCTATGTAACAGGTACCATCCCAATCTAAAGGTAGGCATATATATGCGGTCTGGCCACATATGAAGTAGGAATGACGAGAAGCTCTAAATGTAGACTTGCCTTGATCACTGAATTTTATCACAGTGGTGCATTTACTATGGCCCATGTGTATGGAGCCATTCTTTCTTATGCATAGTTCCCCTTTAACTGGGAATACGGACATGGCGGACAAGATTGGTGTAGCTTCAGATTCAACGTTCAGGATCATGAGGTTAAGTGTAAAATTACCTAATCCATATACTTCATTTTCTAGATCAGTTCCTGTTCTTTTGGGAAGTCCCTCCTTGTTAGGGTAGCAGACTTTAAGCAAAACTAAGTTCAGGTTTCCCCATACCCAGTTGTCTTGATAAACTGCTGAGTTTGAATCTAAGGAATTAATTAAACTAAACCATGCTCCACAGGAGCCATTGTGTGTGAACGGATATGGAAAGAGGGGCAAAACTCCCTTATAGTTCTGATAGGGAGGGAGTCGGCCACATATCCAACAATTTGTAGCATTGCTAGTCTGATGGGAATGATGTAACATACTAATAAAAGTGTTGTTGCGCAGCGCAAATCTATAGGACAACTCATGCGGTGGTAATTCACTAAAAGAATGTTCAGCAGTAACATTGTAAACATGTTTAGAAATAGGACAATATATGTGCAACAATATACTTGCAGCGATTATTAAAAGACATAAGAAAAATAAAATTAATAACGTCACTGTGCAATGACTACGCAGTGATTTACAGTACGCATGTTTTTTCAACTTCCTTTGATTATTTCTTTCTCTATTCCGGTCCAGAGGATACATGTCAGAGACAAATTCAACCGATTCACCTTGGAGAGGACTTAAACAATCAAATTGTCTGACTGACTGGACCTCAATTTTAGTCTGTATAGTTCTGAGTTCGTTTGCTCAACCAAAGGGAGCTTTGAGTCTGTTTTTGAAGAAACACAGGGTTTAGTCTCTATATCGGATGGTAGTCCATGAAATTTCTTGATATGACTCGAATGTATCCAGCCTTTGCGACCTTCGATCTTCACGGCTGTCCTCGTGGTGAGCAGAACAAGTTGAGGCGATTTCCACCTCGGATCCAGCTGAGTCTTCCGGTCAAAATTACGCACTAACACCAAGTCCCCGGGAACTACGTCATGGGGTTTCACCTCGGTGTTGTCGGGAAAGGCTGCAGCTACCTGTGAACGACAAGATTGTAGTGCAGACATCAAGGAAGCCAGGTAATCTGTCAGCATATTACAGTCAACGTCAGTTATTTTACGAGGTATAGGCGTCCCCCACATATTTGGTGGTCTACCGAAGATCACCTCATACGGGGATAGCCCTGTTCGAGAATGTGCTACCATTCTCATGTAAAAGAGTGCGACTGGTAAGGCTACTACCCAATCGACACCTTTTTGTCTACATATTTTGGACAATCTAATTTTCAGAGTTTGATTATGTCGTTCCACGAGACCTGCTGCCTCGGGGTGTCGGACACAGTGGAATCTCCATTGATAACCTAACAAAAGTGAAACGTGTTTCATTAGTTCGGACGAGAACGGCTGGCCGTTATCTGAGTAGACAGCACGTGGTAAACTGTACCGTGGGAAGAATTCTCGAACTAACTGTTTGGCAGTAGTCGGGGCAGTGTAATCTGAAACCGGGTATGCTTCTGTCCAACGGGAAAGAGCACAAACAATTACAAGAACGTATTTGAATCCTCGACATCGTTCCATCTGGATATAATCCATCTGGAGGACTTCAAAAGGGTGATCAGGAGGCTGAAATCCACCCTGTTCTACGGGAATGCTTTTACCTGGGTTAAACTGACAACAGATCATACAGGTACGAACTTTTTGTTTAGCTGCTGCTCGTAAATGTTTGTTGAACCAAATGTGTTGAATGCTGTCTAGCATAGCTTTTTCTCCTAGGTGCGCTGGACTATGTATTGTATTAATGATAACTTGGACCATTGAGTCGGGAAGAAACCATATAGATTTTTCCTTCGTCATCCATCCCTGATCAGTTTGGATCCCTCCTAATTCAGTCCATTTCTTTATTTCTTCTGGTGTAGCATGTGTCTGTATGTCAATTACGTCAAGAGCGGGATCCTTAACTGTCATGCAATGTGTTGGTGTCAGAACTATTGTCTTTGTCATGTCAGATGTGTGAGTTTTATTCTGAGCAGTCTGTTTAGCTGTTCTGTCAGCTAGGTCATTGCCTTGGGAAATGATATCAGTAACTTTCGTATGAGCTTTACATTTCATAATTGATATTGCAGTGGGTAGATGTATTGCATCTAATAAGGCATGAATGAGGGGTCCGTGCTGAATGTGGGCACCGTGAGAAGTTAAATAACCTCTCTCTCGCCACAGTACGCCGAAGTCATGTACAACTCCGAATGCATAACGCGAATCAGTGTATATGTTGACTTTCTTATTTGTGGCTTGAATACAGGCTTGTGTCAAAGCGATGAGCTCTGCTGCTTGAGCTGACAAGGTATTAATACGATTTGTTTCAATGACTTCAGTGTCTGTTGTGACTGCATACGCGGCCACTAGCTCTCCTGTACTTGTTCTCATACATGAACCATCTACATACAACGTCAGGTCTGGGTCTGACAATGGGACGTCCGTCAAGTCTTGTCTGGGTTTCGTCGTGATAGTAATAACTTCAATACAATCATGTGCTAGTGGGTCTGTTCCGTTTACTGGCAAAAGTGTGGCAGGATTCAATGTACTACAACGTCTGATTTCTATGTGTGGCTGAAACAATGTTAGTTCGTAACCGGTGAGTCTTGCTATAGTCAAGTGTTGTGTTTGCGTGCGGTTCAAGAGAACCTCTACTGCGTGTGGTACTTGTACTGTCAATGGATGTCCTAACACTATGGCATCGCTTTGTCTGATTGCTAAAGCTGTCGCTGCCACTGATTTCAGGCACGCAGGCAGAGCCTGGGCTACGGGATCTAATGTACTAGAAAAATAAGCACATGGTTTGTGTGATCCTGCTTGTTCCTGTGTGAGTACTGACAAGGCAGTACCTTCGCGTTCTGTAACAAAGAGTGTAAACTGTTTACTGTAACATGGTGTTGCTAGGACAGGTGCTTGACATAAAGCTTTCTTTAAACTTTCAAAGGCGTGTGTATGTTCTTGAGTCCAAGGGAGGACAGTCGATGTGGCCGCCTCCTGGGTTGTCAACTGAATAAGTGGTTTTGCTAGAAATGCATACTGAGGGATCCACTGCCTACAATATGAAGTGAGGCCTATAAAAGCCCGCACCTCCTTTTGTGTCTTGGGTACTGACATGTTATCAATTAACTGTATGCGGTCGGGTGTAAGCTGCCTTCCCTCCTTGGACAGCGAGTGACCAAGGTAAACAACTCGCTGGACACAGAATTGCAGCTTAGAAGGGGACACCTTGTGCCCCTTTTCGGCCAAAAAATATAAAACCGTCAGTGAAGCCTTTTCACATTCAGGTTCGCTTCTAGCGGTGATCAGCAGATCGACATATTGAAGCAGGGCAGTGTTGACTGGCATGTGGATACTGTCAAGTTCTCGTTTCAGTGCTTGGCTATAGATGCTGGGGCTTTCTGTGAATCCTTGAGGTGCGCGTGTGAATTTAAAGCTTCGTCCATTTAAACTAAATCCGAACAAGTATTGGCTTTCCGGATCTATTGGGACGCTGAAAAAGGCATTCTTGAGATCAATTACAGTAAAGAATGTTGCTTCGGAATCAATGGCTGTCCGTAATGAAGAAATGTCTGGAACTACGGGGTATTGTGGTACAATACATTTATTTAATTCGCGCAGATCAATAACCAATCGATATACTGGCGGGGCTTTTGGATCAGTTCGTTTAAGAATCGGAATTATCGGGGAATTACATACATTGGAGTCGGTTTCCACAACCACTCCTTGGGTAATGAGCTCGTCAATGATTTGCAGTAAAGCCACTACAGCATCTGGGGGTAACTTGTATTGTCGCATTCGTGGTAGTACCACTCCTGTCTTTAGTGTGACTCGATATGGTGTAATGTTCATGCAACCAACATCTGTAGGGCCTTGTGCCCATAAATGTGTGGGTAAAGTCTGCAGTCGGTGATCCATGTCTCGGGACACATAGTGCCCTTTGAAATCACGTAAAAACAATCTTACTCCTTCCGGAGAACAACATATTATAGCTCCTAGAGCTTTCAATGTTTTTATACCTAACAGGTTTTCTGGACATGATTTAGTAAGCAATAAATCTGTAGTTCGTGTCAAAGGACCAATCGTAAGGGGAAGAGGCTGTGATACTTCGTTAATGATAGGTTTTCCTGAAAAACCAAGGGAAATATTCTGTGAGCCTGAGAGGGGTGCCCCTGGAACTTCACTACGTTTTATTGTTGTTCGGCTTGCCCCTGTATCAAGTAAAAATTTTCTATCTTGGCCTAATAGTTCACTGTGTACATAAGGTCCTTCTTGATCTACAGGGACCTCGATAAGGGGTAAGCCAACTTCCCTCTCTAGGCTGTTTCATGAGTATCGTTGATAATCAGGGTAGTCATACTGTGCAGTCTGGTACATTTGTCGTGTCGTTGTTGGTGTGGCAGCAATAGGCTGCGGTGGTGGAGCTGGCATAGACTGTTGCGGAGCTGGCATGGCCGGTGCATGCTGCGGAGCTCCTTGTTGGTTCTGATCCTGTCTAAGTGGTCGTGGTCTTTCTTTAGTATTACCTATGGCGATATTATGTTTTAAAACTGGACAATTGTGTACATAATGACCTGGCTGTTTACAATAGTTGCATGTCCCCTTTACAGAAACTGCTGAAACACTGGACTGTGTCATACCCTTTTTATGACCGTCAGCTGGAACTGTCTGGGAAACTAGCATTTTCATTTTCGTGTCTTTCATGCGTCTTTGTTCATGTTCTTGTTCCTCTCTAATTCTATTGTGATGGTACTGTAGCATTTGTAACATTTGTGACGGAGTGTTACCTTGCCAGGTACTCTCGAATTTCAATACTCTATTCTTAACTTGGGGCAAGGAATTTTCAACTAATTTTGTCACAAACAGATGTGGATACGATTCGCTACTTGCTTTTATCCCACTATTTATACCAAAACATTTTTCGAATCGGGCATAGAAATCACTAGTGTCTTCATCTTGCTTTTGTTTACAGGCTGAGATTGCACCCCAGTCTTCCTTTTTCGTAGTTAATAAACGTGGCAGTACCTGTACTAGTAAACCTGGTAGTATTTTGGTCTTCTCCCCAAGCCCTAGACCTGGACCTCGAGCTGTTTCTTCGTTTTCTAATGCTGTCCAATCTATCTTTTGGTCTCCCACCTCCCAATCCTTTTCTTTGAGTTTTTCATAAATGCCCGCAGGCATTAATACCTTTAATATTTTCATAATGTCGGGATAGGTATACTCTCCCATGAGCAACATGTCTTTAATTTCACGGTGGAAACCCGCTGGGTCTTTGTCATGACTGGGTACCACTTTCTTCATTTCTAATAGTTCCATTTTAGATATGGGTGTGTATACAAACACACGTTTAAACTGGTTGTCATCACCTTTTATCGGATGTACTTCGCGTAAGGGATTCTGTCTATCCATATAATACGTCGTTCTTTCCTTGATGGGCAGTGAGACATGTTCGGGGCATACAAAAAGAATGTACTGCTTTCTGGATTCTAGTATTTCTCTAATTAACTCAGTACCTGAACCTCTCCATTTATTCGTGAGTAATTCAGTCAATATATCAGGTAAGGGACCAGGATCGGAGTGTTGGCTTTTATATAATACGAGGAGTTGTTGAATCATATAGATACCAGCTAAACGCTGTTCATCTGGGTTGAGGTTCAAAAACGTGTGTGCTAGTGTATCATCACTATATTTTCCGGGACTGTCAACCCAGTGAACGGCTGACCTGGCTAATTCTTGTTCGTCCATAGAATCGAGTATATGATAACCCCTTCGTTCTCGGAGTAATTTGTCAGCGGCTTGGAACGAATGTTCGGGGGACCTTATATTTATTATTGGGTTTTGGAAGTTTCTGTTATTATCTGGACGTATCGGACGTATCGGATCAGTAAAGCATCTAGTATTATTGCAAGATCTTCCTCTTCCTACATAGGCCATAGTTTCTAACTGTCCTGTGGGCAGTTCTAATTCTTCCTCCTCTTCGGTTTGTTCAGGCTGGTCTACTGCTAATCTTTCTTCGTGTAATCGTTCTACTTCTTTGCGGATCTTTCGGCACATAGCTATTATACTTAATCGTTTATCATGTCTCCCTTCTGATATATTCCGACTCCATGTGGTAAGAATTTGCATTTCTTCCGGATTTACCCCTGCTCGGTCTTGATTTCTGACCACACAATTTATGAGGAAACGTAACAGTTCTCCCTGTATCTCCACTTTCTGGTACTCCATGGCTCTATTAATGCTTTCAGAATCTCGCCCTGACTGGACAAAATGATATATATTTTCTAAATGTGTAGTCATTCCTGGTAGCCTCCCTAAATATATTGCAGCTCGTCGGATACGTAATGATGCCAGCAGCATTTCATCCTTTTTGCCGGGCACAGGATCATATCTACAATCTATTAGAAGTTCCTTAAGCGTGTCGGGAGTTACTAGTTTGGGCGTACGTTGGTGAGCTAATTCTTGAAAGGAAAGTTTATTTACTCTGGGTGGCGTGGAAAAAATGTTTGTTGTACCTCCTGTAGCACCGCCTGGGGTGCTGGGTGTGAAAGGATTCGTTGAACGTGATATAGCAACCATAGGTGTCGGTACAGCTGTAGAAACAGATGTGCTTGCCGGAACTTGTGTCGGAATTTGTTGTTGCGGAGGTACAGACGGAGGGTCTTGGCGTTGAACCCCCTCGGCAGGCGGTCTATGTGGTGCAGTGTTAGCATACTCGGGAGCTGCGTCGTCTAAATAAGAGGAAAGGAAAACGTCTTCTGCGGTTCTGGGATGCCCTTTGGGATGTGATTTTATCGGAAACAACGGAGGTGGCAAGTCTTTTGGTATCTCCAGAGTAGCCTTAGGTAACCCTTAGGCCAGAAGAGGATACATACCATTCATAAGGGCATTTCTTTGTCTGTCGACTTGTTCTACTTTTACTCGAGTACCTTCTTCAATTAATAGATTTTCTCGGACTCTATTTGAATTCTCCTTACTCTTCTCTTCCTGTCTACGTGCTTTTTCTGTACGTCTATACGATTCTTTACGCCATAATTCAATGGCATCTTTCTGTGATTGTCTAGCTTTCCTTTTCCATAATTCTTCCTCCACTTTCATGATGCAATCTGCATCCCAGGTCCCAGTTGCGGGCCACCTCTGACTTTCTGGTAATTCCTTGGTGTAGTCTACCCATAAACCAAGAAATAATATGGCGTCTAGGCCATGTTTATGATACATGAAGTACCCTGGAGTGTCCCTAGGAGGAATGGGAACAGCTTCTTCGAGTACCCCTTTCCTGGTTTTGATCTGTCTTAATTTCGAAAAGAGCGGCATATTGAGAACTGACCTGATACCTAATTTTGAACACGTTTAATACAACAAAACACAATAATGAACAGTCATTCATACCACAATATGCAGAACGTATTTAAAACATTTAACATTTAATGAACAAAAAATGATGGCCATTTAGGGAACTAGTCACTAAGCATAATACTCGACACTAACTAGGTAGTTCTGAATTATATACTAGACATACTTGATATACTGCTGAACAGTACAGATACACTGCTGAAACAGTGCAGACCGGATTTGTGTACCCAAACCCGTCTTGACCGGCACAACCTATGTGCATGTCAGAACGCCTCCCCGATAATGGTACTCACCGGGTAGCTTGGAACGGAAGGCCTCGGAACTGAACTGAACTGGACTTGGACTCGGACCGGACTGGACTCGACTCGAAACTTCGGAACTTCGGAACCTGGTGGGCCTCTGTATACCTCGGATCTTGCTCTCTCAGCTAGGCTCTGGTCGGGATACTTCGCACTTCTCACCGCCTCGTCTGGGTGTTGATCGCAGCCTCAGTTACCCCCGCTCGGCAGGAGGGAGATGCAGGAAATCCTGTGGGTACGCGTTGTTGTCCGTCCAGCTGTGACAGGAGACCGGGCCTGCAACGCACCGCCGGCGCGTGAGATGAGAAAGTGTCCCTGTTCGGGCGCCATTTATGTGGTAAATAATTTAATTACCGGGACTTAATTTGATGCGGAAAATCTATAATAATAGCTCAGTAAAATAAGAGGCAGAATCCGTGGTATTAGAGGTTCAGAACGGGCTTTATTCCTATACAAAGGAACATAATTCGAATTATGGGCCTTCTATTCCATCACCACGAGAGTTCAGGAAGGAAGGAACATATATTATTGACAGATAAGCAGTTTTATAGAAAATACATTATAATGAAACAGATGCAAGAGGCGTAACAGTTGAAAACAGAGATAAAAGCATACATGCGTAACTAAAATGGGTGTAACTAGGCGTAACTAAAGAACGCTATTAGATATGATGTCATAAATGGGTGGTTCCATGAAAGAATTTCGCAATGTCAGCAAAAATACTTGGCAGAGATGCGCGCGCAGCAGTATGACGTGTGATTGACGTGTAACTAGAGGGTGAAAGGGACTTGACATTTAGCTCTACATGTGGAGACAGAAGTCTGGGGTTATGTCAACCTAATCCCAAATCATATCTAATATCCTATGTTTAAAGAACAGTGTTATCCAAAAAGAGAGGTCTCTTAGGATAGAATCTTATTCTATACTGACTATACTGACTGTTAGTGCGTGTACAAGCGTCTAAGTGTCTACACTAGATGCGAGGGGGTAGGAATATTCCATGGTAACAGGGCTATGAATTACTTGTATGAGGGCGGCGAGGCCTGGCCCTTTGCACGGTAGCTGGAGGAATGTTTACCCAAACTGCTAGACAGGAATGCATCGGATGAGGAGCGGAGCAGAGCAGATAATCTTGAAGGTGAAATACAGTTTTTGGCAGGCAGATAGGCCGAGTCAGGCACCGTTAGCCGCGCAGGGAGTAAGACAAAGTTCATGGTCACAGATGCAGGCTCAGACTGGAGCGTTCAGAGGCAGAAGGCAGGAAAAAGCTTAATGGCAGAATCAAGGCCTACTCGCCTGGACTGTAAAATGGGATAAATGAACCATATAAAGCCGGTGGCCTTTCATACTTAGGAATAGAATATCCGGCCCATTCATGGCGGATCTGAAAGAGGACATGTTGACAGTGGACGCACATGTGTTTGCGTCTTCATAACTGGTACTGGAGGGAACATACATGTACTTGTGATTTATACATGAAACCGTTGAGGTCCAAGATAGGGGACATAACCGACCATAAAAATCCATATTTCCACAGGCTAATGGAACGAGTACCGGGGCAATATCTGTACCCCACCCAATGTCCCCTCCACATCGGAGCCACATACACTGTAGAAACGTAACGTAACTCTAGATAGGAAGACAAAATTGTCCGCAGCAAACTATATTTGTCACAAGTAAATGCTTTTATTTTTGTAATTGATGTAAGCAGTAAATGTCGTTATTGAGTTGTTAATAAAAAGGTTCATTAAAAAAAAGATGCTTTTTACTACAAATGCAAGCTCCACTGTAGATTTCACTTGGATTAATTTCTCAAACTCTCAGTTGTGTAAAAATTATGAGGTTGTGCCTATAGAAGAAAGAGATCACAATCCCTAGACGATCGCGGTCAAATTATCCCTTTCTCCTTTTATTATACTCACATCCTTGGCAAACAACTCAATGGCCATAAATAATAAAAAAATAGAAAGCTCGATGAGCTGTTTGAACTAAGAAAAATGTTTCAAAAGGATATCATGTGGACCACAATCTCAGAACATAGAGTAAAAATAATCCTTGATCTGTCGTCACTAACCAGCAGAATCAATCTCCCATCTCAAGGGTACCTGCCTTCCAATAAACTAACTTGTAAAATTTAGTGCTTGAAGAGGAAATATAAGCGATCTTTGTGACAGTCACTTACTAGCTCCCGAAGTAGGGACCGTAATTGCCATCAAGCGTCTCAAATCAGCCTATAAACACTTCATCAAGAGCATAAAAATAATGAATAATCTGAGAAATAAAAGGCTATACTCCACAAGACCATTGCAACAAAGGATGGTAAACAATGCAGCCACTTAGTAGGAACCAGATCTGCTACTTAAAGGTCGGCCACTGACTAGGACATCCTATTTGAAAGATGGAAGATATAACTTGACTCCCATTATTCGGGTCACATTTTTCAAACATGTCATTCAGCCCCTTCGTCTACAAGGGCATGTAAATATTGGAAAAGAAGTTCGCATCATTAAAAAGTCAAAGTAAAAACTCCTGAGACCCTGGGCCCAATGGGATTCCGATAGTGTAGCATGATCCATCACTGTGGAGCAGGATACTTAAGCCTCGTTTTCCAGCCATTTGCCAGCCTCTTACGCAAGGGTCCATAATTCAACAGCTCCATAAAAAGAACATCAAAGAGATCTTGGATTTAGGTTTTTATGTACATAAATCAGAATTACATTCACCCAAAGTAGGAAATCACCCTGTTATTTATGTATGCAGAAGACGAGGCGTCCTCCTGAGACCCTTTAGAGTTGTAAGGGTGGACTACCCGAGTGGACCGTACAGAGTTCTTGGCTTACCTTTGGCTGGGGTAAGGGAAGTAGATGGGAAGTGTAAGGTGGTGGAATGTCCCCCTTCCCCCCTGGAACTGCTTTCGGGTCATGCCTGCTGCCAATTCCCTGGGACTATATTGCAGTAACGCCCACGCAGTACTCCTCTGCACAAGTTACTTTATGTTTCTTTGTAATTGTTTGTGTCTTCCTTTTTTTCCCCTTTTTCTCTCTTTTGAAGTTCACTTTCTCCTAACGATGGCTTGAACTCTACTAATAGTGGGATGCGAACACAAACCTAACAATTATATCCACAGGATGGACTAAGTCTGGACGGCTACCCATATAAAAGATGTATATTTACTGTAATAGTGGAGCAAGCACTGGTGAATGAGAACATTACAGGGCGATGTACATAGCCCCTCATAATGCCTTGATAATGCAATGGTTGTTGGGTGTGGCGACATGCAACTCCTTTATAAGCATACTTATACTAAAAAAAAGATGGATTGCTGAGGGTGCCAATGGCTATAGCTGACACTCTTGCATTGCACGCTGTGGACTCATCCGATATTATGTCCTCCACTTTTGTCTTTTCTTTTTTTGTATTATGCGTATCCTGATTGACAATTTGTATAAAATGCTAATAAAAATATATTTAAAAAAATAAATTATGCAGATGGCCTTGTAATTTGTTCACAGTCTCCAATTGGCCTTAATGGCCAGCTCACAGCACTACGTTAATTCAATCATATCGATGTATTGGTAGCTAATATCACCAAGACAAAAAATCCTGTCTTTTGGGACGAGATCCCAGAAATTTTGTTGAAAACTAGGTCAAGAAACATCGGAGACTGTAAATTCATATGACTATTTGGGATTTTATTTGGACACAAAATTATCTGCAGTGCAACATATGGACTAAACTAAAAGCCAAGGCTTCAACCATAGGAAATTCCCTAAAACCTTTTGCGCATGTGTATGACAGCCGTACTAGCAGAGTTGCCACTAACTAGTATTTTATAGAGCAAATTTGTTCTAATTTTGTCTTAAGCCTCAGCGGTGCTCATTGAGAAGAAGCTTTTAGTATATTTAATCTTCGCAGCTCACCTACGCATACAATGATACAACTGGAATTAAATCTTCCATCAATTCAGTTGGTTTATTTGACTGGATATGCTTCAGCTTATGAAAACACATTGATGGGCATGATCTGGCAGGAGCTGGCACAGAATTCAAAGAATAGTTTTCCTCTCTGCCCTGCCTGCATTGTTGATGCACTTAAAGACCATAATTTGGCTCTGGCAAAGAATCTTCTAAAACTGCCAAGTCTCAATCGTTAACATGTCCTCAGGGGAAGATTACAGGAGTAATTTCGAAGGCGCGAGCTACTGAAAGCATCTAGTTATAAACGTGTGGGGTATCTTAGGGAGTACTACCTTTAGTCTAGACAACAATACATTGATTCTAATCTAGAAGCTAAAACAAAACATACATTTTCCACTCTGAAACAATTTGAAGGCGCCTGGAACTTGATGTCTCTTAATTTTGAATGTTCACTCTGCAATTTTACTAAAGAAACTTTAGAGCATATTTTATATCTGTGCCTAAGGTTTGAATGACATTCGTCGAAAATACCGATTATCATATTTTAGGAAGCTCTCATTGCAAACTATAAATGAAGCTACCTTGGCATCCAATGATTTCATATCGAAGATAATTATATTTTTGGATATAGCCTATGAAAGACTCAAATCTAAAGAAAGCTGCGACCAGAGAGCTTGAAGTGTGATAGATTCGTTTTTCCCTTTATATGCACTGTAATCATTTTTTTGGCTAAATTGTTTTAACAGCCCAGGATTAGTAGTCTATTTATACATTTGTACATTCATCGCTTTTTAAGAATTGTAGTGTAGTATGTGAAAGTATTTTAATTTCTCCTGACTTTTTGATCTAGCAAGATTTCAGGATTTTGTCCACAATGCATGGTTCATTTATTTGATACTGTTATCAATTTTCATAATGTACACAATAAATTTCAAGTGATTGTCAGATTTCTCTCAATTAGAGTTAACTATGTGTTGGTGCAGCCAGTCCAGCGTATCACTAGACACAGTGCGCCTGCTGACAGCCTCTTGTGCCTGTAATATGGCACAACAGATTCCCTCATTTGAATGGGCCACACCCCAATGCAAAGGAGGGAATGCCAACTCCAGATAGTGCTGGCATGATCTATAGTACTACAGAAGTGTTGGTGGCCCTTACTGTAATACCAAAGCGACCAAGAGGAGCAAAAAGCAAGTGCACACATCCATTTCACTCTTGGGGCACAGGCAGATGATATTGAGGCTTATGAGTGAGATCATTTCTGTGCCCTTTATTTTAAGAGATTTTGAGGTAATTCCTTCAACTAATGAAGGTAGCTTTACTATCTCCTTTTGGGGGCTCACATGGCACTGAGAGACTCTAGACCAGAATTCTGCTAATGGGACTCTAGTCTTCAGACTACGTATCCACCTACTCCATTCTCTGGTTTAAAAGACTACAACCTATTCAGTACTGTCGCCACACTACGGCTCTAAACTACATTTCAAACGAAAAATGGAACAGTTAAACATTGTATGATCCCAGAATATACAGATTGCCCTGTTCCATTCTGACTAATAGACTTGCAATCTCACCTGTCCTCCATGTCAATACATGAAATACCACTCAACCGCCGTCGGGACTCTAAACTTGCATCATCAGCACCTCTTAAGTGCCACACACCAGGAATGGCAAAGTGCAACATGGTCTAAACATTCATTATTCATCTTTTCACTCATTAACAATGCTTAAACCCCTTTCTTATAATGTCACCTATCACACCTTCAGTCCTTCCTTCCATTGTATCCACTGCATCTCAGTGTTCTGCCCCCAAATTAGAAGGACACTGTAGCAGTAAATGAATTTCCAGTAGGATCTTCTGCTTTGAAGCCTGATGTGTTGAAACGTGTTAACTGTCTGCTGTTTTGGTTTTATGTATTTTTTTTAGTTATGAGTGCTATCTGAAACTAGCTCTAGGCCTAAACATTTGTAGAGGCTCAGCAGAGCAGCCAAGAAGTGCAGCACACATGTTCTACCTTGTATGGAATGCGCGCTGATAGATCAGAATACACCCTTTACTGGCTCACATCAGGAACATCATGGATGCATTTGTGACCCTACTTAAAGAGGGCTACTCCAACAGCAAGGCTGGGATATTACATCACTTTGAAAACAAAATATGTCCAATATCTCAGTTTTCTCTTAAATGAGAAGTTATGGGGCACTGTCCTTTAACATCAACAGTGATTGATGATGTTTGGAGAAGCACCCTCTCTTCTGAAAGCCAATATAGCTTTCCTGAGAACCAGTCACCCCTCCATCGTTGGAGGGTCTGTTTGTTATATGTGGGGCCAGCATGCTAATGGACACACTTGACCCAATGAGAGAGTCCCTGTGGTCACCCTGTTGATCTGCACAGCGTATTCTTGTACTCACGTGAGCCTGAAAATTGAGAATATAGTGCTTTCTGCAATGTGCTATAATTACAAATCGATGATTTATTTCAGATATTCAAACAAGCTTTGCTACTAGTCTTCTGTGGCAATTTGATTCAATGCTAAGTACAGATGAAGCCACAATACCTGTGCTGAGGTATAACGTAAACCTCCCCTCCCATCACATTTTCTGATCAGCTGCTGTAAGCAGACTAAGCAACAGGGAGACGTGGGCATGGCAAAGGGGGCAGGATTAGGAAGAGTTTCTAGAATATTGTACACATTTACGTCTTAGTAAACTGCTTTCATTATTACCGAATTTAAATACTTTGTCCTATCTGCAGCTGGATTTTTGAATGCTTGGTGTGGCTGGAGAGTCTTTTAGCTATGAGTTGTCTGGAATTGGCATTAGGGAAATCAGTTGGTATTCTGTGAATGGAAACACAGGTTTGTGTCTCAAACAATTAAATGACAATGTCAACCCTTCTTAATGATACACTAACAATTGCTTTGATTAGTAGGCGGAAAATAGAAAATCCATATTCATCTGGCAACTGACAGTCTGCTTATGAACGTTGCAGATAGAACTATGGGGCGAGACAGGCCCACTTAGAAAAGCAGCCCGATTAGATACATCCTCCTCCATAGCTAATCTGCCTGCACCCCGTTAATCTTATCCTCCACGAGCTCAATGTAGAACCCAGAAACTGAAGACTTAGAGCCTTCAATGCTTGATGTGCTGTGAGCAATTGCTAATACCAGAACTGCACTTGAAAAAGGGGTGGGTAGTCTGGCAATCAGCGTCAACCACTTTGGGTCTGACTTCTAAAAAATGTCAAAGAGTGGGCACAGTGGAAAGAAAAATGAACAGACCATGGACGATGTGAACATTCTGAGAGTAGTTGCACCCCTACAGGGTCAGCTAAACATTTGGAGGCTAAAGTGGAAGATGCATAGTTCTGCCCGCCACAGAGTAATATCACTAACCGGCACATGCATCAAAGGAAAAACCGGTCGCAAACGGGCAGATTCTCAGAATCTGCCCCTTTGCGACCGGTATTTTTGCATTTGAGATGTATCATCCCAAATGCAAAAATCGCAATTTAAGGAATCTCTAAATTGCGATTACTTAAATTGCGATTGCATTTAAGGAATCCCAAATTGAGATTCCTTAAATGCAATGCATTAAAGTAAAAAAATTAGCGAATACGCTAATAGGCGGAGCAAATTACCATGAAGTTAAACTTCATGGTAATTTGCAAAAACTTTGAAAAATGCACTTGTGTGCATTTTTCAAAGTTTCATGTTGCGCACACACATGCCCTTAGAGCATGTGTGTGTGCAACATATGTGCACAGATCAATTTCAGGGGTGCAATAGGGTGTCATTTTGAGACCCTTGCACCCTTGAAATTGCATGAGCAATTTGCGAGTACCAACTGGTACTCGCAAATTGCTCATGCAATCTCCAATTCATTCCTATGGGCCTGGAGGCCCATAGCAATGAATGGGACTGCATTCCTTAATTGCGACTCACAATTTGCGAGTCGCAATTAAGGAATGTGTAGGAATCGCTATTTTTATAGCGATTCCTACATGCATAGGCTTTTGCAATTCCTTAATTGCGATTCCTTAATAATCGCAATTAAGGAATCGCAAAAGTCTACGTTGATGCATGTGCCTGTTAGTTCCCTAAAACAAAAGGACCATCTGCCTCTCTGCCTGATGAGCATTAAATGTTTGGCTGGGTAGGGCCCTTTCTTTGTATGTCCCAGTCGTGCAGATAAAAGACTGCTCCATCCACGGAAACCGGTCGTTGTCTCAAAAGGACTACTTTGCATTTGCAACACAATAGTAAATCCTGTGCAAGAACTAACATATGAACCACAGGTCTTCGGTTCTCAAAACTTTTCAAAAGTCGATTAGCTAATTACTCTACTTGAGATGTTTCTGTGAATGCTCTAATTCCTGCTTTTTAACTTCCTAATGCTGAAAAAGCCCGGCCTAACAAAAACCCATCTCTCAAAAAATCCTACATTTTTGAACAATCACAAGAAATAGACTGCAAGTTGCATGCTATATGCCATTTACAAAATTGCTTCCAGTGTCAGGACATCTACACTTTTGAATGTCTACTGCCACCTCCGCATAACAACCTTTTGTTTGCAATCCTAGCTGCTCAATTTACAGGCCATTCGGCAGAACATCCTCTGTGTCTTCTCAGGCACATTCTGCCTGGCTAGTGGAGGTGGAGTGATTGGTGATTGTTTACTCCCAAGGATGTTGCTCCAGCAACTGTTGTAACAGCGGGAATCAAGGTTCACCCGGCCACCATGAAATTTTCAGGTCAACTGATACCTTTCATCCCTGATTGTTTCTAATACCTTTCGGAGAAGAGGAATTTGGGGTAAAGTATATATTAGCACTTGAGGCCACTGAATAGACATTGCATCTGTCTTCCAAGGTTTGTCTCTGGTCTGGTTTGAAAACAATTATGGCAGAAGTGGATCCAGTCTGCCAGTAAACAGATCTATTATTGGAATACCATATTTCATAGACATCTGATGAGAAATCTCTGGGTGAATGCGTCCATTCACCAGGGAAGCAAAACTGCTAATTGTTTTTGCCATATGTGGTATCTTGTATAATGCTTGGCTGAAATCAGAAAGGCTGGTCAGCTTACATCATCATTCCTGGCAGCCTTGGAAGACTGTGTTGTTACCATAGGACTGGAATGCTTATGTTTAAGTGGTTACTGGACTAGAGGAGTGGAGTAGCAAGCAGTGTCCCTTGACGGTTGAGGCTTGTAATTAAGGATAACCAATGAACCATGGGGCATATTAACAAGGAACAGGGAAAATTAATGCTAAGGGCGCTTAGTGTTAATTTTTTTAATGCCCGCTATCGCTGGATAATATCGCCTGGTTATCGCGTTAACAACGCTAACCGCCTAGGCGATAAAAAATCCAGCGATAGCGGCATTTTGGGAGGTTATCGCTGGTAATGCAGCGATAAAACTACAAGGATAGGGATATCCTTGTTGATAGCCCATGGTGGACTTAGCCATGTAATCCACCTCCCTTTGGATTACATGGCTAAGTCTGAAAATTAGCAGACGTAAATAAGCAGCGTTAACCGTGGTTAGCGCTGATTTTTTTGTCTCTAACAGGGTTAGCGTGAAGCTTGATAATAGGAGAAATGTCGCATAGCGACATTTCTCCTATTATTTTGCTCTGGAACACCCACTCTGCGTAGTGAAAAAGGGTGCTAACATGCGATTTTGCATGTTAGCACCCTGTTGTTGATAGGACGATATTTTTATCTCCGCTTCTTTGGCTTTTAAAGCCAAAAAAGCGGAGATAAAGTCCTTGTTAATATGCCCCCAAGTTTGGATTTCACCTTCTTCGAGTTAAGTGGCTTTTGTACATTGGTGACTATCTGGGACTTCTGTGTGTTTTCCTCTGACAAGCTTCAAAACCAAAGCATCATTTATTTTTGTTATCCTGGTACCATTGGAACTGTGTGCTTTTCCATACATCAAGGACTACATTTCCCTGGATTTAATATGGTACGTGCTGGAGCAAGTTGTGGTGTGCATGGCTACTTATTGGGAATTACTTGTTTTGCGAATATCTGTACTTGACTGAATTCCCTATCCACTCTGCACCCATTGCCTCGTGTCAGGCTGGCAATGACTACTACCGCCCAACATTGTGTTGTTTTTGAAGGCCATTCCTGCCTGGGTGAATGGAGCCCAGGGGGAGCATGGCACGAGCCGGTCTCCCACTGGGTTTTTTCGCATGATGGAACAAGCCACGCTTCACGATAGGTGTAGGTAGGGGAGGGGGCGGATTAGGTAGGTTATATTTAAGGGGGCTTTTGGCGGAAAGACACTTGCGGTGGCAGACCCAAGGGTGTTCATAATCCTTTGTTGAGGTTTTTTTTTCCAGTCAGGTACTTTGTTTTGCTTTGCGGTACCTGTGGCTTACTCTTTAATATGGCGGATAATGCGGCGGTGAGAGACGCGTTACGCATTCTCTGTGAGTCGGGGCGGAAGGACCTTTTGAGGCCCGGTATTTCTGCGAGGGGTGACGGAGGCTGTTGCCGCTTGTTTGCCTGCATCTGCTAGGCTCCCCCATGCGTTGAGTGCCCCTGTCCATAGGCCGCCATTAAAACATTTGTCAGGCTGTCCTTACCTCAAGGAGACGGGGCTGACGCGGCTGAACGGGACATTGCCTCTCCTTTGGCGTTGGAGGCGGGGCACTAGTCTTTGGCCCCCAGCCCACGCAGAGGCCTTTTGAACAGGTGAGTGTCTTCTCGCAGGGGTGGCGTTTCTTCCACGAAGCTCTCTGCCTCGCTCTCCCGCAGCAGACTGAAGCGGGGGGGTTTAACAGGCAGGGTAACTGCCTCTGTTTCGCTGTGGGCGAGCCCCTCCCATGCCGGGCGAGCCCGGGGCCTTTATTCCCTGACAAGGATTGCTCTAGTGTGCGTGTGGGGCGCCACAAAGAAAACATTGCGGCCCACAATCATTTTTCTATGCGTTCCTCCTCGCTGGTGGCTTATTCCAGTGACAGCGGGGAGGAGGGGATTATTGAGTCCGTGGATTTATCGGTTCCCTTTGCTTTAAGCAATTCGCAGGTTCATGTTAGCGGAATTCTTTCAGGGGGCTCTCTTGTTGGGGGTAAGACAACATTTTCACAGCCTTCTGGTTCCAAAGTACTTGGTTTTTCATAGCGCAGCCCCTTTGGTTATAGACTCTCACACAGATTTAGAGCCAGATGACTCCATGTTTGCTGATCACAGTCTTGGCTCAGAAGTTGAGAATCTTTTGGGTCCACATCCACCCAGCTTGCGGGGCGAATCTCAGTTAATGCAGGTGGGGGTTACTCCTGTTGATGACTTTATTTTCCCTACACCTCGCCCTGCTCCTACACAACCTCCTACATATTTTGATTCAGCTTTGGGTCCTAAGTCTGGTCAGTGGGTATGGGTTGAGCATTCAGAGGTGGCCCCCTGGGCAGCGTCAGGTGGCAGGTCATCGCGGGGAGGGGGAGAGGGGGGCTTGACGTAGTGCCTCTTTCAAGCAAGTGTCGCTTGAAGTCACAGGCGACTTCCTCAGGCATGACAGCGTCTGGAGTCTCCAGTGGTCTGCCAACAGAGCATGATGCGGCTTTGCGGCGGAGGCCAGAAACACAAAGCGGATCAAGAGTGGATTTTCCTCCGGCGGCCGGGCATTTGGAGCGGATGTCAGTGCCTAATTGGAGGTCGTATGATGGGGGTGTGGGTGATGGGGAAATGCCTGGAGTAAGTAATGTTGGTTTAGATATGTATGATGATCAATTGGATTATGGGGACGACATCAATGAATTGGAGGAGGGGGAGTTGAGGGAGGAGGCCTGTGCTGATCCCATGCAGGTTCAACCACACAGGAATGGGGTTCCAAGGGGTATGTCGGGGGCAACAAATGTGCTTAGTGTATTCTAGAAGTCAGGAGCGGACTCAGCAATGGATCAAGATCAGCTAAGCGGCCCTCGTCAGCGTGAGACGATCCTAAGGAATTTCAAAGACGTTCATCTCAGTTACCGTCAGGTAAGGCACAATGGTGGGCCTCTTGGACTTGATTAGTCAATAGGAAACACAGCACACGTTCTATTGGTGTGGGGGAGGGGTTGTTGTCCTCTGACTTGATCATTCAACCTAGGGAGGTCCCGCAGAATATCAGTACGCTGGACAAGGCTACGGATAGTGGTTTGGCAGATGGGACCTCTAGTATTCAGTCAAAGAAGGTGGATGAGTTAACTCTTTCTGGTACCGAAAAGCAGGTCAGAGGATCAGAATATTTATAAGAAACTTCCTTATATGGGCATTGCGATGCCATTGGGGTTTCACCTTTCTGACAAAACAAGAAATAGAATTTGGAAATACGAGTTTGTAGATGTTTTTAAATTGTTACACAGGGATATACAGGCAAAGGAGGGTTCTAAGGAGGAAGAGTGGGAGCTTGCAAATGGCTTAGGGTTCCTAAAACCATTTAAAATTGGACGCCAGCATTTCTCATTTATGCGAGCATATACTGTGAACGCCACCAAGACAGGGCAGTATCTATGTTTAAATATATGGATATCATTCGCAAGGCCCAAATGCATTTTGGCAGCTATGCGTGGTTAGCTACGATGAAGAATTCAGGGCCAGGATTAGTATTTTTCATGACAAGCCGTGGGGTGATGTTGATTCTGAGCTATGGCTCCAATGGATGTCTTCTACTCACCCACCGGCAACAACACATACGGCAAGTGGTTTGCCAGTCACATATCGGCCGTTTCAGCCTTGCCCCACCCAGGTTGGGGCGGGTTGGTTTGGAAGAGGACAGACACCGGTGTCAGGAGCATGCTGGAACTTTAATCGGGGATTTTGTAACAGACAATTTTGTCGCTACAAACACAAAAGCACGCAATGTGGGGGCAAACATACACTCACCCAATGTTTCGTGGGTTCCAAGTTTGGTGACTAGGAAAGATTTCAGAGGGGAAGGGGTGCAACATTTCAATATCTACCAAAGGGCACATACCCCAATTAGATTTGAGGTTTTAGAACAATGGTTGGGTGATTATCCAGACGTAGAGGCTGCTTCTAAACTGTATTGGGGTTTCAGAGATGGTTTTAAGATTGGATATCAAGGGCTTAGGCAGATGAGATGGGCAGACAATCTAAAATCCGCTAAAGAACTTCCCCAGATAGTACAACAGAAACTGGATTCGGAATTACAAGCTGGCAGAATAGCTGGTCCCTTCTGGCAGTATTCTTTTGAGAATTTGATTGTGTCACCTCTGGGCTTAGTGCCCAAGAAGTCGGTGGGAGAGTATCGTTTGATCCACCATTTATCATGGCCGGAGGGTCAGTCCATCAATGACTTTATTTCTCCATCAGACTCCAGTGTGTCTTATGTTTCAGTTGATGACACCTTGAAGTTAGTAAGGTCAGTAGGGGCAGGGGCGGAATTGGCAAAGAGTGATATTCAATCAGCATTTCTCCTTTTGCCTATACACCCTTACGATTTTGAGCTATTGGGTATGTTTTTCAATGGTGCTTTCTATGTGGCCAAAGTTCTTCCCATGGGTTGTTCTGTTTCTTGTGTTCTATTTGAGACGTTTAGCACTTTTTTACAATGGTGCTTTACCCAGTTGAGCGGTCATGTTTTTGTCTGCCATTATTTGGATGATTTCAATCAATCAATCAACCATTCATTTGTAGAGCGCACTACTCACACGTGAGGGTCTCAAGGCGCTGAGGGGGAAGGGGGGGGGGGAGGGGGAGTGCTGCTACTGCTCGAACAGCCAGGTCTTGAGAAGTCTCTTGAAGGTCAGCAGGTCCTGGGTCTGTCTCAGGTGGATGGGGAGGGTGTTCCATGTCTTGGTGGCGAGGTGGGGGAAAGATCTGCCGCCGGTGGTTGTTCGGTGGATGCGTGGAACGGTGGCGAGGGCGAGGTCAGCGGAGCGAAGCTGGCACTTTGGGGTGTAGAAGGTCAGTCGCTTGTTGAGGTATGTTGGTCAGGTGTTGTGGAGTGCTTTGTGAGCGTGGGTGAGGAGCTTGAATGTGATCCTCTTGTTGACGGGGAGCCAGTGCAGGTCTCTCAGGTGGGCAGTGATGTGGCTGTGACGGGGGATGTCGATGAGGCGAGCAGAGGCGTTCTGTATGCTTTGAAGTCTTCTATGGAGTTTGGTCGTGGTTCTTGCGTAGAGGGTGTTGCCGTAGTCCAGCCTGCTGCTGACGAGGGCTTGGGTGACCGTCCTTCTGGTTTCGGTGGGGATCCATCTTTAGATCTTGCGAAGCATGCAAAAGATGTTGAAGCAGGAGGAGGAGATGGAGTTGACTTGCTGGGTCATTGATAGTGTTGAGTCCAGGATGAACCCCGGGTTGTGTGCGTGGTTGGTGGGTGTCGGGGCCGCTCCCAGCGGCACTGACACCCACCCAATGTTCATTGGTGCTGCTCACACTGATCAGTGTAGGTTGGCGTTGCACAGTTTTCAAGACATGGCACAGTAACTGGGTGTCCCGTTGGCCCCAGAGAAAACAGAAGGTCCCAGCACGAAGCTAACCTTTTTAGGAACTGAGATTGATACACTGGATATGACAGCCCGTTTGCCTGCGGAGAAAGTGCAAGAAATCAGGTCCTTTTTGTTGAGTGTCATTGACCAGTCACAATTGGAACTCAGGCAAATCCAGCATTTGTTGGGTTATTTGAATTTTGCCTGTAGAGTGGTCAGGGCAGGCATGACTTTCTGTAGGCGTCTGGGAATGTCAATGTCTGGGGCTTACCTCCCTCATCACAGGATCAGGATTTCTATAGCCATCAGGGAAGATCTATGTATTTGGCTGCAGTTCCTTGAGGATTTCAATGGAGTGTCATTTTATTTTGTTGAGGATAATATGTTATGGCAGATACAACTTTTTTCGGATGCGTCAGGTACACATGGCTTTGGTTTGTTCTGGGAGGGTCGTTGGTGGGCAGAAAGGTGGCCTTCACATTGGTTACAGCAGGGGCGTAGCATTGCCTTCCTGGAACTATTCCCTTTGATTGTGGCTCTTCTTGTCTGGGGGGAGATTGATCTGTCCTTTTCCATGTCGACAACATGTCTGTTGTGGATTTAATCAAGAAACAGAGAGCAAAAGACTTAAGTGATTTGCGCCTTTTGCAGGCATTCATGTTACAGAGTTTAAAGTTCAACATTGTATTTAGGGCTAGACACATTCCTGATACCAACAACTCTATAGCAGACGCTCTGTCTCGCTTCCATTGGCAGAAGTTTCGCAGTTTGGCGCCAGGGGCAGACACCACCAAGACTCCGATTCCACAGAGCGTTTGGGAGTTGGGGGATTGAGGATCGTCGAGCTAGTTGAGAACTCTGTAGCTCCCACCACCAGAAGAAGCTATCGGCAGGCTTGGAAAGAATTTGTAAGCTATGGAAACATTCACTTTCATCTTGGGAATGTGGATAGTAACGAACGCTTTATACTGGATTTTGTACTGCATTTGATAAACAAAGGCCTATCTCCCACTACTATTGCGAGAAAATTGGCAGGGATTTCCTTTTATGCTCAGTTAGGTGAGGAAAATGTTAAAAGGTCTTAGCAGAGAGCAGAGTCATACATTACCGCTACGGGAACCAGTGACCTTTGAGTTATTGCAACAGCTGTTGCTTCAGTTACCTTTATGTTGGTATGATGAGTGGGAAGTTTTTCGTTTCGGTTATGCATGATTTGGTTATTTTTCGGTGCCTTGAGGGTTTCTGAGTTACTGGGTTTGCGTGACCAGGCTGGCATTCACAGTGATGAGGTTGTCTTGCAGGGGAAAAAACTGAGGATCTGGTTGAGAACGTCCAAAACAGATCAATTAGGCAAGGGCATGTGGGTTCACTTCAACAACAGCGGGGTGGAGGGATGTTGTCCTGTGATTGAATGGGAATACTTTACCAATGCATTCTGGTTCAGGTCTGGTGCAATATTTTGCCCTTAAAAGGGGAATAAGATTACTAGCACTCACTTGTTAGCAGTATTAAGAAATGCTCTTGTTAGGTTGGGTAAAGATCCTTTTTTTTTTGGCAATCATTCTTTCCGTATTGGTGCGGCCACCGAGGCCGTGAGGTTGAGTTGGGCATGGGATGATATAAGTCGGATCGGTAGGTGGAAATCGTCCTGTTGTGCTCGTTATGTTAGAAAATGAGATGTTGTTTTTCAGTTTCCTCTTTCCTAATATTTGTTTTTCTATTAAGGTTGCGTGCAGGGCCCATTAACTTGGAAAAATGCACACCTGGATAGTGGGATATTCTTTCATAAAGTGGGCAGCGACCTTTGCAGAACAACAAATTTATGGTAGATGTCTTGGACTTCTAAGCATTGGGCATGAAGTGTTTTCGAAGGGTAAAGGTGGAATGCGGTGGGCTGGTTTATTTCCTACTTTATCCGAACTGTCTTCTTCTCAGGTTTTTCCTGATATGCTAGTCATCCATTTGGGGGAAAACGATTTAGTGTCTTTGTCAGGTTTGTCTCTCATTAAGCAAATGAAGCTGGACCTTGCCGTTCTCAAGAACAATTGGGCGGGCACATGTTTAATTTGGACAGAATTTGTATATGGGAAACACTGGAGAGGGGCAAGGAGTCACGCCGCTGTGGAAAAGGCCAGACGTAAGCTCAATCGGGCTATGTAGGTATTCTGCTAAGCCATGGGCATTAAAGTGTTGTCACATAGCAACATTACAGGATCTGAGGGCCACCTATTTCGAGACGATGGTGTTCATTTATCCCAACTGGGACAGGCTTATTATTTGTTGTAACTGAGGGATTTGCTCGCTAACTTATGGAATGAAAATTTATGGTGCAATCAAAGTCTCTAATGTTTTTTCCTTTTCAGCAATCTGTAAGGTGGGGCCAGGAAAACTCTTTGGTTTTCCTGGGTGGCGCTTTTTGGGGGCTGGAAAGTCTGGAGCGGGCTTATCCATCCCTTGGGGTGGAGGGGGGAGGACAGGACGCAGGGAAGGGGAAGAAAAAAGATGGGGTTTGCAATTACATGGGGTTTATTCTGGAATATTTGTTTGAGTTGTTTGGGGTATTTTTATTCTCAAATGGTTGGGGGGTTTTGTGATGATAATTCAGGGGATTTATGATGCCAATGTTATTTATAAAGTTGTTTTGCTTAAAGTGATGAAAAGTTACCTGTCTTAATAAAGGGGCCTTTTTTGCTATAACAAGAATTAGTGGGTTGTGATTATTGCGCGATGGGGACCCAGGGGGAGCATGGCATGAGCTGGTCTCCGCCTGGGTTTTCTCGCGCGGTGGAACAGGCCACGCTTCACGATAGGTGTGGGGAGGGGGTGGGATTTAGGTAGGTTATATTATATTTAAGGGGGCTTTTGGTGGGAAGACACTTGCGGCGGCAGAGCCAAGGGTGTTCATAATCCTTTGTTGACCCACCTACCCACCCTAAAAAGATAACAACAACAAAAAAAAACCTTTTTCGTCACTCTAAGACAGGTAATGAATTTTCCCCACCTTTCCTTCAATTTAGGCGCTTTTGGGGGGTGGAAAGTCTGGAGCGGGCTTATCCATCCCTCGGGGGTGGGAGGACAGAATGCAGGGGAGGGGAAGAAAAAAGATGGGGTTTGCATTTACATGGGGTTTATTCTGGAAGATTCGTTTGAGTTGTTTGGGGTATTTTTATTCTCAAAAGGTTGGGCGTATTTGTGAAGATAATTCAGGGGATTTATGATGCCAATGTTGTTGATAAAGTTGTTTTGCTTAAAGTGATGAAAATGTATCTGTCTTAATAAAGTGGCCTTTTTTGCTATAACAAGAATTAGTGGGTTGTGATTATTGCGCGAAGTTACTGGAAGCTTTCCATTGCTTGTTCTGAAGTTTGGAGCATTCAAGCAGTGCTGCTCTGTATTCTTCCTTCATTCCGTCCTTCTGCCTGTGACATGTGTGCCCTTCCCACGTCAGGTTGTAATGCAGTCTCATGCTACAAGACACCGGCAGCCATATAGTTTTTTTTTCTCGACAAACGTCGTATGAGTTTTCATGGGCATTAAATCTGTGAAGCTTGTTCTGTTGGACAGATCGCTTGGGAAACTACATGCTCTAGTTGTTGCAAGTTCTTGATGCTTGTCAATATCGTAAACAGAATTTCTTCACTGAAGCCAGAGTCTGAGCGCATCTCTTGTCAAGTACTCCAGCCCGCTACACCTTACTCATCTTGAATGATTAAATGACTAATTTCTTACAGTCAATTATCACATCAGTTCATTTTTATTCTATAAGAACTGGAGCTTTTTTTTAAAGTTGTTTCTTCTCAGCAGTGTCTCAGGTATCTGGTTGGATACCGATGGGTGTGACTGAGTTTGGTTATAACATTCTAGTGTGTGTGGAGAAATTATCCTCCGATTTTTTTTCCCTTTCTTCTTTTCTTTTCTATTATTAAGAATAATATTGTTTATAGAGAAAAGAGAATGCAGAATGTTCCAGCTCCACCGTTCTTCCTTTCTTTGCTTGGTGAGACTACTTTGTCATGGCAAAAGTGGAAGAAGGTCTTTAGCTATTCTGCTAGGGTGTGTGGCACTTCGTTAAGTGCCAAAAGGAAAATTTCACTCTTAATGCATTGTCTAGGCTCAGGGGGTCAGGAAGTGTTTACCATTTACCTGACCTGACCCATCAAGAATCTGACAATTTAGAGGAGTATGAAATTTGTTTTAAAAAATTGGATTTACACTACCTACCAAAATTGTGCACTGTGATGCAGAGATACCATTTTGGTAGGCGTATGCATCAGGAAGGAGAGTCAGTAGAGTAGTATGTCGCTGTGTTAAGAAAGTTAGTAGCAACATGCAATTTTGGCGCCAATGGAGAGGAAAGATTGTGTGATCAGTTTATGTTGGCATGCAGGTTAAATAAAGCTAGAGAGAAATTGTAACTGAGTGGTAATAAATCATTGATGGAGGTTTTAACCATTGCGAAGTCCACAGACCATTCACAGGCGTGCATGGAGGCCATTCGCAAGAACAGTCATGCAGAAGAAAATAAGTATAGTGTACAAATAGTTAACAAAGGAAAAACTGGGTCAGGTAATATACAAAGATTCCAAAAGAGTGAGTTTAATAGTAAGTTGGTGTCGAAGGGTTTCCAAGGCAAGTGCTTCAGGTGTGGCGATGGCGGCCACTTAGACAACAGTAAATACTGTCCAGGGTGGAAAGTGACTTGTAAAATCTGTGGGAAGAAGGCTCACTTTTTCTCCTGCTGCAGGAGTAGCAAGAATACAAAGAAAGTCAGGGTTGTGGTGTGTGTCTTTGATGTTGATAGCGATGAGTTTGTTTTGCAGGTGCGAGAAGGTTCAGATGAAGATCTGTACGAAGTAAAAATCAATGGTTTTGTCAATATGCTTTTTGACTCGGGCACAAAAATATCTCTAGTACCCACAGTCTTCTATGAAAATCATCTCAAACCAAGTGTGATTTTGAAGAAACCTGACATGAGACCTACAGGGTTTGGGGGAAACCCATAAAGTTGCTGGGTTATTTTGTAGGAATCATTGAGCTGAAGGACAAAATGATACCTGGGAAGATTTATGTATCTTGTTGAGGCAACTCCCTTAGTAGTTGGAAACATCAGAAGGAGTTGGAGGTATATCTTGATCTCAATGAAAGTCCTTCTGTAAGGCTAAAATATAAAAAATGATTGAGATTTCAGAGCAGTTGGGGAGGTGTGTGGAAACCAGAAGGTAGTAGAGATGAGTGAAAAACAGAAGATAGAACAAAAGATAGAGCTTTCTTTTTCTGAAGTTTTAAAGCAGGAATTGGGGTGTTTTAAGCATTGTGTTCACCAGATTAAACTTAAATCAAGTGCTACACCTACGACATGTAAAGTGCAGGGTGTTCCCATTGCAGTGAGAGATGCCATGAAGAAAGAATTGGGGAAATTGTTGAGCGAGGGCATAATTCAGGAAGTGGAGAGTACAGAGTAGTTGTTTCCAGTGGTTATGACAAGAAAAGCAAATGGAGATGTGAGACTCTGTGTTGACTTGAGAGAGCTTAATAAAGTGTTATAGTGGACCATTACCTTCTCCTGAATATAACAGAAATGCTGTGCAGTTTGGAGGGGGTAAAATGTTTCTCCTCCCTAGATTTGACTTCCGCATATCAGTCAGTCAGTCAGTCAATTTTTATTGCATAATTAATAAAAATTATTACAATCCACATTTAATAAAAACAATTGTAAAGCTTGCGATCATAAATTACTTGTTTCGTCTTGTCTTTTTTTTTTTTTTTAAAACCAGGTCACAAGTCCCCGGAAGAATAACTTATAGATTTTGAATTCTTAGTCTAACACGTTTTAAGATGTAATCACGTGGTAGAGTGTCCGGCCTTAATCACTGTGTTCCACTTTAGTTAAAGTGTAGGGCCGCTCATTTGCCCGGGAGTAGTTTTTTAGCTTCTGTCATGAATTTGAGTCCCCGGCAAGCAAAAGTGGGAGAGGAGCCACTCAACCAAGTTATTATCGCTTGCCGGCATGTTTTTATGTTCAAATTGAGACAAATAGCACGTAGGTATTTCCTTCTCAGTGTCATTAGCGCTGGGCACACGCAAAACAGATGAGTTAGGGTTTCATTATGGTATCCACATAGTCTACATTGGAGACTTTCATTCTGATATTTCCACGACGGTCTTAGATCTTTAGAATAATGCAGACCCAGTATGTAGTCTATGAAGATTTTTTTTAAGTGTTGACTAAAGTGAGTTGCTAAGTAGGTCTGCTGTTTCTGATAAGAGTAGGAAGAGATTACGGTCCAAGCGTGGCGTCGAGAAGCCAGTGTAGTTTTGTCCTCTAATAAAGATTTCCTTTTTGCCACTCTGTTGGCTATTTTACAGAAAGTAGTATGTTCGATTTCTTTGTTCCAAGTTTCTAGGAGATCTAGTTCGTGCAAACAGGAGTTCAGGTAAATTGCCCAAGAATTTCCGGTAGACTCTCTGTTTTGGGAGCTTATTTCTTGCCAACAAACGTGGTCCATGGACTTGGGTTGGGCTAGCCGAAGTTTATGACACCATTTTGCAAACCTTGACATTGAGCGAAAGTGTTGATTTTGTAAGCCAAATTCAAGGCGGACTTGAGCCGCAGATGCTGATTTAGGCAGATTGAACACAGATTTGTAGATTTTATTCTGTAGTTCGTTTAAAATTTTGGCCTCACCTCCGAGCCAAGTGACTAGTCCGTATGATAGTGTAGGTTGAATTTGGGCAGACATTACCCTCAGGAGGTGCGTATAATTGGGACCCCCCATTTTTTGTTGAAGCTGTCTATATGCGTAAATCAGTGTTTGGGACTTTGCTTTTATAGTCAGGGTATGTTCTTTTTTTGAGTTGCTTTTCCCAATTGTAACGCCTAGGTACCGGTAGTAATTCTCTTCTTCCAGTACTGACTTATCAATCGACCATGTAAATTTAATCTTCTTATGTTCAACTAGTCGAAGAATTTTTGTCTTTTCCCTATTTAGTTCCAGTTTTTCTTGTACTAAATAGGAATGAAGGTTGGTTATCAGACGTTGTAAGCCTATTGGGGTTTTGCTTAGTAGAACAATGTCGTCCGCAAACTGCAGGATTGGAATGTAGTCATTCCCTAGTTTGGGTGCGTGGTTGTTTATTTGTCCTAGGTTACTACCTAAGTCTGCCAAAAACAGGTTGAATAGGCACGGGGCCAGGACACAGCCTTGTTTTAAGCCGTCCTGAGTTTTGATTTTTGATGTTAAGCTCGATCCCTGGCTTAATTTAACCCTTGCCCATGTATCGGTGTATAGGCAGATTATAGCGTTTAGCAGCATCCTAGGCATCCCCCAGTCTTTGAGCTTTTCCCATAGTCTTAACCGGCTCACTCGATCGAAGGCTGCTCTTATGTCTATAAAACACCCGTACAATCGTTGGTTCTTTTTCTCAGCTCTCTCCATCAGCAGTGCCAGTGTCGTCAGGTTTGTTGTTGTCCCCATCCCCTGTCTAAAGCCGATTTGGAAAATGGGAAGTAAGTTGTTATTTTCTACCCATACTTGAACCTGCTCTAAAAGACATGAAGCATACAGTTTTCCTTCTACATCTATGAGAGAGATCAGCCTATAGTTAGCTGGGGTTCTTCTATTCCCCTTTTTGTAGATGGGGTGGATGATGTTTCCTTTCCACGATGTAGGCATACGACGAGTGATAAAGATTTGGTTGAACAAAGCTGTTAAGTGGTTGGACCAGAAGTCCTTATTCAATTTAAATATGGCTGTCGGTAGTCCGTTTGGGCCAGGAGCACCCTCGGGTTTTAGTTTCTGTAAAAGTTTTATTACACTTTTGCAGGATGTCAGTACTGGCTGGTCGTAATCCCGTTTTTCCTTGTCCAGTTCGATTAGCCTATTTAAACTTTCCTGGGGGCCCATTTGGTTACCTGAGTCCGTTGCGTTGGTTGCCCGTAGCATTTTGTTAGATGGGGCAGTGTCCTTTATTGCATAGAGGTTCCTTACGTGGGCTTCCCAGACATCGGCATTAATGCCAGGATCGTGAGACATCACTTCGCCTTTGTTCAAGTTGTTAATAATCCCCCAGAAATCCCGAGAGTTTTGCTGTTTACTGGCTGATAGAAGTTTTAGCCAGATTGATTCTTTGTATTTGGCCTTTGCCACCCACAGCATTTTACGGTAATTCTTCCTCAGGCTCCTTAACAGAGTGTAGTTCGAATTGTTTCCTTGATTTTTGGACGTGTGAACGTTCCGTTGCTCCCTAGATATTTTTTTTTTTTCCAGTCTTAGTTCATCAGTGAACCAGGGTTCTTTTAAGGTTTTTAAGGTGTTTTGATTGGCTGGGGGGGCAGAATGTTTTTGAATTAACGTGTCAACCATGTTTTCCCAGTGTTTTACAAGCTCTCCATCCTCTGGTTGTTCATGTTCTAACATAAATTTGTTTGCTGTTGCCTGGATTTCTTCGATTTTTCCCCCTCTCCATCTGATTTTTCTCAAATTAAATTTCTCCGGCAAGTGAGTCAGTGAGATTATCTTGTTAAGCCTGGTGACTGCTGATTTCAACCTGATGATTTGGGGAAAGTGATCACTTTCTGTACGCTGGACTATGTCATAGTCTACAATACTATCTGTTATGCTCTTACTTATTATTGTAAAGTCTATGGTGGACTTGACTTTCCCACTCATATAAGTTGGTCCTGTTGTTGAGTTTCCCCTTTTTTCACTTCTGAGGATTGTCAGGCCCTGTGTTTCTAGTCTATTCAAGAACGTTGCTATATAACCTGATCCGAGTTTAGTGGTCTGGTTACGACTAGATGTTCCGTCTCTCATTAGGTTAGAATTAAAGTCCCCTGAAATTATCAGTGGACATTGCTCGTTTGATTTCTGTAGGACTTTAATGAGTTTAGCTAGTGTCTCCATTTTTTCTTCCTTGCTTGACCGTTCGGGGTGAATGTAGATGTTTATTAATAAAAATTGATGTAGCAACTTTCTGGTTATTTTTACTACTTGAACCCAGCTTAACCCCACATCCAACATCTCGGTTTCCCAGTTAAAATTCTGAGATACGTATATCGATAGCCCTCCGCATGGATGTCCAAATTTGGACAGCTTCTTCGCCAAGATGTGGTGTTCTGCAAAGCCTGGAATTGCGGGATGTGTCAGGTTCCAGGTCTCTTGGAGGAGGAGTATGTCGTGTTTTTGAAAAAAATGTTGAGTCTCGTGATCCTGATCCATGCTACTAAAGCCATGTGTGTTCCATGAACACAAGTTAATTGTTTCCGGATAAGCTTTGTCGGTATGTTGGTTTAGTGTGTGTTTGTTAGAAAATAGGGTTGTGTCATTTTTAGGAACTCTGTTGATTTAGAGTCGAAGGAATCCATGACCAATCCTGGACTGGACTAGAGGGTCCTTTGTTGCAAGGCTGGATTGGATAAGTATGCGTTGTTCCAGGGTTTTTTTCCTGAGTAATAGAGCGGACACCACGGAGACATGATTTATGCTTGTGACCAATTGGTTCGTTCCCTTTTGGTGAGGAAGTGCCTCCGGTTAGGGGGTATGGGTATCTGGGGCGTTTATGTTGGATCAGGGTTATACCCCAGCTCTCGAATGATTCTTTGTTGGCAAGGATTTTAGCAGCTATGTCCTTTGAGGCCCAGGTGGTAACTGAGTCTTCAGTGTCTGGAAAGTGTTTGTTTTGCCGAAATTCCACTGCCAGCAAGTCTTGGGAAACTATTCCCCTTAGGTCTGGAATAGTATTGATTAATTTTATTATGTTCCCTCTGTTAAGTGTGTCGTGCCTGCCTCTTGTTACATATTCTGGTATAAATAATAAAATTGGTTCGGAGTCTTCCTTGCAGATTGTTTGGCTTTCTCGAGAGTCCGGCTTGAGAGATTCAGCATTGCTTGTAGGCCTGAATTGAGCCTGACTTGAGCTTTTCTCCTTGTTCTTATCCCTGGGGGACGCCTGTTCTCCATTTGTGCTTTGGATAATTTTTACTTGATCATGATTTTTGCTGTGGATTGAACATTGACGTTCGTGTTCAGTTTTTGTGATCTTAATTGGGGTCATGTCCCTAATGAGTCCCCTCGCTCTTGTTTGGTGTATTTTGGATTCAACTTGTGCTCGGGTAGAACTATAAACCGCACAGTGCCTAGAGGAGCCCTTCGTCGTGATCTTCAATGGGGTCCGGTCAAACTCTTGGTTAACAAGCCTAGTTTTGTGTCGTGAGTGCTTAGAATTTTTAACTTCCGCATATCATCAGATTGCTATTCATCCCTCCTCACAAGATCTCACTGCTTTTCTTACATCTTTTGGTATGTTTAAGTACATTTGCATGCGGTTTGGGCTATTCACAGCTGCTGCTGTCTTTCTAAGAGATATGGAATGTGTCTTAGAAGGTGTTAGAGGTGTAAATATATACCAGTATGACCTCTTGGCATATGGCAAGACACAGGAAGAACATGATCTGCGTTTGCATGAGACATTGTCCAAGCTTAGTATCAGTGATTTGAGACTTGAAAAATGTAGGTTTGGTCTGGTAGAAGTTGAGTATTTTTTATTGGGAACACATTTTATTGATTTTATCGAGATTCCAAATGTACAAATAACATGAGACAGACCATGTCTGCAACATATGTTCAGGGTAATGACAATTTCCGGTTTTTCCCTTGAACCATGCAATATAAACAAAAGAACATTATACCATAACCCTGGTACTAACTAATAACATGCAGTGCCCCGTTTAAAATCACATTTGCGTTTGAGCTCTGCCTCATAGATATCATGTCTTATTAAATGTTCTATTGTTCTGACTTCACAGAAATTGAGTATTTAGTGACATCTTGTGATGGGTGAAGGTATCAAACCCAAGAAAGATCAGGTTAGAGCTATAACTGAAATGAGATACTCTTAAAAAAAAAATGCAATTTCTCTAATTTTTAGGTACTGCAGAATATTTTAGTACATGTATTCCCAAATTTTCTGAAAGGTGTTGAAATAGGAGGAAGTTGTTAAAGAAAGGGGCAGAATTTAAATGGTCAAGTGAGTGGGAGGATGAGGTTCAGCGTGTGAAAGTGAACTTAACTGGTGCATCCAAGATTGGAAGTTTTGAACTGGGTGCAAAGACTATATGAGGGACAGATGGCAGCTCTAGGGGACTTGGAGAAGTTTTAGATCAAGTTGTGGATGGGAGAGTGAACACCATTCTATTTGTTTTGAAAGGACTACAAGGTGCTGAGGTCAACTGCTCCATGATAGAGAAAGAGACAGTGGCTGTATATTGGGCAGTGAGGAAGCTATGCAAGTTTCTCTGGAGAAGTCCGTTTGTAGTAAAGACATATCACGAGGAAAACAGTCACCCATGCCCTAGTCAGCAGCAGACTCGACTACGGAAACGCCCTCTACGCTAGAGCCTCGTCCAAGCTCATCAACAGACTACAAAGAATACAGAACGCCTCTGCACGTCTGATCCTCGACGCCCCGTGCCACGACCACATCACCCCCCACCTGAGGAACCTGCACTGGCTCCCCGTCGACAGAAGGATCTCCTTCAAGCTCCTGATCCACGCACACAAGGCACTCCACAAAACCGTCCCAGCCTACCTCAACAGCCGACTCTCCTTCTACGTACCCAACAGGACACTCCGTTCCGCTGACCATGCCCTGGCCACGGTCCCGCGCATCTGTAGAACCACTTCCGGAGGCAGATCCCTCTCCCACCGTGCTGCCAAGACCTGGAACACCCTCCCCCTCTACTTACGACAAACCCGAAGACCTACTGACCTTCAGGAAACAACTCAAGACCTGGCTTTTCGACCAGTAGCAACAGCACCCCCCCAGCGCCTTGAAACCCTTACGGGTAAGTAGCGCGCTTTACAAATTTACTGATTGATTGATTGATATCACAAACCTTTGATAGAGATTTTTGGAGAAAAAAAATGGATAGATGCCATTTCAAACAGGATAAGAAGGTGGGTTGTAGCATGACAGGAGTTTGATTTTTAAGTTGTGTATGTACAAGGCGTAATGAACACAGTTTCCGACTGTTGTTCGAGACTGCATGTGGAGTGTGGAAGAATTGGAGTCTGGTCTGAAGGTGACGATATGTCTGGTGATGAAAATGTAAATGTTTGGCAGATGACTGGGAGTATTGTACAGGAAGAAGAGGGGAAGAATGAGCAGGAATTGGATGAGGAGTTGAAGGCTTTAAAATACAAGGTGTTGAAAGGTTGGGTGGCAAGTGACAAGTGGGTTCTGGTTTGTGAAGGAAAAGCTGTCAGCAGAAAGTGGGTTGATCATGAGAAGACATAGGTTGATATTCTCCGAAGAGAATCAGGTCAAGGTTGAATGAGTATGCCCATGAGGGACACCCTGCCATCTGCAAGATAAAGGAGAGGTTGCGTGAAAGCTAATAGTGGTCTGGCATGGACATTCCATAGAAAGAGTGGTTATAGTGTGTGGAATGTAGGCAAAGCGGAAAAAAACTGAAGTGCAAAACACAGCCCATGGTGACCAGTGAAAGGTCTACTAGTCCATGGACAAAAGTGGCAGTAGATATTGTGGGGCCACTCAGGATTTCAGGCAATGATAAGTTTATAATTTCATTCATAGGCTTGTATTCTCGCGGGCCGGAGGTCAAGATTGTAAATTCAGTAGAGATGGGTGTTGTATTGGAATTTCTTGATGAGTTGTTTTACAGAGAAGGTTTTCCTGACTCTAGCTGATAACCGTGTGCAATCCATGTCCAAACTCATGGAGACATTCTTGTGGGGAAAAAAAGGCATAAGACAGGAAAACATCACTTTATCATCCAGAGGCCAATGGTGTTATTGAGCGCTTCAATAAAGTACTAAAAGAACACATTAAATACTCCTTGGCTAACACATTTAATTGGGTGACATAACTGCAAACCAAACTTAATGTTTACAGGATGACACCTCATTCTTCCACTGGTGTTAGCCCAATCTTTTTGTTCAAGAAAAGAATACCAAATAATCATGTGGGCCCATGAGGGTGAATAAATTGAAAGGTTTGAGAAAGGGTGAAGTTTCTGAAGCATTAGAGGTGAGTAAAGAGAAAGAATCGGAGATTGTTGAGAGAAGGAAAGAGAATTTTGACAGAAGCAGGGCTGGAAAGAAAGCCAAGAAGTGTGAGGAAAATTGGGTATGCATAAAGAATCCTAGAATTGGGAGTTTTACTGACCAGTTCAATCAACCCATAGAGGTAATAAAGGTATTCAAGATTGCAGTGAAAACTAGTGACCATCGCATATGGAATTTGAGCTGTTTTGCAGTGTGGAATTGTGTCAAGAATACAGAAGGGTATGATGAGGTGGGCAATGTTTCATCCAAAAGTCCTCAAAATGAGAAGAAGAATAGTAAAGGATGATGCACAAACCCTCTTATTTACAAGATTACGTATAATTCATTTTGTGTGGTTTTTTTATGTTATAGAATTGTTGAATATTAAACAAGATTTGTTGTATATGTCTCAGTTGGTGTATGGCACGCTGCTACTAAATCCCTAGGATGGACACATAAACTGACATTAGCCACTCCCTTATGGGACTCTGCACAATTGGGCAACCTTTGGGCGTCAAGAGGATTTGATAAGTGGGACATGATCGGTATCTCACAAATAAAAGATATATGGGCCAGGGGGGAGGTGAAACCGTTTGCCACTCTCCAGGCTCACCACGAGTTGGCTGACACTGAGATCTTCCAATACAGGCAGATTAGCCATGCACTATATTCCCTCCTCCCAAAGGGCTCTTCCATCCCTGAATCATCCCCCTTGGAGGACAGAATACTAGACGGCCACGTACCGGACAAGACCATCTCCTTAATCTATAACAAACTGATAAACAATATGGAGGATCCCCTCTCGCTATTGCGACAGAAATGGGTAGCGGATGGCATAGAAATAGATGAGAAGGAGTGGCAGGAGGCAGTATCCTGTCCTCGAGTGGTGGCTATCCCAGCCCGATTAAGGTTAGTACAGCTGAAAATCCTGCATAGGATATATATGACTGGCCCGCGGCTTGTGCAGATGGGGAGAGCGGAAGCGGGGGACTGCCGCAGAAGATGCGGACAAATCGGCACCTTTATGCACATTATATGGGAGTGTGCACTCATTCAAAAGTACTGGGAAGGGATACATGCGGTTATGAGAACAGCATTAAACGTTCCAATTCATCCTAAGGCGCGTAGATGCCTGTTAAGTATATGGGAACCAACAGACTTAGGCACTTATCAAAAACACAATGGGGCACTCTGGGCTTCATGATCGCCAAAATAAACATCGCTCAGGCCTGGGGAGCAGCAACACCTCCTGATGAATACAGGCCCCAGCTAGGCCCGCAAGACACAAGGGTTCGCTCTCCTGTAACGGAATCTATAAGGAAGTTGGCACGGAAACTGCAAAGTACAAAAACAGCGTTTATTAACCCTTAAGGGTGGTCCTACAATCCACACAACACCCTTCAGTATTGCATGGAGTAGCACACAGAACATTCGTACACAGTCCCCTTTTATACACAACAGAGGGGCTCATAAGTGGGTGGATACAGCATGAGGCCGAAGAACATTACCATTTATGGTCATTCTCGATACCGAATCAATACATGGGCAGAGCCAACACACTCCTTGAGCCCGCGAAAACACATGGTCAAGCAAGGCTAATTATAACAGATGTGGTCAAGTCTGGGCATGCGCCAGACGGACAAGAGAGAGCTATTTATAAACTGTTACTAGGCAGATTACGAGCAACTAACACAGAGGTCGGACTCGCCTCGTGGCGAACACGTGGCAGCATGAAATACAAAATGGAGTCCAAACTTCGGTCAACATAACGGAGAAAACATGATCTAAAGGGAAAGCATTAATGTCTTCAGTAAATGCTTAATCATATTCTGTTTCAATTTACAACAGACGACCCTTTCAGCATTTACTGAAGACATCCGGTTTCCAAGAATAATCATCATATATGTCAATTGTCATCATTCCTTTAACCTCTTTAGCTAGACCCTTCTGGTGAGCAACATCGGCAATAGTTTTCTTATCTGGAATGCAGAATGAAATGCATACAGAACAGCACAATGGTCCACATTGAACACACATACAGGAAAAGAACAGTATTGCTATAATAATACAGAGACCAGTTAAGACCTTCCATCCCCAGGCAGTAACCAACGCCCAAAACCATCCAGAAAAGGACCAAGTGCCGTTTTCTGTGTGGATTTCAGCTGCTATTTTATGCAGCTTGTTAATGGCGTTATAAACGGATGGCGTATGATCAGGGATGAACACACAGCAGCTACTTCCAATAATTTTACAGGCTCCACCTCGATCAGCTAGCATTACATCTAATACCATACGATTCTGTAATGCAACAATCCTAGTTATTTGTAACTCTTCCGTAAGATTCCCAAGAGCAGCAGCAGTCTGATTGGTCACAGCTTCTACCACTCTTGTTAATCTTCGGATCTTCCTACTATTCAAAGCGGCCCCAACAAAGAAAAACAGTCCTAAGTTAAAATCAATATACTGTTGCAAGCTGGTATCGGTCTGATCCACATCATCAATTGATAGAGTACGTTTATACCTATTTACAGTCACATTATTCAGCAATTTCAAATCCTTATGATATGACGCGGGTGCTAGGAATACAGGAGGTAATAGGAATGATACATAGCATACCCCAGACCACCCAGCCGGCAAACGGTAATAACCTTTATTTCCACATACAAAGTAAGTATTATGGGACGCTAGGAAGGTACTGTTGTTCAACCCGTCAATATTCAGTACAGTTATGCAATCACTGACACCAACAGGGATAAAACCTACACTCTGGACACACAGGTCCGCTTGAGCTTGTGCCACTTGGATCACGAATCTGTCCTTCCCCACAGTGTCTCTGGTGTTCGTGAAGATATAGGGAATGGATTCATTGTCCGGTCGGTACTCTTCCCATTCCCAAATTGTCCCATTCGCTTGTGGATACCCATTCTTGTCTTGATGGCATTCTTTATTAAGTCTGAAAAGCAATCGTCCCACTGTCGGTTTCCGAGTGGCAAAAAGCAAAGTATACCATGCTCTACAAGAGCCATTATGGGAGAAAGGAAGTGGTATAAATGGCGTTCCTCCTTTCTTCTGATGGGCTGGCATCATCCCACATATCCAACAGTTCGTAGCATTCGTAGCAACGTGGGTATGATGCAGCATCTGGATGAAAGTGTTGTTCAAGTAAGATTGTCGATGCTTCAACTCTTGATACGGTAATGTATAAAAGTAGTGCTCCTCAGGCACCGGAGTTGTCAACACAAGTGTTTTCCGAGCAGGAGTTACCTCCTCCACAAACCATGTGGTTATCCCAACAACAGCTACTGTTAGCATGAACCCCAACGCACAAAGGATTTTCTTCTTCTCCATGTCAAAAGAAACAGTACCCTGGTATCTTCCTGAAACTAAAAAGGTCTGTCAGAACTCTTCCCCTTGGGCAGCGGTTGATTTCTTCACCAACGGGCCAAGACGGGTGTCGCTACACTAATGCAGGGCTGATCCCCCCCCCCTTGCCTCATCGGCTCTCCGTTTCACTAACCCAAGGGCCGTTCTGACAGTATGTCCCGGTACTGGAAACCTTACTTCCTTGGTCGAAGATGATATCGCCTTCCTCCAGAAGTCGTATGGTCCGGAAAGAGCTCCTCAGTGTCATTCGGCTTCGCAGCACGGCCTGTCTCTGCTGCTAGGATTTCTCGTTGATCGGTCAGCACGGCAGACTCCACCAATCCGGGCGGTACCTTTCGACAGTGCAAGGAATGGATCCAATTCTTTCGGTTCGAGACTCGCACAGCCGTCCTCGTTGCAAGGAGGACTTGCTCAGGTCCTACCCATCTCGGCTCCAAACTGTTCGTTCTGTCGAAGACTTTCACCATAACATGATCTCCAGGCCGGAGACCATGTCCTTCGCCGGTAGACCGATCAGGGAGCGCCTCTCGGACCTGTTGATGAATAGAAACCAAGTTATCCGTTAACTGTGCCAGATAATCGCTCATCATTACACAAGGTACATCATACACAGCCTTAGGCCTTGGTGGACCCCAAATGTTCATTGGGCGTCCGAATACTATTTCGTATGGCGTAAGGCCGGTTCGAGAGTGTGGCACTGACCTAATTGACAATAACGCCAGTGGCAAGGCGTCTGGCCAAGTCAAAGACGTTGAAGCTTGGATTTTGGCGATCTTAAGCTTCAGTGTACCATTATACTTCTCGACTAGTCCGGCAGACTGGGGGTGAAACACGGCATGAAACTTCTGAGTGATGCCTAGGCCCTTCAAGACATACTTTATAACATCCGCTACAAAGTGAGGGCCATTATCACTCCACAGAAGTCTACAGACGCCGTATCGAGGGAAAAACTCTTTTAGCAGTAGCTTCGCCGTGGTCATTGCAGTATTGTCTTTCGTAGGGTACGCCTCAACCCATTTGCTGAAAGCGCAAACCACTACTAGAACATACTTCAAATTGTTACAGCGCTCAAGCTGGATGTAATCCATCTGCAGAACCTCAAAGGGTGCAGTAGGTGTCGCAAATCCTCCTGCTGGAGTTCGAGTGCCTTTCCCTGGGTTATACTTCAGACAAATCATACAGGTCTGCACCACCCTCTTTGCCGTGCTAGCAATCTCTGGATGCTCCCAGACTTGGGTAAGCAATTTCACAATTGCGGAAGCTCCAACATGTGCTAGCCCATGTGCCATCTGAACCATAGGTTGTACAAAGGCCGTGGGTAATTTCCATCTATCCATCTGCTTATTTCTCCAGCAACCCTCGTCATCCAGTTCTCCTTCGCTAGCCCATTGTTCCCGCTCTTTGTCAGAAGCGGTCCTTTGTATTTCTCGCACTTCCTCCTTCGCATCATGCCATCTCTCCACCTGTGACTTCACTACATACATGGCAGTAGTACCGGGCTGCATCGCAGTCTCCCGTGCTACTCGATCCGCTAACGCATTCCCTTCTCCAACTTTATCAACCACTTTCCTATGGGCGCTACACTTAACGATAGCAATTTTCTTTGGGTATGTCAATGCAGTTAAAAGATTATGAACTAACTCTCCATGCATTATCTGTACTCCATGTGACGTTAAAAACCCTCTCTCCTTCCAGAGTAGGCCGAAGTCATGCGCTACTCCGAAGGCATAGCGGCTATCTGTATAAACATTCACACATAATCCTGTACTGAGCTCGCATGCTCGTGTTAATGTTTTCAGTTCCGCTGCTTGAGCTGATTTCTGTGGTATGCGTGCTGTCTCCACTATCGTGTGTAATGTGGTAATTGCATACGCTGCTGAAGCCGTACCATCTGGTAGCTTCAGGCATGATCCGTCTACCCACAACTCTCCATCTACATCTGAAAAGGGCGTATCCTGGAGATCAATACGACCCTTTGTTTGTTCCTCAGTCACAAGAATACAATCATGCGCTTTCTGCGCCTCAGGCTGGGTCTCGGGGTATGGCAACAATGTGGCCGGGTTTAATGTCACGCACCTTTTCAACGTAATATGAGGAGCCAAAAGCGTCAGCTCATATCCCGTTAAACGGGCACTGGTCAAATGCTGCGTCTTTGTTTGATTAAGCAGGGCATCCACAGCATGGGGAACTAACACCAACAATTTATGGGACAACACAATTCCTTCACTTTGGCGTATTGACACAGCTGTCGCCGCTACCGAGCGAAAACACCCTGGTAATGCTCGGGCGACAGGATCAAGCACAGCCGAAAAGTATGCACAAGGGCGCTGCTTGTCGCCGTGCATCTGCACTAAAACTGACAATGCACATCCATCTTTCTCATGCACATACAACGAAAAGGGTTTTGCATAATCAGGGGTCCCTAACACTGGTGCTGAACAAAGGGCCTGTCGCAGTTGCTGAAAAGCAGCATCACACTCATCTGACCAAGGGATTGGGATAGGCGTATCCTTTGTCAAAAGGGCTAACAATGGCTTAGCTATGTGTGAAAACCCCAATATCCACTGTCTACAAAAAGAAACAAGGCCCAAAAATGCACGCACATCCTTCTGCGTGGATGGTCTCGGTGTGTCCAAAATTACTTGGATACGATCTGGTGTGAGTGCACGTCCCTCCTTAGACAAAAGGTGACCTAAATAAGTCACCTTTGGTCTACAGAATTGCAATTTCTTCCTAGATACTTTATGATTGTGGGATGCTAAAAAGGAAAGTAGGGATAACGTGCTCTTCTCACACAACTCCAGGGTGTCAGCCGCCAACAAGATGTCATCGACATATTGAATGAGGGCGACCCCCTCGAGTAAAACAAAGGAATCCAATTGTCGCTTCAAAGCCTGACTGTAAATACTAGGGCTTTCTGTATAGCCTTGGGGAATTCTACAAAAACGATAAGATCTATTGTTTAATGTGAACCCAAAAAGAAATCGGCTATCAGGGTGAATGGGAATAGAAAAGAAGGCATTTTTCAAATCAATCACTGAGAACATGGTCGCCGTAGGCGGGACCAAGGTAAGCAACGTCGTGATATCGGAAACCACCGGGTACTGAGGTATCACGATCTTGTTCACCTCCCTCAAATCAATTATGAACCGATAGACCTTTGCATCCGTGTCCTTTTTCAGAATAGGGAGAATCGGACTGTTACGGATATTATAGGGAACTTCTTCCACTACCCCTACTGCGATCAAGTCTTGCACAATCTGTATGAGAGCCTCCTCGCCCTCCTGGGAAATACGATACTGCGGGAGGCGTGGTAACACCGCCCCCTCCTGGACACTAATGTGGACCGGAGGAATCACCATTTGTCCCACATCTGTGTCCGAAGTCGCCCATAAAGCTCGGGGGAGGGTAGCCAACAACGCATCCTCTGATATCGTACACATCCGCCCAGACCGGGGGTAGTTGTCATTTAAGATCACCCTCACACCCTCAGGGGAGCAGCGGATTGTAGCCCTAAAGTACTTTAACATATCAAGGCCCATAATGTTATCCGGTGTATACGGAGCAAGCAGAAACGGACAGGGCGCAGAAAAAGAATCAACCTTAAATGTAAGGGGCTGTGAAAGAGGGCTTCGGGAGAGTGTACCGTCAAACCCTACCGATGTAACCATTGAGCCGGATGGGGGAGCCCCCGGAACCAAGTACCTAGACAATGCACTACGTGTCGCTCCTGTATCCACTAGGAACTGATCAGTAGAACCTAAAACCTCAGCCGATACATAAGGACCCGTCTGATCGACCGGCACCTCAACTGATTCGGACCCCCATCCAACGCATTCCTATGCATGCTGAGAATCGTGATATCCCGATCGATCGATGTCCGATACATGATACTGGTGCTGGCGATCGAAAACATTTGAGCTATCTCGGTGCTGCCCAGCAGTATCGAAACGGGCATTATCATTAGAATTCCCTCTAAAGTTCGAGGAACCCCCTCTACCTCTCGGGCCACCCGGAGTATGCCCCTGACGCGAAGCACGCAACACTGGGCAATCCCTGGCCCAATGGCCCAATTGCTTACAATACGCACACTGGTTCCTATTCAAATCAGATCGGCCCGAAGGGGGACCATAGGATCCGCCCCGTCCTCTATTATTACCCCGTCGGGGCGGGCCATATACTTGTGCTAACATCACCTTAGTCTTGAGGTCTTTCGATTTCTTCTCTTCCTGGCCCTTCGCCTCGTGCTCCTGACGCTCATAATACTGGGCGATAGTCAGAAGGGCCGTCGGCGTCGCAGAGGACCAGGAACTCTCGCTCGCTTTTAACCGGGCCGCAACTGCTGGTAGCAGATTAGCCACATATTTGTCCGCGAAAAGGTGGCGGCCCGTGTCGTCAGTAAGCGACTGGCCACTAAAATCATGAAACGTTTCCTCAAAACGCGTGAAGAAATCTGCAACTGACTCGTCAACTTTCTGTTTACATGCAGCTAACATATTCCAGTCAATTTTTTTAGGGGGGATAATCGTCTTCAACTTAGCCACAATAGCCGCAGGGAGATCTAAAATATTCTGGGGTGGTTTCTGTGCGGGCTTCCGTTCCCTATCCTCATCCTCAAGGTCAGACCACCGGGCCTTGAAGGCAACCGCATCATCTACCTTTCGGACAGAGCGCCACGTATCCGGCGGTAGGATAAGGCCAAAGAACAGGTCTATATCCGCTAAAGTCATAATGCAAGAATTCAAGGCCCCCTCGACTTCTTCATAGAAGGCCGCTGGATTCTTGCGGGGGTCAGGCAACGCATTCTTTAATGCCATAACATCGGCCCTATGCCATGGAGTGTAAACCCAATTATACACAAAATATCCCCTTGCATCGGCGGAGTTAATGTCCGAGCTAGTCCCCGCTCCTTTAGGAGGAACATACAAAGGCGCCGCCTCTCGCATTGGTTTAGCATGCACTATGTCATCCTTATCTGACTGGGAGGCGGATGGGTGGCCCCCTGCTGCAGACGAATCCGACTGCTTCTCCTCCTCCGTTTGTTGGCGTGCTTTCTCTCTAAGGGCCAGCACCTCGTCCCGCAAAGCGAACAGCCGCCGAGCCGCCTCAGGAGCCTTAGGGGGAGAAAAAACACCATTACGTAATGCTCCGGCATCCGAAGACACTTCGTCAGGCTCAAGGACACTAGAATATTTTCGGAAAGCAGCAATTACTTCATCCGCGAAATGAGACAGAAAATACACCCTCTCTCTATCTTGCCACGACCCCCAAGTATGGAACAACACCTCCTTAGATACCTTGCCCTTAAGTGCACGGAGGGAAAGTTTCCGAAGCTCAGCCATATGCTCGGCCGATAACATGGACCGTGTGTCTACCTTACCCGAAGCCGGGCCAGAATCTTGCGGCCGCGGAGCGGATGCGCCAACATAAGGGGGCGGAGAGCGATCTAGTAAATAAAAATCATCATCAGAATTATTAAGGACAGGATAAAGTGGCTGACGAACAACATATTGACCCGAGACCTGTAGCCTACGCTCTTTCTCTTGTCTGTCCGTTTGCTCTTTGTCCTCCCGACGCTTCGCTTCCTGCGCTCGCACATGATCATTCTTCCGTTGCTCTTTATCAAACAGCGCTTTCTCACGTTTCTCTCGCTCACGCACTTCCTTCACCCATAATCGCACACACTCAAACATATCCTGACGAGCACGTCGCTTACACATACACTGTTCCACATACTCAATCTTACGTATATCAAACGATCCATACAAAGGCCATCGCAACTCAGGATCCTTCTTCGTGTATTTCCTCCATAGCGTGCTGTACATTATGGAAGAAAGACCATGCTTCACATACATATCCCTATTAGGAGTCCCCTCTGGGGGAGCTGGAGCAGATTCCTCGAGGTTCAACCGGTTACCAAAACAACAGCACCACTTACGGAGTGCGCTAAAAGCAGGCATGCTAGGAATAATGCAAAATATGCAATATTATAAGGAAAAATGGCACTTAATCGTTGCGCCGTTCAAAGTTTACACAGCTCCGGAGAAATCTCTCCACATTACCTGCCTATATGTGTTGCAACGCATATATTTTCACAAAGACAAATTCAAAATATGACTAGTCATCATCAATCAAACTCAAATAGCCAACACAGGCTTCAAAAACTCGGAGCAAGTACCGTACAACGGTTCTTACCAATCAAGAGTCCAGGTTCCAACTGCCAAGCTCCACAATCGCCCAAACGGCTCTCACGGCAGGACCGACAGAAGAGGTCTCAGTCGATGACCGGCGCCACCCAGACGGTCAGCTCGGAAGGGAAGGAAGAAAAACCTCGGGATGCCAGGGCTAAGACGCCGCTGGCAGTGATCACGTCCCCGGCCAAACTCCTCACCTTCGTCGCGACCAGTCCTTCGAGCATCCGAGTCGCCGATGAGCCCCACGTGACGGGCGCCAATTGATGAATACAGGCCCCAGCTAGGCCCGCAAGACACAAGGGTTCGCTCTCCTGTAACGGAATCTATAAGGAAGTTGGCACGGAAACTGCAAAGTACAAAAACAGCGTTTATTAACCCTTAAGGGTGGTCCTACAATCCACACAACACCCTTCAGTATTGCATGGAGTAGCACACAGAACATTCGTACACAGTCCCCTTTTATACACAACAGAGGGGCTCATAAGTGGGTGGATACAGCATGAGGCCGAAGAACATTACCATTTATGGTCATTCTCGATACCGAATCAATACATGGGCGGAGCCAACACACTCCTTGAGCCCGCGAAAACACATGGTCAAGCAAGGCTAATTATAACAGATGTGGTCAAGTCTGGGCATGCGCCAGACGGACAAGAGAGAGCTATTTATAAACTGTTACTAGGCAGATTACGAGCAACTAACACAGAGGTCGGACTCGCCTCGTGGCGAACACGTGGCAGCATGAAATACAAAATGGAGTCCAAACTTCGGTCAACATAACGGAGAAAACATGATCTAAAGGGAAAGCATTAATGTCTTCAGTAAATGCTTAATCATATTCTGTTTCAATTTACAACACTCCCACACTAGAAGCATGGGAGACGAGTATAGACTGGTGTATGTTCAGGGAAAAGACAGTGTACACAGCCAGCGGCTGCCCCAGAAAATGGTCCTGTATATGGTCGGGGTGGAACTCGTATCGAGGTGGCATCTGCACCCCCCCACAAAATATTGACCTTGATGATCTGCTCCCACCATGAATGGTTCTCAATGATCATGATGTGACAGGTGTTGGTATTTTAAAGTATCATGCTTGTATTGACAGTGTCCCGAGGGGGACGATATATGCTGCCCGCACCTGCCCTTAACCGTGATCCCGCATAAGAACACTGCATAACTCCCACAGAGTGCACCGTGTCAAGTGTTTTGTCATCCCCCTGATCATCTCCTGCTGTGTATACTGCTGAGATGCTTCGCTTCTGATTGTCATGCTTATACATTGCTTTTGCGTTATTGTAATAATTGCTTGCTTGTCGATGAATGTTAATAAAAAGATTTATTAAAAAAAAGATTTGTTGTATGTATTAACCGTTCACCTGTATTGAGGTGTTATGTAGCTTTACTTTATTTCTTGTTGCTGTAAAGGAGAGAGGTGTGTGGTATATGTATAATGCATGACTAACATCAGAAAGACCGGTCAGCTTACATCGTCATTACGGTCAGCTTTAGAACACTGTGTTGTTACCATGGGACTGAAATGCTAATACCTGAGTGGTTACTGGACCTTAGGAGTGGAGCAACAAGCTGTCCCATTACTCCCAACAAATGAGTGACATTTTGACCTTGATGAAAAACATCACGGAGTGCTTGAAAGCATTTAAGCAGGGATTGTGTTGCATCAGCTGCAAATAGAGATATACCTATATTGAAGTTCATAGCTGGGTAAACCTTTACTGCAGTCTCTACTTTTTTTTAAATACTTCGTCAAATGGAGCTACTTCATCATGGTCTACAGAAGACTGATGCATCATATTTGCTAGTAGCAAACCTACTGTAGCGGCTGGAGGAAACTACAGCAAAAATGTCCATTGGGAATCATTTGGACAAAATGCTAATATGAAATACATAAAGATTATGTAATACTAACTTTGTTGTATATGTAATTTTATGCCAGTGTATAAAAATATATGAAGGTAGCACTATCCACTCTCTGAAGGAATGCATACAATATATCTGAGTCACTTACAATCAGTATCATAACAATGATTATTCTTATTTAGATTTGTATTGTGTAGCAGTTACCCACAGAGTAGCCATCCTGGCACTAGCAAATCCCACTGCCCAAAGGGTGGTTGGATCAGGTCGACTGGAAAAAGATTATTTTTAAAGAGAGTGAAACTGTACAGTTGGCAAATGGAGTGTAGTAGGTTGTTCCAATTGGTTGCAGCAAGAAGAAGAAGAAACCACCCTCTGCTCTTGTAGCAATAAATGTGGGGTAGCATGGCCAGATGAAGGTTGGCAAACAGTAGGGCACATGTGGGGTGGTACTATTTCACCTTATATTTCAGGTTGATGGGGCCAGACTTGCAGAGGGTTTTGTGCGCAAAGCACATGGTTTTGAAGAAGGGGAGCTTATGCTTGGGAGCCAGTGTAGATTTCTGAGATGTTAGCAGATGTGTGAGTGAGAGGGGAGGTTGAGAACATGGTGAGGCACTAAATTTTGAATGACTTGTAGTCAGGGCATCAGATGTCCAGATATACCTAAAGAGAGAACACTGCCACAATCTAGACACGGGGTGATCAATGCCTTAATCATGATTTTCTAAATGGCCAACAATAGCCAAGAGAAGATTTTGCACAGAAATCTCAGAGTGAAAAAACAGACTGTGAAGATGTGGGTGAATTGATTTGTCATTGGGAGCTCCTGGTCAACTAGAACTCTTAAGATTCTTGTACATTTGGCTGGATTAGGACCTATGTAGGTATGCCACAAAGACCAGGTATTGGATTCCCTGCCAAACACAAGAGCTTCTGTTTTATAGCTGCTGAGTTTTAAGAAGTCCAACGTCATCCATGAGTCCATGGTCATCTTACAAGAGCAGACTTTTGCTTGTGTGTCAATGTGTAGTTGCTTGAGATGGAGACCCTGAGCTGGGGACCATATTTATATTAGACTTTACTCCCTCCGATCTATATGATATGTCCTCAATTCACACACTTACTGCCAGAGAAGGCTGTGCACACTTAGTTGAATGGCCTATACATGATTACCTGTCTGTAGTAGGCACCAATGTTCCCAGGGCAGAATAAAGTATCAAACTTAAGCAACAGTGGAAGTGTTGAGGTAGCTTAGGAAGTTCTTTGATGAATTTAAAGAGCTGGGAGCACAGTTGTTTCTTCAGGACACAGTCAACTGTAAATTGGTCTTTTAGAATCACACTTGCTTTTGTCTTCTCTAGAAGTATCCAAACTTTTGGCTATAGTTTTACTTAACCATAGTGGTCTCTGCAGAGCTCAAAACAGGGAGAGACACTAACATTAAAAAAATTAACATCAAATCAAGCTTGAATCCTTAAACCAGTTGCTACAATAACCTATTTGCTATGTTTTTTTCTGTTTTTTTTTTGTCTTTTTGCTTCGTTCTCTCTGAGAGAGGTGAGATGGGAAGCTAGACTGGGAAAGGTCTTCTCTCACACTTCTTAGATTTATTAACTCTTTGGTAGTAGTGTATTTTTACCTTGCCCATAACTGGGCTCTTTTTAATAGGAATAGTAGATTGAATTGTTCATGGACCCAACAGCTTTTATTGGCATACAAAACAAACGTTGATCTCATTTATAAGGAGAGAGTGATACTAGTTGAGATCTAGCCAAAAGGAATAATGTAGCCTACAGGCAAATGCCTGGTCTGTGGAGGGACTTCACAGACTGGAATGCACCATAACATTAAGTGACACTGAAAGGTCAGAGGAGGATCCGAGCGGCAGAACACCCGTGATCCAGCATAAACAGAAATTGTGGGAGGAGACTAAGAGTAATGTCTCAGTGCTGTGTAAGGTGCAGAAAATTCCAGACTGCTGAGAACAACTTAAAAACCAATATACAGATAGGTGTATACAAAAAGAATCTTAAACAGATCATTAAAGAAGTGTATTTTTTCAAGAAATTCTTAATACAATAAAAAATCAATAAACTACAAATAGACTTGAAACATTTATCTAAAGAGACAGTCTATCCATATACTAAAGATACTTTTTAATACAGCAGACAAGAAGATGCTAAGACCTGCAGAACACCATACCGAAATACAACAAACTAATATGGGGATCGAGTTCAGAGGATGAAAGTGGTGGAAAAAAAAGAAAATCTCAGAAGAGAGGAACATTTCAAGGATTCAGACAACCACAAATATTTTACCACTCCCCAACATTAATGCTATTTTTGGGTGGCCACCAGCATATGGACCACAACAAAATGTTCCACCACTTCACCCTTTCCCACCTCAATATAACCTACAGCCGTTTTTGGGCTAAGGCTGAGGACGAAGAAGAGGAAAACAAAAGGACCAGAAAGTCCAGTGGGAGCATCTGAATCAAAGGGTAATGCGAAGCATGACCAAAGAATTCTTAACCAGCACCAGCAAGACCCTAACCTAGTGATAAATCTGACTATCAGTTAACACTGTCACAACGGAGTGCTTGAACAAAGGATAAATTCCAACTTAGGCGCAAATTGGCTGAATTCTTTAGGAAGATACCTTTAAAATTATTGAAGATTTAACGGCTGCACCGTTCTTTGGATTCTCCTCTTTGTTTTCGTTTGCTACTAATGACTTTCCTTGCCTGGGAATTCCTGTTCTAATTTGGGACGCCTTTCAGCCAGTGAGGGATTACGGCATCTTGCAGCTTCCACGTTCCGCAGACGGCGGTCTGCAAGCTCTCGCTGGGATAGCCGTTGGTGTTCGCATGCCGCTTAGGAGTCGGCTTTGAGACTGGTGTCCGAGACCTTCCTTGTCGGCTGACGGTGAATTGGCAGCTCTCACTGGGAGAGTGTTTCTGAATTGGCAGCTCTCGCTGGGAGAGCATTCCTTGAGTTTCGTAAACTGTTCAGAGGTCGGTGATACGAAAAGTGTCCTGCGGCTGCCTTGATCCCAGTGCTGCTCGGGCTCGAGTGGCACTCTCGTCTGGATCGGACTGGGATCCCCTGCACCTCCGTGAGTTGCTCGAAGAGAGGTACAAAACTACGGTGACTGTTGTTTGGTTTTAGTGCCACACATTCTTAGTGCCACGAATTCTTAGTTCCACGCATTCTATACATTTTCAGTTCTGGCATTGTTGACATTTGTGACTCATTCCCACTTATAACCAGGAAGGTTATTTGTTTATCGTGAGATTTGGAACTAGAGCCACAACTAGACATTGGCTCTGTGTAGTTATCACCCCTGCTTCTTACCTAAGGATAATTCTACTCATGGGCTTCAATATCAAAGGATTAAAAAACACTAGCAACCTTTTTTCTGACTCTCAGTTCTTCGAACAATAGAAGAAAAACTTCATCTTATTTTATGTATTCTTTTTTTCTTTCTGTTGGGAATGGAAGAAGGGTACGTATGGGTAATGCTTGGTTTCCTACCATAGGATGGGAAGAGGATTGAAAGGTTTAAAAATTTGAATATGTTTTGTTGTTGTAGGTATCTACTCTTCCAGGTTGAGAGCCTTATCTTTACTGGTTATAGAGAGGAACACAGTGGCTACTTGCTCTTTGTTTTCAGGTACTAGTCACATTAGTGCGAGTAGTCAGTATTATAGACTGTATTGATTTCGTGTTCTTCGTTTTCAGGTATCCCATTCCCCGCTGTTCCTACCCTAATTCCCATCTCTCGCTTGATCACCTCAATACCCTGTGCATACTGAGTCAGAGTTGGGGATGTCAATTAGGTGGACCCCTTTGTGCATCGCCCGGATTCTGAGGAGTTCCTGTGGACATTACAGAATTATGCACCCATGATATTTACTCCTCCCGGTCTGGGTGACTCACGAAGATGGCGTCCTTAGATGAAGTGCTGCAAAGTTGATAGACAGACTAGGAACCCCTTTGATGCGTCGACGTCGGCATCACCGATACAAGTGAATGTACCTCCACCTATTCCCTTGGCTAGTACTGAGAGATATTCTGGGGATCCCCAGAAGATACAAACCTTTTTGACTCAGATCATGTTGCACTTTTCCTGTAAACCAGCTTCATTTGCTAACAACCACTCTAGAGTGGCTTTTGCCATTTCCTATTTGACTGGGCATGCATCTAACTGGGTGGTACCTTTGGTAAAATATGATGATCCTTTGCTCTCTGATTGGAATGCTTTTTGTAATGAATTCGTAAGGGTTTTTGATCGACGTGCTACTACGTTTAGTGCCGATAGGGAGCTGTTAGAGTTAAGGCAGGGAAAACAGGACCTGATCACCTATTTAACTACGTTTAACCGACTGATAGCCGAAACCGCATGGCCTGAGGAGAAGAGAATGGTGTTATACTATCAGGGACTATGAGACGACATGAAGGACATGTTAGCACAAATCGATCCTCAGCCCACTACGTATACTGATTTAATGAATCTCACTTTACGTCTGGATCATCGGTTGGCCAAAAGAGGAGGGGAGCGTAAGAGACATGAGAGGCCTCATTTTCACTTTTGAGAGAGGTACCAGGCCGGCATTAGCCTCTAACGACCAGGGGACCCAAACCCATAGATGTGGGAGCCATCAGGGCGCGCCCTTGTCTAAAGCAGAGAGAGAGAGGCTTCGAACACAGGGCTTATGCATGTATTGTGAGAAGAAAGGCCATTTCGTGAGAGAATGACCCCATAAGCCCAAGACAGAGGCTTCTTTCTATGCTAGAAAAAAGGTGGCGGTCACGGTGATGCATACCACCGGTGATGGGGCCACACCAGAGGCAGAGGTAGAGGCAGACTGGGCTGTAGAAACATATCAGACACAGGAATTAAAGTTGTCTTCACTAGCGGTAACTGAGTTAAAAAAAAACAGAATCACATATAGTGCTATCCATGACACTTACGACGGGACAGCAAGTACACCAGGTGCGGGTAATGATCGATTCTGGAGCCACAGGGATTTTTATCGATTGTGGGTTAGTACAACGGCTAGGCTTACAGAGCATTCCCAGAGAGATACCCGAAAAGGTATTGGCCATGAACGGTAAACCATTGAAATCAGGTCCTGTTACTGAACAAACAGAGAAAGTAGGGCTGATCCTGAAGGGTGATCAACAGGATCACATGAAGACCTAACATTAAATATAATTGAGGCACCCCAGTATGAGGTAATACTAGGCATGCCGTGGTTATGGCAACACAATCCCACTATAGATTGGAAATTGAAAACAGTAGTTTTTCAGTCAGAGGAGTGTAGACTACATTGCATGCGAGCCCCTTGCCCCCATCCTTTAGCTCTTACTCAGGTGTTCCATATTGCTACTGCTGCTGAGAAAGAGACGGTGCATCGCTATGAGTATGCATTTTATCGGGAGGTTTTCTGTGAGGCCAAAGCGGAAATACTACCTCCCCACCGTGATTATGACTGTCGAATAGATCTAATTGCGGGAGCCACCATCCCATTTTGTAGAGTCTATGTCTTGTCTGAACCTGAGACTAAACATTTATGTGAGTACTTAGATCATTATGTTGATATAGGTTTTATAAGACCCTCTCGCTCACCGGCAGCCTCGACACTTTTCTTCATAGCAAAAGCAAATGGAGACTTAAGAACATGCATTGACTATCGCATGTTAAACAAAAACACGATGAGGAATCGATACCCTCTTCCACTCATCCCGGTGTTGTTAGATCAGGTGACGGAAGCCAATCTCTACACTAGGCTTGACCTCAGAGGGGCTTATCATTTGGTTTGGATACGCAAGGGGGATGAGAGGAAGACGGCCTTTAAATCATGCTATGGGTTGGTTCAGTACCTGGTTATGCCATTCGGGCTGTGTAATGCCCCAGCGGCCTTTCAGTACTTCCTCCATGATGTGCTCAAGGAGTATGTAGACAGATTTGTGGTTGTTTACATTGACGACATTTCAATCTATCCCTCCAATCAGGAAATGCACGTGAAACACGTTGCCCAGATACTACAGAGGCTATAAGAGCATAGTTTGTTTTGCAGGTTGAGCAAATGTGAGTTTCATGTGGAAGAGGTCGAATTCCTGGGAGTTATCTTGAATCCCTCGGTATAAAGTATGGCTAATGGAAAAGTAAAGGCGGTTCAAGAGTGGCCTGTTCCTAAGAATGTGAGAGATGTATAATGTTTCTTGGGTTTTTCCAACTATTACAGGAGATTCATCTCTCATTTTCCCCATCTGGTCTCTCCTATAACGCATCTGTTGAGAAAGGGAGTGCCCTTTCTTTGGAACACAGAGGCCATGGAAGCCTTCACCTATCTTAAAAAAGGCGTTTACCACTGCACCAATTCTAAAACATCCACATACGGAGATTCCTTTCATAGTAGAGGCCGATGCATCAGACATAGCGGTTGGGGCTGTTCTGTCACAACGTGATAAACATATGGGACAGCTACATCCGGTTGCCTTTTTGTCCAGGAAACTTAATGCAGCAGAGATCAACTACACAGTGGCTGAAAAGGAACTATTGGCCATAAATAAGGTTTTCCAAGAGTGGAGACACTATTTGTGGGGGGCACTTCATCCTGTTACGGTATACACCGACCACAGAAACCTACAGTGCATGAAAACAGCTAGACAACTCACTCAAAGACAGATGCGAGGGATGTTATTCTTCGCAGAATATGATTTTGTGGTTACTTTTCGTCCTGAGTAGTAAAACAGAAAAGCAGACACGTTGTCTCGTCAAGAGGATGTTACTAAGCCAAGACAGGGCATCACCGAAACGATTGTTAGTCCCAATAGGGTGTTATGCACCATAACGCTGGAACATTTTTTGGAAGACGTCATAAAACATCAGTCTCTTGTTTGGTGGCAGAGATGGGCAGAACAGGATGTCCACAGAACGGTCAAACAAGGATTGCCGTTGTATAAATCAAAATGTATCTACCAACACGAGAACTCAGGCTAAAGGCTTTTAACTGGTGTCATGACTCAGTACTTGCTGGCCATCGAGGATATACTAAAACCCAACACCTAGTACAACAACAGTTTTGGTGGGAGCGGTTGGCTAAAGATGTAACTCAATGGGTATCCCAATGTGAGATATGTGCTTATGCTAAAGGGGAGCAGTCTAAGGATAAAGGAAAACTGATACCAATGCCCACTCCATCCCAACCATGGAAAACCATTAGCATGGACTTCGTTCTTGGTCTACTATTGGATTAGGGGTTCAATGCCATTCTGGTCGTAATAGACAGTCTTACGAAAATGGGTCATTTTATTCCATGCAAAAATTTACCCACAGCAGGACAAACCGCCCAGTTGCTTCTGTCCCACTGGGTCGGTTACATGGACTCCCTAGGGTCATCGTGTCCGATAGAGACCCACAATTCCTAGCAATATTTTGGCGAATGTGGTGCAAGGCTCTTTAAGTGGAGGTAGCCCTGTCTACTAGTTTCCATCCACAGACCGACGGACAAACAGAACGTTTAAACCCGACTCTCAAAAAATACCTTCGGTGCTATTCCAAAGAAGCTACCGACTTATGGGTGTCGTTATTGTGGCTAGCTGAACTGTCATATAACAATGCATGGCACCGTTCCAGAAAAGCAAAAAATTGCAACTCGCTATTTAGGAATTGTACATAGCCCTTTCATATTTTGCATGCGCAAATGGGTCGCAAACCAGTTTGCGCATGCAAAATGGGGTCGTGCATCTGGCCCCAAGACTTCATAATAAGGTAAGTATGTTTCAAGTCAAGCTACTCTTCACATTAAAAAATCGACAGTGCACTATTCAAATAGCTCAAGATTCCTGAGAAGGGAATCAAGTGAGGGGTGTATCAAGCGAGTATATAACTTACAGCTCCAGTTCTCTGGTGGTCAGACCCACATGGAGTGCAGGGTGGGTCGTGGGGAACTAGGGCACCCATACAGTACGGATTTCTGTACGTTTGTCGAGGCGGTCGATACCGGCAGTGTTCTTTGCCCTCGCGGTCGGCGAAGTAAAGGAGCGGGATAGGTTTCAGCAGGTGGCCAGCACAGTTACCGCCGCAGATGCTGGCTGTAGTTTGGATGGGGGTCTGACATTGTCTTTGAGAGATTGCGGTCAGGTCGACGGTGCAGAAGGCGACCGACCGGCAGGATCACCAGCAATGGGAACCTTATCTGGGGTGGCTACAACTTCTATTATGCCACCCTTCTGTGGGAGGGGGCAAAGACCTAGCCCTGATTGGAGGGGTCTCCCCATCTTCAAGATTGCCGGGACTGCGAGTTGTGCTTCACCTCGCCTCCCCCACCTTAGAGGTGGGGTTGGCAGAGGAAGGCACACCTCCTATTCTTTTGGGTTTTCCCACCGGTTTTCCTGCCCAAAGTGGGGATGTAAACCAGGGGCTGCCATCTGCTGCTAGCATCAGAGGCTTGGGGTTGCATTACAAAGGCAGCAGGCCTTTGAAGCTTCCCTCTCGAGCACTGGCCCATCCTGGGGAAGGAGATTTGACACCTCTGCCCAGAATGTGCATTGTTTGTGGTCCCAGAGAGACGAAGTTCTCGATCCAGGAGTCCAGACACATGTCTGTGTGTGACAGGCTGCCTAAAGCCAGTCAGTGCCCACACCAGGGTAGGTAGATTTTCATGGAGTACCTCTGAGTTGCCCTCAGAGTACACGTTTTAATAAATCTCACACTGGCATCAGTGTGGATTTATTACAAGGTGCTGTTTGGTACTAAACACACTCCTAGGTTCAGTGAAGCCATAATGGTGCTGTGGAACTCGAGTTGTCAAGTTCCCACCCCATGTACTCTCTATGGCTTCCCTGGCACTTACACTATTAGGAATAGACCCTAATACTGTAGGGGAGATCTGTTTATGCAGATATGCCCACACTGGTATATAGGGCACCCTGCCTTAGGGCTAAGGCCTGTTAGAGGGGTGACTTACCTATATCTTAGGCAGTGCTAGCTGGCATGGCACACCGTCAGTGTTCCATGTCGACTTAGTTATTCTTTCCACTCACAGGGGTATGCCATGGGCATTAACATGATACTAGTGAGGGGGTCCCAGGGGACCATCTGCAGCCTCCAGGCCCTAGGTACCAGGGTACCACTTACTAGCGACTTACATAGGGGCAGAAGTACCAATTGTGGACACGTTTTAGGAAAAGAACAGTGGCACTGGGAACATGGACAGCAGGGACCCAGTACTCTAGAGTCAAAGTTGCATCAAAAGCCAGGCAAAAAGTATGGGCTACTGTACCAGACCCCCATTTTCTCACAAGCTGCTAATGTGTTTTAAACAGTGTAAGTTTACAAGGAGAAACATGAAGTAAATATGCAAAGTGGAAGTCAGTCATCCAAGACTACTAGTTTCCCACTCATGTTAGCTCAATGTGTGCATTCTGTGCCACTCTTTTCATGCAATCATGGATGTATGCTATGCAATACTAATGACGCAATGTGCTCTAGAATAGTGCCAAATAGCAACTGCTCAAATGTAATCCCATTAAAAATGAGGTCCTTAAGTTTAATATCAGTTTCAGAAGTATGGCCTTTGTCTATGTGGCAGCCGGTTTAAAGCCTTAATCATTTATTTGAAAAAAATAATAAAGCTTGTTTCCATTTTCAGTTCCCTGCTATCACCAGCTCATCAGTTTGCTGTGGTGGTAATCTCTTTTTACTAAATAATACTTTGTATTGACTCTGGACACCACAGTTAACAGAGTCTGTTGTGGAGCCCTCTTCCTCTGTTGAACGCACACAAGCTGCTGTACTGAGCTGTGTCTGTGTTCGTGCCCGCCCGCTTGCCGTGCTCTGTCTTGCCCTGTTCTACCCAAGCTCCACTACTCGACCTGTGTGTTCTGTATGTGTTTGGGCTCTCTCAGCAGTGACAGGCGCTGCAGAGGCCCTGCGTGCTGTGGCTCTGGGTTTGATACCTCTGCGTTGGCCTCCCCTCACTATGTGATCTGCGAACATCTAGCAGGTGGGGACTGACTGGGCCATTGGGTGTGCCTCGCAGTGTTTGATAGCACCCTGCAGTATCTGTTTGGATTTAGCCCCGCCCTCTAAGGGTTAAAGCAGGCAACGGTGAAAGTGTGAATGGGAGAGCTGATAAGGGCATATTTCTGGAGCTGTGGCTTGTTGGGAACTGGGGTTAAAGAGTGGTGGCGGCAGCAGCACCGCAGCTCGGCCATCGGCATTGTGTGCAGGAGGAGGAGGTACGTGACCCTCAGTAATAGTGCCCCAACTGAGCCCTCCCCCTCGTATTTATTTTGATTTTAATTTCAGATAACCCAGATAAGATCGTCTGGAGATGCCTCCATCAAGGAAAAGGGGCCCAAAACTACTGCAATCCAAAAAAACAAAAAAAAGAAATGGCAGTGGAATTGTCAATGCATCAGAATTTGGGGTCACCCCTGTGCCTGAACACCCTGTGACTCCTGGTTTGGACGTGGGCTGTCCTGGTACCCTAAACAGTTCTCTCGAACACAGGAATGTCCAATCTTCAGTAAAACAGTTGGCAGCTTCAATAAAGGAATTTGTAGGGAAACACTTTAGGTCTACAACAGCATACACATCTGTGAGGTTGGAACAGGTGTTATCTCCATCAGGGGGATCTTGGGAGTTATTGGAGCTCAAAGAAAAGGAAGCCTTGGAAATAATGGAAAATTCTGGGATGTTGCACTTCCATCTATCCTCAGCTCCTTGTCTCTTCCGCCCAATTGAACTCAGCTTTGCAAGTTCGGAAGAGGAGTCTGGGGTATTGGCGGGCTCCCCCAAGAATGAATGCAGCAGGAATAAATCAGAAAAAGGTCCACCTTGGGGTACAGCGGCCACTATCTCTGGCCTGACTCTTTACAAGGTTGTTTTAGGGTCCTTAGCAACTTCTGCCGCAAATATGGAGTCCTTATTGACTGATCCATCGCCGATGCTGTACTCCCTTCTATTAATGCAGAAAAATTTGCATGGACTCCTTGAATCATCCCTTGCTACTAATGAGGCCTTGAGAGTGGAAGCGGGTTTACTTAAGGAGATTCATGATGAATTTGTCAATTAATTTTTGTGTGCCTACTCTTGTAAGTCCGGTAACCTCCGAGCCACCGGAAGCAGGCGGGGTGGCTACTGTGCAGGGGGGGGTGGGGTGGGGGGGGGGGGCAAGGCACAGTATATGTATTAAGAAGACCTATGATGGTGAGAAGGGAGTTTCAAGGGTGGGTTAGAAATTGGTGCTTGTGCCACCATAATGGAAGGAAGGGTTTTAGGTCAGGTAAAATTCAAAGAAGTGCTAGACACAGCCTCAAGAAAGTTAGGTTAACTGGAGGCGCAAAGGCACTAAGCCAACTTGGAAAAAATCTAAGTGAGAATAGGAGACAACTTCAAGGGGAGAAGGGGGAGGGTGGGGATCAAAGGGTTTGGTCAAGGGGGCCAATCTTATCCCCAAGACTCAAAGTAGAGGCAACTGTAATCCTGACAAGGAGAGTAATAAGGGCAGCGCAGTACTAGGGAATGTGGCTCAGGGCTCAGAGAGAAAGGCTACCCTGCATAGAGGTATGAGCGCCAAGTCCAGTAAGTGCCTAGATACTAACATAAACAGGCTACTCGCGGTAGAATGGGATCCATACGATAGACAGTGCCTCCGTAGGTGTCTCAGAGTAAAATATCTCTACTTGGAAGTGACACAAAACGGGAAGAGAGTGAATAGTGAATGTGGAAACCGATCAAACCTGTTAAAAGCATTTACAGCAAGTAAGACTCAGGAGGTGGTCACAACGTGGGACATAGAGCAAGTAGCCTTCAGAGAATCCTTGGTATGGAGAGAAGTAACAAAGGTTAGCTTTAGTTCGCCGGTTTTTGTGGCCTTGGTATTGGAGACCAGAGATGAACTTAACAAATTAGGTTTAAGAATTGTAACTGTAGCTGAAATAGAGATACATCAACCCGAGCTGCCCCTTTTGGCAAATCATGCAGGCCTCAATCATGAACAACTGTAGTTGGTAATAGGTCCGGAAGAAAGGAACCCCAGACTTGTGCAGTGGGCTATAAGTGTGGTGCTCTAGAGGTAACCATTCCTGCCCACTTACATGATAGAGTAGTAGATTCAGTCCCCCTATGCAATAGCTTTGCGGGTCTGAGTGTGGAAAGGGAGAGTGTCTCCTCTAAGGGGGTGAGGTGGGGGAGAGAAGGAAGATTAGTTTGTAGCCGCATACGCCAACCTGGGAGTCTTATCGTGGTATGTCCATGGGCTGGAAAACCTCTATAGAACAATAGATCTTACTAAGGTATGGGTGGAACATGAGGTAATCTGTCTTCAGGAGACCTGGTTGGCGGGTGAATTATTCCATCTGAGTGGGTTTATGAAATTTGTAAAAAGATGAACAAAAGTGGGATCGGGGCACTTAAGAGGCGGGTTGATGACCTTAGTATCTACTAAGTGTATTACAGGAGCAAGAGTGATTCAGACAAACAGTGACTGGCTCCTGTCTTGCCTCCTGCACCTGTATGAGGGTTGCCACAGAAACAGCCTGTTAATTATTAATGTCTAAGTAAACCAAGGTGAGCCCCAGAGGGAGATATGTGAGGGCCTCCAGTGGGAATTGATGTCGTTGACAGAGTTTCCTGGGGGCCCTCCGATCTTCCTATTAGGCGACTTTAACCAGAGGTTAGCCCTCGCTCAGGTGGAGGTCGGTGGTAGCGACATTCTAGAGAGATATGGAATTCAAAGAGCAGTTTTCTCTGAATGCACTTATAGTATGACTTGCAACTAATAAAATTTCTCTCTGAGTTAGGCTTTGTTAGCTTAAATGGGTGGTTCAGAGGGGCTATCCCTGGAGCGCAAACATTTGTGTATGGTAATCAATGCTGCCCGATTGACTATGTATTCATACAGGCTTGGTTCTTCAACCACTGAACAAGGTTCGAGGTCTAAAAAATAAGGGGCCTTAAAAACGATTCAGTGTGCTGCCCGAGCTAAAACAGAGTGGGTGACCCAGATGGAGGTATCCTTCCCTAGGCACTTTACGACAAGATAGATGAGAGATATATGACTATCTTGTTGCAATATCAAGATAGCAATGATATGAGAGGCTCACTGGGTAATTGGGCCGAAACGTACTGGATCGGTACTCTAAACACATCACTGAGGTAGTCAAACGATTGATCCCCCAAGTTAGGTGGTGGGAACAAATGATCTGAGTAATTTAAGCCTTTTAGATGTAGGGGCAAAATTATATTCAAAAGTAATACCTACTTTCTTGAAGAACTGGATCAAGGGTAATTATATTGTCCCTATAGAACAAGGATGCTTCAAGCGAGGACATTCAACCCTTGATCATTGCTTTAGTATGCGGGCTCTGGGGCAAAAAGCGATGGAAACTACTGAGACTTTGTTTTTCTGTTTCATTGATTTTAGCTCTGCTTTTGTTCTAGAGGATCGTAGTATCCCGTGGGAGAAGCTGTGCCAATTATCAATTTCCCCCTGCTTATAAACTATACTACAGGAACTACATTCACAGAATCGGGCTCAAGTGGAGCTCGATTTAAATGGGCCGTCTCGGAAAAACTCCCATTGGAGAAAGGGCTGCTTCCTGGCCCCAATGTTGTATCTGTGTTCCTTGCAGAACTCCCTAGAATCCTTGCTGCCACTGACTGCTTCTCGACAAAAATAAGGGGTAGCCATATTCCATGCCTCATTTATGCATACGATTTGGCCATTTTAGATCTGATCCAAGTTGGCCTCCAAAGGAAATTGCATAGATGTATTATCTATTGTGAGGTAAACAAGCTTAAGGTAAGTCTGTAAAAAACAAAAATAATTGGCTTTGGGAAAACCGAAAACCATATAGGTGGTGCCTGGGAAGCAGGAAGGTGGTTACCTCTTACAAGTACATAGAAATGATATTCACTAAAATATTGACCTGGGGTCTACATAAAGAAACAGTGGAGATACGTGCAGCCTCGACTATCGGTGGTCTGGTGCGATTGAAGAACTCTTTTGGTGGTCCTTCATGGACTACTCTCCTAACAGCCTACAATATGATGGTCCCCTCTCAATGCCTTTATTGGGCTGAACTATTGTCTTAAAGCTCGGAGGCCAAATCAGGAAAAGGTTCAGGGTAAATGCTTGCAAAGATTGCTCGGTCTGCCTAAAAGTGTGTTGGGCCCGGCTATAAGATTAGAAAGGGATTTGCAGGCTTGGAATTACCTGGTCTTCCAATCAACTCTGAGTTTCTGGGATAAACTGTGGATAGCGGAAGCTTAAACTGTATCTTTCCTCTGCGCAAAGGAAATTGTGAAGTGCATCTAAGCTGGGTGTAGCAGGCAAGGATAAGATTAGGGAAAATTGCAGCAGCTCTACAAATGGAATTTTTCAAGCTAGCGCAGAACTCCCATCTATCGAAAGATGATTTGAAAAATGCATTTGTAGAAGAGAATCTAGATTGTCGAATTTAGGGTACCTAAGAATAAACCCTCTGCAATCTACATTTTAGAATCATGGGAGAACCAGAGGGTGCTCCCGTATATAGCCACCCTGCCTAATGCCCAGTCACATTTATCACTTTTAAAATTTCGAGTAGCTCTGAATGTGCACTATTTCAAACCTTAGAAGTTTAACGCACTTTTGAAAGTTGAGAATAATTGCAAGTGTTGCCTAGGTTTTCAAAATTTTAATATTCATCTGCTATTAGATTGTCTCCATTTTTATAGGATTCATTGCGTGATTTTAAAAACGATTTTTATAAAATTCCTCTTCAGACTGAAGCACTTGCATTATTGACGAACATGGAATTTTTAGGCATTGCATGTACCCTCGCAAAAATTGTAAAAGCAAGTATGGACTATAAAATAGTGCTTTCAAATTGTTGGGCTTGAAGTTGTGGAAATGGGTTGACTGGCAGAGGTACCATATGGAGTCACATTGGACCTTAGTAGATTATGTTGAACGGTCTTGGTAGGGCTCTTTGGGTTGCTGGGGCTGGGAAGAGAGTCAATGGAGTGGAATCAGAGACTGGAACATTTTATCTATGTATGTTTTATTGTTTTGAAGACTTTTGTCTAAAGATAAATAAAATTGAACTTGGTTGACTCCTGAATTTTAACTTCAGCAGTGCCTGGCGTTACTTTGTGCAACCTTTATTATTTATAATACTTTTGTCTGTGGTTTGTGTATTTCACTGTGGTAGCTTTTCCACTGCTTCAGAGCAGTGAGAAGCTATGATTGAAAGTAGGGTTTTGCACGGCCTATGGCTTGCAATGAGAGGATATAATATGATTTTTTAAGAGGGGGCTAGTGGGATTTCAAGAGGGCATACAAATTGGGATTTTATGATTGAATGGGAATTTTTAAACAATATGAGATAGATTGAACTTTCTAAATGGAACTGGTTGGGGCTTTTCAGAAGGGATGGTGGATTGAGTTTTCAAGAACAGAGACTGGAGCTGCCCTTTTAAAAGAGGGACAGATTAGGACATGAAAGGTAATGTGATTTTTAAATAAGGCACACCATCTGTTTTTAAGGTTACCTGGATGGGTGTTTAGAGGTTATATCCAGTTTTAGAGGGGATGCCTGTATTAGGCTATGCTGAGTGGGGCAGAGGTTTTTAATATGGAAACTTGTAGGTAGTTCTGGATAGACGTTTGCAATGGTGATCTAGATGGGGCTCTGAAGGGTTTGTCGGGATGGGGCTTTGCAAAAAAGGCATGTAGTTTTTCTATAGAATGTTTGAACTCTACTTCGAAAACGGTGTTCGGTGAGAGATTTGTTGAGTTGTGACAATATAGCTTTCTGCAATGGTTTTGCATAGGAGTCTACATGGGAGTCCGGAGATGGGTGCTGGTTGTAGCTTTAAAGAGGACACCACAATGGTACTTTGCAGACATTTTTTGAATCGGCATTTGAAGAGGGGTTTTTGATTAGGTTTTTTTTAATTGGTTTCATCATAGAACATAATACATACAACTGAACGCACAGTTACACTAGTTTTTGATTAGGTTTTTAGCAGGGTGGATGGTGCTTTGAAAATGGGTTGAAAGAGGGGCCTAAAATATGTCTGTCAGAATGGTGGCTGGTGAGGTTCGATAAAGGATGTCTGAAATGTGCTTTGTCGAATGGGGCCTGGGTACTTCTTTTGTAGCTGGGATCTGTTTGGTGCTTTCAAGAGGGGTTAGTACTGGATTTTATAGAGGATGTCTATTTCAGAGCTATGCAGGGATTAGCGCTCATATTTCTCTTGCGCTCCTGCTTTCATCTATTTTGCCAAAAAGGAGCCCCACAAGCGCTTTCACACGCGCTAGTATTGACTTTTAAATTACTCTGCATGCCACTGTTCGAGCACTTTCTCACGCGCCCTGCCTGGTTACCCCGACGTCACACCTCTGGGTTTCCTGGGACACGCTGGCTGACGCCACAATTCCTGGTCTCCTAGGATACCTCTTCACAGCATTCGTGCTCCTGCATTGACTTTCTCTCGCACGTCTAGCCGTGTGATACCGCTACGGCTCTGACATTTCCCAGTTTCACTTGTCTCACCTATGAACTGCGTGCTGTTTTATCCATTGGTCCTGGTGTAACCAGCCTTTCCCAGCTTTCACCTCTTACAGCACGCCTCATTGTTCTCTCAGGCTCTGATTTGCTTCCATAACAGCCAACCCGTTACTGTGACCATGGGACATCGCTCCGGTCCTTTCCTTGACATCGTTGCCTCACTTCCTGTGCATAAGGAAGTGCATGTTTCAAACACTAGCACGTCAACCTCCACAACCCGTAGATACAGTGATCCACACACTTCCTGGTATACAGTCACAAATTCGTTCCTGCAATACGACCTGTCATCTTTACGTTGCTTTCACCATGTGGATTCCATGATCCACACACTTTCCGTCGTATACTTCTACTTGACCTGCGTTTCCAGTGTTTGTGAATTCAGTGATACACTCACTTACCTTTCTACATATTTGTTTTTGTCTACATCATCACATTAACTATATATGCATATTTTGTGAATTAAATAAAAAAAGGTTCTTCCTATTTTTTTTTCTCTTTTCCTTTCCTTTTCTCAAATTTTCTACTCTTTGTTTTCCTACGTTTCTCCTCCTTCACTTCGTTCATTTTTTTTTTTTCACCATGCAAACGGTTACCGCTCCCAGCTATTTTTTACAGGATCCAGGTGAACCACCATTAAAGTGGCGGTTGTGGTTCAGATCATTTAATGCTTATTTGGGAGCCATTGATGGTATGAAGTTCAAACCTGATAGAAAACGCAGTCTTCTATACTATTATTTAGGTGTAGAGGGGCAAACTTTTTTGATCATTTACCCACTTACACTGGCCATGATAGTGGTGACCTGGATGAATACCAACTAGCTCTTAAACAACTTAGTACCTATTTCGAAGGCAAAGTCAATTTGGTTGTGCACAGGCATACATTTTTCACTCGTGTCCAGGCTCCAAGTGAATCTATCGACACCTACGTCACTGCTTTAAAGGTTTTCGCTAGTTATTGCGACTTTGATGACTTTACTTCTCAGTTAATAAGAGACCAAATTGTCTCCAGGTGTTTCTCCAAGAAGATACAATAGAAATTACTCTCCTGCAAAAATCCTTCTTTTGATGAAACGATTGACATCGCAAAGAGTATCGAACGCTCAGAGTTGGATTCTAAACAATTGGAGCTCAATACCTACTCCACGGTTGCTGCCACTAGTTCTTCTCACAGCACTCAACAGTCTCTTATCAATGTCAAGTTAAAAAAGGGTAAAGACTTACCAGATAGGAACAATAAGAACATACTTCCTGTATGTAAACTCTCTGGTTGCCAATGTGGTTCATCCTCTCACCTCTCGAATTTCAGAAACTGTCCTGCTATTTCCCAAGAGTGCTATAAATGTAAAAAAATCGGCCATTTTGGCAAGGTGTGCAGAGGGGGCAAACGTTTCCCTATTAGATGCGTTCAAGAACTAGTTCCCAACAGGACTCCAGATGAGTTAGATAAGAAAGTCGAAGAATTGTCCTTATCTGTTGTCTCTGTTGAATATTTAGACATAAATAATGTACACACAGAGAAAAAATTGGGCGATCCTTTTGTCCAAGTATCCATACAATGCCACGATGTTCCGCTACTCCTCGACTTCGGTGCGAGAATTACCATTACTTCCATTGATAAATATAAACAATCCTGGTCTCATATGGTCTTACTACCCCCTGATGTCATCACTACTGCATTTGAGGGTAGCAGGATTGATCTTGCTGGCTACTTTTGGGCTAATATCTCTTTTCAAAACAAAACCATCCATGGCACAGTTTATGTTGCCCTTAAAGGTATTAATGTACTAGGATGGTGGCATCAAGATGAATTTGGAATGATCATTAGACCTGGTAAGAAGAACCCTGTTTCTTTGGTTAATTCCATTTCTTTTTTTTTTTTTTTTTTTCCAAAAATTTTTATTGAAACAATAAATCAGTTACAAGCATGGGCCTACAACCACCAGGGCCGGCCGCTAGATTCAGAAAGGATCGTACATTAGTTAAGCAGTAGGCGACACCTGGGGCCCAGCCCCGTAAATGGCTCAGGATAGCTCGAGAGAAGCAGGAGACATACATTTAACATAAATAACAACAAAAAACAAAAGGCGAGGCATACGGGCAAAAAGCGTGGGTCAGGCTACATCCGGGGGACTTTTACTCCAAACCTTCAATTAGCTATCAACAGGAGGGAGTACTGAAAGATCGGGGGGGGTAACGGGAAAGGAACATCTATATTCGATTATTACAATCAGTTGCAAGGAACCATCAAGGGTCAGGGGGACAAGGCAATATCGGTGTCCACTAGGGGGGGCGTACAGATACCCCCACGATACACGTTCCATTGCCCCCAAATTCTACCCCATGCCCCGGGTTTACCGCGGGCCACATATACAGTCTTCTCCCTGAACATACACCAGTCCATGTTTTCCTTCCATACTGACACGGTGGGCGGCCGCTGGGAGCCCCAAAGCTGCGCTATATCCCTCTTAGCAATCATGTAGCCCAGGGCCGCCCACCGAGTCTGCGCCGCGTTATAATCATTGGGCTCCCACACATTCAAGACACAGCGACGCACCTCCGGCAGCAGCGCCACCCCGGTGACTTGTCCTATGACCCCATGAACCCGACGCCAGTATTCCGCCACCTCCCGGCACTCCCAAAGGATATGGAGAAAGGTGGCACTGAGCCCACACCCCCGCTTGCAGAGCCCATCTTCCGAGAATCCCATCGAGACCAGACGGGGGCCCGTCACATACACCCGGTGGAGAATCTTTAACTGGACCAGGCGGAGACGGGCTGGAATGGCAACTTCCTTGGGGGACGATAGTGCGGACTGCCAGTCCTCATCGTCTAATTCCACCCCGTCCCCCGTCCACGTCTCCCGAAGGCGCACCAATAGGTCAGCCCGATTATTAATGAGTTTTTTATAGATTAAGGAGATAGTACTGTCGGGAACATGACCATCAAGTATGCGGTCCTCGAGGGGCGAAGAGGCCGGGATCTTGGTCCCCTCCCCAAAGACAGAGAGCAGGGCATGCCGAACCTGGGCGTATCGGAAGAACTCCTTTTCCGTGAGTTCGTATTCGCTCTGGAGCGCCGCGAAGGTCTTAACCGCACCCTTCATCCATAAGTCTCCCACTCTACTGATGCCAATCGTGTCCCAACGGTCAAACCCCTTCGTTGTCCAGAGGCTTCCCAGTCGGTCGGAGGCAAATAAAGGAGTAGCGCATGTTAGTCGCTCACTCCAGCCCATGGCTACATTGGCCGCCTTCCAAATCCGTACCGCGATCTTAGTGGGGCCCGTCAGGGTCCGTCCAGCCGAGCGGGAGTAAAGCGCCCTGTTATAGTTACCGCCGGGAAGCAGGAATTTATCCATCTCATACGCCGGGTTCAAGCCAGGCGCATACGTGGCATGGTTAATGGCTGATAGCTGTGAGGCCCAATAATACCTGCGAATGTCGGGAAGCGCGATGCCCCCGTCGTACCAGGGGAGAGTGAGTTTGGCCAGGGCGATACGCGCCCGTCCGTCCCACACCAGTCTCCTCTGCAGGCTCTCTACTTCCCGAAAGTAGGCCACTGGAATGATGTCGAAGGAGTTCTGAAGTGCGGTTAATTCCATTTCTGATTCCTCTCAATGGAAACAAAAATATGCACAGATTTTTTAAAGTAAGATTGCAAAAATCAAAGATTTCACACACTCCATTAAGATTAAAGAGTGTGTATCCCTAGTTAAGCACAAATTAAGTATTGGTCCTCACAGTATAAGAAGCGATCTTACCATTATGCTTAACAAGATGCTTAATGACGGTGTAATTGAACGTGTCGATGCCTCGCTCTGGTTATCTCCCATCGTTTTAGCTAAAAAGAGAACTGGAGAACTTTGCTTATGTGTTGATTTAGGATCAGTCAACAAAGCAATCTGGGTGGAGAGTTTTCTGTTACCTCGCATTGATGACCTTATTACTGCTGTGGGTCGGTCCAAATGGTTTTCCAAATTGGATTTGCACTCAGCGTACCATCAGATAGTTCTTGATGAACATTCTCGCCACCTTACAGCTTTTGTAACACCTGATGGTACATTTCAATTTTGCCGGATGCCATTTGGACTGGCCTCAGCAGCTTCTGTGTTCCTGAAAGTAATGACTGTGATGTTTCAGCATGTTCCCAATGTTGTAATTTTTCAGGACGATATTCTGGTGCATACGGACACAGAACTTGAAAATAACCAGGTTTTAGATCTTGTTTTACAAATTCTCCAAAGCAATGGTGTCACCTTGAGAGAAGATAAATGCATTTTCTCAGTGATTGAAATTGAATACCTAGGTCATGTGCTCACCAAGGATGGTGGCTAACCTAAGCCCAATATTGTTGAGGGTATTGTCAATGTTCCACACCCCATCGATAAAGACCATTCTATTCCAGGTTCATTAAGAATTTTTCAAGTCTTACTGAGTGTTTTAGGAATCTGTTAAAAAAAGGTTCAGACTTCATTTGGACAGCCACATGTCAGGAACATTTCGTTCTAATCTAAGAATGTATTTTGTCTGCTCCAGCTCTCCAAGCTTATGTGGAGGGCTGTGACACGTTTATCACTGTTGACTTCATTGCCTATGGTATGAGTGCGGTGTTATCCCAGATGGATGATGGAAGGGAAGTCACTGTAGGGTTTGCATCCAGAAGAATGAGAGATGTTGAGTTGAGGTATTCTGTAATAGAAAAAGAATGTTAGCTTGTGTGTGGGGCATTGAAAAATGTTAATCCTATGTTTGGGGAAGGAAGTTTTGGTTAAGAAACGACCATAAACCTCTAGTAGACATTCTCTCTGGCATTAAGATACAAACAAGTCTACAACCAGACTGGCTAGGTTGTCCACCAAACGTCTGGAGTTCAATTTTGATGTGCTTCACATAGCCAGTGGAAATAATGTCAAGGCGGACTTTCTATCCAGACTTCCAATGGACTATTTCCAAACTACTACCGACATTCTGGATGATATGGAGTAGTGTATCATTGCCAATGTAGATGACACTGTCATTTATCCTGACATGTCACTTTGGCAAGATGCTCTTTTCAATTACGCCACCTTGAGGCAAATAATGGATTTTGTAGTCAAAGTTTGGCCCAAGGAGAGATCCCTTGCCATTGAATTACAACCATACTGTAAAATTTCAAACAAACTTTCCATTGAAAATGATTTGTTAGTTAGAGATAGCAAGCTCATTCCCCCAGACATATTCAGAGTGAGAATAATGGAAACTGCTCACTCTGGTCACTTGGGGATGAATGCCACCAAGCGCAGATCCAGAAATGATTTCTAGTGGCCCAGCATGAACCGAGCTATTGATAACTTAGTCAAGAATTGTGTGCAGTGCTGTTACAGTGACAGGCATCTTAACACCAGCACTCCTATATCCAAACCTGTCCCGTGTCCAGCTAGAGTTTGGCAAAGAGTTTCTGTTGACTTTCTTGCTCCTTTTCACGTTTTGCCCAACTGCATGAGGTATTTTATTGTCCTCATTGACCATCTTTCCAGGTGGGTGGAGGTAAGAGGTGTCTCCGATCCCAATTCTAAAGCTGTCATCCATTTTCTGCAAGATGTTTTCTCCAGAGAGGGTTTCCCGGGGGAGATTTTTAACTGATAATGGCGTGCAATTCAACTCAGTATCTATGTAAGAGTTTTTGGCCAAATTGGGCGTGAAACACCTACGCACTCCTCTTTATCACCCTCAATCCAATGGTAAAGTTGAGAGGTTTAATAGGGTTCTAGTTGAATGTGTGCAAAGTACTCTTAATAGCAATGATGATTGTGAGACGGCTGTTAGAAACATGATTTGGGCGTATAGAACCACCCCCACACTGTTTCTGGTACTATTCCCTTTGAATTGATGAGGGGCAAAAAGGTTTCATCTTCTCTGTGCCCCTTTTGGAAACTCAATGCTATCAAAGGTGATTGTTCTGTATTCGCTGAGGCCTCTAAGGCTAAGATTGCCTCTGACAATTTCAATCGCTCTAAATAGGAAAAGCTTTGTCACTCTGGAAAAAGGAGAGTGATTAAGTTTACTATAGGAGACTTGGTCAGGGTTAAAGACCCGTTGTTACTACAAAAAGGGAAGTCGAAATTCAGAGAACCTCATTACATTGCCGAGATTAAGGGCCACGCTGTTCACCTTGACAATGGTCAATGGTGGAATGTTTCTCGTCTGTCCAAGGCCACACAGCGTGGTAATGTTTCTGGTCCACAGCTTACGATTTCTTCTGATGTTAATTTACGGAGGAGTTGTAGGGTAAGAAGAATTCCAAGCAAACTTTGTGATTAGTCACTGTTTTTCTCATCGCTTATTTTAATTTTAGTTCTTGTTTTATTTAAAGGCGGACGATATGTGGTGTCCTCTACCTAGTGTAATGTTGTATTACAATGTATGGGAACAGTGGATTAGAACAACAACTTCAGTTGGTGCTGATCCTCGGGGCCCGTTAGACCTGTGTACCTGCTACTGGAATAAGGGTTCCTGTTTCAACTCTCTTGTGATGGACTGCGTCTTTACAATGGGTCAGGATGGGGCTTTGCAGAGGTCTGGATGGGGCTTTGATAGAGAACCAATATGGGGTTTTTGCCCAGTGGCATTTCCAATGTGCTGACAACTTAGTAAGTCTTCTTGCCCTTGTCTCGGTCTGACCTTACGAAGATTTAAGGGGGGACCGATCCCCAATTATTTTGTTCATGGTGGCTTTCCATAACATAGTTTGAATATCACCGATTCAAGGTGCGCATTATTTCATATGCAGTTAGCTGAATTTGAGAGCGCAACATAATAGTTACAGATTATTGTTTTTTTTAGCCATGCCTTTGATCCCTCCTCACGTTTACTAATCCCACCCATTGCACTCAGCATTAGACTTCCCATATTTTCTTTAATGCACTTTCACCGCTGTTTGGATGTCATATTTTAGACTGCCAGCCCACAACAATAATCAGGTCTGGTGTATAGCTCCAAGCCCTCTCAGCTCAATATCTGACACTATCCATAGGAGTCCATTTGACTATGCATCTGTCCTTTCCTTGCCGTCACTGGCCTCTACTCCCACAGTTCTGCGCCACAAGTTAACTAGCCTGAACGCAGATCGCCGACACAAGCTTTTTCTAAGTCTAACGACTGCTCTATGATATCTCAAAAGCAGCATACAGTTCAGTGCTGCAAGAATCTGGTCTTTCCAGGGGAATGTCTCTCCCGAAACTCTTACAATGCAGAAACACTGAGTAACATTACAGCTTCCAAGTCCAACGCCAGCCCAGTACGGCTGGGTAATCCCTTCCGGGGGAGCGAAGCAGATGTTCCTTCCGGGAGAGCAACAAAGAAGTTTTTTTTCCGGGGCAGGTGGGCGGTCTTTTCCGGAGTGAATCGTGTGTTTTTTAGCCAATCACAACAATATTTATGGAGCAATACAGCCACCAGGCTCCTCCCCGTACAATCCCTTAACATTTCAATCACTATAAACTAGGGTTCCGATCGCCGTTCTATACGTTCATTTAATTGAAGTCGGTTCGTGTCGTCTGTCTAGTGAAATCTATTAGAGCCGTGAGGGAAGCAAGCAACGCTGAATAGAAATTTACTATCTTCTGATTGGAAGTTCCGTTGGGAGGTAAGGCCCACACTTGGAAAGCTCCCGCCTGATACGGGAGGCTTGTCACGTACACTATTACTGCCTGGGTAAAAGTGTTTTGGCCATTCTCGCTGTTCCCATCACTCCGTCTCTCACCTTTTCAATCCAGACCTGGAAGACGTCAGTTCTGCTAACACGGGTTGATGTTTACCCCAGCTGCCCAGCTGTGTTTGACATTTTAACTTGGTACCGCTGCCACAACTGTTGAAATGAGTAAGAACTAATAGGACTTGTATATTTTGCTTAGCCATACAAAATCTTTTCCTTCGACTGAACACTGAGAGTTTCTGATTATTCTGTCTCACAAGCTCGGTAGTTTGTTGTTCAATATTTTTCTTTGCCTGGGGAATTGCATCTCTTTAAAAGTAGGTGCTGTCACACATGCCAAGGACCAAACACATGATGGTGTTATATTGATATATATATATTTGTTGACGTAGCAGTTACGCATTATTCTATTTTATATCCCTATAAGCGATCGTATAGTATTGTAATGTCACTTATGCAGCGATAACCACCTCTTTCGAGCTTGTTGTGTCTTATCTATAAATGATTGCTATTGTTTCAGGATAAAATTTTCTTTTTTTCAGCTGTAGCGTTTTTAACCAAATCTTTTCGTATGATTCAGACGTGTATCTTTTCTTGGTGGTTTATTTTTAATAAGTTTGTAGGTAGAACACCACATTTATTAGTCTTGCATGTTGGCGTATGTGCTTCTTCAGATTTAGAAGTCTGGGCTGTTGATCTTCAATGAAAGTAAGCGAGTGAGCTGTAACAACACCCGTAGTTTGCTTTTTTATTATTTATATGGTCGCCAAACTATGTCAATCTCGTTACGTCTATAGTATGATATATAATATTATAAAGTAAAACCATACTAGAACTTGATCCATGTGATGAGTGAGCGTTTCTGATTTACGTTGGCACACTTATGAAAATAATTTAAAACTTTTGGCTAGACTCTGTAGTGCATAATTAAAACATATGTTTGGTTAACATCTACTATTTGCATGAATTAATTATTCATCCTGAGAGAACCGCAAAGAATGCACCTGATGAATTTGCTGGTTTAGAGCCAGTAGCCACGAGTTGCCTCTGCTCATTGCTTTTCCACGGCTCGTGGTTTAGCAAATTATATGAATTTCAGTTTACTTACTCATACATAAGCACGTGAAGCTTTGTAATTGGTGGCATTTCCTGTAATGTAATCACTGATGCACACTGAGTGACGTTGCCATAAGTAGAATGTATTAATTGAAAGTCCGGTTTTGGTGAGCTGAGCTAATTCCACGCACTGAGGAATAAGTTGTTACAGCTTGTCTAAAAACGTGACATCTACAAGAGCTGAAAGCAGAATTTCCCATTTCAGTGTTATGAGCATATAAAGTCAGTGAAGCATTTTGCTCCACAATTCCGGTATTAATATGTTCTTGATGTGATAAACTCATGATGGGGTCACAGTAAACGAAATGATTACTGACCTGTTGTGCCTATCTGAGCTGAAAGTAGTGTAGATCCAAAATGTGAGGTAGGAGAAAGAGTTTGTAATGTTATTTAAAATTGTTTCTTAGTTTAGACCAGAAAAGTTGTGTAATAAAAGATGTGCGTCTTTACATGAATTTTCAAATAACAAGTACAGGTGCTGGTTAAGGCACTAGAGGAGTGGGCATACTAATTGTCACAGTCAATGTGGCGAGCCAAACGTAGCCTCTCTACAAGAAGCTTCTAGCCTTTATAGAGGGTCTTAATAGCTCCTAGGTCACAGGATTTCTTTTTTTTAAATCCTAAGAGATACACATGGCGTGACTTAAAAGCAGTTTGTCAAGTTTTAGAATGACTAGTATGCCGACATTGTAAAATCATATGACCTTTGTCCCTATTGACATCAACAGAAAGGAAATCGTATGAAAAAGAGATTATAGGAGGGCATTCTATAACTTATGATGATATTGCAGGAAATTACATGACGGCTTTTAATTTGAATGTTAATTATAAATCATAAACTGTTGACCACCCTACTATTATAGTCAATGGAGGAAATCCATTTGGTTGTTCACAAAATTGTTTATTAATCCAATGTATACAACCTCTCTTTCCAAATAAAGCATGTTTATGTTTCGACACAGTGCATTCTGTTTATGAGTTATTGAACTATGTTGGTCTCAAGTTGGAATTAAAATAACCTTATAATCTGAAAACCTAGGTTTGACTATCAGCCCTTAGATGCAACCACTAGCAGATAAGGAACAACAAGCGCACAGTTCTTGCACATCATATAGACGCCAGCACTAACGGCAGCAAGGAAATCTTTGCCATCATCTAAGACTTCACCACGCCTCCTGCCCCCTCCAGCAACAAGCTCTCGGAATTCTTCTGTAACAAAATCTCCTCCATATACAGCATCTTTGACCCTCAACTGGACCCAGTCACCATCGCAACTCAACTTCCCATCACGACCTAAGAACAAACCCTAACCTCATATCCCACCTAAACCACAGTTGACATAGCTGCTACCATGAAGGCAATTTTCTCAGGGGCCCCATCTGACCCTTGCTACACCATTCCTTCAATAGAGGACTCCTACCGATCAGCTAAGCACTAATACCGATTCTCAATCCCTTGATGGAGTTAGCCACATTCCCAGACACCTGCAATCATGCCACCATCAAAAGAAACTATTCGATGACCCAGCAACACTTTTCAGCTGCAGTTTCATCTCCCACCTACCATACCAAGCAAAGGTCTTAAAGAAACTAATCAACCATTGCATTACTGACCACCTCAGCAACCACATGCCCCTCAATTCCACACAGTCTGGAATCAAGCCCAATCACAGTACAGAAACAGCACTCATTGCCGCCACAGACAACATCCCAAGGATCCATGACAGAGGACACATGGCAGCCCTCATTCTTCTTCACCTCTCTGCAGCATTTCATACGTTCTCACACCCTATCCTTATCAGACGCCTGCACAAGACTGCCATCCAAGATCCGCTCTCAGTCAGATCTGCTCCTTATTAAAGGAAAGACCACAAACCTGTCAGCCTGGCACCTTTCTCCTTGGAAGACCACAAACTCCCTTGTGGAGTGTCTCAAAGTTCATCGCTCAGCCCCACTCTCTTCAACACATACATGATCCCTCTGACCAAAGTCATCCGTTCACACAACATCACCATTCTTGCCGATGACACGCAATCCATACTCTTCCTCTTGTGTAAGCCCCCAACACAAAAAAACAAGTTCACTGTCTGCATGACCAAAGTCGTTAACTGGATGAAAGCTGTCTTAAGCTCAACACCGTCAAGACTGAAGTAGTGATCTTCAGCAAGAACACCTCACCATAGACTGGCCGAACTCAGACCCACACCAGGAACCTTGGAATAATCATCAACAGTAAACTGAATATGACCTCACAAGTCAGCGCCATCACTGCATCCTGCTTCCACACCCTGAAGATGCTATAGAAGATCTTCAAATAGTTCCCAAGCAACACTAGAAAACTGTCATGGGCTATTCACCAGCAAGTTAGGCTGTGGGAACATCCTCTACACTGGTATCACCAAGCAACTCACTAGGAGACAACAAACTACCCCGAACTTGGCAGAAAGGCTCAACCTCCCCCACAGAGCTCAATTCACTCCACACCTCAAGGACCTCCACTGGCTCCCGATACACAAACACACTCATTTCACATTTCTCCCTCACACATTCAAGACACTACACAACTTAGGACACATCTACCTAAACATCTGCATCTTCTTCCGCCAACCACCCAGACACCTCCGCTCTGCAGGAATCCTATTTGCACACATCCCATGCATTTACAGAACCAGTCCAGGAGGGCGGCCATTTTCTTCCATTGCTTCTAAAGCGTGGAATAGCCTCCCACTCCTCATCAGAGCCTTCTCCTCTCTTCTTTAATTCTGCAAGAAGATGAAGACCTGGATTTTCAATTAACCAACCTACGGTAGGCAGGAATAGGGGCACACACCTGCTCTGTGCCAGGATACTCTGGCTGGCGATAGAGCTCTTTACAAATAAACATTGCATAACATGGTTAACAGTAGGTCTTGGAAATTTTGAAAACTACATGAACTGTTGCTTCCCTTTTTTATTTTTCTGAATCTGTTTAAGTGATGTCTGTAAAAGCTGTTAAAAACATACGAGAATGTATGTGCAGTATGTATATATTTAAGCTAAATGTGGTAGTAAAAATAAAATGCATTCATTTTTTTAATGAATGCAGTATAGCATAGCCCGTGAGCTTTTCAAGCTACACCCTACATTAATAATAATATTAAAAAAACTAAACCAAATCAAATCCTGATTAAGACTTAATGGCAGCCTCCGTGTAAGGTGTGGCTGCCCTTGACTAATCCTTTGAGGAAATAACACAGTTGTGGCTTTTGTATTTGAATGTTTCCTCATTGTCATGCTCTGACTCCCCAGTACAGTTAATATTGCAGTATTTAATATGTGTAGCCATTCCATCTCATTGCGATGTGTGTGTGTGTTAAACATGACATTATTTATTCCTTGATGTGGGATTTGCTGTTTAAAGTGATTGCTACTACTTTTTTTTAAATTAATGTTTGGTTACCATTCCTACTGCAGCATCTTTCTTCAAATGTTTAGGAATATAGATATTTTGGATCGTTTAGTTCGTCTTGAGGGCTCCTTTTCCCTTTACAGCACTTGTCGTAGCCTGTTTTTGGATTGGTAGCCTGGAGATGGATTGGTAGTCAGCCTCGTGCTTTTTCCGTCTGCTTGATCTCGACGAACGTCTCCTAAAATACAGATATTTTGTCCCTACAGTCTGTGAAACTGTAGCCAAAATAATATTTCTGATAATTTACCAGAAGAGTGTGTATCCTTCCCTCACTCCTGTTTATTTTCTGAAGACTTTGAAATCTGCAAGTCATTTTCTACTCTTTTAAAAAAGGGGGGAAGCTGTGTGTTTTTCCTAAATGAGGGTATCTGTATCTATAGGAATAGTGTAATTTCCCCATTCCCTGAGAGAAACCTCAATATAAAAGATGTTGGAAGCCTTATGTTTCAGGGGTGAGAAGTATAAAAGGCACTTAACAGATCTCGGCTTCCTTTTTTGAAATGATTATCTCCCATTAGCCAAACCACCTCCAGAGACTTTAGCTCATTGATAATTGTCTCCTCATCGACCATCTCCTTCTTATCGATCATGCTAGCTTAATCATGACCTTGTGAACCTTGCTTAACCAACTACGTAAGTCGAGGAGGTTTTTTTGGCCAACTATTATTCCCCGTTGAAAGTGACTCCATTGTCAGTGGCTCCCTTGCGATCACCTTCTCGTCAACAAAAGAACTAATTGATGTTGATACCAGTTTCTTGAACCTACCATGCTAGATTTCCACACTAGTGCATGGGATTGTGCACCACTCCCTTCTAAAGACCACCCATGAAGTACCAGACAGAATATTCAGCCGGAAGGAGTTAGAGGAGTACACTAACTTCAGACGGCAACGTAATCTTGGTCTAGACAATTAGTTGATTTCTCAGGGGAAACAGGAAGAGGAAGCTGATTATGGGGTCACTGATGCAAAAAGTAAAATACAATTCCCAGTCAGATACTCTGAACTTCTGTGAACGAATAAAGAGAAAGATGGTTTTGAGGAGACTGATGTAAAATGTTCACCTCTTTTTCCCAGTCAGATACCAGAGGCTTCAGTAACAACCTTTGTATGCTTCAGATGTTAGTGGATTTTTCTGATGTTCTATTCGCCTGAGGGACTAATTCACTGGGAGTTCTTCAAAATCTCTTCCATACCCTACTGCTCGAGTCAAACAACTCATCCTACTTTATTTTTCTCCACATTTTCCATCACCTTTTCTTTCTTCCCGCCTTTCACACATATGATTATCCCAGATTGTGGCGCGTATGTTGCAGCTACTTTGCTTTCTATTCACCTAGAAAATTGGCTGAGCCCTAGCCGATTGGCAAAATAATCTATATGAGGTTTCCAAAGTGGCAATAATGAAGTGATGACATTGAGCACGATGAGGATGGTTAATGGTACTACTACACTATATATATATATATATATATATATATATATATATATATATATATATATATATATATATATATAAGAAAGGTCCACTTGGGAGGCCTACCAATGATTTCTGACTGGGTGTCCCAGTAGAGTTGCTGCTGGATTTGAGTTCTCCATGAACCTTAAAGAGTAAGAAAGATTTTTTTTGTGTGTGACTTTTGCAAGAAGCTTTGTAAATCTATGAAAACAATATCTTGCTTTAACAATCCCTGTAACGGTTGCTCACAAAACAGTGACTCTTATCAGCTTCCGCTATAGAGATGATGATAAAAATGGATGGATTGTAATGAAGTGGAATGTTTAAGATTCTTGTCCAAATGTGTCATCTGACTCCAATTTTCTTCAGCAGCAAATGGGTAATCAAATAACAACTGGACATTGCCATAGAGTTGCATAGGGCATTTATATAGTGCACTATACAGTAATGGCTGTCTCAAGGTGCTGGTCGAGAAAACTGGAGGCTTGTGCAGTTAGAACTGATGTGTTAGAGTGTGTTTACATTCAGAAATGGTTCCTTCGCTTCAGGAGGGCATAATACTTTTTTTTTGTTTTTTTTTTTGAAACCGTTTATTACAAGATTCAAAAATATACAAATATGGGCCTACAACCTTCCGGCCGGCCGCTAGCAATGAAAGGAGCATACGATATACATTTATAAAACACATGGTGCTGCGGCAGAGCATGCACAGGAGTTAACATCGTTGCGAGCCACACCATCCAGACCCCACTATACGGTTCCATTTTAAACTGAAAGAACAACAAATACAAACAAACCCACAAGGCAATCCTCAATCGGAAATAGCAACACGTGCTCCCCTAAAGGGGAAATCCTAGCCATCCATAGAAGTCTCAAGAGGGGGGAGAGATCAGAACTAGGGCTGGGTAAACCCACTGCCCAGGTGCCGGGGGGATGAATTGGCTAAGGGGACGGGGCCGGCGACGGATCAGGCAATAACGGTGGAGCACAGATTCCCCCGCGGTAGGCGTTCCAGGGGCCCCACACTTTCACCCATGTCCCAGGCTTACCTCTCGCCACATACACCACCTTTTCCCGAAACATGCACCAATCCATATGTTCCTTCCAAGCTGAGACAGTCGGGGGCCTCTGGGATCCCCACAATTGGGCAATATCACGCTTGGCAACCATATACCCCAGAGTCACCCACCACGTCTGCGGCACCGAATAGTCGGTAGGCTCCCACACATTCAACAGGCATCTCCTCGCTTCGGGCAACAGCGCCACATGCGTAACCACTCGCAGCACCTCATGCACACCACGCCAGAACCCCTCCACCTCCGGGCACTCCCACAGGATATGCAGAAAAGTCCCCAACGCACCACACCCACGCTTACACAGACCGTCCTCAGCATAGCCCATACGCAGGAGCTTTGGCCCCGTCATGTAGACCCTGTGGAGTATCTTGAGCTGGACGAAACAAAGGCGAGCCGGTATGGCCACCTCTTTCGGGGAGGCCACCGCGGAGGTCCAGTCCTCGTCGTCCAGCTCCAGCCCGTCGGCTACCCAAGCCCCACGAAGGGCAGTCAACAAGTCTGAGCGGTCGTTAATCAGTTTTTTGTAGATCAGTGAGATCGTGCTGTCCGGGATGTGTCCATCCAGCACTCTATCCTCCAGGGGGGAACACTCCGGGATGGAGGCAACGTCCGGAAAGACGGAGCCCAGCGCATGACGGACCTGCAAATACCGAAAGTACTCGCTGCCCTGCAACTGAAATTCCGTCTGCAGCATCTCGAACGTTTTAAATCCTCCCCTCGTCCAGAGATCCCCCACTTTGCTAATGCCTATTATGTCCCACTTCTCAAAGCCCTTCGAGGTCCACAAGGAGCCCAACCGCTCAGACGCGTATAGTGGTGACGCCCGGGTCAAACAATCCTTCCACCCCATAGCTGCATTGGCCGCCTGCCACACTCGCACCATGACACGCGTGGGGCCCGTTAGGCGAGCATCGGGCGCGCTAGAATAGAGCGCTCGATTATGGTCACCACCTGGAAGGAGCATCCTATCCATTTCAAATGCGGGGTTTAAGGCGGACCCATATAGGCCCTGATTAATCACGGCTAGCTGGGAGGCCCAATAGTACCGTTTGATATCCGGAAGGGCAATCCCCCCATCATACCATGGGAGCGTCAGCTTCGCCAGGGCAATACGTGGCCTCCCGTCCCAGAGCAGGCGGCGCTGCAAACTCTCCACTTCGCGGAAGTAGCGCGCTGGGACGAGGTCCATAGTGATCTGCAACGCGTACAGGAAACGCGGCAGCGACATCATTTTAAACAATGCCGCCCGGCCGAGCGGCGAAAGTGGCAAACGCCGCCAGCGCGCGACATCCTCTTTCAGACGCTGGAGTGGGGGAAGCAAGTTCCGATCATACCGAGCCTCCGGGTCCAGCGTAATGAAGATACCCAGGTACCTAAATCCCTGCGGGGCGACCTGGATCGGACAGCCCCGCGGGAGGATAGGAGCCTCCCCGGAGAGAACGTACACACACGATTTAGCCCAGTTGATGACAAGACCGGAGTTACGACCGAATGAATGCAAAACATCAACCAGTACTTTGAGTGATTTACGTGGGGAAGCTAGGTACAAAAGGATGTCATCAGCGTATAGGGATACGCGGTCCTCATACTCGGGGGTCCAGCGGAGACCACGGATGGAAGGCTCCCACCGCAGCCACTCCGCCAGGGGCTCCAAGGCAAGTGCGAAGAGGAGCGGCGATAAGGGGCAGCCCTGCCGCGTGCCCCGGTCCAGCTCGAACGGAGCCGATACTCTTCCGTTCACCACCACCTGCGCCAATGGGCCCGAATACAGCAATTTGACCCAACTGATGAACCCTGGGCCAAATCCAAACTTCGCAAGCATCGCCCAGATGTATGGCCACTCAAGCGTGTCAAACGCCATGGTGGCGTCTAAGGACGCCAAAATGGCCGGCTCCCGTATAAACGGGACACGTGCGAGCACACCGTGCAAGCGCCGCAGATTAAGGGCTGTGTTGCGATGAGGAATAAAGCCGGACTGGTCCTGATGAACCAAATCGCCCACCACGCCGACCAGCCGATTGGCCAGTACCTTGGCGAGAATCTTGGGCTCCGCATTCAGTAGTGAAATGGGCCGATAGGATGTAACCCGGTCCCGAGGTCTCCCCTCCTTGTGAATGACCACGATTGTAGCCAGACGCTGGTCCAGCGGGAGGGAGCCCACCGAGTGTGCCGCCAGGAACATAGCCCGGAGGTGGGGTGCCAGCGTATCCGGTCGCAACTTGTACAACTCGATAGGGAGACCATTCGGACCCATGGCCTTGCCGGAAGCGACCGAGCGTATGGCGAGGGCGATTTCGTCGGAGGTGGGAGCGGCATCCAGCAAAACCCTGTCATCCCCGGAAAGGGACGGCAGCGCGATATCCCTGAGCAGGGCACGAGAATCCTCTTCCGAGCAGGGAGACACCGGGGAATACACCCCACGGAAATAATCCGCGAAACAGGAGACGATTTCTTCTGGCTCAGTTACACACACACCATCCATTTTCTCAATCAGCGGGACCACACGATTCGCTCTCTCTTTTTTGTCCAACCACGCTATCAGTTTACCAGCCTTATCACCCACATCATACAGTCGCCCCTGTTGCTCTCTACTGAGGCCCCTGGCCGCCTCCGTAACGAGGGCCCTATAGGCCGCTTGCTTGAGTTGGAGGACATGTAATGCGGCATCCGTCACCCCACCTTCTAAATTACCCTCCAACTCGGCTATTTCAGCCTCCATCCGGGTCACCTCCTCCCGCTCGCGCCTCCGGGCGTGGGAAATAAGGGATAGGGCTTCCCCTCGGAGTACTGCCTTGAAGGCCTCCCACAGCGGTACAGCCGAAGGCACGGACCCCACATTCTCATCAAAATATCGCTGAAGGGATTTAATCAATTCAGCACGAATGGTGGGGTCGTGCAGGTACCAAGGATTGATTGGGACAACCCTACCCTCACCCCTCGGAAAGACATCAAAGTGCAGTAAAAGCGGGGAGTGGTCCGAAATACCCCGTGGCAAATGGCGCACCTCTCCCACCCTCCCAACATAGGCCTCCGGGAGAAGGACATAGTCTAGTCGTGAGAGACTACCATGGGCTCCCGAGTGGAAAGTGTACTGCAGCTGCGTGGGGTGTTTTAAACGCCAGCAGTCCACTAACCCAAATGTATCCAAGAGGCCGGGTAGCCACGCCTGTGCCCGGGGGAGGTCCCTAGGGGGGTGACGATCCACAGTCCCAGATACCACCGCATTGAAATCCCCCCCCACAACTAAAAGCCCCCCCGGAAGGCCAAGGAGAAGCCGCCCCAGGTCTGTAAAGGTGGTCGACTGCAGCCCCGGTGGGATGTATACTGACACAAAGACAACCACTTTGCCCTCCAGTCTTCCCACCAAGACCGTGTAACGTCCCCTGTCATCGTGGAGCACCTCATCAATCTCCAACGGGAGCGAGTTCCTCACCATGATGCCCACACCCCTTGAGCCAGACGTAAAGCCCGAGTGAGCCACTAGGCGATAGCCACGCCGATTCATGGCGCAGAAGGAGTTGCCAATGAGGTGTGTCTCCTGCAGAAAGACTACATCGGGCGAGATTCTCTTCAAAAACTGCAGGACCACACCTCATTTGATCCTGTCCCCCAGCCCATTCACATTCCAAGACAACAAAGTTAATTCCCTACCCCCCCATCATACACAAAAGCCATCATTCGTCCCCACGAGAGCACTTTAGAACTAACACAAAAGTACGTTTGCCTTGTGATAAAAACGAACAACACCCCATCCCTACCCACCCCCCCCAACAGAACTCCCCCCTCCCTGCACCCCTGCATGAGCCCGAACAGCCCCCCCAACGTGCAGTGTGCCTGTCGCCCCATATATAGTTAAACTAACTAGACCCCCTAGAGGAGGAGGGAGAACCCCCAACAGACCCAACACAACCTCCATAGGAGGGGAACTTACAAAAACTGACGCAGAATCGAAAGTGGCATCATTTTCGTCCAGAGTGAGGCCCAATATTAAACCCTCAGTCCCGATCCAGCGTGCCGTCTCCCCCCGCCGCCCGCCCCCCCGATCACGATCCCCGGGCAGAGTATCCAGCCAGTCCCCGGCCGCTTCGGGACGATCAAAGAAGTGCGTGCGACCATCCACCTCCACTCGCAGCTTGGCTGGGAAGAGCATGGCGTATTTGAGGTTTAGGTCCCGAAGACGGCGTTTGACGCCTAGGAAGCTCAGTCTCTGCTTCTGGACCGCTGGGGTGAAATCAGGGTAAAAATTTACCTCCATATTGTCAAACTTGACCGGTCCATGCAGTCTGGAGGTTTGCAGGATAGCGTCTCTGTCCCGAAAATTGAAAATCCGGGCAATGAGAGGTCTCGGAGGGGCTCCGACCTTCGGCCTTCCCCCGGGAACCCTGTGGGCCCTCTCCACAGCGAAGAATTTACTCAGCCCCCGTGGCTGGAGATGGGTGGCAATCAGGTCCTCCACAAAGAGATCCGCCGCCGCCTCCTCGCGTCCCTCAGGCACCCCGATGATGCGGATGTTGTTCCTCCGTGCCCGACTCTCCGAGTCCTCCAGGCGTCGGTCCATAAGCGCACTCGCCTGACTAAGCCGGCGCACCTCTGTTTGTAAGGCCGCCACATCTGTCGTTAGGCCCGATGCGGTGTGGGCCAAAGAATCTACTCGGTCGTTGGTTTTGGAAAGATCGGCCCTCACCAGGCCAACATCCACGAGGACCGAGTCGATCTTCTGCGCCAGTGTATCAAACCGCTGGCCCACCGAGGCCTTCATCTCGGCAATGGCGCCCATGATATCTCGCAGAGTCAGATCTGCGGGCAGGTCTGGGGCATCAGAAGGGCTCTCAGGGGACTTACGCGGTCCATCGGGAGATCCCTTCTAGAGGGTATAGCGGTCCATACTATTGGCCTGATGGACGGCGCCACGCCGGGTCGATTTGGTCTTTGCCCGGTCTCCATCTTGTTTCGTGGCCATGGCCTCCAATCTCCCAGTCGCACCAGCCACGTCGTGTAGGGCAGGAAAGCAGGGCCACGAACTCCGGGGGGGGCCACCTCAGAGCAGCGGGGTGGATCACAGCCCGCAGGCAGGCAGGGCCTCCCAGCAAGGCCACACCAACACCAAGGGCTCCGCAACCCAACCTCGCAGAGATGGCAAGGAGGTGCGAAAGCGAAAGTGCGGGGTACGCGAGTCGCCAGGCCCTGCCTGCCGCTGTTGTTCACTTTGTCACTGGATCACCCCACAGCGCAAATCCGGGGTCCGGCGAGGGGAAGGCCGCAAACCTCAATCGGTGCTCACTCCGGTGTCCGAGGTCCGATTCGGAAGCGGGAAACGGGTGCCACCTCAGCTCAGGTTCACTAACATAGTCCCCTCATCCAGGGCAGGATAATTTCAGGATAATCGTAGGAGGTTGCGGAGGTCCTCGGGAGCCTCGCACCTACGCGGCCATCTTGGTTGCGCGCTAGGCTCCTCCTCCGAGGGCATAATACTTGATAAAAAAGACATAGCAGCAATCATGTAACATGCTTATCGTTTTGACTCTGACAAGCAAACATGAAGTTATATTGTGCAGGACCTGGATTTATTTTGTGAGCTGGCATCTGTCAGCATAGATGCATGATAGACATAGCAGACGTGAGCTTCACATAAATGGGCAATGATTCTGAGGAGAGGGGATGTCTTTACAGTGTCAATTTTGCACTTAAGGTGCAGGGGAGCATTTTGATAAGTCATTTGATATTGACGCTCACTTCAGAAAGCATATTGGTAAGAACTGAAAAACATTAGGGTGGGAGTGTTTAAGAAAGAAAATAGGGTTATTCCTTTAAAGGTGACAGTGGCAGGACTCTGGCAATGGGATTCGGATCCTATTATAATCCATCCTTTCTTCAGCCTTACAGCAACTACCCATACCACTATCAATAAAAGGAGGGTACTGATCACAATGGAAATGAGTAGCTTTTTTTGTAAGGCATCACTAACCTATATTTTCTGTACTACAGTGGAGGGAGGCATAAGCGGGCACTGTGAAGCATGTGAATCCTTAATACCGCTCTTTGCATTGCAGACATTATCTATTTTTGTCTACCACAGTTAGTTCACTTGTGCATGCCACTGACTTAATCGGGAGACGTCCCTAAACCAGATGTGAAATACAAAAATCCTTTCTATGTTGTTTAAAGTAACAATACATAAAGTACTAAAAATCCAAAATTAAAAACATATAGTGCAAACCCTTTTTTGTTTGTAAAAATTCAGTTGATTAGAGTCCAACCCAGGAAATGTGTTTCAAAAACATGTTTGTTATAGAGCAAATCGTGAGGTTGGTGACCCTCTAAGAAATCACACATTTTCTTCTGTAAGGTGGTAGGTAGTCTGGTGTCCATTAACCTTGAGGACACCTGTTTCCACATGTCCATTCCCTGTGGTCACAGACATTAATGCAGTTTCATAATCAATGGACAGTATTATGGTTCTGGAGCCTCTGTTTGAGGTGCACATTTGCACCATGGATTCTCATAAATTGATTGGCACCACTGCCTTCATGTGTTCCTGTACTTGGAACGACTGACTGGTTAAACTACTTTAGCAGGTGGGATCAGTGCAGGCCATGTTTACAGCACGTCATCTCCTTCAGCTGAGATTTGGTACTGAATCTGGAAATGTCAAGCCTGTATCTATCAGGACCGTGAAAGTAGGAGAACGTGCATACTTTTTTTTTTTTAAACATACTTTATTGAAAACCTTAACAGTATAATAAAGTCCCATTATTGATACATAAGGTATTTTGTCGACGTTCCGACTTTTACATTATACATATGTCATGGTATATCTTCTGGATACAGATGTGGTTTGTCTGTCATCCGCTTTTGCGGTATAAAGAAACATTCGTATAAGCATAAAACAATATTACACTGCAATCGGAATAATGTTAACTTTACTTACTTGTCCCTGCCCACCCCCCGCCCTCCCCTCCTCCTGGTCTGCGGTTTCCGCTTCGTAAAGTCTCCTATTATGGTTATTAAGATGGTGCTGTAGGTCTCACTCTGCCTATGATCTGTGGTGTGTAGACTGGGGACTATGATGCTCTAACCATATAGTTGTACGGTGCAGAGAACGTGCGTACTTAACAAATGAGGCTCAAGGAATCAAAAGAAATGAGAGGAACTTGGGACTGTGGCAAAAACGCTCAGACTGCTTGTCCCAATCTGCCGTCCTTCCTTGACTGCACATCTAGGAAGTAACAGTCTCCATCTGACAGCTTTACAAAAATGTAAGAAGGGGCACTCTTGCTGCGAATGTATCTACCAGTAGTTGCATTCCCTCTGGTTGAATGAGCTGATAACCTCTTGGACAAAGGTTTACTGTGTTGAGGGTAATGAAAAGTGACATCAACATGGCTACTTCATGCTTTAAAAAAAGTGTGAGAAAGTGCCATCTTTCTTGCATGGTATGCCCCCAATTTGTTCTGAATTGCTGATGTACTTTGACTGAGTGTGCCCTGGGCTCCTGCCAATCAGGTGCCCAGGGTCTGTGTTCCTTCCCTAAAACTGTATTGAAACCTAAACCCAATTGGCATCTCTGGCCATATGTCAGCCCCTGATAAATGGTACCCTAGGTACCCATGGCACTGTGACCAGAGAAGGCCCCTAAGGGCTGCAGCACTTATTGTGCCACCCTTAGAGGCCCTGTACCCTGACACACACACACACACTGCCTTTGCAGACTGAGTGTCTTGGTACAGAACAAAACAAAGAGTCGACATGGCACACATTCCTGTGTGCCATGCCTACAACACACTGGCCTGGCATACCTCAGTCACCCCTATAGCTGGGTGCCCTATGCCGGTGGTGTGGGTACAGTTGCATGATCCCTGTACCCCTACAGTACCCAGGTCCATTCCTGGGCACTGTAAGTGCAGTGCTGCCATTAAGAGTGTATGGTGCTGGGAAATCGTCATCACGAACTCCAGAGCACCATGATGTCTACACTTAAGACTGAGAAGTTTGGTATCAAACTTCTCAGCACATTAAATCCACACTGATGCCAGTGTGGGATTTAATGTAAAATGCACGACAGAGGGCCACTTAGAGTTGCCCCCTGAAACTAACCCACAACCCATGTACTGACTGAGAGGCTGCCTAGGCTGCCACCCAGCAGACATGTTGCTGCCCCCCTGGGTAGCGAGCCATCCGCTCTCGTGGGCCTGCAACAATGCACATCCTGGGGCAAGGTGCTAGGCCTCCTCCCGCAGGATGGGCAGGGGAAGCTTCAAAGGCATGCCGCCTTTGTGAGCCTCCCCAGGCCACTTGCTGTACTCAGCAACTGGTCCCCACCAGTTCTGACCCCCACTCTGGCGGGAAGACTGGCGGGAAAACCCAAGTGAGGAAAGGGGGTGTGCCAGCCTCTGCCAACCCCACCCCTCAGGTGGGGGAGGCGAGGTGAAGCACAACTCCGGGCTCTCGCCATCTTGAGAATGGGGAGCCCTACCCAATCAGGACTAGGCTCCTGCCCCCCTCCCACTGGAGAGTGGCAGGATAGGGGGTGTACTCACCCCAGGAAAGGGCCCCATTGGTCCCTGACCTTTCCCTACCTGTAACACTCCTAGATTTAGGGGCACCCTGAACCTTCCTTCCTCAGATCCTGATTCCGAAACTGCAAAAAAGAACAAGAAGAAAGAAGACCTGCTGTGCAGCTGCTAACAAAGGACGACACCAACTGACTTGGCCCCTGCCCTACCGGCCTGTTGAACCTGCTCCTGCTAAACCCCGGTGTCTCCAGTGGTCAGCAACCTGAAAAACCCCAGAGGACCTGACTGCCTTGCTCATCTAAAGACTGGGACTCCCATGAGCAGTGGTTCTGCTCAAACAGCAACAGCCCCTGGTGCCAGCCATGAACCGTGAATCCAGCACACTCTGCACCCGCCGAGCCCGGCCGGTATCTGAGTGAACAAAGACCACAGGGGACGTCCCCCGGTGACTGGGACCAAGAATCCAGCACCAAAGGACCCCCCTAGACGCTCCTGACGACGCCTGCAGCCTTAACTCCAGGGACCCCCCCAACCGCGGCCAGCAGAGTGTAAGATTTCCCGATGCCAAAAGACACCCCGGCGCCCTGCGGCCCTCTGTGCCAAACTCCTGGGTGCCTACCTAACCTACAGCTTCCCAACTTACTTCTGGAAGTGGTGGTCTCACCTGAAGAATCTCCGTCCCGATCTTGCAGCCTTTGTTCGTCACACAGCTTTCCCATTGAAATCCATTGAGCGCCCGACTGCTCAAAAGCACCCTGCACCCAGCCGCCCGAGTGCCCCTAGAAGTGCAGCATCTGTTCTATTCTACTTCTCCACTTGCCCTGTGTAAGTGACCAGGAGCTCCGCTCCCACAGCCGCATGGCCTGCCTGCTAGCAGCCACCAACCAAAGGCCCCCTACCCGCCATAGGCTAACATTGGGCCTACTCACTCTGCACCCGGCAGCCCCTGTGCCGCTGAGGGTGTATCGATTGTACCAACCTGAACCTGGGAGACCCTGAGTCTTGCCCCAGAACCTTACCTCTGCCAGTCGAGTACTTATCTGAAAGCCGATAACTTGCATTTTTTCCATAGGGTAACATTGACTGGTTTTCACTTGGAAATTCTTCTAAGTGTCGAGTTTTGAAACTTTAAAATATTCACTAAAAATCACCCGATCAATGAAAACGAAATTACTCACCTGTTACCAGGAGAGATACCAGTGTTGGATCTTGGTGCCCAGCACTGACCCTAAAAAGTAATTACAACTGTGATTTTCCGATAACCAAACTTTCCTCCATAGGATAACATTGCCTGGTTTTTGCCAGAAATTCTTCTAAGTGTCGATTTTTGCAACTTACAAATATTCCTTAAAAATCGCCTGTATAACAAAAACGATTTCCTTCAACTGTTTTCAGGAGATGCACCAGGACTTGTGTGTCATGCAAACTACCTTCAACTTGATTCTTGTTTCAAATGTGAGCCATTTAGTTGGTTGAGGTCAGGTGTGATGTGGTTGAATCTTCGGATCCAGTGATGATCCTGGCAGTGTAGATTAAAGTTGCTGTTAGTGGAGCCAGCAGTACTTTTGGGTAAACCAGCAAGAGCAGCTACCCCATAATCCAGACTGGAGATAACCAGGGATTGGACTGCTAACTAAAAGTCAGCCAGGGCAAGAAAGGTTTGATTTTCCTTAGTATATTTAGATGGTAGCTAGCTCCCCTAGAAGTGGCACTGATATTATCTTGCATATTCAGGTGTTTGTCCAATTTTCTACTTAGTGATCTAGTGGAATCTATCAAGTGTGGGACGTAGTTGAAAGCAGTAAGTTGCTGAGCCATTCTTCTATAGGCAAAAAGTGATTGTGAGGTGTGATCAGGAGGAATTCAGTTTTGAGGATGTTGAGCATGAGGTGATTGCTGGTCAGCCTTTGTTGGGTTTGCTGTAGGGTGTAGTTGGGCAGTTTGATGTCACCAAGGGAGGACATTTTCTAATCTAGTTCTGTGTCATCAGTGTACATGTGCTAGTTAATGTTGGATTGATACAAAAGATCAGTAAGAAGTTCCATGAACAAATTGAATAAGGTGGGAGAGAGTGTGGATCCTGGGGTAACTCCAATCATGACTGGAGTAGTGTCCGATTGGGTTTGATTGTCCTTGAGTCTTTGTATTCGATTATGAAGGAAAGAAGCAACCCATTTGAGGATGGGACCAGATAGCCCCATCCCATTCTCAAGCAGGTCAATCATACAGTCATGTTTGACCGTATTGTAAGCCGAAGTGTAGTCAAGTAATACTATTAAACAGGATTTGTTTTGGTCTAACATTCTCTGGGTGTCCTCAACAATGTGCGTTAGAGCAGTTTCAGTGCTATGACCCATACTGAAGCCAGATTGATGATCAACAAGTTGAAAATGTTCAATTTGTTTGCAAAGTTGCATGTGTATTTCTCTAAAAGTTTTGCGAGAGTCAAGATGTTTGTGATAGGGCGGTAGTTGGTGAAGTCAGCCAGGTCTGCGTTAGTTTTTTAGGTCTCGCCTAGCGGCGCAACGCATGCGTTGCTCGCTTGCGAGATCTATTGTTGTCGGTTTAGCTTTGGAAGCGGGGTGGAAGCTCCACCCATGCTTTCCATTGGCGCGCGTCAAAAATGCTTGTTTTTGATTGTAAGGGAGGCATGTTTGTTTCCTCCCTGCCTCCTGTTTGCCGTGCCTGCTCGGACAGGAGATTGTGCACGCGCACGGCATCTCTTTTCATATGTATCGCTTTCACTTTCAGCGATCGAAGGCCTCTTGTTGCTTCTGACCAGTGGCGTTTTTTGACATCTTTATTTCAATTCCACTTTCACAAAGTGCAGCGCTGTGACTTCACACCAGACACAGACATGCTGTGCAGCACTTTGTTTACTGCCCCTTTCACAAACTGCAGCGAAGTGGGCGGAGGAAACGGGAGCCTGCTCGTTCCTCCTCACATCCTGTCCCCCTTCTCTCCGCTGCTCGTTCATTGCACCTCCCGCTCCACCCCTCCCGGTTTTATTTCATTTAATTTTTGCCAGTTCATGGAAGTGCGAGTTTCATTGTCTCTCGTGCCCACTTTTCGCGCAATACTATAACTACACGCTTCTCCCTTTCACTCGTGTCATCCGTTGCTGCCGCACCCCTCCCTGGTTCCAATTGTATTTTTTAATTTTCCTTTTTTTAAATGGTTGGCCAGAGAACGGATTTCCAGGACCCCAAGGTAAGAATGATGGTGGTGCCAAGCAGCTTTCGCCCATTGCTTCTTTTTTTGCCACCTTTCTTTGTCTGCCTCCTGCACTTTGCCTCCTCCGTTTCTTTGTTCTCTCCCTCTCCTTTAACCTATTTTCCCCTCTCTTTCTTTCGCTTTCTCTCTTTGTTTGTCTCCCCCCGTTTCCCTTCCTTTGTCGCTGTTGCTTTCTTTCCCTCCAGCACCTGTCTTCCCCCTCTGCGCACCCCCGGCTGCTATGAGGTATGCTGCGTGTGTGGGTATGAGATGCCTGCGGTGTTCGCTCTCCCCACAATGCCGTAATCCCCCACCCCTCCTTCTCACCCCGGTGATGGACGTTTCTAATCTCTCCCAGTAGAACAGGCGGCTATTCTTGGTGCCCCAGCAACACAAAAGGCTGTAGACAGTGTCCCAGGGGGGTCAGGAAGGCGGGGCTACTGCATCACCAAGGACATTAGGCCAGAATTGGACAAACGTCCTTTTATACTTGGTAGCATCCAGGTCGCCCTTCCTACCTTCTGTCGCGACCAATCTCCTCCTTTCTGTATTCCCCCCCCCTTCACCATCTTTCTCTATTCTTCCCAACTTACTCTATTCTTTTTGCTCTTGCCTTGCCCCCTACTTCCTCCCTCACCAACTTTTTCTATCCCTTCCTAACTTTCTTTACCTTTTTACTCTTGTCTTCCCCCTAGTTCCTTCCTCCCACTCACCATCTTTTGCTGTCCCTTCCCAACGTTCTCTATCCTTTTTACTCTTGCCTTCCCCCCCTACTTCCTTCCTCCCCCTCACCATCTTTTGCTATCCCTTCCCACCAAACAGATGTGCACTCCCGGCTGCTTGGGCGGATCTATGGGCATCTCATCCAGACCACATCTGGAAAAATAGCAAGGAGAAATGGGGGATGGACAGAAACGTTTGTTTTTTAGTGGCTAGCATTCATCCCATATTTTTGATTAATATTCACACAAAAGGATGTTTGCACTCATCTGTGGGCAAACCAAAGCGTAATCCCAAGTAGTAATTGTAATGATTCATTATCGATATTTAGTCCGGTCTAAATAATAATAATGAATTATTACAATTGCTACTTGGGATTACATCTTAAGCCACAGATCATCCATCACTTGCTGTTGTTTATAGGAGTCTTACAGTTCCTATAACCTTGGTAGAACAGTGAAACAAAGCAGACAGGCTACCTCACCAAGCTCAGGCCCTCACAAGTTCCTTCATCCTCACACTTTAATACAACTTTGCTAATACATGTTTTTGTCTGAAATGTGATTATGGTTGTCTGTTGGATCGCCTGTTTAGGTCATCATCCTTTGCTGGCTTTGCCTGTTTCAGAAAGCCATTCCATGCTTAGTCTGGTCAGGAAAAGGCTCTGCCAGAGTCCTTGAGTCAGGTAGGTGGTGGAGGTTAGCTGCATAAGCCAATGGTTTGAGATATGAGGCGGTGGGGGGAACATTTAGGTATAGATGACTGGCGGTCTTTCTTAACCAGTGTGTAACTACCAACCCCCACCAACAGCCCCCCATCTTTATTGTGCTTTAAAAAAACGGAACATTCCAAATCCTCAATATAGGAAACCTATTGTAGGTTTGTATATCTGTGAATGCCTGTAAGACTAGCTGGCATGGCATGATTGTTGTTTTCCTCATAGAGTGGTTCTACTAAGCAATAAGAAAACAAGCATTTGCTATGCAATAGGTGTCGCATTTGCGAGAGTTTGAGCTATTGGCATTGTAAATACCAATGCCTTTTATTTCTGTATTTTTAAAACCTGCAAGCAGTGCGTAAACAGGCACATTGTACTTGCAGTCGTTGCTTACGGGAAGCAACACTGGCAGTAACTATGCCTCTTTTACTGGCAGCCTTCCTTTTCGTAAGCAAGGACTATAAGTACAAAGGTTGTGTTGTTTATGCCAAGCGTACAGCTTTTCGAAACATAAATAAAAGGCATTGTCGTTTACAATGTAGAAGTGAGATATCTTATCTGTCTCACTGGTGCAGGGACACCCTTAGTCTACGGGTTCACAAAATGAGGATCGACACTGGAGTGGAACAAAACACAAGTTTATTATATCTCATGAGATTGGCTCCGCCATACAGAGACTATAAGTGCCTAAGAGGGAACGAACTAGAACAGTTTCAAACCTGCCTTTTATACATTTTGGGTACCATAGGAATTCACCAAAAACCCCATTGTCATGGTTACATCACATTTTACATAACCCTCTTATGGCATTTTTACATACCCCTTACACAATGCTTACATGCTGAACTGTGGAATCCTGATAAACCCCTACCCACGTCATCTGTGTAGATAGGCAAGGGAGGTTACAGGTGTTGGTGGGCAAACAGATAAAGCATCTGTTCACTTAGGCTCTTCGGCAGGGCAGGGCTGCTTACTGTGACATGCGAACATTATCAGTATAACCAGCTTTCCAGTGAACATGTAACTTCTGACTTTGCAGAGGTCCCACAGAAACACAAAATGTGGGCTGGTAGACAAAATGGAAGAGTAGTAGAGGCTAACTTAACAGAATACATTTTTTACTGTTCAACAGTCCCTCCTTTTAGACTCTACTAAACACATATTGTCTAATTAAATAAGAAAAAATATATATTCCAGATACATAAAACTTCATGAGTACAGAAAGCATAAAAGAGAACATATTAACATACTTAGTGATCTAATCACCATGACCACCATATTCCTCCACTTCTAAATCTGATCCTTTCGCCTGTGTTACCATCATCATCTGGATAACATGCTATATTTAGCTATTTATTAAGACCTCCTATATGAAAGGTAAAAATCTTACTACCATGTGCTGCCCATAAAACTCCCAACCATGAAAGAGCCATTGTGGGAGAATGGGAGTGGTATGAGAGGAGCTGTTTTATCAGGGGGACACGGGACCATAGTGTGTGAGAGGCATACACCCAATTTGAAGGCCACCACATTTCACAACAGTCTTTGCCAGGATCATTTGGAACAGGCCTTTCCATCTCACAACATCTCTCAGATCAAAGTTTTTGCAGCAGCCATTATGCAGATCTTGTGTAGCCCCTGCAATCTGGTGAGAAACTGCACACTCCACATCAGCCAGACCTTCACAGCAATGGCTAGTCTTTTCATCAGTGATTTTCACAAGTGCATTTGCATGTACATATTCAAGCCACTTTAGTGATGCTGAAACACAGTCTTTTGCAAAGCGTAACTCTGTGCTATCTTTGTGTTGCTTTATTGTGCTTGAAACTTAAGGCAGATAGCTACAATCCAATCTGTTGTTCTGCACACATCATCTTTGAGACCTCATTATGATCTTATTTCAAAGAAACTGGCAATCTATACCTGGACATCAGTTTTTGCAATAACACATTTGCTACTATACAGTTGTCTTTTTTCTCATATTCTGTTCTTATACAACCTTATTTTGCTTATAAAATATTTTCTGGTCCCTCTTTTAGTTCTTTACAAGTGTCAGCATTAAATAAACAGTATCCTTTTCAAAATAACCTGTGAAAATTCCATTGAATGTATATGCTAACAGGACACAACATTGTACAACTGAATTAGCATTTGTCTCTCCTATGACAATAATGACTCCCATTTGAGCAGTTATACTGCATGTAATGGTAAGGGCAATCCATTTCGAATTTTGGGCTGATGTAACTACTGAAAGCCATTAAGCTTTGACAACATAATATATAGGGAGCACAGCTTGCGCTGCTCCTCATCTGTCATTGTTACCTTTCAAACCTGGGCAATCTACAAAATGGACATTGTTGGGCTCAATCAGACGTTCATCCTTAAAATATAACCTTGGCTTTACGCATAGATTCATGACACCTAGACATTCAGTTTCATTACAAACAATTTCATTTGTTGGCTGTAAACTCAATACATTTGAATTCAGACCTTTCTTGGTCACAGTATTATCCCAAAACAACTTTACAAAGGAAGGCATTATTTTCTCACTCTTTTTGTGACTGCCATTTACCATAGCTACTAAATTAAGGCAGCTGGGCATTTCTGTGACGTTGGAATGGATCAGACACATCCTTGTATGTCAGCCTCAGTAAAGGCTTAGCCACTAGGGAAAGGTTTGGTAATCACTCACTACAGCAGCCAACCATTTCCAAAAAACATTCTGGCTTCTTCCTGAATTTGAGGTGGATTCATCTGGTGAATTATTTACACTCTCTCTGGTGACACCTTTCTAGCTCCTTTTCTAACTATGTGTCCCAGACATTCACCTTATTTCTGACTATTCTCATGCAATAGCACTGTGACATGAACTCAATTACAGTAAGCCATTCTTCTGCACATGGAATGTGAAAAAATATATTGGCTGGATTTAGTACCATAGGACAAACTAGAAAAGTTATACTTCTACTCTCCTGCATTATTCTGTTCTTTTCATTTAGTTTCTGTGAACCTGTGATCAGAAAGTTACACAAACTTCCAGTCAATTCCATCAAAAATCCTTTACTCAGTTTGTCTCCAATTATTAGTAAAAGTTCTGCAACTGATGGTGTTCTTGAACACGTCATCTGGTTCTAATTTGAATAAGACATGTTCTGCATGTTTTATTAATCTGACATCTTTCTCTGTGAACTCCCTTACTTCTGTGTTTATTATTTCTTTCAAATCATAATGTATTTTTTCAGCTGTCATTTCTGCTATAGCTGTCTCTTCTTGGGCAATTTTAAAATGTACATCCTCATCAGGAATCTGATAATTAACATAATCTACTACTTTCTGGTGCGCACTACACTGGTAATAGCATTAGCTGCAGTCGTGGTGCCATCGGGTAACTTAAAACAAGACCCATCTACATACAATTCACCCTGAGCATCAGGCAGGGGCATGTCAGTCAGGTTCACTCGACTCTTTGTTTGTTCTTCAGTGGTAAAAATACAGTCATGTATATCACTAGGCTGTTCAGAGGGCAATGGCAACAAAGTAGCTGGATTCAAGGTCAGGCAGCGTTTAAGTGTAATGTGTGGTGCTAACAAAGTGAGTTTGTACCCGGTAAGAGGAGCACTCGTCAAATATTGTGTCTTAGTTTGATTTAATAATACATCAACTGAATGGGGAACAAAAACCGTCAATTTATGATCCAATACAAGTCCTGCTGATTGTCTGATTGAAATGGCAGTTGCTGCCACAGCCTTCAGGTAACCATGGAGTGACCTGGCCATATATACTTTTTGCATTTAAAGTCTAACCCTTCTCTCATCACTTTCTACACTCTCTTCTTGTGCTTTTAATTGTAATTCTTAAATTTTTTGTACAATAGTCTGTTCTTCAAATTTCTTCCTATCCTTTTCTTCTTTAATCTGTTTTTGTTTAATTTGTTTTCTCCATAACCCTACGACATCCAACATACTCTGCCTACTTTTTTCTCTTAAAGAGCTGCTCTTCTACATATTGCTATTTCTCTAAATCAAAGGTACCATTTAAGTGGCCACTGTAAACTGGCATCTGCGTTCATATATTTGTTCCACAATGCGCTAAACAGTATTGAAGAAATACCATATTTAATATACATTTCATAATTCAGAGTGCCTTTTAGAGGCACTGGCTGTCTTTCTTCCAAAGTTCTTTTGTGTTGCAACAACAACATAATGCACGAAGTGTGCTCAAAACAGGCATGTTTACCAAATACTTCTTAACAATAGCGCTTAGACTCTTATACCAAAAGATGGGAAAAAATTCTCACACTATCTGTCAAAGACATTTGCAAAGGCCTTTATACTAACACAAAACCCAAAAAAGACAACCAATTCAATCCTACCTGATCGCAGAACTCCAACTCCCAGCTTCCGATCCTCTGATCAATAGATCACCTCCAAAATACCAAACGAAGAGCCCCAGTTGAGACACACAGCCACCACAAAGGTCAGGTCGATAAGCTGAAAATCACCTGGGCTGCGAGAGCAAGTCTCAGTCTGCGGGGTGCCCCTTAGTGTTTCTGTAATGGTCGAAACAACCTCCTTCTGGTCCAGCTGTGTCCTTCAATGGGGCCCCACATTGCTGACGCCAATTGTAGAAGTGAGATATCTTATCTGTCTCACTGGTGCAGGGACACCCTTAGTCTACGGGTTTCCAAAATGAGGATCAACACTGGAGTGGAACAAAACACAAGTTTATTATATCTCATGAGATTGGCTCCGTCATGCAGACACTATAAGTACCTGAGAGGTAACGAACTAGAACAGTTTCAAACCTGCCTTTTATACATTTTGGGTACCATAGGAATTCACCAAAAACCCCATTGTCATGGTTACATCACATTTTACATAACCCTCTTATGGCATTTTTACATAACGCTTACACAACCCCTTGCACAATGCTTACATGCTGAACTGTGGAATCATGATAAACCCCTACCCACGTCATCTTTGTTGATAGGCAAGGGAGGTTACAGGCGTTGGTGTGCAAACAGATAAAGCATCTGTTCACTTAGGCCCTTCGGCAGGGCAGGGCTGCTTACTGTGACACGCGAGCATTATTAGTATAATCAGCTTTCCAGTGAACATGTAACTTCTGACTTTGCAAAAAGAGGCCCCACAGAAACCCAAAATGGGGGCTGGTAGACAAAATGGAAGAGGGGTAGAGGCTAACTTAACAGAATAACATTTTTACCGTTCAACAACAATGGCAATAGCTCAAACTCTTGCAAATGCTAGACCTATTGCATTGCAAATGCTTGTTTGGAATAGGGGTGACCTGTCCTATCTTTAGACTAACAGAGAAAATGCCCTACGAGATAAATGCGTTGACAAGCTTGGTCCATAGAGGGAGTATAGAAGGACTGAATTGTTTAATGAGCTTGGCAGGCAGGGAATCGTTGAAGTGGTTGGAGGGTTTTATTGTAGTTAATAGTGTAAGTAAAGCGTCTTCATCTGGGCTTTTGAAGTCCCTCCGATTAGCATAGTTTTAATAGTATAGACAAAAGGAGTGGAATTAACCTGGGGCAGTACAGGTAGGGGATTGGGTTGGACCTGGGTTGATAGATGCTGTGAGGCGCAAAGTAGGTCTGATGCAATCCTTTTGTCTTTTCAATATTTAGTAACTATGTGGACCTGATTAGCCCCTCCCCTTGCTTTCATATTCTGTTTAACAAATTCCTTCTTAGTTTAATGTTACTGCATATGTGAACAACTTTTCAAAGCCTCTCTTTTTGGTAATGTCAGAAATGTCAACCCACACTGCTTGCTCAGTCATATGATGGTGTGGAGTACCATAGAGTGACATAAGGTGGAGTAGAGTGTCGCTGTATTGTAGAATGCAGTGGCATAAATTAGAGTGGCACAGGTTACAGTGGCCTAGAGTGCATTGGCATAGAGTGCAATGGTGTAGATTAAAGTGACATACTGTGCAGTGGTGTTGAGTGGTGTAGAATGATGCACAGAAGATGGCAATGGTGTAGTGCTGCGGAGAGCCGCGGCATAGAGTCTTGCAGAGTGCAGTGACATAGTGTTGTGGTATAGATTGCTTTGGCATAGAGTAGTGCAATGGTGCAGAGTAGAGTGGCGTAGAGTGTAGTGGAGAAGACTAAAGTGTTGCAGAGTAGAGTATCGTAGAGTGCAGTGACGTAGAATGCACTGGTGTGGAGAGGTGTGAAGTGCAATGGGGTAGAGTAGAGTGTTACAGAGTAGAGTATTGTGGCATAGAGTGCAGTGGTGCAGAGTAGATTGACGTAGAGTGCAATAGCATAGTGTGCATTGATTTTGAGTAGAGTGCATTGAAGTAGAGTTCAGTGGTTTGGAGTAGAATTACGTAGGTTGCAGTAGTGTAGAGTAGAATGGTGCAGAGTTGGGTAGATTGGAATGTTTCAGAGCAGAGTGGAGTGCTGCACGGTAGAGAAGAGTGGCGTAGAGTTGAGTAGAGTGGAGTACAGTGGCGCTGAGTGGAGTGGTACAGAGTAGAGTGCATTGGCATTCAGTGCATTGGCGTTCAGTAGAATAGAATGCAGTGTTGTAGAGTGGAGTGGCCTGAACTGGTGAGCCAGTTACAAACCACAAAGCCAATGGTAAGCAGTAGGCGGAATGCATTCCCAGGGAAGCTTTCCAGATGTCCCCAAGATGTCTTTAGCAAACCAGATAGCAGCGCTGTTGGGTAGTCTTTGACCTAAAAAGGAAGCAATATGCTTCTTCTCATCTTGACAGCACATTTGATAATCAACAGTCTCTTCCTTTACATCCAGTTCTTGTAACACAATGTCCATTGCGAATCAATTTACCCACACCCTGCCCCTTGCCTCCCCTCAACTATGTGTGCCAACCCTCCCATCCAGGAGCTGCCAAAGCCAGAAATAAAGAACACAGTGAGAACAAGTCATGGTAAAAGAATCCTCCTTTTCTGACAACTATGCTTCTCTTCCAGTCTTGTTAATTCTTCCACCGCCTACTGATAATGCACACTAATGGCCTTTAATCATTGAGTACATGTTCAAGCTTAATCCGTTCCAGCTTATTAATAATTTAGTAGAGGTTTCCAAATTTCAAACAATGCCACATAAGGTAAGTTCTCAATGGATTGTATCAGTTTCCGCAAGGTATCTTTTTTCCAGCTCCCTCCTGTATTCAATCTTGTACCACCCTACAGTAGTATATCCGCTTTAACAAAAGGATGTGTAGTCCGGTCCTATTGTCACAATCTCATTTAATTCTATAAAGGACAACTTTCCAAAATATTTTAAAATCTTTTACTTGGTGTAATCCTCACCATACATATTAGTGAGTTCCCTCCGCACCCCCATCTCCCCAGCAGACACCAGACCTATTCTGATACCTTTTCTTTAATGATGACGATGTGAGATACTAGTTAAGAATAATCTTGTCTTTCTCCAAGTTTCATACATTATTATCCTGCACAATGTCTCGTTAGATATTATCCCTTTCTTCCTTTTAATAATGATTGGCCCAGATACCTTTCCTACTCTGTTTGATAGACCTGTTGCGTCCCTTGGAGGTGTTTGTTTATCAGTTTGTATAGAACTGAGAAGAAACTCCTCCCAGCACATGCCATGAAGATTGTTTTAGTGTTACATCCATATTTTCTACTGCTTTGTTCTTTGGTTAAATGTTAAAATTGCTTATTGGGATATATTATTGTTGGTGCAAGCACATGTCTGTCAAATAATACAATGTGAGTGCAGGGATGTGGAACTCTTATAGCTCAACACCCAGGACATATTGTTCAGGGTCAAGGGATTGGGACAGGTAGGCCCAACCCCCTACATACGCAACCCTTTGGCTGACCGTTTTCAGTACCACATTAGGGATCAGGGAATGGCATTGCCTGCAATTAAGGTAATACTTGTGTCCACGTGTTAATGCTGTTCAAACTTGTATTTATGGTTGATTAATGCAAAGCCTTTATTGTTAGGGTGAGCGCTCTTAAGTAAATGTTGTAAGCTCAGATTGCACTATTGACAGTGGTTCCAATATAAAAAAACTGTACACACGTTTTCAATGTTTAGCAATATGGGGCTAGGTATGAGGCCCCCAGAATGCTCTCTGATTAGATGCAAATATTTGTAGAAGCCTGAAAGCAAGATTGATGATTCTTTGCTTTCCAAATAAAATGTTCCCCAAAAAATGCAAAAACATTTCCCTAAACTACTGTAAAATTTTAGGTACCATTTTTTTGCAGCATCATTTAGAAAATGTGCTAATGTAGGCTAATATTTCCCAAAAAGATTCATAATGGTAAATCAGTGTAACCAATTTTAATGAGATTATGGGAAAAATAAACCAGCATTGGTAAAGCCAGTAGGTCTGTAATTGTTGGCCAGCCTTTTGATTTTGTCAATGTGTGACTTGTTTTGGCATGGATTTGTAAAACCTTATTGGTGCAGGAGCTGCTGGGCCCTCACCATTATAACAAACCTTGGCAAAAGCATTAAATTGTTTTGGTCTCAAAAAGCACACATTGCCTCAATAGTTCCTGGCACTGAACAAAACAACTCTGTCGATATGCTCCTTATGAAAGAACAGAATGCTGTCACTCACAGTGAAGCTTGCCGATAGGCAGAGACAAAATTTTAATAAACACAAAAGGTCATGGTTAACACCAGACCTAATTAGGGGCCCAGTCATTACGTAAAGTTTCCAAAGTGCACCCATGTCCTTGCATTAGGTGCAGATATGCTGCTGTAGTGAATTCACTAGACTTAGTAGGCCAAGAAATAGTACACCTAGAATATATTTGGGAACTGCATTTTAGCATGAGCAAATAGGCAGCAGTATATTTGCTCATGCAAAAATCTGAGTATTAGCAAGTTCACTTTCCCTCAAACCACTTTTTCCCAACCCTGGAAGAAGTTTTACATCTGCCAATGTCAGGAGTAAATTTCCAACCTTTCTCAGTATGAGAAAAGATTAGAGAAGAGTTGGTAAAAACCATGAAAACATGCAAGTTAGTTGGTTTGCACAGGCTCAAAAGGGCATTCCAACCCTTGAGCTGTTGTTTACCACTACCTTCAGCCCCAGTATGTAGATCTGCGGAAATGTAGCAACATAAGGGAATTGCTAGTATTCAAATCCTAGTATGGTATGAGCCCTGGCATAATCAGAGAGGATATTTCAGAGCTCCTATATAATGATATTACTGTCATAATTTGTCGTATCATTACATGCCACAAAAGGGACAAGTGGATTTTGTTACAGGGCAAGTAGATTTATGAAGCAACCTGCCCCATGGACAAGTAGATATTTTATTAAATTCCACAACCCAGTGATTGGGATAAAATAAGCCTCTGGTTTTAGTCAGTTTGCCCTCCATGCAGCTGTGGTGATCATTTTGTTTATTTAGCCAGCTAACCAAGCTTGAACGTTCAGGGGCACACACATGACATTGAAATGACCTCGATAACATATGTTGTTTTTCTCTGGTAGCAGTACAGATAGAAGGAGGAAAGTGTTTTTTTTTGTGTGGCTTGACAATGCAACTGTCTCTTGGCCCTTTAGCCTACATCAGTATAATTTTACAGTTCTTTGCTTCGACTCAAATATGTATCCATTCCCATACTATTTACTGATAACGCTTCATATTACCAAACAACATTCTTTTAAAGCCAGACCTGTTGCCTTTGCCAATGCTTGTTATATCTTGTAAACATAGAAGTCCAAATTACAAGTCAACCAGAGTGTTGTTCTCTCCGTGGGGCACTGCTCCAGCTGATTCTGAATAGGTTGATGTACGCAAACTTATTGGGTATGAGAATACTAAACCTATTTTTATTAGGCATATTTCTACCCTCACTACAACCACCCATGGGTCCTGTGACGTTATCCACCTGCTCAGTGTTGATAGAAAATATCTACAGTAAAGCCTCTGGAATGGGGAATCTGCATATAGTAAAGCTAGGTCAGTGTAACTGAGTCCCATTGTTATGCCTCAGTAAGGGACTTCCAAGTCATAATACCCGGAGTCAAGGATGGAGAAGTGGAATTGTTAGTTCTGGCCCCGGTATCGTCCCAACTGAATTCCCTGCAACTCTTAGTGCCTGGGCACTCCAGCCTAATTTTTAAAGTCATGAGAGAAGAAAGATCTGCGAAGCTGCACTGAACTGGGGTTGGTTCATAATCGGGTGGGAATTTACAATGCTGATGGGTGAGTATTGTTGCAGCGCGGAGGCCATTGTTTTAAAATCAGTTAAATGTATATATTGAGGAGGCTTTAAAAAAAACCAAAAAAAAACATTGGCTTGCAATGCACGCAAGCCTTTGTGTTTATCCGTAAATGTGATTTTGGCTTTAAGATGTTAACTCATTTTACGTCTTGCCTAGGCAGCGCTTGCGCTGTCTCTTCGAGACGTGCTGTATTCAGGGTATGGGCATGAATCTCTGCCCACTTTCCACCCATAGGATTAGTAGTCCCTCCTTAGTACCACCTCTTCTCTGCTTGTAACCTCCCCTGTTACATGTGTTATTACTCTGCAGTTTTGATTACGCTCTCCTAGCACTATTTTCTTAAATGACTTTCTCTTGGTTGCCATTGCAGGCAAGACATGCCCTCCCGCAACCCCCCCCTTTTTTTTTTTTTTTTTTTAAACAAGCATGGCCACCGCTGTATTCTTCTTTTTTGTTTTAAAGCACACCATGACACGCTTTCACTTTAATGGCAGCTGCGCCCCTTTTTTTTTTAGGTGCAGCTTGTCGTATTTAGCTTCATAAACAAATGCTTTTTTTTGTATAAGTGCCACATTCCACGCTTTTACTTTAATGGCGGTGGCCCACCTTTATTTAGACGCTGCTCGTCTAAAGAAAGGGGCGCGGCCGACATTAAAGTCAAAGTGCAGCATGGGGGCGCTTTTACAAAAAAAATGCATTTGTTTGTCACGTTCACACACAAATGCTTTTATTGTTTGTTGTAAAAGTGTCCTCATCAGTGAAATACATGGTTTACTCAAACCTGCAACTCCAATGAATCTATACAAAAAAGAATCTCCCATCACTCGGTGATGCTGGTACGTACTCAGACGCACCACGCGATCAGGAAGATTCTCTTTTACCTCCCCACGCACAGCAGTATTTCAACATACAGGGCTTAGAAGAAGCCTCTCTGTGTGCCGGCAGGAATGAATCCTTGACAAAGTAAGTTGCGGGGAGCCTCAAATCTTCTACAGTAATTTGTCTGTTCAGAGCATTCTTTGGATTACCAATTTTAAGAAAGCTAATTTTCGAAAGAAAGAATGCTTAATTTGTGGACTTTTCCTGTAGAGTGTGACTACAGGGTCTGCCCCTCTCTAAGACCCTATGGAGCTTCAAATATACGTGAGTAATGTGGGTCCTAATTCATGATGATTTTGCAGGATTTGCAACACGAGTGTACAGCACTAATGTGATATTTTATCAGTGTTCTCACCTTAGCACTTGGGCAGTGGATCCTCCACCAGTAGTGATAAAAGTTGCATCAACCTCTGATTTTACAATCCGAGTTATATGAGTGATTAGCTGCCATTAAGACGGTCTGTGACAAATTGGTTACCAAGATCTTTTTGGCAGATAGAGTATTTAGGGAAGTTCCCTTGATATGGTTGCATTGGCATGCATTACGCAAGCAACCACTAGAAGTACAAACTGCGTGTTTACGCACCGCTTGAAGGTTTTCAAAACACATAAATAAAAGGCATTGTCATTTACATTGCCAATAGCTCAAACTCTTGCATATGCGAGACCTATTGCATTGCAAATACTTCTTCTTTTCTAATGATGAGTTGTTTTATTTATTCACGTTCATAGCCAGTCCTTTTATCCAGTATCGCAGTTTTGCCTTTGAATAAAGTATAGCTTTTAAGGTGTCTTCTGACAGGCTGCAGAATTTTAATACACTGGAACGCTTTACTGTGCACTTTTTTTAAAGTTGTCTTATCTTAGGTTTCCATTACAGTATTCGTGCACCCTCACAGAAGCTATAACTTCAGCAAGTCATGCTTCGCCTCTGAGTCACTAAAAGCGAGCTTATCTGCCTTGTCCAACAGGTTCTTGCGTAGAGTTACAGATGAACGACAACGGAAACACCGACGACAACGGCAATGGAAGTAATGGAGGCCTGGAGCACGTCCCCTCCTCCTCTACCATCCACAATGGGGACATGGAGAAGATCCTCCTGGATGCACAGTACGAATCAGGGCAGAGTAGTTCAAGGGCGAGCTCGCATTGTGACAGGTAGTGTGTGCTTTCTTTTGTTTATTTGTGGTTGTATCGCTTGGAGTGTTAACTTATGGCACCCAGTTACACAGGACTTTATTATGACTATTGGAATATATTGCATATTAGTTCTCCTGTGTCTGTCTTTCTGCTTTTATCAGGTGTGAATGGACTGTCACCTATTAACTGCTAGAAGTGGATACTGCTTCTTTATAAGGGGTGTGCGAAATTCGCATAATTTGCCTTCCAAAATTTATGCAAAATTTCTCAAAAAATGAAGCAAAGGGCAAAATCGCCTTTAGCACTATATTTTAGCACAAAATGCTTCCTCACCTCCATTTTTTAGATGTGAAGTCGCATTTCTTGCTTAAACAGTAGCAGAAAAAACACAAGTGCAGCGAGCAACAACTTGTTGCGTTCTTATATACTTAGTGTTCGCATTGCTCCTTTGCTTCCCTGCCAAAATAATTATGCCACTTGGTGTAATGGAAGATTTTTGCGAATTGCACTTAATAAGCATAATGAAAATATGTGAAACTACACCAGCGTACTAAAGTTGTGCACTCTGGTTCAGCACATTTTTTCTTTTCCATACACTGGAGCTGATCACGCGTGGCATGGTAAAGAAGTGTAGTAATATCTGGGGAAAGTAGTGTAACCAAACCTTTTTCTGCATGTTTTCCCAAATGTTGGCCTATTTCCAGTTCTATTTCCACTCGCTTTATGGAAGGAGGTGAATTTGTCCCCAGAAATACCAAAACACTCATTATCCCATTACAACCGGAAATGGGAAATTTAGCCCATGAACAGATAGAGAAGTAATCGGCTCTGAGTCATTTTCTTACCGCATAAGCATTCACTCAATCTCGCATGAATATTTGCACAAAGCGCTTGGTCCTATACTTTTGATTTTCTAATAATTTATAGCTTTTTCTTTATTTAAATGTTAGATTAACTTGAGTCACCCCAGTCACATGTGAAGGACTGTATCCTCTGATAAACCCTGCTTTTGGCATTCAACACTCCTATTCTCCCTGCCACCTCTTAGGGGAATTGTAAACGGAATGTTGAAATTATATTAAGGCCTTTGGTGTTATCTACCATAATCGTGTCCCTCAAGCCATGTTACAGAAGATGCCGTATTTCATCTTGACACCCACCACCAACAACTGGAAAAGATCAAAATTAATCCCAGACCCCTACACTCCACGTGGTTCATCAAAAATCTACCTTGTGAACTCTATTATAACTACAAAGAACTGAAAACATAAGGATTCTTAAGGGGTGTCAGTTTTTGATGAAACCGTGATGAAGCAGTGGGTACTAATCCTAAAAAAGAGGTAGAAGAGCCCACAAGTAAGCAACCATGTGAGCCAATTGGTTGGCAGTCCCAAAAGGTAGGGCTTCACATTCTTGGCATATTTCTATGTATACGCAAATGCTTGCCATGTCGTACAGCCATGTGGGCATCTCTAACGTTATCACTGCCAAAACCGTGAATTGTTTCCTCTACGTTGAACTATGTGCTTTTGTGATTTTCTTCAAATTACTAGATCTCATGATCACCAATCTAAAAAAACGTAGAAAGGGCTACTTCTGTCCTTTATTAGCATAGAACCTAGGCATATGGTTAAAAAAAATCCCAACATACTCAGACCATTACTTGAAGACAGGCCAACATGTTTCAGGCATATTTGTCAGGGCAAGAGGATCCTCACTTTACCCAGTGGATCACCGCTAAGGTGTCCTCTCTCAAGCACACCGATCGCCGGCACCGCAGGTGGTACACTTTCAACTACAAGCAGCATACTGATTGACCACTGGTAGGCAATCACCTGGTAAACCTTTGGTGCAGTGAACCAATAGGTGAATTGTGGGTCTTCTTGAAAGTCCTCAGCATGACTTGGTAAAACATTGCTTTCCTGCCCTTGTACATTGTTCAAATAAGCATCTGTTTATTTTCAGACAGAAGTGGTTTTAGTCTGTGTTAAAAGTGTTCTTCGATCCTGCACATAGGTAGGGATATTCGCTGATGTTGCAGGGGAGCACCTTCCTTTTTTGTCCATTCGGAGCGTTAAAAAGGTTTCTCTTAAGTTTAGTACCTCCAATTTGAGGTTTGACTTGCACCCAAGTCATAGTAGGAGCGAACCTCCTTCCAAAGTCACTGCATGTTTGGATGCTGCTCAACATTAATCTCTTGACCTTGCTGGAGATGCAATTATTACATGCACTGTGCTCCTCTCCATGTACCACCTTTTCTGTAGCGTGATATTGAAGATGTAATCAATGTGTCTCTCGTGAAGTTCAAAGATATAATATTTCCACAGGTTTCATTTTCTTGTAAACAACCAGCTATTATTATTGATAGCACTTGTGTATGGCTGTGGTTTTCCCTGTTCACTTGTTATATGCTTAAAAACCATTCAGTCCCCTGAATAGTATCGAATGTGTTATGTTTGTGATTTCGTCAACTTAAGAATGTCATCAATAAAATAAACCGTTGGGTTTATGGAATTCACTTTCACAGTCAGTAGATTGCACTGCTCTTTATTCTGATTGATACTTTGGCACATCTGGCCACTTTAAATCTTGTTTCTCAAACCCCCTTCTTTCTTATAAGCACAGTCATGATGTTTATTTTGTGGTGCAAGTTCCAAAGTAGTTTACTTCTTTAATTGACCATATTCGACTCTATGCCAGCTTTAGAGCTATTTCTCGAAATAAGGAGTCCAGGCCTTCCACTGTCTGGCAAAGGAATAGGGGAAAATCCTCAACTCTCTGGGTAACCTGGTTGCAGGGCTGTAGTCTCGCAGTATCTAGAATTATTTTGACAAACAGTGGGCCTTGGTTTCATACATTAAAATGATTATCTAAGAAGTGAAGTAAAAAGCTTCCTGTGCAGTGAGGCATTAGAATGCACCCCTGAGATCTAAATCCAACTAGGCGCTTTGCCCAGGCAGAACAGACTGTAGAAATAGACCTTTACTGACCACGTTTTTCTAACTAGATTTTTTCTTAGAACCGAGTTATGGTTATACTGTTTCAGGAGCTGATGTCTAACTGTGCCATGATCACAATTGTATCACTTAACCAACATTCGGCATTAGAGTAAAACCAGGTGCTCACAAACATGCACGAACTGAGGTGTGCATCTATCATTAGAAGACACCCAATGTCTGAAATGTCTTGCCATGAATGGTAGATCGATCTTTTGCAACTACAGGAAATCTTTGAAGAATCTGGCACACTGCAGCTATACTTGTATACAACACACAGACCTGGAAATGCTATGCCATCGGCAGCAGTTGCTGGCAACTAGTTACTGCATAAGACACAGTTTTAATATAGCTTTCTGTCCATTCCCCTGATAACCATGTGCGATACCAGAATGAGATACCGGAAATTCAGACTGTTGCTGATAGCACCAGCTTGGTCGAAGGGTTTTTAGTTCAGACACTCACAGACAATGTAGATGTAATACTGCCAGAGCAGCTTCAACTATGAAGAACTATGAATGGAAATGGAAGCCATTGTGTGTGCATGATGCATAACTAAGCATGTGTAACATATTAATACTTTCGATCAGTTAGTGTCCTACTTGATATCGGTAACCGATCCTGCCCAGAAGCGCCCAGTGTTAATGAAGCATTTGACAACAATTTTGAGACATAAGAAACAGCCAAACAAACCTTTTTTTTAATTTCAGAAATAATTGTAAAGCAAGTTTTTGACCCATCTGAAGGCGAGACCGTGCTTGAAACATTCCTTTCCAAATCAGTGGTACATCTGTTTGAGCCTTATTATAATGGGGATTGGTAGTTTGAATGCCTCAAGGCAGCTTGCATTCTTCTGATAGCCACAGTGAGGTGGGTTGGGGAGTTACAAACCTTTTCAACCACAGCTTAAGTTCTCAAGCAAACGGTGGTGCTCCAGATGAGTCCTGCTTCCATTCAAAGATTCTCTCTAATTTCCACAGAAATAAGACTTTTAATTGTTATTTTACTTCAGAATTCCATCCTGTCACTGCAGGTCTAGGTGGGCTGCATGCATGACATATTTTCAGGATAGCCACATAAACAAAATATACATACAATGACTATAAATAGAATGAATGTACATAGCAGGAGTTTGTACTCGATATCTTATATGTACAAAACTTCATGGATCTTTATTGGACAACTGCCGTAGATACTAAGCAACTTTATGGCTACTTTATGACTAAAAGAAAGGATTTTGTGGAAAGTGAACAGTTATTTGTTGTTTTTTGCGATGGAAAGAAAACCCGATGCACACCCAAGCAAGGCCCATCTTGATGGGTTTCAATATGCTTTGCTTTGTGCAACATTAAGGCTTATTAAGGCTCGCAGACTTGAACACTGGAGAATGATGAGCGATTACACAAGGAAAAGAGCAATACCAGTGGCTGTATGAGGAAGGACTCTATTGCAAGATCCCTGCAACACACAACTTTTTGAGGCCCGCACTGTTTCACCAACCATTGCTGTTTGTAATCCAATCCAGACGAGAAACCAGACTAGGACAGGCAGGTTTGCAGATTGTGTTCAGATGGATGATAACCAGCATGCCTTACTGTGTTATGTATAGCTTTTTATTCTATTCAGAAGTATGTTGATATATTAAAGGTCTAATAAATACTGGTGTAGAAAAAGTTACTCTGCTCCAATAGTGAGCAGATAATTTGCATGGGAACACTTGTGCTTTAGAATCTGCTTAAGGCTGTTTCTAGGGTGAAGTTGACGCCTAAATATAATGCTTACTGATATGTATCATGTCCTGTTTGACCATAAGAGATATACAAATGCTTGTGAATGTATGAAAGAGTTCAAAGCTGGAGTAGTTGCAGGTAATTCTGTTTTTCACTTCTGGGGCATCATGGTCCTGTCCCATGCCACACTTGCCAGCATTAACCCGATGTTACAGTTCAGTAACTTGCATATAGTTGGGTCTCTTCCTGTGTGAATAAAAGTGATTATGATACGGACCGTTTATACAATTACATGTCTCTGTTCTTATTGCAGCCCTTCGCCTGAGGACGAACACATAATGTTTGAGGTGGAGATGCACACAAGCAGGGACAATAGTTCTCAGGTACAGTCTTTAAACAACTAAGAAAATATGAACAGTGTTTGGATTCGTTGGTACATTTGTTCTGAACTAAGGGACTGTCACTTTTTCTTTTGAGTGCAGACGTGAAGCCAGGGGAAGTCCAGATTTACTCAGTTAGTTTGTGAGAACCAGCCCTTGAACCAATGACCTGTGTCTCAAAAACGTACTCCCTTCACCATCTCTCTCTCTCTCTCTCTCTCCCTCTCCCTCTCCCTCTCCCTCTCCCTCTCTCTCTCTCCCCCTCTCTCTGAACCCATCCCCCTGCCTAGGGCTGAACCATGGTTAACAAAGTCTACCCAGCCCCCTTAACACTGTTGCACAGTTCCCAACATTTTGGTCATTGCGGTATTTCCATTGCATCATATGGTCAGATATTTCAACTTCCAAGCAGTCATCATGTGTAGCAAAATTCTATTCAGGAGTGTATTTTTTCAATAGTTGTATTACATGTTAAATAGTTTTTGTGCCAAAATTAGTCTGGTGGATCTGAATGCTGCAGTGTGCCTTGTTGACGTGTTAACTGTGCATCCAATACAAAGTAATATATTTGAACTCCCTTCATTAAGTGGTACTTTATTTCAGAAACACTGGAACCCTTTATTTATTAAACCTTCTTATATAGTGCAGGCCTAGCTACTTGGACAGCAGAACTCTTTACAAGTAACGTGGAATAGATAGTACCATGCATAACACAGGTAACAGAACTAGAGATGAACAATAGTATCAACATAGAGGAGAAGAGTGGCTTTGAGTAGACCAAGGTAAATGGTTTTGTGGGTAATACATGTCATTCCATGTTAAATCTGGCCTTTAGGGAAGTCAATGTGTTTCCCTCACTGTTGGGGTAATGTAGTATGACGTCTTGGCTCCTTTTGTGGGTCGAGCCTGGGCAGCACATGCACTACTCCATGAGGCATGCTGTATTCGAGTATAGACTTGAAGCTCCGCCCACTCTCCTCCCATTTTTTTTATTGATTTGTGTCATTGTCCTTTTGTAAATGCTGGCTTCTGATTCGTTAATGGGCTTGTTAGTCCTTCCTTAGTACCACATTGTCTTCATTTGTAATCTCCCATGAGGACTGGCCCTTTTACTTCTGTTGTTACACAGTAGGTCTTATTTAGTCTGTAAGCACTATTTGCTTTAATGAGTTTCTCCTACTGCAGGCACAATATGTTTTCCTGCAACATTCAGCGCGCAATGCGCGCGTTCACTTTCCACACAGTCTGTGACAATAACAGCCGCTTCTTTGAAATGAAATAGGTCTTGCATTTACAAAAGTTTGAGCTATTGGCATTGTAAATGGACAATGCCTTTTATTTATGTGTTAATTATCAAAACAGATAAATGGCATTGTCATTTACAATGCCAATAGATTAAACTCTCGCAAATACGAGACCTATTGCATTGCAAATGCTTGTATTAGATTGACAGATGCTTGTAGGCTGGCTCTGAGTGGACCCACTGCCACTTTCAGAAGGTCAGCTAGTATAGGATTCCTGCTGTCTAGATGCGATATAACCAAGGCCTGGATAGTGTTCTGAAGTCTTCGGGTGGGGATGGAGAGTTTGTTTGCTGAAGCGGTAGGGCTGGAATGTGGATGGTCTTGCTATTTCGGTGATGTGATGGGAGATGGAGATATTTCGATATGGGGTGAATCCTTGAGAATTCTTTGTGTGAACCAACGTGGGGTGATGTCTAAGTCGGTTAGAGTCTAAAGCCAATTGTGGACTGGTGTTATGTGGGTTTTGGGTGTGGAGGAGGAAGGATTCAGTACCTGGCACCTTTTGAAGCCTCCTCCCATTGACGAGTACAGCATGTTTTGTATTACTTTATATTGCAGCATTTATAAGAATGCCGGCTATAATAGTAATACATTAAAATGGGTACTTTCGAGTTCTGCATTCACTAGCCATGGTCCTTAATTATCCGTTATCCCAACATTGCACACCCCAAATAATTTTGTTTTATTTATCATTAATTTTTCATTAACTTTCTTTGGTTTACCTGTGATAATGAGGATCTGTGTATCAGTTGGCTAAACATAGATCAGGTATCTTACATTTTCCTAGTGTCCAACTCTTGGACCTCGTGTACAACCCCACCATTTCATGACCTGCATACTCGATTTAAAATTGTCCAAGGTTTAGTGGTCTGTAGTTGAACATTATGAAAGAAGCAAGGTATTGTACTCTTTTTCCAAAATATCGAGGCGGTGGCGCAGCCGCGCTGTTTGAGACTTCATAACAAATTTGACTACAAATTATCAGAACTTTATGTGGAGTAATGTAAATCTAATTAAATATCCAATAGCATTGTACATTGAATTGTGATATGTTATTGATTGGAGCAGAAACAGAACATGTAGCCTGACACATCGACCCTCAAATTACGAGGTATGCTAGAGTCCTATTTTGTTTTCTATATGTGCTCATTGTAACTTCCTGAAAGCCATCATAGTTCTCAAATTATTCTATTGTGAGCGGAGCTCTGATAGGGCTATCCATCACCCAACTAACACATTAGACACAACTTTCACACGCTCTAGTCAGTCGAGGGAAGACTACAGTTGGTTGCCACTTAGACTCACTACTTCACATGCATCCCACACAACAGACGTGCCTCGTTGGGGGTTATCACCATGCTCACAGCTGCACTTAAAAACATAATATGCCAAACACTACTATTGAAAGAACATGTTTAAGAGCACCTCTAGCATACATCCACTTTAACTTGGTATGCCCATGTGGTTGACCTCCATGGCACCCAGCATTACTGGCTTCCAAGAAATACCACTGATGCATTTGTTAGTGGGCTTGCCTATCTAGAATGTGTCCGCAATTGTCAACGCCTTCTGTCCTCCACCCTTAAGCACCAAAGTCATATACCCAGGCCTCCATGAATACAGCAGCCCGGGCCTCCATTAATACAGCAAAGCCACTTAACTGAAAAAAGGCCCAGAAGAAGGCTAATATTTAAACTTTATATCTGAAAGAGACACGTTAGTGATAGCTTCCTTACCTTTGAATTACCCCAGGCGTCCGACTGGATCCGGAAAGTTTTCATCAACAGTACCCCTGCGCGTCGGAAGGTGGAGTTGTGTGGCTCCGCGTCCGTCGTAGGTGTCGTGATTACCGAGATGATGTTGCGGCAGCTACTTAGACGCCACCCTCACGCGCTGACGTCAGTTCTTTCTTTTTCCGCGCCAGCAAGCGCAGAGCCGGAGAGAGCGGTACCCCCAGTCAATTTTTGACTGAGATTTTTTGGGATTTTTGTTTCTGTCTTTTTTGAGTCTATCGACTCCTGGTGCTGTAGGAATGTCCGGTTTTAAATCTTGCGAAGTTTGTCCCCCCATGATGTCGGTGACGGACCCGCACCGCAACTGTCTCTACTGCCTGGGGCGCGACCATGACTCCACGTCGTGCCCTGGATGCCGGGCCGTGGCTCTGAAAACTTTGCGGGAGCGGTCCTGAAGTTGCTTGAGGCCCGGGAGTCTGCTCTGCACCGTTCCAGGTCCCAGTCCCGTGGGAGGTCGAGGGACCGGTCGCTGAGCCGCCATCATCGTTCGACGAAGTCTTCGCACTCGGGGTCAGGTAAGACGAAGCACAAGAAGTCGAAGAAGCGACGTCGCTCTTTGCCTTCCCCTAGCCTGTTGCGCGTCATGGCTGAGGGTGCAGGTGGTGCCACCCCCGTGGCTCCAGCGGAGCCTGCACAATTGGCGACGGCCTTACCCACCTTTCCCGGGTCCGTCTGCGACTCTGGCCCAGCTGCAGGACTTCCTGTCAGCCATGGCTCGCCTTTTTGGCCCGTCGGGCCCCTCTGGCGTGCCTTCAGGCCCCGCGGGTTCGACTGGGGGTCCTCGCCGTCTGCTCCGGCCCCGACATCGTCGACGGCTCCGACCTCGGTGCAGCGAGACCCCCATGGATCCATGCATGGATCACAGCCAACGTCGGTTGACTTCGTACGACCTCCGTCAATGTCACCCCCGCTGGCGTCGGCCGGCCACCCGGCCAATGTCGTCCCCGGCTTCCACCCTGACATGGAGACGATGCCAGACCAGTGTCAATTGATGCAGATTCCGACGCCGATGTGGAATTTCTATCCCTTTCTCCATCCTCCCCCTTCTTTTCCGCCTGCCCTGCAGGTTACGGAGGACGGGGAGGACTGCGAGGAGTCTGAAGACCCTCTCACAGCCCAATGCAAGTTACACCCGGACTGGGCAGAGGATTTGGAGGACGCAGGTGGACTGGATTTTTCTACAGAACCTGGCACACTGTCTCCTTCTACCGTGGCTACGGAGGAGGGTGGTACTTATTCAGTGTTGTTGCGTAGGGCAGCCGAGGCTCTCCACCTCGTGCTCCCTACATTGGCCATCAGGACTAGCCTTCTGACACGTGCTTCGGCCGGTGGCTTCCTCTGCGGAGCCGCTGCTGCCCTTCAATGACGCACTTTCAGACGTTCTTTTGGGCACCTGTGAATAGAAATGTGGCCCGACGCCATTGCCTGGCTCCGGGCGACCCCATTTTCCTCTCCCAGCACTCTACCTCTGAGAGCTTGGTCGTCCAAGCCTCTGCATCCCGAGCGCATTCCCTTCCTCACCTCCGGACAGGGAATCCAAGAAACTGGAGCAGATTGGGAAGAAGATTTCCTCTCCCGCCAGTTCAGGGTTACGGTCTTTGAACACCGCATGCCTCTTGGGCCGTTATTCCCACTCTGTGTGGAATACGGTGGTACAGGTGCTGCCTCAGTGTCCGGAGGAGGCCCGGACGGTGCTCTCCCAAGCTATTGCTGAAGGGAGAGATGCAGCCAAGTTCACGATTCGTTGTGGTCTTGACACCGCCGACTCGCTAGGCAGAGCGATTTCCACGACAGTAGCGCTAAGCCTGCACGCCTGGCTGAGGACAACTGGCTTTTCAGGGGATGTCCAGAACACTCTGATGGACATGCCCTTTGATGGCACTTGCATTTTTGGTTACAAGGCACATTGTGCGTTGGAGCACTTTAAGGACTCGCGGGCTACAGCCAAGTCCCTGGGCCTTTCGGCTATGGGCACACCTTTGGCTTCTGCATTTCGCACCTTTCGTGGCCAAGGAAGGGGTGCCCAAACACGTATGTTTCAGAGCCACAGGCCTGTGCAGCAAAAGTCTCAGTGCAGCCGCGGACGTGGGATTTGCCGAGGTGGGTCACGGGGCCAGCAGGCGTGTCAGTCCACCACCACCACCACCACCCCTGCCACCAAACCTTCCTAGTCCGTTTCAGGCCCATCAAATGCCAGGATTCACCATCACCTCCCCCACTGGCGCACCATCACTTTGGACAGGTGGGTTTTACAGATAGTCCAAAGGTGCTACTCCCTCCCCTTCGAGTTTACCCCTCCAGCCATGCCACCTCAATTCCACCGCATGTCGGGAGATCACTTGACATTTCTCCACCAGGAAGTTGCGGCCCTCTTGGTCAAGGGGGCAATCGAGTGCGTTCCGATGCCAGAAGTGGGTCGTAGTTAATATTCCCACTACTTCCTGGATCCAAAGAAGGACAAGGGCCTGAGTCCTATCTTGGACCTTTGAATGTCAATCGCTTCCTCCGGAAGGAGAAGTTCAAGCTGCTCACACATGCTCAGGTCTTGTCTGCCCTAGACCCGCAAGACTGGATGGTAGCGTTGGGCTTGCAGGATGCTTACTTTCATATCTCCGTCCTACCGGACCACTGGCGTTACCTGCGGTTCACGGTAGGCCACGAGCACTTTCAGTTCACCGTGCTCCCTTTTGGGCTTACCAGCACTCCTCGGGTGTTCACGAAAGTGATGGCGGTGGTCGCAGCTCACCTGCGCAGATCAGGGGTTTCCGTCTCCCCTATCTCGACGACTGGTTGTTCAAGGCAGGCTCGCCCCAGGCAGTCGTCTCCCACCTCCGGACTACGGCCGACCTCCTGCATTTGCTGGAGTTCTCCATCAACATACTGAAGTCGCACCGGATTCCCTCTCAAAAGCTCCTCTTCATCGGAGCAGTTCTGGACATGGCTCGGTTTCGGGTTTATCCTCCCGAGCAGCGAGTCCGGGACATTCGGGTTATGATTCCAATCTTTCGGCCCTTGTCCTGGGTTTCAGTCAGGATGACCTTGAGGGTACTGGGCCTCATGGCCTCCTGCATCCTGCTGACCAATCATGCCAGATGGCATATGCGGGCTCTGCAGTCGGACCTGAAGTTCCAGTGGGCGCAGCATCAGGAGAACCGGTTCGAGTGCGTCCAGATCTCAGAGGTCACTGCATGACAATTGCAGTGGTGGCTCACGAACCAGCATTGGGTCAGAGGCAGATCACTCTCCCTTCCCCAACCGGAGCACACAGTGGTGACAGATGCGTCCCTCCTGGGATGGGGCGGCCACATGAGAGAGGCGGAGATCAGATGCCTCTGGTCTCCGGCGGAGTCCAGGCTCCATTTCAACCTTCTGGAGCTCTGGGCGATCCAACTTGCACTAAAGGCATTCCTTCCCTCTGTCAAGGGGAGAGTAGTGCAGGTGTTCACAGACAACACCACCGCCATATGGTACGGCAACAAGCAAGGCGGGGTGGGGTCGTGGACCCTATGTCAGGAGGCTCTGCGTCTCTGGACATGGCTGGAACATCAAGGCACTTCCTTGGTGGTTCAACACTTGGCAGGTTCTTTGAACGCCCGTGCGGACGAACTCAGCCGCAGGTGCATGATGGATCACGAATGGCGTCTTCCCTCGGAGGTGGCGCAAGGTCTCTTTCAACAATGGTGAGAGCCTTGGTTAGATCTATTCGCCACCGAAGAGAATGCGCAATATCAGTAGTTCTGCGCATTGGAATTTCCAAGGCGGCACTTGCTCGGCGATGCTTTTCATCACGAGTGGAGTTGTGGTCTATTGTACGCCTTTCCACCTATACCACTTCTACCCAGAGTGCTGAAGATCATCAGGCGCGACTGGGCACAAGTCTTTCTTGTGGCCCCGGACTGGGCTCGAAGAGTTTGGTGTCCCGAGCTACTCAGTATGAGCGTGGATCCCCCGACACGACTGCCTCTTCTGGAGGATCTTATGTCACAGCAGCAGGGGACGGTCCTCCACCTGAACCTGTCCAGCCTCCACCTCCTTGCATGGAGATTGAGCGGCGACAGTTGATTCCATTTGACTTGCCTCCTGAAGTCTGTGATATCATTCAGGCAGCCAGGCGTCCCTCCACTAAATCGGTATTCACCTGCAGGTGGACCAAATTTGTGGCATGGTGCACAGCAAAGGCTGTGGATGCCCTCTCTGCCCTTCTTTCAGAAGTCCTTTTGTTCCTTCTTTCTTTGGGCTGGCAGGGCTCTGCTCTGGGCACTATTAAGGGCTACCTTTCTGCAATTTCAGCCTTTCTCAGGCTCCCTGATCAGACCTCTCTTTTAAAGTCCCCTGTTGTAAATAGATTTCTCAAAGGCATTACTCGCCTTTTCCCTCCTATTCCTTTTGTGTTGCTGCAGTGAGACTTGAATCTCGTTCTTACCTATTTGGTGTGTGCTCCTTTGGAGCTGCTGTAAAGCTGTCCTCTTCTTTATTGACTTTGAAGACTGCTTTCCTGATTGCTATCACCTCCGCTAGGCGCGTGAGTGAGCTCCAGGCTCTTTCCTGTAAACCTCCTTTCTATCTGTTCATCCGGACAAGATTGTGCTCCGCACTCGTCCTTCCTTTTTGCCAAAGGTTGTTACTGCCTTCCATATCGGGCAATCCATCACCTTGCCCACGTTCTTTCTGCCTCCGCACCCTTCCAGAGAGGAAGAGAGGCTCCACCGCCTGGACCCAAAACGTGCACTCTCATTTTACCTGAATCGCACACAACAGTTCCGGGTGGATGACCAGCTCTTTGTTGGCTACGTAGGCACCAAGACAGGCCGGGCTGTACACAAGAGAACTATCTCCCGCGCGGTCGTCTTGTGTATAAAAACCTGTTATTCTCTGGCTAAGAAGGAGCCTCCAGTGGGGCTGCGCGCCCATTCCACCAGGGCGACAGCAGCTACTACCGCATTGGGACATGGTGTCCCCCTGCAAGATATCTGTCAGGCAGCCACGTGGGCCTCGCTGCACACTTTTACTAAGCATTATTGCCTTGACAGCCAAGTCTGGAGAGAAGGCTTCTTTGGCCGTTCTGTTCTCCGTGACTTTCTGGTGTGATCTTGGTTCGCAGACTCACCACCCGGGTTGGTATTGCTGTGGTATCTATTCTAAGGTAAGAAATCTATCACTAACGTGTCTCTTTCAGATGCACAAGTTACTTCCCTTCGGTAACGATATATCTGTAGGAGACATTAGATAGTGATAGATTCCTTACCGCCCCACCCATCCTCCCCGTTCTGCGATCTGATTTCTAGGGTTAAGGTCATCCCTTTCAGGGCCCTAGTTTCAATGCACCAGTGGTCAGTATCTTGATTGGCTCTGCGTTCCTGGCACAGAAAGTCGTGTACAAAACTGACGTCCGCGCACGAGGGCGTCATCTAAGTAGCTGTCGCTCCGTCACCCCATCGATCACGACGCCTACGACGGACGCAGACCCGCACGGCGCCACCTTCGACGCGCAAGGGTACTGCTGACAAACTTTCCGGATCCAGTCTGATGCCTGGGTGTAATTCTAAGGTAAGGAATCTATCACTAACTAATGTCTCTTACAGATATATTATTACCCAAGGTAAGTAACTTGTGCGATAAACTCAATAAGACTTCGTTCTTGAGCAGTAACCGCCATAAACAATGTGAAAAGTTTACCAGAATTCCAAAGGCGCTACATGGCCATATCTTCAACGGAGCAAGTGTAAGGTGGATTTTATTTTTGCCAACTTTTTTTTAAGAGTTTTGAAAAGAGTCCCAGGTTCAGGAAATCAAACACTCTGAAACAAAAACCTTTCTTAATGCTGAGACAAAATAACTTGCCTCAATGAAAAAGGGTTTGAGTTTACTTAGGCCGAGGCACTCTTTACAAGTCAGGGCCTTATTCTGATCCCTGTACAAACAGAAATGTTTGCACAGGGTTCTGAATTACAGGTTGTGTGATAATTGTCACCCTCACAATTCTCCCCTGACAAATTGAGGCAGGTTATTCCTGGTGAAATGTATCTGGCCAAAGACCAAGAAAGGAGGCAAAACGGGTATAATTCTATGTGTCAAAACTGTGTCTGCATGTTATACCTTATTTCCATGTTAAACTCGAAATCTGAGCTATTTATCACACCTGGTTAATGTCTCAAGATGGAGTTATTGTCTTTATGGGGTGTGGCAAATACCCACTTCTGTTTCACCCAACTTGTAATCAGGGCATTGGTCTGCAAATGAATACTTTTTTATTCATATGAGTAAAGGTACACTAGCAGGTTTTTCTGTACTCCGGGTTACGTTTGTGCATGATAATGTGTAGCTGGTGTGTAAAAAGCTTTACGTACTTTAAATTTGGCACCACAAAGATTATTAAATTATGTCCACTCCAACCTTAAGGTCATCAAAACCTCTAAAGTGATAAATTATTGCTTTACAGACATTTATGATTATAAACCATAGTACGCTTGGTTAGGAATATAATGTGAAGGACTGTCCCTCCCAACTGCCAAAGTAGTTAAACAGTAAAGTGCAATTTAGTTAAAGCATGGCTATTGCATTTTAGTAGATAACATAAAAAAATAGTACATTGCGATTCTCATTTGTCTCAGTATGCGATTTCTTAAATGGAAAGCTTGTACACAAAGGATTAAGAGGCTCTATTAGCCTGCTATGGAAATGCTTTGGCTTTAGAACAATGTTGGTCCTGCCATTTTAACAAGATTAGCTGGGAGGCTTCCTCTCGGATACCTGCTTGTCTTACTTCTTGTGTAGTTTAAAATGTTTGTGTGTGGTTGGTAAAATATTAAGGTCCTATTTACAAGCATCTCTGTAGAGGATGCAATTTTTATCGCATCCAGTGAAATCCGATATCCTGGGGTTCGGTATGTATTTTATGCGATAAATATGGGATGTTACCAGTTAAGCCCTTACAAATAGGAGTTGGGGGCGTGGCTTGCCGCCGACCAAGCCAGCCGCACACTGAGCGAGCTCCACTAGCTGACAGTGTGTAGTCCCCGGGAAACATCCATAACAATCCGTTGGTCATCGTGCTGCCTACCTTGGTAACTAGGAAGAGGCTTTCGAGCACAGGGAAATAATTTCCGATGCTTGGGGGTGGCTGGAGGAGGCGTTAAGGACCGGAGACCAGCAGGGAGTGTGGCCCAAGATGGCGCGGATTGGAACAAAACCTTCTGCAGAAAGGAGTAGCGGGAAGCGGATACAATCTAGACCGAAGGACCACACCCATGTCCGGACTGGACACCACCTAGCGGAGCAAACGATCCCTGCATCTGTAGATGAAACCAGGGCGGATCGAGCGTGGAAGCCTGGAGCTGCAGAACTATTTACGGGCTGAATTGGAAGGCAGTGACAGGCAGAGAAGGTCAGCCTCCTGCTATTAAGGAGACCCCTGGAGGCACGATTAACCGAAGTGCAACAAGTAAATAATCTGAGACCAGGACGGGAGCTTTTAGGCAGTTAATCCAGAGGTCTCCTGGTGGAGGCGGGGGCAGCCCCCGAGGACCGCCCGCAGACAGAGAACGGTCACGGGCCATCGAGGTCAAACGGCAGCCCAGCGCCTCACGGGTCTGATACACGGTAAGTGTGGGGGCTGGGGATCACCACTGGGGGGGTGCTGAGAGTTGCTGGGGCCCGGCGGGCCTACTCAAGCGCAGGGCAGAGAGGGGCGACCTCCCAAACAACAGCGCAAGAAATTTAAATAATCGGTGACCACAACGGGAGTTTGGGGCAACATTTCCCTACTTGGGCAATAAATCTAGAGGTCTCTGCTTGAGGAGGAGGCGGCGGCTCCTGAGAACCACCTGCTAATAGAGGGCCATCGCATGCCAAAGAGGTGAGAAGGCGGTGCACTAGAGAGCGAAGACCGGATGTGGCCCCCCCGGCCTGGCTGGTCTGTTACACGGGCATTGTGGGCTGCTGGGGGCCACCATGGGGGGGGGGGTGCAGCTAAGTATTGTTGTGGCCCAGAGGGCCCACTCGGGTGCAGGACATACCTGGCCACCAGGTGGGAAGGCGGTGCTGGCAGACAGACAGTGCAAATGATCCAGACCGGCAAGGCCTCTGGAGCCAGGCAGAGTGCGGGGGGGGGGAAAAAAACCGGGGCAACACATCAGCATAACCGAGCGGACTGCACTAAAGGGAGGCCCCCCTACCCGGCCGAATTACCTGTGACAAGAACTGGTTATAGCAAGTGCTAGAAATGGTCCGCACCAAGGGTCCCCATGTAGGACAGTCAGACCAAATCGATAAATGCACAGTCGCAATGGGACAACCGGGGGACGTTTGGAGGGAATCCTGAGGACTCCTCGGCTACGGGGGGAGAGACTCTACACCAGAGCCCTCACTGAAAGACATCATAAAAGATCTCTGGGGCACCCTTGAGCCAAAACTAGACGCGGTCACTGAGGAAATGAGCTTGTTTTGCTCTGATCTTCGCAAAATGGCAGATAAAGTCTCTGTGGCCAAAACGAACATAGAGGCCCTATAAAGCAAGACTAAAAGACTGGAGGAACAGGTCGCTAGCCTCACAAAACAACAAAAGGACACGATAGCCCGCATTTAAGATCAGGAGCGAAGGGCCAGACGCAACAACATCCGTGTAGCGGGAGTCTCTGAGGGGGTGGAGGGTCAATCAGTTGATCTTTTTCAATCGGCTGCCCAAACTACTTTTCAGTTGAACGAGCACACAGAGTTTTGGGGCCGCCGCGTCTGCCCGCCCCCCCCCCCCCCCCATGCACTATCATAGCCTGAATACTGAACTTCAGGGACCGCAATGCAATTTTACCGGCAGCACTCTCTCACTGACACCTACTATACGAAAACGCAACAATACGATTTTTTTCCAGACTTCACCCTTCAGGTGCAATGCCAAAGAAGGTCAAGAAAGCCCTGTGGGATACAAATCTCAAATATGTGATGCTTTTCCCTGCCAAGATCAAGGTCTTGGTGGATGGGAAACAGTTCTTCATGTTGCCGTAAGAAATCTGGGACTGGCTGTAGAGTTTCTGGGAGAGAATTAGAGGAAATTAAATGTCCAGAAGGACCAACCTCCTGGGGTGAGCGGGCCGGTGACTCCGGCCAGCCAAACCAAGAAACAGAAAGGGAGGAAAGTTGACAGATTGCGCACAGAGTTCTCCATTTCTTTGAGCCTCTGACACAACAGATGGGGCTAAGCTGGGGGGAAAGCAGAACTATGTCTCCTAAGAGTCGTTGGACTGGGAGACTTATGCCGTATAACTAGCCGTGTAACTAGGTAGCAGTTAAATAAATGCATATGAAGGCCTGGGGCCACATGATTTGAATGGATTAAGCATATTTCGATAACTTTGAGTCGGCGGCAAACCGCCTCCGGATTGTTCAATGCATAGTTTGGGGGCGACAGGCAAACTGCAGGTTGGGGAAGTCGGGGGGGGGGGGGGATCTCTCTCACTAAGCAGGGATGCAGGGAGGAGGGGATCTTGGGGCTGTAATTGATTATTTTGTTTTGTTGTATAGTTATGCTCATCAATCGAACAGTCAAAGCATAGTACGAACACACAGAACGTCAACTCCGGAGGAGTGGGAAGATGGAAATATATTGATAGACACTAATATATTGATAGACACTCATGGAGGTCACTAAACAAGCGACCCTACGAATATGGTCATGGAACGTAAACAGATTGGGGAATAAAATTAAACGTACCCTGGTCCTACAACACATTAAATGTTTCCTCCCGGACATTGTACTGCTACAAGAGATGCACCTAAAGGGGAATCACTACAAAGCCCTAGACCGATTTGGCTACAAACTAGTAGCCCACTCGGGTATTCAAACAATTACCGCGGGGTGGGCATCCTGGTTAGGAAACTATTGCCACTCATGATAAGGAAAATATGGCGGGACACCCTGGGGTGTCATGTGGCCTTGTCTGCCTGTTGGGAGGGCCGATCATTAAACCCCTGTTCCCTATATGTTCCACTTAAACTACACGTGTGGTTATCCTGCCACAATTCAGTGCTGTCCTCCTGAAACTGCCCCTGGACCCTCCTTGTAGTGGGAGACATGAATGAAGTGATGGACCTGGTACTGGATTGACTAGGCTCAGTAAGAAACCAAGCCGAAGGGAGCTCTCCCTGAATTCGCCTTAGTGTTGGGCCTGACAGACCTGTGGACAACCAAGAACCCCCTTTTAAAGTGATACACCTGTTACTCAGCGCCCCATGGGTCCTTTTCACGCTTTGACTATTTCTTTACGCGACACAACGAAGTTGGGAGCTTCCAAGGCTCCGGGCACCTGGCGCTGGGCATATCGGACCACTCTCCAGTGGGAGTGTCACTGAGGGGACCCACAGTTCACACCAACAGCTACCCTAGACTAGATCCTTGATATTTGAGGGATAGAGATATCCAAGACAAACTGAACTCAGGGACAGAGGTATAGTTTAATGAAAATAATGGATCATTCTCCTCTCCATGCATCCTTTTGGAGGCATTTAAGGCAGTGATACGAGGCCAGGCTCAGACCCTGATAGGTGGGAAGAGTAAGGAGACACAAGTGGCATGCAACATGATATAACGGGACATCCTGAAGCTGGACAGAGAGACGACTGGGGAGGGCAGCGCCGACCTCCGACACCGATTAACACTAAGGCAACACAACTTGAGGGACCTGGATGATAAAATAGCCCAATCATATGCCCTGGCCACCCAGCGCCGACTACGAAGTCGGTGACAAGGCCTCTAAACTACTGGCTTATCTGGAAATGAGGGATAGGGATAGGTCTTTAATGGCAATTGCAGACACCTGTGCTTCATACTATGAGAGCCTCTACAAGCCAATTAGCAAGAGGTCAAATACTGACTGCGAGGAACTCCTGAGTGATTCATCCCGACGCTCTTAGGTGAGGCAAGGGATAGGCTTGAAGCTGAACTGACAGAGAAGGAGATAGCAGCTGTTCTTGGTTCTTTGTAGTCTGGGAAGGCGGCGGGGCCTAACTGCTTGCCAGTTGAGTTGTACCAGTGGCTTTCGTGCAAAATCACAGGGTCAATGCTGAAGATGTTCTGAGCGGCACTGGAGGCGAGACCCTTCCCAGAAGACCAACGAATTGCCACGATAGTGGTCATTCACAAAACTGGCAAGCCTCCTGAGGACTGCGGCCCCTACAGACCGATCTCCCTCCTGAATGTGGAGGCGAAGGTCCTTGCGAAAGCACTGGCGGCTAGACTCACTGCAGTCCACCCGGACATTATTCATGTAGACCAGTCTGGCTTTATGTCACAAAGGAATGCCAGACTCAACTGCCGAATGTACGGAGTTCTCTACATGACAAGTGAGTCCTCAACTCAGCAGACTGCACTGATGGCACTCGATAGTATAGAATATCCCTACCTATTCGTCGTCTTTGCAAGATTGGGATTTGGCCAGAAATTCTGAGCAAGGGTCAAATTACTTTACCAGGCCCCACTGGCCAGGGTGCGAGTCAACGGAGTGCTTTCTTGGGTCATCTCGCTGGGCAGGGTCACCAAGCAGGGATGCCCACTGCCACCCTTTCTCTTTGCTTTGGCCCTGGAACCACTGGCGGTCTAAATATGTGGCGACCCGCTGATATGGGGCATTAAATAGTCGAATGGATGGTAGGAACGCACCACCCTATATGCAGACGACATAGTACTCTATTTCTCCAGGCCATATGCCTCACATTGCGAACATCCTGCATATTTTTTAACTATTCGGGAGCTATGCGATACGAAATAAACTGGGACAAATCACTAATAGTTCCCCTATAGGGCCCCCATCGATGTGCGTGACACCGATGGTATTGAAAGGCTTTATATACCTAGGGATATTTGTGACCAGGGTCCAGCACTTATTCATACAGCGAAGCCTCATCCCACAGCTGCATCGCCTCCACGCAGATGCGGAACATTGGCGCACCTTCCCCCCCATCGCTAATGGGTAATGCGGCATTATACAAAATGATGGCCCTTCCAAGACTATTATATGCCTTCCAAAACACCTTATCAGGTAACACAAACCTTCTTGAAACATATTGCTCAATCACTGCTCTGGCAAGGGGGAGTGCAATGTATAGCCCTGCGCAAGTTACAAAGAGGGCTCTCCGAAGGTGGACTAGCAATCCTGGACATTAAAAACTACTATTGGGCCTCACAACCTCTGATGGTTTACGACTAGGTATACAGACCGGAGTGAGCCGGCTTATAGGGTCGACCGAGAAGCCATGCCTGCGGGTAATCATGAAATCATTCTATATGCTCGCTAAATGGAAATAGTGATACCAACACGTACTGAGACGGTGGTAAGGAGCTGGACTGAATCCAATCAATACCTGGGATGGCAATCTACATTTACAGCCATGACCCCACTCTAGCATAGCGACCAGCTGGGGGAAGTGCCCGGACTGCAAGGGTTTACACAGTGGGCAAAGATAGGAATTGAGCACCTGAGAGATGTATGGAGAAACGTCTCGCTGCTCCTCTTTGAGGCCGTTAGTCAGGAGTTTGACCTCTCCCCCACGAAGAGACTGTGTATTGCCAGCTCAGACACGCCCTTAGGAAGCATATCCGAGAAGGCACACACCTCCCTGACTTTTTCCCCGCTGGTGGACAGATTGCTGGCTGACCCCATCCCATAACAAGCATTGAAAATGCAATAGGCCTCGCCTTTTATTAAGTTAAAGCCATTTGCTTTTCTATATAATACCATTAGCAAAGCAAATGCTTTAACTTAATAAAAGGCGAGGCCTAATGCATTTTCAATGCTTGTTTTAAAGGGGGCCTCAAAACGGGTCTCTATTGAGCTCTTTTTTTTTTGTCCTGGCACAGGCGGTCCCTCCCCCCCCCCCCCCCCCCCCCCGGACTGTAGTGACAGCAGGCACATAGATGTGCGCTGCCTACACTGCTCGCTTCCCACTAGTGGAGAAGTTATGGCAGACGTCATGCCAGGTGAGCGTTGTAGGGGAAGGGAAATCCCTCAGAGAGTCCTTTTCTCTTTGGATTTCCCTTCTCTTTTTGAAACTCGGGAGCAGCAACATTGTCCTGGGGTCACCAGGGCTTTAAGTGGAAGCTTTTTCAATATTATATACAAGCCATAGTTGTTGCTTATTGATCTTATGCAACTAACAACTATTGACAAACCAATAGTCCTGACTTGTTGTAGGTATGATGTTGCTTGTTGTTTCATATACCTGGATGCAATGACAGAAACGGCAAAATACAAGTCGGGCACCACACTATGCTAAACACAGATTTTTAGCTTACGGTTTTTAAGCCATGCCCTTAATTGCATTGGCCACTCCCCTTTGAGAGACCCCCACCCAGTTTTTTCATCCCATTTAAGCCCTGCCAGTATTGCAACCCGTGTCCTGCAAACGTTTTTCGATTACAGGGAGCTCTTTCAGCAGTAGAGTTCCTGGTTAATGTGTGTTACACAACACACTAACCTGCTGCTGAGTTGTGCCTTAAGCTGCAGTGTCAGTTGCTTTACCCCCTCTGCCGTGCAAGAACTGCGTGTTATCAGAGGCCGCATTCCATGCAAGTTTAGTGTGAGGAAGCCAGGTTTCGACACTCTCCAGCCATGAAAATCTAGATAAAAATGCTGGAATGCCTAGCCACTCAACAAGCGAAGCATTCATAAAGTGGGAAAATAATAACATTTTCAGGTTTAAGGCCTTCTGGTAGGCAGTGGGTGAGGCAGCATCTGTCTTTGTGGTATAAATTTCCTGAAGGCAACCCCGCAGCGTCCTCTGTGGGGCCGATTCACATAATAATGCATCAGTCTTCGCATTGGAGGCTTACATTAGATTTACGTGGTCTGAGCGCTTCACATCTGATAGTACACAAGTACATCTATGCTATTGGTATTTTTCTGTGCAAACCGCGGTGAATTGCTGGTGCGGCAGACGGGCCTCTGGACTATGCGCTGTTGACCATCATGAAACCGATTGACCATCCCACCCCGCCCACAATGACGTATGAAGGTTTACCATTTATCGTCAGTTTCTGGTACGGCACCAGCTGCAGCTCTTGAGAACAGTGAATTTGCTTGCGTCTACAGTGTGGAAAGTGATCTTATGACTGTTTGTGAATTTATATAATTTACGAGTGTGTAGTTCTTCGCGTTAAAAGGACCACTCACTGTACTGGAATATCCACTTTCCTGCCTTTGCCCTTACAATTATAGCTGCAGACAGCCAGTCATACAGTTGCATTGTCTGCATGTCCCGAACTGCAAACTTTAGAATCATAACATTCTCCCCCAAGCACATTCCTCCAGGTAAGACCTGGCTAATCTAGTGCACGAGAAATACTGTGGGTCCGTGCTAAATTTGCAACCAGTTTGGCAGCAATGTTTGCTGCAGTTCCAAGGAACTCATTATTTGAAGTTTGTTCTTTACCTAGTTGTAACAGACACCAAAATATGCGTTAAAAGGTTTGTCACACTTGCTAATGTTTTATTCAAAGCATTTCTGTTGAAATGCACTGGTAGTGTCAAACCACTTGTACGTTGCGGATGGATTTTGGACCACGTGGATGAGTTTTTGTTCATGAAGCAAGAGTAGTTCTGGCGCTGAAGTCTCGCTGAGACCGGTTTGTGGAGCTCTACGTTTTAAGGGTCCGAAGATCAACAAAGCTGTTCACGTTACAGAGGTTCAACCTTGTAAGGAGCTAACAGACTAAGGTTCCGTGGCAAGAAGCGCTAAGCGTGGGCACCGGCACACTGTCTTTGGTACCGGTGAGGGAAAGTAAACGCCCTCAAACCTTTCTGGGCCACTAGGCGCTCCGTACCGTCCTCTGCTTTCGTTTGCTGGCTTTGCCTACCGTTACAGGCACCTGTCATTAAAACAAAAAAGGGACTGCTGCGTAGATCTGGGAATGTGACCGTACTAAAATAGCGGTTACGTTTGTTTTTCCAGCCATTGAAACTTAACAGCTCCTTTGAGAGGCATGCCACAAGACTCAGACAGCAACGACCAGAGCTACAGCAGCAGCTCCCCTCCACCCAGCAACAGACAGGTACCGCTTCCCTCGACCCAAAACCTCACCGGTACCGCACGCCTCCTCCCTGAATCAGAGACCGCCTCACTCTGTCAGATACAAGCAGCTCCCCTCCACCCAGCACCAGACAATTACCTCGCTCGCCTCCTCCCAGAAACCTGGCTACCTGACTCTCCATGTCCAGCGACAAACAGGCACGAGCAAACACAACTTCAATCCGTCCAGCGACAAACGGGCAAACACGACTTCACTGCTTCACTCTTTTAGAGCCGTCCCAGTTGGACTGGCTCGCGAGCCGTGCCAGTTGGACTGTCTCGCATGACTAGTTTCTTATCTTTATGGGGCCATGTGTTTGGCCCCATAAAGATAAAAAAAACTTTTACGCCAGCAGTAAGTCGGGGCAGCCAGTCCAACTGGGACGGCTCTAAAAATGGCTGGCCACCGTTTAGCATAAACGGTGACGCCAGCCAATGGAAAGGAGGGGCGGGGCTTAAACCCACTAGAGAAATCTAACCTAAAACATTAATTCTCGCCAGCGACACTGCGCATGTCTGCGCAGTCTTACGCCAGGTGAGACTAAAAAGGTATATCGGTGATCTACTGAAAACTGATTAACAACTCTCCCTGACCTGATGGGACAACCCAGACACACTTGGATGGAAGATGTTGGTGATATTGATGATGAGGAATGGGTGGAAGCCCTGCAAGGCCCCCGAAACAGCGATCTGAGCTAGATTTAGGCTAATACAGCTGAAGGTCCTACATCACTCGTATTATTCATGAATCCTGCTGCATAGATTAGGAAAAGTGTAGACACTACAGTGTGTAAGAGGATGTACACAGGAGGGGTCCTTCTGCCATTTCCTCTGGGACTGCCCGGTGATACAAGGGTATTGGAGGGTGGTGACAGACCAGGGCTTTTGGGGGGTGAGAGTACCCATCAGCGCAAAGTGCGTAATGTTATTGATCCAGGGAGAGGAAGAGTGACCAGGACATACTACGATATGGCTGGCAGTAGCAACAGGGGTGGCAAAAAAGAAATTTAGCATGGGAATGGGGGGGGGGGGGCCTCACACCCTCCAACGGTAGCAGTGGGAAGCTGATATGTACTGGTGGCAGAGGAAGTGATCTACAAGGCAAGAGGTAACCCAGAAAATGGGAGAAAATACGGTCCCCGTGGAGGAATTACAGAGGAACAACAAACAACATTGGGGTCATGAGGTACCCGGGGAAAGCAAACAAGACACTCCATAACAAAACAGAGACACAAGGGGTATTCCCGTACACGTACGAATTGGAGGGGCTACGAGGGAGGACTGAGACTCCCTTGCTCACCATGTAAGACCACTCCCATGGGGAAAACAACCTGTGAAAACGGGAGGCGTGGCTTGTACTAAACGTTCAGCTGTATACTGTATGATGAATCTGGTTAATAAAAAGATATTATAAAAATAGGAGTTATCATTCGGGTTTTTGGTGCATTCCGCTCTAAAATTCCCAAGTCTTGGTTTTTTTTTCTGAGCATTCCCCCCCCCCCCCTCCCCTCCTCCTCCTCCCATAACTGTTGACAGCGCTGACTTTTTAGCCATCCGGCTCTTGCCTCAGCTTGCTGTTTCCGAGCGTAAACGCTGAACGTGATATCCTCTCAGACGTGAATTACGTGCCTAAAACGGCTGCTCTATTTACTGCACCTTTTTTCTTGTCAAAGTGATTTTCACCCCCAAGTGATTACGAATAATCACTGCATTGACAACCATGAGACCCCGTCAGACTTCTTTTATTGGAATCTGCTGTCGTCAACAGCTCTGGGGGAGGGCAGGGCGGGGAGAGAAGAAAGCAACCAGAAATAAACTGTTCAGCCATGTCATTGTTTTGTTTCGTGCCTGTTAGGTTGTGCCTGCCGGGATTAATGGTTGAAAGGTTATTCGCTTCGTGAGGCGGAATAGAGTGCCCTTTTCCCAGTAAGAGCACAGGAAAACGTCGAGCTTTCTGTTTTTAATATTGAACCTCCAGCTTTCAGCTGCTTTCTGTACACAGTGAAAAATGCTTTTAGACGTTAATTTCGAGAAACAAAAATATGGAAACAGTTAAGTCAGCCGAGCGAGCCAGTTGCTAGAAAAAAACGAAAACTCCCACTCATGTGTCAGGAAAATACACGTCATCTAAACACCTCATCTAGTAACCTAGAAAAACACTGCTCAGCAGCTAATTAAACTACTAATTATACCCCACGGAGGCACCCTCGGAGCTGGTTATTCATTTGTCATGACGGGTGTTGTCATAAATACCTCGCAGATTCCGACTGGCTGGAGTCATAGTGTTGCCACATTTTTTATGAATTGCAGTTTCTCCCATTCCCATTGCACAGAGAGCACACAGAACTTGTAAAACGAGACCGGTCCAGCGAACCAAGGGGCATATTATCAAGCCAGGCGATAAAATTATCGCCGCTTTAGCGGCAGAAAACTGCAGCTAAAACGGCGATAATGGGCTTGATAATATGCTCTATGGAATTCCAATTGAAGCCCATGTTACATGTGAAGGACATCTAACATGGGCTTCAATTGGAATTCCATAGAGCATATTATCAAGCCCATTATCGCCGTTTTAGCGGCAGTTTTCTGCCGCTAAAGAGGCGATAATTTTATCGCCTGGCTTGATAATATGCCCCATACGCTTGTAGGGCTCGTGATGTGCGCTACAATTTTTTTTCTTCCTCTTCATTAGCGCTTTCTGTGATTTTCGGTCCTGCTTCCAACTCCAGTTGTTGCTGGTTAGCGCTTCAAAACTCGATTTGCCAGAAAGAGGTGCTCTATAAATCTAAGAATTATTTTGCGATCATCTGCGTGGGATCTGTAGCGCCTCGTTGTTTCCGATTACAAAAACATCCACATCGTTTAATTGCAGAGTGTCTGCTAATAAACTGTCAAATACAATTTATTCTGCCTAAACCTTGTGAAGGAAATCAAAAATGAGTTTTTCCAGACAATCGTGATGAACATTTAGACAGTAAATAAGGTAAAATATCGATGTTTGTTTGGAAGTAAATCTCCCTTTCTTCTCCAGACTCGGTGCTCCCAGTGTTTTAGGAAATCTTGCATAACTCAGACCACAGGTCTGAAATTCGACATCCTTGATACTAAATCGGTGCTCTCCCTCCTAAAGACACCGCGGACATCCCTGCTGCTTCCAGGCCACCCACCTTATGTGCCAGCTAGCTTTCTGAGCTCCCAACCGTATCAACCCCGTGTGGCTCTTGAATGCTACATGCACAGCGCTCCTGGGTGGACCCCTGTTAGTGCTTTAATTGTTGTGTTCTCACTTTAGACCGCGCCAGCTGTCTGCCGGGAAACAGCATTGTAGGCAATGCTCCACAGAGCTAATCACTGATTAAAATTGGATGGCTTTGGTGTCATTCTCAGTTGCCTTGCATTTTAATTGTTGCTTTCCTCCCTTTCTGTGTTTGACCCACCCACGTCAGCTTTTTGGTTTCGATGTCTGTGAATTCGTCAATCGACCTGCTCCAAAGGTGGCATTACGTCTAAGAAAATAGAGCCACGATTAGACATGTTAGCTGCATTTTAGCACCCCCTAGTGGTCACTAGAAAAAGCTACATTAGAAATGTGAACTATGCAACATCGATTTTGACAGATATCGAATACTACTGTAAACCAGCATTGGCACAATCAATACTTCCTTGTATGTAAAGGTAAACTCAACAGATGGAATTGTCAATGCTTGTTTTTGTTTGGTGCCAATTTGCTTTGTACTTCTGCAGCTATTGATTTTTCATAGATTCATGTGCTTTTGAATTGTTTCCTCTGGACACAACATACTCAGTATGTTTAAAAAAATGGTATTCAAGAAATACATCTGATGTTTACATTTATTTAGCATATCCCACTCACGGTGCTTCTAGGAGTGCTTCAGATGCCTAAATCAGTCGTTGCCAATAAATGCAGTCTGCGACGTTCCAACCTATGTAGGCTTCTTGGTGACTGGATGCTCACTTTGGGCATGTCTCCACAGTCCAGGCAGACTATGTCTAGGAGTTGCAATAGTTGCTTGAAAAGCTGCAAGGACGTTTGAGCAGGGTCTCTCTATTATATGAAAGATAGTAGTGGAACATTTGCAGTTCGTGTTAGGCGGCAAGGCAACTGGTGTAAATTGGAAAAATGTTTAATTTACAGCTGTCACAGTGGATACATTTTACTTTTAAGAATTTTAAACATTGGTTTGTTTTTAAATAACTGTTTGAGTATGTGGTCGTAGATTGAACATTTATGTCGAGGCATAGATAAGTTGCACTGTGTACGAGTGTGAACTGTTAACAGTATTTGTTATTGTTCCCAAATATATCAATGATTTTTGTTCTTTGGTTTTAAGCATCTCTATACTATTGCTCTGAGACTGGACAGACTGGACTGCTGTCTTAGTAATAGTCTTGTTGGTCCACTTGTTTTATGTAATTTACTCCACTTCTGTTGGGTTTGACAAAAACGTAATCTAAAATGGGGTTGAAAACATGTTATGTTAGTGGGGATGGGGGTGATTTACCACCTCATTGTGATGGTGACTGCTAGAAATGGTGGTCTCTAGTTGGCAATGGTACACACCTTTGTCAAAAAAGGGACCCTTGCTTCTAGTCGGGGAAAGGGGGATACAGTCCTGAATAACCCCTGCTCACCCGCTTGGTCGATTGGCACTAGCAGACAGGCTTATCTCAGAGACAGTGTGTAAAGCATTTGTGAACACATACAGTAACACAGTGAAACACTACAAATGGACACCACACCAGTTTAGAAAAACAGTTCATCTTTATCTAGATTTAACACAAGACCAAACAACAAAAATCCACAATACAGTAAAAAAAATAAGACTGTATGATGGTAGAATTAGCTTAGTTCAATGTAGATGATCTTCAAGTGGCTCCCCACCGAAACAAGAAGGACAGTCACCCAGGCCCTCTTCAGCAGCGGACTGGACTACGGAAATGCACTCTACGCAGGAGCCCCGGCCAAACTCCTGAAGCGGCTTCAACGCATCCAGAACGCCTCCGCACGCCTGATCCTCGACGTCCCTCGCCGCAGCCACATCACACCCCACCTGAGAGACCTACACTGGCTCCCTGTCAACAAGAGAATAACCTTCAAATTCCTCACCCACGCACACAAGGCACTCCACAACACCGGACCAACGTACCTCAACAGCCGACTCAGCCTCTACACCCCCATCCGCCAGCTCCGCTCGGCAGACCGTGCCCTCACCACCGTCCCCCGCATCCGAAGAGTGAGGCAGATCATTCTCCCACCTCGCAGCCAAGACATGGAACACCCTCCCAATCCGCCTGCTGCAGACCGAAGACCTTCTGATCTTCAGAAGACTTCTCAAGACCTGACTCTTCGAATAGTAGCAGCTAACCCCACCCTCTAGCGCCCTGAGAACCTCGCGGGTATGTAGTGCGCTTTACAAATGCCATGATTGATTTGATTGATTGATTGATTGATTGATAAATGCAACACTTTACTCTCAAAGTACCTTGGATGCATAACGCAAAACAAAAGGGTCGCAGGGATGCGTCGGTTCCATACTGCAGCGCAGGGGAGGTGATGCGTCGGTTCCTTACCGGAGAGGAGGTGATGCGTCGGTTTCTTACTGCGTTCCGGTTTAGATGCAACAAGATGGTACCTCGATGCGATGCGACGATCCGGTGCGATGAGACAAAATGGCGTATTTGATGAGATGCGTGCACGCCGGATGGCCGTGCAGCGAAAACGATGTTCTGGAGCCGCGACAGGCCCCGCGACACGCTTCTCCGGTGATGAGACGGTAAGCTTCTCCAGTGGTGCGACACGCCTTGTCGGCGTTGCGACAGCGAACAGCTGCGGCGGCGACACGTTTCTTCAGCGATGCAACTGCTGCGGCGGAGACATGCTTCTTCCTCGTTGCGTCGCGCTTCCAGCTCCCAGCGACACAGTCTCCAGAGGGCCTAAAACAACAGCAGGTACCTCACTGCAGGTAGAATTCCCAGCAAGGGAATTCAGGAGGAGCTGGTGGTGAAGTCTTTGTGTCCCTGAGACTTCAGAACAGGAGGCAAGCTCAACTTCAAGCCCTTGGAGATCTTCTTCAATATAGTAAAAGTACACAGAAAGTTCCTTTTCTCCTTTCTTTGGCAATAAGAAATCCCTGAAGGCCAACGCCAAACACTCACCAGCGCAGGGGCAGCCTCCTCCTTCAGTTTCCTTGGTTTCTCCCCTCAGCAAAGGTTCGTCTTGATTCCCAGAAGTGATTCAAAGTTCTGGGGTCTGGGCCCCAACATTTATTCTGCAAAATCCTTTGTTCTCTGAAGGCAGAGAGTGTCTGTGCCCAGCCAAAACCAGCTCTGTCCTCCCTTGGTGCAGCTTCCTGGCAGGAGGTGGAGACAGCATTGTTGAAAGCAGACCTGGCCCAGGTAGCTGAAAGGAAGTCTCCTCCCCCTACTCTCTATTCTATGAAGGCTCAGGCAAGTGAAAGGAAATCTCCTCCCCCTACTCTCTATTCAACACAGGTCCTATTCAGCCCAGCCCTGACCCATCAGACTGCTGGAGCCAAGGCCCTCTCCAGCCCCCTGTCACTCACAAACCAGACATGGAATACACAAACCTAGCAGAGGCATGCTGAATGGTTAGGCAAGAAAATACCTACTTTCTAAAAGTGGTATTTTCAAACACAGAATGTAAAAATCACCCACACTAAAATATGTATTTTAACATTCTGAGTTCAGGCATACTAAACTTTATCTTCCTATCCTGTTCCTAGGGTCAGTTAGGATTATAACATGTTATAATCAAACTGTCCATTCTGGCCTATTGGAACAGATAGCCTTGCAATAGTGAAAAACAAAATTGGCTGTAATTCACCATCATGACATACAAAAACAATGAATCGTTCCCGAGCAAAAGCAAATCAGTGTCCAAAGTAAGAGTAACAGTTTTTCAAGAACAAAGTCCAATCTGTATGTGTAAGAAAATGTTCTTCTTTATTGTCTCAGTTGTCAGGATCTCCCCTCATAAGCTTTACATGATAGGTCATGCTTACAAACAGACCAGAGATGTTTGCAGCCAACACGTGTTTCGTCTTAGGATAAATGGCCCAAACGACTTCCTCGGGGCTACAAAATGATGACAAAGAATACTATTCAGACAATATAACGTTAACGTCCTAATGTTTCACCTATCTGGTGTTACTGCCAATTAGGAATTAATGTGACTAGCAATGATATATTGTCTGAATAGTATTGTTTTTGTATTTATCTTCTGCTGCCTGCCGTAGCGGAGGATTTTGGGATATTGGTGGCTGTTTCCCTTTCTGTTCCCTGGAGCATTTCCTTGTCTTACCTTCTACTTACACCAATATTGATATTGCGCAAATGTAACCTAGCCACGGCTCAAAGTCTCATCACTATCATGACATGCCACACACATCAGGGCATGTCCTACCTTTTACATACAATGCACACTGCCCTAGGGCCTACCTTAAGGGTGACTAGCATGTAGAAAAGGGAAGGTTTAGGGACTGGCAAGTGGTTGCACTTGCCAAGTCGACATGGCAGTCCCAGACTGCACACAGGCTCTGCAATGGCGGGCCTGAGCCATATTTTACAAGCTGCTTCTGTGGGTGGCACAACCAGTGCAGCATTTGATTTACAGGCCCTGGCACACATGGTGCACTGTACTAGGGTCTGACAAGTAAATCAAATAAGCCAATCATGGAGTCACTAATCCATTACAACAATTTGCAATAGGGAGCACTTGCACTTTGGCACTAAATAGCAGTGGCAAAGTGCCCAAAGCATCTAGACCAGCAAAAACATAGCAAACCTACAGGAGGCAACAGTAAAAAATGGAAGGTAGACCCACGCCAATGGTGCCAGGCCTAACACGTGTCCCCTCCAGCTGAAATGTGGGGAGAACTACCCTACCTCTTGGGAGTTCTCTTCACTAAGGCGGAAAAATCTGGACAGACCATCAGCATTGGCGTGTTCTGTACCAGGGCGGTTTTCCACCATGAAGTCCATCCCCTATAGGGAAATGGACCACCTCAACAGCTTTGGATTCTCACCCCTCATCTGCATCAACCATCTGAGGGGCCTGTGGTCTGTCTGAACCCAGAAGTGAGTCCCCAACAAGTATGGTCTCAACTTCTTCAGTGCCCAGACCACAGCAAATGCCTCCTGCTCAATTGCACTCCACCTCTGTTCCTGTGGAAGTAACTTCCTACTGATGAAGGCTACAGGTTGGTCTAGGCCCTCCTCATTTATCTGTGAAAGTACAGCCCCTACACCTTGCTCTGAAGCGTCTGTCTGCACAATGAATTCTTTAGAGAAGTTGGGCACCTAAAGCACGGGCGCCGTGCACATGGCAGTCTTCAGGGCATCAAAAGCCTTTTGACAGGTGTCAGTCCAGTTCACTTTCTTGGGCTGCTTCCTGGAAGTCTGCTCTGTCAAGGGTGCAACAATGCTGCCATACCCCTTGACAAACCTCCTGTAGTGCCCTGTGAGTCCTAACAAGGCTCTCACCGCTGTCTGGGTCTTGGGGGTTCCCAAGCCAGGATGGTATCAATCTTGGGCTGTAGGGGCGCCACCTGGCCACTCCCATACTGGTGTCCCAAGTACACCACAGAACCCTGCCTGATCTGGCACTTACTCGCCTTGATCGTGAGGCCTGCCCTCCGCAGCGCCATCAACACTTCCCAGAGGTTGCGCAGATGTTCTTCCCAACTGGCTCTGAACACTGCGATGTCATCCAGGTAGGCGGCACTGAAATCTTCCAGTCCAGCCAACACTTGGTTGACCAACCTCTGAAAGGTGGCAGGGGCATTCTTCATCCCAAAGGGCATAACCCGGAATTGGTAGTGCCCATCTGGTGTGGAGAATGCTGACCTCTCTTTGGCCCCATCAGTTAAGGCGATCTGCCAGGACCCAGCTGTTAAGTCAAACGTACTGAGGTACCGGGCAGCCCCTAACCGATCAATGAGCTCATCAGCTCTGGGGATGGGGTGCGAGTCAGTCCTGGTGACTGAATTGAACCCTCGGTAGTCCACACAGAACCAGAGTTCTGGCGTGGCACCCGGTGCGGCAGCCTTTGGGACCAAGACCACTGGGCTGGCCCAAGGACTGTTAGAGGACTCAATCACCCCTTACGCTAGCATCTTGGAGACCTCCTCCTTGATGCAGGCTCTGACCCTGTCAGTCACTCTGTAAGTTTTGTGTTTTACAGGAGGACTGTCCCCAGTGTCCACATCATGGACACACCAAACAGTGACACTAGGAGTCGGGGAGGACAGATCAGGAAACTGTCCCAACAGTTGGCAACAGTCATCTTGCTGCTCAGGGGTCAGGGAGGTAGAGAGGTTTACACCCTCCACTGACCCATATTGCTCTGTTGCAGACAGGAGGTATGTAAGAGGCTCAGTCTCCTCCTCCATTCTATCATCTGTCGCTAGGAGCATGCCCACTTCGGACCTCTCCAAGTGGGCTTCAGGCGGTTTACATGCAGGACCCGCAAAGGGTTCCTAGGACACCGCAAGTCCACCAAGTAGGTGACATCACTCTTGTGCTCCACCACCTCAAATGGTCCGGTCCACTTATCCTGGAGCGCACAAGGCTCCACGGGGGCCATGACCCACACTTTCTGACCAGACTGAAACTAGATCAGAGTGGCATTCTGATCGTACCACTGTTTCATCTCCTCCTAGCTGGCTTCTAGATGCACCTGAGCGAGTTGTCTGAAACGCCTAGTTTTGTTCCTGAAGGCCAGCATGTAGTTGTATACATCCTGGGGAGGTTTACTGGGAGCTTTCTCCCAGCCTTCTTTTACCAAACTCAGAGGTCCTCTTGCAGGGTGACCATACAGCAGTTCAAAGGGGCTGAACCCTAAGGACTTCTGTGGAGCCTCTCTGTAAGCAAACAGAAGGCATGGCAAGAGGACGTATCACTTATGCCTCATAGGTTCCTCAAGACCCATAATCGTGCCTTTTAGGGTCCGGTTGAATCTCTCAACCAGTTCATTACCTTGGGGGTGGTAAGGAGTGGTGAACTTGTAGGTTACACCACACTCATGCCACAGGGACTTCATATACTTGGATATGAAGTTGGTACCACGGTCTGACACCACCTCTCTGGAGAACCCCACACGGGAGAAAATCCCCATCAATGCACAACCCACCACGGGGGCCGTCACTGACCGGAGAGGGATGGCTTCCAGGTACCGGGTGGCATGGTCTACCAAGACCTGGATGAACCTGTTGCCCATGTCTGTCTTGGGATCCAGAGGCCCCACAATGTCAATGCCCACCCTTTCAAAGGGGGTGCTGACCTCAGGGAACGGCTGGAGAGGAGCCTTTTGCTTCCTTCCACTATTAATACTTGCCTGGCAAGTCTGACAGGTCCTGCAATGAGTATCCGAACTCTTGTGCATTCAGGGCCAATAAAAGTGGGTGACAAGCCTTTCAAATGTCTTGTCCTGCCCCAAATGTCCTGCTAAAGACACATCATGAGCCAGCCCCAGTAGAAAGGCTCTGAAGAGCTGGGGTACCACCAGCACACTGGCTGACCCAGGCTCAGCAACCTTAGGCTCGCTATACAGGAGACCATTCTCCCAGTAGATCCAATGTGATCCAGACTGGTCACCTGCTGCCTGGTTTGTGGCCTGTTGCCGCAAACCCACAAGAGAAGGGCACTTCCTCTGCTCCTCGCAGAACTCTTTCCTGGAGGGTCGTCCTTCCTGCTGCCAATGGGTCAGCTCAGACAGGTCCCCCAGTTCAGCTACTTGCTCCCCTGTAGGTTCCAGGGCATCCCCCTCAAGGTCTGCCTCCTCCTGGACCGTGTGAACTTTGGGGGCTGGTTTCCCACGCCCCCTACCCCTTCTCTTTAAGGTAGGCACCTGGGCCACTCTTCCAGGCTCCAGATCCTCTTGAATACCCTTACTGGCTGCCATTGACCGAGTGGTCGCACACGCCCACTCTGGCAAACCCAACATCTCCAAATGAGCTCTTCACTCCACCTTAGCCCAAGGAAAGCTTTCCAAATCATTGCCTAGCAGACAGTCCACAGTCATGGCCGGCCTCACAGCTACTTGAAAGGTACAAGAGACCCGCCCCCACCACTCAAAGGGAACCTCAGTTTTTCTCTGTGTTGTCAGCGGCAACGACAGGGTAAAATACATTGGGGATCGTCTGCTCTTCAGACACCAGCCGACAACTGACAGCTGTCACACCGGCTCTGGTGTCTCTCAGAGCCTCCACCCTTTGGCCATTGATGGTCACCCACTGCCTGTATTTCTTAGTGTTATCAGGCAGCTGGGTTTTGGGGACCACCTCAGTGTCCTAAAGAGACTAGGGACATCGATGCGGGACCCCACCCACCTTGGGCACCCATCTTCTCTCCCAGGGTTACACTAGTCATCTGCTTGGGGCCGTGCACCAGTGGGTGCTTTTTTAGGTCTCGCCTGACCCAGCGCATGCGCTGGTCTGGCGAGACTTATTGAGAGGGCTCCAAAAAGTGCTACCAGGCCAGCCTAGAGCTACAGTGCATGTGCACGGGCGCGCGCGCAGCACTTTACCGCTATTGCTTTCACTTTCGCGGCCACATGGCCGCGTTGATGTTTGATCGTGATCGCGATCACTTTCACTTTCACTTTCGTGGCCGCACGGCCGCTTTGCATAGCCAATAGGTCTCGCTTTTGGGACCTTATAAGTATTTAGTTATGCAACTGTTACGTGCCTAAACACTTATAAGGTCCCAAAGGCGAGACCTATTGGCTATGTCAATGCTTGTTACCTTTGTTGGGACACTGAGGCTCCCAGAAGAAGTGGCCCACCTGACCCCAACCAAATATCTCTTGGGACCCCTCTGAACAGGCTTATCTGTCAGGGCCTCTGACGACTTCTCAAGGGGAGGCTGGGATCCCTTCCCTTGGATCCCTTGGGGATTACTTTGGGGACCTTTCTGGAATTCATTCTGTTCACCCTTGTCCACCCCCCCACCCCCACTCTTCTGCTGGGGACCCTGCCCACCTTTGTCAAAGTCTCCCACATGTCCCTGGTGGACCCGGGTACTAACCCAGCGGTCCGCCTCCTCAGCAAGCTTCCTAGGGATAGTCACCTTACTATCAATCGGGTGCTGGCGTAGCCCTGGATAACCATTACTGGACAAGTGCTCCCATGCAATCAAATTATAGAGCCCTTCAAAATAATCCACTTTGCTACCCTTCACCCAACCATCCAATGCTCTGCCAAAAAAAGACACTTATTCCACCCAAGTACTTGAATCCAGTTTCTTACAATTCCTAAACCTTTGTCTTTAAAGCTCTGGGGTAAACCCATACCTGGTCATTTAGGCTTCCTTCATGTGGACATAGGAATTCTGATCCTCAGAGGGCAAGTCTAACAATGTGTCCGGCCCATCACTGAGAAACCGCCCCCACAACCCCGCTCCCCAATCCTTCTCAGGGACCCGGAAGGAGGTCATTGCTACCTCATAGGCCTTAAACCATTGCCCAGTATCTTCATTCTTGTGGAACTCCTTAATGACATCTTTGAGGATGAATACTCTTGTTTCTACAGACACGGATGGTGTGCTGCCACCAGAAGGAGTAATTTCTAAACTCTTGGCTTTCTATTCCTACTCCCTCAACATTCTCTCATGCTCTAAATGCATTCTCTTCTCTTCCAAGGCTAACTTCTTATTCTCCAACTCCATCTGACCACCCAGCTTGAGCTTGGCTAGCTCCAACTTATGCATTCTATCACTCTCCCTGTCTTCCAGCTCTTCTGGGGACAGGCCCTTTGAAGAAACACTGCTGCCTGGCCTGGAATGTACTTTCTCCCCGGTCAGGCCCAATGGCCCATCCAGCTGCCCATCTGTATTCTCTGCTTCCTCCCTAGGCTTTTCAGGATGCTCAGTAGCATCTCTAGATTCCAACCAGGCCCTCCGCGCCTTTTGGAACTGTTCCTTCCTGGTGATGCCTTTCACAGGGATTTTACATCCTTTTACAGACGGTTTTAAGCTGTGGCACAGAGTAGGTATCCACCCTCTCTTCAAACTGTAGATCCATAGATTCATTGGATGCTGCTTTGGTCATCGTGGCAAGAATTGGCAGTTCTTAGCAAAAATAGAAGTCCCAAGGAAAAAATTCTACCAAAATGTATGTGGTCGCGTTATGGTCTGCACTCACTAGTAGTGTACACCAATCACTGTATATGAGTCACAAATGCAAGTCCAAATCCTCACTGCTGACGACCAATGTTAGAAATATGGGTCTCTAGTTGGCAATGGTATAAACCTTTGTCCAAATATAGGGACCCTTGCTTCTAGACAGGGAAAGGGGGATATAGTCCTGAATAACCCCTGCTCACCCCCTTGGTAGCTTGGCACGAGCTGACAGGCTTATCTCAGAGGCAGAAAGCATTTGTGAACACATACAGTAACACAGTGAAACACTACAAATGGACACCACACCAGTTTAGAAAAATAGTTAATCTTTATCTAGATTTAACACAAGACCAAACGACAAAAATCCATAATACAGTAAAAAATAAGACTTTAGGATGGTAGAATTAGCTTAGTTTAATGTAGATGGTAAGTCCAACACTTTACTCTTAAAGTACCCTGGATGTGTAAAGCAAAACACACAAAAGGATCGCAAGGAAGGTGCTGCATCGGTTCCGTGCTTCGGGGGAGGTGATGCGTCTGTTCGTTACTGCATTTCAGTGAAGATGCGACAAGTTGGCACCTCAATGCGATGCGACGATCCTGTGCGATGCGACAAAATGGCTTCTTTGATGCGATGCGACAACGTTGGATGTGATGCGTGCACGCCGGACAGCCGTGCTGTGAAATCGATGTTCTGGAGCCGCAACAGGCCCTGCAGCATGCTTCTCCGGTGATGTGATAGCGACCTCAGCGGTGGCAGCACGCTTCTCTGGTGGTGCAGCACGCTTCGTTGGCGATGCGACGGCGAACAGCTGCGGAGGCGACGCGCTTCTTTGGCGATGTGACGGCAACTGCTGCGGCGCCAACACGCTTCTTCCTCGTTTCGTCGTGCTTCCAGCTCCCAGCAACATGCAGTCTGCAGAGGGCCCAAAAAAACAGCAGGCACCTCACTGCAGGTAGAATTCCCAGCAAGTGAATTCAGGGGGAGCTGGTTGTGAAGTCTTTGTGTCCCTGAGACTTCAGAACAGGAGGCAAGCTCAACTTCAAGCCCTTGGAGATCTTCCGCAAGATAGTAAAAGTACACACACAGTTCCTTTTCTCCTTTCTTTGGCAATAAGTAACCTCTGAAAGCCAACCCCAAACAGTCACCAGCGCAGGGGCAGTCTCCTCCTTCAGTTTCCTTGGTTTCTATCCTCAGCAAAGGGTTGTCTAGATTCCCAGAAGTGATCTAAAGTTCTGGGGTCTGGGCCCCATTTTAATACTGCAAAATCCTTTGTTCTCTGAAGGCAGAGTGTCTGTGCCCAGCCAAAACCAGTTCTGTCCTCCCTGGTGCAGCTTTCTGGCAGGAGGTGGAGACAGCATTGTTTAAAGCAGACCTGGCCCAGGTAGCTGAAAGGAAGTCTCCTCCCCTACTCTCAATTCTATGAAGGCCCAGGCAAGAGAAAGGAAATCTCCTCCTCCCTACTCTATTCAATGCAGGTCCTATTCAGCCCAGCCCTGACCCATCAGACTGCTGGAGCCAAGGCCCTCTCCAGCCCCCTGTCACTCACAAACCAGACATGGAATACACAAACCTAGCAGAGGCATGCTGGATGGTTAGGCAAGAAAATACCTACTTTCTAAAAGTGGTATTTTCAAATACAGAATGTAAAAATCACCCACACTAAAGGATGTATTTTAACATTATGAGTTCAGGCATACTAAACTTTATCTTCCTATCCTGTTCTCCTAGGGTCAGTTAGGATTATAAGATGTTATAATCAAACGGCCCATTATGGCCTATGGGAACAGATAGCCTTGCAATAGTGAAAAACAAAATTGGCTGTAATTCACTATCAAGACATGCCACACACATCAGGGCATGTCCTACCTTTCACATACAATAAACCCTGCCCTTGGGCCTACCTTAGGGGTGACTAACATGTAGAAAAGGGAAGGTTTAGGGACTGGCAAGTGGGTGCACTTGCCAAATCGAAATGGCAGTCCCAGACTGTACACAGGCTCTGCAATGGCAGGCCTGAGCCATATTTTTTACGAGCTGCTTCTGTGGGTGGCACAACCAGTGCTGCAGGCCCACCAGCAGAATTTGATTTACAGGCCCTGGGCACAGATGGTGCACTGTGCTAGGGTCAGACAAGTAAATCAAATAAGCCAATCATGGAGTCACTAATCCATTACAACAATTTACAATAGGGAGCACTTGCACTTTGGCACTGAATAGCAGTGGCAAAGTGCCCAAAGCATCTAGACCAGCAAAAACATAGCAAACCTACAGGCGGCAACAGTAAAAAATGGAAGGGAGACCCACGCCAATGGTGCCAGGTCTAACAGTGACCATTTTACATGGATTTACAAGAGGATATAGTGGGCTTGATATTTCCCCCTATACTGGGTTAAACTTACCATTTGGACCACCAACGGAAGAGAGTACAATATTGGCATTGGTAATTTAATGAGCAGCTGAGATCTTGGACCTACAACTGCCCTCTGCTGTGGTTAAGATAAATATCCTTATGGAAATCTTAAACCATGGGGCAGCCTACCAGAGACCTTGCTCCCTTTAAATGCGTTCCTCACTGACATCTTAATAGGCGTCTTGTCAAGGCGCCGTTCTTGCCCATCAGTAAATAGACAGGTGTCCAGACGTCACAGACTGGTGCCTGGTGACCCTGATTTTCTCACTATACATCTTACTACAGAGTCTGGTTCAACCAGTAAGGTGAAACCCCAATTAATTCCCCACAACTTCCCTGGATAGGGAGTCTAAGTGAATTGAGGCCGTCAATAAACACATGTTCTCTTTGACTAGCCTAGCATTGAGATCAGTCGATGAAGTCTGTTCATTGGACTAATATACAAATGCCCTCTGCGACATCGCCAGCAAGACCTTAGGGCCTCACTGGCTCAAACCATTTAGGATGGTCAAGATGCAGCCAGATATGTGATTTGTGCCAGCCTTGAAAACTAATGATTGTCGGGGAATGGCAGTTGGCACCAGTTTCTTCCACCGCGATGCGTGGATGTGCTCAATAGAATTCTCTGGATATGTACAGGGCTCTGTCATGGAAATGCCTTTCGATGGCACCCTGCCAAACATTTTCCACACCAGTTTAGAAAATTCTAAAGCAAGTCATTAGCAGCCAACACGTGTTTCGTCATGCTACATCAAGCATCTTTGACTTCTTCAGGGCTGCAAACACAAATAAAACAATTTGTAAAATATGTATATTCTATCTTATACACTAATAAAACAATTCTTAAAGCCTTTTTACTCAGAAAAGTATCAAAAACCGTGTGTTCAACGATACATAAAGATAACCATCACCCAGTGATAGAAAGTATAAAGTCTTTAAATCCATTCTAAAAAATCAATACACCGAGCGTGTTCAAACACCGTAAAATCATGTCAGCCTAAGAGCAAAAATTGTTAGTTAACGTATAATTGCCAAAATTTATTAATTAAAATATTTGTTAGTCGTTGTTATTATATAATTATAAACATAAAGTCACCTGAAATGTAGTTGCCAAGTTCACAACTTGTACCTTGATCCGTAATATTAAAACAACACACAACTCTCTCTCTGTAAAATCAAAATCAAACATCAAATGTAACCCCCATATAAAATAAGTTCTAATCAAAACAAACAATACCCCATCTCAATAGTCACATATTTTGAGACTATTAAACCACTTCAAAAATTGTTTTCTTTACTCCTGACATAATATTCTGTATTCAATCGATATGTGCGGCTAGCAGTTATCAATCTCATCAAATTTATCCAAACGATGGAAGGTTTCAATTTCTGAAAGTGACACCAAACACAAACCAAGTATAATAAACAACATAAATAATGTTTGCTACGCAAGTACTATTAGATTATTTCATCCACAGTATAAAGCATAGTACCCTTCTATCTTTCTGATATATCCCCAATCTTCCTAGCACATTGCTTGTGCGGTCAAACAGTATAATCGTCGGGCAACGCGTCCGTATAATTGAGTTTCGGTTTCTATAAATAACAACGTGTAATATACAACTAAGGCACACGTTCTAAACGCACATAATATATAGCGCGTATATATAATTATATAATGTACACAGTCTGAAAAGCCAATATTTCCTACTAAGGGACCTCTCAATCAGTTATAAAGTTATCTCACCCCTTTTCCTCCGAGTTCAAGTCCACGTATTCTTATATCTCAGAGCAATATTCCAATCCCAGAGGTAATAATCTAAAACGGAGACCCACAGTTAGTAAGTAAGGCTCCTCAAATAGACATACTAATCAAACAAAAAGTAAGAACCAAAAGAGAACCCTCCCCGACTCACCAAGCATCCATAATCCGTATCCTAATCCAAATGGGAAAACCGGCGTTCTACTCGGGGGCCATGTTGTCCATGCCTTATATGGTGAATTAACACGGGCGCCATCATGAAATGTGCAATTTGTATGTAGCAACCGTCATTTCTACTAAAATTGCGTATTATAAACAAAATAAAGTTTAATTTAGCACTGCTCATATATATCAAAATATTAATTATCAATAGCGTTTAATTTCAAAATTAACACGAGCGTCACCTCGTTTAGTGCGCTTCATAAAGCACAATGCTCCGCCATCTTAATATATCAGACGCAATAACTATCGAGCGTATTAAGTGTATTTGCCCGCGAATGAAACCAGTATGTTAGCTATCAATAAAACTTTTTTTATACTATTCTTGCTTTATAACGTTCACGTGTATAATATAAATAAAATTACATTATATCTCCAATATTGGTGTGAGATCTACGATGAGATCAATATCCCAATTAATTCTCCCATATTACAAAAAATCCTTAAAGATATTCGATAGTGCACGCATGCATCACCGTGTCTGTAGGGCAATGAAACCTCCACCATGTTAAACAAGAGAAAAAAACAAAACATTTTTTTTGATATGGTAAGTTATTCAAAAGAAGAAAGATAGAGTAAAAAGGAAGTAGCGCAATAATATCCACATTCAATAGTATTACCAAATTACTACATCATTTTCCCAGGATGCAAGAAAATAAAGCACTATTAATTAACAGAGATATTAAGAACACTATCATGTGTACACTAGAGTTGTATATCATCTTCGTTAATATTACTCAAACTTGAATCATGCATAAATTGGTAAAGAAAAGTATACTTCCAATATTGATATGTTCAAGTCAAAATCAATATCTCTTCTACATAACTGTGGCTAAAATTACAATCACTTGTATCATTAATAAATGGAGTACCTCTTATTGTAAACATACTAATGTGCATTATCTCGGGCACAACCGAGTACAAAGGTAAATATGATATGCATTATAATACAAAAGAAGAAAAAAGGAAAGAGGAAAAGCTTCCCAGAAATAGAAGCACAGATAAACCTCTTCAATAGTTACAAACAACAATATGTCAATTTATGCATTAAGTACATATTCATCAAAAAATCGTGCGTTTATAGAGATAGTAATAACCTAAATAACTTCCAGTATATCTCACGATAATTTACTGCCCCAAAAAATACTGAAATTCGCTATTTATATTCATCCCCATTTCTACCGCTTTCAATTTCATTATCCAAATCACTTCTCTGCGTGTAAGTAATAACTGTCTATTGCTACTCTCTTATCCTGTTTCACATGATCTATGCCATGGAAGCTGAAAGTATGTTTCTCCTTATTTTCATAGTTTTGTACTGCATGAGCTGCAATATGATAACGTGTAGCTCCATTTTTCCAGGCCCTAAAATGTTCAGTCATCCTATCACGTAGTCTTCTGATGGTGCTCCCCTCTTTAGGGGGCATGATCTAACTCTTTCTCCCAGGCTAGTCTTTCGCCATGTCCAACAGATAGATTCTTTAAAAATGTTAGCATGGCTATGCCCTATCCTTTATTTCTGCTTCACAGACTCTTTCCCTTGCCTCCCCACAACACAGTGAATCTAAGAGGAACACCTGTCCATTCTGTTGCAAAAGGTGTGAGTTTTTCTTTTCAAAGGAACCATAAATGGGTTTCTGGATGTGGAAAGGGGGGTGGGGGGTCACTACTCTCACTATTTCCTTGTGCTGAAAAAGTATGGGTGCCTATAGCCCATCTTGGATGTTCATCGTCTGAATGCCTTCCTGCAGACGACAAATTAAGAATGCTCTCAGCTGCAAGATTCTGTTTGCCCTGGACCCGAGTGACTGGATGGTGTCCTTGTACCTTCATGATATGTATTTTCATATACCCGTCCTGCAGTCCCACAGATGTTACCTTCACTTCAAAGTAGGCTTGGAGCACTTTCAGTGTGCCATGCTCTACTTCAGCCCTACCAGTGCTCCTCGATTGGTCGTAAAAGTCATAGCAGATCTGGCTGCCCATTTTTGGTGGTCAGGGATGCCAGTTTTGCCCTACCACAATGACTGACTTTTAAAGGCGGGCTCGGCACAGTCAGTCATATACCAGATGACGGTGAACCTCCTGACCTAGTTTGAGCTCACTATCATTGAGCCAGAGTCATACCGAACTCCTTCACAAAGGGTTTCTTTCAAATGAGCTGTCCTAGATATGGTATTGTTCAGGGCCTTCTTTCCAGTTACAACCAGTCCAGGACACTGTGGCTGTGATCCCGATATTTCAGCCTCGTTCATAGATGAGGAATCTGTGGTTATAATTATGCAGCAGAACAAATTACTTACCTTCGATAACGCTTCTAATGGTGGATACGACCTTTAACCACAGTTTCCTTATCATCCTCCACCCTCTCAGTTCTATGGAGTGGCCTCTTCTTACCATCTAAAAAGGTCCCAAGTTGGAGATCTTCACACTGGTCTTGAAATTCATTTTATACTTTGTATGAGGACATGGAGTCCAGCCAGAAACTGACTTCAATGTGCAGGAGTGGCACTTATTTCTGTCTTTGCTGAGGGCTGTACGGAGCCAGCCTGGAGCTGCATGGTGCCACTTAGCGCTCAGAGCCTTGCTGGGAAATAAATAAATACAAATAATATCCGGATCCATTGTGGTGCATGGGGTATATTCCAAAGGTGAGGAATCTGATGTTAGATGGAGTATCCACAAGAACAATTGGTACAGAAGGTAAGTACCTTGTTGGGCTTTGTTGAATGGTTAAACCCATTTTTCTCCACTTCTCTTTTTCATTTTTCTACTTAAGCATTTAATGAGGAAGTACATTTTTCTTTCATGGACCTGCTTTGAACTTTACATTTGTTATCCTTTAACTTTGTTGAATAGTTGAGTTGTTAATCCTTGCACCACCCTTCAAGTAAGCGCATGCCCCTGCTTTCACTACCAGTTGCTATATACACGGTAGTCATTGGGCTCTAGCCATCTCTCACATACAACGTTTGATTGGCCTCCCTCTCTTCCCCTGAATACACCCCTTCAGATCACTTGCATCCAAGACTGTCGGGTGGATTTTTTGCTGCAGATTTGTGCAAAAGTCACAAACTATTTAAATATTTTGTTCAAGAGGGTATTTGAATGTTTGTGAACATAAAATAATTTCTTTTATAGTATTCTTCATTCCCTAGGTGACGATGTGCCTGATTGTCTGAAGGGTTAGGGTGTCACTTTATTAGCTTGTTAGATGATACCTCCATTTCGTTAAACTCTTGCATTAAAATGTGTAAATATAACATTTCTTTTTCTAGTCGGAAGAGGAAGCAGTTGAAGGAGAGACAGAAACAGAAGATTTGAAGAAAAGTGCAGATTGGGTATCAGACTGGTCAAGTAGACCTGAAAACATCCCACCAAAGTAAGTGTTTTTTAACTCTTTTTATTGGTAATATCACATAGCACTTATACCATACATGCTTGATAACTGCCACCACGGTATTATTTTCCATCAAATAGCCACCCACCCTCTTACCAGTTGCATAAAACAGCACTATACAGTTATTACTTCTGAAGTAGCTATTTTCTGGGTCTGCTTGTAATTAGCTCAATTTGCTCCTGAATGATTTTCATAGCCTACAGGAGACTCCTCTTGTCTCCAGGGTCCCCATGTTTTCTTGTATTTCTTAGAGCAATTCCAGGCTTCATACACCAGTCCATATACTGCATCCATTTAGCCATTTTAGGAGGTGTCTACTACCACACGTTCTTGTAATATCTCTCTCTGCCACTGTCACAATAAGTTTGTGGAAAATGATCTTTCATTTAGACAGGGTAGCCTCTCCCCATATACCACTTCTAACAGTCTCTGCATCTGGTTATTGACACCCACCCAAAATCTTTGTATGTTTGGGCAGCCCCATAACATACTCGGCAAGATTCCTTCTAAACTGTATCTTATTTATTTTATTTTACAGACTTGTATGTAGCGCAAACTTGACCCGAATCGGGTATCGGAACGCTTTACATAGCACCAGTTGCATTACATGAGGACACATTCATCTTTTGTTAGGCCTGGTGAGATTATGTGATTTGCCCAGAATCACAGGATGTTCACCGTCATTGCCGAGACTCGAACCCAGTTCCCCAGATTCAAGGTCGACCGCCCTAGCCGTTAGGCCAACTCCTCTCCTTTGGGGAAGCCTGCATCGTGCATTTTCTGAAATTTATCCAGCTGTACCTATGTAGGAGTAGGCTGTATGTAGGGTGTTTAATTGAACCAAGTGACACCCTGCCCATATAGCTACTCCTCTGAGCTATCTGTGAGCTTCTCTGCCAATTCTCCATCTTATAAGGGGCATAAGTCATCTTCCTATTTTCCCTGAAGTCTGACCATTGACTTTTTTTTAGATTATTTAGTGCTCTATAAAATAATAATGTGGCATGGCTATGTAAAGTGCAGGCGAGCACTCTAAATTCCAGAGGAGATTACTAAAGAACATTTGTATTATGCAGTTTTTGGAGCACTTGCGACGTGTATGTATTTATAATACTGATTGTCTTCTAATTCGTATTCCTCCTTTAGGTCATCAAATGTCGTGAGTGCTCCCATATCCCGTATGTCGCCCAGCTTAGAGATGCCTATCAAATCCCACTTTGGCACCTCTCTGCCTGCCCAATTTGCCAGATACATGCAACACCCTAGCGTGATCTGAGAAAGAGTATTCTATAAAGTCCGTCGCACCATTCACGCTGGTCCCAGTCATAAACCAGGGCGCATAATGTATTGCGCTAAGCCCCAGGCCTGTTAAACGGCCATTGAAGAGACTCCTGTCACATCAGTTATTCCAAGTTTTTACTACGGACTTTATAGAATACTCTTTCTCAGATCCCGTGATCAGGAATCAACTTAGGAAACCGTCTACTTATCTGGTCTAATACCCTGTGGAATTCTTTTTCTGTTCTGTGGATCGTTTGTTTGCCCTGAAGAAGCCCGTAAGGGTGAAACGCGTTGGCTGTTATGTATAAAATAATGAATAAAAGGATCTGCAACACCATCTAGAGAATGACGTTCATTTCTGTCATCGCCTTCTTTTTGTGTTTTTGAGTTTTTGCATAACAATAAGGAATTGTGGAAGAGCTTTTATAGCAGGTGCCCTTCCAATCAAGGATAACAAGAGATTCCTCCACTATTCTATCTATGAAGATATTTTAATTGGTAGCGTCTCAGTGTTCTGTTTTAAGTAGGTCTCTTTATACCTAGTCACTTGGGTGCCTAGGGTCCCTCCCTCTATACAGTCATTTGACATTTCAGGTTTTGGGACAGTGTCCAAACTGTTAAATAATTTATATTTGTCTTGGACTAATTTATTGTAAGACCCGAGTATGTCCCATACTTTTTTAGGACCTGTCACACCCTGGGGGACTGCTAAAGGTGAGTCCACAAAATATATCCGCATGTCGTCGGCATAAAGTGATATTACGTCTGTCCACTCATGGTCTTATTTCATTCCCCGCATTTCTGCCTCCTGACGTATCCAGCATGTCAGTGGCTCATTTGTCAGAGTGAAAGAGTGTGGACAGTGACCACTCCTGCCTCGTTCTTCTTTTTAATGGGAACATTTGAAACTTCTTCATTGAGCTGTACCCTGGGTTGGTATACTGTAATTTTACCCATGCTAGGTATGTGGGACCAAATCTGACTCTTTCCAGCTCTCTAAGTAGGAACGACCATGTAGCCTAAGCAGGGTATGCCTAGCTGCCCGGTGCGGCATAAAGCCGGACTGATGTGGATGTACAAGTGTTTCTATTACCTGGAATGAGTGATTGGCCAGGACCTTTGTTAACAGTCACATTTTTAGAGGATATGGACATGTATGAGGTGCATTTGTGCTTGCATTTCCCCTTTTTATTGATGAGGACCATACTTGTTAATTATTCATCTGTTGGGAGGTAACAATACCTTTTTGCCCTGTAGAGCAGTTGTTTATATGACAAATAAACCTTCCGGAGAGCTCTTGTATAGTTCTGCTACAGCCCATTGGGACCAGTGACATTCCCGCTCTTAAATTGCATGATTGCCTCCGCTAACTCATCCACTTCCAGGAAATCCCTGTTGTCTGCAGTGAGGGAGGTCACATGCAGATCTTTATTAGAGGAGTCTAGTTCCTTTTGTGAGCTATTCCCCAGAGTGTTACATAAGCTTTTCATGTATTGCTTGAAAACCCTCAGTATTTCCCAGTGGAAGGCCAACAGTTTCTCGGAGGCATTTCTTATATGAACTAATGTATGGTGCTGTTGCTTTGTTTAGGTGATCAAAGCCAAAGGTTTGCTTGCCTTCTCTTCCGCTTCGTACAGTTTATGCCCCCCTTCTGTAGCCTCCCCCTCGACCAGTGCTATATATAATATCTCTATTTTATGCAGACTTAATTTTTTCAGGCTTGGAAGATTATTTATTCTCTGTGCCCAGTAACTCTTTTTGTTGCTCCAATATTTGTTTCCATCTATTTGTTTTGTTTGATGCACTTTTACATAGGATTTGCTGCTAAGGACTGTTGTATACACCTGCCATAATGTAGCTTTCGACTTCTGATCATGTTCGTGTTTTCTGTAACATCGTTTTTTATTGTCGCGACCCAGTGGTCCTTGTGTCACATGACCAGGATAGGCCTGGTAAGAAACACCGCCATTTATCATGTTTCTTATGTTGCCTTCTCTTTTTCACACTAATACATATGACATACATTTGTGTGTGTGACAATGAAGGCTAACGTTCTCTGCATCGGCATTGCTTACCTTCCTACTTCGTACGCACACTGTCACAATACCTTGAACATTTAGTACAAAGGATTACGTTTACTGCACAGATGTCATCATTGTTATTGTTCAGTAGGTGACAATGCTATCCAACTAGAATAAACAATTGCGGCCCGACAGGGGTTTGAAAACTTGCCACTATATACAGAACAACTTCCTTCTTGGGAGAGAGGAGAACTCCGCTGATTCTGCAAAGTCACTACATGCCAGAATTCCAGCTCAGCCGATTCCTGCTTACTAACATGCAGGATGTACAGCTCTACAACAAGACAGACAGTCTGGTGACAATTATCCGAAGGTAATTGGGAATTAGACCACCCAGGCAGGGGTTTGGCAAATCACCCACCCTTGACAAGACTAGGTAGGGAGCGCTAGATAGGAGTACACTATACACAGTACTTGTATGCCCACATATATTCACTGCCTTAGCACAATGGTGGAAATGTTCATCTTTTTCACTATTCCTGTAATAGTAATTACGCATATCTGTTTCATTCTACTCACAATCGCAACACATATTTTATACAAGAATCATAATGCTTCAATAAATATTGAAATGCCTTGCTGAGTATTTCTTGGGTATTTCTTTGGGTATGCATGAGAGTCCAAACAAAGGGGTTCTAGATCTGTTACCACAATTTCTTTGGGGAATCAGGGTTGTAATGTTCTGAGGTTGTACACACACTTGTTATCCTGTAAGGTTAGGGGTGTAGATGGTGCACTGTGGGCTAGTAGAGCTATAGGCCAAAGTATCCTGAGGGTGTGCATAGATTCAGTCTGGCACAATTCTGATCTTTATGTTGTCCAACAAACACATAGTTTTACTGGTTAGGTACAAACCATACAACACCTGCTTTGCTTATCCTGTAGCCCAGCCATTAATTATCCATCCAACCCTTCTTGCCTTCCTTTCCCCCTGGATGATAATCAGTTACATGGAATGATCACAAATACACCTGGCTAAGTAATGTACCCAGGAGCATCTTCTACTGTGTGCGCCAGGAATAAACATAATCGAATTGTAAAATATTACCTTTGTGATCCTGAGAAAAAGGAGTATTGCCTCTCGTCTCTGTCTCTCCTGCAAGACATCCACTAGCCCCGGAGCTTCTTTGGAGTCTCTCAGATTGTTTTCCTCCTTTTTATGTGCGTTTGTGTCCCCATATCTATCAGGTATGCCAGTGCCATTCATTACCAAATTGAAGTCTCCTCCAATCACCAGCAGCGAGTCTGGCATGTTAATTATTTAAGCTTCTATGTCCTCGAGGACCATGTCTTGGAGTCTGGGTGGAATATATACTAAGACTATCGCCATCTTCTCCTCTTCCTGTTCACCCTCCATCACAACCAAACAACTATGGGGTCTGTCTAAGTATGTGTCAGAGCAAATGGTAGTGCTTTTTTAAAGCATTGCTAATGTACTTCTTGAGGCTGTTGTGAGCCCACAATGGTTTATGACTATGTACCCTTCTCTTTCTAAAAACATACATTTGTTTCCTACTAAGCGAGTCTCATGCAGGAGTACTTGATCTGTCCTCTGTCTATTTAGGTACTGTGTAACAATCTCTATTTATTTTATGGCCCACACTATTGACTTTACAGATCAGAATTTCCAAGCTTTCCGTAGGCATAGGTATGTTTACAATTGCACCTATATTTGAATATGGGACCTACTGCTATGTCGGTTCAAACTTAAAACATTTGTGAACTAACCTATCCTCCCGCCACCCCCATTACCTCTTGCTACAGGTTTTATATTTATTTATTTATTTAGTGTTTTGTATAGCGCGAACATGACCCGTGAGGGTATCGGAGCGCTTTACAGCAGTAGTAAGTAATTACATTAATTACAATAATTAACAAAAACAAGTTAGATACAAAAAGGATCATGCAAACATGAGAGAAGAGTCGCTGGGCTGCTGAAACTGCAGAGGCTCTTAGAGAGATTAGGTTAGGAATTTGTCCATTAGGAAGGTCTTCATTTCCTTTTTGAAACTTGATAGGGGAGGTATTCTTCTGATGTAAGACGGCAGTGAGTTCCAGATTCTGTGGGCAGCCCCAGAGAAAGCTCTGTTGTATGTTTTCTTCTTCCGGAAGAGGGGTGGTTTCAACACAAAATCCCTGGCACACCGAGAGTGCCTGTCTCCTCCGGAGACCACGATTTTCTGAGCAAGGTATGCAGGAGACTTGGAGTGTACAGCTTTATGAGTGATACAGGCCTATTTGAGTTGGATTCTAGCTTCGTACGGTAGCCAGTTCAGCTCCTTTAGGTGCGGCGAGATACGATCGTATTTTTTTGAGCCTGTTAGGAGTCTTGCAGCTGTGTAGAGACAGGCTTTTAGGGGAGCTGTAGAGATCTTTGGTAGGCCAGATAAGGTTGAGCATCCGTATTCGGTCCTAAAGCTGACTAGGGCCTGAACTGCTATTTTTTGGTCCGTAGTGTCTAGGAAAGGTTTTAGATTTCTCAGATATCTGAGGTGAAACCTGGCATTTTTGGCCAGAGTGTTTATGTGGGCTCGCATGTTCAGGTTTTTGTCCAGTGCGATTCCTAGCGATTTGGCTGAGTCCACTATGGTCGGGGTCCAGTTCAGCGCGGTGATCAAGTTGGTCCATTCAAGTATGTCAGGGGAGCTTTTCGGAGGGGAGATTAGCAAGAACTCGGTTTTCTGCTCTTCGAGTTTGAGCTGGTTGCTGGCAAGCCAGTGCACAGTCTGTTTCAGAGCATCATTCATTATTTGGACCTCCTCTAGAGAAGAGATTTTGATGTAGACCTGGGTGTCGTCAGCGTACATGTAGATAGAGTTGTTGGCATTGCAAAGGATTTCAGCTAGTGGTTCGAGATAAGGTTAAAGAGAGTTGACCCTTGGGGGGCGCCAATCGTAATTGGGGAAGGGGAGGATAGAATGTGATTAATTAAGAATCTTTTGTAGGAAGGATTTGAACCACTTGAGAACGGTTCCCCCCTAGGCCCATCCTGAGTTCCAGACGTTCTAGAAGCTTTCAATGGTTGACTGTGTCAAACGCCGAGGAAAGATCCAACAGAATTAAGAGACATGTTTTGCCTTGGTCTAGGGCTTGGAGGGCATCATCTACTATGTGGAGAATAGTAGTTTCAGTGCTGTGGGCTGGTCTGAAACCAGATTGGCACTCATCTAGCAAGTTGAAAGTGGCGATGTGTAGGCTAAGTTGTTGTTGCACGCATTTCTCAACTAGTTTCACAAGTAGAGGAATATTAGATATTGGTCTGAAATTGTCTGGTTGAGCAGGGTTTAGCGAGGGTTTTTTTAGAATGGGGGTGACTTGTCCCATTTTTAACGAGTCTGGTATAGACCCTTGCATTAGGGAAGCATTGATTATTGCAGTCCAGATGGGTATGATGAGATGTTTGGCTGCAGATAAACAGTTGGATGGAAGCGGGTCAATGAAGTGGTTGTTCGGTTTAATGGATGATAGAATTTTTGCTATGCTATGCTTGTCATAAAGGTTGAAGGGAATCCAGTGTGCTTGGTTTTTGGGTAATATCTGTGGGGAGTGAGTAGCGCCATTTTGAAGAGTCCCCGCGGGCTGTGGGAGGACGGTAGTGGCAGAGAACATCTCATTACCCAGGGAGTTGATTTTAGCCGAGAAGAAGGAGGAGAATTCATCAGAGCTTATTAGGCATTTGGTTGTTTCTTCAGAGGTTTTAGCCATTTTATTCGATTGTTGTTTTATCAATCGAAAGAGCTTGCGAGGTCTGTTCTTAGCGTTTTCAAGTTCTGCTCTGAAGAATTCTTTTTTTTAATTGCAAATGCTCTTATTGTACGCATTTCTGGTCTTTCTAAGAAGTTTTAGTTGGGGGGAGGAGGGATGTTGTCTCCAATTCCTTTCTATTAGCCGAAGAATTCTCATTTCAGTGTTTGGGCCCCATTGAACCAGGGATTTTTGTCTTTAGTCCGAACTCCTTTTAGTTTAAGCGGGGCTAGTGAGTCAATTATATCCAACATTGTTGAGTTGTAGTGGTCAGTAAGTTTATTGACCGTAGATAGATTGTTGGCAGGGGGGAGATCCGTCTCGCATCACGCTACCAGCTTCTCGGAGTCTAGGCTTTTGGTGTCCCGGATCCATACTTTCGGTTTCACTGGTTGCACTGATGTTTTCCTCGGTGCGCCCAATATTTGGAAGGAAATAGCATGGTTGTCTGACCAGTCGCAAGGAGCAACTGAAGTTAGCCTGACCGCCGTATCCTTTGAGATGATCCAGTCCAGTGTGGCTCCTTAAGAGTGTGTGGGTAGAGTGCAGGCTTGGTTAAGTGATTGGCCATCCAGGAAGTCTTTAAGGATGTTGTTCTGAGCGTCATTGAGGTCATTCCAATGGAGGTTAAAGTCTCCTAGGAATATATCATTGGAGTGTGGGGAGGCATTTGTTACAATGATTTCCATGAGATGGTCAATGAATGGGTCATTTTTACCTGGGGGTGGTAGAAGGTGTGCAGTTTGCATAGTTGGTTTGAGTCGTTACCTATGGAGAGTGTGAGGTATTCGCAGGAGTCAAGAGAGTCAGAGTTACCATGATGCTTGAGGCAGCAGTCACCTGATCCATAGAAAAGAGTTAAATGATTAATACTGCGGCTCTACAGGAGATACAATGCAGTATTTGGGAGTGGTTATAAACATATGTCTAACTCTAGCTTAAACTATGGGCTTCGTTGCATAGTTGTGTTTCCTTCAAACATACGGACAGTATATTCGGCCCCAGTGTGTAAAACATAGCTCATTCTAGCATGCCATAATAAAAGCTCTAAGCAGTACTTTGGTAACATTCCCTCCCGTTCTCCTTAATTTGACTATTCAGTGAGTCACAAGTTCATTGGTTGGTCAGTCTGTTCCATTGTTAGCAGGACCTCTTGTTTATCTGTTCTGTCTTGTCCATCCATTGGTGTAATCCCAGTAGGTATCACAGCATGTATATTGTCAATCTCCTCTCCATCTCCTTTGCTTGAGCTATCTCTGTGTGACCAGTGGACAGATTTTTTTTTTTGAGTGCAACTCACAATATCTTGGTCTTGGTCCAGGTGTTTATGGCATCCAGAGCCTCTCGCCCCTCAACCTTGTGAATCAGCTGGCTTTGTTGAAGCCTTTTCTTTCCTCTAATACATCCTCGTAGGTCATTTCAGGAGAGTAAAGTAAGAGAGTTTTGCAAAGAAGTTGATCCTCAATTTCACCCGGTACATTAGGGTTTATTCTATTTGAAGCACATTAATTTTCTGTTTAACTTCAAGTAATGAGAGTGGCTGCTGAAAAATCTTAACTTTTCAATTCTCATGTGTGATTTACCCTATCAGATAGGCTTCTCTCAGAATCACATCTCTATCTATATTTAAAAAAAACCTAGCTATTATAAGTCTAGTGGGAGCGCCCTTTGTGATATCTGTCACGTAGCATGGAAACAGCCTTTCTGGAGGTATCCAAGACGTAAACCAAGTTGTTCGAAAGCACTCCATTCTTGTTCCCGTTACTCCTTCCGGTATCCCCACCACTTCTCTGAGGCCTTCCTTCCGCATCTTCCACACTTACTGTGTTCAAGTCTCTTGGTTGTCTCCATCAGTTGAGTAACATTTCTTCACGTTGTTTGGATTGTATCTTCAGCTGTAGGTATTCTACCTTCTACCTCTGTCCCCCTCTCAGCTGTCTTTCGTGTGTTTTGCTCCCGGGGAAGACAACAATACAGATTCCTCCATCTTGACGTTCAGCAAGGATTTTGATTCATTTATTGTCTGCAGGATCTTCGGGGCTGAGGGAACCTCTTCTGCCATGTTACTGGTGCGTTTGTATTTGTTTTCCCCTCCCCTTCCTAGCAATAGTTTTGGCAAACTTGTCAATTTTGGTTTGCACATTGTGGCCCCCTTGTCTTTAAACATGACTGAGTCTTGGGTGATCACCCTCTCCCTCTACTGCAGATCCAGAGGAGCTGAAAATTGCATCTTCTTCGTCACCTTTCTCATGAGCCCTCTGGCTTCAAAAGCCTAGTGTGCTGCTCTCAGTGTACTTGGGCCCGATGTTCAGTCACAGTTGAATGCCATTCTGCATGACCATCCTGTATTTGTCAGCCAGGTCGTCAAATCTCATCACTTTGGGCTATGAAACCTATTTGCCTTCATGTCACAGCCCAATACAGGCCATGAACTGCAATATAGTCTTGTTTCAGCACTCTGTTTTTGAAAGACTGCCTTTTCTCTAGCAGTTTATCTCCACCTTCGAGCTATGCTTTGTCTCCCCCCCCCCTCCCCTCCCCCCACCACCAGACTTCTGAGCAATGCCAGTGGCACTGATCGCCTGCCACATACCACATGGGAGAGACCGACCTCTAGGGCGCTGCCTCCAACCCAGGGGGCTATTTGCAATCACCCAGCATCAGACAGATCCTCTGATCAGTCTGCTACTCCTGCCACCTCCAGTTCTTGGAACTATTCTACTGGTAGTTCAGTGACGTGCCACCTCGCCTCCACGCTAGCGCTTGTTCCTTTTGCCCTTCTGCTTTCGCCTTGGAGGCCCCGGATGCTCAGTCTGACTCAATTGCCGGCAGCATCTCTCGCGACCTGCTGCAATCTCCATATTGTCAGCCTGGCATAGTGTTTCTCATTATATTCTTTTTTCTCATCCCAGGCCTATTATGGAGAATTTGTCTTGGGTTCAGTTGTAGTTAGCAATGTTCTGCCTTTGTCAAGTTGAGATTTGAAAGCATCTGGGCTGCCTAGCCACCTCCAAGATAAGTGTTGACTAGTTTGTAGAAGGTCTGTATACTTCTTTTGGTACAAATTGGTGTAAGAGTGGTAGATAGTCTAACAAGTATTTCTTACAGTTACTTCAGTAATTTTGTAACATTACATACTATAATCATGTAAGTGTTTAGAGACATTGTTAGGTATACAGTTAGGTGTACATTGATAGAGGAGCTGGTCATGTATACTGATTACGTTCTCTGTGATGTTTTGTTCATGTGTGTTCCCTTTTTTGTCAGACTGTAAGTAAGTAAGGTGGACAAAGGAGCTCAAGTTCACAATCCTCTTAAATGTTGAAAGTCTAGAGGTGTCCCACCACCTTATTGGAACCTAGAGGTGTTTGCCTCTCTTTCTACACTACGAGTAAGCGGAAAGCAACCTCATCCCAATGGGAAGATGAACGCATATACTTCAGTGCAACAGGGGGATCGAAAACGTTATGCATTTGAAGAACAAGCTTACACATTAGTTACATCAATGCTGGACTGGGTGCCTGACACTCTATAATCAAATAAAAAAAAAGATCAGAATATATGGGTGGATAGGGATGTCTTTGAGGGTGCCTGTGTGGTGGTGAATTTGAATAGTGCCTTTGTATTAGGTAATCTTCTTAAGGACCTATTCCACCATACTAAAACGACCTCGGGCATTGTGGTACTACCTTTTTATTTTTTATTTTTAGATATCACTAGTTAAGACCACATAGGTGGAGAGAGTTATTCCTTTGGAGAGCTCAGTTGTAAGGGTAGTTGGGAGGAGGGATATGGATTCCATTCCTACTGTTAACAGATTTGAGGTTCTAAGCGATTTTGACTCCCAAGATTGACTGCATTTAACAGGCACTACCACCCCTTCTGACCCTACGGTCTTTACATCTTGGGTGATTCAAATTTGTGTAGAGTGTTCAGCTGGAACATAGCTGGGTTAGTGAACAATTAAGAGGACATACAATGGTGTAGCTTTCTTGAGGAGTTCCCCGTAGTCTGTTAGCAGGAAACTTTAGATGTGGAATGCAAATTTGTGTTGGATGGTTATAAGTTCTTTTTATGTTCCAGCGACTCCAGTGATGCATAGCAGGGCTAAAGATGGTTTGCTAATACTAATCCGACTGAGTCTGAACTGTAATATCGGGGTGGTGTATACCGTTTGTCAAAACTTAGCCAATGTTTTCCTTAGCTTCAAGTCTAAGGGCAACCTGCTTATTTTTAATTTTTATAATTCTAATTTTACCCAAAACATGGACACTCATGTTCCGTATCTCAGACAGTTTTTAGATATTTTTTATGGTACTAAGGAGGACTCTGTTTATATGTTGTTGATAGGAGATTTTAGCTCACATTTATGTGAAAGTTTGCCCGGTTTTTGATTCTTGTAACTACGACAACTTAGCCACTTTCACTGTTCACTTGACACACTCCAAGAAGGGAGATTTGATGAATTTGCTGTTTGCCGATTTTAACTTTGTTATTTTGACCTCACGTGAGTCAGAGGTGACTGTGGATAAGCGAGAGCATACTGACCTTTACAGGGATAGACAGGGGAACGGTAATAGATTTTATTTCTGTTTCTTTGGGCCTAATTCATTTACTCAAGGATTTTAAAGTGCAGTGGGATGCTCGTACTGACCCCAGCCCTTTAATGGCTACTTTAAAAAACAAAAAAAAAAAAAAAAAATTAAATTATTTTTATAAATTGTATACATTCACCAACGCTATTGCATGACATTCAGAAAATCTTCGTACATTATTGTTTTAGGCGGTTACCCACTTGCTGGCTATATTTTTGATAGAGAAGTAGGTGCAGGGTGAGCGGATAGGAAAGTTAGAAATGAGAAAGAGGATAGGACAGGCATATAGAGAGGTATACATCTTTGGCTTAATACATTGGCATCCAATATGTCCACTACTGTTCGTATTATCTCAATTCGAGATATTCAGGCTAGTTTCCGAGTCACCCCGGTCCGTATTTTTGCAGGGCTTTGGGTTTTGGATCGTTTACAGTAGGTGTTCTAGACTCCTAAGTACGACGGGCTGTCATCTCTAAAGGATGAAGGGCGCAGAATAAAGTGGGGCGTGATACAGCCAGATGATTTTATCTTAAGCTATTTCCGTAATGTGCAGAGGATTTGGGGGTTTGTTTACAAGCTGGTGCTCGTGATAGTGCGATCTTTCCCTCATTTAGCCGTATATGCAGAGTTGTCAAGTTAATGTTATTGAGACATGACAATCCCAAAAGCCCCCCTCCCGATAAGTGGTTTGCCCATTCCTGTAGCAAAGCACATCGTGAGCATATAAACTAGACAACAAGGAAAGGAAACCTCATTTACGTAGGGAAGCGAGGACAAGCTAACCCTTCCATGTTCTGAGCGAGATAGTGGCTTGTTCTTGAAAGGTGGTAAATCAACCCTTATTTTATTCTAGTATCGGATACATGATGAATTCACACATTTCTCCGGATGCCTGGGTTAAGCATTTTGAATCCCTTTATGACGATCCTGAACCCACTCCCTCATTATAATCGGCAAGATTGGCGAATCAATTTTAGGTTTGATTGGGAGGAAGTTAGAGAGGTTATAATGACTCCGCCATCTAACGAAGCACCAGGCCACGATGGCTTACCAGGCGACCTGTTTAAATCAAACTTTGAGTAGTGGGCACCCATGGTTACTAACTACCTTAACACAGCAGTGACTTATGGTTTCTCGGACTCCTGGTCCCACTTGGCGATTGTGTCAGTTTTTAAGAAAGGGCGTAGAGAGGATGTGTGTTGTTATTGAGTATCTTACTAATCGACACTGAGGTGAAAATACTTGGAAGAATAATTTTAAACCGATTATGTTCTTGAGCTAAGCAGCAGAAGGAGTTCTCTATTATACAGTTTGGTTTTAGGGCCAGAGTGGGGATCGTTGATCAATGTTTAAACCTGTACCTAACACACAACACAAAAAAGAGGGTAGTGGCTGTTTGATTCCGCACCCGACAAATGACCAGTGTCTGTAGTCTACAGAATAGCGCAAAGAACCAAGGAGTACTCCCCTCTATACTTCTTGTTTAGGAACAAGTCCTACATAAACATTTGATGCACAATGGTTCAGCGCTATACAGAACATACGTATATTGTCAGAAAATTACAATGACTTTACACAAAAATACATCCAGAATACATGATTCTTGAGGTAGATCTTCTTTATTTTCTTTTAAAATATTTTCTTTATTTTCCAGAGATCAAGAGATCCTAGCCATAGCCAACGCGTTTCGTCTCTTTAGAGAGGCTTCTTCAGGGCCTTAATGGCATGATAACCAGTGACGTGTTCTGCTCACTAGACTCTCAATTCAAAAAAATTAAACCTGTACCTGATGGTATCCAAGTACACTGTTGCTAAGAAAGGGACCCTTTCTATTTAGCCTTCATGTATCTCAGCTCAGCTTTGGATAGAGTGAGATAAGATATGAGCTGTCCTGGGATCAAAGGACATTAGTAGCCTACTGAGAGCATTGTATTACAATCGTACTGCCTCCGTTCGATATGGTGAGATAGGTGAATGTTCTTTACGCTTCAGATTGAAAAGGGATGCATTTTAGCCCCTTTCTTATTTACCATATATATTGGCTTTATTATTGTATTCTCACGACAATGTGCTCTTTTCAAGAACTTCCAAGGGATTCATTTGTTGAGTACTTGGATAACTTGAACATAGGCACTAATATTAAGAAATCACAGGGTCTGGTAATAGGGTCTAAAATACTAAATCTAGGACTTTTATTATTAAGGGTTGGCACTTGAGCAACTTTTCTTAACTGGTTTCTTGTTTGATGCCTTTTTGCGTTGGTCCTTGCTTCTAAATCGCAAACGCTCATTATTCTGTAGGGCTGGGCATGGTATGTTTGATTTTGTGACGCACTTGGGATATAAATCCATAGATGTGATAAATTAAATATATAATGCTAAGTGCATGTCGATTGCCACCTGTGGATGTGATATTTGGGGATATGTCTCTGTAGAATCACTCCAGAGAGAAGAGCATAAATTCATGAGAAGGTTGTTATTCCTACCAAGTAGCGTTGCCTCAGAGGTGGTCCATGCAGAACTGCAAAATGAGCTATATATTCCGGATGAAGAGAGAAGCTGAGGCCTTGTTGAGACAGACAGACATTCCGTTATGATTCAAACCACACTGTCAATTGAGCCATATCTATGTTTGGTTCCATCTAATTTTCATAGATATATCCTCACTTGGTTCAGGATGAACCTTTTTCACCATTTATTGATAATACCATTGAGATGGACTAAAGACTCAGGCATTCACCCATGTCGTATCGATAATGTTTCCACACAGAACACTTTTCACTTTATTATGTTTTGTCTCAATCAATCGGGGGTTTATGTAGTGCGGCTACTCACCCGTAAGGTTCTCAATGCGCTGAGGGGTGGGCTGCTGATCTGTCTGGGTGCAGGGGTTCAGTAAAAGATCCTTCCTGAATTGAGTCAGTAACAGGGATTGCCTGAGGTGGCGAGGCAGGGTGTTCTAGATCTTGGCGAGGTGGGAGAAGGATATTCGATCCGTGGAACGGTGGCCAGGGCCAGTTGGGCCAAGCGAAGGTGTCTGGCGGGTACATGGAATGAGAGGTGGTGGTTCAGATATGCAGGTCCTGTGTCGTGGAGAGCTTTTTAGGCATGTGTGAGGAACTTGAAGGTGATTCTTTGGTTGACTGGGAGCCAGTGGACTTCTCAAAGGTATATAGTGATGTGGCTGTGGCGGGGAGTGTTGAGGACCAGTCTGGCTGCAGAGTTTTGAACGTTCTATAATTTCCTGAGACGTTTTTGGGTGACGCCGGCATAGATAGAGTTGCTGTAGTACAGTCTGCTGGTGATAAGTGCGCGGGGGACCGTCTTTGGGGATTCGTCTGAATGTCTTTTGAAGCAGGCGAAGGGTGTGAAAGCAAGATGAGGATGCGGTGTTGATCTGGCAGTTCACTGTGGGCGAGGAGTCCAGTATGATTCAGAGGTTACGTGCGTGGTCCGCGGGGGATGGGTTCCCAGTGTGGCGGGCTACCAGGAGTCATCCTAGGCTGAGGGGATGGGTCCCAGGATGAGTACTTTGGTCTTGTCCGAGTTGAGTTTGAGGCAGCTATCTTTCATCCAGGTGGCAAAGGCCTTCATCCAGCTGTGGAAGTTGATTCTGGCGGTTGTTGGGCGTTGGTGAGGGAGAGGATCAGCTGGATGTTGTCGGCATAGGAGACTATATTGAGTCTGTGGTTCCTGACGATGGCAGCGAAGGGGCTATGTAGACGTTGAACAGGGTGGGGCACAGGGAGGAGCCCTGGGGCACTCCACAGCTGATCTCTGTAGGTTCTGAGAGGAACAGAGTTAGTCTGACTCGCTGTGTTCGGCCTAATGTACAGTACCTTAAGGTAATGTTTTATTTGTCCTATTTTGAGGATGTTGCATTTTAATCATGTTAGACCAGCTCTTTTGTACCTACATCCCTGACTGGATAAGATAGTTTGTCACTCAGTTGCTTTTTTACTTGTGGGAGCAGTCCGAGTGAGAAGAGCTTTAGGAGACATATGAATCATGTCTGTGTTTTTATTACCAGTGTTATTAGATTTTATTAATTTGCTGTTTTTATTGATAAATGTCTTTTTTTGATGAGGTACTTTTGTGGTTTCAAATGAAAAGCAAATAAAGTTGGTTTGACTTGACTTAACAATGATCTAAGTGACTGAGGATCCCAGATGATTTTCTTGACCGGTTGTTTTCTGTCTAGACTTCCCATTGCTTAGGCCAAGACACAAGTGTACTCTTTTCCTCTTTGAACATTCACTTAAATATGTATTTCTTATGAGGCTTCTTTCACAGTGACTAGTTTGTAATCATAACCAAAGAATGTGCGTCTGTTAAGCCTTTCCACGTCACCTCAGGCTCTCCAACATCTGTTCTTGCATAGCTTCAAGTAATCTTTCAGGTATTTGAATACTGAAAAGTTTTCATTACTGTGCCCCCTGCAAGTTTTATTGATCAGGTTCTAATAGTTGTGGTGAAATCCAGCGAGGACTGTATTGGTTTTAGATGGGATACATAAGCATGCAGCGCATGGCATTCACATTTTTCATCCTCCCAGTACAGCATACTGCATTGTCCTACTGTTCAACCAACTTCAGCCGTTTCCAACTTGACCTTGAGTGACAGCATTCTGCTCTTTAACAAAGACCACTTCCACCCTCAAAGTAAATTCCTTGAGTGTGAGAGACTACTATGGCAATGTGTGCTTATTGAGACCAAAAACGTCTTTTACCTTTAGCCAATTTTTTTTATGCGACATTGGTGAGTGCTCTGCAACTCAACCTAGAATAAAGCTTTACAAACCCATGACAAAACAAGAGGGGCATGGACAAATCTGAAAGACTAACAGCCAATGCCTAGACCTATTGTCTTTGCCAATGCGTGTTTATTGTGCTGCAAAGATCTGTAAAAACTGGTGCATATATTACTTAAGATAGTTTTTCTTGGTTTCTGTTTTCTTGGGACTTGTGAAAGTTGCATTAAGGATGAGGAAGACTACCTGACTGTATTAACTTTATAATGATAGCTCAGTATGCATATTCTGTGCTTTTTCTTAGTATGTAATACTAGTGATTGGATTTCAAACACGTACTGTGTTCAACTTGCACCTGTAAAGAAAACACACCATAGGTGGACTAACATTAACAACCTAAGAGTGAAGCGTGACTTTGAACCATTCCTCTCCGCTTCCTGTTATGAAAAGTATTTGAAGGTCAGCAAAACCTTATGGCTTCCTTGTGCCAGAAAGACCTCTGAACACAATTTCGAAAAAAGCTTTTATTCTAGCCACTACACCAAGCCCTTTTGTATGAAGTAGTTTTGACAAATTATAATTTGTAATGTTTTAGCTTTTGCATCATCCCGAGAATGGACAACCTTTCAATTTACTGATACATCAACCACGTAGGTGGAAAATATTAAAGTCCCTTGCTGAACTAGTGACCGAATTGTGGCATTTTTGTAGGAACTGATACATAAGAATTTAGGTGGACATCATATGTGGCTGGGCAGTGTGGTAGCGAAATAGAATTTACAATTCATATGAATTACACGGACTAGTGGCGAATTCAGGAAGTGTACATGTACCTCTTGAGCAGTGGAAGATCAATTTGATTGCTGAAGGCTGAACGCACAGCTTTCTTCAGCTAGATACTGTTTCTAGAAGCAGCAGGGACTGATGCCTTTCTGTGGACTGGAGCTGTGGGTTGTTGTTCCATGTTAATTGTCCCCAGTGTTCTCAGCTCATCCAGGTGGCGACACAAAAGAATGTTATTCTTTTTGGATGAATCGGTTAACCTAGATGTTAGTCAATCCGATTCTCGCTTCACAAGATCATCGCATGAATCCTTCTGGATGACTTCCCTGTCCATTATGGTCTTTCAGTCTGATATTTCTGGCCGGGAGGATTTATAGGCATATTGTGTCAACCAAGACCTTCCTGAGGAAGCTATTTTCTTAATTACAGTGTCATGGGCCCCATAGATCACTAGGAGCTAAATATCAGCATGGGCAATCTGGTCTCCTTTGTTCATGGACTATAGTTTCCTTATCACTGTAGTAGTGCAATTTCTGTATTTTCCTTCCAAACCGGCAGCAGACAGAAAGGCTGATGAATGATTAACACCTAGCTTTCTGCAGTTTCCTCTGCTCATTAGTGAGTGCTAGGATCAGCAGTAAGAGAGTGCCCTTTGGCATACCAAAGTGTAGGGCTAATAAAGCCCCCAGTACGTATGTAGTTTTCAGCTGTTGGGGTTAATGGGGGTGCAGCATGTTTGAGGATTGGGCAGATAGAAAAGACTTCTCTCTGAATGATCTAACAGGCAAGATGACAATGATACTATGTATGATTTCATGAAAGAGTGTCTTGGATGCCCAGTCTTTACATTTTGGAGCCAGGACATTCACACCAGAAGGCCACTCCTTTTTAATATCCTACAAGACTAAGGGCCTGATTTGGAGTTTGGAGGAGCAGGGAACCTTCCAAGAAGTGGCTGATTTCCCATCCCCTTTATTTAGAGTGCCATTGACACATTGCTGTATTGAGAGTACATCTATGTACTCTCAATTTTGGATACTAGACATTTACCACTTTTTGGTGATGTCTTGCATCTGGCCTTCTCTAAATAAGGTCCTCAGTCTGATACTGGTGTGACTTCCACCTTGGCTTTTCTGATAAGATCAAAGTGATGCATAGTCCAGTGCCTTAAGACCTATGGACTTTCCTCTTAATCTCTTGAATGCCCGTCTATCGCTTCTGCTTTGTTTGCTCATAGCTGCATGAGCCAAGTTCTGCCTGGACATGCATACCTTTGTCATACTCTTAACTTAGCCTTATTACAAGTCTATAAAGCCAGAGTATTCTTAGGGCCTCTATTCTTCCCTTTATTACTCACTGTTATTATGCTTGCTTAAATCTTCTCTTTAAAAATTAGAATACAGAAGAAAATTGTTAGCATGGCTTCTTTATAGGCTAACAAAATGTTTCATGTATGTTTTTCAGGGAATTCCATTTCAGACACCCTAAGCGTGCAGTTTCACTAAGTATGAGGAAGACTGGAGCTATGAAGAAAGGCGGGCTTTTCTCTGCAGAATTCCTCAAAGTGTTCATTCCTTCACTGTTCATCTCTCATGTTCTAGCTTTGGGAGTGGGGTAAGTACAAGCGTTGAAGGAGTAACAGTAGGCATGCATCTGTTATGAATGAAATGCTCTCATGTAAAACATGAAACATGTTGCTCATGAAAGTACAGGTTTTAGGTATGGCATTAACTAAGATCCTTTTTTACCAAAAAATATGTATATAATACATAGTATTGGGGTTTTCACCAGCCTCTTCGTTCATTGGTCTATTTTTGCCTCTTTCACGTCCTTCTAGCCACCAAAGCATGCAACATGAGGCACTGCGGCAGTGCACTTGAGTTATTTGCTCCTTTCACATAAGTGATAGCATTCATGGTGTACACAATGTGTACTTCAGGCCAAATATATCAACTTCTTTGCCTGGGACTGAGCTTTTGTTTAAAAAACAAAACAAAAACTATTTTTAAGTATTTATTTTATTGAGCAAGGGTTGGCTGTGAGCTCTCCAGGCACAGCCACTGTGCTCTCCCTACCATATCCAGTGGGGCATCGTTTTTTTAAATTTTACTTTTTTGGTCTGGCGTTAAGCAAGACCTTTTGATTTCACAATTTTATATATATGTGTGTGTGTGTATATATGTCTGCGTATTTACGGTCTGTCGTAAGTGATATTTTTACTGACTGTACCCCCTGCTTCGGGGGTGGCTGCATGTAAGTCTCCACTTTTGAGTAACTTTATATTCAGAAATGAGGAATAGCCAAAAGTAGTAAAGTTACTGAAATGTGTTGGTGTAAATTTACATATGTTGATTTACTTATCTTTATGTTTTACCTTTGTGAATATCCTGGAATTTAAAGTTGCTGGTATATAGCAGCTCTCACAAATTGGAATAACATGCTACTTTTACTATATCTTAGCATTGATTTAAAACATTCAAGTTAGAAATCGAGAAAGTGAAATTGTGAAAAAGTGTCGTGTCAGAGGTCATCTGTGTTTGATAACAAAAGCAAAGAATCTGTGTAATCTGTGTTAAAGGGTTTGGATCGAGTCCAGTAACCGGTGGTGCAATAATTGAGAAGGAAAGCAAACCACTTCCAGTCTCTCTCTTTCTTTCAATTAACGAATTATGTGTATTGTTCAGTAAGCTGTTTAATTTTCAAATCACTGTTCACACAAATAAACCAAATTGCTACTTTTGTAGCTTTTCTCTTGTTTGCTTTTTCTACCCAGGCAGAAGAGACAGGGCATTCACGGCAAAATATTTATTTTCTGAATAAATCAAATTGTAATTTCAGGATCATTTTGTAAAGACATTTCAGAGTTTTAGAATGAGGCGTAATGACGGCTGATTGAACTGGGGAGCAGCTATGGAGCATTCCATATGAGCAAACATGCTATCATTGAAGAAACCATTACCATTGAGTGTACTTGGCTATGTGATCGCAAAAAGCAACAATTAGGCAAAGCAAAAAGAATATTTATTCAGTGATGAGATCAGCTGTTAAAAAATTGAATGTAAATTAATTGATACTCAGTACAGCACAAAGTACATCATCTTTAGAGGAAGATCAGGATTTGACAGTGGTATAACTTAGCATGATTATGGAAAAGAAATCGCAAGTTTTGTTTAATACATAACTAATCCTAGCTTCCACTGTGTACATTGTAGGTTAACCAAAAAGAATCCCCCTTGAACTCAACAAATGATGATATCCTTCCAAAGTATATTTACCACTGTTCATGAAATGTGTGTCCCCTAAAGATGTATAGGGAAACATAATGTTTTGTTAAAATAGCCCTCACCCACCAATATGTACTGCTACGAAACCCCTATGTACCGAGTACAGTCTGTAACTAAAGGAAGAAAAACAAATCAAATTGTAGCCTTCTACCTAGAAACCAAGTGTTGCCTCATCACTGTTCTCGTTTTTTTGCTGAGATTACTTCTGGTACCTACTTGTCATAGGTCCCCTCTCCAGTGGCTGCTATTTTCTTCCAACAATCTCCTGTCTGTCATGCGACCAAAAACATATATGCTGTCTTTGACATAGAGACCCTTGTCAGGGACTCTTTCATTTATTACCAGATGCTGGCTGACTAACAAACAGAGCGGCTGGTCATGGCAGGAAGTACCCAATAAAATTTACATGCTGTGGAAATTAAATTGCCTCCAAAAAACGTTGCATACTGAGAGCCAAGCACTGAAATACCTTCTGTATGAAATCTGCCTTCTCCACGTGATCACCCTGAATTTCACCTGTTGCTGTTTTTAGAGACTGCACACTGGGGCTCTACTGTCAAGACTCCAGTGTATGTAATCTGACCCCTAAAGCAAGGAAAAATTAGTTAATCCCAGATTGGCATATTTAATATTTCCATAAAACCATAGTATGTGGCGCATAAATACACTCCTGGCATGAAAGGTTAACTATCACCTGTGGACTGCAGCATTTATTGTGCCACCCTCTAATGTGGTAGAAGAAAACATGGCTTCAGGCCTGTCATTGTTGCCTGACTCCTGCAGTGTAAAACCTACAGCGCAACATGTTAAAACAACCCTTTTTAATGGGTAAAAAACTTCCCTTTCAAATCTTAATAAGTAATACATCTTTATAGCCCGCACATAGAGTTTAAGGTATTTAATAGTGGGACATGTAGAAAATGTATATCACCACGTCCCTACAGTGACGAGGCACAAAAAGCTATTTTCACTGTGTCAGGCCTAACTGTTCTATGTAGAAGATGTACAGGTAAAAATATTAATGCTACTAATTTGGGAAATCCCCAGCTAGTAAAATAATTAAACCACGATTTGTAACAGTTATTAAAAATCCAATTCAATGGTGAAGTCAAAATTGTAATACTTTTCAAGGAAAAGTTAGGTCTAGAAATGTACCCTTTGTCTGCCTGAACCGTGAGAGGCTAATTAGCACAAGCCTCTGCCAGCTCTCAGCCTTTGCTCAGCCTAGAATAAGTGTGATCAAGGTGTGAAATGCTTCCCAGGAGCAAACAGTAGGCTAAACTGGACAGAAATGAGTCCTCTTTACTCCACCAAATATTCAGGGTGGAGGCTGTCGGCATACTATGACACCACACTGTTAACACCCGTTGGGCAGATCTGTTTAGCCACATGTAACACTTAAAGCATACTTGAAAAGGAGAAAACAAGATGCCAAGACCATTCTTGTGGACCGTCTGTCAGGTTGCTGAAGGACCCTGTATGCCCTACCAGACGTCTTTGGGTTTGTTGTAGGTAGTCTAAATGCTTCAAACTGGATTTTAGTACTAGACGTGGGAGTACACTGGTGAGTTCTCTAGGACACTCCCACACACACTCCATTCCTCAGAGCCCCTGTTTATTGTTACTGGAGACTTTTTTTTCCATCTTGAAAATGCCCTGACATGTTATTTTGGTCCTGTTTGTGGTAAGGCAAACCGGGTCTACTATAAAGGTAGGTATGATTGGCCCCGGGAACTTTTACCCAATTGGTTAGGGGGCGCTCAGGAGTCTTCCCCCTCACCGACTATATTGTGCCTGGCATAAATGAGACACCTATTGATACCCACTTTAGAAAATATTTGGAACCTGTGGAAGATCATATGAGGACCGGCCCTGCTGTTTGTGACCAGAAGGAAACCCTGAAGGACTGCGCCTGCTCCCTCTTGTACCCAGGACTAAGAAGTGAACTCCAGGGATCAGTAGCTGACCTGTATGGTTGTAGGGAGGCAACAAGCTGCAAGAGGCCTTTTCCCTGACATGTCCAGCTGGCTAGTGGCAACTGGACATGGACTGTACTTTGTTCTTGCCCTCTGCCTGATACCTTGAGAGTCTCAGAGTAACCTCCCTTGAGGTCCTAGTGGCTTGAGAGGGGTACTCCTGTGGGTCATTGGGGACTTAAAAGTCAGAAGGCCAAATCATTGACCTGGACGAACCGACGTCTATTCGACCCAACGCTCAATCGCGGTTAGCCTGAATTTTCTCTTAGGTCCTGGCCTACCACAATCATAGACAATCATTGCCACCTAGCTCTTTTTGGCACTTTTCCTACTTAAAACTATAAATCATATCTCTGGTTCCCTTCATTCACTTTGTTTCATTTTGGTGTCCTTTCATTTATTAAATTTTACTATATTTTTCTTATTCGGTTTGGTTTTTAATGTTTGGCATTTTGACCTTACTACTATTTCGGTACTGCATAAATACTTTACACATTGCCTTAAGATAAGACTGTCTGCTCTGTGAAATAGCTATCAGAGTATTAAGCTCAGGTTAATTTAGTGAGTTGAAGGGTTCATCCGGACATGGGTTGTGAATTTTCCTTGAAATGGGCAGTGGCCCACCCCAAATACTAATCCAAGTTCTTACACCTTCACAATAACATACCTACAGAAGGTCATAAAATGTGTGTTCGGGGCATGTGTTGGTTTAGATACACACACTCTTAACGTGTGTGGGGCTCAAATGTTTGCAAGTTGGTTTTCCTTGAAGTCTTTTGAGTCATGAAGTATAGGGTGACATCTCTTGACTGGCAATGCACATGAGCGTCCACTCCATGCTGGATTGTATTTTTTGTCCTACCATTGTGTTCGGACGTGCATGACCGGGGCTTGGAGTTCAACGTGTTTTATACACTTCCGTTCGTGCCTAACTGGTTTATCTCAACTCCAGTATGTGGAACAAATTATGTTCATTGCTTTCCCTTCGACTAACATTTTCCAGAATTCAATCAGTATTGACTGCCAAAGCTCCAGGGCCTCGAGTCCTCTCAAGGGCGTCATGCACCTCCTCTTCGACACCCGTGCAGTGGAAAATGTACACAGAGTGATGGAAAGGACACCCTTTCAGTACTGTTCTCAGTATCACACAAAGTTCCAGTGGACCAGCAGTCACCAGGTGTGTAACCTTTACCTGTCGCCAGACCACAAAAACACATTGTGTGAGACATGCATGATCATTCGCTCGTTGAACATCCTTCTATATCGATGGGAGAGAAGGTGGTCACACCACAAGTTGTAGAGACAGGCTTCTAATGATGCCCTAACATCATTGTGGAGCATCCTTCCCCCGACATAAGGAAAGTGAGGAGACCAGCCCTTTTGACATTTCTCTCCACCTACTGTTCGCTAGCTTAGAGACCATCTTCTCCTCCGGCTCCTACTTGGATCATGAAGAGTAGCTTCCATCAACTCTAGGCCTTCCAGGCCTCAAGTCCAAGCCCACAGTGTGAAGCATGAGCATGGCTAAGGCAGAGACACACTCCATGCTTTCTAAAAAGGCCTCAAGTTGAGGCAGAGCACTGCCATCAAGGGGGTCGGGCATCAAGCCCTTTAGCATACGCTCAGCACTCTGAAGCCTTATCGCCCCCTGGCACCAGTCGGATCCTGTAAAAAATCATTGAAGCCTGTACCACTGCTGTCCACGGGTGCCACCACTTCTCGGCCGTTAGGCCCGAAGGTCCTTCAGATCCTCTCCACGCCGAAGCCCGACTCTGCTCCGAAACGGACGCTAGTTCAAATACGATCAGCGCCTAAAACGCACTCAGATTTGAAGACCCCTTGGTGCCAAAGCCATAAGCGTTGAAGACCCTGTTTGATACGAGCTCCCCATCTGCACCCAAACCATCAGTGCTGAAGATGCCTTCTTTTGAGTGCTCCGTGGACTCGAAGCAGGCCATCCTGCAATGCAATGCCTTCAAGAGAAATTGGACACAAGACCAAAATGTCTTTTTTTTTTTCCATCCCCCATCTCGGCAAGATCTCTAGAATACTCCCTCTCAAGCCTGTACAGACTTTGCCTCAGAAGCGGAAGCCCACCTTCGAGGAGGTACTTTCTTTGGAGCCTCATCCCAGTTGCCATACGCAAGAAATGAAAGGAAGAAGGCACTAGCCCTGTCCCATTTATGCCTTCACCCCTCCTCCGCCTTCTCCACCACCACCACCTTCACCTCTACCATCTACTCCACCGATACCTCACACTTCACCACTTCCATAATTGACAGAGATATCCCCTCAGTCTGTATAAGGACTGGGCAACTCCCTTCATCCTGTTGATTACCACACATCATAAGACCTGGTGCCCACTGATTACATGTGGGGCGACTACAATGTCAATCCCCCAGTTGATCTGGACCTGGATCACTAACCTGTTAAGCAGACACCCCCAGAGGATTCAAATACATACCAGATAGTCATATAAAGGACCGCACTTTCCACAATGTGGATATACATGCCCTCCATGAGGACAGTGATTTCCTGGTGGCAACATTGTCTAAATCAGAGAGGACTGTCCAATTTCTGCCCATGCTCAAGAGGATGCTATAGTCTCCCTAAGACACCTTTTAGGAGCCAGTTAAAACTGTGGTGGTAACCCCTAGGACAAAAAATATAAGCCATCTCCCAATGACCCACCACACATCAGGGGTCTGGTTATTCCAGATTCCCTGGTGGTCCACACTGCCCATAATTGAGCCAACTCTCTAGGCATTGGAGACACTATTCCGCCTGATGAAAAACATAATAAAATAGACGCCACAGGGAAAAGGATAGGTAGGAGCCACCACCTACTGGCGTATAGCAAGCTCAGTTGGCTTGTCCTCTAGGTATGACCAAGCATACTGCAATGAAATGACGGGGCTTATTAAATACCTGGCTGGCATGGTAAAACAGAGGGGGGATGGAGCTGGTGGCAGAAGGGAAGTCTATATCTGGTGTGCCCTAGACACCATGGATACTGCTGCTCTGAGTGTCAACACCAGCTTCCAAATTAGGTGCCATGCAGTCCTCCGCATTTCGGATTTTGAACCCCAAGTCTAGCACCATCTGCTCAGCCTGCCCTTTGATGGTTAACATCTTTTCGGTCAACTGGTTGACCAGATGGCCTCTGCTCCGCATCCACCTGATGGCTGAGTACCTCCTGGGGGTGGACAACAACCCTATGGACTTGCTCAGCAGGATGCCCCAACAAATGCATGAGTAAGATCTACAGCCACAAGTTATCCTTAATAAATCTCTTTGCTGCACCCAAAAGCACAAAATGCCCAAGCTTTGCATTCATGTATTTACCCCCACAGTCAATGGGCAACATACGGATTAGGTGGTCAGGGATATTTGCTTACGCTTTTCCACCTAACTCGCTTCTTCCATTTGTGGTGCAGACCATGCAGCAGATGTTTCAGACTTTCATCCTCGTAGCCTCCACAATGTCAGTGAATCCCCTCAAGAAGCTGCCCAACAGGCCACACCGTTTTACCAGGAACCAAGGCCAGATTAGTCATTCAGACCACAAGAAATTCAATCTAGTTAGCTGACACCTAGTGTTTGATTAGCTACATCTCCCACAAGAATGTATAAACATCTTATAAGAGTGCCGCAGACCAACAACATGGGCATGTTATGATACCAAGTGTAAGAGATTTGTTCACTACTGCATTCCTAAACACCTGAACCTCCCTCAGACCTGGTTTCCAGGATATCATCTGCTACTTACTCCACCTACAAAAGTCTTGCTTAGACTACACTTCCATTCGGCTTCACTTAGCAATCATAGCAGCTTCCATGAAAAACGGAGAACACTCTTGTACACATACTATTGGTTACGTGGATGGTCTCAAAATGGTCATTCACCCCCAGGGTCTGCCCGCACCAAAGTGGAATCTCAGAGTCCTCACCAGACTCATGGGGCTCCCTTTCAAACCCTTACACTTTTACCCTCTCCAGTGCCTCTCTTGGAATGTGGCCTTTGTAGTTAGAATAACTTCTAGTTAGGGAATTTTCAGTCATTCAGCATTTGTAGAATACAGCACTGTTGCAGTAAAACCAGCAGAAAAGGCAAAACAGGGCAGAAAAACAGGGCCAAAACGGGGCGGAAAAACAAGCAGAAAAGGCAAAATAGAGCAAAAAAACGAGCAATGGAGGCAGAAATAGAGGACAGCAGGTAGACTGGCAGCAGAGGGTAGCGGACTGCGGGCAAGCTGAACAGGACAATTGTCACAGTGGGAACTGTCACTAGGACCTGCTCAGTGGGGACTACGGCCCCCAGTAAGTCCTGGGAGAGGTTGGGACGCTGAGTGGCGGGAGGAGGGAAACTGCAGGAAGAGGGAAGAAACAAGCAGAAAAAGGCAGAACATAACCTTAGAAGAACCCTTCATTCAGGATAGCGTGTTATTCTGAAACAACCCCAAGTTCCTGCCTAAGGTGCTTTTGTCTTTTCATCATAACCGGACATTAGAACTCCCAGTCTTCTTTCCCCATCCATACTCTGTAGCAGAGAGTGCCCTTTATACTTTTGACGTTTAATGCGCTCTCATGTATTATATGAACAGGACTAAGCCTTTCTGCAAAGCAGAGTAGTGATTTGTTGCCTTTACAAAACCCCACAAGGATGGGCCTATATCCAAAGTAGGTATTACCAAATGGATATTCTAATGCATTAATACTTGCTATCAAAAGGCCAAAAGATCCCTCCCTCTTACACCTAGGGTGCACACTACACTGTAGAAAGCCACAACTATGACCTTCCTAGGATACCTTCCCATGGCAGACATATGTAAAGTGGCCACCTGGTCAACCCCACACATGTTCACCCAACACTACTGTGGATATTCTTCCCAGACCATAGCCTGTGGTCAGCCAGATGGTGTTAAGGGCCTTATTTCAGACATCTGTATCATTCAAATGCTAGTCAATACTTGTGGAGGGGTATTGCTTTACAGTCTGTGCAGAGCCTGTGTATCGACAACAACACATGCTAAGAATGAAAAATGTTACCCTGTATGCATCTGTTGTTAGCGTGTACTGTTGTAAATTCACATGCACTCACCATCCTCCCTGGAAGCCTGTGACTCAGATCACATATATTTTCTCTTTTTTAATTAAGCTCCTTTCGCAGAACACATGTGCACCACTCACTGTCTACTTACGACTCACCTGCTGTGTGTAAACAATCTACCACAGAGTTGGTGCCCATGCGCATTGCCAGTCAAGAGAAGAGTTGCTATATATCTTGTGATTTGTAAGACTTCTTCGAAGAAAAACAACTTTTATGTCCTAGCCTAACACCAGATGGCAGGAGTATGCAGAGCATATGAATCTACAGCACTGCATGCTGCAAACAGGTGCTGATAGAGTAAGTAACATTTCTGTTTCCAGTGTCAAAATCCAAATAAGCGTGTGGCTGGTAAGGCAAACACATGCACAACAAACACCATTACCATGCTTCGACACTGGATACATCCCATAGACCTTTTACATGTGCTTATTTTGGAATGGTAGTTAACACTTTGAAGTGTGCTCATTGAAGCAGGCAACAGCAGATCAGCAACAGTGGGGGAGCATCAGCGAATATTTCATTTACATGGTTGATTTATTTTGTGTTGCACTGTGAGCATGCGGGTGGAGGAGGGAGGTATTTGGCAAAGCCTCATGTTGCTCAAAATGTATGTTCAGTATTGCAAGCACACCTGTTCAAGTGAGATAAAAGACATATTTGTGGAAAATATTTAACTTGTGTGAGAGCGCGTATGAAGGGATAACATGCCTGCAAAGGTCTTCAAAATAGCCAAGTTAAGATGGAAAACAGTCTTCGAGAACCAAAATGGAAAACAGGCTTCGGAAACCACACCACAGAGATGGCCCCAACCAAGAGTCAAGGGAGAGGAAATCTGACCTCCAAGCACTCCAACGTCCTGACCACAGTTAAATTGCAAGAGCCAAGTTAACCACAGAACAGTCAAAGGAATCTGTTGCAGACACCCCATAACCGATGAATGTTGTTGTTGAAGGACTACAGTGTATGTGCTCACTCGTGGGTAATATCTTGGGGGGTTCTGCTTTCAAACTAATATTTATAATATACAAAGGGGTTTTCATATACTCTGCAATCTACAGTACATTCTCATCTAAACACCCACAAATGAAGAATTTCTGAATGCTGTCCAGGCTTGACATACAGATGGCATTGTTTTAATGACTGTTTGTAACTAGGTTGCTATGGGGAGGTGGTGGGAAGCTATGATTAGGTGCAGAAGCACAGACTGGGCATAATGGAAGTAAAATCCACGGTTAGAGGTTCATGGCGTAGTGTATGAAATGGGGTTTAACAAATTATTTAAATAATCAAGGAGGAATAGGGTGTTAGATGTGTTTGAGAAGAAATCTAGCCAGCTATCATACTGTAACAATTGTACCCCATGGTACACCTGTTATTCTACTATGCGTTTTTCGTTCTCATCTCTCGGACTGCTTTCAGCTATCTAGATGCAAAAATCTCTTGTGGAGCATAACAATACCCAGGGCCAATGGAATTATGCCGCAGGAGAAGGCCATATTATGCAGCACGTTTGAGTAATTATGCAGCAAAAAATAAATTATGCCGCACATTTTGTAATAGAATTACTTCATTATTTCGTCATTTTTTAGCTTGGTAACAGTCAGGGCATTGGCAGCACCTCAGTAGTACCAGTTAAACACCTAAATATAGCATTGCGCAAAATAAAGGTTACCAGTCCAGCTTTGCAAAGGCCCTTCCACTGCGTGACAACATGAGTCGCTGCATATTTAATAACTTTTGAACAATTTGATCTAGATTTTTTTTGTTGCTAAACTCTGCAAATTATGCGCCAGATGATGGATTATGTGGCAAATCTGTAATCATGCTAAAACCATAGCAGCGGCACACTCGCGTAATTCCATTGGCCCTGCCAACACATCATAGTAGGCTGAGAACCCGAATATTGTTTACCATTGTTTGGCTTTATTGTCTTTCTCATTTGCTTGCTTCTTATTTGATGACTTGCTTTCTTTTTCTTGCGTATAACTCTCCCTGGAGCATTGACTGACTGACTTGTATTGTTCTACTGCTCACTTTTAGGGAACTTTAGGGAGACTGCATGTGTTTTCCAGCTCCCTCCCGTATGTACTGATTATTCCCCCCTCCAAATACCCTCCTGTGTGCTCCATGTTGCTCATCTCTCCTCCTACTTGCTCTCTCCCTTGTGTGCTGCTTTTCCTGTTGGATAACTAATTCTCTTCGTGTGTCTCCCTTCTCCCCAACTCTTCTTTTTATTTTTATTTTGTGCGCCAACCAGATTTGCTGTCCCCACCTACTCCCTGTTTCTTCCCCCAGACTTTATCCATATACTATGTCCTACAAGACTCCTCCACCCCTTGAGGTCCTTAAAGTAAAATATTAAAAATTTTTGTTTTGGAGGGACACACCACTCCAATTTGTAGCCGGTGCTCTTCATTTACAAATCCGCTTTTGCACAAGTAAAAATCCCTTGTTTTAAATGTACTGCTCCAAGAAGCCTCTGCGGTCTTGGATCGGTGTATAATGTTTTTAAAATGGCATTCAAGTCATTTAATAGGTAAGCAACAGTGTGTGGTCATACGTACATGTGCATCCGTCGTCTTACATGCGTGTGTCTTCTGATTGCCTCATAACTGCATAATGCTTATGTGTTTATACAACACCCATTGTGCATTCTCTCACCTTCATACCCAAAGCCACGTCCCCTGAGAGCTGCTCCTCAGAGCGCCATGTTCTTGCTTGCCAGTCGGGTTAGAAGAGACGCACGGCTGACAGGAAATGTGGAGGTTGGCCAAGAAGATTGCTGGCTGCATTGTTTTCTGCCTCCCTTATATCTGTGTAGACCCCAGAGACATGGGGAGACTGCCAACCCCCATTCTGCCTCTTTGCTCGGGTCTTTGGAGCACTGCGCAAGACAGGAACACAGGGAGTAAGGAGTTTCTTCTTATTACGTGGCAGCAATGTTGCTATTTTTTTTTAGAAGTGAATAACAAAGTTCAGAATCAGGTAGTCATGCTAGCGGCTCTCAGTGACCTACAGTGATGGGTTCTCTGAGCGGTGGAATGACGAGCACACGCAGGGTATGGATGAAGAGACTCCTTTATTTCAGACAGCACACAAACTCCCCCAGCTCCAGCCCTCAGCGCCAGATGTCAGCAACAACCTCAAACTCCCAACACAGAACCCCACAGAGATTCCAACCTACCCATTCTAAAGGAAGATAGACAATAAGAACACAACACGTCTTCCCCCTTAACACAACCACAACAGCACACAAACACCCTCAGCTCCCCAGCTGTCAGCAACAACTGACATACCTCGAACTACCAACACAGAACCCCACAGAGATTTCAACCTTCCATTTCTAAAGGAAAATAGACCATAAGAACATAACACGTGTTCCCTCTTAACACAAAACAACCACAAAAGGAAACCTAAAATCATCCTACCAAACCCCCTACCCCAAGCAACAAACTACAAACAACAAATTTCTGCAGAAGAGAAAACTAAACACAAGCGTATCTGCGGTTAGATGACAAGCGTGTCAATCAGAGAGTAGGGAGAAACGGAACACTCACTCCAACACACAATTTTTTTAATATTAAGGGGGCGTACGCTTCTTCGACTTTCCCTTGTCATTGTGGCACCATCCAAGGCTCTCTCCTCGCCTTCCTTCAACGTTCTACCCATCTTATCTCCCTCACCCACACCAAGCAATTGATTCTCACATACATGATCCTGGGCAGACATGGCATCTCCACCACCAGTGTTAGGAACGCACCCAGACGATTTTGGACTGGCATGTCAGGAACACTTTGATCAAATAAGTGCCCTCCCATCAATGACCTTTCATGGTTCACATCTACTGCAATTTCATTCCCCACCAGCACTACACTACTTTTACTCCACCATTTACCATTCTCCACCAAAACTGCATGTTTAGATATCTTGACAATGCGTGTTTTGGGAAAAAACGTGGAATTGCTTTTTCTGGATCCCATTGGTCTCTTCACTTTAACAACATCCCCAACATGAAACTGAACCTCTTTTATCTACTTATCAATGTCATAATTCAGTTTCGTTTTCAATTGTGCTTTTTCTACTTTGTCACACATTTGCGTCAAATCAGGTATTCTGTTGGCACTATTCGTGTGCTCCAACACTCAGCTGGGACTCAACTTGCAGGAAACATAACGTTCTTTCAACAGAACAAATGGTGATACACCAGTGAGAGAATGTGGATTATTGTGATAACTCCACAATCTTCCCTGTACAGCTTCAGGGACCATTTCACCCGCCACAGTAGCCATTTGAATCGTGTCATTCAACATCCTGTTCACTCTCTCCACCATACCATTGCCTTGGTGACTATACAAAGCTACTGTCAAGTGCTTGACCCCCATCATTTTCAAGAAAGATTGCATCATTTGAGATTTAAACTGTATGCAATTGTCTGAAACTTACACTTTGGGAACTCCTTCATACATATCCCTCAATAGATCAACCACAGCAGTCGTGGTAGGTTCACTCAAATTTGCATTCAACCCATTTTGAGTAGTAATCAACTTCTACTAACGCATACTTCATTTCCATGTTAAGATTGTACATTGGATCGCTTCTCGGCCTTTTGGCTAAGATCAAGTGTAGTATCTGTTCTTATCAGTTTAAGATTGTACATTGGACCTATACAATCCTTTCACAGTTTTTCCCAGGGACTATTAGGAACATTGACTGGGTGAAGAGGAGTGTTGCTCACACAACACATGCATAATTGACATCATTTGCAATATTGTACATTATGTAAGGTGGAACTGTATGTGTGAAACCAATTTTGATAATGGAAAATATGCATGATGGGGATGGGAGTAAATTTTAATTGAGTGGAATGGGTTGTGAACTATGGCTGTAACATATCTTGTGAATTTGAAATCTTTTTATTTTTTGGAGCAGTGACTACTATTATTACACCTTCGTCAAGCTTAACTGTCCTTTAGATTTAGGTTTTTACGGAATTGGATTAAGGCCCTGATTACACCTGAATAGCTAATTTTATTTGGGTGGAAACTCCTGATTGCACCTGAAATGGACCTGAAATGGGATTCCAAGCTGAGCAATATTTGGGGAGATGCTAATTGTTCATGTAGTATTTACCCATATTTCCGAGCGTGTGGCGGGTAAAACCTGGCAGAAACTTTTGGGCAAATTGCGCATTTGCACAATGTGAAACACTGTCCTAGGAAAACCGATTGTAATTGTCAGCAAACACTAAATTAGCCCTGTCTAGAGTAAAGATACTTGTGACCGAGTTTTATTCCAGCTTTCTGTCGCCATAGGGGTCTCTTTATTGTCAGAATAGTTTGGTACTTATATGGGCCTAGTGTATTATCCGTGTTCTTAAACCAGACATGTACAAATTGCACGAGGCTGCTGCACTACGAATGCTGGTGCAATTCGCAATATAAACGTGTTCCTAATAGATTGCATTGCTAACTGTACATTTGCCTGAGGTCGCAAAATTACCTGCCTAAAGAATAGGAATTAGGCAGGTCACAATTCATGACCCTTGGCTGCAAATGTAACGAGCATTGGCAAAGACAATAGTTCGCACCTATGTAAAAGGCATTGGCTTTTTCAATGTCTGTTAGCCATGTTGTGTTCAGCATGGCTAAATGTTTGTAGAGTAGAGAGGTGTAGAATACCGTAGCGTAAAGTGGAAGTAGAGCGGCATAGAGTGGGGGAGTGGAGTGGCATTTAGTAGAATGGCATAGAGGAGAGTGGTGTTGAGTGGAGCAGAGTGGTGTAGAGTGGCATAGAGTGGAATGGAGTGGCTTAGAGTAGAGGAGTTGAGCAGAATGGAGCAGCGTAGAATTACGTAGAGTGGCATATGGTGGTGTGGCTTACAGTGGCATTGAATGGAGTTGCATAGAGTGGTGTGGAGTGGCTTGAGGTAGAATAGAGTGAAGTGGTGTGAAATGGAGCAGAGTGGCGTAGAGCGTAGGGTAGAATGGCTTAGAGTAGTACAGTTGTGGGTGTATGGAATTCTCATTGGAGAAGCACCTTTCGTGAATCATTTGCCACCCGAGCTCAGGACTTGGCATCTGATCAGTGGTTTGCGACTGCACTTAAGAATACAACTCATTGATAGATACCATTTTGACTCTTCAATAGGGGGCGTCCCCTTTCACGCTTACTCGTATTTACGATTCAGAAAGGGTTTGAAAAGCCCAATTTACAGGACATTTTCCTACTCGTAAAAGTTTTTATCCAGTCTAGAAAATCTTTTGTGTTTGTGAATCCTGTGATTTTGTGAATCTCAGGGTTTGTAACCTCAGAAAACTTTGGTTCTTCTGGCCCTAATTTGTTTTGATTAATATGTTTTTTGATACAACATAAAAAGACTATCAAATGTAACAACTCTCAAACTATTAGCAAACAAAGAAGCTGGAAGGAAATGCTTACATATAACCTCATTTAAATTGTTTTAGTAAACCAATTAAAATATATGCTAACAAACAGGATAGAAAAGGTTTCCATAAGAGTTTTTAAAACTTTGTTTGTAATTTGAATTGAGATGTAATGTTTGTCTTTTATTGTTTCCTACTGCCCTCTTGTGGTTAGATTGCAGTATGGAAAGTTATGCTAAAGTAAGGAAATTGGAAACCAACCTTTGCCTGAAATACATTTTAAAAATGTTTTGATTACCTGATATATTTAAAAAAAAAATATTTCTTTACATTCCTTTATCCAGTGTTATTTGGTACCGCGGTGATGGACTGAAACCAAGATGTGACTGTGTTTTCTCCCCGCATTGTTCAACTTCTATAAGCAAATTAAAAAAACAAAAACATTTTTGTTGGAAGGATCTCTGGAATTTTCATCATTTTGGTTTTGGTTCACACTTAATTGAATTTGCAACAATTACCTAAGTACTCATCATATGCAGTTTCTTTGTTTATTTTTTTTCATACATCCAATATGTAGGGCCAGAATTGAGGTGAATTTGTAATGGAGAATCCACAGATTATCTAAGAAAGTATTAAATCCGGAGTAGAATCCACTAGAGGAATTTCCTTCATCTTAGGAGTCGTATGGTGATGGAAATTCTACTAGAGCAAATGACCTCTAGGTGAAGCAATTTTCCAGCAATTATTTTTTTTATTGCTATCAAACTCTAAACTGTAGCGTAAGAAATCTGTGGTGTCTGATTTAAAGCTAATCAATTAATTATGTTTTTTTCTTTAAAATACCTAATTTCAGAAAGTATTTAAACTCTTATTACAGACTTGATTACTGCTTTATTTCATCCTAGTGGCAGGTGTGAACCTTTTGCATTGCCGCTAGATCCATTGAGTCTCCACTTTTTTTTTCTTCGTTTCTTTTCTTTACGAGTAAAATATATTTTAGTTGCAGATGTTTTAATTTGCCAAACTTGTTTGCAATTAGCATGAAATGGTGGCAAGGTAGATTAATGTTTCCACAGCTGAGACCAGTGTTAGGCCCTCATGATCATGGGTTCAAGTTTCAGATACTCCATTTACTTTCCGAGATTGATAAAATACGTTGCATAGAACTGGATAACAGTAAATATCTGTCATCTGTCAATAGCATCAAGAGACACCTCAGATCGAATGCACATTCTACAAATACACATGCCATGTGTTTTATTATTACTACGTGGTAAAGTAGTGCTGGAGCCACTGTGCTCTATAACAGTGCCGAAGTCATCCCAAGGCTACTGACATTGACATATCTCACCGATTCTGAGTCTGCTGAGTAAGTATTTAAGAGGTTATCTTCACCCATGAGTGACTATGCACAGCCCTGCTCATCTTTCAGTGACATGTCAGTGAATTTCAATGCACATCCAGCCTTTCAAAGGTAATCCTGACATGTAACTAACTTCACCCAGAAGTACTAATCTTTCAATGCAGTGTAAGTGAATCTTAATCAGCCCCACCATAATTTCAGAAATAAACTTGACATGTGAATGACCTTTTCCACACCTACTGATGTGACTTGCATGTCATCCTGTCATGTGGGCACAAATACACCTTATTCTTGCCAGCCATTGATAAAGCTGAAATGGGATGGAATCTGCTACAAGTATTATTGCCTTTCAGTGTCAGTTTCAGTTTATTTTTTATTGCTCAGTTACTTATAACCAGTGCAAAAAGTTAAAAATTCAGTAAATAATCGAAAATACAATATAAATAACATTGTACCCCAGTTACAAAATCCTCTGTAGAAGGACCAACATTGTTACTTCCCAGTCGGTGCCCCAGCATCTGCACTGACTCAGATTATAAACAGTGTGAGAGGGAGATTTTATAAATAACACAAATTCTTAACCTCAATTTATTTTCTGTTGCATTACTGTTTCTTCTATCTGTTAAAATATTTTAATAGATGTGCAAGAAATGCACTGGAGACCCAAGGGAAGATGTGCAAAATCCAAAATTGGTTATAACTATCACACAATCAAATAAAATACTAGAAAAATGAAATAAAGTGCATGGTAAGAAACCGTGTGGGTTCATTACCCATAATGTGGCAGATCGCAGAATGAACCGGGTGAATTATAACGGCCACACAGTCCGATAAAATATTAGTATAATGAAGCAAAATGCATGCTTAAAAGGAGGGTGGGTTCATTATCCATAATTAAGGCTCCCAGTTTTCCGTTCGTACTGATTTTTACAGATAATTACAGACAGAAAGCAATGTGTTTTCTGTCTTTATCTATTTTAAAAAGTGAAACAATACAGAAAATTGTGATTCTTGGAAGTAAATCTCCATCCTGCCTTCATAAATTCCAGGCCAACAGCTGAGAAGATACAAGCATGAGGAGTTAAGAGATTTCCTTAAATACAGGCAAATATTAACATATATTTGTATACAATGCTAATATATATCTGTGGGTATAGTGTTTTGTTATATCTGGCTGCTTAATTTGCTAAAACACGACAGGCATCAAAGTATGAGTGCATGTTTGTAAATTAAATACATTTTGAAATATGCCATTTTACGACTCCATTTATTCTCAAAATAATTATGGATAAATACAAATAAGGTAGCCAAAGATAATTATGGATAAATACAGACAGAACTGTTAAAACAATAAATACCATACAACTGTGAGCCCTTCCCATAATGTGCAAATCGCAGAATGGGAAATGAAGAAATAAAATACTTATAAAATGAAAGATAGCCAATCAACTAGGTTCCAGTTGTTGACCCCCCTCCCCCCTTCCAGGGGTTGGATTCATTAATCAAAATGGGTAAAGTTGCAGTGTAATAAGGATAGGGGATATATCGAGTCTCAGTGAAAGCTGCCACTTCCCAGTCCAGCCAATATAAAGCTGATAAAACCCAACCACGACCCTCGCTTATACTATTAAATAATCTAATGCTTCCCTCCCTTTTCTAATTCATATTCCACCAGAGGGAAGCACAGGTTAGCTATATGCAAGCAATCTGGAGGGTGAAAAAACCATGAGAATTTTAAATGGTACCTGTGAGCATAAATAACCAGGGCTATTTCAGCTCACCGCTCCATAGGGCTTCTAACTCTATAGACAAATAAAACGCCAAGTCAGTTTAAAACACTCCCTTGTCTATTTGATCGGGTACCTTTCACTCTATGCGAGATTGGGTTCTCCTGTTTTAAAATGCACACAGTAGAAGTACAGAAAGTTTATCAGGGGCAAATTTACGAGATGAGCTAAGTGATGAACGTAAGTACAGATACATAGGGGAGTCGGGAACCCGATCTTTATGAAGGATGTCAGAATTCACTCATTCCTCACCACGCATTCACCACTGATTTTAATCCTTGTCTAAGGGTACTGTTATTGGGGAAAAAAAATACCACACAACGTTGATCAGAAACCATGAAGACCATTTTAATTCACACCCTCGTCTCACTTGAGTTAAAGAAACACCCCCCCCCCCCCCCCCCCAAAAAAAAAAACAGCTCGGCTGTAATCAGGTGTCGAATCACAGCTGTGACTCCCTAGGTATCTCGAGTGTGACCCCAATGATGAAGCATGCCACAAACACCGTTGGTGTGTGAGAGGTCTTGTAAGAAAAACAAAAACGAATGGCGTTTTATTCCGCACTGTGTGAGGGACATCTTTCAGGAGCTTGGTAACTTGCTCACCCGCTTTGATTAGTGATACTTCTAGCTACATACAGGTTCTGCTGGCCCTTGGTATCCGGTTTTCCCATAAGAAATGTCACAAGTAATAATTCAAAACATGAATATCAGGTAAGTGACCTACCCCATATCATTATCGTTCTGTAAAAGAGAGCTCATAACATATAAAATATATATAAAGAATTAGACAATAGTAGTTACAATAATAACATGGTTATTTTAGAGATCGCTTCATACCCCATGCCTGCTGTCCTAAGTGCTGTAAATACCAGGTGTTATCCAATTTAGTTGAGTGACCTTGGAAGGATAGAAAGCTTAGGAGGTCCTTGCAGGGATTCAGACTCATGACTTATTGATCACAGCAGGTGTCCTAATCGAGCATTTAGATTGCTAAGCTATCGTCATTTTAATAGGCATTAGTTTGTACAGAGCTCCATATTAGAGTTAAGTTATGTGTGAAATTGCTTATTTCTTTCCCCCAAAAGTACGCAAAGTATCAGGAAAGTTGTGCAAAATGATGCCTAAATGCCAAAGTGTAATTCGTGTTCATAAGTCACACAAGTTATTGGTCAAGGGATTGGTTCAGAAAGAAAATGTTCTTGCAAAACATTTGTGTGTGGAGGTGTGTCCTGGTCACGTAATGAGGCAAGTGTGGAAGTGTGAAATTTCTAGGTCATCGAAGTCTAATGAGCTTGTAAGAATGCATAGATCTAAAAATGAGCTTTTGGCATAAGTTTCTCCTCTAGATGGGTCTTTCTAAAGCCTGGAAGACAACTTTATTTAAGTATTTCTTCCATCTCTAATTGGAGCTTTTGGCCATTGTTATGCAGATTTTCATCCCGTACTGCTGCTCTTATGATGACCGTAATGCTTATTCAATTCCATGAACCAATCTTCACATGATGACACTTGTGCAACATAACGCAGGATGCTTACAAAAACGTTTTTTTGAGCTGGTTTTCTAAAATAAAATACTGCTTGTGTCTTCAATAAGTTAAGCAAAAAAAAAACTTAAAGCACTATGTTTGTGTTTCAGCATTTACATTGGGAAAAGACTGACCACACCTTCAACCAGCAGCTACTGATGGAGTAAAGCCGGATGCTACACCTGTCCTGTGAAGTTGTATTACCGCCACATTAGTGAATTTGAACTGACAGTTTTAAGCATGACATTGTGCATCCTGTTTCTACATTTTTTCCAGTTAGTCTACATTTCAGCTGGAATTCAGTATTGCATCGGAGCACAATTGGAGGCTCTCCTGCTGCTTCGTTCTTCACTTTATTTACATTTTTGTTGCCCAAATGTCACAACTAGTGCATTTGCCTTTGTTTCATAAATCAGAAGGGCTTCTAAACGCCACCAGCAGAAAATAATCTCAACAAGAGGTTGCTTCCTTTAGTAAAACCAGTTTTAAGGGGATGGCCTATCAATGGTGTCCGCCTGTAGACCAAAAGGAAGTATTGAACTTCGTAAACCCTGCCCTTCTCCTCCCCCAAAGTTGAGCGACATTAAAATGGTGGCTTGGGCACTTTAGCCATGTGTTACTTCTATAATCCTAACTTCAAAAGCACTGCTGCCAAACCTTCCCTGTCACCTGAAATTAAAATATTCTGTTGTGTAGCTCTGTCAGTTAAATTCCTGGGGCCGTAAAAACAGACTTTTGTAAGCCTGTCTCTGATCGTTTTTCATGCAGGGGCAGTGCAGGTATTTTGTTCTTTGGTAGCTTTGCTAGGCCTCTGTCTGTTTCATTGTCTGATCACTGAAGCATTTGACTAGAGCAGGAAACAATATTAATGAAGAGTATGCTTCATACCTTTCGTCTTTCGGCATGACCATTATAATGCTCTTTTTGACTCCTGCCTTTAGCTGGTACTAAAGTCTCTTACTAAAAGTGGACGAAACGCTCCACAGGAAGTTCTCTTATCCAAAATTTTTGCTTTCCTATATCTCGTAAGAAGTCTTAAGATCTTACTAGAGCGCTTATATTTATGTTGATGTTGTCTTTCCTTTAGTGATATTCCTGAATGTAGTTGTATTTTTTTTTTTTCTTTTTGCAAAAGTTGTCACACTATTTTAGATGATGTGATGTTATGGCATTGTTTTAAATGGTTCCAGAGAATGCAGAAGTTATAAGAGAATACCTTTGACAAACGATGCAACCAATTAAAAAATGGTCTTCTGGCGTATCCTCATGGAAGCATGTTATTTCCCCAAAGCGGGAACAATCCATGCATATTGAAAGAGAAAATACAAATCTATTTATAAACTCATCAGTACGGGAGTTTTTAATATAAAATGATAAACCCCTAGGGAATTTTTAGTAAAAGTCGATATTTCTATCTTTTAAAATGGAGAACGGGGGCCAAGGCACTTTTTTCTTAAATAAAAAGTAAGCATTTGAAACCCAGAAACACTAGAACCTCTGTTCTTATAGATAAGCATGTCAAAATGCCCAGTTTATGAAGTTAATGCCACATTCAGCGTGAGTTCATAAATGGAAGGGCATGACATATTTGTTCTCCATATTTATCTGCCTTTTCTGTTTGCCACATAGAAACAGTGCTCTGAAATCAAGTCGTACACAATTGGTATTTAATGTTGTTTCTTTTTTGTGTTTATTGTACCATGTTCATGGGCGACCCAGCAGTCAGTCCCCATGTTTCTTATAATATTATATGCAGCTCGATAGTTTTCACTAACCATACTAAAATATTTAACTGTAGGGAAATCTCTGCTCGTCTCTGTAATGTTTTTAAATGTGAAGATTTACTACCAAATTGTTACAAAGCACTAGGGCAACTGATGTTTCACTTGAGTAGATTTTAGTGAATTTCAGCGCATGTAGCATGGCTCTGAATGACATTCAATGTTATTGTACATAATTTAATATCTTACTCTTTATTCTAGAATTTCTAATATGGAATGTGAGAAACATGTCACTTTTAAAGTGACCTTAAAGTGCTAGAAGTTGTTTTGCAAAGAGGAGTCACTTGAGGTTCTTGTGTAGTTTCACTTGGCAGCTGCTGCATACAGCTACTCAACATGTCTGACAGGATCTCCATTATACCATATTAACAAAATTGCCTGCTTGTGATCTTATCACGAGTTTAAGAAATCCCTCACTATCTCTCAATATCTCGATCTGTTTCTTAACATGGGCATCTTTTGAAAAATCTATGGTTTGTATGATCCAGTCACCCTGGTATTCATTAACCTGAAGATTTAGTTTGAGTGCATCTGAAATGGAAAATTGGTTGATCATTGTATTTCACTGTCTTCCCATCTGCTTTTGTTCAACACTTCCTACTGTAGACATACCACAGTTAACACTGAAGTGAGAAGCAAACGACAAGGCACCTCATGACCAGGGAATCATTAAGTTTATCTGTTTTCATTAGTCACCTTCTTCTGGAAGCTGCTGGGAGCCATCTTTGCCTTGAAATCTCCAGAAAACAGGGTTATCTGTTTTTAAATTAATCACATTGAGTATCTTGATATATGGCCACATGGTTTGTCCCTAGTCTGCTCATTGTTTGAGTTAACTACAAAGGATGAAGAATACTAAATATCCAAGCTTCTCTCTAGGTCTGCATTGTGCAATGTGCACAAAGTACTGGCATGTAAGTAGTTATGTTGTCAAAGCAGATAGACATTGGGGGACACTATGACGTATAAAGAAAGCTCAAAATGTGACTGACTGCCAACTGCATTCGTTTAGGTAGCCTGATTTGTTGAAAACTGAATGCATAAAGTACATTAATTTAAGATTTTAATTAATATGCATAATTGTTTTTAACTGGGTTTCTGCTGTGCTTACATAAAGCTTATGCAGTATATCCACGGTTTGGATATAACTCATTCCAAACACATCCTTTGATTCTACAAGAGGTTTTGTTTATACTCCTCTTCTGTTTCAGTTCTTTAGTAGTAAAAGTAGGGGCAGTGAGCAGAACTGGTTCATAAAGAGCTGCTGATTCGAGCCCTTACAGGGTTTTGTGTTTTTATGGCGCTTTTGCTTCATACAAGCAGATAAACTCTTTTTAAAGTTAACCTGTTAATTGTGAAATTACTTTTTACACTGTATTTATTCTGCCTTAGGCTTTTAAAAACATTCTCAATAAGAAGTTAGGCTAGGGTTAAAGATAAAAGTCTGCTTGGATGTCCCATACCTTGACGGTAAATTAAATAATTACCTTGCATACCACAACATACATATTTTTGAGCTAAAAAAATAATATAGCCCTGCAGTGATTCCAATCACAATTTATATCGTTTAACATTTTAATGTCCTTTCAAGAAGCTATTTATTTTGATGTGAATGGAGTTTTTGCTTTGGTCCATAGTTGTTGTAAAAAGTCAATGTTGTGTGTGTGCATATGTCTTTGAAATGTTGTCTGTATGTTGTTTGGGTGAGGTAGAAATTAAGCTAAATAATGAATTTGCTCCTCATCATGCTTTGGAATGTGACCCTTCTGCCAGACAATAATATAGCAATCATTGGGACTAAAAATTCCCCTGGCCATTCCTGTAGGAAATGTTAAATGTTTCTTGTTGGGTAAGGGGACTAGGTCTTTGTGGGGCATGGTGAAAACTTCTTTGAGGTGGGGACATGGCAAGGGAGTATTAGACTTAGCGTAGAGTTGGAATCTGAGGGGCATCTAGTGTGTTGTGGGAACCTGGTGTTAGTTGTGAAGATGCAGGGTGGCTTTTTGGACACCTGATGGAGTCAGTTTTTTTCCTGTATTGGCATAGTTGCTGTATTTATTGTATCTCTTTTCACTGCTGTCTTCTTTTAGACACAGGATGCTTTTTTTTACGTTGGTATCTTGTAACTGTTGATTTCGGACTGATCAAGTCAAATTCAGCTCCTGGGAATCCGTAACCTGTTGCAAATTTTATCCTGAGTTGAGGGTGACTTGTGTTATCCATAATTATTTGATTTTTGTTTGAATCTGTTACGCCTGTTTTAGGGAGCTATGAAATGAATGACTAAGTTTGGTCCCCTTCTTCAGAAAATCAGTTCAGAATAAGAAATACTTTATTGGTCATTCTCTTGGTTTTCTCTTTCCCCTTGAAAAATTGATTCCTTTCATCATAGAGACAGAGCCTGTCCCTTCTCATTCCACATATCAATTTCAAAAGGCAATTTTTTTCAGCTTTGTAGTATAGGGAGATGCTGTGTAAGCTGAAGCAACACAGATGGTCAGAGCTCTTCCTGTTTGTCTCTCTTCTTCCTAGGCAGTGCAAGTTTGATACCAGATCTAAATCCTCACCTGTTAAGAATCTTTGAGATCCGAGTACACCATATGAATGTGTGTGTGTTTGCATGTGTGTCTTGTGAAAATCAATCACTGTACTTCTAAAGTTCATGCCTCCCTCACTGCCACACGTCCTGTCCTGTGGTGCTGCATATCCCGCCTCAAAGCAGGATATCCAGCCCCATTGTGATTTTGCTGGAGGATGTTAGCCACAGGACATTTTATCTCCCTTTTGCAAAGTGGTTAATTAATTTACAAATGTTGGCTCATACTTCCACCTTTCATTCTGTGTCACAGTAAAGTGAGGAGTCTGCTTACAAGAACGTCAATCAGAACCCCCCCTAGATGAGTACATGTTTTTAGTACACATGATCATGGGATTAGACCTTCAAACCACATGTATGTAGCTTTAAAACGTTAAGTGACCATACAAAGTGCCAATTATGGGCACCTACACTGGCATTTTTAAATTCGATTGTTGGCGTATCCTTCTCACAAAATTTCTTAGATTTTTCAGAACATTATTGATTATTTTATATTGAATGATCCCTTCTGGCACAACTGGCTGTAATAAAATAACATGCCTCTGCATTTAGTAAAGCACCTTGTTTGTATAAAAATGGGGTAAGGTTTAGCAGTGTGTGTGTAAAATCAGTGATTTCATATGATTTGATTCAGGATATGATCTTCTCAGTATGAACCCAAGATAGTTTCAGAGACTGACGACTGGCCCCAGCTGAAGTATATTTGTATATATGTATCCACTCATTTCAAGAATCTGTGAAACCTTCCATTGATTGGAGAAGGTATCTGCGTGTATGATCACTGTAGTGTTATCCTTGATAAGTGCAATCCACTTTGTAATGATTCTCCTAATGCCCTTGATGTTGGCCACAGTTTCATAATGTGTAACAATGTTATCATTTGAAATTGATGGGACTTTTTTTATTGGAAAGCTTTATACCTGTTTACAATTTAACATGAAAACACAGGCTTTTTCACCAGTGAAAAACTGGATAAATATATTTTGTAATTGATAATAAAAAACACACTATATGTTTGCATGTCCAGAAATGCTGCAGGATCACTTTGCTGCTGCAGGGACATATTTACTTAATCTATTAACAACAAAATGTAATAAAGTCTTTATCAAAAATGTGTTAAAACAAGTTCAATTTAACTGAGCCAAAGTTATTTTTTTGCATTCTACATGTATTTAGGTAGCACTTTGTAACATTATATACAGTTTACAGTACCTGTACTCGTTGTAGCTGTAAGAGTTTGTGCCATTAAAAGCTCCCCAAAAATGTTTTGTGGTTGTTCCATGATTCAAAATCTTGTTTTATGCCACATTTTCATAATTCATCTGCTGTCCATTGAGTGGAATTGTACGAATCTACCTGGTTCTACAGAGTTGATGGCTTTATAAAGTGAACTAACTACAACTGTATCTGAAAGACCTAGGGATTAAAAAAAAAAGTCATTATGTTGACAGTTCACAAAATGTAGTTTCTATGGTATATTTGCTAGTATGAAATGAAATGAAAAGGAGACTTGTAAAGTGCAAAACATTTACCCAAAGGTATCATGGTGCTAGCTCGGCACAAGACCGATAAAAACAATAGAGACACATCAAAGATTGAACAGCCATATCCTCAACGCCTTCCTGAATGGTAACAGTTGCTTTTCTTTCTTAATCTGCACCGGCAGTGTATTCCAAAGCCAGGTCGTACTGACCAAAAAGCACCTTCCCCCCACGCACACTTTTTAAACCAGGGAACTACCAGGTTGTGAGAATGTGCTGAGCGGAGCTGGCGGGCAGGGGCATAAGGCTGCAAATTCTTTAAAACAAAATGCTGGCCCGCTTCGTGAGTTGCCTTAAATGCAATGCAGAGCGACTTAAATTCTATCCACCTTTGTTCTGGCAGCCAGTGCAGCTTTTTGAGCGTCGTGGAGACCGATGAATATTTAGGTATGTTTAGCAATAGAAGCTCTGCGGCATTTTGCACCATCTGCAGCTTGTTGAGGCATTTTTTGTGGAGGTTCATAAAGAGCCCGTTAAATTAGTCAGCTCTGAACAGAACAAAGGCAGACACCACCAATTTCCTCACGTCAGCTGGAATGAATGGGAGAATCCTTCTTGGTATTTTCAGAGTATGGAAGGAGACTGAAGTGACCTGATTGACATGACCTTCAAAAGAGAGCATAGAGTCAAATGTCACCCCCAAGTTTTTTACCTTTTCTTTAGGGTGGGGAAGTGGGACAAACTCTGGAGGCCACAACGTGGGGTTCCAGAAGTTGGTGTTTTTGCCAAAGAGTAGGACTTCAGTCTTGCTAGCATTAAGCATCAGACAGTTAGCGGACAGCCAGTCCCCCACCTAGCGAAGACATGTGGAACTGGGCTGCCGTTTCGTCTAGAGAGTCTGTCACTGAAACCGCAATCTGGGTATCATCTGCATATGAAATAGCAGAGAAACCCAAAGATCTGATTAGCCTTGCCAGTGGGGCAACATATACGTTAAAAAGGGTAGGGCTCAATGACGAGCCCTGTGGCACCCCACATGGCAATTTGAAATTCAGCGACTTGTGCTCTGCAAGAGCCACAAACTGTTCCCGCCCTGACAGAAATGATTTTGGAAGATCAAACGCTTTTCCTCTAATACCGACACCTTCCAGCTCTTGCAATAATTTCTGATGGTTTACCGTATCAAATGCTGCAGAGAGGTCAAGCAGCACTAGTGCTGCATTGCCTCCTGCATCAATGGTCTGCCTAATTGTCTCAGAGACAGAGATCAACGCCAGTTCGGTACTGTGTTGCTTTCTGAAACCAAACTGAGAATTATCTAGGCACTCGTGCTTTTCCAGATAATCTGAGATGACTGAATTCATAGCCTTTTCCACCATCTTTGCGGGCAGTGGGAGTCTGGAGATTTGCCGATAATTGTTCGGGTCCGCTCCATCCAGATTGGCTTTCTTGAGGAGGGGGAGAACAGACGCCAATTTCCAAATCGCCAGGAAAATACCGGTGACAAACATTTGGTTAAAAATGAGTCCGATGTGGGGAAAGAACCTCTGGCAGAAGATTAGAAATTTTGGGTGGACAGGGATCAAGGGGAGACCCGGATTTGGTGGACATCATAAGATTAATCTCTTCCTCCGTAGTTAATAGGGGAAAATAGAGAAGTTCATGCTGGTCACTCCCATCCGTGGGTAGCGGAGTGATTTCCATTTCCCCCCTAGCCACGCCAGGAGTCCCTACAGGTGTCAGCATGCCTAGGGGAGCACTCTGTGAGAACCCGCTATAGACCGCCTTCACCTTATCTTGAAAAGAAGGTGGCTAGTGAGTTACAGAATGTTTCATTTGATGGTAGAATGGTCTCCTCTGGGAATTTGGCTAACTTTTTCACTGTCGCAAAGAGTTCCTTTGAATAATTCTTTGCGGTTAGAATGGCTATAGTGAAGTGAGAAACATTCTCCTTATATACTAACTTCTTATAGTCAAGTAAAGCTTGTTTATAGGCCAACTGGTTGTTAGTATCCTTGGCCAGTCTCCACTTCCTCTCCAAACGGCAACACTTTTGTCTTTCCAATCTTAGTTGTTCTGAAAACCATGGTTCAGATTGCCTTGATCTATGACAAATGGATGATTTGACCGGAAGCACCTGATCTATGGAGCTCTTTAGACAGACCTCAAAAGTGGCAGCTGCCTCACACTGATTCTCAAAGAGAACCAGTGAACTCCGTGACAGGGAGCTCTTGAGATCCTTAGGATCAAGCCTGTTACAGGGTCGAAACTTTTGCAACTGTTTATGATTGCCAGTCCCGAACTGAGGGGTTGAACAAGAAGTGGAACATTACTGCTTTATGATCTGACCATACAAGCGGTAGTGACGGGAGGCAATGCAGGGACTTGTTATTTGTGAACAGTCTATCCTACAGAAGCCCTCCTGAATGGGTGCTGCCTCTCACCTACTGACTGAGGCCTAAACTGTTCTTAAAGCCATGAAAATGAGCAGCATCTCTGTCTGAAGAATCTTCAAGATAGAGGTTAAAATCGCCCTAGAGCGTAAAGTCAGACGACTGAGATATAATGTCCAGGGAATTGCCAATGGTGTCCACAAACTTAAAAGAATAGTGGGCCCACTGTTTTACACATAGAAGGACCCTTTCCAAATATCTCTATAAATGACCGCTAGTCCCCCACCCCTTTTCCCCACCCTGCCTTGTCTAAACGTGGTGAACCCCACAGGGACGGCCAAAGCTAAATCAGGGTCAGAGTACGCTTCTCCCCAGGTTTCCGTGATAAATGCTAAGTCTACACCGTGTGTCTCTACAAATATCTCAAACTCTGTAGCATGTTTGCAGAGGGAGCGGGCAATTATTAGGGTACCCAATACTGCTCTCACCCCTTCCCGCTCAACCTTAGTGTGATTGCAAACTACTGCTTTCAGTTGAGGTATTGAAAAGCCGATATCAAAACTACACTCGGGACAATGATAGGGTGCCATGGAGGGATAGAACCTGGAACTGACCTTGCGGCAGCACCTACCAATTTTATTTAGGTCAAGTAGATGGTCCCTGATATAGACGAGCCTGACGGCGGACTGTGGGCTACCACTGGCAGCACCCCTGGGCACGGGCCAGGCGCAGACGGGCTTGCTTTTATCCCCCACAGTAATTACAGCCAGAACGTGGACCCGCCCCTGCACCTTCCTGTCAAGATGGAAGTGTAGCAGCCAAAGCGGTCCCCGCAACCCGTAACCCACTCCCAGAGAAAGCCAACGCTACACAGGGAGGTTACTTAGTTTAGTGAATGTGCAAATGGGCAAAGTTTAAAAAGTCTTTAAAAAACACAGTGCAAATTTATACAATGGTTCAAATTCATACCGTTCATACAAAGAAAGCGATCTAAAAACAGAAGGCAGCAATGTTAAAAAGTGGCAGAAACGTTCCTAATGTTAAAGGGAGGCACACTCAACAGATGGATGGATAGATAGATGGATAGATAGATAGATAGATAGATAGATCCTTCACAAATGAAGGTTACAGTTGAAAAAATGTAACCTTCCGTTTAAGTAGGCCTTCAGATTAACACTAGCCCGTATTCTTAAACAATGAAGTCCAAGTAGAGAATTGATAAACTTGTTTCATTTTCTTAACGTTCTTTTATTTTTCTGCCATGCAATCTTCATTAATATCAAATTTCAGACTATATCTGCGTTTGGGATCTGAAGCACTTCTCATAGAGTGCTTTCTGTCCAAAACATTTAAAAAACGTTGGATATTTTCTTTTTTAAGTGACTAAAATATTATTAAAAATAACTGTGCTGCTTACGTATTCCTTCTATCTCTCTCCCTACTATAGAAGCACAAATAATGGACAAACAGATTGGCAGCATCACCTAGAGAGCTTGACTCTGCCATTTTAAGGCATGTAGCCAGTAGAACACTCCCTTCTCCCCTTACTCTATGTGACAAGTTGCCCACAGTTTGTTTTGTTTTCATTCAGTAACAGAAATGATCTGTGAAAGCAGGACTTGGCTCTTTTTAATTTTGCACTGTGATATTGAAGCATTTATGTTTTAATGTCATCCATCAATTTAGGTATTCCCACCTCTTCAAATATTTTTTTTTAATGAATTTTTTTCCTCCGTTGTTTTGCCTCCGCTTCTGTCACACCCACCGTATTGGTTTTCTTCACCAAGTGCCTATTCATTGATGAGTGAAAAAGTCTGAAAAAGATGATTATGCCTTCTGCTTTGCTGGTCTTCACGAATTCTATGCTGTGGTGCATTGTCATATTTGTTAAAAATGTCTTAGAAGTTGAAGAGGGAGCAAGTATTTTCTTGTAATTTAAGCTGCAAGCTGTTCGAAAGCTCTGTAGGTATCCATTATAGGTGAGCATCCTGTGGTATGGTACAGTAATATTGCTTGTGCATATTGTTAGGTTTTATGGTATGTTACTTTTCTCCTCTTCCTTCTCTTCCACCCCATATCTATAACCCAGTTGCATTGCCTCTGCTCCATTAGAATTGGAGAGGCATTGATGTAGATGGAGTTCCTCTGTATCTAGAAATTAAATATCACCTTAAACCTAAAGAATTGAGTCTTGGACTTTTATGGACTTCACATTAGCGACGAGCGGACGCATCCACATGCATTGAGGAACTTCAACTCAACGCCCACAACTAAGCGTCTTCTTTATCACTTCTATCTGCAAACGACGTGTACATCTGCGCGTGCCTCCACAAGACAGAAGCCTGTTGTCAAAGGTTTTTATCTAGGGGAATATCGCTTTTCACAAATTTTTACCATATCATTTGCAAAAGTCATTATTTAGTATTGTGCTTCCTGCAGGAGTTCTGAATGCCTTCTGAACATTACGTTCAAGGCATGTGAGCTGTAGATCACATGCTCTGCATAGCCTGCCATCTAGTATTGGGTCCAGATGTTTGCACTTAGTTTTTCTTCAAAGAAGTCTTTCCCAGTCACGAGGTAGGTGACTCCTCCTTTCGGTGATAGTGCGCATGGGCGTCAACTCCATAGTTAGATTGTTTTATTCCGCCATCGGGATCGGATGTGAATTACTGCGCTCCGGTTCGGCACAGTTTCTCGGGTTCCCTTCGATGTGCAATCCACTACCCTCAACGGTATTCTTTCTCAATCGCGTTCCCCATTCTCCGTGTATTGTTATGACTCAAAGATCTTTGATCGGAAAACTCGTGGAGGGCCGTTGGGCCTACCCGCGTCGGGCTCGCTTGCAGTCGATGGAACGGACTGCATTCAAGCTCTGTCCCGGGTATCGCGCAAAGTTTCCGTGCACCCACTTGCACGAAGTGTGCATCCTCTGCCTATCCCCGAAACATGACGAACAATACTGCGACGCGTGCCAATCGTTTCGATCTAAGAAGACGTTATGTGGCCGTGTTCTGCTTGGGTTTTCGGATCAGATAGAACCCGCTCATCAGAGCCTCTCTAACCCAGCCAGAACGTTACCCTCTCCCTAGGGCCTATTCACAACAAGTAACCACAGATATATACCACCTAAGGACAGGGAATTCCTACTATATATATATATATATATATCTAGACCTCTTATAATACAAGTGGCGGCCTCGCGATCCCAGACGGACCCAGGACTTCCTACCCAGACGGCAGCCTCAGCCTCGCGGTCCCAGACGGACCCAGGACTTCCTACCCAAACGGCAGTCTCAGCCTCGCGGTCCCAGACGGACCCAGGACTTCCTACCCAGACGGCAGCCTCACGGTCCCAGACGGACCCAGGACTTCCTACCCAGACGGCAGCCTCAGCCTCGCGGTCCCAGACGGACCCAGGACTTCCTACCCAGACGGCAGCCTCAGCCTCGCGGTCCCAGACGGACCCAGGACTTCCTACCCAGACGGCAGCCTCAGCCTCGCGGTCCCAGACGGACCCAGGACTTCCTACCCAGACGGCAACCTCAGCCTCGCGGTCCCAGACGGACCCAGGACTTCCTACCCAGACGGCAGCCTCAGCCTCGCGGTCCCAGACGGACCCAGGACTTCCTACCCAGACGGCAGCCTCAGCCTCGCGGTCCCAGACGGACCCAGGACTTCCTACCCAGACGGCAGCCTCAGCCTCGCGGTCCCAGACGGACCCAGGACTTCCTGCCCAGACGGCAGCCTCAGTACAAGTTCATCCTATGATTACCATAACATACAACAAGGGAATCAGTTTTACTATTTATCAGATCACACAAGAACTGCCAGTTTGAGCACAACCTGTTCTCTGGTGCGAGGGGCTCCTCTCTCCCTTATTCAGTTACCACTTACCTGATCAGGGTTAACATCTGTTCATGTCAAGTCACAGCTGACTAGAAGAATAGGCTACCCTCTTATACAAGAACACGCAGCACATGTTGATTCACTACAAACTGGGTACTTTATTACTCATTACATACGCAATCACATAACATTACTATGTAACACATAACCTGCAAAGAAAAGTGAAAGATTAGGTTGTACACTCTAATAAGAAAGGGGTCGACATCACCTTAGTCGTGTGTAGCCTGCACTCAATGGTCATCTAGGTTCCCTTCTCGTCTGTGCCTCGGCTCGCCTGGAAGTCACACCTCCGCAGTCACGGATCTGTTCCCTTCTCCCTTCTCCGAGTCACTGGGACCTCTTCCTCATCGGCTACTCTCTCCTCTCTGGCTATTCTGCTAGAAGAGTATCTGTCTCTCGGTTTTTCTCCGCCTTCAAGTTTGTCATCTGTCTTCCCTGGAATAAGTAGTAGCTTTACTGCTAACGGCTAGATGCCGCCTACGGACTGAAGTAAGTGCACCGTATCTGCCTCAGACTTTCACTAATATAGAGGTGCATTTCCTCATGGAAAATTCCGGCCCGTAACCTGCCGTCCACCAAATTCTTGTACCTCCCCGTACCAAGGACACGTTCCCAGCCGGCCGGCCTGATGTAGTTTCTTCGGCATGAAGAAAAATACAATCCTTCGATAAGGGCTGGCCTGAACCGGTTCTCTCCAAGCGAATAACACCTCATAACTAAAACATCACCCTTAACCTAGAAGCATCTCAAGCTGCCGGAGCAGAAAGAAAGATGGAGTCTCTCCCGTTTGAGGCCTACCAGGCCTGAATTCAGCACGGCTCCATGAAATACCCTCACTACAGGACAGGTTATCCCTAATACTAACGAATCTATCCCCTAGGATATGTGTGCAAGCCCTGATCTATGGGGAAGAACACAGGATCATGTCGAAGTGCCTAGTAAATAGGCTCCATTCACTACTCTAACCCTTAGACTTGGATGGTAAGAGACTGAAGTCACACTAATCACCCGTCAACACAATAGGGCCGGGAAAATCGAGCAGTACATTTCACCCTTGACTTCAGTCTATTATACATTCATTAAACAGAACTAACATCTGTGGAAGAATAATATGAAACAAAGCTAACTGATCTATGTCTAGTACCAAATGTGCAGAATTGAAGTAGTGAAGGAATACACTGAATAAAGCAACAGATAGAAATCAAAACAGCGATGGTAATCAGAATACCTCCTAATACCTGACGTAACAGATACAAATCAGTTAACCAATTAAAGAGCCAGTCAAACCAGCCCTGGTCAATGTGTTTTCTAACTTCTTCTGTCAAGTCATGTAGCTTATCAATGTGAGCGCGAATGGATTGTGTATGATCAGACAAGTTAAAACAACAAAGACCCTCAAAATCAGAACAATCGTGTCCATGTTTAAGCAAAAGATAATCAATGGCCGCTCGATTTTGCAAGATGGCTCTGCGTTCACCCTGGGCGTCTAACAGCATGTCAGACAGGACTGTAGAAGTATGATTAATGGATTTTACCATCCAGCAGGCCATTTTCCCAGTAGATTTGGCATTATAAACAGCCAAAGCAGGAACACCAATAATTGAAATAGCCAGGCTAAGGTATTCAGACTTGGAATATAAATGCAAAGACGAGTCACAATCCTCCTGTAACATCACTGTATCTCGAATCACACGAGAATTGGCATTCGGATGTGACGAGAACATCAGTAAACTGAGTCTCGTAATGGCACAAGGGCCTCCAGAAATATTTGCGGGGACATATGGCCAGGAAGTATTACCACATGAGAAAAGCCATCCGGCAGGTAGTAACATCGTGCGATAATGACTGGGGGTAACCACCAAACTCTTGCAAGTCATATTGTTCTGGACAGAAGCACATGTTTTCGGTGTCCTTTGAAAGCACAAAGTTCGCTCATGAAGGGTAAAGGAAGTAGCACCTTTCAATTTTAGACGCAGACATTCAGAAATTGCACCAGGATTACACGTAAGGAAAAAACACAAATCTCCTTGTGTGATATTATAGGTAACTATTTGGGACTGGATGGGGGGTATCTGGTCTGGTAGTTCAGTACATAAGGGGCAATACGCATGGGTAGCAAAATCGCCCAGAAGAACATTGGGGCGAGCCTTTGAAATATTAAAAATATGAGTCAAAGTTTCTAGCGAAGCAGGGACAGCAACCAGACAGGTCGCCAAGATGTCGTGTACAGATCTCATCGGCGTCAAACAGAAGTGAGGGGCATCAGTCACCCTTTTCGCCAGTAAGGTCCAAAAGTTCGATGACGAATCCCACGCAGCGAGGGAACGCGACACTCGGGTGCGTAACTCATCCCGGGTTGACGGTATCCCTCCTCTCTCGTCGAACCAACCCGAAAATAGTCCGACGACGACACATCCTGCAGCAACAGTCCAAAGAATGATCTGAAAGAGGATCAAATACAGGCATTATTCATTCTCGTAAGTAACATTTGTCAGCCGGGACCGCTTCCCAGCTATCTTTCCCTGGTCTCATAACTAAAATGGTATTGTCATGACCGGTGGCGATGACTTCTGCTTGTTCAGGGGGATTCTTAGGCGACTGCACCCAAACCCTGGCCCCAGGGTTATCTGTGGAGCCAAAACCTTTCTGGCCTCGTACAGTTAGCAAAGTTGGGGCAGTGCCTTTTATGATCTCTCCACTGAAAACAGGCATTATGAGTAATTGAGCCACTCGGTCAGTTTGATGTATCAGTAAGTCAGCCTCACTGCTATTCAGCAGGAGCACCTTAATCTCTCCCTGATAATCACTGTCAATGATCCCTCCAAGCACCTGAATGCCTTTTACAGCCAGCCCCGATCTAGGGGCGATTAATCCAAAATTCCCGGGTGGTATATGAACACCAACACCGGTTGCGATGATGACCCGATCTTTACCTTTTATAACGGTGTCATCCATGGCATGCAAGTCTAAACCTGCCGACCCTGGGGTCGCTCTACATGGAGCCAAAGCTCCGGGAGTAATTTCCCAGTACATCACAGTCTCTCTGATTTCATTTGGCTGAGCATTAACATTCGGAGGAAACAAACGCATAAGTGGAGATTCAGCATTTAGAAAAGGACGATTATTCAAAATTAATAGCGCTTGGGGCAAAAAGTCTCGCCAATTCTTATACTTGTCATCTGTCAATTTACGCAGTTGCTCCTTCAGCAGACCATTCAATCTCTCCACAAGACCCGAGGCCTGCGGATAATATGGGATATGAAATACCCAGTCAATATTGTTTTCCACACAGAATTCCTGTACCAATCTTCCACGAAAATGGGATGCATTATCAGATTGAATTTGGAATGGCACACCATAATACATCATAATCAATTCCAATGTTTTAATGGTATTCAATTGGGTAGCTTGCTTACAGGGAAGGACTACCAACAGGCCACTGTATGTATCAACAATTGTGCAAACATATTGACAATTCCTACTCATGGGAAGTGGACCGATGTAATCAATCTGCCAAATTTGAGCGGGCAGTTTCCCGCGATGTAAATGACCTTTAACAATTTGGGGCACTTTGCGCTGTCTGATATGCTGACAAATGGGACAATGTAAAATAACATTTTTGATTAAATCTAGGGGAATATAAATTCCTCGATCAGCAGCCCACCTGCTAGTGGCTTTCTCTCCAAAATGTCCTGCCTTCTGGTGGGCCCATTTCGCCAATCCCGCAATATCAGAATCTTGCCTGTCCACCACTGCCTCAGCAATTTTAGATTTCTCATCTGCAATGTTATGAAAAAATTTGTCAAGAGAATCTATCGGGGTGTGAGCATCCACATGGAAGATTGTAACAGTACTCTGTGGGAGCATCTCCCAAATCTCCTGCCATAATTCTTTTCCCCACAATTCTTTTGAATGCAATTTCCAATTATGGGAATGCCAAGTCGGTAACCAAACTGCCAGTCCATTGGCAGTAGACCAAGAATCGGTGAAAATATGACATGTGCCAGGTAACTCTTGTTTCAGAATTTGATAAACAGCATAAAGTTCAGCAAATTGACTGCTCTTACCTTCACCAGTTGTGCTCAGCAGTTTTTGTGTGATCGGATTATAGGACACCGCTTTCCAGTGCCGTTTCGTCCCTATGAACCTTGCTGAACCATCCGTAAACCAGACATGGTTTCTGTCCTCTGCGGACAAATCATCAAAAGGTCTACCCCACTTGACAGGAGACTCCTGTACTAAAGGTACGGAACATTCACTCTCAGTCTCAGTCGATGGCGCTCGCGCCACCTGCTCATGTAAAGATGCAACTCCTTTTTGTCCCACACATGCCCTGTCTTGTATATACCATTTCCATTTAATCACACTCGCCTCTTGAGCATGTCCAATTCGGTGAGTTTTCGGCGAACTCATAACCCACTGCATGATAGGAATTTCAGGTCGCAAAACTATATCATGTCCCAAAGTCAGTTGCTCGGTATCCACCAGAGCCCAATAACATGCAAGTAACTGTTTCTCAAAAGGTGTATAACGCTCACCAGCTTCAGGTAACTTTTTGGTCCAGAAACCCAACGGCACTCTACTCCTGCCTTGCTTCTGCCACAAACTCCAATTCGCATAAAGGCCCTGTACAGACACATTCAAATCCACCTCACCATCACGTACGGGCCATAAATCCAAAGCATGCTGAATTGCCTCTTTTGCTAGGTTGAACGCATCTTGCTGCGGTTTATCCCATTCAAATGCATTCTTTTTACGAGTGACACGGTACAAGGGGGCCAATATTTGACTCAAATGAGGAATATGCTGACGCCAAAAACCAAACAAACCAATGAAGCTTTGGGCTTCTTTCCTATTCCTCGGAACTGCAAAATCAAGGATTTTCTGTTTAACCTGAGGGATCACTTCACGGTGCCCTTCATGCCAATTAATACCCAAAAATTTTACAGCCTGGGACGGGCCTTGTAATTTATCCGGATTGATTTCCCAACCTTTCTCACGCAGGCACTCAATGACTCTGTCCAATTGGGTCTGAACTTCCTCTTGTGTTTCGCCTTGGATCAAAACATCATCAATATAATGACACATCTGAATTTGTGGATGAACCGGTACCTCAGCCAAATGCTCTGCCACCAGCCGGTCACATATCGTAGGACTATGCACATAGCCCTGAGGAAGACTTCTAAACGTCATCTGACGCCCATTCCACGTAAAACTGAACTGTTCCTGACACTCAGGGGCAATCGGAATCGAAAAGAAAGCATTAGCAATATCAATGGACGCATACCATGTACCTGGATGTTTTTGGATTCTTTCAATTAGAGTAATGACATCCGGTACTGCAACGGTCAAAGAGGGTGTGTGTTTGTTCAATTCTCGATAATCAACAGTCATACGCCAAGAATTATCACTCTTACGTACAGGCCAAACAGGATTATTCCAAGCAGAAGTAACTGGGGTTATAACACCTGCATCCACCAACTCCTGAATAGTGGTACTAATCTACTCATGACCACCTGGAATACGATACTGCTTCTGACAAACCACTTTTGTCGCCTGAGGAACTTTTATGGGGGGAATTCTTAAACGACCAACCCGTATAGGCCTGGACGATATATAATGCGTAGTTCCAAATTGGTAACATCCATCATCTAAATGCAAAGTCATTCCTTTCAAAATATCAATTCCAATTATGAATTCCAAGAGTGGCACCACTAGTACAGAGTATTCTTTTCTAGGGATTCTACCTATTCTCATTTCAAGTAAAGTTTGAACGGCAGGAGTTTCCTTTCCACCCAATCCGGTAATTGTAAAAGGCTGACCTGTAAACTTCTTTGATTTTCCATGAATAAGAGTGGCCTCCGCTCCTGTATCTACCAATGCTCGGGCCCTTTGGATATTACGATGTCTCCAATAAATATCAATATCTACATAGGGTCTATTATCTCTGTGAGCCCATCTGTGTACTGGAGCTTGACCTATTTCCTAGTCATGCTTACTGCATTCTGTGTACCAGGATAAATCAGGATAAAGACTCTCACGTTTCTTAGGTATCGGTACCTCCTGTTCATATCCATTCCCAGTACGAAATGGATTCGTGTCTTCTGCATTGCACTGCTGGTTTCGATCGGCCAAACTATGACGATCCTCTCTCCTCCTCAACTCAGGGGATTGATCCCTATCATCTCTACGTCTGCTGTAAACATAATCATTTCTCCCCCTTTCTCTTTCCTCCTCTCTCTCTCTGTCTCTCTCACGACGGGGGGACATATCACGTACATAACGTCGATCATCACGACGAACAGAGCGCCCACGGCGGTCGTCATCACCGCTACCGTCAGAACCACCACGATCACACTCAGTCGTCCGAACACGCCGGGCACCCTCCTTCCGATCCAAGCCACGTTTGCGAAACAACTCCCACAAACGAGCAGTAGTCTCACCGTCAATGTCCTCCCTCCGCACACCATCGGCCAGAAGACCAGAAAAGATATCACGTCTAGTAAGTTTATTGTCACCAGGAGTACGAGTGTCAGGCCGGGACTGACGTTCAGGTTTAAACCACTCACCCAACTCACCGAGTTGGCGTACCGATTCCAGTACCGTAGATAACACGTTACCAGTCTGATTAATCAATAAAGTCATCATGACCTGCTTATAGGCAACAGGGGAAGAACGAATGATACGATTCCGCACAGAAGATGTCAACAAACCATCAAGCAACCTGTCAGCAGTACCCAGAAAAATTGCCGTTTTCATCACCTCCTCTTTGAGACGTTGTGCAGCGTCGCGCAAAGTATACCACGGTTTGTCATTCACAGGCCAATCAGACTCAGTAGGATACTTTTGATTACAACCCTCAGTCGCCAATTGAAGTAAAGAAATTTGACCACCACCATTATAGTTAAGAAAATGATCCTGTACAGTAGAATCCGAACTCAAGGAACAAAACTTCAAACAATCGCCATTATCTAACATAATGCCAGCAGCGCCCAGTTCATAAAGGCGCACCATCCATGTGAGCAAGGTCTCACCAGCTCGCTGCCGAAATCGCTGCAAAATATCACTAATTTCTTGTTGAGTAAAGTCCTCTAAAGAGTCTAAAGAAACACCCTGCGGAGCAGCGGGAGACTGCTGCAACTTCCGACGAAAAACTGGATGCACTGAGACCGCGGGACGAGCATCACAAGGAGCTCGACCAGTACACGTAGAGGAACAATCAGTGGAAGAAGCATCGACCCCGCTCGAAGGACGAGCGCAATCACGGGGTGCACCATCAGAGGCGCAAGAAGCCGACCTACAATCACGGCCGGAGCGAGAGGACTCGCGCTTGGCAGACTCCTCACCCGAGGAAGGAGAATCACTCGAGTTCCAGATATTACCATCCCATTCATCAGGATTCCAATCCAGTCCGGCTTTCGCCACGACCAGACGCACCTTTCGCGTCGAAACCCGACCACGCCGATTCTTGTATTTATAACGAGCAATTCGCACAGCCGCCCTCTCGGCAATAGTTTGGTACGTCTCAAGTTTGTCAGCAAGCAACTTATTTTGACACCGCAACAAAGTATGAGAATTCTGAATCTCAACAAAGTGCGCTTCCACATCCTTAAGAGATATCTGTAGCTTCAACAACCTCTCATGCAGAATCCTGTACGCAGACAGAACAATCCAACCTCTGCGCCCCAAAATGGGAATCTCCTCACCCTTCGAGACGGGTGCCTTCTGTAAACAAGTAATCACATTAGCCGGCTCCGCCAGCTCCAAAGAAGAATTCCAATTCTCACTCAAACCAGTAGAATCAGCCCACTCACGGGCTAAGGCTTCATAAGGCGTTGAATCCCATCCGGGAATATCAACGGGCAACTTAAAAGTAGATTTTGACTTTCTAGAAAACATCGTGAAAAAGAAAGAAGAAAAGAAAGAAAAAGAAAAGAAAGAAGAAGAAAAACTATACACACAATTATACCACAAATAATATACAAACAAAACCACGCACACGCCGAAAGCAAACACGAGACAACACGACGCACACAGGTTTTGAAAACGGTTCGTGACGCCAAATGTTCTGCTTGGGTTTTCGGATCAGATAGAACCCGCTCATCAGAGCCTCTCTAACCCAGCCAGAACGTTACCCTCTCCCTAGGGCCTATTCACAACAAGTAACCACAGATATATACCACCTAAGGACAGGGAATTCCTACTATATATATATATATATATATATATATATATATATATATATATATATATATATATATATATATATATATATATATATCTAGACCTCTTATAATACAAGTGGCGGCCTCGCGATCCCAGACGGACCCAGGACTTCCTACCCAGACGGCAGCCTCAGCCTCGCGGTCCCAGACGGACCCAGGACTTCCTACCCAAACGGCAGTCTCAGCCTCGCGGTCCCAGACGGACCCAGGACTTCCTACCCAGGCGGCAGCCTCAGCCTCGCGGTCCCAGACGGACCCAGGACTTCCTACCCAGACGGCAGCCTCAGCCTCTCGGTCCCAGACGGACCCAGGACTTCCTACCCAGACGGCAGCCTCAGCCTCGCGGTCCCAGACGGACCCAGGACTTCCTACCCAGACGGCAGCCTCAGCCTCGCGGTCCCAGACGGACCCAGGACTTCCTACCCAGACGGCAGCCTCAGCCTCGCGGTCCCAGACGGACCCAGGACTTCCTACCCAGACGGCAGCCTCAGCCTCGCGGTCCCAGACGGACCCAGGACTTCCTACCCAGACGGCAGCCTCAGCCTCGCGGTCCCAGACGGACCCAGGACTTCCTGCCCAGACGGCAGCCTCAGTACAAGTTCATCCTATGATTACCATAACATACAACAAGGGAATCAGTTTTACTATTTATCAGATCACACAAGAACTGCCAGTTTGAGCACAACCTGTTCTCTGGTGCGAGGGGCTCCTCTCTCCCTTATTCAGTTACCACTTACCTGATCAGGGTTAACATCTGTTCATGTCAAGTCACAGCTGACTAGAAGAATAGGCTACCCTCTTATACAAGAACACGCAGCACATGTTGATTCACTACAAACTGGGTACTTTATTACTCATTACATACGCAATCACATAACATTACTATGTAACACATAACCTGCAAAGAAAAGTGAAAGATTAGGTTGTACACTCTAATAAGAAAGGGGTCGACATCACCTTAGTCGTGTGTAGCCTGCACTCAATGGTCATCTAGGTTCCCTTCTCGTCTGTGCCTCGGCTCGCCTGGAAGTCACACCTCCGCAGTCACGGATCTGTTCCCTTCTCCCTTCTCCGAGTCACTGGGACCTCTTCCTCATCGGCTACTCTCTCCTCTCTGGCTATTCTGCTAGAAGAGTATCTGTCTCTCGGTTTTTCTCCGCCTTCAAGTTTGTCATCTGTCTTCCCTGGAATAAGTAGTAGCTTTACTGCTAACGGCTAGATGCCGCCTACGGACTGAAGTAAGTGCACCGTATCTGCCTCAGACTTTCACTAATATAGAGGTGCATTTCCTCATGGAAAATTCCGGCCCGTAACCTGCCGCCCACCAAATTCTTGTACCTCCCCGTACCAAGGACACGTTCCCAGCCGGCCGGCCTGATGTAGTGTCTTCGGCATGAAGAAAAATACAATCCTTCGATAAGGGCTGGCCTGAACCGGTTCTCTTCAAGCGAATAACACCTCATAACTAAAACATCACCCTTAACCTAGAAGCATCTCAAGCTGCCGGAGCAGAAAGAAAGATGGAGTCTCTCCCGTTTGAGGCCTACCAGGCCTGAATTCAGCACGGCTCCATGAAATACCCTCACTACAGGACAGGTTATCCCTAATACTAACGAATCTATCCCCTAGGATATGTGTGCAAGCCCTGATCTATGGGGAAGAACACAGGATCATGTCGAAGTGCCTAGTAAATAGGCTCCATTCACTACTCTAACCCTTAGACTTGGATGGTAAGAGACTGAAGTCACACTAATCACCCGTCAACACAATAGGGCCGGGAAAATCGAGCAGTACAGGCCGTCTGGCTTGACGTCATGAAATGCAACATCAAAGCGGCTCCCTACCAGATATCTTCGGTGAAGAGTCCGACAGAGAAGAATTCCACGCTCAAGGAGCCGAAGAAGAAGCAGAGCATATCTCTGTGTCTGAGGCAGACTCCGACATGGAAGAACAGGAGAACAGGAGCAAGTTACACTGGGTCAGCGTACCATGGGTACAGAAACCCCCTTGTCCTAGCACTATAAGAAGAAAAAGGCTCCGGTCCCTCCTATGCCCTTGGGCCAAAGTCTGCACCAAGAAAAAGTTTCGGACGCCTCTGGCCCGTCGCCGAAACACAAGGAAAAGCCTTCCGGCTCAAGCTCGAGTCGGCCCCATGCCGGTGCCGAGCCGAAACCTTCGGCATAGAAACCAAAACATGTCTTGGTGGCCATTCACTTGCTACCAAAGAGTAAATCTTTCGAGCGAAAACCTTCGGGCCCGAATCTTTAGACGCTGAAAACGGCGACCAAAGAGAAAAAGACTCCATCAAAAGAGCCTTGTTCCGACGTTCCAAGTCCAGATCCAAAACAAAAACTGGACATATTTATGCCAAATCCCCCTCTTACAAGGGCAACAAACAACCCCCCTGATCAAGAGGTTATTTTAGAGGTGGATTTAGAGGTACCAACGGCAAGGGAAGAGGCAGAGGCAACTCAACACGCACTTCCTCTGCAAACAACAAACAGTGACTTCCTTCCGCTACCCCTGACCATTCCACTCCTGTCAGGGGACCTCTCTCCCAATTTCTACCTGTCTGGAACACAATCACCTCAGACAAATGGGTTCTACAACTTATCCAATGTGGTTACTGCCTGGAACTTAGACACTCCCCCAAACTTTCTGCCAAGATCACACGCAATGTCACAAGATCATCTCAACCTTCTCAAGCAAGAAGTTCTCATTCTGTTAGAAGCTGTAGAGTCAGTCCCAATATAATATCAAGGGGCCGGTGTATACTCCCTGTACTTCTTAATTCCCAAGAAGAACAAGTGCTCCTGCCCCTCCAGCAAGGCGACTTTCTGTCCACTCTGAACTTAAAGGATGCCTATTTCCACATCCCAATACACCCCATTCATTGCAAATACCTCCGGTTGTCAATTCAAGGTGCTCCCATTCAGAATCACCACCGCACCCAGGGTTTTCACCAAATTCCTAGCATTAGTTGCAGCTCATTTAAGAAGACAACACATTTACGTCTTCCCATACTTCGACAACTGGCTCATAAAAGTCAGCTCACAACAAAGCTGTCTACGTCACACTCACAACACAGTGCAGCTGCTCCACGATCTTGGATTCACAGTAAATCTGTCCAAGTCCCATTTTCAACCATCCAACACACAAGCGTATTTGGGAGCCACTATAGATACACAAAAGGCTCTGGCCTACCCCAATCCGCCAGAATTCGCAACATGCAGACTACTATCTCAGTTGCAGCCTCAACACTCATTGCCAGCTCGAGTGTTCATGCAGGTACTTGGGATGATGGTGCCTTGCATCCTAATAGTCCCTTACGCAAGACTTCAAATGCGTCCCCTTCAGGAATGCTTAGCACAACAGTGGAACCAGGGTCAGTTATCAAACCTAGTGTTGGTGGACGGCCGCACTCATTGCTCTCTGCAGTGGTGGAATCCACAAAACCTTGCAAAAGGGCGGCCCTTCATCTAGCCGGTTCCACAGACAGTGAAAACCTCATCGCTCACTGGTTGGGGAGCTCCTCTCTAAACACACACAATTCAGGGCATGTGGAGCTTGCAGCAAAAGCAGCTTCACATAAATCATCTAGAGCTTCTAGCGATTTTTCTAGCACTCAAAGCCTTTTCAAATTCATCTTGTAGGCAAAGCTGTCCTGATACATACAGACAACATGACAGCAATGTACTACATACAAAAACAGGGGGGCACACTCTCTCCAGCTGTCACAACTAGCACAGAACATCTGGAGGTGGGCCATACGCCACAAAATGTATCTCCTCGCAGAACACCTTCCAGGAGTAGACAACCAAATAGCAGATCTGCTCAGTCGTCAAAGACAACAGATCCACGAGTGGGAACTCCACCCTCAAGTTCTCCTCCCATTCTTTCAGATGTGGACATGGATCTGTTTGCCGCATACCTAAACGCAAAATGCCCAAGCTTCCCATCCAGGTATCCACACCCATTGTCCAGAGGCAATGCACTATGGATGAATTAGTCAGGGATATTTGCCTACGCTTTTCTGCCTCTCCCACTCATTCCATCAGTGGTTCGGAAGCTCAGACAGGCGTCCCTGACACTAATCCTAGTTGTTCCCACATGGGCCCGTCAACCCTGGCTCACCACCCTGTTGGAGCTCTCAGTTCCTCTTTCATCTTACTCCCAATCTCCTCACGCAGAGCCATGGAGAGAGAAGATATCCAGCCCCCAGTCATCTCAACCTTGCGATCTTGCACCTGAAGTCTTAGAGTTTGGCTACCCAGGACCCACCAAAAGGAAATAATTGGGTTCAGGCTAACTAGAAAGCCCAGCATGCATTAAAAGAACAGCGCACCGGCAGCGGCTCACTGAAGGGTAATTATTCAAATTAATTAGCATGCAGGTTTGAACTGCCCGAACAGACCTGCGGATTACAGCCACGCCTTTGAGAAAGGAGCAGGGGGCTCCGAAACCGGTTAGGCGACATTGTTTCAGGACTGCAATATCGGTTCCCCTCACAAATAAAGGTTCGGATGAACAACTGTTGCTGAGTGCGTCCTCGTGCTTTGGAAATATATATTACCTACTGGCGGTCGCCAGTAGGTAGTTATAGTTAGGACCAAGTTTCCATAGGAAGAGCATTTTTTTGTTTTGCTTATAACTTTGGCGTCGTTTGATGAATCTTCATGAAATTTACCGAACGAATTCTTTGTTCATATCAGCTCCTATGTTGAAAGTTTGGGGGTGATTCGGCAAGGGGGGCAAAGAAAAAAGGGAAGTCCCAAAACGTTTTTCTCCATGCAATTTCCATAGGAAACTTTAGACGAGGCTACAGTTCGAACGGGTGAATGGAATTACCCCAGATTTGGCAGGGAGAAGGGTCTTTGTCTAGAAAGCACGCTTTTGTTTATTTGGTGTAAATCCGTTCAGTAGTTTTGGAGAAATATCGTAATTTACAGATATTGATATTTGGGAATTCTGCCATCTGATTGGCTGAGGCGTTACGAACACAAGCTTGTTGCTTATTGGCTGCGAGCGGTTGCAACTAGGAAGTGTTGGCAGCCATTTTTTTGTTCTTTTGAATTTTTCTTTTTTTCCTCAAACTTTATTTTTTGTAACATATAAAGGATAAAGTAAATTTAACAAAATGAACACAAAACAACAAGGTGGAAGACTCCCGTCAGGACCATGAATGTCGACGACAAAGCCTGGAAAATAAAACACAAAATAAGTACGTCTGTAATGTGCATATCAAAGGAGCGAGACACAGAGAAGGAAAAAAAGCCAGAGAGAAAAAGAGAGGGGAGGAAAGAAAGGGAGTGAGAAAGGGAGAAAGGAGATAGAGAAAGAGAAGAAAAGGAGGGAAGAGAATGAGAGAGAGAGTGAAGAGAGGGAAGTGAGAGACAGAGAGAGATACTGCCACCCCTGCGCATCCATGACCAAATAATTACCTGCTGCCACCGGAGTGTGTCCACGTGCCTGTCAAAGCTCCGCGGCCTGGCAGATCTCACAGATGTCGCGGAGTCATGAATGGCGGAGACCACATCAGCTTCTCCGCGGCCCGGCAGATCCCACACATGTCGCTGAGTCCTGAGTCATCAATGGCGGAGACCACATCAGCTTTGGGTGCTGCTAATCCTGTGCAATGCAAGTGAGCGCCACGTGGTGGTAGGCCGCTGACGGCCATAAAACTTAGGGTGTGACTAACCCTGTGTAACTCAAGTCCGCGCCACGTGGTGGTAGGCCCCTGAAGGCCACATCAGTTTCGGGTGGCACTAACCCTGTGCAAGTCAAGTCCGTGCCACGTGGTAATAGGCCCCTGACGGCCATACAGCTCAGGGTGCGACTTACCCTCTGCGCAACTTTTCATGGACTCTTTGTGACGGAGACCCGTGGAGCGTCCGCGATCCAGTCACCACCGGCAATAAAGGACGTGACGTTATCGATGCATTATATTTGCGTGGTCACATGGCCTGTGACACATGTGCCGGATGGTTGTGGTGTGTGCGCAAACCTGCCCTTAGGGAGTGGACGTGACATGTTGACAACTATAGCACTGATCTGCACACCAACAGCGAGTACGCCTGCGTCAGGTAGCTATGTGGGGGTGTGAAAACGTGTTTTCTCAATGGAGGTCAAACTGCTGAACGCAATTACGCCAAGTTTGGTAGGGAGAAAGGTCATGGTCCAGAAAGCGTGCTTTCTTGCATCAAGTGAAAATATAAAAGAAAGGTCCAGGGGCAATTTAATATACCGGAGCTCTGTCTGTGCGAGAGAACCCTTTCACGCTCCCTCTTCCCAACATCACCACTTCGCAGCTATAGCGTTAGAAGCCAGTCAGTCGGCTCGCAGCTCTCTACCTTTGCGAGCTAGTACGCTGCTGTGCCTGTACCTCTGCGAGCTACTAAGCTGCTGTTCCTTTGAGAGCAGACGGCTCGTAGTACTGCGTCTGTGAGTCGAGCGGACGGGCCGCAGTTATCCCTTTGCGAGCCTGGGTGCAAAGTGTTCATAAGTCACACTACATAAGCATTGAAAAGCCATTTTGTGTGTCCGTCAGCTGGCATTTGTTCGAGGCATTTCTGAAAACATACCGGAGTTCTTTCTGTGGGAGAGACCCCTTTCATGCTGCCTCTCTGCACATCAGCAGGTAACGCACCCTCTTCCCACATTACCAACATACCCCCAACAACCTTCTTTGGCCCAGAATTATCCCTGTGCGGTTGGACAAACAAAAATCTTATTCATGTATAGATTTATATATAAAATATTTTATTTAAACAAAACAACAACAAATAAAACTGAAGGGAGTCTGGTGCTGTGGTCGCTGCCACAAAGTTGGGGTTACTGTTATTCAGGACTCCGGACACAGTTCCAGACGTGGGATCGGCTTCTATTGAACAGGGTTAGTGGCACCATGTGTCGCGCCTTGTGTTGTACATGGTTAGTGGCACCACGTGTCGCCGACCTTGCATATGGAAATATGCCTGACTGATCAAAGGGAGTCTGGTGCTGTGGTCCCTGCCATGAAGTTGGGGTCACTGCCATTCAGGACTCAGGACAAAGTTCTACATGTGGGATCGGCTTGTGTTGAACAGGGTTAGTGGCACCACGTGTCGCAGCTTGTGTTGAACAGGGTTAGTGGCACCACGTGTCAAAAATTCGAATTGCGAGCTCTGTTGCCCGCAGTGTAGAGTGTTATTGAGTGTTTGTTTGCACTTGAAGATGAATTTGTTGATTGTACTAAAGCTATAACTGATATAAAAAAAGTTCTTGAAGCAAGGATACTAAAAGGCTATTATGTAGGTTTTAGGCCTGTGATAGTTACTTGCCTAGTGGACTCTGTAATGAATCAAGATTTAATTTTAATTGTGAGCCCTACTGACCGCAGTGTTGGCCTATCATGAAAAGATGAAATATGTATAGAATACACTGTCGAAGTGTATGAGCCTGTGATGCTGCTTGGTGTGGACGGGCCGCAGTGGGAGCTATGTCTGTTGCCTACTGCGTCATCTGCAATCGCGACTGTATCGGAATTGTGAGGCCTGCTGACCGCAGTATAGGCCAGAGGTAGCGGTGAGCAAGGATCCACAGACACATGCATAGGTTGGTGGCCCCACCGGCTTGCGTAGTTTAGGTTCAGTGGCACCACGTGTCGCCGGCGTTCCATATGCAAATACGTGCCACTAATCGAAGCGAGTCTGGTGTTGTGGTCACTGCCATTCAGGACTCAGGACACAGTCCCACATGTGGGATCGGCTTGTGTTGAACAGGGTTAGTTGCACAATGTGTCACGCCTTGTGTTGTACAGGGTAGTGGCACCACGTGTTGCCAGCCTTGCATATGGAAATATGCCTAACTGATCAAAGGGAGTCTGGTGCTGTGGTCGCTGCCACGGACTTGGGGTCACTGCCATTCAGGACTCAGGATACAGTTCCACATGTGGGATCGGCTTGTGTTGAACAGGGTTAGTGGCACCACATGTCGCGCCTTGTGTTGTACAGGGTTAGTGGCACCACGTGTCGCCGGCCTTGCATATGGAAATATGCCTAACTGATCAAAGGGAGTCTGGTGCTGTGGTCACTGCCATTCAGGACTCAGGACACAGTTCCACATGTGGAATTGTTCGGCTTGTGTTGAACAGGGTTAGTGGCACCACGTGTTGCGCATTGTGTTGTACAGGGTTAGTGGCACCACGTGTCGCCAGCCTTGCGTATGGAAACATGCCTAACTGATCAGAGGGAGTCTGGTGCTGTGGTCGCTGCCCCGGACTTGGGGTCACTGCCATTCAGGACTCGCGACACAGTTCCACATGTGGGATCGTTCGGCTTGTGTTGAACAGGGTTAATGGCACCATGTGTTGCGGCTTACGTTGAATTCTGGCTGAATAAGTCCGCGTGGCGATGACTTGTGGTGCAGTGAGTTAGTGGCAACTGAAGCCCTCAGCGTGTGCGCACCCTGCGATGATGCGTGGTCCGGGCGGGCCTCACTGGTAGCAATGTCTTTACATGCTTTGAAAGAATCTTCATAGCAGTCAAAATCTCCAAGTAATTCCATTTTAGTCCTCCAAGGTTTGAAGAGTTGCAGAAGAGCTAAATAGAAAAACTCTCTCTTATCTGGAGTATGACAACTTAATTTCCTGTGATTAATCAAATTTCCTTTGGCATTCTTTAGGAAACATCCATCAGATCCAATTACAGCATATTTCCCTTCATTTATTTTTTCTGTAACATTTTTTCTAAAACTATAATGTTGCAGTATTTCATATAGACATATGTTTTCCGGGTATGGACTTCTATTTGGATAGTATGCGAGGAACAGCAACTGAGTTACCTGAAACACATTGTATGTCCATATTTGCATTCCACATCTTCAAAATTACTGGAATGTAATCATTAATGTACTTCGATTCTTCTGTTCTTTTTATATTATAAGTATTTTAGGGTGATTTTCGAGTGATAGTATGCCTCACTGCTGACATAAAACTGTTCACTCTTCCTTTCGATGACTTATGGTGCACTGAGTTAGTAGTACCTTTGGCGCTCAGCGTGTACGTACCTTGCGATGATGCGTTGTCCGAGAGGACTGCACTCGGACCAATGTCTTTTGTCTAGTGAATTCTGCCTCAGTAAGGCCACGTGGCGATGACTTGTGGTGCACTGAGTTAGTAGTACCTTTGGCGCTTAGCGTGTACGTACCCTACGATGATGCGTTGTCCGGGAGGGCCGCACTCGGACCAATGTCTTTTGTCTATTGAATTCTGCCCCAGTAAGGCCACGTGGCAATGACTTGTGGTGCACTGAGTTAGTGGCACCTGAAGTACTCAGCGTGTGCGCACCCTGCCATGATGCGTGGTCCGAGGGGGCTGCACTGGGAGCAATGTATCTTGCGTACTGCACTGCATCATCTACAATCGCTACGCCATCTGAATTGTGAGGCCTGCTGTCCGCAGTGTAGATCAAAGAAAGTAGTCTGTACAGACAGAAGTCTGCGGTGCTGTGCCTCTGGGTTCGCAGGGGGCCTGTGTCGAGGAGACCCACAGTCATTACGGCAGCCTCATGGTAGGGTGAGGCCTGCTGCTCTGGCACAGTCGTTGGTCTTCACAGTTCACAAGTGAACCACGCCCAGAGCCCCGGTCTATTTATTCACACTCATATGCTCGAGTGGCGTACGTCGGACCAGTCCACTCCGGTTATGCTTATAGAGGGTGACGATACAGCTACATAACTGAGATCGTCCCTAGTGTTTGACGTAACATGGTTGGGTCCACAACACTACAAGCACCAGTAGTATTTGTGCACATGGAGAGGTGTGTGTTCTGCATACTGAGATGTGTCCAGCACATCACCGCTACACTTTGCATTGTGTGCATTGTTATTCATGGGTGAATTGCTTCCTTCACATATAGTTTGTTCACACCTGTCCCAATATTCAGCTATTGTGTGGCTGAGAGGTCGTGCCGTTTTCGGAAAGTTCGCTGTCTTGTTCTGCGCTGCCTCGGTGGTAGAGTGGGGGTCCTGGGGGTGTTGGTGGGTGTTGTGGCATTCTTGGGTGTCGGAGCTGCCTGATCAGTAGGTCTATGACCTGTGTTGGTCTTCAGATGTGGCTCTAGGCTGGGCTCCCTTTCATATTGTATGTAGTTGTTTAATATTTAAAAAACAAGAAGACATTGAATAATAAATAAATAAAAAATACAAAAAAAATTCAGGATATTAAAGTTACAAAATATCAAATTTTATGAACATTATAGTTACAAATTAGTATTTAAATAACATTTGAAATTCACAAAAAAACAGGTCTCAGGAAGATTAAAGTTAGAAATATTGTATTTAAAAAAAAAATAATCAAATTTACTGAAAAAACGATTGCCACATTTCCCAACATTGAGCTATTATATGGCTAAGGGACCATGCCGTTTTTGGAGGGTTGGCTGTCCTGTTCTGCACTGCCTTGGTGGTAGTAGGGAGAGGGGTTGTATGGGGGAGGTCCTGAGGGTTGTGGCAGTGGGTGTTGTGTCCTTCTTGGGTGTCGGAAAAAACTATAGGTTAAATAAACATTATAATTAGAAGTTAGCATTAAAAAAAATTGAAATTCACTGAAAAAACCATAGGTTTCAGTCATGTTATAGTTAGAAATTAGCATTTAAAAAACCTTAGTAATTCACTCAAAAAAACATAAGTTTCAGGGACGTTATATTTAGAAATTAGCATTTAAAAGACCTTAGAAATTCACTGAAAAAAACCATAGGTTTCAGGGACGTTATTGTTACTTGGACATTTGACTCCTATAAAACCAGAGAAATTCGCCCTTTATAGTTAGTTGAGCTAACCATAACTTGCGTGCCCGCAATGCACTGGTGATGACGTCCCATATTACATCACTCATGACATGGTCAGTGACATCACTCATGATATCACTGATGACATCTCAAATGACATCACTGATGACATCATCCACGTGATAGTCTCAAACACCTCCTCACACTCTAATATAACCTTTGATACACATACTCTAAAATACAGACTACCATTTTCGAAACCATAGACACACCAGTACCAGGTACTAGATACCCATCCACTAATTCCTATCTATATATTGTGAGCTAGACATACACTCATACAGTCACTCATACATGCTGTCACTCATCATTACATCAGTATAATATCCACTCATACACCTATACATACATTCACACAGTGTTGCTGATCCATAGAGTTACTCACACATCTACTCAGTCATGCCAAAAATGAATCACACACCCACGTACTCGCCTATGCAGATATATACACACCACCTCACTTCTCTATACACACACCACCTCCCTTATTTATATAGATGCTAACACATACTTACTCTCTTATACAATCACGAACACAAGTACACATTCATGTATGTAGACACTCTTGCAATCACTGTCTCTCACGTATAGTCAATTATACACCCCAACACTCACATATACTGTCTAAAAACATATATAGTTACTCACATATATACAACTGAGACATCAATTCACTAATCAACACACCTGTACACACAGCCAGCTACCCATACAGCCCTTGCGAGATGCACTTTTGAATCTATACAACCAGTAAATCAGCCATTCAGACATGTATGCACAGTCAAACACCCCCCACCCACCCACATAGACACTCAGACACCCATACAGATTCTCATACAATCAATCAATAACACATATAGACACTGATGTAGCTACTCACCAACCCATGCACCTGCTTACACACCAACTGAGAGACTAATATAGACATTCACACAGTTTAGTCACTAACCCATGCATTCAGTAACATACATTCAATTAGTGACTCATACAGTCAGTGATGCATCTAGTAAATAATCGATTCAGGCACTTCTACATCCACTCATTCTTCAATAGACCTTGGCGTAGATATATATGAAAAATATTTAAACTTTACAGAAACACACATTCACTTGAGGATGTCAGCAGTGATGTCATTTAAGATGTCATCAATGATGTCATGAGTGATGCTGATGAGAGCAGCACTCCCCAGCACAACAAACACTGGTACCCTCCATGACCACTGGGTCCTACCACCTGTAATTGGTCACAATAGATGTGGCAACTGCTCTGTGTGTGGATTCACATCTGACTGTAAAGAATTTGCATTTGGGAATATATGTAAATCACACAAGCACTTCAGTAACTGTAATACTTGTAATGTCATCTATGCCATCTTTTGTCCTTGTGATATGATTTACATAGGTCAGACCACGTAAAAAATCCGGATAAGAATCTGCCAACACAGAAGCAGATAAAGACGTAAAACCCCAAATGCAGTCTTGGTCGAACATTTTGAGGCTCTAGGCCATACTGAGGATGACATACGCTGGACAGTAGTTTCTGTTGTGAAAATTCCACCGAGAGGCGCGGATCTCTCCCAATTGTTGAACAAAGAAGAATTAAAGTGGATTCTGAAAACTGGCAGTATACACAATGGATTGAACCGTCTTGAGGACTGGACCTCCTTGCTTTGAACCTTTTGGACTTATTCATTTCCAAATCTATAAACATTGACCGTAATACCGCTAATTCGCCACTGCTCTGATGTATAACTGGCTTTGCTGGGCACAAACAACTGTTCGCACCTTTAAATTGTATATTAATTCAACACGATTGTTCCCTTCTCTATCCACTGTATTTCCATAACACTTTTGTTTTCTAATTTCTGTCAAATCACTCCTTTCCACACTTTATTAACTCTCTATTCCTTGATCGCCTTGGCTCTCATTCAGCATTTCTTGTTCCTTTCACTCTCCCAATATGGCGCCTAGAAACGCCCACCACTTTCCTCTTCTCCATACGGCACTGCCTGGGATCAACTGACCCCCCATGTGACCGCCCACATGCTTGCATTTAGCTACAGCTTGACGGTGGCTCACATCCACTCTACAGTCAATCCGGCATTCTCCGAACGAGCTGTCATACGCGTGGCCACGGAATTCGTTTCTTTTACCACATTGAGGTAAGAATGGCCACAATGGTTTCCATGCCCTCCCTACTTGGATGCCTTAACGCTCCTGATTTCATTTCCTTAATTACATTTTTTTCCCCCTAGACGTAACTTATTTTTACCGTGTCCCTCGACCACAGAGCTTAATTGTCCCAGGTAAGCGTACTTCCCGCTCAACCTTCACCCACACACTGCTTCCTTCCCACCTCCTTAATCAAGTAATTTTTCCTCAGGCATTGTACCTTCGAAACGGGTCCGCTTTGAACTCTGCGAACCTGACACCCGCCCACGTCTCGGCGCCCCCTCGGTTACCCAATTCGGTACCATGAGGTAATTCTCTCCCTCCCTTTCCCCGCATTTCACTCGCGGCATGCTTTCAAGACAACGTCTTCATTTCGTCATTTCTTCGTGGCACAACTTGACAAAACAAACGGCATGCCTCTGCTTCAGGATTAAATCTTCGTACTACTAACACATTTATCTCGGCTTTACAAAATCATCGACCACCATGATCTTCGTACTACCAACACATTTACACGCACAGTATGTTATTTTCTTGACGAATTCACAAGCTTCGTGGGTTCCATTACCAACCGTGCACTCAATTATTTTTCTTTTTCCTAGACTTCACCTCTTCTCTCGTGTCTACACTGCCACTACTGCAATAGATCCTAAAATGTAGATTACCGCCTGATCTGACTCGATTGTTCTGCTATAGTTTCACCTTCAAAATGTTATATTAACTACTATGTTGGTATTTTCTTTCCCCTTTCTCCCTGCAATTTCTCCCATACTTTCATATGTTTCGTTGTTTGCCTTAATGTTTTATGTAAATTCAGGCACTTGAATATGGGCAATTTAACTGATTAGTCCTGATGATGATCCGAAATCCCCTTGATAAGGATCGAAACGCCATCGACATAGTTGTCCACCTTACACATTTAAATCTTTGTATTGAACTTATTGTGAAGGTGGCAGTATATGTATTAGATGTTTCATTACTCATTATTTTTCCAAAAAACAGAAACATCATTGTAATTGCCTGAATGTGTTCTATATTTTGTCCTCACGATATGTAAGTCTCAGGATACAGGATTGTGTCCCACTAAGACTCTACTCACATTCTCTGGATCATTGCTAACTATTTCTACTTATTAAAGTTGCCTTGTCCGGCTGGACATTGGCTGTAATATAGTACCAATCTTGACTATATTCATTGTATGTTCAATTATTTTTTGCTTTCAGGGACCAGTGTTTCCTGTAATATATAACTTCCCAAGGTCCCTTTGTAATTCCTTTGGGTGCCCTTGTCCTTTTTTTACATCAGTGATGTCAATGACCATGTCATGAGTGATGTAATATGTGACGTCATCACCAGTGCATTGCGGGCATGCGAGTTATAGTTAGCTCAACTAACTATAACGGGCGAATTTCTCTGGTTTTATACGAGTCAAATGTCCAAGTAACTAGAACGTCCCTTAAACCTATGGTTTTTTCAGTGAATTTCGAAGGTTTTTTAAATGCTAATTTCTAAGTATAATGTGCCTGAAATCTATGGTTTTTTTCAGTGAAAATAAATATATATATGCATAACTTCCTATGATGTTGTCATTCAGTGATGGTTTTTCTTGTGTCAGTATGTGACGCATTTTCCTTCACCAGATTTTATTTCGCTATAGATTAGTCCTTGTTGGTCTTCATTCTGTCGGTCTTAGTTGTCAGTCTGTGCTTTGGTTTTAACCTGATTTTATCCCCTTCGGGGTTGTCTTTGGGTTTTTACTGAGGTTTTATTGTCCGGATTTTATGAACGATTTTATGAATATCCTATTATTTATTTATTTAATTAGCTGATCCCTAGTATTGCAAGGTTCTAATACTGTATGTTAGTATTCTCATCCTGACTACCCTTTCTCCCCCTTCTTCTTGCTGTTGAACTTTATGCTATTTGCACATGGTTTGCTATGTTTGCACAGGTGCACTTGCACTTTATTAGTATGTACAGTTTACTTTATCCTGGGATATGTTATTAATGGTTGAAGAATGTTTTAAATTATGAATATTCGTCCAACTTGTTTGAATTCCAATAATTATTGCACGTGCACTTTATTGGAGATTGTCTCATATATATGTTTCTTTCATTTTATTGTTAATGGATGAGATTTTTTGTTACAATCGGGGATTCTTTAAACATACCAGGATATATACATATATTGATTTTTTTTGCCCTTGAGGTTTGATTTTGGTCAATAACCACATTGGATCTACCATCACAACTGTACTGTGCATATCAACAATATCATGTAATCAGATAGCATTAATGACATGCAAATGCAACAAGAGGGTTTTGTTCAAACTTAAACTAACTGTGTGTTTTTTTTTGACTCGGAAGTTGTTCATTAGAGTATTTTTTCGCTATGACCCCTTTATGATTAGCTCTATCTGTAATTTTTTCATGTGGCTTCCTCCCTCTCATTTAGATATTTTTACAATTTGACTGTTTTTATTTAATGGCCATTTGTTTTCTTTGGAATTGTGTTCAGTGTATAAATCAGGGTTTTATGAGTTTTTTACCACTATATGGTATTATTTGTTTAAATATTTATTTAATGTGTAAGTCGGATTCACTTGAATCAAAGTATTTCTTCCATTTTTACCCTGTCTATACTTGTAGTTTGCTATTTTGTCTGCCGCAATTCCATTGGTCCGTATGGGAGGAAACTAACCACTTTGCACTATATCTATCTTGATTGGTTCCTAAATGTGTCATGTGATCAAGGCCGCGGCAACGCGGCTGAAACGCGTCATGCCGATCTACTTGGAATAAATTTGCACGAAATATACTCTTCAGCGTGTTGTGGTCTGTACCCGTTTCCGCCTACCTGCTGGAGTTTGGGAACCTGTTCTTTCTATATATATATATATATATATATATATATATATCTATCAACTTGCAATCCTGCCTCTCACTTCCGAAAGCAGGTGCCGACACGATGGAATTGAAGTCAATTTCTTTTATTTAATGGAGAAACAACACAGATGACGTGTTTCGGTGGAAGCCTCCGCCAGGATCACATATTGCGGCCGCCATTTTTTTAAAACTTAAATACTCCAGTGCTCACTTGGATTTCCTGTGAACATTGAAGAAAAACTTCTGGTAAAGTGCTTTACTTTAGTACAGTGCTAGTTCTAAATAAACAATCACAATTTCAATTTCATTAAAATTAAATGAAATAAATAAAACTCTACAAGATATAACACCTATTACAATGAACTCTTCAAATTAATTAAGCAGTTTGTCACCTGTATTACTAACACTCCCTGCTGGTAAGCTGGGTGTCATAATCAATTGATTCATTAATTCTTTTTATGGTAATATATCCAAGTTATACAGAAAGAATACTTCAGGAAAAATTCTTTATAGAAAATTATTACGGCGACTCATTGGTCACCACAAGTTAATCATTGGGCCAAATGCAGCTAGTTGTATGTCCTATATCTGCAGTTATCATTGTAAACTTGTTGGTTTATCATACCCCATTCGGTATTCCCTGCTAATGTATATGCCCTACACCTCTTATTTTTCCAATACCTATTTGCACCATATTCTCGACCAGTGTCTGACACAATTCCATCCTTCATATATTAGAATAATCAAATTCTCCAACTCATAACTAGAAACCCACTGCTGCCATACCTAAGGGTTATACCATTGGATGGCAAGATAAAAATAAAGAATAAAGTGAAATCAGAAAGAAAATGCATACTGTGCTCACTATCCCAAATTCAGTATATGGAATCTGTGTTCTATGGCCTATCTAATTCTCTAAGGCTGAGAGACTAGGATTGAAATCACAATGTGTACTCAACTAATGTTTATAGGTGCCCATATTTTTCCTCATTGGAATTCAAACCATTTTGCATTTTGCTGTTTAAAATTATGTAGCGATACTCCAATCTTCGCAGTTTCTGTTCTCGGTTACCACCCCTCAAGTCTTTTGGAACTGAATTTATTACATAATAGGTTACATCTGTTGTTCTACCCCCATGTACTTCGTGAATATGTCGGGCTATTGGGTAGTTCTTGCCTACTTCTCTATAGCACGTAGGGGCTGTAGAATCCTTACATGCACCATATGTATGGTGCTGCCGATGTACATCTTCGGACATGAGCATTGCAGGACATTCAGCGCAAATTCACTTCTACAATTATATGAATTGCGCATTTTAAATGGAGTACTAAACAGAGGACTAATAACTTCTCTCATGTTTTGGCCTATGAGCACGCCTTGCATCTATGTCACTTTTTGAAACCCGAATCTGGAGTGAGACAAGTTTCAGGTCTGACCATCTCTGGGCTGCTGACACACAATTTGCCTCTCATAGATTTTGCCCGCCTATATGTAAGGAGTGGGTTTTTAGTCACTGTTTTCCCAATATTGGGTCACTTTTGACAAAGTTCCAGAGGGAGGATAAAATGTTCCTAATTCTTTGGTGGTATAAATTGAATCCTGTTATCATTCTCACTTCTCCCGACTGTTCGCTTTTCTGGACTTTTCTTTAAACAACAACGCATCCATGGGTATTGTTTTAACTTTCACCCTTGAACGGTCAAGTGTGGTTTGATCATACCCCCTGGTTAGGAATCGTACATTTAATTCCTCCTGTACCTGTTCCAAGCATTTCTCATCACTACAATTCCATTTCATGCAGAGATTCTCCACACAGGTAATGCTGTGTTTTAGTTTGGGCAGGTGAAAACTTCCCACATGGAGTATTGAGTTGCCACAGGCTCCTTTCTAAAAGTTTTCATCTGTATCTTATTGTCTTTGATAAAAACTTTAAGGACTTAGAATTCCACTTCACTCTTACTGATGTTCCATGTGAATGAAAGGCTGAGATCGTTGAGATTCAATCTTTTTGCAAAGTATTGTGCAGATTCTAGTGGGCACCTCCAAATAATGAACAAGTTGTCTATGAAGCGGACCCATAGAACTATGTTTTCCGTCCATTCTTCAGCTAAATCTACTGCGAGCACCTGCTCCTTCCACCAGCCCATATGCAGATTCGCATAGCTGGGGCGAAGCAGGTGCCCATCGCTGTACCTCTTCTTTGTTTATACAGCTGTTTCTCAAACAGGAAAAAATTATTGGTCAAACGCCACTCCATCATTTAGAGTAGCATTTGACTCATCCCATGTAATGTAATGTCATATATTTTTCTCAAGAATTCACTGGTGTGTAATATAAAGGAGGGTAGGCTCCTGACGTGCTTCTGTAAAAAAGTAATCTATGTACCTGGAAGTGGTCTCAAATAACCCTCCTATTGCTGATATTATGGGTCTCCCCGGGGGGGGGGGGGTGGCACTCTTGTGGATCTTAGGTATCAGATACATGATTGGTACTATGGGGTGGTCTACGCTCAAAAATATATATTCTTCCTGTGTTAATAGTCCCACCCACCTCTTTCTCAATAACTCTATGTGAAATTTTTCCGTGATCTCCTTTATATTACTTTGAGACATTTTACAGTAGCACAATTAATCATTGAGCTGCAGGTAGACTTCTGCTGTGTTAATGGCCACAACACTATGTTGCCCCCTTGTCAGATTGGCGCACTACTATATCCTTTTTAGATCTTATTTTTTCTATTACACCATGATATTCCCTTGAATGCCCAACATCCTCTGTCCTATGTCTTCTGCTTGACTCGTCTGCCAGTCTCCTAAAATCCGTTGTTACAAGTTCTGAGAAGATGTCCAACCCGTCCCTTGGCATGATTGGTAAGAATACCCTCTTTGGTTTGAATGGTGTCACCGCCCAGCCATAAACATCGATTCCAATAATGTCGATGGGTTGAGAACTGGTGCCCCCTGCTTCTCTTTCCAATTGATTCAACTCCTGCAATAACTCTAAATCTGCGACTGTCAAATTGCCAGATGGAACATTTCCTTTATTATTAGTCCTAGATTCAGCTGAATAGGAAAAGAAATGTTTCTGAAGTTTGAGTTTCCTTAGAAATTTGAACAAGTTTATTTTGGTTTGGAAATAATTCAAATTGGTTGGTGTACAGTATGATAGGCCCAATGATAGAATGTCTTTTTCTTTGTGTGATAATTCCATGTCTGATAGATTGATTTAGAGTTGTCCAAATTACTTCCTCTGGCATGTTGGTTTTGCTTTCCATGGTTTGGTCCCCCTACGTCGGTTTTTCCTTTTTCTCTTTCTTGCGGTTTGCCAGCTTTGTCTTTTCTTTGTAGGTGAGGTCTTAAATTTAGGGTCCGGTCTAACCTTATAAAACTGAGATCCTCTACAATAGTTGGAGGTTTGCAGATAGGTCCTGCCATGGCAACCTCTTCGGGGTCAGTTTCTAGTTCCGAACTCTCCTCAGAACTAGTTTCTACCACTTGTCTGGGAGTTGCATGCTGTGTTCTTGCTCAAAGTTGTTGTCTCCTAATGTTGTAGAATCTCTGTGAGAAAGTGTAAATTTGGTCTCGTTGGTAATCCAATTTATCACGCAAGAATTTTGTGGCGTTCCGTTCCTTTATTACTTGTTCTTGTTGCTGTAGTCTTGTTAGCATCTCCTTTTCATGTTTGACAATCTCTTCCTTGTTAGGAATGTGCACTTATTTCCTTTTGGAGTGACTCACTCTATTAGTATTTTTTTCCGGTCACTAAGTGCATACTTGATTAGAATTAATAGCATTCTCTTTGAGGACTCAGAGCGGTTGTCTGCTCATTCCTTCAGCAGGTCTTGAGCAGGGTTTTCGTTAGTGGGCTCAATCAATATGCACATACTCATCCCACCTCCACATATTTGGATAAAGATTTATGTTCCCACAATTTAGTAATTTTGTTTCTCCTCAATCTTTCACGGAGCTTATTTCTTAGGTTTGCCTCCGGAGTCTGAAGTCTTGTGTCTCCCTTGTCTGCACGCGCGCTAATGTTTGTTGCAGCTTCATCAAACATTTTTTCAGCAGCTTCTTCCTGCTCCCTCAGCCATTCCATTGTCATTTCTCCACGGTAGTTTTTACAATCCCAAATGCTGTGAAGCACATATGTGTGTATATGTAGATTTATGTATGTGTATATATATTTATATATATGTGTATATTTATGTATGTGTGTATGTATATGTATTTATATATATGTGGGCATGTGTGTGTGTATATATACATATATATATATGTGTGTGTGTGTGTTTGTTTGTATATATATATATTCACTGAAGAAACCATAGGTTTCAGGCACGTTATAGTTAAAAATTAGCATTTAAAAAACCATAGAAATTCACTGAAAAAACCATAGGTTTCAGGAACGTTATAGTTAGTTGGACATTTCACTCGTACAAAAGCATAGAAATTCCGGCGTTATAGTTAGTTCAGCTAACTATAACTCGCGCCCCCGCAATGCACTGCTGATGATGTCACATATTACATCATTCATGACGTGGTAAGTGACATCACTGATGACATCCCTGATGACATCATCCAGTGACTGTGTGTTTCTGTAAACTTAAAATTTGTTTTATATATATGCCAAGCTGTATTGAAGAATGAGTGGGTGTATAAGTGTCTGTCTGGAGGATTTAGTAGGTACGTGACTGACTGTATAAGTGAGTGATTAAATGTGTCTTACTGAATGCATGGGTTAGTGACTAAACTGTGTGAAAGTCTGTATCAGTCTGTCTGTTGTGTAGGCTGCTGCATGGGTTGGTGATTAGCTGCATGAGTGTCTATATGGGTTATTAATTGCTTGCCTGAGTATTTGTATGGCTGCCTGAGTGTGTGGGTGGGTGGGAGGTGTGTGACTCTGTGCATAGATGTGTGAGTGGTTGATTCTCTGGGTGTATTCGTTCAAGAGTGCATGTGGAAACAGGTGTATGGGTGGGTGAGCGAGTGTATGGGTGTGTTGGGGAGTGAATAGATGTCTCGGATGTACGTGTGCAAGTAACTACATATGTAAAAGGCAGTATATGTGAGTGATGGTGTATATAAATAACTATATGTGAGAGTCAATAATTGTGAGTGGCTGCATGGATGAGTGTGTATTTGTATCAGTGATTCTATAAGAGTAATTATGTGTTAGTATCTGTATGAATAAGTGAGGTGGTGTCTGTATAACTGTATAGGTGAGTAAATGGTAGTATGATTGATTCTTTGCATGACTAACTAGGTGTGTGAGTAACTCTGGATATGTGGCAGTATGTGAGTGTCTGTATAGGTGTATGAGTGCATATGATAGTGTTGTATTGATGAGTGACTGCATGTATGAGTGACTTTATGGGTGAATGAGTGGATGTGTGTGTAGACCTAGGAATCAGTCAGTGCGTATTTAGTAACTGATATTGATGTGTCTATTTTTTCGAAAATGGTAGCCTGTATTTTAGAGTGGGTGTATCAAAGGTAATATTCAGGTGCGAGGATGTGCATCAGATTTTCACGTGGATGATGTCATCAGTGATGTCATTTGAGATATAATCAGTGATGTAATCAGTGATGTCACTGACCATGTCATGAATGATGTAATATGTGATGTCATCAGCAGTGCATTGCGATGGCGCGAGTTATAGTTAGCTGAACTAAATATAACGCCGGAATTTCCATGGTTTTGTATGAGTGAAATGTCCAAATATAACGTTCCTGGAACCTATGGTTTTTTCAGTTAATTTCTATGGTTTTTTAAATGCTAATTTCTAACTATAACGTGCCTGAAACCTATGGGTTTTTCAGTGAATTTCAAAGGTTTTTTAAATGAAAATTTGTAAATCTAATGTACCTCAATCCTATGTTTTTTTATTTTCTATATATAAATACATATACATATATTTAAAAAAATTGTGAATAATTTTTAGTTGGGAAAACTATATTCATTCTTTAAAAAAAAAATATATATATATATTATACAGAAGTCGCGCATCCTTCCCGCACCCTACACGATGGCTGTGCGCATTCCGGTAGCCGTTTTGAAAAGTCGTGCTGGAGTCGTAATTTGTAAAGGATGAAATATCTTTAAATTAATTATAAATAAATGTTTTCCTTCAAGTGTTTGTCTAAATTTATTAATAAAAGTATTTTTAAAGTATTATTTTCAATATAATTTCGACTAAAAATTATTCGATTATTATTGGATTTGGAGGGATGGCCATTTTGCTCGATCTGTGTTGCAAGATTTTTTGATCTAGTCAGGGGGACACCCTCCTCCAGGTGAGGTACGGCTTGGGGATTCTATTCAAAAGGTGAGAAATCCACAGGCAGAAGTATCCATCAGAAGAACAAGTTACTTACCTTCGGTAGCACTTTTTCTGGTGGATACAGTATCTGCCTGTGGATTCCTCACTGTCCCACCCGCCTCCCCGTTGTCCACCTGTTTCTACCAAAAAGATACTTTTACTGTTTGGCATGAATGTTCTTAATATGTCTTAATCATGCTTATGTTTTAATAGTGAGAAATGCTTGATCTGTTGTTATTTCTTTATGCCTTTAATTGTTATGCATTTGTGTGTAGATATATATATATATATTTAGTATACTATGTATACATGTGAAAATGTGTCGGTCCGCCTGTTTGCCTCGGTGGCACGGAAAAAATGGGTGGAACTGACGTCAGCACGCCGATGAGGTCCTCTTATGTCTCCGATGACATCATACGGTGTCAGCGGAGCCGTGCTATTATGATGTCCTCGTCGACGTGGGAGAGCTAGGAAAGAATTTACGTGAAATGCTGGCGCAGGGGATATTCACCTAAATGTTCAGTATAGTCCTTTGGGAGCAACTGTTTATGTTGCCCCTCCAGAAACCAAAACCAGTGATCTGAGGGCAGAGGACCTGCAGATGGCACACAAGATGGAGAGCCCAGTCGTGTGAACTGGCAGGACAGCGAAGTGACAAGCACCACTACCCACAAAAAAGGTAACAAGGGCACTGAATAACACAGGATCTTTTTTTGTATCTGGCAGGAACAACGAGGTTAAAATGGCCTAGTTCCAAAATGTAGAATTAGTGCTACAACGGTCTTCTAGAGGATCTGCGATGGATGCCGCTTCTGCCTCCCGTACCCCGGAGGCGGCACATGGGTCAAGCGGTACGGTCATACTGCGGAGGGACGCACACTCTTTGACCTCTCACGGCATTGCTCCACACTTCGGGGAGTACGCTTTCCATTAGCTGTTTTTTCTGATGACGTGTCGCGCCTGCTCCGTCCAACAACAGAAATCCTTTAGATCCAAACAGACTCTTCCACTCTCTCACCGGAAGTTAAACCAGGCCACGCGGACACTTTCCCAATACAACAGCCGGGAATGCACTTTTCGGTAAAAAAACCCACATTCCTTCCCCCTAATTTATCAAATAAATGCCTCACCGAAGAACAGGGGCCAGCTTCTGTCGGTAAGCAGCCGTTACAACGACTTTTTTACTTCGCGATACCATTACAATGCATGCATTACCACGAGGAGAGAGGAACCATGAGGAGTGATTGGGCATGGGGTGGGGCTTACTTTTTTAGGGTTTACGGTAGTGCAGTGGTGTTTGTGTAGTGTGGCGGGGGGTCATGCTGGAGGCAGTGTTTTAGGGTTTAGGGCAGTGCAGTGGTCTTTGTGTAGTGTAGGGGGTCGTGCTGGGGGTAGTGTTTTAGGGTTTATGGTAGTGCAGTGGGGTTTGTGTAATGTAGGGGGTAGTGTTTTAGGGTTCAGGGTAGTGCAGTGGTGCTTGGGTAGTGTAGGGGGTCATGCTGGGGGTTGTGTTTTAGGGTTTAGGGTAGTGCAGTGGTGTTTGGGTAGTGTAGGGGGTTGTGCTGGGATAGTGTTTTAGGGTTTAGGGTAGTGCAGTGGTGTTTGGGTAGTGTAGGGGGTTGTGCTGGGGTAGTGCTTTAGGGTTTAGGGCAGAGCAGTGGTGTTTGGGTAGTGTAGGGGGTCCTGCTGGGGGTAGGGTTTTAGGGTTTAGGGCAGCGAAGTGGCGTTCGGGTAGTGTAGGGGGTCCTGCTGGGGGTAGTGTTTTAGGGTTTAAGGCAGCGCAGTGGTGTTCGGGTAGTGTAGGGGGTCCTGCTGGGGGTAGTGTTTAGGACAGCGCAGTGGCGTTCGGGTAGTGTAGGGGGTTTAGTGTAGGGGGTCCTGCTGGGGGTAGTGTTTTAGGGCTTAGGGCAGCGCAGTGGTGTTCGGGTAGTGTAGGGGTCCTGCTGTGAGTAGTGTTTTAGGGTTTAGGGCAGCGCAGTGGCATTCGGGTAGTGTAGGGGGTCCTGCTGGGGGTAGTGTTTCAGGGTTTAGGGAAGCGCAGTGGCGTTTGGGTAGTGTAGGGGGTCCTGCTGGGGGTAGTGTTTTAGGGTTTAGGGCAGCGCAGTGGCGTACGGGTAGTGTAGGGGGTCCTGCTGGGGGTAGTGTTTTAGGGCTTAGGGCAGCACAGTGGCGTTCGGGTAGTGTAGGGGGTCCTGCTGGGGGTAGTGTTTTAGGGTTTAGGGCAGTGCAGTGGCGTTCGGGTAGTGTAGGGGGTCCTGCTGGGGGTAGTGTTTTAGGGTTTAGGGCAGCGCAGTGGCATTCGGGTAGTGTAGGGGGTTCTGCTGAGGGTAGTGTTTTAGGGCTTAGGGAAGTGCAGTGGTGTTTGGTTAGTGTAGGGGTTTGTGCTAGGGTAGTGTTTTTGGGTTTAGTGTAGTGGTGTTAGGGTAGTGTAGAGGGTCGTGCTGGAGGTAGTGTTTTAGGGTTTAGGGTAGTGCAGTGGTGTTTGGGTAGTGTAGGGTGTCGTGTTTGGGTAGTGTAGGGGGTCATGCTGGGGGTAGTGTTTTAGGGTTTAGGGTAGTGCAGTGGTGTTTAGGTAGTGTAGGGGGTCGTGTTGGGGGTAGTGTTTTAGGGTTTAGGGTAGTGCAGTGGTTGTGTAGGGGGGTCATGCTGGGGGTAGTGTTTTAGGGTAGTGCAGTTGTTTTGTGTAGTGTAGGGGGTCGTATTTTAGGGTAGTGCAGTGGTGTTTGTGTAGTGTAGGGGGTCATGCTGGTGGTAGTGTTTTAGGATCTAGGGTAGTGCAGTGGTGTTTGTTCAGTGTAGGGGGTCATGTTTTAGAGTAGTGCAGTTGTGTTTGGGTAGTTTAGGGGTCATGCTGGGGGTAGTGTTTTAGGGTTTAGGATAGTGCAGTGGTGTTTGGGTAGTGTAGTGCTTTGTGCTGGCGGTAGTGGTTTAGGGTAGTACAGTGGTGTTTGTGTAGTGTAGGGGGTCATGCTGGTGGTAGTGTTTTAGGGTAGTGCAGTGGTGTTTGTGTAGTGTAGGGGGTCGTGCTGGGGTAGTGTTTTAGGGTTTAGGGTAGTTCAGTGGTGTTTGGGTAGTGTAGGGGGTCATGCTGGGGGTAGTTTTTTTAGGGTTTACGGTAGTGCAGTTGTGTTTGTGTAGTGTAGGGGGTCATGTTTTAGAGTACTGCAGTGGTGTTTGGGTAGTGTAGGGGTCGTGCTGGGGGTAGTGTTTCAGGTTTTAGGGTAGTGCAGTGGTGTTTGTGTAGTCTAGGGGGTCGTGCTGGGGGTAGTATTTTAGGATCTAGGGTAGTGCAGTGGTGTTTGTGTAGTGTAGGGGGTCATGTTTTAGGGTAGTGCAGTTGTGTTTGGATAGTTTAGGGGACATGCTGGGGGTAGTGTTTTAGGGTTTAGGATAGTGCAGTGGTGTTTGGGTAGTGTAGGGCTTCATGCTGGCGGTAGTGTTTTAGGGTTTAGGGTAGCACAGTGGTGTTTGTGTAGTGTAGGGGTCTCTTCAAAAAAAGGTGGAATCCAAACAAATAACCCTCTGGCATCTGGGTAAACAAACACAAATATATAGAAATAATGCCTCGGGGCAAATAATATAACAAATACTAGATGAAGTGATAACTAAATTATCTCTTCCTTTGAGTTATATTCTTTCTCTGAAAAAACTTTTTATATTACGTTTTACATAGAAGTCAAAGGCAAGTGTCACTGTTAAGGAAATCAAACTCATTTTTACAGAGCCTCCCCTCTTCTAAACCTTCTTTGGTGATCTCCCAGATCTCAGATTTCAACTCAGGTGTAGGATTAGTTTCAAGTAGTCTATAGTGCAGAGGGTTGGACAGTTGGCGTATAACTTCTTGATCGTGAATTGGAAGGTATGACTCTTTATAGATTATTTTGTGGACTACTTTAGATATTGTGGTTAAAAATTGGTGGCAAGTTACACCTGGATCTATTGGGCTTTGTTTTCGTTACAGGCAACTAGTATAAGTGATTGGACTGTAAAAAACGACGGGAATTAAAGGTCCCGCGATACAGAAAGGATGAATAACACAATATTGCTTGCTAGTAAGTAAATAAATCCAACAAATGTGTTTGGATCACTATATTCTTTGTATTCACAAAAAGACTCTTAACATAATACTCACTTGTTTTTAGCGCTTTGAGATAGAGAAAAGAAAGAAAGAAAATATCCGTATACCTTGAGCAAAAATTTGCGGAAAATAGGTATATTTTGATTGTCCTATGACATTGAATTAAGCAAGTTTTCTGAAGGAATACATTTGGGAAGAGTGGTGTTGGTAAAAAGCTTTTTTCTAAATACACTTCACTTTCTTGGTAAGTGTTTTAAGTTCACATTTGGGTGTGCTTTATTTTCTGTGGTCCGCCATTTCAGAGTTTGTAAATACAATGAAGCTCTATGGTTGTATGAGATGTTCCTGTGTGTATAAAGTGTATATAAATATAAATATTGTTGTTTGTATATACGGATAAAAAGGAATATTTAATTTGTTCCTTCAGGTTGAATTTTGAAATAATTGTAGATTCGACTGCCCTAGTCCTGATGAGGCCTGAAATTGATTTGGCTGAAACGCGTCGACAACAATTTTGAAGACACTCGTGGGAATTTGATCTTGTGATAACTAGTAAAGAGTACTTTAACAAGATAGAGATTGTAATAATAGATCTCGAAGTATCTCTTAAAGAGTGATCTTTTATTTGAAGGAATGCTTTAGCAAAATAAGTTTAGAAGCATCCTACTTGAATAATAGGGCATTTTTGGTTAAAACAAATCAAAAAATATATGTGTTTAGTCTTTTCTATGTATGGAAATATTGTATATGTTTGTATATATATATAAAAAAAAGATCTTTATGTAATTATGTGGAATATGAAAAGTATAAAATAAATATACCCACATATATTCAACCTAAAAGTGAAATTATTTTTTTGGTGGAATTGCCTTTGATTGCTATGTAAAACGTAATATAAAAAGTTTTTTCAGAGAAAGAATATAACTCAAAGGAAGAGATAATTTAGTTATCACTTCATCCTAGTATTTGTTATATTATTTGTCCCGAGGCATTATTTCTATATATTTGTGTAGTGTAGGGGGTCATGCTGGAGGTTGTGTTTTAGGTTTTAGGGTAGTGCAGTGGTGTTTGTGTAGTGTAGGGGGGTCGTGCTGGGGTAGTGTTTTAGGGTTTAGGGTAGTGCAGTGGTGTTTGGGTAGATCGACAACAATAGATCTCGCCAAGCGATCAACGCATGTTCTGCGTCGCTAGGCGAGACCTAAAAAGCATTGCACCAAAATGGCTGCCAACACTTCCTGGATTGAAGTGTTGGCAGCCAATTAGAGCCAAGCTTGTGCTTGTGTAGTTAGGTCCCGCCCCGATATATAAAGATTTTTTTCCTTTAATATCTCAAACTACTGAACGGATTTACACCATTTAAAAAAAGGTCTCTTTCTGAGCCAAGTGCTACCTTTTTGCCGAATTTGGTGTGATTCTGTTCAGGAGTTCAGGCTGTAGCCGTGTCTAAAGTTTCCTATAGAAAATAACATGGGGAAAACACGTTTTGGGACCCCCCTTTTTTCTCAGCCCCGCTTGAGGAATCATCCCGAAACTTTGAAGACGGAAGCTGACCGGAGTGCCCCACTAGTTTTGAACATTTGACGATGATTTGTCAACCGGCGCCAAAGTTATTGGGAAAACAAAAAACGATTTTCCTATGGAAACTAGGTCCTAACTATAACTACCTACTGGCAACTGCTAGTAGGATATATATATATATATATATATATATATCCTTCGATTCCGCTTTTCAGTAGGAACTGCCTACTCGTTGCTCCTGCTCCTGAAAGTACAGACACGGACCAGTTCCTTGAGTGCAAATGTTTATTAGCTGTTTCGCTGGTTAGTCGCCATAACGTTTCGGCTCCAGTTGAGCCTTGTTCACATGACAACATGACCTTTCACATTACTGCCTTAAATAGGATACCTTGATACTCAGCACGTGATACTGGAGACAGAGACATGGACATAGTGGACAGACTGCATATGACGGATCTTAATGCAATTAACCTCGTAGGGCAGGCGCCCTTATGGTTATAATATTAAACTATATTTATGTCAGTTGGGCCCAAGAAATGCTTATGAATAAGCATGTAGGTGTTGTTATATTAATACGGGGAGCCAGATATTCCTAAAATTTAATTACGTATATCCTGGCAAATAATACCCCTGATTATTCAAGTATTCGAATGCTTGCATGGATATCAGTATATACTGATAAATTTGGAGCCCATCTTGATATATATAAGTCCATCAGCCATCTATTCCATTTACACATCTCGGGATAAATCCCCATAAGGTCCTATGTCTTGTCATCAATGCCTGATTTTTCAATGCTACAGATCCCTGTAGCTGTGCAAAATACGCGAGTGAATAAATTACAGTGCAAAAGTGCCAATAAATAGTCATTTTGTAAAACGTTTCAATACACATACGATATTGATAAAAACAATTGCGTTAAAAAAATATATGTAAACAACATGTGATTTTTTGACAGTGCAAAAAAGTTCGAAAAAGTTACAAAGTGCAGGTAGAAAAAGCTGACTAAGGCCAATCATATAGGAAAATTTTGATTTACATCTATCATTTTTTGAAACACAAGTATCTAAAAATACGGATGGCTGGATACTAAGATAGACCTGGTGTAACCAATCCAATGGACGGGAATTTGGACAGAACACAGTGCTAAAGTTATCTGGGGTGTGAGATATTGGATACCATCTAGTCATATATTATCAACTGGTACTGATACCTTTAGATGATATGAACACTACATACCAATCAAAAACATCATCTTTAACATTTCATCAGATGTGATATATCTAAAACAATAAATAGTATATCAATTGGTTAAAATTGCCTTCCACAATAATAAGAACTCATTGATAAAATCAATTGTATAAAACAAGTAATATAAAATTGAGATAGGTAAGTATGTCCAAAGTGAGATATATTCGAGTGTTGTATCCAGTTCCACACCCACTAAAAATATGCAAGGTAATATGGTATGTGCTCCTAACCCAAAATAGTATGCAAATCCTCAGTGACATTAAGTCCGCCAGGGAATTTGGAATCAAGTAAGAGTATATATTTCGTCTCCATCTGTCTCAACCTGGCTTCCCTGTTTCCTCCACGTCTACTAGCTGGTATTGAATCAATAACAAAGAACGTCATTTCCTTGTTATTGCTATGATGTATCTCCTTAAAATGACGGGCAACAGGATAAGTATTGTCCTGATTTGTGATTGCTCTTAGGTGTTGTAGGATTCGTTTATGCACCTCTAATTTGGTGCTTCCTACGTATCTGAGTGCACATGGGCACTGGAGCACATACACCGCATACTCTGTCTTGCAAGTTAAAAGTTTCTCAATCTTGTGTTTCCTGTCACTAAAACCATCCTTGAAAAATTTGGTATTAATGCCATGCGTGCAAGCCTTACATACTTTGCATTTATAGAAGCCACCATTGGTTTGTAGCCAACTGGTTTTTTCCATTATTTCAGGATTGGTATTCACAAGGCAGTCCCTCATAGAGGGCGCTCGACTAAAGGTTAGGGTTGCTCTACGTGGTAGGGTAGGGCCTAATATACTGTCACTAGTTAAAATGGGCCAATTGCGATTAAAAATGCGATACAATTCTCGATGTTGTCTATTGTACCCAGTGATAATGCGAAATTCTTTTTGTGGTTTGGGAATTTCTTGGGTTCCTGGATTGTCGCTAATCACATTTTCATATTTCTTCAATAGTTCCTGTCTGGTTTTAGACCTAGATTTATTAATGGCTCCATCGATAGTTGCTTCCGAGTATCCTCTTTTTAAAAATCTACGCTTGCTAGAGATTTGGGCCACCGTTAATTCAGCCTCATTGCTACATACTCTGCGTAGCGGCAACATCTCTCCATATGGGATACTAGTAATTAGATGTTGTGGATGGGCACTGGCCGCGTGTAAGATGGTATTGCCGGCCGTTTCTTTTCTAAATAATCTCGTTTCAATGGAGCCATTGGAAATATAAACCTCCGTGTCTAAAAAACTGACATGAGACTGGCTCATGGTTACTGTAAACCTCAAATTTAGATCATTGACATTGATGGCCCTGACAAATTCTTCCGCTTCCTCCTTACTACCCTCCCAGACGACAAACAAATCATCGATGTATCGAAACCACGCGATTACATGTGACTTCATTGTGTGGATATGTTCGGTTCTGAGGACCAGTTCTTCCCAAGCTCCCATGTGTAAACATGCGTAGCTTGGAGAAAAACTGGCCCCCATAGCCACTCCTTGTAACTGACGATACACCAGATTGTTATACATAAAGACATTGTTCTGTAGGCATATTTTTAACATTTCCATGAGCATGGTTGTATGTTCTGTAAACTCTTCTTCTCTCCTGGATAAATAAAGTTCAACAGCTGCCATGCCATCCTTATGTAGTATGCTGGTGTATAATGATGATACATCTAATGCTAACATCCAATATCCATCTTTCCATTCAATTCTTTGTAACTTTAACAAAAAATCCCCTGTGTCCTGGATATATGATTCCAATGCCCTTACAGCGCCCTGTAGGAAATAATCTATATATACTGATGTTTTTTCCAGGAGACCGCCTCTGGCTGAAATGATAGGTCTGCCAGGGGGGTTCATTAAATCTTTATGAACTTTGGGAATAAAATAAATGAATGGAACTTTAGGATAATCAACTTTTAAAAATGTAAATTCATCGTTAGTCAACATAGATTTGTTTTTCCATCTTGAGAGTTTCTTGTGGTATTCGGCTTGCATATTTTTCAACATAGCCATATTGCTCCGTTCGTAATGCTGCCTGTTGTTAAGTTGGAAGTAGGCTTCTTTGTCATATGACGATCTGGTCATTAGTACAATATTGCCTCCTTTGTCGCTGCCTCTGATGATGGTATTTTTGTCTTTACTGAGTTTTTGGATGAGAGAGTGATATTTGATGTTTCTCAGATCGTAGTTTTGTTTATTGTTACTGTTTTTTCTATAAAGCTCCTTGATCTGGGACGTCACATTTTCATTAAAGATGTCAATGGAGTCCCGTAACATCAATGGAACAAATGTTGAAACAGGTTTAAAGGGTGTCATAGGTGATATTTGCTTCCTAATTTCTTCATTGCTAGTCCTGCCAATCGTTGTTTGCGTTACGGCTGGGGAATCCATACCATTGTTGAGCCATAGATCAATAATGCCACTAGGTATAAGTGAGTCCGATTCCGGGATCATATCCGATCGTCCAATTTTCAATGGAGCTCGTGGATCTTTATTTTTCATTTCATGGAATTTACGGAGTTTAAGTTTGCGTACAGCTTTGTAAGTGTCAAATCTGATGTTTACATAGCTCATATTTGTTTGGGGTGCATAGGAGAGGCCAAGCTATATATATATATTCACTTAAAAAACCATAGGTTTCACACATGTTATAGTTAGCTGTACATTTCACTCGTAAAAAACCAATGAAATTCCACGTTATAGTTAGATCAGGTAACTATAACTTGCGCGCCCACAATAAACTGCTGATGACGTCACATATTACATCACTCATGACATGGTCAGTGACATCACTCTTCACATCAATGATGACATCTGAAATGACACATTGTGGATTGCGGTCGCGCAAGTTATAGTTACCTGATCTAACTATAACGTGGAATTTCATTGGTTTTTTACGAGTGAAATGTACAGCTAACTATAACATGTGTGAAACCTATGGTTTTTAAAGTGAATTTGCAAGGTTTTTTAAATGCTAATTCCTAACTATAACGTGTGTGAAACCTATGGTTTTTTCAGTGAATTTGTACGGTTTTTTAAATGCTAAGTTATGTATTTATTTTTTTATTTTTTTTCTTGTTTTTCACCGTGCGCACACCCTGCGCGCACAGTGCGCTTCGCGCACCGTGCGCGCGCTGTGGGCACTCGCTGCGCTTCGCGCACCGAGCGCCCACGTTGCGCAGTTCATACCGTGCGCGCCTCGCCTTTTTTTACACAGTAACAATTTTTTTTTCTCCCTTGCGGGTCCTTCAATTTATTTAACCTCTTCAATGCCCATGACGAGCTGGTCTCGTCATGGGCCGCGGTTGCGCTGTGCCCATGACGAGACCAGCTCGTCATAAACCCCGCCCACTAATACAACAGCCGGCACAGGGCGGGGAAAGGGGCGGGCACTGAAGGGGTTAATAAATGTGATTATTTCTTTTTTTTTTTGCCGTGCGCGTACGGTAAGCTTACCGTACGCACACTCCGCGATTTTAAAAAAAAATTATTAAATGTATTTTTCATACTTTTTGGTCCTTCGTGGACCCCCTGACAAACGCTAGGGGGTCTGCAACTCTCTTCGTTGCCCCCTTTTCACGTTATCCACCTTTGTTTTTCAGTGCGAGAGACAGAAAATGGCGGCCGACACTTTCTGATTTCGACCGATTCGAATGTTTACAGTCATGTAACCACCAATCAGAATTGAGCTCGCGCACGGCACCGTACGCGTACGGTAAGCTTACCGTAAGCGCACGGAGCGCGCTTACAGATATATATATTGATTTAAATGCTATTTTCTCAGGAACTACTGAAAAGATTTACACCAGACCTACAAAAGGCACATCCTTGACCTGCGGACTACCTCTCTGCCAAATTTCAAGTAATTCTGTTCAGCCGTTCGGGCTGTAGCTGTGTCTAAAGGTCCTATGGAAAAATACATGGGGAAAACACGTTTTGGGACCCCCCCCTTTTTCTCAGCCCCCGCTTGACGAATCCCCCCAAGACTTTCAGGGAAGGAGCGGAGCGCCGAGCGCCCCACCTATTTTGATAATTTCGCGATGATTCGTTAACCGGCGCCAAAGTTATTCCAAATAGAATGTTGGGGATTTCCTATGGAAACACGGTCCTAACTATAACTACCTACTGGCGACCGCCAGTAGGTAATATATATATATATATATATATATATATATATATATATATACATTACCTACTGGCAGTCGCCAGTAGGTAGTTATAGTTAGGACCTATTTTCCATAGGAAATCCGCAACATTCTATTTGGAATAACGTTGGCGTCGATTGATGAATCTTCGTGAACTTTTCCAAACTTTTGGCCAGCTCCGGTCCGCTCCTATCCTGAAATTTTCACGGTGATTCGTCAAGCGGGGGCCGAGAAAAAAGGGGGGTCCCAAAACGCGTTTTCCCCATGCATTTTTCCATAGGACCTATTGACGCAGCTACAGCCCGAAGTGCTGAACGGAATTACTCGAAATTTGGCATAGAGGTAGTCCTCAGTTCAGACGCGTGCCTTTTGCTTCAATGGTGTAAATCCGTTCAGTAGTTCCTGAGAAAATCAAAAGTAAAATCCAAGAAGTGTTGGCAGCCATCTTGGGACCAATATACACGATAGCAACTCATTAAAAAGCATTGCAGTTAATAGAAGGTTTTAAGACTTTAGTTACATTATAAATCATTTGTTGATGGTACCATACTCATTTTAGGAATTGTGGTGTGTTCTAAGGTGATTTTACCATGTGAAAAAGCCTTCTGCTGTGATATCATGAATCATGTTTGAGAGAAAACTATTTTCTCATGCTTTTCCCACAGAGGTTTGGAAGGTGATCTATAAGCTAAACTGAGAGCATATTTTCTGTAAATTCACATTATCTTTCTCAGTCATGTGAGAATGAAGTCTGACATTCTCAGTAAAACATGTACATCCAACAAGGGCAGAGACTGTCAGTTGATTCCTTTGTGTTCTACTGCAGCTTCCCAGAGTGTTCTAAAGAACAACTAGAGCGCTAACACTCCTACTTTTGACAAAAGTATGGCACACCTGAAGCCATCTTGGTTGGAGTAAAGTGGTAACTCTTAAAACATTTAATTTAAAAAAGAACAAAATGAGGGGATTCATTTTGCCATAGAAAGTATGATAAGTGCTGCAGAAAGAAAAATTAGGGCATATTTTGAGTGACTTCTCAAATCTTCTTCTATTTCATTAAACAATTCTAACATGCAGACTGAAACATGCACTTTCAATACCAGCAGCAGACTTCCCTGGTGAGCAGTAGCTTTACTACAGTGATCTAATAAGCAACTAGAGTGCTAACATTCTGAATTTATGGCAAATGTGTGACACATCTGAATGCCTTCTTGATGGAATCAAAGTAAAAAACTGAAAGTATTTCCTACTGAGGAGACTGTAGTAGATGAGGAAATTAGGAAACATCATAACAAATAAATCTCCCAAGAAGGCCACCAGAGACAAAAGAGCCCAAATGTAGCCCAAATATCACCCAGATGTAGCCCAAGTATAGCCCAATGACAGAATGTCCCAGAGTGTTCTTAAGAACAACTAGAGCGCTTACTGTCTTACTTATGACAAAAGTATGGCACACCTGAAGCCATCTTGATTGGAATAAACTGGTAACACTTAAAACATTTAATTTAAAAAGAAACACAATGAGGGGTTCATTTTGCCATATAAATTATGATTAGTGGTGCAGAAAGAAAAATTAGGGCACATTTTGAGTGACTTCTCAAATCCTCTTCTATTTCATTAAAGAATTCTGATCTGCAGACGGAATCATGCACTTTTAATACCAGCAGCAGACTTCCGTGGTGAGCAGTAGCTTTACTACAGTGATCTAATGAGCAACTAGAGTGTAACATTCAGAATTTATGGCAAATGTGTGACATATCTGAATACCTTCTTGATGGAATCAAAGTAAAAAACTGTAAGCATTTCCTACTGAGGAGACTGCAGTAAATGAGGAAATTAGGAAACTTCATAACAAATAAATCTCCCAAGATGGCCACCAGAGACAAAAGAGCCCAAATGCAGCACAAATATCACCCAGATGTAGCCCACATGTAGTCCAATGACAGAAGTGTGCAAAACACTTATTTTTTGTGTATTTGCAGTTTTATATAGTGCAGACTTGTCAGGTATTGGAGTGCTTTACATGAGCATAGGTTACATCACACAAAATCAAATTCATTTTGGTTGTAGACATGGGGAGAATAAGTGATTTGACCAGAATCACAGAATGTTGAGCTGAAGCAGAAACTCCAACCTGGTTCCCCAGTTGCAAAGTCTGCAGCTCTGGAAGTAACACCACATCCTCTCCCCTAGGTGCAACATTTAATCAAGTGGTCAACTGGATAAAAAAACATAAAGATTACAAACAATTTAAAAGTTCTTTGTCGCTATTTGAAAACTCAGAAAATATGTCCTCATTTTAGTTTTTTAGAGCACTAACCATAATTTTGATGCAAATAAGACCCTCTCATATATGTAATTTCTAAAGGAAATACTCTAGGTATTACAGCTTTGATTACATCAAGATGACGTCAGGCGTTCCACACTTTTGTAATAAATATAGAATGTTAGCAATCTAGTTGTTCATTGGGATACTGTTGAGAGGCAGAGGCCAGGGGCACGGACTCTGAAAATTGAAGGCAGGTAGGAGAGTGCAGAGGCAACAATTTGACGACACTGGGCAGGCAGGAAGGGCAGTGGCAGCACAGCAGACTATGGAAGGCAGTGGAAAGGGGGGCAGGGGCAACAAACCAACAATACAGGACTGGCAAGAGATGCTGTGGCAATATAATAGACCATTGTGGGCAGAAGGAAGAGGCAGTAGTAGTACAACCATACATGCCAATAGACCCGTTTCAGCCAGGAAACGTCCAATGTTTTTAAGCTCAAATGAGCTTTACTTGATCTGTTTCCTGTCTGCAATCTTGTCTTTTTCAATGTAACTCAAAGGGGAAAATCAATACCCCAGTTTTTTTTCAAAATCTCCCTCTTACCAAGTTCAAAATGTTCGCAAGTATGGTACATTGGATCATGGTAGGCAGGAGGAATTGGGGTAGGGACATGGACTCGGATAACAGAGGACAGGAGGGACATGGAGAGGTGCACCAGACTGACCCTACAGGGCAGGCATCAGGGTTTGCAGCAGCACAATACACCACACAGTGCATGCGGGACGGGAGTGCAGCACAACAATCCATAGACAACAATAGGGAGGGGACAGGACCATGTACATGGACAACAGAGAACAGAGGGGAAAGAGGCAATGGTAGCTAGCTGACCATAATGGACAGACAGGAGAGAAAGCTGCAGCATAACAGACCATAAAGGGCAGGAGGGACGGATCAGGGTATTACAATGGAACCGACAAGCCAGGAGGGAGGGAATAGGGGTCTGCACATGGAAACAGAGGGCTGGGGGCAAGGGGGCAGGGCAGGAGCAGCAAGATGACCATGGAGGTCAGGCAGGATGGGCACTAGAAACAAGACACACCGTGGAGAGCAACAATGAGACTATGATGGCATACACACAGACCATAGAGGGAAGGTGGGAGGGGGTCAGGGGCAGCTAGCTGACCCCACAGGGAAGGTGGGAGGGGCCATGGCAGCACAGAAGACCATGCATGGCAAGCGGGAGGGTTAGTGGCAGCACAATGGCTATGATGGGCAAGAAGGAGGGTGCAGGGGCATGCACAAAGGACCATGGAGGATAGAAGGGAGGGTCAGGACCTGGGCACAGACAAGAGAGTTCAGGGGAAGGGGCATCACAACAGACCGCGCGGGGCAGACAGGAGGAGCAGTTGCAGCACAACAGACCAGGGAGGGCAGATGGGTGTGGCAGTACAATCGACGATGGAGGACAGGAGGAAGGGGATAGGGGCATGGCATGTGGACAGGCAGGCTGGAGGTGGCAGGGACAGGTTACAGTCATCTGACAATGCTAGGCAGGTGGGAGGGGAGTGGCAGCTCAACAGAACACTCAGAGTAGATAGGAGTGGCAGGTCCATGAAACATGGTGGGCATAAAGGATGGAGCAGGGGCATGCACAAAGACATCGGAGGGCAGGGGGAAGAGAATAGGGGCAGAAAGCTATGCACAGAGGCTAAGAAGGAGGTCAATGATGGGCCATAGAATTGGGCAATGGAGGGCAGGAGGAGTGAACTGGTACATCATGCTAAATGGAGGGCAGTGGCAGCACATCAGGCCATGCATGGCAGGAGGGAGGAGGCTAGTCCATGGATTCAGACAACAGAGGATAGGGAAGAGGTGGATGGGGCAGTAAGCTAACTGTTCAGAGAAGGTGGGTATTAGGAACTTTATTGTTTTTAAAACGTGTGTCTGTGTGAACTACTTAAAATATGAACAAGTATGCAGCATAATCTCACTTTTATTCAGGAAGAAGAGGACGTTTGTGACTGTGACTCCGGGCTCACTTGGCAGAAACACCCCCTGACCCTCCACCCCCCATCGCAAAATGTAATTCCCGTGAAAAGGGTAGGTGGACGCAGTGTTATATAGAACATAGTCCTGAGAGCACGATTGAAAATGAAAACTAGATATAGTATATGGTATAAACTATGCACCAAAAAGTGTGATATAAGATGAACCGGGGCGTGAAATATAATATGCAATACATTGTGCGCATTGACAGATTCATTGGAGAGCGCGAGATAGCACAGGCGCTAGCGCGTGCTATGCGATATGCGCCTTGGAGTGTAATATGCACCGGGCAGTGTTGTGTAACCTAACTAGTCTCTAAAATTGTAATATAAAATATGTGCTGGGGAGTGTAACGTTGCATATGCACTGTGACAAAGATATGGATCCCAGATTGTAATATGTATGGCATAGCACTGTGCGTTATAACATAGGCATCGAGGAAGGCACGTTAGATGGGGCAATATAACCCGTGCGAAGGCAAGTGTGGCGTGACATATTCACGGGGTGGTGTTACAGTGCACATGGGCAAGAGAGTGTCATAGCATACGCACTAGCTGGTGGAATACAACACAGAGGTGTGTGGCACTCGGCGGGCACTGGTGGGTGTAACACAGCATTGGGCTCAGCCAGGAGCACGCTCTCAAGTGAGGTTCGTCTCCTTTCCAGAGAGTAAAATAAAAAGTATTACACATCCGGCGGTGGATGTGTGTTTTATTAACCGTGAGGAGGGTTTCTTGCATAGTTTGGTCGAATTTTTGTCGAATCCCCTTTGAATGGCTTGGTGTGCATGTATATTAAAGGTGCTCATCAATAGCTACCCATGTTTGTATAAATAAACGACAAGGGTGTCTACTTGGAGAGTACCCACCGGCGGGGGCGCCGGGATTAGGCATGGTAGGGCGTCAGACACGTCAGAGCTTCACTAGCAGTGTAAATACATTCCATGTGGATTCATTCTATGCATAGTCACCTTTTAATGACTATCACGCGAATCGTCATGGTGATAGGTACATACGGTTTGTCCAGCATGTCCTAGGTGTTTCTATAAATATATATTTTTTTAAAATAATATAAAACAAAGGCCGGCCCCGGGGGATGGGGTCCCCGGGGCCATAAGTGGCCTGAGGAGGGGGGCAACGCAGCCCCCTCCTAAAGAATTTTAAAAAAAAACAGGCCATGATCCGGGGGTTGGGGTCCCTCGGGGCCGATTAAGGCCTTGGGAGGGCCACATTTATTTTTTTCAACAAAAACAATTAGGGTGCAGGCCCTGGGGGATGGGGTCCCCAGAGCCAGTAAATTAGAAAAAGAAGGGGGGCCACACAGCCCTCTTTCTTAAAAAAAATAAAATAAATAAAATACCGGCATCGCGATGGAGGCCACGGCCCCTCCTTGCAGCACTCTGCAAACGCGCCCCCTGGCCAGTTGTAAGTTGGGGAATTAATTCCCCTTCAATACTGAGGGTCCCTGAGGGCCAACTAGCTCAACAGGTATCTCTAGTATGCGCCAGGGAGCTGCGTTGCAGACAGGTGTTCTGAGGCCACGCCCCTTTTTACATCTCTTTGCAAGCCAGCTCTGTGGCGCTTACTGGAGGTACCTAGTGGGCTAGTTGGACCCTAGGGACCCTCAGGATTCAAGGGGACTTAATCTTCCAACTTAAAACGGCCACAGGGCGTGTTTACACAGTGGGGAAGTGAGGGGACGGGGCCTGAGGTGACGTGTGCAAACACGCCATGTGGCACGTTTTAAGAGGTAGTTTTAATCCCCTGCCCTATTATATACTAGGGGCTTACAGAGGAGGTCATGCTGATCACAGGGGGACCCCAATGCATAGTGTTCCCTAGTGTATGTAGGTGTTTTCACTGTATTCTGAGTATCTTTTAACATCGCAGTGGCTCTAGGACTGGTTAGTCAGACTCAGTTACCACCTGTATCCGTCTGTAAAAGTTGACGGTACAGGATGATTTTGTAACGAGGCTTCTTTCTGCTCTTCTGTTTGTTCTTTCTGCACGTTCTCCTTCGTCCTGCACTTTTCTTCGTCTTTGAGGACTTCTGTTGCTTCTTTCTGTATTTCTTTTTTTTCTTTCTCTGCGTTTTTTCTTCTTTTTTCACATGTCCTAGCTCTGTAGGCATAATTAGAAATTTGCATTTAAAAAACCTTAGAAATTCACTGAAAAAACCATAGGTTTCAGGCACATTATAGTTAGGAATTAGCATTTAAAAAACCTTAGAAATTCACTGAAAAAACTATAGGTTTCAGGGGTGTTATAGTTAGCTGGACTTTTCACTCGTACAAAACCATTGAAATTCCCCTGTTAAGTTAGTTCAGCTAACTATAACTCGCGCGCCCGCAATGCACTGCTGATGACGTCACATATTACATCACTCATGACATGGTCAGTGACATCACTCATGACATCACTGATGACATCTCAAATGACATCCCTGATGACATCATCCTTGTGATAGAGTGGCAGACCTCCTCTCCTCCTAATATAACCTTTGCTACACACATTCAAAAATAGAAACTAAAATTTTCAAAACAATGGACATATCAATATCAGTTACAACAACCTATTCAGTAATTCTAAGATCCACATACACATCCACTCATTCACCAACAGTCCTATACAGTCACTCATACATGTACTCACTCATCATATGTACTCATACACCTATACATCCTGTTACACAACGCCACTCATCCATAGAGTTACTCACACACATAGTCACTCATGCTAATAAAGAATAAAACATCCATTTACTTGCATATACAGTTATACACACACCACCACACTTAATTCTACAGAAACTTACACATACTTAGTCTTTTAAACAATCACTTATAGAAACACATACTTATTCATATAGGAACTCTTTCAATCTCTCACTCTCACATATACTCACTTATATACACCAATAGTCACATATACTAGTTTAAAACATATGTAGTTACTCATAAAGACACTATTGAGACAGTCATTCACTCGCTAACACTCCCATGCACACACTCATCCACCCATACAGTCCTGCACACATGCTTTCTTCAACATATACAAACAGTCACTCATTCATGCACCTATGCACTACGTAATACCCCCACCGAACCATACAGACACTCAGACACTCATACTGATACTCAAAAAACCAACTAATAACCTATATAGACACTGATGTAGCTACTCACCAACCCATGCAGCCACTTATACACAAAGTGAGAGACTGATACAGATGTTTACATATTTAAACATTACTCACTAAGCCATGTATTCACTAAGATACACTTAATCAGTCAGTTATACAATCAATTTTTCAAAAACAAATCATCCATTTAGACACTTATATACCCATGTATTATTCCTTCGACCTTGAGATATACATATATAAAACATGTAATTTTCAGAAAAACACACATTCACTGGATGATGTCATCAGTGATGTCATGAGTGATGTCATCAGTGATGTCATGAGTGATGTCACTGACCATGTCATGAGTGATGTAATATGTGACGTCATCAGCAGTGCATTGCGGGCGCGCAAGTTATAGTTAGCTGAACTAACTATAACGGGGGAATTTCTATGGTTTTGTACGAGTGAAAAGTCCAGCTAACTATAACGCCCCTGAAACCTATGGTTTTTTCAGTGAATATATATATATATATCTCCTTACTTAAAGTAAATTGAGACCAGCACTCCCTTTAGGTTAAATCCACCTTAGGATTTATTGCGATGAAATAAATCACCAAACGCATTTAGGCATCAGCCTTCGTCTATGTCGACGGGCGCCGTTACTCTGGCAACCTATAACACATACAAATTCATTGTGATAGACAGAGGACTAATGCAATTTGTCGGGCACCATCTTGTAACATGTTTCAAATTAAAGAAATTCAATATATTCATACTTCATAGACATGTTACTAGCGTTTAAAAACATTTCAACACATTGCAATTGCTTGAAATTAATTAATCTCATTATATCGCGCTTTTCCAAATTTTCATGTAGGTCTATAATTCATACCAAATAGTAACCACATAATTTGGAGCTTATTACGTGTCAGCTTATAAACTTATTTTTAAAGTGTGCACGGTGTTGGTGTGTACGTTCACGCCCTACATGTTCTTGGTTACTTTTCAATATCTAGCCTTGAATAAGCTGTCAAACAACTCAGGAACAACATTGGTTTTAGCGCGCAATCTTTAAATTTGCTCTGAACGTGATCAAGACGAAAGCTGAAACGCGTTGCGTGTGCAGTCATTAAATATATTTTCTGCAACTTTCCAAGGTATCCGTGCCTATCTCTGTGATTACAGAAGTTTGTTGTGGCATATATATATAAATATATATTACCTAATGGCGGTCGTCAGTAGGTAGTTATAGTTAGGACCTAGTTACTGTAGGAAAATGGCAACATTCTATTCGCAATAACTTTGGCGCCGATTGATGAATCTTTGTGAAATTTTCAAAACTAATTTTTTGTTGAGAACAGCTCAGATGTTTAAAGTTTGGGGGTGATTCGTCAAGGGGGGGTCAAGAAAAAAGGGGGGTCCCAGAATGTGTTTTCTCCATGATAATTTCCATAGGAAACTTTAGACAAGGCTACAGGATGAACGGGTGAACGGAATTACCCCAAATTTGGCAGGGAGAAGGGTATTGGTCTAGAAAGCATGCTTTTGTTTATTTGGTGTAAATTAGTTCAGTAGTTTTTGAGATATATCGAAATTTACAGATCTCGATATTTGGGAATTCTGCCATCTGATTGGCTGAGGCGTTACGAGCACGAGCTTGTTGCTGATTGGCTGCAAGCGGTGCGAGCGGTTGCAACTAGGAAGTGTTGGCCGCCATTTTGTGATTCTGGTGAAGTGAGTAAGGTGGAAAAAGGGGGAAAGAAGTGGGAAATAGGAGGGTAGGAGCACTGTAACCTCTGTGGGGTGTTTAGGGTGTGCTATAGAGGGGGTGCAAAGCAAAGTATTTACCCCTACCGGTGTGTAAGTGGTGGGCTATGGAAATTAAGTGAGGTATTGGGTAGAGTCTGATGAAGGTAAGGTGAGCTGGTGCGGGACTCGGGGATTAAAGCGTGAGCCCAAATTGTTTGTCTTATGCTGTGAAGTCATGTGCCGTGGCCGCTGCACTACAGTTGTGGAAGTAGTGTGGGGATGTGTTTATAACTACTAGGATGACCTACTGACCCGTACTGATATGAAAGTCCTGGTGTACAGAATATATGTGAGGTATTGTCTAGAGTCTCATGTTGCTAAGCTGAGCTGCTGCCTGAGTCGGGGATTAAAGCGTGAGCCCAAACTGTGTGTCATATGCTGTGAAGTCATGTGCTCTGGCCGCTGTGCCACATCTGTGCAAGTAGTGTCAGCATGTAGTTATAGGTACTTGGATGAACTTTTGTTTAGAACATTGTAGCTTGTGTATGGTGCTTAGGTGGTGTTGTATAGGGAGTGCGAAGGTAAATCAATATGGTATTTGTAGAGCGCAAACTACTCACCCCTATGGGTGAGTAGAGCTGGGGATCAAAGCGAGAGGTCTGTGCTGCAAAGTGAGATGGTCTGGCCACTGCGCCACAGCTTTGTGGAGAATAAATGTTGGCGAGGGTGCGGGAGTTGGTGTTATCTGGCACTAAAATAGCGTGCCTAAGTTGTAGGTTATAGGGTGGCTCTAAAAAGAGCCCTTGTGTTCATTAGTTGGAGCTACATATAAGTGCGGATGCACAGCTTCAAGTTATTCAGGAAAACTCTGTTTCCCTGATCTGTGAAGTGTACTCCATCACTTCTGTATATATCCGCCATATCAAAACGTATGTTGTTGTTGTATATGGACCCCATTTTGTGGTCTCTGAGGTATGCAGAGACAGCTTTGTTGACTTTTTTCTGAGATTTTTCAATCTGAGGACAAAATTGTTTGGACCATTTCCACTTCTGTCTTTGGCATATATTGGAATATACAAAGAGAGTTTGAGGCAAAAGTAACATCAATTGTCCAAAGGTGTCCTTCATAAGCATTTCCAAATCTACCCCGATGTGCCTAGGTCATTTCCACCACAGTGAACAATCATGAGGTCAGGGTGTTGGAGATGCAAACAGGTTTTAACCAAAGGCAACAATTGGTGCCACTTCACTCCTCTCTGTCCAAACCATTTAATGTCCACATTTTGTAAACCTAGGTCTAAGTCAATACGTCTCTGTTCTGCATTCCTCTTGCACCAGAAAACATAGCTATGTCGTACGATCCACACTAGCATTTTGAATATATGGCTGGAAGGTATGGAAAGATGTCTGTAGCTCATGCAGTACCTTCGTAGAATAAGAGATATGTTTAAAGATGGGGAACTAGTTTCTTTTCGCATACAAAACGGTACCTGTTTGGGAGATGGAAAGCATTGTTTTTTAAAAGTAGGGTGCACATTCGTTTTGTGGAAAAGTATGTTTGTGATTGGTTAAGAAAAAGCAGTTTGCACGTACATATTATAGTACATATTATAGGATAAAATTTGCTCAACTCAACCACACCTGCTACTTGCATTTGGAAGGCACTGTTCGAACTTAAAACAATCGTGAACTTTTAACCTGCACGTGCCGTTAAATGTTCGAGAAAATGTTGCAAAAAAATATCGTTAGGTTTAAATAAATTGATGGACTTTTAACCTTCACGTGTTGTAGAATGTTCTAGAAAGTGTGTTGAAAGAATACGTTGCATTTCTGACTTCTATGTGTACTTGAATTTAAAAAAAAACTATTTATATGGAAAACTAGAAAGACCGTAATAGAGAGCACTTTTGAAAGCTAAAAGAATCAAGCAACTATTGTAATTTGTTCTGGATTACCTACTGGCGGTCAACAGTAGGTAGTTATCACTGTTAATGGTCTGAAAGTGCGGTGTTGCTCAGAGTGGCATGGTGGTGATATGATATGGTGCTACACTCGGGCATGAAACCGAGAGTCTAAACCGTGAGGTCATTGCTGTAAAGTGATGTGGTCTGGTGTTTGTAGCATACGTGTGCAAGTAGTGTTAGTAGGTGTTTATACCATACAGGGAGTGGGAAGCGAACTACTGACCGCTACTGTGTGTTGATAGTATACCGGAAGCGGGAAGCAAAGTAGTTACGCCGACCGGTGTGAAGACTTGGGGATGAAACCGAGCTGATTGCTGTAAAGTGATGGGCTCTGTGCGGTGTAGGATACTAGGTGCTGTAGTATAAGTGTGTAAGTAGTGTTAGTATGCGTTTATAGTGTATAGGGAGTGGGAAGCAAACTACTCATCCCTGCTGGTGTGAAGACTCTGGGATTAAACCGTGAGCCTAACTTGTGAGCTCATTGTTGTAAAGCGATGTGCTCTGGGCGCTGTAGCATATTTGTGGAAGAAGTGTTAGTTTTCCGTTTATACAATATAGGGAGTGGAAAGCGAAAGTCTTACCCCTAACGGTGTCAAAACTCGTGGATGAAGCTATGAGCTCATTGCTGTAAAGTCATGTGCTTTGTGTAGTATTCCATTGTAAGTCATAGTAGAATGTTAGTATGTAATTCTACTAGAATCTAAGGGGAATATTATCAAGGAACGGCGTTAAAATTATTTCCGCTTTAGCGGCAGGAAACTGCCGCTAAAACGGCGATAATGCGCTTGATAATATGCCATAGAGAATTCCAATAGAAGCCCATGTTAACACGAGAACATGGGCTTCTATTGAAATTCTCTATGGCATATTATCAAGCCCATTATCACCGTTTAAACGGCAGTTTCCTGCCGCTAAAGCGGCAATAATTTTAACGCTGTTCCTTGATAATATGGCCCTCAGTATGTAATGTTAGAATATAGGGCTGTCATGAGGGGAACCTTGCGGAGTTTGTACACGGTGCTGGATTAGACGGTTGCTTTGCTGTCTGCTCCTGTTGGGGGTTGTTTCGGGGGTCTTGTTTTCTTGTAATAAATCTACTTATTGGATTCACTGCTGTCTGCCTCTTCACTACATAAATTTGGTGACGAGTGGGAGAAGGCAAAAAGAAGGCACCACTCAGCAATATTTCAAAATTGCTTGCGTTGTGCTGAAGACTCGTTTTGTTTGTGCAACTGTTTCTACTTATGTCAGGGTCGTCGGCTCATTGAACTATGTCATCCGACTTCTGGTAGGATTTATATTTTTAGATTTTGCCCTTTCTCTGCTTCTTCACTACATTCTGGTCGCTGTACCACACGTGTGTAAGTAGTGTTAGTATGCGTTTATACTAACAAATGCATCATGGTAGTAGGGAGGGCGACCTCTCAGGTGCAGCTCATACAATGTCCCGGGGTGTGCATTTACTGGACATTTGTGTTTGCTATTAGAGGGTGGTGCATGGCTTGGACCCGGTGATAGCAAATACTTGTTCGACTACTAGAAGCGAGAGGAGGAAAACCTTGTATTGCTGTAATAGAGGGGATGCGGATGGTAAAAATGGTGAGAAAAGAACAACAACAAAAAAGCGGGGTCTCACCCATTTTTTTAAATGAGGACCCTGGTGGGTGGGTAATGTTCCGTGGCCAATCCAATTATTATATTGCAGGGTCTCTGTAGGACTGGGGATCTTAATGTCACATGTAAATTAGGCGCAGAAGGGCACAGAGACGTTTTGCAGCCTAGGGGAGCGGCACCTTCCTGGGTATTGTTTACTAATTGTTCGGGGGGTTCGAGGCCAACTGAAGTCTGGGGATCACCACACTCCAGGTCTTTATTTAAATATGCAGGGTGGGCCTCGGCAGTCCCTGAAGCCTTGGTGGTCCTAGGCAGTGCCTTATTTATTCAGTAATCACACAGGCAGTACTTATGGTGTTATAAAGTGATACACTCATAGAACTCTTGCAGTTGTGCAATTACCCAGGCTTCATTTGTCTAATAGTCAGTTAGATTATGTTTGGTAGGTGCACTCTAATGTTAAATAATGTTGTCCTTAAAATCTCCTATAAACAGATGATGTTCACAATAAACAATAGACAAGTGTGGTCAGAAAAAGAAGACCTATACACTCAGTTATTTATTTGAAAAAATATGTAACCTTTATTAAAACAGAAATAAATAGAAATGTAACTTTAATAGAACAGTATAATTAAAAAAACGTGGGTTGGACTCCAGTGGAAGCAGCGTAGGAAACATGCAAGACAAAAATGAAACATAACTATGTGTGCTATGTGGAAGAGGTAAAGAAAGGTAGTCCGAATGAAAGGACCAGAGTGAGAATGGAAGGGAGGGGGAGTGGGTGGGAAGGAGAGTCAAAAGAAGAGAGGGAGGAGGAGACAGAGCATTGGCCTTTTGCACCCAGCCCTTAGTGTTTACCCTCCGTCACCCGTTTGTCTAGGACGCTGGGGTCTGCGAGAAAGAGTGTGGTTCAGCAAGTGCTTAAAATTAAATACATGAGGCCAGAGATTATGGGCCATATTATGAAGGAAGGGCGATAACATTATCGCCGCTTTAGCGGCAGGAAACTGCCGCTAAAGTGGCAATAAGGGGTTGATAATATGCCCTTGTGTATTCCCTTAGAAGCCCAGGTTCTGGTGTGAACCTGGGCTTCTATGGGAATTTCCAAGGGCATATTATCAACCCCTTATCATCACTTTAGTGGCAGTTTCCTGTCGCTAAAAAGTAGTGATAATGTCATCGCCGTTGTTTGATAATATAGTCCTACATTATTAGCTAAGGGAAAATCGCTTGCATGCACCTGTGCACCCAGGGTGCTGCACCCCAACCCCTTCCCCCACACTGTGCTCAATTGTAGGTCTTGCACACCACGGCTTCACTGCTTACCTGCCACCACTGGTGTGTCCCACGACGTGTTGGTGCAAGCTCCGAGTCCGCGGTATGTTTGTCCGATAGACCAGGTCTCCGGTCGGGGACGGTGTCTTGATACCACATTGGAAGGTGTCAGATTGCCAGGGCATCATTGCGGGGTAAGCGCCCGCTCCGCCCTTCTTGTGGCAATCAATGGAATGTCTGAAAAGGGAGAAATAATTTAATGGTGGAAACGTCTGGAGGTAAATGAATCTTTATTTCAAGCTTGATAGAAAATAGGAGTTGAGTGCATCCTTCGTTTTTGGAGTACGATCTACCAACTGTTAGTGGTAATCGTGGCTCAAAGAGGAGTTGGAGTGCACGAGAATACACAAGGTTAAATAATAATATGTTATGCCAATGTTCACATACAAAGGAACAGAGTGTATGCTAGAAGCATAATGTGCGCGTGTAATGCAGTGGCGGGAGCCTGTGTATATGTACACTTAGTAAGGAGCTCACTACAGTGTCCTAAAAGCCAAAGCCACGTGTCTGTAGGGCAGCGCTGCCCGCTAGCTCAGGGCTACATTATGGTCCAGCAGGTCCTTAAAATTAGACCGATGTGACTGAATGAGGTCAAAGATCACATCATAACACATGGCAATATTGCTTATTTGCACGTGCACAGTCTGGCTGATGCATCCCATCCCTCCCGCAGCACCGCGCTGAAGAGGTGTCTGTAGGGCAGCGCTGCCCGCTGGCTCAGGCCTACAGTACTGTCCAAATGCAAAAACAACAGTTGATGGACAGAATGTAGAACAATGTCATAAATTCACCCCAGTACAGAGATCTGGGCCTAAATCCATCATTTTTTTGCTCACTATGCTGTTCCAGTTTGAACCCAGCCACATGCAAATCAGTCTTGACCCTGTGCCTCATGGGTACAGTCCAGCCCGAACTGCAAATTCAGGCCCTCCCTGGACTGGAAACAATCATCCCAGGACCGGTTTCGGGGTTTCACCCCTTTTCAGCCAGGACAGCTTGATTCCAGTGGCATGGAGAGCACGGGACCCAGGTCTGGGAATACCCTTCCCACTCGGGGTGACAAATGCAAAAACAACAGTTGATGGACAGAATGTAGAACAATGTCATACATTCACCCCAGTACAGAGATCTGGGCCTAAATCCATCGTATTTTTGCATAGACATATTTTTGGGGAAGATAGAAAACATTACATGATTTTTAAAGTAAAAAAAAAAAAGTATAATAGAGTTCCAAAATATTTAAAAATATAATAGAAACAATATAGGTTTTTATAAATATTAAAATATGAAATTAATATTTAAAAAACCTTTGAAATTCACTGAAAAAAACATAGGTTTTACAGACGTTATTGTTAGGAATTAGCATTTAAGAAACCTTTGAAATTAACTAAAAAAAACATAGGTTTCAGGGACGTTATAGTTAGTTGAACATTTGACTCATATAAAACCAGAGAAATTTGCCTGTTATAGTTAGTTGAGCTAACTATAACTCGCGCGCCCGCAATGCACTGCTGATTATGTCACATATTACATTACTCATGACATGGTCAGTGACATCACTGATGACATCACTGATGACATCTCAAATGACACCACTCATGACATCATCCACGTGACAATCTGATGCACATACTGATGCTCTAATATAAACTTTGATACACCTATTCTAAAATACTAACTACTATTTTTAAACCATCCACAGAAGAATGCCATATACTACATAGCACTCACTATTTCCTAGGTCTACACACACATCCAGTCACTTACACATGTAGTTACTCATCAATAGAGGACCATAATATGCACTCATACATCTATACATGCAGTCCTACGCTTCCACTCATCCATAGAGTTACTCACACGCCTAGTCAGTAATACGAAGAATGAATCACATACCCATTTAATCATGTATACAGTTATACACACCAACTTCGTTATTTTTAGACATACCACTTCACTTATTTATACAGATACTAACACATATTTACTGTCTTATACAATCACTGATAGAAGCAGACACTTATTTATACACCCACTCTTGAAATAACTTAGTCTCACGTATACTAATTTATATACTCCAACACTCGCATATAGTGGCTTAAAACATATGTAGTTAGTCACAGATATACCACTGAGACATTTATTCATTTACCAACACACCCATAGACACACTAACTCACCCATACAGCCCTTTCCAGATGCACTTTTTAATCCATACAACGCCTGAATCACCCACTCACACATCTATGCACAGATTCATACACCCACCCAACCACACAGACACTCAGGGACCCATACAGATACTCAGACAACAAATCAATAACCTATTTAGACACTCATGTAGGTGTGCAGCAACCCATGCAGTTGCTTACACACCAATGGAGAGACAAATACAGACTTTTACACAGTTTAGTCAGTAACCCGTGCATTCAGTAAGACACATTCAATCACTCACTTATACAGTCAGTCACATACATACGAAATAATTCCTTTAGGCACTTATAAATGCATTCATTCTTCAATACACCTTGGCATATATATATATATAGAAACATATTTACATTTTATAGAAACACACATTCACTGGATGATGTCATGAGTGATGTCATTTGAGATGTCATCAGTGATGTCATGAGTGATGTCACTGACTATGTCATGAGTGATGTAATATGTGACATCATCAGCAGTGCATTGTGGGCACACGAGTTATAGTTAACTCAACTAACTATAACAGGTGAATTTCTCTGGTTTTATATGAGTCAAATGTTCAATTAACTATAACGTCCCTGAAACCTATGTTTTTTTTAGTGAATTTCGGAGGGTTTTTAAATGCTAATTCCTAACTGTAACATCTGTAAAACCTATGTTTTTTCCAGTGAATATATATATATATATATCTCCAACTCACGCATCGTCTCCTTCATCAAACAACACGCCTCGGCCCCAAAATTGCTTTTAGCAGGTTTATTTTAGACAATGCAGAGTTACATTGTCTAAGATAAACATGCTAAAAACAATTTTGGGGCTGTGGTGTGTTGTTTGACGAAGGAGACGCCGTGTGAGTTGGATATTGAGGGGCTTGCCACCCCCCTACTGCCCGCTGTCATTAACAGGCTTGGTTTTGGTGCGACCAAAATTGCTCTGGGTCAGATATATATATATATAGTTGATTTTATAAAAAGAGTTTGATTTTTTTCTGAGTTTGAATTGAATTATAATCTTGTTCATTATGCAAGACATAACTCCACCATTTTTTCTCTCAACCCCAGGTGACCTGCCTCTTTTATGGTCGAAATGGAAAATCTTTTTATAAATTATCTTCATGTGTGGACAAAATCTATCCTCAGAGAAAAAAAAATCCATGCTCCTCTATTGTTTAGGGGGGCAGAGGCAGGAAATATATGAGAATTTACATGACCGAATTGCAGAGGGGAATGAGGATATGTTAAATGATTTTGAAATTACTATTAAAAAACCTTGACATGCATTTTCTTCCAAAGATTTCCATAATTTTACAGCGTTACTATTTTGGCAAAAGGAAACAGGAGGAGGACACATCTGTTGAAGATTTTGTTACTGCACTGAGGAAACTGGCGGGAATGTGTAATTTTGGGGACAATACTGAGGAGAGAATACAAGACCAATTCATGCTGAAATGGAGGAGTGACGTAGTGCGGCATGTTACGACAGATGTGAAAGAGGAACATCTTTGTTTCAGAAGAAGACTGAAAAAATACTCTTTTGGGAAGCATATAAACAGTCTAATCTCAAATAGAAAAGCAACACACGGGCAAGATGGCGGCTGCGTGAATGCTGCCGAAAGCCACTCATCACTGCTCCATGGCTCAAATGGGATTAAGACGATTTAAACCCCCGACTTCACGAATGATTAATCCCCTGATTAGAAACAGTGGCTGGTGGGTGCACAGAGAGAGGCTGACAGACAAAGTAAGGAGCCCCACTTATCTGTTGGTGCTTGTCCGATCCGCGCTGAAATCGCTTCTCCGTTGGTGCAGCGGGGGCTGCGAGTTTGTTCCTCACGGAGCGGGATGCCTCCTACGCTGACGAAGCCTCCGCGGGATTGAGCGGAGAGCGGCGCATTGATGGGGAATGCTGCAGGGAGTCTACAAGGTCCACTGGCTCCGCGGAAGACTCTGGGCGGGAGAAAGGCAGGGGACGCTACTCCCCTAGCAGGCAGCAAGGAGGCGGTGATAGTCAAAATCCAAAACAATAAACAGCATCCTGGGGGTGAGATGGAACTTGTCAGACAGCACAGGGTGATCCCTGTGATGTTCGCCTGGACAAGGGCGATTAAAGGAGAAAAATACTATTGTGGGGAAAGGAGAGACTTCCGTTTTGAATGGAGGGGCTTTGACAGCGCTGACGGAGGAGAACACTGATCCCCCAGAGGACAATGTGAGTACCAGTTTAGCTGCATTGGGGGTTTATGATCCTGTGCAGGAAGGTAGCGGGGCACTCGAAGCGACAACATCTATAACAGTGGACAATCAATGCAGCGGGGAACTATCGGTGATTGGCAGCGCAATAAAAATAAAAGACCTTACAGCTACTGGTATTCTGGGGAAGGCTGGGACCCCCGAGTGCAGAGAAAAATTCTTCTCCCTGAATGAGGATTCTAAACTATCCAATCCCAGTGAAGGGGAGACCTCAGGAATGGATAATACAGGTACGGACTCAGAGAGTGCCCTCTCTAATCCAAGCACACAAAAACGCCTGCCCTCACTAACCAAGAGAAGAAGAACTCATAGTGAGAAAAAACGCGGTGCTGGTCAATCAGGTTCTGATAATAGTCGCTCCAGCCAATTTTAATGGGATTACTCGACTACTCAGTTTTTAATGGAAGATGGAAGATGTGATGATGCAGACCTTGCGGAAGGCCCCCAAAGCCAATCTAACCTTCCTTCGACGCAGGTAGCATCGTCACCATCAATGAGTTCGATATATTCAACTCTCAAGCAGATGCAGGGGGAAGCAAGACAAGACAATAAGTGGGCCCACCTTGCTACAAAGAAGCTTCAAGTTGCCATTAGGAAATTAAATAAGTTGTGCGTCGAGATCGCAGAGAGAACTATGGCTCTTGAAGAACGGGTGGTTGCTTTGGAGGCTGTAACAGAAAACTCAGCCCGACAAGTCGCGTCAAATGAAACACGGATGTCAGATGTGATGTGGAAGTTAAAAGATTTTGAAAACCGCCAGTGGCATAACAATTTAAGACTTCTTGGTATCCCGGAAAATGCAGAGGATAGGGACATCCAAGGCTTTGTGCTGCGCCTGCTGAAAGGTGGGTCTCCCGAACTCTCACATTGGGACTTTGATACTGAGATGCAGCGTATACATCGCTTTCCATTTATGCTCAAGAAAAGGCAGGGGCAGAAGGGGGTGATGGAAAGCCCAGAGCTATACTGAGTTTTTTGGGTAATTTCCTCCTTCGACAGGCAGTGTTTGATAAAGCCTGACATGAATCAAGACGCACAGCGGAAGGCGACACCTTCTTTGTTAGGCCAGATTTCTGCCATATTGCAGTAGAAAGAAGGTGGAGGCTGCACCAGTTAATTTTACCATTTCAAAAGAAAGGATGTAAAGCCTATCTACTCAGCCCGGCATGACTTAAAATCATTTGTAAGGGAACCACCAGAGTCTTCTCCTCAGAGATACAGGCTCAACATTTTTTGCGAGAAATCTCTGGAAATTAAGGACATGATCGTACCTGAGGGATAATCAGGGATGGTAGTGGGAGGAATCTGGTTAAAAATGGTTTGATGTGCTTGTTGTTTTAGGTTTACTTGCTCGCTCTCTATTATCACTTAGGGGTTGTTTTTCTTTTTTTGTAGGGTGGAGTGGGATGTGTGGCGGTGGGAGGCAGCTTTATGTAGGAGGCATCACAAGGATCCATGGACCTTTTTTGCCTAGGGGGTGAGGGTGGGGGGAAAGAGAGGGGAAGAGGGGTGGTGGGGGTAAGGGGGGGTGGATACAGCCAATTAAACTTGTTGATTTAGTATTTGTAGGTAGCAGGAATTGGAACAGTTAGGACTTGCTGTGGTCCATGAATGGCATTGGGTAAATTGCGTATAGTCTCAGTTAATATACGTGGCCTGAATAATCCATCGAAAAAACGAAGGATTAGTGAAGATATGAAATACCTAAAAGCTGATCTAATTTGTCTTCAAGAGACTCCTCTCGAAGCCGGCAGACAAAAGATTGCTGAACTAGAGGGATACCAATTGATTTGTGCCACGTTCCAGGGAACACGCACAAGAGGGGTCGCAATATTGGCTTGCAAAAAAGGGTTAAGGTTCCCACGCTTAAAATCAGACCAGTATGGCCAATGGGTTGTAACTCACTTCTGTTTGGATAATTATTCTTTTACTCTATGTTCTGTGTACGTATCAGTGTTGGATGAGCAAGCCTTATTTGACTAGCTGAATGTTGAGTTGGTTGGTTGGCCGCTGCCTATAATCATGTGTGGGGATTTTAATGTTAATTTAAACAACGAGAATATGAAATTAGGTATGCAGTCATATCCGGGTCGCAAACCTAAGGTTTTTAATATTTTGATTAATCTTTGTAATACACACAGACTTTTTGATGCATGGGCTACACTAGAACCTCATGATGTGGGAAACACATCGTTCTCTGCCCCCCACCAAACTCATGCCAGGTTAGATTATTTTTTTGTGTCTCAAGAGGTGTTAACGAGATCCAATATCACTAAATTACCCCGGGTGATATCGGATCATAATCCGCTTGTATTAGAGATTTCATTCCATGCATCAAAACCTGTAATGTCTCATTGGACCTTCAATAGAGCACTTCTATATGAGGAAGATTATGTCCAACATATGATGGAGTGGATTCCAAGATTCATAGATGAGAATAAAGGTAGTGCGCAGATAGGGATAATTTGGGATACACTCAAAGCAGTGATAAGAGGGGAAACATTGAGATATGGTTGGGCCTCGCAGGCAAAAGAGAAGAGGTATCTTCAAGAACAATACCAGGCACTGAGCGAAGCAGAAACACAATTAAACAGGCCATCACAAATAAGGAAGAGGTAGGGCAGGAACAAATTAAGGTGGCTTTGGTCAAATCTTCAATTATGGATCTCTCGTCCAATAAGGTGGCAGGTAAATATTGCGCTTGGCGATCCAAATATATGAATGCAATGAGAGAGTGGGCCATCATTTGGCTGTTCCGACCAGACAACGAATAACACGGGGGGGGGGGGATATTAGGAATAGATGACCCCGAGCTAGGGTTGGAAAATCAGCCCCAAGAAATTCGGGCTGCTTTTCAGCAGTTTTATCAGATGCTTTATACAGATGATATTCCTAGTGAGGAGGAAGTATACAGAATTATTTAACTGGGAGTTCGTGTGAGGGTCTGTCGATAGAAGAGAGGGATGATCTCAAAGTACCTATAACAGTGGATGAAATTCAGTAAGCTATTAGGTCAGTCGTAAACGGCAAGGTGGTGGGAACAGATGCTATACCCGGTGAATTTTACAACATTTTTGCCTCCCCCTTGCAGGAGTTAACGAAGGGGTGTTTTTGGAAGCTCAGGCGGGGAAGAGGAGCCCCGGGATCTTGGGGGTCAGTTAATATTGTCATTTTCCCTAAAAAAGGTAAATCGTTGAAATAAATGGGGTCTTATCGTCCCATCACTGTAATAAATAGCAGCGTAAAAGTATATGCTAAAATATTGGCTAAGCGACTGTCGACAATTATTAAGAAATTGGTTTCCCCAACCCAGCATGGATTTGTACCTGGACGGAGAACAATAGATCATATCCAGAGGATTATTGCTCTTTTTGATAAAGCAAGAATTACCGGGGACCCTAGCGGGCTCATCCTGATTGATGCGGAGAATGTCTCCTGGCCGTTTTTATGGGCAACTAGTGACAAGTCGATGCCTTGGTATGTGGCCCGGCGCGCCCAAATCTTCTTATGCATCTGCGGGCAGCCACGTGCCTGAAAGACTGCAACTTCGGCCGAAATACATCTATCCATTGCTTTTTTCCAGGCACCTATACTGGGTGGGGATGTTGCTTTCCAGTGTTGAGCAAGGTCACGTTTGGCTAGTGTGAGCCCTAGGAACAATAGATGTCGTTTATATCTGTTCCCCCCTATGTCCTTGGCGCCATGTAGTAGAATCAGCCTAGGGTCTGCAGGAATGTGCCATGCCAACACCTGCCCCAAACAGGACCGTATGCCGGACCAGAAGTGTTGCAGTGCCACACAGCTCCACGCTGTATGAAGGAAGGACCCCTCCTCCGAATCGCATCTGAGATACACAGGGGATTGAATAGGCCCCATTCTACATAAGCGTAGGCACGTATAATATATCCTGTGGAGATACTTGAACTGAATCAGTCGGTATCGGGTGGAGACAGCTGAATAACAGGGACTGGCCAATGCTTCAGCCCAGTCATCGTCTGTGAGAGTGGGCACATCCGCCTCCCACACCGCCCAAGTCCGGTGTAGAGTGGTGGTGGAGTGTGTAGTGATCGTTTGATAAATCTGTCTGATTGTGTGCGCACCAAGATCCCCCATAAGTAACCGACCCTCCAGCGGGTGAAACTCTGGAAGGGTTGTGAGGCCCCTTATTAGAGGGGACACAGCTTGCCGGAGCTGCAGGTATTTGTGGAACTGTGTTTTGTGAAGGTCAAAATCCGCCTGTAGCCTCTGAAAGGATTTAACAGTGGACCCCTGCATTATGTCACCCAACGTGGAGATCCCTATATCGTCCCACCTACGGAACCCCACTAGTGTTGAGACCGGCCGGAGGTGTGAGCCCTGCTATAGGGGTGTTGCACCGGTCAGCCTGCCCCACCATACCATTTGTCTGACCACTCACCTCCAGATCTGAAGACGGTCTTACATGCTGGAGGAAGCTCTGCCAGCAGCGAGGAGCTGTACAGGAGGTGAAACAGCAGTGTTTCAGCCAGGAAAAGACGTTCCACTGCATAAGCCGGGTCAGCCTGGGAGCCATACCACCGTTCGTTTATTATGAGAAGATGCGATGCCCAATAATATGCCTGGACATCGGCCGCCGCTATCCCACCACAGTACGTAGATTGGACACATGTGGCCAGCGCCACCCGAACCGCACCTCCCCCCAGAGAAACCTATTCAATAATGCATTGATTTGACGAAACCACGACGGGGGAATTGGAAAGGGGTAATTTTGCAGCCGATAAAGTAGGCGAGGCAAAGATAAAATTTTAAAAATGGTTGATCTGCCATATAACGAGAGGGGGAGTTGAGACCACACAGTCGTCTCGTCTCGAACTGTAGGAAGCAGCAGGGCGATATTTTGGGCCCAGGCTTCAGTAGGGCACCGCGTAATATGAAATGAAATGAAATGAAATGAAATGAAAGGGGATTTATAGAGCGCGGCTGCTGCCCCAAGGCGTCCAAGCGCTGAGTAGAAAAACTGATTCAGTGAGGGAGTAGCTGAGGGAGAAAGGAGTGGAATTAGTTTCTGAACAGGAAAGTTTTTAATTCCTTGCGGAAGGAGGGGAGGCTGGGATTGGATCTAAGGGATAGGGGAAGAGAGTTCCATAGTTTGGCGGCATTGAAAGTGAAGGTTCTGCCTCCTGCTCTTGACCTCTTAATTCTGGGTACTGTGGCTAGAAAGGCATAAGTTGAACGCAGCAGTTTCCCGGGGAGGTAGGGAGTGAGAAGAGAGTGATTGATCTCCGGGTTTGCTCTGTGAAATGCTTGATGGGATATGCATAGGGTTTTGTATTTTATTCTTTCCCTCACCGGGAGCCAATGTAGTGATCGAATTCCCATTTTGGCAGATTCTTTTCTCGGTATCTTAAGTAGAGTACGTGCCGCGCAGTTCTGAATTCGCTGTAGTTTTATCAGCACGTACTCAGGGGATCCCAAATAGGGAGCATTATTGAAGTCTATCCGGGACTGGATGAGGCCCTGAATGACCACCTGTTTAGCTTCAAAGGGTAGGAGGGGCAGAATTTTTCTCAGCATACGAATGATACCAAAACATGTTGCTGAAGTTTTGGTAGCCTGGGTATTCAGAGTGAGTGATTTGTCAAGCCACACTCCCAGGCTTTTGATGTACTCCTTCGGGGTAGGTGGTGGGCCTAAACTAGGAGGCCATAGCCGGTCAAAGGCAGTGAGGGTAGGGGGGCCGAGGAGCATGACCTCGGTTTTATCCCCATTTAATTTTAGTGAGGATGCTGTCATCCATTTCCTAACCTCTTCCATGCAGGCCGCTAGGTTATCTCGGGGGGACCCGCTGTTCTTCTGTGCGAGGGAGACCACCAGCTGGGTGTCGTCCGCATATGAAATGATTGTAATATGCACCCGAGATACCGGAATCCCTCCTCTGCCACGATCAGTTGCGAGGCCTAAGCCTGAGACTGCTGGTCACCGCAAATAGGAAACAGAATGGACTTGGACGGGTTAGCGTAAAGCCCAGAGGTTTCCTCGAAATTCCATAGGATCTGTAACACCCGTGGCTCGGACACCCAAGGATCCAACATGAAAAACAAGGCGTCAATCGCATAGAGCGCGCTCCAATCTGAGCACTCCAGAGACCAGTCCAGACCCTGTAGGACAGAGTCTCGGCAGACCCACGTGGCTAACGGCTGTATGGGCAGCGCAAACAAGAGTGGGTAGCCCTCCCTAGTGCCCCTGCAAATGGGGAAGGGGGCCAAACTGTGGCCTGCCACACGGACCGATGCCGTGAGGTCGGTATATAGTAACTTCACATATGCCCGGAAGCAGGGGCCTAGGTTAACTGCCTCCAAGAGCTTGAAGAAATACGACCAGCTCAATGAATCTAATGCCTTGTCGATGTCAGCCAGAGGACTGCAGCAGGGCGTTCCAAGTGATGGGCCTTCGCTGCAGCGTTGTGGGCGTGCCTGATATTGTGCGTGGTGGACCGCTGTGGCATGAAGCCAGACTGGTCTGGGTGCACCAGATCTTGTATGCACGTATGAAGGCGGTCTGCCAGAACCTTCCCCAGCAGTTTGGTCTCAAAATTTAGTAATAAAATGGGGCAGTATGAGCCGGGATCTTCTGGTGGGCTAACCGGTTTAAGAAACACAACGACCTCCGCATGTCTCCAATGCAAAGGGAGAGTATGCTGCTCTGCGGCGTCGTGTATCACCTTGAGTAGATGGGGTCCTAGAGTCGTTATGTGAGGCCGCAGGAAGTCACAGGGGAACCCATTTGGGCCCGTCGCATGGCCTGGGTGGGTGCTAGATAGTGCCGACTGCAACTCATCCACGGAGATGGGTTCCTCCAGGGCAGCACTTTGCTCGTTGGGTTGGGGTGTCCACAAAAAAGGCATCGATGAGGGGTTCTTGAATGACTTTGCGCTCTTCGTATAATGCCGCATAGAAATCAGCAAAGGCCTGTACAACAGCCTCAGGGGAGGTGCAGGCGACTCCATCAGGAGACCTCAGGAGGGGTACCTGCGTCGGGGTTGCCCGAGCCTGACAGAGCCTATGCAGCATCTGACTAGACTTGTTGCCCCACTGGTAGATCCTATGCTGAGTGGCCAGCCAGGTGTCTTTGCCGCAGTTGGTATGAACCTGATGGAGCAGCTGTTGCACATGCAAAAGGTTCCGGCGGGCAGCGGGTTCTGAGCCTTCCACCATGAGGGATTGGAGCTCTGCTTGTCTGGTTTCCAGGTCTTGCACCTGAGCCAGGTGACGTTACTTCTCCCCCTTACGATAGCTTATGTCGGTCCCCCAGATCACGGGTTTAAATGCCTCCCATAGAATGACTGGGGATGAGAATGTGTCTGAGTTAAAGCTGAAATATTCAGTGGTTGCTCGACTTAGCATCTCTCTGTAGTCCTCGTCGTGGAGCAGGCAGGGGGGCAAACGCCACCTATAAGCAGCCCTGCTGGTCTGTAGACGTAGTTTGAGTTGAATTGGTGAGTGATCTGAGGCATGATGGATGTATGTGCCACCCTGTGCAAGTAACTACGTGGGAGGAATAGGTAATCTAGGCGTGTGAGAGTAGGGTGTACTGACGACACGTATGTGAACCCAGCTTCCAACAGGTGTAGGGCGCGCCATGTGTCCTCCCAGCCCAGTGTATGTGCTAGCGCAGTTAGTTTGGATGTAGCGGGAGATGTGTCTGGCTGTCGGGCATGCCACCTGTCCAGCAGACTCATGATGTCATTCCAATCGCCCCCTAATACTATAAGGCCACCCAGGAGATCTCCCCAGAGCTGTGTCATTTTATCTATAAAGGTCTGGCCTAGCGGTGGGTGGCGTATATGCTGCCTATTGTAAGCTGTTCGCTGGCCACCATACCTGAGATCACGGTAAAGCGACCACCTGGGTCCAGCCAGTGTCGTGTAATCTGGAATGGCACTCTACGATGGATAAGTATGGCAGTGCCCCGTGCCACGTGCGTAAAGCCGGAGTGATATACTGTAGCGTAGCCATAAGGGGCCAGGCATGGGGCTTTAGTGCCTAGCAAATGTGTCTCCTGAAGCAAAAGAATATCTGCTGCATAGCGCTTAGCCTGATGCAGTACTGCTTCTCGTTTAACTTTATTAAGCAAGCCGCGCACATTCCAGCCAATAATGTTCAGTCTTCCCAGTGGTGGATCATCTGTCGTGTGGGACATACCTAGATCTCCAGAGGGCAGAGGACAACCGGTGTGTGCGTGGCGTGGCAATAAAGTGCGTGCGTGGTGCGGAAACAATGAACAAATACAAAACCCACTTATGAACTTCTCCCAATCCTCCCTCTACCCCCCACCTCCATACTGCCAAGGACTTGGAGTATCTGTGGCAGTAGATTCCCTCCCCGGGTCCCCAACATGATGACCCAAGCGGTTTCTCCAATGGATTCCTCACTCCCAACTTACCCAACATCACCCAAAACGTGAGTTTCGTGCCAAGTCCAGTTCCCTCCAAGGCTAGTAGTGAAGACCCCTTCTGTTATAACCAAGACAATCTCGTGTGAGACTAATACCTAAAGGATCTCGACCCACCCCTGGTGGTGAACAATAAGATATAAAGTCAACTTGCCCCAAATTGTCTCAGTCTTCTGTGCCCAACGGCTCCTGGGCGTGCCAATTAGAGCAGGACCAGTTGCATCTCGATGTCGTGGCTCTGCCCTGTCGATCACTCCGATGCGAGCCCTGGAAAGAGTCGGAGTCCAACGGAGGCGGTGAATGTGGTTTGAGAGAGCGTCGCTCATCGGTCCATGCGAAGACTTCTTCTGGGGTCTCAAATAAAAATGTTTTTGCCTCGTACATCACCTTCAGCCGAGCCGGGAACAATAGTGCGTAGGATACGTTTAGTTCGCGCAACCGTCTCTTGGCAGCCACAAAGGACTGACGCTGTTGCTGTACCATCTTTGTATAATCAGGGAAAACCATGATGGGATGTAAGTTTAGGATCATCTTGTCTTTATGGAGCCTCGCTTATCGGAGAACGGCGTCTCGGTCGGCATAGTTAAGGAGGCGGGCGATCACCGGCCTCACGAGCTTCCCTGGTGGCTTTTTTAGCCAGGGCGCGGTGAGACCTCTCAACCACAAAGCAGGGGGACCTGGTTCGGTGGGTAGCAGTGCGGTGAGTTAACCAGAAATTAAATTGACCATAGATGCCTCCTCACAGCCCTCTGGGAAGCCAACCAGGTGGAGGTTATTGCAGCGGGTCCGCCCCTCCGCATCCTCAACCCGCGCCGCCAGCTCCTGCGAGTGCTTGGCCAGTTTGTCCACTTTCAGCTGGAGCGCCGCGATAGAGTCTTCGACAGTAAAAGCCTTGGTCTCGGCTTCCGTGATGCGGTCGACCGCTTTCTGCAGGTCTTGGTGGAAGAACAACACTTCTGTGCCCACCGCCTCGATCTGGGCCTCGAGGGCAGTCCGTGATTGATGAATCGCCTCCAGCAGCGTCGCCGTATCGGACGACAGACCCTCCATGGTCTCCCCCCAGGGAGGGTTGGCAGTGGTGGTGTAGCGATCAATTGTAGGTTGCTTGGGGGCCGCCGCCCCTTGCTTATCTTTGCACATGGTTACCGGTGACAGCCAGTCGGTACGTCCCACCAGGTCGGCCCCCGCGTCCTATGTCGGGCACAGCAGTGATGAACAGCAGTCGCCTACGAGGGGCAGTGTCACACCAGACTCAACCGCAGGGCACCACTCCGGTGTCCCCATGGCCCGGCGGTCCCGTCTCAGGTAACCACCCAGGAGTTCACCAGCAACAGCACTGCCAATAGACCAGGCTTGTCACCCGGGCAGCCTCGGCATCAACAGGCAGTTTTCGGCAAAGGATGAAGGCTCAACTCTGACAGTGAGACGCAGTCCCCCAGGCACCAGAGATCAGGCAGTCGCAGGGTCTCTGTCCATCCGTCTGCCGCGATGATTATGCACCCAGGCACTACACCACCCAAGGCTGGTGTATGGTGGACTCCTCACCGGCTCAATGTAGAATCTCCTGACGAACTCTACATAGTCCCAGCGGCGCACATAGCCGTGCCGGCGCAGGCCGTTCTCCGCCTCGTCCCCAGGTGGACTGCGTCGCCTGGCGAGCAGCTCACGGTTCACAACCAGGTGGGTGAACCCCCCTGGCAGTGCAAACCAGCAGCATGGCGCCGATCCGATGCCTCCGATCCGGAACAGGGCCGCACCAGACCGTGATGGAAGAGATGGGGGAGGGGCGCCCCTCGGTAATGCCACTGCGGAGCCCCGTCCCCTTGCCCCCAGCTGGGATCGTGTGGGGCTGCGCTGAGGTGGCGACGACGTGGCGCTGGTGGCGGTATCAGGAACCTCTCCAGCCGAAAGGCCCACCACAGCCACAGGCTCGAGTGCTCCGCCCTCCGACTCCGGCTCGGCAGCTGCCGATCGAGGAGCCGGCCATGGCGGGTCTGATCCTCGACTCTCGGCAGACTTCGTCCGGAGGATCATTGCGGGAGCCCCAACCAAGGACCCCCGAGAATAGCACTTGGGGTCTAGGATAGCGCAGGATTTTGGCCCAAAGAGGGAGCGGACTGCGGAGCTCTAGAGAAACGCCTCCGCCATGTTCGGCACCCAGGCCACGCCCCCGAATCCGCTGCTTTTTAAATTTAAAACAAAATTCAATAGATTAGAAAATCTCAAACTAACAATGGTAGGGAGATGTAATGTTATCAAAATGCTCTTTTTACCGAAGATTTTGTATTTTTTTAGGGCCATTCCTCTGAGTGTCTGTAATTCTTGGTTTGTTGCTATGAATTACTTATTTTCTAGGTTTAAATGGGCTAATCGCCGCCCTCGGAGAGTGCTAAAATTTCTAACATTACCAAGAGAAAGAGGGGGATGGGCAGTTCCCAATCTCCAGTTTTATCATTGGGCCTCTGTGTTATATAAGGCAGGGATACTACTTAATGAAAAGGCGGACGCTACACAGAATGGGTCGCCTATGTCTACCTATGAGTTGTTACTGGGTATGAGGCTCGGGGGTGTCTTTTACGACATATAGGATTTAACTATTATAAAAGGGTTACATTTAAAACTTTATTATGTGCATATAATGTTTGGACTGCGTTCCGGAAAAAGCTTGGTCTTGGCTTAAAAATGCTTCTACTCCTATATTTAAGAACAGCTGTCTTCCAAATGTTTTTAATGATAGGTACTGGTATGATAAAGGAATTAGGGTGGTGGGCGATGTTACAAATGGGACCGAGGTGGTGCTTTTTGAGACTATTAGAGATCGATTTGGGTTAGATAACCGGCAGTTCTTTAAATACCTACAAATAAGAGATTTTTTAGTCAAGAAAACTGGGGGTGCCTGTGGTTTCTCAGGGGTGAAACTGATTGAGGGATTGTTCAAGGGCTCTACTACACTGGGAGGGATATATCAAATGCTAAATGAGCTGACTGTGAATAATCTGAATAAACATGCTGAGCGCTGGCAGGGACTCTTACAGGTGAGACCGGGATAAATAGAAGATTCATTACACCTAGCCCACATGGCATTTATTGCGGTAAATCTTCAGCTCCAGTGTTTTAAAACATGGTTCAACCTCTATATTACACCCGCTAAAATTGCGATATGGGGTAGGGTAGCAGGATCAACATGTCCCCGGTGTAGCTATCAAGCGGCGGATATCATTCATATGTTTGCTGATTGTCCTGGGCTAGATACTCTGTAACAGGATGTAAGCAGTATGCTGAGAACTATGCTGGGCTGTGAAATTGCTTAATCATCTCAATTGACTGTACTGGGGGTTGGACATCCTGTATCGTCACACCAAAGCCAATCCTTTCTTTTTATTGCCATGACGTCTTTAGATTATGTCTGGCCACTCATTGGCTTGATCCTATTCCTCCGTCTGGACAACAGTGGCTTGGAAGATTTCTTACAGTACATAGAATGGAAAGGGCTGTTTACTCTAGAAGAGGCCACAGGGCGAAAACCAAAGGGTTAGCTATCTGGGCCCCCCTAATGAACTGGTCATTCTTGATCAATAAACAGGAATGAGGAAGAGAAACACATATCTTTGTTCCTTCTTCCTATTTTTTTTTTTACTCTTTTTTTTCTATTTTCTTATGTTTTGTAATGTGATATGTAAGGTTTATCAACAATATTTGGTCTGGATCTGCTGGGGTAGGGAAGAGGGGTGGGAGAGGGCGGGTGGAATGGTGAAGACTTTATGATTGGATTTTGTTTCTCACATTGCTGTACAAAGAAAATTTGAACAAAGACTGATTAAAAAAAAAAAAAAAAGGAGTGACATAGTGCGAGAAGAACTATGGGTCAAGTGTGATCCCAGTCTCACAGAGGTTATAAATTTCGCCCTACAAGTAGAATATTCATTACATTGCATACAAAAATTGAAAAAATCCAAAGAGGTGTCTTCTGTTCAGACCAATGTTGGGACCAAAAAGAAACAACTTGATGCAACTAAGAGTGAGTTGTTGTGTTACCATTGTGGAAATTCTAATCACTTGGGTTGTAGTAAAGAGTGCTCTGCAATCCATATCACTTGCAGATCTTGAGGGAAGAGAGGCCATTTCGCCAAGTGTTGTAAGTCCTTGTCTTCGAAAGAGAAAGGTCACGTAACAAAATGTGAAGAAGAGGATGTGATTTTACAGATTGTATATGGTGTAAAATGTGAACATCCCTAAGATGTAGTTTCTGTTAACGGGTTCACGGTGTGTATGTTGATGGGCTCGGTGTAGGGTTAACCCTAGTGTTGGCTGAAGAGTTTGCTGGGGCTTTTGAGGGGAAGGTCATCCTCCATGACACTGATGTAATACCATATAGCTACGTGGTAAGCCCATTGAGCTAGTGGGGGTATTTCAAAGCAGATTTTGAGTTTAAAGGTAATCATGCCACTGGGAAAGTGTATGTTCTTGTTAAGGGAGATTTTATTCTCAGTTGGCCTCACCAAAAAAAATGTGGAATCTTTTTAGACTGCAATCTGGATCCCCAAGTCAGAAAAGTAGACATGTAGCTGTCATGCTTCAGTAAGAGTTTCCATCAATCAGTGTTCTCAGACAAAGTGGGTTGTGTAAAGGGATATTGGCATCACATTGTTTTGAAAGACAATGCCAGTCCTATTGCATGCAAATTGAGAAGCATTTTGATGATTCTTCTGGCTGTTGAAGCTGAGCTTTAGAGAATGAAGCAGGATGGGATTATTGAACCGGTGGAGTTGGCTAGCTGGGTCACTCCAGTAGTAGTAGCCACAAAACCCTTGGGCGATATAAGATTGTGCATCGACTTGAGACCCCCTTAATAGAGAAGTGGTGCAGGACAAGTTTCCGCTTCTAAATATACAAGGGATGATGCCAATGAGAGGCAGGCCCTGTTTTTTACAATGTTCGAATTCTCATCCTATTATCCGGTTCACCTTACTGATGAGTCCAAAGACCACACAGGGTTCATCACACTTTTTGGGGTCTATAGGTTCATTTGAATGCATTTTGGCCTTTTTGCAGCATCATCAGTTTTCAGAAGCTGATAACAAATCGATTCAATGGTATCTCACAAGTCCAGTTTTCCAAGATGATGTTTTGATTTACAGTAACACCTTTCCGGACCATACTGACCGAATTAAAGAGGTCCTGAAGGTTTTTCAATGTAAGGAAATTACACTTAAACTTAATAAGTGTTGTTTCGGTCTCTGAAAAAACACTTATCTTGGACATTTAATAACGAGTGAGGGTGCAACACCTAAAAAGGAACTGGTTAAAACATTGGTGAATATGCAATCTACTGGAAAAAAGAGGAAGTGCAGTCCTTTCTAGGGAATGGCAGAATATTATTCCTGTTTCGTCCCAAATTTTGCTAGTCACACTCAGGCCATAAGGATGCTGCCTAAGAAAAACGCCCACTTTGGACTGAACAATCTCAAGAGGAGTTTGTTGATGTTAAAATGCTCTTTTGTGCGCTCGGAGTTTGGGAAGTTATGTGCCAGGAAGACCTTGTGTGATTGTTATGGATGCAAGTAAAAAAGGGGTGGGAGCTGTACTCAAACAGGACCAAGGTGAAAGAGAGATAACCGTGGTGTTTGCGTCAAGGTCATTGGTATGGAAGAGAGGTATTCAACCATTGAGAAAGAGGCTTTGCCTGTCTATTGGGGCATTAAGAAATGTAAACAATTTGTGTGGGGAATCAAATTTGTTGTGCACACCGACCAACCACAATCTTTTGTGAAAGGGGTTTAGGAACAAATGTTTGGACAATATTTCCTCCAGGATTTGTAAGTGGCTGGTAGGATTGCAAGATTTTCAATTTCTTGTCTCCTACATTCTGAGACTGTCTTTCTAGATTGTTGGTGGACTTTGGATGTTTGGATTCTATTTGGAAACGTGGTGCATAGAGGATGAAAGTAAGGTCTGTGGTGTTACGCAAGGTTGCCGTTCTGAGAGGAAGTGGTTGGAAGAGCAGGCGTTGGACGAAGAGTTAAAATGTATTTCTCAACTTATCAGGTCTAATGATAAAGGGTGGGTTAAAGACACAAAGTTGGCTTGTTAAGTCTCGGTTGTGGATGAGTTGTCAGTGATTGATGACATTGTTGTGGGAGGGACAAGTGTGGTTCTGCCTAAGGGTTTCAGGCAGTGACTGGTAAAGTTGACTCATGAGGGACACCAGGGCATAACCAAAACTAAGGAACGGCTTAGGTGCATGTTCTGGTGGGCAGCGATGGATGTCATGATAGAACGAATGGTGAGAGATTGTGGAGAATGCCATTTAAGTGACAAAACTTTGAAGATGAAATCCTCCCCTACGGTGTGTAGAGATATCTCAGCTGAGGTATGGGAGGAAATAGCTTTTGATTTGGTTGGACCTATTAGTTCTGGTGAATCTAACCGGTATATTTTAGTGGCAATGTACATGATGGCCCAAGGTGAGAGTGGTGTATGGGATTACCACCAGATCAGTGACACGTTTTCTGTCAAAAGTGTTTGCTAGAGAAGGGAACCCTAAATATATAATTACTAATAATAGGGTGCAATTTACCACCAAAGAACTGAAGAGTTTTCTGAGAGACCGGCATTGTGCATACAAGATTTACACTTTATCATCCCGAGTGTAATGGAATGTTTGAGAGATTTAATTGTGTGCTAAAAGAGACCATTCAAATTGCAAAAGGAATTGGGGACAATCTGGTCCAAGCTGTCAAGAAGATAGTTGAGGTGTATAGGTTTACACCGCACACCACCACAGGGGTTTCTTCTTTTGTTTCCTTCAAAAAACGCTATCCTAACACCACCCTGATTCCTCCTTGGGTGAGAAGTTATTGTGGTAGTGTACATTCTGTCTCCACAGGTGAGTCATCGCGCAGGGCTGCAGAAGGGGACACAGGAAAGGCACCCAGGGGAGAGAAAACACAGGAGGAGGAGGTCTTGTCGCCTGCAGAGCACTTCACACCACCACCACCACCACCACCACCACGACCACCACCATCACCACCACCTACACCATCACCGCCACCAACACCGAGAGCCAGGAGGCATACAGTGGCTAGCCTCCAGCAGATGGAGGTGTCCGAGGAGGACAGCATGGGAGGCCAACATTCCATGCTGGCAGAGGATGACAACATTGCAGGCTCACAGTCCCCCATCGAGCACGCCCACACAGGTGTCCGACGCCGCAGAGCAAGGGCAGCCAGTCCTGTTGCAGAGGACGAGGATCCAAGTGTATTTGCCAGTCTTGAGTGGAATATGCTCAAGGTGCAGCACCTGCAAGGCAAAGCAATCAGATCAGTGCAACGGCAGATGGTCCACATGAATAGACACATGCTGGAAAACAAGGAGGGCATTAACAGCATGAACAATACTGTGGCTGAGGGCATGAGGGACATGTCGGAGGTAGTGAGGCTGCTGTGCAGCAAAATGGATGAGGATCGTTTGGCGAGGTACAGGGACCGGCAGAAATCGGACAACTACACTAAGGCGGTGAACTGCCTCTCCACTGCCACCTCTGTACTCTGCAGGCGCTCGGTGACCATGCAGGAGGAGATGGCCCACTGCAGCTGTGATGTGGCAAGGGGGCTGGTTACAGTGACCAGTGCACTGGAAGAGCTACAAACAAACCAAATAGCCACTACAGGTGCAGATGATGGGGGGGAAGAGTGAAGAGGCAACTAGCCGCAGTAGCATCACACCCCCGATAACCGAGTCCAGGAGGCGCAGCGAACGGCACAGCGCTGCCACAGGACAGACCGCCAGTGAGGACAGTGTGCCCAGGGAACGCAGCAGTGCTGCGCGTGAGCGTAGGAAATAATACCAGCCATCACCTGGTATTGTGAAATGGGTGATGTAACCCATTTCGCCTTTGGAATGTCCATTGCATATTGGCCTGGCATGTTGAGGCCTTCGTGTTGTGGCGGTGTGCTATGCTATTGCCTGAGTTAAGGTTAACAAAACACCATCACTCAATTACAGTAACTGGCTGTGTCTCCTTACTTACTCAGAAATAGTTGCGTGTGATCTCAGCCTGTCTGTGACTCCCATCTGGTGCTGCTGCCACACCTGCTGCGCTGTGCTCTGGCTGTGGACAATCCTCACCCTCGTCCTCTGAGTCGGTTAGTTCCACTGCTGTTCCTTTCTTTGTGGCAAGGTTATGCAGCATGGCACATGTTGCTATTATTTTACAGCAGATGATGGGGCGGTTCTGCCGTGCACCTCCACTTTTGTGGAGGCAGACGAACCTGCTTTTTAAGAGTCCGAATGTGCGCTCCACAACATTGCTCGTAGATCTATGTGCCACATTGTATCTTCTCTCACTTGGGGTAGATGGGTTGAGATATGGAGTCAGGATAAATGCCCGCACGGCATATGCGCTATCACCTGAGTGAGAAATGAAGTGCCATTAATATCAGTCACCAACACATTCATCCAAGGTATACATCAGGGTGTGTCACATTGATTTACCTAGCAGGTATCCTTCTCCAAATTCGCCCCCAGCCAGACGTGTGTAGATCCCACTGTTCCTGAATATGTAGGAGTCATGGGTACTCCCTGGAAATTTGGCTACAATGTCAGTGATGATGTGGTCCGTATCGCATATTACCTGCACGTTGATAGAATGTGTAGATTTGCAGTTCCGATATATGTACTCTGTAGCTGCAGGTGGGCAGATTGGTATGTGTGTCCCATCAATGCACCCTATTACATGTGGGAACTGTGCCTTTTGTGGTGGAGAAATGTATGTAGTGATGCATTCTTTGCATCATGGCATCCAGGAAAGTGTTGAAATAACAGGACAGGCATCTCTGTGACACACCACCTGCCACAGCTATCACCCCCTGGTAACTATCTGATGCAAGTAGGTGCAGGCTACAGAGCACCTGAACATGTGTTGGTATAGTGTGCGCCCTTGGTGTCTGATGCTCCAGGAGTGGGTACAGGTCCCGTATCAGGTCTAGGATGGTTTGGGGGTCTAGCCTGTACCTCTCAGGGATTTCAGCCTCAGACAGTTGGCACAGTGTAACGCGCAGTCTGTACACGCTTTCCTCCCGTCTCCAGATCCTCAGTCCTGCTGCTTGCATATGAAGCCGCCTTGTAATGACGTAGAGGGCCGCCATTGTGTTCACACTGTTGCATTTTGAGGCTGTTTAAATGCAGTGCACCTGATTACCACCTGCTTTGAGTCCGTGGTAATTAGCGACTTCTAAATACCGAAAAAATTGAAAAATCAGTATTACCGGAATTTGGTACATCGATTTGTGAGTTTTTAAGGATTTCTTATTTAGCGATTAGGTATTTGAGGTTTCGGTGTCTGCTAATCGCAAATTAAGGATTCGGTAACTGGTTTCCCTTATTTTTACTGATTCCTTATTTGCAATGGCGTTTGGTGTTACCTACATTGTACATGGCTAAATACCCGTTGGTAACGCAGAAATTCTGCGAAGCCACCTACATCTGGCCCTCAGTATTTGGAATGGACATGTTAAAGGCGTCCATTCCAAGTAGCAAATTGCAATGGCATTTATTTATCTTTTGCGACCGAATTATGGAGGCACACTGCCTAAGGGGCCGGAAAAGGATTCCCCATGTGCTTAAAAGCACAGACACACCTCCTGCTGCAATGGACATCAGAGACGCCGGTCCAGGGGACTCCAAGCCCCATACCACACAGCGCCAGGAGGCGCACTGCCTGAGGATCCCTCACACGTTTGATGGCGCCCACACATCTGCTGTGCAGGGCACTTGGAGGCCGCGTCCGGGTGAAGCAGCGACAGAAAGAGACACCCCTCTTTTCATGTGGACAAGGACATGTTCATCCCCACGGGTGAAGGTCCTGCTAATCCATTGAGTAGTTTGAAGTATTTAAATGGGGAAAAGGTAGGCCACCGAACCCATAAGCCGAAAACACGCACCTGAAAACTGTACTTTGGATGATATTGACAACCTAATAGAGGAGGTTGAAAGAGAGAGAGCGTTAGTGGAGTGCAAGGGCGCGAAATCTAAAATAACTCGCTTTCTAAAAAAAACAAAGGGAGAAAGATTAGCGTAATCACTACCAGCTCCACCTCGGTTTTGGCAGCCACAATGCTCCAGAGACCGTTAGTTTAGCAACTTCATCACTATCGCAGCCAATTATTGTTAAAGATAAACCCTCAGCCAGAATTACCAGAGAACCAACCAACCCCTATCCTCAACATGGCATCTACCAACCTCTTCGCCCCACTGGCTGTTTCGATACATGAACAGCCTACACTATCATTTCCAGAAGTTTTGCCAGCAGTTAATAGTTAGGGGACGCAACTTTGCCTATTGATGATCTGAGGAAGGATACTGCTGATATGAAGGCATCCTGCAACTAAGGAACAGAAAGGTACTAGAGCTTTATGAGCTGAATGTGACCCTCCGAGAGGTCTATCTGGAATGTGCGAGTTGTGGAAGCATTGCCAGCACTGCCGGCCAAGTTTCCAGAGAGTGGGAACCGAAAACCACAGGGTAGAGTCACTCTTAACCCTACCCAAGGTTCCCCAAGACACAGCCGCACCTGCCTATATAGCACAAGTACTGACCAACAAAGTGTTGCAGAAGGGCACAAGTACTGACCAACAAAGTGTTGGGAAAGTGTTAATCCCCTCCATACTGCAAGCCATGACCAGTGGGCATTAGATTGGCCAAAAGATTTATTTCTCTCTGCCCCAAACACGTGAGCCATTCAATCATCCAACAGCAGCAAATAAATGCCCGCCCTTCCCATCGACCAATCCTCAAGAACCGTGACATTTTACTTCAGGATGTATATCAAAAGGCCATACCCATAAGCTGACAGAGTAATCAGCCTTCAGTTTTTATGACCAATGTCCCGAAACCCAAGCTTGACCAATAGGAGCCAACTGAATCCTTGGTAAATAAGGTGACTCACTGGATTCTGGATTAGATCTTAAAAGACAGGGCCTCACAATTGTACACTCGGACATTGTTTTTGCCCAAAGTTTATACAAACCTATGGAGAACTGGGATACAATTAAGTTAATGATGAGGTATTTCTCCATAGCCAATGGCTTATTGGCCTCGGACGCACAATCCTATCCACCCACAGGCTTGAAAATTCAACTCAGGAGCAGCCCAGGCTTTTCAAATAAATGCCACACTTCGCTCGCCCCCTCTGCACCCCTGCAAACATAGGTCCTAGGTGCACAAGACAGAGTGGATGTGCCAGTCATAATCAATGTAAATGAACCCATGCGATCCGAGAAGTCCCGTTTGTATGATGTTGACTGATGAAAGAGGGGTCCCCTGACTGCTCTACTAGCCCAATCATTCCACCAATCATTCCACCTAGCTCATCTTCAAGTGCCAATGCACTGGCACCGCCTGGCGGTATATCCGACTTTTATACACATATATGCATTCAGAACCGGTTAGTTGAGTCTGTTACGTTCCAGCAGCCCCATACAAGAGTTTATATATCCACAAATGTAACGACCAAGACTAATTCCCTGTTGTGCTCGCAGGCAACTTTAACACCCCCTTCGAGCCCCTAGACGGGTTATCAGCAGGGCTTTAAGTGGGCCGGGTCTCACCGATGCTGAGCACCGGCTTTTTTTTTAAAGGGGCCTCTAAACGGGTCTATGGGCTCTGTTTTGTGTCCTGGCACAGGCAGTCCGCTTTTTTTCCGGACTGCAGTGACAGCAGGCACATCATGAGCGCGTGCTCACACTGCTCACTTCTCACTATTGAAGAAATTACGGCATGTCGTCATGCCTGATGAGCATTGTAGGGGAATCCTTTAAAGAAAGTCATTGTCTCTCTGGATTTCCCATCTCTTTTTGAAACTCAGGAGCAGCAACATTGCCCTGGTGTCACCAGGGCATTAAGTGGAAGCTTTTTCAATATTATATACAAGCCATAGTTGCTGCTTATTTATCTTATGCGACTAACAACCATTGACAAAGCCAATAGTCCTGACTTGTTGTAGGTATGATGTTTTTTTGTTTTTTGTGTGTCCTCATCAAGCAACATTTTTTGGGCGTTTGGAGGAGTTGGGGGCCCCTTTAAACACTCTGTGCCCAATACGCCTAATCCTTACAGTGTTATGTGGGGTGTAGGTCTAGCCTTGTCCTCTAGGGCCCCTTTTTGTCCATCTCCCGGCACAAGATTGTTGGAGTTGGGGGAGCTAGTCATGATGACTACTCAGTTCAAGGCCCAGCTTGAAATCTTTGTTGCCGTTGCCTTAATCATTAGACACCCTGATGTTCACTTGGTTGTAACGTTCCCAAATATTCAAAAATGTAAACTTCTTACTCTTTTTCCCTTGCTTATCTAATTTGTACTCCCTCAGTATGGATGCCAGCCATTCTTTGTGTGTTGGTGGTGTAACTTTTACCCAATTAATACATATCTCCCTTCTGGCAAGCAGTATGAATAAGAAGAAGATATTTTCCTGATCCCTATTCATTGTGGGATAGTTTATATTTTGTTGATTAATCCCAAAAATAACTGCCTCCATGCTTACCTCTATGGGCTGTTCCAGCACCTCGGAAAGAGTCTTACCAGTTTGTTTCCAGAATTCCTCCAGCTGAACGCAGTACCGGAACATGTGCAGATCATCTGCTCTTTCCTCCCCACATTTGGGGCACTTTTTCACCTTATTACTGTTGATCTTAGTCAGCTTTTTTGGTGTCCAATATGATCTGTGTACCGTGAACAGGTGATTTTTCTTCAGTGGGGCTGATTTTACCACGCGCCCAAGAATTGCCATTGAGGTTTGCCAGTAGTGGAAAATCTCCGACCTTAGCAATGCTTTTCCCCAGATTTCATTTGGGGCTTTATATTCTGTTTCGCCAGCTCTTATGAGGGCTCAGTACGAAAATGATATTTCCTTTTTGAAGGGCTTTGTATTCAACAGCTTTTGCTTGTTGTCATCATCCCCTTGTAGGTTTGCCTTTATGTCTTTTATCCAACTATTGAGTTGGTAGTATTTGAATCTTGCTAGCGATCCCTGAGTCTTTTAGTTTAAGATCTCCCATTCAATAATTTTGTTGTTTTCTATAAACTGTCCCCAGTTGTTTATGTTTCCTTCTCTCAGGGGAATCACCAGTCTGTCTTTTAGACAATCGAGGGTACCTGGAGAGTCCCAGATTGGTGCATACTTGCTGTAGTAGGGAATTTTTAGGATCGTTCTTATTCCATACCAGGTTTTTGAAGCTGATTTCAAGTCTTTAGTTTAATCTTTTTGAAGAATTTGGGACGTCCGAATTTATAAAGAAAATGGTCTCCGTCAGAGTCGACTAAGGCTTTCATATACGTAGGCCATGCATCCCAATTACCCAGAAGTCTCCTTATGTTTTTAAATTGGAAAGCTCTGCAATACTCGAGTATATCTGGGCTCACGATTCCTCCCTGCGCCTTGTTTCTTCTTAGCTTTTTCCAGCCAATCCTTACCCCCTTGGCCGCCCACATAAAACTGGATATCTCCCCTTGCAGTTTTTTTATCTGCTCTGTCTTGAAATCCAACGGGATAGAACTAAATAGGTATGTAAATTTAGGTAATGTACTCATTTTAATTAGGTTGGATTTCCCCAAGAAAGACAATTGTAAGCCTGTCCAGGCCTTGAGGAGTTTCCTTATGTCTTTATGAATTCTAGAAAAATTCATGCTGGCTATCCCGTCTAAATCTTTTGTATATTCTATCCCTAGATATTTTAATTTTTCCTTTACTAGTGGATTTCCAGAGTTTACATTCCACTCTAAGATTTCCGATTTTGATTGGTTCACAAGATATCCTGAGACTACCCCAAACTGATCTATAGCCTCTTCTATCTTTGGGAGTGAGCTATTTAGGTCGCCAGTAAATATCATTAAGTCATCCGCATATAATGCAACTTTTTCTCCCAGTCTTGATGTTTAAAAGGTACTATCCCCTTTTCCCTTCTCAAAAGGCACGCTAGAGGATCTATGTAAAAATTAAAAAGTAGTGGGGAGAGGGGGCACCCTTGTCTTGTGCCTCTTTTTATCTTTATGTTGTCCGTGAGAGCACCGTTGACCAGCACTTTGGCTGCTGGGTTTTTGTATATATTTGTAATTGCACTCTCAAAGTTGTCCCCAAGGTTATATTTGACTAGAGTGGTGTTCAAAAAAGGCCAGCTAACCCTGTTGAACGCTTTTGCAGCGTCAAAAGTTATTACTGCCAATGGTGTGGAATTATGGGTTGCAATGTCTATGGCACTGACGAGCTCGTGAGATAATTTGTATATTTGTCTGCCTTTGATGAACCCTTTTTGATTCGGATGGATCGGAGACCCTGCAACTTCCCCTAGTCTCTTGGCCAGTATCTGTGTGTAGATCTTGTAGTCTGAGTTTAAAAGTGAGATGAGTCTGTATGACTCACATTTGGCTGGGTCCTTTCCTGGTTTTAGTAAAATACTCACTATTGCATCGTTCCATGAATCTGGAAGATCATTTTTCCCTAAGAAGATATTGTTTCAAAGATCTGTTAGGGTGGATATTAGTACTTCCCTTAAGGTTGAGTATAATTCATTTGGTAACGCGTCTGGGCCTGCCGCATTTCCTTTCTTTAGGCTTTTTATTGTGTCTGAGACTTCGTCTCTGGAAATCTCCTGGTTCAGGGCTATTCTTTGCTCAGGGGACTCTGCAGGAGTTGTTATCTTATCTAAACGTTGTATTTGCTCTTTAGATCTAGTTGTTTCTTCCATATATAATTTATCAAAAAAATCTTTAAATTCTCGTCTGATTTCCATATCTTCCAATCAGCAGCTAAGTTGGGTTTCCTTCTGTATCTTCGTGACCCTATTTCGTGTTGATTCTGTTTTTGTTTTCCATGCAAGGTTTCTCCCACAACCTTCTCCATACTCGTATTGCGATAATTTACTGGCCTCCCATCTGTTTCTAACTATTGTGTCAAGGAAGTCCGCTAGTTCTACCATGTTTCCTTTCTTTTTTCCTCTATTACTACCTTTTCTTGTGCGGTTTTCACTTTCATGTGCTCTGCATCCAGCGCTACAAGATCTTTTTCAATTTGTTTGATGAAGGCCTTATTCTCCTTGTTTGTGATGTTTGTGATTCTCCACCTGATAAAGGCCTTATAAGCGTCCCAGGCTATTTGTTTTGTTGTAAGACAAAAAGGGTACAAAGTTCCTCAGACAAGTTAAGAAAAAGTAGTGATTTCAGCACAAATTGTCGTTTGCCATGAAAACGGAGGGGGAAACCCTTTAGTTGGAACTAGGGCCCTCACACACCCAGCAAGCTAGGTGTCATGCTTCATCATTTGAGCCTGCCCCTCGTCAGGTCGGCGCTGCAATTCCTGACGGGCTCCCAAGATTGGGGCTCTTTGGCGGGGATCTTTTGTTCCTGCCGAAGGGTGCTGTGGGGGTAAGGGGCCCTAGGATGTGTAGATGTGGTGTACGAATAAAATAGGTACTGTTAGTCCACAAGAATTGTGTTTAATAGAGTGGTAAACAGCCTAATTAAAAGGAAAGTGAGGTGGGGATAGCTACTAGTGATTATGATGCTAGTTGTGTATGCCCTACTCTCTGGAGGATCGACATGTTTCTTGCCCTTCAGGCCAGTAATTGGTCATGGCAATTCATCAGGATCAGGGAAAACAAAAACTATCTACAACAAGGTATGTGTGTTCTACGTACCGAAGAGGTGCTCAGGAGTCACCTCTTGTGTAAGCAAGATAATCTTGCAACAGTCTCCGGCGGGTAAAAAGGACTCCTAACGTGGGTCCTGCGTCGAAGGAACGAAGACCTACCCCTACCGCCGGACCTGGGATGACCCAATCTTGGGAGCCCGTCAGGAATTGCAGCGCCGACCTGACGAGGGGCAGGCTCAAATGATGAAGCATGACACCTAGCTTGCTGGGTGTGTGAGGGCCCTAGTTCCAACTAAAGGGTTTCCCCCTCCGTTTTCATGGCAAACGACAATTTGTGCTGAAATCACTACTTTTTCTTAACTTGTCTGAGGAACTTTGTACCCTTTTTGTCTTACTAGTTGCTTGGGTATGTACACTGGACCTCGTTAAACCTACCCATCCATCCCTCCTTTTGTTGACATATTTGTTTTGTTGTGCCTTCTTTGTTTAGTTGGAAAAAAAGTTCTGTCTCTTCTGCTAGCTTACCAGTGCAAGATGTATCTGCAAAGATAACTCTGTTCACTGTCCATCTCTGATTGCATGGGGAGGTTTTTAGGCTGAGTTGCACTGCTGAATGATCCGAGATCTGTTCTGGAATATGCTCAACCTTCCTTGTATGGTCAACCAGGCTTCTGTCAATCAGAAAAAAGTCAATTCTGGAGGCATGCCCTAGCCTTTTATTCTGGAGGGTGAATCTGTGATTTTTCTTTCCATTTTCTTTCCATACATCTACAATCCCCAAGTCCTTAATGCACATCCCGACCCATTCTCTCATTTTTGATAGATTAGGGAAATCTTTTGCTGGGTATCGATCCTCCTTGGGGTTTAGTATTATGTTAAAATCCCCACCCATTATTATCGGTGCTTGTGCTGTCATTAGATGAGCGTTTATTTTTTGCAGGGGCTCAGAATCATCCTCGTTGGGGCCGTAGTATCCTACTACAGTGTAGGGATTATTGTGTATCCTTGCTTTTACAATTACCCATCTACCATTTGTATCTATTTCTGCTTTTTCAATGATTGCTTTCAAATATTTTTTAAATATAATTGCTACACCCTTAACATTACACTCTTGGTTTGTACATATACAGTGATCCACCCATCTTTGATTTTTACAGATCAACGCCCATTCTTCTTATAATAGGTGTGTTTCCTGTAATATGATTATTTTGCATACCAGGATCTTCAATCTGCGTTTTTTTAATCCTTAGCCCATTTGTGTTCCACGATAGGATGTTAAGCCTCTTTTCATTGGCTTCATTACCAGCGGCTAGCATCTTCTTTAATCCCTTGTGATTCACTTAGGGGTACCCTTCCTCCTCTTAATTTTGCTTTTAGGACTTTTCTTCTTTTTTTTCCCATTTTGCTCCCCACCCCGTGCTATGATTTTTTTCTTTTTCAAAGTTTTGTAATGTGCATTCTTTATGGTAGACCTCCCCACTCCCTGGAGAAGCCTCCTTTTTCTTCTTTTTTCTGGGCTGATTTTCCGCCCTTTTGAGCTCCTTGCCCTTCAACATGATTTAAAGACTTTTGCCATCTGTCACCATTGAAGACCAGCCTTATGACTAATGTCTTGTATCTTAGGAGTGCTCTTTCCGTTGTGTTTTAATTCGTTCAATGAGGCCTTCAACTTCCTTCGGGTCTCTCATGTTGTGCATCTTATTGTCCCACATGATTTGCAAGGAGGCTGGGAAGCGCATTTGAACAGTAGCACCGAGTGATCTTAGTTGTGGCATATGCTGGCCCAACTCCCACTGCCTATCTTGGGTTGTTCTAGATACATCTGACCGGATTCTGCAAGACCAATCATCCTTAGCAAACGATCCAGCCTTAAGACCTTCACTCAGGATTTTCTCTTTCAGGGAATATGTCATGAAATTGATCAAGATTTTTCTGGGGTTTTTCCTCGGTTTCCCTTTCCTGAAGGGATCTCGATGTATCCGTTGGATATCCTCTGCAAGGTTAACTGCATTGGTCCAGGGAATTTTCTCCTCCAGTAGCTGAATCGTGAACCCCTTTATATCTTCCCCTTCAATACCTTCAGGCACATTTAGGATTTTGAGATTGTTCCTCCTAGCGTGGTTCTCCAGGGATTCCATTCTTTCACTAATCTCCTTTTCTCTGGTTTTCAACTTGGTTGTCTCTTCATGATTGGCCTCTGTCTTCTTGCTCAATGACTCTACTTCCCCCTCCACCTGCGTCACTCTGTCTATGAGCGTGTTTATTTTTTGGTCGAGTGCCTCACAGGCTTCTTGTATCTTTGTTTGATTCCTCTCTGAGATCACAAAATTGGCTCTCATCTCCTTCATCATTTCTTCTAGGATATTTTCTGCGTGGCGACTACCGGAGGCTACTGGATCTTGTCTAATGATCGGGATGGTGTCTGGTCTCCCCTTAGGGACAACCCCTTTTGCACCTTCAGCACATTCTGGGGCTTTTCCTCCTGTTTCTGGCTCCTGTGTAGAGAGAACTTGATATCTGTTACTCGTCGCTAGATCTATGTTTCCAACCTTGGTTTTCTCTGCCATTCTTATGGCTTTTAATTTTGTGACTCCTGTCATAGGCGAAGGAGATGGTTGAAGATCTGCTTCTGTGGTGACGCTGCTGCGGGTTTTCTCCAAGACCTTTGATCCACTCCTTCCTTGTTCTGATTTGTCGTCCTTCTCCTGGATCCTGAAGTAAGATCTCAGAGAGGGAGTGATTTTCTGTATGTTGCTCAGACCTGGTGCTTTTAGGCTAGCACGACTTGCTCTGGACAGCGGGGCTTGTAGTTGCCCTGCGTTATACTTTTTATTGTGTCTTCTTATCGCTTTGGGTGATGCCTTTGCCGATGTTAGGGATTTCTCTTTACTGACTTTAGTGTCTTTAATGACTGGGTGCGTCCTGGAATCGGAGCTCCCCCTAGCAGACAAGTACCTGCTCCTGAGGCAATAACCCCCTCCTTCAATAAATTCACTCTCCAAGCCTCTACTAGTGGTAAGAGGGACCTTAATGCCTTCCAGGTTCCCTGCTGCTGCTGCCCCTTGACTGCCAGGTACCCCTAGAATTGCCCCCAGAAATGCCCCTGCAGAAGCTTTTCCCTTCCCTACTCCTTTTGCTGTTAGCTTCTTGCCAGACCCAGATACTGAACCAGAGCCAGAACCCCGCACACTTACCGGCTCATACTCATGCTGTCCTCCGGTCCCCTGCCGTCCTGCGGTGATGCGGTCTATTCTCACCCAGCCTGGGCTATCCGCAATGCTGTGAGTGGAGCTGCTCCTCCTCTTTCCCTCCACGGAGGCTTTCTCGACTGCTGCCACTGCTCTCCCCCGGAAAGACACTCTGTAGGCGGCCCTCCTGCTGCTGCGGCGCACCTCAATTGCTTCCACCCACACTCCTGCTGATCAATACAATGCTGCCTCGGGCTCCGCTTCCTCCGCCCTGCTCCCTCGCGCCAGGGTCGAGTGTTGGACCTCCCTTCAGGAGGCTTCACACAGGCTTGGCAACGCCTCAACACCGCTCGAGTGGCCCCCGCTGAAACAGCGGGACAGCGCTAGACGACGTCGATGACCGGCTGACAGCGAGACAGTGCTAGCGATGTTGATGACCGGCTTACCAGGTGCGTTAGTCCCTTGTGATTTTCTTTTTCCTCGCTTCTTTCCTCGTTCCTCGTTTTTCTCCGTTGATGCCTCCTTATGCCTCAGTAATGCATCCCATATTTCCGGGTCCACTCCTGGTCCACGTTATTTTCATTCCTTATCTGATGGTGTTAATTATTGGCGTAGATGGCCATATCTTAGCTGTTTGGTATAACTCAGGGTGCGGAGCTCCCGACCGAGCTCCTTAGCCGGCCGCCATCTTCTCCGCAATTCGATACACCTTCTTTACACGGCCAAGGGAACCAGGTCCTTACCGAATAGCTGCTGCCCTCGATCCGGAGCTACTTGACCTTCGGCCCCGGTCTGTAGGTATGATGTTACTTATTGTATTATAAATCTCAATGCAATGAGAAACCACAAACTACAAGTCGGGCGGCAGACTCTGCTAAGCACAGATCTTTAGCTTAGGTGGTTTTAACCCACGCCCTCATTACATTGGCCACGCCCCTTTGAGAGACCCCCTAGTTTGTCCTTCCCACTTAAAGCCCTGGTTATCAGCCATTATTGAAGAGGAAGATGAAGCAAGGGGCTTTCAGAAACTGGAGGCAAAAACATTTAGCACCTGGTCATCTATGGAGCTACAATTATTGTCCCTCAGCGTGACCTTTGGTTTGCGTGCCTGTAATAGCATGTTTAGGTCAGATACGTTCCTTGCTCCCACTTTTGTTAGAGGAAATAGCTGGAGCAGAATTGACTATGTTCTTTTGGATATTGATCTCTGACACCTTGCGCTTGATTTTGTAACCGTGATCCGGGAAAACCGCAACCATAACTCTCTTAATATGATAATGAATGATAACCTGTTCACGCCTAATACAAATTTAGCTTTAGAATCTGAAATGATCTGAACATTATCAAATAATAGAAAAGCAGCTAAGTGGTCCAAATTGAGCCTCAATCCAGATATACTTCTGAAAATATATGTTTCATTTAATAGTATTTTAGGTTCCTTTTAATCATTTTCACCTAGCGAGATCCCATTGGGTAAACTGCATAATGAGCTGTTTAAAGTTCTACACTCCCTATGCACCAAAGAAATGAAGGGCAGTAATGGAAGAGTAAACACTCCCCATCTTGGTACTCGAGTGACTGCGGCAAGGCCAAGGAGCAACTATTTGTCGATCCGTGCAATGTCGGTTTATATAATCACAATAAATAGCATGTATTTGTTTTTATCTTTTACCAGCTGTTTTGCAATTTAATGCATTGAAGAGAAATGTAATGAATTAATCTGCTGCTGTGTATTTTGTTTTTAATATGAGCATCTATTTATTCTTTATCTTTAAAAAAACCCTTGAGCTCTACAAAAATTTACATTTCTAAACTTCTACCTAATTTACACAGCCCCTTCAAATTTTTATAATTTGCACACCTCCATGCACAGTGTATTCAACTCAGTAGCCACACTACATTAACTATAACTCGCAACTCTTCCTCACACTGTGCTCTTACAAAAGATTTGATTTGCAGTGTCATAGCTGTTCTTGTAAATGATATTATTTTAGATTGTATACTTGAGATAATATAAAACTGTATAAGTAGTGCATGGAGAAGGTTAAAGCCAGGTTACAGTTAGGTGAAAATGTCACTTAAAACATACCACTTTAAACTAAAAAAGCAACTACAATTCCCCAGTTATATCTATCTGAGCTAACTAAAACTTAACCCCACACCATGCACTACTTATGATCTCACATGTTACATCACTCATGACATGTTTAATGATATAATTGATGACATCACTCATGACATCATTTATGACATTGCTTATGACATCATTCTGCTTTTCAGTTTACTTTACTAACCAGTACAGTCTTTCAAATATGTGAGAACTAAATGACACAATCATGTAAATCATATGGGCTGTCCCCTACTATGCACATCCTTTGCAATGTGCACACAATTTTGCAGAGAATCTTCTATCTCTACTTTTGTTGCAGGCACTTCAATATGTGGATCATCAACTTTCTCCTTGGAGGCTGTTGTTGAAGACTTTTGTCCATCCTTCTCCTTGGGACCACTGTAAGGTTTGCTGGTGGATTTCAGCTTCTGTGCTGCAGTGGATTTTGGCATCAAGGAAGACTTTGATGCCAACTGTGGTTTGGCTGCCACTGAAGATTGATAGAGGGCATGACCTTCAGCGCTGGGCAAGGAGTCAGCACAGGCGAGCACTTGCCAGCTGAGGTAGGCTTCGTAGTCTGCACCGCCCTGTGGGTATCACAGACTTTCTTGTAGGCTTGCTGTTCACTGAAGATTTCTGCCAGCACTAAATGGAGCCAGAAGACTGTGGTGACCTGTGGGTGAATTGGTATCGACCATCATGCTCGCAACTCTGTGCCTTATCCCTGCATGGCATGAGGTACAAGTGTCTTAGGTTCTTCTGAGTTTCTTGGATACTCACAACTCTCACAAAGGTTTTGACCCACGGCCCAGTCTTCAGACTGGGCCTTGAGATCAACATTATGTGGCTGGTCCTATTCAGGTTGGAGTGAAAGCGGTTTTGGGATAGATGATGGTTGCGCAAGGGTGAGCCCTAATGGGCCTCCTTCCTCCTGTAGCTGTCCAAAGGTGTCTGGTGCTGGACATGTCCTGCTGATGCATGGTGTTGTGCACCCAGTAGTGTTTCCTCCAGTACAGGAGCATCTTTGACCGGAAGGCGAGACACAAGGAGCAGGTGGCTTTGCCGTGATCGGGGAAGAGGCAATGATTGTACACCTCATGGTTGTCAGTCAACTGATATTTCATGTGGCATCATGGACAGTATTGGTGCAGTATGTGTTCCATCACCTGAAGCACATTCATAGGCAATGGAGAGTCAGTCTGGTGGGCCCCTAAAGAGGGCTGAGCACTGAAAGGTTTTCAACAGCAACTAAAGTCTCTGAGAGGTTTCTATTGATAACCTGGATGATAATGGAGATCAATTGAACCCGACGCAAGAGCTATACAAGGACACCAACGGGACTCATCAGGCACGTGAAGAACACCGCGAACTCTGAGCCCACTCTGTGCACATTTTAACCTGATGGCAGAAAAAAACACAGTCTAACATTGAGTCTGTGCCAATGTGCAATGTACATTGAGAGGAGTAGACACACCATATCTTGTGACTAGAGAGACTTATTCAAAGAAAAATAACTTGCAACTATCCAACACTATGAACCTGATTTAGATTTTGGCGGTTATGTTCCCGCCATCCCATTTCCGACTGATTCACCGCCCAACTACTTGGCGGTCCACCTGCTCTATTTAGATGTTGGTGGGTCCATGGACGAAAGACCATCAGAGTCCCGCCAAATCCGATTGGAATTCTCATCCGCGTCGACGGCACCATAGATAGAAGCAGTTGTCTGCAGGAGGCCAGCCAAGATAACCCCAGCGCAAATCACAATTTGTGTTTCTGTCGAGGCTTACCTCCTACTGTGAGTTGGCTGACTGGAAGGAAAAGAGGTAATAACTTACCTTATTAAATGTTTTCCAGTTCCATTTCCATCTTTAACCCCATCATCCAGGTCTCTTCTTCGCTGCTGCAACTTCACCACAATGCCAAATTACTCTGTTGTTGCCGGGATCAAAAGTAATAACAAGTAAATGTGCCTACAAGGAATTTATTTAGGCATACTTAGTTAAGCAGTTCATGTGATAATATGTTCAGGTTGAAGAGCCTTTACACACAAACAAAATACGGGGCGCTATTCCTATAACTGGCTGCTGTCCCTGCAGTTGGTGTTCAATTTGAGGCTTGAGTGAGGGCCCCTTTGTAAGTTTACTTGGTATTAGCGCTTTCAGAAGTCAAATTAAAAATAGAGCGCAACCCCTCTGATGGTCCGCTGAGAACACAGTCGGCGTCTGTAGGAGAAAAGTGAGCACAACCGCAGTCACATGTGTCTGCGAGCATCGGACACAAGATCGAGCACTGCTCCTAGAACGCTCCACTGTCAAAACAGTCGCCGACTGTTCAATAGCTCTCTCTCGGTACAATCATCCAGGAAGACAGAAGTAGTAATGCTTAGACATTCCTTAAAGATTGTTCAAAAGGGTCATATAACAGTTCAATTGAACGTCCTGAAGATGGTCTAAGGTGTTAACAGTACAGAATCCTCTTGTAAACCTCGGTCATTTATGTGCTGCTCTTACTTTGTATACCCTTATCATTTATATCACATAAATTTGTTCTTTGAAGAATTCACACCTGTGTCATCAGTATCTTTTACAGATCTTTTAGGAAGTAAACAACAATTGAATTGTAGATTGTTCAACTGCAGGTTACCACTTGGAACGTGAACATATTATCACATGAACTGCTTAACTAAGTACGCCTAAATAAATCCCTTGTAGGCACATATACCTGTTAATCGTTTACTTTCCTAAGCCTCCAAGGGTTAATTGGGTTCCTCACTTTCTTTTGGGATCAAAGGTAAGCAACTTTTACAACAGTCTTAATATGAATCGTGTGTTGACAATTGCTGTAGCCTTGTGTATTTTTGCATTGCTCTTACATACAATGTTTCCTAATGTGTAATGCAGTAGTGTTCATTTTCCTGCTTATCAAGGTTAATAGAACACACCTGTATTGACACGTAAAAAATGTTGTTGTTGTGGTGCTTGGGGTGTTGTGCCTGTGGTGTCTGTGGATATGCATTCAATAGTGTGTGTACGTTGTTTGTGTGGCATGCAATATGTAACAAAGTAGGCCATAATATATTACTTACATATGTTTTTGAGGTAAACACAACATATATATGTATTGACACGAAAATAAGTTTTACTTACCAGTCTCCACTCCACCAGAGACTCACTCTGTCAGGAATCTGCTGCCAGCACAACGGGGACCGCCGTCCTGACTGCGACGGAGCCAGCAGAGCCTGCACATATCTAAATACGGCAGACAGGACACTATCAACTTGACAGAATACTTTAAACCAATGCCGCAGAGGGATGGCGGGAATACCGCCAATATCTAAATCAGGCAGTAAATGACAGGATTATGCTAATCATGAGGGTGTGTGTATGTATGTGTATATATATATATATATATATATATATATATATATATATATATCCGCTACTTTCCGCAGTTTTGTTGTGCACGCCCGCTTCTGGTACCAATCCACAACACTACAGACACGGACCTCGGTCTTCAGTGCAATTTTTTATTTATGAATCTCGCGTGCTAGTCGCCATAACGTTTCGGCTCCACCTGAGCCTTGTTCACATGACCATATATATATACACACACACACACACACACACACACTCTCTCTTTTAAAAAAAAGCATAGGTTAAACCTTTGTTCTAGTTATGAAAACTTCTCCAAGCACTGCTTATACCGTTTTATATTATCTCATTATACCATCTAAATTAATAATATTTACAAGAACAGTTATGACATCACAAATCAAATCTTTTGTGATGACACAGTGCATGGTAGAGTGGCGAGTTATAGTTAATGCAGTGTGGCTACCGAGTTGAATACACTGTGTATGGATGTGCACCAGTTATGATAATGTTTAGGTGTTGTATAAATCATAAGTTATAGGTATAAGTTTAAAAATTTTAATGTTTGTGTAGTTTAAGTTTTGTTTGTAGATAAAGAATAGAGTTATATTAATTTAAAGGGGATGTGTGAAATATCAATTTATGGTATAACTATGAGAATTTTTAATGTTTGTGTATTTTAAGTTTGGTTTATATAGAAAGAATAAATAGTTTCCCTAACTATGTCAAATGTTTAACCTTTGTTTTTTTCCATTGAATCTTAATGTATTATTTTTTATTTTTAATAAATGTTTCAGATTGTAGGATATACTGTCATCTAGTGAAGTGTTAAGTGGAGTGTGGTACAGTAGAGTGGAAGGGAGTAGAGTAGAGTGGAATGTGATACAGTGGAGTGGCTTTGAGTGGAGAGCTGTACAGTTGAGTTGTGTAGAGTGGAGTATCGTAGAGTTGAGCAGAGTGGCACAGCATACAGTGGAGAAAATTTTTGTGTAATGGCATGTTGTATGGTACAGTAGTGTAGACTGCATTAGAGTGGACAGGCGTAGTGTATAGTTGAGTAAATTGGAGTTGCATCTTGTATAGTACAGTGGAGTGGTGTGTCGTGCAATGGAGTAGAGTATTGTACACTGGGGTGTTGGTGCATGAAGTGGAGTACAGTGGTGTTATGTTATGTTATATCCATTTATAAAGCACATGGATGCCCCAGCGACAGGGCGTCCCAGTGCTAGCAGACAGGTAGACAGAAATTGAAGAGCTAGATGGAAGAGTAAAGCCATGTCTTAATCAATTTCCTGAATGATGTATAGTGGCACAGAGTGTAGTAGAGTCTTTTAGAGGAGTGGAGCTGCATAGAGTGGAGTAGACGCTGATACAGTGCCACGATGTAGAGTGGAGTGTTGTTCAGTGCCATAGAGTGGGGTAAAGTGTTGTGCAGTTGAGTAAAGTGTAGTGGAGCCCAGTGGAGTGGCATAGCATTGAGTCTCCATTGAGTGTGGAGTTGAATAGATTGTAGTGGAGTAGTATACAGTGGAGTAATGTGTTGTACATAGGAGTTGTGTGTGTAACAGTGATGTGGACTGCTGTGTTGTACAATGTCTGAAAGTGTCACAGGGTGCAGTAAAGTTGAGTGTCAAAAAGTGGATTATAGTGTTGTGGGGTGGCGTGGGTCGGGCTAGGGTTGAGTGCGTTACGGTTTTAAGAGGGAGTGAGATAGACTGTCCGGTGGAGTGAAGTAGTGTATTACAATGGAGTACTTTGGAGTTGTGTCTTATAGAATAATGTATAATAACGGGTGGAACAGCATCGAGGGAGTTGTGTACAGTGCCGTAGAGTTTCGTAAAGTAGAGTGCTGCACAGTGGCTTTGAGAGGAGTATATTGTTGTAGAGTGTAGCACTATAAAAGTGGAGGTTAGTGTGGTACAGTGAAGGTGCATAGACTGTTGACCTAAGCAGAGTGGAGTAGCGAAGAATGGAGTAGCTTATAGGGGAGTGGGAGAGTGGAGTGGCGTACACTGGAGTGGCATACACTGGAGTGGTGTGAGGTAGACTGGAGTGGCATACAGAGCAATAGCGGAAAGTGTGATGGCATACAAAGGAGTGAAGTGGCATACAGTGGAGTGGTGAAGAGGGGAGCGGCATACAGTATAGTAGCATACACTGAAATAGCATATAGTGGAGTGGCATAAAGTGCAGTGGGGTATAGTGGAGTAGCGTACAGTGGAATAGCATACAGTGGAGTGGGGTAAAGTGTATAGAGTTGAATAGCATAGAGTTATTGGCGTAGTGTAGTTGCCTACACGGGGATAGAGTATAGTGAAGTGGCATAGAGTATAGTGAAGTGACATAGAGTGTGGTGGGGTTTAGTGCAGTGGAGTGGTACACAGTTGAATAGCTTACAGAAGAGAGGTATGTAGTGTGGTAGAGTGTAGCATCATACAGTTGAGTAGCATAGAGTGGAGCGGCAAACAGTGGAATGGTGGCATACAGTACAGTAGTGTAGAGTGGTATAGCAGATAGTGGAGTGGCATACAGTGGAACAGCATGCAGTGGAGAGAAATAGAAGGCAGTGGCGAGAGTGGAGGGGCATGCAGTGTAATAGCGTGTATTAAAGTGGCTAGAGTGGAATATCATGGAGTATTGTACAGTGAAGTTGCGTACAGTGTAGTGGCGAACAATGGAGTGGTGTAGACTGGAATGTCACAAATGAGCAACAAGCAGTAGAGAAGTGTACAGTGCAGGGGTGTATAATGAAGTGTATTGAGTGGAGTGGTGTACAGTGGAATAGTGTAGAGTGCAGTTTAGTGGAGTGAAATAACAGAGTGGAGTGACCTACAGTAGAGTAGAGTACTGTGGAGTTAGGTACAGTGTAGTGGAGTAGACTGGAGCAGCGTACAGTGTAGTAGCGTAGATTAGAGTGCTGTAGAGTGGAATACCATAGAAGGGGTGCTGTGGAGTCCAGCAGGATAGACTGTAGTGGGATAGATTGAAGTGGCGTACAGTGTAATTGAGTACTGTGGAGTGGCATACAGTGAAGTGGTTTACAGTGGAGTGGTGTATAGTTGACCAAAATTGAGTATTACTGGCGTACTGTGTAGTGACGTAGAGTGGAGTGTCAAACAGCGTATAGTGGATGATTGTAGAGTGGAGTAGTGTATAGTGAGGTGACGTAGAGTGGAGTAGGGTAGAGTGTTCTGGAGTGGCGTAAAGTGGAATCACATATATTAGAGTTGCATGGAGTGGTGGAGAGTAGCTTAGAGTTGAGTGTCATACAGTAGAATAGTGTGGAGTGGATTGGCGTACAGTGGAGTGGCGTACAGTGGAGTGGTGTAGCCTGGAGTGTCGTACCGTTGAGCAGCATACAGTGGTGTAGCATACCGAGTAGTGGTGTACAGTGCAGGGACATAGCGTGGAATAGTGTAGAGTAGAGTGGTGTATAGTGGAGTGTGTAGTAGAGTGAGTGGAGTGGCATAGAATGGAGTGATATACAGTATAAGAGTACAGTGGATTGTCGTGAAGTGGCATGGAGCAGAGTGGTGTACAGTGAAGTGGCATACAATGGCATAGAGTGGAATAGTGAACAGTGGAACTGCGTACAGTAGAGTCACGTACACTGGAGTGCCATAAAATGGAGTGCCATAGAGTGTAATAGCATAGAGGGGAGTGGCATAGGGTCGGGTTAAAGTGGAGTGGCATACAGTAGATTAGCGGGGAGTTATATATAGTGGGGTGATTTAGATTGGAGTGGCATGGAGTGTGGTAATTGAAACAGACGTAGCATGAAAGTGTGTGAACGGATGTAGATGTAATGTGAAAGAAAAATACATTATTGGGTGTAAATGGTAATATTTGGCCGTGTGTGTGAATAGTGTACGTAGTGTTAAAGTTAGTTGTTTTAAAATGGTTAGTTATATATTGTGCCTCAGTATACCACGGTACTTTCGAGGTATACCACTATACATGTGCATGATAAGGCTGTATGTGATTGGCTAATGGCTGTGTTTCCAAAACCTAAAATATAGCCATGTTTTTTTAGCAGTGTGGCTGCGTTCTGTGTTTTGCTGCGGTCTGAGTTAAAGTGTTAAATATAGTAAGTAGTACGTTTTATTGTTGTTCCCTACCTATTACCACTGTATTAAAGTGTTAATAGGCAGAGAAATATATTTATAATTTCTACATATATGTTTACAGCAGTTTTGGGACAACTGTGTATTTAAAAAAAAATGTAAGTAACACAGTCATTTTTAGATATTACTGCGGAACTCCGTAGACTGTTTTTTTGAGGTCAGGCATACTTTACCTCATCGCAGTCTCAAGTCTCTATTCCTCTTCAAGGTCTGTTGAAGTTTTCCTTGAGAATGCACCCAGGACCACGTTATGGAACACACTGTTCTGTTTCCGGCCTAAGTGCAATGCATAGGGCGCTTGGGCAGACTGACACAAGGTCTTCAAACTCTGCCTCTAATGCACCACACAGAATCATCCTGTAAGGCCTGTCTCACCTCCTGCCGCAGGAAGTCTATCACACATAGTAGGGAGAGAAAGTGGGCACATTACAAGATGCAGCGCCAAGAGTTATCTGCAACACTCAACATTTTTGGGGCTGAAGAGCTCCTCGGCACTGAAGAGACTAGCTCTACCACATTCCCCTGGGCTAGACGCAAGATGAACTCAAGGCCCTCTTCTCTGAGGCCTCTGACGTGGAGTAAGATTTTGAATTCCTCGATGAAGAACCACAGCAGGAGCCAGTTTCTGGGCCAAAAAATCAGATTTCTATCACATGCATCAGCTGCCCCTCAGGATCTGCCTTGAGCCCCTAAGCAACCAATGGCTGATGCAGAGCACTGTTCCTGTGGGAGTCTGGCGTTGAACCGAAACAGTCGGAAACCATGAGGTCCATACCTCTAGCTGGCATGCAGGACTGCAACGATCCTCGTCCTTCTCCGTCCTCTGTTCGGCACCTAGACACTGAAAAGACTCACTTAGTGACAGAGCCACAACCTCACTTGGTGTCGAAGCCGCCACTACCTCAACCTCAAGCTGTCAAATAAAATAAAAGCCTGCAATGGGCCATTCCCACACAGGGGTCTTGGCAAGCTAAGTGGGGAGACATAAAGGGGGAACTTCACATATCAGAAATAGAACATCTTGGACTGTGAGTATTTAACGGTAGGGCCTAGTCTGACAACCCCCCTGGCACAGACACATCGCAAATCAACCTCGTACTCCATTCAATTAATTTACCAAGCACTTTGCACTCATTGAACTATTAGAAACTAAAGTGACTAAAGCTCAAATGATGTTGTAGAAACAATTGCCGGTCAGGTCATAGAAACCTGCCAAAAGATGATCTGTCACCTATTGAAAACTGGAAACTTTACATTCTAGCTCCTAGCTATGTATACAAGTCATGCAAGGCCAAGGACAACTAGACCTTCATTAGCAGTCAGTTTTCAAAAACAAAAAGCTGTTGACCACCTGCATTTCAGCAAAAAGAAACAAAACCAATCATTGTGTACAGTGCGAAAATGCCCAAACATCCATGAGCAACAAATATGGAGAAGACCTTTTGGGCTAAAGCCTTTTTCTCAGAACAAAAATCAAACTCAAAGGACTTTTGGAGGCTGATTAATAGTATAAACAGAGACCTTAATTCTATAAACAATTCTAACAACTCAGAGGATCATTGGGCAGTCCATTTAACCAATCCTTTCAACATAAGCCCGGGACAGGGCCTGTGACCCCCGTTGCAAGTCCCTTTGTCACAGGCAACATGGAAAATAAAATCCTTGTGCCCTATTGAGTTAAATATTGAGGCTCAGCCTTTCACAACTACTTGCTACTCTCCTTATGAATTTGACTTCCCAATAGGCACAGGAGTTACATTGCTTCCTCATTCATATTCAAAGTAACAAAAACTCCTCCAACAACCTCTTTTCTCACCACTACAAATAGCTTAAGTGATACAGTCAGTCCATCGAGAAGGCGTACCAGGCCTAATGGTATCCTGCAGGCCATTTACAAAATTAATCCAGCATAACTGGGGCAGCCAACAAGGCACCGGTATTCAACAACGACCTACAGACGCAGGTTAGTCCTGAATCCTCTAGAGGATCGATAGTTAACCCAATTTATGAGAGGGGTGATCAGTCTCAACCAGACAACTATTGACTCATATGCAAAAACAACAGTTAATGGATAGAATGCAGAACAATGTCATACATTCACCCCAGTACAGATATCTGGGCCTAAATCTATCGTTTTTTTGCTAACCATGCCATTCCAGTTTGAACCCAGCCATATGCAAATCAGTCTTGACCCTCTGCCTCATGGGAACAGTCCAGCCCGAACTGCCAAGCCAGGTCATCCCTGGAAACAAGCATCCTAGGACCGGTTTCGGAGATTCACCCCTCTTCAGCCAGGATAGCTTGATTCCAGTGGTAAGAGCACTGGATCCTCTTCTGGGCATACCCGCCCCACTCGAGGTGGCAAATGCAAAAACAACAGTTGATGGACAGAATACACAACAATGTCATACATTCACTAAAGTACAGAGATCTGGGCCTAAATCCATCGTTTTTTTGCTCGCCATTCTAGTTTGAACCCAGCCATATGCAAATCAGTCTTGAACCTCTGCCTCATGGGAACAGTCCAGCCCGAACTGCCAAGCCAGCTCCTCCCTGGACTGGAAACAAGCATCCGAGGACCGGTTTCGGGGTTTCACCCCTATTCAGCCTCTTTAACTATTGACTCATAGTGAAGTTTATCGAAGCCAAGTACTTTTCGTCACTCTTATATACGGAAACCAATAAAATGGACTGAGGAAAACAAATTCACACTGATGAACCAAACAGGCTTTACTTGAAGAACTTGCACAATGACCAATTGTCGTGTAGTGCCTATAAACCTCTATAGAATCTGCACGTTTAGACGACAGATACTGTAGGATTGGAGTCAGACTGATTCTGGACACCCCTGCTGATATGTCATCGTGTATACCAGCTAGCTGTCAGTGCCACTATAAGACTAGTTCTTGGCAACCATCGAACATGACAATGCTGATACCTCAGAATCGTGGAAACAGTGCCACTTTTCGCTAAGTCACTCGTGCTCACTTTGTCTCAGAGAGATACACAGAATAAACGGTGGGGACGTTTCTCAATAAGCATTTATTAAACCAGCGTCATTCTAGTGTAAAATGGGTGTGCAGCAATCACTAGACAGTAACAGATATAAATGATAATAAGCACTAACAGAGTAAAAGGATGGTAGATCTCTACCATCGTGCTAAAACAATGAATACAGGCAAGTAAATAAAATACATGACATTAAAAATGCGTACTCCTAAGATGCGTCCCTAACTAGATGTACCTGAATGTACCTTGCATGTATGTGGGTGTAAAGCCAAGAATCCCTCTAGGATAAAGTCAACCCCATTACCTGCAGTGAGAGACTGGGGGAACCCGTCTTGGTCTTGAGTAGGACACCCCGTGAGGGATGTCAGTCCACTGCGAGCTGGAGTGTCTGCGTGCAGGAGCCTCAGCGTCTTGCGTCAGTGTGTCGTCATGGAAGTCCTTTTCTCCTCTAACTATCCCAGCAAGAGATGATGTATATATACCCAAAGTGGTACCCGCTCGGGATATACCTTGCTGTGTCATGACGGAATGGGATGACGGAAGGAATGACCCTTATACATAGTTCTTATGCAGGAGATGGTAGGCCTGCTGTCCAGCTGTGATTCCAAGAATGCTCATGCATAATAAATTAGGCTTAAGCTTTTCGGAGAAAACCCCATGTCATCTTTGGACATTACCTTAACTAGGTAAAAGGTCAGTACTAAGGACCGTTATGTAATGAAATGGTAGGGAGAATCTAGGTGAAAGGTTAGGTGACTACCTGAGCAAATATTAGGATACCTATATGAAACATGATATCCACTCCTAATCCGACTGGACGACATAATAAAAATTCTACGTACTGGTAAACATGGTACGCAACTTTTAATTAGTCAAGTAAAAAATAGTACTTAAAAATGTAAAATTTTCCAAAGATTTTTAAAAAGGAAAAAATATATAGTGCATGCGATAGAAGTCTGGACTAAATAAATTTCTCTATATAGTCTGAACAATGAGAGACTGAAAGCCATGCAGTTTAGAAAAGTGTCTTGTTTAAAATTCCAAATTTAGTTGTTTTTGAAAAAGGTCGAATTTTCCCAGCACACGATGAGCCAAATGTTTGTGTCCTGGCTGGGAGACGCCACATTACTGTAGCCTGCAATCGCATATGACGTTCGCTGGAACACCTCACAGGTCAGGTCAATTGAGCACAGATGTTCCTTCGTATTCACCACAGCCGTTGCTGGGGATGTAGTAGTGTCATCCGAGGCCTGAGTATTTGTTGAGGAGCCGGTATCCTTCCCAACAGGAGCTGAAGCAATCCCATGGTGGCTCTAAGACTGCAGACATCAACATTGGAATACGCTGAAGACACTGCAGAACATGGGCCGTTATCAGGTCCAGTAAAGCATCAAGGTCCGGAGGCGCAATTGTTGGAAAATTTAGACAGAGATCCAACATGCATTTTTGTCTGCAAAACAGGCATCGGAGGACAGGCAGAACCAAAACTCGCTCAGTTCTCGAAGACGAGGTGTGCCCAGATGGAGTACCATGCTATCACGGTATCGACGCTCCAAGAGCGTTTCGTTAAATCTCCTTGGTGACTGGGATGTCCATTGCATAGCAGTAAAAGGACAATCAGGATACCTGCTATAAGAAACAGGATCAGTGGACACCCTCAAAAAATGCTTCCGAATATGGAGTGAATAAAGTTGGGAACAACTCCGAGGATTGTTTGAAAGGTGCTTAACAGTCCTGAACCTATGATCATAAATAGGTGCACAATACTCGTTGTATCAGACATGTTAAAGATATGTTGTACTATTTCTGTGAAATGGAAAGGGCAGTTTGTTCGTATCACTGCCTGTATCTCGGCCGAAGACCTTGCAACCTGACGATCCTAAGTTTCTCGGGCGGAGGTTAAGGGCAGGGTTTGCTGTAAAAGCATGGCTTTCATTTGGCTCAGAGTATAAAACCGTATAAAGGAAACATTCAACTAAGGCCATAACGGCGCCTCCCTGATTATGTGGGTCAGTGAAAACAATACTTGCATACAGCAAGTAAACCTGGAGTTTACAGTGATAAGTTATGCGATGCCCGGTAGTATCCCACAACAACCTTGATCATTCAGCATCAAGTAACTCCCATTTTAAAGTAACTCGAAAATCGAATACCGGATTAATCACGGCAGCCGGGGTCCCTTTCAAGTGACAGGATAAATTTGCAACTGAACCATTACAGGCCCCGTGAAGCATGATATCCTGGCATATGAGAGAGCTAGTACCGCTAAGGAACACTTCCTTGTCCCCATTCCTGCATCGAAATCTGTACGGCAATTCCCAACATTCCTTGTTGAATTCCCTACTCATCGCTTCATATCTGCCTGTCGTTGTTCTAGGCAATCTTGAAACTGGAAGGTTGTGACCGGTATTGTTATTTTGCCATGAATTAACCATATTGTGTACGGTGACTCTGCCACAGTAAAAGGTAACTTGTCAAGTTTTTCAATACTCCGCATTGTATATTTTGCTCCCCTTTGTGCCATTGTAATCTGTTTTTCAGTTCGAATGTATGCTGAAAATAGAGATGCACTGTTGCGTGCAATGATTGCAGCGTCCAGTTTAACGACATAATAGAACGAAGTTGAGATTGTCCATGTTGTAGTATGTTTATATTCAGAAAAAGGAGTTTAAGAGGGAAACTATACCAGGCCACCCTCCACTCAGTCAATAATGCAAAACAACAGACCTGGTAGTAATAGAGCACTTGTTAGAATACATGGGATTAATAGGAGGGTAATGTAAACAACTATTACACCGTCAAAAGTAGTTCTAATCATGAACTATCAATAAATCCCTCGTGTCAAAAAACTTAGTATTTTAAAATTCCAAAACGTGAAAAAACAACCAACCATGTGAAAATTATTCCACCCACTTCTGTGAAATCCAGAAACAGAAAAAAGGTGTGAAAAATGAGAAAGCATCTCACGTGCGCAACACCAGGGGAGCTGCTGGCAGGTTCTCACCAGTTTGCTCACGAGTTTCTCATCATCGATGTCTTTCTCATGTGAAAAATAGGGAGGTTTATTTAGGCAGCCCAAAACCAAAAAAGAGGGGGGGGGGGGGGTTGTTTTGAAAAAGGAAAGACCCGTGAAATCTTATAAGTAAAATTAGGTCTGGCCCACGTATGTAATTCCAATTATTTTATTCCATTCTGTGAGTCATCCCAAGGTTAAAAACACGGTCATGTTATGTAACCACATTCAAGAATGGCCAACATGTTTCATTGCCTACTCATCTTTGCGGCAAATTCATCAGGGCGTCAAGGAACTGCAATCACTTCCCTGGATTTTATCTATTCAAAAAATAGAAAAAACTGCACACATGCAGGAAACATAGAACACACATAAGGTTGGTGAATGCATGAAAGAAACCAATTACACCCCATTTAAAAAAGATAAAGACATGACTGCTAAGTCAGCAATGTAGATTACCTAATGAGAGCCAAGGACCCGCATACCAGCTCTCAAATGGTTTAGAGGAACAGTGCAAGTCGCACTTCTTGTTCCAGTAAAAAGCACATCCGTTGCTTACACCTTCATCTGGAGAAACAGATATGAGAAAGATATACCGAGTGAGCGAAAGGTAATCCCTTGATCTAAACCTTTATACACTCAAACTCATCAAACTCACTAACAACCAAGATGGAATACTGTCTATTCAATGCCAGCCTTACGCGCTACCATCATCTCATTTGAATAGACTGCTAATGTAATACGGGAAGGCCCCGAGCACCAGGCATTCATCAGCGTCTTAATAACATCTTAATTCACCCTAGTCAATACCCACTTTCAATTGACCATTCATCCTGTTCGTCTTATCACTCGTCCCAGTGTGACACACACCCGGAGCTATCAACGTTTTGACATCTGACATAGCACACTCTGTACCGACTAATCTACCCTCACTGTAAGGTTCCTTGGACCGCGTCTTCACTCATTCCAGGATCAACAGGAATGGGGACGCGTCCGAGATTTTAACCGACAGGGCGTGTCAAGCGCTTCCAGGTCATGACTAGAAACCGAGGCAGAACACCCGGATTAGAACAGCATCGGTTTCTGAATGACCAACACGGCGGCCATCTTCCAGTAGCAACACTTATATAAATAAGTGCTAGAGTAACTCAACATATGGGATCAAAGGCACATTCAGACTAGTATGTCTGTAACATTTTTCAGAACAAACACTCAATGGGCCGCATCCCAGCTAATTAAGAAAGAGACTGTTCAGATAGTAAAGGAACATATACTAGACACAGCGAGAATGGATAAGCAGCCGGGATTTACACCAGCAGTGCATGTCAGGCTTTACCGGATCACACCTTGAGACCAAGGCGGAACACCCAGGTCACAGCAACATTGCTTTCTAAACGAGCATCGAGGCGGCCATCTTGCAGTGGCAAAACTTATCAATGCTATCATGGCTCAACATATAAAGTCAAGGACACATTCATACTGACATACATATTACATTTTCCAGAACTAGCACTGAACGACCAGAATCCCAGTTCATTAAGAGGTAGACTGTTCAGTTTGTAAAAATAATTAATACGTAAGCAGCACATAGCTCCCTTATTTCATACAGGACTAGAGGGTACACACTCACAAATTATCATGCCTGTCTAATCTTATGGTTCAGCGCGTTTACAAAGAAAAACGCTCAACAATCTTAATGTACATACCAGGAGGGGCAAGGCATACAGTACAGATTTATCAAGCACTCTCACTGTCTAGAGATCTTGTTCCATTCAATCTGATCATTTAAACCAATCTGATCAGCTTTTTCGGAGTAAATCTAGCGTGCCTCTTTTAGTGCGAGAGTGTTCTCAATCTGACTCGCATTACCCAGTACTTTTTCTAACACCACCCATTTCACAGCCTTGCAATTATGTTGGCTATCTTTGTAGTGTTGAACCAACCTCGTAGTCAATTTACCATTGTTAATGGTACTGAGATGTTCTTGTATCCTCACTTTAATTTTTCTTGTGGTGAGGCCAATATAATGAAGCCCACATGGACAGGTTAATCTATAAATGGTGTTGGTTGAGTTGCAATTACTGAACTTGTTCAGATACCAAGTTCGTCCACTCTGCAACTGTACACTAGTTGTCTTCTCAGTCAGTTCACAGACTGAGCAACCACCACAAGGGTAGTGCCCAGAAGGAATAGATGTGCTTGTAACTTATAATGGGGGCCTCGTGTGAACCAGTCTGTCTTTAAGGTTCTGAGCTCTTTTAACCCCTTCGACGCTTATGACGGAACGGTTCCGTCATGCACGTCGGTTGGGCTGTGCTTATGACGGAACCGTTCCGTCATGGCCCCGCCCGCGCTCAGAACCTTCAGCACTGCGCGGAAATCCGTGCAGCGCTGAAGGGGTTAAAGGCAAAACGGGGTACAGGCATTTTATACTCGTTGGTAGAGAGCAAAAACCAATGCTTCCTAATGGCCTGACGAATTTTCGTTGCAAGAGGATCAAAGGTCAGTACTATAGGTAAACACTCAGCAACCTCTTTTGAACTCCTTTCCAACAAAGCTTCACGAGGGGTATTCTGAGCCCTCTTACGAGCTCTGTTGACAATTTTTCTGGGATAAGCCCGTTGGACCAATTTCTCAGTGAGATCTCCAGACTGCTGCAAAAAATCAGCAGTCGAAGAACAGTTTCTGCGATAACGCAGGAACTGTCCTACTGGGAGATTATCCCTCAATGCTCTAGGGTGAAATGATTGATAATGTAGCAGAGAGTTTTTATTAGTTGGTTTCGGATGAACACTCGAGGTTAACTTGTTGCCATAATTGGACTTTTGATAACACCTCCAGTGAGGAGGAAGAGGCGGTATCGGCCCCTGAACAAGGGAGGGTTAGATTCAACCCCCAGGTGCAGTCAAATCAGGACCTGGGTGGGTTATTGCGTTCTTTTTTAGTTCAAAGCCAGAGAGGAAACAGAGGGGGTGGTTCGAGGGGTCGAGGCCGCGGACGCCAGAATCAGCCTCAGACATGGCAATCATTCTATCCCCCGTGTAACCCGGAGCAGGGGCAGAATGCCGACATAAACAACATCGTAGTCAATCTATCAGATCACCAGTTAACAGTAGGAGAACTGAGAGTACTTAACAAGGGTTTGGGATATGTTCCCACTCCTCGGCATGACTCTTTTAAATGCAGATTGGAGTTGCAGGAGGCAATGAGGAAGATCAAACTTTAAAAGTTTTTTGCACAGAAAGACTTGGAGCCCCCCTCAGTTTTGCCTGCACCGGCCTTCTCACTTTTGTCCCCCAGTCACATGGTAGGCCCTGAAGTTATCGTCTTTGAAAGAAAGGTCTTGGATGAGATCAGGTTGCTTGAAGAAACTGAACAGGGAAATGTATTCAGCAACATGAGTAAGGAGGACTGGTATGCTATGAAATCCTTGCAGGAAAATGCTTCTCTGACAATAAAATCGGCTGATAAGGGTGGGGCCATTGTCCTTATGAATACCTTGGACTATGAGAGGGAGGTTTTGAGATTACTGGATGATAGAAAGAACTATCAACCCTTAGTTAGGGATCCCACGACCGAGTTGTGTTGTTGGGGACTATCACTACGATGGTAGGACAAGCTAGAGAAAAGACCTGGATCACCAGCAAGGAGGCTGACTTTTTAGTCCATACTAAACCCAGGATTCTGGCATTTTACATCTTGCCAAAAATCCACAAGACACAACGCCCCCCTCCTGGGCGCCCCATAGTGTCGGGGATCTCCTCGGTGCTTGAACCACTGTCGCAATTTGCTGATTTCTTTCTCAGAGAATCAGTACTTAAACAGCTGTCTTATGTCCAAGACACTACGGATGTATTGAACATTATTCAAGATCTGCAATTCGATGTGACACAACAGATACTTGTGACCATCGATATTGAATCCTTATATACGAGCATCCCCCAAGACGCTACGCTGGTGGCAGCAGCCCGCGCTCTTGGGGGACAGGATTGGTTTTACGATACACCCCAATCCTTCGTGATGAAATGCATAGAGATCGCGTTAACCTGCAATTATTTGGCATATAAAAACGACATGTTCTTACAAACATCCGGAACTTCAATGGGTGCTACTTTCGCACCTAGTCTGGCCTGCATTTATGTGGGCCAGTTTGAAGAACATCATCTATACCACTCATCTAATCCCTTCCAGAGGCATATTAGCCTCTGGAAGCGGTATATTGATGATGTACTTTGTATATGGACAGGTACTCGGAGCCATCTTTGTGATTTCCTGGAGTGGCTTAATAATTGTGATGAATGTCTCAAATTCACGTGGAATATGAGCACCGAGCAGGTGACGTATTTGGATTTGGACATCAGTGTGACTGGCAACAAGTTAACCTCGAGTGTTCATCAGAAACCAACTAATAAAAACTCTCTGCTACATTATCAATCATTTCACCCTAGAGCATTGAGGCATAATCTCCCAGTAGGACAGTTCCTGCGTTATCGCAGAAACTGTTCTTCGACTGCTGATTTTTTGCAGCAGTCTGGAGATCTCACTGAGAAATTGGTCCAACGGGCTTATCCCAGAAAAATTGTCAACAGAGCTCGTAAGAGGGCTCAGAATACCCCTCGTGAAGCTTTGTTGGAAAGGAGTTCAAAAGAGGTAGCTGATTGTTTACCTATAGTACTGACCTTTGATCCTCTTGCAACGAAAATTCATCAGGCCATTAGGAAGCATTGGTTTTTGCTCTCTACCAACGAGTATAAAATGCCTGTACCCCGTTTTGCCTTTAAAAGAGCTCAGAACCTTAAAAACAGACTGGTTCACACGAGGCCCCCATTACAAGTTACAAGCACATCTATTCCTTCTGGGCACTACCCTTGTGGTGGTTTCTCAGTCTGTGAACTGACTGAGAAGACAACTAATGTACAGTTGCAGAGTGGACGAACTTGGTATCTGAACAAGTTCAGTAATTGCAACTCAACCAACACCATTTATAGATTAACCTGTCCATGTGGGCTTCATTATATTGGCCTCACCACAAGAAAAATTAAAGTGAGGATACAAGAACATCTCAGTACCATTAAGAATGGTAAATTGACTACGAGGTTGGTTCAACACTACAAAGATAGCCAACATAATTGCAAGGCTGTGAAATGGGTGGTGTTAGAAAAAGTACTGGGTAATGCGAGTCAGATTGAGAACACTCTCGCACTAAAAGAGGCACGCTGGATTTACTCCGAAAAAGCTGATCAGATTGGTTTAAATGATCAGATTGAATGGAACAAGATCTCTAGACAGTGAGAGTGCTTGATAAATCTGTATTGTATGCCTTGCCCCTCCTGGTATGTACATTAAGATTGTTGAGCGTTTTTCTTTGTAAACGCGCTGAACCATAAGATTATACAGGCATGATAATTTGTGAGTGTCTACCCTCTAGTCCTGTATGAAATAAGTAAGCTATGTGCTGCTTACGTATTAATTATTTTTACAAATTGAACAGTCTACCTCTTAATGAACTGGGATTCTGGTCGTTCAGTGCTAGTTCTGGAAAATGTAATATGTATGTCAGAATGAATGTGTCCTTGACTTTATATGTTGAGCCTAGCATTGATAAGTTTTGCCACTGCAAGATGGCCGCCTCGATGCTCGTTCAGAAAGCAATGTTGCTGTGACCTGGGTGTTCCGCCTTGGTCTCAAGGTGTGATCCGGTAAAGCCTGACATGCACTGCTGGTGTAAATCCCGGCTGCTTATCCATTCTCGCTGTGTCTAGTATATGTTCCTTTACTATCTGAACAGTCTCTTTCTTAATTAGCTGGGATGCGGCCCATTGAGTGTTTGTTCTGAAAAATTTTACAGACATACTAGTCTGAATGTGCCTTTGATCCCATATGTTGAGTTACTCTAGCACTTATTTATATAAGTGTTGCTACTGGAAGATGGCCGCCGTGTTGGTCATTCAGAAACCGATGCTGTTCTAATCCGGGTGTTCTGCCTCGGTTTCTAGTCATGACCTGGAAGCGCTTGACACGCCCTGTCGGTTAAAATCTCGGACGCGTCCCCATTCCTGTTGATCCTGGAATGAGTGAAGACGCGGTCTAAGGAACCTTACGGTGAGGGTAGATTAGTCGGTACAGAGTGTGCTATGTCAGATGTCAAAACGTTGATAGCTCCGGGTGTGTGTCACACTGGGACGAGTGATAAGACGAACAGGATGAAGGGTCAATTGAAAGTGGGTGTAGACTAGGGTGAATTAAGATGTTATTAAGACGCTGATGAATGCCTGGTGCTCGGGGCCTTCCCATATTACATTAGCAGTCTATTCAAATGAGATGATGGTAGCGCGTAAGGCTGGCATTGAATAGACAGTATTCCATCTTGGTTGTTAGTGAGTTTGATGAGTTTGAGTGTATAAAGGTTTAGATCAAGGGATTACCTTTCGCTCACTCGGTATATCTTTCTCATATCTGTTTCTCCAGATAAAGGTGTAAGTAACGGATGTGCTTTTTACTGGAACAAGAAGTGCGACTTGCACTGTTCCTCTAAACCATTTGAGAGCTGGTATGCGGGCCCTTGGCTCTCATTAGGTAATCTACATTGCTGACTTAGCAGTCATGTCTTTATCTGTTTTAAATGGGGTGTAATTGGTTTCTTTCATGCATTCACCAACCTTATGTGTGTTCTATGTTTCCTGCATGTGTGCAGTTTTTTCTATTTTTTTAATAGATAAAATCCAGGGAAGTGATTGCAGTTCCTTGACGCCCTGATGAATTTGCCGCAAAGATGAGTAGGCAATGAAACATGTTGGCCATTCTTGAATGTGATGTGGTTACATAACATGACCGTGTTTTTAACCTTGGGATGACTCACAGAATGGAATAAAATAATTGGAATTACATACGTGGGCCAGACCTAATTTTACTTATAAGATTTCACGGGTCTTTCCTTTTTCAAAACAACCCCCCCCCCTCTTTTTTGGTTTTGGGCTGCCTAAATAAACCTCCCTGTTTTTCACATGAGAAAGACATCGATGATGAGAAACTCGTGAGCAAACTGGTGAGAACCTGCCAGCAGCTCCCCTGGTGTTGCGCACGTGAGATGCTTTCTCATTTTTCACACCTTTTTTCTGTTTCTGGATTTCACAGAAATGGGTGGAATAATTTTCACATGGTTGGTTGTTTTTTCACGTTTTGGAATTTTAAAATACTACGGTTTTTGGCACGAGGGATTTATTGATAGTTCATGATTAGAACTACTTTTGACGGTGTAATAGTTGTTTACATTACCCTCCTATTAATCCCATGTATTCTAACAAGTGCTCTATTACTACCAGGCATGTTGTAGTATGGACAAGTATTGTTCCAGTATATCTATAGCAGAAAATATAATGTTGCACAGTGAATAAATCCTGGATGTTAATGCAGTCAGACCGTAGTCAACTACAGCTAATGCCTTTCCTAGGTTAACTCTATCTATTTCACGAAGTCTATCTGCAGCTTCTTGTTGAGAGATTTTCCAGAGTTCATTATAGACAGCGAAATACAAATGTTTCTGACGTGGCTTTCGGAGATCCCTTAAATCCACTTATTCTGAAAGTAAGGATAAGTATTGTTTCACCTAAGACAGTGTTGAGGTTTTCAGCCAATCGAGGCACAACTTCCCAACACTATATGATGTCACTACCCCCGGATGTTCTCGTTGTACATATCATGGGTCTGGCCTGTGGAGACTAAACCCTTCGGTTGTACCCCTGAATCTTGATTGACATCTATTGGCGTCTGTGGGTCAAACTAACCGTCCCTTCCAATTGGGGGCTGATGTATTGTACTGTATGATGTCATCTATTGGATCCCCTCCACGTGATGTAAAATTGATGTGTGAAGGTGTGGGAAACCGTGGTGTGTTCAAATCCTTGTTCTTGGGTAGTCCAAGACAGGAAGTCTGTTGCACAGTTTCATTCAGAAATATCATTTGTTGAGGAATGAGGCACACTCTAAATAGTGCTTCTGTTCCCTGATCTTGCCATTCCTTAGAACCCGAGACTGATTTTGTGTCTATTGTGTCTTTCCATAAGTCGAAACTCCGTTCAGACAGTTGGGCAATAAAGGATGCAGAATAAATCTGTTTGGTGTTAGTCAGCATATTTTTCTGTGCAGATGTAGGTGCAACCTTATAGTAAAATGAGGTTGGGTCAGAAGTGTTAAACCCTGAAAAATATGAAAATTTCTGTGCAAAGGTTTTCGAACTAACTTTCAGCGGTGTTGGGCAATGTTCCCATTGGTGGTATGTGAAAACATTACGAGGGATACTCGATTTGTGTAAAAAGTGATGACCATAATGATGATAACAGTACATATTATCAAAATCAGATGTGTCTTCTAACATTTCATTGCTTGAAAATGCAGCAGATTTTTTGTAAATCAGACAGCATATTATTGACAGTTTCAAAATCCCAATTGTCCAGTGGTGGCTGGTGAGATTTGAAAGTGGTGAGGCGTAAATTTATCCTTGGGAGATGCACCATGGCGAGCGAGCGCAGCGAGCTCATATTAATAAACATAATGTCTGTGATGCCCTCCCATTTCTCCTATGTTTGTGGCTGTGAGTCTGAGATACTGTTTTCATTTAAAAGAAACTTTTTTAAGGATGTTGTATCAAACGTAAACTAAGCAACATTTTTCTGCTAATTGTCTCTAGGCTAAAACTAGTCTCACACATCACCCACATTAAACATAAATGACAGGAATAAATGCATGGGAAGTATTCCCAAAAATCTGTTTGAGTATCATAAGGTCAGCAAAGAATGCTGCAGAACAGAGCTGTCTGTGCACCTCTGAGAAGCTGAAGTATACAGGGCATTGCGTCAGACACCTAGATGTGCAGTCTGCCACCACATTTATCGGCTGCTTTACATATTCGAACTCAGACACAGATTTGCAAAATGGTTTATTGACGGAAAATGGATTCCATATTAATGAGGCATTATGTGTGCCGTCTTCCCCCAGGCTCCACAAAAGAGTATTTATGGCCAGGGGTCACCGGTAATTTAAAATTAGAGCACATTTAAGGCGCAGAGAATATTTAATTACTGCTTAGGTCTGGCATCATGGATGCATCTCTGAAAAAAGCATACACACGCAGCGTGCCAGCAGGGCATAGCTTCAGAAACATGATTCCTTCTAGATAGAAATGTTTCTGAAGCTACGCCCTGTTAGTGCCAGCCACACACCTCTGAACCTAGCTACACAAAGCAAAGGAGCACTCTGTACGCACTGGGCCAGCCAGACTGCACCAGTCTGCGTTATTACTAACACTCTGCAGAGTGATTCACTCTGCACTTCATGGAGTGCTAGTGTTTATAGAGCGAGAACGCACTGCGTACGTTCTCGCTCTATAAACACTAGCACTCTTTGAAGTGCAGAGTGAGTCACTCTGCACTTCAAAGAGTGTTAGTGTTGGGAACACCACCCAAAGGCAATTGAAGAACTGCTTTTGATGAAGCGAGGGAAGGCACCTGTTTGCAGTGTGCCGCTGGCCTTTAATTGTAGAGAGAACCCCTCGGCGCTACGGATGCTTAATGGATGTGGTATCATATATATTTTGCATAAAATGCGTATAGGACTAAGGGGTGTTGAAGTGACCACCGAAGGTGAGGTTACTGAACAACACAAGTAACACTATGGCAAGTTTCCCAGCGCTTGATCTTTCAAAATATTAAAAGCGCAGCCTTAAAGCGCCTCGGGGAGTACTGGAGTGTGAAGCCATTTAAAAAGAAAATAAATTATTGCTGCCATACCCCGTCGGCCACCGCTGCTGGAAGCATGTTTATTTAAGGCATTATTGAATCGATTCATATCGCGCACATGATACACTAGTAGTGCTGGCTGCTGGTCTCGACTCAATGGTGTAACCCCGGTGTGAGGGAAAAGGCTGTCGGGTCGTGAGCTGGCCTGGAGGATATTAAAGGCGAGGTGGCTGAGTGAGAGTCTGAGAGGTGGGGAAGCGGAGGTAGCGAGAGTGAAAGCGGAGGTAGCGAGAGTGAACGACCTTGAGGGAATGTAAACTTTTGAAGATAATAACATTTTTACGGCATGATCCCCCAGAGCAGAAAAAAACAACACAACCTGGCCTGGGCCTGTATAATTATACTTCTTCGACACGGGCCGGCTGAGACCACCCTCCAAGTCATCTAAAACTGAAAGTCGGCAGACTGCCGACTTTCACACGACTCGAGTCGGGTCACGGTGGGTCTCAGCCTCAGACGGCTCGCGTCGACGAATTATGCTTATGCAGGCCCAGGCCAGGGCCTACTATCACCAGTGATGTGACGCAGCAGCACTGCAGTGCACACTACAGTCTGACACTCATCAAGGCCGTAATTATGGCCACAACAACAGAAGTGGACTGCTGCTGACTTTATCACTAGTTGGACTGGAGACGCGAGAGACACCACTGCTGATGACTTTGTTATCTCTCTCTCTCGCGTCTCCAAACTAGTAAAGTTAAGTAAACTCACTGTCAGGCTCAGCTGCTGACTGTGCTCTAGTCTCCTCTCTGGCCACAGTGCGGCGGTCACCGTCAGAGTACAGAGCAGTCGGGCCACACAAAACAAGATTCACTCACTGACTGTTGCCGGATAGTCACATCAAATAAATAAATCACGACACGACAGAACACACCACTCACTCTTACTCACTCACTGTTGTGTCGACTCGATCGACACGAGTGTGTGCACCAGACGTCTGTCGATCCTTTTCCCCCCGAGGGCGAGTGCCGTGGCCGAGTCAGAGTCTGAGTGACTGACTGACTGCACTCGCTCTCAGCAGTACTGGCTCTTAGCCCCAGGTTCGATGATCGATGCGGCCCGTAATGGATACTGGCGATCACAAACTGTTCTGTGTGTGCAAAACAAATGGCATGCACGCAGGCACGAAGGGGAGGGGGAGCACCTGGACTGGAGCAGAGAGAGCGGGACTGACCATGACCAATCACTGCACAGCCTTAAAATAAAGCCATGCAGTGATTGGTCAATATGTCCCCATGCTCCTGGACATGCCCCGGAGCCCACTCTGAGGCTCTGCGTTCTATGGAGACTCGCTCTACCCGGCCCAGTGACTAAAGCAGCCAATCCAGGCGCTGCTAAAGCAGCGCTTGGATTGGCCTGGGGCAGAAGACCTTGCCGCTCCTTACGGAGCCATGGGGCTGCGGCTTCGACCCACCCCCACCCCCTCCGTGTACGCTGGCAAGACTGGAAGGCCAGTAAGACGGCGCATGTCGGGCTGGCCAGGGAAAGGCACCCGGCCAACCCGACATGCATATTTCTTTTGCTCACAGTGGCTCAGGGAAATCCTGCAAACCACCACCCCCTTGTCAGTGACGTCACGTGACTTGCATCAGCAGATGCCCGCGGCTGATCCGAGACAGCTGACTGCTGCCATGCCGGTGCCACGGGCTGAAATAAAATTATGAAGTGCTGATGTTGGTGGACTGGACGGACCCATGGGGCAAATGAATCAGTGGGGCGATGCCCCAACGCCCATACAAAGGAACCGCCACTGCAATTGTCAGAAAATGTACTGGAGATAATTATATCGTTTAGAGAAATTTTAAATAAATGTGGTATTTTTAAAAGTTCAGTAGGGCCAAATACATCAAAATCAACTTTTTCCCAAACTATACCATCAGGAATTGGAACAGCTGTAATGTTCATGGAAAATAAGTCTCTTTGTTCACGATGAGATGGTGTATGAGGTTTCAAAACCAAGTTCAATTTGGATACTACAGAGCATTGTGGGAGATAATTTCCATTTATGAGTGAGCAAAAAACAGTTACTAGGCCAATCCAGAACAGAAAAAACAATATTGCAGATATTAACCAGAGCTGGAGCCAAGGTCAAACTAAATGCATCTTTTTTTTATAAAAGTGTAGAATTAACACATTTGTTGCTTATGGGAAACTGGAACTGGCGCTGTCTCAGGTTCGCTGGGATCAAGAGAGAAGGTATCAAAATCAATGAAGTAGCCAGATGCAGTTTGATCAATCTTTGGTAGCTCAGCAGGTGCTGTTGAACTGGTCGGTGTCTCCTGTTGAGGCATATTGATGTAGACGTCGGTGTTTGGCCAAATTGATTTTTGTCTTTCATTTGTAGTTTGAAGTTCTGTATCCATAGGAACGAGTTCCATTTCATTGTTGGACCTTCCTTCACTTCCAATTGATGCGTCTTCAAATGTTATGAGTCTTTCTGTCTGAACTTCCTGTATGGTAGCGAGAGAAGTGCATCGGCTACCCAGGAGCCCATAAGGCCCACTATTCAGAATCAGCCACATAGTGTGGTTTGATCAGATCATTGGAGACAAATCTCCTTCCTATTTTGCCGGCAAGAGGTGGTAGAAGTACTGTTCTTGTTCCTTCTACAGCCAGGACAAGTACAGGCTTTCTGTTGGATGGCCTGAACTTTTTATTGTCCTCGATCTTTTCTCTGACCAGATCCCCAACTTTTGGGATCCAGGCAGGTCTTGCTGTGACTGATTTGACTTCCCCAGTGGCAGTGCGTTTTACCTGCATGTTGCTCAGTAGTGCTCTGGATTCATTCAGATCCTGTAAAACAGCCAAACGTTTATTGATGTCAAATAGTTTTTCATCTGCCACTGTGCCTTCACAGTCGAGATCAGGTACCCACATTCTTGTCCCAAATAGGACTTCATAAGGAGTGACACCTGTGAGAAGTTGGCCTGGCATATGCTGGTCACTAGTTATAGTGGCCACCTTGCACCAGTCCAATTCGACTCTTGGTAGATAGGTTTAAAGACGACCTTTTAAAGAAAGCTATCCTAGTGGTAGCTGTGGAGAGCAGCCTTCAGGCTAAGTCTCTGAGGAATGTAAAGCAGCTTGTTTTACCTTGTAATCTCTTGAATTACCAAATGAAAAGACACCACACAGGTATATATATCAAATATATATGTATTTATTTCTAAATATACTCTACTAATCTCTTTATGAGATTAGAGCCAGGTAAACATTCAAAAGATCAACAGTTCTCAATAAATTAAGCACAAATATGGCTGTAGCCCTAGGGGCGTACCAGACCATATACTAAAACAATGGTGTAACAAACTCGACTTGCAAAATGAAGAGGCCTAGGGCCTTGGGAATCGCTGGGGCTTCACTTCTGCAGTGTTAGCAGGTAAGTAATCAGCCCACAGGAGACGCGTGCAGTGTCTAAACACACACGCGGGTTTCCTATACGTTTCAATGGCAAATGTCGCGGTTTGTAAACTACAGTTTTAGGGCACTTCGCAAAAGTCAACACGCAAGCAACTTACAGGGTAAGTATTTCGAGGGCCAACACACACTTGGGCACTGGAGTGCACGAGTTACCTCACCCAGGGAAGCCGGGTGCATATGTGTCCTTTGGTGTCGGGTCACGATGCTGTTTTCAATGAAGATCACTGAAGACTTGCTGCTTGTGACGACTGGAGAGGGGTCCGTTCGAATCCGAAGATGGATTGGAGTTGCAGAAGACCTAGAATTCGAGGGGACAGAGTTCAGAGTCACTTGCCAGTGACTGGTGGCCAGCAAGATGGATGACATCCAATCAAGAAAGGGGGGAGCTAAGAGATAGTCATCCATTCATCTTCCAAAGCTTATGTCATGAATCAAGGGGGGAATGGATCACTTGTAACTAGAAGTAGGGGTTCATAAATCTTAATTTGAAACTTTAACACCTGGATAGGTGTTTATGAGAACCCTCAATAGCGTATTTTAGAGTGGTATGGGCGGTTTATCTTGGTTCTCCGCCTTTTGAATACGCGTCAGCATTATCATTGGGTCTCTTGTTAGTCATGCTGCCTCCACCTGGAGGGAACCACTGCTTCTTAGTAGTGATCAGTAATAGTGGTGCAAAAGTGATGATTGTGAGGTTAAAAATGTCACGCCCACACTGCCCTCAAGGAGTAAAAATTTAATCTGGTGGGTGTGTGGGGAGACTTTTAAAAAAAGGGTGGTGCTGAGGGTTAGATTATGTAACCAGAGCACTGTAAGTGTCCATATCAAAAGGTCGACATGTTTCTGCCCATTTATTGCCCCAGGAGGGGGTCGTGGGGCATTCTTCAGGACCTATTAGTAGTGTGAGCTGTTGATGAACAGTTCAAGAAGTTGATATAAGGCTGTCTTCAACAATATGATAGATAGCTAAGTCTCAAAATTATTGTTACCTGTAGAGAAACGAGTGAAAAAATAGTAAAATAAAAAAATCTAAGAGATAATCAATGATACAAGCACCATATTTAGTGTTGTGGTGGGCTTAGAAAATAGGTAAAGAGAAACAGTGGATAAGCAAAATGGCAATTCTTTGTGATACTGTAGAGCAACTTATACAATGGCAAATCTCTGATATACTGTGTGAGGATAGAGCCAAGGAAAAATATATCTATTGGTACGGTACGTGGAACCGGACACATGTTTACGATATGTTTCCCTTGGTCTGTGAACTGCTTGGAATCACAAAAGTCACGTTGGGATCCCTACTAACTTAACAACATGATCACTGCAATCAAAAACAGTCATTCTGTAATCTGAGCGATATTCGAATTAAGTATATTACGTGGTTGTTCAAACATTTAAACTTAATGCGAACCTCAACGTCAGGCAGGAAATGGCGGATTACCTTGAGACGCGTCCGCGTTGCGGCTTTGCCTTTCCAGCGTTAGTATTGTGCCTGTATTTGTGAGAAACGGGGACGGGAAAGACAGGAAAGGGGAGGTGGGGCGGGGGAAAAGGGAAACGAGGGTATGGGATGTTACAGATACCGTTAGATTGTTGAGCTTAGAAGCGGCTTGTTGATCATCAGCGGGATGGTCCTTCCGTACCTCAGTTGCGGGCAGAGCACGACTTGTGCTGACGCTGGCTGGCAGGGCTCGTGGAGAACGAGATCCCGTGTCTTGCCGGTTTTTAACTCTGTGTATGAAAAAGACTGACAAAAGACTTCCGAAATGTTCAAAAAAAGGTGACAAATGTTTTTATGGGTTGGAGGGGGTATAGCCACTAAGTATGGTTAGAATAAAACCGGGTTGATATTTAATGAGGGTAAGATGCGTCAAAAGCCAAAGTGGCCTGTGTGTATGTATGATTCAAAACTGGGAGGTAAGGAGCGAGTCAGAAAAACGCTTGTAGGCGTGTAAGGCAATGTGCAGCAATTGGTCAGTTGGCTTGTACATTATTTAAAAGTGAGCCAAGGTATATTATCGTTCAGACCCTTAGTGTCTGTACTGAGGCGGTGGACCCACCTCTGTTCCCTTTCGAAGAGAATTCTTTCAGCATTGTTCTTGCACCCTACTAATGTTTCGATTATGATCCATTTTAGATCATCCACAGAGTGTTTTTGTTCAATGTAGTGACGACTCATTTTGGTAGTTTCACGTTTGCATTTTACATTACTTCTGTGTTCACAGATTCTCACCTTTATTTTCCTGCAGGACATACCGATGTACCTGAGATTACACGGACAGGTAATCATGTAGATTACAAAGGCTGTATTGCAGTTGGTGTGCTGTTTTATGGTCCATTTCAGGTTAGGTGTCAGTTGGATAGTCTTTGTTGGTGTTGTTAGATGACACACTGAACACTGTCCACATGGGTAGTGACCTGTAACTGGTTGTAGGTCCCAAAGGGTATTTTTCAATTTAGGTGGAGCTGAAGGTCGTGTGTGCACCAAACTGTCTTTCAGGTTTCTGGTCCTCTTATTCGCAAACCTAGGTTTCTGCCATTTTAGATTGCCAGAGATCAAAATTCGCCAGTTTTTGTTAATTATTTTCTTGACAGCATTACTTGCTGTGCTGTAGGTGGTGACACAGGTAGGCGTATCATCTGTAGGGTTCCTTATTGTGGTTTGGAGTAGACATTCTCTAGGCTGGTTCCTAGCTCTTTTCTTGCATTTCGAGATAATTCTGGTTGGATAATCTCTTCTGAGCAGTTTGGAACTTAGGTCGTCCGCTTGTTTCTTGTATTCTGCTAGATCACTGCACTTACGTTTGAGCCGTAGGAACTGGCTGTATGGTAGGTTTTCTTTCAGTGGGCGTGGGTGGAAACTATTGAATGAGAGGAGACTGTTTCTAGCCGTTGGTTTGAAGAATGTTCGTGTTTTAATGGTGTCATCTTCAACGTAAATGGTGAGATCCAGAAAATCTAGCTGCATGTTGTTAGCTGTGTAGGTGAATTTCAGACATTCATCTTGTGCATTCATCCATTGGTGGAAATTGTTAAGGCTTTCCCGGTCACCTTCCCAGATCACCATGATGTCATCAATGTATCGTTTCCAAAAACGGATGTTGGTGTTGTATGGGTTTGTTGGATTTTGTGTGTACATTTGTTCAAATGCGCTAACGTAGAGTCCAGCTACGCTAGGCGCAAAGGTACTCCCCATCGAAGTTCCGTGTCGCTGTTGGTAGAGTCTCCCTTCATATTCGAAGTAGTTTTCCATAAGGGCCATGGTACAGCATTGTAGGATGAAATGTCTGGGGGTTTGGTATGTCCAATTTTGACCAAAGAGTATTGTCTCTAAAGTTTCGAGAGTTTTCTGTTGGGGTAGGCTGGTGTATAAACTTTCTACATCGAAACCTACTAGAAGCATTGTTTCGGGAGAGAAGTTTACATTCTGCAAGAAATTCAGTAGGTCGCGAGTATCCTTTAAATAGGTAGGCGTTTGTTGGACCAATGGTTTTAAAAAATGGTCCGCAAATTGTGAGAGCGGTTCTAGGACTGATCCTATACCCGACACAATGGGGCGACCTGGAGGTGGTCTCCTCTCCTTGTGTATTTTGGGGAGGGAGTAGAAGTATGGTGTTTTAGGTGAGGTCGTTCTCAAAAAATCGGCTTCATTGCGCGATATCCATCTGTTGGTTTCGGCTTCTTCCACCATAATCTTAATCGTCTGTTGTAGTCTTGCTGTGGGATCCGTAGTGATTAAAGTGTAGAATTTCTCGTCTGACAATAGGTCAAGGCATTGATGGTTATAACCTTCTTTGCTCATCAGAACAATGCCTCCTCCCTTGTCTGCTGGCTTTATTATTATGTCTTTGTTGTTTTTCAATGTGTCCAAGGCTTGTTTCTCTGCTTTAGTTAGATTCATAAATGGTTTTTTCAACACTGTTAATTCGCCGATTTCTTTCATTATGGCTTGTTCAAAGGCCAAAAGTTCAAGTGGGACCTGGTGGTTTAGTGGACAAAAGGTAGATTTAAGGCGTAGGGACGTGTCCCCCTCTTTTTGTTCTGTCTCTTTTTCGGAAAAAAAGGCTTTCAGTTTTAGTTTCCTGCAGAATTCTGAGACTTCGCATTTTGTTTTGAAAATATCCAGATTTGGGGTTGGTACGTATCCCAGTCCTTTGTTCAGCACTCTTTCTTGAGCTTGTGTGAGGGTTATTTCTGTCAGGTTGATTATTAACGAGTCGTGCTCGTTCCTGGTTTGTCCTTGGTTACGTTGGACATGCTCCTTGTTTGGACTTGCCGTTCTTGGTCTGTCCATGTTACACCTTTTCGTCGTCCCCTCTGGTTGGTTTGGCCACGTCCTAAAAAAGGCGGTTGTTGCATGTAGGGTCCCATATATTGTCCCATAGGTGGGGGCCCTGTGGTATAGGGATTCATCCAGCCTTGGAAGTTTGGTGTATATGGTTGAAAAGGGATTGGATGTTGATTCCCGAATTGAGGAGTGCGCCAGAAGTTGGGTCTACGCTGTTGTTGGCGTCTATAAGGGCCACGGTTCCTTCTTGATTGTCTTGTGTCAGTGGTATTCCAGTCAGAGTTATCACTTGAAGTTCCGCTGTGGTCGGTATCAGACTGATAGTCTGGAATCTCATAATCATCTTTACTATATGGATGCGTCTTTTCCATGGAGAAGCGTTTCAGGTCTTTGCCTAATTTCTGTATTTTATTGTTAGTAATATAGTCTTTGGTCTCATTCATATCCTTATTGATTTCTTCAAGTCTTTTTTTGTAGACTGATATTTGTACCATGTTCTTGATTTTGGTTTCAAGCAGTTGGATCTTGATGGTGAGAGTTTCTGTCAACCTAGTGGCTGTTTTTATTATTAGTACTAGATAGTCTCTTGTACATTTCCACGATATCGCGGACCAGTCTTTTCGGAATACCAGATCTTTGAGAAAGATACGTGGTGCATTATGTACCCAAAGTCCCCTCGGGGCTGCATTGGCTCGCAGATATTCCGTCATTATAACGCCGTGGATGGCCGTCCTGACTTGCTCCTTCTTTAATTCAGATAGTTCATCCCAGTCTGAGTTTTGTTCTAGTGTTTGTGTGAGATCACTGTTGTGTAGTAGTGAAGGTAAGGAAAGAATTGCATTGATTTCGTCCACCGAATAGCTCAAACCTAAATTTTCAGCCATGGTTGTTTGAGTAAACACAAAATAATGTCTAAAATCCAAGTCGTCGTAGACCTTGGTTCCTATTATATACAAGAAAAATCTCACTGAGTGTTCTCAAATTTTGAGAAAGTAGTTAGTGAGGGCTCCCACAGCTGTGCGCTGCGAAATATCATCCAATCAAGAAAGGGGGGAGCTAGAAGAGATAGTCATCCATTCATCTTCCAAAGCTTATGTCATGAATCAAGGGGGGAATGGATCACTTGTAACTAGAAGTAGGGGTTCATAAATCTTAATTTGAAACTTTAACACCTGGATAGGTGTTTATGAGAACCCTCAATAGCGTATTTTAGAGTGGTATGGGCGGTTTATCTTGGTTCTCCGCCTTTTGAATACGCGTCAGCATTATCATTGGGTCTCTTGTTAGTCATGCTGCCTCCACCTGGAGGGAACCACTGCTTCTTAGTAGTGATCAGTAATAGTGGTGCAAAAGTGATGATTGTGAGGTTAAAAATGTCACGCCCACACTGCCCTCAAGGAATAAAAATTTAATCTGGTGGGTGTGTGGGGAGACTTTTAAAAAAAGGGTGATGCTGAGGGTTAGATTATGTAACCAGAGCACTGTAAGTGTCCATATCAAAAGGTCGACATGTTTCTGCCCATTTATTGCCCCAGGAGGGGGTCGTGGGGCATTCTTCAGGACCTATTAGTAGTGTGAGCTGTTGATGAACAGTTCAAGAAGTTGATATAAGGCTGTCTTCAACAATATGATAGATAGCTAAGTCTCAAAATTATTGTTACCTGTAGAGAAACGAGTGAAAAAATAGTAAAATAAAAAAATCTAAGAGACAATCAATGATACAAGCACCATATTTAGTGTTGTGGTGGGCTTAGAAAATAGGTAAAGAGAAACAGTGGATAAGCAAAATGGCAATTCTTTGTGATACTGTAGAGCAACTTATACAATGGCAAATCTCTGATATACTGTGTGAGGATAGAGCCAAGGAAAAATATATCTATTGGTACGGTACGTGGAACCGGACACATGTTTACGATATGTTTCCCTTGGTCTGTGAACTGCTTGGAATCACAAAAGTCACGTTGGGATCCCTACTAACTTAACAACATGATCACTGCAATCAAAAACAGTCATTCTGTAATCTGAGCGATATTCGAATTAAGTATATTACGTGGTTGTTCAAACATTTAAACTTAATGCGAACCTCAACGTCAGGCAGGAAATGGCGGATTACCTTGAGACGCGTCCGCGTTGCGGCTTTGCCTTTCCAGCGTTAGTATTGTGCCTGTATTTGTGAGAAACGGGGACGGGAAAGACGGGAAAGACAGGAAAGGGGAGGTGGGGCGGGGGAAAAGGGAAACGAGGGTATGGGATGTTACAGAAAAAGAGACAGAACAAAAAGAGGGGGACACGTCCCTACGCCTTAAATCTACCTTTTATCCACTAAACCACCAGGTCCCACTTGAACTTTTGGCCTTTGAACAAGCCATAATGAAAGAAATCGGCGAATTAACAGTGTTGAAAAAACCATTTATGAATCTAACTAAAGCAGAGAAACTAGCCTTGGACACATTGAAAAACAACAAAGACATAATAATAAAGCCAGCAGACAAGGGAGGAGGCATTGTTCTGATGAGCAAAGAAGGTTATAACCATCAATGCCTTGATCTATTGTCAGACGAGAAATTCTACACTTTAATCACTACGGATCCCACAGCAAGACTACAACAGACGATTAAGATTATGGTGGAAGAAGCCGAAACCAACAGATGGATATCGCGCAATGAAGCCGATTTTTTGAGAACGACCTCACCTAAAACACCATACTTCTACTCCCTCCCCAAAATACACAAGGAGAGGAGACCACCTCCAGGTCGCCCCATTGTGTCGGGTATAGGATCAGTCCTAGAACCGCTCTCACAATTTGCGGACCATTTTTTAAAACCATTGGTCCAACAAACGCCTACCTATTTAAAGGATACTCGCGACCTACTGAATTTCTTGCAGAATGTAAACTTCTCTCCCGAAACAATGCTTCTAGTAGGTTTCGATGTAGAAAGTTTATACACCAGCCTACCCCAACAGAAAACTCTCGAAACTTTAGAGACAATACTCTTTGGTCAAAATTGGACATACCAAACCCCCAGACATTTCATCCTACAATGCTGTACCATGGCCCTTACGGAAAACTACTTCGAATATGAAGGGAGACTCTACCAACAGCGACACGGAACTTCGATGGGGAGTACCTTTGCGCCTAGCGTAGCTGGACTCTACGTTAGCGCATTTGAACAAATGTACATACAAAATCCAACAAACCCATACAACACCAACATCCGTTTTTGGAAACGATACATTGATGACATCATGGTGATCTGGGAAGGTGACCGGGAAAGCCTTAACAATTTCCACCAATGGATGAATGCACAAGATGAATGTCTGAAATTCACCTACACAGCTAACAACATGCAGCTAGATTTTCTGGATCTCACCATTTACGTTGAAGATGACACCATTAAAACACGAACATTCTTCAAACCAACGGCTAGAAACAGTCTCCTCTCATTCAATAGTTTCCACCCACGCCCACTGAAAGAAAACCTACCATACAGCCAGTTCCTACGGCTCAAACGTAACTGCAGTGATCTAGCAGAATACAAGAAACAAGCGGACGACCTAAGTTCCAAACTGCTCAGAAGAGATTATCCAACCAGAATTATCTCGAAATGCAAGAAAAGAGCTAGGAACCAGCCTAGAGAATGTCTACTCCAAACCACAATAAGGAACCCTACAGATGATACGCCTACCTGTGTCACCACCTACAGCACAGCAAGTAATGCTGTCAAGAAAATAATCAACAAAAACTGGCGAATTTTGATCTCTGGCAATCTAAAATGGGAGAAACCTAGGTTTGCGAATAAGAGGACCAGAAACCTGAAAGACATTTTGGTGCACACACGACCTTCAGCTCCACCTAAATTGAAAAATATCCTTTGGGACCTACAACCAGTTACAGGTCACTACCCATGTGGACAGTGTTCAGTGTGTCATCTAACAACACCAACAAAGACTATCCAACTGACACCTAACCTGAAATGGACCATAAAACAGCACACCAACTGCAATACAGCCTTTGTAATCTACATGATTACCTGTCCGTGTAATCTCAGGTACATCGGTATGTCCTGCAGGAAAATAAAGGTGAGAATCTGTGAACACAGAAGTAATGTAAAATGCAAACGTGAAACTACCAAAATGAGTCGTCACTACATTGAACAAAAACACTCTGTGGATGATCTAAAATGGATCATAATCGAAACATTAGTAGGGTGCAAGAACAATGCTGAAAGAATTCTCTTCGAAAGGGAACAGAGGTGGGTCCACCGCCTCAGTACAGACACTAAGGGTCTGAACGATAATATACCTTGGCTCACTTTTAAATAATGTACAAGCCAACTGACCAATTGCTGCACATTGCCTTACACGCCTACAAGCGTTTTTCTGACTCGCTCCTTACCTCCCAGTTTTGAATCATACATACACACAGGCCACTTTGGCTTTTGACGCATCTTACCCTCATTAAATATCAACCCGGTTTTATTCTAACCATACTTAGTGGCTATACCCCCTCCAACCCATAAAAACATTTGTCACCTTTTTTTGAACATTTCGGAAGTCTTTTGTCAGTCTTTTTCATACACAGAGTTAAACACCGGCAAGACACGGGATCTCGTTCTCCACGAGCCCTGCCAGCCAGCGTCAGCACAAGTCGTGCTCTGCCCGCAACTGAGGTACGGAAGGACCATCCCGCTGATGATCAACAAGCCGCTTCTAAGCTCAACAATCTAACGGTATCTGTAACATCCCATACCCTCGTTTCCCTTTTCCCCCGCCCCACCTCCCCACCTCCCCTTTCCTGTCTTTCCCGTCCCCGTTTCTCACAAATACAGGCACAATACTAACGCTGGAAAGGCAAAGCCGCAACGCGGACGCGTCTCAAGGTAATCCGCCATTTCCTGCCTGACGTTGAGGTTCGCATTAAGTTTAAATGTTTGAACAACCACGTAATATACTTAATTCGAATATCGCTCAGATTACAGAATGACTGTTTTTGATTGCAGTGATCATGTTGTTAAGTTAGTAGGGATCCCAACGTGACTTTTGTGATTCCAAGCAGTTCACAGACCAAGGGAAACATATCGTAAACATGTGTCCGGTTCCACGTACCGTACCAATAGATATATTTTTCCTTGGCTCTATCCTCACACAGTATATCAGAGATTTGCCATTGTATAAGTTGTTCTACAGTATCACAAAGAATTGCCATTTTGCTTATCCACTGTTTCTCTTTACCTATTTTCTAAGCCCACCACAACACTAAATATGGTGCTTGTATCATTGATTGTCTCTTAGATTTTTTTATTTTACTATTTTTTCACTCGTTTCTCTACAGGTAACAATAATTGTGAGACTTAGCTATCTATCATATTGTTGAAGACAGCCTTATATCAACTTCTTGAACTGTTCATCAACAGCTCACACTACTAATAGGTCCTGAAGAATGCCCCACGACCCCCTCCTGGGGCAATAAATGGGCAGAAACATGTCGACCTTTTGATATGGACACTTACAGTGCTCTGGTTACATAATCTAACCCTCAGCACCACCCTTTTTTTAAAAGTCTCCCCACACACCCACCAGATTAAATTTTTACTCCTTGAGGGCAGTGTGGGCGTGAGATTTTTAACCTCACAATCATCACTTTTGCACCACTATTACTGATCACTACTAAGAAGCAGTGGTTCCCTCCAGGTGGAGGCAGCATGACTAACAAGAGACCCAATGATAATGCTGACGCGTATTCAAAAGGCGGAGAACCAAGATAAACCGCCCATACCACTCTAAAATACGCTATTGAGGGTTCTCATAAACACCTATCCAGGTGTTAAAGTTTCAAATTAAGATTTATGAACCCCTACTTCTAGTTACAAGTGATCCATTCCCCCCTTGATTCATGACAGCAAGATGGATGACCACAGCTGTCGCGTCTCTTCAGGTCGATGATGGTGTTTTGTCTCTTCGCTCACGAGGTCCAGGAGAGATCGACGATGACCAGCAGCTGGATTTGGAGGTTCCCACGACGTCTGCAGCTGATGATGGTGTTGGCACCCGGATTGGAGCCAACAAGCCTTGGCAACTGCAAGTCTCGTGTGGAGTGAAGATTGGCAATGGTGCAGACCAGCAAGATCTGATGGACTTACCCAGTGAGGGTAAGTGAGGGCAAGTCCAGAGCAACCAGGTGAGCCCTTGAAGTTGATGTGGAAGTCTTCAGGCGAGTTACTAGCCAACGGGCAAGCAACTGCGAAGTTGCCTTTGCAGGAAAAGTTTAACAACAGCCCACGGTCACTCGGGACGGGGTAGGCCGCTTATTTTTGGTACTAGACCTGCTAGGGACTTGCACAACAAATGGTCTAAAGCACAAGTTCGTAGCATGTAGATTAGGGCTTGCACTCGAAATCAGTGCATGGTTCCCTGGTATTGCTGTTCCTCGTCACTCGTGGGGTCCAGACACCACAGCTTCGCTGGGGACTCAAAATGGCCATTGAGAGGTCAGGAAATCTGCTTCAGGGGACGCAGGGACTTCGGGCTCCGGCGGGAGCGGTAAAGTTTGCAACTGTTGAAGAGTTTTGGTGCCTGCCAAGCAGGGGAGTCACTCCTTGACTCCAAGGGAGATTCTTCCGTCTTCCAGAGATAGTGGAACGTCGAAGGGCCAGGATTCTTATTTGTAGAGCGTCGTCCAGGTGTAATCTGAATTGCATTGGCAATGTTTGGTATCTTATAGTGAAAGATGGGAGGGACTAGCTCAATGACCACTCCTCTAGGAGGGTCAGGGTAGTGGGTGGTTACACCCACTTCCCTTTGTCCAGTTTCGCGCCAGAGCAGGGGCAGGTAGCCCCTGAACTGGTTTGAGCTGGCATATGCACAGAGGAGCCTACTGCTCCCCCAGTGCAGGACTTCAAAGCACTCTAAGAGTGCACCCACCCAGCTCCAATACACTAAATCCTGGTGGGAGGTGGTGACACCTCTGTGTGACAGGAAACCCTTTGTTGGGCTCCCTCCACTGCGAGTTTCGGTCAGCAGCAGGAGGGCAGCCTGGTGTCTGTGCTGGTGGCATCCATTTTGTGATGCCAGGGCTCTAAAAGATTTCTACCGTGTAGTACAGTGGGTACATGTCGTCCCCTCTAGAAGGGTGGGATCCTACTCCCACACCAGTTACTGGTGTGGAGGTAGGATTCCAAGTTGTTTGACACCAAACACGACATGTTTTGATGCAGTCATTCCAAAGTTAGCATTTACCGCGAGGTTATAATGCACTTAAGAGTATATGGTTTAACCGCATCCACAAACAGCAGTAGAGAATAGACTCTGATAGCAGAAGTGGACTGCTGCTGACTTTATTACTAGTTGGACTGGAGACGCGAGAGACACCACTGCTGATGACTTTGTTATCTCTCTCTCTCGCGTCTCCAAACTAGTAAAGTTAAGTAAACTCACTGTCAGGCTCAGCTGCTGACTGTGCTCTAGTCTCCTCTCTGGCCACAGTGCGGCTGTCACCGTCAGAGTACAGAGCAGTCGGGCCACACAAAACAAGATTCACTCACTGACTGTTGCCGGATAGTCACATCAAATAAATAAATCACGACACGACAGGACACACCACTCACTCTTACTCACTCACTGTTGTGTCGACTCGATCGACACGAGTGTGTGCACCAGACGTCTGTCGATCCTTTTCCCCCCCGAGGGCGAGTGCCGTGGCCGAGTCAGAGTCTGAGTGACTGACTGACTGCGCTCGCTCTCAGCAGTACTGGCTCTTAGCCCCAGGTTCGATGATCGATGCGGCCCATAATGGATACTGGCGGTCACAAACTGTTCTGTGTGTGCAAAACAAATGGCACGCACGCACGCACGAAGGGGAGGGGGAGCACCTGGACTGGAGCAGAGAGAGCGGGACTGACCATGACCAATCACTGCACAGCCTTAAAATAAAGCCATGCAGTGATTGGTCAATATGTCCCCGTGCTCCTGGACATGCCCCGGAGCCCACTCTGAGGCTCTGCGTTCTATGGAGACTCGCTCTACCCGGCCCAGTGACTAAAGCAGCCAATCCAGGCGCTGCTAAAGCAGCGCTTGGATTGGCCTGGGGCAGAAGACCTTGCCGCTCCTTACGGAGCCATGGGGCTGCGGCTTCGACCCACCCCCACCCCCTCCGTGTACGCTGGCGAGACTGGAAGGCCAGTAAGACAGCGCATGTCGGGCTGGCCAGGGAAAGGTACCCGGCCAACCCGACATGCATATTTCTTTTGCTCACAGTGGCTCAGGGAAATCCTGCAAACCACCACCCCCCTTGTCAGTGACGTCACGTGACTTGCATCAGCAGATGCCCGCGGCTGATCCGAGACAGCTGACTGCTGCCAAGCCGGTGCCGCGGGCTGAAATAAAATTATGAAGTGCTGATGTTGGTGGACTGGACGGACCCATGGGGCAAATGAATCAGTGGGGCGATGCCCCAACGCCCAAACAAAGGAACCGCCACTGCAATTGTCAGAAAATGTACTGGAGATAATTATATCGTTTAGAGAAATTTTAAATAAATGTGGTATTTTTAAAAGTTCAGTAGGGCCAAATACATCAAAATCAACTTTTTCCCAAACTATACCATCAGGAATTGGAACAGCTGTAATGTTCATGGAAAACAAGTCTCTTTGTTCACGATGAGATGGTGTATGAGGTTTCAAGACCAAGTTCAATTTGGATACTACAGAGCATTGTGGGAGATAATTTCCATTTATGAGTGAGCAAAAAACAGTTACTAGGCCAATCCAGACCAGAAAAAACAATATTGCAGATATTAACCAGAGCTGGAGCCAAGGTCAAACTAAATGCATCTTTTTTTTATAAAAGTGTAGAATTAACACATTTGTTGCTTATGGGAAACTGGAACTGGCGCTGTCTCAGGTTCGCTGGGATCAAGAGAGAAGGTATCAAAATCAATGAAGTAGCCAGATGCAGTTTGATCAATCTTTGGTAGCTCAGCAGGTGCTGTTGAACTGGTCGGTGTCTCCTGTTGAGGCATATTGATGTAGACGTCAGTGTTTGGCCAAATTGATTTTTGTCTTTCATTTGTAGTTTGAAGTTCTGTATCCATAGGAACGAGTTCCATTTCATTGTTGGACCTTCCTTCACTTCCAATTGATGCATCTTCAAATGTTATGAGTCTTTCTGTCTGAACTTCCTGTATGGTAGCGAGAGAAGTGCATCGGCTACCCAGGAGCCCATAAGGCCCACTATTCAGAATCAGCCACATAGTGTGGTTTGATCAGATCATTGGAGACAAATCTCCTTCCTATTTTGCCGGCAAGAGGTGGTAGAAGTACTGTTCTTGTTCCTTCTACAGCCAGGACAGGTACAGGCTTTCTGTTGGATGGCCTGAACTTTTTCTTGTCCTCGATCTTTTCTCTGACCAGATCCCCAACTTTTGGGATCCAGGCAGGTCTTGCCGTGACTGATTTGACTTCCCCAGTGGCAGTGCGTTTTACCTGCATGTTGCTCAGTAGTGCTCTGGATTCATTCAGATCCTGTAAAACAGCCAAACGGTTATTGATGTCAAATAGTTTTTCATCTGCCACTGTGCCTTCACAGTCGAGATCAGGTACCCACATTCTTGTCCCAAATAGGACTTCATAAGGAGTGACACCTGTGAGAAGTTGGCCTGGCATATGCTGGTCACTAGTTATAGTGGCCACCTTGCACCAGTCCAATTCGACTCTTGGTAGATAGGTTTAAAGACGACCTTTTAAAGAAAGCTATCCTAGTGGTAGCTGTGGAGAGCAGCCTTCAGGCTAAGTCTCTGAGGAATGTAAAGCAGCTTGTTTTACCTTGTAATCTCTTGAATTACCAAATGAAAAGACACCACACAGGTATATATATCAAATATATATGTATTTATTTCTAAATATACTCTACTAATCTCTTTATGAGATTAGAGCCAGGTAAACATTCAAAAGATCAACAGTTCTCAATAAATTAAGCACAAATATGGCTGTAGCCCTAGGGGCGTACCAGACCATATACTAAAACAATGGTGTAACAAACTCGACTTGCAAAATGAAGAGGCCTAGGGCCTTGGGAATCGCTGGGGCTTCACTTCTGCAGTGTTAGCAGGTAAGTAATCAGCCCACAGGAGACGCGTGCAGTGTCTAAACACACACGCGGGTTTCCTATACGTTTCAATGGCAAATGTCGCGGTTTGTAAACTACAGTTTTAGGGCACTTCGCAAAAGTCAACACGCAAGCAACTTACAGGGTAAGTATTTCGAGGGCCAACACACACTTGGGCACTGGAGTGCACGAGTTACCTCACCCAGGGAAGCCGGGTGCATATGTGTCCTTTGGTGTCGGGTCGCGATGCTGTTTTCAATGAAGATCACTGAAGACTTGCTGCTTGTGACGACTGGAGAGGGGTCCGTTCGAATCCGAAGATGGATTGGAGTTGCAGAAGACCTAGAAATTGAGGGGACAGAGTTCAGAGTCACTTGCCAGTGACTGGTGGCCAGCAAGATGGATGACCACAGCTGTCGTGTCTCTTCAGGTCGATGATGGTGTTTTGTCTCTTCGCTCACGAGGTCCAGGAGAGATCGACGATGACCAGCAGCTGGATTTGGAGGTTCCCACAACGTCTGCAGCTGATGATGGTGTTGGCACCCGGATTGGAGCCAGCAAGTCTTGTGTGGAGTGAAGATTGGCAATGGTGCAGACCAGCAAGATCTGATGGACTTACCCAGTGAGGGTAAGTGAGGGCAAGTCCAGAGCAACCAGGTGAGCCCTTGAAGTTGATGTGGAAGTCTTCAGGTGAGTTACTAGCCAACGGGCAAGCAACTGCAAAGTTGCCTTTGCAGGAAAAGTTTAACAACAACCCACGGTCACTCGGGACGTGGTAGGCCGCTTATTTTTGGTACTAGACCTGCTAGGGACTTGCACAACAAATGGTCTTAAGCACAAGTTCGTAGCACGTAGATTAGGGCTTGCACTTGAAATCAGTGCATGGTTCCCTGGTATTGCTGTTCCTCGTCACTCGTGGGGCCAGACACCACAGCTTCGCTGGGGACTCAAAATGGCCATCGAGAGGTCAGGAAATCTGCTTCAGGGGACGCAGGGACTTCGGGCTCCGGCGGGAGCGGTAAAGTTTGCAACTGTTGTTGAAGAGTTTTGGTGCCTGCCAAGCAGGGGAGTCACTCCTTGACTCCAAGGGAGATTCTTCCGTCTTCCAGAGATAGTGGAACGTCGAAGGGCAAGGATTCTTCTTTGTAGAGCGTCGTCCAGGTGTAATCTGAATTGCATTGGCAATGTTTGGTATCTTATAGTGAAAGATGGGAGGGACTAGCTCAATGACCACTCCTCTAGGAGGGTCAGGGTAGTGGGTGGTTACACCCACTTCCCTTTGTCCAGTTTCACGCCAGAGCAGGGGCAGGTAGCCCCTGAACTGGTTTGAGCTGGCATATGCACAGAGGAGCCTACTGCTCCCCCAGTGCAGGACTTCAAAGCACTCTAAGAGTGCACCCACCCAGCTCCAATAGTGGTGACACCTCCGTGTGACAGGAAACCCTTTGTTGGGCTCCCTCCACTGCGAGTTTCGGTCAGCAGCAGGAGGGCAGCCTGGTGTCTGTGCTGGTGGCATCCATTTTGTGATGCCAGGGCTCTAAAAGATTTCTACCGTGTAGTACAGTGGGTACATGTCGTCCCCTCTAGAAGGGTGGGATCCTTCTCCCACACCAGTTACTAGTGTGGAGGTAGGATTCCAAGTTGTTTGACACCAAACACAACATGTTTTGATGCAGTCATTCCAAAGTTAGCATTTACCGCGAGGTTATAATGCACTTAAGAGTATATGGTTTAACCGCATCCACAAACAGCAGTAGAGAATAGACTCTGATAGCTGCAGAGGGGTCCTGCTCAGGCAGAAGCACCCCCTCACATAGTAAACCAAGCACCCTGCCCTCAGGATTGTTAGGGCCTGCTAGAGGGGTGACTGATAGGTTTATATGTGTGTGTATGGTGAGATATAGGAACTTATACCTCAGTGAGGAGTGCTAACACTACCTCACACAGGCTGCAGTAGCAGGCCTGTGGTGTCAGATTGTGAATGCTTCCCAGGGGTGGCATAATACATGCTGCAGCCCCTGGTAGGCCTGTGAAGTACCAATGCCCTAGGTACCTAAGATACCATATACTAGGGGCTCACAAGGCACCACAGTATCCAATCACTAGTGCATCTAATATGCACATAAAGTTGTTTAGAGAGATCAGTGAGACTGGGGCCCTGATTAGCAGGGACCCAGCTAGACTATAGCCAGAAACCAGTGTATACATCAGAAAAAAAGTGGGGGCAACATAAGTGCAGATCCTACTCTCCTACACAACCCCCCCCCCCCCCCCCCAAACGCAGGGACATTAAACTAACCTTGACCAGTTGAGTCTTCATGTTCTTAGTGGAAATACCTAGAGAGTCCAACTGCATTGGCATGTTAGGTCCCAGGTCTATGTTCCACTGTATAGTCCATCCCCTGTAGGGAAATGGACCACCTGAGCAGTTTAGGATTTTCACCTTTCATCTGTTTGAGCCATAGGAGGGGCTTATGGTCAGTCTGAACTATGAAGTGAGTGCCAAACAAGTGTGGCCTCAGCTTATTCAGGGCCCACACCACAGCAAAGGCCTCCCTCTCAATAGCTGAACAACGTTTCTCTCTAGGGGTCAGCCTTCTGCTTATGAAAGCTCCTGGCTGGTCTTGACCTTCATCATTAAGTTGAGACAGTACAGCTCCCACACCCAGCTCTGAAGCATCTGTTTGGACAATGAACTTCTTTTTGTAATCTGGACTCTGTAAGATGGGGGCAGTGCACATTGCCTGCTTGAGGTCATCAAATGCCTTTTGACAGCTAGCTGTCCACTGAACCTTTTTTGGCATTTTCTTGGAGGTCAGATCATTTAAGGGGGTCACTATAGATCCATATCCCTTAACAAACCTCCTGTAATACCCAGTCAGGCCCAAGAAGGCTCTCACCTGTGTCTGGGTGGTTGGAGCTACCCAGTCCATTATGGTCTGGATCTTGCTCTGCAATGGTTGAACCTGGCCTCCACCTACAAGGTGGTTCAGGTACACAACCTGACTCTGCCCTATCTGGCACTTAGTGGCCTTGATAGTGAGGCCTGCTTTCTGCAGGGCCTCCAGTACATTCCTGAGGTGGACCAGGTGATCCTGCTAAGTGGAACTAAAGACAGCAATATCATCAAGATATGCTGAGCAATAGGTTTCCATCCCAGACAGAACTTTATTCACCAACCTCTGAAATGTGGCAGGTGCACTCTTCAAACCAAAGGGCATTACCACAAAGTGATAGTGCCCACCAGGGGTCGAAAATGCTGTTTTAGCCTTGGCATCATCAGCTAACTTGATTTGCCAATAGCCTGCTGTAAGGTCAAATGTACTGAGATACTTGGCTGAGGCCAAAGTGTCTATTAGTTCATCTGCCCTTGGTATTGGGTAGGCATCAGTCCTGGTGACTTCATTGAGGCCCCTGTAGTCAACACAAAACCTCATCTCTTTCTTACCGCCCTGGGTGTGAGGTTTTGGGACAAGGACTACTGGGCTAGCCCAAGGGCTATCTGAGGGCTCAATAACACCTAGCTCCAACATTTTCTGGACTTCAGTCCTGATACAGTCCCTGACATGGTCAGGTTGCCTGTAGATTTTACTCTTTACAGGCAGACTGTCTCCAGTGTCCACCTCATGGGTGCACCAGGAAGTCTGATTTGGGGTCAGGATAAAAAAAAATGTCTAAACTGGTGTAGCACTTGTCTACATTCAGTCTGTTGATGTTCAGTGAGACTGCTTGCCAAAGCAACACCATCAACTGACCCATCATCAGGGTTCTGTGAGAGCAGGTCAGGGAGAGGGTCACTCTCCTCCTCCTGGTCCACATCAGTTGCCATGAGCAAGCTCATGTCAGCCCTGTCCACATATGCCTTAAGTCTGTTGACATGGAGCACCCTAAGGGGGCTCCTGGGAGTGCCAAGGTCTACCAAGTAGGTGACCTCTCCCTTCTTTTCAACAATTGTATGGGGGCCACTCCATTTGTCCTGGAGAGCTGCTGGGGCCACAGGCTCCAACACCCACACTTTCTGGCCTGGCTGGTAAACAGTCAAGACAGCCTTTTGGTCATGCCAAGCTTTTTGGAGTTCTTGGCTTGCGTCAAGGTTTTTACTGGCCTTCTTCATGTACTCAGCCATCCTTGAGCGGAGACCAAGTACATAGTCCACTACATCTTGTTTAGGAGGTTTGAGGGGTAACTCCCATCCCTCCTTCACCAGACATAATGGTCCTCTAACAGGGTGCCCAAACAGAAGTTCAAAAGGGCTGTAGCCAACCGCCTTCTGAGGAGCCCCCTGTATGCAAACAGAAGGCAGGGAAGTAAAAGGTCCCATTTTCGCCTAAGCTTCTCTGGGAGTCCTTTAATCATCCCCTTTAGGGTTTTGTTGAATCTCTCAACTAACCCATTGCATTGTGGGTGATAGGGAGTAGTGAATTTGTAGTTTACACTACACTCCTTCCACATTGCAGTTAGATATACTGACATAAAGTTAGAACCTCTGTCAGAGATGACCTCCTTAGGGAAACCCACTCTGGAGAAAACTCCAATGAGGGCTCTTGCTACCACAGGAGCTGTGGTAGTCCTTAGGGGTATAGCTTCTGGATTCCTGGTGGCATGATCCACTACTACCAGTATAAATCTGTGCCTGATGCTGTTGGTGGGTCAAGGGGACCAACAATGTCAATCCCTACCCTTTCAAAGGGAACCCCCACCACAGGTAGTGGTATCAGGGGGGCCTTTGTGGTGCCACCTGTCTTGCCACTGGCTTGACAAGTGACACAGGAGCGACAAAACTCCTTTGTGTCTTCAGACATGTGTGGCCAATGAAAATGTGGTACAAGCCTGTCCCAGGTCTTGTTTTGGCCCAAGTGTCCTGCCAATGGGATATCATGTGCTAGGGTCAAGAGGAACCCCCTAAACTTCTGAGGAATTACCAACCTCCTGGTGGCTCCAGGGGTAGGATCTCTAGCCTCAGAATATAGGAGCCCCTCATCCCAATAAACCTTATGGGACCCACTAGCACTCCCAGCAGCCTCAGCAGCAGCCAGCTGTCTGAGGGGTTCAAGAGTGGGGCAGCACTGTTGCTCTTTGCTCAGATCTTCCCTGGAAGGTCCCCCTGCCCCCAAGAACTCAACCTGACTAGGCTCAAGTTCCTCTGGGGCAGTTCCTTCTTCAGGCTCTGCTTCTCCTCCCTCAGGAGGGGAATCTGAGATCTGAGACAGAGGGGAAGGCCCAGCCTTAACCCTACTGCTCCTCCTCTTGGGGAGCACCTGGTCCATAGTTTCAGGATCCAGTGCTGGTTCAGCTTTATGCATTTTGGCTTGTGACCTGGTCACAGCAAATACCTCTGCAGGTATGCCCAGCATCTCAGCATGAGTCCATAATTCTACTTCAGACCAGGCTGAAGTCTCCAGATCATTGCCCAACAAACATTCGACAGGGAGGTCTGCACTGACTACTACCTTTTTGAGGACAGTTACCCCTCCCCAGGAGAAATTCACAACTGCCAGGCTATGGTTGGTCCTGGTGTTGCTTGCATTGGTTACCTGGTACATTTCACCCAGGATGATCCGTGTAGGGTCCACTAGGTCCTCTGCCACCATGGTGACACTAGCACCTGTGTCCCTAAATGCCAAAGCCTGTTTGCCATTTATGATAGGTTGCTGTTTGTATTTGCCCAGATTACCGGGGAAGGACATATCAAGGTCTCCCTCACAAACTAGCATTGCCTGTGTTGGTACTCTGACTAGGCCAGAGTCCACATCAGAACCCAGGGTCAACCCTACTACACCCTTATTCTGAGTATTACCTCCACCACTGGCTGCACTAGGGGGAACAGTTGCCTTAGGGGCTGGAGTGGTGGTGGTTTGGTCTTTGGACTTTGTACAGTCAGAAGTCCAGTGCCCTTTCTGTTTACAGAATTTGCACCAGGGCTTCTTTTGGCCTTTTCCCTTTGCAGATTGTGACTCCCCACCAGTTGCAGATTTTTGGGGCCCTTGTGAAGACTTCTGATCTTTAGATTTATCCCCACCTTTCTCTGAGCCTTAAGGATCTTGCTTCTTAGTGTCACCACCTTGGTTCTGGTTTTTCTGCCTCACCCTGGTTCTGACCCATTCGTCTGCCTTCTTTCCCAATTCTTGGGGAGAGGTCAGATCAGAGTCCACCAGGTACTGATGTAACAACTGGTTCTGGCAGTTATTAAGGATCTGTTCTCTCATTATAAGATTATACAATCCCTTAAAATCAGTTACTCTACTACCCACCAGCCAACCTTCTAGAGTCTTGGTTGCACAATCAACAAAGTCAGTCCAATCCTGAGTCTGTGCTTTCTGGGTGTCTCTGAACTTCAACCAGTACTGTTCAGTGGTTAAGCCAAACCCATCTATCAAAGCACTCTTCAGGGCTTCATAATCATTAGCATCCTCTTCTCTAACAGTGAGAAGCTTGTCTCTCCCTTTGTCTGAAAAGGAGAGCCACAAGATTGCTGCCCACTGTTTCTGGGGGACCTGTTGAACTTTACAGGCCCTCTCCATAGCAGTTATCCATTTGTGGATATCATCCCCACTCTGGTAGGGAGGAACAACCTTGGACAGGTTCCTATGATCTGGCATGTAATCTCTGTCTCTAGGGACACTGTTGCTGCCACCAGGGGTATCTAACCCCTCCTTCTTAGAAGCTCTTTGGAGCTCGAAGGCTTCCCTATCTAAGGCCAATTGCTTGGTTCTGAGGGCAAGCCTAGCTTCCTCATACTGGAGCATCTTGAACCTTCTTTCAGAGGAGGACTCCCTGGGAAAGTTGGAGTTCCTCTGGTGAACAGATTCTCTTCCAGAGTGGTATGAATGGTCAGAGTCCCCTGAAAGGGACCTAGGCCTTCCTCCCACTTTGTCAGTTCTCTTAGGGAGAATTCCTCTGTTCTTTTCAGACCCTTCTGGGTCTGGCCCTTCAACCACAGACTCCAGGTCATCTTGATTTTCATCATCAGACCCAGAGACTATGTTTGAACCACCCCCTGATGCAGACCCACTTGCTCCCAGAGCTTGTCTCAGGTCATCTGCTACTAACAGATCTATCAGGTGTTGTGATAAGGGACTGCTGCCCACCCTCTGTTGTCTTTCAAAGCATTATGCCTTCAGTTCAGTGTAGGCAATATCTTTGTACTGAGATGGGGTGGACCCATTGGCTCCACCATGGTGAGACATACTAGTGTTGTGCAGTGTTGTACTACCTACACTAGTTGAGGCCTACTGGACCTAGCTTGAGCTGTAGCAAGGGTGTGCTTATCCCTTCACAAACAGCTCTAAGTTCAGTAGAACTTATTGATACTAGCTTGACTTTATATGTACCTTGAGTACCTTTAGTGGTTTTCAGTTAGTAATTCAAATAGAGATTTTCTGGTAAAACAATGGCAAGCTGGAATCCCACACGCTGCCCACCAATGTGAGAAGTTGGCCTGGCATATGCTGGTCACTAGTTATAGTGGCCACCTTGCACCAGTCCAATTCGACTCTTGGTAGATAGGTTTAAAGACGACCTTTTAAAGAAAGCTATCCTAGTGGTAGCTGTGGAGAGCAGCCTTCAGGCTAAGTCTCTGAGGAATGTAAAGCAGCTTGTTTTACCTTATAATCTCTTGAATTACCAAATGAATAGACACCACACAGGTATATATATCAAATATATATGTATTTATTTCTAAATATACTCTACTAATCTCTTTATGAGATTAGAGCCAGGTAAACATTCAAAAGATCAACAGTTCTCAATAAATTAAGCACAAATATGGCTGTAGCCCTAGGGGCGTACCAGACCATATACTAAAAAAATGGTGTAACAAACTCAACTTGCAAAATGAAGAGGCCTAGGGCCTTGGCAATCGCTGGGGCTTCACTTCTGCACACACGCGGGTTTCCTATACGTTTCAATGGCAAATGTTGCGGTTTGTAAACTACAGTTTTAGGGCACTTCACAAAAGTCAACAAGCAAGCAACTTACAGGGTAAGTATTTAGAGGGCCAACACACACTTGGGCACCGGAGTGCACGAGTTACCTCACCCAGGGAAGCCGGGTGCATAGGTGTCCTTTGGTGTCGGGTCGCGATGCTGTTTTCAATGAAGATCACTGAAGACTTGCTGCTTGTGACGACTGGAGAGGGGTCCGTTCGAATCCGAAGATGGATTGGAGTTGCAGAAGACCTAGAAATTGAGGGGACAGAGTTCAGAGTCACTTGCCAGTGACCGGTGGCCAGCAAGATGGATGAAAACAGCTGTCGCGTCTCTTCAGGTCGATGATGGTGTTTTGTCTCTTCGCTCACGAGGTCCAGGAGAGATCGACGATGACCAGCAGCCGGATTCGGAGGTTCTCATGACGTCTGCAGCTGATGACGGTGTCGGCACCCGGATTGGAGCCAACAAGCCTTGGGAACTGCAAGTCTCGTGTGGAGTGAAGATTGGCAATGGTGCAGACCAGCAAGGTCTGATGGACTGACCCAGCGAGTGTAAGTGAGGGCAGGCCTAGAGCAACGAGGTGAGCCCTTGAAGTTGATGTGGAAGTCTTCAGGTGAGTTACTAGCCAACGGGCAGGCAACCGCAAAGATGCCTTTGCAGGAAAAGTTTAACAACAGCCCACGGTCACTCGGGACGGGGTAGGCCGCTGATTTTTGGTACTAGACCTGCTAGGGACTTGCACAACAAATGGTCCAAAGCACAAGTTCGTAGCACGTAGTTTAGGGCTTGCACTTGAAATCAGTGCACGGTTCCCTGATATTGCTGTTCCTCGTCACTCGTGGGGTCCAGATGCCACAGCTTCGCTGGGGACTCAAAATGGCCGTCGAGAGGTCAGGAAATCCACTTCAGGGGACGCAGGGACTTCGGGCTCCGGCGGGAGCGGTAAAGTTTGCAACCGTTGTCGAAGAGTTTTGGTGCCTGCCAAGCAGGGGAGTCACTCCTTGACTCCAAGGGAGATTCTTCCGTCTTCCAGAGATAGTGGAACGTCGAAGGGCCAGGATTCTTCTTTGTAGAGTGTCGTCCAGGTGTAATCTGAATTGCATTGGCAATGTTTGGTATCTTATAGTGAAAAGATGGGAGGGACTAGCTCTATGAACACTCCTCTAGGAGGGTCAGGGTAGTGGGTGGTTACACCCACTTCCCTTTGTCCAGTTTCACGCCAGAGCAGGGGCAGGTAGCCCCTGAACTGGTTTGAGCTGGCATATGCACAGAGGAGCCTACTGCTCCCCCAGTGCAGGACTTCAAAGCACTCTAAGAGTGCACCCACCCAGCTCCAATACACTAAATCCTGTCTGGGAGGTGGTGACACCTCCCTGTGACAGGAAACCCTTTGTTGGGCTCCCTCCACTGCGAGTTTCGGTCAGCAGCAGGAGGGCAGCCCGGTGTCTGTGCTGGTGGCATCCATTTTGTGATAAAAAATAAACAAAGAAGGGGGTATCCTTAAATGAGAGAAGTTAAAAACCTTCTGTCTGTTAGAGAGTTCTTAGAGAAGTAAAAAGAGAAATATTTCTTTTTTATGAAACCCCTCACTCACCAACCTAGTTGGTGACGTGCTTCATCATCGGGGTCCACCCGAGCAGCCGAATACCACCCGGGTATTATCCAAATATTGATGGTCTACATGTTTCAACCTTTGAGTGTAGTCACAGGTTTTCGTCAGGACCTATAGACACACCGGGCGGTCAACACACACTAAGGTGCATCCAACCCTGGAGCGTCTGTGTGCCACCTACATATACATTGGCTCATAAGGGAGGCAGACGGTGCTGCGTTACTCAGCTCACCGACTGCCTGCCACAAACCTGCGGTGCAACATCCGGGCGCCTGGGGGAAGCACCGCAGGTTTGTGGCAGGCAGTCGGTGAGCTGAGTAACGCAGTCCCGTCTGCCTCCCTTATGAGCCCATGATACGATTCGAGTAAGAATCGCGAGTTCATCTGTACGCAGAGGACTCCCTGAACCCTTTTTACCACCTTCGCAAGTATTTGTAGGTGGCACACAGACGTTCCAGGGTTGGATGCACCTTAGTGTGTGTAGACCGCCCGGTGTGTCGATAGGTCCTGACGAAAACCTGTGACTACACTCAAAGGTTGAAACATGTAGACCATCAATATTTGGATAATACTTTAGGTCAAATCAAACCTACATTAGTATTACACCTCACCACTTTTTTGACCGTGACCCTGCTGCTCCATATTAAATTTATTAGGGAGTACAATAGGATTACTTTTAACTTTATTTCACTCACTCACACACGTCACTTACACGTACTGACATAATATCAAACCTGCTCCGCTGTAATCAGGCGTCGAAGCACACCCGGGTGGTATTCGACTGCTCGGGTGGACCCCGATGATGAAGCACGTCACCAACTAGGTTGGTGAGTGAGGGGTTTCATAAAAAAGAAATCATTTCTCATTTTACTTCTCTGAGAACTCTCTAACAGACAGAAGGTTTTTACCTTCTCTCATTTAAGGATACCCCCTTCTTTGTTTATTTTGTATACCTCAGGGGACTGGGAGTACCCCTTACAACTTAGTTGTGAAATCCCTATCTCTCTCTTTTGTTATATTGTATCCATTTTGTGATGCCAGGGCTCTAAAAGATTTCTACTGTGTAGTACAGTGGGTACATGTCGTCCCCTCTAGAAGGGTGGGATCCTACTCCCACATCAGTTACTGGTGTGGGGGTAGGATTCCAAGTTGTTTGACACCAAACACGACATGTTTTGATGCAGTCATTCCAAAGTTAGCATTTACCACGAGGTTATAATGCACTTAAGAGTATATGGTTTAACCGCATCCACAAACAGCAGTAGAGAATAGACTCTGCTAGCTGCAGAGGGGTCCTGCTCAGGCAGAAGCACCCCCTCACATAGTAAACCAAGCACCCTGCCCTCAGGATTGTTAGGGCCTGCTAGAGGGGTGACTGATAGGTTTATATGTGTGTGTATGGTGAGATATAGGAACCTATACCTCAGTGAGGAGTGCTAACACTACCTCACACAGGCTGCAGTAGCAGGCCTGTGGTGTCAGATTGTGAATGCTTCCCAGGGGTGGCATAATACATGCTGCAGCCCCTGGTAGGCCTGTGAAGTACCAATGCCCTAGATACCTAAGGTACCATATACTAGGGGCTCACAAGGCACCACAGTATCCAATCACTAGTGCATCTAATATGCACACAAAGTTGTTTAGAGAGATCAGTGAGACTGGGGCCCTGATTAGCAGGGACCCAGCCAGACTATAGCCAGAAACCAGTGTATACATCAGAAAAAAAGTGAGGGCAACATAAGTGCAGATCCTACTCTCCTACAACACCCCCTAGAGAACTTCTTGGCATATTGTTGAGGGCATGCTGTACCCCATATAGGTGTTTGACCCAACTACCGCCCAAACCTAATACTCTTGCTGTTAATGACTGCGTTAAGTTCCGGTTTTTCCTCTCCACAACCAAATTTCCCTTGGGATGGTATGTAGAGGAGTACCACAATGCTACATCCAAACCTTCCATGGCTTCCTTGTAAGCCCTAGAGCTAAACGCGGGTCCACGGTCATAATGTACTGTGCCAACTGCATATGTCCCTATAAAGACTCGCAAATCCTTTTTAACAGTTCCAGCGTCAGCCGATCGCTGAGGCCATACCCATAGAAATCTTGAGCATGACTCCACTGCTACCAAGATATACTTGTAAGCCTCATCTGAATGTAGGGGGGGGCAGTGGTCCAGATAGACTCACGCTAGTGGTCTGTCTGATATTAGTAAAGCTGTCTGAGCTGGACGTGCTACGGTGGAACCCTTCATCTGCTGGCAGATGTTGCATTTTATGCGACAAAATTCTTCGTCTGTTTTGTTAAACCAGGCCACCAATAGCGTTGTTTCAATAATGAAACTGTCGCTGTTATTCCTGTGTGTGCAGAACCTAGACCCTCATGTGCAGCTAGTGTTAAACCTAATCTGCGATCCATGTTTGGTATTACTCTATCCCCCTCTCCAGCAATCTGAGCATACGGATTATTGTTTGCATCTAACTTGTAGGAGTATTTGAGTGTAAAACCTTTTGGTACAGCTTTGCTGTTCTTGCATGAAGAAATGACAGTTACTATTACCTGTCCATCTATTCTCGTTTGTGAATGAGTCATTGCAGCTATGGAAGCAGTACAAACTGCCCCCTTTGTGGCTTCATCAGGCAATGAATTCCCTACAGCTTGAACGCCATCACATTGATGACTCAGCGTGTGTATCACGTGCGCTCTTGGTAGTTTGTTTTTCAACTCAGCTGCCTGTTCCCAAAGCATTTTATGCTTTTTTGTGCCACCTTCTGAGTCCTTAAACCCATTTTGTCTTCAGTAGTGAAGATATTCATTATATGACTGGACACAGTAAAAAGAATCAACACTATAAGTGTGGGGAATTCTCGATCCGTATTTATTAGTGCCAGTAATAGGGCTTTTAATTCTGCTAGCTAAGCCGTGCAGTCTCCTATAGACTGTGTTTTTTTTATCACTGGGATGGAACTTGCCTTCCCGCATATGACCTCTTACAGTCACGCAAGCCGTGCTGTATTGATGTTTACTTCCTATGACCGTCTGAGCAGATCCTTCATTGTAAATTATGTATTCATACTGATCTAGAGGCATTATTTCATTTGGGAGAGGTTATTCTTATTCATATTGCAGGGATGTTTGTGTTTTTAGCCTTGGGTCATATCTGTATTCTACATCTGTTGCAGTGAGAGAATTAGCCCTTTGTATCCATCTTGGATGTAAGGCTTTAGCATTTGGAATGCTTGCCTTTGTAGCAGCCTCTAAGGCTGGTACCAGAGTAACGACAATTATTTGTTTCCCTTGAGCTAGTGCTCTTTCTCAAACTACAGCAGTCTGCACTGCTGTCTGTATTTTGTCTGTGGAAGCAAAGCGCATTTCTGCATTTGTATACAAATGTGATTTCCAAGCTATGGGTACTGTTTTGCCTTCATTGAAGGTTAGGTAAGTGTACCCAGATTGACCCGCTATAACGCGGATCACCAGATTGTGTAGGTTTACGCCTGTCCGCAAGTGTTTTGAAGCTATCATCTCAGCTTGTAAGGAACGTAGGATGTTTGTGTGTTCCTGTGTCCAATGCCTACCTGAGAAATCAGGTCTCATTAAGTCATAGAAAGGTTTTACTCTTTCTGCGTAATCCAAAGTGTATTTTCTACCAAAGTTTAAAAATCCCAATATGGATTGTACATTTTTCAGTGTTTTAGAAGGTTGGAGCAGCGCGCACCTTCCTAAAAAGTCAGCTGTCAGGCTTTTTCCTTCACTTGAAAGCTCATATCCCAAAAATAGGACACTGAGGTGGGCTATTTTTGAATTTTTAAAGTTGATTTTGCAGCCCTCAGAGGCAAATCCCAAAGTTATGGTGTTCACCCTGGTCAAGTGATCCTGCAAATCATCATCCGTCAGATAAATATCATCTACATAGGACAATGCCTCTTCATCCAAATTTTGAAGTAATTCTGTTACCCTAGCTCTGAACAATCCGGGGCTATTCTTACACCCTTGGGGGAGTCGACAAAATTGACGCTGTGAACCTAGCGCGGAAAATGCTTAGATACCTGCTTTCAGGCGCTATATTTTGGCAGAAGAATCCATTTGCGATATCTAGTGTTTTGTATTTTTTCCGCACAATGTTATTCATTAATGCGGCACTATGTGCATTCTATACATCAAATGTTTTAGTGCATGTGTTCAGATGTCGGTAGTCTAAAACTAGGCAGTATGAATTGTCAGGTTTCATTACGGGAAACAAAGGATTATTCATTGCAGAGGTGCAAGGTTCTATCACACCCTGGTATTCAAGTTGATCTATGATCTCCCTGAAAGTGTTTTTGCTTCTTCTTTTATTGGGTTCTGTCTTTGGGGAGATGGACTAGTTTTTTCTGGGATTAGATGGTGTGGTGACTCAGCATACCACCCAACAAAGATTGCCATAAAGTGCTGGATCAAGGGCTACCACCCACTCCCGTGTGTATTTATATTTTAAGTAAATTGGAACGTGGTCAGAAAAGCTGGTAAAATTACTGTTTCTCCCTTTGGGCAATCCATAGCAATTGCAGGCGGCCAATCTTGTTCAGCTAAAAGTATGTCAGCCAAAAGTCACGTTCTCCCAAAAGAGACCTTTAACTTTTATGGGTTTGTCCCCCTCCATTTAGAGTTTTATCTCATTTAACCTATGTGGGACACTTACCCTTGTATCAGGTGTTTCCACCGTGATGTGCTCATTCAACTCCGCTGTCACCAGAAATGCCATCAGGTTCTGGCAAGCTATTGTTACTTATGCTGCGCTGTCTATCATCGTCAGAGCCCATTCCTCGTTCAGAAGTTGAGTCCTCAGAATTCTGGGCATGTCTAACTTGGAGACCTACTAGTTTCTTCTTTTTAAATTGAGGTTTAGCTTGTGGCTTGTCTTCTTTTTTGGAAGGATAGCATGAAGGGAGTTGCGTGTCTCTGGACTTCGTATGCTCTTCTTGTCTGTGTTATGACCGTCCTTCTCTCTCTCTCGTAGTTTCTTGATGAACCCTGAAAGGAACAGGAGGAAAGTGTATCAGTATCCTGATACGTGTCAAGTTTTTTGATGTTATCCATATTTCTAAGGTTGTTTTTTCTTTCAGAGGGCTCCTGTTGAGGAGACCCACTCCTGGATTGAGATCTATTTTCGTTATTCTTTTTTCTTTTATTGTTATTATCCCATTTCGTCTTAGAAGAATCAGGTGCTTATTTTGTGTTATCCTTCTCAGGACCACCCATGAGTTGAGGTTTTGTTGCTCTAGCTCCCAAACTATCTCTACCTAATTCAGCATAGGTGCTTGTGATAATTTTAGGTAATTCACGTTTCTGTTGTAAAGGAGTAAAATCCCTTAGGCATTGGCATATTGCCACTGCTGCTGCCTCCCGTTTTATATTTGCTAATATAGCTGATGCCTGGGCAAAATTACCTAGAAATGTAATCCCTAAATTCTAGGCAGGTTCTGCTCCATACTTAGTTTGTATTTGTCTTAATACGTTTGGTACTACTGCTAAGGACGGGACACCATGCAAGCAGATTTTTAGCATTCTGCGTTTTTCTTGAGGTATTGTGTGTGGAAATACTGCCTCTAGATGTGTTATTTTCTGAGCTATCCAGAATGGTATTTGTTCGCATTTAATGGGCATTCTACCCATAACTGCGTATAGCGTTTGTGGAGTAATTTTAGTTTTTGAACTCTGAACCTGATTTGTTTGTGTTGCTCTTGTTGGCCTTAGTGTGAGTATTCTCATCACGAATTGTATCAGGTTTCTGTAAAGTTTTATTATTTCTTTGTGAAGTGTACTTAAGTCTGCTACTGGCATTGTGTCAATGTCTGGATGCGGTGTGTAAGCCGCAAGGACAGGCCTAGTCTCACTTTGTTTCTTGTAAGGGGCAGGGTGCCTTTAAACCACTTTATGTGCTCCTGGTAGGTGAGCGAAACTTCACTGTCCTCATACTGACTGTATTCATCTGGTGGTTCATCCTCAGTGTAAGAATGTAATGTATTTGTTTGTGCATCTGCTTGTGGGAATTTAACCCATGACTATAATATCTCTGTTCTATATGACTCATGAGCCTCAATCACAAATGTTACTGTCCCACCCCTAGCTGTGACTCCATAGTCCGTTAGCTTTTGAGTAAGGGCATTTCCGACATTTTCTGAAATATTAATTTCCCCTAGAAAAATGTGCTGTGCTAGCACAGAGGCGTCTTCTGTCTTCTGTCATTGTTGAAAAAAAAATTCAAGGAAGAGTTTCAAGGAAACTGAGATAAGGTTTTATGCACAACAGGAACTGTTTGTCCTTCAAGCTTGATAAACCTACAGCCAATAAATAGGAATTCCCTTCCCACTCCAGACGTCTCTGAGTAGGGGTCTCTGAGAATAGCATGACTGAACGACTCAGATTTGACTGATAAATAAGTACCAAATCAACGTTGGCGGCGCCATGTCATGCAGTTCCTATAAACCTATATAAAATCTACGCGTTTAGACAACATATACTGTAGGATTGGAGTTAGACTGATTCTGGACACCCCTACCCGATATGTCAGCCTGTATACCAGCTAGCTCACAGTGCCACTAGAAACTCTTCTTACCAAGGAGAGAATAGTTCTTGGCAAACATCGAACATGACACCACTGATCCCTCAGAATAATGGAAAGAGTGCCACTTTTGGCTCAGTCACTCGTGCTCACTTTGTCTCTGAGAGATACACAGAATAAACAGTGGGGATATTTCTTAACAGCATCATTCTAGTGTAAAATAGGTGTGCTGCAACAATCATTAGACAGTAACAGATATAATTGATAATAAGCACTAACAGAGTAAAAGGATGGTAGATTTCTACTATTGTGCTAAAACAATAAATACAGGCAACTATATAAAATACATGACAGTAAAAATGCATACTCCTACGATGCGTCCCTAACTAGATGTACCTGAATGTACCTAGCATGTATGTGGGTGTAAAGCCAAGAATCCCTCTAGGATAAAGTCAACCCCATTACCTGAAGTGAGAGACTGTGGGACCCCGGCTTGGTTTAGAGATGGACACCCCGTGAGGGATGTCAGATTACTGCGAGCTGGAGTGTCTACGTACAGGAGCCTCAGCATCTCGCATCAGTGTGTCGGTATGGAAGTCCTTTTCTCCTCTGACTATCTCAGCAAGATATGATGTATATACACCAAAAGTGGTACCCCCTGGGGATATACCTTACTGTGTCGTGTAGGACTGGGATGATGGAAGGAATGACCCTTATACATAGTTATTATGCAGGAGATGGTAGGCCTGCTGTCCAGCTGCGATTCCAAGAGTCCTCATGCATAATGATTGAGGCTTAAGCTTTTCAGAGAAAACCCCATGTCATCTTTGGACATTACCGCAACTAGGTAAAAGGTCAGTACTAAGAAACGTTATGTAGTGCAATCGTAGGGAGAATATAGGTGGTTAGGTGACTACCTGAGCCTATATTAGAATACCTATATGGAACATAACACAAAATTATGTCACTTGCTCTCATATATGCCCAAATATTAAAAAAGAAACAACCACCGCATCTATGTTTCATAGATTTTACGTCTGCCTTTGATTTTGTTCAACGTAACATCTTGTGGGACAGATTAGCATGATGGGATATTCCACCTCATCTCCTGTGAGCAAGACAGTTACTATACCCTAATACCTGGCTTAGAATCAAATAGGAATTAGTACCTGCCAGTCAAGGAAAATTGCCACACAGCAGGGATTGAAACGGGTGTGTTCTTCCACCAAACTTATTCAGCCTATTCCTGGCTGACACTGACCTTGGCATTATATGCAGTAAATTGCTTCTTAATTAGCCAGAAAAAACAAGGTCATTGATATTAATAAGAAAATAAAGGGAATCTATAACTTGTGTATGCATTGCTATCCATTGGAAAGTGTAAACGATTACAAATATCTCTGAGTATTATTCGATGCAAAAGGGTTCTTTCAACATCATAAACAAGAGCTATTGCGTTAACAAAGGCTTTCCACAGCTCATACATAACATGGAGAGGTCCTATTCTGGCAGTGGCACCTTTGCCAAAGATAATCTCAGCTAAACTCCTGCCAACCTTTACATATGGTAGTGAAGCCATCTGTGGACGATGTGCGGTCCTACTAGACGCAGTCATTTCAAAAACTTAGATATGTGTGGAGTTTGGGCTAACCAAACAATTTCAAGAAAAGAGGCCTACACCAAATGCTGTTACAGGCTGAAGATGTCAATTGACAACTCTTTAAATAAAGCCTTATGGACAGAAATAGTAAACGCCCAGGCACACCGGCAAAGCTTTGTTTAAACTCTGCTATACAAGCTCTTGCGACACAACCACTTTGGTACCTAAGAGCGTCCAAATCTGCCTTAAATAAAATCCATCAACGGCATAATGAATAAGTCTGTTGTTTAAGACAGGGGAGCTCTATCAAACAGATCGCATGCCTGGGTGATATTAATTCATTATAACACTCTCAAACCGCAACAATATTTTGAGTCTAGATTCTCCGTGTTCTTAAAACAAAAATTACGATTTATCATTTTGGACACTTATTCCACCTATGCACAAGCTGCCATGGCTTCGTAAAATGGAATCAACTACCTGCCTTTTATGTAGGTCAGCCAAAGAGGACCTTGTTCATCTACTGTGCACCTGCCCTAAACGTTTAGAAGACACGAGAGAGCTCCTGAGAGTGCCTTTTAACAGATGTGGCATTCGCTCATGCAGACAAGCAATCCTTGCCTGTATTAACCCAGTGGACACCATCCTGAACTGTTAGTTTACAAAATTCTTATTAATGTTGACCTTAAATAAAGAGACTCTAACGTTTTACTGTTAAGAACAAAGAGGCCATGCGTGACTGTTATTTTTGGCTCAGTTGATAAAACTGATATATACCTGTTATTTTTGGCTCAGTTGATAAAACTGATATATACCACAGGGGATACGGACGCACCCCACGCCTCCCTAGCTCTCTCATTGTTCTTTACATATGTTATTTTTGGCTGTCACACAATTCTTTTACACCACAAGTGTTTTTTTTATACATTTTTGAGGTTTTAGAAATCTTGTATGAAATGCTTTTTAATTAATTATGCATTCTAAAAATGTATTTGATTTGATTTGAACCTAATCTGTTGACAAACCCCACTTGGAGGCGAAGTTGATAGTAAACAATCAACACCCAAAGGCCATGAACTTGACGCAGAGGTCAACAAGCTATGAGTGGTCGATCTTTGAAAGACTGGATGACGCCCTGGACACAAAGCAAAAGAAAACTCTTTATTTACCTGGTTACTGGCAAGATGCTTGCCAGACCTCCGGCTCTATGACTCCTCCCCATTCCAAAGAAGAGTCACCTTGCATTTGAGGAAGACTCCGTCTCTTCTTCCTTTTATACCATCAAGCCCTAAGAGCGTTAGACGTGTCTTTTGCCACTACATTCATTCCACCATTACTCTCCACACCTCCTCTACTACACCTCCTTTGCCTCCACACTTCTCACCACACAGCACAATAGGCAGTCCTTTAATACCATTAGGATCCATATTGGGAGCTTTTTAGGTCTCAGGAGGGAGATGATACTTGGGAGGATTATGTAGTTGACCCAAAGAATGAGCCATACCTCGAGCCATGTCCTGCTACACCGTCTCCATCAAATGATACCACTGCAATTCATGCAATAATATAGCGGGCTACTCTAGCCACTTGGTCAAGCTCCGTACTGTAGAGGATGAGGATGACTCCTCCTAGGAGCGTTGTCCAAAAATCGAGCGGTCAGTTATCTTCCCATGCTAAAGGGCATATTTAAAATCTACAAGTGACACCTTTAAGGACTCAGTTAATATATACTCACTGGAAAAAATAAAGGTTAAAGTAACGTTATAGTTAGAGGTCATAGAAAGATCAGTGTATGTTTAAAAAAAACATTGTTTTGTTCAGTGAATTTCAAAAAGGTTAAAGTAACGTTATAGTTAAGTGAATTTGTCAGTGTCAATATTAACGTGCTGAACTAAAAAGAAATCACGTGCTAACTATAACTTGTACCCCCACCATGTACTGCTTATGACCTACCACATGACATCACTCATTACATGTTCTATGACATCACTGATAACATCTCAAATGACACCCGTCTATCTGTTCTGTACCCCGTTTCTTTTCCCCTAATTGTGCCCCAGTGACCGTTTTCTCTGTTCTGTACCCTGATTTTAGTCCCCTGCTTGTACCCCAGTGACCCGTTCTCTACATTCTGTACCCCGCCCCCCCTCCCCCTGGTCCACCTCCCGCCGCTGCAGCCTGCGACCACGCCCCCCGCTGCCCCATTCGCCACCCCGCTCCCGCCTCCCAGCTGCTCCTCCCTCCCACTCCCACCTATATGGAGGCCACGCAGCAGGCGCACAGCAGGCGCACAGCGGGCGCGCGCAGCAGCCTCGCCGCTGGCGCGCCGAAGGCGCGCCTAAGGCAAGCCCGTCTGCGCCTGTCCACGGCCGGCCAGCGCCCAGCGCCAGGACCCCTGGCCCCCGCCGACGCCAGCCCACACAACGGACCTACGACGCCGCCACCCTCAACGCACTCAAACCCGGCCGGAACCCCGCCTGCTACCAAGCCACCCCGAAACGCACCCACGGATCCTTCACCTGCCAAGCCTGCAACTTCACCTGCCTCCGGCCCTGCACCACACCTAGAAGGCCAGACACCAGCAACAACCACCTCAAGTGCATCCAGCTCAACACCCGCTCCGTCCACAAACATGCAGTCGAACTCTGGAACCTGCTCGACACAACATCACCAGACGTCGCCTTCCTCACGGAAACCTGGATGAACACCTCAGCCCCCGACATCGCCATAGCAATCCCGGACGGATACAAGATCACCCGGAGAGATCGCGTCAACCAGACCGGAGGAGGCATCGCCATCGTCCACAGGAACACCATCCGCATCGCGACCAACTCCGACAACACCCTCACTGCCGCCGAGCACCTTCACTTCCAGATACACACGACCCCAAGACCACCCTCAGAGGCACTCTCATCTACAGACCCCCGGGACTGCGCACACAATTCAACGAAGCCATCGCAGACTTCATCAGCCCGCACGCCCTCACCTCCTCTGACTACATCCTCCTGGGAGACCTCAACTTCCACCTGGAGAACAACAATGACAGCAACACCCTGCTGGACAACCTCGCCAACCTCGGACTCAAGCAACTGGTGAACACCCCCACCCACCACGCCGGCCACACGCTTGACCCCGTCTTCTCCTCCAGCAAACACACCTCCTTCAGCCACTCGACCAGACTTCACTGGACTGATCACAGCTGCGTCCACTTCAGCTTCAGAAAAACCACGACCCACCACCACCCGCAACAGGTCCCCCGCAGGAGCTGGAACAAGATCACCACCGACCAGCCCACCACATCCCTCAGCCAGAACCCCCCCACCAGCGCAACGGACCCCAACGAAGCAGCCCGCAACTTCACACAATGGCTCACCAACTGCGCCGACGACCTCGCACCTCTGAAGAACCCACCCAGTAGACCCGGCAGCAAGAAAGCCTCATGGTTCACCAACAAACTTAAAACATCCAAGAAAAACTGCCGCACCCTAAAGAAAACATGGCGCCACGACCAGACTACAGAAAACATGACAGCCCTCAAGAACGCCACCCGCACACACCACCAGCTGATCCGCACCACCAAAAGAACAACATTCAAAGAACGACTGGACAACAACACCCACAACAGCAAGGAACTCTTCAGCATCGTCAAAGAGCTCTCCAACCCCAGCGCCGGAAACAACGACATCACACCCTCGCAGGACCTCTGCGACTCACTCGCCTCATTCTTCCATCGCAAGATCGCTGACATACACAACAGCTTCAGCGCACAGACCACGCACCCATCCACCGAACCAACACCCCCTACCATCACCCTCTGCAACTGGACCCTGGTCAGCACCGAAGACACCACCCGCACAATGAACACCATCCACTCCGGATCCCCTACCGACCCCTGCCCTCACCACGTCTTCAACAAGGCCGACTCCATCATCGCACCCCAACTCCGGGACATCATCAATATCTCCTTCACCACTGCCACCTTCCCGGAGAGCTGGAAGCATGCTGAGCTCAGCGCCCTCCTGAAGAAACCGACAGCAGACCCCACCGACCTCAAGAACTTCCGCCCCATCTCGCTCCTCCCTTTTCCTGCCAAAGTCATCGAGAAGACCGTCAACAAACAGCTCGCCGCCTTCCTCGAGATGAACGGATCCCTCGACCCCTCACAGTCCGGCTTCCGAGCCAACCACAGCACCGAGACCGCCCTCATCGCAGCCACCGACGACATCAGATCCCTGCTCGACAACAGGGAAACAGCCGCCCTCATCCTCCTGGACCTCTCGGCAGCGTTCGACACAGTTTGCCACCGCACACTAATACAGCGCCTCAGCAACACCGGAATCCAAGAGAAGGCACTGGAGTGGACCATCTTGTTCCTCGCCGGAAGGACCCAGAGAGTCCGCCTCCCCCCGTTCTGCTCCGCGGCCACCGAAGTCACCTGCAGCGTACCCCAAGGATCCTCGCTCAGCCCCACCCTCTTCAACATCTACATGAGCCCCCTCGTGGCAATCGCACGCCAACACAACCTTAACATCATCTCCTACACTGACGACACCTAGCTGATCCTCTCCCTCACCAACAACCCCGCCAACGCCAGAGCCAACCTACACGAAGGAATGAAAGACGTTGCCGAGTGGATGAAGAACAGCCGCCTGAAACTGAACGCAGACAAGACGGAAGTCCTCATCCTGGGACCGTCCCCCTCCGCCTGGGATGACTCCTGGTGGCCCCCGGCCCTGGGCACCGCCCCCAAGCCAACGGACCACGCACGTAACCTGGGCTTCATCCTGGACTCCTACCTCTCGATGACCAAACAAGTCAACGCTGTCTCCTCATCCTGCTTCAACACCCTGCGCATGCTCCGAAAGATCTTTCGATGGATCCCCATCGAAACCAGGAAAACAGTCACCCAGGCACTCGTCACCAGCCGACTGGACTACGGAAACACCCTCTATGCGGGAACCACAGCCAAACTCCAGAGAAGACTCCAGCGCATACAGAACGCCTCCGCACGACTCGTCCTGGACATCCCTCGCCGCAACCACATCTCCGCCCACCTGAGAGACCTGCACTGGCTGCCTGTCAGCAAGAGGATCACGTTCAGACTCCTCACCCACGCACACAAGGCTCTCCACGACCTGGGCCCCAAGTACCTCAATGACCGCCTCACTTTCTACACGCCCACTCGCCAGCTGCTTTCGACCAGCCTCGCCCTCGCCACCGTTCCACGCATCCGCAGAGCCACCGCCGGAGAAAGATCCTTCTCCTACCTGGCAGCCAAGACATGGAACTCCCTCCCCATCCACCTCCGGAGGACCCAGGACCATCTCTCCTTCAGGAAGCAACTCAAGACATGGCTTTTCGAGAAGTAACAGACCCCCCCCTCCCCGCAGCGCCTTGAGACCCTCGCGGGTGAGCAGCACGCTATATAAATTCCTTGATTGATTGATTGATTGATTGAATTGATTACATCACTGATGACATCATCCAATTAATGTGAATTTTTTTTTACAGTTTACAAAGTGGAAAGTAACTCCCTAATTACTTTTCTATGTCATTTTGAACAGCTTGGGTGCAGCTAATGGGTATAAGTGTTTACAAAATGTGTGTACTCCCAATGCACCATAGATGTGTAGAGGTATTTAACACGTTATAATTGTTTGCATTCAAGAGGAACACTGTGTGCAAGTGACAGTTGACTTGCATTCATTTGCTCCACCCAACGTTTTGGTTCTGCAGAAAAGTTTCCAACAGGAGAAAAATACTATGTATTGGATACTAACTTTTGTAAGCAGTCTTGAGTTTTTAGGTTTAAATCTTTTTATTATTATTATTGAATAATGCAAGAGACAAACGACCAGGAACGAGCCACATAGGGCCCACCGGGTCTGCTAGGAGATGCATTGAAAATATGAAAACGACACATACCAAATACCTTCCCACCCGCCACCCAAGAGAAAGAAAGGAAAGAAAGAAAGGGAAGACTGACCTAAGAGGAGCCACCCCCCGCTCCCCGATCCATTATTTCAGAACATCGCCACATGGAGCATATTGTCGTGCATGGGGCTACTATAAACTATGTGGTGGGGTCCAGTGCGGTGAGGTACAAGAGACGCAGATATTTCGGACAGTAGAGCTCTCTGAATTCTAGGGCCAACAAGGTGAGGAACAGCTGCCAAAGATCGCCAAAGGAAGAGCCCTTCCCAGCCAGGGTAAGAGAAATCTTTTCCGTGCCTAGTACGTGCCACAATTGCTGGTACCACCCACTGTGTGCAGTGATGCGAGGGGTCCTCTAGTGTATCAATATGTTTTGAATGTCTGTGCCTAGGGCTATAGCTACCTGTTTTCCCCATCTAGATTTCAGGGGGTAAGTGAGCGGGCTTGGCACCCCCAACAAGACATACGCAGGGAGTCTATGGAGTTCTGTGTCTAGGTGTTTGTCGACCTCGTCAAGGACGTGCGTCTAGTAAGTCTGTAGATGTTCGCAGTCCCATAAAAGGTGAATCAGAGTGCCCCTCTTTCCACACCCTCTCCAGCAGTCAGGACTCTGTGTGGCATCTACTTGGTGTAAGATTCTGTCCCAGGTCTCTCTCCCAGCGTGCGTGTCCAGCATGATAGGTATGGGTGTATCTGGATAGGAGTAGTTTGTAGAAGTCCAAGATTAACTTTTTGTCTGAGGACCGCGTGATGAGCCATCGTTCATACTGGGTGAGAAGTCTAGTCACTTGAGTTCGGTTATCAGGATGCATTGCCCAATGACGTACCTGTAAGTAGTGCAGTCTCTCAGATTCAGGAAGGCCATAATCGGCCCTGAGTCGCGAGAAGGGGATAATATTGCCATTGTCAAATAGTTGGCATAAGGCTCGGAAGCCAGCTTCTCTCCACAGCGGGAAGGTCAACCTGGGGATAAAGTCTGGATTATCAAAAAGGAAAGTGAGCAGGAAAGAAAAGGTCGTCAGGGCATGTCGTGTGTTGTCCGGTCCCAGACGTTAAGGGTTGTGAGCGTCACTTGTGAGATATATGGATTGGGTGGGTGATGATGTTTCGGAAGAAAGGGAATTTTCATAAGAGACGTACCGGCTACTGCTCGCTCTTGGAAGAGCCAATGTTTCTCGGATTCGGCTCGGCTCCATTCGACCAAGTATCAGAGCTGCGTAGCGTAGTAGTAGAGCATGAGGTCAGGGATTCTGAGGCCTCCTTCATGAGGTGGGAGGAAGCTCAATAGCCATTTCATTTTCGGCTTACGCCCTTGCCAGATGAAGAGGGAGAGGTCTGACTGCACCTTTTATATCCAGCCCATAGAGGGTGGTAGGGGGAGCGTTTGAAAAAGGTACAATATTTTGGCGATGATCGTCATTGTAATGGCCGCGACACGGCCTAGCCACGAGATTGGGTAATGTTTCCAGCGCTGTAGTGCTGAGCGAATGCGCATTTGGAGGAGAGAGTAATTGGCTTTCCTCATGGCTTGCAAGGTAGGGGCTTTTTGTATGCCCAGATAGGGGATCGTCTCATCAGACCATTGCAGTGGATGTCATGCCTGGAGGTCTGCCTGTACTTGTGGTGGCAAGGATAGATTCAGCCCCGTTGATTTCATCAGATTGACCTTGAAGCCGGACGCTCTCGCGAAGGAGTCTAGTTCCTCCAATAAGGTCCCCAAGGCGGCCGAAGGGTTTGTGAGAGTGACTAGGACTTCGTCTGCGTATAGACTTATAGTGTGCATGTCCCCGCCGAAGTGCATACCTGTGATGTGGAGATGGTCCCTGACCCTCTGCGCCATAGTTTCCATGTAGAGAGCAAAAAGCAAGGGTGACAGAGGGCACCCCTGCCTCGTGCCCCTATGGATAGGGAATGGCCTGGATATGTGACCACTGACTCGTACTGTGGCTGTAGGGAAGTGGTAACAGTTAAAGATGTGCGTCTGCATTTTGTCTCCAATACCAACGTGTATCAGTGCCTGCTTGAGATAGGGCCAATGGACCCGATCGAAGGCCTTCTCTGCGTCTATGGTTAGGAGCATGTAAGCACCAGGGATGTGGGTGGCCTTTTCTATAAGATGTGACACTCGTTTGGTGTTATCGCTTGTCTGCCTCTGTGGAATGAATACAGCCTGGGCAGGGTCCACGAGCTCCTGCATGTAAGGGCCAAGGCGCGCAGCCAGTATCCCTGTGTACAACTTCAGGTCAATATATAAGAGCAAAATGGGTTGATACGACCCGCAGATCAACCTGTCTTTCCCTGGCTTGGGAATAACTGCGATTGCCGCTTCCAACATGGAGGAGGGAATTGTCCCTGCTGCCGTGACAGAATTAAAGGGCCGGGTGAGTAAGGGAGTGAGCGTGGAGCAGAAACAAAACAAAAAGATACACAACAGCTGACCAAGGTCAAGCACTTCAATTCCAATAGTTGCATAAATCAAAAGGCAAGTGCAACAACTCCCCGCATCCGCTGTGGAGAGATGCCAATCAATAAGTCAGTTCAAAAAGAAATGGAAGGTGCACTCTGATAGGAGTCAAACAGGCAACGCACTTGTAATCCAAATAACTTCTTATTCACAGTAGTATTGCTAAAAACGGCACACAGCCAACGCGTTTCGTTTCCCAGTGCCACGGGAACTTCGTCAGGGCTTACTAAAGATATCAAAATAATTTCTAAAAGAGCATAAGATTCAAATCCAACACGTGAGATGATTTCAGATATTACGGGAACAATGAGATCTCACTGTCGGTATCTCATCAGCAATAGAGACAATCGGACAGCATGATAACTGTAGACCGCAGTCTACAGTTATCATGCTGTCCGATTGTTCCCGTTTACTACTATTTATGTCAAAACTACAGCTCTTGCACTGGTGATTTAGTTTGTATCTCACTCTCCCTTTATTAAGGGATTCCGTTAGGTTTCATATATACCTGCTTCGTTTGACCATTAGGAACCCTTACTTGATATAAGTTGACCATTCCTCATTTTCGGCCTACCCTTCAGAATTGCATGGACATTTAAATTTGAAGCATCCGCAGTAATATCAGAGTGCATCTTCCATTTCTTTTTGAAGTGAGCGTGGAGCAGAACTGTTTGTTAAAGGCCACGGTGTAGCCATCGGGGACCAGTGATTGCCCAGCTTCAGGCGGGCGATAGCGGATATAACTTCCTCAGGCCTGATTTCCCTCTCTATGTGAGCAACCTGTTCCGGCGTGAGGACTGGCAGGCGAGCCTGGGCGAGATAAGCATCAATGTCCGTCCTCTCCAAGGGCTGCTCATCATAAAGCTGTGCATAGAAATTGCGGAAAGCGATAGCTGCGTCGTCTGAGTGCAGTGTTCCTGTGAGGTCCCTGAACTCCCGAACCCCTCCCCGTTGTCGAGCCTTCTGAAGCTTGTGTGCGAGCAGTCATCCACATTTGTCCCCCCAACATAAAAGAAGTGTCGCAGGCGCATCACGGCGTATTGCGCCCTGTCCCTATCGAGAGCTGCCAATTGTGTCCGAGCAGCGGTCAACTGTCCCCACACACGTGGGGCCCCGGTGCGTTGGTGCATCTGTTCGAATTCGTGGACTTTTCGTGTCAGTTCTTCCCATTTCCTCCGACGTTCCGCATTGTCAGCGGAGGAATATGGCTATTATTTCTCCACGAATTACTTCCTTGAGGGTCTCCCACTGGGTGGAAATGGCCGTGTCATGGTTATCGTCATGCGATAGATAATTATCGGGAGCTCGCGGTATCTGAGCGACAGTGTCTGGCTGATGTAGTAGAGTGTCCTGAAGCCGCCAGTGTCTGGTCGGCGGCTGTGTTTGTGGAAGAGCTAAAGTGGCTAGCACTGGGGCATGGTCAGACAGAGTCGCCACCAGTATGTCAGTCGAAAGTACGGCGTCCTGAAGAGTCTCGGAACCTAAAAAATAATCTAGTCTAGCGTATGTTTTGTGCACGTTGGAGTAATATGAAAATTCCAGTGACTGAGGGTGTTGGTGTCTCCACAGGTCCGTGAGGCCAAGGTCCTGCAATCTAGTACGTCCTGCTTGGGAGAGAGCGCCTACCTGGCTAGTGCGCTGCGCCGATCGGTCCATGTCATTGTCAAACACCAGGTGAAGGTCCCCCCTATCAAAATGTGTCGGTCTTGAGTGGCCGTCGCCTCAGTGAGAGCCTTGTGTAGGAATCGTTCTTGACTGTCAATGGGTGCGTAGATAGACGCCACTGTCAACGTGTGCCCCCCTATGGAAAATTGGTACGTAAGAAGTCTGCCCTTGATCTCAACTCCCTTTTGTACCACCCTCCCCTGAAAGCCCTTCGAAACCAGTATACCCACCCCTGCTGTCTTGGTCGTTCTAGAAGAAAAGAACTGTGTTGGGAAGGCGCGGGACCGGAGTCTGTGACAATCCTTGGGAAGTAAGTGTGTCTCTTGCAGAAGGCAGATGTCCGCCCCCGTGCTGTTCAAGTATGAGAGGAGTGCCCTCCGTTTGACGGGATTATTAAGCCCTCTCACACTGAGAGTGAGTTTCTTAACTGGGGATAATGGCATCTAGACCTCGGAGGGGGGGCAACGCCAAACTAAGGCCCTTGCAAAGCAAGTACCCTGATAGGACCGATAAAGAACTCCATGTTGGTCGATGTAGGGACAGAAAAGTAATGACACTCTGGACCAGGGGTACCCTTGGAATAGGAAAGAAGGGAAAGAAGCGAGGGAGATAAGAGGCAAGAGAAAGACCCAAAATTCTTAAGACAAAAAAGAATCTGAAATATGGTCAAAGTCCGTCATCCGGGGATGAGCAGGCAATGGGTCCGTTGGGTGGTTGTGTGGCTTGTAGCAACCCTGCTCCCCCACCCTCAAAACTTTAAAGGAAGGATACTGCATAATGGCCAGGTACAGTCACTCAGTAGACACCTTTGCCTGGACTTCTGGCATGGCCGCAAGAGCGGCCAATTGTTCCTTCTTGACCTCTGTGGGGTCCGGACGCTGGGTGCGGCGTCGACTTCTCTGCTGTTGCCATTGCGGTCTGCCATCGCTGGGCCCGGGGTCCGAGCGCTCTCCTTCATCTGTGTCCTCTGGGAGGGTGATCCCCAGTAGTTTGCTCGCTTCAGACAGGGAGCTAAGTTGGTACAATTTGCCATCGTGTCGGAAGACCAGGCGGAACGGGTGGACCCAGGAGTAGATGATATTGCATTAACGGAGGGCCTCGGTGATGGGCCGAAAGTTCTTACGTTTCTGGAGCATGATTGTGGCGAGATCCTGGTAAAGGGTGGGTGTCTGGTTGCGGAAGGAGATCTGCTGGAGCGAACAGGCTTTACGTAGGATTTCTTCCTTGGTGTGGAAGCCCTGGACACAGACCAGGATGTCAGCTGGTGGCGCCGTCGCTGCTCTGGGTGGCCCACCCTGTATGCACGGTCTAGTTTCAGTTCAGCGTCCAGTGGGTTGCCCAGGATATGATTAAAGAGCTCTCATACATAGGTGAAAATATCACCCGCTTCCTCGTTGGTACCACCCCTTGGACCCTAATGGTGTGGCAGCGGGAGCGATTCTCGAGGTGCTCCAGATGGGACTGCACATCAACCAGTTGCTCATGTATCCGGATCACCTCTTGCTGCATGGCCACCAGCTCTGTATCTCGGGCATCGCCTCTGTCTTCCAGGGTTGCCACCCTCTCACCTATGTCATCCATATCTTTGCGGATGTCTTTGATCTCTGCTGTGAGATCTCGCTTTACGGTTTGAAAGTCGTCTCGCAGGGCAGCGAATAGGGATTCCAAAAAGGCTCGTGTCACTGGTGCTTCCACGGAGGCTGCCATCTGCGCTGTTGAGCTCGGCTGCTCCGTGTTCCTGTGTCCCTCTACTTGTGCTTTAGCAAATAAGTCCTCAAGTGATTTCTCCCTGGTGGCCGACTTGTCTTTCCTACCTCTGGTAGATGTCATGCTTGGCAGCTCCGCAGCACTGGTTCCAGCAGCCAGGGGGTGGTCTAGGGCGAAGGCACGTTAACCCCGCATCTGTTACCTCATCAAGTCCACACTAGTACCTAGGGGTCTACTCTGTGAGCATCAACAGGGAATCGCAACCAACTGGAGGGACATAGCCAGAAATGGTAAGTCGGACTTGTTGTGGAAGTTAGGGCGGCTGTCCTGTTGGAGCCCAGGGAGGGCTGTGGCACACTAAGGGAAAGTTCCGAGGGAGGCTGGAGAATGAGGCCCACGGGTACTCAGCTATGGATCATCACTCCCAGGTGGGCGGCAGATCAATGCGGTAGGGAGATCCAGGCTAAGGCTGTACTCGCTGTACTGTGCTCGCTGTACTCGCCCCCAAGAGCCCAGCGATGAGAGGTGCAAGGCGGCACCTCCAGTGCCAGGAGGGTCAGTGCGTCGTAGGACCTGGTGGCAAGAGGCCCAATCTGCTGCGTCTCCCGCTCCAGCGGACTCTCCGCAGGATGAGTGCCTTGTGGCGCAGTGCATTTTGGGTGCCACCAAGAGGGCTCAAATAAGCAGGGTCACAGCAGAAGAAAGGGCGTCAGCGTCAGCAAGGCTCGCCACAGATATTCCTAGTAAAGTTCCACAGAGTCGGAGGCTGATTCTCCTCCCGAGGGCACGCCCCGCACCACACCAGTCCCAGGCCTCCTGTGAAGGGTTGTGTTGCGTTCCGGAGCCCGCAATTTGTGGCCGTCAGTGAGCGTCTTCACCCCCAGGCCGGCAGATGCCGTGGGTTAATGATGTCTGCGTATCGGGGCGGGAGGACTCGGCGTCGGAGGTGGAAAGCAAGGGCCACAGCCAGGGGCCTAGGAGGCAGGGAGGCCCATTGCGCAGGGTAGAGGAGATTGGGCACATCCAGCAGGCCTCGGGTAGGCAGAAGCACAGCAGGAGGCAAGCCTGGTGGTCCGACTCACCGCAGCCGCCTCCTCAGGGATCCTGCGTGGCTGAAGGCCAAATTGCCTCCAGGTATCTCGACTGCCGCCTCAGTGCACTGGTTCAGGGTCGATGCTCTCCCTGGGTCCCGCAGCAGCAACCGCCGCCCAGCCTGCTCCGGTGCTCGAGTTCTCGTCACCGGCTTCCCTCGTCCCTGTCCGTCAATCTGGCGCCGCGGGAGACACCCCCCGGGTTGATGCTGCGGGTGAGCGACGTTCTCTGCTCCCGAAGATTCAGGGCCCCAACTTCGCTGCCGCAGCCTCGCCGTCCGGCACCTCGATCTGCCCTCCGGCTCCCGGACCAGGCTCGGGCCGGCAGCCACAAGCACCGCTGCAGGGACCGGGAAAAGCACTTCTGCAGGTGAAAGCGGGAGCCTGGATGTCGTGGGAAGCGGGTCGTCTATCTTCCGTGCTTAATAGGCTGCAGTAAGGTGGCGGGTGGAGGAGAGAAGACAAAGCACGTCTTAGCTCTCCGCCATCTTGGCCAATCATTTACACTTAATATGGAAGAGTGTGTGCATCAGGTACTAACCAATGTACACAGACTTGTTTTGCTTCAGACAAAGTGCTATCTTGAAAGATTTTGCCATAGTACGAAGGGTGCAGGTAGAATGATCTTTATCACCTTCATATCTTGGTTATTTTTTTAGAAATAGTGTCTTTTTTGACAACTGTTCCATAGAATATACTCTGTTTTTAGTAGATTCTTTTGAATACTCCGTGGTGTATTTCTCATGAGTGTTTCACTGTCTGCAAACAGTGTGGGGTGAAATGAAGCATCTGCGTAGATTAAACACTGTTTACAGTACTCCGTTCTCTACTGATGTCAGCTTCATTTCTTAATGTAGGTTCGGTGTGTGTCAGGAGTTTGATATAGATAAAAGTTGTCTGTAGTAGGGCATTTCTTTTGAAGTTGCATTCACTATTTTGGCTGAATAGTTGTACTCAATGAGAGTTTCCCATATATCTGTGGTTGATTGTTAATGTGAACTATGCTACATGTAAAGCCATATCATAGCAATTTATACAGCAATATGTGGGAAAATGTTGCTTGGATGATGTCATACGTGATGTCATCAGTGATGTCATCCGTGATGTCATCAGTGATGTCATAAATGTTGTCATAGAACATGTCATGAATGATGTCATATGTGAGGTCATAAGCTTTGCATGGTGGGGACGCAAGTTGTAGTTAGCACTGCTAACTCTAATTGGTGAATTTCTGTGCTTTTTTTTAGATCAAACAATTAATGTTTATGCTGGAAATTCACCTAACTAAAAAGTTACTTTAACCTTTGGTTTCTTCAGTAGACTTAATCATTTTTTTTTAAAACTGTATAGTATTACATTTCATTATATAAATCTGTTTTAAAGTGTGTGATTACTCAGTAGAGTTCTATATTTTGTTTTGATCTATTGTTTAGAGTTCTTTTTCACATGTCCAGTTATTATTTAAAATTACTCTGTAATAGGAGTCATCAAAATATGGTTGTAATATTATTTTTTTAAATGAGTCGGGACTCTTGCAAGATGCTCACAGAAGTCAAACACACAATACCCTGTGTGGACTCCAAGGGGGATGTACTTCCTGGTCAGCTTCACGATCTACCCGCAAGATTGTGCATTTGGAATTAGGTGAATAGCAGTGGTTTGTTGTAATTCTGAACAAATTAAGACAATAGAAATGTTGTTTACCTTGGAAAACTTTAGTGTGAATTGTTCCATGAAATATAAAGCAATAATATTTTTATTATCTGTCTCGTGGGTATCTCGCGAGAGGTCCGGGAGAGGAACCACACCTTAAATAAAGAGTGTGATTGGTTTATATGGATATCTGTTTTTAGAAGAAAACTCCATCCTTTTTGCTTTATTTCACTATTGGATTTTGTGGGAGTAGACCTATCCTGTTTCCCTTTGAGCAGAAAGATATCTTCATCTGATTCAGATGAACAGCCAGGGGCTTCTGCACCACCACAGCCATCCAAAGAATTCTTGGTGTGACAATTCTTCAAATTGAGGGCAAGTGCAAAGAAGGTATCTGCAAAGTACGTGACTTGTAAACTTTGCAGCAAATAATTCAGCCTGGGGAGAAGGAATAAACAATATAGTGTCACAGATCAACTTGTTTCCGCTGGAACGTCATGGAATGAAGAAAGTTCCTCAACTTCCCGCAGTCACCTATTTCACCCAACTGAGTCAAAGTGACAATGGTAACCCAGGGAAGAAGGGAAACAAAACAAGGAAAGGCAAAGGTCCTTTGTTGACTCTCAGGCACAACACAGAACCAGTCTGGGACAAGGCAAAGGCTATAATAGAACACAAAGAAAGACAACAGTAAGTATTGTGGAAGAGTAAACTAAGCTTAGCTTAACTTGTAAACGTGTTGATCCCTACCTTAATCTCCCTTCTTCTAAGGTGTGCCCCTGACTGAGTACAAAAGATAGAAACCCAGCCTGAAGAAAGAAACAAGAAATTGTGTAAAGAAAAAGACTACCATTTATACAGAGAAAACATAAACGTACCCCATGCTCCTGCACCCACCTATATGCTAGGCTTCAACACTTGTGTGAACTTCCAATAACTGTTCTTCTGTAAACTAAAAAGATCACCTTAATACAGGCATACATTAACTTGTTCCTCTTATCTTTGCCACAGGTAACGGAAAGTAATACAAAACTGAAGGAGCGGAGTCCACTGAACACGGCAGCACCAGATCAGATAAGTGTATCAAAATAAATAGATTATGCAAAAAGTGGCAGTGCATAGCGCTGTTACCAGTTGTACAGAGTTATGGCTTTTCTTTTCTCTTTCTTCTTTTACAGGTTCTTCTTTGTTGCAAAACAGAGTCCAAGGGAGAGGGAAACGTATGGGGAAATCCAGATAGCGACGAAGAGGATTCAGGTAGCGTTCAGGAACGTTAAGCAGGGCGGATACACGAGAGGAAAATCCGACGACTGCAGAGCTGAACTGAAGATCAGCAGCGTGTGTGGAGAACCGAGCGGCGTGTAAACGCGGTCAGGACAGGTATGCGGGAAGAAAATCCAGCGATCCCAGGAGCTTCAGGGAGAACCAGAAGGTGAGTGTCCACAACTCACGAGCGTTAGCGCGAAGCGTTATGGCTCGGGAGCGGCTGCGCTTTAGCCTGTCTGTTGGCTTTACGCATGAGCACCTCCCCCCCTTTGCGGCTATGATTGCAGTTTTTACTGCTCCTGTACGCAGCGGGAACAGCAAGCACGACATATAGTATTAGACACCTGAGGTCTATGCATCTGCAAAGGCTTGCACTGGCAGAGTTGACTCGTGCTGCAGAGGTAGACAACTCTACTGGGGCTTCAACATTTTTTGCACCAGGAAATACTGTGCCTCCACAGGTTCTAACTGCACCAATGGACAACCCTGCTTTTTTTAATAAAGCACGATTTTTCTGCTTATGTAAGCAGATCATGTTTTCATCTGAGACAAATAGGTCTGCCAGGACCAGCTTAAAAAAGTCCCACCGAGGCAGTAGGCTTTTAAAAAAAATCTTTTATGTACGTTTTTCTCCTTTTTGTTTTTAAGGAGATGCTATTCCTGTTTAACACCTCAATTTTAATGTTTTTGTCCTACCCTTTTTAAAAAAAATTCAAATACCAAAAAAAAATTAAATGTTTGAAAACACAATTTTTTTAATAGTTGCTCACAACTGTTAACAAAAACATCCCTTTTTAGAGCCACTCTATAGTTTTATGACCTATGTTGTTTGTACTAGGTTTACTTTTTTTCCTTTCTCCAAAGTTCTCTCAAGACTCTCGTGAGAGACAGGGATACAATCGCTCACATGCAGTTCGAGGGAGCAGTGCTTCCTGGTTTGCTTTCACGAACCTCTTGCAAGATTGTGCTTTTTATAATGGATTTTGCAGTTATATTAAATATATATCCTGATGTAGTATGTATAATTTATATACAGCAGAATAGTAACTGACGGCCTTAATACGATGGCGGTGGGAGCGCAACTGTTAGGTCGTTAGGTGCAGTCCCACCGCCATTGGATCCTGCAGGACCGCCCGCCACATTATGATGGCAGGCGAATGGAAGGTTGGCGGAGAGACCAACCGCCACGCATCCAACGGGCTCAAGGAGCCCGTAGGAGGGATTGCAATCCCTACAACAGTGGAGTTGTCATTTAGGCACCGCCGTAGGGATTACAACGTCCCTTTCCGCCGGCCTTTTCATGGAGGTTGACCCACCATGAAAAGGCAGGCGGAAAGTTACTTGGGGTCCCGAAGCGGGTCCCCCTTTCCCCCTAGCCCTCCAATATGGTGCCACCCCTATGTATCACTGCACCATGTGGCAGGCACCCTGGGGTGCCTGCCACACAGTGTAGGTATATGTCAGATGTGATTTTTTTGTAATGTGGAGTGTGCTGCAGCCCGCAGCACACTGCAATACAAAAAATACACATTATGACCACCGTAAAGGCGGTCGCATCTTAATGCGGCCAGCGGGTCCTCCGACTCCTAGTTGGGCTGTCCTGCTTCCGCGTCGGTGCGTCCACCCACCATCATAATCAGGTCCTGTGTTTATGTTAAAAAAAAATGCTATCCAATAAATCATTGTTTAGAAATATAAATCACTTAGATTTATGGAAAAATCCCATTTGTTTTATCTGCATGAGATGAAAATTGATACATGAAAAAACATATGGCCATGTCTGAACTGGGGTGGCGGAGTGAGCTAAAGAATGATGATGGATTAAACCCAGATCAGTTTACTGGGGGTGAGTGCTTACATTGTTCAACACTCCCTCCATCATCTCCTTTGGTTTTGCTTTGTTCGCCCCAAGTTGACAGGTTATGCCCAGACGTGGGTCCCTTGCTCACTTTGCCACTGAATTCAAGCTAGCCTGGCTGATGATGGCTGATTAGCCCGAAACCGGTCACAGGATGCTTGTTTCCGGTCCAGGGAAGACATGGCTTGGCAGTTCGGGCTGGACTGTACCCATGAGGCACAGGGTCAGACTGATTTGCATATCGCCATGTCTGAACTGGGGTGGTGGAGTGAGCTAAAGAATGATGATGGATTAAACCCAGATCAGTTGACTGGGGGTGAGTTCTTGCATTGTTCAACACTCCGTCCATCATCCCCTTTGGTTTTGCTTTGTTCGCCCTAAGTTGGCAGGGTATGCCCAGACGTGGGTCCCTTGCTCACTTTGCCACTGGATTCAAGCTAGCCTGGCTGATGACGGCTGATTAGCCAGAAATCGGTCCCAGGATGCCTGTTTCCGGTCCAGGGAAGACATGGCTTGGCAGTTCAGGCTGGACTGTTCCCATGACAGTAAGGGATGGTCCCAGTAAGTACTATTTGAAAAGAAGATAATATGAACAAAACCTCAAAAGACAATACATACAAAGATTAACTGAGTAGTGTTATTTAATCACACCCTCATTTTCACAATTTATATGCAGAATGCACTTATTATTATTAGATATGTGCCCGGAAAGGAAGGACAGGGATAGGGGGAAGTTGGTGAATTGTGTGGGGATATAGTGTTGTGGAAGGACAAAAGAATTGATGCAATTCAATAATTCGTATTCAACGTTCAAGGTGGGCTTATTCTTCAGCCACTGTTGCATAAGAAATTACATAATTAACATTGGCCAAGCTATTTGGTAAAACACAGAACAGGAATATCCATTGTTTTAAAGCTGGCGTAAAGAGAAGTGTCGACGTTTCGACCCCAGAGATGTGTAGGTAAATGTCCACCTTACAGGGGGGTCTTCCTCAGGACTGTGTGTGGGTATTGGGTACCTATGGTACAATTAAAAACGTGTTAGGGACGGTAGCCTCCACAGAGACAGAGAGACTTAACATAAAACTAATGGAAAAAGGGGTCCTCTAATTTACCCTAAAAGACCAAATCATGAAGAAAACATGCACTGTGGCTCCATTGAAAAGAGAGCATGGTAACTGCACCTGCAAAAGTAAGATGTTTTTTGCGTATGAGCCTCTTGCATGAATGGAAAATAGGCAACAAACCTACAATTCAACAGGTATTATCTAAGGTAGTGGCAATTTATACACTTACACTTATAAGAAACAATCTAACATGGCCCAACCGGGCCATATGATTCATAACAGCTGTGACCATCAGCTGGGGCCAATGTATAAAGAATATACTAATAACAACCAAGGATTGAAGTACAATAACCAAAATTACACATGACCGCGTCAAAACCTAAATCTACAAGCGGTGGAGATCGGCCACCTCATAATATGTCAACATAGGGTACCACAATTACCTGCTCTGCTCCCAAAACGTGTGTTCCACGAGGGCACTCAATCTGGGAAAAGAGGGAAATCGTATGTAAAATCTAACTCGATATATGCAGTACGAAAATACCATGTTTACAGAGAAATAAACTCACCGCTCCTCGGTGGTCTGGAATAAGTCAGGGAACAATTACGCCGTATGTGACCGGACCTGGAAAAGTAACCGTATGCGTCAGGTCACAATAGTGGAATAAGATGTTCAGAGGTCTAACCAAGTCTAACCAGAGTAGGGAGCACACCGCTCTTAGTTCTTACCGCTAAAAAGCTGGCTGCTCAATGGAACGGGAAACGCGGAAGACAGGCAGCTCTCCCAGCTGAGGTTAATGAAATGGTGCGAGTGTCACGTCATCGTGTGGGCATCATGCTAGTAGACGCTGCATGCTGGGAACGCCATCATAGCGTGGCCGTCAGGGGTATAAAAATAAACGACGGACTCAGTGTGTTGGAAGTAAATCCGGCGATAAGGTTTTCTAAAAACCGAAACTGAAAGAGAGACTGACCCGTTGTATGGGTTTACAGGAATGGCATTAAGTGGTTCAAAACGAAGAGGAAGGATCTGAGGGAAACGTCATAGCTCTTAGATGTGTATAAGGCCATATCCAGAAACGTACTCAACAGTATTAGTTCATATTTCCACATACAGTACGTTTAAGCATGAAAACACATTATGTAGCAGGTTAAGACATTGATATATGTATTCACACCACAGTTACATTATCTTACGTCTTGGTTGTTGTTCATACATCTATCAAAGAGATCAAAAATGCAGCCTTTTGGTTACACATTTGTATTCTCACAAATCGATTGGATGTACCAGGTGGTTAAACAATAAGAGTGGGCTATGAATGCCGTCAATGCAATTGTGTGTGTTTGCAAATGTAATATATCCCATAAACATGCCGCTGACTCATTACAGAATAGGGAAAGCCTGAAGGATGTTTATACACTGCTCTGCCCTCATGTAAGACATGCTAGCTGGGCATAGCTAGAGTCTTGTTTGTTAAGTTCATGAGTGATAGAGTCAAGACGTGTTATCCATTTGCCCTCTCTTATGTTAAGGATCAGTCCCATTTTACCCTTTCTGGGGACCATGGTCACTCTCTCAAGATCAACCCACTCGATTTCCTCAGGTCCATGATTTGTCATTCTGAAATGGTCCACCAATGGTGCCCCTTGAACACCACATCTTATTCTACTGCAATGTTGCAGTATTCGTGCTTTGATCTTTTGTTGGGTTTGGCCCACATAGATGAGTCCGCATGGGCACTTTATACAGTAAATTACGTTGCTGGTGGTGCAATTGATGAATGACTGCAGATCAATGATATTCTGTCTATGCACGAATCTCTTTGTTTGGATGGTCATCTGACACGCTTTACATTGTCCGCACTTAAAATGGCTAAGTGTTACTGGTAGATTCCATAGGGTCTGTAAGGGAGGTGTTGCAGGACTCTCAAGAAAAGAACGAACCACATGGTCTTTTACACTCTTCGCCTTCTTGAAAGAGTGCATTAAGGGGATTGGTTGTTCAATATAATCAGATATCAGATTCCAATGCCTATTGATTATCTTCCGAATGGCATTACTCTGCGTGCAGGCTGGTGTCGCTCCTATCCTTTACAGTCAATAGGTCTTCTTGTGGGCTGAACCAAGCCCGCTTTCTTGCTTTTTTTATTAGTCGTTTTGGTAGCCTCGCTCAAGTAAACGTTTGCTCAAGTCATCAGATTCCATCATGTAGTCGTCTTTTTCGAGCAATTCCTGCGAATCCGTAGGAATTGTCCCACAGGTAAATTGTCTCTTAGACCACGGGGGTGGTGACTATTGTAGCGTAACAGCGAGTTTCGCTCTGCTGGTTTTCGGTAGAAAGTAGTATGTAATATGTTCTCTTCTTGGAAGAAGGTAATATCAAGAAAATCGATTCTTTGGAATCAGACTGCATCGTGATTTGAATATCTTGATTTTGTAAGTTGAGCCAGATGTGGAATTCGTCAAGCTCAGCATTGGTACCTGTCCACAGCATCAAAACGTCATCAATGTACCTCCTCCATAGCGTGATCCTGTTGTGATGTGGGTTATTCGTATTGAGGACGTAAGTTCTTTGAAAGGCATCCATAAATATGATGGCCAGATCTGGGGCGAATGCTGCCCCCATAGCCCCTCCTTTTTCTGTAAATAGAAGCTCCCTTGGAAGAAAAAGAAATTCTTCATCATGGCGATGGAGAGTAGAGCAACTAAAAAGTCCGTTGGTACTGCCATCGGTGCTGGGCGTCGGTCAAGTGCGTGCCGAATAACTTCAAGGGCTGCCATCTGGGGAATGCTGGTGTATAGTGATATGATATCACATGTAACCAACAATTGATGGTCAGAATCAAAAGGAATTTGGTCAACCAGATTGATTGTCTGGAGGGTGTCCCTCAAGTAGGTCTCTGTAGTTTACGCTATGGGTTTCAAGAAAAAGTCAATATATCTGCAACGAGGTTCTAGCATAGAACCACATCCAGAAACAATGGGCCTTCCTGGTGGATTGGTCATGTTTTTGTGGATCTTTGGCAAAGTGTATATGGTGGGGAGCCGAGGGTCTTTCTGATTCAAGTATAGAAATTCATGGTCACTTAGGAAACCATGTTCTTTACCTTCTGTAGTCAGAGTCAGGATCTCAAGCGCCAAATCTTTTGAAGGATCGTTTCTCAGTTTCCGATAACTTACTCCATCCTGTAGTTGGCTCAAAATCTCTCGTTTGTATTTGCTGGTGTCCTGCACCACAATAGCACCGCCCTTGTCCGCGGGCTTAATCACGATGTCCTTATTATTCCTTAGTGTCATAAGGGCCTCATTTTCACGTCTGGTAACATTGACGTTGGTGTATTTATGGGTCTCCAATGCCTTGGACACATCTTTGAGCACAGTGTGTTCATATGCCAAAATCTGGTTGGACATAGAGTAAGACGGCGGGACAAACGTAGAGGGTACTCGTAAGCCTGTCTGTGATGCTCTCAATGGTGCCGGAAATTGCTTAATGAAATATCGTAAACAAAAGAATCTCAATAGTTCCACCTTTAATGCAAAATGATTTGGCTGTGCTGTCGGAACAAATTACAAACCTTTATTGAGAATCCTCTCTTCATCATCTTTGAGGATGTAGGAGGAGATATTGACAACCGGACTCTGTTGGGCGTTCACCACCTGTATGTTTTGCGTTGGGTTGCTATTTCTCCGTGACTCTCTGGTTGGAAGCGCACTTGCTTCTGAGTTGTACCTCTCCCCCTCTCCCAATTCACGTTGGGTTGATGTTGGCCCTGTGGTGGTCCTCTTGACCAGTTGCCCTCTCTGCCCCTCTGTGGTCTCCATGGGCCTTCCCCTAAAAAAGGAAAGGGGCCTTGGGGTTGATGCCAGTTACCTGGGTAGCCGTAGTTGGTGCTATGACCTCCTTGTTCGTTCTCACTGTCTGAACTATAGGATGACTCTGAGAAAGTAGTGTAGTTTCTCCGGCCCCGGTAACCCCCTCTACCCCGACCGGCGAAGTGGCCCTGGTTGTCCTTTTTATAATAGTCCTCGTTGAGATAGGGATATGTATGCTTTTTTTCTTAAAACTGAATATCTTTAGACAATTTCTCAAGTTTCTTATTCTGGGTGTTGGACCAGGGCGGTGCTATTGTGGTGCAGGACACCAGCAAATACAAACTAGAGATTTTGAGCCAACTACAGGATGGAGTAAGTTATCAGAAACTGAGAAAGGATCCTTCAAAAGATTTGGCGCTTGAGATCCTGATTCTTACTACAGAAGGTAAAGAACATGGTTTCCTAAGTGACCATGAATTTCTATACTTGAATCAGAAATACCCTCGGCCCCCCACCATATACACTTTGCCAAAGATCGACAAAAACATGACCAATCCACCAGGAAGGCCCATTGCTTCTGGATGTGACGCACGTTTTTCGCGGTCAGCACTCTAGATGTTGCACGCTGATCCCCGGTCCCAGCCATGGCCTTTAAGTAGGAGGCCTGACAGGAAGCGCAGCGGACGAGCGCAGCGGGCGTGCCGATAGCGCGGCGAAGGCGCGTTTAAGGCAAGCCCGTCTGCGTCCGTCAGCGCACAGTCAGGGCCCAGGGCATGTCATTCTGCCCATCTGTCCTCAGACTCCTTCGCCCCAATTATCCTGTCGGCTGAGCAGCTTAAATCCCTGCAACCTCCTCGGTGCCCTACTGATAGAGTTTGCCCCAAAGTTCCCCCCATAGACTTTTCGTGTGGTGATTGTGCGTTTTACTTTTCACCGGAGCTTACACCGATGGGCTTAGCTGATGTCTCTTTAAGTTCTGTCACCATCAGCGCCTGCCTCATAAATGCGAGATCCGTGAAGAAGCATTGTGTGGATGTGTTTGATTTGGTCACAGATAATAAACTGGATATCTTGTTTGTGACTGAGACTTGGCTAGATGCCTTTTCTAATCCTTTAGTGGCCATGGCTACACCCGTGGGATTTAAAGTTCACCGGGTTGATCGTTGCTCTGGCAGAGGTGGTGGCCTGGTCATTTGGTATAGGGACAATTGGACCTTTCGGAGTGAAAGTTCTACGCTTTGGGGCGATTGTGAAGCTTTGAATTTTAGTCTCCAGCTTTCGGCCCAATTCACTCTTGGTGGATCTTTGATCTATCGCCCCCCTGGCTCAGCTGTGAACTTCTTAGCTTCTTGTGGTGAGGCATTAGCAGAGCGGGCCTTGAGGTTTTCGAAGTTTGTTCTCCTTGGGGATGTTAACATCCACCTTGATTGCAGCGAGGAGGCGGATTCTGTATCCTTTTTAGATTCCTTACATCTGGTCAATCTCTCCCAAAGGGTCATGTTCCCAACTCATCAGGGTGGTCACACTCTTGATATAATTTGCACTAATTTCCCCACCTTAGTTATGAAGCCGCGTCCAGTGGCATGGTCGGATCACTTCCCTATCTTTTTTTCTTGGGCTTTGCAGGAATCATGGAGACCGTCCAACTGTAATCGCCCGCCCCTTTCCAGGAAGGTTGATCCTATTCAGCTCAGCCTTGCGCTAGATGTCTCTCGGCCCATCTTTGGCACAGGCTTGGAGGTAAATGTCATCCAATTTGCTGATTGGATCTCAGGTTCTGTGGCTTCGGTGTCGGCAGCAGGGCTGACAAGGCTGAGAAGAGATGCCCCTTCTAGGCCATGGTTTACTCCCACGCTGCGGAGTCTTAAGCACGTCTGCAAAGTCGCGGAGAGGACCTGGCGATCCGGCGGATACCAGCACCATGACAAAGTGATTCTTAGATCTAAACAAAAACTCTACTATAGAGCGATAGGGGAGGCCAAGGGTCTGTATTATGCTGCCCGTATTGAACGTGCTAGTAACAATACTAAAGAGATCTTTGCCATAGTGCAGAGTTTCCTTGCACCTAGTGCTCAGGTGGCAGTAGCCCCTGTCACGGAAACCTGGTGTAACACTTTGGCATCTTTTTTTAAGGATAAAATTATTAGCATCCAGGAGACATTTCGGCCTTCGAAGAGGTCTGGCAGTCCTGAGCGGGTTCCTTCCCTGCCTAGGGCTTCTCCGATCTCCAGCTTCTCTGAGTTTTGTCCGATTGACTTGACTGGCTCTCTTAGAATTCTTAAAGCCCTCAAGTCTGGCTCGCCGCACGACCCGTGCGCTGCTAGATTACTTTCGGATGTGGCCGATACCATCAACTTAGAGGTTAATCTCCTGGTTAATCATTCATTAAGGGAAGCGCATGTGCCCATGGCATGGAAACATGCTTTAATTTTGCCACTTCTCAAAAAGCCATCCCTTGATCCTTTGCTCCCAGAAAACTATCGTCCCATCTCGCTTCTGCCTAGTTTGGCTAAAGTTTGCGAGAAGGCGGTCACGTTCCAACTGACTAATTTTGTCGAGGGAGCAGGTATGCTCCATTCGGCGCAATCTGGATTCCGTGCCTCCTACAGTATCAAATCTGCTTGGTTGGAGGTTTTGGAGTCGATTCGGGAGTATCTGGATGCCGGTGGGAGAGCGGCACTGATACTGCTTGATCTCTTGGCGGCGTTCGACACAGTGCCTCATGCCATGCTCCTTGACCGCCTCTCGGATATTGGAGTATCTGGGAGAGCTCTGCTTTGGATCAGCTCCTTTTTGGAGCCAAGGATGCAGCAGGTTTGGCTCCCTCCGTGTGCCACGGTCCCCTTGAGGGTTACCACGGGGGTACCGCAGGGGTCGTCACTTAGCCCTCTGTTATTTAACATCTATGTGACTCCGCTGATTGGGGCTAAAGTGATGGCCTACGTGGATGATACGCAACTGCTGTTCACTTGGAACAAAGAAGACGACTCGGTGGTTAGACCTCATCAGTGTTTGTCCTCTGTCTTTCAGTGGTTGGCCAATGCACAGCTGAAATGCAATGAGGCAAAGTCAGAGGTCCTGTTGTTCGGCTCTTTCTCTCCTGAGTTTAGAGCAAGACTCTGGCCCTCGGGCTTTCCTTGTCCCCCAGTGATTAATGGGGCCGTTAAAAATCTCGGCGTCTGGTTCGATGAGAACCTGAACTTTGCTTCGCATGTAAAAAAACTTGCTGGCACATGTTTTGGGCTACTGAGGAGTCTGAAGAAGTTTCTTCCCTTGCTGACATACAGGGACAGAGAGACGGTGGTGTGTGCACTGGTTCTCTCCCGCCTGGATTACGCGAATGCCCTCCTGGTGGGCAGCCCGGGCTACCTTGTAAAGAAAATGCAGGTGGTCCAAAATTCGGCTGCCAGACTTCTAGGCGGCCTGTCCCCCTGGCATAGTGCTCGGGCTCAACTTCGGTCACTTCATTGGCTTCATGTGGAATCACGACTCAAATTCAAAATGCTGTCTATCGTGCAACAGGCCCTTTATGGACTTGGTTCCAAGTACTTGCAGGACAGATTCTCCTTTTACATTCCTAGGAGACAGTTGAGGTCGTCCTCTTTGCTGCTGATGCAGATCCCCAAATTTAAGCGTCAACGGTTGGGGAAAACTCGTTTGCCCGTAGAGCCTGCCTTGCCTGGAATTCTCTTCCCCTGACTTTGAGGGCTATCTGTGATCCTCGTCTGTTTAGAAAGTCCTTGAAGACTTTGCTGTTTTGATGGACATCTGTGTTTTTGGCCGCCTTTTGCTGATAGCGCCGGGACACTTCCGAGTAGCTGCGCGCTGAATAAATTAAAATAACATAACATGTGGTTCTATGCTAGAACCTCTTTGCAGATATATTGACTTTTTCTTGATACCCATAGCGGAAACTACAGAGACCTACTTGAGGGACACCCTCTAGACGATCAATCTGGTTGACCAAATTCCTTTTGATTCTGACCGTCAATTGTTGGTTACATGTGATATCATATCACTATACACCAGCATTCCCCAGATGGCAGCCCTTGAAGTTATTTGGCACGCACTTGACCGACGGCCAGCACCGATAGCAGTACCAACAGACTTGCTCTACTCTCCATCGCCATGATGAAGAATTTCTGTTTCTTCCAAGGGAGTTTCTTTTTACAGACAAAGGGAGTGGCTATGGGGGCAGCATTCGCCCCAGATCTGGCCATTATCTTTATGGATCACTTTGAAAGAACTTACGTCCTCAATACGAATAACCCACATCACAACTGGATCACGCTATGGAGGAGGTACATCAACGACGTTTTGATGCTGTGGACAGGTACCAATGCTGAGCTAGACGCATTCCACATCTGGCTCAACTTACAAAATCAAGATATTCAATTCAAGATGCAGTCTGATTCCAAACGAATCGATTTTCTTGATATTACCATCTTCGAAGAAGAGAACAGATTACATACTACTCTCTACCGAAAACCAGCAGAGCGAAACTCGCTCTTACGCTACAATAGTCACCACCCCCCGTGGTCTAAGAGACAATTTACCTGTGGGACAATTCCTACGGATTCGCAGGAATTGCTCGAAAAAAGACGACTACATGATGGAATCTGATGATTTGAGCAAACATTTACTTGAGCGAGGCTACCCAAAACGACTTATAAAAAAAGCAAGAAAGTGGGCTTGGTTCAGCCCACGAGAAGACCTATTGACTGTAAATGATAGGAGCGACACCAGCCTTCAGAGGATGATCTGCGTGACTACATATTGCACCCAGAGTAATGCCATTCGGAAGATAATCAATAGGCATTGGAATCTGATATCTGATGATATTGAACAACCAAACCCCCCAATGCACTCTTTCAAGATGGCGAAGAGTGTAAAAGACCATGTGGTTCGTTCTTTTCTTGAGAGTCCTGCAACACCTTCTTTACAGACCCTTTGGAATCTACCAGTAACACTTGGCCATTTTAAGTGCGGACAATGTAAAGCGTGTCAGAGGACCATCCAAACAAAGAGATTTGTGCATAGACAGAATATCATTGATCTGCAGTCATTCACCAATTGCTACACCAGCAACGTAATTTAGTGTATAAAGTGCCCATGCGGACTCATCTATGTGGGCCAAACCCAACAAAAGATCAAAGCACGAATACTGCAACATTGCAGTAGAATAAGATGTGGTGTTTAAGGGGCACCATTGGTGGACCATTTCCGAATGACAAATCATGGACCTGAGGAAAGCGAGTGGGCAGTGCTTGAGAAAGTGACCATGGTCCCCAGAGGGGGTAACATGGGACTGATCCTTAACATAAGAGAGGGCAAATGGATGACACGTCTTGACTCTATCACTCATGGACTCAACGAACAAGACTCTAGCTATGCCCAGCTAGCATGTCTTACATGAGGGCAGAGCAGTGTATAAACATCCTTCAGGCTTTCCCTATTCTGTAATGAGTTAGCGGCATGTTTATGGGATATATTATGTTTGTAAACACACACAATTGCATTGACGGCATTCATAGCCCACTCTTATTATTTAACCACCTGGTACATCCAATCGATTTGTGACAATACAAATGTGTAACCAACAGGCTGCATCTTTCATCTCTTTGATAGATGTATGAACAACAACCAAGACGTAAGATAATGTAACTGTGGTGTGAATACATATATTAATGTCTTAACCTGCTACATGATGTGTTTTCATGCTTAAACGTACTGTATGTGGAAATATGAACAAATACTGTTGAGTAAGTTTCTGGATATGACCTTATACACATCTAAGAGCTATGATCATTCCCCCAGATCCTTTCTCCTCGTTTTGAACCACTTAATGCCATTCCTGTAAACCCACACAACGAGTCAGTCTATCCTTCAGTTTCGGTTTTTAGAAAACCTTAGCGCTGGATTTACTTCCAACACACTGAGTCCGTAGTTTATTTTTATGCCCCTGACGGCCATTCTATGATGGCGTTCCCAGCATGCAGCATCTACTAGCGTGACGCCCACACGATGACATAACACTCTCACCATTTCACTAACCTCAGCTGGGAGAGCTGCCTGTCTCCCGCGTTTCCTGTTCCAGTGAGCAGCCAGCTTTTTAGCGGTAAGAACTAAGAGCGGTGTGCTCCCTACTCTGGTTAGACTTGGTTAGACCTCTTAACATCTTATGCCACTATTGCGACCTGACGCATGTGATTACTTTTCCAGGTCCGGTCACATACGGCGTAATTGTTCCCTGACTTATTCCAGACCACCGAGGAGCGGTGAGTTTATTTCTCTGTAAACATGGTATTTTCGTACCGCGTATATCGCGGTAGATTTTACATATGATTTCCCTCTTTTCCCAGATTGAGTGCCCTCATGGGACACACGTTTTGGGAGCAGAGCAGGTAATTGTGGTACCATATGTTGACATATTATGAGGTGGCCGATCTCCACCGCTTGTAGATTTAGGTTTTCACGTGGTCATATGTCATTTTGGTTATTATACTTCAATCCTTGCTTGTTATTTGTATATTCTTTATACATTGGCCTCAGCTGATGGTCACGGCTGTTATGAATCATATGGCCCGGATGGGACATGTTAGATTGTTTTTTATAAGTGCAAGTGTATAAATTGCCACTACCTTAAATAATACCTGTTTAATTGTAAGTTTGTTTTCCATTTACCATTCATGTTAGTTTGTTTCTTATAAGTGTAAGTGTATAAATTGCCACTAGCTTAGATAATACCTGTTGAATTGTAGGTTTGTTGCCCATTTTCCATTCATGCAAGAGGCTCATACACGAACAACATCTTACTTTTGCAGGTGCAGTTACCATGCTCTCTTTTCAATGGAGCCACAGTGCCTGTTTTCTTCATGATTTGGTCTTTCAGGGTAAATTAGAGGACCCCTTTTTCCATTAGTTTTATGTTTTTAAGTCTCTCTGTCTCTGTGGAGACTACCGTCCCTAACACGGTTTTAATTATACCATAGGTGCCCAATACACCCACACAGTCCTGAGGAAGACCCCCCTGTAAGGTGGACATCTACCTACTCATCTCTGGGGTCGAAACGTCGACACTTCTCTTTACGCCAGCTTTAAAACAACGGATATTCCTGTACTGTGTTTTACCAAATAGCTTGGCCAATGTCAATTATGTAATTTCTTATGCAACAGTGGTTGAATAATAAGCTCACCTTGTACGTTGAATACGAATCATTGAATTGCATCAATTCTTTTGTCCTTCCACAACACAATATCCCCACACAATTCACCAACATCCCCCTATCCCTGTCCTTCCTTTCTGGGCACATTGCTAATAATAATAAGTGTATTCTGCATATAACTTGTGAAAATGAGGGTGTGATTAAATAACACTACTCAGTTAATCTTTGTATGTATTGTCTTTTGATGTTTTGTTAGTTTTTGTTCATATTATCTTCTTGTTCAAATAGTGCTTACTGGGACCATCCCTTACTGTACTGCACAATACCCAGGTACCAGTACCATTGGGTTTACCCTTTATGTAACGATAACGGACTGTTCGCCATGATGCACAGGGTCAGACTGATTTGCATATGGCCATGTCTGAACTGGGGTGGCGGAGTGAGCTAAAGAGTGATGATGGATTAAACCCAAATCAATTGACTGGGGGTGAGTGCTTGCATTGGTCAACAGTCCCTCCATCATCCCCTTTGGTTTGCTTTGTTCACCCGAAAATTGATACATAGCACACATTGATACTCATTTATTTACATTAAGTCCAGTTATTATTAGAAAAAGTTAATTCACTAGTTTTTTACGACCTCTTGAGAGTCTCACAAGATCATACATTTTATTTTAGAGGAAGAATTTACTCTTTCCTTTATTACAATACTTATGACTTATAGTCCCCATTAATAGGGTGTGGGGAGGGAGAAGACTCTCAAATGAAACCTTTTAACAGTATAACAACAGTGCACAGTAGGGTGTAAGGAGATACTGGGATCTCACTGACACCTCTCCACAGTCTAACAACTGTGTATAGCAGACTATAGAGAGAGACTGGCCTCTCCAATGAGACCGTGTATGAATGTAACCAGTGTGTAGAGTAAGGTGAAAAGAGACACTGCCTCTCCACTCACACCTTTCCCGAGGCTCAGTAGTATGCATAGTAGGTTAGGGATGGTACTCGCCTCACCTATAAGACCTCATTATTCCATACCAAGTATAACAAGCACTAGCCTCCCCACTGACACCTCTCCTCAGGAGAATGACCACACATATTATGGTGTGGGTATGAATTTGCCTGTCCACTAACAGTTCTCCCCAACATAACATATAAATACAGTAGTATGTAGGGAAACATTCTCTTCTGTACTAATACCTATCTCAAGGACAACTTGTCCCATCAGACATCTTCCCATGGGGACAATAAGTTGTGGTAGGGTGTGCAAAGGCTTCTCCGGTGAAACGTCTCTCCAGAGTCACATGCATATATAGTAATTTGCAAAAGAACTCCCCTCTCCTCTATCACATCTCTACCATCTGATATCAGTGTATAGTAGGATGTGAGGATGCACTGACCTCCTTGCCAAAACCTCTCTTTTGTATGACAGACCTGTATACTACAGTGAGAACAAATACTGATCTCTCTGGTGAGATCTCACTGTTGCATGAGAAGTCACCATACTTGGGTATTCAAATAATTGTCTTCTCTACTAACAATCATCTGTAGCATAAAAGATATGCATGGTACCATATAGATAAATATACATACAGCAGCTCTTCTATCCTTCATGAAGATGGAGCTGCCAGTTTTAGTCGAAATTACAATGTTGTAATAATATTCAAATCTGTAGCAACTATTAACCAAACAAATTAGTAGTAACTTTATACTTTTTTGTTACAAAAAACAATTTAGCAACATTACAAAATGACTACTACAACAACAACTACATGAACAAACTATGTCAACATATATAAAACAAACAACCAACGATACTATTTTATCATGTCCTCACCACAATATGACGAGAAGCCTGGTGTAGCTGCACCACCTCAGCCACCTCATCCTGGCAACAAATCTTTGGTATGGCAGTTTATGTTTCAAGGCCAGCTAGCAAAAACACCTCATCAAAATTTCTCATGCTTACAGTTTTTTCAAAGGAGTTCACAAAGGCTAGCTGGGGCAGAGTTAGCTCATGCTGCTGAACTACAGAGCTCTTCATCTGCTTCTACATCTTTTCAACCTGGATACACTGTGCCTGCTCAGGTACACACTGCTGAACATACAACCATCCTGCTTGTCTTAACAAGGCTCTTTTTTGCTGCTTATAGAAGCAGATCATTTTTCCTCTGAGACAGGTTTCCCTTTTCCATTTCAAAAAAGACAAAATTCCCAAAACTGTAAACATTTCATACTGATCAATATTGATACATCACTATACTGTCAAAGCTTTACTACATTTGTCATCCACAATCACATATTTATATCTAGTGCACAAGTAACTTGTTATTCCTGTTTAACCCCTTGTGTGCCCATGACGAGCTGGACTCGTCATGGGCCGCGGTTGCGCTGTGCCCATGACGAGTCCAGCTCGTCATGAACCCCGCCCGCTAATGCAACGGCCGGCACAGGGCGGGGAAAGGGCGTGGCACACAAGGGGTTAATTAAATATTCCACTCCCTCGATCACTCTATTTTCAAAATGAAATTATAACATGCCATTAACTCTGGTTCCATAGCAGTTTATAAAGTAACACATTCATCTTCACACACCTTTGCTAACCCTCATCACAGTGTTTCAAACTAGAAATAGCAATATCACCACTCAAAAACCTCACAGTGCTAAAGTATATATACATTGAGGTTCATAAAAACACTAGGACTTGTATTAACACATTCCACAGTCTTTCTTTTATAGTTAGAAAAACACTGCTTCCTTTACTTACAAGTACATAGAGTTGGAACACTACATTTTTCAACACAATATACAATACTTGCTGATATCTCTCTACATTCTAACGTCTACCTCACAAAAGCTATATTAAGAGATCTATACCTCCCCAAACTGCTGCTCACTCTGTGAACATGGCGTAAAATAAGTTTACCAACATTAGTACACTTATTGACACTTCACAACAAAGTTTATAAAATATATTATTAAATACCTGAACTTGAAGTGCTTTCTTAAATGCAGATGAAGACACCAGTCTCTTTCACCTTGACATAAATTCACTTCTGGTGAGCACAACTGAAACAAATTTCCTTCTCTTCCAGAGCACCAAGGACAAACTGAACCATCTCTGGCTCTACCCCCAATCACATCACAGCATTTCCTCAACCATGCAAGAAGAATGGTAACTATTGGTTGAGTCTTGACCCTTTTTGTTTTTACTTCTTCCCATTGCAATTTCACGAGACTCCTATGGGATCGCAAAACACCTTGTGGCAGGCCCAGTAATTTTCCATGTGGTTCTTGCGAGTGTTTCATGAGATGGCACCAGCCTCATTTGGCAGCCCTCCCCCCATCAAGCTTACACTCTAGTCTCACGGGATCACAACATACTTATAGGAAAATAGCGATATGTGGGAGGGACTAGCCTCTTCACTGAGACCACTTTCTTGGATAGAGGGTGTGCATGTTAGGGTGTGAGAAGGGATTGTCCTCTCCTTTCATTCCTCCCACTCAAATGACAAGTATGCATAGTAGGTTATACGAAGGGATTGCCGCTCTGCTGAGATCTCTCTCTTGGATGACTGGTGTGCTCTGTAGGGTGTGTGGAGGGACTGCCCTCTCCAATAAGACCTCTCTGTCAGATCACAGATATGCACAGTAGAGTGTGTGGTGAAACTGGCCTCTCTGTTGAGAGCTCTCTCTGTAAGGATAGGTGTGCATGGTAGGGTATGGGAAGGGACGGGGCTTTCCTTTCAGACCTCTCTCTCAGATGACGGATGTGCGTAGTAGTGTGTGGAGAGGGACTGGGCTCTCCTTTGATACATCTCTCTCAGATGACAGGTATGCGTAATTGGGTATGTGGATGGACTGGCCTCTTCACTGATATCTCTTTTTGGGTAGTAGGGTGTGGGGAGGGACTGGGATCCCCTTTCAGAACATTCTCTTAGATGACAGGTGTGCATAGTGGGGTATGTAGGGGGAATTGCCTCTCTGCTGAGACCTCTCTCTCTCTCTGTAATGATGGGTGTACATAGTAGGGTATGGAGAGGGACTGGCCTCTCCTTTCAGATTCCTCTTTAAGATGACAGTTATGTATAGTAGAGTGTGAGAAGGGAGTGGACTCTCCTTTCAGACCTCTCTTTCAGATGATGAGTGTGCATAGTAGGGAGTGGCTAGGGACCTCCCTCTTCTTACAGTCCTCTCTCTCAGATGATGGGTGTGCATAGTAGGGTGTGTGGAGGGACTACCCTCTCTGCTGGGACCTCTCTCTGTAATGATAGGTGTGTGTAGCAGGGTGTGGGAAGGTATGGGGCTCTCATTTTAGTCCACTCTCTCAGATGATAGGTGTGCATAGTAGGGTGTGTGGAGGGACTGGCCTCACTGCTATGACCTCTCTCTGTAATGATAGGTACGCGTTTTAGGGTGTGGAGATAGTCTGGTCTCTCTTTTCAGACCTCTCTCTCAGATGACGAGTGAGCATAGTAGGGTGTGTGGATGAGTCTTAACTTTAGTCACAACTTTTCTCAAACCAATGTGCATAAATAGTAGTCTGATAAACACTATCTCCAGTAAGACTCCTTCATACACTAACAAGTGTGCATAGCTGAGTGTATTCAAACATCAGTAGCAACGTAAAAGGATGATGGACAGAATGCTGAACATTGTGTAACATTCACCCCAGTCACAGATCTGGGTTAAATCCATGTTTTTTGCTCACCTTGCCACCCCAGTTTGAACCCAGCCATATGCAAATCAGTCTTGACCCTGCTCTCCATGGGAACAGTTCAGCCTCAACTTTCAGGTGAGGTCTTCCCTGGACAGGAAACAAACATCCTGGGACTGGTTTCCGGGTATCACCCTTCATCAGCCAGGCTAGCTTGAATCCAGTGGCACAGTGAGCACAGGACCCACATCTGGGCATACCCTTCCCACTTAGGGCATGTGAGACCGGCCTCGTGGCGTGGGCCCTCCCGACCAGCAAGTCACACTACAAACACGCCGAACCTCGTGGGCACGGCCTTTCGGCTTCCGTGGACCAACATCCCGAGGGCCGAACAGATCCCCAACACGCATGCCCGGCCAAGGGAGGACGACACCCCCCACAAACCAGACCGAGAGGCGCCGACTCTGTCACACCTCTGGTCTCTTCCCCGAGGGAGGTTTCGATCGGCTACCAGGCCCCCGGTGAGCGGGCGCCTCTCCTGCTGGGCGTCTGGAGTCCCTCCCGGACACATCTGAACAGATCAAGGGGCTGAGCGACAGGAAACCCCGACACACCGCCCCCAGGCACCAGACCCCTCTCCGCGAGGACCCCGGACTTCAAAGAGGAAGGGGAGTATAACAAGGGGTGCTGAAGGGACGAGAGGCAGAGAAGACCTGGACTGACGAGAGCCTGCTGACCTGGTCGCGGCTCCCCGAACCCTGAGACCATCTGAGCCCTGCTGACGCCGTCGCGGCTCCCCGAACTCTGATCCATCCGAGCCCTGCTGACGCCGTCGCGGCTCCCTGAACTAAGACCCTCCGGTGCCTGCTGAGTGACTCGCGGCCTGTTCCTCCAAGAAGATCGGTAGAGATCGCCGAGAGAAGCAACATCCCCTCAGCTCGAGGATTGAGAGCTGGGCACCGGATAACTCGCAGAGACACTGATTCAAAGACTGTCCCGCTACCCCCTTTTTCCCTCATCACCAGATCGCTGCCGCTTGTGGCATTTACTTTGGTACCTGCTTACCGGATCATAAAGATCCCTGACAACTACCGATAAAGACTTATTACCTTATAAACGACCTACTGTGTGGTGTCCCTCTATCCGAAGAGAGAGTAAGCGCAGCGCGTGCGATCCTAGGTGCGAGACCCTGCCAGGCAGGGCCTCTCTGCTCTTGCTCGGCCTAATTCTGGGAAAGGTGGGCCCCAGGGTGGACGGGAGCACACTCCGCAGCCTCCCCGGGAACCGCTTTCCAACATTTGGTGGCAGACGACGGGATCCGAGCCAACACCTAGAGATCGTGCAGTAGACGGCTGACGCACTACCGAGAAGAATGGAAGGAGAAACTTCCCTAGGTGCCGCAGGCACCAACCCAAGCACGGCATTTCAAAGAGACCAGTTAGAATCTTATACGCACCGAGAACTGAAACAATTTTGCAAAGACTTTGGAATCGCTACCACCGGATTGAGCACGAAAGAGGACTTCCAGGGGGCATTAAAATCCTGGGTCGAGGCAGAAGCTCCCCGAACACGAACAGAAGGAGAAACCCCCAACGAACCACGAAGCAGCCCGGGGAGGAACGGCGCCCCCGAGGGGGGCCTATCCCCTGAGGAACTAGCGGACCGAGAAAGAGGTCGCAACCACGAACTGGAACAAGCAAAACTAAAAATCGAAGGAGAGATAAAACTGGCCGAGAAAAAACTGGCGGTGGAACAGTTACGCCTACAAGGAGAACTAGAGGAAAAGAAACGACAGAGAGAACACGAAGAAAAGAAACTCCAACTAGAGCACGAACGTAGCCTAAAAGAAATCGAGCTCCAGGCCAAGAGGGCGGAGGCCCGACCCTCGGAAACCCAACCCATCTCCTCCACCGTGGAACCGAAGGTCCACATCCCCAAGGATGTGGTGAGAGAATATTATAAGAATGACGACATTCAGCAGTGGTTCAAGGCCTACGAAGTCGCCATGACCTCCCACCGAGTCCCGCAGAAAGACTGGGGGGCTGGGCTGTGGGGCCGGTTCCTGAGTGAGGGGAGAGATACCCTGCTGGACCTGCCCTCCACGGTAATGAACTCCTACAGTCACATGAAAGAGGCCCTGGTAGCCAGATATGGGCTCACCCCTGAAATGTACCGGCAACGGTTTAGAGACTGCAAAAAGATACCCGGTACCACCTGGGTGGAGTACGTGAACTTTTACAGCCGGGCCTTGGACGGATGGATCAAGGGCAGCAAGGTCTCCACCTTTGAGGAGCTGTTCGACCTAATCGCATGGGAACACTTGGCCGCTAATTGCTTCGTAGAGCTGCGCCAGCACCTCCTGGATAGCAAACTCACAGACCCTCGGAAACTGGCCGTCGAGGCTGACCGGTGGGTGAACACCCGGACCTCCCGGGGGCCCGTGGGAGACTACAGTCGCCACAGTCAGGGACCCCCCCGCCAGAGGGGCGGGGGGAACCAAGGCCGGCCAAGGGAGCTCCCGGGGGGATCCCCACTCAGCCCTCCCAGAGGACAATCTCCACCTTTTCCCGCTCCACCTCCGGCCAGCACAGGGCCACCCGGGAGGCCGGGGCCCCGAGTGAGGATCACCTGTTTCCGCTGCCAGCAGACCGGACACTATGCCAGTGACCCTCAGTGTCCCCTGTACCAGCGGACCGCCACCACAACCCCGCCGGCTCGACAGATGGCCTCTGTAGCCCTGGGAGAAGAGGTGGAAGACTCCGAAGAATGGGAACCAGCCGCCATGGCCTTGGTCTCCCTAGGGGACCGGGAGATGGTCCCCGGAACGCCCCTGCCCGCCAACACAAAGAAGTACCGACAGCAGGTAACGATCAACGGTCACCGCATCAAGGGGCTCCAGGACACGGGGGCGAGTGTCACGGCGGTCCATTGCCACCTGATTTCCGAGGATCGGATCCTGCCTGACGCCTTTTGCCACGTCATATCATCAGACAATTCCGAGAGCCTCTGCCGAATGGCCCTAGTCCCCTTCGAATGGGGGGGAGTCACCGGCAAGTTAAAAGTAGCGGTCCGAACCTCCCAGCCCGTGGACTGCCTCCTGGGCAACGACCTGGAGAACTCCCCGTGGGGACAAGTGGAACGAAGGGCCCACCTCGAGATGATGGGCCTACCCGAGTGGGTATGCGCCACCACGCGCTCAATGACTCTCCGGGCGCCTTCCTCCGAGGGGGCAGAGGCCAGGCCCCTGAGCACCGCCACTATCCCCGAGAGCCAGGATACACCACCAGAGGCCAACGACCCCCTTCTGGACGAACCAACCGCTCCCGGCGAAGAATCCGGGCCTTCCGACCCCGAAGCCCTGACCAAACTCAGGGACTTGACAGAACTGGCCCCATGGCCCTGCGAAGGGGGCCCCTCCCGTGAAGAGTTCTGCCAAGAACAATCCACCTGCCCGTCCCTCATTGGGCGCCGACAACAGGCCGAGGCCCAAGCAGCCGGCGACCGGACTGGCACCCACTGGGTATACTGGGAGAACGGACTGCTTTACAGCGAACAGAAGTCGGCCGAGTTGGGATCGGCCCGGGTACTAGTCTTACCCCTACGCTTGCGAAATCTCCTCCTGGGCCTGGCCCATGACGTACCCCTGGCCAGACACTTAGGCCAGGATAAGACCTACCAGCGACTCGTCACCCACTTCTATTGGCCCAAGATGCGAGCAAATGTGGAGGCCCACTGCAAGTCCTGCCCCACGTGCCAGGCCAGCAGAAAGAGTGGGGACAAGCGCAAGGCTCCGCTCCAACCCTTCCCCGTTGTCAGTACCCCTTTTGAGCGGGTAGGAATCGACATTGTCGGACCCCTGGACCCCAAGACCGCCCAGGGCCACCGATTCATCCTCGTCCTGGTGGACCATGCCACCCGTTACCCCGAAGCCATCCCTCTCCGCACCGTGACGGCCCCCGTGGTGGGCCGGGCCTTGATGGGGATCTTCTCCCGCATGGGGTTCCCCCGCAAAGTCGTGAGTGACCGGGGCACAAACTTTATCTCCCGCTATATGAAGTCCCTCTGGCAGCAGTGCGGAGTATCGTACAAATTCACCACCCCGTACCACCCCCAAGGAAACAGCATAGTCGAGCGCTTTAACAAGACATTGAAGGGGATGATCATGGGCCTCGAGGAACCCCTACGCCGGAGGTGGGACGTCCTCCTCCCATGTCCCCTGTTCGCCTACCGAGAAGTTCCCCAAAAATCCCTGGGATTCAGCCCATTCGAACTGTTATACGGACACCCCGTCCGAGGACCCCTGAGCCTGGTCAAAGAGGGGTGGGAAGCGACCCCCCGGGGGACCCCTCCGGACGTGTTCCGTTACATCTTGGCGCTCCGCAACCAGACCCGAAAATTCAGGGAACTCGCAGAAGCAAACCTTGAGGCCAGTCAAGAAGAGATGAAGCGCTGGTATGACCAGAATGCTACGCTGGTCGAGTTTCAGCCGGGCCAACAAGTCTGGGTCATGGCCCCGGTGAGACCCTGCGCTCTCCAAGATAAATGGACTGGGCCCTACAAGGTGATCGAGCGGAGGAGCCAAGTCACCTATCTCATCGATGTGCGGTCCCCGCGGAACCCCCTCCGGGTTCTCCACGTGAACCGCCTCAAGCCCCACTTTGTACAGACCGAATTAAGTCTACTCCTAGCCACCGACGACGGGGCCGAAGAAGACATCGAGCCCCTCCCAGACCCCCTGGGGCGAAGGAAACCGATGGATCCGTGGAAGGAGTGAGACTGTCGACCGCCCTCACAGCCCAACAGACCGACTACTGCCGCCAGCTACTAGGGCAGTTCGCGGATCTCTTCTCCCTGACCCCTGGGGTCACCAGCTGGTGTGTCCACGACGTGGACACCGGAGACAGCCCGCCCGTGAGACATCGGGCCTACCGGGTCCCTGATCGGGTCCGGACCTGCATCCAGACCGAGGTAGCAAAGATGCTAGACCTCGGGGTGATTGAACCCTCCGACAGCCCTTGGGCCAGCCCGGTAGTCCTGGTTCCGAAAGCGACTACCCCGGGTGTTGCCCCCGAGCTGAGATTCTGCGTGGACTGCCGAGGCCTCAATGCGGTCACCCGAGCAGACGCTCATCCTATCCCCCGTGCCGACGAACTCATTGACCGCCTTGGGGCCGCCTGCTACCTCAGCACCTTCGACCTGACCAGTGGGTACTGGCAGATTGCCCTCACCGAGGGAGCCAAGGAGCGCTCCGCCTTCTCCACCCCGGATGGGCACTACCGCTTTAGGGTGATGCCGTTCGGAATGAAAAGTGCCCGGCCACCTTCCAGCGGCTGGTGAACAGGGTCCTGGCCGGACTAGAGGGGTTCAGCGCGGCATACCTTGACGACATAGCAGTCTTCAGCTCCCAATGGACCGAGCACCTCCAGCACCTCCGTCAAGTCCTGCTGGCTCTGCGCCGGGCCGGCCTCACCATCAAAGCTAGCAAATGTCAGATTGGGCACGGCTCCGTAACTTATCTGGGGCACCAGGTGGGGAGTGGGCAGGTCGCCCCCCTCCAGCCGAAGATCGACGCCATCTTGTCTTGGGAACCCCCTACAACCCAAACGGAAGTCCGAGCCTTCCTGGGCCTCACCGGCTACTACCGTAGGTTCGTTAAAAACTATGGCAGCATCGCCGGCCCTCTCACAGAACTAACCTCCAAGAAACACCCCAAGAAAATACACTGGACTCCCGCCTGCCAGAAGGCGTTCGACACCCTAAAGGCCGCAATGTGCGCAGCTCCGGTACTCAAAGCACCCGACTACACCCAGGAGTTTGTGGTCCAGACGGACGCCTCGGAGCACGGCATCGGGCAGTCCTCTCGCAATATGACAACAAAGGCATAGATCAGCCCATCGCCTTCATCAGCCGAAGGTTGCTGCCCCGGGAACAGCGGTGGAGCACGATTGAACGAGAGACGTTCGCCGTAGTCTGGGCCCTCAAAAAGCTACGGCCCTACCTGTTCGGAACACACTTCCGAGTGCAAACGGATCATCGACCCCTGCGGTGGTTGATGCAGATGCGAGGGGAAAACCCAAAGCTGCTACGCTGGTCCATCTCTCTCCAGGGGATGGATTTCACTGTGGAACATCGCCCCGGGACTGACCACGCCAACGCGGACGGCCTGTCCCAATTCTTCTGCTTCAGCGAGGAGAACTCCCAAGTGGATGGGTAGTTCTCCCCGCCTTTCAGCTGGGGGGGGCACGTGTGAGACCGGCCTCGTGGCGTGGGCCCTCTCGACCAGCAAGTCACACTACAAACACGCCGAACCTCGTGGGCACGGCCTTTCGGCTTCCGTGGACCAACATCCCGAGGGCCGAACAGATCCCCAACACGCATGCCCGGCCAAGGGAGGACGACACTCCCCCCCAAACCAGACCGAGAGGCGCCGACTCTGTCACATCTCTGGTCTCTTCCCCGAGGGAGGTTTCGATCGGCCACCAGGCCCCCGGTGAGCGGGCGCCTCTCCTGCTGGGGGTCTGGAGTCCCTCCCGGACACATCTGAACAGATCAAGGGGCTGAGCGACAGGAAACCCCGACACACCGCCCCCAGGCACCAGACCCCTCTCCGCGAGGACCCCGGACTTCAAAGAGGAAGGGGAGTATAACAAGGGGTGCTGAAGGGACGAGAGGCAGAGAAGACCTGGACTGACGAGAGCCTGCTGACCTGGTCGCGGCTCGATCGCTCACCGAACAGAAGATCGCTATCCGAACTCTGAACCCACCTGAGCCCTGCGGACGCTGTCGCGGCTCCCCGAACTCTGAAACCATCTGAGCCCTGCTGACGCCGTCGCAGCTCCCCGAACCCTGAGACCATCTGAGCCCTGCTGACGCTGTCGCGGCTCCCCGAACTCTGATCCATCTGAGCCCTGCTGACGCCATCGCAACTCCCTGAACTAAGACCCTCCGGTGCCTGCTGAGTGACTCGCGGCCCGTTCCTCCAAGAAGATCGGTAGAGATCGCCGAGAGAAGCAACATCCCCTCAGCTCGAGGATTGAGAGCTGGGCACCGGATAACTCGCAGAGACACTGATTCAAAGACTGTCCCGCTACCCCCTTTTTCCCTCATCACCAGATCGCTGCCGCTTGTGGCATTTACTTTGGTACCTGCTTACCGGATCATAAAGATCCCTGACAACTACCGATAAAGACTTATTACCTTATAAACGACCTACTGTGTGGTGTCCTTCTATCCGAAGAGAGAGTAAGCGCAGCGCGTGCGATCCTAGGTGCGAGACCCTGCCAGGCAGGGCCTCTCTGCTCTTGCTCGGCCTAATTCTGGGAAAGGTGGGCCCCAGGGCGGACGGGAGCACACTCCGCAGCCTCCCCGGGAACCGCTTTCCAACAGGGCAACTATAGCAACACAAAAAGATGATGGAGGGAATATTGAACATTGTCAAAAATTCACCCCAGGTGACCAAAAGAACAATGAATTTAACCCAGATCTCTTGAATGTTGGTGAGTATTTGAAAGGTCTCAGCACTCCGTCCATCATTTTGTTGTGTTTGCTATGTTTGCCCTAAGTGGCCAAGGGTATGCCCAGACGTGGTTCCCTAGCTCACTGTGCCACTGGATTCTAGCTAGCCTGGCAGATGAGGGGTGATACCTTGAAACTGGTCCCAGGTTGCTTGTTTACGGTGCAGGGAATGCTTGGCCTAGCAGTTTGGCTAGCCTGTTCCTATGGAGAGCTGGGTCAAGCCTTATCTGCATATGACTAGGTCCAAACTGGGTTGGCATGGTGAGCAAAAGAACAACAGATTTAACGCAGATCTCTTGACTGGGGGTGAGTGTTTGAAAAATTTCAAAACTCCGTCTATCATCTTGTTGTGTTTGCTGTATTCAAACATCACCTACTCCTTCCTACATCTCAGAATCCCGTGAGAGTCTTGCAAGATATTAACATTTTTAGAAAAAAATGTAACCGTCTATTCATTACAGTACTTATCCATTACACAATTCTTCTCAAAAACGAGTACCACAAATATGCATTCCTACTAATCGAGTGTATTGACAACTCATTGAAATCCTGAGAGATCATAAAAAGTAGTTAAAAAACATAATAAATGTATTATCTTCACAGTAGTTATCACTTAGACAATTTATCTCTAAATCTAGGGGAACAGCATGCCTTTTTGCTGCCCCTCTGTAAAGCTGTACTTCATTTCCACAACACCTCCCATTTATTTATTATATTTATTCAATTACAAAGTTTTATATAACGCGAACTAGACCCTTACAGGGATCACAGCACTTTACAAGTGTTCTAGATACAAGTCGAATAAACAACAGCATCATCAAGGACAGCACAAGTGTAACAAAATCCCCAAAGAAATCCCCTTCATGGACCACATTATAAAAAACCACGATTACAAACCTAAGAGCAAGACGCAAACATGAGTAAATAATATGGGATATATAGTTTCTGGGAGTAGAGTTCATCGAAGAGTGTGGTTCGAGAGATCTAAAACAGTTCATCTATATCACTTTAACTCCTTTCTTGAATGAAGCAGTTGAGAGATTCAGGTTGAATTCAGGGTGTAGGAAGATCCAGATTCTCTGGGCAATACTTGTGAAGGCTCGGTTATATCTTTTCATTTTATAGAATTTATGAGGTTTCAGCAGTAAAGGGCTAGTGCCAAAGGATGCTCTACAACAACACAATAGCTCCAGTTTTTGTGCAAAGTATCTCGGGTGTTAAAGTGTAGGACATTATGTGTCATGCAGGCAATTTTTAAATGAATCCTTGTCTCATATGGGAGCTAGTTTAGAGATTTTAGATTTGGACTGATGTGACTGTTTCTTTTAGATTCTGTAATGTGCCTAGCAGCAGAGTTAAGAGAAGACCTTAGTGGTGCCAGCTTAGATCTGTGTAGACCACAGAGGGTTGCCCTTCCATAGTCCAACCTGGGAATTACTAGATCTTGAACAGCTGATTTGAAGTCATCAGGAGGTAGGAAGGATCTTATTTTTCTTAGAATGTTCATGTGGAAGTTCGCTCCTTTGGTGGCAGAGCTGATGTGCTCCTGCATGTGGAAGTACTTGTCAAGTGTTATTCCCAGTGACCTTGTTGAATCTATAATGTTTGGTATTCAGTTATGAGCTGTTAGTTGTTTCATCCATTCTGCGATGTACTAAGAGTGTTTGGGTGAGGAAGTCCATTTTAAGAGCATTGAGGTGTTTACAGGTCAGCCTGTTTTGGGTGTTTTCTGAGGTTGTGTTGAGAAACCTAATAACTTTGGGGGAAGAGATTTTGAAGTACATTTGGGTGTCATCAGCGTACATGTGATAGTGGATGTTAGATAGATTCAGCACTTTGTTTAGAGGTTTCATGAACAAGTTAGAGAGTGGGTGAGAGTGTGGACCCCTGTGGGACCCCTCATGTGACGTGTGGAGTTGGATAGGGACATCTTAATCTTGATTCTTTTCTATTCTGGAGAAAAGAAGCATAACAATTAAGAACAGATCCTGATATCCCCATAATACTGTAACGATCACAGGAGCTCCTCAGAATCCGGACGAATCACAAAGAGATCCACCTCTTGACATCATCAACTCTGAAGAACCAACACAGAGTATTGAGGCGATCAAGCGAGGGAAAGGGATTTAGGGTAGGAACAGCTGGGAACGGGATACCTGTAGAGAGAGAACACACTATTAATACAGTTCCATAAACAAAGGCTGTTCTCAAAGAGTCTCACTAATTGCTTTGTACCTTGAGCCAGGTTAACCCAATTTCGATGTTCCTTTTCAAACCAGAAGAGATACTTCTCTCTCACTGGAAAAGGTTACTTCTACAACAACAAAACATAATCGTGTTATACCACCATTCATATCAAAGGCTACTAATGCATAAACCAAACATCTATTCCACATACCATCTTCAATCATTCCCAAAAGACAAGAGATGGAGAAGCAGGAAAAAAAAATCCAAATGATTATTGGTTTCAATCCTTAGATAAATGCACCAATCCAGGATAAACGATACTTGCTTCCCGATTATGTAATCCACAATGTCAGAGGAATAGTTCCAGTGCAACAGCGAACAGGAGAACAAAAATATAGTGCACTGACGTTGCTAGTACAATTACAAAAAGATGCCTTGTCATACCCTATCCTAGGGTTCAGCAAAAGTCAAAATAATATAACCTCCTTGGTTACATACAAAAAACAAGTATACCAAATAATTCTTTAGGAAACCAATAGCAAGATCGGAAACAAAGTACTGGAACTGGAACGGGAACTTTCCTTCCTCGCCCCGTAAATAATTGCATTCCAAAACCTGAGATGCCAAAAAACTCCACTTGGTCCCGAGTAGCGCGGTAGAAGGAGAGGCTGAAATCCGCTCTCCTAGCCGAGCAAACAAATGCCCTCTGAAATGGTGAGAGTCCACTAACCGCATGTGCACAGACCGCCGCCTGCCGCGAGTAGAAGCCTCGCTGGGTTCGGAAGCCAAGACAGCCTTGAAGAATCACTGCTCATACAAAGACCCCAAACCAGCAGGAACCACCAAAGTAGCAAAGTATCCACTGAAGACGAGACTCATGAACCTGCACAGCCTCGCATCTTACTCCAGAAACAAGAATTACGCATGCCGCTCGGCATGCGTCATTAGCTTAAATACTCCCAGACACTCTTCCATTGTGGGCATTCTGGTGCTTGTAGTCCAACCTCAGCCTTCTGATTTGAGCATGGCAATGTAGGCACATCCGGTTCTAACCCCTGACAGGTGTACGGGCCTATGAATTGGGGTTGGAATATACTATGAACCTTGAAGCGGATGTACTTGGTGGAGAGCCATACCAGATCTCCCAACTGGAAACTTGCCCCATCACTGCGGTGCTGATCTTCCCATTTCTTGTACATCTGTTTGGCATGTTTCAGATGGGTCTGCACTTTCTTATGCATTGCCTGTAACTTTTTCATTTGCGTCATCACGGTAGGTTGAGTGGTCACATCACTGGGAATGGACAATGGCAATATCTTAGCATGAAATCCGGTGTTGGCTCTGAACGGGGATTCCTTTATGGAACTATGCCATACGTTGTTATAGGATAGTTTGGCTAACCAAAATAATGACACCCATGAGTCATTGGCGTCCTTGGAATATCATCAAAGGTATTTTTTTAGAGTCTGGTTCAACTGCTGTGTTTGTGGATGGAGACTGGTAGACAAGACTACCTCCACTTGAAGAACCTTGCACCACATTAGCCAGAATCTTGCTATAAACTGTGGTTCTCTATCGGACACAATGACCCTCGGAAGTTTATGTATTCAAACCACATGGGTCAACAGCAACTGGGCAGTCTGGCCCGCTGTGGGTAAGTTCTTGCAAAAAATGAAATGTCCCATTTTGGTAAGACTGTCTACTACGACGAGAATGGCATTGTACCCTTGATCTATTGGCAGACCGAGAACGAAGTCCATACTAATGGTTTGCCATGGTTGCAATGGTGTTGGCATAGGCATCAACTTTCCTTTAGATCCTATATGGTCCCCCTTGGCACGAGCACAAATTTCACAATGTGTTACCAATTGAGTAACATCATTGGATAACTGTTTCCACCAGAATTGACGCTGTAATTAATACAATGTCTTCAAACAACCTGGATGGCCTGCAAGGACTGATTCATGACACCAGTTAAACGCCTTTAGCTGGAGCTCCTGTGATGGTATGTACAACTTGTTTTTATAAAATGGCAACCCATGTTTGCACGTTCTGTGTGTGTTCAGGTGGGCCCATCTCTGTCACCAAGCATGAAACCGGTGTTTTTTCACATCATCCAAGAAACTTTCGATTGATATGGGGCACACTACCTTGTGTGGGCTAACTATCTCCTCAGATATTCCCTCTCTTGGCCTGGTAAAATCCTTGACAAAACAAAGTATCTGCCTTTCTGTTTTTGACCCCGGACGAAATGTAACAATGAAGTCATACTCTGCGAAGAACAGTATCCATTGCATCTGTCTTTGAGTGAGCTGTCTAGCTGGTTTCATGTACTGGAGATTCCGATGGTCAGTGTAAACTGTGAGTGGATGATGTGCCCCCCACAGATAATACCTACATTCTTAGAATGCTTTTTTGATGGCCAACAGTTCTTTTTCCGCCACTGTATAGTTGCACTCTGCTGCATTCAGTTTCTTGATAAAAATGCAACAGGATGCAACTGTCCTCAATGTCTTTTGCACTGAGACAAAACAGCCCCCACCGCTATGTCTGAGGCATTGGCTTCCACTACAAACGGAATCTCTGTTTGCGGATGTCTGAGAATAGGTGCAGTGGTGAACGCTGTTTTCAGGTATGTGAAGGCTTCCATTGCCTCATCATTCCACAGAAAGGGCATACCCTTTCTCAAGAGCTTTGTGATGGGGGAAACCACATGTGAGAAGTGAGAGAAGCATTGCATATCTCTCACATTCTTAGGGAATGGCCACTCTTGGACAGCTTGTACTTTTCTCTCAGCCATGCTCAACCCAGAGGGACTCAAAATCACTCCCAGGAACTCAACCTCTTCCACATGGAACTCACATTTACTCAACTTACAAAAAAATCTATGTTCTTGTAATTTCTGTAGTATCGGAGTAACATGTTTCACATGCATCTCCTGGTTATTGGCATAAACCAATATGTCGTCAATATATACGACTACAAACCTATCCACATACTCTATGAGCACATCATTAAAAAAGAATTGAAAAGCAGCCGGGGAGTTACATAGCCCAAAGGGCATAACCAAGTATTCAAAGAGCCCATAGTGTGTCTTAAAAGCCGTCTTCCACTCGTCCCCCTCTCGTATCTGAACCAAATGGTACACCCCTCGGAGGTCAAGCTTGGTGTAGATAGTGACTTCCCTCACCTGATCCAACAATACAGAGACGAGTGGAAGAGGGTATCTATTCTGCACTGTATTCTTGTTTAACCTGCGGTAATCAATACACGTTCTAAGGTCCCTGTTTGCTTTAGATATGAAGAAAAGAGGCGAGGCAGCTTGTGAGCGTGAAGGCCTTATGAAACCTATCTCTTCATAATGGTCTAAGTACTCTCGCAGATGTTTGGTTTCTGGCTCTGACAAAGCTTAGACTCTACAGGAGGGTATAGTAGCTCCTGAAATTAGGTCTATCTGACAGTCATAATCACGGTGGGGAGGAAGCACTTCTGCCCTGGTCTCAAAAAAAGGCCTCCCTGTATGATGCATAAACTGATGGAAGTACTAGATCTTTTTCAGCTGCAGTGGCAACATGGAACATATGGGTGAGAGCTACAGTGAGGGTGGAACGGGCTTGCAGGCACTGCTGTCAACACTCCTCTGAATGAAATACCACAGTTTTCTGTTTCCAATCAATGGTGGGGTTATGCTGCCATAACCACGGCATGCCCAATATTACCTCATATTGGGGGTGATTCAATGATATTCAACAATATGTCTTCTACATGATCCTGTTGATCCCCTGTCCATATCAACCCCACTTACTCAGTTTGTTCAGTGATAGGCCTGGATATTAAAGGTTTGCCATCAACTGCCAATACTTTTTCGGGGATTTCCCTGGGAATACGCTGTAAGCCGAAAAATTGAACTAACCCATAATTAATAAAATGTCCAGTGGCTCCAGAATCAATCATCACCCACACTCTGTGATTCTGGTGATCAGTTTTTAGAGTCATGGAGAGCACTATATGTGATTCTTTGTCTTTCAAATCCTTTCCTGACAGAGAAGGCAACTTCCACTCCTTTCCTTGTTGTGCCTCTATCGTGGAAGCCCCCGTGGGGATGGTTTCTTCTGAGGCTTTCTGCACCAACTTAACGGCTACTCTTTTGTTGGGATAGGAAGATCCCTGCATTTTGGGTTTGGTGGGACATTCTCTTACAAAACGTCCTTTCTTCCCACAATACATGCACTATCCATGTATCCTACGGTTCTCTCTCTCCTCTTTAGACAATGGTGCTCTGATGGCTCCCACCTCCATGGGTTCTGGTTCCTGTTCACTAGGGACAAATGCTTTTATTATACCTCTGTCAAACCTAGCAAAGTGCTCTCTCCTCTCCTTTGCTCCCCACCTCTCTCTGCCAGCCTATGATCCAAATGTAAAGTTAGGTTCATCAAGTCTGTGTATGTGGTGGGCTAAGGGTCTATTTGTGCTAATACATCCTTCATCTCATTCCGTAAACCCTGATAATAAAGAGGCAGCCTCTTTTCCACCGGCCATGTAGTCTCAGCAATCAACCGGTTGAATGAGGTCAAATAAGTAATCAAATCCTGTGTTCCCTGTCCTAATTCCAACAGCTACCTGTCAGCACTAAATGTGGTAGCACGTCTATCAAACACTCTTTCGAATTCGCCACGAAAAGCATTCCAATTGGAAAGCAATGGATCCTTGTATTTCAATAATGGGAACGCCCAATTAGCAGCATCCCCAGTCAAATATTAAATGTCAAACACCACTCTAGAATGATTGTTAGGAAAGGAAGCAGGCTTACAGGAAAAACGCAGCAAGATCTGTGTTAGAAAGATTTGTATCTTGTGTGGGTCCCCAGAATATTTCCCCGGAATGGCCAAGGGAATAGGTGGCGGTACGTTCACCTGCATATATGAGTTTGATGCGGAAGCATCGAATGGGTTCCTATTTTGTCTATCAACCTTCTCCCTAAGAGCTGCTGTCTCCTCCCGAGACATAACTAGTTCCTGTTGGACTAGTGCCAATGCTTAAAGCACACTGTCCAAGGAGGCCATCTCCGTGAGTCATTTGGATCGGGTGGAGCTGAAAATTGTGGGTGCGTAATTCTGTAACAATCACAGGAGCTCCTCAGAATCCGGACGATGCACAAAGAGGTCCACATCTTGACATCCTCAACTCTGAAGAACCAACACAGAGCATTGAGATGATCAAGGGAGGGAAAGGGAATTAGGGTAGGAACAGCTGGGAACGAGATACCTGTAGAGAGAGAAAATACTATTAATACAGTTCCATAAACTAAGGCTATTCTCAAAGAGTCTCACTAAATTGCTTTGTACCTTGAGCCAGGTTAACCCAATTTTGATGTTCCTTTTCAAACCAGAAGGGATACTTCTCTCTCACTGGAAAAGGCAACTCCTACAACAACAAAACACAACCATGTTATACCACCATTCATATCAAAGGCTACTAATGCATAAACCAAACATCTATTCCATGTACCATCTTCTATCATTCCCAAAAGACAAGAGATGGAGAAGCAGTAAAAAACAAAACAAAATTATCCAAATGGTTACTAGTTTCAATCCTTAGATAAATGCAGAATCCACTAACCGCATGCGCACAGACAGCCGTCTGCCACAAGTGGAAACCTCGCTGGGTCCGCAAGCCAAGACAGCCTTGAAGAATCACTGCTGATACGAAGACCGCAAACCAGCAGGAACCACCAAAGTAGCAAAGTATCTACTGAAGATGAGAGTCGTGCAGCCGCACAGCCTCGCATCTGACTTCAAAAACAAGAATTACACACGCTGCTCGGCATGCGTCATTACCTTCAATACGCCCAGACACTCCTCTTCCATTGTGGGCATTCTGGGGCTTGCAGTCCAACCTCAGCCTTCCGATTTGAGCATGGCAATGTAGGCGCATCCGGTTCTAACCCCTGACACCTACATTCAAATCCGTCTAGGAGGCTGTCATGTTAGACCGTGTCAAATGCTGACGAGAGATCGATGAGAATAAAAATGCAGGATTCGTTCTGGTCCAACATTCTTAGTGCATCATCAACCATTAGTCATGGCCTTGAATCCTCCGGATCGTATGTTTCTCTATATGGTCCACCTCTTGATAGCCCCAAGGTCTGATTTAGACTACAGACTTAATGGAGTGATCAAGTGGGAGAAGGGAAGGATGGGGACAGCTGGGAAGGAGACCTGTAACAAGAGCAATAATGTTGAGAACACAGTACACCAAAAACATGCTCAATAACCCCTCTTTAACACTCCTCTAGTTAATAATACCTGTAAAGTAAAATAGTACTGATTCCTAGACAGTCCGTGAGGAATTAATCCACTATGATCTAAGAATGGAATAATCTAATCAATAACCATTCCAATTTATCGATGCTCTCAGTTAGTGTCTGATAGTGATTACATACCAAAGGTTTCACATAGTGGGCTGTAGCAAGGGTGAAGAGCTGCCTCCACAAACGCTCAAACAACCCCTGCTTGGGATACACAAATAAAGAAACCAAGACAACAGCACGGTTAACGTAGTGCATATGGGTTGGCTAACCCAAAGGAAAAACACTCATAAGAATCGCTAGTTCTAGCTCCAATTCCTCTTGGTGCTTTACGTGGTTCAATAAACCGCAACATTGCTCATACATGTAACTCCGGTTTTCCAGGAGACAACCATTACACAAGAGACAGTACGTAACCAATGGCAGTAGCTTCCAAACGAATCTGATTCAATAACAAAGTGTCACATAGGAAACATGTTAACCCAATTGCTCCTTGCGAAACAATACTTAAGTCTGAAACGAGCAACAGTTTAAAACGTGCCAGCGTTATACCGGCTTTGAACATTCTCTTGGCACAAGCTGGATCCCCAACTCTCCAACATGAGAGAACAATGGAAATAGATGTTAAATGGTAGTAATGGTATCCGCGTAACCAACAAGCTTTGCTGTTACTCGATTATCAGGAATAAGGCCGCTGCTCGTTTAACCCCGCAAGAGCCGGTACCCTGGCTCCACCAACGGGGCAAAACAGCAGACGGTAACGACTTACGCAGAAGTCAGGTCAAAACGAAATGTGCTCCAATAATAATAACAAAAAGGACTTGGAAATGGTGGTGCACGAAGCACCCATACGGTACCTCCTCTCGTCACAATTGCAGCTCCAGGCACATAATAAAAGCCACCCGACCGGTGCCCCGGAAGTATTTAAATCCCTTGCTTCCTTAAACGGCGTTATGTCAGCATCGTCAGATACCCATGGAATCATGGGGTTTGTAGTTCTTCCGGGTTTGGCGGACGTCCGTAAGAACACATGTCTCTACAGTGTTCTATGGACGCCGCTTAGGATGGGACGTGACACCATGTGTGCGTGCACTGATTCAGTGCTGTGTCCCTAACCGAAACCAGATTGCACTTGGTCTAAGAGGCAGAATTGTTCTATGTGGTTTCATAGTTGTACATGGACACATTTCTCAAGTAGCTTCTCTGAGGTGGGAATATTCGAGATTGGGCGGAAGTTATTTAGGTCTGCATGATCAGCCATGGGTTTCTTCAAAATAGGGGAACCTTCCCAGCTTTCAGGCTGCCAGGGATCAATCCTTGAAGTTGTGAGACATTGACTATCTTCATCCAGAGTGGGAGTAAAGATATTTTGATCTCACTGAAGATGTTCTCTGGAAGAGGGTCACTAAAGTGGTTTGAGGGTTTTAGTTGTGCTTTCCTCAAAGGCGTTGAAAATGTTCCAAGAAGCTTTATTTTTTGGGAGTGTTAATGCTTCTCAGTGATCTCAAATGTTGGCGGTGTTCGAGGGATGGAGAGAGTCTCCATGATTGGCCTGCTAATCTAAGCTTTCGTCTTTCTGCATTGAGGCAGCCATTAAATCATGGTTTTCAGTCTTTGGTGGACATTCTTTTTAGCTGTAAAGGAGCTATTGTGCCTAGGATCTTCAGCATGGAGTTGTTGTTGTGCTCTGTGAGGTCTTCAACATCAGTCATGTCTAAGGGAAGTGGCAAGATGTTATTGCTGGGGGATGACAAATCATTCAGGTTGATAATTCTCATGTTCCTTTTCCATTGTTTAGGTTTCTTTAGTTGCAACTAAACAGTCTTCATAGATTCTGTGATGAGGAAAGTAATATGGTGGTGATCAGTCCGGTCACAAGGGATGACAGATTCCAATTGGATGGTGTTACTCTTGGCGATGATAAGGTCCAGGGCCGCACCCATGTTGTGGGTAGGTCTGTCGCAGAATGAGTTAGGTTGAGGTCAGCTAGGAAGGTTTTCAGGCTGATGACTGCTGGGTCATTAAGGTAATTCCAGTAATGGGTAAAATCACAGAGGAAGATCGGGGAGCAGTTTTGTCTCCATTGGATGAGATGATTTCCATGATTTTGTCTATGAATGTGATGTTAATTCCACGTAGATGGTAGATCGTGTGCAATTTGCAAAGTTGATTGTTGTTACTCAAAATATCAATGCATAAGTATTCTTATGAGTCTCATACGCAGATCAGGCAATCAATTTAACAGGAGGCAGTTGAATTTTGTAGACATGCCCATCTGTATCAGACTCTGCTATATCATGGTAGTAGTCTCTTTTTATATTTGGTGGAGGTCTAGCTGACCAGCAGGTGTGGCCATCTCACAGTGGCCAAATTACTAATGGGGCACTAATCCCTCATTTCAGCCTACTGATTTCTTTGAAGTCAGATCGCAGCAGTCATTTTAAGAATGGGCTAATGAGACTACTGTGTGCAGCACTGCAGGTGGAGCAGAGGTTCCATTGTAGCTATAGGCCAGAGGTGTCTTAGATTGTGAAGTAAGTCAATGGGTCTCTGAAGTTTGGACTAGCCAACATGTGTGAGGCCACTTCCTTGAAACGGCCTGTTAAACTTCCCCTGGTTCTGACTAACCTCTGAAGCCCTCCTGATCGGAGGACTGGACTCTCCCACCCATGAGATCTTGATAGGGAGAGCCTTGACACTTTCTGCCATGCCAGGGGCTGCACCTGTGAATATAATGGATGATATGATTCTTGACTACTACAGAGAACTGGCTAAAGTAGTGCATTCTGTTTGTCACCAGGTTGAGTTAGCTACTCCCCTTCCAAGGCAAGAACAGTGTCACGGCCTAGGTCCGGGGGACTGGGTCCTGGTGAAGAAGCATGTCAGGAACCTGCTCAAAGCCATACTGGTTTGGGTCTTTCCAGGTCACCCTTGTGATGAATGCTGCAGTAAAGTGTGGGTCGGTTCCTCCTGAATTGGATCTATTCCTCCCATGCCAAGAGAGTGAGACAAGTTGATAAAGAAGTTGTAACAAAAAGTAGTGATTCGCAAAGTTTTTTTTTAATGCTTTATTTAAGGATTTTAATAGCTACAGACAGCAACAAATTACCTTAAAAAAGAGCAAGACCATCAGCGTAAGACAGAATGTGCATTTGTGCATCAGTGCTGTAAAGCTTGATGCACCTGCAAGAGTATACAGAAGTGTCCGGTAAGGCATGCTTTGGTGGCATATAGAGTCCAACCTCTCTGTCTTCAGGTCGTTGTTCAGCACAAGCATGTGCAGTCGCCATCTAACAGAAGGGGCACTTCGGAGCACCCAGGAAGTAAGAGGAACAAGGGAGGAAAGAAGGGGACACAGGGGAAAACCTCTCTTGCGGTGCTAAAGGACTGTTGGAGCACAGACGCAGGAGGGGAGCTCCCCCCATAGGCACACATCAAGACACCAACAAGGACATCTCCACCTTGTAAGAGTTCTAGTCAGGAGCCAGGGAATCTCACCAACACAGCACGCCCCTCCCTGCTAGGGGAAAGAGCAACTTATATTTTGCATCTGTTGAGAGGGAGCAGCTCCGATCACTGGAAAGCGACCAGCAGTGTTGACCTACAGGAAGAGTTGACGTCTCCAGGTGCTGCTGAGTTCATCGTGAATAGCCAGACTTCGCTGTACAAGATTCTGACTTGAGAGCACCTAAAGAGAGGCCACTCACTGCCCCGCTGAACACTGCCATATAGTCAGAGCAGGTAAGACTGAAACCTGGCCTTTGGGGCCCAGGGGACATAGCCGTTTGACTAAGATTCTAGAAGGTCAGAAGAGAGAACTCTTGAGTATGGCCTAATAGTTGGCATTCTCTAATGCAAACTATTGCCACCAGTGAATGGGAAATAACCCTGAACACGTTACATGAAGGAAGGTGGGGCAGGGATTCACCTGACAACTACTAGAGCCCCTACCTCAAGAGGTATTTTGTTATTTAATTTGATTTGAATGTTGCATCACTTTACATGTGTGGAATTAGAAATAAAATACTACTTTTTCTTATAAAGGCAAGTATTTGGCTGCACTCTGATCTATTGTTCGTACTGTTTTGCATTTTGAGTTATGAGTGATGTTCAACTGGCCTGTATCTACATAACCCTTGTGGGAGCCTTGACTATTCAACCACACTCACTGAGAGTCAGGTGCAGAAGGGGTACTTGGCCCAGTTGCTCAGGACCCATAGTAGGCTGTGCCCTGGGATATCAGGAGTAAAAGGCCTCAACCACCATGGTTGGATCAGTAGCCCCTGCGTGCTCTATGGCCCTCTGAAAGTGGTTCTGACAATAGCGCATACATGTACATATAAAGCCAAAGCTGACTCCTGCATTCTACTAAAGTCAAAACTATGAGAAAGGCCCCCTAAAGGCGCTGCATTTGTGTGCCAGAAAGTAGCAATTCCTCTCTTTACCCTAAGATGCTGGCACTACTGACCGTGTTGAGGTGAAACATAAGGAGTTTTATTGCAGACACCTCAATCAACACCAGCCACCTCCAAATCACACTGGCAGAGCCTTCCAGCACCTTCCCACACAGCACATTCCACAGTGGAATCCATAAACATTCTGGCCCAAGATACCACACAACTCCCAGAAGGTAGTTCCTCTGTAAAAAGAGACCTAGTTCTCAGAAGTACTTCAAGGTGTCTGAGACATCCCCCAGGCCAGCGATACCTTGAAGGAACTAATCACTGTCTAGGAGTCTCATTATTATTAGGATAATGCCCAAACAGAGCTTTTGTTCGGGGACAGCTCCAGAATCAATCCTATCCATGGTGTCAGCAATTAATGATATCACAGCCTTCAATGAAGGGCTGCATAGAACTGATCCATCATCCAAGCATTTCAAATACTGTGCCTCAAACACTGTTGTCTGTCATTTTTTAAATACTTTTCGCCCCAAATTCTTGTTTAATTTAAGGATGATAAGTAACAGAGTTTGTAGAACCTTCAGGGAGATTTGTTTGATACCAGATAAAGAAAACACTTGCACTTCTCTTCAAGAAATGAAGAAACATATTTACAACAAAACGGGGGAGCACGGTGTTATGCCAAAATTGGTAACGCCACGCTCCGACATTCTGAAAACGAAGGGATGTGCTGTATTTAAAAATAATACAGCATACCCCTGCATTTCCCCTAGCGCTGGTGCTAAATTTAGATGCCTTACGCCAACGCATGCACCCTTGCACCACAGTGCAAGGGTGCTTGCATTGCAGGGAATGATTGTTTATGTGCAGGAAGGTGTCTCTTTCTGCACATAAACAATCACTAGTGGTGATTTGTAACTTTTATGTGTGCCGCAGAATGCAGCACAAATAGAAGTTGCAAACCGTCATTATCTAATGATTGTTGATGTGCAGAAAGGTGTTCCTTCCTGAACATCAATAATCACTACTGGCGATTTGCTCTTTCTATGTGTGTTGCAGAATGCAGCACACACGGAAACAGCAAATATGAGGGGAAATTAATAATTTCTCCTTGTTGCACCAGTTTAAGACTTAAGGTTTTTCCTAGCCTTATTTTTGCCGCTGCCCCATATTTACATCAGGCTTGTAAATAGGAGGCAGTGTCAAAAAGCAATGGGTGTTGCAGTGGAAAACCCATTACCACACTAATTGCACGCCCCTATCACGCTGAGTGCTGCATGAATAGAAGCATTATTTACAAGGCGGCGTTAAGGCACGTTAAGTGGCTTAACGCCGCCTTGTAAATAAGGCGAAGGGGTTATTGCCTCAAGACCAAGAAAAGTGACGTTCTGGTGGCAATAACCCCTTGTAAATATGCCCCGAAGTTCAGTTCTCTTATCTTGAGAACGCCTACATTCAGATGTTGTTTCACTATAAGCGGTGTGGAGAAAATTTCCTTTCCCATCTGCAGCTCCTCCCCTTGATACAGAGGCTCAGAAAATGTGTAGCATTTCTCATACTTCTTTTAAGATGGCTAGCCCAGTAGCTCTGCTGGAAACTTGTACAGATCTTTGTGAGGTTCCCTGGTTCAGTTGTTGAGATAACTGTTTAGAAACAAAAGGCACGATTTTGCAGAGGTAGTCAGTGCAGCCATTTTAGTGACATACTAGGGGATAAGTCCAGCAGCAGATAAGATAGATCTATTTGTCCTTTTCAGGGCTTTTCCTGTTTGATCACACAAAAATAGCAAGATCCACAAAATGAAGACCAAAATGGACATCAGATGAGAAGAAAGAGTTTATTTGTGTAGTGTACAATGGATTGAAGATAGTACATAGAAGAGCTAAATCAATCTTCCTCTTGACAATGGCAACAACATCAGCAGTAAAATCTCTAATAATCAGCAAAGAAATCAGTCAAAAGTGCCAAGAGAACATCCATCTGAAGCAGCAGTTCAGATGGCTCTAGCATGTGATAAACAATGACTTCCTTTCTTCCTCCTGTGTGTAACTCACCCTAGTGGGATAAAGCATCATGCAGGAGCTTGCTTAAAGGCAGAACATTGACAAAGACAATTTGGTACTCAGCTTTGCATACAAAGAATGTCACTACATTTTCTAAAAGTGTGCCTGAATTGGTGTGATATAAAGTGCTCACCTCTTTCCAATCTCCCATGACTTCAGAGGTGGGGGATTCTGACTTGATTCCAGGATCCGTGGTATCATAAGGATGCACTTTCCCTGTTTGCGCCACGGCGCATCATAGAATAGGTGCCCCAGGCCCAAACAACAAAAGTGTGCCCTACAAGGGTGAATGCACTGCCCACAGGGCCGATGTGAAGTCCCACTGCCTTGGGGGCAGCACATTCAAGTTTAATACGGAGTGGCTGTTTCAAAGTCGTTCCGTGTTTCACAGTGCAGGCGCCACCCCTCTGCACTTTCAAGAGGGGAAGAGATCACCTTGCAGACAGTAACAGCAAATGACTGCACCCGCCTGCAAGTGAATGTCTGATGGGGGTCCACAGGACCCCTTTTTTCCCCTCCAGAGGGCTGCGTTTAGGAGGCTCATTGAAAGTGGGCCATCTTTTTGTGGTGTACTTTCAGTGAGCCTTCTAAAGGCATGCTTGCCTCTGGCCACACCCCCATGCAAATGAGGTACTGCCCTCTAATGATAGCGCTGGCACTGTGCTCCAGTGCTTTCTGTATTACGGAAAGGGCCACATAAGTATCTCAGGCCCATTCTGTAATACCAAAGTGCCATATTTGCGCACAAAGTGGGTGCACATCCCCTTTGCACTCCTTGGGCACTTTCTGTAATGTGGCCCCGGTTCTCAACAGGTTAACTTATCAAGTTTTCAGATCTAGAGAAATTAGTGCTGCTTCTGGCTCCACAATCTTTACTGAGTCATCTGTTTATTTGAAAACATTAAGACAACATGCAAAGCTTTTACTACCCACAACTCAGGCATTGGGTCTCACAAAAACACATGCGGGGAGCGCCACACATCAACTCACAATTTTCGAAAAATTCATACGAGCCCTCCTATCAACACAATACCTAGTCTCCAAACTTTATGCTATTCTCAATTCTCGACCACCCCAGATGTAGAATTCATATCAGAAACAATAAACAAAAGAATATGGCATCTTGTTTGATCAGAAACTATGAAATACTGAATACGCAATGATGAATAATTTCGTTCACCAAGCTCAGGGTCAGGTAACACTTTACAAAATATTGTACTGTTGTCATTACACACCAGCACGATTGCACATACCTTATAAGACATGGCCCGATGAGTACTGGGAACAGTGTGGGGATTCAGGCACTATTAGCCGTAAAGATTGAGGATGCTTTGGATGGTGGTGCTAAAGATCATAAGCCATGAATATGAATGGCTTGATAACTTATTCAAGGTCACTTGAATTGTATTCATCTAGACTTAGGGAACCAGCCAAGATAGAGCTAATTTCCATAGTTCATTCCAGCAGAGACAACAACCTTGACCACGATTTAGTGGTAAGACAACAGAAGAAGTGGGAGAATCTTCTTGATCACTCTGAGAAAGAGGAGACCAGCAGGCATGAGTTTGTACCATCAAATACCACCCCCAGATGCCCATTATTTTTCATGTATAGTAGTTTACTGTGTGCACTGGTTATGTTAAATAAGATTTCTAATACTGGTGATGGTTTATGTTGGTCATGTCATGACAAGAAAGCGTATTTCTGTTGTGTGTTGTTTTCTTATGGTAAAATGTTTCTTTTCTGGGACCTAATATATTCTAAAGTACACTGTATACTTAGGTTGAATTAGCCTGTTACTGCCTGGAAAATGTATTATTGGGATCGCTTTACATTTTGGACAAGACTAACTGTATTGACTTCTATAAAATATTGGCTCTTTTCATCTGTGTTGCTTTTCGGCAAATCACCTAATGTTGGAAAGACTTTTCTAAACAGTCTTTCTTTCCTTTCAGATGACCCCCCCCCCCCATTATACAATACATAGATGAAATATTATTGGCCAGCATCAACGAAACAGACTCGATTGCCCTATTAAATTTCCTTTGTGCACATGGCCACAAGGTATCGCCAACTACATTGCCATTTGTGCAACAGGAAGTTGCCCATTTAGAAACCACCTGTTGAAGGGGGAAAGGAGACTTGACCCTCAAAGAGTGAAAGCTGTAATAAATATTCAGCCCCCTACAACACAAGAAGTACTAACCTTCCTGGGTATGGCAGGGTATTGCAGAAAATGGATCACTAAACTTTCTTTCCAGACCCTTGCTAAAACCTCACAGATTCTTGGCTACAAAGTGCATCAAGTGCATCTGCATGTACCTAACTCTGTAGGCATACTGTTAAACAAAATGCAAACTCAACATTTGACAAATGCCAGACTGATAAATTATGAGTTATGTTTGTTCAGTCCTCATATTACTATACATCAATGTAACACATTTAATCCAGCGACTCTCTTGCTCTTTCCCCAGAGTGATACTGACATGCACCATAGTTGAGTACAGATCACAGAAGAACAGAATAAAGGGACAATGGATTTACAGGACACACCGATGAAAGAAAGAGATGGTGACTTATGAGTTGATGGCTATGGCTTTAAGCTCAAGGATGGGACTACTACTGCAGCCTTGGCTGCTACTACCTTACACAATGTCATTGAAACCTATAGACTCTTAGAATTATCAGCAGAAGCAGCTGAGATAATAGCATTACCAAGAGCCTGTGAGATAAGCGGTGGATTAATTGTGAATATATAATGATAGCCAATATGCATGTGGAGTTGTGCATACGTTTGGCAGGCTTTGGGCAGAAAGAGGTTTCCTTACGTCCCAAGTCATAAAAATACAAAATGGTCCACTGATTGTTAAATTACTGAGGGGCAGATTTACAAGCCCCTTGCGACACATTGACGCCGCCGTTGCGTCACTTCTGTGACACAGCTGCGGCATAAACCATGCGCCATGTTGCGCCTTATTTACAACGTGACGCATCTAGGGAGATGCGTCACGTTGGAAAGCCCTGTGCCACAATAAACCTGTGTCAGGTTTAATGTATGCAGGTTGGGCGTTGTGTCGGAAATAGCCTCGGAAAAGTGACACATTGAAATCTACAAGATTTCACTGAGTCACTTTTCCGACGCCGCTGCGTCAAAACCCTGCGCCTGCTTGAAGTAGGCGTAAAGCATGACGCAGCCTGCTAGGTATGGGCAGCCCCTGAGCATTGCTGGAGTTGCGTCGTGCTTGCGACACGACTCCAGCAATGCGCCGCCCTTACACCATCAGATGCATCACGCATCTGTTTATCCTTGCGCCACGATGTGTCGCATTGTAAATGCAATTCCCGTGACCTGAATGAAACAAGAACACTGACAACCGATTATTTCGTTGGATTTAATCCTATGAAAATTGTTTTTAGTTCACGTTCAAAAACATTTAAAACTGATACAGTACATATTCATTACACCACATATACAGAACTTAACTTGAAGATGACAATACTGAAAACATTTAGACACCACTGTGCTCATTCGCCCATAGGGCCAGCATTCATACCGTTCATACTACTCATGCATCCACACTAACATATAACATACGACAGAAATCTACAATTTGATAATCTTTACACATAGGTCATCAAACCACTATTGTACATAATGATGGGGCTTAATGCTGTTTTTTTACAAGATTGACCGTAGAAAAGACAAGGTCTACGCGTTTCGAATCCCTTAGTTGGCAGGGATTCTCATCAGGACCGACATAGGACTTAGTCTAAGGAACGGAGAACTCAGTCACAACTGGGTGTGTGGAGTTGTGTCTGGTTAACTGAAGGTGGTTCTGTCTAAAATCAGAAGCAACCACGGGCTTTTTTTCAGGCGTTGATTGATTCAAAACGATATCTCCGGGGTGGGAGTCAATGGAGGAAAGTGATGCTACTCGGTCAGCTGATGTCCCGAGCTAGGACTTGCACGGCGTGAGATTCGCCGGCCGTTTTGAGGTTCGGTAACGATTAAGTTCTCTGGAGAGCCGGCGTTGTCCGAGTCTCTGTATCTCTGGGAGTAAATCACCCGTTAGGAATCTCACGCCGTGCAAGTCCTAGCTCGGGACATCAGCTGACCGAGTAGCATCACTTTCCTCCATTGACTCCCACCCCGGAGATATCGTTTTGAATCAATCAACGCCTGAAAAAAAGCCCGTGGTTGCTTCTGATTTTAGACAGAACCACCTTCAGTTAACCAGACACAACTCCACACACCCAGTTGTGACTGAGTTCTCCGTTCCTTAGACTAAGTCCTATGTCGGTCCTGATGAGAATCCCTGCCAACTAAGGGATTCGAAACGCGTAGACCTTGTCTTTTCTACGGTCAATCTTGTAAAAAAACAGCATTAAGCCCCATCATTATGTACAATAGTGGTTTGATGACCTATGTGTAAAGATTATCAAATTGTAGATTTCTGTCGTATGTTATATGTTAGTGTGGATGCATGAGTAGTATGAACGGTATGAATGCTGGCCCTATGGGCGAATGAGCACAGTGGTGTCTAAATGTTTTCAGTATTGTCATCTTCAAGTTAAGTTCTGTATATGTGGTGTAATGAATATGTACTGTATCAGTTTTAAATGTTTTTGAACGTGAACTAAAAACAATTTTCATAGGATTAAATCCAACGAAATAATCGGTTGTCAGTGTTCTTGTTTCATTCAGGTCACGGGAATTGTAGGTAAATTTACACGCAGCATTGGCTTGTATTCTGTTCTTTCATTATAATTGGTTTGGCCTTGCTGCCATTCGAGCCAGAACCCCCTTTGGTTTTCTAAGCATTGTAAATGCGGCAAATCTGTGGTGGCGCAAGGGTAAACATGCGTGACGCATCTTACCTGGCGCATCCCTGCTGATATGCATGGATGCTCCAGTCCTTGTAAATCTGCCCCTGAATGTTTATCATTGCCAAAAAGAGTAGCTATCATCAAATTTAATGTACATAAAAAGCTTGTAGATGACATAGGCAAAGGGAATGCTCTTGCTAATGAGACAGCCAAAGAGAATGCACAGAATGTCATGGCATTAACATCTGTTTCCCATTGAATGTTTATTGAGGAGAAAGAAAGTGGATATGACTTCAGTGATAGGGTCATAGCAGATTTGCAAAAACAACTAACTAAAGAAGAGAAACAAAAATGGCAACAAAATGGCAACAAAATGATACTCTGGTGAATGGCTGTTGGGTGGATCACCATTGTTATAGATTTATGCTACCTAACAAACTATTATATCCTATGACATTGATCATGCACAGCCCTTCCCATTTGGGAAGAGATGGCACCGTAAAACAGCATGAAATTGTCGCTATGGTGCTGAAATTTGGATCAAAGGCTACCCTACCAGCAATGCAATGCTATGACCACAGCTAAATTCTTGACAAAAACATTATTTCCACACTTTAGTTTGCCCGGATGATTTCAAGTGACAGCAGGGTGTACTTTGTCAATAAGGTAATGGAATCGGTCTTTGTAAGGCAATAGGAGTACAACAGAAATGAAGTCCTCTGCCTCAGACCTTGCCACTGACTGCAGCACATGAAATAGCCCCAAAGACTGTGCCACTTCAGCCCATCAAGGATGCTCACCCTCAATACAACCTGCACCCATGCCCTACAGTAAGTCCATCTTCTTGACCAAACCAACGATAATTTACTATCTGGTCCAGAGTCGCAAAGTACTGGTGACCTCTCATGGGCTAGTGATGGTTAAGAATGGGTACAGAAGGAATCAATTGCTCTGGAAAGAAAATTAAGATGGAAAGGAACTATATTGACAAAGAAGTTATGCATACCATTTGCATTAATCATTACTACCACCTTAATAGTGATTGCCATTGTCCTGTATGATATATATTCTCTGAAACTACTGAGTTCAAATAACACCACATCAACTGACGACCATGCACGACCACTATCCTAAAGAGTGCCATAAGAACTTTGCCATACAAATGATGAACGCCTATCACAAGCAATTACTCAGATTGTTGAATTTGGTTAAAGCTTCACTTTGTAACACAGCACGGAATACCTCTGTTGCCCTTGGGTTTTTGATTCTTGCTATTATCTATTTAAAGCAGTTATCACTTGGTCTTCTGGTCAGATAGGTTCAGATATCAGACGCAAATATAAAGATGAATAAGTAGTTCAGTTAAATTGCACCATCAGATAGGCGAATTCACCCTATAGGGACGTTTTCAATAATAGTGTTATAACTAAATGATATAGGCAATTCATCCAGAGGATGAATGCCTCGATTTCTGACTCTTCCGCTATTTTACACCAGCCCCAGCTTTATGGGTAGTGAGATGGCATGGGCAGTTATGTTTTGCATCAAATGGATTGCAAGAGATGGGATGGAGTAACTATATTCATGTATTTAGTTTGGCCAATGCCCCTTGCTCCTCTTTATTAGTAGCAGCAGGGGAGGGCATTTATTTAATCTGTGGACAAAAGGCATACCTTGGCTGCTCAAGCGTTGGGGAGGGTCTTGTTATTTGGGCCTAATGCTTCCAAATATAAGACCCCATCCTAAAGAACAAGTTAGTAAATATCTGCTAAGAAACAGTGTAGCTAGAGGGAGAAGGGAACTAGATCAGACTGGTATCTCTGCTCAGGAGTTGGGTGATTTGGCACTAAGAATACTACCTATTCCAGGGGTAGCAATTAATTATAGAAGAATAAAATAATTAAGCCATCTGTTGGAAGCATCAATGAATGAAAAAACAAGTGCCCTTGACACCGATGGATGGGCAGAGAGAAAGGAGAGGTAAATGGTTGAACAAGTGTTCAAAGGGGGGATTGAGAAAGTGGATGGAAAGGGACACCACTGTGAACAGTTGTTCGACCATTTTCATTCACTTGCAGCCATTTTATTTTTGTCTTGCCCTTCGCTTAATAAATCTTACCTTCATCGCCCATTTCTAATGAATGAGAAACAATGTGCGTGCAGAGAACTGTTTTCTCTCTTTGTGTTACACCCAGTATGAGTCATCTGCACCAGTGGCGGCTCCTCCGCTATGGCGGAGGAGCGTCGCTCCACTGCTTTTGAGCAGTGTAAAGTAAAGGAAATATAAAATGATAATAACATTCAGTTATTATCATTCCCTTTCGCCATGCAGGCTGCTTTGCAGCCTGCATTGAGAACATGCCCAGGGCCCCATTCCCTGGTTTAGCGTCAAACGAGGACGCTCAAAACCAAAAACTACGCTGCATTACAGTGTTGTGATTGGTCAGGAGAGCCTGGGTGCTTACCAATCACAATGCTGCATTGCAGGGTTGTGATTTGTCAGGGGAGCCTGACTGTTCCTCTTCCTGGCTGCTGGCTTCCTGTCCCTCGAGGAGAGCAGGAGCAGAGACTCGGGACGAGGCGGCAAGGTAAGTGTATATATATATTTTTTGGGTGCAACCCTAAAAGAGAGAGATTCTGGTTACCATTATCTCATTTTTATCAAGAAAATCTATTTGTATTTACCCCTTTTGTTCACAAGGTGATGCTTTTGATGCTCCATGAAATATATGATACATATGGTTCATTTTTCTACTAACATTCAACATATTTCTACTGTCCTCCTTTGAAATCATTCCCAACTAAATATCTATACATTTTTATACTTAAGCTCTTTATATTGTATCCTGTTTCTCCTTCTCTCTCTTTCCGTACCTTTATCTATTATCCTCTCTTTTATTGTTTTTCTTCCATAGCATCTTTTTCTATTAATTTTATAAACCTTGCATTTTGCATATTTGCATTATAAGCACTTTGTGAATTATTTTTGATATAAATGTTATATTCTCATTGAGTGCAAATTCCAGAAAAGCTGTCGTTTTTTTATTATTGTTATTCTTTTGAAAACCTTTATAAAAAGTGAAATACCAAGAGCAAATGAGAGGAGCGGCATATATTTTGAAGGGGGTTCGAACTCAGAAAAGCGCCCAGTCACTGAGCATTGCTTTCACCTTATGGTGAACCTATACCTCAACCAGACTCTCCTCATGTTTTAAAGCAATCACCCTTTGTATTAGCTTAGTCTTGTTGGTAAAACTCCTCAATTTTTCCAACCTCTCTATAAGCACTGTACTGCGGCGCCACCACTTGATGTTAATTCCAGTTACAGTCTTCAATCTCATGTACCTTCTCTTTTGTGCATTGATATACAACTATTTTCAATGTTCTTTGCTTTTCCTAATCACAATACATTTCCAATCCTAAATTACAAATCAAATAGACAGTTATACTACATCAAGAAGAAAGATCTGTCTACCAGGGGCTTATTTACAAGCCCCCTGATGTGCTGGTGCATCTCTTTTAATATTGGAAAAAGTGGCGTACCTGCGGCACTAGGGCCTTGTAAATAAGCACCCAAAGCGTTATTAAAATAAAACAGAAAAGATCCTCCAATTTAAATTAAGATAGATACCATTTCATTAGAACTGTTTTCAGCTCCATCTAATGATGAGAAGTCTAGGATCACGTCTAGTCGAAGAGAATTGCAAAGCTTAAGAGCTACAAAGGAAAAAGCCTGGTTAGTTCTGAATAATGTTTTATAAACAGAGGAATATCAAGGAATTTAGTGTGATACTTTCCCCTGAAGAGATCTGGGGCCAGATGTATCAATCAGTTTTCGGTTTGCAAATGGCCCTACTCACTGAATCGAGCCTTTTGCGACCAGAAGAATGCATTTTTGTATGTATCATTCTCAAATTGCAATTCGGTAACATGTTACCAAATCACCGTTTGGAATTGCGAATACATACCGATTCGGTATTAAGAAGGGGCGTGTTTAGGACATCCCTTCCTTAGTAAATACCGTATTGCATTGGTATGTAAGAATTTTTAGTGACCGAAATACGGTCGCTAAACATTTGTATTTTACCACCTACTTCAAGTAGGTGGTAAACTATTTTCAAACGGGAAGGGGTCACAAAGGGACTCCTTCCTTTTTGTGAATGGTCGTAAAAACATTTTCTAAGAGCAGACAGTGGTCCCAAGGACCACTGCCTGCTCTTAAAAAATTAGAAGAAAACTTTTAATTTTTATTTTTTAAATGCATCTTTTTTTCCTTTAAGGAAAACGGGCTGCATTTTTTTAAAAATGATTGCTTTATTTAAAAGCAATCATTGACATGGTAATCTATTGAAACCAGCAGTCCACCATCCTTGTGATTTTAGCGATTCCTAATGTGTCCCAAAGTGCGACCTACCACATTAATATTCATGATGTAGGTCGATTTGTGACCAACTAGGATTCACTAAATGAAACTCTATGAGTTTCATACATAAGGAATGACGATTTACTAATTGCGATTCGCAGAGAATTGCAATTTTTTATTGGCTATTCCCAATATTGATACATCTGGCCCCTGATGTTTCGCATCCAAGCTCGAAGACTTTTCAACAGATATGTTTTTTGTGTGACTTTTGCATCTTTTTTGGTCCCTCCTTCTGACTTTGCATTCATTATTTAAGTAATTAATGATTTCATGTATCACACAACATACAAACAGTAAGTGGAAAACGTTTACAAACAAGTACAAAATAAAATGCTGAAAAAAGGAAACGCATTCATCAGTAACAGTATACTATACTATACTGCGAAAAACTCCCAGCCGACCTATGTCCTTTTGCTATTGGCTAATGTAAGCTCTATGGGCCGCCCACTGCTCTGCACATACACATCAAATCTTTGTTTATATTTTTGTTCATTTTGTTCTTTTATTTTATTCATTTTTTGCTATTTATCAATAAGAAAAAAAACGTTATTGAATATTTACTTTGATTGTACAAATGTTAAAAACATATTAGTGAAACCACCAAACATATTTAAAGTGCAAATAAATACAATTATGCCATTCCAATATACATGTCATATTCGTCTGAAACTGTCATCTTAATAGCAATTTGCATGTACAGAGAAACCATTAGTGTGTCCGCATAATTATACCACACTCACAGCCTAACCTGTCACTCAACTCCACACTAGCACACACACACACCTCACATACATAAACTTCCCAGCCTACAGCAGCATACACTGATGGAATCACGGAGGAGACACTGCATAACCATCCGTGGTTGTGTTGCCAACTGGGATATCACTCAGCCAGGTCAATAACAGTATACACCAAAGCTCCATTAAAAGAAAACAGAGGCACACATCATGTTTAAATTTCGATAGAAATTAATTAAATAGAATGAATGAAAGAATGCCCGTATGCAATAGCACCCGGTCACCACTATTTGAAAGTATTAGCCATTTTACATGAAATGCCTGCCAATATTCAACTCTCTCCTTTTATCAACCATTTCCTCCCAAGTAATTGAAAGTTAAAGATATGGATATGTGGGACATCAGTGGTTTTGTCATCCAGATTTTAATACAAATTACCTCAAATATTCGACCTTTCTTGCTGTAAAATTGAATATCCAGATACTTGGAGAAACAGTGAGCTATATAACACCTTACTTGAAATGCGAGTACCCTAGAGAGGCCTTTTGAGATTTTCCTAAACACTTGAGAGAAAATTCGTTCATAGAGAGTAACCTTTGGTCCAGGACTTCTGAGGGAAGCTGAAATCCGGTTACTGGGCACTTTCCACTATTGATTTTCCATCTGCATGGCCTAATGCACTCTGGCGCTGCGGGGAACTGTAATGGATCTGCAAGTCATTGTATTAGCACTTCTCTTTGGAATCAGCTGCTGAGGGAATAATAAATAAAGGAAAATAATTATTGTGTCGTAAGTAGAATGCTTGATAAACGTGGCTATCAGTCGGAAGATTTTTTTTTTACAGTCTGTTTGAGATGTTTGCTGAAGCAGCTTGGCTCTCTCGTCAGGAAAGGTTTCCTTTTCACATGCAGTGGTAGGTACTGTCCCCATTATGGGGAATTGAGTTAATAATCCATTATAATGTGAAAGTGCATGCCAGACTATGGTTTTATACCATCTGGCAGGGCCTTTTCATTTAAAGTTGCTTCCCATCCTCTCAGGGTTGCCGCTATCTCCAGGTACATGGAATTTCGCAAAGCATTACAAATTTGGGTTTTCCGATCTAGGTTTTTTTCTTTTCTTGTCCCCTTAGGTAGTGCCAGGGTGCATCCTGGTATTGGCAAACTTTAAAAAACAAATCGTATTTTACACAAAGGCCAAGACAAATCAATTGATGAGCTCGGAACACAACTAGATCTCATGACCCAAAGGGTCCTCACTTCCTTAACGCAGACTATCTCTCGATAACAACAGCCAATCACCTCCACCCGACTTTAAGACGCGCCTGGAGAGCCACCACTCTATCAAGACTGCTCTTCTGTTGTTACAATCTACCCACTCCCATTATAAATGTGCTCTCTTATTCAGGGAACAAATGGGTACATTCACAAGATACAGCACGAATATTACAGTTGTGCAGCCGAAAAGACACATTTTCTGTGATCAAAATATGACTGGGTTCAACAGAGAAAAGTTTGGATAAAAAGAGATGTGGACGGTCATGAGGATTCTTTTCTGTCTTACGCTTTCAAGAGGAGGGAATGTTACTGTGTTCTGCTATGTCTCACTTAACTCGTATAGCATGAATCAAGGTTATTGTACTTCTAGTATAATATAGGAAAGAAACAGGTTCTGAAACAGAATATTTTTTCTCCTAGAGAATCTTGAGGGATTTTCTGCCCAACATTCAATTACTATGTATCCCCTCCAGGATGGGGTTGTGTGGCCATCAGCTAATGGTAGAGGGCTCGTGCTGCAATAAATAGTCCTAGATAAGATGAAATTCGGGGTCATATTTACAAGCAGGTGGCCGTGTGTGGGTTAGCTCCAAAATTGCTAACGCCGTACTCCATCACTTTAGAAACGCATGTATGTGCAGTATTTACAGTAATACAGCACTTCCCTGCGTTTCTCCCTGTGCTGGTGCTAAATTCAGATGCCTATAGCAAACGCAGGCACCCATGCACCATAGTGCAAGGGTGCTTGCATTGAGGGAATGATGGTTTATGTGCAGGAAGGTATCCCTTCCTGCACATATACAATCCAGAATGGCAATTTGCAACTCCCATGTGTGCTGCATTGTGCAGTACACATAAAAGTTGCAAATCGTCATTTTCTTAATGGTTGTTTATGTGCAGAAAGGGACACCTTCTGGCACATAAACATTCATGGCAATTTGTGTTTTTATGCGTGCTGCACAATGCAGCACACATAGAAACAGCAAAAAAGAGCATAAATAAAGCATTTCTCCTCGTTTCGCTATGTTAAGACCAGGTTTTCCCTGGTCTTAATTTTGACGCTGCCTCCTATTTACGCCACCCTTGTAAATAGGGAGCAGTGTCTAAATTAATGGGTGTTGCGGCGGAATGCTCATCGCAACACCCATTGCCTACTCCTTTCACACTAAGTCTAGCGTGAAAGGGTGCTTCATTTACAAGGCGGCGCTAAGCTACGTTAAGTGGCTTAACGCTGCCTTATAAATAAGGCAAAGCCCCTATCGCCACAGGAACGTTCCAAAAAATAACGTTCCTGTGGCGATAGAGACTTGTACATATGCCCCAAGGTACAGAAAGGTAGGGGGAAAAGAAGGGAAGGAAGTGAGGTCAGAGACGTTTTAAAGCATGGGCAAAGAGGGCTCTAGCCCAGGGCCCCAACCGTCCAAAGGGCCCCCTGATAGAGCCAGCTCTGTTCTGCAGAGAACCTTTCCCTGATGAACTTAAATAATTCTTAAACAGATTGTTTTAAATAATGTTTTCCTTTAATTTATTGTTAATGTGGGTGATGTGTGAGAGTCTATTACAGATGTTTTGCAGAGAAATGTTGTGTTTATGTTTTAGGCACATTCATAAAAAAAAATCTTCTAGATCAAAATGGGACCTCGTATATGAGAAATGGGAGGGGGTCACAGAGGATATTTGTAGTAATGTTATTGAGCTGCTGCTTTGTTACATATTGAAAACACACTTCACTATCCCTGAATATTAGATGTAAACACATTTAGCATTTGGATGAGTGTGCCTGTGCATTCTCAGTGACCTGGCCAGAGAGGGCTTGAAAGGGCTGCAATTTGATTATAAATTCAAAGCTGTTCCGAACATGGGCTCCCAAAATACAATTGGCCCAGGGCCCCCAAAATCCATAAGATGTCCCTGAGTGAGGTACCAGTGGAGGGGAAATGTAAGGGCTAAAATACAACACACCTTCCCCCATGGAACACAACAGAGATACAAATACATGTGCAAATAACCTGGAGTAGAAAAAAATAAATCTTTAGAAAGAAGGTGGATCTAGTGTTGCAATAAATAGTCCTTGTTAAAATGAAAATCTGGGCGTGGCTTAGCGCCCAACGAGCATGGCGGCGTCTTCGTGAGGCTCCGAGGACCGGGCGGGAGCAACGCGTCGCATCCATAGCCAACGCGGAAACAACCAGCGCAATGCCGACGTGAACTGTTACCCTTTGTCTGAGGACCCCAAGCGCTTCTGTATTCAACAGTAAGAAGGTCTTATTTGACTAATATTGCCGCTTCACAACGTCGCTCGCATTGCGGCCGCCATTTTAGATGCGAGGACACGCTATCAATGCCTCTTCATTCCTCGCAAGCGGACCTAATATTTCTAGCGCTGTACCTACAATTTGGTTTTCCATTACCTGCTTGTTTTCTTTGCATCCTCTTACATAAAGACTCTGAATGCTACAACGAATATTAAGGAAGTTATTAATTTTGCTGTTGAATGCCGCCTCCGTAATATGGCCGCCATTTTGTTTGTATGTGACACAGCTGTCCTTCCTCCTAACACGCCGAGTGGTCGCATTCCTTCACTCTGGGCCTAAATGAGTTAACTCTGAGCTATCCCTAAGCTGTTTTACCTGTAGCGTGGCCCTCCTGTAGTCCTGTGCCTCATTTCTTCAGTTCTTTGAGACGTTGGAACCGTCAATGCCACTTTGTGAAACCTAATGAAATTTACCTCATGGTCTCACCATAAGCTACTCCTCTTATATAGAATACCTAATTGATCTTTTGCAAACGAAGCGTCAACAGTTGTATTCTTCTATGCAGTGAATTAGAATATTTTATTACGCTTGTGTGCTCATTCAACATTGTAACGAATCGCATTTTCTTGCAGCACGCAAACCTTTCTGACTAACGGACTCCCTCAAATTGTTACATACTTTTTTCAATTTCTCTTACTCTAAGCTCCATGATTACTATCTGGTTGCTTGCCCACTACACTGCTGTTACTTTTTTGATGGGTAGGACAAAGGATTCTCTCTACACCTCAACTAAACCAAGGCGCACTTTCATTAAAAATTCGAAGCTCTTCTCTGAACTCTCTAAACTGGAGGAATCTGGTTTATTGCCATCTGAAATTCATAGCATAACGATGGATCCCGCTCCAGCAGTTTCAGGAAAGACTAACGTTAAACGTTTGAAGAAGGATCCTCCCTCACCTCCCAAGTCTTCTTCACCAGTCTCGATGGAGTTGCTTCTACAAGAGATAAGGGCCCTTAGACCCTTTGTTGAAGAGACAAATTCTAAATTACAGGTCTTGTCCGATAAATGGTCTCAACTGGACTCGCGACTCAATACCGTGGAGCAAACTGTGTCATCTTTTGCTGATGTCTCTCAGACTATCCCATCTCAATCACAAGTTAATGCGCTCCACAAGCTGACTAAGGATCTTGGAAACCGCAATAGGAGGAATAATCTACGTTTATATGGCCTAGTGGAGGGCACGGAAGGTACAGATCCCATTGGTTTTTCAAAACTTTCCTTCCTAAGATACTTCACCTGCCAGATGCCCCTGAGTTGAATATTCAACGTGCTCACAGACTAGGACGAATTTCCACCAACAGCGCTTCCCCTCACCGTCCAAGAGGAGTCATTCTTTACTTTCTGGAATATACGGATCTACTAAAAGTTCTTTCAGCCGCTAAATCTCTCCAGAAAATGTCCTGGTCTGGCTCAACTTTGTTTTTTGCGCAGGAGTATTCGAGGGCTACAGCTGCCAGACGCAAGGCCTTTCTCAACATGAGATCTGATTTACACTCAATGGGAGCTAGATATGGTCTATACCACCCATGTCTATTCAAAGTTACTTACAATAACAATACAACTTCTTACGAAGATCCATTACGTCTTCAGAGTTTCATCAATTTCCATAAGATGGATCTTATGGATTCATCGCGACCCTCTTGTTCACATTTCACATGATTTTTTCTCTTCAATTCTTTGTTAATAGTTACATAATTAAGTACTGGTCATGTGGTTCTAAGCTCAAGTTATTTTGGTTTCGTAAACATCTGTTCACTGTTCTACATTTAGGCGTGTGCTAACTTTATACTTCTTTATCTCTACAGTTTTGTTCTCGTCTTGGCGTGTTCCCCGTCCGGTCCAGTTTTGGCCTCCTTCTGATGGTTCGTCTGCTCCATGTGGTTCTACCTACCCCCACATCCATGTTTCCTTCATGTAGGTATGTGTTCTGTTTTGTCTTTTGGTTTTTGTTCTGTTTTGTTTATTTTTGTTTATGAATTTCCAGGTGTCTTTCTTAATATATTTCTTTTGCTATTCCTTATGACTACACATCTCTTTTTCTTTACACATCTTAGTGTTTTCTTACTTTTATTTCTTAAATTTCTTCACAGTGCTTCTTCTTTTCTTCTTTGGGCATTGAAAGTATTATTTTTTCCTCTTTTCTTTCCTGTTTCTTACATTCGCTCTTCCTCTCCAGATCCTCATATTTTTTTCCCTTTTCTTCAATTCTTTTTCTTCTTCTTTTTCTACTATCACATTTTTACTTTTCTTCTTCTTTCAATCTTTGTTATATTGGCACTTTTTGGCCCTTTACACTATCCTAACTCACTGGAGTTCTATTGCTAGCAGTTGTCATTTGAAACTTTTCCTTTTTATTCGCTCTGACTTCAATGTTTTATTTTTCTCTATTCTGTCGATTTTAGTATTTATATTCTTTAAACTCATCGATTTGGACTATTGCTTCATGTTGCTATTCTTTTTCTGCTTCTTAACAATCTATGTCACTTAAATTAATTTCATGTAATATTAGGGGTCTAAACTCTCCTATAAAGAGACAAAGAGTTTTGACTCACCTGGCCAAGTTGAATGCTGATACTGTTTTTCTTCAAGAAACGCACCTTACTGATATTGAGTCATTGAAATTAAAAAGAGGCTGGGTAGGTGAAGTTTATTTTTCTCCTGGGGATGGTAAACGAAATGGTGTTGTGATATTGTGCCGCAAATCTCTCCCGGTTACGATGTTATCACAGGAATCTGATGATAAGGGGAGATGGCTCATGTTAAGTTGTTACTAAAAGATGTTCCAATCTCTCTTCTCAATGTTTATGCTCCTACCAATGGAGATGTCTCCTTTTGGTCTAATTTAGCTAGGCAAATCTCTAATTGTATTGATGATAATTTTATACTGGCAGGAGAATGTAACCAAGTGTTTGACCCCTTTATAGACAGGAATTCTAAAGTACCTTTTGTTACCAACAAAACACACAGGTCGTTTACTTACACTATCACTCAACATAAATTGTTAGATGCTTGGTGTCTTTGTAACCCAACCACTAGAGAATATACCTTTTACTCCCCGGCCCATCATGCTCAATCAAGAATTGACTATATTTTTGTTTCCCACAATATTTCACAATCTCTTACATACGCAGATATTGGCCCCATTCTTTTATCGGACCACGCGCCTGTTTCAATAGGCTTTGATGTATTGCCTAGAAATTACGCTCCCAGAAGATGGCGCTTCAATAATGCTCTTCTTTTAGATCCACAGTTTACTACATCCGTTATCTCCTTCTTTACTGACTACTTTGAGAGGAACCACACAGAATCCTTGTCTATTTTGACCATTTGGGATGCTTTTAAAGCTTCAGCAAGGGGTTTTATCATCAATTATGTAGCAAAGAAACGTAAATTCGCGCGTAAAACTCTTACAGACCTCCTTCAACATATTAAGAAACTGGAAGATTCGTATTACACCTCCAAATCAAAGGACTGCTTAAGTTCCCTTATTAAGGCTAAGATGCAATTTAATAGAAAATCCACAGATGATGCTTCACTTTATTTACTGAAATCTAGTGCGAAATTTTATGGAGGTAAAAATAAAGCAGGGAAATTATTAGCCAAATATTTAAAGACTCGCCACAACAAATTAAATATTGAATCTGTCTTTGACGAACATGCAGTCTTAAAATTCAATACGCTGAGATTTTGAATGAGTTTTCTCTTTTCTATAAATCTTTATATTCTTCAGAAATTCAACCTACGGATCTTTCTCTATCACAATTTTTCTCAACCATCCAAATACCCCAACAGGATCTTCCGGATCTTTCTCCCTTGGAGTCTGAGCGCACTCAGAATGAACTGTTGGAGGCTCTCCGAAAACTTAAAAAGGATAAAGCACCAGGTCCAGACAGCTTCACAGTCAAATTTTTTGTTCACTTTTCTAAATTATTGATACCCAAATTACATTCACTTATTACTTTTTTTTACTCCTCCATAAGTTCTTCTGGTTCCTTTTCAGAGGCCCATATTTGTCTTATCCCCAAAGAAGGCAAAGACCCCAAATACTACAAAAATTATAGACCTATTTCATTAGTCAATATTGACTACAAAATCTTTTCTAAAGCTTTAGCCATACGTTTGGATTCTTATCTACCAAAATTGTTAGGTAAAGAACAATCCGGCTTTGTCAAGGGCCGTGTCATCACGGACAACACACGACTCTTTTTTTGACGTTTTATCCAAATCTTCACATATGAATCACTCATTGGCAGCAATTGTGCTAGATGCCGAAAAGGCTTTTGATAGAGTCGAATGGAAGTATCTTTTTTGCGCTCTTAAATGGTTTGGCTTCGGCCCTAACTTTACAACCCTATTATCTCTCCTTTATTCTAATCCACGTGCTGCGGTCTGCGCTAATGGCCTAATTTCCCCTTTCTTTAATTTAAAAAGAGGTGTGCGTCAAGGCTGTCCCCTTTCCCCGTTTCTATTCAACCTAGCCCTAGAACCATTTTTGTCTAAGTTGCGTCAGAACCCCACTATATACGGTTTTCAAACATTAAATGTTCATATCAAGCTTGCAGCTTATGCGGATGACATTTTACTGTTCGTTTCCAGACCAGAGGACTCAATCCCAGCTTTTTTAGCAGAAGTGAAATCTTATTCCCTCATATCTGGATACAAATTAAATAATGATAAATGTGAAATATTACCGTTAACTGCGCATACTTTTTTTTTTTTTTTTTTTTTGAAAACCTTTATTGACAGTTCAATCAAGAACAGGTATGGGCCTACAACCCCCCGGGGCCGGCCGCTAAGCAATCAGAGCAAAAACAGGCAAATGTAAACACAGGCAGCACTTCGGGGAGGAGAATCGTAATGCTAATACTGTGAACAGCGTAGGTAGGGCACCAGGAAAAAAAGGTTTTCATTTTATAATGAAACAAGGCAGAAGGATCAGGTGCCAGACAATTTTCAAACAGCAATTACAGATATGCAGAGTAATAGACAGAAACGATTTACAGCAATCTGTTAGGTCAATGGCGCAAACACAAGAACATCAGGATGGGGAAGAATATCGTAAGCAGTGGCGCCTGCAGTCCCCCGCCAGAACTCCCGGAGAGCACCCCGGAAATTGTGGTACACATGGAGCGGCAGCGAGTCATAGCAAAGGAAGTGTATCACGCTGATCCCAGAAAAAGAAAAACAAAAAGAAACAGAGAAGAAAAAGGAGGCCATGGAAAAAGAGAGAAAAGACTAAAGAATCCCCTCCCCCAACCCCCCACCCTGCACCTCTGCAGATGAGTACGGCCCCCCCCCCCAGCAGTGTGCCTGTCGCCCTGGAACCAGACCCGAAATATAGGAGAATAGGGAAAAAGAAGTAGGAAAAGAACCCCACCAGACGGGGGGGTAGAGAGAGTATTAATAAACTGGAGGAGGGCCTTCAAAACATACCCCCGGCTTCTCCCTCCCGCACGGTAAGTTTCCCCCAAAGTGAACAATAAACAGCACAAAATCGATCTTCTCAAAGAAAGATGGGGAGCATTATGCACCTATTATGCTGTTAGCTATGCCAGGAGAGCACGCAACCCCTGCGCCCGCCCGTCCACTAGATGACCACCCCTGAAGGATCAGCCTTATCCCTGACCACTCTTTGGAATTCTGCCCGTGCCTACCCCTCGACCCAGCACCATATCCGATGTTCCAAGGTAGAGGATTGTCCAAAAACGTCCGAGAAGCGACGCATACAGGTGGGATGGAAGTCTCTGAGCATCAACACAGTCCGCAGCGTGGAGAAACAGGCTTCCCAGTGCTGCCCCAGGATATGCACTGCACTCAAGGTCCAGGAAGGCAGAAGCAGCCAAAGCAGACAATAGTTGCTGGAGTTGTCCTTGGGTCGCAGGAGGGCACGTACGGGATGAGGCTACCACATCCCACTCAGGGCCAATGCCTCCGGGACAGATCAGGCCCTCAACTGGACGAACACACTGTAGCATACTGGCCGGAGTGTCCAGCTGTGCACTAACCTCAGGGGTGGCCGCCAAAGTGTCCTCCTGTGCGCAGTGTGAGTAGTCCCTGTGTACGTGCGGACAGGCGGGTCGCCATTGCCCCAACGCCGACGCCACACCGTTGAGCTTACTCCCCAAGACCCCGACACCATGGATCAAGGAGGAGTGAAGAGCACCAAGGGCCTCGAGGAGGTCGCCGTACCCCAGCACAGCTCTCTGGGATCGCGCCGCCACACTCCCAAAAGTCGCACTCTCACAAGCCCGCTGCGACCCAGCGGACAGGATGGTAGGCTTCATCGCAACAAGATGGCCGCCAAGTATGCCCGACCCTCACCGGGGCCGGGACCCTGGGACAAGCGTCTCGATGTCCACGTCGCTGGTGACCGGGTTCCGGGGGCAGGTAAAAAGTTATCCGTTGCGTGGTCACGGGCAACAGTCGTCCCCACTACGGACCAGCTCCCGTAAAAGTCCGGGGGCGGCCCGCAATGATCCGGGCAGGATACGGGCGGCGGCCGGGTAGCTCACCATCAAAGGCAGGGGCAGCCACCGGAGGATCTGAGAATTGCACCCCCGGGCATGCACCCGGTCCGCTACGCTTGACAATAGAAACGACCAAGACGAAATGTAGGCCGAGTTTGGCACCGCTCCGGTGGACCGACTCCACCCAGTCACAACAGACCGCTGTTGTTGAACTGCCACCCGGCCACGGCGTCCACTCGAGGTCCCGGCTCCGGGGCCGCACAGGCCGCAAAGTTCAGATGCACATTTCTCCGGCGGTACCGCAGCCAGAAACCTCGGAGTCACACAGTCGGGTGCCACTCTCCTTCAGAAACACGACCGCGTAGCACAGGTTGAGGATCTCGTGCAGGATATCCGTGCGGGATGCGGAGGTTCACGGAGCCGGGAGTCTACGCTGCCGTCCCGGTCGCCATCTTGGCTCCTCCAACTGCGCATACTTTTAGTTCAGATTTTCAAGCCTCTCAGTTTAAATGGAACCCCAAACACATTAAATATCTAGGTCTGTATTTCACATCTTCAATTTCTGATACAGTAGATTTATGTATGAACAAATGCATTCAAAATATTTTTGACTTGACATCCAAATGGCATCCCCTCTACTTGTCTTGGTGGGGTCGTTTAGATACCATCAAGATGATGCTATCGCCCATTGTTCTCTATACTATCTCCAATATTCCCATTCCAATTGCAGCTAAATTCTTTAAGAAAGTCAATTCCATCTTATCCGCTTTCTTATGGGGTAAGAAGACACCTCGAATATCCCTACAAAAATTAACTCGCCCTAAGTCCGAAGGCGGAGTGAACTTTCCAAATTTTCAGGTTTATCAGAAAGCTTTTTTACTTCGCCAAGCTTCTTCTTGGTTGTTTGATTCTATGGACGATTGTCCCCTTTGGACTTTAATAGAGTGCCATTTTCTCTCTCCCTATTCTTTCCGTGAATATCTCTATTTTTCCCGTAAACCACAATCTATCTCTACCCCTGTATTAAAATACACTTCCAAGCTACTTGTCGTACCTTCTCACGCCACTGGCATTAACAAGGAATCTTTTTTGAACTCTACAATTTGGCATAATAAAAATTTACTGATTAATAACAAACCTTTTTATTGGAGAAGCTGGAGAAATAAGGGTTTGGTATGGATCCACCAGCTATTTTCAAACTCAGAATTTTTACCCTTCATTATTCTCAAGCAGACTTTCTCTTTACCAACTTCCTTTATTCATAAATATAATCTACTCACGAAAACTGTGCTGGAATCTGTTTCCCAATGCCTAACCACACAAGATAATTCTATTAATCCAGAATCACCCTCAGGACTTCATACATTATTATTGACCAAACCTAAAGCTTCAACTATTTATAATCTTTTGCATAGCACTGATATCAATAGACAGAAGACTAAAATGGAAGTGGCTTGGGAACAAGACTTTAATACCTCTTGGCCATTATCATTATGGAAAGACATATGGACTAAAATACGCAAATCCTCTAGAGCAGCAAATACCACGCAAACACTATTCTTTATTTATAACAGACTTCTACTCACACCAGCTAAATTGTGTAAAAGAATCCCAACCATCCCAGATTTATGTTGGACCTGCTCTTTCCCTAATACCGATCTTTTCCATATGTTATTTTCGTGCCCGCATGTTCACAATTTTTGGGTGCAAGTATGGTCCAGGATTAACTCCATCTTTAATACTGCATTTTCCTTTTCTTTTACCCACATTTTTCTGGGCAGTCTCTCCTCCATTTGGTATAATGTTTCTTTCAATGTTAAAATTATTGATTTGTTATTAGCGATTGCTTTTCAACAGATCACCATTAACTGGAAAGACTTTACAAAAATTTCCTATAAGGCTTGGTGGTTTACTGTTTGTCATAATCACAGATTAGATACTGCCTTCGTATATCCCCCTCATTTAGCTACGAAACGTGTTGATCTGTGGTTACCAGTCATACCATATATTGACGCTAGCGCCAAACGTTTCTCTTCACCTATTCCTTCTCAACAGGAAGTTCTTAAGCCACTTTGATCCCCCTAATAATTCCACAATTCTTTATACAGTTATTTAAATAGCCTTATTGTTTCATTTCAGTCAATTCTCGTATACCTTAGTTATGTGGTAATAGTCCAATTCTTTATACTTCTTATGTAGTATATTTGGAATGTATTGATGTATGCTTAATATTGTATAAGGTTCCTTGACACCTTGTCTTTTCTTTTAATAAAATTATTTGAACTAAAAAAAAAAATGAAAATCTGTTATTTGACATCACAAATTCCAGTCAGCAAGTAACTGCCGATGCTGCTCTTAACTTTCCAAGAGACAGTTGACAGCCAGGGGAATGTACTAAGGTAAGAAAGATCGGGAGAAAAGAGAGGACGAAAGGGATGTACCAATAGAGAGTAACATGTAAGGTCTAAGATACAACAGCATGTTTCGTCGTTGCTCTGCTTCCGGCCACCCTGCTGGCTGCCATTCTTTCAGTCGCTTCTACTGAATGCAGCATTACTTCAGCTACACAATTCCTGGTATGGACACAGGAACAACTGTAGGACGGATTCTCTGATGGAGAAGTACTGCCCCTTTGCTGTGTGGGGTTCACCTGCAGTGGCTGTTTCTGCCAAGGAGAGGGCCAAGAAGTTGCTGTGTGCTGTGTATCCTGCTTGAAGAAGATCTCCAAGTGTTTGGTGTAGAGGTTGCCTCCTGTTCTGAAGTCTCAGGGACACAAATACTTCATTTCCTCTGGCCTCCTGCACCTGGAACTGCTGTTTCAGCTGTTACAGGGGGAAATAGCAACACCGATGCTGGCGAGCGACCTGCAACGAAGCCATGGGCACCGCTCATGAAGTGCCCAAAGCACCGCCCTGACTAACACCGCAGCCCGACACTTGCCATCGCTGCACGGTATAGACTCTGACGCCGTCACCAAGGCCGTGGTCTGCACCAGAGACGAGGGCACCGCTCGTGACACTCATAACGCATTGCCCCGACTTGCACCTCAGCCCTGACCTCACCGAGGCCGGTGCTTTATCATTGCGGAGCCGATACCTGATGTGAGTGACCTCCCGAATCCATCGACCCTGCATCATTGTAAGGAACAGACAACTCGACTCGACACCACTGCGACGTCACCTCCCCGGCAATAGTAAGGATCTGATGTCTTACCTCCCCTGCATCGCAGTAAGGAACCGATGCTTCACCTCCTCTGTGTTTGTAAGGAACTGACGCCGCCTGGCGCCAACAAAGCATCACCTCGCCGATGCCGTGCACCATCTTTGTTTTCATCATTTACCAAGGTACTGTTCTTTGGGGTCCATGTGACTTCGGGCCCGGCGCTTCACACCTTGCGGCCAACGCCGTACTTTGGGATTTTCACCTGTCACGACGCCGTAATAGCCCCAGATGGAGCTATTTGTTTCTACAAGCTTTATTTGTGTGAATAACCTATTTTTAATGATATCTTGATATGTGCATGGTGGATTTTTGTTGTTTTGATCTTGGTTTGGTTAGATAAAGATTTCCTATTTTATTAAACTGGTGTGGTGTCCATTTCTAAGGTACACACTGTATTACTATATGTGTGCACAAATGCTTTACACGCTGCCTCTGAGATAAGTCTGTCTGCTCATGCCAAGCTACCAAGGGGTGAGCAGGAGTTGTCTTTGGACGTAACTTCCTTACCCTGACTAGAAGCAAGGGTCCCTACTTGCACAAAGGTGCAAACCATTGCCAACTAGAGACCCCAATTCTAACAACACCCCTTTGCCCAGACATCCCTGTACAATTTTTTTAATCCATCATGGTAAAAGCCCCACCTTTGTCTCCTCCAGAATTCGGAACTACATCCCTAAGCATAATCTCAGATCAGTACACCCCAATCTCTTAAAGGTTCCCACATTTAACAGGAAAAGATTGGGGGCACCAGGTTTGCTGTACTCGCTTCAGGTGTTTGAACCCTCGCCTTGATAACATAAGATCAGCAACCTCCTACGAGTGTCTCAGAACCTTGCTAAAAAACCTTGCTCTTAGACAAGCCCACGACTAACCGCCTATTGACTCTGCTTCTTGTGCTGTCCGCGCAATGAAACCTTTTGGTGAAAGTGCGCTTTAGAAGTTCCCTGTAACATAACATAACAAAACTACGCAAAGGATGTCAGGTACAACATACACCATACCAGAGAATTTTTTTCCGAACTACAAAGATGAATTTGCACTCCTAAATGAAGCTATTTGCTTGCATACATTTAATGTATATGCACAGATGACTTTGTGATTGGAGCTTGTATGGTGCAAGTATGATCTTAAGGGCTCTGATACAAAAATAAAGATGAATATCAAGGCTTTTTCAGTAATAGCTCTAGATGAAAATCTTTTCCTGGCGCAGGCTTTCTTATATAATTTAGTGTCCGCATATTTCATGTGTAATTTAATTATATAGCTGCTGTTCTGCAGCAGCTGACATATATAACCTGATTGTCTGCAAGCAGACCAATCAAAAGAATGAGTATATCAAACCAAATAAAAGGCCAAGGGCAGATGAAAAAATATATTGCATCGAAACCGGAAAGCATGTCAGCACAAAATGGCACATTCTGTAACTGTGGTCTGGTGACTCAGTGAACTAACCATTCACTATAGGAATTTTTGTTTGACTTCGTGGTCACAAGATGGACACCTTCACCCCAACCCCATCCTCACCATCTGCCCCCTTTCCCCTGTCCACTCGTCCTTTTATCCTCCCGAGGTCGACAAAATCCATACCATTGAGTTGGATTCCTGTAAGGATCTGTTATTCAGGTGCAAGTAGCCACTGCATGTGAAAGAGAGGTTTACAACTACACGTGTTATGTTATTTAAGCTTCCCGGTGTGCATGGATGTCACATCATCATGCACTCATTTCTTGCATACAATTCCTTCACTCCCCCTCCCAATATGTAGGCTTGTACTAATAAATAAATACACACAAATGATCACATAGGTGAACTTTGGCTGCACAGCAAAGAGCACTATACATAAATACATGTTTGTGCCAAGGCTTTAAGTGGGCCTGGTCCTGGCAGTAAATAAAAACTGACCTATATTTACAGGCACAAATAATGATCAATTTCTCAATAATGACTGTAAACACCCCTAAGATAATCCATGCCATCAAAACAGTCCCTGTTTATATTTAAGGTTTATCTTCACCTTACATTCCCTAGAATTATCTACTTTTTCAAGTTGCCTTTTCAACATATGACTGTTGTGTAGTGCACACTGAGAAATGAGTTGCCTCCAGGCGCCAGGGTGAGTTCAGGTTGACGTGAGTTCAGGTTGTGGGTAGGTGTTTATAACAGGTGTGACTGGGAGCTCTAAGGCATTGCGAGGTTCTCACAGTGCGTCATAAAGGTAGACACACAACAAGCACATTCAATCCTTGGCCTCGCTGCAGAAGACTCAGAGCAATGGTCACATATGTGGCAATTGTAATTGTGGGGAAAAGGGTACAATAGTTCCAGAGCCAGAGCAGTGTGGCAGCTGCCCAGGGCCTCGCTCCTGCTCACAACTAAGGAGCCCTGCACTGCCTTTAACCCCTTCTGTGCCCATGACGAGATAGTCTCGTCATGGAGCGCGGTTGCGCTGTGCCCATGACGAGACTATCTCGTCATGGACCCCGCCCGCTAATGAAAGGGCCGCCACAGGAGGGGGAAAGGGCGGGGCACTCAAGGGGTTAAAAAAACTTCAGAGTTACGAGGCACACGGAACAGCAGTGGTGCAGAGCCATGTGGCCCTCGGGAGGGGGTCCTCCTTCTCTAGGCCCTGCAGCCATGGGCTTAAAGGGCTTCAGAAATCAAATTGCTGAATCTGCATAACAGTGATTGGATGAGTACTTGAAGTGCCCTTAAAGACGGAGTGAGCCGTGCCCCTGCATGTATGTAAAGCAGGGTGTTCTGCAGGGCTCACACCAAAAGAAAGAATCATGTCCCATCTCCTAGAATGGAGGAAAGGGAGACAGGTGTCATCAAAATTAAAAAAATAACACTTCTCTAACACACAGAAGCGTTTTATCTTAATACTTGTCAGGTAGGTCGCCCCCCCCCCGCTGCAGCTCCACCTGCGCTTCTCAGTGCCTGTTGCTCCTGTGCCCCGCTTCCCATCTTGCCTTGACTCCCGTTCTCTGTGTGCCTTGGTCCCGCTGTGTCCTGCTGCCCTTTGTCCCTCTGTGCCCCCGCTGCTCTTTTGCCTTGATTCCCGTTCTGTGTGTACCCCTGGTCCCCCTTGTACCCCGCTGCCCATTTCGCCTTGATCCACGTTCCCTGTGGGCCCTGGTCCCTCTGTGCCCCTGCTGCCCTTGTTGCCTTGATTCCCTTCTGTGTGTGCCCTTGGTCCCCCTTGTACCCCGCTACCCATCTTGCCTTCGGTGCCCCCTGTTGAGCCTGCTCGCCTCCCTGCTCGCCCCCCTTGCCGCTCCCGTTCCCGCCGCTGCCTCCCCTGCGTCCCCACCCCCCGCGCCCATTCGCTGCCCTCTGCCACCCGCCTCCCGGCTGCTCCTCCCTCCCACCTCCCCTTAAAATGGCGGCCGCGCCGCTGGCCTAAGGCAAGCCCGTCTGCGCTTGTCCGTGCCCAGCGCCAGATCCCCTGGCCCCCGCACCAGCCATGAAGTCCGCCTCCGATACGACGCCAGCACCCTCACCGCTCTCAACCCAGGACGGGCCCCCACCTGCTGCAGGTCCACCCCGAAGCGCACCCACGGTCCCTTCGCCTGCCAGAACTGCAGCTTCTCCTGCATTAAAGACGCAGATACACCCGCCATGACAAAACTAAACGAGCTCTGATGCATCCTGATCAACACCCGCTCCGCATGCAAACACGCCGTCGAGCTCTGGGACCTACTCGACACCGCATCTCCAGACGTCGCCTTCCTGACCGAGACCTGGATGAACGAAGCCTCCTCCCCAGACATCGCAATAGCCATCCCCGACGGATACAAGATCGCCCGCAGATACCGCACCAACGGAGTCGGAGGAGGAATCGCCATCGTCCACAAGGGTCTCAACAAACACCGACGACACTCTCAGCACCGCCGAACACATGCACTTCCAGATCCACACGGACCCCAAGACCACCCTAAGAAGCACCCTTGTCTACAGACCACCCGGACCCTGACCACAATTCTGCGACACCATCGCCGACTTCATCAGCACGCACGCACTGATCTCCACCAACTACATCCTCTTCGGAGACCTGAACTTCCATCTGGAGAACAACAACGACAGCAACTCCTCCACCCTGATAGACAACCTTGCCAAACTCGGACTGGAACAGCTCGTCACGACACCGACCCACATCGCCGGACACACGCTCGACGCCATCTTCTCCTCAAGCCCCCACGTCTCCTTCAGCCATGTCTCCGAAACCACCTGGACCGACCACCACTGCATCCACTTCACCTTCCGGAAACCAGTCCCACATCACCGCACCACACAGATCCCCGTCGCTGCTGGGGCAAAATCACCGAAGTAGAACTACAGACAAACCTCGCACTCAACCCACCGACCAACTCCTCCAACCCCGACAATGGGGCGCGCACCCTCAGACGATGGATGGACGACTGCGCCAACACCTTAGCCCCGCTGAAAAAACAAGCCCTCAAAGACACCAGCAAGAGAGCCAACTGGTTCACCCCGGAACTCCTAGCGTCAAAGCGCACCTGCCGGAAGTTGGAGAACATATGGCACAGCGAGAAGTCGCTTGGCAGCCGCGCAGCCCATAAAGACGCCATCCGCAACCACCACCACCTCATCAGGACCGCCAAGAGGACCTCCTTCAAAGACCGCCTCGACAACAATGCACACAAAAGCAAGGAGCTCTTCAACGTCGTGAAGGAACTCTCTAACCCCAGCTACAACGCCAACAACATCCCGCCGTCGCAAACCTTGTGCGACTCCCTCGCCACCTTCTTCCACCGCAAGATCGCCGACATCCACGATAGCTTCAACCCCCGGACGACCCTAACAGGCACCAACACGCAGGAACCACCACACCCCACCGACTACGACCCCCTGACAACCTGGGCCAACGTGAGGATCGAAGACACAATCACGACCATGGGCACAATCCACTCCGGCTCACCATCTGACCCTTTTCCACACCACATCTTCAGCAAAGCCGGCAGCTCCATCGCACCCCACCTACGTAACATCATCAACCTCTCCTTCGAGACCGCGACCTTCCCTGAAGGCTGGAACCATGCTGAGATCCAACGCCCTACTGAAGAAAACCAAGGTGGACCCGAGCAAACTGAAAAACTTCCGGCCCATCTCCCTGCTTTCGTTCCCAGCTAAGGTCATCGAGAAGATAGTCAACATCCAGCTCACCCGCTACCTCGAAGACAACAGCTTCCTGGACCCCTCCCAGTCAGGTTTCCGCAGCAACCACAGCACCGAGACCGCCCTCAACGCCGCCACAGATGACATCAGGATCCTGCTGGACAACGGCGAGACGGTGGCTCTCATCCTCCTGGACCTCTCCGCCACCTTCGACACCGTCTGCCACTGCACACTACGCACACGACTCCACGACGCAGGGATCCGAGATAAGGCCATGGACTGGACCTCCTCCTTCCTCTTCGGCAGAACCCAGAGAGTCCGCCTCCCCCCGTTCCGATCCGAAGCCTCCGAGATCATCTGCAGTGTCCTGCAGGGATCCTCCCTCAGCCCAACGCTGTTCAACGTCTACATGGCGCCTCTGGCACGCATCGCCCAACAGCACGACCTCAACATAATCTCCTACGCCGAGGACACGCAACTGATCCTCTCCCTCACCAAGGACCCCCCCCACCTACAAATCCAACCTCCACCAGGGAATGAAGGCCGTCGCCGAATGGATGGAGCATAGCCGCCTCAAACTGAACACAGACAAGACGGAGATCCTCATCCTCGGGCCCAACCCCTCAGCATGGGATGACTCCTCGTGGCCCGCATCACTGGGAACTCCCCCCGCATCCACCAACCACGCACGCAACCTGGGAGTCATCCTCGACTCGAAACTCACCATGACCAAACAAGTCAACGCTGTCTCCTCCACCTGCTTCAACACCCTCCGTATGCTCAGCAAGATCTACAGATGGATCCCAACAGACACAAGGGAAACAGTCACCTAGGCCCTAGTCAGCAGCAGACTCGACTACGGAAACGCCCTCTACGCCGGAGCCCCAACCAAGCTAATCAACAGACTGCAAAGAATCCAGAATGCCTCTGCACGCCTGATCCTCGACGTCCCGCGCCGCGACCACATCACCCCACACCTGAGGAACCTGCACTGGCTCTCTGTCGACAAAAGAATCTCCTTCAAGCTCCTGATCCACGCACACAAAGCACTCCACAAAACCGGCCCAGCCTATCTCAACAGCCGTCTCTCCTTCTATGTACCCAACAGGAAACTCCGCTCCGCAGACCTCTCCCTGGCTACCGTCCCACGCATCCGTAGAACCACAGCAGGAGGCAAATCCTTCTCCCACTGCGCCGCCAAGACCTGGAACACCCTCCCCCTACAACAATCCGAAGACCTTCTAACCTTCAGGAGACAACTCAAGACCTGGCTGTTCGACCAGTAGCAACAGCACCCCCTTCCTCCCCTCCCTTCAGCGCCTTGAAACCCTTGCGGGTATGTAGTGCGCTTTACAAATTGATTGATTGATTGATTGATTGATGGGATTATATCACTTGATTTAACATATATTTGTAAAGTGCACGTTCACCTAGAAGGGTGTCTTAGCAATGAATAACGTGTTTTATTTTTACCCAACTTAATGGTACTCATTTTAACGACCTCAGAAGGATGAATGGCTGAGTGGACACGCAAGGATTTGAACCTGTGATCATGAGGTCAAAAACAGGCCACAGCAGGGACACATTAGTCCACTAAGCCACCAGACCCAGCTTAGATATACTTAGTAAAAGGGAGAGTTTTTGAAACATGAACTGAGAACATTGATCCCCCTGCCCTGATGATCATGGTATGTGAACTACGAGCAGGGCCATTGGAATTATGTGGCAAGAAAGGACCATATCATGTGGCATAATGCAGCCCATTTTGTGATTTTGTCATTCACCCACATACAGCAATAAGGAACAGAAAGATGACCAGTTAACCTTTGGGAAGGGCTTTCCGCTGTGCAGCAACCATTGTTGCTGCGTTTTCAGTAACGTTTGATCCATTTGAGACAGAAACAAAATTATTCTTTTGTTAAAAGTTGAAATCCCTAATTATGTGGAAAATGCAGAAAATCAAATAATTGTAGTGGCCCTAGCTAAGAGGCATGTTAGGGTTCATGTGTACCCTATATGTGGGCTGCAGTCTTATTAAACATGCAGTAAAATTATAGTCTATTGCATCAAACACAAGAGTTGTTGTACAGCACACACCCTGACTGCACGTTTTTGAATGTGTTCTGATGTGTGATAATGAACAAAATTGAAGGTGGGTGAAAAAAAGCAATTGCCTAGGATCACACAATTTGGTCAAGCAAGGAAGCTGGGATGGATTATCTTCAGCCACTACATGGGTATCTCTTCATGGCATTGATGCTTAATGCTTCATCTTTAATTCTGGGTGCTTGAGATTAGAGTCTGGGTGACAGGCAGGGCCCACATCGAATTTTTGGCAGTTTTACACAACACGAACTTAGGCCATGGACATAAGAGCGCTTCAAAACGGACACAGACTACAGTCATTATTTTCCAGCACAGAGATTTGTCTGGATTCACAGGATGCTGAGCCAAGACCTGGATTGAAGCCTGGTTCCTCTTGATGCATGGTGGGCAGCTATAGCCACTAGGCCACTTCACCTCCTGTGAAGGCTGTGCTCATTTTGGGCTTGAGGTTAAAAAGAGGATTTTGAGCTAAGCAGAGCCAGGCATCTGTCTGAAGATTTCAGTGGCTTGCCCACGTGTAATAGCATGCAAAAAAGAGTAATGTTAGGAGGGGTAGATTCCATGCAAAAATGTAAATCAGATAGTGTAAATCTGGAAGGAGAGAGATGTATGTAAAGGAGAGAATAGCTGAAATAAGTTAAGAGGCTAGGAGAAGAGTGATAAAGAGCACCATATGGCAGAAAGATGTGGATGAAAAGGGGGCAGAACCAGCAAGAAGAGGCTGTGTAAAATGGCGAGATTGATGTAAAGGGGGTAGTAACATCTAAAACGTTGAGGCAATAGTAGGTGAGAGGCTGGGTGGGATGAGTGGAAAGGAATAGAGCACTGAGGGGAAATATGGATGTAAGAGTGTCAGACTCAAAGAGAGAAGGGACAATGCTTGGGGAGAGATAAGTGAACAGAATATAATGCAAGAGGAAAGTGAATATCCGAGGGGGCTAAAGCAGCAAAAGTAGTTAATGGGAGAGACAAGTTGAAAAGTAGAGCATGGAAGGGTGAGGTGGATGTAAGTGGGCAGAATTAGCAACAAACAATAAGAGGCTGCAGAAGACATAAAAATTTTATTGAACCAGTGTGTGCTGCTAACTCCGTTGAGCCTTCTGCCAAAGTTTGCATTTCCCATCTCCTTATTTTCCTGGTAAAAAATGTAAAAGAAATGTGTTTGTTTTGAGATGAATGTGTCATCCTTCACAAAGGGTTGTGATCTTGAACCATCCTCAAAGTGTCTGCTGAATGTCAGCCTGCTCTCTGTGTACTCAATTACCCTCTTGGCATTTCCCTTAAATCTCACTTTCAGTGGGACCCTCTCCTGCCTATGTCCTGACCAGAGATCTGGAGATCATGGCTCTTGTCCTGCAATCCCTGTGCAATGTCTTGCTTGCCTCCTCATACATTCCTAACAAGTTGGAGAATAAACAAGCTGTAGTTGTTTCTCTGCTCAAAAAACCTCCAGCAGGCTCAAAACATCTCTGCATCTTCTGACATCTTATTGCTATCTTTTTCTCAAATGTCCCACAATCAATTTTTTCTGTAAAAGGAAAAAAGCTGAAGTATATTGTGAGACCTTTTCTTTGGGTCAGGGGCAAAAGGTGACTAACTGACAGCACCTGTGGAGGACACTATTGTTTATGTTTGCTGTTTCAGAACTGACTATTTAATTTCATTTGTTTAAGAGTTATTCCTTTTAGAAACTTGTGTCTCCAACTGTGGGAATAATGATCAGGCAAAGCGTACTCCCAGCGGTGATACAGATATTGGAAGTCAAACACATTATAACACTTTAATCATACCCGATAAGCACATCTATCCAGCCAGCCTAGCTATGTCTTTTAAAAGAGACTGATTTTGATCAGTGGTAATGGAATGAAACAACAAAGAATGTGTTCTGTGACCACTAGTCCCCAAATACCCAACAAACTTCTTACATCTGTGTGTGTGCAAAGTGTCCTGCAAAGTTATAATGGACAGTAGTCCACCCTGCAATACTTAAATGCTGTGAGGTCCAAGGAAGGGGCTAGATTAAAGTAGGAAAGACAGAGAATTTCCTTTTAACTGATGGGCCTATGGCCGGGACACCTGGTGAGGTGATTTTTATATTACTGTGGATAAACTGGGCTCCTTGCTCGGGCTGGCTTGGCCGCTGGTGCTCAACCAAAAAGGATGCTACAGCCACAGGGTTTGTGTGAGCAGAGTCAATCTGATCCTCCTTATATAGCCAGCCTGCTCATTGTCATATACAGAATGACAGTGGTCCGACCTAAGCAAGCACGGTATAATGTGCGCCTCCTCCGACAACAAATAATCCTAAACCTCAGTGAGTGACAGCGTGGCCTGGGGAATTGGCTGCTTTTCACGAGCATAATTAAAATTGGCATAATGTGGGAGATGAGTTGAAGAAGGGAGTGTACAGGACATGGGCTGTGGGGTGGAGGGCAGCTGAGAATTGAGGGGGCATTCTTTAGAGTACATAAAAGCACATGGAGTGATCTGCCAAACACATAGTCTCTGCGAGTAGGTAGAAAATAGGCTCAGAGAGCCAGATCTTGCATTTGAGATTGGAAAGTGTTCGGTTAGGTACCCTGGGAGTGACTGGAGTGCCTTGGGGATGATGGAAATGGTATTGCAAGGGTCTTGCATTAAATTCTCTCTTTATTCAAGAACCAATGGATTTATCTGAGGGCTGGCACAATTTGATTATTTCTTCTTCTTGAGTTGGGTGGCATGGTTCTGGTCCCTCTACAATTTAGCAAGTGTCTTCTCAGATATGAAGGACATGGCTTAGTTTTTTTTAAACTGTAAATCTCTGGTCCTACTTTAGCATTATTTTGTATGTCAAGCAACACCTCCCCCACCTACATATTGCCAATTGCTACATTTCCTTTTCATATAACTGTACATTTCACAGATTCTACTGTAGTAAGTCCTTTTTTTATTTTTGCTTTAATGTATGCCTTCAGTGACTGGCTCCCAGTACAGCTTCGGCAGTCTTTTTTCCCTGGCCATAAACTACTTTCCCTTTTGGACATCTTTTCTGTATATTTTTATTAGTTCAGCTTTCTAATCTCTTACAAAATGTAGTTTGAAACTCATTGCTATGTTTAGGTGATCATTGTTTAGGTGTGGGCCAGCCTTTGGTGCTTCTGCCAGCCAATATATTAACCACCCCACCTGCGTCTGACATTTGTGCTGTTTCCTCTCATTTTTGGGATTCTGTGGTATCTGTTTGCTGCACCTCTTGCAGGTCGCTCACCCGATCGATATAGCATGCATCTGTTTATGTTGATACCTCATTCCTGCTGAAAACCAAAATGCCTTATCTTAAACTTCACTAGTGTAAACGGAGGGCTGGGGAGTCATTTGAGGTCCTGCTGTATACTTCTGGGACAATCTGACTTGGAATTGTAATCATGTCCTAATCTGCAAACAATTAGTGAACATTGTAGCAATCATATTAGGTGTGGAGAGACCTAGGCTAGCTTTCTTAACCATTTTTAATAATGTAATATATTTCCATGTAAGACTGCTTTAAACTGTATATTTACATATATACTTATTTTATTAGGATAATTATTTATATTTTTAGCCATTTTAGTGATGTGTACTCTAGGTAATTCGTTTCTTGGAAAGAGGCTTCAACAATTCCAGAACATTGATGTTCAATTGATCCCCCTTTCTGTGAGGTTACATCTTAGAGTGGCATCACATTTTCCTATTCTGTCCAGGGCCCCCACAAACTCTAGGACTGACCCTGTCCAGAGCTGTCACAATATGCACAACACCAAACGAAAATAAAATGCAGTGCTACAGGTGAGGGGGTGGGTTTTGTGTATGAGGATGGTAAAGCGGTGGAGATGAAAGGAAGTATGTGCAGAATGAGAGAGTAAAAGAGTGCTGTGAGGAAACGTGAAATAAACAGACGGAAGATTTCCTAAATATGTGGAGTGGAAAAGGGTGTGTCCAACAGAGTGAAATACTGTAGAGGAAAGAAATATGAACGGGAATACAGGAGTGAATAAGACAATAACAACAGTACTACTTTTGCCAGACCTAGGTAATGTTTAATTCACAGTCTCATATTTTTGGAATTGAAACATTTTCAATTGTATTTTTCCACAAGAAAATCATATTTTGGGCTCATTTATATGCATCAGGTAACAAACTTTGGCAAAGACAATAGTTCTGCCTTTTTTTAGGCATAAGGTTGTGCGATATCTCTGGTGGCACCCAAATAGTGTCCATGTGTCACGCTATGTAGTGCACAAGATTTTCGTTTACATGTTTTAAGCCGCGCTATAATTACGTCATGCCTCTTGGAAAGGATTTCTAATTACGCCACACCCCTTTTTAGAAAATTCCACCTTTTTCATCTCACTTAAAGCCCTGTTTTGGAGGATGATTCAGAATCATGTTAATTAAGTGGGTTTTCGAAAATGTGCATGACACATTTGTGTACGTCTGAGTCTTAGGACACGCAAGTGATGTGCTCAGAATCACACGTGTGGCGGTCACTTGTTGAACACGGGATAAGGACCCCAGTCTTGGAGCTAGCGATAGAACACATTTTCTACACATTTAAGACAAAACGTTTCCCTGGTGGCAGCTCACACGTTCCGGGACATAGATTTCTTAAACACCAGGACAGAAAAACAGACCCCGGGGAACGTGGTGGTCTCAAAATTGTCTATATCTATTACATGTCTTAATGGTCTGGGATATGGGGGATTGCGTGCGCGCCCCAGTGCAATAATGCCAACTATTACTTGTGCATTAGAAAATACACTTTCTGCAAATATATGACATGCACACGAGGAACGGTATAACGGTATATAACAGTATCACGATATATTATTTGACTAAATCCATGGAGGTCAAACACTGCAAAGAGAAACACTAGCTTATTTAAGAATATAAAAGTGTCTTGTCAGTGTCATACTCAATGTGACGCATGCAAGCTCGCCCAGCTGCAGAAGCACCACTCTCTACAGCTGCATCCACGATGAGGCATCTTCTGCACGTTTATTCCGTAACGGAATCGAGAATTCTCTCCGCGAGGCAAGCACGTACGATGCCATCGCGCAATAAGACAGACCACACCAAATTTTGACTTAGCAAAAAAGGTCACTTTATTAGGACAGGTAACTAAGAACCACTTATTGATACAATGTAAATATTATCAAATTGCTTCCCAAACATTTTTGCCACAAACAATTCCAAAAATACCCCAACCAAAATTTACCATAAATTACCCCATGTACTGCCCCAATGGCATCATTTCCTTTTTGACCATTTTGGTTTACCTGTCCAGCTTTTCCTCCACCCTCCCCCCGCCCCAGAGGGAAGGATAAGCCCGCTCCAGACTATCCAAACCCTCAAAAAACCGCATGAAAGAAAAACACATGAACAGAAACAAAATGTCACCTGTCCTAAACGTGACTTAAGATCAAAAAATTCATCAATATATATTATATATATATATATTTTTTTTTATTTTATTTATTTATTTTTTTTTTTATTTTATATATATATATATATATATTTTTTTTTTTTTTTTTATTATTACATTTTTTCTTTTTTTTTTTTTTTTTTTTTTTTTTTTATACAGAAAAAAGAGGGTGGGAGGGAGGGTCACAAAAAACGACCGTCTCCCTGCCTCAGCGATCGTTTCCCGCCTAAACGCCTTCCCAACGGTGAAAACCCTAAGCCCCGCCCCCTACCTAACACGTGATTCGCTGCGTGGTCTGTACCATCGCGCGAACCTTCCCAGGGGGACACCCGGCTCGCGCCGCGGTCCCCCCGGGTCCCATCGCGCAATAAGACAGACCACACCAAATTTTGACTTAGCAAAAAAGGTCACTTTATTAGGACAGGTAACTAAGAACCACTTATTGATACAATGTAAATATTATCAAATTGCTTCCCAAACATTTTTGCCACAAACAATTCCAAAAATACCCCAACCAAAATTTACCATAAATTACCCCATGTACTGCCCCAATGGCATCATTTCCTTTTTGACCATTTTGGTTTACCTGTCCAGCTTTTCCTCCACCCTCCCCCCGCCCCAGAGGGAAGGATAAGCCCGCTCCAGACTATCCAAACCCTCAAAAAACCGCCACCCAGGAAAACCCAAAGAGTTTTCCTGGCCCACCCCCAAAAACAAATATGCTCAAAAAAAAAAAAACAACATACTCTACTTTAAAAGATGATCACACCAAAGATTCTCATTCCAAAAACCCGCCAGCAAGTCCCGTAATTCCATCATATAGTAGGCTTGACCTAACTGGGATAAATGAACCCCATCCTCCTGAAAAAGATGATACTCGACACTGGTAATGTTATCATGAGACAACACCTGAATACCCATTGCATTGCAAAAAATCTTCATCGCACGGTTTAATTTTTTGCGAGCTTTTTCCATGGCTGAATGATTGCGGGCCCCCCTCCACTGTTGTCTATAAATAAATTCGGTCCACACCAGAGACGTACCCACCCAATTGTTCTTGATGACTGCTAGATCCAATTGCATTTGTTTCAAGAGCGATAAACCAGATAAAGGTACAAGATCATTCTCACCTAAATGTATGATTAACAAATCTGGAAAACCTCTATCAGTTGATAATTCAGATAGCGTAGAAAACAACTTGCTCCACCTCATCCCACCGTTACCCTTCCATAGAACTTCGTGGCCTTTGCTAGGAAGTCCGAGCGACCTGCCGTAGATCTGACGTTCTGCAAAAACAGCAGACCACTTGACGAAGGAATGACCTATGATCCAAGTACGCATTTTTGAGGAAAAAGAATTGATGGCACGACCTAGGTAGAAAAGTAAAAATTAGCCTGTATCAAAGCAAACGGATAAGCCATCATAGTCTGACATAACGAGAACAACATGCAGACTTCCACCTACCAATCCTCTTAATGTCCTCCCAGTCCCAGCCCAATTTAGCCGCTTCCGTAGCTGCCCCGATCCTAAATGAGTGAGTCCCAAAAAGTAAGGGGTCCCTCCCAATCTTCTTCAAGGATTTGCGTAAAACAGCCAATAAATGAGCATCAGTAATTTTTGACCCATCTTGATGCAAAAATATGGGCCCATGTATGAACTCAGGGGAACCTACAAATGAATCCCATTCCCCAATCGGACAACATCCTTGAACCCCACTCCCACTCAACTTAACCCAAACACCTTTACCCAACTGGTCAGTTTTAGACTTTTTCAAAAATAACTTGATTGACACCCCACGTTGAAAATCAATTTCACTGGACCGAATCCCCATTTGTCCTCGCAGCCCCAATAATTCTGAAACCCGAAAGGCACCAAAAAACAGCCAAATCATACATAGACGAAAGCGCGACACTTCCCAATGGTCATAACAACAAAAAGGCAATTGAACTAGTAACTGCTGTAACAATCCAAAAGTAATAGGTTCTCGTAAAGGCCCGGACTGTGTCCGCTCCCTGCTCAAACCTTTGAGCATCCGCCGCAACACAACATCCCCAACTAAATCTTGACCCCACCATAGCTGACCATAAAAAGAAATCCCAGCCAATTTGCCAGAAATGGTTGTGTGTGATAAACCTTTATTGACTAAAGATAAAACAAACTGTAACATACAAAACTTGGAATCCAATAAAGGACCTTCAAAACAGTGTGATCTCATAAAAGTTAAAAATTCAGACCAAGCCTGCAGATAAGTGCGTCTAGTAGCAGGGGCTATCGATTTCTCGACCAAATCGATGATTCTCATTCCCCCAGCACCCAGATGTCTTGCGGGATTGGAGTTTTGTAGGTGTCTGCACCAGGCGCCAAGTTGCGGAATTTCTGCCAATTAGAACGAGACAAGGCGTCTGCAATTGAATTATTGACACCTGGAATGTGCTTTGCACGAAAAACAATATTGCATTTTAAGCTGAGCAACATGAAAAAACGCAAAAGCCTCAACACCCTTAGATCTTTGGCCTTCTGATTATTTATGAGCTGAACCACAGCCATGTTATCAATGTGGAACATTACACATCTGTTACTGAATTCCACACCCCAAACCATCAGGGCCACAATTAATGGAAACAACTCAAGGAAAGCAATACTGCGCCCTTGTGATAACCAATGGCGTGGCCATGCCTCCGCACACCAACGACCCTCCCAAAAAAGACCAAAACCGTGTGCTCCAGAGGCATCCGAAAAAATCTGTATCTGCCAAATAGTATTGTCACCAAGAAAATATAAAGAAACTCCATTGAAATCTGACAAAAAGGTTAACCACACCCGAAGATCTTCCTTGATGGCTTTGGTAAGACGAATTCTGTGGTGAGGAAGGTAGGCTCCGGACATCGCAAAACCCAACCTTCTGCAAAAAGTCCTGCCTGCCCTAACAACTCGACAAGCAAAATTCAAATAGCCCAACAGCCGTTGGACTTGCCGAAGCTCAATCTTATCCTTACCCAGCACCTCCAAAAGAAAAGACCTGATCTCTTCTACCTTTGCAGTTGGCAAACTAGCCATCATAGCTACTGTGTCTATCTCTATGCCCAAAAATACGAGCTTAGTGCAAGGACCTTCCGTTTTTTCAGGAGCCAGCGGAACACCAAACTCCTCAGCCAAGTCCTGAAAGAATTCGAGACCTTTAAGGCATTGTTTTAGTTGTGCATCGCCAATGAACATAAAATCGTCCAAGTAATGACAGACATGTGTGTGGCCACTCCTCACCGAAAAACACCATTGTAGGAACGTGCTAAACGTTTCAAACAAGGCACAAGACACTGAGCACCCCATAGGAAGTACTTTGTCAACGTAAAAAGCTCCATTAAAAAACATACCTAGCAATTCAAAATCCGATGGATGGATAGGAAGTAAACGGAAGGCCGATTGAATATCACATTTTGCTAATTCTGCACCAACCCCTACCTCCCGTACCAATCTCAAAGCGTCATCCACGGACGCATAAGAGACATTGGAATCCTCAGGGGAAATGAAATCGTTAATAGATTGGCCTTCCGGCCATGACAGGTGTAAAATCATTCTGAACTCACCAACCCGTTTTTTAGGGACTACCCCCAACGGAGATATTATCAAATTCTCCAAGGGGCATTGAATAAAAGGCCCAGCTACACGACCAGCTTTAATTTCAGCCTCCAATTTCCGTTGCACCACTTGAGGCAGTTCCTTAGCAGATTTTAGATTGTCAGCCCAACGGTGATCACGAGGCCCTTGGTAGCCAATGCGAAAACCTTCTTTAAAACCCCAAAACAGTTTGGACGCAGCTTCATAATCAGGATAAGCTTCCAACCAAGGCAGCAAACGCATCAGATTAATTGGGGTATGAGCCCTTTGACATAAGTTGAGGGAATCCCCCTCCACCCCTTGGAAAACTCCCTGAACCCCCCTTGAGGCTGTTTAGCGAAGCATTGGGTGATGGCATGTCTACCGCCACATTGGGAGCACTCGTGTTTGAACCTACAGAATTGCCTAGTGCATGAGCCCCGGTTAAAATTCCAGCAGGCCCCTGGCATCGGCAATTGACCCCTTCCTGTAACCCCCGCCCCGACTGGAGCGGGGCGAGGCAGAAAGGGCCGATATATAATCGGCAGACCACTTGCAGTGTGCGTTGACGCAACCGGCTGAGCAGAGGACATCCACTGCAGCCAAAGCTCTTGATCTACTTCACCCCACGGTTTATCTTTAAACATACTGATCCTCGCTCTAAATTCTTCATCATAATTAAGCCATGCATAGCCCCCAAACTGCAAATGTGCCTTACGAATGGTGTCCATGTATTTAAACAATGAAATAGCCCTGTCCGGATACCTCTCACAATACACGCTAGCATATATCAAAAAAGCTGCAGTCCAATTTTCTATAGACTTTGGGACCCTGGGCCGCCTAGAAAGTTCCCACTCCTCCTCCTTGGACCCCTCTCTGGCTTGAATATCCCTATGAAGGAGTTTAAAAATATCGACAAATTCATGAAGCCAAATCTTATTCTTGGTGTTAACTGACAGATGTATGCCTAATGGCATGGCAAGACCCATATAAGGAAGCTTCTGCCGAGTCCCAGCAGTAGCCTTCACCTGACTTGAACCAGCAGGACCAACCTCAGCAACCCCACTACCCAACGAAGACCTTTTGCTGGATCCATCCGCATTACCTGAAATAGATGTTCGAAAAGCCTTGTCCCTTGTATCCCCACCAAAACCAACCCCCAACACCTTAGATGTATTTAACTCGTCCACCCCCACTGAGCCTGGCAAAATTTTGCCTACCCAAGGTTGAGACCAAGCAGCCCACCAATGAGGCTTACCTGACGTTAGTTGTGCAGCCCGCTTCTGAAATTCCCGAGGATCATCACGACGCTGACAATCGCGATGCCGCTCTTGGTCCGCCGTGAAATCCGCACTTGACTTCTGTAAGACACTAGCAGAATTGGTTGCCCCCGCACCCGAAGAAGGCACGAAAGGAACATGTTCGGAACAACAATCATTACCCCCACGATCCTTTTCTGAAAAAACATCTTCAGTACCATCAAAATAACCCAGACCTTGAATACCCTGCACCTCTGGAGCTTCACAAACATCCTTGCTTGTACTTGGCATTTCGCCATCTCCCACCCCACCATCGTAAAACTCCCAATTGGTCACAGGCCTCCGAATAGAGAGCCCGGCCGCTATATTAAGATCCGCACCTGATCCGCTTGACGAAAATGGCACGTTACCAAAAGGCGAAACCTGTTTCTGAATTGCTTTTCGAGGAAAAACTTGAGCTGTCTGCTGGACTGAATAACCTACCGCCTCCTCGCCGCTCGTGCCAGAATGCGATAACTTACCATGACCAGAGACATGATTATAAGCATCCGCCTCCGAAGAGTCAGGAACAGCATGCTCAACCCAAATCCATTGACCACGTTGAGGACCAAAAGGAGAATCAAAATCCACCTGCGGGTGACAAGGAGGGGGGCGAGAAGCCGGGAAAATGGAGACAATGTCTGAAGAATTAATAACAGTATCTTCCTGTAAAGGCCCAGCATCTTCCGATGACCTCTGTATCACCGTAGCCACATTCTCTGACACATCTTCACCCAAAGGGAGACAAGAAGGAGTAACTTGCTCCAAGCCAACTGCTGATGTGAGAGCATACACACCTTTGGACCCAGGGGGGCCCCTAGGTAAAGGGGACACCCCAGAAACTGAAAAACGCTTACCGCAATAGTTTCCCTTCTCTAGGCGTCCCCCACAAGCCTCAGAAGGGATAGAAAAAGATGACCTGTCTAGACAAACCTCCTCCTCCCCACCACTATCGCTGGGATAGTCCACCAAAGCTGCAGAGCGTCCCAATGACAAAACAGGAGGAGCAATGTCAATATTATGCCCAGAAAAGTAACCGGGTCTGTTCAAAAAATACTCTGCGCCCTTCAAAGACGCCCGTTTTGCAGGAGAAGGGGACTCAATAAACATAATGTCAGCACCCTCACTAGACATTCCCCTCCCCTTCCCACCTGTACCTCTACGTGATGATGCAGGCAGGCTTCTAGAAACCGCGCCTCCCCTGGCGCTGACTCGACGACGGGCTCGTCCCACCCGAGTCACAGAGACCTCCCCAGACTCCCTCACCGTGACTGTTGGTGCAGAGGCGCAGCGCGCTGTCAGGAGCCGGGAATGGGAGCTCAAACGAGCAGGCCTGCCGCGTGGATCCTTAGCTGAAAAAGGGGCGAGTTCACCTCTGGTGGCCATCTCCTGCACACGTCCTTTGGCAGGAAGACAAGCTGCCACTGCGTCGCTCACACCTTTCGCCGCCAATCTCTTCGGGCGCCTCACAGCTGAAGACATTAAGTCAGGAACACCAGGGGCCAGTAAGTCAACCCGGCCTGCCTCATACAGAACACGGAGCGCATTCTGAACAGCTGGGTCGTCAGCCATGACCAGCTACTTTAGTTAAAAACCAATTAAATAAATAATGAGGCAAAAAACGGCACAAAAAACGACCGTCTCCCTGCCTCAGCGATCGTTTCCCGCCTAAACGCCTTCCCAACGGTGAAAACCCTAAGCCCCGCCCCCTACCTAACACGTGATTCGCTGCGTGGTCTGTACCATCGCGCGAACCTTCCCAGGGGGACACCCGGCTCGCGCCGCGGTCCCCCCGGGTCCCATTGGCTGCAGTGTGGTGGCATGATAAGTGATGTCACTCAGACTGACCCAGTGACGAGGCTGCGTCCCGGCAGCGCCCGGCTGCAGCAGGGCCGAGCTATGCAGAGGCGCATTTCCTGCTCCAGTGAAATCATCCTCAATCGATCGTTATTTGGTCAATTAGAGTTCCTGGGAGGTCGTGCTTAATGCGGAAGAGCTGGGATGTGTTTCGGAAGGAAGGCTCTTATTTGCAGCATGAATACTGAGAGCTTGTGGGCAGATTGGCAGAATATGATTGCACGATGGCGCACGATGGCGGGTGGGTTAGTATTGGTGGGGAGGGCTGCTGTGAAATGTGATTTGCGCAGTATAGGCAGGGCTACTGGATTAATGCGACGGGGAGGTCCAAATTATGGGCTGGGTGGACTAAATTATACTGAAAGAAAAGGTAAATTATGCGGATTGATGAAGCACATTTTGTGATGGTATTACTTGATTATTTTGACATAATTACACGATAACACGGTCTGGGCAAATGTTTCACCTTATTAGTAACAGTTTAACACCAGAATACAACAAGCAACTGAAAAATGACCAGTCAACTTTTGCGAAGGGTTTTCCGCTTCACGGCACCAAGTTTTGCTGCGTTTTTAGTCACATTTGATCCATTTTAAGCTACAAATAGTTTTCGGTAAAATCTGGAAATTATGTTTAAGTTGATTAATTATTTGTCAAATGCAGTCAATCCATAATTATGTGGAAGATGCAGAGGCTGCAGAAACACCTATTGAGAATGGGTATGGAGGTTATTATTCAGTTATACGGTGTACGTGACAGGAAATAAACTGAAAGGACCTTTTTACTCAAATGACCACCTCACAGTGTCATAATTGCATCAAAATTTGCAGGGCACTTTGACATTAGTTTAAGATGACTCACACACCTCAATGTAAAATAGTTAAGTTAATAGTCAATAAAGTAACTTTACTGGACAAGGGAACAAGTAATTATTTCCAATTTAAAGGTTGATGTGGTTATTTTTCATCTTACCCTCAAAAATTCATACTAGAGCTCAACAGTGCACTTTACACGGCAACTTTCCTTTTTTTTTTTAGCTTGTTTAACTGCTTCCAGCTTATCAGTAACAATGTCATGCATGTACATTTACATTATCTATAGTCGGTTTGCGTATTGAGTTATTGACATAACATCCCATTTTTCCACCCGATCTCACTAACCGTGAGCCGAGTTACTTTTGTTTTGAAACAGCAGTACATTTAAAAAAAAAATAGAGTCTGAATCCTGAAAACAATATAACAACAAGCATTGGCATAGCCAATAGGTCTCGCCTTTGGGACTTTATAAGTATTTAGTTATGCAGCACAATATCCTTGGTGCTGCAACATTAACTGTTGCATGGTTAAACATTTATAAGGCCCCAAAGGCGAGACCTATTGGCTATGCCAATGCTTTTTTTTTAAAGGACAAGCAGTGCTATCAGACTCCGGCTGCCACTTAGAGGTAGAGAGAGAGAGGTGTGTAGAGAGAGAGAGGTCTGTAGAGAGGAGAGAGAGGGGTGTGTAGTGAGAGAGGTGTGTAAAGAGAGAGAGAGGGAGGTGTGTAGAGAGACAGAGAGAGAGAGAGGTGTGTGTAGAGAGAGAGGTGTGTATAGAGAGAGCGGTTAAGGGACGTGATCGAACTCAATGATTGTTGTGAGCATTGCGTGTCCTGTTGTGGAGAGTAGGGTTCATAGCCCTTTAGTTTGAATGCTTAAAGAAGCAAGATGTCTTGCATCTTGTGTCTCTCTGATGGCCACTGGTGTACCTCCCTTGCTGTCGTGCTGTGCCTTGCTATAGTGCTGCTAGTAATGTCATAGAGTTCACCCTCCTCATTCAGAGTGTATCAGTTGGGACTTCAATAAATCTGTCAAGGGATGCTCTAACCCATTTACCTGGCTACCTACTCTGTATACTCAGTCAAATGTGAATTAAGATTTCTATATGTACCTGCTTCAAGTTATATGTACCTGTGCCAGGCTTTGTTCAATGTAGCCATAAATCAAAATTATTGAAAACGTAAGTGGGCAGAGTTGCCACCCGACCTATCTACGTAGGCTCTAGATATAAATTGGTTCTATTTCAATGTAAGTCAACGGGGAAAATATCCCCAATTTGTTTTCAAAATCCCCCTTTTTCATATCCAAGTGTTGCCTAGTAGGTGTGATGACCAGCCAGGACACAGGATTGCGTAGCTCTAGTTGAGGTAGATTCTGTTACACATTATATTATTAAAGGATGCATTGTCATTGGAAATGTATACGTTAGTAAAGTACGCGCGTGAGCTGGAATGTACGGGGAGGATATGTACGGGGAGTATGAAGGGAGCCAGGAATGTTCAGTCAGGACCAGTTCCTTGGATTGATCGGGACATAGACATACTCTTATAGATGTTATCTTCTGCACGCATTAAAATATTGTCGTCACTCCTACAATTGTTCCCGTGCCATTATTGAGGAACCCTCACTTACCTTACATTGGCGAAAAGCGGGACAAGAATCAAAGTATTGTATTTTTGGGTGTCTTTCAACAAATTACCGCTGAGAGCGGAGAGTTCAAGTTCTGGAAGGATCATTACATCGATTTTGCCATCATCCCAGTTCTTGCAATATTTGCATGTTGTTTGCCATCTACCACTTGGCGGATTGGGTTGGGTGAACAAATGCAAAGTCTTGCACCCTTCGTGAAAATCTCCATTACTTCCCCAATCCAAGAGATCACTCTCCGCATTCTCATCTGAACGTGCTGCTCTGAGGTGGCATTCCTCAGCTAACCCCCACTCCGCAGATCATCCCTCCATTTTTCCCACTTGGGTGGGGCTGGATGTATCCAATGGATCGCTATCTGCCGTTTTGCCAGGACAAGTTCTAGCAACGCAAACTTATAACACATCCTAGCCGCCTTCTTTCGTGTCGGAAGTACGCCCAGGATACAGTGTTTTATGGAGGTGTCGATTTGCACCACCGTTGCTGTAATAAGGGACAGCACCACCTGGTTCCAGAACCTTTGTAGACATGGACAACTCCAGGTCATCTGTAAGAATGTGGCGGGGTCCATGCCGCTTCCCAGACGCGCAGAAGATGACCCTGGGGGGAACTGCGCATGTCTCTGTGCGTCAGGTATGTGCGGTGTAAGTAATAAAACTGGATTAGTTTGAACCGCGCATTACTTGTAGCCTCTGCTACCTCTGCCAAAGCTCTCCTCCACTCGCCGTCTGTCACCGGGACAGGCAGGTCGTCGTCCCATCTCGCCCCGATCATGTCAAGATTAGACCTCCAGGTCCTCTTTTAGGGCCTCATGTAGGTAGCGAAATACCGGTCGGTAACGGCCGAAATTCGGTAAATATGCCGTTACCGACCGGTATACAGACAAGTGAGATGTAGGAGTCCAAAAACCACTGTTCGGTAAATATGAGGCGGTAAAAACCGATTCATAGTTACCGAATACATAATTAACGAATCGGTAAATATGAAGTGGTAAATATGAAGTGGTAAAAATCAAAATGACATGTAGGAGCACTCGGTAATTAAGAAATCCAAGAAAATCGGTAAATAAGAGTCGGTAATTAACACGGATTGAAAGCAGGTGGTAACCAACAACAGTGCAGCTGAGCAATCCCAAAATGCAACAGCGTGGACACCCTGGCTGCTATTGACGTCATTGCAAGGCGCCTACGTCTACAGGCAGCAGGACTGAGGGTTTGTCGACGGAAGGAACGCATCCACAGACAGCGCATCACACTATTCCAGCTGACTGATGCAGAGATACATGAGAGGCACAGGCTACACCCCGAAACCATCATGGACTCAATCAGGGACCCGCACCCACTCCTGGACCAGCCAATAAGAAGGGCGCACGCCATACCCCCACATGTGCAGGTGCTCTGCAGCCCACATCTGCTGGCATCCTGCATTTCTCAGGTGGTGACAGCTGCGGTGGGTGGTGTATCCCAGAGTTGCCTGTCCCGTTCCTTCAGGAATTTCTACCACCATTATATTGGCAGCATTGATGGGACACACATCCCACTCTGTCCACCAGCTGACACAGAGCACATCTACAGGATCAGGAAGTCCACCCACTCCATCAATGTGCATACCGAATGGAATGATGTTGTGAATGGTCCCGTGGGTGGCAGAACCAAAAGGTGCGCGTATGCTAATTACAACGAGGTCTGCAAGTTGTCGCACAGTGAGGCGGCTTCCAGACTGAGAGCTATTGCCCAAGCAAACATGGTGAAGGCCTAAGCCGTTATAGATATTAGCTCTAGCACTCTCACTTCTAGGATTCATACATGAGACAATAGGCACATGCAAGTACACGGCGCATGCAATGTACAAGCCCCGATTTTGGCGTGCGTCCTACGAGGTATCCCAGTGCCTGTGATTACACCTTCTTTCACTGTGCTTGCAAACGGTATTCATTTAATTATGATTAATGAAGTTTGCTGCGGGATGTGAGTGGTAATCCCGTACATAACTGTCTCGCATGCAGTTGTCTGCTGCTATACTGTTCTTTTTCCACCCCCGCATGGGCGCCGGGATGTTTCCTTCTGGCCTTCGATTCCAACCTTGAAGGCAGAGTCCAACAAGTTGAGCAGAATAGAGCGCCATTGTCCCACAAAGAGGTGCCTTTGACTTCCTCTCGTGAAATATTTGTCCTTCACGTTGCTACTTCGCGCACTGAGGAACAGGCGCCTCTGAATACTGACCTCCCCCTGCATTTCGGCTCTTTGATCCAAAGTATTATCAATGCCTCGTCCACGACCGGCCTGGCTCAATTTTTTTGAACATGTGGGGCTCGGGTCTCGTGACCTCTTTCCAAACTATTTGTGGTGTAATTCCGCCATTTGTACATTCACTGTGCTCGAGCATCTTTGGAGGTGTTCCGCTGCTTCTGGCGCTGGTGGCAGGTGTGCTGCTTTTACTTTTCATACTACGGAATGGCTGCTCCTTCTGTGCCACACGAGCACCTGTCCCGTCTGCATCTTCATCGTGATAGGATGCTTGACTACTATGGTACTTTGCCATTGGCGACTTTAAGCCTGGCATATGGATTATCCTTCAGGTATTCCTACTTCACCTGCGTGCAACCTGTATTTCACTGCCTGGATTGTCCCTTTGAATGGCCTCTGGATTTGTGCTTGACCAACATGGTGTCTCCGGTGCCGGATTTCGATCGACTGATGCGGCCCTTAGTGGCTCACGAGTTGTCCTGTTCTGGTGTCCGGATCATGGCGTGTGGAGCGGCGCATGGTATCCTGGGTAATTGGGACATCTCAGCGGCAGCCTACGACTTCTTGTCCATGAGCTATTTGGAGGAACATTCCGGGTGCCCTCTGATTGTGCTGGAGGCTCCGTTGGTTGGAGAACACGTATGTTCCTTTTCTTTACTCAATCGGATGGCTGAGACTTTTAGTGGCCCTGACAACGATTGCTTGTTGGAAGCCGTGGCCACATATGCTGCCTATACATTCATGGATTAACTGGATTGTCGTCCATTGCGCCTGTGCCACTGGACAGCACCCTGGCGCAACATTTATTTCTTTTATTTCTCGTGTTTCTCTTCCTGATGGTCTGCTTGAGTATTTTACTATACTTGCATTGTGTTTTTTGGAATTGTATGCTGCAATGAATTGGACTGTAGGACTTTGGCGCTGCATTGGTTACGCCCTGTTCTGCTCTGACGAAACTGAACTCTGCGCTCTCTCTTTTCTTGCCTATTACATATTGCTTCGCTGAAGGGGGCGTGTAGTGAGTTCTCCCTGAATACGTACATGCATTGTTCAGTTGGCATTACCACGTTGAATGTTATGTAGCCATGTTTGTGTCTTTGCACACGACACTGCGTTTACATGTTCTTTCTTGAATAAACTGCTGACTCGAGACTTCCTTCAGACGAGTGCATTCTGTTGTTCCCATCCCAAGCTCTGCGCAGCGACCTTGGTCTGTACATGCTGTGACACACAGTCTGGAATGTTACACAATGCATGTTTTCCACTATCGGTTGTTCGACCCACGATTTAGCCATGGCACACGCGCAGCTGCACATACCTGACAGTTGGTGCTTTTCATAGCTCAGACATCATGTTAATTATTCAGACCGAAGACGAGCCTTCCTGCGAGGAGACTCCTGATGCTCCTGTGATGTGATTTCACTAAGCTGATCTTTGTGGTATGGGGTCCCCTATTCAAGCCTGAGCGACCTTCTGTAATGACATGATTGTGATATTGGCTACTTAGTTAAGGGAAGGTGGTAGTATCCTCGGTATTTTCCGATTCGCTAAATTCCACCTCGGTATTTACCGATTCGGTGGATACCACCTCGGTATTCACCGAATCGGTGGATACCACCTCGGTATTTACCGAATCGGTGAATTCCGATTCGTATTTACCGACTGTTACCGAATCGGTAACTGTTACCGAATTTTTACCTACATATAACTTACCGGTTCTACTTTACCGATTCGGTACGGCTCGGTATTTATGAACCGGTAAAATTTATTTACCTACATGAGGCCCTTAATGTCTTGTATATGCGCAAGTTGAGCACTCAATTAGACCCTGGATGTAGCAATGTTAGCAATGTTCAGGACTCTTTCGGTTCATCAGGGAATGTGGTCCACATCTCACGCACAGTGTGTGATATTTTGGCGTACTGTAAGAAATGCCACGATGGCACCAAGAAATGCCACGATGGCACCTGAAACCAGTCCTGAGCTTCCTGAAAGATCATGAACGTACCGTTCTGATATAGAACTCCCGCGGTCTCACAGCCCCTCATGACATTTTTTTTTGGAAATCTTTTTTATTGAATATTGGTACATTACTTACCACTGTATTCTTGGCAATTAGGGAGGTCTTATACATAGTAAATCTTAGCGTAGTGTATCATTACGGCCATCATTATACATTTTTATTACATGTGCTGCATTTTGAATCATGTCACTTGCCACCTTCATCTTGTTAATCGTCCTCCATTGAGAAGTCTACAGTGGGTGTCGTGCATATATTACCCCTGAAAGTATTCCATTATCCCCATAATTGTTCCCATTTCTTGGGTCAACCTCTGTAAAGGTATACTGTTCTTTCAGCCACCATAGCCATATCCATATCTTTACACCATTCTGTTACAGTGGGAGTGTTACGCACTCCCGAGTGTTTGGCAATATTTCTCTTAGCTAGTGTCATACCCAGTGTCGCCCAGGTCTGTGCTGCAGAGTTAAGGTCTGTTGCTTCCCATATATTTAGCAGACAGCGTTTGGGTTTCGGTGGTACCGGGGCCGCGCTCACTCTTGTTATGGCGGACATCACTGACTCCCAATATCTCACAATTTCTGGACATTCCCATATTGTGTGAAAAAATGTGCCCACTGCCCACACTGTCGCAAACAGAGTTGGTTATTGATCTTACCCATCTTGTATAGCGTGAACCTAGTGTGATAGATCCTGTGGAGGATTTTAAGTTGTACGAGGCGCAGTCTCGAGGATATCGCCACCTCCCTCTGGGATGCCAATGCCTCCTGCCAGTCCGTATCATCTAAGTCACCGACATCTATCTGCCATTTATCCCGGAGAAGTTGTGTGGGATCAGGTTGGTTGTTGATAATTTTACGGTACGTTAGGGATGTGGCTTTTTTGTCCATGTGCTCTGTCAGTAATCTGTCTTCTGTTGGCGAGGATTCGGGGAGGACCGTGTTAATCCCACTGGAGGGTATCAAAGGCTTTTTCAATATCCAGGGTGACTACTGCCGCCCTGAGGTCTGTGTCTGCTATCAAGTGCAGGACATGGGATAATCTACGTAGATTCATATGTGTTCCTCTCCCAAGCATGAAACTGCATTAGTCCTCATGCACCAATGAGTTCACTACTCTCAATAGTCTTAGAGCCAAACTTTGGCCAGTACTTTAGCATCCACCCCCAGCATAATCAGGGGCCCATATGCAGCCGGGTCCTCAGGATTCCTGTCAGGCTTGGGGAGCATGACAATCTGTGCCGCAGAATCCTTACTGGGGAAGGATTCTGCTTAGCCTCCTGCAAGGTATTTAACAGACGCGGAAGGATTATATCGGCATACGCCTGATAAAGTTCAAAGGGCAGACCGTCTGGGCCCAGCCCCTGGCCATCCCATGTAGGGCTTCTTGTAGGTCTTCCAATTGGAGTGCTGCCTCCAGTTCCTCCCGCTGTTCATCCAAAAGCCGCGGTAGTGGAACCCCTCGAAGGAAGGCACCCTCATCTGACCTCTCGTCACCCATGATCCCGTGGCAGGTATCAGCCAGGTGAGCAAATAGAACTGCATTGACACGACCTGTGTGTTAGCTGTCTCTTTCTCGGGGCAATGCAGTGTAAGAATAATCGGGGGGTGGGCGCTCACGTTTTATCAACCACGCGAGCAGTCTTCATGATCTGTCCCCGTCTCAATGCTGTAACTGCAGATATTCCCTGCGGGTCAAGCAATCCAATCTATCCCAGGTCTCTCCCACTACGCGTTGCGCTTGTTTTAGGTCATCTGAAGGCTGATCCATCGCACATCTCTTGCATTGTAGCCTAGCCAACATGTCTTCTGCCCCACTCAGCTCCATCTCTAGTCGTCTCCTGGTGCCCCCCACTCTGGACAGGCAATCCCCTCTAGTGACCACTTTGAATGTATCCCACTCATTACTTCTAGTTTTAGTAGTAGACCAATTCTCATCGAAATAATCTATTATGGTTTTCCTAAGTTCTTCTCTTAATACTTGGTCTCTTAGCGCGGATGATGAGAAACAGCCATAACAATGCATGCCTTATATCGCATGCCTTTACAGCGCGGTCGTTACAATGACCGCGTTGTTACACCACGAACCATTACATCACAAGTCGTTTTAACGACTTGCTGTAGGGGGCAGACTGGTGTTGGATTTACAATCCAACACCTTCCCTGCTGTTGCACAAACTGGAGTAGGAATAGTAAATTATACTATTCCTAAGTCCAGCGCGCCCCCTACAGCAAGTCGTTGAAATGACTTAAGATGTAATAATTTGCGTTGTAACAACCGCATTGTAAAGGCATGCGATGTAAGGCATGCGAAGTAAAGGTATATATTCGCGGATGATTGCAATCACCATATTGGGACACTCGGCCTAATCCTCTGAGGTCCCCATTCTAACAGCAAAGGGGCATTATCCGATAGGTAGTGGCCCAGTACCATAGCCCCGCACACACTGCCACACAACTCACGGGAGAGCAGAAACCTGTTGAGCCTACTGTAGACCGTGTGAGCCAGTGTATAGCATGTATACTGCCGCTCCTCAAGGTGTGTTTCATGCCATATGTCCACACACAGAAGCCTGTCCCTCACCCCTCTCAGGGCCGCCGACATATGCAGCTAGTGTGGTGTTTGGTGGGATGTCTGTCCAGTGTACCATCTAGCACATAATTGAACTCACCTGCCTATACCACTGGTATCCCAATGTATGGGAGTAAGTAATTCTTCAACTCACCAAAGAAGTCTGCGTCATCCAGGTTTGGGCCATAAACGTTTACCGTTTATAGTGTCCCATGACCAACATTAACCAGCAGTCCCATCCTGCATGTTACTGACCTGCCATCCACCGCCATCGCTGCCAAACAACCCCATATCTTGAACATTGAAAACACTGTTTGAAACCAAAGTGCATCCCCATATGATCACCAAACATCACACCCCCCACCCCAATTATACACCTCATTAACAATAGCACAGTTACCATCTGTACAATAGAAAATGACAACAAAATCAAAAACACACACACACTCCACTCAGACATCATGCCACTCGTACCACTGCAACCAATACCCATTAACACTTCTGTTTGACTCCACTATCGGCACAAAGGGTTGTGCCCCGCCCGGACCACTGGGGCATCCCTCAGATGAACCCACCATAGCCCAATCGACACTCACTCCCATGCATACCTCAGTCATCCATAATCAATCACCTCAATTTTACGTCTCCAATCAAGCAATACTTCCTCCCAGAGAGAAAGGCGATATAACAAAAGTTGAGAGACCAAGAGAATGGTAGGGATACAGGTGTAAGGAAAGAGGGTATAGATAGAAAGAGAGGGTACAGGGGGGAGGCAAGAGACTATGCCCACTTGCACCATTGCATTGACCATCCAGATTCCCCACACTATTATGAGAAGAGGAGAAAGTGGAGGGGGGAAAAGGGGGGAAAGGGACCACTTCATATTCCAACTCCACGCACCCCCCAAGAGGGTGAAAGCACAAGTTGTGTCCCAACAATACCCTTATCTGGGTTACTCTGTTCGCCACTGTGTCCTCTTTTTAAGCACTCATGCGGAATCTGTTTGCTATGGAGTATCTTCGACTACCTCCCCCATGCTTGTGTCCGAACCTGTGGCCGTCACCACCTCGACCAGAGCTCTGACAGCGTCCTGTTCAGCCCGTAGAGTTTCCCGGTCTATCCTGGGGGATCTCATGCCCTCGCCTCGTGAGTCAGCCCCCTCCAGTTCCAAGGACCCATCTCGCTGCACCACTACCCTCTGTGCTGATGTGGAGCTTTTACTGGGTTTTCCAGCGCAGTCTCTGCCAGTTCCACTATAAGGATTCACCGAGGATCTTTCCACCACTCGTCCCTTTCGCAGAGTTCTTCCTTCACCATGGACCTCCAACCAGTCCCACACCTCCTCCGGTGTTGTAAAAAAAGTGTGCATGATCTGCATGAAGGACTTTCAACTTTGCCAGGTAGAGAAGCATGTACAGAAAGTTGCTAGGCTCCGAGGAAGGACGCCCTCTGCTGTTGAACCATGTGGGTGTAATCAGGAAAAATGCAAATTTTTATGGTGCTCGAACATCGGATTCCCATCTCCTCTAGCTGCCCTAAGGATACTGTCTCTATCTCTATAATTGAGGATCCTGGCGATGAAGGTCCTGGTTGGAGCCTCCGGCGGTGGCGGGGCAACGAGCACCCGATGTGCACGTTCTATTATGAAGGCTGCAGAAAGCTCGGCCATAGGCGGTGCCTCCTTGATCCATTTTTCTAGGAAGAGTTCCGGTTCCCTCGCTTCAGCCCTCTCCGGGAAACCAACAAAACGCAGGTTACATCTGCGGGATCATCCAAGGACATCGTTTTTTGTGAGAGCTCAGTAAGTGTCAACTTCAGGGCCGAGACCTCCTCTCGCAGCTCACTATCCATCTGCTCTGTGGCTAGTGACCATTCTACGACCATGCGAAGGTCCACCCGCAATAGTCCCACGTCCAGGGAGACCACATCCATCTTTGCATGCACCTTTGCGCTGGAGGATTCGATAGCAGCCAAGATTTGAGATCCTGTGGGCTCAGATTGTGCCGCACCTCCCCCCGTCGACATGACGGGCAGCGCAGCAGTCTTTGGGGGTGCACCCTGAGCTATAAATTGGTCCATCTTTGTTTACTGGGCAGCCCTCTGTAGACAATCCTTGCCCATTGCTTTGTATGCTGCCTGGCGCACCCACCGGTCCCCAGCTCTAGTGACCTTCCACCCGCATACACGGAGTAGGCCACGTCACCTGATGCGCATGTGTGGGAGCACCGATCTGCTATATGAAATGTCCTTGCACCTAGTATGGCGGCCCCCGCTAGCGCGTCCAAGCCAGGGCAGGCAGTCACTCCAAATACTTGCAGTCAGCCGCTGCGGGGCAGGCAATGTCCCCAGGTCCAGCTAGTGCCTCACAGATATCGCCCGTGTCCTTCTCAGGTGTTCATCTGCGACCCGCGTGGAGGCCCAGCGTTCGATTTCCTCTATGTCTCCCGCTCTCCAAACCAAGCGAATCAAACTTTATCTCCCTAGTGGTACCACCGCACCTCCATTCAGCACTGTGGGCCTGATCCGACCTCCGAACCTTCTTTTCCTCTGGTCCGAGTGGCGCCACGGGCCCCAGTAGATTTCGCGTTTTCCGCGCTGCAGAGTAGGGCGAGGTGAGTAGGTGCAAAGGGCCAGGATCCTCTCAACCTCCGCTTGGGGAGCCAGCGCCGCTGTCCCGACATGGCGTGTTCCCCTAAAGGATTGGGGGGGGGGGGGTAGCTGAGAGGGAGCACGCAGGCCCGATCTACGGGCCGCATTTTCAGTAGTATAGGTCTCCCCCGCAACCCGCAGCAGTCACCTCGGGTGACCTCCGTCCCCCTGGGAGCAGGCCAGCAGAATGGAGAGCGCGGCCTCAAGGGCAGGGATGCCCGCTTGGTTCTCAATTCGACTCATTGTTAGGGCTCACCTCCGGAGCCGCATCCAGGCACCGGGCCCTCCCTCCGCCCACGGGTTTCGGGGCAGACTAAGGCTGTCTTCAAGAGGCACTCGACTCTCAAGTGTTCCTGTCCTCTCCGAGGCCAGGGCTCTTCTCAGGCCTGATCTATGCTGCACCAGAGCAGCCTAGTATGCAAGCCTCAAGGTCGGGGATGTTCCGATCGGCCCTCAATTCACCCCTGGCCGATCCTTGGGCTCACCAGGCGTCTGGTCTCCTCTCCGCCTTCAATCCGCGGGTCTCAGGATCGCCATGGGGGGGACCGCGGTCACCGCCAGAAAGGCCCATAACCCACTAGCGCACCGGCTTTCTCCAGGGCCGGGCTCCTCACAGGCCTGTTCTGCACTGTGCCAGTGGCCCAGCATGCATGACGTAGCCACACATACAGCGGCGGCTCAAATCGCCGCCAAATATAGCATCCGGAGTGGTCCACAGTGACTGGGACCCCTCGATACTTGGCCACTGCCCCCCAGCAACAATTGGGGGCGAATATGACATGTAGGGTTCCGAACAGGTAAGATCTTACAGATTTTTTTCGCGGGCGGACGTGGAGCTCATTAGGCAGCGTCCATTCCCGTCGCCATCTTGGCCACGCCCCAGCAACTTTCTTGTTTATCTGGACTCCGCTGCCCCCTTCCACCAATGCTTTTGCTTTCTGGAATGCCAACAAGGGAGAAGCAGTTCCTGTCCACAACTGGAGCAACACCAAGGCCAATGTATGTGGCTTTCCTTCCTTCCAGTTCCCTAAGAGGGATGAAAACTGTGGGCTCTTAAAAGTGGTGTGTCTTAACGAGCAATAAAGAAACCCCTAAAAGAGGCGTGGCCTATTTAACTGAGGGTGTGGCCTAAAACATGTGAAATAAAATCCTGTGCTTGACAAATTCATAAATAGAGACAACGAATAGCCAAAATCAGAAGACAAAACAGTATTTAACAGTTTACATAGCATCTTTGTCCTTGAGCAAAATCAATAAAACACGTGAAAAGTTCAATATAAACGTAAGTAGTGCCTTGCCTCTTTACTATAACTTCCCTTGGAGAGTCACGTGCATAATGGGAATGACTTGGTAATTCAGCTGGAATAAAATTGTGTTTTAGGCCGTGAGATGTCCATAATGAACAGCAGTATCCACCACGAATGCAGGCCAGTAGCCATCTACTGCCTCAGGACCCAGAGAAACGGCCCCATAATCTCCATCCTTCTTCGATCCTTTATCTGCAAGTTTGGGAGTGCTTTATAAACCCGATTTGACCCATCATAAGATGAGCTATTCATTTGAGTTGGAAAGGAGGCAGAAAACCCACCAATATATGTTGGCCAGGATACTGGACATCTAATCCTGGATTTACTAAAATGTTTTGATAACATGTGAGCTAAGCACCCAACGTAGTGGCATACACTTGGGTGTGTTCATTTTTTTTTATTTTTTAGGAGGCAAAGGACAGACTTAAAGGATTCAGTTTCAATGTGCAGGCGGCATAGGACAGGAAACATGTTGGCTAAAGGTGTTTTGAGCCACTTGGAAAGGGGCCATAAAGTGGTACTATTGAGTAGTTAGGGGTTGCAAGATACAAACAACTTTACAGCGTCTGGTAAGTGAACATTTGTATGTATACCAGTTTCTGTCTATTCTTTGGTGTTTCCATTGATATAGAATTATGTAATAAAATAACAATTGAGGGGAAAAGGGCACTGGAGAAACGGTCCTTAGTCTCACTTTACAGAAAATGAGGGGTACTGAGCAATATGCCTAGGATTATCTTCAGCAATCGAATCACAAGAACACTCTTCTAAAATCCAAAAAGTGAGAAGAGCCTTGCCCAGTCATATGTTCTATCTTGCCCAAATACTAATGTAATTATTAAGGTAAAAAAGAAAAAATAATGCAGCAACCACCAATCTATTCAAATCCCCTGTTTACATTACATTACATTATAGTTACTCCATGATCAATACTAATGAAAAAAGTGTGGTAAAGGACATATAAACAGAAAAAGGCAAGAATAAAGGAAACATAATAAAACAAAGTGAGGTAAATTAATGTTTGCATTGCCCAAATGCAAGTTTTATTGGAGAATCCTACTGGCCCGCTCGGTATTAGTTTAAAAGAATAGTAATGTCCCCCACTCTTAAGGGTGTTGTTAATATCTTGCTAACAATTCGTAACGATTGGCTGCATTGATCAGGATCACATTTTTATCTTACCCTTAAACGCATGATTTTCGGGGGGGGGGGGGATCTAAACGTGATTACAATGTAAGAGGCCTTTATTTTGGATGGCTGTTCCTTCTTTTGAACCAACACTAGCCAGTTCAAGGCTAGAACATTGTACCAATATCACTAACTTGTCCTAATGCCTGAAAGGAGATGAGAGTTGAACTGAAACTGAAAACACGGAAGGACCCAGCCAACTCTCTAACCTACCCCTGTGACTGAAGGGCAGGGCCACTGGAATTATGAGGCATGAGAGTGCCAAAATATGCAGAAGGGTTGAGTAAGTTATGTGGCAAGAAAAAAAAATATGAAACACATTGCATCAGAGTTTGTAATAGTATTACTTCATTATTTCTCTCATTAGTACCAGTTTAACCCTCAAATATAGCAATAAGCAACAGAAATGTGACCAGTTTAGCTTTGCAAAGAGCCTTGCACTGCACAGCAACACGTATCGTATCGTTGCATTCTTAGTAACTTTTGAACCGTTTGAGTAAGAAACAACATTTTTTTGGTTAAAATCTGCAGATCATGTGACAGATGATGGATTATGTGCCAAATGTGGCAAATCTATAAATATGCAAAATTTGCCACAGCTGCACAATCACATGATGCCAGTGGTCCTGCTGAAGGTTATTTGTGCCTGCTATTTAAACTGTTTATATGCTTTGTGAGACTCCAGTACCTGGAGATGTGTGCCACTTAAGAGCTGCAGGAGGCCAGAGAAGTTAGAAATTGCTTTGAACACTTCTGAAGTATGAACGTATATGTGTAATGTCTGTAGGAACTAAATAGAGACTTGGTGGCACCCAAAAGAACACTGGTGTGAGCAGGGCTTGATCATTCAGCAAACAGCCTGAAAGCTTGCAGTTCATACAATTACCAGTGTGACATAGGCACAGAAAACACACTCTGAGCTCAAGAGCTCTTTCTTGAAGTTGCAGAGTCCCCTTTTCCCTGAAGAGCCAGCGTACACAATGGAAAGTCTGCAACCATCATATCATGTGTGTGTCCCTAATATGCCAAGAATTGACAACATTTTGCCTGGCCAGCATTTTGCTATAGGTCAGCAAATCAAGCTGTGGATGGCCACAGGTTGCTTAGAATTACCAACATCAGGACAGGGCGAGAACTACACCAAGAATAGGTAGTGGCACCTTAATGCCTCGAATGACCACTGTTAGAACTGGAATTCTCTTGTTGGCTGAGGTATGTACCTTCGGACAAATAGGGACCCTTGCTATTAAGTCAGGGAAAGGAAGGACACCTTCTCAGATAACCCCTTCCCACCCCCTCGGTAGCTTGGCACAAGCAGCCTGGCTTATCTTCAAGGCAACTGTGTACAGTATTTGCAACCTCGCACCCAGCAACGCAATGATGACACTACAAATGGACTCCACACGAGTTTCCTAAAAACAATTATATGTTTATATAAAAAGATATACGATGAGACCACATGATAAAAATCCAACAGATGCGAATTTGTAATATTTGACCTGACCGGTTATTAGGCCAGCAAACCCTTATAGGTTCTTGCAGTATTAATGAGCAATTCTAGATGATCCTATGCAGTCCTAATGCAATGCTATGCAGTTCATAATGCAAGAATCAGGCACTTTGTAATGTCAAAACAATGCAGTTCGTTATGCAACAATAAGGCAGTTCGTAATGCCAAAATAATGCAATGCGTAATGCAACAATCAGGCAGTTCATTATGCAAAAATAATGCAACGCGTAATGCAACAATCAGGCAGTCCGTTATGCAAAAATAATGCAACGCGTAATGCAACAATCGGGCAGTTCGTTATGCAAAAATAATGCAATGCGTAATGCAACAATCAGGCAGTTCGTTATGCAAAAATAATGCAATGCGTAATGCACTCTGGCACCGATCACGGTGCTTTGGACGGTCTCTATGCCACTCGTACTGACTTGTGGTCAGTTTTTGCCAACATATGCCCCCATCACAGCTATGGTGTTAACCAAAGTGCAGCTCCGCACTCCGGCCCCAGTACTGCCACTCCTTGGCAAGTCCGGGCCGTGATACGAGCTTGAGCGGAGGCTCGTGCTGCGAGAATGGGAAAGGCCGAGAGCGTCTCTCTCCGAGCCCACACCCCGCCCCAGGTGGCGACACACGTTACCTGGGGGGTGCGACCTCGCTCTCCTCACGACTTGGGTTTCCGATGCGACTTCGTTGATTCCGGGCAGTGGAACTCGGGTCCCCCCGACAGGGTTGGTTCGAGGTCCCGCCTTGGCAACGGTGGGCTCAGGCCGGTGGCACAGCTCCTCTGGGGATGCCAGTCCGGGCCGATGGCGATTACGAAGATCTCAGGCTGCAACAGGGCACACGCACACAGCGTCGCTGAGACTCACTTAAGTTCTGGGTGTGCACGATCACAGAGCAATCCTCGCGAAGGTCTCAGGCTGCACAAAGCACACACACACAGCGTAGCTGAGACTCACTTGGACTCCGGGTGTTCACGATCACAGGGCAGTCCTCACAAAGGTCTCAGGCTGCAAAAAGCACATGCACACAGCGTCGCTGAGACACACTTGAACTTCTGGTGTGCACAGTCACAGGGCAATCCTCACAAAGGTCTCAGGCTGCCCGAAGCACACGCACACAGCAACGCTGAGATTCACTTGGCTCCGGGTGCACATGATCACAGGACAATCCTCACAAAGGGCTCAGGCTGCGAAAAAGCACACGCAAACAGCGTAGCTGAAACTCACTTGGACTCCAGGTGCCCACGATCACAGGGCACTTCTTACGAAGGTCTCAGGCTGCACAAAGCACACACACACAGCACCGCAGAGACACTTCTGGAAACTTTTGTGTTCCTGAGTTTCCACAACAGGGAGCCAACTCTCCTCGGGCACTTGGGGTTAAGTTACTTCAGGACACAGCACAGCAAAGTCCTTTCAAGCAGGGGGACACAGCACACAGCGAAGTCCCTTTAGCCTCTCCTTGGTTAAAGCAGCAAACTGCAGGCCAGTCCCAGGACACACAGCAAGGGTCAGTCCTTTCCTTCAGTCTCTTCACCTGGTTCTTCCTTGGCAGAGGTTCCTCTTGACCACAAAGTAGTTTCAATCCTTTTCAGTCTTGATCAGTTCAATTCCATTCCATTCCAAAGTGGGGTTTCAGCTCTCTTAGTTATACCCCTAAATGTCTTTGAAGTCTTTGTGTTCAGGGGTCACTGACCCCTGTCTAAACCAGTTCTGGGTGTCTCCCTGCCAGTGACACCTTATTCCTTTAATAGTGGGGATCCTTAATCACTCTGCAGGGGATGGAGTCTTTTTTTTATGGCTGCAGCCCAGTCCACTTCACCTCCAGGGGCTACTCCTCCCCCCTACACTCCAGATGCAGCTCAGCCTGTTGCTGTCTCACCTCCTCGCCTGAGTCAAGACATTCCCCAGATCCTATCACTTTCAGATCCAGACAGTCAATCCACAACCAGGCAGAGACACGCAGAAATGTTAGAGCACAAAAACCCAGCCACTTCTAAAAGAGTGGTTTCTAAACACACAAGGCAAAAACCACCATCACAAAAAGACGGGTTATTGAATTGTGAGTTCAGGCATACTAAACTTAATCTCTGCATCTTAAGCCTTTGTGAAGATAGTCTGGAAACATATTACACAGCCTCCCCGTTATGTCCTATGGGCAAGATAGCCTTTCGACAGTGAAAAAGGAAATGGAGAGTATTTCACTGTTAGGACATGGTACGCACCTTAGTACATGTCCTGTCTTTCACATACACTGCAACCTGCCCAGGGGGTACCTTGGACCTACCATAGGGGTGTCTGATGTGCATAGAAAGGGAAGGGTAAGGCCTGGCAAGGAGGTGCACTTGTCAGGACAACATGGCAGTTTGACAAACTGCGTGCAGGCACTGCAGTGGCAGGCCTGAGTTCTCTCTTTAAGGCTACTTGTGTGGGTGGCACAATTAGTGCTGCAGGCCCACTAGTAGCATTTTCATTACTAGCCCTGGCACACATAGTGCACTTTACTAGGGACTTTACTAGTAAGGCAAACATACCATTCGTGGATAACCAATTACCATTACACTTTACACAGGGAGTACTTGAACTTTGACACTGATCAGCAGTGGCAAGGTGCCCAAAGCATCTAAGTTGGCAACACCATGTCAGAAAAAAGGTCTAGGGGGAAAGCAAAAAGTTTAAGGAACTTTAGCCAAAAGGGCCAAGTCCAACAACCACCATCATGTGAAGGCTGCATCACCAACGGTGAGCACCATCATGCTCTAAATGCTCACAATATGCTAAAAACTGCCCCATCATGCGAAGGCCAGCATAATACCAAGGTCTCAAGAGTGGGCACGATCATGACATTGATGCCCATTTCATACCAATCATTACCACCATTATTCCAGGGCCACCAGTATCAATGGTGGCAAGCATCTTGCCATTTATGCTTATAATATGTAATTAATTCCCATCAATATGCCAAGGCCAGCATTTTACATGGAGTGGCTACCATTACCCCATCGACATGTCCCCAACATGCCAAAAATTACCTCCAATATACCAGAATTGAGAAGTATGGCACGTTGAAGTTCAGTGTAAGTGCAAATCAGACACATTAGACTAATTCTTGTTTAGCTGCTGATAGGTTTTAATGAAGAGCAGGGAACACCACTCCTGGGCACTGCAGGGGGATGTGGGAGGTCTGCAGTACTTACAAGGTCCTTAGTTGTGATATAATACTAACATCTGGGTATATGTTTCTTGTGTCTTTCAATCACACACCCACAGAGTGATACATTTGTATATCTCCACCCTTATATTCTGCTTGGAATTGCTGCTGTGCTGCCAGCCAGTATCTCAACTGCGAATATTTGTTCAGAACCAGCTTCCCCAATAAGATTAACTAATCTTAAATGATATTAGGTGCCCTTTTCCTCGGACATGAGTGCAAGTGTGCCAAGGCTGTAATGATGGGAAAGTCCAGAACATCTAAGAGCTGCCTGTCCAGGAGAGTTTTGGAAGATACAAAGGGTCAGATTTACCACTTACTCACGCAGCACAGTGCAGCAGCCGCAAGTGCTGTGCTGCATGAAAAGGAGAGAGGAGGAAAGCACCATTTAAAGAAATATGGCACTCTCCTTCCCTTTCGCTTGCTGCAGCACTGAAATCAGCTGCAGTGCACCACAGAGACACCTTTGCGCCACAGTGCAAGGGTGTCTCCGTGAGTCTAGCAAAGGTTTTGTACTGGAAGGGTACCCTTCCGATAAAAAATACTATGCATTGACTGACTTTAACCCTTTTACCTCTTTGTACGTGTGCTGTACAGTGCCGCACACGTACAAAGTTGGAAAAAGAAGGAGAAATGAAAGCACTTCTCCTTCGTTGTGCCTACTTCAAAAGTGCACAGATTTCGGACCCTAAATCCTGTCTACTTTATTTAGTAAATAGGGTTTAGCGTCAGAAACCATGGGTGGTTGCATGGAAACGCCCACTCTACCCATGGTACTTCCCCTTCGCGCTAAGTAATGCAAAGCAGCGCTATGCACTGCTTTGCGTTACTTTCACGTTATTTACAGCGCTAAATAAGTTTAGTGCCGGAAAGTAAATTGGAAAAAAAGACTTTTGTGATGCAAACATGTCATGCTCCTTTTACGCCACTGATAAAGAAGTTCGATAACATAAGTTGACTTTTAGCAGGGCAGAAATTCTGCATGTAAAAGTTCAACAATAAAAACCTAATGCCATTTGACTGGGTTTTGTGGGATGTGCAAAACTCTATTCAACATGTTTACGCCCTGTTAAGACTTGCTAATGAAATAATTAAGCAGCATTAATTCTGCATACAAATGCCCATAATTAGTACTGTGCCTCTTTGGAGACGAGTGAGCTGATGTGTGAGAGTATACCGTGGAGTCAGATCAGTGACGGGGTCCACAACAAATGGGGTAATTTAGAGGCCAGATGCAGGAATGGCAGATACCCTGCCCACCTACCCACCTACCCACCTACCTTGCTTTCACCAAGCCACTTGGAGGTGAAGGAACTGCTGTATTTACAAATGCCGAGCCTCAGCTGGCTCTACCATCAGAAGCCATTGCACTGTTGTCTCATCAGTCAATGAACTGCTAAATCTAAGTTGCTGCAGCGCTACACTGTTGAGACTGGAGAGACCACCAATGACCTTCTCTTTCCCTGTAAGCATGGTAGACCTGGGCAGGGAAAACACTCAATGACTGTGAGGTACTGGCAGCAAACCCTTTGCATGTTAGGGTCATTGATATTTTGTATATTATAAACTACTGCTTTGAGAGTTTGTGAAATACAAACAGTCCATTTCAAGCAGGTTAAAAAAAGTGGGCATTGAGCTTTGCCAGAGGGGATGCCTCAATTAGGCAGGTGGGTATTGACTGTGGTCTCTGGCAATTGCTTTATTTGAGCTGGTGGTTGCTGGTTGGCGTCACCCGCACCCAATTTTGGGGAACAGCACTTCTATTTCAGCAGCAGGCTTTTATTGAAAACACTAGAGGGAAAAACAAACAAAACGGAAAGATGGAGGAAGAGGAAACCGGAAAAGCTGTCATAAAGGGGGAAAACAGGAACCTGCACAATTAGAAGAAAGAGGCAAAGAGTGTCTGGTAGTGGATAAAGAGGCATGAGGTGGATTCTATACTGCGCAGTCTTGGTATTCAGCCTGTTGACATTTCATTGCACAACCGCCGGCTTCTGAATAGAGCTTTGGGCACCAACACTCATTATTTTACAAATTAAGCACTGCCTCAGAGTGTGTTGTGGCATACAGTGACAGGCTGACACGTGATCCCATAACGAGCCAAATAGCAAAATCCAATAACCACCAATGAAACAAATTCCTGATGTCTAGCAAACCTTGCATTGGGGGAAAATGGAGGCTATCAAATAGTTCCTCATGTTCATTCCCTGGCCTTGTTATCCATTGTATGTTCTAGGTGTGGAGAGACCAGAGGATTGAGCACATTATGTACCAAAACTGCTATAGGGTGCAACACATAAGATAATACTCCATCTGTGTGTTTTGGCACCTGACTCGAGACAAAGAGGTTCGCAATTTATGCTTACTGGTGACACAAATGACAATGTGTGCTCTGTTATGCATTTTGAGGTGGTATTGGGCCCACTGAAAGGGTGCCAGGAGGTATTAGTGGAGAGCCCCGTCTATTAGATGGAAAGGCTATGCATTGGTATATGGCATTGTGTCACACACATGTACATTTGTTAATATGGTTGGACATGCAATTCTCCAACTGCAGTATTCTGGCATGTATGTGCAACTGCGTGCTGCTAGTTGTGTTATGCACATCAGACATTTGTAATTAAGCATTTGTGATGATACCAATCATCAATATATTCCTGTAGTGTCCCGCTTACAAATATGCATCAGTACTTGACAGCTGAAAGAAGTAGCTGTCGTGCTACATGAGGGACATAGGCTTGCCCATGCATGATGGGGCATATGTATAGGAGAATGGTGGAGCACGACATTAAGCTAAAATAGCTAACGCCGCATGCCACCATTTTGAAAATGCAGGGATGTGCCGTATTAACAAAAATGTGGCACACCCTTGCATTTCCCCTAGCGCTAAATTTAGCTGCCTAGGGCCAACGCAAGCACCCTTGCACCATATTGCAAGGGTGCCTGCATCGTGGAGAATGATTGGTCATATGCATAAATAATCAGTAATGGTGATTTGTAACTCCTATGTGTTTTTTAATGATGGTGTATGTGCAGGAAGGGACACCTTCCTGTACATAAACAATCACTAGTGGCGATTTGTTATTTCAGACGCAGCAAAAACGGGGAGAAATGTATAATCTCCTCGTTTCATCAGGTTAAGACTGTGGGGCATATTTACAAGGTCTGGCGCATCTCTGCAAATCAGCAAGGCTGTGCCAGAACACTTGCTAAACCACCCGTGCGCCACCACTGATGCGCTGCATTTACAATGCGGTGCGCTGTGGCGCACGGATGGGCAGATGCGTGTCGCATCCCCGTCGTAAAGGCGGGATATTGGGCTCCAGCAAGGCTCAGGGGCGCCCTATCAAGCAGGCACAGGGTTTTGACGCAGCATGGCCGTAAAAGTGACTCCGTGAAATCTTGTAGATTTCACTGCGTCACGTTTGCAAGGCGTACCTGCGAGGGAATGCCCACCCTACGCCGTAACGCCCACATGAAACCTGATGCAGGTTTCATGTGGCGTAGGGCTTTACAATGTGACGCATCTCTCTAGATGTGTCACATTGTAAATAGGGTGCAATGTGGCACAAGGTTTACGCCACCGCTGCGTCACAGAAGTGACGCAACGGCGGCGAAAATGAGGCGCAAGGTGCTTGTAAATCTGCCCCTAGGTTTTCACTGGTACTTATTTTTGGCACTGCCTCCTATTTACGCCACCCTTGTAAATAGGGGGCTGCCTCAAAAAGCAATGGGTGTTGCGGCGGAACACCCACTCCAACACCCATAGCCTGCCCCTTTCACGCTAAGTGCGGCGTGAAAGGGAGCCTTATTCACAAGGCATTGTTCAGTGGCTAAAAACAAACTTGTAAAGAAGGCGAAGGGCCTATTGCCACAGTTACATCATAAAAAGTAACGTTCCTGTGGTGACCAGCCCTTGTAAATATGTCCCGATGTGTCTCTAGTATCACAAATGAAATGAAAATGGAGGAATTGGCGATTCCAGAACAGATGGCTTGTGTGTCCTGGTGATCGTACTGCAGCAGAGTCACAGTGCAGTGCACAAAGCCGATTTTTGCCTGCCCTTCCTGGACTGTAACACTGTGGGCCCGATTCACAGAACTAACTTAAGACAAAATCCTAAACTTACTACCATTTTGGTATTCACAGAAGGCACTTACTCATTTTGGTATTCACAGAAGGCACTTACTCATTTCGGTATTCACAGAAGTTAGGAGTCCTAACTTTAGGACTCCTAAATGCCTTCTGTGAATACCGAAAGTCTTAAAATTAGGATTTTTCTCAGTTTAGTAGTAGTATAGTTAGGACTCCTAACTTTAGGACTCCTAAATGCCTTCTGTGAATACCGAAAGCCTTAAAATTAGGATTTTTCTCAGTTTAATAGTAGTAAAGTTAGGAGTCCTAACTTTAGGACTCCTAAACTGAGGAAAATCCTAATTTTAAGACTTTCGGTATTCACAGAAGGCATTTAGGAGTCCTAAAGTTAGGACTACTAACTTCTGTGAATACCGAAGTGAATAAGTGTCTTCTGTGAATACCAAAATGAGTAAGTGCCTTCTGTGAATACGAAAATGGTAGTAAGTTTAGGATTTTGTCTTAAGTTAGTTCTGTGAATCGGGCCCTAGGATCTTAGCTGCTGGCCTTTGAAAGGAGCCAATGTCCAGAGGATGAAGTGCCAAAAATTACCTCGAGACAGGCAAGGGTGGCGTGTGATCGGACAGTTGGCTTGGTCCTAACATTTTAGCAAAACTCCCACACTTAGTTATGTATGTAGCAGTACCAGCTGGGAAGGACACAGCAGTGAACAATGGACCAGAGCACTGGAATTCAAATCAGGTTGTTTATAACGAAGAAGGTAAGTTCTTTTCTTTAGTGTGGTAAGGCTACTTGAAGAGACGTCTCTGAATTACAGTTGGATTTAAGCAGTTCTGATGTTGATAGGGCTATTGTTGCAGGTACTGTGTGCATATTTGAAGAAGTCCTCATTTCTGTTTTTTACTTTTACTCCTTTTAATCTCTATCCCGGCAATGGCATAGTTTCTTACAAAGCAGCAGCAACAATCACCATTTACCATAATGGGATCATTCTCATACAATCATCAGACCCTAACTTGGTCTTACTTGACAATATTTTTCCTCTGAGCAGGTTTTTTCAAGTCCACGAGCAATATTGAGTGTGTGTGTGCTGCATGAAAGCAGAGGTGATGAGATATGCAAAATCTTCTATGAAGTTTGTGTTGGGTTCAGGGAGGTTTGTCTATCAGATGAGATATGGTTATCCGTGATACTATCTGTGAACAATCATCTGTGTCCGCCCTCATCTGTCTGTAGATGCCCAGGCAGTGAGATGTTATGGGAGGTTCCTGGAAGGGGAGACTGGGGAGTGTAGGTGACAGTGCTTGGTATGGAAGCTGCCACTCTCAAGCAGCTATGAAGTATAGTGGAGCAATTCCTGCCTATTGGAGCCTGGGACTCCTTCTGTGACTGTAAAAGAACCTAGCTTTACAGTCCTGATGAAAGACGCAGACAACGCATTAGCCAGCTCAAACATGTCGACAGTTTGTAGATTGGAGGGGTAGTAGGTTCATTATAGCCCAACATACCACCATCCATTGGTTTTTCAAAACCTTTTTAATCTAACCAGAGAGTCTACTAATAAAGGATAGTTGAGACATCACTGTATTGGTTTTAAGCCCCTTCTCTGCACTTATTTCTTGTTTTTCGATCCCACAGAGTAGTTCTTTATGTTTGTCTTGTCTCTCCCTCCTTATTGCTCCACCTCTGTTATAGGCTTGCGCGTTGGTGTGTTGGCAGCACTATGATGGAGCATGCCACAGATTTCTGTGGGTGAGGGCAGTTTTAACAACATGTGTGTCTTGTCTACCTAAGTCTTCTCCAGAGCGACATATTTTGCATAACCCCATTTCTTTGTGTGGATAAGAACGGTAAAAGAACCTCCCTTTGATGTAGCTCTAATCTGGTTTCATACTGCATGATGCAGGGGGAAATTAATGGAATTTTCTAATTAGGATTGATCAATAAATTGCGCCTCTCCAAGTATTGGATAGATTAAGTTCCTCCAAAATTTACTGAATGGTTGAACATGTCAGCTGGAATGAAGTAGATGGGTGACAGGGAATGTAAATTAAGAACCCTCCTCACCTAGTGTGAGCCACAGCACAGCTGTGGGAATGCACAGTTAAACTGGGGTTTGCGGATGGCCGCTTTTGCCAGGGAATCCAATTTCTGGGATTTGTCTGAATTTCGGGCACTCATAAATTCAGTAGACCTGACCCTATGGTGAAATGAAGACTGTGACACCTTAGGGAAGCTCTTTCCTAATGAGGAATTTATATCATTTGATGCAGCCCAAGAGGCCTTTACCCTGGATACAGGGCACTTCCTTCAGCACACCAAAATCTCAGCTATGGACCTTCTGCAAAGTGGACCCTCCCACCTCTCACACTTTCCGGTCCTGCTGGAGATGGGTGAGGGGTCACTTGTACAAGGCTATGTCGGCAGACAGGAGGCAGGCTCCAGCTCCCCCACCCCCCTGCTAGGTCGGCCTGGAGTGGAGAACTGGAGTTGAAGATTGAAGATTCCCAATGGTCACGTATGTGTGGGTTGGTAAAGTCTATCTCTAATAACGCTAGATTTAAACGTACACATTTCAGTATCTACATCGAACATGCGTGACACCTTTCACATGTCTTCTGGGAGATATTCACCGCAGAAAATGGCTTTTACGTTTTTACACCAACTTCTTGTTCTGGCCAAGCGCCCCGTTGCAATCACCTGGATGGGTATAGCTGGTAGAGCTGAAACTCTGGTAACATGATGTGGTGAAATGGACTGTGACAGAGAAAGTGAGACTGACATTTTTTAGAAAAGATGATAAATTGGGAGAGGACCTTGAGATTGGTGTGGACTGCTATCTGTGTTTCGGGACCCCTCCGGCTCGGACTGGGCTTCAGATGATGCGTCTGGTAATTTCTCCCTGATATCTACTCTGATTGTGCCACTCTCACACACGTTCCTCATCCTTTTTTAATAACCATTGGTGTACTCATGGGAATGGCAATTTCATGTTGTTCAATGCATACTTCCGAAATGCGCTGTAAATTGGGAACTGTACCCTCCTGTAACTAGGTTTTCACTGGCATATATTAATATGTGACCTGTTATTAATCTTATTTCTAAATGCTTTCGATGACCAATAAAGAATATTTTAAAAAACTAAAAAAATTGAGCACCGGATGCTTTTCTTCCTTTGGCTTCTGCCACAAACAGTCAATTGGATATATTGAAGTTATAGTCGTGGCAATGATCTCTCTAATTTAATTTCTCTGTGTGCAGCAAGAGACACTCTATGTGCATGCTTCCCTTGGCCATATGCAAAACTCCTTCCAGTAAACTAGCTGTAGAGTTGAAAGCAAACTATGAGTGGTCTTAGTAGGACATTTTTATTATTTTTGTAAAACGATACAACTGTAAGGTACTTTTAGCAAAATGTTTGCTAAAAAAGATGTTATTGTACGCCAATAACATGACACATTATAAAGCAAGCACACTTCCTTCTAATTTGCAAACTATTTTGGGGTTTTCTACCCAGTAACCGTTTATTTTCCACATAGCTCTAGCTCTGTTACCAAAAAGATCAATTTCCCAATATGGCTTGGTATGAGTCACAGAAATGCAATAAATGCTGAAAATTAAAAAAAACATACAACAAAAGTAACAAAGCATATTTTATGAAGCCCACACTGTAAACTGAATTCAAGGCACCTTTGCTCTGGGACTCAACGGTGATGGATTAAACGCGTTTGAGCATAATGCTTTATGTGAAGTGCCTACAGATTAAAACATTAAATTAGAAGGCTGTTTATTGGCAATGTGTGACATTGCACTTTGAGGCCATACTGCTGGCAATACAGTGCTAAGCATATCTCTTTTAATACAAGATATTATAACAAAGCGAAGCATTGCCTTGCAGAAAAGGGAAGATGTTTCAGAAATTGGTGACTGAACACAGAAATATCAAGTCTTATTAACTCTTTCCCTGGTTTAATGGAACATAATCTCAGATAAAAATTGTGTCACTAAATCGTCTTAAATGGCCACAATTATAACTTAAATACCTTGAAAAATATAAACATTATCATCTACCCATCCGAAACGGCTACCATTTTTGGACTTCTTAAATGAATGATATTAGCACTTAAAATGAATGTCAGTAAAGATTATGTTCTCATTAAATAGATTGTAAAGAATCATTATGCTCTAATCTACCATTGTAAACATGCAATGTGGTTATATGTAATGCTAACTCTCTACAACGCATCTCTCAAAGGAGTAGGTATGTGGAGAGACATGCTTAAGAATTTGCAGGGTGACACTTATGAGTTATGACACTGCTCCCTGAGCCCGGTGCTCCATATTCCAGGTTCTAACCACTTGGCCTCAAAACCCTCTCCCCAAAAAACTTCTATACTTTACACGAAGAATGACACTGTATTTATAATTTTGAGGAATTCATATCCACCCTTACAGGTCTTAATTACAAGTTGCCTGTTATTTTAGGAAGTAATACTTCACATTGTAAACATAGATGCCACTGGGTGTAGTATTTACTGGGTGCATAATTATGTCCCGATCACCAAGTTCCACATTGCAGAACTGGTGGTACTGCTATAATATTCCATGTTTTCCCTGTTTCTGAGCTGCAAAACCAGGAATGTGAGATATTTCCCCGCACACATTATGTCAGGCTTTATCCGGCAAAACGTGTGAGGGAAAACGTGCAGAATCTCTTGTAATTCCGATTTGGATGCTGACAGAATTTGCGAAATCCACTTTCGCAAATTATCGCGAAAATGTTAAAAATTATCGCAAACACGCGGAAATATCGCGAAGATGCGGAAGTTTTTTTCCCGCATGTTCGCGAGATTTTCTGCATGGTTGCGGCTCGCCAACTTACCCATGTGGTTGCTTGCGGGCGCGGCCATCTTGTTTTCAGTTGTCTCGCGGTGCATGATCGCGAGAAGAAAGACGTGATCGCGCGACGCATGACGTCACTGCGGGTGCGAACTGTCGCGAGACAGCGCAAATGGCTAAAAACAATACAACATCTCATGGAGAACGCGACTGGATCAAGAAAACTTGTCGGCGAACGCAGGGATTCAGGTAAGGCGATCGCGCGCGCGCGAGAATGTATCATTTTACAGCGCGAGCAAGAAACAAATTATCGCCAAGCTGCGGAATGCGGAAATTTTGACATTTTCGCGCTCTCCGCTGAACGCGAAAATGTCAAATTATCGCAATATCCGCGAACGGAACGAAATTTTCGCCCAGGCCTCATCTGGATCAATGACCTTCCTGTAAAAAATGGCCACGAATCTGGATTTCATAAAACAGGGAATGCTATCCTGTTGAAAAATGTCAAATTAAATTTTTCATGTGTTACCAAAGGCACAGCGACATTTAGATTATGGATGAGATAATGTATGCCAATGTATCACACTCACAAACCTGCCAGCAACCCGCATTCACACAGCTCTGTCGATGCTCTTCAATCTTAGGACATCCAGAGGTTTATGTTCACACAGCTCCGACAATGTAAGTAAGTCACAGTGCTCACTTCAGTAAGCTTTCACACTGCTCCACCGATGTATCGTTGCACACCTCAAACTGCACTTTCCCATCTCTGACACGGAGTTGGCTTCGGTCTGCATTCACTCCACGTTGTAACAGGGCTGCTTTACTTCACAATTAAATAAACATTTTATGTTACACTGCTACACTTACCCAGCTTTGACAGTGCGCCTCTTTCACAGAGTTGACTGTCTACCTTCACACACTTTGACAATGCACCTACCTTCAATCAGCATTGCCACAGCTCTGACACAGACTATTGTTATAGGACTCATTGCAGACTATCGAATTTCTCTGTGATGCAGGTGTGGTACCGGGAAGCACAGATTCCTGCATATACCAAATTGACTTAGCCTAGCCAGTGATGCACTAATGTGTGTTTTACATAGCATTTCATGCCACACGTCTGCCATTTCTAAGCGCTGTAAATACACTCCGAGTACCGATCTCAGAAGGATGGAACACTGAGTCTGTCATGTGGTATTCAAACTCATAAGCTCCAGAACATGCATATCTCAGCAGCAATCGTTTAGCTCACTGAGCCACTTTTATGTCTAGCAGATTAAAGAGAACTGTAAACTTGCACACGAGGAATAGCCTTCTGGAAGGCACAAGTCCTATGCAGAAGGAGTGATGGTTAGAGAGTTTGTGAGTCTCCCGCGCAGATCTCACACAGTAGATGAATGATAACACTGCATTAGAGTGATAAATAGAAGCAGGACAGAGTTCTGGACCTGGCCTTCATTTAGAAACCTTGGGACATATTATCAAGATCCGGCATTAAAATTATTGCTAAAGCAGCGATAATGGGCTTGATAATATGCCCTTGAGAATTCCAATAGAAGCTCATGTTGACACCAGAACATGGGCTTCTATTTGAATTGGAATTCTCCAGGACATATTATCAAGCCCATTATCGCCGTTTTAGAGGCATTTTTCTGCCACTAAAGCAGCGATAATTTTAACGCCTGATCTTGATAATATGCTCTTTTGTGTTCCTGCTTGATGAAAAATTGTGTCATCGTGGATGTCTTGTCTCTTTTCTTCCAAAACACTGTTAGCGCCTGGGCATAAATAGCAATTATTTATCGTAGGAGAATGATGGCCCCATTGCATGGCTTGGTCCTTGGCTCATGGTATCTTCCCTGCAAGTGTTGATGTTCCTCTTTATTAGCATTTTGAAGATCAAACAGTGGGGCATATAAGCAAAGGCCAGCGATAATTATCGCTCAGCGCGCTTAGCCCAAGGATAATTATCGCCGGCTAACGCTGAATTTTATCGCTGAGATAGCGTGCTATCAGCAATGCTTATCTCAACAGCGATAAAATTCCAAGCGCAAGCTGCCAAATGTGCGATTATTGCTGGAAATCCAGCGATAATTGCACAACTTTTGGCGATAGCTTGTTGATAGGGCACAGCAGACTCAGCCATGATATCCACCTTCCATTGCATATCATGGCTAAGTCAGATGAAAAGCAGGCATAAGGAAAGTAGCGATAACCGCGGTTAGCACTACTTTTCTTATCGCTCTGCAGGTTAGCGTGAGGCTAGATAATAGGAGAAATGTCGGTTAGCGACATTTCTCACGTTCTTATGGGAAAGAACGCCCACTTTGCATCTCATTAGAGATGCAAAGCTGGGCGTTAAGGGAAGGATTCACGTGATAGCGTGACCTTGCTGATAAAGTGATAAAATTATCACTGCTTTTCGGCCAAAAAAGGACGCAAAAGCGGCGACAATTATATAGCGCCGCCTTGATGATATGCCCCAGTATTTCTAAATTTGTGATTGAGCAAGACATAGGCTGTGCTGCATCACCTTCACATAATATACCTCGTAAATAATGGTGCCTTCTAATAGTACTTTCTACAGAGATCATCTCTAAACTATGAAACTAAAGAAAGGGGCATCCTGCCAGCTGCTCAATAAACTCTACTCAGTCCCTCCATTTAACACCATAATTAGGGCCATGCCCAGTCACTTCCGGCATGGCTGGGTGGGGGTGGGGGAGTCACGAGAGGTTTCATTTTACGTAAATGTAAAAAAATGTAACTTACCTTCGCGGCCCAGTCCGGTCTGGTCCTGCGTTGTCCTGCGTGTCACTGCTCCACACAGGAAGCAGGCAGCCTCCCTCCCTTCCCCTAACCCAATCACAACACTGCAATGGCAGTGTTTTGATTGGCTGGGACTCCAAGCGCACTGGCGTCTATCTGGAGGCCATTTTCTCCATGTAGGCTGCATTTTTTTTCTTCACGTCTCTCCTGCCTCACTCCCCTGCTTCCCCGCTCGCTACCTCCCCTTTACCATCCTCTACAGCAATCTACCCAATTCCATCCCTGCCTACATAAGCTACGCCCCTTAGTTGGCCCAAACTCACGGCCTCTCATAATTCCCCCCGATCTCCACCTAACCTCACCTTTTTCTCCCACCTTCCTTACCTCCTTACCTTTCCTTATAAGCATCGACTCCATTATGGAGCTTGCAGGACAACATACTTATACCATTAAGTACCCCCTAACCTTACAAAAAAGCAGCCAAATCACACCCAGAGACTCTGATCTCGGAGCACTACTTTTCTACAACCAAAGGAACCATAACTAATGACATGATTTTTGACACGAAGAGAAAAGCTCAATGGAGGAAAGCCTTTTTCGCTCTGTTGTCGGTCTCCACCTCTAGGAAAACAGCACATGGTCTCAGGATCTCGATCTTCCCCTCATCAATTTACAAAGCAGCATCAACAATCACCATTTAGGGGGAGGAGCCTAGCGCGCAACCAAGATGGCCGCGTAGGTGCGAGGCTCCCGAGGACCTCCGCGACCTCCTATGACTATCCTGAACATATCCTGTCCTAGATGAGGGGACTGTGTTGGTGAGCCCGAGCTGAGGTGGCGCCCGTTTTCCGCTTCCAAATCGGACCTCGGACACCGACTTTAGCACCGATTGAGGTTTGCGGCCTTCTCCTAGCCGAACCCCGGATTTGCGTTGTGGGGCGATCCAGTGACGAAGTGAATAACAGCGGCGGACAGGGCTTGGTGGCTCGCGTAACCCGCACTTTCACTTTCGCTTTCGCACCCTCCTTGCTGTATATGCGAGGTTGGGTCGCGGGGCTTCGTGTGTTGGTGTGGCCTCGCTGGGGGGCCCTGCCTGCCCGCCGGCTGTGATCCGCCCCGCAGATCTGGGGTAGCACCCCCCCGGAGCCCGTGGACCGACTTGCCCGCCCTTCACGACGTGGCTGGTGCGATTGGGAGACTGGGACCATGGCCACGAAACAAGATGGCGATCGGGCAAAGGTAAAATCGACCCGACGTGGCGCAGCCCACCAGTCCAACAGCATGGATCGCTATACCCTCCAGAAGGGATCTCCTGAGGTGCCACGCAGGTCCCCTGAGGGCCCTACTGATGCCCCCGATCTGCCCACGGATCTGACTCTGCGGGATGTCATGGGCGCCATCGCCGAGATGAAGGCCTCTGTGGGCCAGCGTTTTGACACACTGGCGCAGAAGATCGACTCGGTCCTCGTAGATGTTGGCCTGATAAGGGCCGATCTCTCCAAGACCAACGACCGAGTCGATTCTTTGGCCCACACCGCATCGGGCCTTACGACAGACGTGGCGGCCCTGCAAACGGAGGTGCGCCGGCTTGCTCGGGCGAGTGCGCTGATGGATCGTCGCCTGGAGGACTCCGAGAGTCGGGCCCGGAGGACCAATATCCGTATCATCGGGGTGCCTGAGGGACGTGAGGAAGCGGCGGCGGACCTTTTTGTGGAAGACCTGATTGTTACCCACCTCCAGCCACGGGGGCTGAGTAAATTCTTTGCAGTGGAGAGGGCCCACAGGGTTCCCGGGGGAAGGCCTAAGGTCGGAGCTGCTCCGAGACCTCTCATCGCCCGGATTTTTAGTTTTCGGGACAGAGACGCTATCCTCCAATCCTCCAGACTACAGGGACCGATTAGACTTGACAATATGGACATTAATTTCTATCCTGATTTCACCCCTGCGGTCCAGAAGCAGAGACTGAGCTTCCTTGGTATCAAGCGCCGTCTTCGGGACCTAAATCTCAAATACGCCATGCTTTTCCCAGCTAAGCTGCGAGTGGAGGTGGAAGGTCGCACACACTTTTTTGATCGTCCCGAAGCGGCCGGGGACTGGCTGGATACTCTGTCCGGAGAACGGGATCGGGGTGGCGGGGGTGGAGCGGCCGGGGGAGAGGGCTCGCCGGATCAAGACTGAGGGACTAATATTATGCCTCGCTCGGGACAAAAATGATGCCACTTTTGACTATACGTCGGATTGCTTAAGTTCCCCTCCTATGGAGGTTGTGTGGGGTCTCTTGGGGGTTCTCCCTCCTCCTCTGGGGGTCTAGTTAGTTTAACTATCTATGGGGCGACGGGCACACTGCACGTTGGGGGGGCTGTCTGGGCTCATGCAGGGGTGCAGGGAGGGGGGAGTTTTGTTGGGGTGGGTGGGCAGGGATGGGGTGTTGTTCGTTATTATCACAAGGCAACCCTTTTTTTGTGTTGGTTCTACTGTGCTCTCGGGGGGACGAATGATGGTTTCTGTGTATGATGGGGGTAGGGAATTGACTTTGTTGTCTTGGAACGTCAATGGACTGGGGGACAGGATCAAACGAGGTGTGGTCCTACAGTATCTGAAGCGACTTTCGCCTGATGTGGTCTTCCTGCAGGAGACACACCTTATTGCAATTCCTTCTGCGCCATGAATCGGCGTGGCTACCGCCTCGTGGCCCATTCGGGCTTCACGTCAGGCTCGAGGGGTGTGGGTATCATGGTAAAGAACTCGCTCCCGTTAGAAATTGATGAGGTGCTCCACGATGACAGGGGACGTTACACTGTCTTGGTGGGGAGAATGGAGGGCAAAGTGGTTGTCTTTGTGTCAGTGTACGTCCCACCAGGGTTGCAGTCGACCACCTTTGCAGATCTGGGGCGCCTCCTCCTTGGCCTACCGGGGGGGCTTCTGGTGGTGGGGGGGATTTCAACGCGGTGGTTTCTGGGACTGTGGATCGTCACCCCCCTAGGGACCTCCCCCGGGCACAGGCGTGGCTGTCCGACCTCTTGGATACACTGGGATTGGTGGACTGCTGGCGCTTAAAACATCCCACGCAGTTGCAATACACTTTCCACTCGGGGGCCCATGGTAGTCTCTCACGGCTTGACTATGTCCTTGTCCCGGCGGCCCATGTCGGGAGGGTGGGGGAGGTGCGCCATTTGGCACGGGGTATCTCGGACCACTCCCCGCTATTGTTGCATTTTGATGTTTTTCCGAGGGCTGAGAGCAGGGTGGTCCCAATCAATTCCTGGTACCTGCGCGACCCCGCCATTCGCGCTGACTTGATTAAATTCCTCCAGCGCTATTTTGAGGAGAATGTGGGGTCAGTGCCTTCAGCTATCTCCCTGTGGGAGGCCTTCAAAACAGTACTTAGAGGGGAGGCCCTATCCCTTATTTCCCACGCCCGGAGGCGCGAGCGGGAGGAGGTGACCCGGGTGGAGGCTGAAATAGCGGAGCTGGAGGGTAATCTAGAAGATGGGGTGACGGACGCTGCACTACATGTCCTCCAGCTCAAGCAGGCGGCTTATAGGGCCCTCGTTACGGAGGCGGCCAGGGGCCTTAGTAGAGAGCAACAGGGGCGACTGTATGATGTGGGTGATAAGGCTGGTAAACTGATAGCGTGGTTGGATAAAAAGGAAAGAGCGAATCGTGTGGTCCCGCTGATTGAGAAAACGAACGGTGTGTGTGTAACTGAGCCAGAAGAAATTGTCTCCTGTTTCGCGGAGTATTTCCGCGAGGTGTATTCCCCGGTCTCTTCTTGCTCGGAAGAGGATTCCCGTGCCCTGCTCAGGGATATCGCGCTGCCTTCCCTGTCCGGGGAGGACAGGGTGTCGCTGGATGCCGCTCCCACCTCCGACGAAATCGCCCTTGCCATACGCTCGGTCGCTTCTGGCAAGGCCATGGGCCCGAACGGTATCCCTATCGAGCTGTATAAGCTGCGACCGGATACATTGGCGCCTCACCTCTGCGCAATGTTCCTCGCGGCCCACTCGTTGGGCTCCCTCCCGCCTGACCAGCGTCTGGCTACAATCGTGGTGATCCATAAGGAGGGGAGACCTCGGGATCGGGTTACTTCTTATCGGCCTATCTCACTACTGAATGCGGAGCCCAAAATTCTCGCTAAGGTACTCGCCAATCGGCTGGTCGGTGTGGTGGGAGATCTGGTTCATCAGGACCAGTCTGGCTTTATTCCCCATTGCAATACAGCCCTTAATCTGCGGCGTTTGCATGGGGTGCTTGCGCGTGTCCCATTTATACGGGAACCGGCCATTTTGGCGTCCTTAGACGCCACCATGGCGTTTGACACGCTTGAGTGGCCATACATCTGGGCGATGCTCGCGAAGTTCGGATTTGGCCCAGGATTCATCAGTTGGGTCAAATTGTTGTATGCGGGCCCAATGGCGCAGGTGGTCGTGAACGGAAGAGTATCGGCCTCGTTTGAGCTGGGCCGGGGCACGCGACAGGGCTGTCCCTTGTCGCCGCTTCTTTTTGCGCTTGCCTTGGAGCCCCTGGCGGAGTGGCTGCGGTGGGAGCCTTCCATCCGTGGTCTCCGTTGGACCCCCGAGTATGAGGACCGCGTATCCCTATACGCTGATGACATCCTTCTGTACCTAGCCTCCCCACGTAAATCACTTATAGTGCTAGTTGATGTTTTACACTCGTTTGGTCGTAACTCCGGTCTCGTCATCAACTGGGCTAATTCGTGTGTGTATGTTCTCTCTGGGGAGGCTCCTATTCTCCCGCGGGGCTGTCCGATCCAGATCGCCCCGCAGGGATTTCGGTACTTGGGTGTCTTCATTACTCTGGACCCGGAGGCCCGGTATGAACGGAATCTGCTTCCCCCCCTCCAGCGTTTGCGGGTAGATGTCGCACGCTGGCGGCGCCTGCCGCTTTCGCCGCTCGGCCGGGCGGCATTGTTCAAGATGATGTCTCGTTTTCTGTACGCTTTGCAGAACACTATGGACTTGGTCCCGGCGCGCTACTTCCGTGAGGTGGAGAGTCTGCAACGCCGCCTGTTTTGGGACGGGAGGCCGCGCATTGCTCTGGCTAAGCTGACGCTCCCATGGTTTGACGGGGGGATTGCCCTCCCGGATATTAAACGGTACTATTGGGCCTCCCAGCTCGCCGCCATTAACCATGGCCTCTTCGGGCCCGCCTTAAACCCGGCATTTGAAATGGACAAGATGCTCCTGCCAGGTGGCGACTACAATCGAGCGCTCTACTCTAGCGCGCCCGACGCTCGTCTGACGGGCCCCACGCGTGTCATGGTGCAAGTCTGGCACGCGGCCAATGCAGCTATGGGGTGGAAGGACCGTTTGACCCGGGCATCACCACTATACGCGTCTGAGCGGTTAGGTTCCCTGTGGACCTCTAAGGGCTTCGAGAAGTGGGACATAATAGGTATCAGTAAAGTTGGGGATCTTTGGACGAGGGGAGGATTTAAAACGTTCGATATGCTACAGACGGAGTTTCAGTTGCAGGGCAGTGAATACTTTCGGTATTTGCAGGTCCGTCATGCGCTGGGCTCCGTCTTCTCGGACGCTGCCTCCATCCCGGAATATTCCCCCCTGGAGGATAGAATGCTGGATGGGCACGTCCCGGACAGCACGATCGAGGGGGTATCTGCGCACCACCGCTGCTGCCTGATGCCTCGCCAGCCCCATCCCCTTAGCCGACTCATTCCTCCGCTGCCGGGCATTGGGTTCCCCCAGTCCTCGCTCTGTTCTCTTCCTCCTCCTCACACTTCTGTGTATAGTTGGGATCCCCCCTCTAGGGGAGCACGTGCTGCTATTTTTGATTGTGGGTTGCCTTGTGGGTGTGGTTTTAATTTTTGTTGTTCTTAATTTAAAATGAAACCGCATACTGGGGCCTGGATGATGTGGCTTTGACATTGTTACCTACGGAGAAATGCTCCTCCTGTAATACCACGTGTTCCATAAATGTATGTCGTATGTTCCTACCATTGCTAGCGGCCGGCCGGAAGGTTGTGGGCCCATACTTGTATACTTTTAAGACCTGTAATAAACGGTTTAAAAAAAAAAAAAAAAAAAATCACCATTTACCATAATGGGATCATTCTCATACAATCATCAGACCCTAACTTGGTGGTCTTACTTGACAATATTTTTCCTCTGATCAGGAAAAAGTCATGAGACCCAATACCCTCTCCCCAGGTTCTCTCAACTCCAGAACGCCCCCTAATACCCCTCCTGAATCCCCTACAAGGCAATCACCTCTTATGACCCAACTTATATATATACCAGTCTAGCTGATACCCTAGGCTGCGAAAACCATCCCCCCAACTCCAACAGTACCCAGCTCACACCTAATCCCTGAATAAGTAGTATTTTTTCCAATCGGACCCCAATAACCCTGAACAACACCACAGCCCTAACCCCTCCTCACATCCGATTGGTACATGCCTCTCCTCCTCCCTCTATTCCTCCCCCTCCTCTCCTTGTAATCATCCCTGCTGCCCTCACTACATAGGGTCAGGCTATTGTAACCCCCAAGCCCCATTCCTGGCCTACCCACATCCCCCTATCCCCAAACCAAACAATAAGCACACAACCCTCCCTGGATCCCAGACTTGGTGAGATTTTATTTTCATTGCAACAAGTCAAAGAAGACCTCCAAATTCTACAGGACCTGATTTTACATCCACCTAAGATCAGATGGCATGACAAGGATTCAATTACGAACTTCCATAGTAGCCTCTCCCCAAACCCCCACCTGATGCAATGACCATCCCCGAAGCATTTGCTCCCAAGATGGAGAACAGTACCTTACCCCAATGCCCCAACCCGACCAGTCCGAAGGAAGGATCCTTCATCAACCAAAGATATACACTCCCTACTCCGCTCCTATGATCTCTCACATCCCATCCATTACACAGAGAACCTCTAGCTCCCATCACGTCCCATCTCAAATGTATACTACTAAACTTTAGATCAGCCTCAAGACATGCGGCTGATATAGCTGATCTCATACTCACTCATGAACCTGACCTATTAATTCTGACCGAAACCTGGTTAAATGAATCGTCTACGCCTATCCTCGATATTCTGGTCCCCACAAACCACGACATCACCAGATTAGACAGAACTGTTAGACTAGGGATGTGGCACTGCCTGTATACATCAGAATACATCAGAACAGTCTCTCAGTGAACAGATCTCAGCCCCCGGTATTATCCTTATGTGAATACCTTTGTATTGATATCACAAGCAACAACAAACCAGTTTGTTCCTTGCACACATTCTACCACCCTCCAGGGGGCAACCTCGCTTTCATCGAACAACTCATGGATATCGTGACTACAAATACAGGACAACAAAGTACCCAAATATTCCTCGGAGATCTCAATCTTCATTGGAACGACCCTAACGACTTCGTGGTAAATAGCATCAAAGCATTTCTCACGGACTTCGACCGTACACAAATCTGCAACAGCCCCACACATGACAAGGGTTCAATCCTAGGCCTGGTCATTTCCAATGCTGACTCCATTCAACTCGAAACGATCCTCCCCTGTGATTGGTCTGACCACCATTCCATCATATTCTTCCTTAATGAAGCAGTAAAATTATATTCAGCCCAACCTACGAAACCTAAAATATGGAAAAAGAACCTAAAAAATGCCAGCACGGATATACTTACATTCTCTGGTGTCAACCTCTTGCTTCCCCCTGAAGGCCTATCTGACGTTCAAGTTCTGACAAACCACTACTTTAATTCCATGACTACGGTAATAGACACAGTTGCTCTCCTACAACTGAAGAGGCTCTCCACAAAAGATTCCAAACCATGGTACGACGGCAGACTCAATGAGGACAGACGTTCCTTAAGATTAATCAAACGTCGATGGAGATCATCCCTGCCCCCTGACCACCTTAAGCTGCTAAGAGCTACCAGAAACACCTACTATAGAAATATCAGAAGGTCAAAAGCAAACTTTTTTAGGAACCAGTTAGACCAAGCCAAAAATCGACCCAAAAACTATTTGAATTAGTCAAAGCACAATCAAATGGCTTACCATACCCCCCTCAAGTTGGACCGAGCGCACTAACCAGCTGCAAAGAATTTGCCTCTTTCTTCACTGAGAAGACAGAAAACATGAAGATGGACCTTCATATGGCCTTAGTACTTCATACTGACACTACACAACACCCACTCTAGCAACCCCTAACATATGCCCACCAAAGTTTGCCCTCAAAAATAACGCCAATGGTCCTCCTTCAACTTTTAATGAAGACGCAATCTTAAAAGCACTCACGTCATTGAACCCCTCTAACCACTTCATCAATCCTCTTCCTGCCAATTACTTAAAATAGTTCATACCTCTGCTACTGCCACAATGGACCAATATTATCAATACCTCTCTGCTTCAAGGCATTATACCAGAAAACCTTAAATCTGGGCAGGTGTCCTCCATCCTAAAATAACCAACAGGAGACCACACAGACTTAAAAAATTACCGCCCGATCTCTAACATCCCAACTCTGGCTAAACTCCTAGAAAAATGTGTACACATCCAGCTGGGCAACCACATCGACCAATTCAACCTGCTCAACTAATACCAATCCGGTGTTCACACAGACCACAGTACAGAGTCAGCTATGACCCAAATAGTGGATTATGCACTAAAAATCCTAGACCAAAACGAAGTCTGTCTACTAATCCTGCTCGACCTATCTTTGCCATTTGACACCGTCAAACATGAGAATCTTCTGAACCTCCTGAAATATAGAATGAGCCTATCAGGATCTGTACTAAATTGGTTCACCTCTTTCCTCCAAAATAGATCCCAAAGATTCAAGGTCAATCGATCCTTATCCATGTCCATCTCAGTCACATTAGGAGACCCACAGGGCTCCTCCCTCCCACCTACACTTTTCAACCTATTCACGGAACCGTTCACCGAAATTCTCAGCTCATCCAACATCCACTATGGCATGTACGCAGACAATACACAACTGTACCTAAAGGTCACTTCTCTGGAGGATATCAGATCTCTCAATTTAACTCTACAAAAAACACAGATTTGGCTGCTGAAAACCACCTGAAACTAAACACCCTCAAGACTGAATTCCTCCTAATCGCTCCACCCAACTAAACAACCATAATAGAAGAATGGCTTAAACAATTAACAGCGCTCAACTGCCAAGCTCAAATTATCAACTCAGCGAAATCTCTGGGATTAACACTTGACAGGAATCTAAACATGCAGAAACATATCAGTGCCGCAACAAAAGGAGCAAACATATAGATGAACATTGTGAGAAAATTAAAACCCTTCCTTCCAGCAAATGACTTCAAATTGGCAGTGACTATGGGAGTGCAATTCTCTGCAGACTTCCCAGACCTACAACGGCCCCTCGCGAGCCTCCCTCAATTCAGCGGCCAGGCTCATCATGGGTTCTAAAGGAAAGTGACACATTTTCCACGACCTCTGAGCTCTTAATTGGCTACCATTCGAAGCAAGAATTCAATTAAATACTGCATGCATGACTCACAAAGCCCTTCATCACAATACCCTGAGATATCTGGCCCAGAAACAGTAGCTCTCATGTGGTAACAGATCCTCCAGAAGTTCCAGCAATCTTCTTCTGACACCTCAACGATTTGCCAAAAAGGAAACATACAACAGCGCCTTCTCTGGAATCGCTCCAAGGATCTGGAATGCACTGCCCCCTAGAAACCAGACTGAATCCCTCTACTGCCTCTTTCAAGAAAGAAGTAAAGTCTCTACTCATGAGTAAACTCACATGAACATTGTATCTAACCCTCATAATGGATGTTTGTATAGCAGGACATATTTATGGCATACAGTGTTCTTTTGTTCATCTTTCTTCCTTTGAAAAGCACTCTGATACCCACAAGGGTCATGTTCGTGCTCTATAAAAGCTTCAAAATCAATAAATAAATAAATAAAATGGAGAAAAGGGCAGAGTGCGTATGACTGCTTTGGTCAGCCCTGGGGCCGACCAAACAGTCAGCGCCCACAACAGTGGGCTAGCCACTCTACCCCTGCCCTGGAGCAGGACCGCCCACCCCCAACCAAACCCTACTGCTTTCTCGCGAGAAAGCAGGGGGTGGTGCTCCTCCGCCCACGTGGAGGAGCCGCCCCTGGCCACACCTACCAAACACCCACACCCCCATGCTATGGACATCTTAAGGATTTCGGGGGCCCTGTTCCATACATCTTTGAATTTATGATCCATTTTCAGCGCTCGAGGCCACTGACAATGCACAGGCACTCTGGTCCAAATTCTATATGTGTTTACATCTAATATTTAGGGATAGTGACTTGGGTTTTAAATATTATAATACAGCAGCAGCTCACTAATATTATTCCAACTAATCCTTGAGACCTCCCCCCCCCCCATTTCTCCTTTATGAGGTCCTGTTTTGATCAAAAATTAACTTTTTTATGGGCGTTGCATGGTGTTGAAAAACAAAAACATTTCTCTGTAAAATGTCCATAATAAATTCCATACATTACCAACATTATTTCATACTTTCTAGGCATTGCATTTTCAGAATTGTGACTTAAAATCCAGCTTTACCATTAAAGAGGATTTTAAATTACAATTCCTTAGACACTAAACATGACATTCCTACCTGTTCCCAAACAAGAGTTATCACTTATTAAATGTAATAAGTAACCAAAGGTTATCCTATGGGAGAGGTAGGCCTTACAGTAGTGAAAAACGAATTTGTGGTTTTTTTACTGCCAGGACATGTAAAACTTAAAAGTGCATGTCTCCTTTTTTTAATTCAACTCACGCTGCCCTATAGGCTGTTTAGGGCCTACCCTAGGGGTAACTTTATGAATGAAAAAGGGAGTTTTAAGCTTGATAAAAGCTTTATTTTGCCAAGTCGAATTGGCAGTTCAAAACTGCACACAGACTGCAATAGCAGCCCTGAGACAGGCTTTAAAGGGTTACTTAAGTGGGTGGCACAATAAGTGATGAAGGTCCACTAGTAGCCTTTAATTTATAGGCCCTTGGTACATTTTCTACCACTTTACTAGGATTTTAAGTAAATTAAATATGCCAATTGGTTGTAAGCCAGTTTTACCATGCTTAACAGAGAGAGCACAAGCACTTTAGCACTGGTCAGCAGTGGTGCAGAGAGTCCTAATGCCAGCAAAACCCAAGATCAGAAAACAGGACGGGTGAAGGCAAAAAGTGTGGGGGTGATCCTGAAGAGAGGGCCAAGTCCAGCAAAGAACATATAATGCCTATATACCCCATGCTCCAAAGATGTAACAAACAATGGCCGACCCAAGGTATAATTCAAATCCAAATGAAAAGGTTCAGCAGAACCTGAGCCCTGAAAGTTTCCAACAGTTTCTGCTTTTTGACAGTCCCAGTGGACAGGATTCTGACCAATCACTATGCTCGTGACTGAGAGGAGAAGAGGACTGCATGCTTGGTGCAGTTCTAGAAATAGACCAGAGTGAGCCAAATGTAGATGGAGAGGTGAATGGCCACCCGTATAATTTTTGATAGATACTGGAACTACCTGCTCTACTGTTAGGACAGTAGAGGTCCCACAAAGAACCTATCCTACCCCTCTCCAAGTTGTAGGCATTGCAAACAAAAAGAGCACAAACTCAGTTTCAGTTGCGGTCCCTGTGAAAATAGGGCCTTTTGATGAAGATCATCAGTTAGTAATATGTAATTCGAGTCCAGTCAATCTATTGGGCAGGGACTTACTTTGCAAGCTGAATTCTGTGATCTGTTGCACACCAGATGATGTTGAACTTCAGACGCACGATGTGGACTTTAATTGAAAACCCAACAGACTGTTGTGCTAGTATTTGTCCTAACAAGGAAAGACTTGCCTCCTTACTTAAGAGATTCGGTGAAAGAGGAAGTGCTGGATTTCACAGGACTTCATACCATTCTGATCAAAGATGTTGAACCTGTGAAAATAACAGTGAATCCTAAGGTAGAGTATCTCTGGACACCCGCTGCAAACTCTCACTACAGGTGGTGGATGGAATTAGGACAATATTTGAATCCATGCTAGAGCAAGGCATCCAAAAATACATTTTAGAGAGTCCTCACAATTCTCTCATGATGGTTTTGCAGAAACCATATAAAAAGGGGAGGATTGTTCAGGATTTGAGAAAGGTGAACCTAATTGTTATCCCATGTTGTTCTGTGTTGCCGAATCCTGCTGTGATACTTTTCCAAACCCACTGTGACGCTGAGAGGTTTATGGTATTTGACAAATGTGAAGCATTCTTTTCCATTCCCCTACGTGGGGATAATCAGTTCCTTTTCACTTTACAATTCTGGCATAGTGCCAGGTCCCACAGGGGTATACAGAGAGACCCTAAGTCTTCAATCAGATCCTTATGAAAAATCTTAACACTTTATTGTTGCCATGTAACTGGGCTGGAGTCCAGTACATCGACGACCAACTGGTGGTGTTGACAACACAAGATATATGCAAACAAGACACCATTGCCTTTTTGAACCATTTGGCAGATAATGGATAGAAGGTGCACCCTACAAACTTGAAGAACTGTTAGAGGGAGGTTTCTGTATTTGGAAGATCTCATCGAGGAAGGAGCTAAGACAGTGTCCCAACAGGGCATCTCTACAATCCTGAAAATGAACACCCCTACAGCAGATCCACCGGAAGATATTACGTAGCATGCGCAGGATGTTGAAGCACGACGAGGAGACGGCGTTGACTTGTCTGGTCATGGAGAGGGAGGAGTCCAGGATGAAGCCCAGGTTGCGTGCGTGGTCTGTTGGTTTGGGTGCGCTGCCTAGGGCGGGGGGCCACCAGGAGTCGTCCCAGGCGGAGGGTGAGGATCCCAGGATGAGGACTTCCGTCTTGTCCGAGTTCAGTTTCAGGCGGCTGTTCTTCATCCATTCGGCTACCTCTTTCATCCCTTCGTGAAAGTTGGCTCTGGCGGTTGCGGGGTCGTTGGTGAGGGAGAGAATCAGCTGGGTGTCGTCGGCGTAGGAGATGATGTTGAGGTTGTGCTGGCGTGCGATGTCTGCGAGGGGGCTCATGCAGACGTTGAAGAGGGTTGGGCTGAGCGAGGAGCCTTGAGGAACGCCGCAGATGACTTCGGTGGCTTCAGATCTGAACGGGGGGAGGCGGACTCTCTGTGTCCTTCCGGCGAGGAAGGAGATGATCCACTCCAGTGCCCTCTCCTGGATTCCGACGTTGCTGAGTCGCTGCACTAGTGTATGGTGGCAGACAGTGTCGAAGGCCGCGGAGAGGTCTAGGAGGATGAGGGCTGCTGTTTCTCCGTTTTCAAGCAGTGCTCGGATGTCATCAGTGGCTGAGATCAGGGCGGTCTCGGTGCTGTGGTTGGCCCGGAAGCCAGACTGCGAGAGGTCGAGGGAACCGTTCGTCTCGAGGAAGGCGGCCAGCTGCTTGTTGACGGTCTTCTCGATGACTTTTGCAGGAAACGGGAGCAGCGAGATGGGGCGGTAGTTCTTGAGGTCGGTGGGGTCGGCATTTAGGGGTATAACTATGAGAGCTGAAGCCCCTGAACGTTGGAATGGAACTGTTCAAGACTGTAAAGGATCAAAACTACTTCGTGGTCAATAGGAACCTCTGCCAAGGAAGACACAGCTGAAGAGACTGAAGGAAAGGACTGACCCTTGCTGTGTGTTCTGGGGCTGGCCTGCAGTTTGCTGATTTAACTGAGGAGAGGCTAAAGGGACTTTGCTGTGTGCTGTGTCCCCCTGCTTGAAATGACTTTGCTGTGTGCTGTGTGCTGTGTCCTGAAGTAACTTATCCCCAAGGGTCCAAGGAGAGCTGGATCCCTGTTTTGGAAACTCAGTAACACAAAAGTTTCCAAGAGAGTTTCAGCGATGCTGTGTGCGTGTGTTTTTTGCAGCCTGATACCCTCATAAGAATTGCCCTGTGATCGTGGGCACCTGGAATCCAAGTGAGTCTCAGCGATGCTGTGTGCGTGTGCTTTGTGCAGCCTGAAACCTTCGTGAGGATTGTCCTGTGATCGTGTGCACCCGGAGTCCAAGTGAGTCTCAGCGACGCTGTGTGTGTGTGCTTTGTGCAGCCTTAGACCTTTGTGAGGATTGTCCTGTGATCGTGTGTACCCGGAGTCCAAGTGAGTCTCAGCGATGCTGTGTGCGTGTGCTTTTTGCAGCCGGAGACCTTCATGAGGATCGTCATGTGATCGTGTGCACCCAGAATCCAAGTGAGTCTCAGCGACGCTGTGTGCGTGTGCTTTTTGCAGCCTGAGACCTTCGTGAGGATTGTCCTGTGAACGTGTGCACCCGGAATCCAAGTGAGTCTCAGCGACGCTGTGTGCGTGTGCTTTGTGTAGCCTGAGACCTTCGTGAGGATTGTCCTGTGACCGTGCACACCCGGAGCTCAAGTGAGTCTCAGCGATGTTGTGTGCTTGTGCTTCGTGCAGCCTGAGACCTTCGTGAGGATTGCCCTGTGATCATGGGAACCCATGGCTCAAGTGAGACTGAGCGACGCTGTGTGCGTGTGCTTCGTGCAGCCTGAGACCTTCCCGAGCCTGCCGTTGCCAAGGAGGGACGTCGAACCATCCCTGTCAGGGGGGGCCGAAGTTCCACTGCCCAAAGCCAACAAAGTCGCATCAGAGGCCCAAGTCGCGAGGAGAGGAGAGAGATCGCACCCCCCAGGTAACGCTCAGCGAGCGTGCGTGTGTCGCCACCTGGGGCGGGGTGCGGGCTCCAAGAGAAACGCTCTCGGCCTTTACCAGTCTCGCAGCATTAGCCTCCTCTCAAGCTCGTATCGCGGCCCGTACTTGCCGAGGAGTAGCAGTACCGGGGCCGGAGTGTGGAGCTGCACTTTGTTTTCCTCCATCCCTGTGTTGGGGGGGCATACTTTGGCAGTAGACGACCGCGGGTCAGTAAGAGTGGCAGAGACAGACCGTCCAGAGCACCGTGATCGGTGCTGGAGTACATTATTGTTGGCATTACGAACTGCCTGATTGTTGCATTACACATTGCATTATTTCTGCATTACGAACTGCCTGATTGTTGCATTACGCATTGCATTATTGTTGGCATCACGAAGTGCCTGATTGTTGCATTATGCATTGCATTATTTTTTTGTGGTACGAACTGCCTGATTGGTGCATTACGCATTGCATTACTTTTTTGCATTACAAACTGCCTGATTGTTGCATTACGCATTGCATTATTTCTGCTTTATGAACTGCCTGATTGTTGCATTGCGTATTGCATTATTGTTGGCATCACAAACTGCCTGATTGTTGCATTACGCATTGCATTATTTTTGCATTACGACCCGCCTGATTGTTGCATCACGCGTTGCAATATTTTTGCATTAAGAACTGCCTCATTGTTGCATAACAAACTGCATTATTTTTACATTACGAAGTGCCTGATTCTTGCATTACGAACTGCATAGAATTGCATTAGTTCTGAAGGTTTGTCTGGGGCTTCTTCAGGGCGGGTGTTTCTGTAATGAGTAATCTCAACGAAGTAAATGGTAAAATACCGAGGGATTCTCAGGTCGTGGCTAATGCCTAATGCGAGTGTTCTGTTTGGTTCGGTGTTCGGTCTTCGTTGAGATTACTCATTACAGAAACACCCGCCCTGAAGAAGCCCTGAAGAAGCCCCAGGCCGATAGGCCATGTAGGGGGCGAAACACGTGTTGGCTGTGCCACCTCTTTCTCTATCCTTCATACCCACTCCTATGTAGAGAGTGCAAATAAATGATTACTCACCTTTGGATCAATCTGTATTGAATTGGAATTTTTTCCTCCAAGAATAAGAAATATAAACCTTGCCCAGACAAACCTTCAGAACTTTGCTCAAATTAGGGGGATAGCGGTCTCCCCCTGTCGGGAAACAACCTTTACAACGCAACTTTTACAACGCTATGCTATTACAACGCATTTTTTACAACGCAAAAGCTTTTACAACGCATGCATTTACAACGCATGCTATTATATGGTAAGTACTTTTACAACGCATATACCATTACAACGCATTCTTTGCAAAAGCCTTTACAACGCATGCATTTACAACGCATGCATTTACAACGCATGATGTTATATGGTAAGTACTTTTACAACGCATATACTATTACAACGCATTTTTTTTAATATTGTGATTTGTAAAAAATTAAATATATATTGTATAATTTAAAATAATTACTATATTTGTAAAATATGATAGTGTAATTATTGATTACATTTTTTTTTTATTTTTGAAAAAATTAAAAATGTGAGTAGTTTAACAAAAGATTAATACTTGAGTATTTTTCTAATATAAAAGAGTATTTTTTAAGTTAAATTAAATAAATATATGATTAATACTTGAGTATTTTACTAATTTCAAAGAGTATATTTTAAGTTAAATTTAAAAAATATAAGATTAATTAAAGAGTATTTTTCTAATATCAAAGAGTATTTTTTTAGTTTAATTAAATAAATATAATTTTAATATTAAATGATTTGTCTTTTGAAAAATTAATAATTGAGTATTTTTAATTTTATTATAATATGTTAATAATTTAAAAATAGATTTATTATTAATTATTTATACTAGAGCTTTCTTAAAAAATATATAAAAAAATTTATTTAAAAATTAGTCTTATGAAAGAATCATACTTGAGTATTTTAAAAAAAATAAAGAGTATTTTTTAAGTTAATTTAAAAAAAATATATATATTATTAATAAAAGAATTGTATTATGAGAAATTAATAATTGAGTAATTTTAATTTTACTAAAATATGTAATTAAAAGAAAAATTAGGATTATTATAAAATATTAATACTAGAGCAATTATTTAAAATTAATATCAATTAATAAAAAAATTAATATTAGTATTATGAAAGATTAATACTTGAGTATTTTTAATCTTCTTATATAAAGTTTAATGTTTGTAAAAAAAATACAAAAAAAGTAAGAGTACTTTTGGAGTATTATAATATAAAATTAGAGAAATGTTAAAAAAAAAGATACAAAACTAAAATTATTTTTAATATTAAAAGAGTAATTAGAAATGCATTTCAGAAATAATAATACCTAAAGAAAATAGAGCAAAGAAAATAGAACTTACTTTAAAAAAATATTCCCACGCTTTTGCATTGAAGTCTATGAGCTTATTTGTCCTTCATTTATTTTGGCAGCTTCAGAATATACAACCTGCGGAACAAGAAAAGAAGGATCAGAAAGAGAAGAATGCGCGAGTTTAGAAGGAAAAAGAATATAGAGTCGAGGTAAGGAAAAGAATTAGTAAATTTACATTTAAAAAGTAACATTTTACATGATTAAATTACAATTTTTAAAAATAATAACAGTAAACAAATAATGTTTATAAAATATTTCTTTATTGAAACAAACTTAAAAAATAAACCATATTTTTATTGATTTTTGCAAAATAAGTTACATTTTTTAGAAAACTTATAAATATTTTAATGACATTTTTAAACATTTATTTACAGATTAGTTAAATAAAGTAGTCCGTTATAAATATTGAAGCACGCGATGACGTAATGACGTGAGCGTCGACGTAATGCGCCATTTTGAAGAGCATCGGAGGAGGAAGCAGCAGGAAGCTGATCTGCGTCCAGGTAGGAAACATTTTCACTTTTAATTATAGATTAAACCTTTAATAGTGATACATATATAGTAAGGAAAGAATAAGGAGAGGTTGCGGAAAAACTAATTGATGTTTTAAATGTTTTTAAACATGTCCACATTTATGTCATTAATGTATGCCTATGTCGGGTCGCACAAAGGTATTGGTTCATTTCAAAAATGTATGTAACTGTAAAAATATTTAAAGTTACTGTTCACAAAGTTTATTTCTTAACTTCGGAACTAAAAATAGTGATTTTGATCTTCATTTCTAAGAGAAAAATAATAGCGTATTCGTAAATTTTGGGAAATAATGATTGAATATAAATTGGTGTTTATGCAGCAATGTGCATTTTGGATAATGGCTTGACATGTACAATTTAGATTGGTTTGTTTTTTGGTGAATTTTTAGGTCGGTAATTAAAAAAGAAGTTTTCTGTAATTAAACTAATGGCGTTCGGTTGTTGAAAAATTGGTCCAATACTATGGAACAGCAGATTTGATGACATTGGTAGTTTTGCTAGAAATGAAGAATTGAAAAAAAAAAAAAGGACCCGACTTGTTAGTTTGAAATTTTTTTTAGAAAAAACATTGTATGCCAATTGTAATTTAAAAATATTTAAATTTGAAGCAAAGCAAGAAAGTAAGTACAAAACTAATTTTAGAAAGAAAGACTGTTAGAAAGATTTTCCAGGTAGTCTATAGCCACACACAACGAAAATTGTTGTACAATAGCCAATAGTCTCTCAGACATTTCCCTTGTTTTGACAGTTACTCGTGGGTTTAGACTACCTGCAAGTGTTTGGGCTATTCTCATTTCTTGAAAACTTTGCTCCTTCTTCAAAGTTTCCAAAAAAGAGTAGAAGTTTGGATGAGGTTTGCCAATTGTGTGGTTGAAGGAGTTATGCCATCCCTCAATGGCATTGTTTGTTTTTGCTTCTCCCTCTAAACAACTCGTGTAGCAGTTCCACCACTCCACATGGAATCGTGGCTTCCTCCTGCGACCCGATCTGCTTAGGTGTCCAATCCATGTGTCCTCGAAATAATTTAGAATGGGTGCCAATTTTTCTTCGTTACTTGTATAATAAACAGATTCTATAATTGCAGTGTAGTACTCGTCCACACTATCGGGAGCAACAAAACAAAGTGCTGTTAATTTTTTTAGTTCAAATTGTAGTTTGCTATCACGAGAATATTCTGCAACTAGGGATGTTATTTGTAATTTACGCCAAAATGCCTGGGAAAAATGAAAAAAACATCCCTGAATTTGGGTATCCGTGTACGTTTTATTGATCACATTGATCATGCTCAATTCAAAATCTATAATTATTTTCCTAGGACTTTGAGATGTTTTACTTTTAATCACTGATAAGACTTCTGCAACATACACTGAACTTTTATCAGGTAGCAAACTATATACTAAGGGGATTACACTATTGTTAATTTTGGCATGTATAGTGTAAATTTGAGTGAAAGGATGGGGTGTACTTTTAAACGTCCCATCCATCATCCAAATTTCACTACTTTCTAACTTTGCAAGGTTACGTGGGGTACTAAAAATGAGAATTCGTTTCTGAGGGTTTTCGTTGTCATGCAGAAGGAAAGGTTCATCAGAAAAAGAAATAGAAAGATCATGTGGAATTCTAATGTCAGAGAAAGAATGTGGTGTAGATAATTGAATGTTACTTGCCTGCTTTTGTCTTTGAATAATTCTTCTCAAATTAGGAATTATAGGCATGTTACTAGCAACATGACTGGGGACATGCTGTGCAACCTCTCTTAAAATTGATCCTGTAGAATCATTGGAGGTGCTTGCAATAGCTTTCATTTCGTTGACTGTTTCTCTAATTTCTACCTCCATTGCAGAGGCAGAGTGGTTATGTTCTGTGGTTTTCACAACTAAATTATCAAGAGTAACCGCTCTGCCACTGCAATGGGTAGTGTAGTATTGCACACACCTCCAATGATTTCTAGTTAAACTTATTCTTTCCTTACTATATATGTATCCTCCATGGTTTAATAAATTTTTTCCCTTCCTGGATTTAATGTACTTCGCAGCTTCAAGACTAGACATTATCTGAAAAGAGAAGAGAAGAAAAACAAATTAGGCTGAAAAAGTAAATGCAATACCTAAAATGTAACACTTACACCTTCCCACACTTTCCCTACTGTTGCACCTTCCTGGAGTATGAATAGTAAATTGGACCATAACACCATCCAACACTTTCCCTACTGCTGCACCTTCCTGGAGTTGGAATAGTAAATTATACCCTTACACCTTCCCACACTTTTCCCTACTGTTGCACCTTCCTGGAGTTAGAATAGTAAATATTACCCCTACACCATCCAACACTTTCCCTACTGCTGCACCTTCCTGGAGTTGGAATAGTAAATTGCACCCCTACACCATCCCACACTTTTCCCTACTGTTGCACCTTCCTGGAGTTAGAATAGTAAATATTACCCCTACACCATCCAACACTTTCCCTACTGCTGCACCTTCCTGGAGTTGGAATAGTAAATTGCACCCCTACACCATCCAACACTTTCCCTACTGCTGCACCTTCCTGGAGTTGGAATAGTAAATTATACCCCTACACCATCCAACACTTTCCCTACTGCTGCACCTTCCTGGAGTTAGAATAGTAAATATTACCCCTACACCATCCAACACTTTCCCTACTGCTGCACCTTCCTGGAGTTACAATAGTAAATTGCACCCCTACACCATCCAACACTTTCCCTACTGCTGCACCTTCCTGGAGTTAGAATAGTAAATATTACCCCTACACCATCCAACACTTTCCCTACTGCTGCACCTTCCTGGAGTTGGAATAGTAAATTGCACCCCTACACCATCCCACACTTTTCCCTACTGTTGCACCTTCCTGGAGTTAGAATAGTAAATATTACCCCTACACCATCCAACACTTTCCCTACTGCTGCACCTTCCTGGAGTTGGAATAGTAAATTGCACCCCTACACCATCCAACACTTTCCCTACTGCTGCACCTTCCTGGAGTTGGAATAGTAAATTATACCCCTACAGCATCCAACACTTTCCCTACTGCTGCACCTTCCTGGAGTTAGAATAGTAAATATTACCCCTACACCATCCAACACTTTCCCTACTGCTGCACCTTCCTGGAGTTACAATAGTAAATTGCACCCATTCACCATCCAACACTTTCCCTACTGTTGCACCTTCCTGGAGTTGGAATAGTAAATTGCACCCCTACACCATCCAACACTTTCCCTACTGCTGCACCTTCCTGGAGTTAGAATAGTAAATATTACCCCTACACCATCCAACACTTTCCCTACTGCTGCACCTTCCTGGAGTTGGAATAGTAAATTGCACCCCTACACCATCCAACACTTTCCCTACTGCTGAACCTTCCTGGAGTTGGAATAGTAAATTATACCCCTACACCATCCAACACTTTCCCTACTGCTGCACCTTCCTGGAGTTGGATTAGTAAATTAAACCCCTACACCATCCAACACTTTCCCTACTGCTGTACCTTCCTGAAGTTGGAATAGTAAAATGCACCCCTACACCATCCAACACTTTTCCTACTGCTGCACCTTCCAGGAGTAAGAAAAAAAAATTCTTCAATCTGAAAACTTTATGTTCTACATTTTGGGAATATTTTAAAAATAAAAAGTAAATTGTTTGTTAAACTAATTGATGGTTTAAATACAATGTTGTATAAAAATACCTTGTTTTTTTGGAATTGGTTTCCTTGGTGAGGCTTTTGAAGTGGAATTGGCCTGCTGGCTGGAGTTGACACTTATGTGTTGGATGGAATCGTACAACACAAACAATTGTCTGGAAAAGTGATAAAAGGATAAAATGAGAAAACTGAACGTTGTTGAGAAATGCAAATTTAAAATAACTTTTTGCAAAAATAATATTCAATATAACTAATAGTACATAACACTTTCCCTACTGCTGCACCTTCCTGGAGTTAGAATAGAAAATTGGACCCCTACACCATCCAACAATTTCCCTACTGTTGCACCTTCCTGGAGTAAGAATAGTCAATTGGACCCCTACACCATCCAACACTTTCCCTACTGTTGCACCTTCCTGGAGTAAGAATAGTAAATTGCACCCCTACACCATCCAACACTTTCCTAACTACTGCACCTTCCTGGAGTTAGAATAGAAAAATGTACCCCTACACCATCCAACACTTTCCCTACTGCTGCACCTTCCAGGAGTAAGAATAGTAAATTGCACCCCAACACCATCCAACACTTTCCCTACTGCTGCACCTTCCTGGAGTTGGAATAGTAAATTGCACCCCTACACCATCCAACACTTTCCCTACTGCTGCACCTTCCTGGAGTTGGAATAGTAAATTATACCCCTACACCATCCAACACTTTCCCTACCGCTGCACCAACCTGGAGTTAGGAAAAAAAATTCTTCAAACTGCAACTCTTATTTTAATTATTTTGGGATTATATTAACATTAAAAATAAAATGGTTAGTCTAACATATTGATGGTTTAAATACAATGCTGTATAACAATACCTTGTTTTTTTGGAATTGCTTTCCTTGGTGAGGCTTCTGAAGTGGAATTGGCCTGTTGGCTGGAGTTGTCACTTATGTGATGGACTGAATCTTTCAGCAAAGAAACAAACAATTGTCTTGGAAAAAAAAAAGAGAAAATAAAATAACTTAACGTTGTTGACAAATGCAAATTCTGAATAACTTTTTAAAATTATGACATAGAATATAACTAATAGTACATAACACTTTCCTAACTGCTGCACCTTCCTGGAGTTAGAATAGAAAAATGTACCCCTACACCATCCAACACTTTCCCTACTGTTGCACCTTCCTGAAGTTGGAATAGTTAATTGTACCCCTACACTATCCATCACTTACCCTACTTCTGCACTTTACTGGAGTAACAATAGCAAAAGGAATGACTATTACATTGTGGAAATTATAACTCTGAAAGTATAAAATACCTTTTTCTGTTGTTGTTTGTTTTCGTGGCTTTTTGGTAATGCTGGCTGCAGGATTAAGTTATTTTTTAAAGTTATTTAATCCACAAACTTGTAACCGATTTACTGTGGAAATGAAAAAAAAATTTCATAAATTAATGTTACTTAGTCAAAGCAAAAAAAACAATTTTTTGTAAATATGATATTTGACAAATGAGTATGAGTAACAATTGGTAAAGCAAAACATAATACACTTTGAATGCATTATTAAATAAGAGTAATAATGGATACACCTACACCATCACTCAATTACTCTACTGCTGAACATTCTGGGACTTAGAATAGTAATAGTTACCCTAGTAACATGAAACGCTTTTTCAAATGTAGTACCTAACTGAAGTCATATTAGTAATTGTTACCCCTGCACCATGGTATTATTTCGTTTATGATGTAGTGTGAATGAGTAAAAAATTAATATAATCACCTTAACCATACAACACTTTTGCTAATGCTAAAAATATATTTTTAAAGTAAATAATTACAATTAAATAACATTTACCTTCACAATAGTAAAGGTGAGTCGATTACGTTGAGGTGATGCAAAATTAGGTACACGAATTCTTGATTTTGAAAAAATAGCAAGTTTCTGTTTTTGGAAAAGAAAGTAGTTGTTTTAAGTTGGTATATATTTTTAGTGATAACAAATTAGAAACAGTACATTTTAAAAGTTAATATAAAAATTTTTAAAACATATTTTGTATGGAAAGCAAACATATTTTATGCTAAAGCAAGGTGTTAAAATATTTTACTGACTTACTAGTAGTTGCAAACTAATAATGCTTTTCCAAACGAATTCAGTGCTCTCTCTGAGGAGGTCGCAGTGGAGGTGACAGAGGGTCAGGTTTTGACGTCTGGTCTCTCTGGTAGTTGATAATCAACTGATTGCAAAATGGTGTCTTCCTGGTATTTATAAGTTTTACTCAGTGTCACTATTAATTTTTTTTAAAAGTGCGTTCGTTGTGTTTTTTTTATACTTTATTTTACTGTGGAAAATGATAATTTAAAAAAGCATTTAAAAATGTATTGTTTTCATTCATTTGCTCCGTTTTGGCATCCATTTTGGAACATGTCTTTTGCTATTGTTTTCATAGAAAGTGTTGTAGGACAAGTTTTACAAGTGAGATGGATAAAATGGCGCCTATGTGTATGTGTCTTCTGTTTTTCTCTGTTTACTTTCTTTCCGATGTAATCATGATAAAAATGTGTATGTATTGTTGTTAAATCTTTCGTTGTTTGTTTAAAACTTTGAAATGTGTGAATACGGCATTTTATGGGGGATTTTGAGTATTAATTTTAATACTCGAGTATTAATATTAATACTCGAGTATTAATTTGGTAATGCATTTCAGTAGATTTACGTACAGTTTTGCTCCACATTTTAATACACTTCCCCACCCTAAAACCCCTAATTTCCCTGCATCCCGTGCCAGATTTTATTGTACTTTTTAAAAAAAAAAATAATAATTCGCGTTGTAATGGTATGCGTTGTAATAGATTTCGTTGTAACTGCACTTTTAAGTATTTTAATAGGTTTTGCGTTGTAAAAGTATTAGTTGTAAAGTAATGCGTTGTAGTAGTATTTGCGTTGTAAAAAATGCGTTGTAATGGTATGCGTTGTAATAGCATGCGTTGTAACGTCATACATCCCCCCCTGTCATCGGGCAAGAACCAGCACCATTATGACATACTCTTCATACCCGGCGAGTAAGGGATCGGGACCTTTCTCCCCTTTTCTTGATAGAATTGCATTAGGACTGCATTGGATCATCTAGAATTGTTCATTAATATTGCAAGAACCTACAAGGGTGTGCTGGCCTAATAACCAGCCAGGTGAAACATTACAAAGATGCATATGTTGGATTTTTATTGTGTGGTCTCATCGTATATCTTTTTATAAACATATACTTGTTTTTTATGAAACTTGTGTGGAGTCCATTTGTGGTGTCATCATTGGGTTACTGAGAGCGTGGTTGCAAATACTTTATACATTTGCCTTGGAGATAGGCCTGGCTGCTCGTGCCAAGCTACCGAGGGGGTGAGCAGGGGCTATCTGAGAAGGTGTCCTTCCTTTCCCTGACTTAGAAGCAAGGGTCTCTATTTGGACCAAGGTACCTACCTCAGCCAGCCAGAGAACCCCGGTTCTAACAATTTCCAACTTTTCCATAGTGACAAAGCCTTTACAGCAACTTACACACAAGGATGCGTCTGATAGGATACCCTGGAACAATTAATGCATGAGTGCCTTTCTAGAGCTGAGATAGAAACTCTGTCATGCCCTGCCACTAGGAATGACTGATTATGACAAAGATTGTATTCTTTATTGCTATGAATGAGAAGGGTGTGCACTGTCTGTGTTGACATACATAGACCCATGGTGAGGCCCAATTACCTGTTTTTTTTCTGCCACACTTGATCTGGTATTCACAGCGATACCTGGATGCCTAAAGGCAGTGGCTGCAGTTAGTGTCAGCATTTTGCAGTGTGAAGGCATTGTTATTGGCGACTTGCTTATCGTAAAGGTTCCACACTCAGTCGAGATTTTTGTTTAGCCGCACTCGAACACAACACATGACAAACAGCAGACTTGCAAGATATAAACAGGTGATTTTAGTAGCCAAAAATTTTACCTTAAGGCATTGCAATACCTTGAACCCTACTATAATTTTGCCACTACTATTGTCCGAGGAAGATAATGATGGTTTTGATCACGACTGTTTAAATATTACATAATTGTGTACCAAGTCAAGACCTGATATTCGAGAAGTCCCTTTGGAAGTACCTGATTTTATTTTGTTGATGTCTCTTATTTAAGGGATGGGCGTGGAATTCAGAAAGCAGCTTATGCTGTGTGCACCTTAGGACGTGTCATGGAAGCCTCCCATCTGTGCAATGGAACGTCCAAACAGATAGATGAGCTGGTTGGTCTTACTAGAGCATGCTGTATCTCTAACAGCCTGAGAGTTACTGTCTATAGTGATAGCCACTACGTTTTGGAGTGGTCCATGATTTCGGACTGTTGTGGTCCTAGAGGGTTTTCATGACTTCCTCTGGCTCCCCTAGCCAGAATCAAAATCATGTTATGGGTTTATTGGATTCATTCAATTGCCTAGAGAAGTAGCTGTGGTGAAATGTGCAGCACATAAGAGTGGATGTGATTTTGTGGCTGCCAGAAACTGCTATGTGGATGAGATGGCAACTTACCACACTCTGGAGTCCTGTACATTCAATAGGGAGAATTCATGTGGATCTGATAATTATCCTGTTTCAAACATGTTGCTACTATTAATACCTGGGAAGAGCTAAAGTCTATTCAAGAAGAAGTTGCAGAGCATAAAAAGGAGAAGTGGGTTAAGCGAGGATGAGTAATGAATCAGCGTGAGGTTTGTGGTTTCGACAGATGGGAGACCAGTCCTACTAAATGCCATGTTGTCTCCTATAGCAAGCTATTTTTACTGCCCGCAAAAATAAAGGGAGACACTATGACCTGTCTCTTCAAGACATACTGGTTTAATCCCCATTCCCATGTCATTGAAGAGAACTTGTGCCCCAGATGCGTTACTTGCCAGTAGTAAATAGTGGAAGGGAGAACAGTTGTTTCTATGAGTCATGTAGAAAGATGCAACTCGAGTTTGTGTAAATGCCCATTTGCAACTGACTCGGCTATATTCTAGTGGTGATCTCCTTGTTTTCTCTTTGGGTGGAAGCTTAACCGACTAGGAGAAATGTCTAACAGTAGCCAAACTATTGCTGAGAGAACTGATACCAGGTTCGGCCTACCAGTTTTTTGGAGTTGAATCATGGTACCCATTTTAAAAATTAAGTTATGAGAATGCAGTGAGTAGCACTCCAGGTGGAGCAGAGGTTCCATTGTTGCTCAGGCCTGAGGTGTCTGGGATTGTGGAGTGTAGGAGAGTAGGATCTGCACTTATGTTGTCCCCACTTTTTTTCTGATGTTAACACTGGTTTCTGGCTATAGTCTGGCTGGGTCCGTGCTAATCAGGGCCCTAGTCTCTCTGTTCTCTCTAAACAACTTGGGGTGCATATTAGATGCACTAGTGATTGGATACTGTGGTACCTTATGAGCCCCTAGTATATGGTACCTTAGGTACCAAGGGCATAGGTACTTCACAGTCCTACCAGGGACTGAAGCATGTATTATGACACCCCCGGGAAGCAGACTAAATCTGACACCACAGGCCTGCTACTGCAGCCTGGGTGAGGTAGTGTTAGCACTCCTCACTGAGGTATAGGTACCCTGTATCTCACCTTACACACACATGCATGAGCAGGGCCCCTCTGCAGCTGGCAGAGTCTATTCTCTGTGACTGTTTGTGGATGCGGTTAAACCATATACTCTTAAGTGCATTATAACCTCGCGGTAAATGCTAACTCTGGGATGGCTGCATCAAAACATGTCGTGTTTGGTGTCAAACGCTTTGGAATCATACCCCCACACCAGTAACTGGTGTGGGAGTATGATCCCACCCTTCTAGAGGGATAGACATGTACCTACTGTGGAAACACGGTAGAATCCTGAAAGAGCCCTGGCATCACAAAACTGGATGCCACCAGCAAAGACACTGAGCTGCCCTCCTGCTGCTGACCGAAACTCGCAGTGGAGGAGGCCCAACAATAGGCATCCTGTCACAGGGAGGTGTCACCACCTTCCAGACAGGATTTAGTGTATTGGGGCTGGGTGGGTGCACTCCTAGAGTGCTTTGAAGTCCTGCACTGGGGGAGCAGTAGGCTCCTCTGTGCATATGCCAGCTCAAACTGGTTCAGGGGCTGCCTGCCCCTGCTCTGGCGTGAAACTGGACAAAAGGAAGTGAGTGTAACTACCCACTCTCCTGACCCTCCCAGAGGAGTGGTCATAGAGCTAGTCCCTCCCTTTCTTTTAGTATAAGATAGGGAACCCTTGCCATTGCAAGTTAGATATCCCTGGACGATGCTCTACAAGAAGAATCCTGGACCTTCAACGTTCCACTCCCTTTGGAAGACTGAAGAATCTCCCTTGGAGGGAAGGAGTGACTCCCCTGCTTGGCAGGCACCAAAACTTTGAATCAACAGTCGCAAACTTTCCAGCTCCCACCGGAGTCCGAAGTCCCTGCAGCCCCATAAGCAGATTTCCTGACTTCTTGACGGCCATTGTGAGTCCCCAGCAGAGCTGAGGTGAGTGGACCCCATGAGTGACGAGGAACAGCAATACCCAGGTACCATGCACTATTTTCGAGTGCAATCCCTTCACGACATTCTACGATCTTGTACATTGGACCACATGTGGTCCAAGCCTCCAGCAGGAGTTCCACTGAAGATCAGAGGCTTACCTTGTCCCGAGTGACCGTGGGCTCCTGTGAAGTGAATCCTCCTGAGGCGTCTTCGTGATCCCTTGCCTGTTGGCTTGTGGGTCCTCTGAAGAATTTTCTACAGAACCAAAGGACTCCCCTGGTTGCTCCAGGCCTGCCCTGACTTACCGTTGCTGGGTGAGTCCCTCAGACCTTGCTGGTCTGCACCGCTCACTTTCTTCACATTCCACAAGAGTTGCTGTTGCCAAGGCTTGTTGGCTCCAATCCGGTTGCCGACACCTCAGTGAGCTTTAGACTTTGTGAGACACTCCGAATCCAGCTCCTGGTTGTCGTCAACACCTCCTGGACCTTGTGACCGAAGAGTCAAGACACCCGTGGTCACCTGAAATCACCCAACGACTGTGGGCATCCATCTTCCTGGGCCCGGGTCACTGGCAAGTGACTTTGAACACTGTCTCCTCTGCTTTCAGGTCTTCTTTCTTCAGAATTCAGCCTTGGATTCCACTGTTCACTTCTCCAGTCTTCACAAGCAGCAAATCTTCTTTGGCTCCCATTGAAAACGACGCCGTGACCCGACACCAAAAGACACCTATGCACCCGGCTTCCCTGGGTGAGGTAACTCGTGCACTCCGGTGCTCCTGTGTGTGTTGGCCCTCAAACTATTTACCTTGTAAGTGACTTGCTTGTAGACTCTCCCGAAGTACCCTAGAACTTTAAAATTCCAACAGCGACTTGCTCCATTGAAGTCTATTGGGATCCACGGCTGTGTTCTCAGACTGCATGCGTCTCCCGTGGGTCCTTTACTTACCTGCCTTGGGTGGATTAGTGTGGCCCCAGCGCTTCTGAAGACCATAGGCCTTCTCCCTTCTCAAGTCGTTCTTCCTATACCTCTTTTTTAGTATATGGTCTGGTACACCCCTAGGGCCCCAGCCATATAAGTGCTTAATTTGTTGTGAAACATTGATTTGTGCATATGTTCCTGACTTCTAATCTCATAAAGAGATTAGTAGAGTGTGTCGAGAAATAAATACATATATATTTTATATATATACCTGTGTGGTGTCCTTTCATTAGGTAATTCAAGAGATTTTAAGGTAAAACAAACTGCTTTACATTCCTCAGAGACTTAGCCTGAAGGCTGCTCTCCAGCGCTACCACTAGGATAGCTTTCTTTAAAAGGTTGTCTTAAACCTATCTACCATAAGAGTCGAATTGGACTGGTGCAAGGTGGCCACTTTAACTAGTGAAATTGAACAATGAATGGAAAACCATTTTCATTGGTACCATAGACTACAAGCTGGGAGAAGTCTATAACTGGGCTGAAGTCTATGCACGCAGACGTCAAAATAGACCTTTTGGCAAAACCTCTGATTCTGACACGTCGCCAGCTTCTAGTGATTCAGAGAACATCAGGAACAGAACAAAACCTAGCAGCCAATTGGAGAAATCTTCGACAGGTACACAATTAGCATCTGATTCACCATCCACTTCTACATCTTCAACTGCGGTTCCTTTTTTAGGGACAGGCCAGTCAGACAACGTAGACCCAGGCGGGGCAAAAAACGGAAGACCGACCACATTACCTTTGGACAAGAGAGTCACAAGGAGTCAGAGATAACTGAGCAAGATAATTTGGTCATTAACATTTCGTCAGTGCCTCTTGACAAATCACAGAGTAAATTGCTTCAAAAAGGATCATCCTTCGTCCCCACCTACTCCTCCAACCAACTAGAAACCGAAGTTAGCCTTCATCGCTTCATGCGCTCTTTAAGACTTAGACACTTTTTTGACAATGTTTTGACTGATCCTCAACCTCAAGCTACTGATACCTTGGGCGGTTTGAAAACCAAAAGCACCTATATGGCACCTGTGAGCCACAAAGTGCTTGATACTTTTGAAACTCTTGTAAAACGTGATCTATTGAAAACATACAAACCACACAAAATCAGACAAAGGAATTTGACAATAAAAGATAAAGCACTTCTTCAGAATATGGCCAATAAACTAGACCTTACATTTCTTAATGCCGACAAAGGTGGCGCATTGGTGGTTATGGATTCTAGTCATTACAGATGCAAACTGGAAGAACATGTTCAAGATTGTACAACTTATTCTGAAATTGACAATGATCCTACCATTGAAATACAGTTAACTCTACAAGAGATCGTGGAGAAAGCAGTCCGTTGTGGCACCATTGGTGAGAAAGAAAAAAAAAATTTCACTCAAAATTTTCCGACTCGACCTTCCTTAAGAATGTTGCCTAAAATACACAAAAATCTCATTGATCCACCCATGAGACCTATCGTCAACACCCGTGGTTCAGTACATGAACCCGTAGGTAAATATCTTGATCGACATTTTCAACCTTTTGTACTTAACATGTCAACCTACGTAAGAGACACCACTCATTTTTTGAACATCATTCAAGAAAGTAACATTAAATGGGACACCAACACTTTGTTCTGCACCATCGATGTAACTTCACTATACACTTCCATTCCACACGACCTCGGCATGGAAGCCATCAAATTTTTTCTGTTACAATCTTCTATCCCTGAAGACCATAAAGTATTTTTACTTGAATTACTACACTTTACACTTTATCACAGCTATTTTTGTTACAATCACAGGTACTATCTTCAATTGAATGGCACATCGATGGGCAATTGTGCAGCTCCTAGCTACGCGCAGTTGTTCATGCACAAGTTTGAGCTTGACCACATTCTCAACAACACAGAGTGGAAACCACACATGTTATTATTCTTACGTTACATTGATGCCATTTTTTTAATTTGGAAAGGTTCTGAACATCTGCTAAAAACTGCTATTGAGGTTCTCAATGGGATCAATGATCGTTTGAAATTTACGTATAACATTCATAGTGATACTATCAACTATTTGGATGTACTGCTGTACATCAAGGAGGGTCGAATTGAGACTACTTTATATAGGAAGAGCACTGATAGGAACAATTTGTTACATTTCTCAAGCTTCCATCAGCCCTCTCTGAAGCAACATTTACCTTATTCTCAATTTCTGAGAGTTAAAAGAATCATTTCTGAACCGACACAATTGTCACAAGAAAATTTGAATATGGAAAAACGTTTCATCGATCGAGGATATCCAAAAGAAACTTCAATTTCTACTTTGGAAAGGGTTCAAATCAAATCTAGATCTCAATTGCTAAAGATTTGTGACACCAAGAAGTCTACGTCACGTTCAGTCATAGTCACCAAATTTTCCACAGAGAGTTTCAACATCAAGAAAATCATTTTGAAACATTGGCCAATGTTACAGATAGAACCAGACTTCAAGGACATATTTCTGGAGAAACCTCTCTTTGCATATGAGAGGAGTAAGAATTTGTTGGAACTTTTGCATCCTCAACTCACCATTGATTCAGTTTCATCTCACAAAGGTACCATACCTTGTCATAACTGTGGGCATTGCAATAGTATCATCAAAGGAAATTCAACTCAACATCCCACACAAGGTTTTAACATTAAGCTACATGTCACAGCGACATGTGACTCAAAGAATCTTGTATACATGCTAAAATGCCCATGTGGCCTTGTATACATAGGCAAAACCGAGAGGAAAATAAAAGTGCGTCTAACAGAACATAAAAGCAACATTCGCAACAAAAACATCAAATCAACGGTAGCGATGCACTTTTTATCCAAGAGTCACAACATCAGCCAATTGAGATTTCTGGTTTGTGAAATGGTTCCAATCAGAGAAAACAGAGACAACCGTAAATATCTTTTACAGAGAGAAACAGCATGGATTTATAAAATGAATGCCTTGGTCCCACACGGACTCAATGACCGCGTTGAACTTAGTTGCTTTTTGTAACTTTTGCTCTGTGCATTCTGGTTTCGTGAATTTATTTTGATCTTTGTGTCTATTTGACTTCATCTGATCATCTGTATTTATTAATGTTATTTTATACAACTTTTCACAACTTCTCTTTGTTTATTATTATCTTACGTTTCTCTTTGGATCTTTTTTTATTTATTTTTTCAGCTTTCCATAACAAGAAATCTCTTTTTTCTCAAAAAACTTTATTTGTCTCAAACTCAGTTAAACCGTCTCTTTTAATTTGGATGCTTATCTTCTATTTAGCTTTTATTTTTTCAAACAGTTTAACCTTTTGTTATTACTTTGTACATCAGTATCCATTAATCTCCGTAGATACAGCATCAATGTCATTCCATGAATACCATCACAAGATGGCTGACCTTTTTTCCAATGTTATTCAGTCCTTTCTTACTTTTTATTACCTGGCTTGTGATATTTGAAGGCATGTCCTTTCTCACTTTCACTAACTGACCCACCCGTTGGAGCAGGATTGTAAGCATACACGCTGACTTTCACCGCATGTTGTAACCTCGGTTACTCAGAGTTTCTAATCTACCAGGTATGTTTTGTTACCACATGGTTTTATCTTTTTTACGCACCGGGGAACTGTACCGCTCCGTGGCTTAAGGTTCAATTAGTCATGTTTCACATGCTTGACTTTACAGCACTTTTTTCTTCAAATCCTTGTGGCATTGTTGTTTTTAATTATGTGAGTTCTTGTTTTGTTTTCTATAACAATTGCACACTTGATTTAACATCAATTTGTCTTGGTCCTCGCGGCACCGTTGTTTTTAATCACGCTTCCTTGTCTTATCCTTTTCACAACAAACCGCCACCCTATAAGGTTTCGTTTTTGAATGGTTACTTCTGTTATCTCACGTTTTTGATTAGTTTCTAACTCACCAAACACTAATTTAATTATGTACATGACGCAACAGGTCGACACATCTCTCCTTTTTGTGTTCTTCTTAGGACTACTCCTGATGAAGAGTTATGTAAAACCCGAAATGCATTGAGTATACTTCACGAGTCCTTGGCTTGATTTCTTTGATGAATTTCATATCCCGTGAATAAAACGAGGAATATGACAACAATGAACAACTTGTCAGTTTACTTTTGAGTTTGAACAGTGTTTATTCTGCAACTTTGTTGCAATTTCGGCTGTGCTTAGAGTGACACTACTCAACTGGAATAGTGCATTCTTCACTTTAACTAGTGACCAGCATGTCAGGCCAACTTCTCACATTGGTGGGCAGCGTGTGGGATTCCAACTTGCCATTGTTTTACCAGAAAATCTCTATTTGAATTACTAACTGAAAACCACTAAAGGTACTCAAGGTACTTATAAAGTCAAGCTTAGTATCAACAAATTTTACTGAACTTAGAGCTGTTTGTGAAGGGATAGCACACCCTTGCTATAGCTCAAGCTAGGATCAGTAGACCACCAACTAGTGTAGGTAGTACAACACTGCACAACACTAGAATGTCCTTAAGGGTTGGAGCCAGTGGGTCCACCCAGCCTCAGTATAAGGACATTACTTTCTTTGACTCGAAAGCCATGTGTGCTGCAAGGCACCTGAAGCTAGGACAGAGTCCCTCCACACTAAAACTGATAGATCTGCTGACAGCAGATGATCTTAGATTAGCTCTAGGAGCTAAGGGGTCTGAATCAGGGGGTGGGTCAGCTATAGTCTCTGGGTCAGATGATGAAAATCAAGATGACCTGGACTCTGTGGTTGAAGGGCCAGACCCACAGGGGTCTGAAAGGGACAGAGGAATCCTCCCTAAGAGAGCTGACAGAGTGGAAGAGAGGCCTAGGTCCCCCTCAAGGGAATCTGACCACTCATATCACTCTGGCAGAGAATCTGTCCACCAGAGGAACTCATACTTTAATAGAAGAGAGACCTCCTCTGAAAGAATGTACAAACTATGAGGAAGCAAGAGTTGCCCTCAAGGCCAAGCAGTTGGCATTAGACGAAGAAGCCTTTGAGCTCCAGAGAGCTTCTAGAAAAGAGGGGTTAGAACTCCCTGGTGGCAGCAACAGTGTCCCTAGAGTCAGAGATTACATTCCAGACCATAGGAACCTGTCCATAGTTGTTCCTCCCTACCAGATTGGGGATGATATCCACAAATGGATAACTGCTATGGAAAGGGCCTGTAGAGTACAACAGGTCCCCCAGAAACAGTGGGCAGCAATCTTGTGGCTCTCCTTTTCTGATAAAGGTAGAGACAAGATCCTCACTGTTAGAGAAGAGGATGCTGATGATTATAAAGTCCTGAAGAGTGCAGTAATAGATGGGTTCGGCTTAACCACTGAACATGAAGGTTGAAGTTCAGAGACACCCAAAAGCACAGACTCAGGACTGGACTGACTTTGTTGATTGTGCAACCAAGGCTCTGGAGGGTTGGCTGGTTGGTAGTAGAGTTACTGATTTTAAGGGATTGTATAATCTTATGATGAGAGAACAGATCCTTAATAATTGCAAAAACCATTTGTTGCATCAATACTTAGTGGACTCTGATCTGACCTCTCCCCAAGAATTGGGAAAGAAGGCAGACAAATGGGTCAGAACCAGGGTTAGGCAGAAAACCCAGAACCAAGGGGGTGACACTAAGAAGCAAGATCCTAAAGGCTCTGAGAAAGGTGGGGATAAGTCAAAAGACCAGAAGTCTTCTCCAAGGGCCCCAAAATCTGCATCTGGTGGGAAGTCACAGTCCAACAAAGGGAAAGGCCAAAAGAAGCCCTGGTGCAAATTCTGTAAACAGAAAGGACACTGGACTTCTGACTGTAACAAGTCCAAATACCAAACCACCACCACTCCTGCCCCTAAGGTAACTGTTCCCCCTAGTACAGCTACTGGTGGAGGTGGTAATCAGAATAAGGGTGTAGTAGGGTTGACCCTGGGTTCTGAAGCGGACTCTGGCCTAGTCAGAGTACCCACTCAGGCATTGCTGATTTGTGATGGAGACATTGATATGTCATTCCTAGTGAGCCCCAGTAATCTGGGCAAATACAAACAGCAGCCTGTAATAAATGACAAATAGGCTTTGGCATTCAGGGACACAGGTGCTAGTGTCACCATGGTGGCAGAAGATCTTGTGGACCCTGGACAGATCATCCTGGGTGAAATGTACCAGGTTACCAATGCAAGCAATGTCAGGACCAATAATAGTCTGGCAGTTGTGAATTTCTCCTGGGGATGGGTAACTGGCCTCAAGAAGGTAGTAGTCAGTGCAGACCTCCCTGTCGAATGTCTATTGGGCAATGATCTAGAGACTTCAGCCTGGTCTGAAGTAGAGTTATGGACTCATGCTGAGATGTTGGGCATACCTGCAGAGGTATTTGCTGTGACCAGGTCACAGGCCAAAATGCATAAAGCTGAACCAGCTCTAGATCCTGAAAGTATGGACCAGATGCTAACCAAGAAGAGGAGCAGTAGGGTTAAGGCAGTGCCTTCCCCTCTGTCTCAGATCACAGGTTCACCTCTTAAGGGAGGTGAAGCAGATCCTGAAGAAGGAACTGCCCCAGAGGGACTTGAGCCTGATCAGGTTGAGTTCTTCAGGGTAGGGGGACCTTCTAGGGAAGATCTGAACAAAGAGCTACAGTGCTGCCCCTCTCTTGAACCCCTCAGACAGCAGGCTGCTGCTGAGGCTGCTGGGAGTGCTAGTGGATCCCATAAAGTTTATTGGGATGAGGGACTCCTATATTCTGAGACTAGAGATCCAACCCCTGGAGCCACCAGGAGGTTGGTAATACCTCAGAAGTTTAGGGGGCTCCTCTTGACCCTAGCACATGACATCCCTTTAGCAGGACACTTGGGCCAAAACAAGACCTGGGATAGGCTTTTTCCACATTTTCATTGGCCACACATGTCAGAGGACACCAAGGAGTTTTTTCGCTCATGTGTCACTTACCAAGCCAGTGGCAAGTCAGGTGGCACAACAAAGGCCCCCCTGATACCACTACCTGTGGTGGGGGTGCCCTTTGAAAGGGTAGGGATTGACATTGTTGGTCCCCTTGAACCTCCAACAGCATCTGGGCACCGGTGTGTCCTGGTGGTAGTGGATCATGCCACCAGGTACCCAGAAGCAATTCCCCTGAGGACCACCACAGCCCCAGTGGTGGCAAGAGCCCTCATTGGAGTCTTCTCCAGAGTGAGTTTCCCAAAGGAGGTTACATCTGACAGAGGTACCAACTTCATGTCAGGGTATCTAAAAGCAATTTGGAAGGAGTGTGGTATAAACTACAAGTTCACTACTCCCTATCACCCACAGTGCAATGAGTTAGTTGAAAGGTTCAACAAAACCATAAAGGGAATGATTAAGGGCCTCCCAGAAAAGCTTAGGCGAAAATGGGACCTTTTACTTCCCTGCCTTCTGTTTGCATACAGAGAGGTTCCACAGAAGGGGGTTGGCTACAGCCCTTTTGAACTTCTGTTTGGGCATCCTGTAAGAGGTCCATTATGTTTGGTGAAGGAGGGCTGGGAGTTACCTCTCAACCTCCCAAACAGGATGTGATGGATTATGTACTTGGTATCCGCTCCAGGATGGCTGAATACATGAAGAAGGCAACTAAAAACCTGGAGGCAAACCAAGAACTACAGAAAACTTGGCATGACCAAAAGGCTGTGCTGACTGTATACCAGCCAGGACAGAAAGTGTGGGTGTTGGAGCCTGTGGCCCCAGCAGCTCTCCAAGACATGTGGAGTGGCCCCATACAATTGTTGAGCAAAAGGGAGAAGTCACCTACTTGGTGAATCTTGGAACTCCCAGGAGCCTTAGGGTGCTCCATGTCAACAGATTGAAACCATATGTTGATAGGGCTGACATGGGCTTGCTCATGGCAACTGATGAGGAACAGGAGGAGGAGAGTGACCCTCTCCCTGACCTGCTCTCACAGAACCCTGATGATGGGTCAGTAGATGGTGTTGCTTTGGCAAGCAGCCTCACTCACCATCAGCAAACTGAATGCAGACAAGTTCTGCAACAGCTCAGATATATGTTTATCCTGACCCCAAGTCAGACTTCCTGGTGCACCCATGAGGTGGACACTGGAGACAGTCTGCCTGTCAAGAGTAAAATCTACAGGCAACCTGACCATGTCAGGGACTGTATCAGGACTGAAGTCCAGAAAATGTTGAAGTTAGGTGTAATTGAGCCTTCAGATAGCCCTTGGGCTAGTCCAGTAGTCCTAGTGCCCAAACCTCATACCCAGGGTGGTAAGAAAGAAATGAGGTTTTGTGTAGACTACAGAGGCCTCACTGCAGTCACCAGGACTGATGCCTATCCAATTCCTAGGGCAGATGAACTGATTGATACTTTGACCTCAGCCAAGTATCTGAATACATTGGACTAACAGCTGGCTACTGGCAAATCAAGTTAGCTGAGGATGCCAAGGCCAAACAGCATTTTCAACCCCTGGTGGGCACTATCACTTTGTGGTAATGCCCTTTGGTTTGAAAAATGCACCTGCCACTTTTCAGAGGTTGGTGAACAAAGTTCTGACAGGTATGGAAACTTATTGCTCAGCTTATCTAGATGATATTGCTGTCTTTAGTTCCTCCTGGCAGGATCACCTGGTCCACCTCAGAAATGTTTTGGAGGCCCTGCATAAAGCAGGCCTCACTATCAAGGCCACTAAGGGCCAGATAGGGCAGAGTCAGGTTGTGTACCTGGGCCACATTGTAGGCGGAGGCCGGGTTCAACCTTTGCAGAGCAAAATCCAAACCATAATGGAATGGGTTGCTCCAACCACCCAGACATAGGTGAGAGCCTTTTTGGGCCTGACTGGGTACTATAGGAGGTGTGTTAAGGGATATGGATCTATAGTGACCCCCTTAAATGATCTTACCTCAAAGAAAATGCCCAAAAAGGTTCAGTAGACAGCTAGCTGTCAAAAGGCATTTGAAGACCTAAACAGGCCATGTGCACTGCCCCCATCTTACAGAGCCCAGACTACACCAAAAAGTTCATTGTCCAAACAGATGCTTCTGAGCTGGGTGTGGGAGCTGTACTGTCTCAACTGAATGATGAAGGTCAAGACCAGCCAGTAGCTTTTATAAGCAGAAGGCTGACCCCTAGAGAGAAACGTTGGTCAGCTATAGAGAGGGAGGCCTTTGTTGTGGTGTGGGCCCTGAAGAAGCTGAGGCCATACTTGTTTGGCACTCAATTCATAGTTCAGACTGACCACTAGCCCCTCCTATGGCTCAAACAGATGAAAGGTGAAAACCCAAAACTTTTAAGGTAGTCCATTTCCCAACAGGGGATGGACTATACAGTGGAACATAGACCTGGGACCCAACATGCCAATGCAGATGGACTCTCAAGGTATTTCCACTTAGTACACGAAGACTCAACTGGTCAAGGTTAGTTTAGTGTCCCTGCGTTTGGGGGGGGGGGCTTGTGTAGGAGAGTAGGATCTGCACTTATGTTGCCCCCACTTTTTTCTGATGTTAACACTGGTTTCTGGCTATAGTCTGGATGGGTCCTTGCTAATCAGGGCCCCAGTCTCTCTGTTCTCTCTAAACAACTTGGGGTGCATATTAGATGCACTAGTGATTGGATACTGTGGTTCCTTATGAGCCCCTAGTATATGGTTCCTTAGGTACCAAGGGCATAAGTACTTCACAGGCCTACCAGGGGCTGAAGCATGTATTATGCCACCCCTGGGAAGCAGACTAAATCTTACACCACAGGCCTGCTACTGCAGCCTGGGTGAGGTAGTGTTAGCACTCCTCACTGAGGTATAGGTACCCTATATCTCACATTGCACACACATATAAACCTATCAGTCACAGCTAAGGCAGACCCTATCAATCCTGAGGGCAAGGTGCTTGGTTTACATGTGAGGGGGTGCCTCTGCATGAGCAGGGCCCCTCTGCAGCTGGCAGAGTCTATTCTCTGTGGCTGTTTGTGGATGCGGTTAAACCATATACTCTTAAGTGCATTATAACCTCGCGGTAAATGCTAACTCTGGGATGGCTGCATCAAAACATGTCGTGTTTGGTGTCAAATGCTTTGGAATCATACCCCCACACCAGTAACTGGTGTGGGAGTATGATCCCACCCTTGTAGAGGGATAGCCATGTACCTACTGTGGAAACACGGTAGAATCCTGAAAGAGCCCTGACATCACAAAATGGATGCCACCAGCACAGACACTGGGCTGCCCTCCTGCTGCTGACCGAAACTCACAGTGGAGGAGGCCCAACAATAGGCATCCTGTCACAGGGAGGTGTCACCACCTTCCAGACAGGATTTAGTGTATTGGGGATGGGTGGGTGCACTCCTAGAGTGCTTTGAAGTCCTGCACTGGGGGAGCAGTAGGCTCCTCTGTGCATATGCCAGCTCAAACCGGTTCAGGGGCTGCCTGCCCCTGCTCTGGCGTGAAACTGGACAAAGGGAAGTGGGTGTAACCACCCACTCCCCTGACCCTCCCAGATGAGTGGTCATAGAGCTAGTCCCTCCCTTTCTTTCCGTGTAAGATAGGGAACCCTTGCCATTGCAAGTTAGATATCCCTGGACGACGCTTTACAAGAAGAATCCTGGACCTTCGACATTCCACTACCTTGGGAAGACTGAAGAATCTCCCTTAGAGTCAAGGAGTGACTTCCCTGCTTGGCAGGCACCAAAACTTTGAATCAACGGTCGCAAACATTCCCACTCCCGCCGGAGTCCGAAGTCCCTGCAGCCCTGGAAGCAGATTTCCTGACTTCTCGACAGCCATTGTGAGTTCCCAGCAGAGCTAAGGTGAGTGGACCCCATGAGTTACGAGGAATAGCAATACCCGTGTACCATGCACTATTTTCGAGTACAATCCCTTTGTGACATTCTAAAAACTTGTGCATTGGACCACGTGTGGTCCAAGCCTCCAGCAGGATTTCTACTGAAGATCAGAGTCCTACCTCATCCCGAGTGACCGTGGGCTCCTGTGAAGTGAATCCTCCCGAGGCATCTTTGCGATTCCTTGCCCGTTGGCTTGTGGGTCCTCTGAAGACTTTTCTACAGAACCAAATGACTCCCCTGGTTGCTCCAAGCCTGCCCTGACTTACCCTTGCTCGGTGAGTCCCTCAGACCTTGCTGGTCTGCAACACTGACTTTCTTCACATGCCATGAGACTTGCTGTTGCCAAGGCTTGTTGGCTACAATCCGGTTGCCGACACCTCAGTAAGCTGCAGACATTGTGCGACACTCTGAATCCAGCTCCTGGTTGTCGTGGACTTCTCCTGGACCTCGTGGCTGAAGAGTCAAGACACCTGTGATCACCTGAAATCACCCGACGACTGTGGGCATCCATCTTCCTGGGCCCGGGTCACTGGCAAGTGACTTTGAACACTGTCTCCTCTGCTTTCAGATCTTCTTTCTTCAGAATCCAGCCTTGGATTCCACTGTTCACTTCTCCAGTCTTCACAAGCAGCAAGTCTTCTTTGGCTCCCATTGAAAACTACGCCGCGACCCGACACCAAAAGACACCTATGCACCCGCCTTCCCTGGGTGAGGTAACTCATGAACTCCAGTGCTCCTGTGTGTGTTGGCCCTCGAACTACTTACCTTGTAAGTGACTTGCTTGTAGACTCTCCCAAAGTACCCTAGAACTCTAAAATTCCAACCGCGACTTGCTTTATTGAAGTCTATTGGGATCCGCGGCTGTGTTCTCACACTGCATGCGTCTCCCGTGGGTCCTTTACTTACCTGCCTTGGGTGGATTAGTGAGGCCCCAGTGCTTCTGAAGACCATAGGCCTTCTCCCTTCTCAAGTCGTTCTTCCTATACCTCTTTTTTAGAATATGGTCCGGTACGCCCCTAGGGCCCCAGCCATATAAGTGGTTAATTTGTTGTGAAACATTGATTCGTGCATATGTTCCTGACTTTTAATCTCATAAAGAGATTAGTAGAGTGTGTCTAGAGATAAATACATATATATTTTATATATATACCTGTGTGGTGTCCTTTCATTTGGTAATTCAAGAGATTATAAGGTAAAACAAGCTGTTTTACATTCCTCAGAGACTTAGCCTGAAGGCTGCTCTCCACAGCTACCACTAGGATAGCTTTCTTTAAAAGGTTGTCTTAAACCTATCTACCATAAGAGTCGAATTGAACTGGTGCAAGGTGGCCACTTTAACTAGTGACCAGCATATGCCAGGCCAACTTCTCACACGGAGCAAGTAAATGGGATGCTGAAGTTTTGACTAGCCAAAGTGTGTGTGTCCACTACCCTCATATGGGCTGACGCCCATCCCCTGGTCCTGATGAGTCTCTGAAGCACTCCTGATCAGACACATGGATTATACCCAAACGAGATTTATGTGGGAAGAGCCATGAAATGTCCTGCAGTTTCAGCAGTTGCATTTGTGAATATATCAGATGATATGATTCTTATGCAAGGGTCTGGCTGTCATGGTGTGTTTTGTCTCGTGTGTGCCAAAGACATTATCTCCATTGAGGTCAATGAAAAGTAGAGAATGGAAAGAAAGAAAGAAGTAAACAAAAATAGAAGTAATAGCCAGAATTTCAATATTCATAGTGGGCTCTCTGGAATAAAAGACTTCTGTCCATCTTCCTTTTTCTTTCTTTTTTATATATGTTTATACGTTTTATATTGAAAATGCATAACAACTGGATCATCAGCATACTTACAGGTGATAGCTTTACCTTAAACAAAATATGAAACATGGACCTTCTGCAAGGCAGGTGGTCAATTCCACTTACTCTCGGCCTACACATCTAGACAGCCATGGTCTCCAGATCATTTGATGATTTCTCTCGCATCCTCTCCATTTATAAATCTCTTTCCCAGTTCCAACACAATCGTCCATCCCATTATACAAAATTTCCGGGGGGGCAGGGTCCGATTTCCCTAAAAATTGTGTTAGGGCCTCTCGGCAAGGAGAAAAACCAATTCCCGCTAGAAATTTTTGACTTCTAGAGCCATCCAACCCTCCAGTATTCCCAACAGGGTGACTTTTGAATCTGGGTTTAAGGGTCTATGAAGGATGGTGGCAAGACAGCACATACCTGTTGCCATTAGTTTTTTTTTTATAAATGGGAGTTCTCAGATAGCAAGATAAAAAGTTCCTAACGGATCTCTGCAGCACATACACACTCTCCATCATCTGTCTTGGCTGTAGTAAATCCTGTGGCAGTATCGTAATTCAGTTAGTCTAAGGTTTGAGAGGATAAAAAGTACTTGGGCTGCCATCTTGCCCTCCTGCCATCTCCCATCCTCACGTTTCCCTACATTAATTTACCATGTAGATCTCTGCAAAAGATCAGGGCCATTAAGTAGGAGTGATCTGTACAGTCCTGACATACCCTATCTGCCCATCAGTGACAATAACAACTTGAGTTAACATCTGACATCTCCTCTGCTCGGTGTGTGTCTAGTGCATGACGGATTTGGAGGTATCGGAAGATAACATCTCAAAGAACTTAATATGCTCTTGCTCTCATACTTCGCCCTACATTGAACTACTGGTTAAGTCTCAGTGTTGGAAGGCTGCCAGGTTCACCACTTTTTTAAGCCAGGTACCAAGCTAAAGAGGGGTCTGGGAGTTTGCCTAAACATTTGGTGAGGGATACGGCTGCTCGTCGGCAGAGGATAGGGAATTTTGAGATCTATGGCAGTGAGTATGGGGGTCAGCCTCCTTATGGGGGTCGGACTCCATATATTAGGGTAAGTGTCCCAAATGGCTCAAGTGCTTCAAGCTCCAGTCTCCATGTGAAGTCTCCCCTGTTGCGGAATAGTCAATCATGTATTGGCACCATCTGTGCTGCCCAAAAGGATAATTTTAGATCAATACCACCCAGACCACCCTCAGAGGCTGTAAGCAAATATTTGGCATATGAACTCCTAGGGATTTTACCCACCCAAAGACAATTTGTGCAACTAAATATTGTATGTTTTGGAAGAAACGAGGTGGGAGGACATATGGGAAGTTTTGTGAGGTGTAAATAAAATAGCGGAGTACCACTAATTTGCATATAACCGTCCTACCCATCAGACTGAATGGCAAGGATGCCCAAACTTAAAGTGTGTGTGTGCTATAGAGCGTAAGCTTTGTGAATGGAGCATGCGTTGACTTTCCCCAATTAACTAACAGGCCAAATGACCCCCCACCTCCATAAATATAAAGGATCTGGAGTTGCACCGAAGATGTATGGGGACACTGTTGGAAAAGACGCATGTCATCTGCATACAGTGATACTTTGTCTTCTTGTCCATTAGGCAGGCAAAAGCCAGACTACTGGGCATTCATGCGGATCCATTTCTCCAAAGGCTCCATTGCCAATGCAAATAGGAGGGTTGGAGAGTAAGCACCCATGGCGGATTCCACACTCAATGGAGAAAGGCGGCAAAAGAAATCCATTAGCCCACACCTGGACAAAGGGGCATCATAAAGGGCTCCTGGGAATGCTAGGAACCTAGGGTCCCACATTCATTCAGGGAAGTATCCTCGTAAGGAAGGGCCAGTGCACTGTGTGGAAGGCCTCTTAATAGTTGATTGACAATATCATCTCCAGTCCCTGGGGTTCATCCAGCCTAGCCAAAGTGACCTGTAGTCAACACAGGCCCTGCTGTGTGCTTCTATCAGACATCAAGCTGTTTTGATCCTAATTGATCAGAGTCTGAAAAATTCTAAGGGAAAGCCATTGAGGCCCGGGATCTTCCCCGATAGGGAAGTGACAATAGCGACCTTGACCTCCTCTTGCATCACTGGAAGTTCGCGGTCCTTCCGGTTCCTCCTCTGGTAAGAATTGGAGTACCAAGTACAGTGGTGTAGCAAGGCCAGGTGGTACCCAGTGCGGAAACTTTCTTGTCACCCCCGGCTTGACAAAATGGCAAAAATATATGTTTAAACACATATTTTTGCCATTTTGTCAAACCCCTCAGTGATGAAAACCCAGGTGGCCCGTAAGCACCGCACCCCCCTTCCTACAACACTGACCAAGTACTCTGCAATGGGGTGCAGTCACATCTGTTCAGGGGAGACTCTTCCCCTATGTAACTTGTGGTTGAATTTGGCAAATGTCACCACACTTTCTTGGGAATCTAGAACCCATTGACCATGATCCATACGTATGGGCGGGACTATTCTAACCCCATTTTCACTCTGAGGCAAGCAATACAGAACTTGCCCAGCCTTGTTATCATTGTCATATAGTCTGTAGCAGGACATGGTGTAGGTTATCTTGGCTGAGTACCGTAGCCTCCAGTCAAGGGACTCGCAAAGTCCTTCCAGGTGTTCCAGACTTTGCTTCATAGAAGAAACATTTTCTTTGAGGGCGAGAACAAGAACCTTTAGCTATGTTATGTCTCTTTCTTGGTCCCTTTCTCGTCCTCTAGCAGAGGAAAAAGCTTGTCCTCGAACCCTTGATTTGAGGCTTCAAAGAGAAGAACCAGTGAAGTAACCGAAACAACATTCAGCTTGAATTAGTCTTCAATAACATCCATAAGGAGATCCACAAATACTTCCTCTCTAACCGACCATGCATTCTTTGATGTTGGCCCGGCTCCCTACATAGCACTATCACTGGAGCATGGTCAGAAAACCCCATGCGGCGGAGAAGGAATCAGTGGCGACGGCTGGCACTGATCTAGGGTGGCCTGGCAGGTGGGGCGTGTGTCTCTCACATCGTCTCTCCTCCGAAGTCGCAGAACAGGAAGCACATCCAGGCTTCCCTGAGCCAATCCCAACGCTGCAATGCAGCGTTGTGATTGGTTTGAGCGCCGTAGTTCAGTGCTCAGACCTGGGCCTGGGCATGTTCTCCAGCCAGGCTGTAATGCAGCCTGGGTGGAAAACATGCTAAGTGTGCATGACTGTTTGGCGGGCTCACTCCCCCACCTGCCCTGACCTGCCCTGCCCGCCAAGCTGCCACAGCAGGACAAAATAAAATGGCAATAACATCAAGTTATTATCACTTTACTTTTACTTTCTTTCACTGCTTCAAAGCAGTGGGACGACACTCCTCCGCCTTAGCAGAGGAGCCCCCTCTGTAAAGAATACTGCCAACACAAAGATGTAAATGAGTCGGGAGTACAGCCATGCGGACCTGAGTGTTATGTGAAGTGACTCATAGAAGGGTGTCATGAGTGCTGTACATCCAGCAGGCCCATAGAGGTCGCCCACTTCTATAAAGCTAGGGTCCTTGCTTACATGTCTTTGCCAAGAGACCTGTCCAATATCACATTGAAGTCTCTCCCCTGCCTGACCAGCATATCCAATGAATCATCTTCAGTTTTCTAATGGGTCCTTTTAATGTTCTTGCAATACATTACATTTTTCCCAATTTCCCCACCCCCTCCCCAATCTAGTCACATTTGTAGTTCAAAGGGCAGTCCGCCAGTTTTTCAAAGTTGTGGACACTGAAAAAACATTTGTTCATTCGGCGAACCACCTGGTGGTGCTCATGAAACACTTGAAAGGCTGGGTTAGCAAGTTACAGTCCATGAGTTCAAGTCTGACTCGGTTTTTCACCCTTCTGTGGCTCACACACCGAATACCGTTTGGTTAATAGTAATAATAACAAAGAACAAATACGTTTGCCTGCAGTGAAGCACTGTAAGAACCGATTTACTATTTAGATAGGACTGGATTGATGCAATCCCTGTCCTTAGCACTGACGCCCTTCTCTTCCTTGTAGGGGCCTGCAGTCTCTACTGTGTACCCTCCCTGCCTGTCAGTAGACATCTTCTGAGTGCTGAGTACACTAGCACTGCAAAGCTCACTGCAACCTGTAGCTCCCATCTCACCCTAACCGAGTGTGCAAACTGGAGATTTTGCCCATATATCAAAAACCCGAGAGCAGCCCAGAATCCTAATTAATCTTTGATGAGCAGCTTTATACACTCGAAAGAAGGTAGAAGACCTACCACTCTCAAAATAGATACAAGGGCAGTCATGGAACCCCCCGAGAAACCAGTGAGAATTGACAGGAGGTCTACGGAAAGAGCATTCTTCAACAGACTACAGGCAGAAAGTGGAAGAAATGCACTTAAATCAATCAATCATCCAATCAGGGGTTTGTAAAGCACAACTACGCACCTGCCTTAAGGCGCTGGGGGGGGCGCAGCTCCGTTGAGTGCTTGAATCATCCGAAGAGCCAGGTCTTGTGGTCCTTCCTAAACTGGGGCAGTGTGGGGGTTTGCCGGTGGTGGAAGGGGAGGTTGTTCCAGGCCTTGGATGAGAGGTAGGCGAAGGACTTTCCTCCTGTTCCGGTCTTGCAGATATATGGGATGGTGGCCAGAGAAAGGTGAAAACCAGAGCTCAGTCCTGCAGCCCAGACCCATGTGCCATAGTCTAGTGGATTTACATCCACATGGGTGATGTCATCTAAAGAATGCTTTGGATTTGTCATGCAGCGACTTCTGTACCTTTGCTCAACAAATGTTTGAAGGAGTTCTACTTTGTTAAAAGGGGGTTACAGACCTGAAGATCCCATGTGAGAGACAAGGAATATGGTTTAACAACACCATGGAGCATCTGAGAAGGCTGAACAGATCTGAGGTCAGCCCGTGTAGACTTGTATAGCAATCTGTAGCCAAATGAGAGCAGGTTCAGGCCTAGGGAGCAAAACCAGACAGAGACTGCAACATATAGGATAAAAGGAGGTATCAATAGATATGAGGAAAACAGCCTTGACTGCAAGTCAGCCTTCGTTCACTCTGTCAGCAAACAACTCCCCTTCCCAGGGTAGAAGGTGCAGACTTAAGATTCTGCAAACTCATAAAAGGGTGAGCTGGGCGGATGGAGTTCATACTGTTGTAGGCAACAGACATGCAAAGCTCTCTTACTCTCACTTCTATACTGGATGAATGAATTGATGGATAGATGGATTGATGAGTCGAAGAGTATGTGACCGAGTTCATGGACGATGAGGCAACAGATGGATGGATGAGTGAGTGCTTTGGTGCAAGCAACCACACACTCTTAGTTGAAATCTAGACCTATTGGCATTCCCAATGCTTGTTTTTACTTTAAACATATTTTTTTTAATCTGCAAGAATTGCAGTTTTGGACCTGGGAGCCGCGAAAATACTCTCACCATTGTGGAGGGTCTTAGTGGTGAAACAAAAAACATGATTTAGAGTTGGTTGGAGTAGAAACCCCTCTGATTTGATTGGAAGTTGCAAATCCCCCACTAAAAGATTGTATGCTGCTGGAGAATCATCCAGTGCATATACCTTTGGGATTCTATCTCAATGACAGAGGTGAGTCTGCCAGGTGAGTCTCCATTGATGAAGAATCCTCTATCCAAGGACTCAATATTTCTGCCACAAATCAAAGGATTGGTCATTACCACATATCCCTTAATCAGGTTGTTAGTGCTTTACCTTGTAAAAATTTCAGGAGACCATAAAGTGCTATCGGTTGAATCAAAGGTCACATCTGAGGCTATTCCACAAGTCATTACATTCAATGACCATGAAGCACACTAGGCTCCAAAAGAAAGACAGAGAATGATTACATTTTCAAACCATAAACAATAAGTATATTAAAGGTTTACAGAAGCCAAAATAAGATTAGTATTGGATAATCAAGTATGAGTGCATCAAATAATATGAAGTGCAAATCAAAGTGATATAAGAAGATGCTGGGCCAGTCAGTATGAGGTCGCCTCAAAGGAAAAAACAAAAGAAAGTCAGCTCTCTCATAAAGAAAGGACTTTAAAACTCCTGCTCTGTTTTATGCAAAGTCTGTATCAGTAACCGTTCTGAACTATATCTACTCTGAATAAGCCTAAATTACACAATTCTAAGATTTGCTCCACCTACACACAGTTCTCATGTAATGATCTATTCAGGTTAAAGCGAGGTGATACAATTGTATGCTTGTTATCTTCTTAAGACCTTCCACTATCCAGCTTCTCTCTCTGCATCCTTCAAACTTACATTTTCTGCAACAAGATGAGATACGGGGAACAGCCTGTACTCTGCAGGTGTCTTTGTAAATACGTTTCTCATTAAAACATTCCATGACTAACACAAAAGAGAAAACATTTCACATGGGAAAGAAAGCAATAGAACATGGCCGTCATTAATTAGGACTCCAGCCTCCCCTAGAAATTGAGTGGCTTATTTATGAGCACTTTGCACCATGTTACGCCATATTTACAAAGTCACGCATCTACGCAGATGCGCCACTTTGTAAAGCCCTGTGCTACATTAGACCTGTGTCAGGTATAATGTATGCAGGGTGGGCGTTCCCCCGTAAAAAAGGGTCGTAGAAGTGGCGCATGAAATCTATGATATTTCACCATGCCAATTCTAGGACGCCACTCTGACAAAATCTTACACCTGCCTCACAGCAGGCGTAAGACTGATGTAGGCCCCTTTAACATGGGACTTGTCCATGTGTAATGATCCATTGCTGGAGTAGCATCACTTTTGCGACATACTCCAGCAATGCGTCATTACTGTGCCTATAGATACATCAGACATACTGACGTATCTGTAAATCCTTGCGACCTGAAGTGCCGTACAGTTAATTCGGAGCATCCATGGGGTTGCAAGGAGGGCACACTGAAAAGTGTTGCATCACTGTTTTAATGTAGCGATGTAACACTTTTCATAAATGAGGCCCAAAATGGTCATGTGTCATAAAGCAAGATGGCAGCCAACGTTGGCCATTTTAAAATGCAGGACTACTATAGTCAATCTAAACGTAAATGAAGTTAATTTCTTCACAAATAACATTTACATGAATATTTGCTAATGTCCTGTCAAGGCAAAACATTTAATAATAAAAACTTGCCACCAAATTCCAGCCACTTTATTTTCACATTGCGCTGCTTGTCCTCCACCCTGACTTCTCCCGGCACAAGGCCTCTTATTTAACGGCACCAACTGAACTTCACATACATACTTCCCTCTGCACCATGTCAAGCCCTCGCTCACTAGACTTTTCTGTTCTCTGGGAGCACATTGAGAAAGCAAAAGTGTATCGGCATTTTTTTTCTTTTCCTAAATAAAGTACAGTAGCGGTCCGTGGAGGGAGTGACGGTGAGGCAGTGAGGCGGGGGAGGGGCAGGGTGGGGGAATGTAAACACCGGAATATGGATGAACGGAGGTAAGTACACATTTAAATAAATAAAATGAATTCCTTTGCGCGCGCTGCATCGCAAAATGCGATGCAGTGCGCGCAACGAAATTCGTTTTACTTATTAAAATGTGTACTTACCCCCGTCCATCCATATTCCGGTGTTTACATTCCCCCACCCTGCCCCTCCCCCGCCCCGCCTCACTGCCCCACCGTCACTCCCTCCACGGACCGCTACTGATAAAGTGACTGCTTTACTTCTTCAAACGCCCTAAATTACTTTTGATGAAGACTGGGGTGCTTATTTACAAGCCCTGTGCGTAGCCTTGTAGCATTCCTGGGGCACATAGGGCTTAGCCATATCCACAAGGCCACGTAAAGTCACCCTGCGTGGCTTTTCATGGCCTTCTAGATATGGAGTGAGGCAACACAGTGCAAGTTGCTGCGTTGCCTCAAGCTACAAGGGGGAGGTGTGCACTGGGTGTTACAATGGGTGTTCCCATGTAACATCCATGGCATTCCCAGAATTGCAAAGTTCTATAAACCTGGGAATGCGTCAAAAGCCTACACCTCCCCAGGTATGGCCTCCCGCAACGAGGAGAAATAACATAATTTCTTCTGGTTCTTTTCCTTTTTCTATGCAGGAAATCGTCTCCATTGATTGTTTTTGTGCCCTTTTGTGCACAAAAACAATCATCCCTACAAACATGTACACCCTTGCAGCATAGTGCAAGGGTGCCGCCATTGGCGCAAGGCAGCCATTTGAGCGCCAGTGTGGTAAAAGAGAACAGGAATGTGCCGTATCTCATAGCCTTCCTGCCCTTTTCTTTTGACTTAGGGCAGCGCAGCTGGAAGGCTTGCGGCGCTGCCCTACGCCGCAAGTTTGTAAATGAGGCCCTGGAGGTGTTTTTAATTCGCCCACTCCGATATGCGTTATAATGCCTCCTCTACCAAGCCCCTGCCTTGGAAAAAGAGATGCTGCGCTGGTGTAATGGAGTCGTAAATTTACTGTCGGGATCCAGCACCGCAGTCACCAGAAGTCGCACTGCACAAATTAATGGCCTTGAGGCAGTTTCCATGGGAACTTTCTCACTGTCTGTTTTCCGTGCGTCTTGTCGTTGGAGCTCACTTTAAAGACCTTTAAGCCGCTCTTGCTGCAACAACGCTGTCTCCTGCTTGGTGCATCACATTCCTGTGTTGTCTGTCGATTTTCTTGCTTGCTAAACCAGGGTTTTTGTTTGAGGTGTAAACAGAACCTGACCACTGGCACTTTGCATAACTTACCTCAAATGCATTCTGTGTTCTCAGTTACACAAGCAAACGTTTTTTGTCAAGAGTGGCGGGAAAAATGCAAGCTGTTCCTGCCCGCTGAGGCAAACCCGCTCAGCAGCTCTCACATTGTATGGGATCAGGCAGAGCACAGGGGACTATTTTACGTTGGGTCATGTTATGTTATTCTGTGCTATGTTATGTCATGAACATATATATAGATCCTTCTTTTCAGTCACTAGAAAGGCACTTTAGCTCTTTCTTAATATGGGTCGGTTATTATAGGGATCTGGGATTTCCGTTCACTGTGCATTGCTGTTGAGATGTTTGTGACTGTGTATGGTTTGGTGAGATTTGCCAAGTGTCGTATGTAGCAGTGGTATCTGTTAGTAAATGCGAAAGAAAAATAACATTGATCATGCTAAAGAGCTTTGTAGCCTGTTATGTTTATGGATGGCTGTACTAAAATACTGTTACTGTATTTTGTGTTATGTTTATCGCTGTGCTGAAGGACTGTTACTGAATTTCGTGTTATGTTTATGGCTGTACTGAAGGACTGTTACTGTATTTTGTGTTATGTTTGTGGGTGGCTGTGCTGAAGGACTGTTTTATGTTTATGGCTGTACTGAAGGACTGTAACTGGATTTTGTGTTATGTTTATGGCTGTACTAGAGGACTGTTACTTTTGTATTATGTTTATAGCTGTGCTGAAGGACTGTAACTGTATTTTGTGTTATATTTGTGGATGGCTGTGCTGAAGGACTGTTTTATGTTTGTGGCTGTACTGAAGGACTGTTACTGTATTTCGTATTATGTTTGTGGATGACTGTGCTGAGGACCGTTAGTGTATTTTGTGTTATGTTTGTGGATGGCTGTGCTGAAGGACTGTTACTGTATTTCGTGGTATGTTTGTGGGTGGCTGTGCTGAAGGACTGTTTTATATTTTTGACTGTACTGAAGGACTGTTACTGTATTTCGTATTATGTTTGTAGGTGACTGTGCTGAGGACCGTTAGTGTATTTTGTGGTATGTTTGTGGATGGCTGTTCTGAAGGACTGTTACTGTACTTAGTGTTATGTTTATGGCTGCACTGAAGTACTGTTACTGTATTTCATATTATGTTTGTGGATGACTGTGCTGAGGACCGTTAGTGTATTTTGTGTTATGTCTGTGGATGGCTGTGCTGCAGGACTGTTATTGTATTTTGTGTTATGTTTATGGCTGTGCTGAAGGACCGTTACGGTATTTTGTGTTATGTTTGTGGATGGCTGTGCTGAAGGACCGTTACGGTATTTTGTGTTATGTTTATGGATGGCTGTGCTGAAGGACTGTTACTGTAGTTTGTATTATGATTGTGGATGGCTGTGCTCAAGAACGGTTACTGCACCTTGTGTTATGCTTATGGCTGCACTGACAGACTGTTACTGCATTTCGTGTTATGTTTATGGATGGCTGTGCTGAAGGACTGTTTCTGTATTTTGTGTTATGTTTGTGGCTGTACTGGAGCACTGTTTCTGTATTTTGTGTTATGTTTATGGCTGTGCTGAAGGACCGTTACGGTATTTTGTGTTATGTTTGTGGATGGCTGTGCTGAAGGACCGTTACGGTATTTTGTGTTATGTTTATGGATGGCTGTGCTGAAGGACTGTTACTGTAGTTTGTATTATGATTGTGGATGGCTGTGCTCAAGAACGGTTACTGCACCTTGTGTTATGCTTATGGCTGCACTGACAGACTGTTACTGCATTTCGTGTTATGTTTATGGATGGCTGTGCTGAAGGACTGTTTCTGTATTTTGTGTTATGTTTGTGGCTGTACTGTAGCACTGTTACTGTATTTTGTGTTTTGTTTGTGGCTGTACTGGAGCACTGTTACTGTATTGTGTGTTATGTTTGTGGCTGTACTGAAGGACTGTTACTGTATTTCGTTCATCGGGTGAGCAGTTGCCCAAAGCCCAGCCATTACAGAATGTTTTCTAGACAGCATCGCTAGTCACACAAAAAGCTGCAGTGTCATGTTGTCTGAGACGGTGTGAAATACATAAGGTAACTTACCTGAATGGTTCTGAGATGTACCTTGACGCAGGTCAGGGGACAGGTCAGTAACGCAGGCCTTTCCAGTCCCTGCAGCGCAGGGGTCACCCACCCTCCAGGGGGCTTCCGATCACCTAAGGCTATGAGTGTCTGTGAGATATGGAAGTCTCAGGGCCCCTCACCATAATCTGCAGTGGGGGCTCCATGATTTTACATAATATCACTGGCGGGGAGTGGAGTTAGTGGGGGCAGCTAGATGCTTTAGCTGTCATAAAAGTTTAAAAAGAAGACCAATCATGTGCCTTTTGGAATAGGGCTCATATTAAGTAATAATCTTTAAGTAGCTGCTATTTTGAGCACTGTCTGAAATGCGGTGGCCTCTCTAGCATCATCGCCACCGCCTATCGAGCTGTATAGTTTGAGCTTCATTATCCCTACCGGGTACTGTTCACTGGATCAGTAAGCACTAGAAAACTTAAACCATAAAAAAACAGAAAAAAATAGAATTTGAAAAAGGCAGCATTTGGGTAAAATTGAAATTAAGCGAGTGAGTGTTGCTTTCTATGCAAGATTACTCTGACCGCTCCTGGCCTTCACACTTGTGCCATTAACTCAGCATCATAGTGCCTGATTATAAGCGGATGGATAATGTCGACCCTTGCACAACACATGGCATAGGAATCGAAGCTATAAAGTGTGCAAAATTTACCACACCTAGGGCCATATGTATGAACACATTTTCCCATAGACACAGAATGGGTAAAACCCTTTGATACATCTGGCCCCTAGTAATTATCAGGTGCAAGAAAGTCGCTACGGCCACAACATTTCCCAGCTACAGATAATCAGGCAAGCCGTGCTGATAAGTGCCATGAGAAGATGCAAATACAGAGAGATGTATATTTTGGTTAGATAAGAACAAACTTCAGCATGTTATGCCCATTTTTTAGAGCTAAACTATCAATCGGAGATAATTATCGTACCCAATAAAATCCAAACCCATATATTGGATTCATCTTGTTGGACATTGATAACCAGGGCATGCTGGCCTGGGCTGTCTTAATGCACATAGATATGCTATAGACCTGTTTGTATAATGGACAATAAAGCTAGATAGTGAAGGTGTTCCAAGTTGTAACAGTTGCAAAAGTGAAGCGCCCACTCTCTCAGCATCTGTTACATTGGCAGTGTATCCGTGTGCCAGCGTTCAGGTCAGTGATCCTGTCACATTATGCATGATTGTCTCTTCTACCCAATGTTGTCCAATGACCTTGAAGACTGTGGTGTAACTATGCCATGTTGCAGTGCTGTATTAATCATTTGGCGACCATGTTAATAAAAACCGTAAGATCTATTTATTCAAGACCCTTAAAGCAATGTTCTCTAAAAACCTTGGAAATTATGTTTTTAATGTTACTTCTTTCATTGTCTGCAAACGTCTCTCAGGTCATTTTGTGAATGCTAACCAGTCCTGAAACTTTTTGTATAACATCCATGGACAAGCCATTTTGTGATATGAGGCATACTTTTCCAGCAGAAATGCAGTAAGGTTCGTTTTTTAAAACTTATTTTATTGTTTTTTTTTTGGGCTCAAAGCAGCCCGGTGACTGCTTCAGAGTGCCTACACAGGGATGAGATTGAAAGAGGTAGCAGAAAAAAGGGGTATATTTACTAAAGTTTTTTTAAGAGCTCACATTGTACAACACACAACAAAACGTAGGAGCAATGTATCATACATTATAAAAACTCGCAAGTACAGAGAAAAATTGACCTGCCCAATATATGTTGCTGGGAAACCCTTGGTAGGTATACCTAGAAGTAAGAATTCCTATTACCCTGTGCCTTCCTTTAAATTGACAACACAGGCTTTTTTCATTTAACTCACCATTTTTCTTTTAATAACTGTATGTTTGTTTGTCCACTATTTGTTTCTTCCACACTCCACAGTGCTATAATGAGCTAAGGAATCTGTAAAAATAACATATGAAATAGATCTTTCATGGGATAAAACTCATATTACGTTTCATAATAACCAAGACAGACCACTGCTACACTAGACACTTGACAAATCTCTTCAAACCATACTGTAGTGTAGTTCCGATTTCCCTTATAGGCTCTGCGCATTGGAATAATATACACTATAGTTGCGGCATAGGACTGGGGCCAGTATGCCTCTATCGGGTACATTAAACTTAATTACTTTGTGTGCCAGCTAACTCAGAGGCCACTAGAAACTCCTTGAATAAACAAGAAGGGAGTAGTTTATGGCAACCGCATAAACAGGACAACTTTGTTTCCTTTTAGAATAGGAACATGTCTCAGAATCGTGGAAACAACAGATAACAGTTTCACTCAGTCAATCGTGCATGCTTAGTTTCTTCAGAGTTACACAGAAATAGATAGACGGGCGTTTCAATAAAAAGGATTTATTGAACAGTCTTGTTTCTCATGTAAGAGGTATGAGCTGTTACAATCGCAACACAGTATGCGAGATATAATACGTACAGCGTAAGCAGTAAGAAGAAATAATATTGCACTAGCATTGTCTTCTAGCTATGACATATATTCACATACACATACATAAATAACATAGGCTAAAAAGTGGATACTCGTCTGATGCTTCTAAATAGTTCTACCCCAGTGTACCTAACCTAAGTGTAGTACAAGGTAAGAAGTAGGTGCTGAATTCTATAGTATGGTAAGCTATAGTTTTGCATATGCCAAGAGTCGTTCTAGGTTCTAGTCAGCTCCATACATTAGAATGAGAGAGGTGGGAATCTCTTTCCGGGTCTCACACTCTAACACCCCGCGAAGGGAGTCAGAACACTGGAAGCTGGATTCTCTGCGAGCAGGGATGATAGCGTCTGGTCAGAGTGTCAGGCAGGGACTCGAATGCCTTCCGAAGTGGCTGTGGCGAGCAGTATCGAGCTGTGCAGCTGAGCAGTATTTTGCCATGGTAAGGGAAGGTATATTTATACCTGGAAAGTGCTTAGGAATGTTAGCATTGACGTAAAGTCGGGCAGAGGAAGACGTCATGAATGAACCCCTAAGGAATAGTAGTTCATGCATAATAGATGAGTTCTTGGAGAAATCAATAATCCTAGCTAGGGAAAGTCCCACAGGCTTAAGGGTCTGGTTTCTAAGAACTCTTTGTGACGTTGGGATGGACGGATGTGGGTGACCATGCCTGTATTTGGATAGCATGGCTAATGCCTAAATAAGGGCTGGGATTCTATGGCTAAACAAGGGCAATGCGAATTGTGCCTATATAAGGACATGATTTAGGAAAGCCTATATACGGACATCTAAATCGAAACACAACAATACACAGACAAAAAAATCGAAACAACCGTATTATAATTGATGAATACACATTCCAGCTCTGTACAAAAATGGCACACATATTGCTTTTTCACCACTTTGCCCCTTCAAATATAGCATTTTCCTTCCTTTGGAGAAGATGCTTTTTCACAGTTCACTCCATTTAATCTCCTTATGGTCCTGTTTCCCATTCCTTGGCTAATTCCATATGGATACACACCTATATTTTAACATTGTGGAGTGCTATGGCTCATTGACCCGGTCCCTTTTTCCAGATGAACCCCAAGGCTATTTATCTTTAAGGGTCCGAAACCTACATCAACTTCTAGAATTGCCTCCCCCGACTGTTGTTCTTGAACAATTAGCCCTTTTGACATTGATCAAATGGTATAGAAATGAGGATTTCTGTTACCCAAAGCTCAAAGCCAAATATTTTGTAAATAATTGATCCCTGCTATTGCTATTGTTATTTCACATTCTTTGATTGACTGCACTATTCATGAGCACTGCGCCGTCCCTTCTGTTCAACAAAGCATCATATGGTTTATTAGTTATCATGCATTGAATATCACATTGTCATATGGTTGCTACGAATCAAGTAGGACTGTGTGTCCGGACAAAATAACTGTCAGAATGTGGGGACTGAGTCCACACATCATGAAAGTATATTGGCCTAATTCCTAGCTAGCTCACAGTGCGCCAACCATCTGGACCCCTAACCTTACAGGATACCAAGAAAGATACAAATTGGCTTTTCAAGCAATTTTTAGTAGGATGAAGTTTATGTAACAAAAGCATTGTTCATAATCGCACTGTTTCAGAGGTGCAGCGCTGATGTGCTTGTTTGCCTTTACGACTCAGAGCTGTCTCCAACCAGATAGCCAAATACAAGGGCTTTGTGTACAGTGTTCCTTAGCCTTGGACAGAATATATGAACTACACGATAAATGCTTACTAAGAAATATGCCTCAAGCAAACAATTGCTATCTTATAAATGGAAGGCATGTAAAAGTCGCCGTTAAGGAAAGATGTCAAGTTTAAATCCCATCCCAAAGTATGACAGGAAAAAAGATCACATGCATCCAATGTAAGGGCAGGGTGAGTGAAGAGATCTCTCGTCCAATGAGACCTTCAACAGAAACAAAGAGGAAACTAAGTTGGAAAATGGGACTGATAAACTGCATATCCATCCCAGCACATAAAATAGAGATCAGTCCTCTCATTGAGGAGGAACATCTAGACGTTTTATTTGTGAACGAGACATGGCTTCAAGAATAGTCCACCCCAGACTTAACACTGGCCCTTCCCAAAGGATTCAATATCAGAAGACAGGACAGAGAGGGAAAAGGAGGGGGCGGGGGTAGCTATTATATACAAAGATATCTATAAATGCAATGTCTCACCTGAGCCCCTGCTCAACTGCGACACTACGCCGTTTAGCCTGGGGCTATTCCCCACCCATACCTTTTTGGGAATGCCTATTTATCGACCACCTGGACACTGTAATACTTTCTTGGAGCTTTTCCCAGATCTCATATCAGAGAGCATCACTACAAACAGGACAATGACCATACTAGGTGGTTTCAATATCCATCTAGATAAACAAAATTACCCCACCACCTACAGCTTTATCCAAGATATGGATGCCATGCAGCTCAGCCAATTGGTGCAAACAGCAACACATGAAAAAGGGCATATTTTAAATGCTATATTTAACAACGAGTCTAAACTAAAAATAGCTAACCCTATAGCAGTGCCTTGGTCGGACAACTTTTATATCCCTCTGTCACTGACCATTACGCAGGTACAAAATACAGGAAGCAATGTACTTCATTTAGGCAGAAAATGGCCTAGAACCATTCCAGACAAAGTGACTATGTCACTAGAAAGAAATACCCTGAAAATGGTTGGAGGAAGAGAAAGCATACTGGCTCTGGGATAAATGGCTCACTGACACGACAGAATATTGCTGTAAGAAAGGGAGGACAGGGACTAATTAGTCACAAAGGAAAACAACCTGGTATAATAGCCATCTGGCATCCCTGAAAAGAGCATGGAAAAAAACTGAAAGGAACTGGTGGAAAACATATGACACTACCATTAAGGAACAATACAAGAAAGAGATCAGACACTATCACAATGAAATTAAAATAGCACAAGCAAGATATTTCCAGGAAAAAATTAACTCCTTGTGTGCTCATGACGGTTCCCGGCCATCTTGAGTCACGGTGGGCGTGTGCTCATAATGGCCGGGAGCCGTCCGAACGTTGCCGCTCCACCCACGCGGTATTAATTCCCCGCCTGTGTGAGAGAATTAATCAGTGGGTGGAGTTCGGACAGCCACCGGCTGTCATGAGCACACGCCCACCGTGATTTATGATGGCCGGGGGCCGTCCTGAGTATGGGAGCGCCACGCCCAACCCCGCCCCCTCTCGCACCGCGGCAGAATTTGCCCCACGGCGAAGGGGTTAACTCGGCCACACACTCATCCATAGAACTGTTCAAGGTGGTTAAATCCCTCACGTCAACAGAGCCTGACCCCCCCCCCCCCCACAACCCTCTTCTAAGGAGAGATGCAACAAACTTGCAGTCTTTTTTAAAACTAAAGTTGAAAATATATATAACTCCATGCAAGGGAGCAGCGATAACCCAGACCCTCGTAGTACCAAGGCCTCCACAGGGCACACGGAAAGACCCACCCTAAAGGAATTTCCAGTGATTAACAAAGATACCAAGAATAAGGTTTTACAAGGCATCAAATCAGGTTCTCCTAAAGATTCGATCCCCCCACACATTTTGATTCAAGGGGGAGATACCATAATGACCACCGCCACAGATTTAATCACACTATCCCTCATGCAAGGGAAAGTGCCGAAGGCCTGGAAACATGCCATTGTCCGGCAATTGCTGAAAAAACAACAGCTCAATCCAACAGATCTAGGAAACTACCGTCCCATTTCACTCCTACCCATCCTAGGAAAGACAGTTGAAAAACACATCAACAATACACTATCACACTTCATGGAGGATAACAAGGTGCTTCACCAGACTCAAATAGGTTTTAGACCATCCCATAGCACCGAATCTGCCCTACTATTGTTCACAGAGGAACTTAAGGAACTCCTCGATCAAGGGGGCACCGCTGCCCTCCTGCTGCTAGACCTACTCACAGCCTTTGATACGGTGGACCACAAAACAATCATCTTTAGGCTAGAGAAAGCAGGTATACAAGACAGCGCTCTTCAATGGCTAGGGTCATTCCTGAGGGATAGATCCTTTCAGACCACAGAAGGTGGATACTACTCAGACGTCCTAGAAGCAACATGTGGAGTGCCAAAGGGCTCTGTACTTAGCCCTACCCTATTTAATTTATACATGCAACCCCTGGCCGAGATTGTTCAGGAATGTGGTTTGTCAATCGTATCTTATGCGGATGACACCCAACTGGTAGTTTCAGTAGCAGAGGGCCCCAATTCGAAACACAACCAAGTGACTCCCTGCATGGAAAAGGTAGCGAGCTGGATGACAAACTGTAGACTAAAACTACATGAAGACAAAACTGAACTTATGTTACTAGGAAATAATCTTTCATCACGAGTCACCATTGAGTGGCCAAAAGGACTTGGCTGCCCGCCGGTTCACACAAACTCCATAAAGAACTTAGGAATGTGGCTAGACCATAACCTGATGATGGAAACACAAGCCAGAAAACTGACCACCACATGTTTTGGAATCCTGCGAATGCTCCGTAAAATTCTAGGCCACATTCGAGGGGAGACCGGAAAAACCGTGTGACGAGGGGGAATTGAGGAAGGACCCCGGGGGCACCAGGACACCGCTGCCGGTACTGACTCTACTCACATCTGAGAGGAGGGCCTTGAGGGACCCAAAAGCACCAGACACAGGAGAGGAGCAGAGCGAGAGCGAGGAGCAGAGCGAGAGCGAGGAGCAGAGCGAGGAGCGGAGCGATAGCGAGAGCGAGGAGCAGCGCGAGGGCGAGGAGAGGGGCGAAGGAGAAACAACGGCAGAAACCAGAGGCTACGCCAGGACGTCCCCCAAGGAAGGACCTGAGGACGAGGCAGCCGGGGCCCGTGAGCCGGGTCCCGGCTTCAGGCAAGTGCTAGAGGAAACCGGGAGGTCCCTCGTGGGTTGGTGGCACGTACAGTTAGCCTACTCAGGCTTATAGACAACCGCCGATAGGGACAGTGGGTGGGCAGCCTGTAAACCTTCTCCAACGGGACAGACCTGACAATAAGGCCCCGGGGATGACGGAATCGAAAAGCCCACACCCTAGAGGGAATAAGGGGTTGGCTACACCCCCCCCCCCCGAAACGCAGTCACCAAAAAGGGGAGGGGAGCCAATAGGAGGGAAACGATAGATACTAATTGCCCGGTGTTTCTTTTTTGTTTTCCGAGGGGACGCCTGGCAGGACCACGCCCGAGGAACCCACCGAGGACACGGGGGGGGGAGGCGACAGAAGCCGGGAGAACTCCAGGGACCCCTCCATACAGAGACAACACCCTTCTTGATCCCCTTTTCCTCTACCCCTGGACAGGTGTCCGTGGCAAAAAAATTAAACTGAGAATCAAACAGAAGCAGCAGTCTCCTCTGGTCTGTGGGGCGGGGCGGACAGTGGTGTCAGAAGTGGGATTCAGGACCGAACCACCACGCCCACGCACGACCAAAGTCATACCCATTAAGCACGGAAAACCGCACACTTACCACCATGACGCAGCCCATAGGTCTAAACGAAATGCTGGCCCAACTGGCTGAGGGACAACGCCATTTGCAACTAGTCGTCGAAGCCCAGTCCACGGAAGCTAAAAAGGACAGGGAGGGAGGTGTTACAAGAGGCCCTGCAAGCCCAAGCCGGTCTCTTGGTACAAAATCAGTCCGTCCACGATACCGCTATCCAAAAACTAACAGACACTATCACCAGCGCCAAGGTGCATCCGAACGTCCCCAGCTCAGTACTACAAAAGTACAGAGCCGGCGAAGACCCGGACTTCTTTTTCACTAACTTCGAGCGGGTGGCGAGTACGGCCCAATGGCCTATGGAACGCTGGGGCCAGTACATCGCTCCTCTCCTGTACGGCGAACTACAAACAGCCTATCAAGCCGCCAACCCCTCTGGTATCACGCCCTATGATGCCATCAAAAAAACCATCCTAGAACGCCTCGGATGTGACCAAGAACAGTATCGTAGCCGATTCCCAAAGGAGAAGTGGCAACCCCAAGATAATCCCAGGGCGTTCTTTTATCGAATACAAGATCTAGGTACTCGATGGCTGCAGCCCCATACAAGTAGTAAGGAAGAATTAATGGATAAGATCCTTTTGGAACAGTACATAGACGGCTTCCCTACAATGACCCGGGCTTGGGTAAAACAAAATCCGAACCTCACTGTACCCCATGCTATAGAACTAGCCTGCGCCCACCAACGGTCACCGGAGGCTCGACCCTTCACACCCAGAATCCCTACCTCCATCATACACCGGTGGAGGGTGACCGTCCCTAGCCATGTTCCCTCAACCCCACGCTCTCTTATTGATCCCCGACTCATACATCGACCAGAAGGGAAAGAGGGTAGTCAGGGACCCCAATGCTTTCATTGCGCAGAATGGGGCCATATTTCCCGCAACTGTCCACAGAAACCCACCTCCATAGAACCCATGGAGGTCGGATACGCCAAAGGCAGGGTGCTATGGGCAGGAGAGGGTGATGAAGCCTAACATCTGACCCTTAAGGTGAACCATACCGATACCCGGGTCCTGATTGACTCTGGGTGTCGTCATTCGGTGATCACACAAGAACGGGTACAGGCCCATCAGTGGCAAGAGGGGGAAGGAGTCATTATTACATGTGTGCACGGGGACCAGAAACGCTACCCTGTGGCGACGGTGACCTTAGGGTTTGGAGAACAGAGCGCCGTAATCCGAGTAGGGGTCATTCCACACCTAGTCGAGGACATGATCGTCGGTACTGATTATAAGGGGTTCTCTGCTCTCTTATCCAGGGCGATAGAGGAGAGAGAGACCCAACGATGGCTTACGGAAGCTCCATTGTCAACCGTGGACATAGAACCAGGTGTGTGCAAAACAAAGAAATCGCGTCGGGAAAAGAGAGAGCAAAATAGGATCACTGTATTAACCGGCCGAGCTAACATCCCTTCTACCCCTTCAGGCGCAGATGAAGAACCAGGACCTATTGGCAGCTTTAGGGCCGAGCAGAGAGAGGATCCAGCATTGGGACATGCCTGGGCACGGGCCATAGACGACAAAGACGATTAGGTAGGCCCCTGTTTTGTAATATCAAAGGGGTTGCTATATAGGAAGTTAACGAAACCCGATGAAACCCTTCGACAGCTCCTAGTCCCCCTACCGTTTCGCACTCAGGTTCTCTACTTAGCCCACAACCAGGCGGGAGGGGGTCACTATGGTAGGGAAAAAACTGAGGAATACCTCTTGCGACAATTCTATTGGCCAGGGGTCTTCTCCGACATAAGGAGATACTGTGCAGCCTGCAGAAGATGTCAAGTGTCCAACCCTCCCCATATAACCAAAGCGCCTTTATGTCCTCTTGCGGTTATTGAAGTCCCCTTTTCCCGGGTGGGAATGGATTTGGTCGGCCCCCTGATCACCTCGACCCGGGGATATCAGTACATATTAGTGCTGGTCGATTATGCGAATCGATACCCGGAGGCCATTCCTCTTACCAGCATGTCCACGAACAGCGTCGCCCAGGCCATGTTAACCTTCTTTAGCAGGGTGGGGTTCCCCAAAGAGCTTCTCATCGACCAGGGGACCCCGTTTATGTCGAGGTTGATGGCCCAGATCTGCTCCCTGCTAGGGGTATGCCAAATACGCACCTCGGTCTACCACCCTCAAACAGACGGCCTGGTGGAAAGGTACAACCAGACCATAAAGAACATCCTTAAAAAAACAGTGTCAGAGACTGGACGAGACTGGGACCGACAACTGGCCCTGACGTTGTTTGCCATCTGAACACATCCCCAGTCCTCTACGGGGTTCAGCCCCTTTGAATTGTTTTTTGGGAGGAAACCCCGGACATTAGTGGACATGGTACTAGAAAGGTGGGAAGAAGAGGAGGACGAAAGCAGGGCTCTACTTGACTATGCGACACAACTCAAAGACAGGCTATCTAATCTCTGGGACAGAGTGAGGTGTAATTTAGACGCAGCACAACAGAAACAGAAAAGACAATATGACAGACAAGCGGTTCTTCGACACTTCACGGTAGGCGACAAGGTTTTACTCCTCCTCCCCTCTTCTGACAACAAACTACTAGCCCGCTGGCAGGGCCCTTATGTTGTGCTTGCACAGGTCACTTCAGTCACTTACCGCATAGCTGTACCCCACTCAAGTATAAAGCGGACAAATATACCACGTCGACTTGTTGAAAAAGTGGACTGCTGCCCCCGAAGACAGGACTCAAACCCCTACGAATCTGTTTATTACCGACAGCAAACCACTAGAGATACCCTTTCCCCAGGTGAACGACACCAAGGACATCAAAAATATCCCCAAAGGGTCCTGCTTGACACCAGACCAGAAAACCGACCTCCAGTCCCACCTCGAGTCCTATTCAAATGTCTTCTCAGCCAAACCCGGGAGCACTCCCCTTGTGCAGCACGACATCCTTACAAACGGGGCAAGCCCGATCCGACAAAGACCCTATAGGATCCCCGAGGCTAGGCGACAAATAGTGGAAAAGGAGGTAGCGGATATGTTGGAGAATGGGATCATCGAACCTTCCCACAGTCCTTGGTGTTCCCCTATTGTACTGGTCCCAAAACCCAAAGGCACCGTACGTTTCTGTGTGGACTTTAGGCGCCTCAACAGCATCTCCCGCTTTGACTCATACCCCATGCCCCGTGTAGACGAACTTATTGAGAAGTTAGGGACGGCCCGCTACATCAGTACACTGGATTTAACCAAGGGATACTGGCAAATAGCACTCACCCCTCAGGCCCAAGAGAAAACGGCATTTGCCACTCCCTCAGGCTTATACCACTTCCGGGTCCTCCCCTTCAGCCTCCATGGAGCCCCTGCCACCTTCCAGCGCCTTATGGACATAATACTTAGACCTCATCAAGACTACGCTGCCGCATATTTAGACGACATAGTGATTTACAGCACCAACTGGGGGACCACCTTACACATCTACAGGCCATCTTCTCCAGTCTCCGGGAGGCAGGTCTGACTGCCAATCCCGACAAATGTATGATCGCTACTGACAACGTTCGTTATCTGGGCCACCACATACAAAACGGACAGATCCGACCCCAGATAGATAAGGTCAAGGCCATCTCCACACTAGAAAAACCAACCACAAAAAGGGGCATTAGAGCGTTCCTGGGCTTAGTGGGCTACTACAGGAGATTCATTCCCCACTTTGCTGAAGAAGCGGCCCCCCCTTACGGACATGCTAAGAAAAACAGGCCCTAACACCTTTACCACATGGAACCCAAAGCAAACCTACAGTTTTGAATGCCTCAAAACGAGACTTTGTAACAATCCGGTACTTACGTGTCCTGACTTTACACGCCCCTTCACATTGCAGACAGACGCGTCTGACCGAGGTCTTGGGGCGGTCCTATCACAAACAACCCCATCAGGTGAGCTCCACCCAGTGGTATTCCTCAGCCGCAAACTAGTACCCAGGGAGCTCAAGTATTCCACCATAGAAAAGGAATGCTTGGCTATCCGCTGGGCAGTCCAAGCCTTACAATACTATCTCTTGGGTCGACCATTTACCTTGCTGACAGACCATGCCCCCCTTGTCTGGTTGGCGAGACATAACGATACCAACCCTCGCATCCTCCGATGGTTCTTAGCCTTACAGCCTTTCTCTTTCCAGGTCTCACATCGGCCCGGTGCATTGCAGGCAAACAGCGACTTCCTCTCTCGCAGCCCGATGGCTACATGGCCCGAACGGCCATGCCTGGAAGGAAGGCATTGTGACGAGGGGGAATTGAGGAAGGTCCCCGGGGGCACCAGGACACCGCTGCCGGTACTGACTCTACTCACACCTGAGAGGAGGGGCTTGAGGGACCCAAAAGCACCGGAAGCGGACACAGGAGAGGAGCAGAGCGAGAGCGAGGAGCAGAGCGAGGAGCAGAGTGAGGAGCAGAGCGAGGAGCGGAGTGGAGCGAGAGCGAGGAGCGGAGCGAGAGCGAGGAGCAGCGCGAGGGCGAGTAGAAAAGCGAGGAGAGGGGCGAAGGAGAAACAACGGCAGAAACCAGAGGCTATGCCAGGACGTACCCCAAGGAAGGACCTGAGGACGAGGCAGCCGGGGCCCGTGAGCCGGGTCCCGGCTTCAGGCAAGTGCTACAGGAAACCGGGAGGTCCCTCGTGGGTTGGTGGCACATACAGTTAGGCTACTCAGGCTTATAGACAACCGCCGATAGGGACAGTGGGTGGGCAGCCTGTAAACCTTCTCCAACGGGACAGACCTGACAATAAGGCCCCGGGGATGACGGAATCGAAAAGCCCACACCCTAGAGGGAATAAGGGGTTGGCTACACCCCCCCCCCCCCCGAAACGCAGTCACCAAAAAGGGGAGGGGAGCCAATAGGAGGGAAACGATAGATACTAATTGCCCGGTGTTTCTTTTTTGTTTTCCGAGGGGACGCCTGGCAGGACCACGCCCGAGGAACCCACCGAGGACGCGGTGGGGAGGCGACAGAAGCCGGAAGAACTCTAGGGACCACTCCATACAGAGACAACACCCTTCTTGATCCCCTTTTCGTCTACCCCTGGACAGGTGTCCGTGGCAAAAAAATAAAACTGAGAATCAAACAGAAGCAGCAGTCTCCTCTGGTCTGTGGGGCGGGGCGTGACAAACAGTCCCTGGTGATTTTGTGCCTGGACTACGGAAACTCTCTCTTCTTGGGGTCACCTAAATACGTGTTGAACAGGCTACAGGTGCTACAGAATGCAGCCGCCAGGGTACTTAGAAGCATAACCAGTTATGAGTCAGCTAAAGAGGCCCTGAGACCGCTTCACTGGCTGCCAGTACAGGCACACAGGGCCTTTAATGGCAAAGGGCTCTATCCCCTCAGGGCACTCATCACATCATATACACCGAAAAGAACCCTAATATTCGCCTCAGATCGCCTAGCCAAAGCCACCAGGCTAATACGAGCCAGATGGGGAGGAAGATCATTCTTGCACTTGGTACCTAAACTCTGGAACTCCATGACAAAGGAATTAAAGCTTCCTACAGATGAGCCTCGCTTTAGAAAAAAACGGAAGACATGGCTGTTTCCTGAATGAGTTTATGCTAACTATGACCTCCTGCTCCACAGCGCTGGGAAGTCTTCGGGCAGCTATGCGCTATATAAAACCCGTAAACATAAACATAAACTAAAATGGAGACTTGGGTGCAGGTCCTGTTGAACCTAACAACATCTTGATTCTCTACAATCGTTGGATAAATATTAGTGTATGTTTACCCGTTGTTGCTGGTTTTCTTGTCTGTTCTCTTGGCACAAAACACCATTTTGTGTATGCATTAATTGCCCCATATTATATCATTTTTTTCAAGTGGAAATTCAAAATAACCCCTATTGTTTATATTGTAACCTCATATGACAGCAGAACTGCTGAGTGGCTTTGGCCGGAGGGTAGAAATCATTTTCATTTTCCCTCTTAATCATACCAAACATGTTTGCTTGTATGACTGAGAATACTCCATAGATTTGAGGTCAGCTGAAGCCAGAGAGCCAGAAGACAGAGAAATTGTGCGGTATCACTAACTGTGATCTGTGCAGGTTTTTAAATGTCCTTGGCTTTTTCCGAGTTTTTGAGGGAACTTTACTCATTTTTGAAGAGAATAAAGAAACTGTCAGGCATGTGCAACAAATTGAAATAATTGACTGAAATATGAAATCCTCACTCCAGAAGACTTTGTGCCCCAGGAGAATCATCCAGCGCATATAACTTTGGCATTCTATCCCAACGACAAAGGAAAATCTGCTGGATGAGTCTCCACTGATGGAGAAACCCCTATCGGAGGACCCAATATTTTTCATACAGATCAAAGGATTGGTCATTACCACTCACCCTTCAATCAGGATGTTAGTGGTTTACCTTGTCCAACAGTCAAAGGCTTACTCAGGGAGGTGGGCTGAGTAAGGATCAGACGGCACAGCTTGGACCTCTAAGAGAAGACTGTTAAAAAGGTGCCCTGGATATTCAATTTTCAGGAAACCACTAGGTCAGCCACATTATGCCCCAAGTAAACAGACTTAATCACCTTTATTGAGGCCCAGTAACTCCCTTTTTTCTGTGGTTTTTTAATCAGTTCTGACAAGGTGAGAATAATTTGCCACGTCATGTGTACTTTTGCATTTTATGAATCGGGTGGGTATATTCATTGTTTCCGTGTGCACCCTGAAAATTGAAGCCAGACTATTGAAGGAGGTAAATATAGAATCCCAAAAATGTGAAAAGTAAGTACAAATTTGAAAAGGTAAGTAAGTATAGGTTTTCTAAGCCTAACTTCACATTTATGTACAGTGATGATGGAGATATATATATATTTCTAATGGTGCGTTTTCTGCAAAATCCACACATTACTATTGTCTATTGTGCTGGCCGAAACATACGCATCTCACTTCTACACATCGCTGCTGCCACCAAGGGCGAGGATATCGCATCTCTGGCTGCCCGATTTGGCGACGACATATCACCTTTAGCGGAAAGGGTTTGCCGACAATGGATCTACGACTGCGCAGATCAGAACCAATGCATTGACTACATTTGAAGAGATGAGTGCCAGCGCATCTTCTCCTCTGCTCCCTGCATCGGGTCTTCGATGTCGACGAATCCTCCATTCAAGATACTTTTTCTGCAGGACAAGCTTGGTCCCTGTATCTGACCTATGCTCCATCGCGGTTGGCCTGAAATTTCAGATTTTACCTGGTCAAACACGACCAGATATTCCCGGTTGGCGCTTTATGTTTCTAAGCACTGTATTTCAAGATATTCTTTAAAAATGCATACCTCTGGTTCCACTTATTGGATTTTTGTAGTTTTGGTCTTGTTTTGTTCATTAAATTGATCTCTATTTTTCTAACCTGGTGTGCGGATTATTTTTCTCTGGTGTCTTTACAGTTTTACTGTTTTTAGTGTAAAACAAATACTTTACTCATTGCCTCTTAAGTTAAACCTGACTGCTTTGTGGCAAGCTACCAGAGGGTGAGCAGAGGTTAATTTAGAGTGTGTATCTGACTTAACATGACTAGGATTTTGTTTCCTGTTTGGACAGTCTGCATACCTATGCCAACCAGAAACCCAGTTTCTAACACTGTACTTATGTGAGATATGTATTTCTGCATGTTTAATTACATAAATAACAATCATTTATAGAGCACACAACAACATAAGCCTATGTATGTAAGTATTTATGGATGTAGGTATATGGTATTTTTATATCACAACCCACAAACGTAGTCAAAAGGCAGCAGAGTGCTCTACATGATCAAAGACATTGCAAGGATTTTATCTTATATATTATAAGGTAAATGCAGCTGCTTGCAGCACATGCATAATTTATTGAGCTATTTTACCATGAGTGAAACTTATGAGCATGAGATTTCACAGGGACCTTCACAACAAATGCATTAACCTACTGAGTTGTCTTTATAGGGTATTACCTATGACCCCCATGGTACATGAATTGCTAGCTATTTTATGATGTTTCAAACATGTTACCACTAGATTTCGGCAACAAGTGCATTAATCAACTGATCCCTCTCAAAAAGTGGTTTGCTTGTGACAAATAAAGTAAACTAGAAGCACTTTCAATTGATTTAGATGCAGAGTTTGTGAAGAATATGGATCTGGCTAATTGTTCCTGTCTCTGCATCTTGTGATTCCACCCCTTTTTAGGTCTTGCTGAGTCAGCGCGCATGCGCTGCTCGGAGAGACATTAGTAGGTGAGGTTTCATAGTGCTGCTGGCTAGCGACAAGCTTGCGTTCACGTGAGCGTGCTCGCGCGAACCGCCAGCCTTCAGCACCATCTGTCTTTCCTCTTGCTTGCTCCCTGCCTCCGCCCCTCCCCCCGCTGCTGCGTGCGCATCCCTAGCGTGTTTTAGCGCATCATCGCGATCACTTTCGCTTTCAGAGTGATCGCGACCGCGATGACTTTTGCTTTTACGGCTACACGCCGTTACTTTTACTGCCGCGCGGCCAATGCTTGTTGAAGATGTCATTATTAGGTTTCAGTCATTTAGTCTGAGAAAACACAGCATTTTAACATTTCACCTTTAGCACCACAAGGGGCCACCATTTTGTTAAATGAAAGCCCTATTACAAACCCGCACATATTTTTAGAACAAACAACAACGTTCTACCAAATGCGACATAAGTTACTGCATTTGTACGTGATATATTGACGTGATTCCCAGTGGTTCGGTAATCACGCGTGCGTGTGGTATAAAATGTATCACATAACTCTTGCGTAACTGCCTGGACGCACGCGTTAAGCCCTTTTATTCGCCATCATTCAGTAGCTCACTTATAATTGGGACGCCTCGTTTTGTTGTTGAATATATCTATTCAATGAGGATGAAGTTAAAAAAAAACACACAAGACCGACTCTGCTGCCTCACGAGGTGAACTCAGCACTTTATCTTTTGTGAAGTTGCCATAGGGATTACTCTATCATTTTTCTGCATCAGGTGCCATAGTAACACGGAGACACAAGCAACCCACCTGGTACAGTCATCATTAACCTAAAGCATGCTGAGAAACAAGCTTTTTTCCCGACGGATTTTGACTATTTGCTTAGGAAATGTTATTTACTAAAACTCGAATAATGCAAGAAAAATGAATACAGGGAGTTAATGAAAATCTTGGACATTTGAACGTGTCACTTCTTCGGCACAGTACTTTACAAATTCAGGCCCTAGTTTGCTAAGATGTTGCGTTAGGATTGTGTCAAAAAAGTAAAGCTCAAATCATGGTGTTTTTCACATTGGTGTGAGAGTATGTTAATAGGTTGATTTTGTAACACACACATGCAGTAAGGGGGCCACTTCAGAAGTTTATAGACCTCAGACAGTTGCCTCTTTCTTCATAGGTCCTCGCTGATCTCCACATGACTAGTTACACATATAAACAAGCATTTGCAATACAATAGGTCTCGCAGTTACAAGAGTTTCAGCTATTGGCATTGTAGATAACAATGCCTTTTATTTATGTTTTTAAAACAAAAACAAGAATAAAAGGCATTATTATTTGCAATGTCAATAGCTCAAACTCGCGTAAATGCGAGACCTATTGCATTGCAAATGCTTGTTTCATCCTCTCACAATTTGGGTTTTCCAAGACTATTTTTTCCCCTTAACAGCACAGAGCTAGTTGAAGTGCCCAAAGCAATAGAAAGGTAATTGTAATTGCAAAATACACTGATGATGCTCAGATCTATCTTAAGGTTTCCATACCTACACTTCTCAGTCCTTGTTGAAACCGTACAAAAAGTTCAAAATTGGATGACTTTACATAATTTGAAGCCAGTGGCGTAACGATAATTGAGGGGGCCCCCCTGCAAGGTATGTGGAGGGGCCCCCTCCGGACTCTATCAGGAGCTCCTCGGTCGAAGTGCAGTGCTGAGGGGGCCCCCTGGAGCTTGGGCCCCCCCCCCCGCACTGCGGGGGCCTGTGTTATGCCCCTGTTTGAAGCTCAATCCTCTGAAGACTGAGGGGGGTATATACAAGGAAGTGGCGGAGCGCAGCGTTAGCCTCCTTGGCTTAACGCCGCGCTCCGCCTCTTCTGAAACACAAGGCTGCACCGTATTTACAAGAATGGGGTGCAGCCTTGTGTTTCCCCCTGCGATGGCGCTAAGTTTAGCAACTTAGCGCCAATGCAGGAACCCTTGCACCATAGTGCATGGGTGTCTGCGTGCAGGGGAGAATTGTTTATGAGTAGGAAGGTGTCCCTTCCTGCACATAAATAATCCTAAAATGCCATTCTGTCTCTTTTGTGTGTGCTGCTTCATGCAGCACAAAGTGACAAAATGGAATTTTTTAAAGGTTTGTTCATGTACAGGAAGGGACACCTTCCTGTACATAAACAAACCATGGCATTTTGCTTTTTCCATGTGTGCTGCACAAGGCAGCACACATAGAAAAAGTAAAAATGAGGAGAAATAATGCACTTCTCCTTGTTTCGCCAACTTTAGACCAGGATCTACCTGGTCTTAATTTTGGCGCTGCCTCCTATGTATGCCACCTGTGTACATAGGGGGCATCGTCAAATGAATGGATGTTGCGGTGGAACGCCCACCGTAACACCCACTGCTCACTCCTTTCACGCTAACCGTAGCATGAAAGGGGGCCTTATGTACAAGGCAGCGTTAAGCCACGTTAAGTGGCTTAACGCTGCTTTATACATAAGGCGCAGCCCTATCGCTACCACAACATTGGTAAAAGTGACATTGTGGTGGAGATAGGGCTTGTACATATGCTCCTGATTTTCTTATTATCGCCTCGTCACATTCATCCCTCCCACAGTGGCAGCTGGTGACAGTTGAAATGGTGAGCACAAAAGTTGGGTATGACTTTTATGTAACGTGCAAAGCAAGCAGCGTTAATTAATAAATGTGGGGTTCGGGGGGCCCTCCTCTCGAGAATTTAAAAAAAGATTTTCAAAGGGTGCATTTTAAAGAAAATGAACTTACTGAGAAAGCAAGGTTTATAAAGCAGTGGTGAAATGTAGCCTTGAAATATTAACACATTAAAAACTGCCCCACGTCTTACTGCATTAATATGTTCAACAGTTACTGTAGTGTGCAAATTATACAGCTCGACAACTTCAGGCCTTTTAAAGTGTGTGCTTGCCCAGTGTCTTGCACTCCATGTGGCATCACATCAACTTTGGAAGAAAATTCTCTAACCGGGCTTTAATGAGCCTCCACAGTCGCTGGCTGTAATCAAGCATACAGAAATATGTGCTGACAGGTTTTTAAATGAGATGAAAAAAGTGGGGGCTCTCTAAAAGGGAACATGTAAAATATATTTCCATAATCCCCATAGTGTGCCACCCGACCGGTATTTCAGTTTCCCTCTGAAATGTTATTGCATCCAGATATATAACACAACAACTGGCATACGCCTAAAACCTGCCAGTACTATTTGCTTAGTAAATGGTTGTTAGCTGTTTAAGATAATTGAGTAACAACAATGATTTGTTGTAAATAATTAATATTATAAATGTTTTGATTCTGAAATTGTGATATTGTGAGTTAAATATTATTGAGGCCTGTGGAAGGAGGATTGGCCTTCAGTTATGTGTTTAATGTTGGATATGCACGCCCTTTTTCTCTGTAAATCTCGTCCATCTGCACATCTTTAACCTCATCTCTTTCCTCTTTAGCGCCCTCTTTTGTCTTTTCACTCTCCCCCAAATGCACTACCCCACTTCTCCCTCAATTCACCGCCCCCAAACGTACGCCTGCACTCACTCTCATGTAAGCATTTTCTTTTCTGTTACTGTTGCTTTGTAAACATTTTGACATCTGTGTACCCCCTTCCCACGCTCATTTTCACAGTATTTCAGTTGCAACATGTATACTTGATCATTGCTCTTTGTGCTCTGCAGAGAGGCCAACCCTGTGACAGGCACTTTGCTTTACCTTCAGCCTCAGCAGCAGAGCTCTCAATCACAGCCCCTCATAAACCCCAGGCACAAATCTGTATTACGCAGTACACTAGAGTAATAAGATGCACCAAAAAAATACAGAAACACAACATGATGAAATAGCTAACAGTTGTGGGGAATGGAAGATTAAGTAAACAAGTGAAATTAAAAGACGAACAAAATTGCTGACACTGCATTGCCTTTAGGTTTTTAACATTCAATGTTTGTAAATCAAGCTGTTTTTGGCATCAATGTTAAGGCCATGAAGATACAGACAGTTGTAATGTTATATGACAGAGCCAGAACCCCCAACCACAAACATCAAGCATGGTGCAGCTTGCAACTGAATCCAGAGTTGGGATAAAACATTCTAGAACCATTGTTGTGCCAATGAGTCTAGATCAAAAAAGGAACTTGGTAAGCAGCAAGTATGCATGCTGTATTCTAGGCATACATAGCCATAGCATTGAATGTTTTTTGGCATTTTTCTGGTATTTCACAAATTATGACACTATAAGCACATATTTATCACTTTGCACTTGTCTCCGATATTTGAATCAGTTTTGCAAGGGAACAGAAGTCCTGCTCGTCTTATAAATATGGCAGCTCCGCTTCTAAAGGGGACAGAAACTTACAGCCACGACCTGGGGTGTTACAGTTGGGAAGGTCAGAGTTACCCAGGTTCTCAGTACAATATACCTAATACAAGTTTAGCATTATAATACCTACCATTACCGAGGATAAGGCACCAAATCTTACGTACGACACTCGCATCCAGTCCTACCCTGTGGCAATGTGAAAGGGTGGGATCTATGCCTGTGAAAGACTGACATCTTGCCTCGATGCAATCCCCAACGCCCGAAATCATGACACTAACAGAGTCACTGACCTACACTGGATATCACCATAGACAACCATGGCAATGACAGGCTTTAGAAAGGTAAGCCCTGTGTTCTGTGCCACATAACAGAAAGTAATTTTACTGCCTGGCTTCTGTCTACTGCTTCAGAGCAAGGCAGCCTAGGACAGGCAGCCCAGACCTAAATACATCGATTTGTTTGGAGATAACATTGTATCTCTAAATAAATTGATCTATTTCAGTGATACTCAAAGTATGAACCACGGCCTGATGCAGCCCACCTGACCTTCACATACGGCCCCAGCACAACAACTGCACTGGGCTGCTGTTTACTTGATGGAATAGTAACATTCAGCAAGATGTTAAATAAATGGCCAACTAGCTTTTATTTACACTATCTGTGTAAAAGAGAAGAAGCAAATAAAATGTCCTGCGCCACTTAACTTTAGATAAGCATAATATTTTTAAAGACATTTTACAACAAACGTATAAAAATATGATAAAGTCTCTCCAAAATTCAAAAAGGTGTATTCCATTTTAATGCACATGTGTGCCAATTAAGTACATCAGATTATATCAGTGCATTCAAAAGTATTTTTAAAACTGATAGTTTTCAAAAATGAACATAGAAACATTCATTCCTCTACCCACCTTGACAGCAATGCTAATAGTGAACTAAGAGGCAAGTCAGTGGTCACAAAGAACCTTCTGGGAGGTGTGTGTTGTTGTTATACATAGTCAACATTATAGTTTATTAAATCAAACACACGAGGTGGTTTTGTACAGCGCATATTCTGAGCTCATGTATTTCAAGATGCTCTTATATGTCACAATGAAGAAAAAAGGAGACAAAGTGAAATTATGCCACTCTCCAAGATCACACAATTTCGTCAGGTGGGGAGGCCACGAATGATCCCAGGTTTCTAGTTTCAAATTGTGGAATTCTATTTCATTCCAATACAATAATCAAGTTACTTCCTATTTACACTTGAACCTCCCAAGCTAGCACTAGCGCCCACCTTAACACCTCTGCTCACAAAGCTCCACTCCCACCCTGCTGGCATGAGTGCAGCCCTAAGGCACATTACAGACCACATTTTGCTATCCCTGGGAAAATGTTTGTGAGTACCCATGATCTATTTAATACTTTTTTGCAGTAAACGTGTACGATTTTTACAGAGGGGGGTCCTAATGGAGAAAACACCCCTGCGCCTCCAGTCCAAACATGGATTGACTCGTGTGGAGTATTTGATTGCTAACAGGCTATCATTGATCATGCTAAGTCCCTTGGCTTCACTTTAGACAAGCAGCTTATCCTGCAAGCACAGGTAAATGAGATGGCAAAGACCGCTCACTACACTATCAACTGAGGTTACAACGGGCATTTGTAAATTCATTTCAGAACAAGACATTAAGATGGTGGTTCAGTCATTGGCACTTTCTCAAACTCCCTTCTGATCAGTTGCCAAAGAGAACACCTTACTCGCCTGAAATCGGTATTGCAACTGCCTTATTTGCTACGGGAACTAAAAAAATCAGACCCTATTACTTCAGTGCAACTATTGTTACTACCTATTGATCCCTGAGCAATTTATAGGACTGCAAGCATTGCCCAGAAGTCACTGCACAGCCCTACTCCCGAAATCCTTAGCATCAGAGCTCATAAGCTCAGGTGTCTCAAATCCCTTTGCAGCTTTTATCTTCTTCTTCGGGAACCACCACCGGGCTATGCTACAGTCCTTCCCAGGGAGTGCAATGGAAGTTTGCAATCCTCTCCCCACAGGATCCCACACCACAACCTCGCTGGTTACCTAGAAAAAACTGAAGCGTCTCCTCTTCCAAAGATACTTCTATTCTACTGGAATGTAATGGTGCATCTCACCAGTGGCGGCCGCTATTTTCTGGGGGTGGCGAAACCAGGGAGAGGAGGGGCCCAATTCACAGAACTAACTTAAGACAAAATCCTGAAACTTACTACCATTTTGGTATTCACAGAAGGCACTTACTAATTTCGGTATTCACAGAAGTTAGGAGTCCTAACTTTAGGACTCCTAAATGCCTTCTGTGAATACCGAAAGTCTTAAAATTAGGATTTTTCTCAGTTTGGGAGTAGTAAAGTTAGGAGTCTTAACTTTACTACTACTAAACTGAGAAAAATCCTAATTTTAGGACTTTCGGTATTCACAGAAGGCATTTAGGAGTCCTAAAGTTAGGAGTCCTAACTTTACTACTCCTAAATTGAGAAAAATCCAATTTTAAGACTTTTGGTATTCACAGAAGGTATTTAGGAGTCCTAAAGTTAGGAGTCCTAACTTTGCTACTCCTAAACTGAGAAAAATCCTAATTTTAAGACTTTCGGTATTCACAGAAGGCATTTAGGAGTCCTAAAGTTAGGACTCCTAACTTCTGTGAATACCGAAATGAGTAAGTGCCTTCTGTGAATGCCAAAATGAGTAAGTGCCTTCTGTGAATATCAAAATGGTAGTAAGTTTAGGATTTTGTCTTAAGTTAGTTCTGTGAATCGAGCCTGAGGCGAGGTTGTAAGTATAAATTAAAATATTTTAATAATAGCACTTAACTTCAGGCTGGCCGCCCAGCCCCCGCCTCTCTGTCGGCTCACCGCCGCCTCAAAAGCAGGGACAAGGAAGCGCCCAGGCTCCTGACTCCCCTAGTGCCCCCATTACCCATCTGAGTGCCCTTGTTAGGCGCTCAGATGGGTAATGGGGGCCTCGGCATGTTCTGCACCCAGGCTATAATGCAGCCTGGGTGCAGAACATGCAAAGTGCGCATGACTGTTATGGTCGGCTCGAGAGGGCTGGCCAAACAGTTATGCGCACTTTAGAGTAGAGCAACCACTCCTCCTCCTGTCCCCTGCTCTGGCAGTCCAGCCCCGCCCCCCACCACTGCACCAGGAAATGGAAAACTTAAATGATAATAAGGCTGGTTATTATCATTTTAGTTTTCCTTTCTACTGCTCACAGAGAACAGTGGGGCGACGCTCCTCCGCCTTAGCGGAGGAGACGCCACTGCATCTCACTCTTTCTCTCCCTACCTTTGTCTGCTTTTTATGTTTCCATAAAACCGTTCATGTTCCTTTTCTACTTCTGGACATATTATATATGATTTTATTTCCTAGTAATAGATATAGGATTCCACATTGACATTCAATCAATTGATTTGTTGTCCAACCAGATTGTTATTGTTTTTTTTTTTTACATTTCCGATTTACTTGTGTCCCCTTGTATTTGTCCGTTAAGTGCTCTAATGAGTTTGGGTAATAATGATTGTGCTATATAAAACTGCACACATGCAATAAAAGATATATAAAGTAAATAAATAAATACATTTTATAGCGCTTCATAGCTCTGCCGAGGTGGTGAGGAGTCGCGCGCTACACCCTGATGGATTGCTTAGTTGGAAGGGTGTTGTGTTTTAAGTGGGGTCTGTGTAGGAAGCGTTTTGGTGTCATATATTTATTTCGATAGGAGTTTTAAACTTTGTGCTTTTACATATATTGTGTGAGTTAAAGAGGCCTTCGCAGGGGTAGCAACGTTTATAAGATCTTACACTCGTTCATTGTCTTACAGAACTGAAAGGATTTCCAGTAACCACTTGCTGGCGAGCGTCCAGCTTCCAGAGAACAGCATTCTAACCGTGTAATGTGCCTTCTTTCAGCACCTCTGAAACGCTTCGTAGCAAAATAGGATCCTGAAATCACTTTCAAATGAGTACAAAGGCAGAGCAAGGCGGGGTCTGACTGTTGGAAAATATACCCTGTCCCAAACTGTGCTGCTGGCACCGCAGCCATTCAGAGTCTTTGTAAAGAGGAGGGCGAGCTCATTCTATACGGCTGAGGCTCCACAGCCCACTGGATACTGGAGTGATGTGCGCCTAACTGCTCATACTTGATAGTGACCCATGCGCCTCAGTGATACACACCTCACTGCTCATACTTGATAGTGACCCATGCGCCTCAGTGATACACACCTCACTGCTCATACTTGATAGTGACTCATGCGGCTCAGTGATACACACCTCCCTGTAATCCTGATAGTGGCCCATGTGCCTCAGTGATACATGCCTCACTGCTCATACTCGATAGTGACCCATGCGCCTCAGTGATACACACCTCACTGCTCATACTTGATAGTGACCCATGCGCCTCAGTGTCCATTAGTGATACATGCCTCCCTGTAATCCTGATAGTGGCCCATGTGCCTCAGTGACACATGCCTCACTGCTCATAATCAATAGTGACCCATGCGCCTCAGTTATACACACCTCACTGCTCATACTTGCTAGTGACCCATGCGCCTCAGTGATACACACCTCACTGCTCATACTTGATAGTGACCCATGCGGCTCATTGATACACACCTCCCTGTAATCCTGATAGTGGCCCATGTGCCTCAGTGATACATGCCTCACTGCTCATACTCGATAGTGACCCATGCGCCTCAGTGATACACACCTCACTGCTCATACTTGATAATGACTCATGCGCCTCAGTGTCCATTAGTGATACACACCTCCCTGTAATCCTGATAGTGGCCCATGTGCCTCAGTGACACATGCCTCACTGCTCATAATCAATAGTGACCCATGCGCCTCAGTGATACACACCTCACTGCTCATACTTGATAGTGACCCATGCGCCTCAGTGTGCCTTAGTGATACACACCTCCCTGTAATCCTGATAGTGGCCCATGTGCCTCAGTGATACATGCCTCACTGCTCATACTCAATAGTGACCCATGCGCCTCAGTGATACACACCTCACTGCTCATACTCGATAGTGACCCATGTGCCTCAGTGATACACACCTCACTGCTCATACTTGATAGTGACTCATGCGCCTCAGTGTGCCTTAGTGAAACACACCTCCCTGTAATCCTGATAGTGCCCTATGTGCCTCAGTGATATGTGCCTCACTGCTCACACTTTATAGTGACCCATGTGCCTCAGTGATACACGCCTCCCGTAATCCTGATAATGACCCATGGCCCTCAGTGATACATGCCTTCCTTTAATCCTCATAGTGAACCATGCGCCTCAGTGATACACACCTCACTGCTCATACTTGATAGTGACCCATGTGCCTCAGTGATACATGCCTCACTAATCATACTTGATAGTGACCCATGCGCCTCAGTGATACATGCCTCACTGCTCATACTTGATAGTGACCCATGTGCCTCAGTGTCCATTAGTGATGCACGCCTCCCTGTAATCCTGATAGTGCCCTATGTGCCTCAGTGATACGTGTCTCACTGCTCATACTTTATAGTTATCCATGTGCCTCAGTGATACACGCCTCCCTGTAATCCTGATAATGACCCATGGCCCTCAGTGATACATGCCTTCCTTTAATCCTGATAGTGAGCCATGCGCCTCAGTGATACACGCCTCACTGCTCATACTTGATAGTGACCCATGTGCCTCAGTAATACATGCCTCACTGCTCATACTCGATAGTTACCCATGCGCCTCAGTGATACATGCCTCACTGCTCATACTTGATAGGGACCCATGCGCCTCAGTGTCCCTTAGAGATACACACCTCCCTGTAATCCTGATAGTGACCTTTGTACCTCAGTGATACACGCCTCCCTGTAATCCTGATAGTAACCCATGTGCCTCAGTGACACACGCCTCTCTGTAATCCTGATAGTGATCCATGTGCCTCAGTGACACACGCCTCCCTGTAATCCTGATAGCGACCTATGTGCCTCAGTGAGACACACCTCCCTGTAATCCTGATAGTGACCCATGTGCCTCAGTGACACACGCCTTCCTGTAATCCTGATAGCGACCTATGTGCCTCAGTGAGACACACCTCCCTGTAATCCTGATAGTGACCCATGTGCCTCAGTGATCGATGCCTCCCTGTAATCCTGATAGTGATCTATGTGCCTTAGTGACACACGCCTCTCTGTAATCCTGATAGCGACCTATGTGCCTCAGTGAGACACACCTCCCTGTAATCCTGATAGTGACCCATGTGCCTCAGTGACACACGCCTTCCTGTAATGCTGATAGCGACCTATGTGCCTCAGTGAGACACACCTCCCTGTAATCCTGATAGTGACCAATGTTCCTCAGTGACACACGCCTCCCTGTAATCCTGCTAGTACCCCATGTGCCTTTGTGATACATGCTTCCCTGTAATTCTCACAGTGACCTATGTGCCTCAGTGATACATGCCCCACTGCTCATACTTAATAGTGACCCATGTGCCTCAATGATACATGCTTCACTGCTCATACTTGACAGTGACCTATGTGCCTCAGTGCTACACGTCTCCCTGTAATCCTGATAGTGACCTATGTGCCTCAGTGATACACACCTCCCCGTAATACTGAAAGTGACCCATGTGCCTCAGTGATACACGCTGACCTGTAATCCTAATAGTGACCCAAGTGCTTCAGTGATACACGCCTCCCTGTAATCCTGATAGTGACCCATGTGCCTCAGTGATACACGCCTCACTGTAATCCTGATAGTGACCCATGTGCCTCAGTGATACATGCCTCCCTGTAATCCTGATAGTGACCCATGTGCCTCAGTGACACACACCTCCCTGTAATCCTGAGAGCGACCTATGTGCCTCAATGAGACACACCTCCCTGTAATCCTGATAGTGACCAATGTTCCTCAGTGACACACGCCACCCTGTAATCCTGATAGTGACCCATGTTCCTCAGTGATACACGCCTCCCTGTAATCCTGATAGTGACCCATGTGCCTTAGTGATACATGTCTCCCAGTAATCCTGACAATGACCTATGTGCCTCAATGATACATGCCCCACTGCTCATACTTAATAGTGACCCATGTGCCTCAGTAATACATGCCTCCCTGTAATCCTGATAGTGACCTATGTGCCTCAGTGATACACGCCTCCCTGTAATACTGATAGTGACTCATGTGCCTCAGTGATACACGCCGCCCTGTAATCCTGATAGTGACCCAAGTGTCTTATTGATACACGCCTCCCTGTAATCCTGATAGTGACCCATGTGCCTCAGTGATACATTCCTCCCTGTAATCCTGATAGTGACCCATGTGCCTCAGTGATACATGCCTCCCTGTAATCCTGATAGTGACCCATGTGCCTCAGTGATACACGCCTCCCTGTAATCCTGATAGTGACCTATGTACCTCAGTGATACAAGCCTCCCTGAAATCCTGATAGTGATCCATGTTTGTTAGTGATACACGCCTCCCTGTAATCCTGATATTGACCTATGTGCCTCAGTGATGCATGCCTCACTGCTCATACTTGATAGTGCCCTATGTGCCTCAGTGATACAGGCCTCCCTATAATCCTGATAGTGACCTATGTGCCTCAGTGATACATGCCTCCCTGTAATCCTGATATTGACCCATGTGCCTCAGTGATACACGCCTCCCTGTAATCCTGATAGTGACCTATGTGCCGCAGTGATACACACATCCCTGTAATCCTGATAGTGACCCATGTGCCTCAGTGATACAGGCCTCTCTATAATCCTGATAGTGACCCATGTGCCTCAGTGATACATACCCCTCTGCTCATACTTGATAGTGACCCATGTGGCTAGGTGATACATGCCTCACTGCTCATACTTGATAGTGATCTGTGTGCCTCAGTGATACATGTAATGTAATGTAATGTAATGTAAAAGAGCATTTATAGAGCGCAAACTGTCACTCCGCGAGGAGCCTCCTGGCGCTAAAAGGACGGGGTAAAGAAACTGGAATAAGAAGAACGAAAGGAAAAAGTTAGATTAATGCAAAACAGCGGTCATCTGGACATTTATAAATCCAGGTTTTGAGTGCTTTCCTGAAGGACGTCTCTGATTGTTGCATACGTAAGCCAGAAGGGAGTACGTTCCATGCCTTAGAGCCAAGATAGGCGACTGTTTTTCCATCTTTGGTGACAAGTCTAAAGTGGGGTGGTTTTAGCAAATTGGCCGAGGAAGATCTGAGGGTCCTGGTGGTAATATAGGGTGCGAAACGAGCTGCGATATATCTAGGGCCTGTCCGGCGAGAGGCTTTATAGGTGATCAGCAGCATTTTGAAGAGAATCCTTTTATGAATGGGGAGCCAATGTAGAGTGTTTAGAGCCGAGGATGCCGATGAAGTGCGTGGGAGCCTAAGAACCAGGCGGGCTGCAGCGTTTTGTGCTATTTGTAATCTTTTAATTGTGGCTTTGTTGCAATAGTCCAAGCGTGAGAGGACAAGAGCAACCGTTACAGATTTCCTGGCAGCCAGAGGGATCAGATCAAAGAATTTCTTCAAGGATCTTATTACACTGAAGCAGGTGCCCGCTGTGACCAGTGCATGAGGGAGGAAGGATAAGGAAGAGTCAAACTTGACCCCCAGGTTTCTGGCCACCTTGACAGTATCTGGTGGGGGTGGAATACCTTCCGGCCACCACCTGTCAGGAATGAAAGTAACATTCGTGCCAATGGGTAGGATTTCAGTTTTATCAGTGTTGCATTGTAAATGATTGTTCTTCATCCACTGTATGACTTGAGAGAGACATGCTTGGAAATTGCTTTCGGCTTCATTATTGTTTTTGTCCAGGGAGACGATCATTTGAGTATCGTCGGCGTAAGAGGTGACTTCAATTCCGAAGGATTTAGAAGGAAGATGAGGGGGGCCATATAAACGTTAAACAACAGAGGGCTCAAGGAGGAGCCCTGAGGAACCCCTGTGGTTATAGTCTTCTCTGTGGAAAGGAAGGGACCTAACGCCACGGTTTGTCTGCGATTGGTGAGGAAGGATCTAATCCATTCCAGTACAGTACCCGTGATACCGCCGCGTTCGAGTCTAGGCAGAAGGATATCGTGGGAGATGGTATCGAACGCGGCGGAAAGGTCCAGGAGGATTAGTACAGCTTTTTTACCAGAGTCAGCAAGGGTCTTTAACACCTCTGTGATTTCTAAGAGGGCCAACTCCGTTGAGTGTCTAGGGCGAAAACCAGATTGCTGAAAGTGGAGGATATTATTTGATTCGATGAAATTTGAAAGCTCTTTAAGTACAAACCTCTCCGTTATTTTGCCCAGTACTGGGAGCAGTGATATCGGCCGTAGGTTAGAGAGGACTGATGCGTCTATATTTTCCTTCTTTTTGAGGGGTTTAACCAGGGCAAGTTTCCAATCCTCAGGGACAATGCCTGTGTCTAACGAGGAATTGACTATTTGGTTGACCAATGGGTTGACGGTGTCGAGAAGTTTATGTAGGATCCTGGGGGGGCAGGCATCCAACGGAGAACCTGAACTGCATGTCATTATGGCCTAGGATGTGGCTTCCAATGACACTGGTAAAAAGGAGGAGAGCTTTGCAAGGGTTGGAGAAGGAGTGGGGATTTCCGTCTTGATGTTGGGAGGGGTAAGCGAATTTTTTTTTGTATTTTGGAGATTTTCTCTTCAAAGTAATTGGAAATATTGTCACACAAAGCTTGTGAAGGGGGAAGATCCTTCTTTAGTCCCTTAGGATTGGTGAAGGAGTTGACTATTTTAAAAATGGATTTTTGATCAAGTTTGGACTCTAGTATGACTTTGGAGTAATAAGATTTTTTTGTAGTTTTAATAAAGGCATGGTAGAGTTTTCTACAGGTTTTGTTGGCTTGCTTATCCTCGATAGCATAGGATTTCCTCCATTTACGTTCTAAATGTTTACACTGGTGTTGTTCTTTAGCTAGCTCAGGGCTAAACCAAGGTGGTCGCTGAGCTTTAATTTTCCTAGTCTTTTTCTTATTTTTCTGGCCTTCTAAGGGCGCCAGATCATTGCAAATGTTGGAGATCCAAGTGTGAAAGTGCCCCGAGTCTTGATTCGGGTTACCTGTGAGGGTAGGGGTACACGATTGAGCATAAGGCCGGAGCTTGGGATTGCTTATAAGTTTGGACCAGTTACGGCGGGGTTTGGAGTCGGGGGAGCAGTCCTGGCTGTCTGTCGATGGGTAATCTAAGATCAGTGGAATCATGTGGTGGTCAGTCCAGATCAGTGGAATCGGAAGGGACACTGTAAGAGCGGGAAGATTGGAGCAGATCCCGTCTAGAGTGTGGCCGGCCTGGTGGGTAGGTTGCTGTACCAGTTGTTTCAACGTGAGGAGCTCAGTTATCTGTAGAAAATTGTCCGTCTCAGGGGATCCTTTGGATTCCAAGTGAAGGTTAAAATCCCCTAACATAGTGAAATTGGCGTATTTGAGAAGTGACTGGCTTAGGGCGTCGCCTAGTGAGTCCGTAAAGGTAGAACTATATCCCGGCGGTCGATAGATAAGGACTCCTGAAAAGGACAGTGAGGCATTTAGAGAAATACAGAAGCCTAGGCTTTCAGCGCCTTTGAGGGAGGCTATGTCTATGGTGACGCAGGGAAGGGAGTCACGGATGATGATGGCCAATCCCCCTCCTCTCCCTCCTAACCTATCTTTCCTGTGGATAGTGTAGTTAGGGGGGAGTGCAATAGCTATATCCGGGTTGGAGCAGTCTTTCAGCCAGGATTCTGTAATAAACAGGAAATCCAGCTGCATGTCTAGTATTAAGTCTCTAATGTCTTGGCAGTGTTTGCTGAGGGACCTTGCGTTAATAAGTCCTCCTTGCAGTTTGAGTTTGCTAGTTGAGGAAGGGGGGCAAGTCTTGTTGTGCACTGAAGGGTCGCTAGCAAAGAACTCATGTCTACACTTGTAGCATGCAAAGGAACCCCAAAGAGTGTCTGGGGAAACTTGGTGGAAGCAACTCTTCCTAGTATTAAGAGCCTTTAGGTCCGCGGAGCTATACCTTAGTACAGCAGCTGTATGAGCAGGGGTTACCGCCTTGGCCACGTCCTTGGCGCGGACGGGCGCAGACGGGCTTGCCTTTGGCGCGCCTTCGGCGCGCCCGCTGCACGCGTCCGCTGCGCGCTCGTTTTAGCATCTGATTTATCCCCAGTGTCCGGAAGTGAAGGGGAGGGGGGGGAGGAGTTTCCGCCCAAGGTCCACCCTCCGTTCAAACGGCACTTGCCGCGACGGACCAGGGTGCAGGGCTACGTCCGGTAATATAGGTAAGGTTGTTAGTTTTTGTTTCCCACCACCCTCCACAGAGTTATACAGTAAAATGTACACACTTTAAAAAGGTTCTGACAAGTTAAAACGGCACGGTTTTAAAAACAATTCGGTTTCAAGAATCATGTGCAAAAGAGCAAATCAGCCAAGGATACGAGCAGCGCAGCTGGCAGCACTTCACCGCGTCCGTATTGTACCATATGTGGGCACACATACACCTAGCACATGCATTCAACACAAATGCGCTGCACAGCGCTGCATACTAACTTGATGTAAACCAGGGTAATCTATGGACACAGCAGCTGAACTTTACATACGTGAACCTGTACCCCTCACTCCAGTGACACAGATAAAAAATCTGTCGCACTTGCCGCGATGGACCAGGGTGCAGGACTACGTCCGGTAATACAGGTAAAGTTGTTAGTTTTTGTTTCCCACCACCCTCCACAGAGTTATACAGTAAAATGTACACACTTTAAAAAGGTTCTGACAAGTTAAAACGGCACGGTTTTAAAAACAATTCGGTTTCAAGAATCATGTGCAAAAGAGCAAATCAGCCAAGGATACGAGCAGCGCAGCTGGCAGCACTTCACCGCGTCCGCTGCGCGCTCGTTTTAGCATCTAATTTATCCCCAGTGTCCGGAAGTGAAGGGGAGGGGGGGAGGAGTTTCCGCCCAAGGTCCATCCTCCGTTCAAACGGCACTTGCCGCGACGGACCAGGGTGCAGGGCTACAACCGGTAATACAGGTAAGGTTGTTAGTTTTTGTTTCCCACCACCCTCCACAGAGTTATACAGTAAAATGTACACACTTTAAAAAGGTTCTGACAAGTTAAAACGGCACGGTTTTAAAAACAATTCGGTTTCAAGAATCATGTGCAAAAGAGCAAATCAGCCAAGGATACGAGCAGCGCAGCTGGCAGCACTTCACCGCGTCCTGCTCATACTTGATAGTGACTCATGTGCCTCAGTGATACACACCTCCCTGTAATCCTGGTAGTGACCCTTGTGACTCAGTGATACATGCCCCACTACTCATACTTGAAAGTGACCCATGTGGGTAGTGATACATGCCTCACTGCTCATACTTGATAGTGACTCATGTGCCTCAGAGATACATGCATCACTGCTCATACTAGATAGTGCCCTATGTGCCTCAATGATACATGCCTCCCTGTAATCCTGATAGTGACCCATGTGCCTCAGTGATACATGCCTCCCTGTAATTTTGATAGTGACCCATGTGCCTCAGTGATACATGTCCCACTGCTCATACTTTATAGTGACTCGTGTGCGTCAGTGATACATGCCTCACTGCTCATACTTGATAGTGACCCATATGCCTCAGTGATACACGCCGCCCTATAATCCTGATAGTGACCTATGTGCCTCAGTGATACATGCCTTCCTGTAACCTTGATAGTGACCCATGTGCCTCAGTGATACATGCCTCCTTGTAATCCTGATAGTGACCCATGTGCCTCAGTGATGCATGCCTCCCTGTAATCCTGATAGTGACCCATGTGCCTCAGTGATACATGTCCCACTGCTCATACTTGATAGTGACTTGTGTGCCTCAGTGATACATGCCTCACTGCTCATACTTGATAGTGATCCATGTGCCTCAGTGATGCACACCAACTGTAATCCTGATAGTGACCTATATGCCTCAGTGATACATGCCTCCCTGCACATACCTGACAGTGTCCTACGTGCCTCAGTCATACGTCTCCCTGCACATACCTGAATGTGACCTATGTTCCTCAGTGGTCCATGCCTTCCAGCACATACCCGATAGTGTCCTTTCTGCCTCAGTAATATGTACCTCCCTGAACGTACCTGATAGTGGCCTATGTGCCATGGAGCTACGGTTCTCCATGAACATTCAATAGAGTGATCTATGTGGTGGAGTGTTACATGCCTTCCTGCACACACCCCATAGTGGCCTATATTTAGGGCCATTAAAATTATACGATTTAATGGCCGCAATTTCCGCATAATTATAGATTTGCCGCATTTGCTGCATAATTCATCCTCTGCTGCGTAATTTGCAGATTTTAACAACAAGAAATGTTTCTAACTTAAAAAGTTCAACAGTTTCTAAAAAAAAAGCAACACATGTTCCTGTGCAGTGGAAGGTCATTTGGAAAGGTTGACTTGTCACCTTTCTGATGCTTATTGCTATATTTTGGTGTTAAACCGGTACTAATGAGAGGCAACCATTGTTCAGACTGTGTTTTCAAGTGTAAAGATTACTAAATAACGAGGTAATGCTGTCCCAAAATTTGTCACATTACGCCACAGATGTTGGCTTTTCTTGCCGGATAATTTACTCAACCCTGACACATAATTTGGATTGCCCCTGCCACATAATTCCAGTGATCCTACTATATGTCTCAGTAATACATGCCTCCCTCTACATACCCGATGTTGACCTATGTGCCTTAGTGATATGAGCCTCCCAGCACATACCCCATAGTGACATATGTGATTCGTGAAATGCGCCTCCCTCTACATACCCATAGTGATCTATGTGACAAAGTGATACTTTCCTCTGTGCACATATCCAATAGTGACCTATGTAGTGGACTGATGCATGGTCCCCTGCACATACCCCATAGTGACCGATATGCCTCAATAATAACAGCGATATGGGCCGCTGTCCGTATTCGTTAGTGACCTATGTGCCTTGTTAATACAAGCGGCCGTAAATATACTGCAAAGTGACCTATGAGCCGCGGGGATATGTGCCTCCCAGCACATACCTGACTGTGACGTCTGTGCCTCAGTGACAGGACATCCCTTCACATACATGCTAGTGTGTAGTGATCTATGCGGCGAAGTGATGCGCGCCTCCCCGCGCATACCCGACAGTGACATACGTGCCTCAGTGACAGAATATTCCTTCACATACATGCTAGTGAGTAGTGACCTATGTGCCAGAGTGATGCGTGCCTCCCAGCACATACCCTTCAGTGAGATATGTGCCTCAGAGATAGGATATCCCTTCACATACATGCTAGTGAGTAGCGACCTATATGCTGGAGTGATGAGCAACTCCCAGCACATACTCGACAGTAACATACCTCAGTGACAGGATATTCCTATTATACATACATGCTAGTGAGAAGTGATCTATGTGCCGGAGTGATGCATGCCTCCCAGTGCATTCTCGACAGTGACATATGTGCCTCAGTGATAGGATATCCCTTCACATACTTGCTAGGGACTAGTGACCTATGTGCCGGAGTGATGCGTGCCTCCCAGCACATACCTGACAGTGACATATGTGCCTCAGTGATAGAATATCCCTACACATACATGCTGGTGAATAATGACCAATGTGCCGGAGTGATGCGTGCCTCCCAATATATACCCGACAGTGACAGCCACAGTGATAGAATATCCCTACACATACATGCTAGTGAATAATGACCAATGTGCCGGAGTGATGCGTGCCTCCCAGCATATACCCGACTGTGACATACATGCCTCAGTAACAGGATATTCCTTCACATACTTACTAGTGAGTAGTGACCTATATGCCGGAGTGATGCATGCCTCCCAGCACATACCCGACAGTGACAAACATGCCTCAGTGACAGGATATTCCTTCACATACATGCTAGTAAGTAGTGACCTATATGCTGGGGTGATGCGTGCCTCCAGCACAATCCTGACAGGGACATATGTGCCTCAGTGATAGGATATCCCTACACATACATGCTAGTGAGTAATGATCAATGTGCCGGAGTGATGCGTGCTTCCCAGCACATACCGGACAGTGACATACATGCCTCAGTGACAGGATATTCCTTCCCATACATGCTAGTGAGTAGTGACCTATGTGCCTGAGTGATGCGTGCCTCCCAGCACATACCCGACAGTGACATAAATGCCTCAGTGACAGGATATTCTTTCACATACATGCTAGTGAGTAGTGACCTATGTGCCGGGGTGATGCGTGCCTCCCAGCACATACCCGACAGGGACATATGTGCCTCAGTGATAGGATATCCCTACGCATACATGCTAGTGAGTAATGATCAATATGCCGGAGTGATGCGTGCTTCTCAGCACATACCCAACAGTGACATACATGCCTCAGTGACAGGATATTCCTTCCCATACATGCTAGTGAGTAGTGGCCTATTTGCCGGAGTGAAGCATGCCTCCCAGAACATACCCGACAGTGACATACATGCCTCAGTGACAGTATATTCCTTCACATACATGCTAGTGAGTAGTGACCTATGTGCCAGGGTGATGCGTGCCTCCCAGCACATACCCAGCAGGGACATATGTGCCTCAGTGATAGGATATCCATTCACATACTTGCTAGGGACTAGTGATCTATGTGCCGGAGTGATGCGTGCTTCCCAGCACATACCTGACAGTTACATACATGCCTCAGTGATAGGATATCCCTTCACATACATGCTAGTGAGTAGTGACTGATGTGCTGGAGTGCTGTGTGCCTCCTAGCACATACTCAACAGTGACATATGTGCCTCAGTGATAGGATATCCCTTCACATACATGCTAGTGAGTAGTGACCTATGTGCCGGGGTGATGCGTGCCTCCCAGCACATACCCGACAGGGACATATGTGCCTCAGTGATAGGATATCCATTCACATACTTGCTAGGGACTAGTGACCTATGTGCCGGAGTGATGCGTGCCTCCCAGCACATACCCAACAGTGACATATGTGCCTCAGTGATAGTATATCCCTGCACATACATGCTAGTGAGTAGCAAGCTATGTGCCGGAGTGATGTGTGCCTCCCAGCACATACCTGACAGTGACATATGTGCAGAATTTCAATAGTCACTTCTTTTTCTTTGATGATCCTCAAATGATTGCATTCTGTGATACTAACAATAGTTCTCGGTTTTGGTACCTCTCACTTTATTCGTTGATATGTTCATCTCTTGAATGCCTTTCTGCTTCCCTCTTTTTCACTCCAAATAGCTTATTTTTTGCAAAACTCCTTTTTTCTCTCTTTATTCACACTTGATACACTTTGGACTCTCCTTGTGCAGCGATTCACAAACACTGTTCACATCTGCTCGCTAATGAGGGAAAAAACACACATTTTCTGCCTGAACTGAATCACAAATCAAATCTTCGCAAGCTCAAAAATCATTGCAGGTACACAATGGTATATTTTAGTACATATAAATGCCGTGGCGCAGAATAAGTGCTCCAGGGCGGGGCACATGGCACGTTTCATGCATAGAGCTTGCTCCACACCTTACTCCCGAAGAGATGCGGTGTGATGTTTGTGTTACCCCTGGGTATTTTTTGAGGGAAGAGATAATACACTGATGAGCTCATGATTCCTGATATCTGTCACCACTGGGTATTTTTTGAGGGAGGAGATAATACACTGATGAGCTCATGATTCCTGATATCTGTCACCACTGGGTATTTTTTGAGGGAAGAGATAATACACTGATGAGCTCATGATTCCTGATATCTATCACCACTGGGTATTTTTTGAGGGAAGAGATAATACACTGATGAGCTCATGATTCCTGATATCTGTCACCACTGGGTATTTTTTGAGGGAAGAGATAATACACTGATGAGCTCATGATTCCTGATATCTGTCACCTCTGGGTATTTTTTGTGGGGGAAGAAGCACACTGGTGGGCTCCTGAATCTGATTTCTGTCACCATTTATTATTTTTGTGACAGGAAACGTTATACTGAAAGGCACCTGATTCAGGATATTTGGTCACCATTGAGTATTTTTTAGGAGGAAGAGGCACAATGACATGGAGTAGTTTTGATATCTGTCCCACTGAGTCATTCTTTAGGGAAAGAGGTACAATGGTGTATAGACAATACTAAAATCAAGCAATTTACAAAGCAGTCAAAGATATTGGCAAAAGTTAAAGGTGGTGATTGGACAAAGTTGGTGCTCTAGTTACAATTATGGTGGGTAACTTGCTAGGGTTTGCTTGAAAGATTTGTGGCAGGACAGCACATGGGGCTCAATCATACAACTTATAGCATAGACATTCTGGGGGTTGTCTAACTTGTAGCCATTTAAGAGTTAGTCCTAGGAAGAGTATTCACTATTAAACTACTTCCAAACTCGTTGTGTGTTTATTTAAAGGACGGAATAATGCTGGCAGGTAAGGTAATGTGGTAAAGGACAAACCCGGAAAATGCAGATATATTCCTATGTTAAAAAAAATTGAGAAAAGTATTGGACATATTAAAGCTTACAAATCAGCAAGAGGTGACACAAAATTGCAAGTGGAGAAGAATATACTTCCATTAGGAGGTACTGCAAGTGCTAAAGGCATGGCTAGCTCAAAAAGGACGAAGCCAGCTTCATCCAAGATTGATGTTATGAGGGATAAGTGACAATTGGAGATGGTAGTGTAAGAAGTGCCATATCCCCACATAAATGCAACAGTGGCTGTCTGATATATAGTGCAGTCGGTGGATGTGTAAGAGATAAACATGGGTCCAATATTTACAGGTAGAAAGTGGAATGGAATGAGCTAAAACTGGATTGCCTTCATATGGTCAAAATTAAATGAACTATGCCTGCAAAACGTTTTTTAACATATTATTTTTCATTTTATTGTAGAGCATTAAACTTAGATCTTTAAAAACACCCCCACAAGATTTTCTGTAGTTAATAAAAAAGCATCTGCATCACAGTTCCTCAAGCAACCTACAAATCATAGGTATTGCGTCATTCCGTTTTTAGGTCTCTGCTACAAACAGCTTTAGCTTCTGTCAGACACCTCATGTAACCAATATTCACACACATACATACATATATACAAACACCCAGTGTATTCAGGTATCTGAGGAAGGCTTACGCCAAAATGCATAATGCCTGCCACGGTGAATAAATGGTTGCCAATCAGTACCCCGCCGTGTCTTCTGGTCTTTCTTTTGATGGACGTTTCTGCACATATATACAAACATACAGTACAGTAAGACTGGACTTCTGGTCAGCCCCCATCAACCATTGGCTATTGCCACTTTTTCTTTTGTTGCCATTGGCTGTTTAGATTGTCCATAAGTCTATTCAATTTCATTGAAGGTTACATAGATCTTCAAATAGTACCGATTGTAAATGCTCTACTGTTCTGCAGCCTTGCAACCTCAGCCTCTGTGCCATGCTTACACAGGCACAGCTGTCATCTTGTAATGCAATTTTTTAATGTTTTTTTGAATCTTCATTACAAAGTTGGCACACAGCAGGAAAGTCAAGATCAATTGGATTTGCTAATGGTAACTCTATGAGGAGCTCTTATTTCTTGGATTATTTATATTTCTTCTGCAGTATGGTGAATTATTACTATCATCTCATCTTGTATTTGTGTATATTGTAGTGTCCGCGTTTGTATGTACATACATTCTAATATACAAGTATTTTACACCAGCTACATGTTCCTTACAGGTCTCCATGCCTACCCGATACAGTTTCATGAAGTTGCATATTTTTTCACAGTGGTCTTGTATCTGGAGGGGGTCCGACTGCGACTTTACCATTACCTGCCATTCTTCCATACCTTTCGTCAACTTTTCATCTATTCTCACATGCTTCATATGGCCCTTTTCCGCAACTCTCTATTCCGTCATGTCGCTTACTCAATCCTTTACCAGTGGCCCCTATTGCCACAACCTATGGAACACTCTGCGATTCTCTTTTTTATAATGACCCCGTAAACAAGTTGGTATTGACTGAGGATGGTCATAACTCTACTCAAACAACAATCATAATCCTTGTCAGGGTGAACCACAAAAGTCACAAAATTAACCTTTTGGGAAGGAAGAGTCCTCTGCATTGCAAGAGATGTAGACCCCTGCTCTGAGTGCCCAACTGAACTGTTGTCTGGATCCCTAATGCTGATTTTTGTCATAGGTAAACATGAGTCATGCGTGTGCACCATGACATAGCCTAGCTCACAGATTGTGGTCTTGTATAACGAGGAAGGGCACACAAAACTCTACCCTTATAGGGGTGCAAGGCTATCATCTTTACAAATGTTAAGCAGCAAGAGCACAGTGGTTACAGCATACCATGTAGTGATCAGTATTAGTAAACAGGCCCCTTTTACCCTTTTTTTGATGGTGTATCTGGGCTAGAGTGTAAATTTCCGTTGCTTGGGATAAAATCCAATTGATGCAAATAGATCCGGTTGATGTTTGTATTTTTTATTATTATTAGTAGCTGCAAACGAAGAAAGGATGGCACAGCCAACACGTGTTTCGCCCCCTAATTGGCCATCAGGCCTGGGGCTTCCTCAGGGCAGGTATTCAAGTAAAGTGGTATTTTGAGCGGGGGTTTGTAAACCCGAAGATTTCTCTGGTCTCGGCTAATGCCAGGTGCTGCTGGTGTCCGTGTTTTACCCTTTGTCAATGGACTGATGCCTACAGGCTCACACATCCATTTTAAAAGTTCCGCTGCTGTTCGCTTAACTCATGCTTGACCTAAATCAGGTAGATGTGGATGCTGCGCAGGGTAGGAATACTGATGGTGCGCTTGATGTATTTGTGCCTGGGAAGGGTATCGTGCAGGGATAGAGCAATACTGTGCAGTATATGTGTCTTTGGTGCATGTACTGGTTTAATGTATGCCTGTGAGGAATACATAACATGAAAGATGTAGTGCTGTGCAGTGTGTGAGCAATTAAGGCATATGATGGGTGAATGTGTGCTTGCACGAAGTACAATACATGAAGGGTGAAGTGTTGTGTAGTGTGCACATGGCTAGTGTGTGTGCTGGCACTGTGTGTTTGCAAACAGCACACCCTGGTACAAAACAGAAAACCTGAACAGTGCGCACAGACTGAATGTGTGTCCTGAATGTATGTGTCTGCAATGGCAAAATGTAGGGAGATAACAGAACTGGAGAGTAGGTGTGCTGTGAAAGTACCCTGAACACAAGTGTGCCCAAAATGGTACATTACATTGAGTACCAAGGGTTCCAAATTGTGAAGCTCGGGCCTGCCTGTGATAACATGTGGTGAAACAAAAAGGAGGGGGGGACTCCATATAACCTGCTAGAGCCTGGGCTACACCACTAGCCAAGGAATAATGAAAATAGCTTCAGCAGGATAGATATATTGTCAGTCAGTCATAAGCTTTTATTCGATATGCAAGATATCTTGTAAGCACATTAAAAATACAATTACTACAAAGTACACAAAGAGACAAAAGCTACAAGAAGCCAGTATGAAATACATAAAAAGATAAAAGGACATGAAATGCCCGTTAATAAATTAGCTAAAAAGGAATTAAACAGCTACTGACAATCTCTTGCAACGAATAAGCCAAAACCACTTTAAAAATTTTGCTACTCCACACACTAGAGGGGGGGAAGTGTCCGTGGTTAGGATACGCAAGGCTTCCAGGTGGCTACGTGTGCCCATATTTCGACAGAGGGGTTTCAACCAGGAACTCCTAGGCCTTGCATAATCCGGGCATTCAAATAAGACATGCGCAATGGACTCAACCCTGCTTGGGCAACATGCACAGTTGGGAGAAATACGGGCCGCTGGTGACCATCTCGATACCACTGCACCTAGGGGGAGGGATCCAACTCTAAATTTAAAATAAAGGGCTCGGTCAAAGGGGAGAGTGATCAAGTCCAGGTAGGGTTCAAAAGCCACAATGTCTTTAATTTGCAAAAAGGCGACAGTGGACTTGCAGTGGTTAGAGTTTGTAATTAGACGCTCCGCACACCATTTCCAATAAAGCGCCTTCACAACTTCTTTTGGAGGGGCTGAACGTGATGACCAACAGCCTCCTAGACCGATCTTCTCCAAAAGCTTTTTAGTTTCTCTTAGCCACTTTATCTTAGCCCAACCCCCCAGACTCATTATTTCCCCCAGGGCATCAGCATAGGATTTTAGTTCTTCACCCCTCCAAATTCGTGTCCATAACAAGAGCGGACGAAGCTGGGCCTGGTCTTTAATGTTTTTACAGCCCGTGTCCAACCGCACTGGTACAGATGGTGTGCTCAGGGGCACGGAGATAAAGGATTTCAATAGCTTGCTCTCCGCTGTCTCTAGGGCGTTCAAACGGCAGTGGCCCCACAGTTCTGCCCCATACAAGGCTGATGACACTACTTTAGCCTTGTAGATATCAATTACTGGGGTAAGTGATCTCCTAGGAGAGGCCCTGAACTCCCTCATGAGAGCACCTCCCACTCTCCTATGGTTGAGGACCATTTTATCAATATGATTAGCCCAAGACATCCTATCCGTGATCCGCATACCGAGGTAATCGAATTCGGCTACTTTCTCTAAGGGGATCGAGTTAAGTGTGGGTGGACGGCCCAATTTCTTAGGAGGATTTAGGACTAGATATTTTGTTTTGTCCACATTTATTGTTAATCCTCTTGCAGCACAGAACTCCTGAAAGCGCGTTAGTAATTTCTGGAGGCCTTGAGGGGTCTTCGAAATCAGGAGCGTGTCGTCCGCAAAAAGCAGGGTGGGGATACGGACTCCTCCGAGACAGGGGGCGTCGGCTGGTTCTTGTTGTAGATGTTTTACCACCCCGTTCACATATAGTGAAAATAGGGTGGGTGCCAAGACACAGCCCTGTCTTACGCCCCTGGACACTGGAATCTTCTCAGTGAGTTCTCCGTTTTTACCCCAACGGACCTGAGCAAAGGTATGGGCGTGAAGGCTAATGAGAAGGGACAAGATGTAAGGGGGTAATCCCAACTCATAAAGTACCCTCCAAAGATCTTCCCGGGGGACTAGGTCAAAGGCAGTCTTCAGGTCTATAAAGGCCAAGTAAAGACTACCCTTGCCCAGTTCCACCACCTTCCACCCCAGTAGTAACAGCCTGAACACCTGCTCTATTGTCCCCATTCCAACCCGAAAACCTGCCTGAAAGTCTGATAGGATTTTGTTCTCCTCCAACCAGTGGAGAATCCTTCCAAGGATAGCTTTACCAGCTATCTTTTGGGTGGAGTCAATCAGACTTATGGGTCGGTAGTTCCCCGGTGTTTCCCTGCACCCTTTTTTATAAATCGGGACCACCACCGCCCCTTTCCAGGATTCTGGCACTGCCCCTCCCATCATGATATCATTTAGTAGAGCTGCTATGACCCGTGCCCATTCCGCTGGATATGCCCTCATAAGGTCCCCCGGGAGGCCATCAGGGCTCGCTGCCTTGCGAGGGGCTACCCACCCTATAACCCCCTCAATCTCTAACGGAGTGAAGAGATCATAGGCATGAGGTTCAGTTGTTCGTGTGAAATCCATCCCCACATTACGATCCCCATCTAGAGGGAGGTATAGGGACCCAAAATGCTTTACCCAGCTTTGAGGCGGGATGTTACAGGGTCTCACAAGTGCGTCGGGGTTTTTCCGTGTACTCATAAGATGCCAAAATGCCCTTGAGTCCCTAATTTTACTGGCCTGGAGCAGGTCTTCCCAGTATTTATCTTCCCACTCCCTCCTGGCAAGTTTAAGGGACTTATTGTAGGCCTTCCTTGCTTCCTGTATCACACTACGGGACTTGACTTTGAGCGCCTCAACTAGCTTAGCCTTGTAAACCCTACATGTTTGGGTATACCAACCATCGACTGGTTTTTTAGAGTGTTTGTTACCCAACTTGTTATGGTATGATGTAAAGACGTTAGTTAAGGCATCTACCAGGGAGACAAAGAGCCCACTCACTCTGCCCGCCCCTTCTGAGGAGATTCCAAGGTTTGATACCGCGTGATTTAGGTGAAATTGTATTTCTTTTACCTTTGGCTCTGATAAAACCAATTTGGCCCATTTTATTCATCTACCACAAGGGGAGACTTCAGAGTCATCCGGAGGTGCGGCTACCCGATTTATATTATCCTTACTTGAAGGGCGCCACCACTGGACCATACTTAAAGAAAGCAAGTTGTGGTCACTTTCAGTCGAGGGGACCACCTGCATGTCCCTTACATAAGGCCATAGGTATACGTCTATTAAAAAATAATCTAACCTAGAGGTATGTCCTGGCCTATTATACGTGTGGGCACCCAACCTATCCGAGGATGTCCTCCCATTTGCTGCCCTTAAGTTGAATTCAAGGCTCAGGGAGTATAACTGGAGCGCCACTTCTGACCACCTTCTAATCGGTGGGATTTCCAGGGGCGGAATCCCCCACCTGGTATCCTCCTCTTCTTGGTCGAGGGAAACGTCCGAGCCCAAGGGCTCGAACGTACAGTTCATATCACCAGCAACCAATGTACGAGACTTATATGGGGTATTGTTTAACAAGGTCTCGAGGAGAGATATTACAGGAGACTTTCTCCCGCCCACGGTTCCCCGGGCATAAACATTATAAACATTTAAGACAACTCTTCCCCTTTGATCTATTAGGGTGATGTTTTGTATGTCTGGGGAACCTGTGGGGAACTCCATGATTCTAAAATCTAGAGAAGCCGCGACCCAAATGAGGAGGCCACCCGCTGGGCGCCCTCTCCCTGAATCCGAAACCTGCGCAGGGGAGAAATAGGAAGAAAAGCCCACCCTATGGACCGGTACACAGCTCCATGTCTCTTGGAAAAGGCACAGGGAATGCTCATCAACCGAAGCAATAAAATCCGGTAGAGCCAGTTTTCTTGCGATCCCTGCGACATTCCAGCTGAAAACCTTAAGGACTAGGTCCGACACAGCTGGGGTGTCGCTGGGCGCCAGAATGCCCCTGCCTGTGGGCCTCCTCGGAGGAATATGAGGGGAGCGGGGATCATGCAGGGTGGATATAGAGTCGCCTATCCCACTTGTAGGATTTCTTTTGATAAGTAATGCTTCCGCTGGATCTGCTCTATACCCAATTTCCAGTCAGATAGGTCCTGCTGTCCACAAATGGTTCTCCCTAATATCCCCTGAAACCCCAGCCCAGTTCTGGCCAAGAGCAGGGGGACTTAAACTTCCTCCAGTAGAGTCAACAATTTGCCTGGGGTAAAAGTAGGAAAGATCTACCACTTTAACCCCCGGAGCCCCCATACTTTTAATAGGGGTGCAAATCGATGGTACTACTCTTGGGTCTTGGAAATTTATGATTATACAATCCCCCTCCTGCGTTTTTTTCCCCTGCCCTACCCAGTCTACTCTGCGGACACTTAAGATAATGCCATCCACACCCAGCGGGATTGGCTTATTTGCCTTCAGCCAGTGGATACACTTATTCTTAAGTGATTGATGATTTTCCAACTGGCCTTCCTTTAGAGGGGGCACATTGACCATGACTGCAACAAAAGGTTGACAGTCTGGTGGGAGGTTTACTGGGGGGATCCGTCGTACTGGCTTACTGGAGGCCGGTGAAGGGGTAGAAATAGTGGTAGGATGGGGAGCGGACCTAGGGGCTTTCACTAGCGCTAACCTGTTAAAATCGCTACATGCCCCTGGTTTTTGGGAGACTTCCATTTTGCCACTTGCTATCTGTGGCTGCTTTTGTTGGAGAGACTTAGGCTTATTTTTATCAGGCTCTATGTGAGTTAATGAACCCTTTTGCTGTGGTCCTACTTTGGGACGGGGAGGAGATATGAGAGCTGGAATTAATGGACTATTAGAAACACCCTTGTTCAGACATATTGGGTGCTTAGGGTCTCTCTGAGGTAAGGGCTCGTTCCCATTTGCACCCAAGTCCTTGTTTTCAGTCACTCTAATTATTTGTTTAACTGTTGTTTTAAGTGAGTGAAAGCCGTCAAGGGTTGATTGCTCAAGTTTGTCTATCCTTTCCCCGAGACCTTTAACTTGTGTTAGCAACGGATTCAAGAGGCTGTAGACCTTCTCAAAAATATTTTCAGCCGTTGCTAAGTCAAGGAGCTTTAAAGGCTTGACAGTATTTGCGTCTGGGTATAACTCCTCGGAAGGATTCAAAACATCCCCAACTATGTCAGATTCATTCGCTATAGCCTTACCCCTTGTGGTTCTCATACCAGCTCCAGAAGGCTTTCTTAAGCTTTGGTAAAGAGCGGCCTGTCTCACTAGGCAACCCTTTTTACGTTTTCGAACCTTTTTGCTTAGGGGCCTATTCTCCTGTCTAATGATTGGAGTTTGGGAGTTTTTGGTAGACCTAACTAGCTCCCCTTCTGGTGGAGCTAAGGGCGAAATGAGCGGTGTTGAGGGCTCCCGATCACTGATAACTTCGCTTGGGTGATTAGTGAATGATGATGTGGACAGCTTACCAAGGCCATCATCCTCCGCTGTGACTATAGGAAAAAGAGCAGCCAAATTTTCTAGCCTACCTATATTTTGCTCTATGCCAACCAACTGGGGGGGGTCTATGGAAACACTAGGCACACTAGGAGGAGAAACGGATTGGACCTGGGCACTGGCCGGTATAAATGATTGAGCGTCGACCCCCAGTGATGAACGTCTTGAGGGGAGGTAAACCTCAGATAAACGCCGCTCAGACATGGCAATCTCCTTTTCAATCACCGCCGCCACCCTGGTGATAAAACGGTCCATAGTCCCTATAATGGGGCTTGCGGCATTTGGCCCCCTTGCGCCTTCGTTCCTTAACAACTTTTCAGAACGAGTAGACATAGTTTTCTGAAAACAGAGCGGGGATACACACCAGGCGTATGTACTCACAGTTACTGAAGAGGAAAGGGACGTGGCCCAGCCCAGCCTCCTTCGGCCTCTGACGGCCACAGACGGCCCGCCCTCTGCCCGGGCTCAGCCCGGCGCCGCCCGCGCGCGCGTCCCGCGACGCTGGGGGAGCTTCTGCTTTTCAAGCGCCTCCGGGCGCGCTGATGGCGGAAGTAGAGAGAGAAGCAGGGGCTCACGGGAGATGTAATTTTCCCTTTGTGGCAGCGATGTCCAGCGGCGAGGGAGCAACGAGGGAGACAGCGGTCCCACTCAGGTCAGTCCAGCTTGGCGCTACAACAATGCCCCCAGCTCCACCGGGGGAGCTTCTGCTTTTCAAGTGCCTCCGGGCGCGCTGATGGCGGAAGTAGAGAGAGAAGCAGGGGCTCACGGGAGTTGTAGTTTTCCCTTTGTGGCAGCGATGTCCAGCGGCGAGGGAGCAACGAGGGAGACAGCGGTCCCACTCAGGTCAGTCCAGCTTGGCGCTACAACAATGCCCCCAGCTCCACCGGGGGAGCTTCTGCTTTTCAAGCGCCTCCGGGCGCGCTGATGGCGGAAGTAGAGAGAGAAGCAGGGGCTCACGGGAGATGTAGTTTTCCCTTTGTGGCAGCAATGTCCAGCGGCGAGGGAGCAACGAGGGAGACAGCGGTCCCACTCAGGTCAGTCCAGCTTGGCGCTACAACAATGATATATTGAATTTCAAGAGGTGGTAAACATATTATTTCTAACCATGCTAGGACTGACATCCCTTTTTTAAGAATGGATCCCATATATTTAATTGCAAACTACAATCATTATGAGAAGCTTTGCTGTGCTACAGTCAAGAAAAGCAATGGCACCAAACAACAGTTCACATGACAATGTTTACTTGTTCAATGTTACTTGCATACTTTACAAAAAAGTTTAGAAATGTATTACTACTATACATCAAAAGCAAACGTGTCAAAGGAAAACATTTGTATGCAGGTGAGCATTAGGACAGCGATGATGGACAGTACACCATCACTAAAAGGCAACAAAGGATTGCCTTTTCCAGGTAACAATGCCAAATGATAATAGACCTGCTCAAATAGTCGCAGATCAATTGCACACAGCTATTACTAAACTGCTGCTCTACAACAAAACTCGAATAGTTTGATATTCCTTTTTTCTTTGGAGGAGGGGGTCGACGCGTTTTGGCCTTGTGTTTGGTGCCTCACCCATCTATACCTATGTAGGATCAAGGCAAAACTCCAACCCAACTGAGTAGAAACCCGCAGGGCTCTAGTAAACATCACCTGAAATGAATCCAACCCCACTGCACTATATCTTTACACCGAGCCAATTGCTATTCAATGTGAGGTAGAAAGAATGCGCAGGAAATGCACTTTTGGGGAGGACACTGTTTGGCCCCGGGACTTTGTCAAAAAGAGGTTCCTTGAGATAGCCACCGTACCAGTGCACAAACATGTCCGGTTCCGCCTCCGTCTGCGGTCCTAGGGTGGCCCTTAACATCATTGGGGCTACCTTCGTTAATGATCAATGGACCACGGACATGGAATTCCAGTGCAGGGCTACTCATCTCAATCACATGGGCAGAATGAGAACCATGGGAGTGGGTTCAATGCCAACATAGACACCCAGTGCCAAGAATTCTGGGATAGCAAGATCGATAGGTACACGTGGTTAGAGGCGAAGAGGCAACCCCTAATTGTACAGAAACTTAAGATATACTCTTTATGTATCAGTTGCACAGGAACCATACCATTGGGTAGCAACGAGAATTGCGGTAGAATAGTACATATACCAGACCTGCAATGGGGCACCTCTACATTGATTGATCTGTACTGGCACTGTGGGGAGCTTGCCTACATCCAGCTCGTCCCCAGATGGCATGGTATCTGCACCCTCATAACCATACAAACCTCATCCCTGGTTATCCTTGGAGAAGATCTGAGTTGTCTCAACATTTGTTACAGAAGAAAAAAACTTTGTTGCATCAGGCTCGAAGGAGAAGAACTGCCAATTATTTTGTATGGGCTCAGTACAAAGACATTCCAGAAGAATTTAGACTATTCACAGAAGCTAAAGTTCATGCCAGAGGATCAATATGATTTTCGCCATGCAAACCAAGGCCAACACCCACTGGTTACAAATAAACAGGTGGGAGATGACAAAGATCATCACTAGCTCAGCATTAGCGATATCAAAGAAGAGTGAGAGCCATCCGCCTTACGATGATGCAACATCGGTATGTGTTGAACTTGATGGCCACTACGGACGGTGTGGTGTGTGCCAAGATTGGTGCTTCCTTTTGTACTTTTATCCCCAGGAATGACCTGGACTATGGGTCATTAGCCCATGCTATCAAAGAACTGCATCATCTACAAACTGACATGAAGAAGGAGGAAGGTGCCCAGGAGCAGGACTGGTTACATAGTATTTTTTCATGGATCCCCTCATGGGTATCCAAACTATTTATATTGTTCATACCGATTCTCGTTGCAGCACTTCTGTTATGCGGTTTCCTACAAATAGGGTTTTGTTTGCTACAAAAATGCAGTCCACAAATTAGGTAGTATGCTCTTAGGGAAAAAGCAACCAACACTACACATTCACACCCACCCACACAGACACACACTTTCAAATAACATAACTGTCATGACATACGAGGAGGATAGAGTAATTGATGACTCAACTAGAGGGGAAAATGATGGGCTGGGTAAATATGATGCCAATGAATGTCATGATATGTGCAGGGCAAACAACTGCAATGTCAGTAAATGCAATGTTAACATATGCCACCCCTTGTACCCGCACAATGTCCATCAATGCAATGTCAATGTATACCATAATTTGTGCCCGCATAGCAGCACCGACATCAACAGTAATAATACTAATGCATTCAGTGAACCATGCTCATACAAAATATTATTGTTTCGAATAAGAAACATGTCAATGTGCATTCAGACCGGAGCAAACCTAATCTCATTAACACCAGTACAAACAATTTCAGTGTAAAAAATGACAACTGTATCATTAATACAACTACAAACAATTTAAATGTACAAAATGACAACTATATGTGTAGTGATGATAATGTTGGTAAACATGATACCAGTGGCTACCATATTACTTTTAGGAGTTCCAATGAACTCAACTCATTGCTGTCAGATTTACCCGAGACGACCTCTCCAATAACCCAGAGTTAGAGATACGTGGTCAGGCAGGTCCTGCGACCCATGCCCACGCCTATCAAATAAAAAGGTCATGTGGGGACCGCATAAATTACAGGCAAATACACACCCAGGGAAAACCATGATCGATTCCACACATAGATAGTTGCACCACAAACAAGTCTGAGATAATTGGCCCCAATAAAACTCATTTGGCCAAAGGCTCATGTTCACCGGAAATACCACAAAGCTAGATACCACATGTAGATAGATACACTCAACCAATCAGGACACGACATGCATACCACACATAGTGTTCACGCACGCTTCACTCGAGACATCTGGACACACGCGGGCCTACACTAGCTCTCCCGAGGTTGTGAGCCATCTGTGTCCTTATCAGATGCTCACAATTGATTGATTTATGACTAAGATGCTCTTTAGGGATGTAGAGAACATTTTAGTGTACCTCATGAACTGTATAAATTGACGGCCAAAACGTTGCATATCGCAAGATTTTGAGCAGACTCATTCTGTCTAGGCTCTCCCAGCCGCAGCGTTTAATTAAACTAACTTGTCCCTGTTTTTTTTTAAATTTATTTACGGTAAATTCATATCTGAGCAACAGCTCAGACAGAAAAAAATGTTAAAATGCTTAATAAAAGTGTGCTCGCTACAGAGAGACCTGGTGGATGTCAATAAGAGAATCAACCTGCGGCATTTATTGGAGGCAGATTACTGTGGTTTAATTCAGTCCTATTTGAGGGATATTAAGAGTAGATCTCTAAGGCGGTGGGCCCTTAAGGTCTGGTTGGGTCAGGTCGCTGCCTTTATTAGATGACAGGGATTAATCAGGTGAGTCGGGACAAGGATTCTTGCTCTTTCTGTAAGCATGAAGCACTGTCACTATCCCACATTATTGATTTTTGTGCTTCTTTCACTATAAGAAGACGCTGCCTGCTATTGCCGTTTTTTAGAGAGCTGCAGGTTTGTCGCATTAGTGATCTAGTGAGGATAATACTACTTTGTAATACTATGTTGGTATGCTGGGCCTTGGCCAATTTCCTGTCCATTGTAGCCAAAACGCTGACCTTTTCCCTTACAAAATAATGTTATTTGATAAGAATTATGGACCGATCTCCCTGCTCCCCTTCCTGGCCAAAGTACTCAAGAAGGCCATCAACAAACAGATGGAGCAAAACCACATACTTGACGCCCCCTCAATTAGGATTTCATGCTAACCACAGCACCGAGACCATGCTGATCTCTGCAACAGATGACACCAGAACCCTCCTCTACCGCAGAGAGACTGTGGACCTGATTCTCCTCGACCTCTCTGCTGCTTTTGTCACTGTTTCCCTCAGTAATAGACTCTACAACATTTGCATTCAGCAAAACGCCCTCACAGGATGCCCACAGATTATCCGGCTGCCTCTGAATCCTAGGACATCTTCTGTGGCGTACCATAAGGATCATCCCTCAACCCCATCTTGCTCGAGGCTTACAGCTATCTACCGAACAGATTGCGCCCTTACCAGCAGGGTAGATCCCTGAGGTCCAACCATAAACTCTACCTGTCCCTGCCCCGTTTTGTCAAAGCAAGGGTGGGTTGCAGAACGTTTGAAGTGGGAGCTTCCAAGTGTTGGAATGACTTGCCACTTCATCTACGTGTACTGCACTCTGAGTTGGACTTCAGAAAGGCCTTGAAGACCTGGCTGTTCAGGCACAGGGACTAGCACTTTGTCTTCTCTGCTCTGTTGTTTTCTGCTTAAGGGCCGGGACAACTCAGCCGAGGTAGCTGGGCGCTGTACAAATGTCTTTATTATTATTATTATTACATGACCCCCCTTGCAGACATCGTCAGATCCCACGGCCTCAATAAAATTTCCAACTCAGACGACACTTTCACACTTTCACCCATCCAACTGTTCACTCATCAATTTTAGGGGTGGACTGAATTTGCGAAATTGACTTTCACAAATTATCGCGAAATTGCGCAAAATCTCCGCGAGCATGCGGAACTTTCGCGAAGATGCGGAGATTGCTTTTCCCGCCCATTCGCGATGTGTTTTTGCGTGCTCGCGGGGAAATGTATCTCCAACTTGCCCATGCGGTCGCTAATGGGCGTTGCCATCTTGCTCGCGATGCTTATTTCCTGTTTGCGATCGCAATGACGTGTTCACGATCGCAAACACTCGCGGGATAGCGCGACCAGCTACCAACAATCCAACATCTTGTGGCGCACGCGAACGGATAGGAAAACTCATCGGCGAACGCAGGGACCCGGTAAGTCGCGACCGCGCGCGCAAGAACGCATTTTTAAAATGCGAACAAGAAAAATACTTACGTTTCGCGGCAGGTTGCGAAAGTTTTGACATCTTCGCGCTCTCCGCAGAACGCAAAAATTTCAAAATATCGCAAATTCTACGAGCGGAACGAAATTTACCGCCCAGGCCTAATCATTTTACGCAAACTCCCCATTCAATGAAGAAAAACTTTCACTTAGGAAATAGCTAAACCCCGTTTGCATTGCCCGCTATTGTTTGGAACTAGAAAGGCTGTTCTTGCTGCTAATCCATTCAATTTTCTGCTTTAAAGCTGATGCAGAACACGGTGATATCATCACAGTGAAAACGTTTATTTATTTGTGTCGGGGTGACAGCACTGAAGTTTTATTAAACCTGTCAAGCTGGGATCATTCTGTATGTTTAGATAGTTCATGAAAATAGGTATTTACCAACTCTCCTGCTCTAAAGGAATATGTTGAATATTTTTGCAATTGTATAAACTGTATAATAAAATATCAGGACACAAATTATTGCAGGATTTCCACCAGGTCTACTGCCAGCGTTATAATTTTAGGACCATTTCTGCGCAGTCAGCTTTCCTTCTGATAGTTTGTGCAATCTGTGGCACCCCAGAGGGTTACAGGACAGAATAGCAAGATCCATGGCTCGATAACTCAACACTGTCCTCTGCCATTTGCGGTCCTGGTTCAGAGAAGCATCAATCAATGGAGCCCTGCAAGAACAGTTTGAAAGGTCATATGTGAGCTAAATGAATAATTGTTCCTCTTCGTAAACAAATTATGACTTCTGAGAGAGATGCATTTTATAAGGCATGGGAGCGGCTCCTCCAGTCGTCGGAGCACTGAGTGTATATGGCAGACCTGGCTAAGTGTTGTAGGTCTTGGAAATTAAAAACAAATGTTGGATATGCAAGCTATACATTCAGATCAGCTTTTTAACATAAATGTGAGATATACATTTAACTTAGCTGTGTAATAAAGTAGCACATGGCCTTGGTTCTGCTGCAAATGTAACAGTTGAACACGCAAAGCATATACCTGTGTAGTAAAGCAACACATTATCCAAAACATGCTCCTAAAGGAATAATTTGTAGTAATGTCGACACAATGTTCAATGAATGGAGCAAAAAAAGACGTCATATGCATTCTGCCAATGAGAAATATTTTGCATACGAGCAATTATTACAGTAAAGGATAGCATACTCCGGGGCATATTTATAATAACTGACACATCCCTGCATATCAGCAGGGATGCGCCAGTTATTATGCGCCACAGCTGCGCCACCATGGATGCGCCGCATTTATAATGAGGCGCACCATGGGGCAAAAATGGCACAGATGCGTGACGCATCTGTGCCGTAAAAGTGACGCATTGCTGGAGTTGAGTCGCAAGCGCGACGCAGCTCCAGCAATGCTCTGGGGGGCCCTATCTTTACAATGCTGCGTCAATCCTTACGCCTGCTTCAAGCAGGCGCAGGGTTTTGACGCAGCATGGGCCTAAAAGTGACTGAGTGAAATCTTGTAGATTTCACTCAGCCACTTTTGGGAGGCGTTCCTGCGCCGGAACGCCCCCACCTGCCCTGGAACGCCTACATGTGGCGCAGGGCTTTACAACGTGACGCATCTCCCAGATGCGTCACGTTGTAAATACCCCGCACCATGGTTCAGGATTTGCGCCGCTGCTGCGTCACAAAAGTGACGCAACGGCGGCGCAAAAGTGGCGCAAGTGCAACATAAATCTGCCCCTATATCTCTCATGAAAACGTATAAGAATATTTAATATGCTTTTTCAATACTAAAAGTTGGTAACAAAACAAAGGGGTTTAATAATAGCTTGCACATTCATATGTCCTTCACCATGACAAGTATTGTTAAACATATAGATTAAGACATTCATCTATGTGAGATTCTGCTCAAAAGTGGGCCAGTGTCCGTAAAGTGCAATATCTAATCTATAGTTGGTATTGTGAATTGTCCAAATTAAAGCGGAATGGACGACGACACTTCGGTTCATCATATCAAGAGTAGGTAAGACCATTCTTGGGACGATATTGCTTTTGCAAAATGGCAGACCCCTGCGAATATTGCATGCAAACGCAATTGACTATCCTTTGAGAATTTCCGGCACTTATCTCCAAGAAACTAAACTAGCTGCATGGAATTTGCCAATCAGAGCAACAGAAAAAGGGCAATCCAAAATCATGACAGGGCGCCTGGAATATACTGCACCCAGCACTCTCTATGTGATGAAGAGGATACGTAGGACTATATTTGCATGCAAAGAAGTCGGAAACCGGTTCTGAACGTCAGCACTAGATGCTCTGAGAACAAAACAACGAACATGTTGACTTCATAGCAATGCATGGCCATGGGAGGGTGCAACATTCCCAAGGGTTGAACATTCAAGATATACCTTCACTTCAGAGTTGGATTTTTGAATATTGTATATAGAAATATTGACTGACATAAACACGACGGGCCCGATTCACAGAACTAACTTAAGACAAAATCCTAAACTTACTACCATTTTGGTATTCACAGAAGGCACTTACTCATTTTGGTATTCACAGAAGGCACTTACTCATTTCGGTATTCACAGAAGTTAGGAGTCCTAACTTTAGGACTCCTAAATGCCTTCTGTGAATACCGAAAGTCTTAAAATTAGCATTTTTCTCAGTTTAGTAGTAGTATAGTTAGGACTCCTAACTTTAGGACTCCTAAATGCCTTCTGTGAATACCGAAATTCTTAAAATTAGGATTTTTCTCAATTTAGTAGTCCTAAGTTTAGGACTCCTAACTTTAGGACTCCTAAATGCCTTCTGTGACTACCGAAAGTCTTAAAATTAGGATTTTTCTCAGTTTAGTAGTAGTATAGTTAGGACTCCTAACTTTAGGACTCCTAAATGCCTTCTGTGAATACCGAAATTCTTAAAATTAGGATTTTTCTCAATTTAGTAGTCCTAAGTTTAGGACTCCTAACTTTAGGACTCCTAAATGCCTTCTGTGACTACCGAAAGTCTTAAAATTAGGATTTTTCTCAGTTTAGTAGTAGTATGGTTAGGACTCCTAACTTTAGGACTCCTAAATGCCTTCTGTGAATACCGAAATTCTTAAAATTAGGATTGTTCTCAATTTAGTAGTCCTAAATCTAAATTTAGGACTACTAAATTGAGAAAAATCCTAATTTTAAGAATTTCGGTATTCACAGAAGGCATTTAGGAGTCCTAAAGTTAGGAGTCCTAACTATACTACTACTAAACTGCGAAAAATCCTAATTTTAAGACTTTCGGTATTCACAGAAGGCATTTAGGAGTCCTAAAGTTAGGACTCCTAACTTCTGTGAATACCGAAATGAGTAAGTGCCTTCTGTGAATACCAAAATGAGTAAGTGCCTTCTGTGAATACCAAAATGGTAGTAAGTTTAGGATTTTGTCTTAAGTTAGTTCTGTGAATCGGGCCCGACGTCCTAAATATTGTTTACAAAAATATCGCCCTATTTGGGTGCAGATTTTCTATATCTAACTGAGAACATTTTTATAGCTATTTGGGACACTACATTTATATCTGAAACCACACCACATTAAGGTGCACATGCATCAACATCCCAAAAAGCGAATCCTAAATAGCGAGAAATGAAGAATCGGTATTAAGGAATCGCATTTCGGAATGCAGGAACCGATTCGGTAAATCTCAGCAAATCCTTAAAAATCGCTAATTTTTACAGATCAATCAATAGCGATTTCTGAAAATACCGATTAGCAAATACCGAATTCGGTATTACCGAATTCGGTATTAGCGAGTTCGGTATTAGCGAATTCGCTAAAAACGGGTCGTTCCAGAAGCGGGCTGATGACATCACAACCAGGAAGTCAACCAGCCCCACCCTCATTCACTGCCCTGAGGAGCTCACAGGAGGAGGCAGAGCACACAGGCTGAGGCAAGAGAATTCACCCACTGAAACCTTCCACCCTACCTTCATCCAGGATGGACAAGGATGCACCAGCCACTGCAGACACGCCCAGGAAGAGGAAGAGAAAGTTCTCTGACAGGGAACTTGAGCACTTGATCGAGGGGGTGAGCAGCAAGCATGACAAGCTGTTTGGCAAGCTGTCACTCAAGGTGCCCGAAGCTGAGAAGAGGAAAATTTGGCTTTGCATCAGGGAGAGGGTGAATGCTGTGGGAGTGACGCACCACAGCATCGACGACCTAAAGAAGAGGTGGTATGACCTCAGGAAGAGGACAAAGGAAAGAATTGCTGAGAGGGTCAAGGAGGCAGCTGGCACAGGAGGTGGGCCATCCACAGTACCTGCAAACACTGCTCGTCGAGGGGACCATTGAGCCAGAGGCGGTCGTCGGAGTAACGTAGATGGACACCTCCGGCGCAGCCACCACAGAGCAAGGTAAGATGCATGCCTGCGCCCATATGCTGCGTATCGTATACCCATCCCCATCCCCCCAGGCCAATCACAGTGTGCAGGCAGAAGTGCATAACACATATGCCCTCACATCAGTATTGCATCATGGGAGTCGTAGTCATGTCAGCAAAGTTTGCATGTATAGTCACAAAAGCGAAATAAATGAGATCAGCAGTACAGGGCCAACAGAGAGTCAAATCATGTAATTCATTGTAGGACATAAATGCAGAATGATAAACAGATGTAGTCACAAAATAAACTAACAATGCACTGTTTCATACACAGATGCATCTCCTGGGGATTCAGATGATAGTGAGCGCCTCATCATCTCCGAAACATCGGCAGATTTCGATGGCGACACTCCGCAGGAAGGTCAATCCCCACCACCACCAGCAACAATATCACCACCAACACCAGCGACAATACCACCACCACCACCACCAACACCAGCGATAAAACCACCAAGACGCAGGGCACATGTCCCCTCCCTGCAGGTGATGGATGCATGCCCGAGTCCTGCACCCACAAGTGGGCAAAGTCATACAGGTGTCACACCGCCAGCACCACCGCCAGCACCACCGCCAGCACCACCACCAGCACGTGGCAGAGTCACGCAGCGGCGCAGGTCCATGCGCAGTACTGCCGAGGGAGCCGACCAGGCAAGGAACATTTATGGTGGAGTCGAGTCCCAGATGCTGCATGTTCAGCGCCTGCAGGGGAGACACATGGGGACAATGAACCTCAATATTACACGACTCGCCAAACATATATGCACTCTAACTGACGCTGTGCGGCACATGACCACAGTTGTTGCAGAGGGCAATAGGGACATTAGTCAGAACCTCCAGGAGCTCACCTGTGCTATCCGAGCAGGACAACACAGCGAGCGCCGGAGGCATAGGCAGAACTTGCTCCGTTCCACAGCATCGACCAGGGCCATCACGAAGCTCTGCAACAGCACTGCTGTGTTGTCCCGCCGCTCCGTCTCACTGCAGGTGGACCTCGGACATTACTGTGGTGACGTGGCGAAGGCCTTAGGCCAGGTGACCACTGCAGTGGAACACTTGCAGTCAGGGACATTCAGTGTCAGCAACTTGGGAGGGGAGAATGGCAGTGAGGCTGCATCGAGTGTGAGCAGCGTGTCGGTGCTGGAGACCTGCACCAGGAGGCGCAGTTTGCGCTGCTCCACAGCCACAGAGACACAGCGTGGTGAGGTGGAGGAGACACGCGATAGGAGGCTCGGTGTTCGTGGGAAGCGCCACTAGACATTCAGTCCTGCATCCCTGACCATGGTGGGGTAACCATGGCCCACTTTAATTTAGCATTTTCACTCCCGTGAAGCCAACGGTCATGTTTTTGCCCACAATGTGTGGGGGAACTCTAATTTGCATGTCAGTGTAACATTACCTACATAAGTGCACATATGAAGTAAACAGTAGCACTCCTAATGATATCGTAATGGCTCCTTCTTACCTGGCTCTGAAATGATGTTGTGTGATGTATGTCCGCCTCCTTTGACCTTCAGCTGTGTTTGGAACGTGTGACTGTCGGTGTTGTGGGGGTGGTTGATCATCCCGGGAGTTGTCATTCCTGTCCACCTCTATGGGTATCCCCCTTCTGGTTGCAATGTTGTGCAGCATGGCACATACTGCTACAATCCTGCAGCAGGTGTCTGGTTTATATTGCAAAGCCCCACCAGTCTTATGTAAGATCCGGAAGCGACTCTTCAGGATCCCGAATGTCCTCTCAATCACATTTCTGGTGCTTATGTGGGCCGCGTTGTAGAGTTGCTCCTGTGGTGTTGCTGGGTTGATGTAGGGGGTGAGGATATATTCCCGCAGGGCGTATGCACTGTCACCTACAGGATGGAAGCAAAGGCTTAGCGTCAGTCACGATGATACATGTGTGATACAGATGTTATGAATAGGCATGTTTACGTACCAAGCAGGAGTCCCTCTCCGAATTCTCCATTTAGCAGACGCCTGTGGATGCCACTGTGTCTGAATATATAGGAGTCATGTGTGCTCCCTGGAAATTGTGCCACTATGTCCGTGATGATGTGCTTGGCATCGCACACGACCTGCACGTTGATGGAGTGATAGGACTTCCTGTTACGGAAGACTTACTCCTTGGCTGAGGGTGGACAGATAGGGACATGTGTGCAGTCAATGCATCCTATGACGTGGGGGAATTGGGCCACCTGGTAGAATTCCCCCATGTGCTTTGTGATACGCCTCCCGCTACCGCTATGACCCCCTGGAAACTTCCAGACGCCAGTAGGTGCAGGCTGCATAGGACCTGGACATGCGCAGGAATGGCATTGGTCCGACGTTTCTGGTGCTGCAGTAGTGGTTCCAGGTCAGCAATTAGGCGCATTATCATTGCACGATTGAGACGGTACTTGTCGTATACCTCATCCTCATTTTGGCCAAGCAATGTAATGCACACTCTGAATACTCTCTCCTGGATCCTTCTCCTGCGCTGTGCTGCAGCATTTATTCTCATCCTCCTTGCAAGCACGTAGAGGGCTGCCATTTTGTGAAAGGTAACAGGGTCTCCAGGCCCAATTTGTATGGCTTTCTGATTGACTGCATCTGTGGAACACTTGTGATTTTTTCTAGGATTTGTTTATTTTTTCTGCAACTTTACCTCCTGGTTCTGATTCCCCTTAATCTGCTCATGCTAAATAGCGATTTTTGAGATTTTTGGTATTTGCGACTTTTGATGCATTCATTAGCGATTCCTTATTTGCGATTAGCTACTCCCGGGCGCTATTTGTAATTTCGGTATTTCCGAATCTTTATTTTGCGATTCTTTATTTTAACGGGGAAGTGTTTTGCGATTCATTATTTTAACAGGGATTTTTTTTGCGATTCTTTATTTTTTCGCTATTGGTGTTGATGCATTGGGATTCGTTGTTTGCCACTCGCTAACGGGAGATTTTAGCGATTCGGTATTTTTGCGAGGTGATTTTTGCTTGATGCATGTGCCAGCTAGCTGTTTAGGACAGCAAAACGTGCACTTGGTTCAGGGGTAAACTTCACAAGCAGGTTGAAAAGTTAAGATATACGTTCAGATTAGCTATGTAGTACATCAACACATGAGCTTGGTTATGGTGTAAACTTAACAAACAGGTTGAACATGCAAGATGTATATGCAGTTTAGCTGTAAAGTACTGTAATACGGGCCTTGGTTATTGTGTACAGCTGTGGCTTATTTTTTCATATGGTCCGATCTGTGTAGCATATTGAACGTATTTGGAGGTACATGTGTGTTCATAGGCAAGATACATTCTTAAAAGCTGGCTCATTGGACAATAACAGAATGTGTGCATACTGATTAGCTGAATGCTTGTCAATAGCAAGAGGGCGTATTGAACCCACACAAAGAACCACCCTAGTCATTAAGGCCTTCTTCGTGTCGTTAAAGTTTAACTCGTGGTTAGAAAACATCTATTATGAGATATTTTAATATTGACATTGAATGTGTAGTCTCTGCACTGAGAGATACAATCAAGGACAGACTTCCCACTTTGTGGTTGTGCTGCTGTCCCTTAGCTACAGAAACCTCTGAACAAGGCATGCTAGATTCAAAACATGTAAATGCATTTCACACAGATTTTAAGACATTTGTATGGAAAAGAAAATTATTAGCTTCAGCAACATATTGACAAGTTTTTACCATTTTCGATAACATTGAGGGTAAGAAAAATGAATATGTTATCCTAAAAGTTCTAATTAATTCTGTAAACAATTGTTAATTATGAGTTTGGGGGTCAGTTAGAGGTGGACGTTTAAAGGAGTAACAGGAAAAATGGCAGATGCCCTGGCCGTCCACCTCTGTCATGCAAAAGGTTATTATAATTTTATTTTTCATTTCTGCGGGGCTAGATTAGGGCGGGGCTTGTGGCTCAGGGAGGAAGAGTGGGCTGTGCACACTAAGTGCGCAGAACTGCTTGGCCGGCCGTTTCGGGCCAGCCAAACAGTCATGCGCACTTTGGATGTTCCCCACCCAGGCAGCATGTTCCCCGTCCAGGCTCCCTGTTCCAGTCCTCCCCTTGCTCCTGAGTCTTGGTCAATGGACTACAATCGGCATACTTTCTTCTTTAAAGAGCTAAGAGGCAGGGATGTCCTCTATTGCCTTTACTGTTTATCCTAGCCCTTGATCCTTTCTTATATACATTGAAGTATTCTGACGCCTTTTCTGGTTTCCAGCTTAATAATGTACACATGACATTCTTCTTTATATCTTCAAATAAGAATCATCTCTTCCACACTTCTTTGAAGAGTTAACCACATATTCCAAGGTGCCTGGTTACGAACTTAATATAGACATGTCCGAAGAGATGCCTTTAAATAAGTTCTGCTTAAAATCTTCTTTTGCTAGAACGGGCTACTCATGGAACCCTGATAAGATCAAATGCCTATTATATCACAACACTCTTAGAGATACACGTCATTCTAATATGGATGTCCTTCTTGCAAAAATTGCAAAACTAAAACAGGGCTGGTCACCTCTATTCTTTTCGTGGTGGGGCTGCCTTGATTCAATTAAAATGATTATTGTTCCTAGCATCAAGTTCTATCTCATAATCCTACAAATAAAAATCCCTAATAAATACTTCATAGCTATGGATAAGCTTTATCTTGATTCTTGTGGAATGGGAAACCATCTTGTATCTCCCTACAGCGCCAACAATTACCTAAATATTCTGGAGGGGTCAACTTTCCTGACTTCTTTCATTATCACAAAGCATTCAGTATTAAACATGGTCAATGTTGTTTTCTTGACTCTTCTGATTTTCAATCCAAACTGTGGCATCTGTTGGAGCTAACCAGTATATCTCCATTCTCTAATACACCTATTCTACACATGCCTCACCCCCCCAAGTATTTAATACCTGCACTTATTTTGCATTCCTGTTCTCTTTTCAAGCCATATTTAGTAGCTCACCTCTCCTTATATGAGTAATTTGTTCAGAGCCTTATTTGGTATTATAAAAAGATCACAGTAAATGGCAAATCTTTCTTACGGTAAAATTGTTTAAATAAGGGTTTATTTACAATCTCTCAATTACTTTTCAATAACAATATTATTGCATTTGATACCATGTTCTCTTCCTTCAATCTTTCTCAGAATTATCTCAAACAATATCAGTTTTTGGAATCTCTGCTGGTTCCCATTCTAGTCTCTCTCCCTACTATTTCTGTTCAGGGACAGAGTCCACAGCCCTTTGATAGTTATATCACTTCGCCCTAAAAAGCAGCACAAATTTGTAAAACACTGATAACACCACTTTCTGACTGACCTAAATCCAATTTGGAACTTTTATGTGAATCTGATTGGCATTCCATTTGGCCTATTTCACTTTGGCAGATAATATGAAAAAAAAATTCATTCTACTGCACGCCCTACAAATCTCACTCAAACGTGTTATCATTTCTATAACAGACTCTATCATACATCAGCACATTTGTTTAACTCAAATTACTCACAGAGGACACCTGTTGGTGTTGTAATAACAATCCTGGTACCTACCTTCACATGTTGTTTATCATGTCCTAAGGTGTCTCACGTTTGGGTACAGGTGTGGACAAGAATAAGGGACGTTACTCTGATTCACATTCCATTCTCCATTGTAAGTTTGTTTCTTGGCAGGGTGAGTAATTCATGGCATCAGAATAAAATGCTTAAAAAACTAGTCAATCAGTTGATTGCAGTTGGCTTCCAGGTAATTACATCTGATTGGAAATCTTCAGATAATATTACCCTCCAACAGGAGTGAAGTTTGGTTTGTCACAACCATCGATTTGATCACTACAATTTGCATTCTGTATTGTTAGCAGTCATTCGTGAAGCATTTTTGACTTTCCTTGCAAATAATACAGTCTAATTATCTCTCCGTTCCGATACATAATACTTAGGCTATTGATATGATTAACTCAATGATTTTATCGCTCTTTTTATTGTATAATGTATTAGTACAGAGCTTTTAGTAAGTTCTTTTTACTATACTTTATAAAGAGTGTAGCATCTTCTCGTCTTTTCTATTTTTTCATCCCTCTTCTCACTCTTTCTCCTTTCCTTACAATTTTTGTTCCTTTGATTACATTCTATACAGTCCAGTTTTAACTTCAAGGCTTTTACTTATATTTTCGGTGTTAGCATATAATGCATTACTTTCCTTCTAATTGTACTTAACTTAGTTTTGTAAATAGTTTTGTTTTAATTCATATATTGCTATATATTTTCTCAATAAAAATACTAAACCTTTAAAAAAAAAATACCGGGCTGCCCTTAGGCGGTTATGGAACTGACAGAAATGGTGCCATACGGGCTGCTAGTTAAGGGCAAACCTTCGATGTCTAACTACCAGTGGCCATTCTGTTTGGGACCCCATTTGAAAGCATGGTTATCCAGCACACAAAAAAACTTTGAAAAGCACCCAATGCTCTGGTATAAAGCTCCCAGAACATGGGGTATATTTTCTACATGAGTCCTAGAGATGGACCCCTTCTTTAGACATGGTGGAACTGCCGCCATATTTTTCCCTCAAGTGGATCCCGCAATCTATGTAGAAGCTGTTTCAGGAGGAAAACTGTCCATCACAATCGTGGAATCTCAGTTCTCCCATAGCAGATTGTAGTTATTCAGCCAGGATACAGATGAATCTCATTAGAAGATATTTATTGGTTACATGGATGAGGAGCCAGCCTGAAGGCAGCTAGCTCCAACCAACTCCCAACACAAGAATGAATCTTAACATTCCACAGTTACTAAGCATAGCATCATCTTCTTAAAGAGGACATCACATATAAAATATGCATTGATAATGCAACCTAATATGTAAACACAACTAGTTACTACATTACCTTCCCTTCCTCTAACAGAAACAAAAAAAACAAAAACATATAAAAATATAATATACAACAACATGTGTACCACATTCATTCCCTAAACCTTACTGGTTTGGTGATAACACGGGACGATTTTCTAACTTCGCTAGTATCTAAATCATTACAAACATAAGTATCAGTAACAGGATTCGAAACAGTGACATCAGAAGAGAAAAGAACTTTGGCTACTTTACTCAAATTCCACCAGCATCCACCCTCAACCTGAATGGCATTTCCAACGATTTTGATCACTTTAATAGGAGGCCCATATTTACTCTCACCTTTGTTAACATGAAAAGATTTTTTAATTTTCACAATATCACCAACACTCAACAAGGTACCTCTTGAACCCCCTTTTTTTTTTTTAAAATAAATTTTATTGTTTTCACAACAAATACAACCAAAGGACATGGAATCAGACCGTATATACATTTCGTTAGAAAAATCACCACGCATAGTCATAATTTCTACAAGTAAGCCCAGGTCGGGCGCCTTGAAACCACCAGTATCGCCCACCCTCCCCTCCACCCCCCCAGCTTTCCTAGCCATCCGAGTCCTTGAACCCCTTTTTGAATCAAAACTGTTTTTCTGCTTGACTTGAGTTTGAGTGACACTTTCCCTAACGTGAGACATCAATTTGTTGACATCAGACACACTGTTGATCCATTTAGACATCCACCCAGGACGAAACAGAGTATTGGGCTTCCTCCACCTCATCAACTCAAAAGGAGACACCCTTGTGGAGGAATGAGGGGTTGTCCTATAAAACCAGATCATGCTGTTGAGAGAATTAACTACATCCTGGTTGTTGGCTTTAGCCCATTTCACACAGTCACCAATGACTTGATTCATCCTCTCCACAAGCCCATTACCTTGTGGATGATATAAAGAACTCTTTATGTGCTTTACACCAGCGGTGGATAAAAACAATTCAAATTCCTTTCTTACGAACTGTTTCCCATTGTCGGAAACAAGAACTTCCGGGAAACCCTCCCTTGCCCAGATTTCACTTAAGAAAGAGACAATAGACTTAGTGTCTGCATCTCTAACTAATTTAAATTCGGGCCACTTGGAAGCATAGTCAATAGAAACTAAAATAAATCTGGAATTTCCACTAAGAGTCATGTAGGGTTCCATGATGTCAATACCTATTTTCGACCAGGGGCGGTCAGGACAATCAACCGGAGAGAGAGAGGAGGGCCAAAAGTTTTAAGGGACTTGTTAGATGTTTTGCATATAACACAATCACAAACAAACTCTTCAATTTCAGAGTCCATTCCAGGCCACCAAAATGTGTCCCGAATGCGACGCTTAGTAAAGGAAACTCCCAGATGACCCTCATGGGCTCTAGTAATGATCCCTTTCCTAAACACATGAGGTGGGATTATTTTATCATTACGTAACAAAATCCCATCCTCAAGAGAGATCTCTTCTGCAACCTTAACAAAAGGTTGGAGGGTAGGGGCAAGAACCTTTTCCCTAGGCCAACCGCATCTAACAAACTTGCATACATCTTGGAGCACACAATCATTTTCAAAACATTTCCTCCACTCTTCTTCTGAACAAAACTTCAACTCAGGAATATCAACACCAGCCACCAAGCAGTCTTCATAATCTTCGTCAATTAACTCAGCAAAAGAGATGTCATCATTATCATCATGAGGGTTGTTACTTGGAAAACGAGAAAGAAAATCAGCTCTTCCATTATTCCCTCCCACAATATGTTTAATATCAAATTGATATTGAAGTAATCTTGTAACAATCCTCATTATTCTAGGAGTACAGCATTTGGTAAGACAACCTCCTAAAATGTTAACTAAAGGTTTATGATCTGTTTGGAGAACAAAACGTTTTCCACACACATATGGCCTGAACTTATCAATAGCCCAAGCACAAGCCAAGAGTTCCCTTTTGATCACAGAATATTGCAATTCTGGAGATCTTAATACCCTAGACGCAAAGCCAATGGTTCTTTCTACTCCATCCTCATCTTGCGTCAACGTTGCACCTAAACCCACTTGACTGGCATCTACCGTCAAGCAACACGGAAGACTAGGATCAAAAGGTTTAAGTATGCATCCCTTTCCTAAGAGACTTTTGACTTCTCGAAAAGCTGACTCACAATCACCATTCCAAACAAACTTGACACCTTTCTTGAGAAGGTTACTGATGGGACGAACAATTGTGGCATAATGAGGAATGAACCTCGAATAATACTCACACAACCCAAGAAGTGACTTGACTCCAGTCTTATCAGTGGGGACAGAAGCATTAGAAATAGTTTCAAGGAGCCCAGGCCTGGGTTTGACCCCATCAGTATTGACGACATGACCTAAATATTCGACTTCTGTGCAACAAAATTTGCACTTCTCCAACTTTAAAACAATCCCATGTTCTTGGAATAAGCCTAAGACTTTGTTTAATACAAGTTCATGAGAAGACAAATCTTTGGCAAAAACCAGAACATCATTCTGAAATACCAATACTCCATCAACCCCTTTAAGAATGTTATTCATGACACGTTGAAACACCGACGCGGCCGACGCTAAGCCGAACGGCATGCGTCGATATTGAAACTTTCCCAAGGGAGAAACGAAAGCAGTCAGATGACGCGATTCAGGATGTAATTCGACCTGATGGTATGCGCTTGCCAAATCAAGTTTAGAAAATATTCTTGCACCCTTTGTAGATGCAAACAGATCGTGGATCTTTGGAAGGTGATGTGAGTCAACCCAGATCTCTTTATTTAGGCATCTCAAGTCCACACATACCCTGAGTTGACCACACCTCTTCCTGGCCACGACCAAAGGTGAAAGCCAAAGAGAAGATTCTATTGGTTCAATGACCCCCTTTTCACATAGCTGTAGGATTTCCTTTTCTAAATCTTCTCTAACGCTATAAGGTACTCCCCTAAGTTTGTGCTTGACTGGTGACGCTCCTTCTTTTGTTATGATTCTATGTTTGAATCCTTTTATCTTCCCTAAAGTTGGACTAAACACCGTCGGAAACTTATCTTTGAGGGTCTGTACTTCATCCGGACATCCAACGACCAAAACTTGTTCTTTTCTTCCCGGTTTGAGTATCATACCAAAGAGACCTTGGTGGAACCACCTTAAAATGTTGAGCCCTTTCACTGCAACATACATTTTACCTTTTATCCTTCTACCTTTGAAAGACATTTCTTCCTCAAAGTAACCTAACAAATCAATTTTCCTGCCCTCATAGGATACTGGTGAACGGTCAGGCGGAAGAAGAGGTAGGTTCCCCTCCCATGTTTCTTCAAAAAGGCTTTGGGTAATCATTGTTATCTTAGCGCCTGAGTCAACCAACAATTTGACACACTTATCACCCACACTTATATCCACAATAGGGTCTATACAATCTTTAGGATCACCTTCATTAACTACATGATAGTTAGTGTCAGACACAACTGAAACAACTTCAGAATCTGAGGAAGACTCAGAATCGACCATACATACTGTTGGTTTTTTTAATTTCTTTAGTTTTTTTAGCTTTAAACAGACATTAGCAAAATGACCTATTTTCATAGTTACATGTGACGTTAGATGCTGGGCACCGTGAACCTGTGGGGTGACTCGAATAACCACACCTCATGCATGATGTCACTTTATTTCTATTCGATGCAGTGTTCTTGTCAGGTCTTCCCGAGGTAGATGCACTTCCTTTCGAGGATTTAAAACCCTTTGACGATGATTTGTTGGAGTTTAAATTTATGGCGTTCACAGGCTCAGTGACTTTCTCCTCCAACTCCTTTAGAGATACCATTGATATTTCAATGCTTTTTGCTAGTTTTATGGTTTCATCCAAGGTCGGATCACCCATGGTTAACAACTTTTATGTTTAAAACGTTTTATTGAGACAAAACAAACCATGGGGGAGGGGGATAGGAGGGCAGGATACATGGAATACAGTCAAAGAAAAAGGGTGCAACTCCAGAGGGTTGGCAATAGGTAGCGCGGTGGGTCAGGGGGAAAAACACAGTAAATGAAGGCTAGAAATACAAGCTGTGGAATCCCCGCACGCGTATCCGACCCCCCAAATCTAAACAATAAAAACCCCCCCATCAACACCTCAATAGAACACAATCCCCCCCCTCCCATCCCCCATCCTCCCAGTAACGAAACAACAACACTCCCCCCCCCCCGTCCTATGGTCCCGCATCAGAGTAATCCTAACCAGGAAGCCCCGCACCCCCCCCCCCCTCCCCGGGGGGTCCCCGTTTCACATGTAAGCTAGTCCGCCGGGGTCACCGGCGGCGTCAGCCTGAGCAGCCTAAGATACCTCGGGCAGGTGAGCTCCCGGAATTCAGTGGACAGCAGCGCTAGAAAGGGTTGCCACAGCTCTTCAAATTGGTCTATCTCCCCCGCAACCGTAAGCGACAGCTTCTCCATCCCCAGCACATGCCAGAGCCTATGCAACCAACCGGTGATGGAGGGGACGGTGGTTGTGCGCCAGTGGATTAGAATGTTCTGAACCGCAGACCCCAGCGCGATTGCGATCTGCCTACCCCTACGGGACTTCAGTGGGTACATTAGGTCATTGGGGAGGCCCAACAGGACATACGCCGGGAGTCGCGGTAGCTCTATCCCAAAGTGCTTATCCACCTCGTCCAAGACTTCCTTCCAGTAGGCGGTCAGCACTGGGCAATCCCAAAGAATGTGTGTAAGGGTACCTTCCTGCCCGCAGCTCCGCCAGCACCCCCTGTCAGTGTGTTTATGCATTTCATACAGTCCCTCCGGGGTGTAGTACCAGTATGTGGATACCTTAGTAAAGGTCTCCGTAAGGCCCGTGTGATATGCAGAGTGCCGCGCCCGATACGCAATTTTGTCCCATTCCTTGTGGCTGAGTGTCCTACCCAATTCCCTGTGCCAACGCTCCCTCCCCGGGTTGAAATAGTGAAACGGCGGGGGTTGTAGGTATTTGTACAGATCGGTGATCAGTTTAGCGTCGGAGGTCCGAGTAGCCAACCACCTCTCATACGGTGTAATTGGACGGGCGGCGGTGGCGCGCACCTGGGGCTGGAGGGCCCAATGCCGAACTTGCATGTAGCGCAATCTGTCCAGCTCCGTCAGGCCGAACTCCTGGCGGAGTTGCTGAAAAGGAATCACTCCTTCCGGGCCATAGATCTGGAAGAGTGCCCTGCAGCCCGCCCGCACCCAGTGGGAGAAAACCCCCGGCTCCATCCCTGGGGAGAAGTCCGGGTTGCCCGCGATGGGCGTGAGCGGCGAAGGGAAGGTGGTAAGGCCCCGGGCCTCACAGACCGCGTCCCACACCCGCAGGGGGACCCGCGTAACAAAGGAAGCGTAAAGATTAGGGGGGCGATGCGCGCGGCGCAGGAATGGAACCTCTTGTAAGGTGCGGCCCGCCACTGCCTGGTCTTGGAAGAGCCAATGTTTGTCGGACTCCCACCTGCTCCACTCCACCAGATAGCGGAGCTGTGCCGCCTGAAAGTACTTACGGAGGTCCGGAATGCCGAGACCCCCCGCTTCCGGAGCAAGCGTGGAGAGGACCCTCTTCATGCGTGGCCTGCGGCCCTGCCAGACAAAGCGGGAGATGTCAGCCTGCATTTGTCGTATCCAGCCCGCCGGGGGTTGGAGCGGAAGGGCCCGGAAAAGATATAGTATCTGGGGCAACACCGTCATCTTGACCGCCGCGATTCGCCCCAGCCAGGACAGCAGGCCTTTGTTCCAGCGGCCAAGCTCGTCCTTGATCTTCCTGCTGAGGGAGGCATAATTGGCCGTAACCATCCCCGATAATGTAGGCGCCAGCAGAATCCCCAGATACGGCACCGTGGACGAGGACCACTGCATGGGGAAGAGCCGCTGAAGATCCCTCCTGGTTTCCGCAGCCAGGGACACGTCTAATGCCATCGACTTGCTCATATTCATTTTGAAGCCGGCCACCCCCGCAAAGGCGTCCAGCTCTCGGAGGCAAGCAGGCAGCGACCTCCTAGGGTCGTCCAAAGTCAGCAGGACATCATCCGCGTAGAGACTGACGGTGTGGACGTACTGGCCCATCCGGACCCCGACAGCATCCGGATTATTACGAATCCTCTGAGCAAACGGCTCCATGTAGAGGGCAAACAAGAGCGGCGAAAGAGGGCAGCCCTGCCGCGTGCCGCGCTCGATGGCAAAGCCACCGGAGCTACACCCGTTGACCCGCACCGACGCTGAAGGATGCTTATAGCAGTTAAAGACTATGGTGCGGAACTTATCGCCGATTCCCAGTTTCTTGAGGACCAGCTCAAGATACGGCCAGTGAACTCTGTCGAAGGCCTTCTCCGCATCAACAGACAGCAACATCCGCTCCCCCGAGATCCTTGAGGCCTTCTCCAGAACATGCGTCACCCTCTTGGTGTTGTCAACCGTCTGTCTGCCGGGCACAAAACCAGCCTGGTCCGCCTCCACCAGGTCGGGGAGGTGTGGACTCAGCCTGGACGCGAGAATCCCCGTGTACAGCTTGAGGTCGACATTTAAAAGCGAGATGGGTCGGTACGAGCCGCAGAGGGCCCGGTCCTTCCCAGGTTTCGGGATTACCGCGACCGTCGCCCTCAGGAGATCCGGAGGGATGGCTCCGGGTTCGGAGAAAGAGTTAAATAGCCGAGTAAGGACAGGGGCCACGGCCGTGCAGAAAGTCTTGTAAAATAGCGACGTGTACCCGTCCGGGCCCGGGGCCTTGCCATGTTTCAGCCGCGCGATAGCTGAAATCACTTCCTCAACATGGATGTCCCGCTCCAGGTGGTCAGCCTGAGCCGGATCCATTACCGGGAGGGTCACCGACTCCAAATAGCCGTCGGCATCCCGTGGCGAGGAGGGCTCCTCAGCATACAGCGCCTGGTTAACAACTTTTGTCTGATATTTTTGTCCCTACAGTGACATACAAATTGGTCTCTAATGAGCTGTTCGGTAAAGTTCTCAAATTTACAATCAGCTGCTAATCTCCGTAGCACAGAAATAGAGGAATCTATGTCTTCGCCTTCAGATTGTTTCCTTTTAAAAAACTTGTGTCTGATGACCATAAGGCTTGGTAATTTATCAAAACGTGTTTTGAGTTTTAAGACACTTTCTAGGTAGACATCATTTAGAGCAGGACCTTCTTGAGGTAATTCTGGTAGATGTTTAAAAATTGATCTGCCCTCAAAACCTAGAAATGCAAAAGAAGATATTTTTTTCTTTCGGCATTGAACCTGGAAGCTCCTATTGCGCCTAAATAAGTTTCAAAAGCGTCGTGCCACACCTCCCACCTAAAAGTTGGCTCACCTGGCGTCTCAATACAAGACGGAGAAGGATTTACAGATTGTAAGGTACACATTATAATATAAATGAGTAAAACTCCCTATTATGTGTAGTGGATGAAACACTGTATACAATATTGTTTAACTGTAAGAAGACTAAAGAGGAACTATTTGATATATTGTAACAACGTTGTATGATTTTACAAACCTAAACTTTTAGCAAAATGAAGAAAAGTTATAATGACATGTATAATTGCGCACACAATAGGCTGTGCACATCAGCGTTCGTGCACACAATGGGCAGTGCGCATAAGCATTCTGATATTTACAACTAGCAGGTGAAAGTGCGTGGAAAGAGGGTAGAGATCAATTTGTTGTGTGTGCGCACTAAGCTGTGCACATCCGCGTCACGAGTTCATCAAGGAATATTGTTAGCAGCTGTGCGCGTCAGCGAAAAAGGCTTGAAACGCACTAAGCTGTGCACATCAGCGTCACTAGTTCATCAAGAAATGTTGTCAGCAGCTGTGCGCGCCAGCGAAAAAGGCTTGAAACGCACTCCGCGTTTAAAACAATGTAGGACAATAGTTGTGCTGTGCGTGTCAGCGAGTTTTACAAAGACACACAGAAAATAGCTGGGCACCTATTGTAACAAAGTCTATTTCGAAACTTTCAGCACGTTGGTAACGCAGGCAGAATGTTGCTGGGCAACCAGTATGTGACGAAAGCTGTGTAGCCTTGGAACTCAACTCGAACGCTATTGGGCTGCGGAGCCTTGGAACTCAGCTCGAACGCTATTGGGCAATAGTACTCGCACATGCGCAGGATCTTTGTTAAGACTTACGTGCTGAGGAGAACGATTCCGAACGTGAATTCAAAAGATGGCAAGCTTGCTGCAGTCACGAAAGGCTCGTGGGGCAAGGAATGCTGGCTGCACGAGACTCAGCGCATGCATCGTACGTTAATTCCTTACACGGTGAGCATTTACATGAGAGAAAAATGAAAATGACGGAAAAAGGGCACGGAAAGCAGCGCTTTAAATTAAAAGGAATAGGCAGTCAGAAAACAGCGCTCAATACGCCCTACCGTACTTGAAAGTCAGAAACTTCTCCCCAGGTTGTAGAGCGTCGAGTAAGATCAGTTGAGGTGACAGCACCGAATGTAGAAAATTCACCGGAAGGCAGAAAGATGTTTCCCTCTTGAAATGTGTGTTTGGGAGGCAAGTAGACAGGATAAACACACTTAGCAGACAGGAATCATGAGTAGAGTTGTCTTGATGCACGCAGGGTTGTCCATGTAACCAGCTTGTCGCCAGTAAAATGTAGTAATTCAGCCAGGATACAGATGAATCTCATTAGAAGATATTTATTGGTTACATGGATGAGGAGCCAGCCTGAAGGCAGCTAGCTCCAACCAACTCCCAACACAAGAATGAATCTTAACATTCCACAGTTACTAAGCATAGCATCATCTTCTTAAAGAGGACATCACATATAAAATATGCATTGATAATGCAACCTAATATGTAAACACAACTAGTTACTACACAGATGTTTTCTGCGGCACAGTACGTTTGTGGAGAACACCAGTGGATTGATAGCAGATGTGATTGGTGTTCCAGTTACAGAAGATTGGAGTTTACCTGGTGGTTTGTAGAATGGAGATATTTGTCCTCCAGGAACGAAGACCAGGTGTTGAATCTGAGATTGTTCCTTCTGTTGTCATAAATCCCTATGAAGCCAATGCAAGTTTGGCCAAATTCAAATTAATTTCTAATGGGCATAGTGAAGTAAAACCATTACACTTTAATACACTTAAACAATATACTTAAAAAGGTCGATACACTTGTGAGATGATAGGGCTGTAACCGCGGTTTTACAAATGTAACTAATGTATATTGATGTCTTTTATACCCTAGTTCCATTGGACTATAGGGTTTTCCCCATTTTTTGTTTGCCCTCCATTTGAGGCAGCACAGCAAGTTGTCTTGATGCATTGCACTGTATCCAAATAATGATGAATGTGGCTCTGGCTGTTTTGTCCTCTTGAGGGCCATGGATAAACAAGCATTGACATTTTGTGGAATTTGCAGGTTCCGCAGGAGTGTTTTTGCTGTGGTCAATAAGAATGCACTGGCATAGTTTATTCTGGAGTGAAGAATAAACGTAGTAATACATTTTAGGACTCTGGAGACCTTGTTAATAATTCTATTTACAAGTGAGAGATGGTACATATTTTTTGCTGCATAATTCTGTTGAGAGCCCATTGTGGGGGGTTTGTCAAACTATATTCTGGGAATTCTTTACATTGGGGCTTAGTTGGATTTTCATGTCCCAAAAGTGAGAGATTGTCTGTTACTTAAGAAGACCTGTTTCAGCATGCAACTTATGCATTTTACCTCAAAACATAGCACAGAATGGATGAAAGTGTGCCATGTGTTGGTTTAGCATGGGAGGGCGGCGTTATGCAAGCTTCATGTACAACACTGGGCGCATAAAATTAAGGCTTGTCTCTCTCCTGGGCTGGAGGAATTTTACCTGGAGGAATCTTTCTTCCTTAAAAATCATCTTTTCAGAATTACGGACGTGGTGGGAACCAATTAAACAAGATTCCAAATGGCTACAACTCACGAATGGCCACAAAAGTTAGGGCAAAGTAATGCCCTCAATTTGCTACATAAATTATAACGTTGGTAGACCAATTGGGCTGTAGGGCTTAATTTGCAATAAATATATGCAGGGGTCCAATTTATTTTTAGTAACCTGTGACTAGGGCTGGCAAATGCCAGGGTTGCCGGACATCAACAGGTTTGGGGCGGCCATTCTGGCATTTTCCTTTTTTGGCTGCTGGGATGCCTAGTTTTTCTTCAGCTTCTTGCTTCTTTCTTGCTGTCTCTTAACCGCATTGTTGCAGGTTCTTTTTCATTCCTACTTTTCCAACTGTTACTGTTTCCCTATAATTTTCTTCCTTTTTCCTTCTCCCTTTTATTCCTTTCTATCTCTTGTCTCGGACAAAGTTTAATGAAAATATGTCTCAGTGCCCAAAAATAAGTGATGGTGCCAACCACCTGCACAAATTAAGTACTGGGCCTGACAATTTGGGGCATATTTAGAAGCAAGTGGTGAAGCGCGGATTACCTTCAAAATTGCTAACGCCGTGCTCCGTCACTTTAGAAATGCAGGGATGCAATGTATTTACACTAATACGGCTTACCCCTGAGTTGCTCCCTGCGCTGTAGTTAGAATCTTCTGCCTAACATCACCATAGCACAATGGTGCCTGTGTTGAGGGAATGATTGTTTATGTGCAGGAAGGAGTCCCTTCCTGCTCATAAACAATTCAGAATGGTGATTTGTAACGCACATAGAAATTGCAAATCATCATTTTTTTAAATGATTGATTGTTTATGTGCAGGAAGGGACACCTTCCTGCACATAAACAATCATTCATGGCGTTTTGCTGTTTCTATGTGTGCTTCACAATGCAGCATACATAGAAACAGCAAAAACTAGGAGAAATAAAGCATTTCTCCCAATTTCGCCATGTTAAGACCAGGTTTTCTCTGGTCTTAATTTTGACAATGCCTTCTATTAACGCCACCCTTGTAAATAGGGGGCAGCGTCAATATTCATGGATGTTGTGGCGGAACGCCCAACGCAACACCCATTGCCTACCCCTTTCACGCTAAGCTTAGTGTGAAAGGGGGCCTTATTTACAAGCCGGTGTTAAGTGGCTTAACACCGCCTTGTAAATAAGGCGAAGCCCCTATCACCACAGGAACGTCGTTAAAAGTGACGTACCTGTGGTGATAGACGCTTGTAAATATGCCCCTCTGTTTTTGCAATCACATCCTTAAAAGACATATACTTCAGGTGTCCATTTGAGAACGCCATGAAGCATGCTGATGGATCATGGCTCCGCTTACACTTGTGATGCACAATGCTCACTTAATGTTTGTTTTTAACATTATGGAGCATATTTACAATAGAATGACAGAGTGCGGCGTTAAGCTAAAATTACTAACGCCGCGGTCACCCGTTCTGAAAATGCAGGGTTGCACCGTATGCACAATGGTACGATGCACCTCTGCGTTTTCCCTAGTGCTGGTGCTAAGTTTAGCTGTCTAGTGCTAACGCGGGCACTCTTGCACAAAAGTTCAAGGGTGCCTGTGTTGAGGGAATGATCGTTTATGTGCAAGAATATTTCATTTCCTGCACATAAACAATCACTAATGGTGATGTGTAACTCCAATGTGTGCTGCACAATCGTAATTTTTTTATTGATTGTTTATGTGCAGGAAGGGACACCTTCCTCCACATAAACAATCATTCATGGTGATTTGCTGTTTCTATGTGTGCTGCACAATGCAGCACATATAGAAATAGCAAAAACGAGGAGAAATTGATAATTTCCCCTTGTTTTGCCATGTTAAGACCAGGTTATTTTTGGTCTTAATGTTGGTACTACCCCATATTTATGCCACCCTTGTAAAAAGGGGGCATCATAAAAATCAATGCGTGTTGCGGCAGAACGCCCACCTCAACACCCATTGCCTAAGTGTAGCGCGAACGGAGGCCTTATTTACAACCTGGCTGATCCCTGGTCTCTCTGCATCTACCGAGCGCCAAGACGCCCATGGGCAATCGCGCGCTTTATAAATTCATAAATCAATCAATCAATCAATCAATCAAGTCAGCGTTAAGCCAAGTGGCTTAACCCCGCTTTGTAAATAAGGCAAGGGGTTTATTGCCGCAGGAACGTCACAAAAAAGTGACATTCCTGATGTGATAAGCCCTTGTAAATATGCCGCTGTATACTTTTATCTGCTTACAGTGTCTCAAACACTCTGAAGTGCTGACCAGAGCACCTGAATGAATAAATACATATCCAAGTGATTCATGAGAGATTGAAGCATATGACTGTGATGACTAGACTTACCCTGCCAAGGATGCACAGTTATGGATTTGCTAAGACTGCAGAAGGTCTTCTGACATTTTCAAACTCCTTTACCCCATTCAGATGCGCTTGAAACTCCCTTCTCTTCGCTTATGACTGCACCCGTATACAGAATCCTGGCTTGAGTTACCATGTGCTTTCCGCCTTTATCCACAGCTCAACATTCATGCTTAATGCTGTGAACCATGAGGAGCACAACAATCTGGGAAGCCTTCCAGGATGATTGCGCAACAAACAAGTCGCAGAAGGATCCCTGACTGGTGGGAGTTGTTGGATCAGTGACAATTTCACCTGCGGAACCACAGACGCAATCCAAGAAAAAAGATGGGATGAGAAGAAATCAAGCGCAGATGGCACTGGGGGTGTCACAGAAGAAGTTGCAATGGGTAATTGAACACACATGTAGGCATCTTGTAAGACAACCACCTTTCATGGCACAACTTCAAATGTTTGTAAGTAACATCGGGAATTACTTTTTTAAGATATGTATTTCTTAATGAATGTTTATTATTATTAAGGTCTCGGTGAAATCAGGGCGCTGAAAAGTATATAAAATAAAATGGTATAAAAATGTGACAATTTTCATGTACACCAGCAAAATACAGTTACAATAATCAATACTATTCAGGTAGTAGAGATTAGATAGATTGCGAGAAATTAAAAATGGAAGTTAACTTGCAATGCATAAAATATAAACACTTGGGAACATAATCTGCAATGACTGTTACAGGTTTCAGTAGCTTGAACAGGTTTTGAGGTGTTTTATGATGGCCTGTGGGGAGTGGTTTCAAGGCCATCGTGGTGGTTAATTGGGAATCCGATGGTCCAATAGAATAAGACAAAAAGTTTGGTTGCCCTGTAGGTAGTGATGTGGGGCCTTTCAGACTCCAGAGTCACACAGATATTCTCATACGCCTTGATCTGAAGGGTGCCCTCCCACGCGTTGCAGGGGCTGCGGCATACTGGGTTACTCCCCTGCGCTCTGCAGCTGTCTTGAATAAGTGAGTTTTAGGTCCTTGGAGCACAACTTGATTGAGGCACTATCCAGATCATTAGAGAAACTTTTCCAGTCCTGAACTTTCGTGTGATCACCTGAAGCATTCTTGGTGTTGTAGTCTTGCTTTGCTTCTATTCAACTAATTAGACCAACACACCTCAAGTCAAAATTTGAAGGTGAAAAGGTCAGGGCTGGAGATACTGTCAGTAATGACCTCGATTGAGGTGTTCTAATTGAGACAGAATTCGAGATGCTCTTTTTGAAAATTGGAATCTCAAGGTGTAGATGATCATGTGTGTGTGTGTCTATCTGGTTTTGTGGGGATTCCATTTATGGGATTGTAAGTGCTAAGAATGCAATCTTCAACAGCCATCTAGCCTCATTCGGGAGCCATGTGATCATGATTGGGTAAAGAGAACAAAGTGACACTACCAGTGATCAGACAAGCTGTGGAATAGAACATTTATTTGAGGGCTGCCATTCCGATTTTACAAAAACAGGTTAATACAACAATTACATAGTCAGATCTTGAAATAATCAGAGGTCGGATAGCTGATTTGAAATCATTTTCCAGGATAAAGTTTGCAGGTCCTTTGAGAGATTTTGAATGGTATTTTGAGTTTATGTTCAGGCATTTGATATGGGAGCCACATTTATTCTTTTTTTCATGGAAGAAAACTTGATATTTCACATTTTCGCCAATTATTAGGTTTGTACCGAGAGAGGAGAGAGTAGATAGCCAGGACTGAACTGGGATAGAAGATGGCTTAGCGAATTAAGCTAAAAAGAAAGAGTCACTGAAAGTAGACAACCTGAGAGCATATCGTTTTTTATGGGTAGTGTTTTCAAATTTTTTTCAAACCTGCTTTCATCTGGGTGTGCCCTGTGTTGCAATCCTCAAATTTGCTGAACAAAACAAACATTACAGCAATCAATTAAATACTATATGCTTCCCAGCAAACTTCTAAAGGGGAGAAAAGCTCATATTGTATAGACTAATGCTTGATTTGGATATGCATTTTATGAGAGTATACTTATTGCCACTTATCATTACTGTTATGCCCAGTCGTGGGTCCTGGGCTCACTGTGTCACTGGATTCAAGCTATCCTGGCTTATGAGGGGTGATGTCCCGAAACCGGTCCTAGGATTCTTGTTTCAGGTCCAGGGAGGACCTGGCTTGGCAGTTCGCGGTGGGCCATTCCCATGAGGAACAGGGTCAAGACTGATTTGCATATGGCTGGGTCTAAACAGGGGTGGCATGGTGAGCAAAAGAACGATGGATTTAACCCAGATCATTTGACTGGGGGTGAATGTTTGATTTGCTCTACATTCCGTCCATCATCTGTGTGTCTTTTAAGTAATGAAACAAAGCAGATATTTACAACAACATAACACAAAAGTAACTTTTGCAGGTTATGTTCTCACCCGATTGACAGCAACATTCTGTCTTTCCAAACCCTAATCCGACATAATCATCATAGGTGTGTCAGCACCCCCATGGAGGAAGCCGTATTGAAGGAATACATACTCTGTCCCCTGTTTATAGCTTGTGAAGAGTCTGCATTCTATTCTAGTTATGAAATCTTCTATTTTCCATACCGTGATGTCCAATTCATCTCTTTTTAAAAGTTTGTGCAGTGTACGGTTGTGTTGTTTAGAGGAACAAATAACTTAAGAGCCCCAACATTAAACAGTTGAACCTGAAATTCGCTTTGGGCTCCATACTTCAAGGTTGATAGGAGCAAACACCCAAGGTTTATCGGTCCTTGAACCATGATACAGTAGTTAATGCTGCTTTTTGGCCATTTTGAGTCTTATTGATCAGCTCCACATATGTCACCTGGATCTATTGGACGTGAGATCAGACCCAACGAGTATTCAGCCTTTCCCCATATGGTGCTCATGATGGCCAAAATAAGTCAACGAGGGCCACCTAAAGGTAAGGTCAAAGCCCTGAACAACCACAAACCACCAACACAAGCAGCTTTATATGTCTGTCTTCATGGCCTCTGTGGTTAGTATAAAGTCCGCATTATACCAAATATTTGCAGCCTTAGGCAGGAGTCACGTGCATTCCTACAATGCGTATAATATGCCACGCAGGGCTAGCCAATGCCAGGGCCTTCACAGTGCCTAAAATAGCCGCCACAATCTGCATCATTGTCAATGTAATTTTAATTTTCAAGTTTCCCTCTCCTATCCACCTCTCTCAGTAGCTCAGCTCCGTTTTTTAGCTTCTTCCTCGTCTGAATCTCAAGCTCTCTCTTGCCTCTGTACCTGTTTCAATCTCACAATAAACTACTTTTCTTCCACGCTTCTCAAATGTCTTATTTCTATGTTGCTCAACATCCTCCGATTTCAGTCTTTTTCTCTTCCTATTTCATTTTCCTTCCTTGTCCCTGTCTCATTTGTTTCCTTCTCTCAACTCATACCGCCACTCCACCTCTTATGTCTCAAATCCATGCTTTTGACCCATGTGTCTGCCTTTGTTTCTATCTTTATTTTTATTTTTATTACAGCCTAACTTTCCATCCACTCTTACTTCCTTTCCCTTTGTATTGTTATTTTTCTTTTATCGTTTCTTCCTCTCTCTTTCTTAATGTCTCTAACCTTTTCTTTCTTTTTTCTTTGATAAGTGCACATACTTTCACTTGTAGGTTTACTTTTTAATTCTTTACTCTTTTTTTTACTTTCTTTTTATGCCCACTTTTGCTCTTTCTTTCTCAATATTTTACCATCTTACCAGCTCCTACTTTTGTTTTTCTAATGAAGGTAGCCTTTCTTCAGGTAGTTTTCTTTCTTTTTGCTTTCTTTACATTACTTTGCTCCTCCCTTTTGCTCTTCCCTACCCCTCTGTCCTTTCTTTCCTAATTTAATTTCCTTTTGTTCTTTCTTTCTTTCTTTCTTTCTTTCTTTCTTTCTTTCTTTCTTTCTTTCTTTCTTTCTTTCTTTCTTTCTTTCTTTCTTTCTTTCTTTCTATCTTTCTATCTTTCTATCTTTCTTATTCCAGTCTGCCTGGGAGCACACGGTGCCAGCGCTCTGGCCAATCCTGATGCTGCAGCAGCGCCATGATTGGTCACAGTGCAGTCTGGGAGCCTGTGCCCAGAAGAAAAAAAAACAGAGGAGTGCGATGCGGCGGAGGCGTTCAAGTAAGTTTTTATTTTATTTTATTTTATTTGTCCCACGAACCCTCATCCCCTACCCTCCTCCCTCCTCCCTCCTCTCTCCTCCCTCCTCTCTCCTCCCTCCTCCGCCCCGCCCTGCCACTTTGACAGGGGACGGGCTGCTACTGAGGAGGTCGTTGGTCTGGTGGTGTGCCTGTGACGGGTGATGTGTACTGATGTGATTTTACATATCATAGAAACACAGAAAAGAAAGAGAAAGCCTCACTGTTCTTCCCCCGCATAGACATACAATGAAAGTAACAAGTCCGTATAATGCTGTGAACATTAACTAATGATTTTAAGTTTTCTATTGCCATAGCATAAGAAAATAGATGGACGGGAGGATATCTTGATAAGGTGCTGAATGGAAATTAATGAATGGAGGAAAAGGACCCTGCAGGACACAGGGTCAAGGAAGATATGGGAGAGGAGGGGGGACAAATAACTTGTCCTTGTGAGGTAGTATGCAGGCTGGTGGGTGCTGAAAGTGACACCATAAAGGGGCTACGCCCAAGGGGCCAGGAGAAACCCCGAGGAGCTATAGCTGCGCAGCACAAAACGTGCATAAACTCTAAGAGCTATGTGGTGAAAGATCAATCAATCAGTTATCTTATAAAGCACAACTACTCACCCGTGAGGGTCTCAAGGCGCTGATTGGGGGGGTGGGGTCTGAGGTTCAGTCGAAGAGCCAGGACTTGAGGTCCTTACTGAATTGCGGCAGTGATGGTGAATGCCTGAGGTGCAGAGGCAGGGAGTTCCAGGTCTTCCAGGTAGGAGAAGGATATTTCTCCAGCCATAGTCTTGTGGATCCGTGGGATGGTGGCCAGGGCCAATTGGGCAGAGTGGACATGTCTAGAGATGCCTGGTGGGGGTGTAGAAGGAGAGGCATTGATTGAGGTATGCAGGTCTGGTGTTGTGAAGGGCTTTGGAGGCGTGTGTGAGAAGCTGGAAGGTGATTCTTTTGTTGACCATTAGCCAGTGAAGGTCTTGCAGGTGGCCGGTGATGTGGTTGCAGTGTGGGATGTTCAGGTTGAGTCTGACGGAGGCATTTTAGGTGGTCTGCAGTTTTTTGGGGAGTTTCTGGGTGGTGACTGCATAAATTGCGTTGCTATAGTCGAGTCTGCTGCCGACGAGCACATGAGTGACCATTTTCCTGGACTCGGTGGGGATCCACATGAAGATCTTATGAAGGAGGGGGAGTGTGTGGAAGCAGGAGGATGAAACGCTGTTGATTTGGCAGTTCATTGAGAGCGAGGAGTCCAAGATGATGTTGAGGTTTCGTGCGAGGTCCATGGGTGTGGGAGGGATTGCGAGCGCTGGGGGCCACCAAGAGTTGTCCCAGGAGGAGGGGATGGAGCCCAGGATAAGGGCTACAGTCTTGTCTGAATGAAGCTTGAGGCAGCTGTGCTTCATTCAGGTAGCGACTGCCTTCATCCTGTTGTGGAAGTTGCAGAGGGGGGAGGGAGGGAAGGGGAAATAAAAAACAAAAAAGTCAGGAAAACAGAACATTGTCTTAAAAACAAGCTTGGATGCCAGGAAAATCGAATGTATGGTTTAAGAGGGAAAGCAGGCAACAAGGGAAAAATACAGGGATGGGTAAGTTAACTCTCTGTACTATAAATATTGGGGGATTAAACGACCGAGCAAAGAGAGGCAGGACTGCAGAAATACTCCGCAGTCTGGGTATGGATATTATATGCCAGCAGGAGACTCACATGCCTTGGCAGAAGAGAGATCTTATCAATATTCCAGGTTATACTCTAGCTATCTGCTCATTGCAGACTTTTAACACCAGAGGGGTTGCCATCCATGTATCTAACCGGCTTCTTCATATAAAACGGACATTATCAGATAAATGGGGTAGGTGGGCTATCGCCCTAATTCCCAGCCTCGGCACGCTCTGTACTATCTACGGGTCTAATCTAGACGATAAAGCTGTCCTGGTAGATTTAGAAACTGAGCTTGCTTCCTGGCCATCCCCACTGATTATGTGCGGAGATTTTAATGTTCACATTGATGTTAATGGGGTGGGCAGGGGTGGATATCAAGGTAGGAAACCTCAAGTTTTTCATGCCCTACAAACATTAATAGATAGCCACGGACTGGCAGATGTATGGCCAATTAAAAAAGTAGGAGACCCAGGGTATACTTATTATTCATGCCAACACAGAAAATATGTAAGGCTGGACTACTTTCTTGTGTCCACCCCCTTATTAGGGAAAGCTCAGATTAAGAAACTACCTAAGGTCCTCTCGGATCATAATCCTCTGGTACTGGATTTAGAAATCCCGGAGTATATCAAAACTCCTGTAAAATGGACCTTCGATAAAAAGCTACTGGTTACTAAAGCTTTCACTGACCATATCAAAAGCTGGACTACACAGTTTTTCGATGTCAATAGATACAGCACATCAAGGGAAAATGTATGGGACACTTTCAAAGCAGGATTTAGGGGGGAGACAATCAGTTTTGTGGGATATCACAGGAAGAAAAAGCGAGAGGAAATAAGTATACTCATGAAAGAACTGAGCAGGTATGAAACAGAACATATGGCAACTATCGTTCATAAACAGACTCAGCTGCAATCGGATGTCGAATTAAAAGTAATTTGCACCAAGGCTAAAATAAATGGTTTCTATAATAAAATCATAGCCGAAAGGTTTCAAACAGGTCGCCAAGATCACTATGAATATGGAGAAAGGACAGGGAAACACCTCGCCCTTCGGATCAGACAAAGGGTCGCTGCAAGCCACATTACGAGGATGAAAAGAAAAGACGGCACTATTGCCACTGAATCCCAAGAGATAGTTGAAATATTTCAAGATTTTTATCAAGATCTTTATAACTCTAGGCTAACTGATTCAGTAGTAGGGAGTGTAAACACAGGTTCAGATCTATTGCCGTGGATTCAAGACTTAGAAGCGGATATTACGTTGGAGGAGGTTAATGATGCACTAGGGAGTATGGCTTCAGGGAAGGCGGCAGGCCCGGATGGGCTACCGATCGAGATCTATAAAATCTTGCACAGAGAACTCGTCCCTCTTCTTCTTGACTTGTTCTTAGCAGTACAGCAAAAAGGAGTTCCACCTAAATCATGGCAACAGACTAATATAGTTATCTTCCTAAAGAAGGGGAAGGCAATGGAAGACCCAGCTTCCTATAGACCGATTACTCTGATAAACTCGGATGAAAAGCTTTATTCTAAAATCTTAGCGCGTAGGTTATCCAAGATAATTGACTCTTTGGTAAGCCCGTGGCAACACGGTTTCATCCCGGGGAGAGGCACAACGGACCACATCCAAAGGGTAATCTCTCTATTTAACATTGCAGAGATCTCTGGGCAACAGATGTCCTTAATCTTATTGGACACTAAAAAAGCGTTCGATCAAGTAGAGTGGGCATATCTTTGGCAAAATCTAAGGCTAAACGGCTTTGGACCACGCATCTTAACAGCCCTAAGAGCCATGTATGTTCAATCCAATGCGAAAATATTATTGATGGGGCAGGAGTCGAAGAAGGTTATGATTGCTAAAGGTACAAGGCAGGGCTGCCCATGCTCTCCAATCCTCTTCGCATTATATATAGATCCGTTTATCAGGACAATATTAAATGACCAGTTAATTAAACCGGTAGTGGTCAGAGGGTTTAACACTAATGTGCTAGCTTATGCTGATGACATCGCGGTAATCACCTCGGATCCCCAGGCGGCTATAGCAAGGATTGAAACTCTTGCCTGTGAATTTGGGAAGCAATCGGGGTATGGGCTGAATACTGACAAAACTAAAATTGTGTGCTCCAAGGCGATTACTTGGCAGGACCCTAGGAGGACGGAGGCGGCTATGTATCTAGGTATCTCTATTGCAGCAGATGTTGGAATAATCTGGGATATTAATGCAGATCCTCTCATTAAGAAAATAGAGGCTGATCTAAAAAGAATGGATAACTTGCATTTATCCATTATTGGAAGGGCGAATGTTATAAAAATGACAATGTTCCCCAAGATACTATATTTGTTACGTTGTATACCTATTGAACCACCGAATTTATATGTCAAAAAAATAGAGAGGATTTTTCCCCAGTTTATTTGGGGATACAAGAAAGCCAGGAGATCGCTAAAATTAATGACCCTACCCCAAAATCGAGGGGGGCTGGCGGTCCCAAATGTCCTATATTATTACTGGGCTATCATGCTACAGCAGATGATCATCCTATTTAGACCGAGGCAAATATCAGTACCTCAGGAAATCGAGATACCACCTACCATTTTTGAACTGGCTCTGGGGGATTTAGCACCAGGGCTATTATTTAGACAACTAGAGGGGAGCTATTACAAGAAAACTCGCTTCAAACCCCTCAGGGCAGCCTGGAATGTCTGGCAGAAGACTAGTAAACTGTTAAAAATCCCGAAAATTCACCGCTATCTATTATTATGGCGCTCGTCATTCTTTTCAGCTTCACTGAACGATAAAACTGGTAGTAAGTGGGAGCAGGCGGGAATCAACTATGTCGGAGACATTGTCAATTCAAATGGAATGATGTCATTCGTCGAGATCCAAGAACGATTTGGGATTGACCCTCAAATCCCATTTAAATATATACAGGTTAGGGAGGCAATTAAATCCGCCATCAATCATTTTACCAACCAAACTCGCTTCCCAATCTTAGATACATTAATCTTTAAAAAGCCCCAATTAAAAGAGTTATATATAATGATTATGGAAGCTAGTCATGATGATATAGCTAAAATGGAAAGCAAGTGGGCGGACAAATTGGAAAATCAAGATGTGGATCTATGTAGCTCCCTGGAATTGTCTAAGAAGGTTCTTTTATCTGCTAACCTGAAGGCTCAGCATTTCAAAACAGTCTTTAGATTATATTTTACACCTGCTAAACTCTGGGCATGGGGGAAAAGGGAGTCTGATAAATGTCCAAGATGTGGGCAAGGCCCGGCTGATATGGCCCATATGTTCGCTCAGTGTTTCAAATTGGGTTTGGTTAAACAGGTGATTGAAACATTTCTGCATAATGTTTTGGGGCGGGTGGTTCCATTAACTTCAACTTTAATCCTACTTGGCTACGACGAGACTTTACAACTAGAAACACCTCAAATTTATTTCTGCTTTGCCTCTATAGCAACTTTTCGCTTAATGATTGCTTCAAAATGGAAAGACGAAGATCCCCCGACTTATCAAGCATGGTATGCTAGACTGCACCACATATTTAATTTAGAAAATGCATTATATAAATGTAAGGGAAGCAGAGCTAGAAAAAGGGGATTACAAATATGGGGTCCCCTGATAGAGTAGGAATGGATAAAGGAAATCCTTATTTGTGAAGCTTTAAGAAAATGCATGCATCTTAATTTACTGTTACTCTGAATCATGTATATATATTTAGTTTCATTGTTATTTTCCTGATCAATAAAAAAAAAAAAAAAAAAAAAAGGAAGTTGCAGTTGGCAGCTGTGGGTTCATCTGTGAGGGAGAGAATCAGCTGGGTGTCGTGGGTGTAGGAGACGATGTTGAGTTTGTGGCTTCTGATGATGGCTTGAAGTGGGGCCATGTAGAGGGTGGGGCTCAGGGAGGATCCCTCAGGCACTCCATAGCTGATCTCTGTGGTTCTGAGTTGAATGGTGGAAGTATGACACTCTGAGTTCAGCCGGTGAGGAATGAGTGGATCCACTTTAGGGCTTTGTCGTGGATGCGGGTGTTGTGGAGTCTTGTGCAAAGGGTGTGGTGGGAAATGGTGTGGAAGGCAGCTGAGAGGTCCAGGAGGATGAGGGTGGCAGTCTTGCCTCGTTTGAGGAGGGTGCGGATGTCATCTGTAGTGGTGTGGAGCGTGGCTTGGTGCTGTGGTTGCCTCTGAAGCCCGATTGGGAGAGGTCCAGGGTGTTGTTTGTTTCAATGAACCAGGAAAGTTGGGTGTTGATGGCTTTCTCAATTACTTTGGCTGGGAAGGGGAGCAGAGAGATGAGTCTGAAGTTCTTGAGGTCCGTCAGGTTGGCAGAAGGTTTCTTCAGCAGGGGGTTTATCTCTGCATGCTTACAGTCTTCCGAGTAGGTTGCGAATTCGATGGAGCAGTTGATGGTGCGGCAGAGTTCGGGTGCGATGGGGGTGCCGGCTCCGCTGAAGATATGGTGAGGGCAGGGATGCGAGGGTACTCTGGAGTGGATGCTCTTCACCATCCTAAGGGTGTCGTCAGTGGGGAGGGTAGTCCATTTGGTCAATGTATGCTGGGGGCTGGAGCCATTGGGTGGGGTGGGTGAGTCTTGGGTTGTGAAGCTGTCATAGATTTCCTTGATCGTATGGTATGAGAAGGTGGCGAGGTTGTCGCAGAGGTCTTGAGACGGAGGATGTCTGCAGTCTCTGTGCTGGGTTTAAGGAATTCTTTGACCACAGCGAATAGTTATTTGCTGTTGGGTGCATTGACGTTGATGCATTCTTTGATGGCGGCTTTCTATGTTGTTCTGATGAGGCGGTGGTATGGGGTGTTGGCGGATTTGAAGGCTGCATGGTCTGACATTATCTTGCTGCTCCTTCGTCTTTTCTTGAGTCATCTGCAGGTGCATCTGGACTCTTTAAGTGTGGGGGAGAACCAGCTGGCTTTCTTGGAGGGCTGCTTGCCTGAGGGTTTCCTGAGGGGGCTCAGTGTGTTGGCGCAGTCAGAGATCCAGTAGTGGAGGTTGTGTGCTGAGGTGTTGGCATCCATCGATGCCTGTGGTGGGGTCTTGCTGAGGAAGGTGGTGAGCTGGTCTTCGGTGACCTTGTTCCAGCTTCTGTGAGGATTGCAGTGGGCGTGATGGCGTACAGTGGGTTTGGTGAAGGAGTAGTGGATGCAGTGGTGGTCAGTTCAGTGTGGCTCAGAGGTGTGGTTGACAGAGAGGTTGTCGCTTGTGGAGAAGATGGGGTTGAGCGTGTGTCCTGCTGAGTATGTTGGTGTTGTGACCAGTTGTTTGAGTCCAATGGTGGCGAGATTCTCAAGTAGGGACGAGGTGTTGTGGTCTTCGAGAATGTCCTTGTGGAAATTGAGGTCACCGAGGTGGATATAGTCTGTTGAGGTGAGAGTGTGGTGAGGGATGAAGTCGGTTATGGCTTCACTGAAAGGGGGGGCAGAGTCCTGAAGGTCTGTAGATGAGGGTGCCATGGAGGGTGGCATTCGGGTTTGTCTGGATCTGGAAGGGGAGGTGCTCCATGTCAGGTGAGTGGTCGTCGGAGCTGGTTGTGAGTTGGAGGGTGTCTATGTGTACGACGGAAATGCCTCATCCCGGTCGGTTGACGCGGTCCTTGTGGATGATTTTGTAGCTGTCAGGGATGGCGGTTCCGATGTCTGGGGCTGGAGTTCATCCAGGTTTCTGTGAAGAAGGCAACATCAGAATAGATGGAGTCGAGCAGGTGCATCTGAGGTGGACGGCTGTGGTTCTTGAGGGTCATGCGGTTGGTGGGTCTGGTGTGCGAAGGCCGGCGAAGGTGCAGTTGCATTTGTGGCAGGAGAAAGGGCCCTGGGTGTTGTTCGGCGACGAGAGTTGGCAGGCGGAGTGGGTGCAGCACAGGCATGGATGGGCACAGACAGGCTTGCTTTTGGTGTGCCTGCGGCCACACAGCGCCATGCAGCACCCGACATTAAGCAGCGTGAAGGGGAAGGCTGGACAGCTGAGAGGCAGGAAGGTGGGAAAGCGGCACTGGAGCAGGACGAGGCCCCGTGGGATGAGCAGTGGCCAGGACATGGACAAAAAAAGGTGCAAAAAGAGGAAGAGTGAAAGAAAGTGACACAAAGATGAAAAGATGAAAGGAAGGTGAAAAAGAGATCGAAGGAGAAAAGGCAGAAAGCAGTGAGACAGGGGGCAGAGCAGAGATGCTCCCCACTGGACCACCAGGGATGAGGCGCAGGCAGATGTCTGCAGGTGATGGAGGGCCTCGAACACACAGACTTGCAAGGGTCAGCAGCTACCAAGCAGAGCTGCGCAGGAAGGGAAGCAGTCAACTGACAAGATCAGTGGGATTTTTTTTCTTCTGAGTTTTATATAGCGCGAACTTGACCCGAAGGTATCAGAGCACTTTACATGAGCACCAGTTGTGTTACATAAGGACACATTCATTTTTGTTAGCCACGGGAAGAATACGTGATTTGCCCTGAATCAAACGATGTTGAGGGTTGTTGCAGAGACTCGAACTCGGTTTCCCAGATTTAAGGTCGCCCGACCTAGCCGTTTGGCCACATCCTCTCCCCTGGCCCCAGTTATGTTAGAAACTAGCATCAAAAAGGGAGACTAGGTGGAAACAAACCTGCACAGGTGCGATGGAACGTAAGGCAGCCTAAGTCAAGTAAGGTACAAGAATAGACTAGAGATAACAAGAAAGAGAAGGGGTGCCGATGTATGTCAGAATAATATTGACATTAATATTGTCCTACAGGAATATGATAGCCAAAATATCAACTATCAAAATATTCCCAAGGTTAAAATATATAGACAAATATTAATTTACCATCCCCAGTCTTCCTATTTTTTGGACCTGACATCCTTAGCGTGGTTTTCCCCAAATTCTTTGCCTTCCAGCCTTCTGTTCTTGCTGGCTTTAGGACTCTGCACACTTTACCACTGCTTTCCAGTTTTAAAGTGCTTGTGCTCTATCCTCTAAACAAAGGTAACATTGGCTTACACCCAGCTGGCATATTGAACTACTTGTAAGTCTGTAGTGAAGTGGTACTACAGGTACTCAGGGCCTGCTAATTAAATGCTACTAATGGACCTGCGCACTCATTGTGTCACCCACTTGAGTAGCCCTTTAAAAATGTCTCAGGTCTGCCATTGTTTTAAAGAGCCATTTTGACCTGGCAAAATAAACTTTTTGCCAGGCCTACACCTTGCTTTTTAATACATATAAGTCACCCCTAGGGTACGCCCTAAAGAAGCATAGGGCAAAGTGCAGTGTATTTAAAAATTTAGATATGGTCATTTAAATTTTACATATCCTGGCAATGAAAAACTCTTACATTCGTTTTTCACTACTGCAAGGCCTGCCTCTCCCTTAGAGTAACACTGGGTTAAATTATCATATTTAAAAAGTGATAACTTTCAATTGTGCGCAGGTAGGAAGTTCAAGTTGGGTGTCTAAAGAACTGTAATTTAAAACCCTCCTTAATGGTAAAGTTGGATTTCAAGGCTCAGTTCTGAAAAAGCTACTTTAGAAAGTTGGCATTTATTGTCCTAACCTTTTTGTGCCTGCAGCCGATTTCCTTGATCACATTACTGGTGGTAGCTGGCAGTTGGTCTTTGTATATTGGTCCAAGATAGTGAGACAAAGGAGCATAGGTGTTGAGAGGATGGGCCATCTATGGCTTGATAGGAGGGGCGAACTGTCACCTACCACACTTGCACATCACAAAGGCTCTGCCTGAGCACACTCACCATGGGTTTGACATTAGTCAGTTATGACCCCAGACAATCTGGGGATTTGGCAGGGAGGCAGGAAATTCCAAGTGCCTCTGGAGTGGAAACCTTCAAAACCATCCCCTACTTGGGCACCAGGTACAACTATTCCTCAGTTCCAATTCTTCAGTACACCTTTGGACATGTGGAAGACTAAGAAAGACTGCTGTGTTGCTCTGCAATAAGGACTACTATTCTCTTGCCCCGCTGCCTGCAGCCCTGCTGCTGGAGTGAAGGACTGGATCTGCATATTGAACCCAGGATGACCAGAGTGTCTCCAAGGGCCAGTTGGCTGGCCTCCTGAACAGAGCCTCAGGGACAGAAAAGGCTCCAACCACCTTGAACCCAGCACCTGGCTTCTTTCTGCTGTGAGCCCTATCCCCCAATTAGTGCCACCCCAGTCCTGAACCACAGGAAGTGGGCCTGAAGGTGCTCTGCGAGCGCAGCTGTGATCCTGTGAGCAGAAACGAACCAGCACGATGCGTCTCTTCGCAGCTGCATCGGAACTGCCACAAAGTGATGTGTCCCCGACATCGCACCTTGCCTCTTAGCCCGCAGTCTCCTCAGAATACAGCTGTGCGATGCATCACTGACATAGGCCTTTGCCTCGCAAGTCCTTGTCAATGGCATCCTCGACGACGATGCAGGACTCCATATCGCAGCCACGCAGCTTCTTTGGAACCGCCAGTGTATTTCTTATCTCTGGCGTGGGACTTCGCATTGCAACCTCGATGCGGGATCTTGCAAAGGTACTTTGTTCAGGGGGTTCTTGTATCAGGTCTTCACTGCCCACAGTAAAGTAAAAAAGCATTATCAATTTGGAATGGCTCTACATAGGTAATACATAACAGTCATAGCTGTAATCCCCCTGGCACCAAGGTCAGAATATGAGTAATACGACTCTTCAATGCCACGCGAGATATCACTCAAACAGTAGCTTTAAATACATCTTGGAAATTCAACCATTTTTCTCCTAACATCAGCTTATGCATTGTGCAAATACACGCTTTCATCTCAAATATGTGCTTTAAATTTTGGTGTACATATATTATTTCAACTCGGCAAAAGATTCTATATTAGTAGGCTGGACTGAACTCAGGAGAGCTACTTATGGGTAACTGGAGAGCTACGGGTAGCTGACAAGCTACTTCTTGGAGATGTCTGACCTAGAATAACTCTTGGCTGTTGTGTCAGTGCACCACCAATCTAAAGGGGTAGAACGAGGGAACTGAAGTCTAAGGTCTCCAACGTCTATGACTCTTAGAACCTAAACCTGAGGTGCAGCACACGTGTGGGTACCTGAAGCAGTAAAACAACAACAAACTTTCCTACTATTGTCAACAAAGATTCATGGTGTATCATACACAAAAGGTGTATATTTGAAAGGTCTCGTAACAGGAACACACAGCGTTCGTGGTAGAAATCAACCATGAACATGGACTCTTGTCATTGGCATCCCTTTAATATGTGTTGGAATGTAAATGGAAAGGCAGCGGGAGAAACCAGCTCTGTTGTTATGTTCTCAAGGCTTTCCCTGCCTAAAGGGACCTTCTGGTGTACTGCCTTATAATGCTACACCTCACTGCTGCTGCCACCTGACCAACACTATGAGCCTTGATCCACAATACCCTTTGAATAGTTGAAGGAGTTAAAAGCGTCACTAAGGTACCCTAAATGTGACATTAAAATAGTGATGGCATGGAGGTCTAATTGCTTTAATAAATACTACTGCCAAGGACAAAAAAGGGGCCTTTTGCTTACCAATGTTAATCATCCAACTCTACTACAGAAAAGATTTGCGCAGCACAAATGGGTCGACTTCACCCTATGTACAGGCTACAAAGCGGTACAGCAATTAATTTCGTTCTGTTAGAAAACAGATCTAGGACTCTTGGTAATGACATGCAGTGCCATCTTTGGGCTATTAAAGTTAGTATTCTAGTTTAATTCCTGCTCCAGTGATATAAACCCTTGCCAGCATGGCTGTCCGCTTCTCATTTGGGTACTTCTCATAGTAATGCAAGTACCCTTGGAAGCCATTTTGGATTGGGCTCATTGGATGAAGAAAACCTTGATACGCGTCGGACTCTGTATTAGGTGAGATCCTCCACACGATGCTCCTGAACTATGCCTGTAAGATGCACACATGTGAACTCACTGGACAAGCCATTAGGGGCTAGCAGCGTCACACTGCTTCAAGTGGAGGGGCCAAAAGACACACAATTGGGGTGACATAGAAGCATAAGCTTTTGTACGAAATTAAGATCCATTTCTAAAATTTGAAACAATAATTCTGTGGCACAAAAGATACTATGAAAAGACTAATTTACTGATGCAATAGCTTTTGAATCGTTTCAATTTTATATATATTGCCAACAATGTAATTAAAATGCACTTTGCCATAGTTTGTTTCAGGACACAGTGGGCCTCATGTAGGTAGCGAAATACCGGTCGGTAACGGCCGATTTCCGGTAAATATGCCGTTACCGACCGGTATTCAGACAAGTGAGATGTAGGAGTCCAAAAACCACTTTTCGGTAAATATGAGGCGGTAAATACCGATTCATAGTTACCGAATTCTAAAATACCGATTCATATTTACCGAATACATTATTAACGAATCGGTAAATATGAAGTGGTAAATATGAAGTGGTAAAAATTTAAAATGACATGTAGGAGCAGTCGGTAATTAAGAAATCCAGGAAAATCGGTAAATAAGAGTCGGTAATTAACACGGATGGAAAGCAGGTGGTAACCATCAACAATGCACATAAGCAATCCCAAAATGCAACAGCGTGGACAACATGGCCGCCATGTACGTCATTGCAAGGCGCCTACGTCTACAGGCAGCAGGACTGAGGGTGTGGCGACGGGAGGAACAAATCTACAGACAGCGCATCACACTATTCCAGCTGACTGATGCAGAGATACATGAGAGGTACAGGCTACACCCCGAAACCATCATGGACCTGATAAGGGACCTGCACCCACTCCTGGACCAGCCAACAAGAAGGGCGCACGCCATACCACCACATGTGCAGGTGCTCTGCAGCCTACATCTACTGGCATCCGGCAGTTATCAGGTGGTGACAGCTGCGGTGGGTGGTGTATCCCAGAGTTGCCTGTCCCGTTTCTTCAGGAAGTTCCTGGATGCCATGATGCAGAGAATGCACCACTACATAAGCTTCCCAAACACACAGGCTGCACTGCAGAAAACAAAAACAGACTTTTATCACATGGCACAGTTCCCCCATGTCATCGGCTGTATTGATGGTACACACATCCCAATCTGTCCACCAGCTGATACAGAGCACATCTACAGGAACAGGAAGTCCACCCACTCCATCAATGTGCAGGTGATCTGTGATGCAGGGAACATCATCACAGATATTGTTGCAAAGTTTCCTGGGAGCACCCACGACTCTTACATCTTCCAGAATAGTGGGATCTACACACGACTGAGAGCCGGAGAATTCGGAGAGGGATACCTGCTGGGTAAGTAACAGTGACGCCCCTTGAAACCTGCAAATCAGAGTGTATAGAGGCATGTAACTGATGGTTCCCTTTTACTCATCCAGGCGACAGTGCATATGCATGCCGTTCATTCATCCTCACTCCCTACCTACACCCAGCAACCCAGAGTGAGAGACGATACAACGTGGCCCACAAATCTACACGCAATGTGGTGGAGCGCACGTTTGGACTACTGAAGAGCAGGTTCCGCTGCCTCCACAAGAGCGGAGGCGCACGCCAGTACAAACCCATCACCTGCTGCAAGATAATTGCCACTTGTGCAATGCTGCACAACCTTGCCACGAAAAAAGGTACAGATGTGGAACTAACATATTTTGAGGACAACGAGGATGAGTCAGGCCAGCCAGAGGGCAGCGCAGCTAGAGTGCCAACTGCAATCGATGGGAGAGAGAGACGGGCAGAGATCACATGCAACTATTTCTGAGTAAGTGAGGGGACACAGCGAGTTGTGAGAAGTCATGACGTAGTTTAATGTGGCACCACGCCATGAACACATGAACAGGCCAATCTGGCAATATGCCATCTATACAATGAGTATGTCCAGGGTTACGTCACCCAATGGCAAGTGGATAAGCAGGGCCACATCAATGTTTGCGCATACGCGCTGCAGTGGTGGATTGCACGGCCTGTGCATCCTCACTAGAGCCAACCCCAAGCCGCCTGCTGCTCCTGCGTGCTTCGGGGACGGGGGGTGTGATGCTGCTGCTGGTGTCGATGCTCTCCGCAGCATCCCCTGCAGCAGTTGTCGACGCCTGACTAGTCAATAGCACCCCTAGTGCACTTGTCACCTGCACCATCCCCCGAGACAGGTCGCTGCAGCACTGTGTTAGGCCCTCCTGCATCGTCACAGAGCGCCGGCAAAGTAGGGAAGTCGCAGTTGCCAGACGGTTGAGTGCCCTGCTGGTAGTGTCCCTTCTCTGGCGTTCCCGGCGCCGTGCTTCGATGTCAGCATCTAACTTGCTGCACAACTGCTGGATTGACTGGGACATGTCCCGAATGCCCGCAGCCATGCCGCCAATGTTTGTGTCCATGTTGACTAAGCTTGTCTTCATCACCCGCATGTGCCTCTGGACTGACATGACTGCCTTTGATTGCAGGCGCTGTTGCTTCAACATTTGGCCCTCGAGCCCCAAGAAGACACCATGGCCGTCAGTGGGTGCTGGTGGACTCTGGACACGCGACCTGCGGCGCCCTCTTGCTCCCGTCTGTGCTGCCTGTAAGGTGTGGGGCACAGTGGGATGGCTCCCTCCCTGGGGCCCGGTGCGGTCTTCTGGGCCCATGCTGTCGTCTGACGAGGTGTCTAAGGCTCGTAGCCTGGCTGCTGGACGCCTCCTCATTCTCACACCTGCAAGCGGAGATGTGGCCGGTGAATCGAACATGAGTGGCGATGCTGGCTCTGGTGGTGGTGATGCTGGCTCTCGGTGAGGTGATGCTGGCTCTGTGTGCGGCGAGGCTGGCTGCGTAGGTGGTGCGGCTGCAAGTGGGCCTGCTCCCTGGTCTGCACTCGTGCTGGCTAGAGGTGATTTTTGTGGCCGGTGTGCCGTCTCCCCTGCAGCATGCCCTGTACTGCATGATGTCACATCTGTGGACAGAAAAACAACATTGGCTCAGTGTCCCCGAAGGGCTGCATTGCAAGCGTCACAATAAATCATTTCACATTCCAATCTGTCCTCTGTCTCCTTGTGCCTCGAGTGCGTGACATGCCTTGTTGCCCTGTGACATTTACGTCATGGTTAGTGTTGCCCTGACTACATCTCCCGGAATGCATTGCCTGTCTGCACTGACACGTGTGGACTGCAGTGTGATTCTCGTTTCACAATGGGGGATGTGGGATAGGGGTAGGGGAGGCTACATTGCTGTGCTTTCGTCTTACCTTGCTGTGTTGCGGCTCTGGCAGAGCTGTCGGCGTCCCCAAGACCCACGACGCTCTCTTGCTCGAGTGTGGCCGCCACCAGCTCCTCCAGTTCGGTGAGGGCAGGTGCCCTGTTGGTTCCACCTCCGGTCTGGCTGGCCTCCTTCTGGATGTCGCCCATCTTCCTCTTGGTCACAATCCTCAGGTCATACCAGCGCTTTTTGAGGACCTCAATGTCCCTGTGGGTCACTCCCACAGCATTGACCTGCGCCTGGATGGCCAGCCATATGTTGCGCTTTTCGGCCTCAGGCACTTGCAGGGATTGCCTCCCAAACAGCTTCTGGTGCTGCTTCACCACCTCCTCCACCAGCACCTGGAGTTCCTTGGGGCTGAATTTGAGCTTCCTCCTCCTTTCCCCTCCGTCTTTCTGTGTTCTCTGGCTGGACATGCTGTTCGTTTCCCGCTCGCACATGCAACTGCTCCCTGCCTCTCCTCTGCACTCCGAGCCTCTCCAGGGTCGGCTAATTATGTACACCTGCCTGGGTGTGGCCACTTCGGCTAATTGTGTACACCTGCCTGGGTGTGGGCAGTTCCTGGTTGGGTGGGCTGTCGTTGCACAGGATTAGCTGTTTCGTCAAGTCATGTGATGTTATTTACCGAATCCGTACGTACCGATTCGGTATTTTCCGATTCGGTAGATACCACCTCGGTATTTTCCGATTCGGTAGATACCACCTCGGTATTTTCCGAATCGGTAATTATCACCTCGGTATTTAGCGAATCGGTGAATTCCGATTCGTATTTACCGAATGTTACCGAATCGGTAACTGTTACCGAATGTTTACCTACATATATCTTACCGATTCTAATTTACCGATTCGGTACGGCTCGGTATTTAAGAACCGGTAAAATTTATTTACCTACATGAGGCCCTAAGTGCGGTGTATGAAATACTCAAATTCTTGTTTACATAATAATTTGCTGGCTCTAGTGTTCCCCCAGCCTTATAACTCCGCGTTTGTAAAGGCATGCATACGTGCAGGGATGTGCAGCATGTTGGTTAGTGCTCCGTATATGAGAACACATGATGGCAGATCCACAAGAAACTAATGCAGCACGGTGCTGCAAGTCATTTTGCTGCGCGGCACTCCGTTAGTTTCGAAACACAGGGATGCAACATATTTACAACAATATGTTGCATCTCTGTGCTTCCCCCTGTGCTGGTGCACAAAGTGTTGCCATGCGCCGGTGCAGGCAACCCGCCGGATGCCTGCATCGTGGGGAGATTGTTTTTATGCAGGAAGGGCCACCTTCCTGCACAAAAACAATCAATTGAGGTGATTTCATCTTCCAATGTGTGCTGCAGAATGCAGCACGCATTGAAAGAGGAAACAAACAATGAGAAATTCAAACATTTCTCCTCGTTGCACCTCGGGGGTGGCATAGCATTCTGACGCATTTCCAGATTAACGATTTCTCATAAATCTGGAAATGCATCAGTGGACATGGGTGTTGCGTGGGAACACCCACAGCAACACCCATGTCACGACCCCAACACGCAAAGTGTTGCGTGAACAGGGGCGATATTTACAATATTATTATATGTAGTAATTCTGCCCCCATGGTTTGTATGTGCTTCGCTTGTGTTTCTGGGTGATGGGAGATATGGTAATTGCATGTGGAGGAAGAGTTGCTAAGAGGTTAAGAAAGTTCATAACAAAGTGGGTGCCGTTGTAAGGGCACTCATAATGGATTGAGGCAAACTTGACAGATTTACTATATGCAGCAAGATCCAAAAATATATCTACTAAAAAAAGCCAAACCATAATTAAATACATACAGACATTAAAAATACCATGACTGGTCACAACTACAAATTCATAATCTGCTCCTGCACCAAACACATCTAAACACCGAAATCTAAAAAAAATTGAAGTTGATGATGATATCCCAATAAACGAAAGAATAAAACTATCACAAAAGCCGAAATTGGACTTCGTTTTTTGATGTTGTGTAAAGGCTGATAAATCGCATATTGGGATGGTAACATACCATATATTAGACTGCTGCATTTGAATCTGCTAATAGTACATATTTACCCAGACAATTTCAAGCCTTACATATATATTTTGACACAGCAACTCTTTTGTGCTTAAATCAGGGGTGAGTATATGATGGTGAGTTAGAGAGTTAGATGTGGCGAGTTAGTACAGGATGTTTTGCAAATCAGTCCTCCTCCTTGTATCGGTTTTAAGATCGTTGCCCACTTCCAAATTCAGGAAACATAGGCTTGTGTATTTTGCATTTAGGCCATCATCCCCCAGCTTCATAAACGAGCTTAGGGCCCTGAATCAGAGGGGGCAGGAAACAGTGAAATATTTACTGCAGCCGCTAAATACCGATACTGTGGTCTGTTCTATTTATTATGTGCGGTAAACCTCATATTCTGAGTTTTCTCCATAAAAAACATGGAATTGCGTCCCGAATTGGTGTATTACACACTAAGGGGCATATATACAAGCCCCTATCACCACCACAACGTCACTTATTGTGACGTTGTGTTGACGATAGGGGCTTTGCCTTATTTGCAAGGCAGTGTTAAGCCACTTAACATTACTTAACGCTGCCTTGAAAATAAGGCACCCTTTCACGCCGTACTTAGCATGAAAGAGGAGGGTAATGGGTGTTGCGTTGGGTGTTCCACCACAACTCCCACAGATTTTGACGCTGCCCTCTATTTACAAAGCTCGCGTAAATAGGAAGCAGCGCCAAAATTAAGACCAAAACAGGCAAAACGAGGAGAAATAAAATGCTTTATTTCTCCTCGTTTTTGCTGTTTCCATGTGTGCTGCCTTGTGCAGCACACATAGAAACAGCAAATTGCCATTGATTGTTTATGTGCAGGAAGGTGACCCTTCCTGCACATAAATAATATAAAAAATTACATTTTGCAACTTCTATGGTGCAAGGGTGCCTGCATTGGCGCTATGCAGCTGAAGTCAGCGCCAGCGCTAGGGGAAACGCAGGTGTGCGCCGCATTCTTGTGAATAGGGCGCATCCCTGCGTTTTCAGAATGGAGAAGCGTGGCGTTAGCAATGTTTGCTTAACGCCACGCTTCTCCATTCTGTTGTGATTATGGCCCTAAATTTCGTACTCCAAATCCTAACATTTCGATCCCTGTACAAGAAGGAGTTTACGCACGCAATGGGATGTATCCCCCGCCTCACATGTAATCACGGCCTTGCTGTGTTCAGTGGTACCGATCTGTCTCTGAAGCATGGCCCATATTTAATCTGACTGCATGCTTGTGCAAGGTGTACAATGAAGATTGCAGGGGATTACAGGCAGAGACAAGTCTCACTGGCACACACCTCTCATCCAACAAGAGGAGCGGATCCAGCAGCTCACAGTAATTACAAAGAGTAATGGTTGAGGCTTCTGCAGCAGTGCAGCATTAATTGCTTTTCATATTACATATTTATGAGTTACCAAACATGGAGACCTCAAGTGACAATCCCACGAGTCAGGCAAGTATCATGGAGAAGTCCAAACCTGCATACCTAAGGGACCTTATTGATCATAGTGTCCTATTCATACAGAGTTGCGACAGTAGAATACATGCCATTACAGAATCACTTTCCGGCAAATCTGAAGATGCGTCACTTGATCCCAATCACATCTGTGGCTGTATTACACATTTTGCTCTGTTTGCGCCTGGCGCACCTTTTAAAAGGTGCGCCAGGCGCAAACAGTGATAATGCACCCCATTATGGTGTATGCGCTGCCCCAAGGACAGCCGCAAACTTGCGCTGCCCTGGGAACAGCATGTTCATGTGAAAACACGGAGCAGCTACTCTGTGTTTTCCCGCTGCAGGCGGCACCCGCCTGCACTTTCAAAAGGGTTTAGCGAACCCCTTGCAGGCGGGTGCAGTCAGTGACTGCACCCGCCTGCAAGGGAATGTCTGGGGGGGTCCATAGGACCCCCTTGACCCCTGCAGAGGGCTGCTGTCAGGAGGTGCACCGACTTACCCCATTTTACATTTTCATCAAACTAGGCTAATACAAGACTTACCTAGTTTTATTTTAACCCCACAGTGTCCGGATATATGCCATATACCACTATTACAATTCAGATGAGTGTGGATTTTTATGAGTTCTTGTTCTTGGTGAGTCTTGCAATTTTGTGACCACTATAGTCAATTGAATTTATACCCCATGGAACACACTGGTTTGACACTTATCAGGCTGCTTTATGTCCTGAGGACGGCCTGGCGTGATGCATCTTAGCTGCGCAAACCACAGGGTCGAAACGTCGACAGTTATTGCCACTCATGCCCCACAAATCTCTCAGCCTCAAGAAAAGCCTAAAATAAAAGGACTGAGAAAATTATTTAAAAAAATTTAAGGCAGATCTCGATTTTTTAGTCCCCATTTTTGTATATTTTATGTACACTTTATGTAATATATCACAGTGTCACTCATATCACCTTGTTCACTTGATTCACTTTATTTACATGTCACTTATGAATTGGGATTTATTATAAAAAATGACAGCCATGAAATGAACTAGTAAATACTACGCATTGAAAATATCCTTTCTTGTGTGTTCCATTGAAAAGTCTTAAAAGAATGTGCTAGACTTAAGCATTGCTGATTAATTCTTGACATGTACTAAGCAATTGGTTACTCCCCGACAGAACCACTTGTAGTTTTTCATTGCATCCATAATATGGTATGTCCGCAGAGCCAAAAGAATGTCCTCATTTGCATAGGGCACGCCCCCTATGCAAATGCGGGAGCACCCTCTGTTGATAGCGCTGGCGCTTTAAGTGCGCCAGCGCTATCGGTATTCTAGAAGGGGATGCACAAGCGTCTGTGTCCCCTTCTATAATACCAAAGTGCCCCGGGGGCATGCAAAGCGGGCACAAACGCCTGTTGCGCCCCTGGGGCACCATCTGTAATACAGCCCCAGGTGTTACACCAGATCCACAAGTCTGTAGTCCTTCAGACTCTAACACACTTTACTATGTAAAGACACAAGCTCGGCAGCAATTTCATTTTGGGTTGCTTGTCTTTCTAATCATGAGAACATATGGATTATGCCGGGGGCGCATTGTCTGTAGCCAGGAGCATTCTTGGCCATATAATGCTAGAGTGCTAGACCCTGTCCATCAAGAGTTCATTTAATTATTTGGCGCCAACACGTTAGAAAAGGTCTTGAAACAAGATTTTTGATTCACATCCCTCTGGGCTCATGGGCTGGGGCTTAGCCTGGCTTTGATAGGCTGGAAGCGGATTGTGATGGGCTATTTTGATACCTTTGGAGGCCTACTCCCTACATGGCAGTATCCTGGTCTCCAGTATGACCTCCTAGTGCTGGAGTCCTGGGGAAGAAAAAAGGTATGAGAACCCGGACATTGAACTAGCCCTGCCTTCAGACGTGTCTGATTCGCTCCATGTCTTTACAGATGCTGTTCCCAGTCCTGAATGTTCATGTGTAAACCTAATGCATTCTGTGTGTTGTAGTTTTGGTGGGCTTTCATTGAACTAATCAGACTAGCATACCTGTTAGAGCTGATTTGTATACTGAAGGTTCATGGCTGAGACAGTGGGAAGAGAGCATGGGCCCATCCCCTTTCAGACTGGGAGTGTGGCACAGGCCTGTTGTCCAAGCATTTTGGGAATTGGAAGCTACTGGATTGCTTCAGCTCAGGGCTTTTGGGCTCCATTGAGCAACGCCAACCAGGTGCCTATGCTTCATTGAGCAACATCATTCTGGGACCCAAGACTGACAGAGTGGGCTTCAGCCCAGGTTATTTACGGAGCTGGTCAATGCTACCTCGTCCCTCATTAGTAGAGCAGCACCTGTAAGCAGTAGCTGCAAAGCAGCTGGAACTCAGCGTTGAGACCCGGCCTTTTTATAAATAAAGATAAAGAGACTTCGTTTTTAACTCTCCTATAAGCATAACGCATTTTTGCAACTCATCAAGGCCCTTGGCACTTCAGAGTTGGTATTATGGGATCTTTCTAATTGTCTAGTTTTATATTTGTCCATTCCTCTTTGTGAGTTTCCTGAAACCATTCCCTGCAGGTCCCTTGCCCTCTGTTGTTCTTCTTCTGGTCTCTGCTCCTTGGTATGGTAGTTATTTTATCTTCATACCATGTAAGTATGCATCCCTTTGAGATTGTTCCCCACTTCTAGTGCCTGCTGTCTTAAAAGTTGATCCTTAAGAATCTCTTGCAACCTTTTTTTCCTAGTGCTGGTTGGCCAATTCTACCCTACAGTACTTCTTGTTGTCTTTCTATTACGGCAAAGTTTAGGAAGATTCTTGACTTTTTTAGGTTCTTGGTGCACAATTGGGTGCTCTTACAATCTCAGTTGGTTGTAGGGCTCTTCTTTTTTCAGTCTGGTTGGTTTTTTTGTCTTTCAAAACTCTGTTCTCTTCATTTCGTAGGGTCGAGTTGGCCTGTGTCCTCGACATTCCTGGTTACTTTTTTATTTTGTTGCACGGATAGGGGTGAAGCAGAGCCTGTCCACTTTTGGGAGTCTCTGAATCCTGGCATCCTGGCCAATGTGGCGATACGGCGAGCGCAAAGTAAGTGGCTTTATTTATTTATTTATTTATTTATTTAATATTACTTATCCCGTTGTCCATCGACTTCCACCACCCTTCACCCCGCCCAACCGCTCTTACCTGTGCAAGCCCCTACTGTATGACATTTAGCCCTCTGATATTCCAGGTGGCCATTTGTAATGTTCTGGTGTGGACATTGGCCATTGGTATTTCTTAATGTTTGCGCTATGTATACCAACTCCCTGCGCATAATGCTGTGTACAGTCACAGGACATAAGGGATTTATGTGGAAAGTGCACTAGTCCTGGCGCACCCCCCAGGTAAACACCGTGACAACTCATAAACTTGTGCTTTCTTGTACTAATATTTTGTTTATTGCATCTGTATTTCAGACAACTATATTATATGTTCCTTAGGTGTAGGAAATAAAAATCACTATGCATTCAGATTATTTGACTCTCAGGTTAAATTTGCTACTCTGCAGACAAATTCACGTTTTCTGAAAATTAGTTCACACACTAATTGAAGTATGGCAATTTATTGCCCTTAGGAATTTATGTAAGAACCAAGATACTCCATAGTTGATTTGGGTTGCCCCATAAGTAATAAGGGCCAGATTTAGGGGTTGGTGGGCAGAGTAAAGACTGTTAGGGTGGTGGAGGACTTAACGTCCGCCACTCAGCCTATACTACACTTGCCAAATTTAGGGGCATATTGAAAAGGAACTATCGCCGAGTCAACAGCACTTTATCGCAGCCAAAGTTGCTATAAACTTATCACCCCAATCGCAAGCTAGGGGCATATTCAAAAGGAACTATCGCAGAGTCAACTGCACTTTATTGCAGCCAAAGTTGCGATAACCTTATCGCCCCAATCACAAGCTGGTGTTAACAGCCCACAGCACAGCACCAGTATACCCGAGATAGCAGCCGCAAAAAACATTGCCACAGATGACCACCGCAACTATCGCTAATGAGATGCAGAGTAGGCGTTCCCGTGCCAAAAGCCGCGACAACACCACTCCACAACATTCACATCGACCAGCCAGAACTGCGATAAGAACACAAAACAGGCGATAAGGCGCATTAGCAGCAGGAAAATAACACCTACTCTGACCTGGTTCAAAGTCGGACCACAGCCTGCACCACAAAAGGGACCACAGCCCAGAGCCACACCTGAATAACAACAGATGCACCCGGGCAACTGAACATGCAGCCTGGAGGGCCGAAAAGACAACAACACCCACTGCCACCACCCTCAGGACCCCCCTCCCCGGCATCCCCCCGACCAAAGACATGCCACATCAGCTACACCTAAACATGTGCAAAATAATCCGCATGATGTCGCACAAACACAACTGGTGAAACACATGTGTCGTTACAAAAATGAGCATCACACATTCACTTTCAAAGCAACAAATGAAACTTTATTAACATGAACACTGAAATGAAATGAAGACACATGGCTGCTCCCCTCAGGACAATCCGTAGGTCACAGCCTGCAAGATAAAAATCATGAGGAGAAGGTGTGTCCTGCGCACATCAAAGGACAGAGAGAGAGCTAAGGAGAGAGAGAGGAAGAGAGGGGGAGAGAGAGAGAAGAAGACAGGGGGAGAGGGAGACAGAGAGAAGAAGAGAGGGGGAGAGAGAGAGAAGAAGAGAGGGGAGAGAGAGAAGAAGAGAGGGTGAGAGAGAAAGAGAAGAAGAGAGGGGGAGAGAGAAGAGAAGGGGAGAGAGAGAGAGAGAGAGAGAGAGAATAAGAGAGAGAAAGAAGAGAGGGGGAGAGAGAGAAGAAGAGAGGGAGAGAGAGAGAGAGAGAGTGCAGCCCCTGCGCACCCAGGCCACATTGCTCACCTGCTGGCAGCGGTGTGTGTCCAACCACTTGCTGGTATGTATAGCAGTTTACCAGGTCACACATCTGAGACAGACCCGTCATCTGAAACAGAGACCAGATATATGATTGGCACAGTACACACAATTGCACAAGACAACATTGCCTGCCCGCACATGCACACCCAGGCAGAGGTACCCCAGTCCCTCCCGCCGCCCATTGGAACATGCCCGCCCATGCACACCCAGGCCTCACTGCTCACCATCGGCGTGCAGACAGGAGGTCCCACCACATGCCGCTGCAAGCCACAGGCCCGGGGCCCACATATGTGGCACCCTCCACACCATGCAGCCCCGCTCCGCAGGCCACCAGGTCTCACGTTTGGTGCTGGGTCTTGATTACTCCATGGCAGAGGACATACCAGTGCACCCGGCCTCATCGCAGTAGCAGTAGGCCCGAACTGCCCGCTGGCTCTGCCGTACACTGCGGTCCAGCAGGGCACACAAAACCTGAGCTGTCTGGACCGCCGGGATGGGCATCATCGCAGGTTGCACACCCGCTCAGCATCTTAAGGTGCCCCTACCTCAGTGCACCCAAAGTCACCGTCCTGTGGCGGGGTGCCTGTGCCGGCCGCAATGCTCCAGGTGGCACTAACCCTGTGCAACCCCAGTCAGCGCCACATGGTGGTAGGCCTGTACCGGCCGCAAGGCCTCAGGTGCCACTAACCCTTTGCACAACAGCTCATGGGCCCTTTATGATTAAGAACCGTGGAGCGTCCGTTATCCAGTCACCACCGGCAGAGGGGAATGTGACGTCGTCGGCCCCTTATGTTGGTGGAGTCACATGGCCTGTGACGCCTGTGCCGGATGGGTGTGGTGTGTGTGCAAACCTGCCCTCAGGGAGTAGCTGTAACATGCTGACAACTAGACCAGTGACCTGCACACCACCAGCGAGTACGCCTGTGACGGGTAGCAATGAGGGGCCCCCCCTTGGAGCGCTAGCGGAGTGGTCAGGCCTGCCGTACGCCGGACCAGTGCAGGGCTTGCAACAATGGCTCGTGGGCTCTGGGCGTGGTTCAGTTCATGTCCGAACATGGAAGTGACTGATGCGTGTGTCCCTGTTGTAGTGTCCACGGTACCCGGTACACAATATGCAATGTACCACCCTCTGACTGGCATCCCACAGGATGAGCATCATTGACGCAAGGGAAATCACTGTCCCTACATTCATCCACACATTCATACTTGAATGATGAAAGACATAACACAGCAGTGTGTCACTGGATGTTTATTGCACATCCAGTGCAGTTCTGCAGCTGGAGCGGTCCAGGTCAATGCTGACCACACTACACAATATGGGCCCGTGGAGGGCCAGCCAGAGTCCATCCGGGGATGACAAGTACTGCGGAAGAGGAAGGGTGCAGTCCGCAGTCTGGTTGCCGTGTCATTGGTCATCAAACAGGATATGGCAGTCCATGTCGCTGTCCAAGGTGAGTGCATCGGAGTGTATCGGAGTGTATCGGGGGTCAGTGGAAGGTCATGGGGCATGTGCGGCACCAAGTAGAAACAGGCCAGGTGGCGGAAATGAATGCTAGTGCCTCCTGATCACAAACCCATCCACGTCCTCATCCCCGGATGTGTGCTCTGCCCTATCTGTGGGTATTGCACTACCGGCTGAGGCACTGTGTGCCACTGACACATCAGGTGCCGGAGTGGATACGTCTGCCGCACTGTGGGGCAATGGCACACCAGGGGGCGAAGATGTGGATGGTGTGGGGCCAGCAGCATTCATCATCGCCCCTCCTTGTGGCAGCAATGCCATGATGATGATCTGTAAGGCATGGTAGATCCCAGCTACATTTCGCTGGCGTGCAGCGATGGCTGCCATCCTTTCCTCCTCCATCCAAACCATGTCCTCCATGAGCCTCCGCATGTATGCCAGCTCACGTCTGGTATCGCTGGAGCCCCTCTGAGCAGACAGGTGTTCTTCTCTCTGCGTCATGACTCCAGCGATGTCAGTCAGGGCTCGTTGGAGACCATGGAGCGGGCCTAGACAGCCATGGATGGCGTCCAGTTTGGTAGCCATGAGGTTGAACCCCACCTCAGCCATCTCCCTCTGGCCCTCCAGCACACAGCGTTGGAAGGCCATGTGTTGTTCCAGTGGGTCTTGGGAGACTGCCGGGGCCGTGGGTGCCTTCCGTGGGGTGGTTTGAGTGGTGGGTGGGGTCTCCTCGATGCAGCTGGTCAGCCCTGAGCCTGGAGGTGAGTCGCGGATGATGTCAATGATGTCTAGGAGGGCTTGTGCATTGATGCTGGGGTTGTCCTCCTTGTCATCAGTGAAGAGTGGCTGGGACAGCTCTGCAGGGGCTGTTGACGGTGGCCCTGCAATGTGAAGGGGAGATCGTGTATTGCAATGTGTCCACAGGTATGTAGCCGTATGGTACATGTTGACATTCAGGCGCTGCTTATTGCTGATTTCCTCATCGCGCTTTGGCCCATCGCAGTTTTTTTTTGTGTTGTGGTTTGTGTTTTTTATCTCCATCTAGGTGGTTGTATTGCGGACATTGTCCGCGGTTTCGGCAGACTATTGCATGGTACCGCCTTGTTGTGAATTCCACGTTGACACGGGGTTATTTTCCCGCGATAGGCTGCGATGTGTAAAGATGCGTTTACATTTTTTGGTGATTAGCACACGTTTTTGTGAATATACCCCTTAGAGTTCTCAGCCAGCGCTGCAGTAAACTCTATGGGTTTGTACGAAGCACCACCATGGTGATTCATACAATGCCATTTAAAAGTTTAGTGTGCATCCATCATTGGTATCGGATGATTTCACAAAACTTTTAAACGTTTTTCCTTTTCCAAAACAAAACTCCATAAGCTGGACTTTGTAGTTTGAAAAGAAAAAGCTAATTGCCCTAACACCATAGGAGCATTTTCGCAATGGCGTGGGGTAATTTTTTTATATTCACTGTTCCTCACCGCCAGTTTATTCTGGAAGCGGATATACAGTAAACAAGACTCCATCTAACAACCCACTCTAAATGGGGCAGACAGTCAGATTACGTTGCTCTGGTGGTCTTTACTCGCTTGGGCTGTTAGAGGAAGGTTTTTGTTGGTGGGCTAAATTTTACTCATTCGGCATAAACCTGGTGTTACGCCCTACTTAAAATAGAGTGGGTGGACCAAAATGTTGGTGGACAAGGTGCTCCGTTGCCACCCTGTCTGACAAATTCTAAATCTGGCCCTCAGTTGCTAGGTTGTAGCTGCATCTGAAACTAGATAAGCATCATAATAAAAATATTAATACAATTACGTAAGGTAAATGCATCAACAGCCATGTACAATATGGTGTGCAACGGGAGATTAGAATGCCAGATGGCTTCAGTTCATCTGTGAAATCCAAGTATAATTCTTTGCTTTCTTTTAACAACCTAGTGCTTTCTGGGAGTTGTAGTCTTGACACAATGTAACCTTACCAAAACACTCAGGGGCAGATTTACAAGAAAGTGCCAGAGCGCGGCAACACAAGCCCTTTGACCGCACCACGCCGCGGCACTTTAAAAGCTCAGGAATGTGACATAGTTACAATAATATGTTGCATTCCTGTGCTCTCCCCTGGCGCACTAACAGCTGCCATGCGCCGGAGCAGGCACCCTTGCACCATGGTGCAAGGATGCTTGAGTCATAGGGAGATTGTGTTTGTGCAGGAAGGAGCACCTTCCTGCACAAAAACAATCATTACAGGCATTTTCCTCTTTCAATGTGTGCTGTAGAATGCAGCACACATTGAAAGAGGAAAAAACGAGGAGAATTGAAGACGTTTCTCCTTGTTGTGCCTCGCTATGCCACTTCTAGAGTGGTGTAGCATTCTGATGCATTTCCAGGTTTAAAATTCCTCATAAATCTGGAAATGTGTCTGGTTCCATGGGTGTTGCGTGGGAACTCCCACAGCAAAACACATGGAACCCCCTTTTCATGCAAAGTGTTGCGTGTAAAGGGGTCGTATTTACAAGGACAGGAAAAGTCGCGCAGGGTGGCTTTTCCTGTCCTTGTAAATACCGCACACGATTGTGGCGGCTTGACAATGATCGGAGCGCCCTCCTCCACACCGGTTTCACTCACTGCTAAACGATCTCCCCTACCCGCACCAATTTCCTTGGTGACACAGAGGCTCAGGAGTCACGCGCCTCCTGTGCCTTTCATGCCGATCCTCCTTCAGGACGTTCCAGCCCAGAGGTCAGAAGCGCCGACCCTGTGGCACTTGTGCTTTCTCCCAAGGGCTTCCTGCATCCCGCGGAACCTCCTCGCAACACGCTGCCCCCCCCCCCCTTCAACTGGATTGATTCCTTCTCACCATAGTGTGGACACGGGACCTTGTCTCTTCCAGCTTGCGGCCCGCCCCAACGCAGACGTTGTTCGCTGCGCCACCTCTGAACCTCCACCCTACCAAGCTCTTTCCACCTAGCCTGACCCTAAGCGCTGCTTATTCGGCAGCCCGGTCTTGAAGATGATCCTGAATCTCTAGGATCGAAACGTCGTCGACTCCTCAGCGCAACTGACGGCGCCAAAATTCTTGTGGTTCAATTAAATTGCTCAGTCTTTACCCACGCAATCATTGTAAATCATTCTTGTTGAACCACAAAGTCCTCTGTACATATTTCACAATTTTGTCACCTTGCTTCTTTCGCTGATTTCACATTGTCACTTGCGTCGCCACTTGTATGTGTCACAAGCACATTTGTGCACCAAGTCCAATTCGGGCTGCCTATGCATTCTATGCCTACAGTGCTGCTACAACTGTACCATTTTTCATTTTGACTTTAATTATATGATGCCATGTGCACATTTCAAAAACGTATCATGAGTCTCCCTTTTTCCTTCCTTGTAATGTATTGCACATACTTTTTTAATTGACTCTCTTAATGATACCGGTTGAGATATTGTTGCCTCTTTTCTTGTAAATATGGGGCAGTGAAATGCGCCACCTGTACGACACAAAAAGTGATGTATCTGTGGCGCAAGGGGCTTGTAAATATGCCCCTCACTTTGCATTTCTCTAATGTCAAAGGCATAAAAGCCTTGTTGTAGGATGTGTGTTACCGAAGGGTTACAGATGTTTACCTCATCAGTACAGAGACTTTCTTCCTCCGAAGAGAACATTTGTAGAAAGTAGCTTAAGGGTTTCAGGGGTGAAATGTGTTATAATAGTGGCATAGCAAGGAAGTCAGAGACCCTAGTGCAAGCAAGTAAAATAGGCCCCATTTCTCCGCTAGGTACTACAGTTCTGCTGTAATGGGGTGGAAAGGCCACCTCTGACTCCTGAGCCCTGTGCCACTGACATGCTGCACTATTAGCAGCTCTGCCCCTCCTGCTTACGCATATTGAGCCCTATCCACAAAGATTTTGCTGTTACTTACTCTTGTAGCAAGTCTGGACAATTCTAGCACCGAGGAGTAAGTCGGCAGTACTACAAAAAGTAAGTCACGCCTAGTCATGGCTAAATCTTTCTGATTCTGACCCTGCCTAATAGCTAATATTTGTCAAGTTACAGTTTCACTGGGTAGAGGGCTAATGTTTGGTTTCTCACATGCCTTTCAGCAAGGCATTATTTTTTGGGATAGTGATGCCTCTGCTGCTATCCCATACTCAGACGTACTCCTTCAGTAATGGAAATGAGAGCACTTAGCCCAGGAAATTATGATGATCCTTCTAAGAATGAGACATCAACCCTTTAAAGATAACAACTTCCCAAAAAAATTCTTGGCCCGGATACATTGTTTTTAAAATATATTTTTTATTAATTTTAATATATCATAACACAACTTGCTAACCCAGCAGCATAACTTCGCCACAATCCTGTCCCACAGCCCAGTCGAGGAATTACCAGTACGTTTCACAGGAAAAAAATGAAACTGAAGTGTAAGCATTAAGTTGGATGAACACAAACATACTCTTCCAGTCTAACATCACAAAACTAGGCCTCCCCATCTGCAGAGTGAAGCTGATTCAGTCACCCTCCCCATTTTTTATTTTGCTTTAGGGGACATCCCCTAGCTTTATATATTGACTCATTTGCCACCACACACATATCCATGCTTCTTTACAATTCTGCAATAGATGGGGCAATGCAGGCTCTCCACTATCTTGGTATACCCCTCTTGGTGACTACTAGAACAGTGAATGCAAATCTTCTCCAAGCCCATTCTCCTACCTCATCAGCCATAAACCCAAGCAGGGCGACTACGGGATCACCAGCCAGCAGCCCCCCATAGACTTGTGCAAAACCGTTGTGTATTCTTGACCAGTACATCAGGCATTCACGGACATCGAGCCACGAGAGGTGAATTCCCGAATCCGGCGCGGGCACCCTACGTGAGACGAACAAGCGAACTCACCTAGCAAAGCAACAATTAAACAAGCATTGTCAGCCGGAAAAGAGGGCACCATCCCCTAATCCGGTTCCTCATCATTTGGGACGAGTCGGATATATTTCAGGCAGATAGATCTCCATTTCGAAGAAATTGGTTGGTCCTGAGGAGAACCCAAAATATAGTGGTTCGAAACGCGTCGACCAGTTCGGTCCTTGTGTTGCACCGTCCATAAAAAAATTTTTTTGTTTGTTTCAAAAATAATACTGGAACTTTATTGTTTCAACAAAAAAGACAGAACGTTTTTGTTGTTCAAATTGAGTTGTAGTCAATCTACCAGAGAAGAAAGGTTGCTACAAGGACCGAGTCTTTTAGTGTGTGTGTAGTTTGGTGTATGCATGAGTATATTGGCCATGATTGTTTGAAGAGTGTATGTATGTCTGTTTTACTCATTTAGGGGATCATGAGTATTATGTTGATGTATTATATGTAATGTCAGATATGGATTTGTACATAAGATAAATGCGCAATGAAGTAATGTTATAGCGCAAAATTGTTTTGAAATGTGAAATTAATTAAAAACATTTCCATCGACTAAAAAGGAAATTTATAAAACCCTCCTCTCATGTTTCATTTCATTTTAGGAGTTGTAAAAGCATAAGGTTTAGTCAGTCTTAACTTGAACTATTTGTTCTGTCTTGCAGTAAGAAGGCATCAATGGCCCTCATCCTAACATAATGAAGGACCATCCCCCTTCTAAATTTATTGTTGAGCCCATTTATATTCCAGCTGAGGATCTTAGTATCCAGTAATCTGAGGTCCTGTTCCATGGTATGTCTTTACAATGTCATTTGTACTGAGCAGTGTGGCAAAAGAAGAGAGGCCAAACACACAACATCAACAACCCAAATTATCCCCAATCTACACTTGACAATGGGAAACATCTGTCACCCAAACAGAGAACCACATGAATATATTCTGGGTGCAAAAGCACAGCATCAGCCCCCCTTCTGTAACATCATGTACTCCTCGGTGGCATCATCATCAACAAATAACCTATCCCTCCTTTCTCCCAAGACCTGGCCATCAGGTCTAAGGAAATCCGGATCACCCCAAGCAGTGATGGCAGGTGGTCTGTATATGAGGGGGTTCGTCTTTGATAGTGCCTGAGGAGGTTGACACCTCATCTGTGATTGTACCTCTCTTACTGGATTTAGTGTGTTGAAATATCCTGCGTCTTTGACCGGGGCACTTACGTGGGCCTACCTCTGACTGCCTCAGGTGATGCATCATCTCTGGGCTCCCCTCTTAACAGTTGACAATTTACGTTCTTCCACCCATTCCTAGGCACTCTCAGGGGTCTTAAGAGAGAAGGACTTTCCAGTAGACAGGACTTTCAATTTAGCTGGGAATTGTAGACTATATTTAAGTAGCATGGACCTTGACCCCGACAAAGGACTTGCGCAGCAGTTGCACTCTCCCTGTGTAGTCTGGGAAAATTGACACTTTGGTGTTGGGGCATTGAAGCTCTGGTGTCTGATATGGGAATCGCAGGATATCACCCCTGTTAAGGTAGTTCAGTATTCACACAATTTCCGGTCGTGGGGGAGCCCCCTGGAGAGCCCAGGGAGTCAGCGCTCTGTGGGCGCTCTCCAAGATCTGAACCACTCCAGGAAGAATTGTTCCAGTTTAGTGCCCTCCGAACCTTCAGGAACCCCAATCATATTTAGGTTGTTACACGGAGAGTGGCCCTCCGCATCCTCATCTCTTTCTCCAGATTGGCGAAATCACAAAACGTGTTCCACCTCTTTCACAAGCAACTGGACTTCATCCTCAACCACTCATTCTTAATGATTACACTAACCCTAAAAATTGTAATGTGAAAAACCCTAACTTAAATCCAAGCTGTGTGTATACCATTTGCAAAATAAAATGATACAAACCCTGAACACCGTGTTCATATAGCAAGCAGCAAAGAGAAACAAGGAAGGAGAGTGAGGAGAAGAGCATCTTTAGAAACAAGGAAGGAGAGTGAGGATAGGAGCAGCTTTAGGAACAAGGAAGCAGATTGAGAAGAGCAACTTTAGGAACAAGGGAGCAGAGCGAGGAAAAGATCATAACGAGGCACAAGGAAGCAGAGTGAGAAAGGTTGAGCACCATTAACCACAAGAGTCAGTGTGCGAAGAACAGCGATATTAGCCCCAAGATGGCAGGAGGAAGAGTGAGAAGAAGAGCAGCATTAGCCTTAAAGATGCAGAATGAGGAGGAAAGAGCAGCATTAGGCACAAGGAAGGAGAGTGAGAATAAGAGCAGCGTAAGATTTAAGGAAGGAGAGTGAGGAGAAGACAGCATGAGGCGCAAGGAAGCAGAGTGAGGAGGAGAGGACAGAATGAGACAGTAGAGTGAGGGAAGGAAAGTGTGGAGGAGAGGAGGAGAAGACAGCATGAGTCACAAGGAAGCAGAGTGAGGAAAAGAAGACAGCATGAGGCACAAGGAAGCAGAGGTGAGGAGCATTAACCACAAAGGCATTGTGAGAAGCAGAGCAGCATTAGTGCAAGAGGGGGAAGGGAAGAGGAGAAGAGGAGCGTGAGCTGCAAGGAATCACCTGCAGATTGTGAAAAAAAGTGCTGCCTTAGAACTTGAGTTTAAGTATTTCTTTCCCAGACTCCTACAGAGTTGGCTAGCATACCACATCTAGAAACATATAACACTGCCCTTCGGAGAGCTAAGTTACATTTCTTTATAATTAGGCTCTTGAGGAAAGAGCTAGGATTTTGTACGGAGGCATGGAGAGATTTGAATACAGAGTTTTGTTAGATGAGTAGATTTGCTGACTTTACTCGAAGAATTGTTGTCTGTTCTACCGAGAATAGAACTTATTAGCCAACCAGCTGTGCCCACTCCTTTCCAACTCGGGGCTGTCCCTTTTTGGCCAAGTAAAATCTTGTGTCAGCCAAACAATGTTCAGATGGTAGTAATAAGAAAACTTTATCTATCAGCATTAATCAACTTAGCAATAAACTTCCAAGAAATGCTCAAAAACAAATGAGGCACCAGCTATGTTCAAATTGCTTCGTTTTCCAGAAAATATTGTTTGTGAACCACATATGTAATTGCTATACTTTTATTTCATAATACAGTGCAGATATTTATTAAAATTCACCTTTTTGATGTTACTATTGAATGGCAGTGACTACGTTTAGGACGTAAGAAGTCAAAAGATACTGTTATGTGAGGGAAACGTTCTCCTAGAATTCCAGGCAGTCGTGGGAATTGCTTCCACGTTTGCATGCTTTCTGAGTTTAGTTTGTGGCATGCTGCTTGGGTCTGATTTTGCGAAAGGCACGTGCAGTGGCATTGCGGGTCTGGAAGACACCTTCTGACAACCTGGAAAAACCTGCATAGGAAGCACAAGAAATACATGATATGTGAAAGAAACATTCCATTATATGGCATTGGCCAGGCGTGTGCTTGTGTAGGTGGGGATTGAAATGAAAGCCAGGAAAGGGTTGCATAATGGGTCTGGGTCCATTAACAGAGGAGTTCTGGGATGTGGGAGCAGATGAGTAGATTGTAAGGATCAGTGGGGACCAGTGGGTCAGGAGGTCATTTGAAAGGGGAGGGGCAATATGTGCAGTTAGTTGATAAAGGCAAGAAGGGATTATAGGTGGTACAGGGAAGGTGTACCAGCCATCAAATGCGAAGGGGTCTTGAGATATGGAGGTGTGAAGAAGGACATACCTCCACCGTCAGCAGCCAGGCACCTCTCCAGGATACTGAAGTACTCAGTGTTCTTGATACCTGCTATCTCACTCTCATGCTGGGCAAGGAAAGGGGCAGCAGGGTCCTCGTCGGGGACCCCGTTCCCCACCTCACCGAGCTGAACATGTCAAACTCTGCCATGGTGAGGAGGGCTGGCTCTGGCGATTCAGGTGGGGAGCAAAGCCACACAGACAGATCACCCTGGAAAGAGAGCAGAGGAAACATTAGACTGCTCATCTGGCCTTAGCCGCCAACATAGAAAATGGACTTGACTTGGCTGCTCTCCGCCAATGATGTCAGATCACCAAGTGACCATTTTTAGGTCTCGCCACCACGTCCACCACCACGTCCACCACCACATCCACCACATCCACCACCACCACCATGTCCACCACCACCACAACCACCACCACCAAGTCCACCACCATGTCCACCACCACCACCACATCCACCACCACCACTACCACGTCCACCACCGCCACGATGGCCACCATCACCACCACGTCAACCACCACCACGTCCACCACCACCACCATGTCCACCACCATGTCCACCACCACGTCCACCACCACGTCCACCACCAACCACCACATCCACCACCACGCCCACCACCATGTCCACCACCACATCCACCACCACATCCACCACCACCACCACGTCCACCACCACATCCACCACAACATCCACCATGTCCACCACCACCACATCCACCACATCCACCACCACCAAATCCACCACGTCCACCACCACCACCACATCCACCACCACCACCACGTCCACCACCACATCCACCACCATGTCCACCACCACGTCCACCACCACAACAACAACCACCACGTCCACCACCACATCCACCACCATCACCACCATGTCCACCACCAAAATGTCCACAACCACCACGTCCACCACCACCATGTCCACAACCACCACGTCCACCACCACATCCACCACCACCATGTCGACCACCACCACCACGTTGACCACCACATCCACCACCACCACCATGTCCACCACCACCACATCCACCACCACTACCATATACACCACCGCTACCACGTCCACCATCACTGCCATGTCCACCACCACCACATCCATCACCACCACGTTCCCCACCACCACCACCATGTCCACCACCACGTCCACCACTAACCAAGTCCACCACCACGTCCACCACCACCACCATGTCCACCACCACGTCCACCACCACGTCCACCACCACATCCACCACATCCACCACCACGTCCACCACTTCCACCACCACTACATCCACCACATCCACCACCACCACCACATCCACCACCAAGTCCACCAACACCACCACGTCAACCACCCCGTCCACCACGACCACCACGTCCACCACCACCATGTCCACCACCACCAAATCCACCACGTCATCCACCACCACGTCCACCACCACGTCCACCACCACATCCACCACCACATCCACCACCACGTCCACCACAACCACGACCACTACCACCACGTCCACCACCACATCCACCATGTCTACCACCACCACCACCACACCCACCACAACCACATCCACCACCACGTCCACCACCACCATGTCCACCACCACCATATCCGCCACCACCACCACATCCACCATCACCACCACGTCCACCACCACCACATCCACCACCATCATGTCCACCACCACCACGTCCACCACCACCATGTCCAGCACCACCACGTCCACCACCACCATGTCCACCACCACGTCCACCACCACATCCACCACCACCACATCCACCACCACATCCACCACGTCCACCACCACCATGTCCACTGCCACGTCCACCACCACGTCCACCACCACCACCACATACGCCACCACGTCCACCACCACCACCACCACATCCACATCCACCAACACCACCACGTCCACCACCACGTCCACCACCATGTGCACCACCACAACATCCACCACGTCCACCACCATGTCCACCACCACCACGTCCACCACATCCACCACCACCAAATACACCACGTCCACCACCACCAAATCCACCACCACGTCCACCACCACATCCACCACCACGTCAACCACCATGTCCACCACCACCACATGCACCACCACCGCCACATGCACCACCACCACCACGTCCACCACCACGTCCACCACCACGTCCACCACCATGTCCACATCCACATCCACATCCACCACCACGTCCACATCCACCACCATGTCCACCACCACGTCCATGCCCATCACCACGTCCACCACCACCATGTCCACCACCACCAGGTTCGAGTCTCGGCAATGACACTGAACATCCTGTGATTCTGGGCAAATCACTTAATCTCCCCGTGCCTAAAAAAAAAAACATTAAAAATTAATGTGTCCTCATGTAATGCAACTGGTGCCAAGGAAAGCGCTCTGATAACCAATTCGGATCAAGTTCGCGCTATATAAAAAGCTGTAAAAAAAAAAATGAGTGCAGATTTACGACTTTCATGAATTCACAAGAATTTCCAGAAGTAGGCCATGAAATAGTACTACTACAAAAAATGTGTGAGCCTATTTTTAGCACGAGCAAATATGCGGGTGTTGATTTGGTCATGTGAAAATCTGTTGAGTGTTTACAAGTTCACATTCCCTCCACCCACTTCTTTCCAACCCTGAAAAATGGAAGAAGTGTTACTTCTGCTATTGTCAGGACTACATTTCCATCCTTTCTCAGTATGGGAAAAGATTAGAGAACAGCTGGTGGGCGGAATTTGCGAAAGCGACTTTCGTAAATTATCGCGAAAATGTTTAAAATCTCCGCAAACACGCGGAAATATCGCGAAGATGCGGAAGTTTTTTTCCCGCCCGTTCGCGGTCTTTTCTGCGTGTTCGCGGCTCGCCAACTTACCCATGCAGTTGCTTGCGGGCGCGGCCATCTTGTTTTCACTCTTCTCGCGGTGCATGATCGCGAGAAGAAAGACGTGATCGCGCGACGCATGATGTTCCTGCGGGCGCGAACTGTCGCGAGACAGCGCAAATGGCTACCAACAATCCAACATCTTGTGGAGAACGCGACCGGATCGCGAAAACTTGTCGGCGAACGCGCGGATTCAGGTAAGGCGATCGCGCGCGCGCGAGAATGTATTATTTTACAGCGCGAGCAAGAACCAAATTATCGCTAAACTGCAGAATGCGGAAATTTTGACATTTTCGCGCTCTCCGCGGAACGCGAAAATGTCAAATTATCGCAATTTCCGCGAGCGGAACGGAAATTTAGCCCAGGCCCTAAAACATGCAATTTAGTAGGTTTGTACAGACTTAAGAGGGCTTTCCAACCCTGGAAATATTGCTTAACGCTACCCCCAGCCGTAGATCTGTGGAAAGATGGCAAAATAAGGAAATTGCTAGAATTCAAACCCTATAATAGTAGGAGCCCTGGCATAATCAGAAAGGCTAATATCAGAGCTTTTATATAATGAGATTGCTTCCATAATTTGTTGCTGCACTGCATGGCACCAAAGGGAAAAGTAGATTTATAAAGCAACCTGGAGTTTACATTGCAAATGCTGCAACGCCTCCTGCCGAAAACCATTACCAACATTTGAAAAATGCTGTCATCTGGGAGCGTTTTGCCCCCAAAGCCAAAAGAGGTAAAAGAAGCACTATTAAAGCCAGCAAGTGGAACGTAAAAAGTACCAAATATGATCGCAAAATAACAAGAAAGCCAAACAAAGCAAAAGAAACAAGCACTGTTAAAGCCAACAATCTGAACGTAAAAATGACCAAAACAGGATCGCAAAATAAATTACTATAGTGTGAACATCCACACCTGCCAAAGAGGGCAGGGGGAATGGTAGGTGGGTAGAAGAATAGTACCTGCATCAAATCGGGCGGGCCCTAATCAAGGGGAAGTAATCTGTAGTTGAGCGGTGTTCCTCAGCTAGAAACAGAAGTGATGTATCAGGTGCGTGAACCAATTAGGAGGCAGCAAAGAAGAGCGATGCTGGAGTCAACGTATGGTAAGCAGCAGGTGGGATTAAAGTCCTTTTAGTAAAAACAACATGTTTTGCAGACAAGAAATGCGCCCTGCCATACTCGACCTAAAAACTGAAAATCAGAGCAGACAGACCTGGAAAATAACTGCAGCTGCTGCAGGATGGGTCTATCTACCCCTCTCAGACCCTGTGCCACTGCCCTAGATGTGCCACTGAGAGACTTGTGGTTAGGGGGTGCTTATGGTCCTGGTGCTTATGATGTCACTCAGACCTCACAGAGCCAAAACACCCTTGAAGTAAGTAGACACTCTTATCTTCTTATAAGTATATGTTTATTAGGTTGAAAGGTAACTGCATCCTCAGCTTACTGGCCCCACACATAAAGTGAAGACAGCCTCGTCAACATTCCAAGGCTGCCTCCCTGTCAACATTCTGAACGTTATAACTGTACAGTGGGATGCGGGGGTGGCCGGAATGTACCATGTGATAAATTATAACACATCTCCCTCCTCAAAGGAGGTACACGCCAACACCTAGGGTAACCTTGGTAGAGCAACAGGCCACTGTGTGGTACAAATACTGTAAGAGGGGTGCCCTCCTAACATAACCAACAACTTGGGGAGTAGAGTCATTACCCCATTTGAAATTCCTTGTGCCACCTTGGGGGATTGCGGTCCCTGAGTTCTCTACCCCTTTGTGCCCCCTCAGTGCAGGTACTCTGGGCAATATCCCTGACCTCTTCCTCTTGGTCTGTTTCCCTGGGACCTGCGGCCACCCGGTCCATGCTCCATTTTTTGCCATCTTCCAGGATGACCACATTTCTTTTAACCTCCCTTATTTTCCCGGGGTTGTAGTACCTCTCCTCTTTTCCCCCTAGGTTCATAGGTTTCCTGATCATCACCTTTTGTCCCTCTCTGAAAGTTCTTTCTTGCACCCCCCATTTTCTGTCGTACCACTCTTTATACTTCTTTTGTCTGTTGTCAATTCTCTTGCTGATCCCTTCTAGATCAATCACCACTGGTTCCTTGGGGATCATCCAGTTGGGGGAGAGTTTTGTTCCTGCCTTCCTCCCCCTCAATAGTTCAAACGGCGTATGTCCTGTGGAGAGGCTAGGTGTGGTGTGGTAAGACCAAAGCATGTCTCTCAACGCCCCCTCGATGGGAGTCCCCGCTTTCACTGCTAGTTGTATGCACTCTTTCAGCATGCGGTTAGCCCTCTCCACTTTCCCATTAGCTTTGGGACAGTACAATGGGGTGCGTATGTGTGTTATTGACATGTCTTTAAGGTAGTCCCTCATCTCCTCCGATACCAACTGGACACCATTGTCCGTGACTAGAGTGGAGGGAATGCCCTCCTTCGAGAACACTTCATTCAAGAATTCTATTAGCGATCTTGTGTTGATGTTACTCACAAACTTGTGTGTTATCCAGTTGGAATAGTAGTCTATGAGTACCAGAATGTACCATTGCTGTGGCCCCTTAGCTCTTATGGGGCCAGTGATGTCAAATCCCAATTTGTCCCATGGGGACCGTGGGACTTCCACAGGACTCAGTGGAGCACGCCTGATGCATCTTGTTTTGTCACTTTCGCCACATGCGTAGCATTCCTTCACCTTGTCCTCCATTTGTGTATCCATTCCAGGGAACCAATATTCTGACCTCAGTCTCGCCTTGCATAGGCTCCTTCCCAGGTGCCCCTCATGTGCGAGGTCCATGATCTTTTCTCTTAGTCCCTCTGGTGGAACTATTCTGCCCGACTTGAGGAGATATCCACCCTCTATGGACAGTTCATTTCGTACATTCCAGTACGGTTGAATGTCTTCTGGAAGAGTTTTGCATTTCATGGGCCATCCTTTGTTTACCCATTCTTTGACTCTTTTGATTATGCTGTCTTGATCCATGTGGTACTCCCACTGATTTCTTGTCATTGCTGGGAGTCTGACCTCAAGGACCCCTTCACTGTTCCGGTCCTCCTCCTCAGGGCTCCCCACTGGGGATCTTGATAAAAAGTCTGCAACCTTGTTCTGTTGGCCTGGAACATACACTGTCTTGAAGTTGTAGCCCTGCAATCCTAGAACCCATTTTGCAATGCGGGGGGTCATGTTTTCCACAACTTTGTTGCCGAACAAGAAGATTAAAGGTTTGTGGTCCGTGCACACTTCAAATGGCAGACCCCACACATAGAAGCTAAAGTGTCTAATCGCCCAATACACTGCCAATGCCTCCTTCTCTATAGTTGAGTAGTTAGACTCTGAGCCAGTTAGCGACCTTGATGCAAACGCCACCACCTTAGTCTCGTTGCCCCTCCTTTGCGATAGCATGGCGCCTATGCCTTTACCACTTGCATCCGTAGTGATTATGGTATCTTTCGCCACATCAAAGTTACCTATGTATGGTGCTGTCATAATAGCTTCCTTTATATTCTCAAATGCCTGTTCCTGATTCTTCTCCCACACAAATGGAATGTCTTTCCTCAAGATCTCTCTTAGGGGGTTTGCTAACATTGCAAAGTTCTTGATGAATTTGGCCATGTATTCCGCCAAGCCTAAGAACGATAGCACCTCCTCTTTGTTTGATGGCGTGGGTGCTCTTCGAACAGCTTCCACTAGATCGATTTTGGGTTTTATCCCCTCCTCCGAAATGGTATGCCCAAGGTAATCCACAGTGGTTACCCCTACTTTGCATTTGCTCTCTTTCGTGGTAAACCCTACCTCCTTTAATCTGTTCAGTACTCTTTCCGCTCACTGGTTAGAGGCCAGGGACCAGGGTTCAATTCCCGACGCGGCAGGGTCAAAACGGACTCGATAATTCTCGCCTCGGTACCTACTCTAACCAGGAACACACTCGGCAACTCTGGGCATTAGCTTGCCTCATCTCCACAACGGCCCCCCACATTCGCCGGGGATGCCTGGTTTCACCTTGGAGATACCCAGGAGGGACCATCTCACAGGGATAGCCAGGACGGGTTCCCCAGCGGTCTACAGCGCCACGACGCCTCAGGGCAGCAGTGCGCTTTACAAGACACATACATACATACATACATTTGCTCCGTAAATAAGAATGTCGTCCTGAAAGCACATTGACTTGGGACAATCCTTCAAAACATGTTGCATCACCCTTTGGAATGCTGAAGCCGCGGATGCCAACCCGAAGGGCATCCTTAAGAATTTGTAGTTGCCAAATGGAGTGGTGAACGCTGTCAATGGTTGTGATTCAGGATGGAGTTTGATTTGGTGGTAGGCCGATGAGAGGTCCAGAACACTGAAAAATTTTGCCCCTTGCAGTGTGCTCAACATTTCATGTATCCGGGGTAAAGGGTGTCTGTCCACCACAATGTTGGCATTCAATGTCCTGAGATCCACACATAGACGAATGCTCCTCCCACCTTCCTTGCTCGTGATAACAATGGGCGCCAACCACGCCGCACATTCTATCTCCTGAATTACCCCTTGCTCAACCAGTTTCCTCAATTCAAGTCTCAAAGGTTCCCTCATCAGCAAAGGAATGGATCGTGTTTTGTGCACCACCGGTGTCGCTCCCTCCTTCAACTCAATCTTATGCATATAATTTTTCAGTACCCCCAACTTGTCACTGAACACTTCAGGGAATTTTCCCACTAATTCGGAACCCACCCCTGGGGGGTCAATCAACAACACCTGCTCCTGGTTGTTCGGGTCAAGTTTAATGCCCAATTCCTTTTGGTGTTTCCACCCCAATAAACTGGACCCCTCCTTTGTAACATATACCTTCCCAACCGTGTGCCTGTCTTTGAACGAGATTCTCATCCTTATCATCCCCTCCAGTGGTATGGGAACCCTATTGTAGCCCATGGGAGCAATGTCAGCTGTTTCTAGTATAAGATTGTGGTTAGCAAATTTCTCATTAAACCTGTCTTTATCAACCAGGGTGAATGGGGAACATGAATCAGCAAATACTTTAAACCTTTCCCCATCCAGTCCTATTTCGCATGTGGGATACTGTGTTTGTTCATCTTTACTTTCATCATCCACCTGAAAAATATAATTTTTTCCTTCTTCTTCATCCCTCTCTCTGTTTTCTACTACGTGGACCTTATCTGAACTCACATTGCACACTTTAGAAAAGTGTCCTTTCCTATTGCATTTCCTGCATATTACATTGCGGGCTGGACAGCGCCAATTGTTAGCTAAGTGATTATGATTACCGCACCTATAACACTTCAGGCCTTCCCCTCTATTACCTACGTTCTCTTTGATCCTATTCTCCACTTTACATATAGCCTCGCCATTCACACTGTCTTTCCCTGCTTCTTTTCCTGTTGCTCCACCTGAAACTTTCATTTCTCTCATGCACTGTGCTGTATGTTCCAGCCCCTTAGCTATGCTAATAGCTTCCTCCAGGTCTGGATTTCTGGTAAGTAGTTCTTCCTGAACCTTCTCCTCATTGGTGCATCTCACCAATTGGTCTCTAATGAGTGAGTCAGTAAGTGGCCCAAACTCGCACGTCGCTGCCATGCCCCTCAATACCGCTATGTACGATGACACTTTTTCTTCCTTTCTTTGTGCTCTTTTAAAGAACTTGTGTCTTTCCAACACAACATTTATTTTCACCTTAAAATGTGCTTCTAGTTTTCTTAAAGTATACTCATACACATCCACTCCCTCATCTTCTTCGCTCCCTTCATCATCCACCTGTCTACCTGTAATATCCTCAAAAATGTTCCTACCATGTATACCCAGATTATGCAACAGAATGTGTTGCTTCCGTAGGTTTGAAAAATTCCCACCTCCTATGGCTATTAGATAAGACTTGAAAATGCCTACCCATCTTTTCCATGGTATTTCTGGCTCCCCTAGCTCATTTAGAAATGGAGGCGGCTGACTCATCCCTGCACCTGCCATGATGATACAAATATGGTAACCCCCGGTACCGGCACTTATATTCTGTCAGACCCAGTGTATTGTACTGTAAATGTATATTAACCACAAAATGTTCCTCTATATACAAGCATTACCCAGAACATGCAGTGGTTTAAACTCACTTCCTAACATCACTTTCATCACAATAGTCCTCTTTTTGTGTTTGGTGTATTTCCCACCATTCCCTTTGCTGTGCTCCGACGGGTCCTTCCTGTGGCAGCCTGAGGAAAAGACGTGCCTTCGATGGATTCCTTCCTCCTGAGGAGAACGCTGGAGCAGCTGCCTGCCACGTCCGTGTAAGATTCCCCTACACACGCACAGCTCTAGGATGAGAGGGATATCCTTTATTTCCCTTCACAGCGCCCTCAGCACGCCCCGTTCAGCCGTTCAGACCTCTCACTGCCGAATGCCGCTCCTGTCAAGCGGTGCGCAGCGAACTCTGTGTGGGCGGGAAGGTTGGCCGCTGCAGCGGAGATCGCGGGCATGGAGCGGAGATGAGGCAGGAGGTAAACCTTGACTGTCCCTCGAGAGAACAGCTGAGACACAACGGTTTATGGCAAGTCTCTGTGGACCGTGGTACGCTTGCACCACCCTACCACCGACGCTGCCTTGGATGCCAGCGCTGTCTTAGCGAATCAATACAAGCCTGCCGCTCCGTTTAAAAAGGACCATTGCCTCACTCCCCCGCTGTACTAAATCGCCGGGGTCCTCACAATTAATCGGTGACTGGAACAGGCTGACGGCAGACTAGAATTCGCCTTCTTCAACCTTCGTACACCAAAGCATCAATATTATGTGGTGATATAGCGCCACCTTAAGTCCTTACTCCTCCGTTTATCATTTAGTCTTACTTAGGGTAAATATATACTGTCACTCCCCCAATGTACTCCTCACCACAAGCGAAGTCAGCAGGGAAGCAGCCTGGAGAAATCTTCTTTCGTGAAATTTCTTCCTCTTCACTTCGTGCCAGCAAGTCAAAATTATTACAGGGGAGAATGCAGCACTGTCCCTGTCACAGCTCCGGTCATCCTCGTCGCCATCTGAAGTAAGTAGACACTCTTATCTTCTTATAAGTATATGTTTATTAGGTTGAAAGGTAACTGCATCCTCAGCTTACTGGCCCCACACATAAAGTGAAGACAGCCTCGTCAACATTCCAAGGCTGCCTCCCTGTCAACATTCTGAACGTTATAACTGTACAGTGGGATGCGGGGGTGGCCGGAATGTACCATGTGATAAATTATAACAACCCTCCCATTCCCAAATTTGCCCGTCCATAGTTGTACAAAGATTTGATGACAAAAGTTGTGTTTCACTGTGATTTAGGTGCTGCTTCTCCTTTTCCCAGGAGTCATGCTTTCAATCTTGGTTTACTGGTTGAGGAGTCACATAGCAGTCGAGCAATGGATGGCTATGCCTGCATTTGCTCAATGAATTCTTGTGATGTCACACTAGAAATGACACGCAGTGCCCAATGTTCTGTGAGGTCATAATGATGTAGAGCTGTAGCTCTCTCTTCAGAACACAAAACTGTGTCCATTCACATGCCAACCCAGTAGGGATTATATGTGCACAACTCTGTTATTCTCCAACGCCGCTTGATGCTCCCATCAAACCCAGGAACGGAAGAACAGTCCCATGATGCTCTGGTAAATTCCTACTTCACACTGTCATTACTGGTTCAGTTTTCGGGTCCCTGGATTTGGGAGTGCACTGTTCTCGGATGTGAATGAGAGTGACCTGTGCCTGGTTCTTCCATAGATATGCTTGCTTTTGAGCGCCATTTGCTACATGGTATCCTGGATGGTTATGTGGCGGCACACCTCACATGAAGACAGGAAGACGTAGTTGAGGGACAGAACTTTATTTACAGGGTGTATAATGAAACAACGTCTTCCTCCATAGGCGCTCTAGCTACTGTCTCTCAACTAACAACACCAGGATCCACACAGCATTCGTTTTCTCACTCCAGACTCCTTTCACATCATTCTCCTGGCATACTTCAACTTCAGACATCCACAGTGCTCAGTGACAACCGAAGTCCCACAAACTTTTTCACTGGCTATGAGTTCTGAGGGCCAGATTTCTCAAGGGATTTCATTGCCCTTGCGTCACACAAGGTGTTGCAGGGGCAACACAATCCCTAAGTCAGATTTACCAAGCAACGTAAGGCCACCTTGCATGCCTCTGTGGTGCTTGGTAAATTGGGAGCAACGCAAGGCAGCAGAAGTTGCTGCCTTGCATTACCCTGCCCTGTGAAGGAGTTCCATGGGTCCATGGGTGGAGCATGAGTGTTCCCACGCATCCACCCATGTATGTTGGTGCATATCCAGGTTTACCAACATTGGTAAACCCAAGAATGCATCAAAATGCTGTCTCTCAAAAAGATATGCCTGGGGAGGCGCAACGAGGAGAAATATCTTTATTTAATGGTGCCTGCATTGGTGCGAGGCAGAAGATTGTGCACCAGTGCAGGCTGAGAGCAGGAATTAACCATATCTTGGTAAATATGGTGTATTCCTGTCCTCTCCCTTTCATGCAGCGCAACTCAGCTCAGTAAGTTCTCTTGCTGCGTTGTGTTGCGTGAAAGAATAATAAATCTGTTCCTGAGAGACTCTTAGCCACCATAAGCCGCAAGACAAGACCAGGTAATTTCACCATCACCACATCAGAATTCCTAAACTATTGTTCTCCTGGAGGGTTGCACTAGGTTTCTTACTGCCTCTTTCCATTGCATAACTCATGCTGCATATCTCTCCCTTCGCCACTACACATCATGGCTTCCTTACCATGAGGCCATCACAGACATATATCTACCAAGTGAAGCACCCCCTCAAATTCAGGGATGGTGGCTTTTCCAGCATAGTATTAGAAGTGGTAAAAATATAACCAAATAGTATCTTAACCTCTTGAATACCATCTACCACACTAAAAATCAATAACTGAATACTCTCTTTAATCATTCTGCCTCTCTAACTATTTCTTCCATCACGCTATGCAATGTTGTGCTCACATTTTATACTTCTCTTTCTTTCAAATACTAGTGAATGTTTCTTGATAGAACTCCTACCCTGTTATTCCATACCAGCATCCCAGAATCTGATTTCCTTGAAACATCTCAAAAGATTTTAATACCACCTGGCTAGTGGACTCCGAATGAAAATCTCGTTTCGATATCAAAATTGATTGGCCCAACAAAATTAATTGCCACGTTGACCCAGAGACCACTGGGTACGCACTGCACAATCAGTATCTAAGTCTTCATGGCCTTGTCGCTTTGTTAAAAAGATGTACGTATATATGCCGCACATCTTAAATACTTGTGACCCGTTTGTCCTCTTCATTTAACCAAGCATCCTGTTACATATTCTATGATCACTCAGACTGTGGTCCGCATGGAAACACCAGAACCTTCTAGAACCACACATCACAGACATCCCATAATGAAATAAGGCCATGCTAGTGACAGATGTACACTATGCAAATGCTGGTAACATGAGAAACATCCCATGGTTGCATTCAACTTTTGTTGAGCATACATATTTATAACTTTACCCATGTTATCCATCCTCTTATCTGCCACTCCTGCGGGTGACATATACAGGAGCGCAAGGTATGATCCCCTCACAAGCCTAACTGCGTGCCACCAATGTATGTATGTGTAGAATTGATGAAGCACCTACTCATGTGCATTGGCCATAGACCCCTCGTCCCATCACAATGCAATGTTGTTCTGCTGGGGCTCAACGCTATAGATGCGGCTCAACTCTATAGATGCGTATCATGTGCTGCAGTCTCAAGCGTGGTGCTATTGCCACCCCCAAGCAACGAGTCGGTATCCACTGACAATATACACTATTTATTTTTGCTCAATAGTACTATTCTGTGGGCATCGCATATGTCAAGATTTATATTAACTTTTGTTCAGACAATGCCTCATTTAGCGGTGAAGACCCTAGGCTGTCTCTTTGAAACACATCCTCTTTTTAGATTGAAGGATTAAACCATGATGTTGTAGTACGTTCAGTGTGCATCTTGAAATGTAACTGCAAACCTTCTGAGAATTTCAAGATGGAGTCCTGGTAGTAATTGGGCTGCATATATTGTGAAAGAGAGTATTAACTTATGGCTAACACCCTCCTGTTGGTGAATATCAGATTGAAGAGACAGAGGTGTCCAAATATGGCCAGCCCAAATCACCAGAAGCCATACAATGTGTTCTTTCCCATTCCAGATTGCTTCTAAAGCATTTATTTTAATTGTATTTATTGTTTTTGTAATATGCTGTTTTGACCAATAGATGCTACAGAGAGTATGATACAGAGGGGGTAGGGAAAGGTAAGAGAATATTCTAGAGGAAGTCGTTCCAGGCCAAAAGTGTGGCAAAAGAGATAGATCTTCGGTTGTTTGAACTCATTTTAGTTTCTAGGGAAAGAGAGTTTAAGACAGAGGAGCCTTGGTGGTACAGTGACCTGACCCCATGTTGTTTGTAATTTAGCAGTAATGTTATTGGAAGGTGTTGCTAGGCCTATTGTACACGACTTGCTGCCTGGTAAGGTGTAAAATGTCAACAGAACCGTACTTTGCAGGGCATTGTGAACTACACAAGGGGTTTTCAAGTTGTTTCTTTGGTTCTCAGCCTAAAGAGTGGTTCTAAAGTTGGAGTGATAGGATCAGAATTTGTCGAGCTCAGAATGAGTCAGGCAGAAACGTTTTCTAATCTTTGCAATTTACTTGTGTTTTTACCATAAATTGATGCATCGTTGGACCACTGCTAAGATAAGGGCTGTTTGTATTTGATTTGCAGGAGAGTATCTTATGAAAGCGACAGATGCGGAATAACACTTTGTTCGTTTGTGTTTGAATTGGGCTTTTCTCTTTCGTTTCCCATCCCAAAAAAAGGATTTACTCCCGCTCATGTCATGAGTCAATTTCCAAACTTTGTCCTCAGTTGCAAGGAGTTAAAATCAAAAAGAATTGACAAAGGGGCCTATGCATCAACAATGCCATTTGCGATTCCTTATTAGCGAAAAATAAGGAATCGCTAATAAGGAATAGCAAAAGGCTATGCATGTAGGAATCGCTATTCAAATAGCGATTCCTTAATATTCCTTATTACCGAATCGGTAATACCGAATCGGTAATAAGGAATACCTACCCATTCATTCCTATGGGCTTGGAGGCCCATAGGAATGAATGTAAAGCCAGTCTGTATTAGCGATTCGGTATTACCGAATCGCTAATAGCGGGAGCACTTTCAAGGGTGCCAGGGTGTCAAAAGGACACCCTGTTGCACCCCTGAAAATGATATGTGCACATATGTTGCACACACACATGCTCTAAGGGCATGTGTGTGCGCAACATGAAACTTTGAAAAATGCACAAAAGTGCATTTTTCAAAGTTTTTGCAAATTACCATGCAGTTCATCTTCATGGTAATTTGCTCCCCCTATTAGCGAAATCGCTAATTTTTTAACTTTGATGCATTGCATTTAAGGAATCTCACTTTGGGATTCCTTAAATGCAATCGCTATTTAAGGAATCGGTATTTAAGGAATCCCTATTTAAAGAATAGCTATTTAAGGATTCCTTAAATAGCGATTTCTGCTTTTGGGTTGATGCATTGGGATTGGGTATTTTTTACTTAATACCGGGAGCTATTACCGAATCGGTATTTTACCGACTGGATTTTGGGTTGATGCATGAGGCTGAAAATCCCCAAAATGTGTACATTTGTGGATATGCACAAACTCAAAGGGCATAACAGCTGCTGGGGAATATATTTACTTACACAAAGATATTGTTGTGAGTAAAACTATTTGCAAGTTCAACATAACTTTTTGTGTATCTCAAATGTGCCTATTTATATGTGTACACCAAAATTACATGTACAAATAGCTTTGTTAATTTGGTCTTTTGATGTTTAAGAGGCAGATGGTGTGCACCTGCCTTTTCCTGTGCAGAGGCATTCATCTTTATGTGCAAAAAGGTGAGTGGTTACATTTTTATAGAGCATGACTCTACCATGAGGTGTCAATACATTGACCGTAGTGCTGTCACGTGGGTGACCTTCTCATGCTTTTATCAAGCATTTTAAATTATTTCCAAGTAGGGGTGAACCCATTGCGTTTGGTTCCAGAGCGGTAAGCGTGAAAGTACATAACCATCCCAGCAGTTGTGCCGCCCCTTCCATTTCCATTTCCCTGCATGTTTGCTTTTTGGTAGAGTTTACAAGGACGCCAATTCCTTTGGACCCTCAAACTGTAGATCTGGAGCTCCTGAAGGACACACTGTGGTGTGCCCTGAAAGTGGACACACCCTGTTGGTCTCCCCATCCTGTATTACCATGGTGGCAGCCCCCATTAACATCCTCTGTAAAAAGTTAGACTGAAGGCAAAATATTACAACTTGAGAAGTGCGAACAGGCTGGCTCAATGAATCTGTGCTTAATTATGTTCAGATGACCGGCAAGTTTTAATTTCTTTCTTTTTTTTTTTTGCGTGCATATGTGATTGTCTGTCCCCAGCAGTGTACAACCAAAATGAATTATGGAACTTGATGAGAAAGAATTAGATTCATTGTAATGGAGATCAGTGGAAAACAAGAAGTGAGGGATGCTGAAAGAAAGGTGGGATGTGGAGTCAAGACTGGGGCGTCTTGGTTTATGGCAGCATCGGCATTCCGCAGAACTGGTGTTGGGTCCTAAGAAAACGATTAGTCCGATGCACTTTTTTTTTTTATAACAAAATGTATTGAGTATTGTGGTACATTTCGGCTGGGGCTGATAGCATACATTTAGGATAAAATACATTACAGAATAGTACCAATATATCCGAACAACAGTAAAACCTATGAACATACAGACCAACAGAGTAAACTTGGCAGAGGCTACACAATGCTCCCCCATTGTGAGAAATGTCCTAAAAACTTACATGCATGGCCGGGATGTTCCCGTCCTATGAATATGCATCTTTCTATAACAGTACTGCCTGATTATGGAGGGTCCAGGGATGGCAGGGTGGGCAAGTCTATTCCTCTATAAATTGCCCAACGAGACCAAGTTTTCATGTGTTTTTGCGGGCAGCCTCGTGCTTGAAACACGGCTCTTTCTACCCCTATCCATCTGTCCATGCCCCTCTTCCACCCACCTATCGATGGCGGAGAAGTCCTCTTCCAAGATTGGGCGATATCCCGCTTGTCAAGTGTGAGGCCTAGAAATAATAAGTGTTGCTTGTAATGGTTCCCCCCAATCCCCTCTGTACCCCGTAGTAGGAATAACTTAGGTTCCTGTGCTAACCGCCAGGACAGAACCTGTTCCAGACAGGAGGATATCTTATGCCAGAACGGTTGAAGTGCCCCATACCTCCATCTTTTCCTTTCTTTTTTTTTAACAAGTATAGTAGTGGGGTTAATTCTGCTTCTCTGTGTTGCCACCCACACAGGTGTGTACAGATCCCAATATGAATAAAGGATACAGTTTAACCTCTGTTATCACATTTGTGTATGGAACTTTCAAAGGATACTAGCAGGCATGTGATACAGGAGAGTGTCCTGCATGTGATACAGGAAATGATCAGCATTTGCACTGGATCATACAAAAGAAATGCAATATCTGGGTTCACGACTACAGATCATCACATCCGTATGTCTGTCCTATGTCTGTGTCTCTCTGTAACTCTCTTTCTCCATTTCTCTAGTTCTTTCTGTTGCACAGCTGTCTTCCTTCTTCTGTTTTTCTACTTGGCATACCCACTTTCCTTTAATGTCTTTGTCACTGTCACTCCTCCTTGCTATTTATATCTTTGCTCATTTTTTCACACACTTTATTTTTCACTTTTTCTTTGTCTCTTATTCTCAAAGTCTGTTTATCCTCCTTGCTCTTTTTCTTTTGGCTTGTCCACCTAACTCTCTCTTCTTACTTAGGTTCTCTGTTTTTCTCTAGTTATCCCTCTAGTTTCCTCTTTTCCTCTGGGTATGTGTCGTTTTCCCCACTTTTCTATATTCTGAACCCAACTTCCTTGTTCTTCTTGCTATTTCTTTCGCTTAGTCGCCACAGTCTGTTTCTTTCACTTTAACTGTTCATCTTCATCCTCTCGCTTTTTTTATTTGTCCCACGTGCTTTGTGTTTTCCTCTGCGTATTATTTGCTCTCTTTATTTCACTGGCTCCTCATCGCCATCACCTTCTCAGTTCCTTTTCTATTCCTTTCACTACAGTCGGAATTAATTTTTCAATTTTTTTCACTTGGCCTGCCCTTCTCTTTTTCTCTACGTCCCTCTAAGTTACTCTTTTTCTATTTATATATCCCACTTTCGCTATTTCTCTCCAATACATTCTCTTTATTTCTCATTTTCTGGCCTTCTCAATTCTCTATTTCTCATCTCCAATATGACCTCTTTCTCCATTCCCTGGTATGTCCCACTCATCTTACTTTCTGTATCCTCCGAGTACAGGTCCTTACTCCCTCAATGTTCTTTGTTTTTTGCCCTTCAGCTTTTTCTATGTCTTGCTTTCTCTTTCTCGCTACGTAACTCTCGCACCTTTTTAATTTTTCACTGACTAGCCCTTCTTTTTCCTCTATTTCTCAATTTGTCTCTCTCCTTCTCTATCCGTCCTTTCCACTGTGTCTCTTTCTCTTAGTGGGGTTGTAAACCCCACTCCCTTTAATTTTCTGCTCCTTTTGGTACCTCTCAAAGTTCTCTATGTAGCTGTTCCGCTTCCTTTTTTTTTATATCTATCCATCCCCACACATTCTTTTTTCTGGCTGCCCATATCAATTTCGCAATAGTTACCCCACTCTATTACTTGCCCCACTGTTAGACCTGGCACCATTGGCGTGAGTCTCCCTTCCATTTTTTCGCTGTGTCTCCTCTGTTTTTGCTGGTTATAGATGCTCTGGGCGCTGTGCCACTGCCATTCAGTGCCACAGCGCGAATGCTCCCTTTGTAAAGATGACATATGAATTGGTACATCCATGATTGGCCTATTTTTTTGCCGAATGCTGCTGGTGGGCCTGCAGCACTGGTTTGTGCCACCCACAGAAGCAGCTTGTAAAGTATGTCTCAGACCTGCCACTGCAGTGTCTGCGTGCAGTCCAGAACTGCCATCTTGGCTGTGAAGTGCACCCACTTCCCAGCCCCTAAACCTTCCCTTGGCATCCTGTAAGTCCCCCTTATGATAGGGCGCATTGTATGTGTAAGGTAGGGCATGCCCTGATGTATGTAGCATTTCCTAGTAGTGAATTACACCCCATTTCGTTTTTCACTACTGTAAGGCTACCTGTTCTCCATAGGCCAGAATGGGAGGTCTGGGCTATTACATTCTATAGTCCTAACTGACCCACAGAACATGGTAGAAAAACGAATCTAGTATGCCTGAGCTTAGAATATTAAAATACATCTTTTAGTAAAGGTTATTTTTATATTCTGTGTTTGAAACTACCACTTTTAGAGTATAGGTACTTTCTTGCCTAAGCCTTCCAGTTTGCTCTGCTATGATGTGTATTGGCTGTCTGCTTTTGGAGGGACAGGGCAGGCTGAGTCAGACCTGGGTTGAATAGAGCGACCTGCCTTGGTGTGAGGGGAGGGGTAGCTCCTGCACTTGAATAGGACTGTGCCTGGCAAGGTGAATGCTGGCTCCACCTCCCACTGTGCGTCTGAGGCAGACCCCCTCTTTCTGAAAGGAAGGATGCAGCCTGATCAACAAAGTGCTCCAGGGCTGGGCAGAACTGGTTCTGGCTGGGTTCAGAGACTTGGGACACCTAAGAACAAAGACTTTGGGGGTATAAATATTTGTGCCCAAACCCCTACAATTTGTATTGCTCCTGGATAACAAGAAGAACCTCTGTCCGTGGGACTACAAGAATCTGCAGGAGAAGGACTGTCCTTGTGCTTGTGTGCTGTTTCTGGGACTGGCCTGCAGCTGTTACTACTGACTTCAAGAAGAGGAAAAGAACTTTGATTGGACTTTTATTTTTGTGCTACAGCAATCACCCAAGGGCTAGGAGAGAGCTAGCCTCCTGCTGGAGTCTCAGGCACATCAGACTCCACCATCAGCCTCCTGTTTCCTCCCAGCGAGAATTACTATCTGCAGGTGAGGCTCCTGTGTGTTCCAGGGCCTCTAGTTCTACTGCTGAGAAGAGAGCGCTGAAAATCGTTGCTAACCTCCGTTAGCGAGCCGCCGCAGCTGGTGAGCGTGAGAAAAATCGCCGCTCCGCTGTCGCCGAGTGCTCGCTAACCCCGAAGATCGTCGCAGCACCTGTCTGCGGGCCTGAAAACGCCCACTATCCGAAGATCGTCGCAGCACCTGTCTGCGGGCCTGAAAACGCCCGCTATCCGAAGATCGTCGCAGCACCTGTCTGCGGGCCTGGAAACGCCCGCTATCTGGAAATCATCGCAACAGGATCATCGCAGCACGGACGCCGAGCGTTCGCCATTTTCCCCGCATCGAATCCGGATCGTCGCTTCCTCGCGGAGCGCCATCTTTGTCAACGCAGCAAGATCGCACACGCAACAGGCTCGGTGCATCATCCTCCCTTCGCGGCAAGGATTTCATCGCATCACCGGCTTAGCATGAGGAAGTTTGTCGCTTTGTCCTGCCCGCAACCCAGCGCATCATCCTCCCTTGCGGTAAGGATTCAACGCATCGCTGGTTAGCGTGAGGGAATTTATCGCTACAACGCCTTAGCGACATTTTTGTTACTTTGCTCCAGGAACCAGATACTTTGTGAGTAAAAGGGTCGCAGAGACCCCTGCCCTGAACTAAACATCATTTTGCGCATCCTGAACTATTTTTCCTTGCAGCATTTCTAAAGTAATTATATTTTTATAGTATTGTGGATTTTTACTGTTATTGGTCATGTGATTAAGTCTATATAAAAATATCTATTTTTCATAACTACTTGAGTGGTGTCCATTTGTAGTGTTCCTCATTGTATTACTGTGTATGGTCATAAATGCTTCACACACTGCCTCTGAGATAAGCCTAGCTGCTCGTGCTACGTTACCACAGGGTTGAGCAGGGGTTGTCAAAGGGTGTAGGCTGCTTACTCTGACTTAGGAAGAAGGGTCCCTACTTGGACAGTGGCCAGCCATTGCCAACTAGAGACCCCCATTTCTAACATTGGTGGTCAGCGGTGAGGATCTGGACTTGCATTTATGATTGCATATAGTAATTATAGTGTACACTACTAGTGAGTGCAGACCATAACATAACCACGTACGTTTTTGGAGATTTTCTGATTCTATTTTTGATCGTTATTGCCAGTTATTGCTCCAATGGCAAGCCCAGATCCAATGCCTCTGAGGATCTCTCCTGGGAAGAAGAGAAATTAGACACCTACAATGCCAAGCAGCTCAAATATTTTTGCAAACGCTTCACAGTCCCTATCACAGGTCTCACTAAAAGGGAAGAGTATTACAAGGCATTGAAGGCCTGGCTAGAAGCCAGGGATGCCCCTAGGAATGAGGAAGGGCCTGTGGAGGGGGTAGAGAATGCAGGAGAGCAGCAGGAAGAAATTGTAGATTTGGTAGGGGATAAAGCAGTTTCCAGCCCGGGCACTAGTGTGTCCTCAAGGGGTCTGTCTCCAGAAGAGATGGAGGACAGGGAGAGAGATAGGCGGCATAATATGGAGATGGCTAAGCTCAAATTGGATGGTCAGAGAGACCTAGAGAATAAGAAGTTAGAAGTTGAGATAATGAAGATGAAATTTGAGCATGAGAGAATTTTGAGGGAGTTGGAGATTAAGGCCAAGAGTATTTAGATCTCCCCCTCTGGTGGCAGCATACCAGTAGTGCATACTGAGAGTAGAGTGTATATACCTAAAGAGGTTATTAAGGATTTTCATAAAAGTGAGGATATTTTTTTCATAAAAGTGAGGATATTGGGCAATGGTTTGCCGCTTATGAATTAGCTATGGTGTCCCACCGGGTCCCTGAGAAGGATTGGGGAGCGGGGTTGTGGGGACGCTTTGTGAGTAAGGGGAGGGATACCTTGTTGGACCTACCCCCCGAAAGTAGGATGATTTATGCCCACATGAAGGAAGCTTTGATTACCCGCTATGGTTTGACCCCTGAAATGTACAGGCAGAGATTTAGAACCTGCAAGAAGATAGAGGGTACCACGTGGGTTGAATATGTGTCTTTTTTTGGCAGAGCAATGGAACGCTGGGTAAAAGGCAGCAAAGTAGAAACTTTTGAGCAACTGTATGACTTGATTGCATGGGAGCATTTTTCTAGTAACTGTTTTCCTGAGCTACGCCAGCATCTGATAGATTGCAAGCTGACTAACCCTAGGAAGCTTGCTGAAGAGGCGGACCGCTGGGTGAGCACCCGGGTTCGCAAGGGTCCAGTGGGAGACTTCGCCAAAGGTGGGCAGGGTCCCCAGAAGAGAGGTGGGGGGGACAGGGGTAAACCAAGGGAGTTCCACCGAGGGCCCCAAGATAATGCCCAAGGGAACCAGGCAGTGGTATCCCAGCCTCCCCCAGATAAGAAGCCAGTGCCTCCAACAGGTAATCCTGTTCCAAGGAGGCCCCCTACTTGTTTTAAGTGTGGCCAGGTGGGCCACAGATTCTTTGACCCCCAGTGTCCCCAAAAGGATACTCCTGCACCACCCCGTGCACCGCCCCGCCAGCTTGCTAGTGTAGCCCTGGGGGAGGAGGAGATGGGTGCCCCAGGTGGGTGGGACCCTGTAGAGTTGACCCTTGTCTCACTAGGAGACTTTGAAATGGTTCCTAAGCCTGCACTGCCTGATAACACTAAAAAATACAGGCAGTGGGTAACCATCAATGGCCATAGAGTGGAGGCTCTGAGGGACACAGGAGCCAGTGTAACTGCTGTCAGCTCCCGGTTGGTGTCCAAAGAGCAGGTTGTGCCCCATGCATTCTACCCAGTAGTGTCTGCAGACAACACAGAGAGCCAATGTGAGGTGGCTCAGGTTCCCTTTGAGTGGGGGGGGGTCTCAGGAACTCTTCAGGTGGCTGTGAGGCCCGCCATGCCTGTGGACTGTCTGTTGGGCAATGATTTAGAGAACTCACCGTGGGCTACAGTGGAGAGGAGAGCTCACTTGCAAATGTTGGGACTGCCTGAGTGGGCATGTGCTACCACTCGGTCCATGGCAGCCGGAGAGAGTGTTGAGAAAGACCTGGAGCCTGAGAATATGGTCCAGGTCCCTGCCTTAGAGGGAGGGGGCAGGGGGCGCGGGAAACCGGCCCCCTTGGTTCCCACGGCCCAAGAGGGAGCAGACCCTGAGGGGGATGCCCTGGAGCCTACCGGGGAGCAGAGTACCGACCTGGGGGACCTGCCTGAGCTGACCCAGTGGCAGCAGGAAGGGGGGCCCACCAGGGAGGAGTTTTGTGAACAGCAGAGAACTTGCCCCTCTCTTGAGGGTATGCGGCAACAGGCTGCAGCCCAGGCAGCAGGTGATATGTCCGGTTCACATCTGATTTATTGGGAGAACAGTCTCCTGTATAGCGAGCCTAAGGTTGCTGAGCCGGGGTCAGCCCGTGTGCTGGTGGTACCCGAGTGCTTCAGAACCTTCCCACTGGGGTTGGCTCATGACATTCCATTGGCAGGACATCTGGGGCAGACCAAGACCTTTGAAAGGCTGGTCACCCACTTTTATTGGCCCCAGATGCGCAAGAGTTCAGATACGTATTGTAGGACCTGTGAGACTTGCCAGGCAAGTGGGAAGAGTGGGGGGAAGATCAAAGCCCCACTCCAACCCTTCCCAGTTGTTAGCACCCCATTCGAGCGAGTGGGCATTGACATTGTGGGGCCTCTGGACCCCAAGACAGCCATGGGCAACAGGTACATCCTGGTCTTGGTGGACCATGCCACCCGGTACCCTGAAGCCATCCCGCTCAGGACAGTGACGGCCCCCATGGTGGGACGTGCACTGATGGGGATCTTCTCCCGTGTGGGGTTCCCCAGAGAGGTGGTGAGCGACAAGGGGACCAACTTCATCTCCCAGTATATGAAGTCTCTGTGGAAGGAGTGTGGGGTGACTTACAAGTTCACCACTCCTTACCACCCCCAGGGTAACGGTCTGGTTGAGAGATTCAACCTGACCTTGAAGGGCATGATCATGGGCCTAGAGGAGCCCCTGAGGCATAAGTGGGACGTCCTCTTGCCATGCCTGTTGTTTGCATACCGTGAAGTGCCACAGAAGTCCTTATGGTTCAGCCCCTTTGAACAGCTCTATGGCCATCCGGTAAGAGGGCCTCTGAGTTTGGTCAAGGAAGGCTGGGAGCAATCACCCAGGAAACCTCCCCAGGATGTGTTTAGCTACATCCTGGCCTTCAGGAACCAAACTCGGCGTTTCAGAAACATTGCTGAGGCAAATCTGGAAGCCAGCCAGGAGGAGATGAAACGTTGGCACGACCAGAATGCCACTCTGGTCGAGTTTCAACCTGGTCAAAAGGTTTGGGTACTGGCCCCAGTGGAGCCCTGTGCGCTCCAAGATAAGTGGACCGGTCCATTTGAGGTGGTGGAGCGAAAAAGTCAAGTTACCTATTTGGTGGACTTTAAATCTCCCAGGAACCCCCTGCGGGTCCTGCATGTGAATCGCCTAAAGCCCCACTTTGCGAGGTCTGAAGTGGGCATGCTTCTTGCCACAGATGCAGGGATGGAGGAGGAGAGTGAGCCTCTTCCTGACCTCCTGTGTGCAGGAGAGAAGGATGGGTCAGTGGAGGGTGTGGTCCTCTCCACCACACTGACCCCAGAACAGCAGAGAGATTGCCACCAGCTGTTGGGGCAATTCCCAGATTTATTTTCCCTGGTACCTGGTGTCACTGACTGGTGCGTCCATGAGGTAGACACCGGGGACAGTCCTCCTGTCAAGCACAAGGCTTACAGGGAGACCGACAGGGTAAGGGCCTGCATTAAGGAGGAGGTCTCCAAAATGTTTGCCCAGGGGGTGATTGAGTCCTCTAGCAGCCCTTGGTCCAGCCCCGTGGTCTTGGTACCAAAGGCTGCAGCGCCTGGTGACACTCCAGAACTTAGGTTCTGTGTGGACTACCGAGGTCTCAATTCGGTCACGAGGACCGACGCACACCCCATCCCCAGAGCTGATGAGCTCATAGATCGGTTGGGGGCTGCCCGGTACCTCAGCACGCTTGATCTAACGTCTGGGTACTGGCAGATCGCCTTAACTGATGGGGCAAAGGAGAGGTCCGCATTCTCCACCCCAGATGGGCACTACCAGTTCCGTGTGATGCCCTTTGGGATGAAGAATGCCCCTGCCACCTTTCAGAGGTTGGTCAACCGGGTGTTGGCTGGGCTGGAGGATATCAGTGCCGCTTACCTGGACGACATTGCCGTATTTAGTTCCTCATGGGAGGACCACTTACGCCACCTGTGGGAAGTGTCGATGGCGCTGCGCAGAGCAGGCCTCACAATCAAGGCCAGTAAGTGCCAGATTGGACAGGGTTCGGTGGTGTACTTAGGACACCAGGTAGGGAGTGGCCAGGTGGCCCCTCTACAGCCCAAGATTGAGACCATCCTGGCTTGGGAGCCCCCAAGGACTCAGACCCAGATGAGGGCCTTCTTAGGACTCACGGGTTATTACAGGAGGTTTGTCAAGGGGTATGGCAGCATTGTTGCCCCCTTAACTGAGCTGACTTCCAAGAAGCAGCCCAAGATTGTGAACTAGACTGACACCTGTCAGAAAGCTTTTGATGCTCTCAAGACTGCCATGTGTACAGCACCCGTACTCCAGGCGCCCAACTTTGCTAAGGAATTTATTGTCCAGACAGACGCTTCAGAGCATGGGGTGGGGGCTGTTCTGTCACAGATGAATGAGGAGGGACTAGACCAACCTGTAGCCTTCATCAGTAGGAGGTTACTTCCACGGGAACAGAGGTGGAGTGCGATCGAGCGAGAGGCATTTGCTGTGGTCTGGGTGCTGAAGAAGCTGAGACCATACCTGTTTGGGACTCACTTCCGGGTTCAGACCGACCACAGGCCCCTCAGGTGGTTAATGCAGATGAGGGGTGAGAATCCCAAGTTGTTAAGGTGGTCCATTTCCCTACAGGGTATGGACTTTACGGTGGAACACCGCCCTGGTACAGAACACGCCAATGCTGATGGTCTGTCCAGATTTTTCCGCCTTAGTGATGAGAACCTCCCAGGGGATGGGTAGTTCTCCCCACATTTCAGCTGGAGGGGACGTGTGTTAGACCTGGCACCATTGGCGTGAGTCTCCCTTCCATTTTTTCGCTGTGTCTCCTCTGTTTTTGCTGGTTATAGATGCTCTGGGCGCTGTGCCACTGCCATTCAGTGCCACAGCGCGAATGCTCCCTTTGTAAAGATGACATATGAATTGGTACATCCATGATTGGCCTATTTGGTTTACCTGTTAGTCCCTAGTAGCGTGGCCTGTGTGTGCCCAGGGCTGGTAAACCGAATGCTGCCGGTGGGCCTGCAGCACTGGTTTGTGCCACCCACAGAAGCAGCTTGTAAAGTATGTCTCAGACCTGCCACTGCAGTGTCTGCGTGCAGTCCAGAACTGCCATCTTGGCTGTGAAGTGCACCCACTTCCCTGCCCCTAAACCTTCCCTTGGCATCCTGTAAGTCCCCCTTATGATAGGGCGCATTGTATGTGTAAGGTAGGGCATGCCCTGATGTATGTAGCATGTCCTAGTAGTGAATTACACCCCATTTCGTTTTTCACTACTGTAAGGCTACCTGTTCTCCATAGGCCAGAATGGGAGGTCTGGGCTATTACATTCTATAGTCCTAACTGACCCACAGAACATGGTAGAAAAACGAATCTAGTATGCCTGAGCTCAGAATATTAAAATACATCTTTTAGTAAAGGTTATTTTTATATTCTGTGTTTGAAACTACCACTTTTAGAGTATAGGTACTTTCTTGCCTAAGCCTTCCAGTTTGCTCTGCTATGATGTGTATTGGCTGTCTGGTTTTGGAGGGACAGGGCAGGCTGAGTCAGACCTGGGTTGAATAGAGCGACCTGCCTTGGTGTGAGGGGAGGGGTAGCTCCTGCACTTGAATAGGACTGTGCCTGGCAAGGTGAATGCTGGCTCCACCTCCCACTGTGCGTCTGAGGCAGACCCCCTCTTTCTGAAAGGAAGGATGCAGCCTGATCAACAAAGTGCTCCAGGGCTGGGCAGAACTGGTTCTGGCTGGGTTCAGAGACTTGGGACCCCTAAGAACAAAGACTTTGGGGGTATAAATATTTGTGCCCAAACCCCTACAATTTGTATTGCTCCTGGATAACAAGAAGAACCTCTGTCCGTGGGACTACAAGAATCTGCAGGAGAAGGACTGTCCTTGTGCTTGTGTGCTGTTTCTGGGACTGGCCTGCAGCTGTTACTACTGACTTCAAGAAGAGGAAAAGAACTTTGATTGGACTTTTATTTTTGTGCTACAGCAATCACCCAAGGGCTAGGAGAGAGCTAGCCTCCTGCTGGAGTCTCAGGCACATCAGACTCCACCATCAGCCTCCTGTTTCCTCCCAGCGAGGATTACTATCTGCAGGTGAGGCTCCTGTGTGTTCCAGGGCCTCTAGTTCTACTGCTGAGAAGAGAGCGCTGAAAATCGTTGCTAACCTCCGTTAGCGAGCCGCTGCAGCTGGTGAGCGTGAGAAAAATCGCCGCTCCGCTGTCGCCGAGTGCTCGCTAACCCCGAAGATCGTCGCAGCACCTGTCTGCGGGCCTGAAAACGCCCGCTATCCGAAGATCGTCGCAGCACCTGTCTGCGGGCCTGAAAACGCCCGCTATCCGAAGATCGTCGCAGCACCTGTCTGCGGGCCTGGAAACGCCCGCTATCTGGAAATCATCGCAACAGGATCATCGCAGCACGGACGCCGAGCGTTCGCCATTTTCCCCGCATCGAATCCGGATCGTCGCTTCCTCGCGGAGCGCCATCTTTGTCAACGCAGCAAGATCGCACACGCAACAGGCTCGGTGCATCATCCTCCCTTCGCGGCAAGGATCTCATCGCATCGCTGGTTAGCGTGAGGGAATTTATCGCTACAACGACTTAGCGACATTTTTGTTGCTTTGCTCCAGGAACCAGATACTTTGTGAGTAAAAGGGTCGCAGAGACCCCTGCCCTGAACTAAACATCATTTTGCGCATCCTGAAGTATTTTTCCTTGCAGCATTTCTAAAGTAATTATATTTTTATAGTATTGTGGATTTTTACTGTTATTGGTCTTGTGATTAAGTCTATATAAAAATACCTATTTTTCATAACTACTCGAGTGATGTCCATTTGTAGTGTTCCTCATTATATTACTGTGTATGGTCATAAATGCTTCACACACTGCCTCTGAGATAAGCCTAGCTGCTCGTGCTACGTTACCACAGGGTTGAGCAGGGGTTGTCAAAGGGTGTAGGCTGCTTACTCTGTCTTAGGAAGAAGGGTCCCTACTTGGACAGTGGCCAGCCATTGCCAACTAGAGACCCCCATTTCTAACACCCACTCTATTATTGCCTCTCTCTACCTGTCTGTTACTCTAATCTTCTCTATCTCTCTCTTAAGCTTCTCCTCCTACTTTCTGTTCCACTCTGTTTTTCTCATTCTCTGTTCCTTTCTAACTGCCTTTTTTACTTTCTATACTCTGCACTGTCTGCCCCTCTCATTGTCTTCATCTTTTTATTTTAGCCCAAAACACTTTCTCTGCTGCTCAAATTCTTCCCTCTCACATTCTCAATTTCTCTCTTCGTGTCTCACTTTCTTTTTCTCAGTTCTGATTTTACTCTCTCTGTTTAATTGGCAGCCCACTTCCTTCTGTCTGAGTATCCCTCTCGCTTTCTTGTTTTAGTCTGCTGCTCCATTACTTTCTCTATCCTTCTGTGTTGTTTCCTACCCCCTTTGTTTATCTCCCTCTGTCTTTTTAACTCACTCTTTTTCTTTGCTTTTCTCTGTCTCGTGTTCTCTATATTCCCATCGGTGCTTTGAGGCTACCAAAGGGCGGTGAAAGATACTATACGAATAAGCAACATTCCTCACTACTTTAGTTTGATCCCCATTCAATGTCTTTCTATCAATCCTCTTATTATTTCGGTCTCTTGTCCTCGTACATGCCCTCACTGTTTGTCTGCCCGTGCGTTTTCATTTCTCTGTTGCTCTTGTCTGTTCCACTTACTCTTTACTTTGCTCTTTCTGTCCCTCTTACTTTGCCCACTTTGATCTACATGTCCCTCTTTCTCTATCTATATCTGCATCTCTTGTCCACTGTTTCTCTCTTTTGAGCCCTCTAACAGTCTTTGTATCTCTCTCTGTATTTCCATCTCTGCTCCTATGTCTACCATTTTCATATTCTCTGTTTATCTCTTTCTCTTCACTCTTCTAGCTTTTTTTCTGGCTCTCCAAATCACTTATTTTTTGTGCTATGTGTCTGTACATCTCACATCCTCTATCTCCCGTTGCCTCTTTCTTTCTCGTATTTTCTGTTCAGCTCTCTCACTTTTTGGTGTTTCTTTTTTCTTTCGAACATTCTCTATGATCCTTCAGCCTATTCTTTTTCTTTTATTCTTGCTGTTCCTGTCACAGCTTTGTACTTTACTTTTTCTATGTTCAGATCACATCCTGTCCATTAGACCATGGCACCCTATTTCTTTTCTGTACCCTTCCAACAACCTCCATTCCGACAGTTTGTCCCTCTTATGTTCTTCCTTTCAAGCAGTCTGATCCTTGGACTTTCTCTACTTCTCTGTCAGTCCATCCCTCTTACTTTGTTTCTTTTTGCCTGTCTTCCTACTTGTTTGCATTTCTCACTTTCTTATGAGTTGTTTTATTCCTAGTCTTCCGGAGAGGAAAACTTTGGGCATCATGTCCGATTCAACTCTCTCAACTGAAAATCAAATTGACAGTGTAAAGAGAAGCTGACATTTTAATTTGCATTTATTACATAAATCTAACCCTGCTATATCAGGGCACAAGTCCTATAAAAAGAAGTGGGGGGACTGACCAAGTAAGACAATATGCAAATGACCTCATGACGTCACGACATAGCGCTATAAAAGAAAGAAAATAGTGCTATTTAAATTATTTGTGTAAATACTGGGATAGACTAACCCATCTGACAATCTCACAGTGTCTGCATTTACATACATGGAAAGAACAAAGGCAAAAGCATGCCTCTCTTAAGTACCTGTGAAGGAGAGTCAAGCTGTGTGCCTTTGTTTCCCTCTGTGGCATTTACATTTAAATGTAAGGTTCCAGGCGGCCTCCAGTCAGCATATACAAACAGGAGGAGACCAGATGGCCCCTTAACTTCGGCCCAGCTGTAGGTGAAAAAAGGCTCCCTCGCTGCCTGCACGTTGCTGCTAGGAATGGAAAGCAGGCAACGTGCAGGAGCTGCTGAACGTGTGCCTGTGTTTGAAAATTACACCGGGACAAGTTCAGCATATTTCTGTGGGGCCCAACTTCTTGGCAGGGGGGGACGGCGTCCACCCTGTGAAAAGAGTGGAGGGACGCCGTATACCTGCGTGAACCCCCAACTCGAGCCCTGCTGCTATTGAAGTAAATCTGGGAGCCACCCTAGCCAGAGCTCTGAATGGACTCAGGCTGGTTTACTGAAACGCCTTATATAGTGTCATCCCAACAACGCTGGTAACTTGTCTTTGGGAGGTTCAAAGGTCAGCAACTAGGACTATGGCAATGATATGGAGGTGTTAACACACATCTCCCACCTCGAAAAGGTTGAAGCGAGCCCAGATACAAAAACATATTCCCTTTAAAACATCCACAGTTATATTTCTGGTATAGAGCTTTAATCTGTCTGCAAGTGCCCTGTATGCAGTATTCTCCAGGAGTGCATTACTCATCCGCCATGCTTATCATGCCAATTGCTAGGCACAAGATGGCCACCTCTCGCGGCTGATCTCCTCCTTTTCAGGATGAACACTTCTAGGATGTCCTGCTCCTGGATCTAAGGCAGGAATCTTGCCTGTTTCGGTTCTAGAAAAAGCTAAAGACTTTGCAATTTATGTAATTGTATGTTATGCATTTTCATATATCTTTACTGACATTTTTAAGGTCCTATAACATTTGAAATCTGAGTCCCTTTTACAGTTCTGCCCTTAGGTACTCTTTGACTGGAGTCCAAGTGCTCTGTTGACATTGAATGTGAAGGTGTTTGGTACTGTTTGAAGGGCAGTCATTGAATCTGACTGTGTTTCGTACTGTTTGAAGGGCAGTCATTGAATCTGACTGTGTTTCGTACTGTTTGAAGGGCAGTCATTGAATCTGACTGTGTTTCGTACTGTTTGAAGGGCAGTCATTGAATCTGACTGTGTTTCGTACTGTTTGAAGGGCAGTCATTGAATCTGACTGTGTTTCGTACTGTTTGAAGGTGAGTCATTGAATCTGACTGTGTTTCGTACTGTTTGAAGGGCAGTCATTGAATCTGACTGTGTTTCGTACTGTTTGAAGGGCAGTCATTGAATCTGACTGTGTTTCCTACTGTTTGAAGGGCAGTCATTGAATGTGAAGGTGTTTGGTGCTGTTTGAAGGGCAGTCATTGAATCTGACTGTGTTTCGTACTGTTTGAAGGGCAGTCATTGAATGTGACTGTGTTTCGTAATGTTTGAAGGGCAGTCATTGAATGTGACTGTTTCGTACTGTTTGAAGGGCAGTCATTGAATGTGACTGTTTCGTACTGTTTGAAGGGCAGTCATTGAATGTGATTGTGTTTCGTAATGTTTGAAGGTGAGTCATTGAATGTGACTGTGTTTCGTACTGTTTGAGGGTCAGTCATATTGCATAGTGGCTGCTAAGGCTAGAACAGATTTGTGTATTGATTAATGGATCGTACTGATTAGTAGCTGGTTACATCTGTTTATGGATCTGTGTGAAGTATTTTGTGCATGATTTGTGTGCTCAATAACATTGCGGCTTCTTTTGTTCTGCATGGATGTAGATTGGCCGTTGCTCTGATTTAGGGAGCCATTGTGTTTTGAGTTGATTCAGGAACATTTTTCTGTCAGTAGGTGTAACATACTCTCGAATTTCCATAAATATGTCGCACTGTCTGATGGGAATAAGCCTTGTGAATTAGGGGCCCTAATGATGACTTTCACTTTGAAAATATGTAGTATCCTCATGTAATGTTATAATGTTCCCTTTCACCTTGTTCCTAGCTGCTCAGCCAGTGTGAGTGTTCTGTGTAGAAGGTTGGTGTGATTGACATGAGTGGAATTCTTGGGTGCCTGGTGTGAATGTTGACAGCTGGAAGATGGGCGGGGTGGGGCTGTTACTATGGATGTTAAGAACTTAATACATATCATAAAGACATCTCTCTTCTACGTCTGCTGTGTCACCTCTACCCATTGAACCAGCTTATTACAAAATAGTACTGTCCTTTCGACTAATTTTGTCAAAGAGCTTGAATAACTGTAAAGGTTTGAAGACAGTACATCACAACCACGACTACTATACCTGTCTCCCCCCCCCCCCCCACACTATGTTTCTTCCAGTCATTTTCTGTGTGTGTTCCTCTCACTTATTGTATTTCTCTTTCCTTGCCCGCTCTCCTGCCCTGCTCCATGACTTACACTCTTTCGGCACCATCGTTTCTTGTTCTCTTTGTTCTCCTGTGCCCTGCCACGCCTCCTGCTTACCTTATTTCCTTCCCTCTGATCATTCCCCACATTTGACTTTTCCCACGTTCATTTCCTATTCTGTCTCCTTGATTAACTCTATTCTTTCTCTCTTACCCTCGCTCCTTCCTACTTCCCCGTGCCAAACGTATTACGAGTTTGGGGAGAGTGACCCCTCTCACTCGCTGACGCCCCCCCCCCCCCACCCCTTAAAACTTTGCGGCGAGTCATTACGCATGAAAGCACACTGTGAGCTCTGTGGTATTTCGATTTGAATGTGGGGGCTCCTTCCCTGGCACGCCCCTTGAGCAATGGGGGAACTTAAAAACGCTGACGCACATTTGCCAGTTCTCTAAGGCTTCAATGTTCTAGTCAAACATAAACCAACCAATTTGAGGGGCTTGGCGCTACACGCATTTGCGCGCTATTACAGTGTCACCTTTAACAGAAGCGCTAGAATCAGAGGGAATGCCATGCGCCAATAACGCAATAAACGACGTATTGTGCCTTGAATGTGCATTAATTTTAGTGTTACACCACATACCTCTATTTAACACTCGTAATTAGGGGTGCAGGTGAGGCCGGCTGGGAATATATCGAGGCCATTGTTCGGTACACTAAAAATGGACCTCACGAGTGGGCGTGACGAGGATGGGTGTTGGGAGGGCGATACATAGTCCAGCTGCATATATCTGAGCCCCCCCCCCCCCCTTCACCGGTGCAGGCGTTCTAATGCCCCTGCGCTCATGTCATTTCACTCACCGAGAGAAGGGTGGTGCTGAACGGACAGCTCCTTAAAGGCGCCGCGTCCACACGCTGCACCCCGGCAGCTACACAAAAACCTGCCTTTTGTCACGGCCTGTCATTTAATTTGTGATTGTCTGGTAGTGCAAATCATTAATGTGTAAATTTTGAATGAACAGTGACCCCTCTACACAATAAATGTGATCGGACAAATAAAATAATGGCTGTGGGTTTAACCTCCCTGCCGTCAAAGCACCTGGTCAGTCGGCGTTGCTCCTTTCTGGTCGGGCTATGCCGGGGGCATTTTCCACTGTGCGGATGTAAGCTGGGGGAGGGTCTGGCGCCCACCCTGCATTATTACCGTGTCATGGCTGCTGTAATAAAGGAAAGCTGTGACTCAGCATCGTGTCACGGGAGAGGGGAGGTGGGAATCTTTCCCGGCAAAGCAGGAGCTAGTTGAACCTGGCAGAAACCCCTTGTCAGTCCCCTCCCTTCTCAAAAACCACCCGGGGCTGGAGATCGCCGCAGGTGGCGGGAGGTTACACGCGGCCACCCGGGAAGAAATGGACCCTGCCACCCCCTGCCCCTCAGACCTCCTGTAACTTGCGCGATCGGGTCTCCGCGGGAGCCTGGTACCTGACACCTCTCCCGAAGCTGGCATGCGCTGAAGCTGACAGCGCCCCAAATGCTGACATCTCCCCCTTTGCCTAGGAACGCCATCATCACTTCCGGATCAGAGCCCGGTGCTGCTGCAGAGTTCTTCTCCTGTTCTTGATGCTGAACGGGGAACTTGCAGCCTGCCTCCTCCTCCTTCTAAAAGCACTGCAGAGAAAAGGGTAAGCCCACAACGCCCAACTTTGGTGGCCACAATCAGGAGCCACTCCCTGAAAGTCATTGTTTGAAAAAAATGACCAGTGTGAGAAAAAACAGAAGGGGAGTGGATTCAACCTCTGTTGTCTGAAGCTGTTGCCCCTGCCCCCCTCTCTCCCTCTAACACACTGATCCGCTGCTGTTCTCTTCCCTCCAGGGGCAGACTGACTGCTGGGCAAGGGCAGAGGCGAGGATGGCTGGCAGGAACGGCAGGCAGAACGAGCAGAACGGGGAGGAAGATGGCTTCTTTAAGAACTTGGGCTCCGGGAGCCCCAAGCCCAGGCAGAAATTCTGCGGCATGTTCTGCCCGGTGGAAGGCTCCTCAGAGAACAAGACCATCGACTTCCACTCGCTGCCCCCAGGCAAAGGACTGGCCAAGGTGGTGGCCCAGCAGAGGGACGTGGCCCACCTGGGCAAGGGCAGCAGCAGCTGGGATGCTGGGGAGCCATCTGTTGATTCCGGGAGGAGGGTGGAGATCCGGAGGGGAACCGGCAAGGAAGCACTGCAGAACCTCAGCGACAAGGTGCGTGAAGGCTATGCGAGTTTGGGCTGGTATTCTGCAGCCCTGCCAATAATGCCCATTAACGCCCGTCTTTTTCCTTGTATTGACATTGTGTTTGCTAGTACCATCCCCTTATATTTATGTCTTCATTGTTACTGAGTAGTATCTAACAATGTCATATTACGCATAATTCATGCATGCTTGGATTAACTGCTGCCCCGGAGGTGTGTGATATGACCAGGATTAGCTGTGTAAATCGAACAGCTTTGGGGAGGGGTCCCTGCTGTTGCACGGCTGGGGCAGGCGGGTGGAGGTTGATTTTATCGCTTCCTTTTGCATTTTCAATCACCGCCAGTGGAGCAGACAAAGCCCCGCCTTTTTTTGTGCAGCTCACAGCAGCGGGAATTGTGATTCCGGCGCAGCACAAACTGCCCAGACTGTACAGACTGATGCCCCCTATTGGCCTGGGAGGTCCCCGGACGTAGGGGGCATCTCATATGCGTCCCAAACGTGCATAAATGCCGTCCAGGAGTGGATCAGGTGGGCGTGTGGTCACAGCAGTGACAGACGCATCTCAGGATTTTCCCACGGTCTCATAATAACCAAAGACTTACTCAGCAGTGCCCTTTTCTAGCAGACAATGACCGTGTCCATAGCGCCTAGACTGGAGCACGGGGCATCGAGCTCAAAGGATGGGTGTTTGCAAGCGGCACGGGTTCTAGTCCCTGCAGATCCCCAGGTCCATGTGTGGGTAGTTCATCCCATCCGTGATTTTAACTTTGCATCCTGGGACTTGTCGTCCTGTTTTATCCTACTAAAACCCATCAAGACTACAAGTCTCAGAATGCAACGAGAATTGATGTACTGGACCAAGAAACGGGAGATCTTTTCAGCGCCCACTCTATCATCATTATCAGGGGCTCAACACGAGAAAACCTATTTGGGTTAATTGTAGCATGTCCAGAGATGAAAAAACTTCAGTGTTTTAGGACTGGCACATCTTTAAGTGAAAAAGAATCCGATAGTGGGAAAAATGCAGACGGTGTACTGTTCTGTCCCACTTATAAAGGATTGTTATCACAGTTGTGGAGTAAATAGAAGTGCTCCAAATTAACTTTTGACAAAAAAAGGATAAAAGCCTGAAATTGTTTAATTTAAAAAAAGAAATAATTAAAGCCACATAAGTCTGCATGCATTTTTGGCAAGGCCTATCTCTTCACAGGACCCCAGTCGGTTGACATTCATGTTGATCACACCTCTAGTTTTTTTCCACCTTTGAGTTATTTTATGTGCCTTGTGGTTGAATGTCAAGAGTGGGCACTTAAGGGTCCACGATGATGCTAATGTGCTTAATGCTACAGACGAGGCGTTTGTTGTAGCACCCAAGTCAATGCGGTGCAATACAGAAACATAATAGGCCTATTTTAACACCTGTCCACCCTATTTCACGCCACCAAAACATGCCATACTCAAGAAATACACGTCCTATGGTCCTCCAGCCCATGAGACTACTTCATGTACATTGCTCTACCATGTCTTGTTTATTTCTCTTAGTCAGTGCTCAGCACCCCTGAACCCTGAAACTCTCTTCGAGAACATACAGCCTTTACTCTCTATCACTCAAAAATGTCCCTCTTATACTGCACAACCAAATCTCCTCTATCTTCCAACGGGGACTGCTCCTGTTCACTTAATTCTGCCCTTCAAAATTCCAAGCCTGACAACCCCCAAAGTATCAAGCCCTGCTCCCTAACGCACACCATCTGTAGGAGAGTAGGCTCTGCTTCACATGGGTACCCCCACTTTTTGCTGGTGTTTTACTGTTTTTTGACCTTAGTCTGGCTGTGGCCCTGCTAATCAGGACCACAGCCTAGCTGCTTCGTCTCTAAAATGGTTTGCATGTACATTAGGAACATATCTAATTGGATTCTGGAGTGCCTTATAAGCCCCTAGCATATGGTATACTATGTACCTAGGGCATAGGTACTTCAGAGGCCTACCAGGGGCTGAAGCATGTATTATGCCACCCCTGGGAAGCACTCCAAAATGTCATCACAGGTCTGCTACTGCAGCCTGGGTAAGGGTGTGCTTGCACCCCTCGCAGTGATATAGGCTACCTATCTCCACATATATACAGACACATATAAACCTATAAGTCACTCCTATGGCAGGCCTTAACAATCCTGAAGGCAGCGTGCTTGGTTTTGTGTGAGAGGGTGCCCAAGCATGAGCTGAGGCCCTCTGCAGATTTCGGAAATACTTCCTTATGGCTGTTCTGAGATACAGCCATACCATATACTCTTAAGTGCATTATAACCTCGCGGTAAATGCTAACTTTGGAATGGCTGCATCAAAACATGTCATGTTTGGTGTCAAACGCTTTGCAATACTACCCCCCGCCAATTCTGGCGGCGGGGGTAGCATTCAACCCTTCTAGAGGGAGAGACATGTTCACACTGGTCAAACCCGGTAGGACTTTCCTGAGCCCTGGCATCACAAAATGGATGCCTCTGTCACAGACACGGGTCTGGCCTCCTGCTGCTGACCGAAACTCCGGCAGGGGAAGACTGGACAATAGGTTTCCTGTCGCAAGGAGGTGTGACGACCTCTCCAGACAGGCAGATGTGTATTGGGGCTGTGCGGGAGCACTCTCTGGTGCTTTGAAGTTCTGCACTGGGGGCACACTTGGTGTCCCTGTGCATAGTCCAGTTCAAACCGGTTGCAGGGGCTACCTGCCCCTGCTCTGGCGTGAATCTGGACAAAGGAAATGGGTGTAACCACCCCTCTTTCCAAGCCCAGCCATAGGTGTAGCCTTAGAATTAGTCCAGCCCCTAAACTTAGTATAAGTATAGGAATCCAGTACCTAGGACTTTAGATTACCCTGGACGAAACTCTGGAACATATATCCTGGACCTTCGACTTTCTATCACGACTAGAAGAGGGAAGAAATCTCCCTTGGGGTCAAGGAGTGACTCCCCTGCTTGGCAGGCACCAAAGAAGCAACTGACAGGTCTGCATCACTGAAGCTCCTGCCAGACACTGAAGTCTTCTTCGAGGGTACCCTGAGTCCACAGCAAAGCTGAGGCCCGTGGCTATTGTGGGTGACGTGGAACTGTGACCCCTGGACACCGTGAACTTTTGCAGCAACCGCATTTTCCTGGTCTTCCTCGAAGTTGTGCTGTGGGCTCCGAGTAGCCCCAGCCTTGAGCAGCTCCTGCACTGAAGATTGCTGGCCTCCACTCCACGAGTGACCCGTGGGCCAGTTTCAAGTGTGACCACTTGAGGATCCTTCGCGATCACTAGTCCGTTGGCTAGCAGGTCCCCACGAAGGCAACTCCTCTTCTGTTTGGGCTTTCTGGTTGCTCCAGACGTGCCCTGACTTACCTTTGCTGGATGAGTCCCTCAGACCTTGCTGGTCTGCACCGCAGTCCTTTCTCTGAATTTCTGTGACTTGTCGTTGTCAAGGCTTGTTGGGTCCAATCTACTCGCCAACACCGTAGCACTTGACAAACTTCGTGGGACAGCTTGAATCCAGCTCTTGGACTTCGTCGATACCTCCTGGACCTCGTGGCTGAAGAGTCAAGACACCCATCAACTCACCTGAAGCACCCGACATCTGTGGGCATTGGTCCATCCTGCCCTCGGTCACTGGCTAGTGACCCAGACTCTGTCCCCTCTGCTTTCAGGTTCCTTCTATCCTAGATCCAGGCTTGGATCTCTTCGGACACTTCTCCTCTTCACAGCAGCAGCAGTTCTTTGCAGGCTTACATTGCAATTGACGACGCGACCCGACACCAAAAGACACCTATTCACCCGGCTTCCCTGGGTGAGGTAACTCGAGTACTCCGGTGCTCCCGTGGGTGCTAGCCCTAGAACTTCTTAAGTCCAAAAGGGTTTGGTCCTGACTCGATTCTAAGTGTCCCTAATCTTTAAATTTCCAACCGCGACATTGCCGATAGAAGATAACGGGAACCCGCGGTTGTGTTCTCACACTGCATACAGTCCCCGTGGGTCCCCTGTGTCACTACCTTGGGTGGTTCCTTGGGGTCCCAGCGATTCTACAGGCTCTAGGCCTTGTGTCTAGTTCAGTCGTGGTTCTTATACCACTTTATTGGAATATGGTTTGGTACGCCCCTAGGGCCCAAACGTGTATTTGTGCTCTTACTGATGATTGCTACCTTGTAACTTAAGTACTTCGAACTCCAGTCTCATAAAGAGACTAGAGGGGTGTGTGTTAACCTAAATACATATATTTTAAATATGTACCTGGTGTGGTTGTCCTTTCATTTGATCATTCAAGAGATTATAGACTGGTAAAACAAGCTGCTTTACATTCCTTCAAGACTTAGCCTGAAGGCTGCTCTCCATAGCTACCACTAGGATAGCTTTCAATAAAGGTGGTCTTTAACCAATTCACCATAAGGGATTGTTTGGACTGATACAAGGTGCCCAATAGAACTAGTGGACAGCATATATCAGGCCACCATCTCACATTGGTGTGCAGCGTGTGGGATTCCAGCTTGCTATTGTTTTACCAGAAAATCTCAATTGAATTGATCAACTGAAAACCACTAAAGGTACCTGAGGTACATATAATATCAAGTTTAGCTACAGTAAGTTGTACTGAACGTAGAGTTATCTGTTAAGGGATAGCACGCCCTTTCTACAACTCAAGAGAGTTTAGTAGGCCACACTAGTGTAGGTAGTGCAATACACCACATCACATTAGTAATGTCTAACCAGCCAGGAACCAATGGGTCCCTACCAGGAACCAGTGAGCTCCTTCCCTATAAATATGAGGATCTCTCCCTAAGGGCCTTATGTTCCATTAGATAGCTGAAGACAGGCAAAAGTCCATCCACCCAGCATCTCATAAATATACTTAAGATGGATTATATCACAGGGCCTAGTGGGCCTGATGGGATAGACAGTGTGGGTGGGGCAGCACCTGAGGGTGGGCCTAGGGGTAGCAATTCCCCTGAACCCTACCTTTGATGCTGACCAGACTGGTGACAATGACCAGACTCTGGTGAACCCAGATCTCCTGGATGAGGAAGAGGAGGATGACAATAATGCTCCTGCCTTTATTCCTCCAGGTAGACCTGACAACAGGGCTAAAAGGGATAGATCTCTGTCAAGGGGATCTATCCAGTCTAACTCCTCTATAGGGACATCTGTCTCTTCTCACAGAGGGAGGGAAACCTGCCAGGAGAGGAGAGAGAGACTGCTGAAGTATGAACAAGACAAGTTCAACCTCAGAAAGCAGCAGATGGCCTTAGATAGGGAAGCCCCAGAGCTCTTCAGAGCTAGTAAAAAGGAGGCACTAGAGTCCCTTGGTGGCAGCAATTTCCCTAGAGATAGGGAGAGGTCTTATGACAATAGAAACCTAAGTAAGATTGTCCCTCCCTACCAGAGTGGGGATGACATCCACACGTGGATAACTGCCTTGTAGAGGGCCTGTAAAGTACAGAAGGTCCCTCAAGGTCAGTGGGCAGCAATCTTATGGCTCACCTTTGCAGACAAAGGTAGAGAAAAGCTCCTCACTGTAAGAGAAGAGGATGCTGATGATTACAAAGTCTTGATAAGTGCACTGATAGATGGGTTTGGCCTAACCACTGAACAATACAGGTTAAAGTTCAGAGACACCCAAAAATCACAAAATCAAGACTGGGTTGACTTTGTTGACTGTGCTGCTAAGGCTCTGGAAGGTTGGTTATTGGGCAGTAAAGTGTGTGACTTCAAAGGATTGTATAATCTGATAATGTGGGAGCAGATTCTTAATAACTGTCAAAATCAGCCGTTGCACCTGTACCTGGTGGACTCTGATCTGACCTCTCCCCAAGAATTGGTAAAGAAGGCAGACACATGGGTCAGAACCAGGGTGAGGCAGAAGGTACAGAACCAAGGTGGTGACCCAAAGAAGCAAGATTCCAAAAACTCTGACAAGGGTGGGGACAAGGGTAAAGACCAGAAGTCTTCTCAAGGGCTCCAAAAATCTTCTTCAGGTAGGGATTCACAGTCAGGAAAGGGTAAAGGTCAAAAGAAACCTTGGTGCAAAATCTGTAAACAGAAAACTCACTGGACTAGTGACTTCACCAAGGCCAAAGAAAATACTCCAGCCCCCACCAATGCCCCTAAGGCACCTGCTCCCCCTAGTGCAGTTACAATTGGTGGTGGGAATACACTGAATAAGGGTGTAGTAGGGTTGGCCCTGGGTTCTGAGATGGACTCTGGCCTAGTCAGAGTACCAACTCAGGATGTGCTTGTCAGTGATGGGGGCATGGATATGTCCCCCTTTGTGAGTCCCAGTAACTTGGGCAAATACAGACAGCAGCCTTTAATAAATGGAGTAGAAGCTTGGGCATTCAGGGACACAGGAGCAAGTGCCACAATGGTGACAAAAGATCTTATGGATCCTGGCCAGATTATACTTGGTGAAATGTACCAAGTGACCAATGCTAGCAATGTCGGAACAGACCATTCTCTTGCAGTTGTTAACTTCTCCTGGGGAGGGGTAATTGGCCTTAAGAAGGTTGTGGTAAGTGCAGACCTACCAGTACAGTGCTTGCTTGGCAATGATCTAGAGACTTCAGCTTGGGCTGAAGTGGAGCTCAGGACACATGTAAAAATGTTAGGGATCCTTGCACATGTCTTTGCTGTGACCAGGTCACAGGCAACAATGTCTAACACTGGACAGGCCCTGGATTCTGGAATAATGAACCAGGTGCCTCACAAGAGGAGGAGCAGTCGGGTTAAGGCAGAGCCTTCCCACCTGTCTCAGGATACTGATTAGTCTCCTCAGGGAGATGATCTTGAGCCTGAAGAAGGAACTGTCCCAGAGGAGCTTGAACCTGACCAGGTTGAGTTCTTGGGGACAGGGGGCCCTTCCAGGTCTGATCTGAGCCAGGAGCAGAAAACCTGCCCCTCTCTTGAAACCCTCAGACAGCAAGCTGCCGATGAGGCTGCTGGGAATGCTAGTGGCACCCATAAAGTTTATTGGGATGATAGACTCCTATACTCACAGAGTAGAGACCCCAAGCCTGGTGCATCCAGGAGGTTGGTTATACCTCTGAAGTTTAGGGGTTTCTTATTGACACTAGCCCATGATATTCCCCTAGCAGGACACTTAGGCCAGAACAAGACTTGGGACAGGATTGTTCCTCACTTTCACTGGCACCACATGTCTGAAGACACCAAGGAGTTTTGTCGCTCCTGTGTAACCTGCCAAGCCAGTGGCAAAGCAGGTGGCACTACAAAGGCCCCCCTGATACCACTACCTGTGGTGGGGGTGCCATTTGAAAGGGTAGGGATTGACATTGTTGGTCCCATGGATCCCGAAACAGCATCTGGGCACAGATTTATACTGGTAGTAGTGGATCATGCCACCAGGTATCCAGAAGCAATTCCCATAAGGACCACTACAGCACCTGTAGTGGAAAGAGCTCTCTTGAGTGTGTTCTCAAGAGTAGGCTTTCCTAAGGAGGTAGTATCTGACAGGGATGCAAACTTCATGTCAAGTTACTTGATTGCTATGTGGAAGGAGTGTGGAGTGAACTACAAATTCACCACACCCTATCACCCACAATGCAATGGTTTAGTTGAGAGATTCAACAAAACCTTGAAGGGCATGATCAAAGGACTCCCAGAGAAGCTTAGGCGAAAATGGGACCTGCTCTTGCCCTGCCTTTTATTTGCATACAGGGAGGTGCCTCAAAAGGGGGTTGGCTACAGCCCATTTGAACTTTTGTTTGGTCACCCTGTCAGGGGTCCATTGTGTTTGGTGAAGGAAGGATGGGAGTTACCTCTCAAGCCCCCAAAGCAAGACATAGTGGACTATGTACTTGGTCTCCGCTCCAGGATGGCTGAGTACATGAAAAAGGCAAACAAAAACCTTGAGGCTAGCCAGGAACTGCAAAAAGCCTGGCATGACCAAAGGGCTGTACTGACTGTTTACCAGCCAGGACAGAAAGTGTGAGTGTTGGAGCCTGTGGCTCCAGCAGCTCTCCAGGACAAGTGGTGTGGACCCCACACTATTGTTGAACAGAAGGGAGAGGTTACTTATTTAGTAGATCTAGGAACTCCCAGGAGTCCCCACAGGGTACTCCATGTCAACAGGCTAAAGTCATATGTGGACAGGACTGACATGGGCTTGCTCATGGCTACTGATGAGGGACAGGAGGAAGAGAGTGACCCACTACCTCACCTCCTCTCACGGAACCCTGATGATGGGTCAGTTGATGGTGTAGCCTTGGTAGGCAGCCTCCCTGCCCAGCAACAAACTGATTGCAGACAGGTGCTCAATCAGTTCAGACACATGTTCTCAGTGACTCCAAGTCAGACTACCTGGAGAACTCATGAAGTGGACACTGGGGACAGTCTGCCTATTAAAAATAAGATTTATAGGCAACCTGACCATGTCAGGGACTGTATCAGGACAGAAGTCCAGAAAATGTTGGATTTGGGTGTTATTGAACCCTCAGATAGCCCTTCTCCTCTTCACAGCAGCAGCAGTTCTTTGCAGGCTTCCATTGCAATCGACGACGCGACCCGACACCAAAAGACACCTATGCACCCGGCTTCCCTGGGTGAGGTAACTTGAGTACTCCAGTGCTCCCGTGGGTGCTAGCCCTAGAACTTCTTAAGTACAAAAGGGTTTGGTCCTGACTTGATTCTAAGTGTCCCTAATCTTTAAATTTCCAACCGCGATATTTCCGATAGAAGATAACGGTAACCTGCAGTTGTGTTCTCACAATGCATACAGTCCCCGTGGGTCCCCTATGTCAGTACCTTGGGTGGTTCCTTGGGGTCTCAGCGATTCTACAGGCTCTAGGCCTTGTGTCTAGTTCAGTCGTGGTTCTTATACCACTTTATTGGTATATGGTTTGGTACGCCCCTAGGGCCCAAACGCGTATTTGTGCTATTACTGATGATTGCTACCTTGTAACTTAAGTACTTTGAACTCCAGTCTCATAAAAAGACTAGAGGGGTGTGTGTTAACCTAAATACATATATTTTAAATATATACCTGGTGTGGTTGTCCTTTCATTTGATCATTCAAGAGAATATAGACTGATAAAACAAGCTGCTTTACATTCCTTCAAGACTTAGCCTGAAGGCTGTTCTCCATATCTACCACTAGGATAGCTTTCAAAAAAGGTTGTCTTTAACCAATTCACCATAAGGGGTTGTTTGGACTGATACAAGGTGCCCACTAGAACTTGTGGACAGCATATATCAGGCCAACTTCTCACACCATCTATCTCATAGCATGTAGGCCTGCTCCATACACCCAGAAGTGTCTACTACCACTTGTTTCTGGTCTCATTCAGAACACCCTGCCCCTTTTCCTATTCCCTGCACACCATATTACCCAAACCACCCTGCCCTGTCATCTGCTCCCCATCATCTCCACACACCCAGCACCCACAAGGCACCTTCTCAACACCACACAGCCACCTGGAATCCCAGAGGGTACACTCTCTCTTGGCCCAAATCTGAGTTTGGTTTTCTCTGTCCAGCAGGAGGCTACTGGAGTTGTGTGGACCTGGACACACCCCAGGGACAAAGGCAGCTCTTCGGCTCATAGGAGATGCCGTCCCTGGTCTCCCTCCACAGTGCGGCCTGACTCCTGGGGTGCTGCGCTGGGTTCAAGTGAGTCGCCACCCATGCTCTGGGCTTCTTGGGCGGTTGGTGCGATGGGGACAGGGCTGCTGCTCCCGACCGTTGGAGAGCACCCGGCGCCGGTTTTTCACGGTGATTTGGTGAAACTCCCACGGCGATGTGCACAGTGGCTGCACAGGGGGAGTTTTCCCCTACCGCAAAGCACGTAAAGGTTTTCAGCCGCTCAGAGATGGAGCGCCTCACCATGCACTCGAGTTTGCAAGAACCAGGGGCATAGCAGTACTCCTGGGAGAGCACCGGGGACACACCAGCAGGGTGCCAATGAGCAGGCCTGCACAAGGGTCCCATAGCAAAATGGCAGTCCTTCTTCCAGTGTCAAAATTAAAAGATAGAATGCACACCATCAGTCTTTGCAATGTTCATGATCCATCCGAGCTTGACAAATAGTCTTCAGTGTGCAGATTGGGCTCGTGCTCTGCCCCACTGGCATGTGCCTATGAATCCAAGCAAAGTAAAGAGCAATTTGTGCCCCCTTCCTAGTCTCACAGCAACATCCTTCGATACTCATCAGTCTCCAATTTTAGGTCGAGCCTAGGCAGCGCGCATGCGTTTTCTTCAAGACCTGTTGTTATCTCCTCTATCTGCTTTTGGCATGCCCATGAATTGCCATTTGTTCATTGTTGTGCCATTTAGAAATACAGGGTTTTTATTGGTGCATTGGGTCTGATTCTCCTGCCTTTGCGTGCTTGGGTCACGTCCAAGTGAGTTCACTCATTGTTTGCTTGCGTTGGCCATCCCAATATGTCCGTGGTTTCTCCTGGTCATCTTTATCTGCCTTTTTATTTTGTAGGCTATCAACATCATTTTAGGCTTTCAGTCCATTTCACGGAGCAATGCTCTGTTGGGCACCTGCAAAGTGGCAATTTCTGTCCGGTAGTTGTTGAGCTATGCCAATAGCTCTAACTCAAAAAAATGTGAGACCTTTTGCATTGTTAATGCTTGTTTATTTTGGTCATCCATTTTCTTTAATTTTTCACCATGTTTCCAACAAATGTTTAGTCATAACTTTCTCCATCCACATGCCAAACACCATGTTTTTCCACAGCTTCAAATGGTCAAGATATGCCTGTCCAGGCCTTTTTCTCAAGTACGTAGGAAATAGATCGTTCATCCTGAATAATCATCTTCGCATAAACCCAATGCATTTCAGGCTCAATTGCCCTTAGTCAGGGGTAACTACAAAATTAAAAACCACCGTTTGTTATTATGCTCCATTTCACCCAATGTATCATAACCACAGCATTTCTCATCTCTTAGTACAAGGCATTCACCTAGCGCATGTTAAAATCAAACTCTTAATTACCCACTTGTTCATCACCCTTTAACCACAAACACTGAAATTACCTCAAACCTTTCACCCAACCACCATTCAATAGATTATACATCACATCACCCTGTGTGTCCACTTTCTACAAAGTATACCCCCATTAGCCTACACCTAACTGAGGAGTAGTCAAGATCTGCTCTCCTTTAGAAGGGATCTTAAGACCTACCTGTTCCCAAGAGCAATGTAATACACCTTCCTGATGGTTAGACATGGTCTCAGCGCCAGGATACCCTTTTGGGTGACAGTTGCGCTTAACAAGCATTAAATACAATACATACAATACTAACTGCCCATGAACAAAAACCTCAATGTGGACCTGCGAACTCCTCAGCCTATGCTCCGCAGCAAAACAGCCTCAGCTGCTTTCCTCCATCGTGAAAGTGCAAAACCATTCCTTCCTCGCGTGACGCTTCACCTTTCATATCCACCAACGTAAGTCTGTTGAGTATCAAAGGATGTTGTTGTGTGAGTGGGAAAGGGGCACAAATTGCTCTTTACTTTGCTTGGAGTCCTTCTTTCAGCCCAACAGGCAGCAGGCAAGCACTCCTGAGCAATCAAGTCTCATGGCGGTTCCTCCTGGCAGTCAAGGAGTGCTCTGGTGGCATGTGATCCAGCAGCATCTGGTTATAAGTCCCACACAGTGTCTCCAATCATGGGTCACAGCCCCTGTACCTATACTGCAAAAGTCTTTGTTCTAGGGGCACTTCAAACACTTTTTTAAAGTGCACAACACTCCCATTCAATCTCAAGCCCTGGCTCCAGACACAATACATGGGGGCAGAGACAGCATTGGGAAAGTCAGGCACAGCCCTATTCAGGTGCAGGTGCAACTCCTCCCACCACTCTAAATGCGGGCAAGCTCTATTCAGTCCAGCGCTGAGTCACCCAGGAAAGGCAGGACACACCTCAATCCCCCCCTTGTGACTGTCTAGAGTGAAAGCACATCCCCTTCTCCTGTTAGTCTTAACCAGACGGTGAATGCACAACCAGGCAGGGCACAAAGAGTCATAAGCACACAGAAAGGCCCACTTCTAAAAGTGGCATTTCTAAAATAGTAATAACAAATCCGCTTTCACCAATAAGCAGAATTTATTACTACTATTCCAAACAAACCAAACATGGCCACTCTACCCCTTTCATATCAGAAATTACCACTGTGGCACATACCAGGGAATTCCCAATGCAAACCTATGAGAGGGCAACCTCACAGTAGTGAGAAACCAAATAGGCTGTTTGTCACCAGGACATGCCACACAGTTAAGGCACCTTTTAACTACACAGCATCCTGCCCATAGGCCTAGCTAGGGGCTATCATAGGGGTAACTTATATGTAGTAAAAGGGGAGTTGCAGATGTGGCAACCACTTTAAATGCCACATCACTGCGGCAGTAAACTGCGCGCTTAGACCCTGCCATGGAAGAGGTCTGAGACAGGCTTGAAAGGCTACTTTGGTGGGTGGTGCAAGCAGCACTGCAAGCACACTAATAGCATTTAATTTACAGGCCCTGGGTATATGGGATACCATTGTACAAGGGACTTACAGGTAAATTAAATATGTCAAACAGGTGTAGACCAATCTTACCAAGTTTACAAGAGAGATCAAATGCACTTTACCACTGATCAGCAGTGGTAAAGTGCCCAGAGTCCTAAAACCAACAAAAACAAATCTGAAAAAAATACAGGAGGAAGGGAAAATGTTCTGGGATTACCCTGTAAAAAGGGCCAGTTCCAACAAGGACTCACTCAAGTTAATAGAAGTAGCACAAAGTCAGTCTATAGCATTTCAATACTCTGTCATTTTCTTTGTTAATAGTAATTGGGTTCTGCTAAGTCAACAATTGGTGATTGTGTAGCGTGTTCACACTTACAAAAGAGGAAGCTCAATCAACTGTAGAATTGCAGTAAAAAATGGCAAAATTCAATTGGCTGTCTAAGATACATGTATTAAGAGCCTTGCTGAAGTTAGGCTGTTCTGGAATGGGCATTATACTACAGTGGAGTTTGTACCAGAGGCTGGCCACCCAGCCACCCCACATGCATCCATCCAAGTCTTACTCATGATTAAAATATTTTTAAATTATGCATGCCATCTATGGAAGGAGTAGTGGGTGACACGTGCATCTTAAATTGGATAAATTTAGCCACATGCAGTGATGCTAATGAACGGCTTAGGATCCGTGATCTCGGTTATGCAGTTAACACCATTTATGCTGCAGTATTTTCAAAACCCTGCATTCCAATGATTTCTTAGTAGGAAAGCCCAGTTAGATGCCATTGGCCAGAACAGTGAAGAGCCTTTGTGTGAATAGTAGGAAAGATAACACTAGTATCACTGCAAAACTGCTGATATTTTCACGATGAATGGAAGTTGAGTGTTTTGAATGACTCCTGGGAGTCCATAGGACCCAGTGAGAATAACTTCCAGGGTAGGTGGCAGATGCAGTGTTACTAGTGATGGGATCCAAAGACTTGAAGTTTGTTAGAGTCTAGTTTCAGGAAGTTTTAACATATACAGCTGTCAGCTGCCCTAATGTACAGTGCTGATGAGTTCTGATAGTGTGCATTTCTTTTGACCAAACAAAACCAGGATTGAGCTTGTTCTACATATGTCCAGAATGTAAATAGTTGCAAGTAACGAATGCCATTAGTTGCATACTGAGGCTGCAAAATAGTGGTGTCAGTGTTGACCCTTGTGATAATTTGCTGCAGGTGAAAATAAATTGTGCGGACATACTAGGAGAATGTATGATTTTTGGCACCCTCCTTTGTAAGGAGTGGAATCTGCTCATGTGATGATCTTAGATTCCAAAGGTGGGATGGCAAGAGTGCAGGAGGAAGTGGAAAATGATGCTGAAGGCTGCCAACTAGTATCGTAGAATAAGCACCCACAATCAGCAGCGGCTCCTCCGCTAAGGTACGTCGCCCCACCAGTGCACAGGAAAAAATAAAATGATACCAGAGCATTTTATTTTTTGTATTGGAGTTGCCGCCAGGGTAGGGCAGGTTGGGGCTGGGCTCCCCGCGTCACAGGGAGAAGGAGTGGCTGATGCTGCACTAAAGTGCACAGGACTGTTTGGCTGGCCATCTTGGGCCGGCCAAACAGTAATGCGCACTTTGCATGTTCTCTACTCAGTCTGCATTACAGCCTGTGTGGAGAACATGCCCTGGCTTCCACTCCCTCTCTGAGTTCTGAACCACGGCACTCAGACCAATCACAGCGCTATGATCAGCAGCGTCGTGATTGGCTAGGGAAGTCTGGAAGCCTGGGTGTTTCCTGTTTCCTGCTGAGGGGCAGCGGCTGGGGACGGCAAAAGTGAATGCGACCAGCAGGTAAGTTCTATTTTTATTTATATCCTTGATTCCCACTGATTTCAAATACAAAAAATCTGACACAGTATGGCATATGGACCATTTCATCTTTAGGCCACAGGGGCACACCCCATTTTGCATTTGCCAGCTTTTATACCACTGTTGATGAGAATATACACCTAAACCAGAATTTGAGTGATTATAAGTGATAATTCTGATCAGGCAGCTGAACATATATGGAAAAAAAATCTCCATGCTATAGGTATTTATAGGTGACAGTAATTGAGGATCTCATTGACAAATAGTCAACATCATAAATTCTCTCAATGAGGCAATTTCTCATGCACTTTTGCGTTTCTCTCATTGTATTATCAGGTGACTTCAACATTCATTGGGACTGCCCTTATGATAAGGAAATGATCACAAATCGTCTCTAAATCCACTCATAAAGGGAGGTCATACAATTGATTTAGTATGTTCCAATAAGAGTTTGAGTTTGTCTGACCCTATTCCACAACATGGACAGATCACTACCGGATTCATTTTAAGTGAGCTACTTCCCCTCATGACAGCTTTGTTGACCATCCTGCTCCTGGCCAAATTAGACCGCATTCCAGGATAACTCAAAATAGATTGCCAAGTGCCCTGGAAAATAAAGTGCCAAATATATTGGGGTCAATTGAGTATGATGCTCAGGAGGCCATTAATTCGATTTGTACCTCTGGGGAAAAATTGGCCCCCCTTTCAGGACACAAGCCAGGTAGAAATAAGATTTAGAGTCCTTGTTTCAATAACGTCCTGAAACAGGAGAAAAAAATATGTAAAAAGGCAGAAAGAGCCTAGTTTAAAAATTACAGTATCGAGGATAGAGCAAAATACAAATAGGTACATAAGAATTATTTGGACTTGATTAATTCCACTGAAAGGGAATTCTACAAGGGCAGGATTGAAAGGACAGAAAGTAACTGAGAGAATTTTTTTAACTTGTGAAAAATTACTCTGATCCGGTTGCCTGCCACAGAAGCGAGGATACCTCGGCCAAGTTGTGCAAACAACTGACCTCTTTTTTCATAATAAAATACAGGAAATTCAGAACAGCTTAATCATAGCAGGGTCCTTGGGAGTTGGATCCTTTAGTCTAGCCATGAGCCCAAATAAGGTGTTCCACTCTTAATCCTCCTTTAATTCCATCTTGTTGGAAGATACTAGAGTGCCCGTGCACAATCTGAAGTCAGGCTCCACCTCCTATCCCTGCCCCTTCTTCTTTTAACTCTGGGAGTGGACATTATTAACCCAGTGATGAGTTCCCTGTTAAATAAGTAATTGGCAACCCCCACAATTCCATCCTACTGGAACCAGGCCAAAATGTTACCCCTCCTTAAAAAACCAAATGCAGGCCTCAATGTCCCAGGCAATAACAGGCCCATTTCCCTGCTGCCAGTGCCATCTAAATTAGTGGAAAAGTTTGTTAATTGGCAGCTGTCTAACTATATTGAGTCAAATTAGTTATTACACCCCAGTCAGTCTGGGTTCAGGCCAAAGTTCAGTATAGAGACTGCCCTTTTGGGAGTCTCTAAACTGATTCAAAACACTCTAGACGTGGGCGGAAGGGCAGTCCTGGTATTGTTAGACCTTTCAGCAGCGTTTGACATGGTTGCCCATTCCAGGCTGTTCAGCAGCTTTCAGGAGATAGGCATTAGAGTTACTGCCTGGAAGTGGATGAAATCCTTCCTTGAAGATAGGGGCAAAGAAAACTGGCTGCCCCCTTATTCGTCTGGCAGCAGAGGTGTCTCAGTAGGAGTGCAACAGGGCTCGGCCCTTAGCCCAACAATGTGTAAATGACTCCACTTGCTGCATTGGTTGAGTCTGTTGTGGCCAAGATAATGACAATTTTATTTTTATTTTTCTTCAAGAAAGGTGACCTAATTGAGCCAGATATCATTAAACCCTGTCTAGCTGCAGTTTTTCATTGGATGAATACCAACCAACTTAAATGTAATGCCAAAATGACAGAGATTTTTAGTTTCAGACATCATTTCAACCTATACCTGCAAGTACATTGGCCGGATGGGATATTCCTGCCCAACTTGCAAGTTGATACTGTAAAAAACCTGGGTGTTAAGATTGATAAACACATGAACTATCACAATCAAATCAATGCTATAGTTGGTCTTTTGCATAGGGCAAAGAAATTCTGCATTTCCTCTCTGTCCCTGAGGATAACAGTGATCTTGGCCTTGGTAATGTCCAGGCTGGATTATGCTGATGCCTTATATGCGGGTCTTCCACAGTACCTGGTGAGGAAATTGCAAATGGTTCAAAATGCGGCTGCTTAGCTTGTGGTCAATGCCCCAAGATGGGTGCATGTCTCTCCGCGTTTGCGTAATCTCCATTGGCTTCCTGTGAATAAGCACATCTTATTCAAAACCCTTCTCTTAATGCACAGAGCAACTTAAGGAAGTGGATACTAACTATAAGATATCAGGACAATATGTTGAATTCATGCCAGAATCCTTGGACCATTTAACATTTTCATAACCACAATAATGTTTTTAGGGTGGCCCCTTCAAAGGCCTCCCAGGGATATCTTCAGTCCAGTCAAAAAATGTCTGCCCCATACAGTGCCACAGGAGGAATATTTCTTCTATAAGATTTAGTAGAGGGGCCCATAAATTTGATTACATTTTACAAGCAAGCTCGTCTGCAGCAAGATCCTAGTCTTTGGTAGTCCACATGGGTCTCCCATCTCACATTACTTGAGAGCGTGTGACCCAAATATTTATAATGATTCACAATCTCAATCTAATTGGTATTGGGGTGCCATTTAAAATTCTTTACTTTTTTTTCCAAAAAACGGAATCTTCGTTTTATCTAAATTTATCGTTACTCAATATTCCATACAATTCAGGCCTATGGTGTCTAATTTCCTGTGAAGACTCATGACTGCATAGTCAAGCACAATCAAATCACCAGCATATAATAAACAAGGGATGTGGGTGGAACCCATTTTAGGGGAGCAAGAACTAGTTCCTCTTAATGCAGCAGGTAAATCTGCCACATAAAGACTGACAAGGGTGGGAGTAAAGACACAGCCTTGCCTCAACCCCTTTTTAATATCTATTTTTTCCAATAATCTCCATGATTTATCCAGTTACTCCTGAGCCCAATTACTCGAGTGGAGTTCCTGAAATTTGGAAAGCAAGTCCAAGGGAATCTTCCCGGCACTCAACTTTGACAACATAGGCCCTCTATCCACTGTATCAAAGGCTGTGCGGAAATCAATAAAACAACAACACAACCTTTGATTATGGATTTCCTAAGGATTGCATATTGTGTGAAGTAACGGTCAGCTGTAGAGTTTTCTTCCTGGAACCCCCCCTTGTTCAAGGGAAAGAAAGTCATTAGCCCTAACCCTTTCCTCTAGTTGGATCAAGAGAATCTTTTGAAACAACCTTCTCAGAAATGTTTAGCAAACTAGTTCATCTATAATTAGCTGGGCAGCTTGCATCTCCTTTATTCAAAATAGGCCTTATTATGGACCCTTTCCAGGATTCTGGGTACTTCCTGGTCAAGAATATCCCTTTAAAAAGACTACTAAAAATATGAGCCCACCAGTCTCAGTAGGTTTTTATTACTACTGCGGGATTGTTATCTATCCCTGCTGCGAAGACTCCCTATGGTTCTCCAGGGACAAGCTGGAGATTTAGGGAGATACAGGCTGAGAGCCCGCCAGTTCATCTGGTTGGCCATATAGAATCTCGAGGTGTGCTATCCAGGAGTCTTCCTCAATTGAGCAGTGGATGGCTCTCAGGTGGCAATTCTTTAGCTAATTAGCTAATTTCCAAACTTGTTTTTAGTCCCCAGACCCAATTACTGCCATTTCCTCCCACCGATTATAGCAGTAATGCCTTTTCTTTTCCGAAATAAACAGGCTATACTGGTTTTTAAGATGATCTACAGCTTGTTGGCTGACACCAAATCATCCAAGACGGTAATTCTTAATAGCCTTTATCAGCTGACTTTTATATGCCTGGGAAGAGGAATCAAACTATATATTGCTTTATGTTTGAAGTATACTTTTTCCCTTTCCAATTTAAATTTTAGATCAAGGCTTAAACAGGAGAGAACCTTATCCATCATTTCCTTATACCACCTTAATATGTCTTCTCCCCTTTTGGTACACAATGTATGCTCCCTGTTACCTGCAGATTAGATACGTATATCAGATCTTCTGGATCTATTCGAGTAGTTAAGCAACGTGGAAAGCTCTTGACTATGGTGGGTAAGACTTTTTCAGAATTTGGTGCATCCGATAATTAAAAGTAGCAGCAAGAGCCCAATGGTCACTTCCCTCACAATGTACTGCAGTAAAGGAACCAATCGCACCTAACTGCCAGGATAATCCTTTACCAGATGCTCATATAGACAAATCAGGCCCATTCTGCCCCACCAATCCCTCAGCAAGATATCCTTCACTGGGAATAGAGCTAAAGGCACATCGTGTAGATCAAGCAAATCTTGTCGTACAATACCAGCACGTGCAGTAAAGAGCCTTGAGTTAAAGTTGCCAGTCATTATCAGAATTGCATCCGGATATTTCAATAAAGAATTGTTTATGACAATTTCCAACTCAGCAATCCATATACCCCAAGTATTAAACACCTCTTTATGAATATACACATTCACTTACAAAAAAACGTTACTTTCTTTGTTCTTCCACTATTATGACCTGTGTACTCCAAGGTGATTCTAGCAATTCTATAATTTTGGTTACTAAAGTGGAGATAAGGTTTATTAGCTCCCCTGATAATCTACCTTTGCCTCGATCGAATGCTGGTCTAGAAATGGTTACAAAATGTCTTGATAATGGTGTTTTCCCACAACTATGCCTCTTGCAAAAGCACAATTTGCTGCTTCTTAAGAATTTCATCCAGATGTTCACTTTTTTATAGGTATAAAACTGTGTAGGTTCCAAATTACCAACATGAGGTTGCGAGAGAACTCCGTGATCTATGCTACATTCCCTCACTTCTCCGAATCATGGGTACCCCGGTGGCTCAAATGGTGGGCGTAGTGATTCAAAGTTTCCCATCCTTGGCCCCAACCTGCACAATGTGATCCATATAATTTAGAATGACAATTCTTAAATTAATATTAAAACACTGGAGTAAATTCTCGGGAACCTCTGTAAACACTTCTGCTTCAGTTGCAATCTCCATAATCGGGCTTAAAAGATCTGCCTCGGCCCTGCACACAGTACTGGCCATTAGGGGGACATAAAATCCACCATTGTTAGCTCTCGACCCCATTTGCCCAACAGGATGACTACATGTGCAAGGTTTGATGATGCTATTTCTTGGAAAGGGGATGTCTAATTAAAACTGTGGAGCAGTTTTGATCTATTCACAGATGCAATTATTTTGCTTTCTTTCCCTTACAATTTATATCAAATAAGAGGGACTGGCCTAAAGAATGAGGGATAACAGTCACAGAAGGCGATACAATGGTGGAGGCACGGATCCCCTGAGCATGTAATTCACCTTGTGGAATTTACCTTGGGCCCAGGAGAGGTGGTCTTAACCTTTATTTTGATCGAACCTACAGGTTTTGATGCTGCCCTTACCCACCTTTTGACCAGTTCTTCCTATTTTTGTTTTAGGCCTAGTTGGTGAAAGACGCTGTCCTCCCCCAGGGACAATTTCCCCCGAGTCAACTTTCCTGGATAAGGGGTTACCTCTGACCAGGGTCGGATTGGTAAGGCGGGCACTCGGGCAACGGCTGAGGGGCCAGTATCCGAATTCCAGCAGTGGGCTGCTTTTTTGGGCAGCCTGGGGTGTCCGATTTGGGCGGTGCCTGCGTTGTTTGGATACGGCCAGTGGCCCAGTAGGGGCCTGTGTGGCCTTTCTGGAGACAGATGGGCCTCCATTACCTCCCTTTTACCAATGGGGCAGAGGTGTCACTCCCTTTCTCTCGCTTGGCCGGCCAATTAATGTATGCACACTGAGCGGGCGTAGGGGGCCTGAGCAGAAGTGGCCTCACTTGTTTTCAGGTGTGTTTCACCAGTGTGAACTAATCCCTGCATTTATTTTTTATCTAAGTGAAGTTAAGAAAACATGCCTCTGTCAGAGACCCCCCATTGTTATCATAAAATTTCACCGAAACAGTGTTTTGCAGGGAGGCAATATGCAAATGTGGCCACTTTTTTTAAGGGTGCCCAGGCCGATTTTCTATCCCAATCCAACCCTGCCTCTGACTGTCCTATGCAGTTTTCCCCCTTTTATATTCTTCATATTCTTTATATGTTTTCTCCACCTACCGGGTCGGGCCTCCTATAATTTAGCACAGATTTCCTAAAGCTATATTTATAAGCTTTTTTTTATTAACATAGGCTATCTGTAGATATAAACAGAGTGATGAGATGCACTGGGCACAATCTCTACACCCTGAATGTTCACTGGAAATGCAGGATGCTGAATAATAATTGAGTCCTGGTTTCCCTGACTTTCAAAATGGGCAGCAGCTGGGATTTCCTCGACTGACCTAATAAGTGAAGGCAAACATATGTTCACTTTATGAAGTTCTAACTTGACTTCCTTTAGGGAGTTAATTTGTAACAACTGGTTGGAGTTCATCATGACCAATGTCTACATGATCCCTTGCAGGGTCTTCTGCGTCAACAAGACATTGAATAGGGATGTAGAGGAAGAGGGATGTCCAAAGTATTTGCAGAGGAAACTTGGGATTGATTGAAGACTCCTCCATGCCCCTGTTGGAGGAGCGATTTTGGCTTGGATTGATTTTCTGAAGCGACTAAGAATGACGTGTTAATAGAATGAGCTGACCCTCCAAAACCTGGAGAGTATGAAAGCTGGGGTGCCACTCCCCCTGTTGGAAAATGAGCGATCCCCCAAAGAGAGACACCATGATTCACACTTGGAGGCTAATACAGAGGACCCTTGGCTTTTGGATAGAACTTAGAAGTGGGGAAATGTTCTTATCTTTATTGTCAGGCTCCTCCTTCCAGAATCCTCGGGACTGCGCTGAAGCTCAGAGGGGTTCCACCTCTCGACGGCCTCAAGTCTGGAATGTGTACACTCAGACTATTGAGGTAGTCAAGTGAGGGAAGGAAAGGGAAGGAACAGCAGGGAGGGAGACCTGGACAAGGGAAACAATAAAACACAAGATAAATACAAGGTTGGATTCCTGCGGCACCTCTCCCCCTCAAAACCTTTGTTATAGCACGTGCACCTAACCTCCCCTATATCCTACCTATAAAGGAATAAAAGATTAGCGTAGGGTGCCAGGAGAGAGGAGGGTGAGGTCATAGAATCCACAGGGGCTAGTGAACAAAGGGAAACAATATGAGGATTACACTCGACGTGACCAACATACAGGTAGATGAAACATATGGTTCTCACTCTCTCTCTCGCGCTGACCTACCTATGCCTTTCCGTGGTAACTCCCATACAAGTGTGCTGCGACCTTAGATACACCCTCACTTCTGACTCTCTCCTGGGATAGGAAGCAAATAAACAACCAATAGCAAATATAGACAACAGGTAGGCGTGGTTATTGCTACTTCTAAAAATGCCCCCAAAACACAGTATAGAATAATTGTCAGCGGTATTCTCTGTAGCCTTATTCAAATCATAAGTTCCAGCCTTTGTGAGACCTGGGGTTGCATCGGTTTACTTTAAGACTCTGTAACTGTTATTTGTGAACTTTCTCACCTAATAACGTCTTAGGTGCAATTACCAAAGAGAAGGAGAGGGGAAGTGTCAATCGTCCCTCTCTCGTGGGTTAAGTAGTAATGGAGTTAATTTGGCTGCTTCATGTACAGCCAGTGATTTCCAATCGGAAGACACCTCCCCCGCACAGAGGAGGCGGACCGCCAACCTCAACCAACGGGGAAGATCATGCTCGCTTCGTGAATCGTAACTAGTAATAAGCGAGTATATTAACAGCCGCTTCAGCACCGGAAGGCTTCTCCCGCATGAGACTGCAACGTACAAGTCTCGACCAATGGGAGAAGCGAGCCCGCAATCACCGGGCTACTCGCAAGATAGTTGTAACGCTCCCCACAAGAGACACCACTCCCTGTCTCGACCAACGGGGAAGCACGTTGCCAAGAACACTCCTGGGCTCAATCAAATGGTCCTTTCCATGGACCCCGTGACAAAGTCAGTGGACCCCCCACTCTTACCGCCGTAAGTAGTAGCCAAACGAACACTGAGGACGAAGACTGGAAACGCTGCTACAAAATAATCGGCAGCGTTTGCGGGCTTCGCTCGTCTTTTACGTGTTCCGTGCGAACTGGTTGGAGCACGTACAGCGTGCTTCTCCGGGCATGCCGGGACTTGTAGTTCTTCCTGCGAAGATCACGTTAGTGGCAGTCAGCTCTTACCGGTCTTATAAATCCTTACAGATCGTGACATTTATCTTGGCACCCGGATGATGGCCCCTTCTCCTTTTTCTCAAGACCCTTCGTAGATGCGTTGCCTTTCCTTCTTTCATATCCCAATGACAAACCAACTGAAGACCCTTTTATAAACCGAAGGGGGCATGGATGGTGGTGGAATAATGACTTGTGGTGGCCATAGAATTATTGACCCTGTAGCTTCTACAGGCGGACCGCCAGTAAAACCGAGTTATGGGGTAAAGTGGGGTAAGGATCTGCTAAAGGTCCAGATAAAATAAGCACCTACCGCCCCTTCACAGCATGTTTCTCCAACGACCACCTTATTTATTGCTGCTGCCACCAGCCTGATGTTCATTGGACCTGATGTTCGGGAAACCTTTAAAAGCACTGAAGGTTCAATGAGCGTAATACCCTGACGTTAGCTCCCTGACCCTCCCTTTTACAACTTTGGGAGGGTCAACGGAATATGAACACCCAATCCTACTGCAGAGGGAAGGAGGCCCCCAGCTCTACAAACCTTGCCGCGTGCCCTATCCTCCTGGTTCTCAAGAGGTGTAAGCAGGTCTGCCGCCGTTCTCCTGCACGAAACAAAATAAACAAAAAAAAACTTATGGCATATGTTGGTGCTCATCCGGCAACTAAAGCTGCAGAGCATGCAGCCTGAGTGTAGAATTTAGAGCTCTCAAGCTCTTAAAACAACAGTTTCAGCAACGTTAGATGAAGCTTCCAATGAAGCTAAAACAAAGTAACATGAAGGAGTTTGTAGAACTCCACTAGGACAAACTGCATTGACCACTACAGGGAGCACAATAGAGCCCCCTCCTTGAAGGCCTATGTGGCCCATATGGGCAACAGGGAGAACTCAGACAGCTACCCACAAAGGTTGGATTCGTTTGACATAAGGATTAAATACCGCCGAGATCATGTACTCCGTAGCGGCATACCTGCCATCTTGAAGAACAAACTCACCTTGTGATAAGAGGGCGGGGCCTTGAAGAGGGCGTGACCTAGTGCAGAGAAGTACCTAGGAGGCACTTTTAACCCCCCCCCAAAAAGCTTGCTAAGGCTGGTGCCGATGTTCTGAGGTGTTTTCACACCCATTAATGAAAGTGCAATTCAAAGCCTCGGAAAACAAGCTGGAAAACCACTATTTACAGTGGTTTTCAGCTCGTTTTCCCTGCCCCGAGTGATATTGGCTCCTCACCCGGAGACTGTGTGATGGTAGCCGATATTGCATGTCATACGGTGGTACCGTATGGGTTGGCAGGTATGCAGCAGCGTGGCATCTGTGCGCAGCTTCTAGCCATTCTCTGGTCGTCCTCATACAGTTCACCCCGCACCACACCACCGCGCTTCTTGGGGCTCGCATCTCGAATGCGTACGGCAAGGGGGGCACGAACATGGCCAGCAGGCAGACGTGAGCTCCCAGGAGCAGCCTGTGGTCACCAACTTCACGAGAAATATTAGAACATAAATTCTCCTAATAGCTCAGTCAAACAATCAGACGGCGAGACTGAGGCTCTAGGTACAAATGTGAATGCAGATGTAGATGCAGATGCAAATATGGAATGGCGCAATGCCTCGCATCCACAGCCATCTCCAGTGTTAACTCTGTAAATGCAGGGCCTTCAAACTTCCAGACTCTTGGTCTGTCAAAACCAGCCCCTACAGCAGCCAGGACCAGCAGAGAAAAAGATTAAAAAAAAACAGACCAGAGGCGCAACTAGAGGCACATTTCGGGGGGGGCTACTAAAAATTTCGGGAGGGGCTAATTCTTCCAGCAATAGGCAGAGTGGAGATGAATGGGTGAAAAAACAACAAAGCCTCGTTAACACGTAAATGGTCTTTTAAAGACCTGTGAAGTACTCCTGTGTGGCTGCGATAAGCTCAAAAACTGTGTGTGTGCCCGGCAACAGCCAGGCTGACACACACAACTGGGGGGAGGGGCTGAAGCCCTTTGAGCCCAATGGGCGTTGCGCGCCTGCAACAGACCAAGTCAAAAGACCAAGATGCCCATAGAGATGTTTTGCGTAGGGCGTAGGCTGTCATAGGCTGGGGTACAAGAGCGGCAAATGTAATAATCTGCAACACACTACCGGGAGTGCATGTTAATATAACGGTGTGCGCTAAGAGAATGTTAATGTTGCCTGGGGCTGGGTCTGAGTCTGGGCCGAAGGGGCTGGGGCTCATTACCGCTTAGAGTGGGCCGACGGCGAATAAGAAACAAGCTGTCAGACATCTTCTCGTGAACAAGTCGCACCTCCTTCATCCACTGCAGTGTGCCGCCAGGTGCCTAATGCACCTGCCACTTGTCCACCAAAGCCACCCTGCCAGTTTCTCTCAAGCTTGTGACACAGGGTCAGAGGCTTCTATTTCTACAGCCTTATTGAACACTGGCACTAAACCAGAGGGAAATGGTTTCTATTCCCACAAATTTCTATGGAGCAGTAAAAGAGGGGTGTTGGCCCAATTCTAGATTTGTATAATCTACATCAGTACATGCCTTTGCAAAAGTTCCAAATGTTAACTGTTGATGATGTCTATGAGAGAATATGTTTTAAATGGCCCAGCAGGATGCACATTAGGTTAGGCCACCAACAATACCAGAAATTTGTAATGGAAGATCACTGCTGTCACCTAACATCTATCAGCTTAGGTATATATTTAATCCCTCATGTGTTTGCCAAGCTGCTCACTTCATTAGTGGAGTTCTTCAGCTCTAAAAGGTCTGAAATTGCAAGTGTTACCAACATAACAAGACACTTTAGTCTATACCTGAAATTTAGCCTCTCAAACCTCCTTGATTCTTTGACATAATATAGGCGACCAATCAGAGCCTAGCTAAAATTAATGTGGTTTTTGAGGTTCCTCCTAAATATATCATACCAGTAATCATAGCTGCAATAGACATATATTGTTTGGCCAGAGTAATTATTTAGTATTAAAAGAACAATGTAATAAAATCATAATGACATATGAGTGTAAAGTAAAAACGATACGCAAATAATTTACTATAGCAATAAAAAACCATAAAATTAACACAGTAGCAGCACTGGGAACTCATGTTACACACGCACACAAAAACGCACTGTGTACTGTATGTGGTCACTGATAGAACACAAATACTATGTTGTTCATCACAATTTTAGAGCACAGTAAAAATTATGTGCCCGCTGAAGAAGAAACGGTAGCACAGTAAAATCAAGTGCCTCTGAGTCAGACAATAAGGGGCTCATTACGATGTTGGGCTGAATGCCTCTGCCCAACAATCAGAATCTTCCCGACCGAATCGGAGCCCTTCAGATTGATTCGATCGGTTTACAGTCCGACCACCCAATGATGAGGTTCGCGGACGGAACGTAAACCGGACGATCATTACGAATCGGTTCTGACCGAATCGCAGAGAATTGCTGTCGTACCCACATCAAAACCCCTATGGATGGCTTTTCCGCCCACGGGAATACTATGCCGATTTCCAACAGCCTTTCCGCACCAGCCTTTCTGACATGAAAGGCTGTCGGAAAGTGACTTTGGTGGCCCCTGGCAGGGGGCCCCCCTAGAACCACGGCCTACGGTTGGTGGCTGACGGGGTACTTAAGGTACCCCCCTGTAAGACCCTGCCCGGTGTGGCAGGTATCATGGGGGGCCTGCGACAGGATGCAGGGTTTTACACACACACCCTATTTCCCCATAGGAGCCTCTGTTATGGCCGGTTCTCGGGTGTAACACGAGCTACCACAGGAAACAATGGGAATCCAACTGAACAGTGTTCGATCACATCATAATCTGGCAGTCAGAACCACCGACCGCAAGTCGGTCGGTCCCCAATCCGAGACGGTGTCGGGAAGAGCCTTTCCGCCCAACATCGTATTGAGTCCCTAGATGTTATGGGACCAGGAACCCTTGCTATATCAGGTTTAGGTTTTGCCAGAACCTTAGATATCTTGCGATTCAAAAGTGTTAGTGACACTGGGTCAAAGTCTCCACCTTCATTGGGGGCAGACCTAGGTATACAAGCGGCAGGGCAGACGGCTGTTTTACCCACAAGAGAAATTAGAGCATGGGTCCTCTGGCACAAAAGGTACAGACAAGAACTGTGCAGAAAATCTTTGAGTTTCTAAATGTTGCTAGCCAGCCAACATGGTCAGTGTTCATCTTTTGTAGCCCAGGACACTTATTTTAGTCCAGCTTTAGGAAGCACCACTACTTTCATGCAGCTCTGTGTGACTGAATATCTTCTAGTTGCTGGAATGGGTCTTCCGATTACATGCTCAGAACTTGGTAGTTGGGCATCAGCTCCCTGCCAATCAGTGTCAATCAAGAGTTTTCAAGTATACTGGAATGGGGCATCAGCTCAGTTGGATGGCAGCTCACTGTCAATTGGCACCAGGGCGCCTTTGGAGTTAAAAAATCCAACCAATCATATTGGTCAGATTTGTCTCCTCAAGGAGGATGATGGGCCAGACAGACCTTATCCTGCTACCAAAATGCATGTGTGCTTCTATGCCTACATGACACCAGGCAGACACATCATCCAGCATTGTGCTTTGGTGGAAACCTTGTGCACCCTCTCCAGATGGATCCGGAAGACAGACGCAAGAGAGAGAAGGAAGTGGAGTGTGGGCTGACCCTGTTGTTTTTTGCGGACAGCCTCCATCTTTTAGCTTATTTGCCTCTCAGAGAAAAAGATGTCCATGATCGACTAAATATTTAACTCTACAGACAGGTGCACCAGCGATGATTGTGGTTAGTTTTCTGTCCGTATTAATCCCATTGTTCATGACCATTATTGCAATTGCAATCTAGATAATCTTCGTGAAGATTTAAATTAGTAAAAAACAAACACAAAATAGCCTGTTGACTTGTGGTCGCAGGACTTATTTTTCAAGTTGAAGCCATTAGGTACCCACCTTGGGTGGAGTAACTATACCCTAAAACCACACAATTGCTCTCTCCAGACGGCACCTGGTAAACCAGTTGGAAAAGGAGTGATTATCAATTAGAGACTTCAGAGTCTGGAGATCACTTTTCTGCTCTCCACTGTCCAATTGTACACAAAAGGAGTTGGCCAGAGAAAGCACTAGAGTTGCACTTTTTGGTGTCCCTTGTGGGAAGGGGCCCCTGAAACCTAGACAAGTGGGGAAAAATGCAGGACAACTCTAAGAGACAAAGTGAAAAGATGGCAGGGACGAGAGAACTCCACATCAAGAAGGGTTCTCAGTTTAATGTAGTGGGTTTTTTGAATACTTGAATGGAAACGTTTTTACGGAACACTCCAATCATTGGATGTTTCACATTGCAATCCCCCTTGTTTATTGTGCTTTTTTTAGCAATTGTTTCTGTATCTCGAATCCCTTCCAAGATTACAGTAAGAAAATCAAATATTTTACATTTCTCCTAATGAAAAAAGTGCAATTTTCTCTCACAATACATCAGCAGAAAAATATGTTTTATGTAATATTTGTACTGGTAGAATTTCAGCATACAGAAATACTTGCTATTTGAATGGGATTCAATTAGCTTTATCTAGCTGATCAAAGGGATCAGACTTTGCACACACAGAACACACTGCCACAGGTTATCAGTCTCTCCCAACCCTGCATTGACTGTTCCTGAGAATGTCATTCAAGGCCTCTTACAACAACATTCAATGGTATTCACTGAGTCTCAAATACCCATCACCTGTGACACATCAAATTTTGATTAGGGAAGCTACAAAGCAGACCTGGCAAGAGAATCTCCGAACAATCGACTCAGAGCTCCTCAAAGGCATGTAAAGTTTAAGCTTTTTCTTTGGGTTTAAACCCTGGCTTCCACTGATTAGAACAAAAGCTATAGTGAACCAGGACAATATTTCTGCCTGTTACAAACTTCAGGATACATGGTGTTACCAGTTCGCACTATGCATAGTGATGAAGATTTGGGTTTATGCAGGTTTCAAAAACATTGTGTGTTTGTGCCGGCCAGGAAAAGCAGAGCCTTAGCTGACACTTTTACATAACCTCGTCAGTGGGAACCCCAGCAGTCCAATCTAACCAGAACTGGAAGGCCTGTGCTCTGGTGGACATGTGACAGTATGTTCTGGGTGTCCACAGGCTGTTCCCATTGATCCAAATTTGTTACCAATTTTAATTCCAAGTTACAGTCAGTTGCTTCATCTTGGCATGAAAGATTGTACTCCTTGGAAGAAGATTTCCCTTTCCTGTAAACCCTTCGAGGGAGGTCCTTTAAGTCACTCGTCAACTGTATTGATTCTGAAAAGAAACAAAACATTCAGTGTTCTTCACTTTTCTAACATGACCCCATGGATGCTGGTTTTAACAATTTCTCCTCCCAAATCATGGAAGTACAGCTCCTAGATAGCAATGCTAACCATCTACTACCTGCACAACTACAAGTAAGGCTTCATATCATGTTGTAGTGCAGAGACCACTGCCTTACACACCATAGATCTATCCACAGATGAAGATGACCGCTGCCTCCTGATATTGCTGGACCTCTCAGCTGCCTTCAAATCAGTCAACCATCCCACCCTCAAAATGGAATACACTAGCAATGTCCTTCACTGGCTCACCTCCAACCAACACCAGTTTCTTCACATGGGCACCTCTAGGTAATAAATGATCCCTATCACCTGTAAAGTCCCCCAGCATTCCATACTGTCCCCTTTCATCTTCATCCTCTACATGGATCATCTTGGTGTTCCGCATTTCCAAGAGATACTCCCTTGACACCACCTCACCCTCAAAGAACACATTGACAAAAAACACAAAGATGGCCTGGTACCAGCTCTTTTTTCTACTCAAAGTGACACTGTTTTTTCCAAAAAGTGACTGCAGAATTGCATTTCAAGCCCTTGTACATTCACATCTGGATGGTGGTAGAACACTGCTCCATAGCCTCCCAGACTCCACTCTGTCACCCCCTAATGGGCATACTGCACGCCACAGCACGTCTCACCCAGAGCCTGAAGAAATATAATCACATCACCCCAATCCTGGTGGAACTCCATTGGCTTCCCTTGCCGGCTCCCACCATCTTCAAAGCCAGCTGCATCAGTTACAAAGCTATCATGACCAGCACCCCCACTTATCTTGTAGACAAGCTCATGATCTTTGGTGGTTCTCAGAATACCCACAGCTAGGATATCTCCAGACTGTAGACTAAGAAGTGTAGAACAGAAAAAAAGTAGCAATTCCTTCCCAATATGCACCAGTATCTGGAACAATAGTCCCATATCCATCAGGACTGGCCTTATGCTGCTCCAATGTAGTTAAGAGTTTAAAAAAAGCACCTCTTAAAACCACTACATCATGATTCCTTAACAGGCCACAAACTAGCTACCTTTCCTATCACATGTAGACTCTATGAATGTCTTGGACCCTGTACAGCATTCCGCTGCCTTTTGGATTGTGCTTTAGAAATACTTTGTACATACATATAGTTCAATCTCTTGCATGAGTTTTCGATTATCTACCAAAAGAAAGCACAGTTTTCACCACTGCCTGTAATCCTTTAACTTGACTACATGTTTCTTGAAAAACTAATGTTTGCTCATTTGGGACTGCCTCCTGCCAAATTAGATATTTTAGCGTTTTCTAGAAAATCTTCTCCCAGATGTTAGTTCACAATCAGGTGGCTAACTTACTCAGTAAGTGATGTCCTCTACAAATATCCTAGGCATTCATATTAACATACACACCATCTAGCAGCTGGATGTTGACTCAGGCTTGCTTCGAGAGAATTGTTCAGGCGTGCAGTCCAGTGGTTGTAGACGTGCTTGGAAGCAGGCTTACATTTCAGGTAGAGGATTACTTCAGTTGGAAGTCAGACCAGAGGCATATGCAGTAGATATTTCCAAAAGTGTTGGGAGTGTTGTCAGAGGGTATGCATTCCCTAGGCTTAGAATGATATATAGGGTTCTGATGAAGGTGAGAAGAGAGGGGTATCAGTTAATCATGGTAACTGCTTTTTGGGCATCCCGAGCCTGGTCCCTGGGAGAACAATGTCTAATACAAATGAAGCTAGGTTTGTTGGTTGGTCCAGACAGGGAAGCACATTCTTTGGCTTTGTCAGGTGTTTTAAATCTTCTTCTCTGGAAGATCTCAGGGCATCTCAGGGCTGTTCAGAACATTCGATAGATGCTAAGGAGCTCCTTGATGAATTTCAGGTGCCAGAAGTGAGAAACAGACAGAAGGGTATATGGAGAAACAAGTAGTTGGTGGATGGAAAGGAATTGTTATCCCCTGGAGACTCATATAGCTCAGGGATAAACATGCTTACCATCTGAACAGACCTGAGATCATCTATTACCTCAGATTCTTCCATTTCTCCCTTTCTGGGAAAATAAACTGGTTGCCAATTGGAATCCCCTTCCATATACTCTTCCTTCATAATAACACAGGCACCTCTACACTCCTCAGCCAGTCCCTTCTTTCCAGCCTTTCCAAAAACACTATATCCGAATGCTCATTTCAAATTAGATTGGGCCCTAATTAGGGCTGAGAATGTTGAGACATATTTGCTTAAGATCTAACTAGACCCTTGCCAAATACCAAACATATTGGTTGCTCAGAGATTCACTGGTTACATACCTCCAATTTTGGGGTTATTGTCAATAAAAATAGCCTTACGCTTCTCAGATATTAGTTCAGCATCATCATTACCCATAAAATGAATTGCTCTTTGGCAGTAACCTCCAAGTATATTCATATCCAATTGCAACCCCTTTAGGCGTTCTCCCTCAGCCATACATAAGATAAAGGGCAAAAGTACCAAAATAACCAACAATTTATCTGGGCAGATTCTAAGAGAGTGTTCTAGTCTCTTACTATATTTTCTCCCAAGTTTAAATAGGAAGGAAATCAAATCCTGATTTAAATTTGGAGTTACACGGATATTTTCTACATTGATCAGTCTAGAACACTCTGCATGCATCACTTTATGTCCCTCCTCTAAAGATTTTCTCTGCCATTCCTTAATAAACTTTGTACCATGCTCCTCTGGCCACCAATCCGAACTACCTGATGCCTTAAAGTGTTGGGCTCAAACATATCCTCTCCCCGAGGATCTTTGAGTACACCTCTCTCAGTAACTCTCTGCAAATCTTTATCTAAAAAGCCTGACTGATTAAAGCTGTACTACAGAAGAAGGAAGGACATACTCACGTGCATCAAATAGAAAATGTTCTAGAAACATTCCTTGCTCTTCATCAACATCCACATAGGACTCCTGTCCTCTCTTTGTGCCCCAAGCACACCTTGTATTGTGTTGCTTAGGACACTCATTTTATTAGCATTAAATGAACAGAGAAATCATTATGTAGCTCTGTTTCACCTAATAATTAAGCTTTTTGAGATGATGGCTTCCTCAGAACCTATGTGTTGTTGTTGTTGTACAAGTGCTTTCAATGAAGTAAGCATTTTTGCAAAATGCATAAGTGAACTTTAAACTATAGGCTACCTAACACAGTTAGACACTTTCCATTTGGATAAAATGGTCCCCGCGCTGCATTGTATCCATATTCACAAAATGTTGACCGCTTTTCATCAAATTGAAAGAATATGTCTTCCTGATATTTCCTGATCACCACATGCTTGTTCCACTTAAATAGTTTTGCATAGCTTTGGGATTCAATGAGGACTCTTATTTTATCGTGACAGAATAATCCTTTAGTTGATCTCAACTCCTCTCTATCACTTATGATGTCCCAATTCGAAAAAAACAACATTCTGTATCCAACACTGCAATCTTCACAGCTCTTCCCCTACTGGGTGGATCTGTTTTCATTCCAGCTGTGCCAAGACAACATTTTTTGTGTTCTCCTTATCTTTACCATTCAGGGATATCTGTAGGATGGATGGTGTAGCTACCCGAAACACATTCTGTCAAATTACAAACAACTTTGTCAAGAAGATCTAAGAAATATGGACCTAGTACAAAGTAGCATTTACGCTAAATAAGTTAGTTCAAGGTACACTTCTATTCGCAACACATTGCTTATAATCGCAATGATATTAATTGGCCCAGGTTTCCTACAAAATATTGTAGTTGGTGAGGATGGTCAGTAATGAAGAGAAACGTTTTTTATGCACCAACTTAGGTAGGCAATATTTTTTGCTGCTTTAGAGGTGTACTTGCATTCATTGGGTGAAAAGATGACATATTTTTAGGATTGATAGTGCTGTGCATCTCTATTATAATGTGTAGGAAATTGGGTTATTAGACTAGTATGGCTGACAAAATCCTTGTCAGAGTGAATCCTCATACCCCCAGGTAGCTATTGCCCAGAACAGACAGGCTTAACTTAGGGCAATGCGGAAAGCTTTTATTCAGTAACAAAACTGTGATAAAGTCAAAAACACAATTTGAAAAGCAGAGTATATTTTAATAGATACAATTAGATAAAAACAATAGAAATCCAATTATAAGAGAAACCGGAGTTGTGAATTTTTACAGTTTTAAATAAAATAGTGGCAACAGTGTTAAGTGCCAACCGAAGTCAACTGGTTGCGGCACAGACTCCAAGACAGACTCCAAGGCGTGATTTGTGTCTGACTACGATGGGGCACAGGTCAGATACAGAAACCACATTCAACCCAGTCGGGGGATTTACCTTGGGACTTAGTATCAAAAAGGGAAGTCAAAAATCTTCATCGCGGTCAAGGCTGCAGGCAGCAGCTGAATTGTGTTCCACAAGGTGGGATAACATTTGGATGGGGATGCGGTAAATCTGTTGGATATGGCGTGAAAAGCTCAATGCGAGAGAAATTCAAATTTTGCTCCCAATAAATTCCTCTCACTGCCAGATACTTTGGCTGCCGTTAACTGGTCAAGATTTTTTGTTCGCATGTAGCCACTTTTTCGGAGCTCAGAATCCTTCAGCGGGGCAAAACTGCAGGCTGTAGCCAAAGCCAGAAAGTGAATCTTCTAATAGTTGTAGGGTACATGCCAGCAACCACAATGGTGATGCCTCATTCTAAGTTGCATCTTAAACCTCTTATTCAAGATTTGTTGACACATTCAGTTGACACATTCAGTCTGGACATGAAAGTACTGATTCCAGTATCTTCTAGCCTCAGACAAGAGATGTCTCTCACTTGTTTCTCTGATGCCTCTTACAGAGGGCCAGTGTCCTAGGATAATGGGCTCCTCTGGGGGATAATTGGATGCCCGCACAGTTAGCCCACAATAGAGGCAGCTCATTCCTCAAATTGACATGAGTTATCAGAAATATTACTAGCAAGAGAAAGCAGTATTGATCCACATCAATAACCAGGTGGGGAAAACATATGTAAATCACCATGGTGGCACATGGTTAGGCAATTTGGCTCAAGTTGTTCACTCATGAGATTGTGCACACAAGATCATCTGCTTTCTCTAAAACAACACATTTGCCAGAAAGGAACAGAAGACAATCTGTGTCGCAGATTTCTATCAGCCATATAATTTCACCTACATCTCAGAGCAATCCAGAGTCTAACAAGTCACCATCTACGGAGAATGTTCTCTTCTCATAATTCTGTTCAAGGGTCCCCGTGCTGAAGCCTGGGTAGTGGACATACTGTTATTCAGTGACCATGACATCTCCTTTATATAGTCCCTCCCATTCCCCTCCTCTGAAATGTCTTCGGAAATTTTCAGATTAAAAATTTTCAAGTTCCTTCTGATGGTTCCATTTTGGCCACAAAGACTGTGGTTTCCTAATTTTGCCGATTGATGCATGCTCCTCTGTTGAGGCGTCTGAGGGTTCCCTAACCCTCTGTTATAGCTGAAGTTGCTACAGCCTCATTCAGCTTTGGATGATTTCCTGGAGCTTGAGCAGATAGCATTACAGCCACTACTATGGATAAGTGGGGTGCAATCCTATATTCAAAAACGTGGGCCCCCTCCTATACCATGCATTGTTTAGGCACATTTTTAGGTCTCATCTATCAGATAGTGCAAGCTGTTTGGTTGTGACAATCCTATTTTGGGCTTACCAAGAACCTACAGAGCCTTGTAGCCCATTTGTAACAATTGGTTGGCTATATTGCCGCTCACCTATGCTTGCTCCCTAATCAATGGCTTCTTTTCCCATCTTGTGTTTGTCCCTCTCCTGGGGCATGTCCTCTTTATCATCCCTTTGATTGGCTGACTTGTATCCTTCCACTGCTCACTTTTAGGGAACTTTGTTACGTTCTCCATGAGAGTTCACACGTTTTCCAGCTCTACCCCATGTGCGTTTTCCCCTCTAAATGCCAGACCACTGGTACTCCATATATGAGCCAGCAACCGATCCAGTGGTTTTGGAGGACTCAGCCCTCTCCCTATGTACGTCATTTAACAAGAGTGAGAGCCTTATCGTTTTAGATAGGTCCCCACCCTTGCTAGCAAATGGGAATATGTGTTACCCTAATCAAAATGACACGAGGCCATATAGAGAGCCACCCTTAACGAGCAAAACCCCACTGTCTAAAACAACTAACAGACGTATTGCTAATCGAGTAAGAACTGGTGGGGCTTCGAAGAGGAAAATAATAGAAGCTGTACAAAAAGGGAGGGAACCAAAACTATTTAAAACTCAAGATTTGGAAACCCCTAAGCAAAGACCTCCCATAAAAAAAGGATACCTGTAAGGCCCAATGATAACCAAGGGCGTTCTACTAAAACCACCACTACAGGTAGTCCTACTGGAATCATAACTCCTGCTTCTAATGAGGGTGTCTATGGGTCACTGGCACATATAGAGCACATTGTTAGGTCAATGATTTTGCCAGTCCTTGAAAGGATCAAATTGGTAGATGAAAAGCTGGTGAAATTGGAACAGTTAACTCTGGATAATTTTACTTCCCTAAAGAACCTGATAAAGGTAGAAGTTAGAGGGAGACCAGAGAATTTACCATCATCCAATGCTGATTCTGCAAGCACTATAAGTGCTGGAAGCGTTGTAAGTGCAGGATTGACAGTTCAATCCACAAAGGTACTAAATTGCAAAGGTCTGAATTGTAACCAACAAAAGTTAGTAAAACGTGCTAATAGTCCAACATCTAGTGCAGGGAAGCTTACGAAGGGAAAAGCTGTTATACCACAAAGCACAGAAAAAACAACACATAAGCACGAAGGAAGTATAAAAACTCCTTTGGTAACAATTGACCTACCACCAGATTCGCTACCCTACACAATTGTACTTACTGGCGTCCCTGAACTGAAGAATGGGAAAGCAGAATCCTACCAAGAGTTAAAGAATAAAGTGTTATACTGGTTGAATACGAACAGACCGATCCCTAGACACTTAAATGGGGAGATACTGTTTGTCAGAAGGGTTGGCTGGATAGGTAGGAAGGCAAAAGACATACAAGGAGACACGATCATAGTCAACTTCAGGGATAGAAATGTAGTGGCACTAGTCTGTAACGACGAATACTATAATGACAAGGGCCCTATTAGAATAAAAAAATCTTAATTATTTTTACAGTGAGAAGGCTACCCGTACATATAAATGCCGGGCAAGCACGGCATATGAAGTTATGCCGTGGGGGCCCGACAACTTTTTCCACATACCCACAAATAATCGCTTCTCTGAGCTATATGGGTTGGACGAGACAAATTGACTTGATGTAAGTTATGATAAAGAGGATGATATTATTGCTAAACCCATTAAGGCAACTATGGATGGATGCATTACTAGGGACATAGCCAAACAGGATAATAACCTAATCCTGCAAACAGAAGTGGGGAATATTAATCCACCAATAATAAGAACTGGTGACTTTACAAATATAGACTTGGGCCAACCTGACAGTACTAAGGAAGTTGTGGTCAAGTTAATCTCTTGGAATATTGCTGGTATAAAGAAAAATCTGTCCGATCCTGCATGGTACAATTATATCAGCAAAGCGGACCTCATTTTGTTCCAAGAAACATGGGGGGTAGAGCACTCTTTTAAAGTAGGTTATAGGTCATTCCATATAGCAGCATCACACTTAAATAAAGGTAGACCATCTGGCGGTTTGATAATCTGGGCAAAAATCACGCTGGGTATTGACTTTACACAAGTGGATTCTAACAGCCCTGATATTTTGGCTATAAAATTTAATGACACTAAAGGACGGGCAATGTGTATTATTAATATTTACAACAGACCCCATCCGTCAAATAAAGAATCAGATACAATAGCCCAACTAGATGGTTTTATCCGTAGTTTAGATCATAAAACTATGCTGATTATAGGAGGAGACCTCAACAGGAGCTTCGAACCCATCACGGGGCTAGATGATATCCATGGAGAAGAAGATAAGGCCTATAATATTCCTAGCATTGACGCAAATTACTTAACACCCTGCACAAATAGTTCACTGCAGATGTTAAGATTGACTATGGAACATGGCCTACGCTCCTGTAATGGCCGACTCCCTTCTGATTGCCCAAGTAAACCGACCTTTGAAAGAGGTTGTTCTACTACCCATCTTGACTACATACTGGTTTCCTTGAACCTATGGCCAATGCTCATAGATTTGAATGTGGATAACCGTATTGAAAGTGACCACTTTCCTCTTTCCTTGACTATCACTGGCTCATTGTTTATGTTCCCTAAGGTATTGATACCTAGTGATTATATTTCCACCTACGAGCCCTTGGAGTCCAACAATTGCAGGTCTTTAAAATGGCCTGCTGTAATGGGTAATGTCGATACAATTAGAGAAATCTATGTACTCTATGTAAAACTTATGTCGTCCTTAGATAAAATTAATACTGAGGAACGCTCGGTATCATTAGTACATAGGAATCTGATGCAGCAACTTAGGAAAATCCTCTCAAAAGAGGTTAACATAGGCCAAGCCTGTCGGAATAACCGGCCTAAGGAGAGCCTTTGGTATAACAAAGCCTGCCGGCAGGCCAAATTAGAACTAATAAAGGCCATAAAAGGGAAGCAAATAAATATCTTGAGAGAAAAAAGGAAATTTTATAAAAACACTATTTTACTTGCAAAAAGATCTTGGGATGAACAAGTCTGGGCAGATTTACTTCAAGCTTGTAAATCAAAAGATCAAACGTTGTTCTGGAACCTTATAGCAAAGGGCACCAAAGAAGGTGTGCAATCCAGAGATAGGTTTCTAGAAGAAAAGGTCTGGGTCAAACACTTCTCCTCATTGTACTCATGTGTAGGGGAGGAGGAAGGAATGACAAACGAATACCTAGGGCAAAACACTTGTGATACAACGCTAACATTTAGCCTGGCAGATACCATACTAGCCATTAATTTAGTTAAACAAGGCAAAGCCCCAGGTCCAGACAAAATCCCTGGGGACCTCTGGAAACACGAGAATAATCTGTGGGCACCCTATATTAATCTACTTAGTAATGACATTGCAAGAGGTGCCCCAATTCCAGAAACCTGGCAGGGTGCAGAAATTGTGACCATTTTCAAGAAGGGGGACAGATCCAACCCATCAAATTATAGACCTATCAGTTTGATAGATGTCTTGCAAAAAATTTATGCGCGTCAACTTCTCAATAAATTGAATATGTGGATTGAGGATCACTCTATTTTTACCAAATACCAGGCAGGTTTCAGAGCCAAAATTAGTACTGTAGACCAGGTTTTTAGATTCTTATGTTTAACATGGAAATATATTAATATAAGGAAATCCCATCTATACATAGCCTTCGTGGACCTTAAAGCGGCCTTCGATTTGGTTCCCAGGGGGCAGTTATGGAAAAGGTTGAGGGATATGGGTGCCCCTGGGGACATCTGCCATCAATTGATTAGGCTACACGAGGGTAACTATGCAAGAGTAAGGTGGGGGCCAAATGGAGAGCTATCGGAGAGAATAAATATAAAGAGAGGTGTCCGACAAGGTTGTGTTTTGGCACCAACTCTTTTCTCTCTCTACGTAAATGACATCCCTGAAACCCTCTTGGGCTGCGAGCATGACTCTCCCAAGTTGTGTGGTCAAGCCGTTCCGGCATTATTATTTGCGGATGACACGATTTTAATCTCCCAGACACCTAATGGTCTGCAAAATCTTTTGAATAAATTTCGGGACTACTGCTTGGATAAAAACCTTGAAATTAATGCTTCTAAAACGAAAGTTATGGCGATTAATCCCCACAGAGGGTTTAACAAAGTCTTTAATGTAAATAAGGAAAAGATTGAACAAGTGAACAATTTTAAATATTTGGGTATCACCCTTGACACTAAAATGAACTGGAAACCGCAAATAGAAAAATCGAGGTTAACATTAATACAAAATAAAGCTTCTATAATCAGGAAGTTTAAAAGCAGCCCTATTAAAGCAATATCACCTGCTATTGAACTTTTTAAATATAAAGTTCAATCAGCTACCCTATATGGGGCAGAACTATGGGGCCATGTACCACGAGATTCTTTTTCAGTCCAAGAAAACAGTTTTTTCAGGCAACTCTTAGCGATCGTGGGCTGTACCCCTCTTGTCCCGTTATTTTGGGATTTGAATATACGTCACTTGGACGATCAAGCTCATTTACGCCCATTACTGTATTGGGTGCGCCTGTGGTCAACTGATGAGCTTGCAGACTACAGAGACGCACTGAAGGAAATAATCCAAATAAAGAATGCTACTCAGTTGGTTTGGTTAGCGTATATTGAAAACTGGTTCACAAAGCTGGGCTTACGCAACTTTTGGACAGATCCGGATTCACTAATCAATTCCTCTAAAAAATTGTTGAAGGACACATATTGGGACTATATTAATAACTCTGTATTACATAACCCCAAACTTGGACCACTGACCCTTAAATTTTTAAATTTTAAATGTGAAAGCAAATTCGAAAATTATATGGATGAAATTGAACCCCCTTTGGCTAAATCATTGTATTTAAAGTATCGCTATGGTATTTTGCAACTCAGTTCTAGAACATCAAAATGGGCGCCCAATAATAATAATAACAAATCTGACCTGTGCAAATTGTGCAATATGGAGGCAAAGGAGGATGAGACCCATGTTCTTTTTCTATGCCCTGCATATATGCGGTCAAGGATAAAATGGATCAAACCTATTTGTCTAAACTTGGGTCTTCGTCGTGTCCAGGACGGGGAAAGAATATTTAAGGGCGATTCATCACAGAGGATAGTATTTAGCCTGAGTCGTTTTTTATTTAGTGTTGCGATAATTAGGAAAAGGAATGGTCAAAAAATGTAATGGTATCTTCACTAAGCCTGGTTCTTAAAAAAAATTTAAAAAAACTTTTTAATTCCTATTTTAAAAGGTTGGTAAACCAACAGTGTGTATAAATTAATATTTGAAAAACTTTTTATATTGTATTTATGTATGGATTATTTGTACCCACCAGAAATGCTGCACTTTGTCATAATGATTGTTTTTTATTGTACGGTACTCTTTTATGGTTATTATAACCGAAATAAAGAATTGAATGGTACTCCATGTTGCTCTACCCCATTTGCTGCTTGCTCTCTCTGTGTAGCGTACTTCTCCCCGGCACTTCGCTCTCCTTTTAGCTTTCGCTCTCATGTTCTGACTTGTGCTTCTCCTCCTGCCCCCAAATTGCCCTCACACTCATTTGCTTCTTCCCTACCCATGTTGCTCTCCCCCGTGTGTTCTCTCTGTCTTGTGTGCTTGTCCTTATCGAATTCTCTCCCTGGTACGCTTCTCCCCCACCCTGTGATGTGTTGCTTTCTCCCGCGCACGCTTCATTTCCACCCTCCCTAACCGCTCGTCCATTACTTTTCCCCTACAATCCTATGATTGTTTTTTTTTTTTTTTGCAAGTTCACACAAAAAAAATTCTCCATCTTTTCATTTACAGATCCAATTGGTGTCAGCCATCTTGGATCAGTAAATAAAAAAGCAAAGCAAATGATGCCCACTTCCTTCTGCTAATGTGTGCAACAGCAGAATTACATGAACTCCAGCAGTGGTCGCTCTATCACACTTTTTTAATCTTTCCTTTTATATTTTTGTATTGCACCGCATCAGTAAAAAGCATTCCGTTTTTATTCCGATGGTGTACAGCATCGACAAAGCCAGAGCTTTCAGGAGTACTACAGAGAGGAACTGTGGCTCTGCCCAGAATGTTGGTTCACCTGAGTATAGCTTTTGATTTGGCCAAAGCGGTGTGCTTCCACAGGAAAAGTGATTAACTTTAAAGAGGCTGTGTACATGTGTTTAATAAAGCTGTGTGAGATAGGGCTCTGTATCAAGTAAAGCTATTGTGTTACAAAAGGGGCTTTACTTAAAGCTTTCTAGGACACACACACATGCAACTGCTGTACTTCTCTGGCAGCAGCACAGATGGGAGGAGATCAGTCAGGAGGAATGTGTTGCTCAATTGTGACCCCCAGCCCCCTTTTCCTTTTTATTATCAACTTCAAAGATACCTTAATATGGCACTCTTTTAAAAAATGGTGTATTTTTCTTTCTAATTCCTAGCTTACAGACTCATGGGCTTGAGAGGCATGTATGTAGACGTTTAACTAAAGCTCGTTGTCTCCCCTTTGCTTTTTGCTCTATATACATTCCTGTCCTTGGTTCTATCAATTGTCACTTCGTCAACCTTAACATCAGGAGCGATTACTTCAAGGTAAGTACATTTGGAATACCTTTACATCACAGTTTTTTGACATATGTGGTGCTTTTACTTCAAAGGTATGTAAATAGTACTATTGCTCAATTCTAAAAAGTTAATTTAATTATTATTTCCGCATTTCATTTAAAAAAATTACAATTCTATTTAATTTACTTCAAATGTAGTTATCTATTAAATTGTTTAAATTAATATACTATAGTTTTTAATTGTTCTTCACTAAACCTTAAAATCTCCTCACTAACCCTTATCACTAACCATCCCTGAATCCTAAAAACATTTTCCTATCCTTTAATGCTACCCTTCCCTGAGGCTTCAAAACATTTTCCTACTCCTTAATACCATCCTTCCGTACACCCTAAAAACCTCATTCTACCGCTTAACGCTACCCTTCCCTGAACCCTAAAAACTCTGTACTATTCTTTAATGCTTTCCCTTCCACAAACCCTAAACACCCATTATTGCTGCTTAACAGTACCCTTCCTTGAACTTGTAAACTTTTCTACCCCTTAATGCTATCCATCTATAAACCCTAAAAAAACATTACTATAGCCTTAGAGCCCGCCGTAGCGGGCTCTACTGACCATTAAAGGCCCACCCCAGCTTTAAAGACCTGAGCCGAAGGTCTTTAACAACGGAGCGTGCATCAAATGGCCGGTAGAGCCCTCTACGGAGGGCTCTAAGGTTATTAGAACATTCCACCGCTCAAGGTCAGAATGTTCTAATTTGTAAAGCAAAGGCTTTGCGGAGCCAGAGGGGATTCAAATCCCCTCCGGCTCCATGAGGCCTTTTGTTCACAGCAAGAGCTGGAATGTTAGCGCTCGGGCCTTCTAACAGCCATTAGAAGCCCGGAGCACCTCATTGTTTTCAACAGAGCTTCCAACATTCCAGTGTTCTAATATTCTTTATCACTGCCCTTCTCTGAACCTTAAAAGCCAGCTTAATGCTATGCTTCCCTGCATGCGAAAAAACCATTACTACCACTTAACGTTACCAATCCATGAACCCTAAAAACCCCTTACTACCACATTATACTACCCATCAATGAACCTTAAAACACTTACTACCCCTTTAACGCTACCCTTTCTTGAACCCTAAAACCACTTACTACCCCTTTACACTACCCATTCCTGATCCCTCAGAACCCTTGCTACCCCTTAAGGCTCATTCAGGGACTCTCACTGCTGAAAGCAGGTAGAGCAAGTTTAGGAATCAAATCATTGATATCCTGGTAATTAGAAATGGTTCAGTAATAGTGTAACCGCAACCAGTAACCATTGCATTATCACAAATTTAATGATAAATGTCCAAGCATTGATTTGATCTGTTTTTCTGCAACTATTGGTGTAAATTAGCACCAGATGTTTGATTGCACTCTAATACTAGTAGGCATGGACTGCAGTTCTTTTCTCCGAAGGCAAAAATAGTGTTAAATGCACTGAAAACGGCTTTCCACGCATTTTGCCACATTATCTGCAGCTCCCTAAATGATCCCCCAAAGTAGCATGTCCTGACTGACAAAATCAACCAAATATTAGACTATTCTAAATGCACATGTGCCTGGGCATATTTTGCACTGTTTCCTCCCTCTGTCTGCAACTTGTGTATTTTGAGAAAGCCTGTTGCAGATGTCATCAAGAATGGTTGCATGAACACAATGTGCATGTGACAATCTTATCTGATCTCGCCTTCTAACTCTAGGGGATTCCTCAGTGATCACCACCCACATCCTATTTGATCATACTCATGCCCTTGATCACCAGGAAGATTGCCTCCCAAACGGTACCCACACTGTCCACTGTTCTCGAATTCAGTTGGAAGCATTCCATTATCTCAGCTCTCCACACACACCAGTACAGGCTTTAGTTAGCGCTCCCACCCCTAGGCACCACTACCCAACAGGCAGAGGCAACCCAGAGATCTCCAGTCTCACCAACACCAGAGCATGATCTGAAAGTGCCCTGAATAGGTGTCTCACCTCCGGCACCCACAAACTGGCATCCCACCTAGACAGCCACATGTCCAGCATCGACCATATGTTGTGTACTGTGCAAAATGTGTACCTTTCCTTTCCAATGGATGTGTATGTCACCAGATGTCTATTAGTTTGTGCTTTGACAGGATAGCCTTCAAGGAACTGGCCGCGGCAGAGCTGTGTCTGTCTTAACTGGGGGACCTGTCAAATCGCTCTTGCAGAGTGCAGCTAAAATAGCCACCCCAAATCAGTATCTGTGGCTCAGTAGCCTTCATCTAGCCACAAAGGTCATTGTAGAATCTGTGGTCATCTACATTGGGGCCGTACTTGTTAACTGGATTTGTGTACCTCCTAATATCCGCCACAGAAATCGTATATCTTCAGTATCATCTGTTTTTGGTGCCTAGGAAGTTGAACTGGATGCCTTCCCCAACCAATATTATGACATCTCGAGTGTAAGAGGAGTCTGATGAACCTATGCAGTGAATTGCCCAGCCTTACTGAAGGCTGATTCGGTTCTTTGCTGAGACATTGCTCTTGTAGCAGAGCACAGTATCTGAAAATACTTGAATATTTTTTAATTAAAATTAATGTTCAGCAGTCATCTGACTTGGTTTCTGTATTAATTCAGATAACAGTATCATGGGTCTGCTTGATACATTCTCATTTTGGTCATGTGACGAGGAAGATTGGACATGGAAGTAATGACATGATTACTTAACTGTAATCTTCATTCCTCCTGACCCAGCTCTCCCCTGTCACAGTACATCATCCCTCTGTTGCTGTAGGCTGTCATCTGAAGCTTGGTATTTCTGGGCAGTTTCAGGTTACGGCAAGGGACTTATGGGTCGAGGGGGTGGGATCTGTTATCAGTAACCACTGAAGCAGGACTAGAACATTTTGCAAAGAGAAGACTTAAAAGTGAAAGTACTTTCACATAAAGGTATGGGGCAATGAGATTACCTGTTTGCATGGGTAAGGCTTGCCCTTTGTGAGCAGGACTGGTACAAGGAAGCCCTCAACCAGGAGCAACGAAGTATCCTGAAAGTAATAAGGTAATTTACTTTGTTAGTGGTTGGCCTGAAATGTAGCTAAGAACCAGTCATATTGGACCTTTATGGGACACCCCAGTGATAGAATATGCAAGTCACCATCCTCACCTCTCATTTTGTCAATTTTTAGATTTGTTTTTCTACAGTCACTATTTTGCAGACAAAAGTGAAGGGTGAGTTGTTGAGACCATTATAGTGGGCTGCTAGAGCACAGTAAGGGAAGGTGTATGTTGAAAATATTCATGACACCTCATGATTTAATATCGATAAATAATATTTATTGCGTGGTCCCTTTTCAAGACAGTGGGGGATTCAAACAGTGGTGCCCTGCAGAATTTCCAGCACTTGGGACGCTATAATTTCAGGTAACTAACTTACTCTCTGGCTCACTATGATTATGCCTGTCCATGCCTGCTCACCACCACTTGTTTTACCCTCCCAACACAATCCTGAGCTCCACAACATGCCTTCTCTTTCAGCATCCAGTCCTGCCTGCTCTCTATCACCTGAATCAGGACCAGGGGAGTGAGGGGAGTGGGAAAATTCAAGTAGAAATTCTACCAATGCTCGTGTCGTATATTAGAATTTTCCATACCAAATATGAACTCTGTTAATGTACCCTACATGAAAGTACATTATCAGTGCCCCCGTATCTAATCTTTCTAACACGCAGAGGTGTGTTAAGGACACTATAATAACTTTTTTTGCAAAGGTCCAACAAAGCCTTTCACAGACTTCCAAAACCTCTTCTGGCATCTGCACCGCTAGTGCGTGGAGGTATCTCCAGCAGGCATGGTGGTGGCAACATACGTGGCGGGGTTAACTATGTGAAAGTCCACAAAAGTCTGCCACAGAGCTAAGCCTGCCACATATGTTGCAAGAAGCCAGAGGAGGTGTTGACTGTCAGAAGTCTGCTTTTTAGCTAATTCCAACTTAGGTGGACATTGCCACACTCAAGCCCAGACTCTGAATGTGCTAATTTCTTGGCAGATTGAAGAAATAAAGGTTTTGGGGGCTAGGTATAGCTCAGCAAAGTAGGAGCTCCACCCAAAAATATGCTAGACATTGCAGAACCCTGCTAGCAAAACAAACAGCGGTTTGATGTGCACAGAAAAAACTCACTGCGCATTAAGACCACTGTTATTTTGGTTTTCAGAAACAACCCCCCATTTTGCTAATTTGTTTTCCAAAATAAAATATTGAGCAGGCAAAACAAGTTTGAAAGCCCATGGTGGCCCGCTCTTCAATGAACTGTGATGGGAGTGCTTCCTTCAATTTGGCTGATGCATTTTAAGGCACAGCGATCAAGTGATGGTGCGGACCTCTAAATGTGGTGGGCAATCCTATGTAAGAGACCAAGGCGGCAGCTTTCTCTGACACAGCGGTCCACCTAACAAAGTCTAAATGATCATACTAATCTCTCACTTAAAACCTTAGTTCTGCTCCCCAACTATCCACACGCTCTCCCTTTCACCTCCCAATTCCGATTACACTTGTATACACCCCCCAACACTGCTCAGCTCCATTCCTCATAGAGCACGTCCACTTAACATCCAACCATGCTCCCTACTCTCAGTTCCTGTACTCACAAACTATGTGCAGGCTCATACTCCTTTTCACTCACAGCCCTGCACCTTGACCAATGTACACCCTGCGCCTCACACACAGCTCTCCTCTTTGCAGCCAACACCCCCACAGTTCACAGGACCGTACCATCCACACTCACTACCTAACATGCCTTCAGCTTTGCACCCAGTTCTTCTCACCCCGCAATCCCTCTCTACACCAGCTACTCAGCTCTTTCCCTTGCCACCTACATTTCCTCTCACACAACCCTGCTCTGTTCTTTTAACACCGACCAACTCCTAGGGACCCTCCTAAGATGCAGTATCGATATATGGAGTATGGAAGTACTGCATGCAGTTCTTCAGTAAATCACCAACTTTTACAGGTAGGTTATAGGAAATCACACTGGGCGCAGTGGCATTCACAACATCCCCTTATTGCTCATGTTCCAGCCTGTTTTATCAAAAATTAGAGTAACTGTATAGCTTCATCCACCCTGCATGCTTCCTCCCCCTTACATATTTTTATTTTTTCAGTGTGGCATGGACTCTGTTGCTGCTGTCTTTAACTTTACACCCAAAATCAAGGTAGGATTTAGTTGTGTTCAAGTATTACCCATTGGCACATTTCTGTAAGTAGCATTTAAGACAGCCATTGTTATACAATTGTTGCTTGCTCCAAAATAAGGGGGCATGATTGCTTGAATCAGCAGTACTACAGACATCACCCGTGGTACACAGTGGCCCTTGTGCCATATTAATTTCTTAATGAATTTGACTGTGTCCTGGAAAAATGCACTATGCTTCTGGCCATATACTTATATCTAATGATGCACACTGAGTGGATTATTTTGTATATCCATCAAAGCAAATAACTGGATGGGTTGGTCTGGTCTAAAGTCAAGTACAAGGAAACCTGCAGTATGTTGAAAAAAAAGCTTTGTGGGTCTTTTGGAAAGGCAGAAGGCTTATGTCACTTCAGGGAAGCAGTACAACAGACAAAACAAAATCAGGCACGAGGGTGTAAACAAACACTTTATGCATGCGTTATGTATGGTGGAATGCAGTAAGCTTGAAGTTCCTTAACCCCTTCGATGCTGCGCAGATTCCGCCGCTGTGCTGACGGAATCTTGCGCGGGTGTGGTCATGACGGAATGGTTCCGTCATGAGCACAGCTCAACCGTGGGTCATGACGGAACCATTCCGTCATGAGCACCGAAGGGGTTAACCCTTTCGCTGCGGCGGGAATTCCGCCGCAGCGCTGGGGGGGGGGGGGTTTGGGGGCAGCGCGGTGGCGCGGTGCTCATGACGGAACCGCTCCGTCATGAGCCGCGGTTGAGCTGTGCTCATGACGGAGTGGTTCCGTCATGACTCCGCCCACTGCGCTAATCGCCCGCACAGGCGGGGAATTAGCGCCGCGTGGGCGGCGCGGCCGCCAACGGCCGCAGCATGACGGAACCACTCCGTCATGAGCACACGGCGACCGTGGCTCATGACGGAGCGGTTCCGTCATGAGTGGGGAAGGGGTTAACTACTAAGAAAAAAAAACACCTAGCCATTATTATCTCATGTCTGCCCAGTTATAGTAGTATTATACCCTACGGCAGAGGGCAATATCGGTGAATAGACAACCTAAAGCTGTATTGTGGGTCTAAACCAAAGGCTATAATGAGGCATTGGGCCTTTAATGATCACTGTACACCGATACAGGAGGGCTATAATGCTATTAGAATATTTCTCTCAGAGAGGTTTAACTTTTCTAATGTAAACAGGGAGAAACAGACTGACAAACATTGGAATGTTGGCGCACCAGGGCTCCAGCAGCCCTTCATTATCCTTCTCTCAGTCTACTGTCCCCAATAGAGCGCCCAACATTCCAGCCTTCCAACAATCAGTATTTTTTTTGGCAGTTCTGCTGCTGTAGTACTGTTCTTGGATGACATTGCACCCATGAGCAATTGAGAGTTAAGAGCCTGGCAGTAAGTCAGACTAATTGCTGCTTTCAGCTCTGCTGGAAATGGAAGCCTAGGTTTACGCTCTGATGGATTCTGCATTCTCTTGTATCTACTGTTGCAGATATTGGATAATGGGAATAGTTTTTGGATCTTGAAGAGCGATATACTTTATGGATGTGTTACATTTTCGTTACTGTTTATCTATTTTATTGAATAAAATACAGTTTTTAAAAATAAAATAATTCCATTGATACAAGATGGATGCCAGTGAAATGACTGCTATAGACGCAGATAGCCGCATTACAGCCTACTGCCAAGGGCTATACATGTCGTTAAAGGCCCTCTTTTCAAGTCATAGACTTTAGCTGTAGGTGAGAGCTCAGTAGCTGTATTACTATTAGAAAGTTGCTTCCATGGAAGGTAGAATGTACTAAGGTAAATAGGGAGACACAGAAACACAAGCATTGTAATTTTACAGCAAACAGTCAGTTATACATGCACTATTGGCCCTCTGCCACTCTACTGTCTTCAATAGAACTGCCAAGATTCCAACCCTCTAATCCACAGTAAAAGGGCCAACCAGTAAATGATGTCACAATACACCTCAAGATACAAGCAGTTGTCATCAAACATGGGAACTTTCTAGAATGCGTATTGCTGGTGAATGTTAGTGATGAAGATCTAAGGAAAGATAACTTTTATTTCTCTTCACAGGGTTAGGCTCAGGCGAAATTTCAATTATGTCACAGTAATTCGTATAATTTTGGGGATTATATATTATGCCTGCTACCAGAAATTCCTGAAATGACGCCATGTCATGTCATGTAATTATAGTGCAGGAGAGTGGGAACAAGGATGACCAGAACGCAGGTATACTTGCATTTTTGGCCTTATATTTTTAGTGTGAAATGTGTAATCGAATCAAAAAAGAATACGAGAATGCATTGGCGCTAAAATATAGGGCTAAATTCCACATTTGTATTTCACATAATTATGTGAAGGCAAATTATATGCATTTCACACACTCTAGGAAGGGTGGAGTGACATAGTGATCTTATTTGTTATGCATAAAATGCCTACATTGCCTAGTGTCTCCTTAGTGGTAAGGTGGAAAGAGGTAGGAAGGGAAGAAGTGGGAGGAAGGGAAGAAGAGACAAGGAGGGAAGAAGAGAGAAGAAGGGAAGAAGAGAGAAGGAGGGAAGAAGCGAGAAGGAAGTAAGAAACAGGACATAGGAACAAAAAAGAAATAGGGAGCGGGTTGGGGGAGGCAAAGAAGGAACATGATGTAATGCCATGTTGGTTGCTTGTTTAGCACTGCTATAATCTCAAATGGTGCCTCAAGGAGAATATAAGAATCAGAAGAAGGGGCATGAGACGGAACGAACGTACAAGATACAGGTCCTGAGGGATTAAGTAAAATGAAGGGGGTAACATGACGGTACTGACCACTGGCAGTAGGGACCAGACCTAAACATAGAACCGTTATGTAGCAGGTATCACCTAACTGAACAGGACTTTAAAAGCAAACTGAGCTTAAGGTGGATTTCATGATTTGTAAATGTTTCTGGGGGAGGTGGTATTATTCATTGTGTAATGGGCTGTGGAGCACATGATAGGATTTGTGGTTGTAAATAATTATTTATAAGAAATAGTAATGGTCCAGCACCTTACAATACCTGTACCTTACAAGGGTTATTGGATGACTTCCTGTCACTTGAACACCTTGGGGCAGATTTATGTTGCACTTGCACCACTTTTGCGCCGCCGTTGCGTCACTTTTGTGACGCATCAGCGGCGCAAATCCTGCGCCATGGTGCGGGGTATTTACAACGTGACGCATCTGTGCCCCACACAGCCGGTAGCTCCTCGCCCTCTCTGCCCTGATAGTGCTGCCTGCCTGACGCTTCCTGCTGCCTGCTTCCCGCACTTTTTTGCCGCCGACGCCGCCCAGTGACTTCTTTCCCGCCGCTGACCCTGCTGACCCGCCTCCCCTTCCGGCCCATTGGACACCCCGCTCCCGCCTCCCAGCAGCTCCTCCCCCCCGGCTCCTTACTTATGACGCCCCCAGAGTGACCGCGCAGCGGACGCGCGCAGCGGGAGCACCGATTGAGCGCCGAAGGTGCGCCAAAGGTAAGCCCGTCTGTGCCCGTCCGCGCCTGGACAGCGCCCAGTGCCAGGACCCCTGGCCCCCGCAGTCACCCGCCCACCCGCCGGACCTACGACGCCACCGAACTCAACGCACTCAACGCCGGCTGAGTCCCGAGCTGCTACCAAGCCACCCCGGGACGCACCCACGGACCCTTCTGCTGCAACGCCTGCAAATTCACCTGCATCCAGACCTGCACTACACCAGCACCAACCAAGACCAAGACGAGCAACAGCAACAGCCACCTGAAGTGCATCCTGCTCAACACCCGCTTCGTCCACCGACACGCCATCGAACTATGGAACCTGCTCGACACCGCAGCCCCAGACGTCGCCTTCCTCACGGAAACCTGGATGAACGCCTCCTCAGCGCCCGACATCGCCATCGCCATCCCAGACGGCTACAAGATCATCCGAAGGGACCGCATCAACCAGACCGGAGGAGGCATCGCCATCATCCACAGGAACACCATCCGTATCACGACCAACACCGACGACACCCTCACACCCACCGAGCACCTGCACTTCCAGATCCACATCAACCCCAAGACCACCCTCAGAGGCACCCTCATCTACAGACCCCCAGGACCACGCACACAATTCAGCGAAGACATCGCCGAGTTCATCAGCCCGCACGCCCTCGCCTCCGCTGACTACCTCCTCCTCGGGGACCTCAACTTCCACCTGGAGAACAACAACGACCGCAACACCACCACCCTGCTGGACAATCTCGCAAACCTCGGACTCAAGCAACTGGTGACCACCCCCACCCACTATGCGGGACACACACTCGACGCCATCTTCTCATCCAGCAAGGACATCTCCTTCAGCCACGCCACTGGACTCCACTGGACGGACCACAGCTGCGTCCACTTCAGCTTCAGAAGGACCACGATCCACCACCACCAGCAACAGGTTGCACGCCGCAGCTGGAACAAGATCACAGCCGACCAGCTCGCAACCTCCCTGAGCAAGAACCCACCCACCAGCGCAACGAACCCCAGCCAAGCGGCCACCAACCTCACGAAGTGGATCAGCGACTGCGCAGACGACCTCGCCCCTCTGAGGACCCCGCCTAGCAGACCCGGCAGCAAGAAAGCCCCATGGTTCACCGACGAACTCAAGAGCTCCAAGAAGAACTGCCGAGCCCTCAAGAGAGACTGGCGCAGAGACCCAACACCTGACAACATGACGGCCCTGAAGCTCGCCACCCGAAAACACCACCAACTGATCCACGCCACCAAGAAGACAGCATTCAAGGAACGACTGGACAACAACGCACACAACAGCAAGGAACTCTTCAACATCGTTAAAGAGCTCTCCAACCCCAACGCCGGAAACAACGACATCACCCCTTCGCAAGACCTCTGTAACTCCCTCGCCTCTTACTTCCACAACAAGATCGCGGACATACACAACAGCTTCAGCACTCTACAGTCGCACGCCACGTCTGAACCACCGCCCCCGACCACCACCCTCCGCGCCTGGACCCCGATCAGCTCCGAAGACACCGTCCGCACGATGAACACCATCCACTCCGGGTCTCCGACCGGCCCCTGCCCCCACCATGTCTTCAACAAGGCCGACGCTGTCATCGCACCCCACCTGCGAGACATCATCAACACCTCCTTCGACACCGCTACCTTCCCGGAGAGCTGGAAGCACGCCGAACTCAGCGCTCTACTAAAGAAGCCATCAGCCGACCCCACCGACCTCAAGAACTACCGCCCCATCTCGGTTCTCCCGTTTCCAGCAAAAGTCATTAAGAAGACCGTCAACAAGCAGCTGTCCGCCTTCCTCGAGACGAATGGATCCCTCGACCTCTCGCAGTCTGGCTTCCGAGCCAACCACAGCACCGAGACCGCCCTGATCGCAGCCACCGATGACATCCGAACCCTGCTCGACAACGGAGAAACAGCGGCCCTCATCCTCCTAGACCTCTCCGCAGCCTTCGACACAGTCTGCCACCGTACCCTAGTGCAGCGCCTCAACAACGTCGGAATCCAGGAGAAGGCACTGGAGTGGATCATCTCCTTCCTCACCGGAAGGACACAGAGAGTCCGCCTCCCACCGTTCAGATCAGAAGCCACCGAAGTCATCTGCGGCGTTCCTCAAGGCTCCTCGCTTAGCCCAACCCTCTTCAACGTCTACATGAGCCCCCTCGCAGCCATCGCACGCCAGCACAACCTCAACATCATCTCCTACACCGACGACACCCAGCTGATCCTCTCCCTCACCAACGACCCCGACACCGCCAGAGCCAACCTACACGAAGGGATGTAAGAGGTAGCCGAATGGATGAAGAACAGCCGCCTGAAACTGAACTCGGACAAGACGGAAGTCCTCATCCTGGGTTCCTCACCCTCCGCCTGGGACGACTCCTGGTGGCCCCCCGCCCTAGGCAACGCACCCAAACCAACAGACCATGCTCGCAACCTGGGCTTCATCCTGGACGCCTCCCTCTCCATGACCAGACAAGTCAACGCCGTCTCCTCGGCGTGCTTCAACATCCTGCGCATGCTACGTAAGATCTTCCGGTGGATCCCCACCGAGACCAGGAAAACGGTCACCCAGGCCCTCGTCACCAGCCGTCTGGACTACGGCAACTCCCTCTACGCCGGAACCACCGCCAAACTCCAGAAGAGACTCCAGCGGATCCAGAACGCCTCTGCACGTCTCATCCTGGACATCCCCCGCCGCAACCTCATCTCCGGACACCTGAGAGACCTGCACTGGCTCCCGGTCAACAAGAGAATCACCTTCCGTCTCCTCACCCACGCACACAAAGCCCTACACAACCAAGGCCCAGGATACCTCAACAGCCGCCTCAACTTCTACGCTCCCAAGCGCCAGCTTCAATCGACCAGCCACGCCCTCGCCGCCGTCCCCCGCATCCGAAGAGCCACCACAGGAGGAAGGTCCTTCTCCTACCTCGCCGCCAAGACCTGGAACTCCCTCCCGACCCACCTCCGCCTTACCCAGGACCACCTCGCCTTCAGGAAGCAGCTCAAGACCTGGCTGTTCGAGCAGTAGCGGACCCCCTCCCCTAGCGCCTTGAGACCCTCCGGGTGAGTAGTGCGCTATACAAATGCTTTGATTGATTGATTGATTGATCTGGGAGATGCGTCACGTTGTAAATCCCTGCGCCACATGTAGGCGTTCCAGGGCAGGTGGGGGCGTTCCGGCGCAGGAACGCCTCCTAAAAGTGGCTGAGTGAAATCTACAAGATTTCACTCAGTCACTTTTAGGCCCATGCTGCGTCAAAACCCTGCGCCTGCTTGAAGCAGGCGTAAGGATTGACGCAGCATTGTAAAGATATGGCCCCCCAAATCATTGCTGGAGCTGCGACGCAACTCCAGCAATGCGCCACTTTTCGGCACAGATGCGTCACGCATCTGTGCCGTTTTTGCCCAATGGTGCGCCGCATTATAAATGCGGCGCATCCATGGTGGCGCAGCAGCGGCGCATAAAAACTGGCGCATCCCTGCTGATATGCAGGGATGCGCCAGTCGTCATAAATCTGCCCCCTTGTTTTCAGTCTCGGGCTTTTATTTAACTGGTGAGGGCATTCTTAGAGTTGCAGTATTTGCTGGTACAAGTTACCTAAGAGATGCTCCTCACCTTAGCTTTACTGACATGGCAAAGAATGTCAATGCTTTAGTCGGGAGGTTAACAGAACTTGCTCGGTACGTGTCATTTGTACATTTTACGGATATTTTGAGTTATGTACCTTCTAGCTTTGTAAGACACCTTCATGGGGTTGGCACTTTCTTAATTTATGCCTGGCAAAGGGATACAATGAATCACTAAGTAGCTTAGACTAATGAGCTCCCATGGAGGATTCAGACTTCCGGATTTTAAAATATATTACTGAGTAGCTATGGGTGTATCAATCAAGCTGTTCATTTAAAGGTAACACTTTCGGTGGCCATCATTGTGCAATTCAGTAATAGGTGATCTACTAGATTCTAAAACCATCCAGCCTAGTATAATTATTAGGCTCAAGAATGTTAGTGTTAACGCACTTTAAGACTAATATGGCGTGTGCACTTCAGATTCTTGCAACCAAGATATGAACCCCACTTTGACAGAGCCCTCTCATATTCCATCACTTTTCTGATAGCTTGGGTACAGATTTAGAAGCTCCGGATCTTACAGCGATTCGATCAACCACTCGCTCAAGTCTTTTCAGGATCTTAGAGCATGATTCAAGTTATCTTCGTAGAATGTCTTCAGGTGTGTACAAAATATGGGCGACTGCGCCACAACTGACTGACTACAGAACATTGGGCCAGATGTACGACCCTAAATTGCATGCGCAAACGGGTTTGTGAACTGTTGGCGCATGCAAAATGTTACAGGGCCATGTACAATTCCTAATTAGCGAGTCACAATTTTTTTGCGACTCGCTAATTAGGAATTGCGAGTCGCTATTAGGAAGTGGCGTGCCAAGGGCATCCCTTCCTAATAGCGAGTCTCTACCCTATGTAAGAATGTTACATTGCAGTGGCAAAACACTCTCAAATTACCGCCCTCTTCAAGAGGGTGGTAATGGAGTCGCAAATGGGAAGGGGTCCCCAGGGGACCCCTTCCCCTTCGTGATTGGCTCCAAAAATATTTATTAAGAGCAGGCACTACCTGCCCTTAAAAAATGAAACTAAAACATTCCATTTTTTCTTCTTTAAATGCATCCCGTTTTCCTTTAAGGAAAACGGGCTGCATTTAAAAAACAAAAAGAAGACTGCTTTACAGAAAAGCAGTCCCAGACATGGAGGTCTGCTGAGCCCAGCAGGCCACCATCCCTGGGAGGGTCAGCCATTCGCAATGGGGTCGCAAATTGCGAGTGGCACAATAATATTCATGAGCCTCGCATTTTGCGACCCCATTGGGAATCGCTGACAGTGTCTCTGACACTGTTGTACATTTGCTTTTGCGACTCACAAATTGAGACTCGCAATTTTTCGCAATTTGCGAGTCACAAAAGCAAATGGTTGTACATCTGGCCCATTGTACCTTCATATGGTGAGGTTAGATACTCATTACCTTCAAACGACCAGGGTGTTATCCGTCTTCTTTTATGAGTTGTTGCAAGACTGGCCTGAATAGCATTACAGGGAAGTGGAGAACCAGGAGTATGTATCTATTTCCAGGAAATCCACCTCTGTTACCAATGGATAAGATATTACTACTGGACAACTTGCAGATGCAGCATTTCTTTACAGTTTCTTGGCTATATAATAGCAAACGCTCAAATCCCCTGTTGGCTACGGGTATGCTCAAGAAGCAGTCAATTTGTCTGAAATTCTAGATGAATATAGAAATACTGGGATGCTGTATTTACTAACGTGGCTAAATCGCCATTACTGAATATGATGGAACTGGATGAACAAATACCGCAAACTAAAGCTACCTTTATATTTAATTATGTTGTAATTTCAAGACTTATTGTAGTACAACGTTGAATCGATTCAGTTGTTCGAAAGTCTGAAGAGTGGTTGAAACTAGTGATCAGTTATGATACACTGTAAAAAATATTTTTGGGATTGTGACTCAGTACTGGGAGTCAGGAAGCAAAATGGGTCTTAAGATATTCACATTTAGTGGAGGCTGGAGGTGCTTGTCTCCAGACCCACACATGGTTGGTGTAGAGCACAGGTTTTATCACATCTGCATTTCAAGCTATTTTTGTGTCCTTTGAGTAGTACGTGGTTTCCTTTCCTTTTGCACCTATATATAGTTGTGATATATACATTAATAAAAGTAATACAAGATAAGCTAGATGCAGTTTAAAAAAAAAAATTGTGGCAGTGGTATGATTGTTTATTGTATGTGAAATGTGCTTTGGAGCTTTTGATAGAATTTTTGAGGATTACTAGATGGCTCCATGCCACCGGGACCCCTTGTTTTGAGTCTAAAACGTGCATGTAACATTTCACTGTATTCTTGGAGCTGTGCTCTAAATGAAATCCCATGAATGGAAAGGTTGTGAGTGACCCGGTTATATGAAGTCATCTGGCAAACATCTATTTTATATTGTAGGCAAGGTTTCTTGTTTTAGTTTCAAACCGATAAATACCGGTAAACCCCACTGTAAAAGAAAGATGTTATCAGAGTAAACAGAAAGCATGAATAAACACTTCACTCCCACAGACTAACATGCTATCTAAACAAACTGTTTGTGGAAAAATGTAATTTTTTTGATTCTTTTTTTTATACGAAACTGGCCTACATCACATGCTTTGCTATGTAAGGCGGATAGCAAGGAGGAGGGATCAAAGTCTAGTCTCTACTTGTATTTCGATATTTACATTTCTTTTTCATCCTTCTTTTTGTGTGCTTGTTGTAGACATACTGAGTTGTTTTGACATTTGATGTAATTATTGTTTATTTTAAATTTTAAAGAATTTAAAAGAAATGTAATCGTATCGATTCTTGACACCTTTTCAATATAACACTGATTGCCAAAATGGCTGGTTGTCAAGAGCCCTTGCTCACAAGTCAGTATCCATGGCATGTCACCTAAAAGTTATCACATTTGTTTTTCATTAAAGACCTTGTAGATTGACAGGTACCTGTATAAAATGAGACATAACCATCTGCATGGGACTGTGGTGAAAGCATGACAGCACTTTCCTCGTGCAAGTAAAGCACAATCACAATATTCATCGCTGACAAGTACCCAATGTCATGTGTGACACAGTTAAAAGCGAAACTACAAGTTGCAGAATGCAAAATCATATTTGTCATACCATCAGGACGGGCAGAATATACCATTGGGCTGCTTGGAAGCTATGAATATCCCTAATATACAAACACCACATCGACGAAGGCATGCGGATAGTGCAGAAAAACATTTTTAAGCAACCTGAAGTAATCAAGTTTCAGATATTTAGGAATGCTGTGATACAATTTAAACTGCTCCAACTCAGACTTTTTAAAGGTCCACAAATTACCATCCCTAGTTACCATAATTAGTCCCCCGGCGGCAAGCCCTAAACATTTTAGAAGTTGGTGAATGGCTTCCAACTGTAACTAAGTTTTGAGCCATAAAAACCCAAGAAAATGTCATTAAAACGTGGCATAATACTTCTGCAGTCCAGGAGCTCTCTAAAAAACTATTACAGAAATGAACGAATTAACTAATTAATATATTAATAGTCCTGTAACTCAGACGGAGTCTCAAGATAGTGGAACTATGAGAAGCAGTGAATATCTGAGGAAAAGCAACTGAGAGAGTGGGTGTCAGAGTTTGATTGAGATATATGCAAAACACAAAGACCATGCTTATACAGACCAGCATAGATCCATTACACACACTGCCAGTGTGGAAAGCTCCACAAATCCAGCATTACTCAGCTTCACTTGTCCCTGTTTTTGCCAGGTCTCCACTGACACTTATTGAAGGGCCCAAGAACTGTTTTGAACAAGGGATGCAATCTGGACAGACTATGCCCCAATCTTTCAAGTCTCCCAACAAATTCCCCCATTAGTAGGAAAAAACAATCAAACGGGGAAGTGGGTTGGGGGAAGAGCCAACACAGAGAGAAGGAGGGCAGGAGAGAAGACTGCGGTTGGTGGTGAGGACAGGTGAGTGTACAGAGACAATAGAGAGTAGGTGGGAGTGGCTGGGGCAAGCACACGGAGAACAGAGGGATCACAGGAGTGGCAATCACAGGGGCAACGAAGGATGGGCGAAAGTTACTGGAACAAGCACACAGACAACGAAGGGTGGGCAGGAGAACCTGGAGCAAGCACATGGACTTTGGAGGGTGGGTGGCAGGGTTTGGGGCAAGCACACGAACTAGGGAGGATGAGTGGGAAGGGTTGGGGGAAGGGCACAGATAATAGAAGGTGGGCCGAAGCAGTGAGGAAGCAAATGGACAAGAGAGGGTGAGCAGAAGGGGCTTGAGGAAGCAGATGGGCAACCAAGTTTGGGTGGGAGTTCCAGGGAGAGACACACAGACAATGGAGGATGGGAGGTGCTCGGGAAGCACACAGACGATGGAAAGTGGGCAGGGGAATAGGGTAGGACCACGGATGGGGAGAAGTACATAAGGGAAACAGCTTGAAAACATGCACACTTTTAAAGTGTTAAAGAAAAAGAAAAAACAGCGCCTGAAAAAACAAGCAGTCGAAGGACACAGTAAGGCGTCCATGCCCCAGGCCATGAAGAGAGGAAAGAAGAGGAAGGAAAACCTATTGAAGATGATGAATAAGAAGCAATGAAATGAGAGTGACAGGGAAGCTAGCCAAAGGTAAGCAATGGGTGGTCTCTAAACCCACTGTAAGTTAACAAAAGGTCTTGCAAGCAACAGCGCATGTGCTGACTTATGAGAGACTTTGAAAGCAGAGCTTGTGAAAATCAAAAGCAGATCAAAGAAGCATGGGAGGTTGTTTGCATAACACAGAGTAGCATATGGCGATTCTGCTATTATATGTGCAACAATCTTGCCCAACATGGTATTTTTTATATTGCAGACAAGGATTACAAGAATTTAAAAATTGCGAACATTCGTGACAAGAATTTTCAATTCTATTAAGGACTACGGATGCGAGGATTATGCTTCTCAATCTTTACTAGAAGCTCACAGCAGCCAATGAAAAAACAGAGACAAAACCATGTGACAACCATAGAGTCTCTTCTATATAAGGCCCTGTCAGCACATAGAGTCCTCTTTCTTTGTAACAGAAGTTAAGTTCATGCACGACCTGCTCTCGAGGATCACCGATAGCCAGGGCCTTCTCCAACCAACGAACTGCAACCCCAACGGGGCCGAACTTCCCACTGGATCCCGATCCAGGCAAACTCGCTTGCGAGCGGAACAATGAACTGTACTCATCCAATCACCGATAAACCATAATCCAGTTTACTTGCTGTCAGTACCTGAAAGAAAGGAAAGGAAAACTCCCCGCAAAAGCTGATCCAGATTGCCCGGTAAAGCAACATTACAGCATGAGAAAACAGGGGGGGGAACAGTACACAGAGAAATGCAAATCCATAGCATAAGCAACAACATAACATGATGAAATATAAGCATTATAATATACCAGGCGAAAAGCATGATGAATTAAACGCATTACATCAAACAATGTGTATCTCTGGGTGGGATAATCCTCGCCTCCGCAGTCCTTAATAGAATTGAAAATTCTTGTCACGAATGTTCGCAAATTTTTAATTCTATGTCAGGACCGGAGGCTCCGATTATGCTTGTTCAAAGCTGATCCACCACCATTGACGCAACATTCAGAATAGGTTTATAGTAGAATGTTTTGAAAGTACTCTCATTAGACCAGTCAGCTGTATTCATGATATCTGCCAGGCTGACCCCTGTCGAATATGCTTTCGACGCCATGGCTCCGCGTGCAGAATGCGCTCCAAATTTGGAGATGTCAATTCCCGCTTCGCCCATGAGCCAACGCATCCATCTAGATAAAGTAGCTGGAGTCACTGGGCGAAATGGCTTCTGCAGAGCAATAAGCAACTGTCCTTGCATATTAGTATGAAATTCCTCAGTACTTACCTCGTAATCCTTAATACATTGCACCACACACAATTTAGGATTATTAGGAAAACTCGGATACGTGACTGAAGTGGTGTTGCACTTGGTTCTCCTGAATAAAATGAAATCCACACCTTCCGGGGTAAATCTACGCCCCGCCAAATCCAGCGCCCGCACGTCCGACACCCGTTTGCAAGAAACCAGACATAGGAGCATAGTTAACTTGGCCGAAAGTTGCTTCCGAGATAAAAATTTGTTGGATGGCCAGGCCTCAAGAAATCTAAGGATAACCGAGACATCCCAGAGATGAGAATACTTTGGGCAAGGAGGTTTCACCATCCTGACTCCTCTAAGCAACTTACATACCAGAGGGTGTTCTCCTATGGGTTTACCTTCCAAAGGTAAATGTCCCGCCGATATCGCGGACCGGAAGTTGTTGACCGTCCTGTACGCTAACCCGGAGGAAGCCATGGAGGCTAAGAAATTGACCACTAAAGAGACATGCGCCTTAGCGGGATCCACGTCCCGTTGAGCGCACCAATCACACCATCTCCTCCAAGATGAGGAATATCTTTTATGGGTGTTGGCCGACCAGGCCTCCTTGATGAAGTCGCTAGCTTCGCGTGAAAGGCCCGGGATATTCCATCTGTCCCTGAAACCCGCCAAGCAACGAGTGGGAGCTGGCCTGATGCCACCAAGGGATGAGGATTCTGAAGAGGGTCCAGCAACAGGTTCTGTACCCGCGGAAGAAGAATCGGGATCGCACAACTCATGGTTAACAATACTGGAAACCATGCCTGAGCCCTCCACAAAGGGGTGATCAATATGAGTTCCGCATGGAAAGTCCTGGCTCGCGCCAGAACCCTGGGGATCATGAGAAACGGTGGAAACGCATAGCAGAGAGATTTCGGCCATTCCTGCAGGAATGCATCCGTGGCTAGCGCCTCTGGATCCGGCCTCCAACTGAAGAATTGGGGAATTTGCTTGTTCAGTCGAGATGCAAATACGTCTATCAGGCAAGGATCCCAAAGCTGGGTCAGGCGCCGAAACACCGTGGGTAACAACCTCCAATTGCTGGAGTCTTGCAGATGGCGGGAATTCCAATCTGCTACCTGGTTGCTGGAGCCGGGTAGGTACTCTGCAACCACCGAAATTCTGTTCTGCAGACAGAAGTGCCAAAAATCTTTGGCGATCTCCGCCAGCATCCTCGACTTGGTACCGCCCAACTTGTTGACGTAACGCACCGCCGATATGTTGTCCATCCGGAGGAGAATACAACAATCTGCCTTCTGCGGCGAAAGGCATCTGATCGCAAAGGAACCGGCCAATAGTTCTAGGCAATTGATATGTAAGCGTAACTCCTCCGAAGACCAGCGACCACCCGTGGTCAATGTGTCGCAACGGGCTCCCCAACCCCATCGGCTGGCATCCGATTCGATTATCACATCCGGTGCCGCTCCAAATAGTGCTCGGCCATTCCAGGCCTCCATGTGGTTTAACCACCATTCCATCTCCAGCCTCGCCTCTTCTGAGAGAGGGATCTGTTCTGAGTAACCGAGACCTTTACGGAGATGTCGGATCTTGAGCCGCTGGAGGGCCCGATAGTGAAGGGGGCCCGGGAAGATCGCCTGGATGGAAGAAGACAGCAGTCCCACAACGCGGGCCATCGATCTCAGGGAAGTTGTTTGCTTGCGAAGGACAACTCGCAATTCTTTCTTGATCGACCTGATCTTTGTCATTGGCAGCAAGAGTTGGCACGTTAGAGAATCTATCAAGAACCCTAGAAATTCGATGGATTGCGAGGGAACTAACATCGACTTTTGCGGGTTGACGATGAACCCCAAACTCTGCAGCAGGTGTATCGCCCAGTTGAGGTGTGTTTGGACTGTCTGAGGAGAGGATGCCAAAATTATTATGTCGTCCAGATATATTATGAGGCGGACTCCTCGAGCCCTGAGAGACTCCACCACCGGTCTCAGAAGCTTCGTGAAGCACCACGGTGCTGACGAGAGACCGAATGGAAGGACTTTGTACTCGTAACATACTGTCTCCCAGACAAACTGAAGAAACCTCCTGTGGGGGAGAAAGATGGGGATGGATAGATACGCGTCCTTGAGGTCCAACCGGACCATCCAATCTCCTTCCTGGAGGAGATCGCGTAGTAGATGGATGCCTTCCATCTTGAAATGCCTGTAAACAATCCACGAGTTGAACTCTTTGAGGTTCAGCACTAACCTGGAGCCGCCCCCTTTCTTTTCTACTAGAAAGACATTGCTCAGAAAGCCATGAGGGTGTATCACAGAAGGCGCAATCGCGCCTTTCCGTAACAAGGAGTTGATTTCTTCCGTGATGAAAGTTCGATCTTGTTGGGAAAAAGACAGCGGGAGTGGGTGGAACTCTTGCGAAGGGGAGCTGTACATCTCTAACCTGTAACCCTGTACAGTCTGCAACACCCATGCATCTTGCGAAATTTCGCGCCATTTGTCTGGAAAAAACGCCACTCTGCCCCCAATGTCACTTCTGAAAAAGGAACCAGGCTCACCTGAGTTTGCGGCATCATGCTGGTTGTTGGAGTTTCCTCCAAATCTGCCACCTTTGCGGAATCTGTTCCTTGAACGGCGAGAGGGATAGAAATTGGAGGTATTGGCAGAGTTCTCCTGGTAACCTCCTCTTTGTTGGCCACGCTGGGCGCCTTGATTGTAGCCCCAGCCGAACGAGCGCCCACAAAAGCGTCCGGCCCTGCCGAAAACCGGGCGGAAAGCCCGTTTCAAAGAACCTTGGGCTTTGTCCAGCCCACTGAAAGTGGCCACGAACTTTGTTAATTCTTTTAGAAAGGGTTGGCCAAACAAAAGGCCTTGGGCCAGCGGACCTGATTCTGAAGTGGCCAATTCAGCTAACCTGGAGTCTAGTTTCAGGAGAATGGACCGGCGCCGCTCAGTCGACAGCGCACAATTAGCATTGCCCAGTTGGCACACTGCCCGTTGGGCCCAGCCAATCAGCTCGTCCGGATTAATTAAGAGGGCTGAATCTTGGGCCCGAAAGCCAATCTCGAGAATCTTTGTCAGGGGACCTATGACGTCAAGCAACTTATCCTGGCAGGATCGCCAGGACCTATCCAAGCCTTTCTTGGGGTCCTTAGAATATTTTTTCAAATATGTTAACATTGACGGGTCCACCTCGGGGGTAACCGCCACCTTATCCGCCAGGTCAGGCCGAGGACATTCCGACCTCAGCCGTGTCCGCACGTCTATGTCAAACGCTTCACGTAAGTGGGATTGGACATAATCCGCCACCTCTTGCGATGGAAGCCAGGATGTGGAATTAGGGTGGATAATGTCCGCCGGCTCGAAATTGAGAACCTTAGGTGACGTGGATGGACCGGCATGCTTTTCTTTCCGTGCCTTCTTGGCAGGTCTAGGGGACTCTTCTTCGTCAGAAGTAGGATCTGGGGAGGTGTCGTGACCATCATCTTCTTGGGATATTTCCATAATCGTAGCCTCTCTAGTAGCAGCCGAGCACTCTTGGTCCGCCATTGACTTGGCCAGTTTTGCGAAATCCGCAGCGTGGGGATTCGCTCTTCCTTTACCCCCAGCTTTAGCTCGGGGACCTGACGCTGGCAGCCAACCTTGTTGTAGCGCATAAGAGCACAGATGGCGTTTTAGGGGCGCAATTGCCCTCACCAAAGCCGAGTTTACTGAGTGTTGGACACCAGCGTCCAGTGCCTCGACGAGATCATATTCCATAGACCCAGAGGGTTCTTCCTCATAATAATAGTAATCCTCCTCATAATACTCAGACATGATGTCAGCACAATGTGCACTTACTGACCCTGGAGGAACGTATGTGACTCTGCCCAGTCAACAATTATATAGGATATTTCCCAAAAGGAGTTCAGGGGGAGTGGTAACCCCAGGCAAGCCCTAATAAGTCACCCACAGGTGAATCTCAATTGTAGCTTTTAGAATGTGGAGGGAGGGAGGGCTTGCAAAACCCACTCTAGGCAAAGCCTATGCTCAATTGTACAGCCCCACTAAATACATATATCAGGGCGTCTGAGGAGCGAAAACGAGCCTTTTCCTTGCTCAAACGGCAAATATTCAGGGTCAGGAGCATGAAAACGCTGCTCCGGCGTTCGATTTAAGTCCAAATGCGTTGTTGGGCAAACATGGCCGCCGCGCATGCGCGCTTGCCAGGGCTCGTGAAAAATGAAAGGGGACTGCGCGTCAAGCCGACACGCATACCCGCTCCTCAACCTCCCGCTCCACTGGTACCGGCGACGCGAGGGAAACTCTTCCCAACACGCATACGAGGGAAACCCCTCTCAACCCACAAACAAGGAAGCGATTACACCGGTACGCCTATGACGACAAGCGCTCTCAGCGCGTCCATACAAATTTTACCGCAAGCGCAGCGACCCCTCACAGAAAGCGATAACATATAGGTCGCATTCGCGCACATAAGATAGCGCGATTTAAAACAATAGGCGCCAGCAATAAAGTCATTTAACCATAGTACATTCAGAGAGAAAATAGAATTGTACTTAACTGGCTGCGGAGCAGCAAAGAAAGGGGACTCTATGTGCTGACAGGGCCTTATATAGAAGAGACTCTATGGTTGTCACATGGTTTTGTCTCTGTTTTTTCATTGGCTGCTGTGAGCTTCTAGTAAAGATTGAGAAGCATAATCGGAGCCTCCGGTCCTGACATAGAATCAATGTAAGCAAAACATATTTTTAAGGGGTTCTCCTACTAACATAGTGAGCATTAGCATATCCAATAGTTACACATCTGTAACCTGTGAAGATAAAAAACCCTATTGAGATAAATCAGTTCACAAATAGCCCTTGTAACCTAGAAAGAGGAAAATGGTGTAGAAAAAGGCAAATGGCAACATAATCTTGCAGACAATTCTGCTGTGTTAGCATTTCGGTTTGAAGCTCAAAAGGCATCTTGGTAAGTGAAGGAAGTCGCAACCAGAACTGGCAACCAACCCCTTTCTCAATTTTGCACTTTTCAGATGCTGCCATATGGGCATTAATCAAACTTGACAACTTACAGAAAGGAGTTCAGATAAAAAAACTGGATTACAATAGTTTAATACTGTAATACAATTCGTAAGGGATATTCACTGAAATATACATAGGAGGTGTGTTTGGCAACAAGCAAACTTGAGGTACATCAGAGCCATTAAAAGTAACAGCTGACTGATAATGTCACTGTCCTCTCTGGGTTTGGTACCATGGCAATCTGAAGGTTTTGCACTTTTTTGGAATTAACTAAATTAATTCTGCCCATGTAATCCTCCAGGATTGCTTTCTTTTTAATCAACTTGTTTTTGGCTTTTTTACTGTCGGTAAGCCTTCTAACTGGTGACTCATCCACTGTAAACACACAGTAACTGCACTGCACAAGTTTATCGCCAGTGTCGCCTTTTAAAGGCAGCTTCGACACAGCATGGGTAAGAGGTAGTGGTTATGTGTGAAGATGTGTGCATATGTGTATGGGCTGTGCATGTGATAAACTGTCACGTGCAACCCAGTAACTGTGCACAGGTAGTCTGGTGCAGAGGGGACTGCAGAGTTAGATTTTGACCTGGGGTAGGCTTATAATATTAGTGGACTGTTATAGGGAAAGTCAGTGTGGTTTACTGTCTTGTCTGCAGTGATACTTTATTAGAGGGCAGTTTCATTTCCCTTTGGCCTACAAAGTCCAGTCACATATCAAAATGGGACAAAACACGTGCATTATCTGTACATGTTACGGGTCATCAGAATTGTCATAATCCTCTGGCTCAGCTCAAGATCAAAGCCTAGGCCTTTTGTCACCCAGCTGGGCCAAGTTAAGTACCTTTCTCTTCAGCAGCAGGAACAAAGGCCTCCTCATACAAAGGGAGCAATTAACAGTGCTTCACACAGCTCCTGACGAGGAAAGAGGCGGGAGAAAAATCTGCATCCATCAATTAGCTGTCACACTGTACCAAGGATGGGACAGCCCAAGCCCACTAAACAAAGGAGGGAGCCAAGTCCTCTGGAGCCAACACAGCAGGAAGCTCCTCTTTGATGCTTGGTGGGAAAGGCCCTGGCAGTGATATCAGCGAGGGGCGGGGCAGAGGCCCATGCAGGAGATGTGACCAGTGACTCCTGGATGGAGCCATCTTGAATTGTTAGAGCAGGCTGTGGAAGAAGGTTGTGATGGGGCGGAGCAGTGATGTGACACCCTAGGATTGGTCAGGGGTGCCTGGCTTCTAGAACCTTCCACCCCCACTGAAAAAGTCTTGACCAAGGGGCAAAGAGTGCTTTTTGTTGGAGCTGGACAGTGAGACTGGATGCAGAAGCCATGAACAACTGGAAGGGTCATCCCCTAATACCTACCTGGACTAAGGACTCTGTCTACAGTTGACCCCCAACTCGCCCCAATACCAGTGAAGCTGGTCCCCTTACACCGTCTAAGGCCCACTTGAGGAAGAACTTGATTTCTGCACCAAGTAGCGGAGGAGAAAAGGGGGAAAAGCTTGAGTAGAGTGCCAGTGGAACCTGTTCCCTCCATGGTGTGGCACCTTCGAGGCCAGGGGGCCTAAGGAAAATTCTCCAGGTAGCCAGTGATCAGCACCAGTAGCGCAATGAGCCCAAGATCAAGCAAAATGGCTCAATAGGGCCCGAGACATGTGAAGAGAAAGGATTTAAACTTTGACCCCCAATATTTCTACCCCCCCTGGATGGGCCAGATGGGAGTCGCACAAGCATTTTGGGTAAACTGTTCACCCTGCAAGGGGGCATGCATGGGGCCCCCACCCCAGAGCACCAGAGACCCAAAGATCCCAACCCGAGCCCGTTATCATAACGGGGGGCCCAGGATCCCATCTCTGGGCCCCCGCCACAAAAGGGAAATTGGGGCAAGCACTGTCAAGCCCCAAGGAAGCCAGAAATGAGCTCCGGTCCCAACTCCGGGCCTCCAACATCACTGAAGGTGGGGGAGCTCTGTAGCACTCCCCGAGCAGAGGAGAAGTGGCCCGGGAACTTAACTCCGGGCCGGGGCAGAGAAATGGAAGGGGAGGAGTTCTGCCGCACTCTGCCCTGTAGTGGTGGGACTGCCCCATTCCCTGTGCACGTGTCTGGGGGAAGCAGGTGGTCACCAAAGAAGCAGACTCCCTTCCCGCAGGAGCCGGCAGGGAAGAAGAACTTCTGGCTTCCACTGTAGCAAGGAGGATGCTGCTTTAGCCAGCTGCCAGAGATGGGCTCTAAGAGCTGTTCCCAACAAATATAGGCATGCAAGGTGCACAACCCCAAGAAGAATTTTAAAAAAATAAGCAAAAAGCAAAAGACATTGTCGGAGCCGCTTATTCAATTCTCACTGGAGGGAGCACCCAACAATGCCCTGTGGGGCTTTTCAAAAGCCCACAGTGTTTTCCGATGTGGTGGCCCCAGGATCGTAGGAGAACTACCAATAACACAAACGTGTGTGGGTGGGTGCAGGAGTTTAGCGGCTGCCCCCAAGGGAATGTATATAAAAGTACTGAGCCTACATTTGAAGGGTGGAAGAAAATGTGACCATCCTTGAATTTCAAGTACTCCCAATGCTAGAGCTTTTGCTCTACAGCTGGAAATACAGTGACCTCTGTGGGCTGATTATAAGGCTGCAGGATACATGGTCTGAAGGATGCTAAAAAAGGACAGACACCGGGTGTAGGTTTGAAAAATGCTTTATTTAAAGGTTTTTTCACAACGGTTTGCACAATGCTTTATTTATGAGTAATATTCACAATGTTTTAAACAACACTTCATTTAAAGACTGCAATATTTTATTAATTATAACGTGAGCACATGATTGCAATGCTTGATTACTGATTGTAAGTGCAGAGGGGTTATGTTTACAGCCTTATCTAGATCTGCAAATGACTGCCTGGTATTAAATAGTGTGTTTGTGTAATAAAGGTACTTTTCCTTTTCTAAAGAAAAAGCACAAACTGAAAAATCATACGATCCGACGGCTAAAAGCCTTTACAAAGAGGAAATAAAAAAATTCATAGGCTCAAGCGCAGTACCATGAGAGAATATTTCTAAAGCCAGATTAAACAATCTGACAACTCGGCTAGAGAGATGTTTAAAATAGTCCAAAGATGTACTAATCACACGGCTCTTGACAACACAGTTGTGCCATTTCATACTCTCTGTGCTGACCTGGCTCACTATTTTGAGGAAAAAATACAAATGATTTACTCCACCTTCCCTCTATCAACTGGTCCGCCCTCTCATTTACCCTCTCTTACCCCAGACCCTCCCGGCACCTGGTCTGAATTTTGCTTTTTGCCACCCGAGCTGTCACTCAAGGAACTACAAAAGTGTAAGTCGGGCTCCCTGGGAGTTCCGTGCCCGGCTCAGTTCTTTAAACTACTGGCCATTTGGCTTAATCCTCTCTTGAACCAGATCTGGAACTCCTCCCTAACATCTGGTATCTACCAAGCCGCCTGGAAACAAGCATTCTTGTTGCCTCTGCTTAAGAAAACTGATGAGGATTCTGCGGAGCACAAGAATTTCAGGTCTATTTCTCTTCTGCCAGCTCCAGCGAAAATCCTGGAAAAGGAAGTCCAGAAGCAACTGGCTGAATTCCTCGAATCAAATGATTCCATGACTCACAATCGGGTGTTAGAGCTGGGTACAGCACGGAGACCGCACTTCTTGAAGTCTCTGAAACCATTCGCGAATCTGTGGACTGGGACGCCTCAGCTATGCTGGTGTTGCTTGACCTGTCTCCAGCTTTCGACACTGTGGCCCACCCGATTCTTTTGGAGAGACTGAGACAGGTAGGAGTGCGGGGTACTGCCTTGTCCTGGCTCCAATCGTTCATGGAGAACCGCTCACAGCAGGTTTTTTTACGCCCCTACGTCTCCACTCAGAAACCCCTCGTCTGTTGGGTAACTCAGGGCTCAGAGCTGAGCCCGTTTCTTTTCAATGTATACCTGGCTCCCCTGGCAACTTTAATCGAGACATGGGGTGTGAGTGTAGTCTCCTACACTGATGAAACTCAGCTGGTGTTTTTTTTTTAAAGAAAACTCAGAGTCTGCCTTTCTCAATTTTAAGCAATGCCTGAAAAATATCTCGGCCTGGATGATGGAGAATTGCTTCAAGCTAAACACCGAGAAAACTGAGGTCTTATTTTTCACCACCACCCTATAAACTGTGGTGGCCCTCTGAACTGAACCCACCACCTATCCCGGTGGATTCGGCTAGAAATCTGGGGTTTAAATTTGAGAACAACCTCTCGTGCAAGATTCAGGTGTGCCATGTCTCCTCTATATGCTTCTGGAAATTAAGAGCATTGTGAAAATGTCATCACTTCCTGCCGGAGACCTGCAGGAAGACTACAGTCCATGCCCTCGTAACCTTCCAGCTGGACTATTCTAATAGCCTTTACGTAGGGCTTCCAGCTTACCTGGTTCTCAGGTGGCAAATGATTCAAAACACAGCGGCCAGATTAATTAGGAAAGTGCCCTTTCGCCATTATATTTCCCCACATTTTTGGCACCTCTATTGACTTCCGGTCAATAGGAGGATCGAGTTTAAGGCGCTCACCTTGGCCTATAGAGCCACCAGAGTTCAGGGTCAGGGCTATTTGAGGCAGAGATTGCAAAGATACCAACAAGACAGGGCCCTGAGATCAAACCACCTGCGACTACTCGGGGTTCCCTGCTGCATTAAGGCCCGGATAGGGGGCAGAGCGTTCACGATGAAAACCGCGAAACTCTGGAATACAATGCCCCCCCACCTCCACATGATGGAGTCAGAACAAGCCTTTAGGAAGCCCTTAAAAACCTGGCTTTTCAGCTTTCTTTAGATCGACCCTCTTATTACCCCCACCATAAATCTGCAACTTAGCGCTGGGACACCTCTGTTGAGGTAGCCGCGCGCTCTATAAATTCAGATTGATTGATTGATTGAATCATCTATTGAGTGTTATTGCATTCCAGTGAATGATGATTACTATTCCACACTATCTTCCTTGAGTAGGCCTCGGACTGCGCTGCTTTGCTGCCCAGAGAGAGTCAAGCGCTACAATGGGGTGTTTGGTTCACAGTGAAGGGGTGAATGTGAACCCATTACTTGTGCAGGTCACACAACTAATGGCCCCTTTCCTTACAACGTGGAAGGTAAAAAAAGTGTTTTTTTTCTTTCTTATGGTAACCATAAGCGTTTAAGGTTTTTTTTGGTCTCTGACAAGTGTGGTGGTTTAGCCTATGATGGTGACATGGGATCATGCTGAAGTTGCTTGATGTCACACCTGTAACTTCCCTGTTCTTATCTTATTGGAGGTTGAAGAGATGGAGGCATGTGACATGTGCGTGGAGTGTCTAGACTGGATAATCCTTAACAATTTGAAAAATATGTTAGTATCTATTCTGAAGCTACACCCAGGTGATACATTCTCCAAGAATATCAGATGGAAGTTCCTGCTTTGTTACTGTATTGAAACGGGTATGTTTGCGAAGTGGGCATGACCATACATTTACTGTCCGCACAGGTCATCCATGCTTTTCTACAGGTCAATATTTCTTTTTTTTTTATTTCAAATCGTTTTTATTGAAATAACAATGACAATACAATAACTCTTCCGTACAATAAGGTTCGAGTCAGTCAATGTCAAACAATACAAAAATAAATCAACTCCTGCTTGCAGCATCAATATACAGGTACACATACATATATATATATACAATGCTCAATGTGTGGATGCGGCGCCTCTGGGCTCAAGAGGGAAATCACAGTTGTACACTCAAACAACCCCGATCAAAGGGACCAATCAGCAATATAATATCTCAAGGTGGCTCATAATGAAAGGAGGATGCGTCCAAAGATTTCCAAAGCTTACTATTGGAAGGACTCCAAGTAGAAGCTTGTAGAGCCGGGTTATTAGAACCTCTCAGGAAAGATAACCACTCCTGCCAGATTTTGAAGCTCACCTCACTTGCATTTTTCCATTTGCAAAGAACCACCTTACATGCCATTGTTAGCATTAAGTCCAAAAGCTGACGATCTTGAACATTTGCTACCTGTGGGTCCAGCGCCCCTAAGATGACATATACAAAGTCCTGTACCGGCCTTATCTTGAATACGTGATAAATGCAGTCAAATATTTTCCCCCAGTAATCCCCTAACGAAGGACAGTTAAATATCATGTGTGCAAGATCCCCAGAGCCTGATTGACAGTTCCAACACGTAGGAGACTCCCTTAATTTACATTTGAAAAGCTTATCCGGCGTCCAGAATGCCCTGTTGAGTAGCATGTATTTCGTTTGGAATAGGATTGGCGAGACTTTGTGTGTAAGAGCCATCTTATGGATCACATCCCAGTCAAAAGTTATGCCTGTTAGATTTGGCTCAGCCTCCCATTTTAATTCCACCGATTTGTGTTTTGTCGTGGGTAAAGGCAATAATAGTCTATACACCTTCGAAACAAAGTGGCCCGCGTACATAAGACGTGGGAGATGAATTATGTGCCATGGTATATATGGAGAGAAATTACGAGCGGTTAGCATCGCTTTGATTTTTAAGAAATCATAAAAATCCATCGGGGTCAGATCGTACCTCTGTTGCAAGGTAGAGAAAGGTAGTGGAGTCCTATCATCATACAGGTCTTTCACCAAGTTAATGCCCCTCTCAGACCAAGACTCCCAGAATAGTCTACTACAATTATATTTGAGATGGGAATTTCTCCACAAGGACATAAACGATGACCTAGCGAATGTCAACTTTGTTTTATGTGTTTGGTCGAGTCTGAGCAAAGCCCGTCTAGTATTTAGCATGATATATTTGGAGTGTGGTAGATGTGACAGGTCCATAGTGAGAAGGGCTTCCAGAGGCACGTGATCTACTAGCGACTCCTCAATATTAACCCAAAGCGGTGTATAAGCTGGGGATTTTATCAACCACTGAGCACCCTGTTTGCAAAGATACGCTGTCTGATAGTTCCTGAACGAGGGGAGACCCAGGCCGCCTTTATCTTTTGCTAATTGCAGCTTCTTCAGTGAAACTCTGGCTTTCTTGCCCTGCCACAGAAAACTACCAAACAGCTGATCCACCCTGGTAATAAAATTATTCGAGAACGTCATAGGGAGCATGCTGGCCAGATAGTTTACCAACGGAGTTGACATCATTTTGAGCGTCTCCGCTCTACCCCACCAGGAGAGAAACTTTGGAGACCAACCCTATAGCAATGCAGATATCTTTTTAAGGGTCAATTCTTCATTTATTCTCAGCGTGGAGATCAAATCTTTCTCAAAGTCTAGCCCCAGATATTTAAAGCACCGAGGCTGCCATGTAAGACCGGAGTCTCCAAGGATCCCTTTATCCCCGATACTGTTCAGTAGTTTGACCTCCGTTTTGTCTTTATTGAGTTTATACCCAGAGACTCTGGAAAATTCCTCAATATCAGTCATGAGTGCAGGTATGGCCTCATCCGCTCTTTCTGACATAATAAGCACATCATCTGCATATGCCGTTAATTTAACAGTGCAGTCACCAAACGGTATACCAGCTATCTTGGGGTCATTCCTTATATGATATAGGAACGGCTCAATTGCCAACAAGAACAATGAAGGAGACAGGGGGCATCCCTGTCGCGTGCCCTGCTTTAGACTAAAGGAGGAGGAAAAAGATCCACCCGCCCTAACTCTTGCCAAAGGACAGCAATATAGGGACATTACCAGTCTTGTGAATGATTCCCCTAAATTGAATTTACATAGGACTGCTTTAAGGAAGCACCAATCAACCTTATCAAATGCTTTTTCAGCATCTAGTGTTATTGCTGCCGTGGGCGTACCTAGAAGTTTCGCTTTTTCTAAGACATGTGCCAAAATCCTTGTATTGTCACTGGACAACCGGTTTTTAAGGAAGCCTGCCTGAAATTGGCCTATAATTTTTCGGCAGCGACGGATCTTTCCCATCCTTAGGAAGTACAGCAATTATTGCCTCTGCCAGTGTACCTCTGACCTCGCCAGATCTATGTATGTCTTGAAATAGATGTAGGAGTGGTTCGACTAAAAGGGAGGGAAAGGTTTTATAAAATTTTGCCGTAAAGCCATCATGGCCTGGTGCTTTCCCTATCTTTAGTTTTTTAATTGCAGTCTCTATCTCTAGGGCAGTAATTGGACCATTGAGACTGACCTGGTCCTCAGCAGAAAGCTGCGGAAGATCGCACTCGTCTAAGTACTCCTTAATCCTGGATTCCTCCACCGCCTTATTCTTTGCATAAAGGTCTTCGTAGAATACTCTGAACACCTCTGTTATTTTATCTGGGTCTGAATTCGAGGATCCTGATGCATCTTTAATGACACTAATAGAATTCTTCTGAACCTTGAACTTCAAGTACGAGGCTAGGCACTTGCCTGCCTTATTAGACTCACAGAGCTTAAACCTCCTACCCTTATCAAGCCAGACTCCCGCTCTCTCGCTAACTATTTTATTATATTCATATTTCTTATTTGCCAACGCAGAAATAGACAAAGCATCCCTATCCTTTAAGTGTCTAGTCTCTAGGTTCGTAATTTCGGTTTCCAAGGCCTCCAACTTCGCATTATGGTTTTTGTTCATTGCTGACCTGATTTTGATACACACTCCCCTTATGGTACTTTTCAAGGCATCCCACCTAATAAGATCGGACGTGTCCCCCTCTTTATTAATCTGCAGGTAAGAAGAGATCGCCTCATGTATTGTGGACCGGTGCTTGTCACTATTGAGGATTTCATCATTCAGACGCCAAGACGTCTGACGCGAGGAGGGTTTAACATTAGCAATTGATAAGGAAATGCAAGAGTGGTCAGACATTACACGTGGTTCTATGGTAGTAGACTCTATTCTAGGGACGCCGTTCTGTGTTATGAGGATATAATCAATTCGGGAATACGAGTCATGTGGCGAGGAGTAAAAAGTATAATCTCTCCCAGTGGGATTTTGGAGCCTCCATGAATCCACCAAGTGGAAGCGTTGACACAATTTGAGAAGGGCTTTATGTGATTTACTTGATTTGAAGGGACAGCGTGAGTCTCTATCTAAAATCGCATCCATTGGAAGATTGAAATCCCCAGCTAAGACGTGCACCGCGTTATCCGGGATAGTTTCAAGGTGCTTATTCAGATCGTTCCAAAAATTCAGTTCGCTAGTATTAGGAGCATATATTTTCGTAACATAAAACTCTGTATTATCCCTACTCAGTTTGGCCGTGACCCACCGCCCGTCTACACTCGCTTCGGAGGACAAGATCTCTACCTTAGATTTCCTCGCAACAAGTATCAGAACACCATTCTTTTTGTTCACAGCCTCAGCGCCCAAAACCTCATTATAAAATGTATTCCTCAGGTGATAAAACTGCTTAGCCTCAAGCTTCGTCTCCTGAAGTAAAACAATGTCACCCCTCATTCTCTTTACATAATCTAAAATCTTTTGTCTCTTGACAGGCTGGTTCAGGCCTTTAACGTTAAGAGATAATATCTTCAATCTGTCCATATTACATACTCCCAACGGCGAACCAATTGAGCTAATTGACATCAAAATGTTGCACCATCATATCGATAATTATATATTTCACATGGCAAGCACAGTTATAGCAGTTGTAGAGCCCATCACTACCCCCACCCCCGAGCATTAAGGAGATGAAGACTATGCAAGCAAGAGGAAACAAAAGCAAAAAACATTGAACACATACCCCTTCCCACAAAACCCTCAACCCCCCACCCTCCCCACCCCCACTGTATGTAGTAGGCATGGTGACTGGAAAGAGATTGCGTCGCCTCCTCCCCGTGCGTGACCATTGCAGAATAAAAACATGGAACAGAGGAACTAGCATAATCGAACTGAGATAAGCTCCTAACCACTGCAATATCCAATAACCTACATCGAGAGATCAACCGTCAGGGACTTCTACTGTTGGGCTAGGGCCCGCAACCAAACTAACATTAAGCCACCAACGTGCTCTTCTTAACACTATATGTGAAGCCTGACCATTAGTAGTCAGAGCCTAGGGACCTGACACACATCTTATTGAAAGGTATTAATGAAACCATACAACATATCCAGGTAACAGAGACAACTGCAGTCAACCAACAGAGCAGTCATTGGAAAGTGCCTTGAAGCAGAGAGTCGTGCTATCGATAACCCTCCACAGTGAGTAAATGAAGCACAAATAGCATTGTGGATGGCATAAGTGCATAGGGATCGTTCACTTGTAACCGGAGGCCGAGGCCTGATCAACTGCACCCTCGGGGTTACTTGTCTCCATGTCCAAGTCTTCCGGCCCATCTAGCATACGTTTCAGTTTCAGGGGATCAGAAAACAGGTGCGGAGAGTCGTGGATCATCACACGATATTTTGCTGGGCCCACGAACCCATATTGGAAGCCCCTTTTCTTTAGCAGCGGTCGGAGTGCCAAGAACGCCTTCCTGATTTCCACCGTCTCTTTACTGTAATCCTGTGAGATGTAGATTTTGACCGATTTCCACAAGATATGGTTGTTTTTCCGCATGAAGTCAAGAATTTGCTCTACATGCTGGTAGCGTAGTGGCTTGCACACAATAGCTCTAGGACCTTTTTGATTCTTATTTATTCTGCCCGGCACTCTATGGGCCCTATCGAACTCCAGTGGATGATGAAAGGACATGTTAGTAGCCTGAGTGAACCAAGACTCCAAAAAGGCCACACAGCCTCCATGCTGATCCTCCGAACCTTCCGGAAGGCCAAAAATACGTAGATTCCCCGGTCTGTTCCTGTCTTCCAACTCCGCTAGTTTCCGTGATGTTTGATCCGTGGTTATGCATAGTCGCTTGATGGCAGTACAAGACTTGACTTCCAAATCCTCGAGTCTGCTAACCCTCGATTCTGCTTCTATCAATCTTGCATTGGTTTCGCGGTTATCTTGCCTAATCGCCGCTACCTCTTCTTTGGTCGCTTTTGCCAGCTCTCTTACTTCATCTAGTTTACTAATTATCAGCTCCATCGGGTCCGAATTGCTTTTCCCTCCCTTGCTAGGTGAACTTGGATTCGACTGGTCAGATTTGAGCCTCTTCATGCTTTTCACTGAGTCCTTACTATCAGCCATGGTTGTTAGTCGCGCAAATTCCGTGGTCGGTCTCAACTGCCACCTTATGCTCCTACTGCCTCTTATGGAGTGTCTTACGATCGTCAGCCCCTCCGTTGTCTTCTATTAGCCAGTTTAATTAGATGCACACCGATCCAATAAATCCACCGCACTTGATAGTATGATCGACTTACCTGGCCCTTTTCTGACCACTATCTGTGTGGTTGGTGGCTCGCCATGAGGGAGCACACCCTTTTATATGTAGTCAGAGGCGTGCGTCAACATTGTGGAAGACAGCATATGTGTGCAAGGCTGGACTGCGCAGTCCCATGAAATCGCCGTATATTAAATCGCAGGGTGATTCAGGTGATAACACAGAGTGTCTAGTTGGCAAATCTAAGACCTCGTAGCAAAGCGCCAGACTCACCCGCAGCTCCACATCCCCTCCAGAGGCTCCAAAACACCAGGCCAGGAAGGCAGACCCCGCTGCAAGCGATATACTAGGCCCGGCCGAGTCTGACTTGAATATTCATGGGTAGGAACAGTCCTCTACACATTCTCGCCTTCACGCCAGCATTGCCACCATTACAAGTGAAGCGTAGCGTCAGTCGCACTGATTAGAGCAAGACGCAGCTTTATTCTGGCATCCATACCTTCCAGGGCACGACCCGGGTAGCAGTCACCGCACCAGTGAGGCAGAGTCCCCAAACATCACAGCTCGGCCCTCAGGCGCCGTTGTATTACCGTGCTGGTTCCCCGACTAGGGAGCTTGTGCCGCCATCTTGTGTGCGCGATAAGCGCCAGTTATTCCTCTCTGCTCCAGGCTGTCTAGCCACACCAGCTCATCCACGATCCCCTCCAAGTACCGGCTTGTCACCGCATCCCCCAGCAATCAACAGCGATTCCCTCAGAATCCGTCGGGTGACTTCCAGAGCGACCGCCAACACACCGGCAGTCATGCGGTCTCCTCGCCTGCCTCACTCCCCGCAGTCATCGGGCGGAGCATTCGAAGTTCCGGAGAACCGCTTCCCCGCATCAAAAAACTTCCAGCTTACTCCTCAATGCTCCCCACACATTCCGGTCAACGATTCCACTCCATGTAATGGTGTTGGGGCGGCAAGACCCGTTCCTCTGTCCTTAATCGAAATTCGCACGGGCAGAGAGAATCACCGAGCCGCCATCTCTCTCGGCGTCCAAACCACGCCCCCTACAGGTCAATATTTCACATGGTTTGTTTTACGTCACCCTCATTTTAATGGGCAATCAATTTATATGGGATAGTAATGCATGGAAGGGGCTCTACTAAGTGATGCATTGCTAAAGGCAGGGGTAATAATTCTCCTCATCCGTTAAGTAGAATGCCTGTGAGAGCACCGTACATGAGGGCCTCTGACACCTGTTTGTATGTCACACAAACCATACCCCACACTGCCGAATTTTATAAACTGCGACACACGTTTCAGTGATTGACATAAATAGCACTGGTATTTGCTCCCGCCTTGTTGTGTGTCTGGCTGAAGAGAATTTGTCAGGGCCTAGAATATGTGGGTTGAAAATGACATCACAGATAGTAGCATAGGTTAGTCCAGGACTCCTTGCTGAGACAGCCATGCCAGTTGATAAAGCAATATTGCACTACTATACAGCTTTGCCATGCCTCCATCCCTTTACTAGCATTACTCCAAGAACCCGGTCATTGCACTGGATCATCAACCAACCAATCAATCAATCAAACATTTGTAAAGCGCGCTACTCACCCGTGAGGGGGGAGCAGCTACTGATCAAACAGCCAGGCTTTGAGGAGTCTCCTGAAGGTCAGCAGGTCCTGGGACTGTTGTAGGTGGATGGGGAGGGTGTTCCATGTCTTGGCGGCGAGGTGGGAGAAGGATCTGCCACCGGTGGTTGTTCGGTGGATGCGCGGGATGGTGGCGAGGGTGAGGTAAGCGGAGCGGAGCTGGCGGTTGGGGATGTAGAAGGTGAGTCGCTTGTTGAGGTATGCTGGTTCGGAGTCGTGAAGTGCTTTGTGAGCATGGGTGAGGAGGTTGAAGGTGATCCTCTTGTTGACGGGGAGCCAGTGCAGGTCCCTCAGGTGGGCGGTGATGTGGCTGTGGCGGGGGATGTGGAGGATGAGGCATGCGGAGGCGTTCTGTATGCGTTGGAGTCTCTTCTGGAGTTTGGCCGTGGTTCCAGCGTAGAGGGCGTTGCCGTAGTCCAGCCTGCTGGTGACGAGGGCCTGGGTGACCATTCTTCTGGTTCCGGTGGGGATCCATCTGTAGATCTTGCGAAGCATACGGAGGGTGATAAAGAAGGAGGAAGAGATGACGTTGACTTGTTTGGTCATTGACAGAGAGGAGTCCAGGATGAACCCCAGGTTACATGCGTGGTCGGTGGGTGTCGGCGCAGTTTCCAACGAGGCCGGCCACCAGGAGTCATCCCAGGTGGAGGGGGTGGAGCCGAGGATGAGGACCTCCGTCTTGTCCAAGTTCAGTTTCAGGTGACTGCTCTTCATCCATTCGGCGACGGCCTTCATCCCTTCGTGGAAGTTGGTTTTGGCGGTGGCGGGGTCTTTGGAGAGGAAGAGGATCAGCTGAGTGTCGTCGGCGTATGAGACTATGTTGAGGTCGTGTGATCAGACGATGTTGGCGAGCGGTGTCATGTAGACATTGATGAGGGTCGGGCTGAGGGATGATCCTTGGGGTACGCTGCAGGTGATCTTGGTGGATTCGGATCGGAATGGAGGGAGGCGGAGTCTCTGGGTTCTGTTGGTGAGGAAGGAGGTGATCCAGTCCAGGGCTTTGTCGCGGATCTCTGCCTTGTTGAGGCGTGTGCGAAGGGTGTGGTGGAAGACGGTGTCGAAGGCGGCTGAGAGGTCCAGGAGGATGAGGGCTGCGGTTTTGCCATTGTCCAGCAGGGCCCTGATGTCGTCGGTGGCGGCGATGAGGGAATTTTAGGTGCTGTGGTTGCTGTGGAATCCGGATTTGGACGAGTCCAGGGTGTTGTTACCGTCATCTGTGTTACACATCCGAAGCAAGTTTATGCATGCAAAGCTGCTGCACAAATGTAGCCTTCAAGAGTGTCAGTCTAGAGAATGAAGCAGCACATGTGAGCAGAAAATATAATTCATGACACATTACAATTGAACAACAAACACTCTCCATGCCTTGCTGGTCATACTAGCTAACATTTACAAGATTGCCACAGTAGGATCCCATAGAAACACTGTTGAGCACACAGTGATCTCAGAATCAAGTCAAAATAACCAGTGACAACTACACCTCCCAGCAGTATCGCCTATTTGTCGGAAACTCCATCTGCTCTAGTGTATATATAGGTGCTCAGTCACAGCTCATACCAAGACTATGATTGATCTCCTGTGCATCCTGCCAGGAGCAAATGGCCTCAGACCATATATGGTTTGTGCAAGACAGCTATTTTCTTAAGCACGGCCATCTATGATGGTCAAATTAGCCCAACGCAAAGTCTGTCACTAGGCAGACATGGAGAGGTGTAAAGCAAACTAGCCTGTCAAATATGAAGCAACAAAAGGCATAAAGTCCCTGACAAATTGTAGTTTATACGGCAGACTGAAAGCAAGTGTCAGGCATTTCTGCACAAATAGATTTTCGTCACGCAAGAAATAGGAAAAACAAGCCTAAAGCAGGGATTTTATTGGGTGTAGCAAATAAGAAACACCTAGGCACAGAAGCCTCATGAAGCGAGATCTGTACTTGGCTCATTCTGTGTTCATTTCACTCATTTCATATCTGGCTCCAGTGGTAATGACAGTGTGATAGGAAACATTTTCTATTGAGATAGAGGTCCTGATTTCATCTACCTTTGGTCATTCCTATTCTGTACTGTTCTGGAATTTCACAGGTATTAGGTAAGAGAATCTGATTAGGAGGGATGTATTTATAAGTCTTTTGCTAAACTAACTTTGGTGATGGGGTAGCTGGATTTCAGACCCCTTCGGCACTTTGGTTCCTAGTAGGTCATTTTAGAGTCAGAGATGGGACAAGTATGTGCTTGAAGCGAAATAATTTCCTGAATTACTTGGTAAGCATAGAAGCGATAGCTGAGATATGGGTTAGCCTGGTTCACAAGACTTCAACCAGAAGACTTGAGAAAGTCTATTTTGGAACCAGATATAAATGCTGCACTTGTATGAGGTGAATGCCTGCTCCAAAGACATATGCAGCAATGGTCATGCCAGTGAGCCAGAATTGACTAGAAATGCCATACATACTTGGCCAACTGGTACCAGTAGGCTGGACAAACGTGGTATGCTGAGAGCTGGTGGATCCTGGATGGGAAATACCCTAAAGTGTCTAGAACGTGAGAAGAGCCTGCCTGGGGGTTCAGTAGGTAGCTGGTGCAATAGAAGGCTGCTGAATGCTGTGCCGACATAATATGAATGCTGTCCCAAGGAGACAACGGTCTTTACCACTAAGCTGTCTTTTTTCAACCACTGAGGACTAACTTTTCCCAGCCACACCAACTTGTATGGGGGCTGGGGCACTTTGCCATTGAATGGTTTCTTTCAATAATAGGTCCATTGTTGACTTTGGTGCAGTGAATAGACTCTATTATCTCCAATGGGCTCAAATTGAATTCTTTATAGCTTTTGAATGCTTTATCTAGCTTTCAGAATTTTTGTGTAATTTATCCAGTTAAACAGTTTTCTTTTTGCTTAATGTGGGGTGAGCATTGAAAGTTCCTTGTTTTTCTCTGGCTTGTTACTACGGGTGAGCAAAGGTAGCCTTAGTGAAGCACATTTACCTAGGAGAACGGATTAGCCAGGAGCAGAACTCAGTCACAGCTATTTGCAAGACTGTGACTTCTCCCCCTTTCTCCCTTATAGCATGTTATGGAGAATTTCCCTCACCATTGACCATCTGTACTATATCCCAAAAATATCTCTGCCACAAGGCATTTGGCCATGCGTGAGTGCATGCATCTGAGCCCCTCAATTACGCATTGTCTAACCTATCAAAATCACCGTAAGAACTTAAAGAAAAAATACTTAACCTTCAAAAACTATTTATCTGGTGGATAATAATGCTTCCTGCAGATTCCTTAAAATATGAGTAATCTCCAGATGCTAGACTGGATCCAGAAAACTTTCCGCAGCCTCAGTCGCAGTCGTGTCACCCCCCTATTTAACAAAATCAGGGTATATTTGGTAGGCTGGTGTCAATTTCTTTCATTATTTCTGCATCCCATTGAGGCGCAAAGAGCAACCGTGGCAATCACAGTACATGATACATTTGCATACCCTGGGATCTTATTAGTGACAGCACTAAGAAATTTAGGAAGGACGGTAGCAGTAAAGGAATCAGGTGGAACATATATAGTATCCACCAGAAATATAATTGCCAAAGGTAAATTAACTTTTTCCTCTGATGAATACTTCTTCCAGCCACATCTCTTGAATAGTCTTGATTACTGTACAGGTTAACTGTTTTTAATTGAGAGGCCCTGAGGAAGGGTAAGACTATATTTACATCCAACAACAGGACAATAACAAGTGTGGTAGGAAACAGATAGAACGTTTGAGAAAACGCATCACCAAAAGTGACTTAAATAATGAATGCTGATTGGGAAGAGACCTGAAGGTGGAAAAAGTTGCACATTAACCTGTAATAGTAACCCTGCTAAGCCTAGAATGCCAGAAAAAATAGAGCGTCTGAGAGATGAGTTTGGAAAGAGTTCAATCTTTCCAACTCCCACAAAAGACAGTCAGACCATTGGCCCATATTAATGATTTCATAGCATGGTTCCTTGGTTGCCAAAATATCACCAGGCAGTTCTGTTGGGATTGAGAAGGTGTCTACAGCTCAATCACCACATGTGCAGCTGCAGTGCAGAAGACTAGGGTGAAGTGCCAGATCATCCTATTACAAAAGCAGGTCCACTTAGATCAAAAGAGAAAAAAAAGTGCCAAATGCTGAATCGCAACAGATCGGCGTAACAAATTCTACTCACTCACACCGGAGTGATCAAGATCAGTTGAGTCTCATCCTCCCGCACCTTATGCAGGGGTTTGACAGAAATGTGATTGCCACAATTGGTTAAATCAGACCTCACAACCAGCCAAATCTCAGGGCATATTCTGTGGAAACATTTAGAGGGAAGCATAGTACAGAAAACTAGTCACAGTTCCCTTTCTAGGACTAGATGAATACGTCACCGTGTGGGCATACCAATCTGGAGAAGACAATTTCAGTCTCTTTGGGATGGAGTTGGATCCACGTATGGACATACCAGTCTGGAGAAGACAATGTCTGTCTCTTTGGGATGGAGTTCCCACTTGTGGTCAAGTGAGAGGCGACTGAACGCATCTGACCTCACACTGAGGGAACCTGCAAGATGGGGTGCCACAGGGAAAATACACTTCTTTAGAGCTCATCGCGTAAGGCCTCCCAAAACAGGGCCAGGGAACCACACTGCCTTCTGATATGGTGGACCGTGGTAGTATTGTACGATGGCATCTGGATAGTATTCCCTGATATGGAAGGGAGAAAGACCTTCAAACCCAAGTGAACAGCCAACTTGTTTCTGGAGCCATTGCACCGACACGGGCCAAAGACAAGTTGCCCAGATGAGCACTCTAGCCCAAAATGGGGGAGTCATTGACAATGGAAGACTGGCTGAAAGGGACTTAATGGGAGACCTGCAGTGATTGGCGGGGAACATCTAAACCTGAACCTGAGTCTAAAGGATCCCATGGTAATGAAACCACGACCACGTCCAGCACATCTGAAGGGTCCGCATATGGCATCTGTTGTGCAGGACCAACAGGATGCAAAAGCGCATAAGGCCTAAGCGGTGCAGTACTTGCAGAACCGGGATCGAAATCAGATTCAGAAGCATCAGAATCATATCCCAAATATCTGCAATGCTCTTAGAGGTAAGGCGTTCAAACAAGTCACGCCCAACACTACACTGCATGATGGTCACCCTCAGAGTGGAGATCAGATGGGACTTCTGTATGTTGATGATAAATCCAGAGTCATGAAGGAGGGTCACGGTGCACTAAAGAGGTTACCAAGTCTAGGGCAGGGGATCTAGCCTTCACCAGGAAGCAATCCAAGAGTGGACATACATGGACCTCTGAAATCCAAAGTGAAGCTGCTTCCACAGACACCACTTTGGGGAACCATCTGGCAGATATACCTACAATCTGTTGGGTCATATCATTTGTGTATTAACAGAGCGATTTTCATGAGGTTTTCTTTTTTTTAAATAATACAGTATTATTCTGGTTTCTGAAAGTCTCAAAAATCATCATGAATAATGTTAGCTTGATTGAGATAGTTAATACAGAAATTTCAAGGAGCAGGTGGGGGGAACTTGTGAAATTCAACCACCTTTTTAGGTGTTTGTGCCTATAAGACTTGCAGCTGTGCCGTCGGGCAATGCAAAAAAACAGAAATTACAGGTCAGTAATTTTTTACAAGATTAGATTCCTGAAAAATCCTTGAAAGAGAAGGCTCGGAACAGGTTAACACATTGCATCAGGCACAAGACAGAAGTTTGCATATATTTATAAAGGTCTCTGCCACGCTAGGCCTTTTCACTTCCTATTGCAAACTTTCAGTATGTTAAAATGTAAAGAAACAAGATTTTTCCTAAGCTGGCAGCCATGATCCCCTTCATTTTGCATGTGTGAAACTCTGATTTTAGAACTTCTGTTGGTTCCAAAGTCAAGCATTGTTCTCAGAGATGGTGTTGAACTTTTAGCAGCCAGACGGAGGTCACATAGTCTACGTCGTTCCACCATCAACAAATGAAAGTCTCTACCATGGGGCATTGTGCGCACCTGAAAAACGTAATAGTTTATGGTAATGATATTAGCTTGGTAAATGTGACATTTTGTGACACCTGTGAGAAGTGTACTGCATCCCCATCCCCTTGACTCTGGCAGAGGTAAATGCAAATGTCAGAACCTGAGCTGAAGAATGCTACCTATTGAGACTTTTTATAGGACTCCCCTTGATTCAGAATAGTCAACAATACAGATATGTAATATTTACTGGTAACAATGACAACTGAGATACATAACAGGCCACTCAACAAATGGGAAAACTTACAATTGAATAGTGAATATGAGTGTAACAAGGCAACTGAAAGGTTTAAGTGATGGAGTCAAAGAGCTAAAGGCCCCAAGGACAGGTTAACATTTGAAAAGATAATTTGCAGATACTGAGACGTGTACATTGTAAGCAGGCAGAGAAGATAATCCATACTTAAGCTCAGCCAAATGGGGCATTGAGCCATAGTTGACCCAGCAAGTAATTTCTGCCTTGGCTCTTATCCTTGAAGGTTTGTGCTTTAAATCTGCAAAACCCTCCTAAAAGATTTCCAAATTATATCCATTGCTTTCATAGCAACAAGGCTAGAATAAATAGTTATTTCACTGACTACCAAAAGGTACTCCCAGGACTCCACTACTAACATGTACTTACTTCATTAACCTGCGCTCATACTAATTACCTAAAGGTTTCACTTGAAATTTAAGAATTGATGGTTATAAATTCTTACAGTAGCACTTCGCTAATAGTAACCACAAGTGCTACACATAATAAAATCTGAAAAAATGAAATTTTGGAAACAAATGTCGGTTTCGTAGTAGATGGTAAACTCATCTGTGCATGCTTTGATACAATATTGCTTTTTCATTGCATCAAACTGAAACTAAGGAGCAGGTATCCTATGTTGCAATACACGGATGATGGAAGAAGTAAAGTTGTGATGGTTATGAACAGTGATGGAGTTTATCAAATCGTTAAGGGTCTGATTTAGAGTTTGCTGGACAGGGAACTCCGTCACAAACATGATTGAGTAACCAGTCTGCCAAATTCTCGGTCCATCCACCCTATTGTAAGTAGGGTGGGCCATCAGCTTTCAATTGACGGTGCCCCTTAACAAAAAGCTTCTCCAAAGGCCAGCACTCTGTCAGGCCATTGGTGAGAACCCTTGTTGGAGTAAGGGCATCACAATGCCGGCCCTATTTAGGACAGATGGTCTGATGTCCTTTTTCCCTGTATGTAACTGCCAGAGCAAACATGGTGGTGACTGCCAGAACACTTTAAATAATGACCCCTACACCCAAGGAAAAAACTTCCTGGGAGTCAGGGTCATTAGTTATATATATTTTTAAAGCAACCTCCACTTTGGGTCAGTTTTGGAGGCCATCCATCAATCCTTTGGTACCTTCAGAGGAAATCAATCACCTCTGAGGGTATCCAGGCACTTGAGCAGATGTGTAGGCGTGTGATCCCTGTTGAGTTATTCAAAAAGAAAGGTCTCCTGAAGTGAGGAGAAGACTCGGATGTGTTGTGGGTGGTTGTTCCATGTTTTGGGTGCAACTTAGGAGAACAAGCGACCTCCAGCTCTGCTTTTGTGAATGCAGGGGGGTGCGAGTGAGAGAAGGTGTCTGTCTGACAGGCTGGTTAACGGGTATGCGGCTGTTCAGTTATGCTGGGCCAGTGTTGTGCAAAGCTTTGTATGTGTGTGTGAGGAGTTTGAATTGGCAGCATTTGTGAATAGCGAGCCAATACAGCTCTATGAGTGGGGAGAGTGGGTGCGCCATGGAACGTAGAGTATTAGTCTTGCAATGGCATTCCGGATGGTCTGAAGTCTGTGTAGGAGCTGCTTGGAGATTCTGACATACCGTGTACTGTCGTAGTCGCATCTGCTTGTAATGAGTGCTTGGTTAATTGTACTTTGATGTTCTGTGGCAGCCACTTGAAGATCTTTCGTAGAATATATAGGATGTGGAAGCAGGCAGTGCTCACTGCACTGACTTGTACCGTCATGTTGAGCTTGTCACCTAAGATGTGCCCCAGATTTCTGCACAGGAGGTGAGTGATGGTCCTATCTTTGGTGGCCACCAGGTGGCGTCCTACGTGGAGGTTCTCTTTCAGAAGACCAGTACTTCCTTCTAGTTGAACTTCAGCTTAAAGTAGTTGGTTCTGATCCATTTTGCTACCATGGTCATGCAATTGGTGAAGTTGGCTCTGGTGGTTGTTGTCTTATCCATCAGGGAGAGGATGAGTTGGGTGACATCACCATAAGAGATGAGGGTGATGCCTTGGGATCGGATGCTGTTGACGTGCAAAGCCATGTAGACTTTGAACAGGGTAGGGCTGAGAGATGATCTCTAGGAGACCCCGCAGATCAGGCTCTTGACCTATGACGTGAAGGGTGGCAGTCTGACTTTTTGGTTTCTTCCTGTGAGGAAGGAGCAGACCCAGTTGAGTGCAGGTCCTTGGGTGCCGAGCTTGTGCACACTTTTGGACTCTTCTGATGAGTGTGTTGTGAAAAACTGTGTTGAATGCTGCGGCGGATGAGCAGGATGAGGGCCGGTGTTTCTCCTTGGTCCAGGATGGTCTTGATGATGTTGGTGACTGTGATGAGTGCTGTTTCAGTGCTGTGTTTTTTCTGAATCCTGATTGAGTGCTGTGCAGTAGGTGGTGTTGTTTGAGGTGGGCTGTGAGTTGCTCATTGATGGCCTTCTCTATCACTTCATTTAAGCTGAGCCACAACAAATACAACCACGCGGATACTGATGTTCGGGCATATAAAAGAACAGCTGTTTTTAATGAACACAATGGATGATTCTTTTATGAAAAAATGAAAAACTTTTTGGTTTTGGGCACCTTATTATCACTGTATATATGCTCACATTTAACTATTAACTATGCTATCACATATGTTTTTTAGTGATACCTATAGTGACAGGACATTTATTGATTTTATGTTTTACTTGAAGGTAATACTTGCCTTGTATAGTCCTTAAGAGGCCAGAAACATTACAGGCTGAAATGCGTTGAATTTTTCTGAAAAGGAGTCAACAAGAAATAAAAGAGGAATAGTTACAAAAAACACCAATCTAAGTATAACTACATATAGGCTTTGGACTTTAGATTGGGTGGCAATGGGACACATATGTGGACGACCTACAAAACGGACCCAGCATATAAAAAAAGATGTGGGCCATCAATGCTCTTTGAAAAACATGAGGAAAGAGTGTACTATTTATGTAACGGTCGAATATTTGCTGCATCTTTGAATTTGACAATTCTTGTAATTATTGAATATTTGTTGAATGTGTTAGAAATTGACTCTTTTTTGCAGTAAGAAAAAATAAAACAAAAAACAGAATTGCAGCTATTATAAGTAGTTTTTGATACAACCGTTAGAACTCACAGGAGAGGTTATCTGGAAATTCTAATAGTAATTAAGAAACCATTGTTGATTAAATAACACAGATAATTCATCCCTTGTGGGCCTTTTTCCCTTTTGCTTATATTAGGCCTAGAGGGTTACTGGGACTCTCCCCCCCCACATTATTACAGTTTTGGATTACATCTTTTTAGGTGTGGGGGATACTCTCCCGGTAGGGGAGCCTTCATTTATTGAAGTTAAAAGATATTTAGAACCCATCATCGCGCATTTTTCAAAATCTACTCAATAGCTGTAGTTCATGGTTTTGGTGTTTAAATATCTCTCAAGTTGATTTTTGTTCTTAATAATAATCTTGTTGGCTATTGTAAGGTTGTCCATTAGAACATGTCAGAACCCTTAACCGTAAGCTATAGAGATGAGCAAATTTCCAAATTGTTAGACAATCCATCACTATTTAGTGGCAACAACGAGTCACCATCCAATAACAAGTTTGAAAATATTGAAAAATTTAAGCGCCTAAAGAAAAATCAAATTAGGACACACTTGCATGCAAAGATATTATAAAACCTAAAAAACAACACGATTCCAGGGAGATTCAATTCAAAACTATTCTGGTAATTTTTATCGATGATAAAAACTATCTTACACAATTTAGTGTGTGAGCACTAAATGCTTGAGAGACTGGCTAGGTATCTCCATAGACACTGAGCTAAAAAGAAGTGAACATGAATTAGAATAATTTGAAGAAATGGAAAAACTTATATTGGGGACGAATCAATACCAGAAGCCAGAAAATTAATTGATGATGAAGTCAACAAACAGATAGCAGAGTTCAAGACATTCACTATCAAGCAAAAAACGACAAACGTTGCAAGGCATATAAGAAATTACAGCATAGACACAACATATCCATACTTAAAAGATGAGTTCTATAAATCCAAATCCTCAAATACCCAAAACGCTCCACCTTGTACTCGGTCCAGGCGACAATTCATTACCTTTTCAGAAATATCATCTGACTCACGTACAGACACAAACTTAGGTGCACAAGGAGACAAAATAGATCACTCTGAACAACAAGCTTTTTTAGTGAGAGGAGGAAGGAGACGCAGGAGCAACAGAGTTTGAGGGAGGGAGAGAGGCAGATTCACCTTCCAGGAGAGATACAAACATGCAGAAAAACGTACCGATGGTAAGACCTGAAATACCGTTTTACAATTTATCTCAACAAAATCGAACGGAAGCTGAATGATCTTTGCTATCTGAAGGACTATCATTTGTACTGGCCTGAAATCAAAATCCAGTCTAATCCAAAGTGGAAATTCTACAATTTATAAGAACTGTCAGACTCCAAATATGTTTTGCAGACCAGGAAGATAGTAACATTCAAAGCATCAATGGCCTAAAAATAAATCATCCTTCTTTCCCACCACAAAAGATTTGCCCCCCACAAGTCTTGATAGTTGAGGAGACTATACTACAGGGTGTTTATTCATTATACCAGAGACATCACTTCCTCCAGAAAAACATCAAGAAAGGGGAAGAGCAAACACTTAACTCCCTATCCACAAACCCCCAATTGACAATTAAGCCAGCAGGTAAGGGGGTGGGATAGTGATAAAGGATGGTACCAAATAAGACAATAAGATGATGAAACAATTAAATAACATCAACACCTAGCATAGGCTAGAGACCGACCCCACGGAGGAGATAAAACATAAAATTGCAGCGGCCACTAAAGTGGCAAAGGAGAATGGGTGGATCAGTGATAAAGAATGGGGTTATGAAAATAAAACCAGCCCAAGAACACCAGTATTATATATACTACCTAAAATTCACAAAAATGCTGTCGCTTCACTGGGATGACCGATTGTATCAGGCTGTGTATCTATCTTAGAGCCACTGGCTAAATACATAGAGTTTTTCTTAAAACCATTTGTAGCAGGAACAAAATTGTTCATAAAAAGATTCGATGCATTTCATCAATGCATATGGAAACAAAACTTTTGATTCCTCAAGAAAAATCTTGATAACTTTAGATATTGAGTCATTGTACTCAATCATCCCACACGGTGAAGCATTGGCAGTGATGAAAGACACCTTGAACAAAAGAACTCAACAACACATAGTGCCCACTGAATTTTTAAGAGAACTAGCCACCCTTTACCTAATGAAGATTTTTTAAAATTTAAATATGAGCTATTCCTACAGACTGAAGGAATAGCCATGGACTGCGCCTTCGCACCAGAAATTGCGAATATTTTTCTACGTATTTTGAGGACAAATGGATCTATGGGAGGCGTAAACATGTTTAAGGAACATATTACATCCTGGTATTGATATATTGACAATGTGTTCTTTATTTGGAATGGCCCTGAGAGCACCCTTGCAGAATTCCATTAATGTTTAAATGATGGGTCGGCTGACCTTAGATTCACTATGACACACAACAAAGAGAAATTGAATTTTCTTGGTATGTGGATTTTAGTAGAAGACAACAAACTTCTATTTAATCTATATACAAAACTTATGTACAAAAACACTCTATTGCACTTTTACAGCAGTCATCCAAAAACACTCAAAGAGAATTTGACAAAGGGGCAATTCTTAAAAATCCATAGAAATTGTTCAAAAAACAGATTACTTCTAGAATGGCGAAATATTATGCAAACAATTAATGGAGAGAGGATACCCAAGAAAACTCATGAAACAGCCTATGAAACAGGTGTAGTTCGTACCCCAAGAGGGTCTAGTCACTCCAAAAGAAAGATAGGAAACCACACCACTGACATGAATACTTACATTTTCTCCAATGGCTAACAAAATAGAGAAAATTATGAATTTGAATCTAAAATTACTGAATTCTTTTAATATACAAAGATCTTTATTTGCATTCAAGAAGAATAAAAATCTCCAAAAACATCTGGCTAAAGCAGTTAGAAGTACAGAAGAAAGATCCTTACCGCAGATTCTAGGACCTCGCCGGTAATTAGATACTACAAGTGCAGTAATTGTACAGCATGCAAATTCACCAAAAACAGCAAAGGTATAATGATTAATGGGAAAACGTGGTACCAGAATGCACTGTCCAATTGGAATACCAAAAATGTTGTCTATTACATCATGGGCCCTTGCCAAAATATATATTGGCCAAACTGCTCAACCAGTTAAAAAACAGGATCCTACAACATCAATCTAGAATAAGATTGAAAACACAGGAGGCCCCACAGGTCTCACATTATGAGACAGCAGGACACACCGAAAAATTATATTGAATGGTCAGTTCTATATGCAACACGTAAAGCAAACAAAGGGTAATCTATTGCAAACCTAAATCTTAGAACAGAAGCCCACTTGATTGAAAGATTCCATACTGCTACACAAGGTCTAAATGACCATGATGAGATTTGGTTTTTGATTAATGCATGATGTTTCCTCTATAGATACTGATGGAAAATGCAATCATTATGTTTCTGTTGTGATTGGGTGAGGTCAAATGTATTATTGATCAAGTTATATGATGGTGAAGACCTTTATTATGCTATATGTAGCATCATGGATTCCATTGCACCACTCCAACAAAAAAATGCCTCATCAAAAATATCCAAACGACAATTTAAACTCAGAAACTCAGAATGCTGCAATCTTAGGGCAATTGAGCGATCTTGGAGATCCAAACACTCCTCGGATCAGTTAAAACTCCTTAGAGAGTTTAGAAGTTCCTATAACAAACTAATCAAGAACGCTAAGGCAGACTTCTTCAGATCCCAACTTGATCAAGCCACTAATCGCCCCAAGAAACGTTTTCAACTGGTTGAATAGCAATCAGTGGAACCCCTAAACTGCTCTGGCTCTGGAGTCAGTCCAGCCTCATGTGACGAACTGGCTGACTTTCTTACTGAGAAAGCAAGACTCATCAATATTGAACTTGGTTCTAAGAAGGCTCTATTGCCATCCAATGGGTCCGCTCCACCTCCTGCCGTCCTAGAGAAGTTCAAAGCAATCAGCCTGAATACCAAAAACAATGCTGCATGGGGCACCTTTACTCCTTTCATTGAAAGAGACATCAACAAGATTTGTCATAGTATTAACCCCTTTAGCGACCCGTTGCCACCTTCCATTTTCAAAGAAATAAAGGACGTTGTCATCGCCATCTGGACAAAGATCATCAGCGCTTCACTGTCTCAAGGCTCGATCCCAGATTGCCTAAAAGCAGCTCAGGTATCGCCTATACAAAAAAAAACGAATGCAGATAGTGCTGACCTTAACAACTTCCGCCCTATCTCTAACATCCCCACCTTATCCAAACTCCTAGAAAAATGTGTCCAATCACAACTCTGTGCTCTCACATCGATAACTTCCAACTCCTGGACCAGCAACAATCTGGCTTTCGGAATGGGCACAGCACTGAATGAGTTCTGACTCACGTTATGGATGACATTTTAAAAATGCTTGACCAAAATCAATTTTGCCTACTAATCCTCCTTGACCATTCCTCTGCGTTTGACACTGTCAATCATGACAACCTCCTATGCATTTTGAAGAACAGGATGGGCCTCTCTGGTCGGGTGTTGCAATGGATCTCGTCCTTCCTCCACCACAGATCACAAAGAATCAAGGCGAACCACTCTCTCTTCCAGCCCTCTCCAGTATCCATGGGGGTCCCCCAAGGGTCCGCCCTATCTACTATACTCTTCATCTTGTTCTTGGAAACTTTAGCTAATGCACTAAATTCCACGAACATTCTTTTCCATATGTATGCGGATGATACGCAACTCTATCTGAAAATACCCTCTCCGGATAACCTCATATCACTCAACACTACTCTAACGTCTACTCAGAATTGGTTAACCGAGAATCACCTCCTACTCAACACCTCCAAAGCAGAATTCCTTCTCATTTCTCCTCCGAATCACATCCCAAAGTTAGACCTTTGGATGAACCACCTCACTGCCTTCAACTGCTCCCCCATCATCATTGACTCAGCCAAATCTCTCGGAATCACCAAGAACAAGCATCTGAACTTGAAGAATCATATCAGCAATGTGTGCAAGGGAGCTAATCACCAGATGAGGATACTCAGGAACATCAAACCTTTCCTTCCTCAAGCGGATTTCAAGCAGGTAGTCCAAGCGCTTGTTTTGCCGCGACTAGATTATGGCAGTGCTATGCTCTGTGGTCTCACCAAATATACCTTGTCCCCACTAAGGGCTTCACTGAACGCTGCTGCCAGATTGGTTGCGGGTTCCAAAGGAAGTGCGCACATATCTCGAGTCCTAAAATCCCTTAAGTGGTTGCCCTACGAAGCACGAATTCAGCTAAGGATTGCCTACCTGTCTCACAAAGCACTCCATTTCAAAACCCCTAGGAGATGGCAGACCCTCAGGATGTGCTAACACTTTCCTCCTGAAACCTCGGAACTTTCGCAAAAAGAGAACATGCCACCGAGCATTCTCCGGCGCTGCCCCGAAGATCTGGAACTCTCTTCCACCAGAAGTACGCAGAATCCCTTTCATGGTTACTTTCAAATTAGAAGCTAAAATATTCTTTATGAACAAGTTCTTACCTTAAATAACTTTGGATCATCTGCTCTAAGTCTTTGGACTTACTAACTGACAACTTGCACTGAGTGCTACTCTTCTTTTAATCTATCATTTGCTCCCCGCTTAGCTCGCCATGTACCAATTATTGTTTTACTCTTTATTGACCCCATGTGTGTTGTAACTGTTTGGTTTGTTATTCATATTTGATGCCGGTACTGCAACTTATTACCTTCCTTCCCTCCTATTGTAAAGCGCTCTGATATCCTTCGGGATCGTGTTCGCGCTATATAAAACTTTAGAAATAAATAAATGCAGAAGTTGGCGGTGGGTGGCCTGTTGAATGTGATGATGCACCCACGATTTTTTTGATAAACCCGAGTCCCACGGAATAACGGACGCTGTTGATTATGGAAAAATGTATAAAACACTAACTGTATATGTTCATATGTACATATATGTGAGTGCCACAGTGATAAGGCTTGTTGTAAAATGGATCGGCAGGGCCTGACAGTATAGTTTTCCCCATATTGTATGTGTTAAGAAAGGAAACAAGTAATCAACAGCCAAGTGCCCCGTCTTTGAATTTTTTATATTCACATTACCGCGGGGCTCAAGAATCGAACAGAAATAGAAGTAAATCAGACATATGTGCGGTTGACAGGAGTGACCTGTAGTAAAACTATAAATTAATGCTCAGAAATTTGAATTTCCTCTATGTTTTGGTCACAATAACATCACAATGAGCCAAACGCAAGTTACTGTGTAGCTGTCCCCCATCCTTATCACGTGACTAGAGCAGAAGGTATTCACTCCCGGGTAGGACAAGTACTTTAAACTCGAGTGAGTAGGTTCGGACAGGGCACAACACAGAGCCCAAATGTGACCCGTTTTGTGGCCTCCTTTAAGAAAACTGCCGGTGCTCAGCACAGGTGAGACCCGGCCCAATTAAAGCCCTGACTGCTGGCATGGTGCATTTCTACGAATGCGAGGCACAAGATATAAATAATAGAATGCTTTTCTTGCCTGGACAATGACAGGTTTGAGACACATCCATTATATAGAAGGGGGCGTCTATGGGGAAGAGAAATCCACCTACATGGACGGTTGATCGAATTACTTAGTTTGTGGTATTTGTACCTTGGCCACTTAGAGACAGGACCTTTTGCTTGGACTGTCGCCTGTTGAGGAATGGTTTGTCCCTCCTGCATTTGACCGCCTAGAAGCATGGGGTGTGCAAGATATTACTTTTTTGGCATTATTTATTTATAAAGTTTTAAATAGCGCGAACATGATCCCGAAGGATATCAGAGCGCTTTACAATAGGAGGGAAGGAAGGTAATAAGTTGCAGTACCAGCATCAAATATGAATAACAGACCAAACAGTTACAACACACATGGGGTCAATAAGGAGTAAAACAATAATTGGTACATGGCGAGCTAAGCGGGGAGCAAATGATAGATTAAAAGAAGAGTAGCGCTCAGTGCAAGTTGTCAGTTTGTAAGTCCAAAGACTTAGAGCAGATGATCCAAAGTTATTTAAGGTAAGAACTGGTTCATAAAGAATCTTTTAGCTTCCAATTTGAAAGCAACCATGGAGGGGATTCTGTGTACTTCTGGTGGAGGCTTTCCTTGTCCTACAGATAAACCGGAAGAGTTTTTTAGCGATGATTCTGTTCCCGCTAATTATAGATTGAAGCACGCTCATCTAGGGGCAGCATAAGATAAACCGTACATGTAGGAATATATATAAGATGGCTGCGAAGCTGTCTTATTTTTAGCGACATGTAATCACTTACGCATCTTTGCTAGAAGACTCCCACTAAATGGATCCCTCCATTAAAACGACTTTGGGCCCACAAGCATATATCTTTGCGGCACAATGCATGGTGGGCATGCGTTAACCATGTCCCCCAGTTCTGTTCGCTCAAGAATACCATATTAGGCACTTAAGAGAATGGCTAGCTTCTCCCCCGTCATGATGCCTGAAAGCAATGCGGTCACCGGGTAATCTCATTTAAGCTGAGCCACAACAAATAGTACCATGCCGATACTTATGTTCGGGGCATATAAAAGAGTGGCTGTTTCTTCCTGTTTTTAAAGCACACAATGTATGATTTTTTAAAGAACAAAGGAAAAACATTTTTGTTTTGGGCGCCTTATTATTACTGTATGTATCAATAGATTCAACTATTACCTGTTATCACATATGTGTTTAGTAATGTGGAAGAGGTGTGGCGCAGCAGCCAGGGTGCATGACTCCGGACCACGGGGTTCACGGTTTGATCGCCGGTGGTATGTTAGCCCAGCACCATGTGACTCTGGGCAATAGCTCGCGGCAGGTTAGCCCAGCACCATGTGACTCTGGGCAATAGATAGCGGCAGGTTAGCCCATCACCATGTGACTCTGGGCAATAGCTCGCTTAATCTTCCCAATGGCCCCCAGCACCGGGACACCTCTCCGGAGGTAGCTGTGCGCTTTACAAATGATGGTATTTCATTTCATTAATACCTATAGTGACAGAGGACATTTGTTGATTTTACGTTTTACTTGAAGGGAACACTTTATAGTCCTAAGCATTTCATTTCATTAATGCCTATAGTGACAGAGGACATTTGTTGATTTTATGTTTTACTTGAAGGGAACACTAGCCTTGTATAGTCCTAAGGAGGCCAGAAACTTTACAGGCCGAAACACGTCCACTTTCTCTTAAAAGGAGCCCACAAGAAATGAAAATGAAGAGTTACGAAAAATAGCAATCTAAGTATAACAACATATAGGTCTTGGACATTAGATTGGGTGGTAATTGGATACATATGTGGACGACCTACAAAACAGACTCCAACATATAAAAAATACATAGTCCGTCAGCGCTTTTTGAAAAACATATGAGGAAAGAGAGTACAATTTCTGTAACAGTTGAATATTTGCTGTATATTTGAATGTGACAATTCTTGTGATTATTGAATATTTGTTGCATGTGTTAGAGATGGGCACTATTTAGCAGTAAGAAAATATAAAACAAAAAACAGATTTGCAGCTATAATGAGTAGTTTTTAATACAACGTTTAGAACTCACAGGTGAAGTTATTTGGATATCCCAATAGTAATTAGGAAACCATTATTGATAAAATCGTACAGACAATTCCTCCCTTGTGGGCCATTTTTCCTTTTGTTCATATCATTTTGCCCAAGGCCTAGAGGGTTACTGGGATTTACCCCCTCACAATTCCCCCCTTCCAAGTTGATGTGGGTGAGCGCAGTGCTGATGGGTGATTCTTCAAGGTTGTAGATGTGGAGAAGGCATGGGTCTTTAGGGGCTCCTGAGTGGATGGTCTTCATGATTGTTGCTGTATCTTTTCTGCAGAGAGTTTTCCATTGTGTCAAGTGACCGTTCTGGTTGGTGATAAGAAGGTTTGCGATGAGATCACTGGGGGTCTGGTTGGTGTGCGAAGTTGCTGTAGATGTTTGTGATTTTGCTGTGGAAGACGTCACAGATTTCTTCCGAGGGGGTGACCAAGGATGTGGTGAAGTCCTTGACATTCAAGAAGATCTTCTTGCAACTGTTGGCGATCCCTTTGATGAGTTCAGCTAGTGTTCTTTACTTTATGTCTATCAGTTGGTGGTAGCCCTGAGTGCCACCTTGTAGGTGGTTCTGTTGTTTTGTGACTGGCTCTCCATTTTCTTTCTAGCTGTTTGCAGTGTCATTTGGAATCTTGAAGGTCCTCTGAGTACTAGCTAGCCTGCTGGTTGGTTCTTCTTTGCTTGTTGGGTTTGATAAGTGTGAGGGCATCTGCACAGTTCTTGATCCAGTTGCTGAAGTTGGTGATGTCCTTTTTGAGGTTGTCTGTGAGGTTAGGTTAATCCATGCTCAGGGCACGGAGCCAGTTTGCTTCAGAAATGTAGCTCCATGTGCGGATAGGTAGCTAGACGCTAGTGACTGCGTTGACTTGCGGTGTGTTGATTTGGAAGTAGATGATAGAGTGGTCGGTCCATTTGAGCGATGAGGTAGAGTTGTACTTGATGCTGTCACTGGTGTTGAAGATAGGGTTCAGCGTGTCTCCTGCAATGTGTGTTGGTTCTGTCACAAGCTGAGCTAGTCAAATATTTTTCAGTCTTTCAAGGAGTGCTGTAGCACAGGGGTCAGTCCTGTCTTCTATGTGAAAGTTGAAGCCGCTGAGGAGAATGAAGGCTTTGGAGTCAATGGTGAGAGGAGCAATGAAGTCCGTGATGAGGCTGGCGCAGGTGGCTCACGGTCCGGGTGGCCGGTAGGCGAGGGTTCCGTTCAAGGTGAAGTTTTCTGAGATTTCCTTTTTTTTTTTAGAACTTTTTTTATTATTTCGGAGTCAAGTAGATATAAGACAATATCCAGACCATGGATAATAACGCAACAGTTCAACAGTATCTGCCTGGCGGGGACTGTAACAATAATACCAATAACAATCAAAGCATAACATGTAAAGGCGGGTCAGGCATACGAAGTACAGCAATAGAGACATGTGAAGCATTCAAGGGTACATACCTGTGTGAGTGATGTGTTTCAACCGCATATGCGGGAGGCTAGTCCTGGGAGTCATTGCCAATATTCAGCAGGTACTCCCTGAGGGGTTGCCTTATATCTCTCGGCTGTGAAGTGGGGGGCTGCAGCGTGGCATATACTTTACTAGTGGAGTCACAATAAATCATACTACCAATCCATGACTTAACAGATGGACGAGTCCCACTGTCCCGGTGTAATGCTTATCTCCCTGTTGGCCAGCAAAAGTGTAATGGCTGTGTACCTGCGAATGGATTCAGGGACATCTTCTACATGACCCAAAAGTGGCTAAAGATGGTTCGAACGGAGTTCAATATCTGTCATTAAGGAGAGGCGCTCAAATATCTCACCCCAGTAGGCCCCTATATGTGGACAAGTTCATGTGAGCTGAGCAAAATCAGCATCAGATGCGCTGCACTTAGGGCAGTTTGGGACCTCATCGGATCTATTTTAGCAAGCATACTGGGGGTGACATATACTCTATGCAGGAATTTGAAGTGGAGCAGCTTGTGTCTGTGGTTGGGGGAAACTAGTTTTATCTGTGTACAGCAGAAGTACAACTCTTTATCAATTAGAGCTCGGCCTCGGTCAGCCTCCCATTGTTCCTGTATTCTCCCGTCGTGTTCAGTCCTCATTCACATGCATGCCTTGTGTAGTTTGTAGATCTGCTTTCCTCCCTCGGGGTTTGAGATTCATAAAGTCAGTGGGGGGGAAGTTATCAGGAGCTATAGGCTTAGGAAGGGACACAAGCACATACTGCGGCATGTAGGCGACGCAGGAAGAAATGGTCCATTTGTGTAGCTTGGGTAAATCGAACGTCCTCAGTGTGCGAGAGAGCATGTCCATTAGGAAAGATAGCTCCCATTGTGTGTAGATCAAATTTCCTATGAGTGTGGCGTACCTATTGCTCCAAGGTGGGTGGGATCCATGGGTTATTAGCCACTGGGAGCAAAGGAGACCCCAACAGCCGGTTGAGTTTCTTACATGCCCAACTTGTGGTGGACAGTGTTTGGATATCAGCGGCATCAAGTTTGAGTCCGCTCAGCAGGATGGAGGACAGTTGGATGCCTTCCACTTGGTCCCTCTCAGGGATGGAGTATGGAAGACTAGCATCTGGGTGAAACCAATGTGACGCAAATTGGACATGCACTGCCAGATAGTAAATTTGAAAATCAGGGACACCAAGCCCCCCCTGTCATAAGGGAGCACAAGAGTATCTCATCTGACCTGAGGCCTCCGGCCAGCCCAAATAAGGTGCACTAGCAGCCCCCGGAGTGTGAGAAAAAATGCATTGGTTAACAGTATGGGGATTTTAAGAAAGAGACAGAGAAAACAGGGAAGGACAACCATCTTTATGATGGCTATCCGTTCTACCATAGAAAGCGGGAGCCGCATCCATCTTTCTATTTGGACCGTGAGTTTCTCCACCGAAGGCCAATAACTCAGTCAGAGCACCTGTTCTTTATCCCTATGGAGTATAATACCAAGATATTTATTAGAGTCCCCACACCACTGCAGCGGATATTCACATGGTGTCTCAGAGGCGACTTAAGTTTATGAAAAGAGTTCTGACTGCACCCTGTTGATATGGAGCCCTGAGAACCCCTAAACAGAAAGATTTTGTGAATAACAGGAATAAGATTTTGAGAGGGCTGCACAGGAACAGCAGAATATCGTCTGCGGTCATAGCTATTAGTAGAGGGCATGGCCTAAAATGAAGGCCGCGGTGAAGATGTTTCTCCTGCAGGTGGCATACAAGAGGATGGCGATAATAAAAAGAAACGGGGATGTGGGCACCTGGCAATCGTAAACTGTCCGATGAGGGTTGAGAGTAAAGGTGCGTAATTAGTGCAAGGAAGTCCTTGGGGAGACCCAGTTTCTGCAGTGTTGTCCAAAGGAAAGGCCACGCCAGAGAGTTGAAGGCCGTTTCTGCATCAAGCAGAGCGATAGCCATGGCACCTCTGGTGAAACCATGTTAAGCACTGCAAACACCCTGCAGAGGTCGAAGGATGTAGATATATGGGAGATGAGCCCTGTCTGAGCCGCAGAGATGATCTGGTGGGTTATTAAAGCCAACCTGGTGGATATTACTTTGGCCCGAATTTTATTATCGAAATTTAGTAATGAGAGGGGCTGGTAGGAGGTGCGAAAGCAGGGTCTTTGTTTGGTTTTAGCAGGAGCATAATCACTGTCTCCCGTAGTGAGGCCGGTAGTGCGCCCTCTTCAAGGGCCTTGGCATACATTTACAAAAAATGTGGAGTAAGTATGGATTTATACGTTTGTAAAATATCCCTGTTAGACTGTCCAGGTCGGGGCATTATTGCCATCCAACGCATCTATGGCCTGCAATATCTCCTCTGCAGACATTGGCTCCCTCAAGAATTGATGCTGCATGCCTGTTAGTCACATCATGGCATCCTCTTCAAGGTAGGCAGCTCTGGCTTCATCACCACTTATGAGTTTGATGGAGTATAGTTGCTCATAATAATGAAGGAGGGCGTCAGTGATATCTGCATTGTGAATGACTCACCTGCCATCGGACAGTTGGAGTTCAGGTATGTAGACTGGGCCGCAGTTTGGGCATAGGGGGTTTGCTAATGTGCGCCCCGGATGTTCAGCCTCTCAATACCTTGGTATATTTGCCTAGGTAAGCAATCTCTCTTTCTGCCAGGGAATGGACTTCGTCCATTAGTGCGGAGCAATGATGCAACTGAGCACTCCCAGTCAGCATATTAGACCTTTCAAGACCTTGAAGCTCATCCTCCACATGAATGATGCTGTTACGAATATCCTGGAGCACACCTGCATGTTTGGAGATGCAGACAACTTGGATAAATGCCTTATAGGCATCCCAGAGGGTGCCTGATGGGTGACAGAGCCAGTGTTTAAGGCAAAGTATTCTAGTATGGAGGCCAGAGTTCTGTACGGAACACCGAGTCCATGAGAGCAGTGTCAGGGAAGCACCATCGCCTCTTGAGCCCCTCTCCGAATGGAATATTAAGAGTCACCAGCACTGGGGAGTGATCCGAGAGTGTACGGGGTAAGTGCTGTTTGCCCCTCAGCCAGGGCAAAGTGCCAATCGACAGAAGCCAGTAATCTATGCTTGTCCATACCGCATGTGGAGCAGAGCAGAATGTATAAGCGGGCTGTGCGGATGTAGGTGTTGCCATGCATCATGCAGGGAATAAGTGTCCCCTATGTCCTTGAATACCCAAGTAGCCTGCGGTTTGATAGCAGTATGCGTCCCTGTGGTATCCAGTAGTGGGTTCTGTAGCAAGGTGAAATCTCCCCCAGTAAAACTGTAGTGGCCTCAAACCTGCTCATGATGGAAGAGAGTCCATGAAAGAAGTTGGAATCATCAACATTAGGGGCGTAGATGTTCACAAGAAACATGCAGTAGTCTGCTAAACGGCCGGACAGTATGGCATATCCGCCATACTTATCCAGGAACTAGCAGTGAGGCTGAAAGGGACGTTCTTGTGGATGAGTATGAACACTCCCCTAGAGTAAGTGCTGTAGCTAGAAAAATTACCTGTGTTGTCCCTATGTTTTTGCAAAGGATGGAAAGTCTTGTGGAGGGAGGTATTTCTCCAATAGGAAAATGATTTGCGCCCCATGCCTATTGATGTAGGCCAGCACCTGCGGACCCTTACATGGATTGTTCAAGCCCTGAACATTCCATGTTAAACAAGTTATCTCACCTGTTGAAGTCTGTCCCGCCAGAGGCATAGGCGTGATGTGTGGTATGTAGTCTGCATGGTAAATATGACAACATATGTAAATCCGCCCGGGCAATGGTAAAGTGAGAAGGGAAGGAAGTACAACAGTCCCCTGATAAACAAACCCCCACCACCCCCCACCCACACGGAGCAACTGACTGCTCAGTGAAACCCTCAGAAATCAACAAACAAAAATCCCAAAAGGCATAACAGTGTAGTATACACCATGAGGGTGGGCAACTCCACAGTCAACGGAGCCCGTATGAACAGAAGCATAATAATAATTGGTATCAGGCCAGTATAGTAGTTTCCTGCAAACATTATGATGAAAGAGAGTTTGATGGGCCACCTAAAAGTAGTCATCAAGGGATATCTTTCCAGGAAGCTCAGGGACAGAAGTTCAGCCAGTAGGAGAAAGATCCATGTTAGGCGATACCTGCCGATCAGCCGGGGTACGTTCAGCTGTAGACCACGGGGACACTGCACCTTCAGGATTGAACGTCTTATAGAAGGAGAGTGCTCCACTGGAGAGTCCCACATCTGGCTCTTCCCATTAACATCTATGTGAAGCCTGGCAGGGCACAGCATGCCATAAGGAAGACCTTTTTTACGTAACAGATTTTTGTCATCTTGAAACTTTTGTCAAGCCTCTTGAACCATCACCGAGAAGCCAGGGTATAGAGAGATGGTGGATCCCTGGTATTACAAGGGGCCATGCTCAAGAGCCAGTCGGAGGGCTGTATACCGGTCCCTGAAATTAAGTAGGCATGTAATTATGGGATGAGGGGATGTTCCAGGTCGAAGTTGAGGACCTAGAGAGCGATGTGTAAGCTCTGCCACAAAGGTGTCTGTGAAGTTCTGATGGTCGAAATGTTCCACAAGGAGACATTTCACAAATTGGTCTGGGTGCCCCATATTGGTAGATTCCACTAAGCCTGTTATGCGAATGTTGTTCCTGCGTGATCAAGCTTCAAGAGCCTCATTCTTGATGGCTACAGTCTTGGAGAGTCGCTCCATCTTGTCCAGGCGGTTGGTAAGGGACGAGGTGCTGTCTTCCAGGCCTGATATATGTTCTTCTGCACCATCTAGAAGGGTACTGTGGTGCTCAATCCTCTCCCCCAAGTAGTCCAGGCGACTCATCAGAGTATCGAAGCGTGAGTCTATGGATCAAAACATAGCCCGCAGTTCAGTCATGATGGCGTTGGTTCCGGTAAGGTGTTGCTCAACAGTGTGATCGGAGCCATTATCTTCGGCGTCAGACATGATTCAGGCCTACCAGACTGCCTAATCTTCTCAAAGGGGAGCTTGTGTTACTTTGGGTCTCCTCTCCCCATGGCGGACCTCAGGTGAGACCAGCAGTCGAGTGTGGCTTAAGATGGGCAGCAGAAGCACAGAATGAGCTCAGAGTGGCCTCCCCCGGGTACAGGAGACAGAACTGGTGAGAGGGTGGCTTGTGGTATTGTGCTTTAGGCAGGCAGGGGTAACAGTTGTGGCTCGAAGATTTACAGGCACCCCAAATTAATTTTTGCAGGGGGCAGTCAGAACTGAGCTTGGTCCAGTGCAGATGTCCCAGGTATTCGACGGTGAACCAACACGGTGGGTCACCTCTAGCTCTCCGTTTCCCTATATTAGTAATGGGGAGGCTGTGAAGGGTTCTGTCCAGTGTAGTCTAATGCACATAGCGTGAGGGAAGGCTCCGATGGTGGAAGTGGCACCGGTTCCTGCCACTGTGGCTCGGTAGAAGGCCACCCACCGGTCAAGAGCGTGATGCATTTCGAGGCCACTAGTTTGCAGAGTTGGTAGCGGGTAAACTCAAAAGGGCCACTCCCCCGGGTACCAGTCAAATGCCACAGCACTCACGCCGCAGCCCGATATGGCTGCCGAAGCTCACATGGTATGAGGCCCACTGGCCCGCAGATGGTCACTATGGCTACAGCCATCACAGGGATACACTCACTGCTGACAGCAGTTGCGGGTCCTCTGAAGGTCGCCGCAGGGTGGTAACAACTCTACCCGCAGTGCCAATCACCAAAGGGCCTGTAGGGGCCCCGGGCAGGGCAAGTGGGTATGGGCATACATTTAAATAAATTTCTAGTATAAGAATATACAAAGTCTTCCTATTGCCGTTCATAATCAGCGTGCAGTAGCAGAGTGACAGGAACGCCGCTGAACAAGAAAAGTGAGAGGGCAGAGGAAGCTCGACTCAGAAGAAATCAGGAAGTGAAGCTCAAGAAATTGCCTGAAAAGGCTCACAGTCCCTTGGACCCGACAGGGCAGACAGAACCCCATGCAAGAATCAGTCCACTAAAACGAGGCTCCTATCCATCACGCCAAGAAAGGCGAAACCTTACCAATCTGGAAAATGTGTCCTACGAGAACACATGCCCTGAAGAAGACCTTCCCTTTAACAGCAGCACAGGTTCACCCCAGAAGGTCAAAATGCGTTGGCGCCATCATCATCGAGGCCAAGAGCTAACATTCACTGCTACATATAGTGCACAAACGGCAGTGCACCACTGCAGACTAAAGTTGGGGCTTTACCCCGATACACCACCAATACTCTGACCTCCATAGGGCCACAGAACAGTATGAATACATAAATAATAGAGAGGACCAAAGGTAGCTAGGTCTGTATAAAAACCACCCTAAGGACACCAGTTAGGTCATAACATCTGTAGTTTACGATACTTTAGATCTATCCTCAAAGGAATTGAGGTGTTAGGAGTTTGTAAATATGTGTTGTATTCAAGCAATTAAGTATTGTAATGTCAGTCATTTTGTGTAATCGTAAATGTTTGCCATGTTGCATAAAATACAGTCAAGTACCTATTGTCTTTTGTTTTTCATGGTGTAATTTGTAAATAGCCGGTGTATGTATATATAACTTTAACAAGTACAAAGATAAAATCGCAATTGGTAACAACTTTGTAAAAATCCCTTTTTTTCAAATCAAAATCAAATACGGGGTAGCATCATATATCTGAAAAAGATAACGAAAGGGAAAGTCAATTTACGGATGGCAATAGGAAGACTTTGTAGATTCTTATACTAGAAATGTATTTAAATCGATGGTCTGGGAGGCATACTTTTGTTTATTGTCTACTTTGATTCCAGCCTCCACAGCCCTGAACTGAACCACTTCCCTATATAGGAGATACTCTGTGGATATTGAGCACTTGATGGTGTCTTTTTAGATGACTGTGAGTCTTCCTCCTGGCTTGTGAAAGCGGTCAAGTCATGTAGTCTTGTAGCCCGCTGTGATAGCATCAGAAATATCGGGTGTAGATGTGGAGTTGAGCCAGGTTTCTATCAGGAAGAGGTCCGGTGCATCACTGCTCAGCAGATCCCAGATTTTGAAAGTGTGTTTGCTGAGATTTGGAGTGTGGGTTTGCTGTAGCATGTGGTGTTAGGTGGGGTGTTGATGGTGTTGCTAGTGCATACGTGGAAGTGTGTGGGTAGGCTGCTGCAGGTGAATGCTCCTACCGTGGTGAGTGGTGCATCATGGCAGCAGTGGAAGATGCATCTTGGGACAGCAAGTGAAGAAGCGCTACAGGGTATCATTGGGTTGCGATCAGACCAAGGTTGGTGGTGCTGGGTGCTGCCTAGATGCATATGGGCTTGGCTTTGACGTGCCTTCAGCACGGACCCACAACAGCCGCCATTAATTAGGTCCTGGGAGGGGGAGGGGGAGGAGCACATGGACGGTGGGCTTGGCTGCAGAGGTATTGGAAGAAGAAGCTGGAACAAGACGTGGCAGGAAGAGCAGGTAAGGAGCAGGGGATACGGGAAAAGACACAAGAGAAGGGTGAGAGATGCGCTGAGCTGAAATGGGTGAAAAAAGCACAAGACAATTAGTTGAAAGATCATAAAGGCACAAGGGGTTAAAGAGAAAGCAAGCAGAAAAACAGGTGAAAAGTTTGACAAAATGAGTCAAAAGAGCAAAAAGGCACGATGGCAGGCAGGCAAAATAGAGGGCAGAAAGATTGACAAAAATGAGTGAAAAGAGCAGAAAGGCACATCAGGTGAAAGAGAAAGCAAACAGGAAAACAGGTGAAAGACTTACAAACACGTGAAGTGAAAGAGCAAAAGTCACTGAAAGAGCTTGAACAGAGGCCTAGGATCAGGTAAAAAAGAAAGAAGAAAATGAGCTGGTCAAAAGTGGACTGTAGAGGTCTCATCTGACGGTCACGCAACATAAGATATATGAAACCGGGGATAAAGCCGGAAAACTTCTGGCATGGCTAGATAGACGAGAACGGGGTAATAAGGGGATAGCGAGGATCCGGACACGGGAAGGAAAAATCACAACGGACCCACGCACAATAATACACACATTTGCGGACCATTTCCAGCAGGTGTATAAGTCATCCTCGGAGGTGTCACTTGAAGTGGCGCTGTCATATATACAAGATATTCCCATGCCCAAGCTCACTCCGGAGGCGGTCCTCAACACTGGAAGCGAGCCTCACGGTGGAGGAGCTGCAGGTGGCGATTGGATCATTACAATCCGGCAAGGCAATGGGACCAAACGGTATACAAGTTGAACTCTATAAAACTGTAGCAGGAACCATAGCCCCGCACTTGTTACATATGTACACCGACTGCTTGACGTTGGGCGAGCTACCACCAGACCAATGAACGGCCACAATAGTGGCGATACCCAAACCAGGCAAACCTGCTGAGGAATGCACCTCGTATCGCCCGATATCCTTAATTAATGCAGAGGCAAAACTTCTGGCAAAACTATTGGCAACTAGGCTAACACCACACCTACTGACCTTGATCCACCCGGATCAGTCCAGATTTATGCCAGGCAGAAGCACGGCATTACACTTGCGGCGCCTGCATGCAGTAATGGCCCGTATCCCATTTATACAGGAACCGGCAGTTATACTCTCCCTGGACGCCAGAATGGCGTTCGACATGGTCGAGTGGCCATTTCTATTCGCAGTCCTTCGCCATATGGGCTTCGGCCCTAAATTTTGTGCATGGGTCTGCCTTCTGTAGACCAAGCCAGTAGCGCACGTTACGGCGAATGGGCACATCTCTAGGGACTTTCCTCTTGAGAGGGGCACGCGTCAGGGCTGCCCCCTGTTCCCGCTGCTTTTTGCCCTGGTCCTGGAGCCGTTGGCGGCATGGATAAGGTGGGAACCAATGATAAGAGGACTCAGGTGGGCAGCAGGATGGGAGGACCGCATCTCCCTGTACGCGGACGACATTTTATTATATATGGCCTCCCCCAGGTGCTCCATACTGGTCCTCCTCAATATATGCGAACTCTTTGGACGGGCGTCGGGGTATACTATTAACTGGTCTAAATCCACCTTGTATGTGCTGCACGGTCCCCCACCACAACTACCTTTAGATTGCCCGTTACATATCGCGGTCGACACGTTTAAATATTTAGGTATCTATGTTACGGCCGACCCTGATGGCTTCTTCAAAAGAAACCTACTGCCTCCATTAGAGCGTCTGAAAAGGGACACAACACACTGGGGGTCATTACCGCTGACTCTTCTAGGGAGGGCAGCACTTTTTAAAATGATGGCGCTCCCTCGATTCCTATATGTATTGGAAAATGCTCCATTCCCGATACACCCAAGCTATTTTAGAGCAATTGCAGCTCAGGTCTCCAACTTAATGTGGGGGCACAAACCGGCACGCATAGCACAGGTCAAACTGGTGCAAGGGTGGTATGATGGGGGGATAGCGCTCCCAAATATACATCTATATTACTGGGCGGCGCAATTGAAAGTGATTAATCAGTGGGTAAACGTAGCACAAGCGGATCCGGTATTTAAGGCTGACAGGATTCAATTAGGAACAGGAAGTATGCTGTCTCCCCTCTATAATAAGAAGCAAACTCGTACATTAATAGGACCCACGAAAAACACAGTCACCATATGGCACGCAGCACAGGCAAAGCTGGGCTGGCAAGGGGTAATAACCCAACTCACTCCGCTATGGGACACGGGGAGACTGGGACGACTCAGGAATAGTAAGGGCTTTGATCGATGGGATGCCATTGGCATATCCACAGTGGGGGACATGTGGCATAAGGGGGGGTGGCCACCTTCGAGCGCCTCCAGCAACAGTACGATTTAGCGCCCACTGAAATATATCGGTACACACAGATAAAACATGCACTTACAACGGCCCTGCCGCCCGGTGTTGTGGTCCCGGAGGCCTCCCCTCTGGAGGACAGGTTACTGACAGATCATATGCATAAGCGAGCTACGTCATTCACTTACCGCAAGATAGTTAACAACCTACCGGACCCCACGACACCTCTTAAGGACCAATGGATCCTGGACGTGGGTGACCTAGATGACACAGAATGGCAGGAGGCACTGTCCTCACCAAAGGAAGTGGGTATACCCTCAAGAATCAAATTAGTACAACTCAAAATTCTGCACCGAACATATTACACCAGATGCATGATGTTTAAGATGGGCAGAGCCTCACACCCATATTGTCTTAGGCAGTGTGGGGAGGAGGGTACCTTTTATCATACGATATGGCAATGCCCAAAGATTAGGGTCTATTGGGTGAAAGTGATGAGGACGATTTCGCAGACGGAGGGAGTGTCCCTCCTGCCGGAGCCCAAGAGTTGTCTACTAAATATATGGGCCCCAAACGACTTAACAAAGTTGGCGCAAGAGTGGGCAAAGCTGGGGATTATGACGGCCAAACGTAACATAGCACAGAACTGGGGGGCGGTGGAGGTGCCATCGCTTAGCGCATGGTGTAAAGACACGGCCATGGTAGCGGAAAGAACAGTATTTGTTAACCGCGGCTGCCCCCAAAAATGGAACAAGATCTGGGGGGCGTGGAATAAATACAGAGGCAACATCTGTGACCCACCAAGAGAACAGGCGGAAGAGAGCATGGATGGGGACTGATAAGGAAGAAGGAGGATGTTTAATGTGTGCTACGGGGTCTGTATTTGATAAATTATGATTGAACGCATCGAAGAACCAAAACTGTGATTTACTGCTTAATACTATGTATGTCTAGCAAATGGGAAAAACTCTGCCTTGATGATGTTATGATTTCTAAACTAAAATAAAAAACAAAGTTTGAAAAAAAAAAAATACATAAAATATACTACACTGAAAAAAACAGTAAAAAAAAAAAGTGGACTGTAGAAGGGAGAGCGAAGAACGAATGAGGCGGGATCCCCGAGGCAAGGAAGCCGGATCCAGAAGGGTCTTAACTGGTCGGAGGACTGGTCACAGGTAAGTGGGTGCTGGGCCTTGGCACCTGCTAAATGTAGTTGTGCAGCGATCGCCATTAAGTAAGTCCTGAGAGTGGGGAGGAGCGTGGGGTAATGTAGGTGGGACTGCAGAGGTGCAGGAAGAAGAGGATGGAAGAAGAAGCAGCAGGAATAGCAGAGGGAGACGGGAAAAAGCATGGGAGGGTGGTGGGTGGCTGTGCTGAGCGCGACAAAGGGGGCAAAAGATTTGAAAATGGTGAAAGATCACTTTAGATTGAAAACATGTAACCAAGTGTAAGATCAGAAAAGCCCTCTACCCCATGATCCCAGACTCTTTTCAGCTAACCACTTCTGTGGTTAATAGGTAAAATAGATAGTTCTAATCCACAAAGTAATACTAATTCCTGACCCATGCTTGGTGGTCACGAGCCTCCATCCGGAGCCTTACCCTTGCTATCACAAGCCTAGTATTCATAATAACAAAGAAAAAACGACAGCCCAATGAGCGGGAATACCTGGAGAGTGGTCCAGCATTATCATTTTCAATTCCGGCATGGTATGGATTTTCAGAAAATGGTTTATTTGATAAAAGACTTTGATCCAATATGGAGTGATCATTGAACAGGTCGCAAAGATATGTGTTGTGACTGCCTCAGAGTTTTGGCAGCAAAAACAATCAGAAGGTTCCCTATGACCACATTTGTTCAATTTATGCGGTGTATAATATAAATCATAAAAAAAAAATCAAAGAGTGCATCTTAAGCTGCGAGACATTGAGAAAGGTTTACGAGAGTTGATTGGTCTACCATATGTCTGTGTGTGAGACGTTGATAACAAGGTTGTGCAACCATTTACTGGCCAAATCGTCAAACTTATTTGTTGAATCTTTATGATTCACTAAAATTTGACAACAAATATGAATGAAGCCACATCAAGGTGCTTTTATGAAATTTTCAAGAAAGTGCCAAAGAGGAACTCTCTTAATGTTACGTTTTGGAAAAATCCACTATTCGGCATTTCATATTTATCAGTCAACTCCTCGAATGACTACAATATACCCTTGTTAGAATTGACCAAGGGTCAAACATTGAAAGTCACACCAACAACATAAATAGCTGTCACGGACAAAACAACAGTAGGTAGGAAATGAACCTCAGAGATGTATATTGAAGGAACCTTGGTATGCCAAACATGGACTGGATAGCCTGCCAGATCCTATGATAGGAAGGAGAGTTTTGAACCGTGCATGTTTGAGATAAGTGGGATCTGTCAAGCCCACTGGGAAGAAATTACCTAGGACAATAGTTTGGTGGAAATGTCAAGGAGTAACATTTTTTAATAGAAGGATTTTTCCAATCAGCTGGTAGACTGACAGATCTAAGAGCAGAATTAATGAGCTGACAGATGTATAAATTAATAAGAGATGCAATAATCTGAAAAATGAGGATCATCTGGTGATTGTGATGTAGTGGCTTTTAGGGCCAGTAAGATCGTGTCAAGATAGATGGCACTAGACTTGGATAAAAACCGAGACAGACTTGGGGGAGTTCCTGATGGTGTTTGCGCATTGGTTACAGGAATGGGAGAGGATTGGTAAATGGTCTGGATCTTTTCACTGAAAACCCTTGACAGGGATTCACAAAGCTCAGAAGATGTGCATGTATGGTCAGAATCAGAATAATCTTTATTCGGTTTCAAAAGATAAAACCATAAAAGCAAACATAACATGAGATAAAACACACCTCACATCAACAAACCAAATAAAATAATACCGTATGCCCGCATAAAAAATACAAAATCAACTACCACCAAGGTGTCACAGATGGAACCACCTAATAAAAAAACGTTCATATTAACAACAACAAAAAACGACTGATGAAAACATTTGATGATCAAAGATGAACAAAACCATGGACAGACTATAAGAAAAGGATAATTAATCACAACTAGACCTAAGCCTAACAGTAGTATTAAAAAAATTAAACATGTAAAAGACAGTGCTTCCCATGAGCATGTGCAAGAAAATAAAAATGGGTCGCACTTGTCGAGAATTTGCCTTTTTAAGGATCGGAACTAAAAAGGTACTTTTGGGAGTGTTGTATAAACTGCAAAACATCGTACAATGAACCATGTCCTGTGGGGAATTGCCATCACAGCCACAGAGCGGCAGACTTTGGCCCTTATAATGCCCCCTTGGATTGGCAAGAAGGAGATGGAAAAGATCTAACCGAAACCTTGTCAGTAGGAGTCGATCATATGAGTAAAATAAACCCAGTAATGGGTCATATTTGAGGAAACATTTAAACTGTTGCTAGCTTATATCTGAGCACAATATGATGTTACAAAACACAATTCATATATTGCACACAATAAATAGGTTTTACTGTCAGTAATGGCTGCAGCCAAATCACTTCAATGCAATGCAATGTTTGATTAGTTCTGGTTAAGTTACATAGCTCATAATATTGTACAAAGTGGGGCTGACTCATCTATAACCAGAACTTCAGGCTATAGATCATCTAAATTACAGAAGAAGAGGTCCCTTACTACTGTTTTAGGGATAGTGCAAGCTGTGCTAGCACTGGGGAACCATATTGGTACGTGGATTACAACATTGCGTACTGTTTGGCATTAGAAGTCATGAGTTTAGGGAATATCATGGAACCTGAGCTTTGATGAGAGTTGCACAGGTTATACAGGAGCATCTTGCCTTGGAGCTAAATGAGTATGGATATGCATGCAAGTGTACAATAACTTGTGGTAGAGCCGGTGCTTTTGCCGGGAAAAGACATGTAATACTGTAAGCCTTGGATACATGCAGTAATATTGATGATAAAACTTAATGTATGCATCACAATTTGGGACGACAAAGAATAGAGGGTAATCCTAGTAAAATCATAAACGTTTAATGTCTGAAGATAGCAGTACAGAAGGGTGTTCATATTTTGCAAGATGAGGGTAGATCTTTTAGTAACAGGCTAAATCAGCGGCACTGCTGGAGCCATGATTTATTACGTCAATCTCCATACTGACCTTTTAAAAGGCCACCAACAGTTAACCTCTTTTTATAGCGCGCATGGCTACTAGAAAGTGTCCCGGCGCGAAAGCCAGCTGATAAAAGAGGAAGGGTGAAACAAAATGACAAGGAGGGAAACGACCTAACAGAAGGTTAATTAAATAGCAGGGTTTTTAATTGTTTTTTAAATAACCTAAGGCTCTCCATGTTTCGTAATTCCAAGGGCAAGGCATTCCAGGCCCTGGCCGCTTTAACAGAAAGAGAGCAGCCACCTAGCCGAGTCAAACGAAACCTGGGAACCACGGCAAGGCATTGACCAGTCGAACGAAGCTGTTGAGATGGCTCATAAAACGAGAAACGCCTTCTGAGGTATTGAGGCCCGGTCTAGTAAAGAGCACCATGGGCTAATGTCAGGGCCTTAAACCGTACTCGCTGCTCAACCGGGAGCCAATGTAGATCTCGAAGGTTATGACTAGCACTGGATCTACGTGGCATGTCCAGCAAAATTCTAGCCGTCACGTTCTGTACAATCTGTAGCTTTTTTAGCTGGTATGCCGGTAGTCCAATGTACAAGGCGTTAGCGTAATCTAACCTTGATAGGAAGAGCGCGCGGGTTACCATTTCCTTAGCTTTTTTCGGAAGCAAAGGCAAAAACTTCTTAAGGCGTTTAAGAATGCCGAAGCACACACCCGCTAGTTTGCTAATCTGAGGCAGGATTCTCAAATCCTCACCAAACCAGACCCCCAGAGTTTTTGCTGGGCATCCAGAGGAACTCGGCAGAGGATAGCCCACAGGCCAAATATCATCTCTAAAATGAGGGGGGAAGGCACCATAGAGGAGCACTTCCGATTTCTCCTCATTGCACTTTAATTGGGCCTTTACTAACCATTTAAAGACCTGTGCGAGACAATTCTTGGCAATGGTCGGAGAGAAGTCCGCTTTACTCCACGTGAAGAGGAGCTGGGTACCATCAGCATAAGCTATGATCCTAGCACCCAGCTCCTCTGCTAAATAAACCAAGGGCGTCATGTAAACATTGAAAAGAAGAGGGGTCAATGTAGAGCCCTGGGGGACGCCCGTATTCAGACTTCTTGGAGTAGAGGAAAAAGGCGGCAGCCATACTTGCTGCGATCTATTGGCAAGGAAGGATTCAATCCACCTCCATACCTGCCCAGTGATGCCGATGTGGGACAGTCGTGCCAGGAGTTGTTGATGTGGCACAGTGTTGAACGCGGCAGAGAGATCCAAAAGCACTAATGCTGCTCTGCCGCCCGCATCAAGACAGTCTATAATTGCCTCTGCCATCTCGACCAAGGCCGTCTCTGTGCTGTGGGATGCCCTAAAGCCCCACTGGGCAGAGTGGAGGGCGCCCGAGGTCTCAACAAACTCCGAGAGTTGCTTATGGGCAGCTTTCTCACAAACCTTTGCCACAGCTGGAAGGAGTGAAATAGGACGATAGCTAGCTGGGATTTTTTCAACAGTGGAAGAAGTTTCGCCTGCTTTCACTCAGATGGAATCATAGCGGTCTGGAGGGACATATTCACAATATTGTTCACTTCCGGATTGACTATGTCCGCAACCACCGCCAAAAGCCTAGCTCGGCAGGGATTAATGGGAGAACCTGATTTGAGCGATTTAAGTATCGTCAGGGTGTCAGACAGGGGAATGATCGAGAATGTAGTCAAAGACGAGCAAACCGTGCCCGGCTTTGCACCGTTAGGATGAAGCTGCGTCACCAGAGACTGGCTGACAGGCCCCAAGCTATCCTGTATGGATTTAATTTTATCGGAGAAAAAAACTGAAAGCTGTTCGCACCAATCATTGGATCCAGGAGAAGACCTTTGTTCAGCCCTGGGATCCAAGAAACCCTGAACAATTGAAAAGATTTCTTTAGAATTATTTTTAGATTGGGCAATGCGCTCAGCAAAATAATCCCCCTTGGCAGCCTTCACCATAGAGTAATAGACCTTCTGAGTATTCCTGAGGGCTAATTGCGCTAGAGGGCTTTAAGCCTGTCTCCAGGCCCGTTCGAGCTTTTTACAAGCAGATTTTTGTTTTTTTAATTCATTAGAGAACCAAGGTTGGGATGGACACTTTCTAGCTCTTTTATGACCAAGTGGACCAGCGAAATTCTCCACTGCTCCGGCCAGCCATGACTTAAATCCATCCACACCTTCTAGTGAGTTCCCTTGCATGCCCGGACGAGTATCGGCCAAGATCCTTCCAAATGCCACCGGTTCAATGCGCAAAGGAGGTCTAACCGCAGGAGCATTCCTGGTCAACGTGGGCGGCTGAATGGACCAAGAAAAATAAATTAAAAAATGGTCCGACCAAGTGACCGGAAGAGGGTCAGAAACCATTACCGGGAAATTAGAGCATAGCCCATCGATAATGTGACCCCCACTATGAGTGGGGGATTTAATCCACTGAGACAATTGGCCAAGTTCCAATGACTCATTAAGAGTGAGAGTATCGGGAGCTTCTCTGCAATCAAAGTGAATGTTAAAATCACCCAGCAATATATATTTTGAATATTTTAAAGCTCTCTGCACAATGGCTTCGTCCAGCATTTAAAAAAATGAACTAGGGGACCCAGGGGGCCGATATATAAGTGTGCCTCCCATCCGAAAATGAGGAGAAATAGAGAGGGAGAAATCTAGCACCTCGCTCTCCATAAAATCCTGGCAGTTTGTCTGCATAAAAGCCCAACTGTCCCTATAAACAACCGCAACCCCTCCCCCTCTCCCTAATTTTCAGTCCATCCTGCCAATTTTAAACCCCGTAGGTATAGCCAATGTAATAACCGGAGCTGAGCAATCATTTAACCAGGTCTCGGTAATAAATAAGAGATCGAGCTGGTTATCAGCCAGAAGCTCAAAAATGTCTGATGCGTGCTTTACCATAGAGCGCGCATTAATCAGAGCTGCGTTGATGTTTTGCCTGGCCAAAGGGGTAAAAGAAATGTGGTTGGGTAAGGGAGGAGAGCCCCACGTGTTAAGAAAACCAAAGTTACAGCTGGGGCAGATTTTATCTATATTTTCCAACACGGACCAAACATGGGAACACCTGCTCAGGGACTCACCAATATTTCCTAGTTTCTCCCTGCTCCACGTCCTGCGATCAGCCTGCACCTGGGCAGCGCAGCTGGCGCTGGACGCAACCGGGACGCCGACGGGCGCATACAGGCTTGCCTTAGGTGCGCCGTTGGCGCGCCAGCAGCGCGCATCCGCATCGCGCGCATGCTTTATAGCAAATTCCCCCCCACTGCTAGAGCGCACCTGACCCAAGAGGACGGCAAAGCAGGAAGTGTCCCTCCGAGCTTCAGTGTATGGGTGGAGTAAAGTGTAAGTAAGTGATCCGTTTTTGCAAACTTTGAAGCGAGTCCCTATCATCCACTCCACACAGTAAAACAATTATAGCAGCAACAATGTTTAAAAACAAAGCATAACATGTAGAGAGAAGTTAGGCACCGCGAGGCACAAATCACATTAAAAGAGCGAGTGGCAAAATACAAATAACAAAGGCATGACCACAGAGCCCCGGGGAGAAAAAAGCAACTTCCCCTCTCACCTAGGCCAATATCCAAGTTAGTCCCATCACCTGTGCTGTGTGACTATCAGCTTCGGAATCTATCCTGCTGTGACAAACGGCTTCTCAAGAGGGAGATGAGAAGTATGTACTTCAAAAGAAGCAGAACCCCAACATAGCATTTCCAAGACCCAGGCCTTAAATTACATTTGGTGTCTGGAAATGGACTATAAGAAGGGGAGGTTGAGACAACAAAAATTGTCATCTGCCAAGCAGCCAGATGAGCTGTGTGAGGAGGGGAAGCTCTGCAAGACTTCTGCCTGTGACCAGGACGAGGGGTCAAAGCCTGCCTGCTAGTCTCCCTGCTGGATGAGGGGACATCACCCAGCCAAACCAAGACCACCTGCTCTGGAGCCTGGAGCACCAACACCTTCCTGCTTGCCAAGACCAGTGTGCCACATGAGGAAGAGGAGAATGTTGGTGGAAGGAAGGTTCAGTGGCAAGCCCTGTCAAGTGGAGTGCTGGTGCAAGGTGTGAGGAGATATCTGCTGTACCGATTGGGTTATTGCTCATGTTCAGGTTTGAGTTAGCAACACTAGTAGGCATATGCCGGGAGAGGGCTAGAATTAAGAAATCGATGCTGAGACTGCAATGCAGTACAAGTTGAAGACTTGTGGCACTGTTGTGGTGACCCAGTGTGACAAGGGGGGTCGCTGTGGAAGAGACTGTCTTGCAGAGAAGGGCCGAAGCCTGTGCGAGGAGTAGCGGCAACCACATATGTCAGGAGGGGCCACACTGATAGGACTGCTGGGCAGTAAGGGCCGAATTCTTGGGTAATAGTGGGGTGGAAAACCTGTATGCCGGGAGGGGCTGCAGGAAATATTGTGCCATTTGGACTGGACAGGAACCCATGAACTGTAAGCTGCAGTGACCCAAAGGTCACCTGGAGCCACAAGGACTGCATCTGATCAGACCCACTGAATTGAGTGATGACGCTGTGGACGCATCGCTGCCTCAACAGGATATGGAGCATCAGAATCATTGCTCTCACCTACACCCCACCCCCTTTGGGGAGCATGGATGCTTATCCTGTCAGAAGGAGCTTGAAAAACCTTTGTTCGCTGCTGAAGTATGACCGCGTAGGCTCAGAGGAGAGCCTACGCCTACCAAGGGCTGTTGTGATGCTCATGTGCAGCCGATTCGCATGAGTAGTACCAGAGCTGTGGAAAGAGCCCGAGGATGGGGCACCCTCCAAGACGCTGCACGCTTCCTCTCCACCAGAGCGGGTAAGATTTGTGACAGGCCTCCTGGGCTCGCTGCTGAGAGCACTGAGCTTTTGGCTGTAATCAAAGAGTTAGAGTGGACTCTTCAGTTAAAGGCCTACTAGTGAGCATTTCTTGGATGCAGCCACCAGTGAATCAAGAAGAATCCCAATAACATTGTTAGCAATGGGAGGGACAGGGACTTGCCATTGAAATACTAGATCCAAAAGGAGCGATGAATGTCTCTGCACCTCTCTTGAATACACAGCCAACCATATATGATATAAGTATGTTGGTTAGCATTACACACCGGGAAAGAGGAATGGGATGAGAGAAAACAGAGGTACTGGATATTGGCACTCTGACTCATTAATCAGCTGGGCACTGCCTTCTAGTGGTTTATAGCAAATTTCTAAAGACACGATAAAGATCTTTAGCATCACATCTCAAAACCTCTACTTGCTCACTCACTACGGCAAGCCAGATTGTATAAGGGTGAGTTATTTGTAGGGCACTGTTAGAAATTGGGGTCTCTAGTTGGCAGCGGTAGGTACCTTTGGTCAAATAGGGATCTTTGCTTCAAGTCAGGGTAAGGGGGACACACACTTTAGATAACCCCTGCTCACCCCCTGGGGACCTTGGCACGAGCAGACAGACATCACAAAGGCAATGTGTAATGTATTTGTACTCAAAACACACAGTAATACAGTAATAACACCACAAATGGACAGCACACCAGTTTAGGAAAAATAATGTATCTTTATCTAAATTCAACAAGACCAAAATGACACAAATCCAACATACATGTAATCGTAATATGACTTTTCAAAGGTTTCAAGCAACTGGGTCCATAGAAAAATATGGATGCTTGATTCTACACAAAGTACCTGTAGATGTGTCAAAATTCACAAGGCCAAACAGCCGCTGAGATGAGAAACTTTATTTCTCTATCCTGTCCCAATGGGAAGTTATTCTTGTAAGATGTTACAAAGTATTTCCCATTCTATTCTGTGGGGCAGATAGCCTTTCAACAGTGGAAAAAAATGAAAATTGACAGTATTTCACTATCAAGACATGTCACATACACCAGTACATGTCCTACTTTTCATACACCATACACATGGGGGTAACTTGGGACTACCATAGGGGTGTCTTACATGTAAGAAAAGTGAAGGTTAGGGCCTGGCAAGTAGGTGCACTTGCCACGTCGACCTGGCAGTCAACAAACTGCGCACAGACACTGCAGTGGCAGGTCTGAGATACCTTTTCAGGGCTACTCATTTGATTTACAGGCCCTGTCACACTCAGTGCACTTTACTAGGGACTTACCAGTAAATCAAATATGCAAATCAGGGTGTCACGTTTAGGCATAGATAGTGGGGAAGGACAAGTAGACACGAAGTATGAGTGTCTGTATGAATGCTTCACGTATCCGGAACTACATCTCCCAGAAGGCCAAGTGGCCATTCCTGTGACACATGAATCGGATGTGTATATAAGCACCGCCCTTCCACTTGACCGGTGCTTGTCAATCAAAAGTTCCCGAGTAATCCCCTGATTCGAAGCTCGTCACTGCTGCTCCGTTGAAGAACGCCACTCCGTGTTTCGTGCATATTGTCTTGTGCCCGAAGCGCTCTACACGTAGTGGGCGTTGAACTACCTTGTTGCCATCTAACTCCTCACGCACGGACCAGTGCGACGGAACCAGAACCTCTGCCAAGCATTCTCTCGATCCCCGCTCTGACGGGCGCTGCGGACGCTGCCCCCCTTCCCGGTCTGTGGATAGGAGTCCTTCGTGGTGCTTCCCGAGAACCGGAAGCGTCATCTCACTTCACGAGCGACGGCTCGTCGGCAAGCTGCTTGAAAGGGTCGGATCCCGATCCACTTTCCTTTCGTTTTTTGCTCTATGCAGCGTGGCTGGACAAGGCGGCATTGCGCTTCTTTGAAAGCTCCTTCCCTGGGTTTGCCTCTCTGGACTACGGAGGCCCGTTCTTCAGGGACGCAGTGCCGGAGGACTCCTTGGCAGCCATACCTCAGCTAAGTACTCTCTTTCATTTGCCTTTCATAGAGATACAGACGTGCTGAAGAAAGCACGGCCAGGACAAGTGTCTGCTGTATGCCTCTCAGTCCCTATGGTAACTATTCCTTTCACAAGTCCTCAAGAGTCTTGATCTGGGTTGGGTGCAGTTGCCTGTTACGGAACACGGGGTTAGATAGCTGAGAAGCCCGACGTATTCTGAGGGCCGCTCCATCGTTCCCTTCCCGAGGTGTGATTTCGCAGCTGCGCCTTTTTTCTTCTTTCATTTGTCCCTTTTTTCCCTTTCCCCTGTGTGGAGTCGTCCCTTGAGGGGTGTTCACAACCTCGGGGGCTGCTCCGTGGTGGGGAACGGGGTAAACTGGCACCATCCATCGTTCCTGCTGCATCTGGAGTGACAGGCTAGTGGGTTACCTGTCTAAAGTCTGACAGATTGACAAGCCCACGATTGTTTGCAGCCTGAGCGATGGATCCATCCACGATCCTTACGTCAGTCCTAGAAACCCTGACTGCCTTACGTCTAGAGGTAGACGCATTCGGAGGAGAGAATCAAGAATTGAGGAATGAAATGGGTTCCATGAGGCGGGAGGTAGCGGGGCTCACTAGAACAACTCCTACAGGGGGTAGAGAGAATGGCGCCTACATCAGAGAATGGACTCTACCACCCCCTGTGACAGATCGTTCTTAGGGCCCTAGAACCATACCTCAAACCCAAGGAGGGGGTACGCCGGGTGCTGGAATCCCCTCGGTGCATGTGATACAGCCAATGCACCTGCCTTTGGCGCCTCCTGAACGGTTCTTTGGGGATCCAAAGAAATTTGGTATTTTTCTTAGTCAGTGCAGGCTCCATTTTATGTGCAAACCCGTGGTGTTCCCCACCGACCAAGCCAAGACAGCCTTTATCATGTCATACTTAGGGGGCAATGCTGCTAATTGGGCCCTTCCACTAATAGAAAGGGACGATCCTGTATTGTATAATTATCCAGACTTCTGCAATGAAATACGTCAGCTATTTGACCGCAAGGCACACCATCTGTCATTGGACCAAGAAATGCTCACCCTTAAACAGGGATCACAAGACCTCTTCACATACATCACCAATTTCAACCGGCTCCTTGTTGAAACAAATTGGCCTGTGGAGAAAAGATCTTCCATGTTCTATCAAGGGCTTAAAGGTGAATTAAAGGACGTGCTCGCGCAAGAAGTGCATAAGCCAGACTCATGTGAAGAACTGATTGACCTCACAGTTCAGTTGGACCATAGGATCCAGGAGCGGAAAGGAGACAGGTGTCGCTCTGAAGCAAGAACCTACATGCCACGACCTAAGCCTGTTACGGACGAACGATCCCCTGCCGCCGATGGAACCGAACCCATGCAAATCAGTGGAGTACGAGGTCCCTTAAGCCAGGAGGAAAGAGAACAACGACGAAAGCAGAGGTTATGTCTGTACTGCGGGAAACCAGGCCACTTCATTAAAGAATGTAAGACTCGCTCTCGACTCAACAGGAGAACAACCCCGACAGGCCAGAATCTCTCAGTGGTTGACTACGCTGCAGACAACTCGGAAAACTGATGCTCTCAAACAAGACCGAGACCCCTTGTTTGAGACCCCTTCAAGACGAGGGCTCTCCTTCCGTGGCTAACACCGTCCAGTATATGGTGGCCCATTTGAATTTATGCGTTACCATGGAACTACCTACAGGAACACTCCTTGCTGTCCACGCCATGTTGGATTCCGGGGCCACGGGCAATTTCATCGACCAACAGTACGCCAACGAAATAGGTGTTCCTTGCATAAAAAAGGAACATCCCGAACCCGTAAAGGCGGTGGATGGGTCGGCATTGACATCCGGATTGATACGCTTCCATACTCAACCGATCCTGATGTAAATAGGGGAGCATCATTTTGAACATATCCAATTCGACTTGATTGATGCTCCCCACTTCAAGTTGATACTTGGAATGCCATGGTTGACATACCATGATCCCTTGGTACAATGGGTGGCACGCTCAGTCTCCATGAATTCGGCATTCTGCAAAGAGCACTGCACGAGGGAAAAGTCATGAACACCAAAGACAGGCAATGCCCCGCAAGGTTGCTTGCTCTGGGAATCAACACCCGGGATTTATGTTGTGCCTCCACGCTACCGCCGGAATATCTACAGTTCCACTCTGTCTTCAGTAAACAAGAGGCAGGGAAATTGCCTCCGCACAGGAACTACGACTGTGTGATCGATCTAGAACCAGGAGCCCTCATACCATGCAGTCGAGTATATGCTCTCACGGAAGCAGAAACAACTTACCTGCAGCAGTATCTTGCCGAAATGTTGTCTAGCGGATTCAATCGACCTTCATCCTCTCCGGCCTCCTCTCCCCTTTTCTTTATACCTAAGAAAGAGGGAGGCTTACAGGCTTGCATAGACTACCGAGCAATCAATAGGGTGACAATAAAAAATAGATACCCCTTACCCTTGATACCCGTCTTATTAGACCAACTGAAAGGAGCCACTGTCTTCACTATGTTGGACTTAAGTGGAGCCTACCGTCTGGTGCGGGTGCGAAAAAGAGACGAATGGAAGACCGCCTTCAGAACGAAGTTTGGTCTTTACGAATATCAGGTCATGCCCTTCGGACTCTGCAACGCACCCGCCGCCTTTCAATATTTTATGGATTAGGTGTTACGAGGCCTCCTGGACATCTCATGTATCGTCTACATCGACGATATCCTTCTTTACTCCTCCTCAATGGAAGAACATGTACGTCATGTGGCGGAAGTACTGGAACGACTGCAGAGGTATGCTCTGTATGCCAAGCTGGAAAAATGTCTTTTTCACGCCAATGAAGTCGAATTTCTAGGATACATCATAGGACCCAACGGTCTGTGTATGGATAGTAAAAAGACTCAAGCCATAGTGCAGTGGGAATCCCCTACCACCGTCAAGGCACTTCAAAGTTTCCTAGGATTTGCGAATTTCTATCGCAGATTCATCAAGGAATTCTCTCGCATCATTCAACCTCTGACGCATCTGCTCCGGAAGGGAGACAAATTTCTATGGACAGACTCAGCAGAACAAGCCTTCCAGGAACTCAAACAATGTTTTATCCAAGCCCCGGTATTGAGACACCCGGATACTGCTCTTCCTTTTGTGGTAGAGACGGGTGCCTCCTACTATGCCATAGGAGGCATACTCTCCCAACGACATCCCTGCACGGGTCAACTCCACCCCGTGGCCTTTTATTCCAAGAAACTCACTCCCTGTGAGGTCAACTATAGCATCACGGACAAGGAGCTGCTAGCAATAAAAAGAGCCTGCGAAGAGTGGAGACACTATCTATTAGGAGCCAAGCACACCGTGGAGATCTTTACGGACCATCGAAACCTGTTGTTCCTAAAAACCGCTAGAGCCCTGACGCCTAGACAACTCCGTTGGTCGTTGTTCTTTGCAGATTACAACTTCGTGATCAAATACCGACCTGGGCCACAGAACGGTAAGGCTGATGCCTTATCGCGACAATCTCCCACACCAGAACCGCATCTAGTGCTACCCGAAGAACCTCCGGTAATACTACACAATGCTTCCTTTCCTGACACGTTCCTAGCCTCAACGACCCACCACGTCTTTCTAGATCACATAAAGAATCACGTCAAGACACTCAATGTCCAAGCGTGGATCGACGAAGTGCCTGGGAGACGGACAGCCAGTAACGGGCTGCTGTACCATGACAACAAATTATTTGTGCCAGCCAGGCCCTTGCAGCAACAAGCTATGCAATGGATATATGACTCAACATTGGGGGGACACTCGGGAATACAAAAACCGTGCAAGCGATGAATAGACATTTTTGGTGGTCAACCTTATCAGCAGACACCACTGCCTATGTCTCCGAATGTGCCGTTTGTGCTCAAGGGAAAGCCCAACATCAAAGACCCAGTGGGTTACTGAGGCCCATTCCCATACCTCCAACACCATGGCACACGTTGTCAATGGACTTTATAGTCGACATGCCACCAAGTAGGGAGCAGACCACCATCTTAGTCGTAGTCGATCATCTGACCAAGATAGGTCACTTCATCGCCCTCACCAAATTACCCTCTGCAGCGGAACTGGCCCAGGTGTTTCTTCAACATATCGTGCGTCTCCACGGTATCCCGGCGGTCCTCATCACAGATAGAGGAACCCAGTTCACGTCAAGATTCTGGAAGACCTTCTGTGAATCCTTGAAAATCGACGCCCGGCTATCAACGAGTTACCATCCGCAAACGGATGGCAAAACTGAAAGACTGAACCAAACACTGGAACAGTACCTCAGATGCTTCACCCTACAACATGAGGAGGAATGGAGTACACTTCCCCGGACAGCGGAATTCGCATATAACAACGCCAACCATTCCTCCTTAGGGTGTGCACCGTTCTTCTGTTTAACAGGTCACCATCCGAACATGTTGCCCTTCGAGTAGCTTGCACATTCAAAACACCCTACTATTCAGGACCATCATGCTCACCTCCGCAGGGTCTTGCACTCCGCAAGGACACAGCTAAGCACAGCCCAGTCCCGTGACAAAGCCAATGCAGACAAGAAACGTTCCGCAGAACCAACATATGGAGTGGGGGATAGGGTGTGGCTGGCTACGAAACATTTAAAACTCAAAGGAAATAATAGGCTAAAACCCAAATACATAGGTCCATATCTTGTGGATAAAATAATCAACCCTGTGGCCATGAGATTAAAGCTCCCCCTTTCTTGGCATATACATCCAGTCTTCCACGTTTCCCTGTTACGACCCTGCCTTCCCCGAACAAGACTACCTCCCCGGGCACGGCCTCTAGAGATAGATGGGGACGAAGAATACGAAGTTAGACGCATTCTCGATTCCAAACTTCAGAGAGGGAGGGTCTATTATCTCATTGACTGGAAAGGGTACGGTCCAGAGGACCGCTCCTGGGAACCCAAGAGAAATCTACATTGTCCTGTGCTGCTCCGACGCTTCCATGCGCGCTTCGCTTCCAAACCTGGCGGACCGGCGGGTCACCGGTCGTTGAGAGGGGGTACTGTCACGTTTAGGAATAGATAGTGGCGAAGGACAAGTAGACACGAAGTATGAGTGTCCGTGTGAATGCTTCACGTATCTGGAACTACATCTCCCAGAAGGCCAAGCGGCCATTCCCGTGACACATGAATCGGATGTGTATATAAGCACCGCCCTTCCACTTGACCGGTGCTTGTCAATCAAAAGTTCCCGAGTAATCCCCTGATTCGAAGCTCGTCACTGCTGCTCCGTTGAAGAACGCCACTCCGTGTTTCTTGCATATTGTCTTGTGCCCGAAGCGCTCTACACGTAGTGGGCGTTGAACTACCTTGTTGCCATCTAACTCCTCACGCACGGACCAGTGCGACGGAACCAGAACCTCTGCCAAGCATTCTCTCGCGCCCCGCGCTGACGCGCGCTGCAGACGCTGCCCCCCTTCCCTGTCTGCGGATAGGAGTCCTTCGTGGTGCTTCCCGAGAACCGGAATCGTCATCTCACTTCACGAGCGACGACTCGTCGGCGAGCTGCTTGAAAGGCTCGGATCCCGATCCACTTTCCTTTCCTTTTTTGCTCTACGCAGCGTGGCTGGACAAGGCGGCATTGCGCTTCTTTGAAAGCTCCTTCCCTGGGTTTGCCTCTCTGGACTACGGAGGCCCGTTCTTCAGGGACGCAGTGCCGGAGGACTCCTTGGCAGCCATACCTCAGCTAAGTACTCTCTTTCATTTGCCTTTCATAGAGATACAGACGTGCTGAAGAAAGCACGGCCTGGACAAGTGTCTGCTATATGCCTCTCAGTCCCTATGGTGACTATTCCTTTCACAAGTCCTCAAGAGTCTTGATCTGGGTTGGGTGCAGTTGCCTGTTACAGAACACGGGGTTAGATAGCTGAGAAGCCTGACGTATTCTGAGGGCCGCTCCATCGTTCCCTTCCCGAGGTGTGATTTCGCAGCTGCGCCTTTTTTCTTCTTTCATTTGTCCCTTTTTTCCCTTTCCCCTGTGTGGAGTCGTCCCTTGAGGGGTGTTCACAACCTCGGGGGCTGCTCCGTGGTGGGGAACGGGGTAAACTGGCACCATCCATCGTTCCTTCTGCATCTGGAGTGACAGGCTAGTGGGTTACCTGTCTAAAGTCTGACAGATTGACAAGCCCACGATTGTTTGCAGCCTGAGCGATGGATCCATCCACGATCCTTACGTCAGTCCTGGAAACCCTGACTGCCTTACGTCTAGAGGTAGACGCATTCAGAGGAGAGAATCAAGAATTAAGGAATGAAATGGGTTCCATGAGGCGGGAGGTAACGGGGCTCACTAGAACAACTCCTACAGGGGGTACAGGGAATGGCTCCTACATCAGAGATGTAAAATCCGTGCAAGCGATGAATAGACATTTTTGGTGGTCAACCTTATCAGCAGACACCACTGCCTATGTCTCCGAATGTGCTCAAGGGAAAGCCCAACATCAAAGACCCAGTGGGTTACTGAGGCCCATTCCCATACCTCCAACACCGTGGCACACGTTGTCAATGGACTTTATAGTCGACATGCCACCAAGTAGGGAGCAGACCACCATCTTAGTCGTAGTCGATCATCTGACCAAGATAGGTCACTTCATCGCCCTCACCAAATTACCCTCTGCAGCGGAACTGGCCCAGGTGTTTCTTCAACATATCGTGCGTCTCCACGGTATCCCGGCGGTCCTCATCACAGATAGAGAAACCCAGTTCACGTCAAGATTCTGGAAGGCCTTCTGTGAATCCTTGAAAATCGACGCCCGGCTATCAACGAGTTACCATCCGCAAACGGATGGCAAAACTGAAAGACTGAACCAAACACTGGAACAGTACCTCAGATGCTTCACCCTACAACATGAGGAGGAATGGAGTACACTTCCCCGGACAGCGGAATTCGCATATAACAACGCCAACCATTCCTCCTTAGGGTGTGCACCGTTCTTCTGTTTAACAGGTCACCATCCGAACATGTTGCCCTTCGAGTGGCTTGCACATTCAAAACACCCTACTATTCAGGACCATCATGCTCACCTCCGCAGGGTCTTGCACTCCGCAAGGACACAGCTAAGCACAGCCCAGTCCCGTGACAAAGCCAATGCAGACAAGAAACGTTCCGCAGAACCAACATATGGAGTGGGGGATAGGGTGTGGCTGGCTACGAAACATTTAAAACTCAAAGGAAATAATAGGCTAAAACCCAAATACATAGGTCCATATCTTGTGGATAAAATAATCAACCCTGTGGCCATGAGATTAAAGCTCCCCCTTTCTTGGCATATACATCCAGTCTTTCACGTTTCCCTGTTACGACCCTGCCTTCCCCGAACAAGACTACCTCCCCGGGCACGGCCTCTAGAGATAGATGGGGACGAAGAATACGAAGTTAGACGCATTCTCGATTCCAAACTTCAGAGAGGGAGGGTCTATTATCTCATTGGCTGGAAAGGGTACGGTCCAGAGGACCGCTCCTGGGAACCCAAGAGAAATCTACATTGTCCTGTGCTGCTCCGACGCTTCCATGCGCGCTTCGCTTCCAAACCTGGCGGACCGGCGGGTCACCGGTCGTTGAGAGGGGGTACTGTCACGTTTAGGAATAGATAGTGGCGAAGGACAAGTAGACACGAAGTATGAGTGTCCGTATGAATGCTTCACGTATCTGGAACTACATCTCCCAGAAGGCCAAGCGGCCATTCCCGTGACACATGAATCGGATGTGTATATAAGCACCGCCCTTCCACTTGACCGGTGCTTGTCAATCAAAAGTTCCCGAGTAATCCCCTGATTCGAAGCTCGTCACTGCTGCTCCGTTGAAGAACGCCACTCCGTGTTTCTTGCATATTGTCTTGTGCCCGAAGCGCTCTACACGTAGTGGGCGTTGAACTACCTTGTTGCCATCTAACTCCTCACGCACGGACCAGTGCGACGGAACCAGAACCTCTGCCAAGCATTCTCTCGCGCCCCGCGCTGACGCGCGCTGCAGACGCTGACCCCCTTCCCTGTCTGCGGATAGGAGTCCTTCGTGGTGCTTCCCGAGAACCGGAATCGTCATCTCACTTCACGAGCGACGGCTCGTCGGCGAGCTGCTTGAAAGGCTCGGATCCCGATCCACTTTCCTTTCCTTTTTTGCTCTACGCAGCGTGGCTGGACAAGGCGGCATTGCGCTTCTTTGAAAGCTCCTTCCCTGGGTTTGCCTCTCTGGACTACGGAGGCCCGTTCTTCAGGGACGCAGTGCCGGAGGACTCCTTGGCAGCCATACCTCAGCTAAGTACTCTCTTTCATTTGCCTTTCATAGAGATACAGACGTGCTGAAGAAAGCACGGCCAGGACAAGTGTCTGCTGTATGCCTCTCAGTCCCTATGGTGACTATTCCTTTCACAAGTCCTCAAGAGTCTTGATCTGGGTTGGGTGCAGTTGCCTGTTACAGAACACGGGGTTAGATAGCTGAGAAGCCTGACGTATTCTGAGGGCCGCTCCATCGTTCCCTTTCCGAGGTGTGATTTCGCAGCTGCGCCTTTTTTCTTCTTTCATTTGTCCCTTTTTTCCCTTTCCCCTGTGTGGAGTCGTCCCTTGAGGGGTGTTCACAACCTCGGGGGCTGCTCCGTGGTGGGGAACGGGGTAAACTGGCACCATCCATCGTTCCTGCTGCATCTGGAGTGACAGGCTAGTGGGTTACCTGTCTAAAGTCTGACAGATTGACAAGCCCACGATTGTTTGCAGCCTGAGCGATGGATCCATCCACGATCCTTACGTCAGTCCTGGAAACCCTGACTGCCTTACGTCTAGAGGTAGACGCATTCAGAGGAGAGAATCAAGAATTAAGGAATGAAATGGGTTCCATGAGGCGGGAGGTAACGGGGCTCACTAGAACAACTCCTACAGGGGGTACAGGGAATGGCTCCTACATCAGAGAATGGGCTCTACCACCCCCTGTGACAGATCGTTCTCAGGGCCCTAGAACCATACCTCAAACCCAAGGAGGGGGTACGCCGGGCGCTGGAATCCCCTCGGTGCATGTGATACAGCCAATGCACCTGCCTTTGGCGCCTCCTGAACGGTTCTTTGGGGATCCAAAGAAATTTGGTATTTTTCTTAGTCAGTGCAGGCTCCATTTTATATGCAAACCCGTGGTGTTCCCCACCGACCAAGCCAAGACAGCCTTTATCATGTCATACTTAGGGGGCAATGCTGCTAATTGGGCCCTTCCACTAATAGAAAGGGACGATCCTGTATTGTATAATTATCCAGACTTCTGCAATGAAATACGTAAGCTATTTGACCGCAAGGCACACCATCTGTCTTTGGACCAAGAAATGCTCACCCTTAAACAGGGATCACAAGACCTCCTCACGTACATCACCAATTTCAACCGGCTCCTTGTTGAAACAAATTGGCCTGTGGAGAAAAGATCTTCCATGTTCTATGAAGGGCTTAAAGGTGAATTAAAGGACGTGCTCGCGCAAGTAGTGCATAAGCCAGACTCATGTGAAGAACTGATTGACCTCACAGTTCAGTTGGACCATAGGCTCCAGGAGCGGAAAGGAGACAGGTATCGCTCTGAAGCAAGAACCTACATGCCACGACCTAAGCCTGTTACGGACGAACGATCCCCTGCCGCCGATGGAACCGAACCCATGCAAATCAGTGGAGTACGAGGTCCCTTAAGCCAGGAGGAAAGAGAACAACGACGAAAGCAGAGGTTATGTCTGTACTGCGGGAAACCAGGCCACTTCATTAAAGAATGTAAGACTCGCTCTCGACTCAACAGGAGAACAACCCCGACAGGCCAGAATCTCTCAGTGGTTGACTACGCTGCAGACGACTCGGAAAACTGACGCTCTCAAACAAGACCGAGACCCCTTGTTTGAGACCCCTTCAAGATGAGGTCTCTCCTTCCGTGGCTAACACCGTCCAGTATATGGTGGCCCATTTGAATTTATGCGTTACCATGGAAGTACCTACAGGAACACTCCTTGTTGTCCACGCCATGTTGGATTCCGGGGCCACGGGCAATTTCATCGACCAACAGTACGCCCACAAAATAGGTGTTCCTTGCATAAAAAAGGAACATCCCGAACCCGTAAAGGCGGTGGATGGGTCGGCATTGACATCCGGATTGATACGCTTCCATACTCAACCGATCCTGATGTAAATAGGGGAGCATCATTTTGAACATATCCAATTCGACTTGATTGATGCTCCCCACTTCAAGTTGATACTTGGAATGCCATGGTTGACATACCATGATCCCTTGGTACAATGGGTGGCACGCTCAGTCTCCATGAATTCGGCATTCTGCAAAGAGCACTGCACAAGGGAAAAAGTCATGAGCACCAAAGACAGGCAATGCCCCGCAAGGTTGCTCGCTCTGGGAATCAACACCCGGGATTTATGTTGTGCCTCCACGCTACCGCCGGAATATCTACAGTTCCACTCTATCTTCAGTAAACAAGAGGCAGGGAAATTGCCTCCACACAGGAACTACGACTGTGTGATCGATCTAGAACCAGGAGCCCTCATACCATGCAGTCGAGTATATGCTCTCACGGAAGCAGAAACAACTTACCTGCAGCAGTATCTTGCCGAAATGTTGTCTAGCGGATTCATTCGACCCTCATCCTCTCCGGCCTCCTCTCCCCTTTTCTTTATACCTAAGAAAGAGGGAGGATTACGGGCTTGCATAGACTACCGAGCAATCAATAGGGTGACAATAAAAAATAGATACCCCTTACCCTTGATACCCGTCTTATTAGACCAACTGAAAGGAGCCACTGTCTTCACTAAGTTGGACTTAAGGGGAGCCTATCATCTGTTGCGAAAAGGAGACGAATGGAAGACCGCCTTCAGAACGAAGTTTGGTCTTTACGAATATCAGGTCATGCCCTTCGGACTCTGCAACGCACCCGCCGCCTTTCAATATTTTATGGATGAGGTGTTACGAGGCCTCCTGGACATCTCATGTATCGTCTACATCGACGATATCCTTCTTTACTCCTCCTCAATGGAAGAACATGTACGTCATGTGGCGGAACTACTGGAACGACTGCAGAGGTATGCTCTGTACGCCAAGCTGGAAAAATGTCTTTTTCACGCCAATGAAGTCGAATTTCTAGGATACATCATAGGACCCAACGGTCTGTGTATGGATAGTAAAAAGACTCAAGCCATAGTGCAGTGGGAATCCCCTACCACCGTCAAGGCACTTCAAAGTTTCCTAGGATTCGCGAATTTCTATCGCAGATTCATCAAGGAATCAAGGAATTCTCTCGCATCATTCAACCCCTGACGCATCTGCTCCACAAGGGAGCCAAATTTCTATGGACAGACTCAGCAGAACAAGCCTTCCAGGAACTCAAACAATGTTTTATCCAAGCCTCGGTATTGAGACACCCGGATACTGCTCTTCCTTTTGTGGTACAGACGGACGCCTCCCACTATGCCATAGGAGGCATACTCTCCCAACGACATCCTAGCACGGGTCAACTCCACCCCGTGGCCTTTTATTCCAAGAAACTCACTCCCTGTGAGGTCAACTATAGCATAACGGACAAGGAGCTGCTAGCAATAAAAAGAGCCTGCGAAGAGTGGAGACACTATCTATTAGGAGCCAAGCACACCGTGGAGATCTTTACGGACCATAGAAACCTGTTGTTCCTAAAAACCGCTAGAGCCCTGACGCCTAGACAACTCCGTTGGTCGTTGTTCTTTGCAGATTACAACTTCGTGATCAAATACCGACCTGGGCCACAGAACGGTAAGGCTGATGCCTTATCGCGACAATCTCCCACACCAGAACCGCATCTAGTGCTACCCGAAGAACCTCTGGTAATACTACACAATGCTTCCTTTCCTGACACGTTCCTAGCCTCAACGACCCACCACGTCTTTCTGGATCACGTAAAGAATCACGTCAAGACGCTCAATGTCCAAGGGTGGATCGACGAAGTGCCTGGGAGACGGACAGCCAGTAACGGGCTGCTGTACCATGACAACAAATTATTTGTGCTAGCCGGGCCCTTACAGCAACAAGCTATGCAATGGATACATGACTCAACATTGGGGGGACACTTGGGAATACAAAAATCCGTGCAAGCGATGAATAGACATTTTTGGTGGTCAACCTTATCAGCAGACACCACTGCCTATGTCTCCGAATGTGCTTAAGGGAAAGTACCAACATCAAAGACCCAGTGGGTTACTGAGGCCCATTCCCATACCTCCAACACCGTGGCACACGTTGTCAATGGACTTTATAGTCGACATGCCACCAAGTAGGGAGCAGACCACCATCTTAGTCGTAGTCGATCATCTGACCAAGATAGGTCACTTCATCGCCCTCACCAAATTACCCTCTGCAGCGGAACTGGCCCAGGTGTTTCTTCAACATATCGTGCGTCTCCACGGTATCCCGGCGGTCCTCATCACAGATAGAGAAACCCAGTTCACGTCAAGATTCTGGAAGGCCTTCTGTGAATCCTTGAAAATCGATGCCCGGCTATCAACGAGTTACCATCCGCAAACGGATGGCAAAACTGAAAGACTGAACCAAACACTGGAACAGTACCTCAGATGCTTCACCCTACAACACGAGGAGGAATGGAGTACACTTCTCTGGACAGCGGAATTCGCATATAACAACGCCAACCATTCCTCCTTAGGGTGTGCACCGTTCTTCTGTTTAACAGGTCACCATCCGAACATGTTGCCCTTCGAGTGGCTTGCACATTCAAAACACCCTACTATTCAGAACCATCATGCTCACCTCCGCAGGGTCTTGCAAGAACACAGCTAAGCACAGCCCAGTCCCGTGACAAAGCCAATGCAGACAAGAAACGTTCCGCAGAACCAACATATGGAGTGGGGGATAGGGTGTGGCTGGCTACGTAACATTTAAAACTCAAAGGAAATAATAGGCTAAAGCCCAAATACATAGGTCCATATCTTGTGGATAAAATAATCAACCCTGTGGCCATGAGATTAAAGCTCTCCCTTTCTTGGCATATACATCCAGTCTTCCACGTTTCCCTGTTACGACCCTGCCTTCCCCGAACAAGTCTACCTCCCCGGCCACGGCCTCTAGAGATAGATGGGGACGAAGTTAGACGCATTCTCGATTCCAAACTTCAGAGAGGGAGGGTCTATTATCTCATTGACTGGAAAGGGTACGGTCCAGAGGACCGCTCCTGGGAACCCAAGAGAAATCTACATTGTCCTGTGCTGCTCCAACGCTTCCATGCGCGCTTCCCTTCCAATCCTGGCGGACCGGCGTGTCACCGGTCGTTGAGAGGGGGTACTGTCACGTTTTGGAATAGATAGTGGGGAAGGACAAGTAGACACGAAGTATGAGTGTCCGTATGAATGCTTTACGTATCCGGAACTACATCTCCCAGAAGGCCAAGCGGCCATTCCCGTGACACATGAATCGGACGTGTATATAAGCACCGCCCTTCCACTTGACCGGTGCTTGTCAATCAAAAGCTCCCGAGTAATCCCCTGATTCGAAGCTCGTCACTGCTGCTCCGTTGAAGAACGCCACTCCGTGTTTCGTGCAGATTGTCTTGTGCCCGAAGCGCTCTACATGTAGTGGGCGTTGAACTACCTTGTTGCCATCTAACTCCTCATGCACGGACCAGTGCGACGGAACCAGAACCTCTGCCAAGCATTCTCTCGCGCCCCGCGCTGACGCGCGCTGCGGACGCTGCCCCCCTTCCCGGTCTGCGGATAGGAGTCCTTCGTGGTGCTTCCCGAGAACCGGAATCGTCATCTCACTTCACGAGCGACGGCTCGTCGGCGAGCTGCTTGAAAGGCTCGGATCCCGATCCACTTTCCTTTCGTTTTTTGCTCTACGCAGCGTGGCTGGACAAGGCGGCATTGCGCTTCTTTGAAAGCTCCTTCCCTGGGTTTGCCTCTCTGGACTACGGAGGCCCATTCTTCAGGGACGCAGTGCCGGAGGACTCCTTGGCAGCCATACCTCAGCTAAGTACTCTCTTTCATTTGCCTTTCATAGAGATACAGACGTGCTGAAGAAAGCACGGCCAGGACAAGTGTCTGCTGTATGCCACTCAGTCCCTATGGTGACTATTCTTTTCACAAGTCCTCAAGAGTCTTGATCTGGGTTGGGTGCAGTTGCCTGTTATGGAACACGGGGTTAGATAGCTGAGAAGCCCGACGTATTCTGAGGGCCGCTCCATCGTTCCCTTCCCGAGGTGTGATTTCGCAGCTGCGCCTTTTTTCTTCTTTCCTTTGTCCCTTTTTTCCCTTTCCCCTGTGTGGAGTCGTCCCTTGAGGGGTGTTCACAACCTCAGGGGCTGCTCCGTGGTGGGGAACGGGGTAAACTGGCACCATCCATCGTTCCTGCTGCATCTGGAATGACAGGTTACCTGTCTAAAGTCTGACACAGGGAGAACCAATTGTAACAACAATTTACACAGGTAGCACTTGCAATTTGACACTGATCAGCAGTGGCAAAGTGCCTAAAGCATCTAAGCTGGCAAAAACTAAATCCAAAAATACAGGAGGTAGAGGCAAAAAGTCAGGGGAAACCATGCCAAAGTTGTCAAGTCTAACACGTGTCCCTTCCAGCTGAAAGGTGGGGAGTACTACCCACCCTCTTGGGAGTTCTCATCACTATGGCGGAAGAATCTGGAGAGACCATCAGCATTGGCATGTTCTGTACCGTAAAGTGTTCCACCATAAAGTCCATTCCCTGTAGGGGAAGTGAGTCCCAAACAAATAGGGTCTTAGCTTCTTCAGCGCCCACACCACAACAAAAGCTAATCTCTCAATTTAACTCCACCTCTGTTCCCTAGGAAGTAGCCTTTTACTAATGAAAGCTACAGGGTGGTCCAAGCCCTCATCATTCAAGTGTGAGAGTACTGTTCCCACATGATGCTCTGAAGCATCTATCTGCATAACAAAATCTAGGGAGAAGTTGGGTGTCTTGAGCATGGGTGCCGTAACATGGCAAATTTCAGGGCATCAAAAGCTGGTTTACATGCATCATTTCAGATCACTTTCCTTGGCTGCTTCCTTGAAGTCAGCTCTGTCAATGAGGCAACAATGGTGCCATACCCCTTGACAAACCCTCAGTAGTACCCGGTGAGTCCTAAAAAGGCTCTCACCTCTGTCTGAGTCTTGGGGGGCTCCCAAGCCAGAATGGTGTTGATCTTAGGCTGTAGGGGCACCACCTGGCCGCTTCCTACCTGCTGCCCTAAGTACACCACAGATCCCTGTCCTATCTGGCATTTACTGGCCTTGATAGTGAGAGCTGCCTTCTGCACAGCCTTCAACACTTCACAGAGGTGTTGCAAGTGTTCCTCCCAGCTGGCGCTAAACACAGCAATGCCATCCAGGTAGGGGGCACTGAATTCCCCCAGCCCAGACAGTACCAGTCAATCCAAAGGGCAAGACATGGAACTGGTAGTGCCCGTCTGGCATTGAAAACGCAGACCTCTCTCTGGCCCCATAAGTCATGGTAATCTGCCAGTACACAGACATTAGATAAAACGTACTAAGGTAACAGGCAGCTCCTAGCTGATCAATAAGCTCATCAGCTCTGGAGATGGGGTGCGTGTCAGTCCTGGTGACGGCATTGAGCACACGGTAGTCCACGCAGAACTTGAGTTCAGGAGGGGCACTGGGTGCAGCAGCTTTTGGAACCAAGACCACTGGGCTAGCCCACCGGCTGCTGGAGGGCTCTATCACCCCTAATGCCAACATTTTGGAAGCCTCTTCCTTGATGCTGGCCCTGAACTAGTCAGTTACTCTATACATTTTATGTTATACAGGTAAAATGTCCCCAGTGTCCACATCGTGAACACACCAATTAGTGTTTCCTGGAGTCAGGGAGAAGAGGGAGGCAAACTGTCCCAGCACCTGGCAAAAGTCCCTCTGGGGTCCGGGTGGGAGAGAGGTTCACTCCATCCACTGACCCATCATGTTCCTTGGCTGAAAGGAGGTCAGGAAGAGACTCCCTCTCCTCTTCCGTTCCATCATCTGTCACCAGGAGCATTGTCACTTAAAGTGAGGTTTGAGGCAGTTCACGTGCATGACCCTCGAAGGTTTTCTGAGAGTCTGCAAGTTAACCAGGTAGGTTATATCACTCAAGGCGCCCCACCACCTCAAATGGACCAGTCAACTGTCTTGGAGTGCAAAAGGCTCCACTGGTGCCATCACCCACACTTTTTGGCCAGAGTGGTATTCTGGTCGTACCATCGTTTCATGTCCTCCTGGCAGGCTTCTAGGTTCGCCTGAGCGATTTTTCTGAAGCGCAGAATCTGTTTCCAGAAGGCCAGCATGTAGCTGAACACATCTTGGGGGGTGGGGGGGGGGCTTACCAGGAGTTTTCTCCCACGTCTCCTTCACCAGACTCGGAGGTCCTCTTACAGGGTGCCCATATAGCACTTTAAAGGGACTGAACCCTAAGGATTTCTGTGGTACCTCCCTGTAGGCAAACAACAGGCCTGGTAGGAAGATGTCCCACTTACGTCTCATGGCTTCTGTAAGACCCTTTATCATGCCTTTCAGGGTTTGGTTGAATCTCTCAACGAACCCATTTCCTTGGGGATGGTAAGGAGCGGCGAATTTGTACATTACACTGCATTCCTCCCACAATGACGTCCTATACCTAGATATGAAGTTACTACCACGGTTGGAGACCAGCTCTCTGGGGAACCCCACACAGGAAAAGATTCCCATCAATGCACGGCTCACCACAGGGGCCATGATTGTCCTCAGAGGGACAGCTTCCAGGTACCGGGTGGCATGGTCCATCAAGACCAAGATAAACTTGTTGCCTAAGGCTTACTTGGGTTCCATTGGCCCCACAATGTCGATTCTCACCTGCTCGAAAGGGGTGTTCACCACAGGAAAGGGTTGGAGGGGAGCCTTACACTCTCCTCCACTCTTGCCACTTACCTGACAAGTCTGACAAGATCTACAATGTGTTCCAATGTGCCTCTGCATTTGGGGTCAGTAAAAGTGGGTGACAAGCCTGTGATAGGTCTTGTCACACCCCAAATGTCCTGCCAAAGGCACATCATGATTGTTCCTGGGGGAGTATGCCCAAATGACCCTCCTATACCTAGGCATAAAACATCACAAATGTGTAAAGAGGAAAACGGTATGGAGGGATTAATCACTCATTTATTTTTAATCAAAGCACCATCAATTACCCGGACGTTTTCAATATATTTTATAAAAATAACTATGGACAATTCAGTAAGATACACATACTATCCGGCGGGACTGTGGGACAAAAAACAATAATTCATAACAAAAACATGAAACAATATACATACAACATGAACAGATACATAACTCATTATTATGGCATCAAATATAAAACATATACACAATATATTCAATCTATACAAAACCCTAACATCTACAACAACTGATGCACACTCCTTAATCTAAGTGATGTACTGTGAGGAAGTCCTCTTAGCACCAGAGTTATCAAACCTCTCTCCTATTCCCTAATATGTGCCCATAATCTCATTCCAAAAATTATAATTTATTGGACTCCTCAAATGTCTGTCGACGCGGTCGCGTTTCAGCCCACAATTTCTTTTGGCCTCTTCAGGACAAGGGAACAAAATATCTGTAATCTTCTCCGAACTATCAATCACAACAAGAGTTCGAATCCTCTGGGGTATCAATACCCCTTAGCGGGGAGGTCCACAATCCCACTCTTCACCTCTTACGTGGTTCTATCTGCTGTGCTTGAGAAAAAGTGGTCGCCCTCCGGAACCGGCTTTTCAATCGCCTAATCCTTTTTTTTCCCCCTGCCGAATAGCTCCTCTAGAGTCTCCAAACAATCTCAGTAACTCCCGCCGCGTAGATAGCTCGAAAGACGCATACCGACATGAGCCAGACCCAGAAGGAAGGTCCTGTAGCACGCGGGTACCACCAGCACATGGCCTGCTCCGGGCTCAGCAACCTTAGGCTCACTATTAGGGAGACCAATCTCCCAGTAAATCAGATGTGATCTGGATGGACCACCTGCTGCCTGGTCTGCAGCCTGCTGCTGCAAACCAACAAGAGCGGAGCATTCTATCTGCACCTTGCAGAACTCCTCCCTGGAGGGACCTCCTTCCTGCAGAAAATAGATCAGCTCAGGCAGGTCTCCCAGTTTGGCCACTTGCTCCCCTGTAGGTTCCAGGGCATCCCCTCAGGGTCAGCCTCCTCCTGGACTGTGGGAAGTTCAGGGGTAGGTTTTCCATGCCCCCTGCCCTTATTCGTTCTGGCAGGTATCTGGGCCACTATTTGAGGCTCCAGGTCCTCTTGATCACCCCTACTGGCTGCCATTGACCGAGTGGTCACACAGGCCCACTCAGGCAGTCCCAACATCTTTAAATGAGCCTGGCGCACTCCACCTTCTTTCAAGGTGAGCTCTCTAGGTCATTGCCAAGCATACAGTCAACAGGCATGGACTGATTTATAATGACCTTCAAGGAACCTAAGACCTCCCCCCACACTCAAAGGGAACCAGCGCCATCTTACACAGGCACTCAGAGTTGTCTGAAGCAACTACAGGGTGAAGCACATTGGGGATGACCTGCTCTTCAGATACCCATTGACACCTGACAGATGTCACACTGGCTCCTGTGTCTCTCAGAGCTTCCACCCCCCTCCCATTGATGGTCACCCACTGCAGGTACTTTTTAGTGTTATCCGGCAGGCAGGTTTCCTGGACCATCTCTCTATCTTCTAATGAGATATAAGTCATCCCAGCTGGTTCCCCACCCTCACTAGAAACCAACTCTTCCCACAACACTACACTAACTAACCTCTCTGATGGTGCACCAGCGGGTGCTGGTCGTGCCTTGGGGCACTTGCTGTAGGAGAGTAGGGTCTGCAATCCTATGATCACCCAGATTTTTTGCTTTTGCTTCATTGGTTTACGACTTTCTCCGGCTGTGGGCCTGCCAATCAGACCCCCAGCCTAGCTGTTCTCTCTCGAAATTAACACACATGTACGTTAGGTGCATCCACTAATTGGAACTGGGCCGCCTTGTCAGTCCCTGTCTCAGCATACCACAGGTATCCAGGGCATCGGTGTACCCAGGGCCTACCAGGGGCTGAAGCATGTATTATGCCACCCCTGGAATGGCCGCCCAAATCTGACACAACTGGCTGCACGACAGCTGGGGCCACGTGGTGTAATCACCCGTTGCTGTAGGTGTAGTATTCCTACACCTAAAACCCTAAAATGGACACAGGGATTCCTATCAGTCACTCCTATAGCAGGCCTTATCAATCCTGAAGGCAGAGTGCAGGGAATCATGTGGGACGGTGCTCTGGCGCGAGCTGAGCCCGTCGACGGCTTACGGAACCAAGTCCTAATAGCCGTTCCATGGTGACGCGGGCCAACTACTTTTAAGGCATTATAATCCTTGCGGTTATTTGCTAACTTTGGCATCGCATCACCTATACATGTCGAGTAAGGTGTCATACGAATGGGAATACGAACCCCTCGCCAGTCCTGGGGACGGGGTTAGCATTCCCCCCTTTTAGAGGGACACGACATGGAAGTAACCTTGAACCCCGGTTAAAGTTGACTCAAGCCTCAGCATCACAAAATGGATGCTGCCACCAGACACAAGTCTGACCTCCTGCTGCTGGGGGACCTTCCAGCAAAGGGAGCTTGGACAAAGGGTTTCCTGTCGAGGGCGGTGTTAGCACCATCCCAGACAGGGTTTGTGTATCCCAGGTAGGCAGGGCTGAAAGGAAGGTGACTGCAAGTGGCACCCCGGTGCTCACTGTGCATAGCCCGGCTCAAACCAGTTTCGGGGGCACACCAGCCCCTGAGCTGGCGCGAAGCCGGACAAAGGATAGGGGTGTAACCACCCCCCTCCTGGCTCCACCCCTAGGTAGAACCTAGTCTCGGGCCAGCCCCTTTCTCTTAGAATAAAGGTAGGAGCGAGTCCCCTTCCCAAATTGGATAATCAGATAATCGGATAACTCCGAATCACGAACCACTTTCCACGAAAGGAACTCTTGACTATTTCTGAAGACTCTCCCTTGTGGCTAAGGAGTAGCCACCCTGCACCAGCAGGCACCATCTAAGCGCTTGCGGTTTGCTGTAAGTCTCTCCTACGGATCAAGACTGCCCCGCTCGACGAGACCCGAGTCCCTGCCATCTCTGACCTCTTACCTACCTCATCAGCCCAGCTGAGAGCCGTAGGTGTGACGAGACCTGCGGGACCGGCTATCTTCAGAACCTGCACGACGCTTATCTAGCACGCCCACCGAGGGACCCTCGAGTGAGTGCACCTAGGGTTTGAGAAGCCCTAACCCTGAGCAGCTCCAGCATCGAAGTCTGCCTCCCCAGCATCCCCGAGATCTGCGTGGGGGCCCTTCCGCTCCTTGTTGTTCACCGCGTTGTTCGACCACTTGCCGACCGGCTTGTGGCCCTCTTCACGACGCACCACGATTGTTTCAGCACTAGTCTGGTTGCTCCAGACTGGCTCTTGCTCCCCTTCAACAGAGGAGTACCACGGACCCTCCTGGTCCACTCCCGACGCCATCTTGACTCCCCCGCCTGGGTGGCCACTGCCAAGATCCGCTGCCCCTTCCTGGGCCCAGCATCATCGACAGCAGACACCTTCGTGGGACAGCTCGCCCTCCATCCTGGTCGCCGCCGCGCCTCCTGGTCCGAGGAACAGCCGAGTCCGACGTCACCCACTCACCTGGTCGAGGTGACTTCAGCCGGTACCCTCCTGGTGCCCACACGATCGCTGGCTAGCGGTTGAGAACTGAGTCCCCTCTGCTTTCAGGTTTTCCTTCACCACCGATCCAGGCTTGGATCGCTCTGAACATCGTCACTGGTCGCCTGCCAGCAACTTCTTCTTTCAGGCTCCTGAGACTACACGAGGACTCCCGACATCTTGACGAACTTCACGCAGCCGCAGCCTCCGGGCTAGGTAACTCGAGCATCTCGGTGCTCCATCGCAGGTTCGCTCTACAAGTGTCCAGTTCCTTTTTCGTTTAGTCCCACTGAGCGGATCACTCCGGAATCAGTATCTCCAGACTCTAACCATTCGCATTTCACTGTTAGTGTAGATGGTTTCTCGTGCCCCTCGGGCATTTGTGTAAATTGTGCAACTGAAGTATTTTCCTAAGAGTTTTGTAGTGTGCTTAGCTCCCTGACTCATAAAGAGCCAGGGTAGTCTTGTTATAAATAAATATCCTTTATTTTCATAACAACTTGTGTGGTGTCCTTTCACTTGGTGTTCAAGGGGTATATGTGATGGTAAACAGCTGGCTTAACACGCCCTCTAGAGTTTAGCCTAAGACTGCTCGTATCCACGCTACTAGGATAGCTGGTCTAAAAGGTTGACTTACAACCAATCATCAATAAGGGTCGTTTGGAATGATACACAGTGATCACTAGAATAGTGAGCACTACATATCGGGCCAACTTCTCACACTTGCTATCATTCTGCATGTGACCCTCCTGACCACACTTGCGGGGACCCTGGTTGTCTGGCCTAACCTTAGGGGGCCATGCTTCTTAGACCTGGGGGCTGGGAATCTGTACCCTGGGAACTATTTTGGGGCCCTTTAGAGAACTCCTTTTGGTTACTTTTGTCCCCCCCACTCTTCTGCTGGGGACCCTGCCCACCCTTGGCTGGGTTTCCCACATACCCTGCGGACCCTGGTACTCGTCTACCTATCCGCCTCCTGAGCAAGCTACCTGGGGTCAGTCAGCTTACTATCCATCAGATGCTGGCGCAGCTCTGGAACTCAAGGACTACTCAAGTGCTCCCAAGCAATCAGATTGTACAACCCCTGGTAATCCGTTACCTTGCTGCCATTTATCCAACCATCCAGTGCTCTGTAATACAGGTTCGCACACTCAACCCATGTATTGGATTCTAGCTTCTTGAAAGACCTAAACTTTTCCCGGTACTGCTCCGGTGTGAGCCCATACCTGAGGCATAAAGCCTCCTTCATATTGGGGTAGGTCAGAGCACCCGTCTCCACCAAAGGTGTCAGGGTGTTCCTCCCACTGGCCTCAAAGTGTTTCCACAGGCCTGCCACTCCAATGTTTCTCAGGGACCTCCATTATGCGCAGTGCTGCCTCATAAGATTTAAACCAAGCATAAATATCCTCCCCTTCTGGAAATTCTGTACTAGTTCTTTAGAAATATAAACTTTACTCCCTTGCACTGGCTGAACGCTGCCACCATTTGCGCTGAACTCCGCCTGTTTGGCCTTGAGGTCCAGCTCTCTCATGCTTAATTCATGTGCCAAAACCAACTTCCTTTCTTCCAAGGCAAGGATAGCTTCCTTGTCTTTTTCCATTTCCCATTTCCTCATCTGGAACTTCAGCATCTCCAATTCATGATTTCTGACCCTTTGGTTCTCCTCCATTTCCTCTGGAGACACATTCCTGTAAGAATGATTGCTGCCAGCCACAGAGGCTGCTCTCCCAACAGACAAACCCTGGGATCTGAATCCGCCATCTGGCACACCCCCATTCACATCTGCATCATCCTTCTCCCCAGCTTCTCTGGCCTCCCACCAGGCCCCTAAGGCCTTCTGTAGCTCCTCTTTCCTAGGGTTGCTCCTCATGGGACATCCAAACCTCTTGCAGAACTGCTTGAGTTGCTCTACTATGTAATTACTTAACATTTCAATGTCAAACTCCAATTCTGCAGCTCACTTGCTGGTTTACCATTCGGTGCATGAATACTTCAAGGGTCAGATCAAACATAGAACCAAAAATAAAACACAGCATGTGGTTGTGTAGTGGGTCTGAACTAAACTAGTGATGTACACCAAGCACTGTGGGTCAAGTACAAATACAAATCCTCACCGCTGACCACCAATGTTAGAAATTGGGGTCTCTAGTTGGCAGAGGTAGGTACCTTTGTTCAAATAAGGATTCTTGCTTCTAGTCAGGGTAAGGGGGATACACACTTTAGATAACCTCTGCTCACCCCCTGGGTAGCTAGACACGAGCTGACTGGACAGCATTTTTCAAGGGAGACAGGCCCTATTCAAGTGTAAGAAAATCTCCCACTCCTCTAAATGCAGCCGAGAATTATTTAGCTCAGTTCTGAGTCATCCAGGTAGGGCCACGCACACCTCAACCCCCCAGTGACTGTCTATAGTGAATGTACATCCCCAGCCAATGTCACTCCAAAACCAGACAGTCAATACACAAACAAGCCGAGGCACACAGAATGGGTCTGTCAGGCTCCTCCTTCCAGAATCCTCAGGATTGCACTGAAGCTCAAAGGGGTTCCATCTCTCGACGGCCCCAAGTCTGGAATGTGTACATACCCAGACTATTGAGGTAATCAAGTGAGGGAAGGAAAGGGAAGGAACAGCAGGGAGGGAGATCTGGACAAGGGAGACAATGAAACAGAAGATAAATATAGGGTTACATTTCTGTAACACCTTTCCCCCTCCAACATCTGTTATACTAGGTGCACTTAACCCCACCCTATATCCTACCTGTAAAGGAATAAAGGTTAGCGCTGGATACCAGGAGAGAGTAGGGTGAGGGCACGGAATCCACAGGGGCTACCAAACAAAGGAAGACAATATAAGAAAGGCACTTTACATGAACAACATATGGCTATATTGCTATACTATTCTCGCTGTCTCTTGCTCACCTACCTAAGCCCTCTGTGATAGGTCCTGTACTTATGAGCCAATGCAATAGATGCACCCCAACTTCCGCCTCTCTCCTGGGATAAGAAGCAAAGAACAACCAATAGCAATTATAAGCATAAAGTAGCCGTAGTTAATGTCAGTTTTAACAGAGCCCCTAAACAAATGGAAGAATACTACCAGAAGCGTTCTCCCCAGGCTTATTCCATCATAAGATCCAATGACAGGGAGACCAAAGTTGGCCTCGGTGTTCCTGATGGCACTGAGAGACTTTACTGAGAGAGTTCCCCCACCTAATATTGCCGTAGGAGGGACCGACAAGGAGAAATGGAAGAGGGACTGTAAACAATTCTAGGTTCTCAGGGCTGTTACAAGGACAGCCAATGATTTCCTCTGGAAATACCTCCCCCGCAAAGAGGTGGCGGACCGCCAACCTCGACCAACGGGAGAGATCGAGCACTGTGTGTGCAAATCAACAACAAATATCTCCCCCGCAATGAGGTGGCGGGTCGCCAACCTCGATCAACGGGCGAGATCGAATAAAGTTTTGAGCAAATAAACAGCTGGCTCACCCCAAGATGGCCTCTCCTGCAAGAGGCAGCACTATGCTAGCCTCGACCAACGGGAGAAACAAGCCCACATCCTCAGGGCTGAAAATAGAGAGTTTGAATCACTCCCTGCCTGAGACTCGGTTCGGTGATGACCATGAACGGGACTGCAAATGGCCAGAAACATCTTTGGCCCCTCAAAAGGATCCTTTCCTGGGATCCTCCGACACAAAATAGTGGACCCCCCACTATTACCGCCGTGAATTGTAGCCAGCAGACGAACGAAGACTGGAAACGCTGCTACTGAATAATCGGCAGCGTTCGAGGGTTCCGCTAGTCCTTTACGTGTTCTGTGATTCCGGTTCTGAGCACGTACAGCGGAATATATGACGTTACTTTGCATGTGTTTAGTACGCATGCCATTACTACGCGGTCGTTAGTACGACCGCGTTTTTAGTTCGCATTCCTTTCCAGCGCAATTCGGAACAACGAATTACAGTAGGGGGTGCTGGATGTTGGAATAGTATAATTTACTATTCCAACTCCAGTCTATGCGGACACTAGGGAAGGTGTTGGATTTTAAATCCAACACCTTCCCCCCCCTAACGCAAGTCGCTGTTCCGACTTGCGTAGTAAAGGTTTTCTAAGTAACAACGCGTGCGTACTAACGTCCGCGTAGTAACGGCATGCGAAGTAACGCCCGCTAAGTAAACGCCGTTTACCCGTACAGCGTGTTTCTCCGGGCATGCCGGGAATTGTAGTTCTCTTCCGGGGAACTTCGCGCATGTAACAGTCAGCGTGTTACCGGGCAGTGCAGATCCTGACAGTACATCCCCGTCTCAAGGGAAGCTGACTGGCAGACGGCTTGTCAGGATGCAGCCTGTAAAACCTGGACACCAATCGAGGAGCGTGAACTGACGTCGCTGGTTCCCACGATTCCTCCTCAGGTCCATAACCCTTCCAGGAGATCAAGTACCACAGATGTCCTCGTACTATTTTGACATCACGAATTCCCTTGACCTCACACTCCTGTTCCTGGCGTACCCATACGGCACCGGGGCGCGCTTTATTGGGCTGTGGGAAGGTTTTAAGAGGGAGACGTGAAACACGGGGTGTATTCGAAAATGAGATGGCAGGCGTAGTTTCACTGCAACAGGGTTAATAAGCTTAAGAAGCCGATAGGGGCCGATGAACCTGGGGTGAATATACTGTGTTTCTTAAAACGGATGTGTTCTGTCGAAAGCCACACCAAATCCCCCTTTTTATACAAAGGCCCTGGTCTTCGGTGTTTGTCTGCCTGTGTCTTATACCTTTCTTTGGCTCGAAGCAGATTGCGACGTGTAGCGACTAACGTGTCGCGAACATGGTACAATCGCTTCCTGAGGTCAGGAAGTCTGGCGTTGGTACTGGGGAGGAGTAATGGGTGGAATCTAGGGTGAAACCCATAAGTACTAAGAAATGGGGTAAGTTGTGTGGAGGTGTGTTTAGCGCTGTTGTAGGCGATCTCGGCCACCCATAACCAGTTCACCCAGGCATCGGTATTGCTATCAACATAACACCGAAGGTATTGCTTAAGGGTTTGATTTAGTCTTTCTGTTTGACCATCCGTCTGCGGGTGGAAACTGGTGGACAAAGAAGAAGATATCCGGAGCTCGGCACACCAGGTTTTCCAGAAGCGAGCGGTGAACTGGGCTCCTCTATTGGACACTATGGTTTTCGGGAGGCCATGAAGACGGACGACATTCGTGAACAAGAGATGAGCCAACTGACTTACTGTGGGTGCTTGGTTACAAGCAATAAAATGCCCCATCTTGGTTAGATAGTCAATAACCACGATTATAGCGGTCTTTCCTTGATCCTTGGGTAGCCCTACAATAAGGTCCACTGAAAACATTTCCCACAAGACCTGGGGCGTGGGCATTGGTTGTAGGAGGCCTTGGGCTTGACGGCGATCCGTCTTCATTTGGGCGCATGTGGAGCTTTCCTTGACCCATTTACGGATATCAGGACGAACTGTCGGCCACCAGAATTGTCATAACACTCTTTCTAGCGTTTTCTCACACCCCATGTGACCGGCACACGGAAGATCGTGACACCAGGTAAACACGGTTTTACGCAGGTCTTTGTGCAGGACCAATACCTGAGAACCCCTCATAGGGAGACCGTGTCGTATCGTCCACTCCCGATGATGCCGGAGCCATGTTCTCCATAGACAGGTTTGTACCCCTGTATGGATACCTTGCAGGAAATCGCGTGTTTGGGTAACGCACAGGACTTTACTGGGTTCTATGATTGCTCTTTCCGGGGTGATGGCATGCATCGAGGGATTATCTTGTGGGGTGAGGGCATCCGCCTTTTTGTTGTCCGCTCCCGGACGAAAGGTTACGATAAAACGATACTCCTCAAAAAACTGCATCCAACGGAGTTGCCGCGGGGTTAGATGCCTAGCGGCTCGCATAAACTGTAGATTGCGATGATCGGTGTACACCGTCACCTGATGTACCGCTCCCATCAGCCAATGTCGCCACTCCAGAAATGCATCCTTGATAGCCAACAGATCCTTCTCGGCTATCGTGTAGTTTTGTTCTGCCGCGTTTAGCTTTCGGGACATAAAGGCGATAGGGTGGAGATACCCGGTGGTTTCGTGCCTTTGGGATAGGACGGCTCCTAATGCTACTTCCGATGCATCGGCTTCAACAATAAAAGGCAGTTTGGGATTAGCATGGGTAAGAACTGGAGCTGTGATAAACGCCTTTTTTAGACAGTTGAAGGCTTCCTGTGTTTCTTCCGACCATAAGAAGACGGACTTCTTTCTGGTTAAACGGGTTAATGGTGCCACCAAGTCGGAGAATTGACGAATAAATCGCCTGTAGAAATTTGCAAAACCCAACAGGCTTTGTATATCCTTGACGTTGCATGGACGAGACCACTCGGCTACCGCTGTGACCTTCCGCTCTGCCATCACTTGACCCGACGGGGTAAGTATAACTCCCAAGAATTCCACCGTCGTCACATGGAAATCGCACTTTGAGATTTTGCAGAAGAGGCTATGTTGGCGTAGAGCTTTTAGGACTAAGCCCACGTGAACTACATGTTCTTCTTCATTCGCCGAGTATATCAGAATTTCGTCTATATAGATCACTACAAAGCAGTCTAAGAACTCTCTGAGCACTTCATTCAGAAAAAATTGGAACGCGGCGGGGGCATTGCACAGCCCGAAGCGCATTACTAGGTATTCAAAAAGCCCGTACCGCGTTTTGAAGGCCGTTTTCCACTCGTCCCCCTGGCGCATCCGGACAAGATATTACGCCCCCTTTAGGTCCAGTTTGGTGTAAATATCTGCCGCTCTCACTTGCTCCAACAGGCCCGGGATTAACGGCAGCAGATACTGATTCCTTATGGTGATGGCATTCAGGGCCCTGAAATCAATGCAACATCTCAAATCCCCATTGGCTTTTGGGATAAAAAAAGAGGAGATGCTGCGGGAGATCGAGAGGGTCGTATGAACCCCAGGGCTAGATATTTATCCAGATAGGATCGTAGATACTCGTTTTCTGGTACTGTTAGGGCGTATAGTCGACCGCACGGGATCACTGCTCCGGGAACCAAGTCTATTCGGCAGTCGTATTCTCTGTGCGGCGGGAGCACTTCCGCTTGGGTGTCGCTGAAGACGTCAACGTATGCTTCGTACACATGGAATAGCGTCACTGCTTTCTCTGCGGCTGTAGCAAGGTGGTGTTTATGTGCCAATGCTTGCGAAGGTCTGCTAAGCCCTGGAGTACAATGCTGACGACAGCACGGGGATGTCAAACACAAGGTCTTGGTGGACGAGGTTATGAGAGGTTCGTGTTTTTGTAGCCATGGGAGCCCTAATATGACTCCATACTGCGGTGTCTGGATGATGTTGGAAGAGAGCCATTCTCGTTGGTATCCCTCATATGTTAGTTCGTATTCAGCAGTGTTGCATGTTATGGGTCCGGATTCTAGCTCTTAACCGTCCACTGCATATACCATTTCAGGTTGTGTTTTACTTAACATACGTGTTCCCAATCGCACTGCTTCTTGCTGATCCATGAAACATCCAGTGGCTCCTGAATCCACCATGGCTCTGACGAGTTTTTGTTCCGAACCGATCTTTATGGACATTGAAATGAAGATGTGATCTGATTCTTTGACCATACTCGGCGTGACAGAAGGGATAGTATATCTGCATGAGTGTTTCCCTTCCTCGCCCCTCAAGCGGTGTAGTTTTCCGCCCCCTTTTCTGTGACCACTGTGGCTACTTGACCTGGTCGGGGCCTGCAGTATTTGGGTTTTACAGGACACTCCCGGAGTAAGTGTCCTTTCTTCCCGCAATATAGGCACAATCCCTGTTTGCGTCGATGGTCTCTCTCGCTGAGGGTCAACGAGGCCCTTACTGCCCCTATCTCCATTGGCTCCCCTCTTTGTGGTAATTTCTCCCCAGGGGTCAGACGTTCGTTAGGTACTACTTTTTCTTTCCTTTTGTGTTCCGCTTTTCGCTCTCGGAGTCTATGATCCAAACGCAGTGTAAGTTCAATGAGGGCGGTGCACGTATTCGGTTGCGGATCGATTTGTGCAAGACGTCCTTCAGTTCCTCCGTGAGTCCCTGATAAAAAATGGCACAATGCTTGGCTTCGGCCAGTCGGTTTCCGCAACTAATCTTCGAAAGTGGTTGAGGTATGTAACTAAGTCCGACGTGCCTTGTCTCAGCTCTAGTAGATCCCTATCAGCCGAGAAGGTCTCCGCCCTTCGGTCAAATGTTTTCTCGAATTCGATTCGGAACCCATCCCAATCATAGAGGAGGAGGTCATCCCTTCGAACTACAGGCACTGCCCATTGTGCGGCCTCCCCCCCCAGGTAGGAGATCAGAAAGGCTACTCGGGCTTGATTAGTGGCAAACATCTTAGGCTTGCATGTAAAGTGCAACAGGACTAGAGTCATAAACACCTGTACCTTTTTAATATCGCCATAGTATCTTTCGGGTGGTGCTAGGGGAATTTGTGCTGGCATTTCTACTACCACAGGCAGAGGATGTGGGGTTGCCCCTGCGTCGAATGGATTTCTTTAGATTCTATCTATTCTGTTCTGTAACTGTGCAGTCTCCAACCGAGAGGCGGTTAGCTCCTGTCGTGAAAAAGCAAGCTCGCTTTGTACCAACGCCAGGGCTGCCATTACATCCTCTAGGGTGGCCATCCCTACACTCCAACGCAATCAGGAAGAAAAGAATTTGTGGGCCGATTATTCTGTCAGGCTCCTCCTTCCAGAATCCACAGGATTGCGCTGAAGCTCAAAGGGGTTCCACCTCTCGACGGCCCCAAGTCTGGAATGTGTACATACACAGACTATTGAGGTAAACAAGTGAGGGAAGGAAGGGGAAGGAACAGCAGGGATGGAGATCTGGACAAGGGAAACAATGAAATAGAAGATAAATACAGGGTTAAATTTCTGTAACACCTTTCCCCCTCCAACGTCTGTTATACTAGGTGCACTTAACCCCACCCTATATCCTACCTGTAAAGGAATAAAGGTTAGCGCTGGATACCAGGAGAGAGTAGGGTGAAGGTACGGAGTCCACAGGGGCTAGTAAACAAAGGGAGACACTATGAGAATGGCACTTTACATGAACAACATATGGCTATATTGCTATACTATTCTCGCTGTCTCTTGCTCACCTACCTAAGCCCCTCTGTGATAGGTCCTGTACTAATGAGCCAATGCAATAGATGCACCCCACCTTCCGCCTCTCTCCTGGGATAAGAAGCAAAGAACAACCAATAGCAATTATAAGCATAAAGTAGTCGTTGTTAATGTCAGTTTTAACAGAGCCCCTAAACAAATGGAAGAATACTACCAGAAGCGTTCTCCCCAGGCTTATTCTATCATAAGATCCAATGACAGGGAGACCAAAGTTCGCCTCGGTGTTCCTGATGGCACTGAGAGACTTTACTGAGAGAGTTCCCCCACCTAATATTGCTGTAGGAGGGACCGACAAGGAGAAATGGAGGAGGGACTGTAAACAATTCTAGGTTCTCAGGGCTGCTACAAGGACAGCCAATGATTTCCTCTGGAAATACCTCCCCCGCAAAGAGGTGGCGAACCGCCAACCTCGACCAACGGGAGAGATCGAGCACTGTGTGTGCAAATCAACAACAAATATCTCCCCTGCAATGAGGTGGCGGGTCGCCAACCTCGACCAACGGGAGAGATCGAATAAAGTTTTGAGCAAATAAACAGCTGGCTCACCCCAAGACGGCCTCTCCCGCAAGAGGCAGCACTATGCTAGCCTCGACCAATGGGAGAAACAAGCCCACGTCCTCAGGGCTGAAAACAGAGAGTTTGAATCACTCCCCGCCTGAGACTCGGTTCGGTGATGACCATAAACGGAACTGCAAATGGTCAGAAACACCTTTGGCCCCTCAAAAGGATCCTTACCAGGGATCCTCCGACACAAAATAGTGGACCTCCCACTCTTACCGCCGTGAATTGTAGCCAGCAGACGAACGAAGACTGGAAACGCTGATACTGAATAATCGGCAGCGTTCGAGGGTTCTGCTAGTCCTTTACGTGTTCTGTGCTTCCGGTTCTGAGCACGTACAGCCTGTTTCTCCGGGTATGCCGGGAATTGTAGTTCTCTTCCGGGGAACTTCGCGCATGTAACAGTCAGCGCGTTACCGGGCAGTGCAGATCCTGACAGGTTCAACAAGAAAATGCCTAATTTCTAAAAACAACAGTTGATGGACAGAATGCAGAACAATGTCATACATTCCCCCCAGTAAAGAGATCTGGGCCTAAATCCATAGTTTTTTTGCTCACAATGCCGTTCCAGTTAGAACCCAGCCATATGCAAATCAGTCTTGAACCTGTGCCTCATGGGAACAGTTCAACCCGAACTGCCAAGCCAGGTCCTCCCTGGACTGGAAACAAGCATCCTAGGACCGGTTTCGGGGTTTCACCCCTCTTCAGCAAGGATAGCTTGATTTCAGTGGCAAGGAGAGCACGGGACCCACGTCTGGGCATACCCTTCCCACTCGGGGTGACAAATGCAAAAACAACAGTTGTTGGACAGAATGCAGAACAATGTCATACATTCACCCCAGTACAGAGATCTGGACCTAAATCCATCGTTTTTTGCTCACCATGCCGTTCCAGTTTGAACCCAGCCATATGCAAATCAGTCTTGACCCTGTGTATCATGGGAACAGTCCAGCCCGAACTGCCAAGCCAGGTCCTCCCTGGTCTGGAAACAAGCATCCTAGGAGCGGTTTCGGGGTTTCACCCCTCTTCAGCCAGGATAGCTTGATTCCCGTGGCATGGAGAGCACGGGACCCACGTCTGGGCATACCCTTCCCACTCGGGGTGACAAATGCAAAAACAACAGTTGATGGACAGAATGCAGAACAATGTCATGCACTCACCCCAGTACAGAGATCTGGGCCTAAATCCATCGTTTTTTTTGCTCACCATGCCGTTCCAGTTTGAACCCAGCCATATGCAAATCAGTCTTGACCCTGTGCCTCATGGGAACAGTCCAGCCCGAACTGCAAAGCCAGGTCCTCCCTGGACTGGAAACAAGCATCCTAGGACCGGTTTCGGGTACATAACCCTCATCAGCCTGGCTATCTTGAATCCAGTGGCATGGCCATGTCTGAACTGGGGTGGTGGACTGTGCTAAAGAAAGATGATGGATTAAACCCAGATCAGTTGACTGGGGGTGAGTGTTTGATTTGCTCAAGCGCTCCATCCATCATCCCCTTTGGTATCGCTTAGTTCGCCCTAAGTTGTCAGGGTATGCCCAGACGTGGGTCCCTTGCTCACTTTGCCACTGGATTCAAGATAGCCTGGCTGGTGAGGGTTATGTACCCGAAACTGGTCCCAGGATGCTTGTTTCCGGTCCAGGGAAGACATGGCTTGGCAGTTCGGGCTGGACTGTTCCCATGAGGCACAGGGTCAGACTGATTTGCATATGGCCATGTCTGAACTGGGGTGGTGGAGTGAGCTAAAGAATGATGATGGATTAAATCCAGATCAGTTGACTGGGGGTGAGTGATTGATTTGCTCAAGCGCTCCATCCATCATCCCCTTTGGTATCGCATTGTTCGCCCTAAGTTGTCAGGGTATGCCCAGACGTGGGTCCCTTGCTCACTTTGCCACTGGATTCAAGATAGCCAGGCTGATGAGGGTTATGTACCCGAAACCGGTCTCAGGATGCTTGTTTCCGGTCCAGGGAAGACATGGCTTGGCAGTTCGGGCTGGACTGTTCCCATGAGGCACAGGGTCAGATGATTTACATATGGCCATGTCTGAACTGGGGTGGTGGAGTGAGCTAAAGAATGATGATGGATTAAACCCAGATCAGTTGACTGGGGGTGAGTGTTTGATTTGCTCAAGCGCTCCATCCATCATCCCCTTTGGTATCGCTTTGTTCGCCCTAAATTGGCAGGGTATGCCCAGACGTGGGTCCCTTGCTCACTTTGCCACTGGATTCAAGATAGCCCGGCTGATGAGGGTTATGTACCCGAAACCGGTCCCAGGATGCTTGTTTCCAGTACAGGGAAGACCTGGCTTGGCAGTTCGGGCTGGACTGTTCCCATGAGGCACAGGTTCAGACTGATTTTCATATGGCCATGTCTGAACTGGGGTGGTGGAGTGAGCTAAAGAATGATGATGGATTAAACCCAGATCAGTTGACGGGGGGTGAGTGTTTGATTTGCTCAAGCGCTCCATCCATCATCCCCTTTGGTATCGCTAATTTCTAAAAGTGGCATTTTCAAACACATACTTTATAAAAAATCTTTACTAAAAGATGTGTTATTAAGTTCTGAGTTCAGAGAGCCTAAACATTATTTCTCTATCTTGTCCCAATGGGAATTTATACTTGTAAGATGTTACAAAGTATTTTCCAAACAGAGGGCATTTGTCTTGCCTATTCTTAAAAAGGAAGACACAGATCCTGGTACACTTAAGAACTTTAGGCCCATTTCGCTCCTGCCCGCTCCTTCAAAATTACTGGAGAAGAAAGGTCAGAGACAGCTCTCCAATTACTTGGAGTCCAAGAACCTTCTTCATGACTCCCAGTCGGGCTTTAGGACGGGCTATAGTACTGAGACTGCTCTGCTGGAGGTAGTGTAAACCATCCGAGAATCCCTAGACCATGGTAGCTGTGCCATGCTTGTGCTGTTGGACTTGTCCGCAGCCTTCGATACAGTCTCCCACTCGATTCTTTTAGACTGACTGGCACAGCTGGGTATCTCGGGGACCATCTCAAATTGGTTCCACTCATTTCTGGATGAGGGGTCTCAGCAGGTCTTTCTGCGCCCCCATTTCTCCTCCACCTGTTACATGGTATGTGGAGTACCTCAGGGTTCGGCATTAAGCCCCACCCTGTTTAATGTCTATCTTGCTCCTTTGGCATCTGTAGTGGAACACTGTGGAGTGAGAATAATATCATACACTGATGATAGCAGCTGGTGTATTCATACAAAGGCACTGCAAAGACTGCGTTTGACAGCTTCAGGCATTGCCTAACCAAGATCACCTCCTGGATGACGGTCAATTGCGAGGAATTAAACGCTGACAAAACAGAGGTGATGTTCTTTAATCAACCTTCAGCCCCGATCTCAGGTGGCCAATGCAGCTGAATCCCACTCCCACCCCTTTCACCTCAGTCAGACATTTAGGCTTCAAATTTGATTCCAAATTGTCGGCCAAGGCCCAGATCGGTCAAGTTTCCAGAGCATGTTTTTGGAAACTCAAAACCCTGCGAAGGTTTCTCCATCTGATGCCGATGGACTGTTGGGCCACAATAGTAAATGCCCTTATTACATCGCAGCTGGACTATACTAACAGCTTGTACCTGGGTCTCCCTGCTTATCTTACCCATAGGCTGCAGACAGTCCAGAATGTCACAGCAAGGTTCATCAGAAATGTGCCCCTCTGACACCACATTTCCCCTCATTTACGTAGCCTTCACTGGTTCCCAGTGAAAAGGAGAATCAAATTTAAGGCACTGCCATTAGAGCCACAAGAGATAGAGGTCCAGGATACCTGAAACAGAGACTTCAGAAATACCATCAGAAGAGGACCCTGCGATCTAACTCTCAGATGCTTCGCCACACCCCTCGCTTTTCTAAAGCCAAGATTGGCGGGCGAGCCTTCGCAGTAAGAACAGCCGCTCTTTGGAATGCTATGCCTATTCGCCTGCGCAAAGCAGAATCGGAATCCACTTTTAGGAAGGCATTGAAAACATGGTTGTTTGACTTGCCCTAGCCCGTCCCTCTTCCCCCTATCTGACCATTGAGCGCCGGGACACTGCCGTTGGTGGTAGCCGAGCGCTCTATAAATTGTTTGGTATGGTATGGTATTTCCCATTCTATCCTATGGGACAGATAGCCTGAAATAGTGAAAAACGAAATTGGCAGTATTTCACTATCAGGACATGTCACACACACCAGTACATGTCCTACCTTTCACATACAGTGCACCCTGCCCATGGGGGTACCTTGGGCTTACCACAGGGGAGTCTTACATGTAAGAAAAGGGAAGGTGAGGGCCAGGCAAGTGGGTGCACTTTCCAAGTCGACATGGCAGTCAACAAACTGCGCACAGACACTGCAGTGGCAGGTCTGAGATACCTTTTCAGGGCTACTCATGTGGGTGGCACAATCAGTGAGAACCATTTTTAACATCAGATTTACACAGGGAGTACTTGCACTTTGACACTGATCAGCAGTGGCAAAGTGCCCATGGCATCTAAGCCAGCAAAAACGAAATCCAGCACAGCATCAAAATACAGGAGGTAGAGGCAAAACGTCTAGGGAAACCACGCCAAAGATGCCAAGTTATGGCAAGAGCTTGAGCTGGCAAAGAAAAGGTGTTCTGTTCATTCAAAAAGTGAATGCGGAAAAAATATGCCTATAAATCTAGCTCTTATCACATTTACTGTGTGTTGAAAGACAGCGGTCAAATGTCAGCTTATGTCTTCGTACAAATTGCTGCTTATTTTATCCTGGAGATTGCTGTTTATTTTTCTTTCTCGGACTACAAAGTTAGAGGATTTAGTAAAGTGAACTGTCTGACAATCTTTGTGAAATAAAAAAGCTGTAGGATGTCAGTATTTTTTCTAACACATAGTATTTAACCTCTTCAGCGCTGCGCGGATTCCCGCGCGGTGCTGAAAGTTCCGAGCGCGGGCGGGGCCATGACGGTGTGGAAATATGGATTTTTCTGGTCAGTTATGTCCCCTATCTTGGACCCCAACGGTTCCATGTGCATGTCACAAGTACATGTATGTTCCCTCCAGTTCCAGTTATGAAGACGCAAATACATGTGCGTCCACCGTCAACATGTCCTTTGACAGATCCGCCATGTATAGGCCGGATATCCCATTCCTAAATATGAAAGGCCATCGGCTTTATATGGTTCACTTATGCCACTTTACAGTCCAGGCAAGTAGGCCCTGATTCTGTCATCAAAACTCCTCTTGCCTTCTGCCTCTGAAAGCTCCAGTCCGAGCCTGCATCTGTGACCATGAACTTTGTCTCATTCTCTGCGCGGCTCACGAAGCCTGACATCAGCCTACTCTCTGCCAAGAACTGTATTTCACCTTCGAATTATCTGCTTCCCCCTCAGCCGATGCATTCCTGCCTAGTAGTTTAAGTAAACATTCTTCCAGTTACCAAGCAAAAAGGCCCATCTTCTCTGTCCTCATGCAAGTAATTCATAGCCCTGTTACCATGGAATATTCCTACCCCCTCGCATTCAGTGTAGACACTTAGACGCTTGTACACGCACGCACAGTCAGTATAGAATAGATTCTGTCCGAGAGTCCCTCTTTTATGGATAACATAGTTCTTTAAACATAGGATGTTAGATATGATTTGGGATTAGGTTGACTTGACCCCCCAGACTTCTCGTCTCCACATGTAGAGCTAAATGTCAAGTCCCCGTCACCCCCTAGTTACACGTCAATTACACGTCATACTGCTGCGCGCGCATCAATGCCAAGTATTATCTTATAGATCCACCTATGTATTACATCATAACCAATCATGTTCCTTTTTACTCATTATTACACCCATTTTCGGTTACGTAGACCAAACGTCAATGTCCTTATCAATTGTTACGCCTACTGTATTCACTTCATTATAATGTATGTACTATAAAAGTTACTTCTTGTCAATAAAGTATGTACTTCACTTCCTGAACCCCCGTGGTGATGGAACTTGAAGCATCCGATTATAATCGATTATTGGAATAAAGCCCATTCCGAAACTCTAATATCACGGATTCTGCCTCTCATTTTACTGAGCTATTTTATAATGTTTCTGTATCAAATTCAGTCCCGGTAAAGGAATTTTTATTTACCACATGATGGCGCCCGAATAGGGACACTTTCTCATCTCACGCGCCGGCGGTGCGTTGCAGGCCCGGTCTCCTGCCACAGCTGGACGGACAATAACGCGTACCAGCAGGATTTCCTGTATCTCCCTCCGGTCAAGCGGGGGCGACTGAGACTGCGATCAACACCCAGACGAGGCGGTGAGAAGTGCGAAGTATCCCGACCAGAGCCTAGCTGAGAGAGCAAGATCCGAGGTATACAGAGACCCACCAGTCCGAAGTCAAGCCCAGTGTCCGACGAGTCGAGTCGAGTCGAGTCCAGTCCGGTTCAAGTTCAAGTTACTGAGGCCTTCCGTCTCCGAAGCTACCCGGTGAGTACCATTGCTGGGGAGGCATTTCTGACGTGCACATAGGTTGTGCCGGTCAAGACGGGTTTGGGTACACAAATCCGGTCTGCACTGTTTTAGCAGTGTATCTGTACTGTTTAGCAGTATATCAAGTATTCCGAAGTATCCCGAAGTATCTAGTTATTGTCTAGTTATTGTCGAGAATTAAGCTTGGTGATTAGCTATGCAGACGATCATCATTGTTGTTTCAGTTAAAGGTTTAATGTTAAATGTTTAAAGTGTTTAAGTATGTTCTGTATATCGTGGTATGAATGACTGTTCATTATCGTGTTTATTGTATTAAGTCTGTTCAAATTCAAGTATCAGGTCAAAATCAAGTATAAGGTCAGTTCTCAATATGCCGCTCTTTTCGAAATTAAGACAGATCACTACCAGAAAAGGGGTTCTCGAAGAAGCCGTCCCTATTCCTCCTAGGGACACTCCAGGGCACTTTATGTATCACAAACATGGCTTAGACGCTATATTATTTCTTGATTTATGGGTAGACTATACCAAGGGATTACCAGAAAGTCAGAGGTGGCCCACAGCGGGGACCTGGGATGCAGAGTGCATCATGAAAGTCGAGGAAGAGTTATGGAAAAGAAAAGTCAGACAGTCACAGAAAGACGCCGTTGAATTATGGCGTAAAGAATCACATAGACGAACAGAAAAAGCACGTAGACAGGAAGAGAAGAGTAAAGAGAATTCCAATAAAGTTCGAGAGAATCTATTAATTGAGGAAGGTATCCGAGTGAAATCAGAACAAGTAGACAGACAAAGAAATGCCCTTATGAATGGTATGTATCCCCTTCTGGCCGAAGGATTACCTAAGGCTACTCCAGAGATACCGAAAGACTTGCCACCCCCATTATTCCCAGTCAAGGTACATCCTAAGGGGCATCCTAGAACCGCAGAAGATGTTTTTCTTTCCTCATATTTAGATGACGCAGCTCCCGAGTATGCTAATTCCGCCCCACGTAGACCGCATACCAGGGAGGTCCAACGCCAAGATCCAGCACCCGTATCCCTGCAGCAACAAATCGAGTCACAAGTTCCGGCAAGCACATCTGTTTCTGCACCTGTTCCTACAGGTACTTCTATAGCTGAGTCCACACCTATAGTTGCTGTGTCACGTTCGACGAATCCTTTCACACCCGACGCCCCAGACGGGGCCACGGGAGGTGCTACCAATATTTTTTCTACGCCACCTAGAATAAATAAACTTATTTTCCAAGAGTCAGCGCATTCACGTACACCCAAATTCGTAAGTGATCGTACGCTTAAGGAACTTCTTATAGATTGTAGATATGACCCGGTGCTCGGTAAAGAGGACGAAATGATCCTGGCATCATTACGTATTAGACGAGCCGCAGGGTATTTAGCGAAGCTACCAGGAATGACTGCGCATCTAGATAAAATATATCATTTTGTTCAAACAGGGCGAGATCCAGAATGTATTAACAGAGCTATGGAATACCAGAAAGTAGAGATACAGGGGGAACTGTTGCGTTTTCTCATAAACTGTGTGATCAGAAATCAAGACCGACCGGGGGTAGATCCGGAAGCAATGAAAATTCTTACAAAATGGAGCCAGAACATATCAGAAGGGAGACACGATAAGCAAAATTGTATAATAGCCATGTGCCGAAAGATCCGTAAAGAAATAGAACGCCTACACGAAGAGAGATTAGAGACAGACGAGTTCGAGCAAAGCGAGGAAGAAGGGTCAGGACTGCCCGCCGGACAGTCAGACACCATAGCCTATATAGGTAGAGGAAGATCTTGTAATAGGAATCAGACTAGATGTCATACTGACCCAATACGTCCAATATGTCCAGATAATGACAGGAATTTCCAAATACCTATAATTAACATAAGGTCTAACGAGCATTCGTTCCAAACCGCCGACAAACTACTCCGAGAACGAAGGGGTTATCATTTTCTCGATTCTATGGATGAACAAGATTTAGCGAGGGCAGCTGTTCATTGGGTGGACAGTCCCGGAAAATATAGTGATGAGACAGTAGTACGCACATTTTTGAATCTCACCCCAGATGAGCAGAGGTTAGCTGGGATTTATATGATTCAACAACTCATTATACTATATCAGAGTCAGCATTCGGACCCTGGTCCCTTACCGGACATATTGACTGAATTGCTTATGAATAAATGGAGAGGTCCAGGTACCAAATTAATTAAAGAAATTCTAGTATCTAGAAAGCAGTATATTCTTTTTGTATGCTCAGAGCATGTCTCATTGCCTGTCAAGGAAAGAACGACGTATCACCTGGATAGACAGAATCCCTTACGAGAAGTACACCCAATAAAAGGCGAGGACAATCAGTTTAAACGTGTATTTGTATATACGCCTATATCGAAAATAGAATTGTTAGAAATGAAGAAAGTAGTACCCAGTCATGACAAGGACCCAGCGGGTTTTCACCGAGAAATTAAAGACATGTTACTCATGGGAGAGTATACCTACCCCGACATTATGACAATATTAAAGGTGTTGATGCCTGCTGGCATTTATGAGAAACTAAAGGAAAAAGAGTGGGAGGTAGGTGATCAAAAGATAGAATGGTCAGCATTAGAAGCAGAAGAAAGGGCCCGAGGTCCAGGTTCGGGGCTTGGGGACAAAACTAAAGCACTACCAGGTCTACTAGTACAGGTACTGCCACGTTTATTAACTACGAAAAAGGAAGATTGGGGTACAATTTCAGCCTGTAAACAGAAGCAAGATGAAGACACTAGCGATTACTATGCCCGATTCGAGAAATGTTTTGGTATAAATAGTGGCATAAAAGCAAGTAGCGAATCATACCCGCATCTGTTTGTAACAAAATTAGTGGAAAATGCCCTGCCCCCAGTAAAGAATAGAGTATTAAAATTCGAGAGTACCTGGCAAGGTAACACTCCAACACAAATGTTACAAATGTTACAGTACCACCACAATAGAATTAAAGAGGAACAAGAACATGAACACAGACGCATGAAAGACACGAAAATGAAAATGCTAGTTTCCCAGACAGTTCCAGCTGAAGGACATAAAAAGGGTATGACACATTCGGATTCAGCAGGACCTGTAAAAGGGACATGCAATTATTGTAAAAAGCCAGGTCATTACGTACACGATTGTCCAGTGCTAAAACATAATATCGCCATAGGTAAAACACAAGAAAGATCACGGCCACTAAGACAAGATCAGAATGAACAAGGAGCTACGCAGCATGCCCAGGCCATGCCAGCCGCACAACAGCCAATACAGTTTGTGCCAGCTGCACCACCGTTGCCTGTTGCTGCCACACAGACAACAACACGACAAATGTATCAGACTGCACAGTATGAATATCCGGAGTATCAACGTTACGCATGAACTAGCCTAGAGAGGGAAGTTGACTTACCCCTTATCGAGATCCCTGTAGATCAAGAAGGACCTTATGTACATAGTGAATTATTAGGTCAAGATAGAAAATTTTTACTCGATACAGGGGCAAGTCGAACAACTATAAAACGAAGTGAAGTCCCAGGGGCACCCCTCTCAGGCTCACAGAATATTTCCCTTGGTTTTTCAGGAAAACCTATTGTTAATGAAGTGTCACAGCCTCTTCCACTTACGATAGGACCTCTGACCCGAACTACAGATTTATTGCTTACTAAATCATGTCCAGAAAACTTGTTAGGAATAAAAACGTTGAAAGCCCTAGGAGCCATAATATGTTGTTCTCCGGAAGGAGTAAGGTTGTTTTTACGTGATTTTAAAGGTCACTATGTATCTAGAGACATGGATCCCCGACTGCAGACTTTACCTACACATCTATGGGCACAAGGCCCTACTGATGTTGGTTGCATGAATATTACACCATATCGAGTCACACTAAAGGCAGGAGTGGTGCTACCACGAATGCGACAATACAAGTTACCACCAGATGCTGTAACGGCTTTACTACAAATCATTGACGAGCTTATTGCCCAAGGAGTAGTTGTAGAAACAGACTCCAATGTATGTAATTCACCGATAATTCCGATTCTTAAACGAACAGATCCTACAGCTCCGCCCGTATATCGATTGGTTATTGATCTGCGCGAGTTAAACAAATGTATTGTGCCACAATTTCCTGTGGTCCCAGATATCTCGTCATTATTGACAGCTATTGATTCCGAAGCAACATTCTTTACTGTAATTGATCTCAAAAATGCCTTTTTCAGCGTCCCAATAGATCCGGAAAGCCAATATTTGTTCGGATTTAGTTTAAATGGGCGTAGCTTTAAATTCACCCGCGCACCTCAAGGATTTACAGAAAGCCCCAGCATCTATAGCCAAGCACTGAAACGAGAACTTGACAGTATCCACATGCCGGTTAACACTGCCCTGCTTCAATATGTCGATGATCTGCTGATCACCGCTAGAAGCGAACCCGAATGTGAGAAAGCATCACTGACAGTTTTACAATTTCTAGCCGAAAAGGGGCACAAGGTGTCCCCTTCTAAGCTGCAATTCTGTGTCCAGCGAGTTGTTTATCTTGGTCACTCGCTGTCCAAGGAGGGAAGGCAGCTTACACCCGACCGCATTCAGTTAATTGCTAACATGTCAATACCCAAGACACAAAAGGAGGTGCGGGCTTTCATAGGCCTCACTTCATATTGTAGACAGTGGATCCCTCAGTATGCATTTCTAGCAAAACCACTCATTCAATTGACAACACGGGAGGCAGCCACACCGACTGTTCTCCCTTGGACTCAGGAACACACACAAGCTTTTGAAAGCTTAAAGAAAGCTTTATGTCAAGCACCCGTTTTAGCAACGCCATGTTACAGAAAACAGTTTACACTCTTTGTTACAGAACGCGAAGGTACGGCCTTGTCAGTACTCACACAGGAACAAGCAGGAGCACACAAACCATGTGCTTATTTTTCTAGTACATTAGATCCCGTAGCTCAGGCTTTGCCTGCATGCCTAAAATCAGTAGCAGCAACAGCTTTAGCAATCAGACAAAGCGATGCCATAGTGTTAGGACATCCATTGACAGTTCAAGTACCACATGCAGTAGAGGTTCTTGTAAATAGAACGCAAACACAACACTTGACTGTAGCGCGACTTACAGGATACGAGCTTACATTGTTTCAGCCACATATAGAAATCAGACGCTGTAACACATTGAATCCTGCCACACTTTTACCAGTAGTCGGAACAGACCCACTAGCCCATGACTGTATTGAAGTTATTACAATAACAACAAAACCCAGACAAGACTTAACCGATGTCCCATTGTCAGATCCAGACCTGACCTTGTATGTAGATGGTTCATGCATGAGAACAAGTACAGGAGAGTTAGTAGCCGCCTACGCAGTCACAACAGATACTGAGGTCATTGAAACTAATCGTATAACTACTTTGTCAGCTCAAGCCGCAGAACTTATCGCTCTGACACAAGCCTGTATTCAAGCCATGAATAAAAAAGTCAACATATACACTGACTCACGTTATGCATTCGGAGTTGTACATGACTTCGGCGTGCTGTGGCGAGAGAGAGGTTATTTAACTTCCCACGGTGCCCACATTCAGCACGGACCCCTCATTCATGCATTATTAGATGCAATACATCTACCCACTGAAATATCAATTATGAAATGTAAGGCCCATACAAAGGTTACTGATATCATTTCCCAAGGCAATGATCTAGCCGACAGAACAGCTAAACTGATTGCTCAAACTCAAACCCCCGATATGACAAAGACAATAGTCCCGACACCGACACATTGTATGACAGTTAAAGATCCTACTCTTGACGTAATTGACATACAGACACATGCTACACCAGACGAAATAAAGAAATGGACTGAATTAGGAGGGATCCAAACGGACCAAGGATGGATGATGAAGGAAAGGTCTGTATGGTTCCTTCCTGATTCAATGGTCCAAGTCATAATTAACACTATACATAGTCCAGCACATTTAGGAGAAAAAGCTATGCTAGACAGCATTCAACACATTTGGTTCAATAAACATTTACGAGCAGCAGCAAAACAAAAGGTCCGTACCTGTATGATCTGTTGTCAGTTCAACCCAGGAAAAAGCGTTCCCGTAGAACAGGGTGGATTTCATACCCCTAATCATCCTTTTGAAGTACTCCAGATGGATTATATTCAGATGGAACGATGCAGAGGATTCAAATATGTTCTCGTAGTTGTCTGCGCTCTGTCCCGTTGGACGGAGGCATACCCGGTTTCAGATTACACTGCCCCGACTACTGCCAAACAGTTGGTTCGAGAATTCTTCCCACGATACGGTTTACCACGTGTTGTCTACTCAGATAACGGCCAGCCGTTCTCATCCGAATTAATGAAACACGTTTCACTTCTGTTAGGATATCAGTGGAAATTCCACTGTGTCCGACATCCCGAGGCAGCAGGTCTCGTAGAAAGACATAACCAGATACTGAAAATTAGAATGTCCAAAATATGCAGAGAGAAAGGTGTCGACTGGGTAGTAGCGTTACCAGTTGCACTCTTTTTCATGAGAATGGTAGCACACTCTCGAACAGGGCTATCCCCGTATGAGGTGATCTTCGGTAGACCACCGAATATGTGGGGGACGCCTATACCACGCAAAATAACTGATATTGACTGTAATATGCTGACAGATTACTTGGCTTCCTTGATGTCTGCACTACAATCTTCTCGTTCACAGGTAGCTGCAGCCTTTCCCGACAACACTGAGGTGAAACCCCATGACGTTGTTCCGGGTAATCTTGTCTTTGTGAGGAATTTCGACCGAAAGACTCAGCTGGAGCCCAGGTGGAAAGCACCCAAGTTGGTCCTGTTGACCACAAGAACAGCCGTGAAGATCGAGGGCCGCAAGGGCTGGATTCATTCAAGCCACATCAAGAAATTTCATGGACTATCTTCGGATATAGACATTGTGCCCTGCACTCCCTCACAGACTGATACAAAACTCCCTTTTGTTGAACCTAACAAATCTGAAAATTACAAACTAAAGCTTAGGCCCAACCAGTCGAGCAATTTGATTGTTTAAGTCCTCTCCAAGGTGAAGCGGTTGAATTGTCTCTGACATGTATCCCTTGGACCTGAGTAGAGAAAATACACGAAAAATGTTGAAACGACAGGCGTATTGTAAATCACTGCGTAGCCACTGCATAGTGACATTATTAATTTTGTTTTTATTGAGTCTTTTAATGATTATTACAAGTATGTTGTTGCACATATATTACCCTATTTCTAGACATGTTTATAATGTTGCTGCTGAACATTCTTTTAGTGACTTACCTCCGCATGAATTGTCTTATAGACTTGCGCTGCGCAATAACACTTTCATTAGTATGTTACATCATTCCCATCAGACTAGTAATGCCACCAATTGTTGGGTGTGTGGCCGACTCCCTCCCTATCAGAATTATGAAGGAGTCCTGCCTTTCTTTCCACATCCATTTACACATAATGGCTCCTGTGGAGCATGGTTTAGCTTAATTAATTCCATAGACTCAGACACAGCAGTTTACCAATATCATTGGGTATGGGGAAATCTGAACCTAGCTTTACTCAAGGTCTGTTACCCTGACAGGGAGGGTCGCCCCAAAAGAACAGGAACTGATCTAGAAAATGAAGTATATGGATTAGGTAATTTTACACCTAATCTCATGATTCTGAATGTCGTATCTGAAATTGAACTAGTCTTACCCACCATGTCAGTATTCCCAGCGAGGGGTGAATTATGTGTAAGAAAGGTTGGTTCCATACATATGGGCCATAGTAAATGCACTATTATAGTAGAATTCAGTGATCAAGGCAAATCTTCATTTAGAGCTTCTCGCCACTCCTACTTTATATGTGGTCAGACTGCATATATGCGTCTACCTCTAGATTGGGATGGTACCTGCTACATTGCATTCCTTTTGCCACCTGTTTTCCTAGCTCCTCCTGATTATTACAGAAATATTCATTTAGTACACAACAGAGAACGGAGAGATCTCCCCATTGTCGATTACACTGAGACGGCATGGGACAAGTATGTAGATTTTAATAAAGGCATCTTTCCCTATATAGGTACTGTTACTAATAGTAAGCTGATACGTAGATTAACTAGAACCCTTGAAGCAGTAGTGAATGAGACTATTTCCGCCTTAGGCAATTTAACGGAAGAGCAGTCTGCTATGCGGATTGTTGTGCTTCAAAATCGTCTTGTCCTTGACGTCATCCTGGCTGATAGGGGCGGAGCTTGTAGGGTCATCGGATCAAGCTGCTGCGTATTCATACCAGAAAATTCGCCATCTGTATATAAAGCCATCACTCGCCTTCATAAGATTGTAAGCCAGATACACCAGAACCCAGGCACTTGGACTTGGTCCAGTTGGTTTTGGAATGCGGTATCAGCCTGGGGATGGAGAGTTTTATCCTTCCTAGGTATTGGCCTTCTCATACTATTCAGTTGCTGTCTATGTCTACAATGTGGACCAGCAATTTGTGGTCTGTGTGCCACATCGTGCATTCCACATCAAGATTTTCATTCAAGATCCCGGAAGAAGAAAGAAGAACAAATGATGCTATATGAACAGATCAATGGATTGATGAAGATTGATATCTCTTGAAGGGCAAGTAGGGGACAAGGAGGGAATGTGGAAATATGGATTTTTCTGGTCAGTTATGTCCCCTATCTTGGACCCCAACGGTTCCATGTGCATGTCACAAGTACATGTATGTTCCCTCCAGTTCCAGTTATGAAGACGCAAATACATGTGCGTCCACCGTCAACATGTCCTTTGACAGATCCGCCATGTATAGGCCGGATATCCCATTCCTAAATATGAAAGGCCATCGGCTTTATATGGTTCACTTATGCCACTTTACAGTCCAGGCAAGTAGGCCCTGATTCTGTCATCAAAACTCCTCTTGCCTTCTGCCTCTGAAAGCTCCAGTCCGAGCCTGCATCTGTGACCATGAACTTTGTCTCATTCTCTGCGCGGCTCACGAAGCCTGACATCAGCCTACTCTCTGCCAAGAACTGTATTTCACCTTCGAATTATCTGCTTCCCCCTCAGCCGATGCATTCCTGCCTAGTAGTTTAAGTAAACATTCTTCCAGTTACCAAGCAAAAAGGCCCATCTTCTCTGTCCTCATGCAAGTAATTCATAGCCCTGTTACCATGGAATATTCCTACCCCCTCGCATTCAGTGTAGACACTTAGACGCTTGTACACGCACGCACAGTCAGTATAGAATAGATTCTGTCCGAGAGTCCCTCTTTTATGGATAACATAGTTCTTTAAACATAGGATGTTAGATATGATTTGGGATTAGGTTGACTTGACCCCCCAGACTTCTCGTCTCCACATGTAGAGCTAAATGTCAAGTCCCCGTCACCCCCTAGTTACACGTCAATTACACGTCATACTGCTGCGCGCGCATCAATGCCAAGTATTATCTTATAGCTCCACCTATGTATTACATCATAACCAATCATGTTCCTTTTTACTCATTATTACACCCATTTTCGGTTACGTAGACCAAACGTCAATGTCCTTATCAATTGTTACGCCTACTGTATTCACTTCATTATAATGTATGTACTATAAAAGTTACTTCTTGTCAATAAAGTATGTACTTCACTTCCTGAACCCCCGTGGTGATGGAACTTGAAGCATCCGATTATAATCGATTATTGGAATAAAGCCCATTCCGAAACTCTAATATCACGGATTCTGCCTCTCATTTTACTGAGCTATTTTATAATGTTTCTGTATCAAATTCAGTCCCGGTAAAGGAATTTTTATTTACCACATGAGCTGTCATAAGCACAGCCCAACCGACGTGCATGACGGAACCGTTCCGTCATCGGCGTCGAAGAGGTTAAATATCTTATAAATGAGCGGTACAAATATTTCTAATTATATCAGCAATTTGGAAAACACATTTATTTGTAATTCAGAATTGTATTATGGCAAAACACATTTGAATAGGATCAAAACAAACCAGAACACTTTACTCTGTGAAGTGCAAATGATAAATATTTGCAGAAACCTGATTTCCAAACATTTTCATTTGTATGCTATATAGCTTTATCAGTAAAACTGCATTTCAGTGGGAATTTTATTTGTGGCCATTTCAACTGAAAATATGGAAGCGCACTGTCATTTACTGTGAGCACTTCATGCTTTTCTAATACATATAAGTGAGAATTTTTAAACATGAACTGAGAAACATTCCTTCCTGACCCCGCCCTGATGACAATGCTGTTAGTGACCTAAGAAGTAAGTTAGGGGACATGTGTAACCCATATGTGGGCTACATTTGTATTCTACATGGATAAAATGTATCCTCTATTAAATCAACACAAAATACTTTTTATGTACAGCAGACATGCTGAACTCACATATTTCATAATGAAGAAAAGGGTGGCTCAGTGAAATATTTGCCCAGAATCACACAATTTGAGACCAGTTTATGGGTCGAGTAGTCAGTCAGTCAAAGAAATGTTTATTTAGACCAATGGTCTTTAAATAACACAATTACACATATCATTAATTGTAATATACATTTTCAAATTTATATAAAGATTTAACACTATTTAAATTTCATCTGCTAAAATCTTGATAAAACCAATACAGTTTAAAAATACCCCAAGTATATTCATACCAATTCATTGCTCGTTATAGCTTCTTGTTATAAATTACCTAAAAACCTACCTATAAATTACCTAAAAACATAATTAATTGTGTTTACTCACGCAGGGCCTTTTTAACTGCAATCATAAACCTTCCAATGGCAATTGCAATATCCAAGTAGCGCATGTCAATTAGAGGTTCTACGGCTTGCGCTCGGTTCTTAAGTCCATGTTTAAAAAATAATGGACATAAAATAAATTTCCGCAAGGGCAACACTTTTAAGCAATTCACTAAAATGTGCAAAATATCGCATTTTGTACTCAACTCACATATACAGTTCCCTCCGGGTTGAATCATTTCCACTTTTTTCTTGTCATTTTTATATCAGGGGTTAACACACCTAAGCCAACGATTTGGTAATATATATAGATACCGAAACCATTCTTCATTCAGCCAGGAATTTAACATTAATTGCACTGATTTTTCCCTCCTCGGATACTGCCAATCATATTACCAAGACAATTCCTTACCTAATGCCCTTAGCTCATCCTTTGAGACTTCTACTTGTAAAGTCTGTGGGCATAACCTCACCTTTATATCCTGGCATACATTTTTTCTGATACCTTTGGCCCATTTCAGTTCACTTTGCTGGATCTTATTTTTACATCATTGGGAGACTTTCTGTTCCTCCCCCGAGCCAAAACATTTCCAGAATCTTATTAGTGCCACTTGGGCCAGTATGTATATTCCATGAAGTCATGCCCATCTCCATTCTTACAGCCTGTATCATGGAGAAACCTGTTAGGGACATTAGGGTCTTAATACATTTCCCTTCCTCAGCATCCTACACGCTTTTGGTGCTGATACAAAGCACAGCAGCTCTGTGTTGTAATTGCGGGGGTATCACAGCCACAAAAGCTTTCAAATTTGCAATATATTTTCAGATATGCAGCATCCCACCATAGACCCAATTTCATTTTTTTCAAGCCACTAACCAAGGCACGGGCCCTTGCCTTTAGGGACTCCATATGGGTATGCCAATTGAGGGACCTTTCATACCAAACCCCTAGATATTTATATTCATTAACGATTTCCAATTTTGTATACAGAAGGCAAGATATATGTTTGCCATTCATTCCGGGAGTAGCATCTCTAGACACCGCCAAGGCAGTCAGCAGAACATGCCAAAACACACCCCTGTCTTAGTCCCTTATTAATTGCCATTTTCTGTGTCCTCTCAGTATCCATAGTGACCTGGGCCCAACTATGTCTATGTAGCTCCTGGATTAAGATCAATATTCCCTTTGGGATATCATATTTTATCAGGGTTTCCAATGAACAGTTTCGGTGCACCAGATCGAAAGCTGCACAGACATCTACGAAACAGCAAAACAACCTTCCTCTCTGCTCGACTGATTTCCATGCAATGGACCAGAGGGCAAAACAGCGATCAATTGTGGAGTGACACTCCTTAAATCCACCTTGTTCTGAGGGCACAATTGATCTCAATTCAACTCATTCCTTCAATATTCCCAAAATAATTGCTGCAAATACTTTTTCTCCCACATCTAAGAGGTTAATCAACCTGTAGTTTATTGGGGCCTTTATATCTACTCTCTTATGGATGGGTCTGATTATAGTGCCTCTCCAGCTATCGGGAATTTGACCTGTGTCTAATATGACAGAGAACATCCGCAATAAAATGTCAGCCCACCACTCTGACCGAGTCTTTATTATGATGGAAGGGAGGTTATAGGGTCCAGCTTTGTGAGTCAAGGTTACATTTGCTATAATAAGTTTTATATTAACTACTGTGAAGCTTGCTCTGATGTAATCATCTACCCCTTTCCAGGGGATTATACTTCTTTCTGCTGGCTCTACTCTCTTATCATATATTTCCTCTAGATACTCCTTCCATGCAGCGTTCCCCACCACACAATTCATTGCACCCTGTGTCATGCCTGAACCTTCCTGGTTTAACTTCCAAAACGTTCTTTCATTTTTTGTTTCTATTGGTTCCAGCAAATTTCACCACTATTTCTCTTTAAATTTTCTTTTCTGATTTCGGATGAGCATTTTATACACTTTCCTTATCTTTACAAGATTATTAGGTCAAGTAGTCACCTGGAGCTAGATGTAAGACCATTTGATTGTGCGAGTCTCTAATTGCGATTTTTTGTAACTCGCAATTAAAGACTCATAAAATCAAATGTGACCAGTTATGTAGCAAATCAGACATCAGTAAACCATTAGATAACAGAAGTATGCGAGTATGTTACAGATAACATAGGAATTCCATTTGGTCATTGACACCATGAGGTTTTAAAGAGTCAAGAAATTTGATCCAATAATTCTCCCTTTGGAGACTTCTGTTATCTATTGGTTTCCTGATGTCGGATTTGCTACATAACTCGTCTCATGCTTATCATCTTATGGGATACACCCCTTCATTATTTGGCACTCTGTGTTCTGACACCCTTTGAAGATGCTTTAGTTGTTCATTCTCCTATTGATTGCTTCTCATCTTCTCTCTTATTTTCTCTTTCTCACACATTATGACTGTGCCTTACCCTTTGATCATTTGTACTAGCTGTGATTTCTCACAGATACAGAACACGATATTTCCTTGAGTACTTTGGGATAGGTATTGCATCTTTCACTTCAATTTATTATTTTCCACACTATTTCTTCCTTTATCTTTTATTTCTGAACATGTTGCTCCGCCTGGCACACAGGCGCTGAATAAGTCTTGTCCTTGAACAATTCAGGTGAAGCACTGGACTTTCCTATCTTTACTCAGCATTTTTCACACCAATTTGTTACTGATGCTTTATCATGTTGCCGCTTTTATATGCGTTTTTTATTCTTTAAACCGTCATGCTTGATCATTTTAGTTCATACATGCATTTAGTTCAACGTTTGCATTTGAATGTTACACTCGTAATACGTTTCAAGATGGCGCCCGGACCTGTGTGCTTACACTTCCTATCAATTTAGTCCTTCTTCACTACTCACACCCTATTTCACTAACTTCCTGCCCCCAACACGGGTGCTTCCTTGCCGTCATCAGACGCGACTCACCGCAATTTCGTTCACGTAAGCTGAATGGTTTACATGTCGCGGCTTCTTATTAGCATTTCATGTTCCTTTGAATCTTTATTCAGTCACCATTAGTCTTTTACACTCAGACCAGATACCGTTGCATACTTAGTGAACGATCCGGTTACCTGGGGCACTGCACCTTCACCGACGCACCCGCTTATCACCGTGCTGGCTAATACTATATACATACCAGCTAATCTTCTCATGTTCTTAATAACAATAATCTGTTCCACCCTAATGTACTCACTTGTTTTGGTTTGCACAGCATTTTAGCAGCACAAATGTACACTGATTAATTGATTGTCAGATGCAGTACCGTATTTTTGTTCACTGAGTTAACAATGCACACTGCGTTGTGTTTTACGTGTGTTGAGCTTCATGCACACATAGTGATCCACACCATATCGTTCACCCGGGTGGAGGTGAAAGCATGTGAATCTCCTGGTTTGGTTTTCTCAATATTTAATTGCCCAATTCTTTACAGATACCTTCCCCTGACGAAGGGCTAATTTTGCCTGAAATGCATCGGGAGAAATGATTGAAATTCGCGACAGTTTCATTTAAGCTTGTACCATCAAGTTTCAATATGAAAAATCGAATATCGAATCATCAATAAAATCTTCACAAACTCATCACGAGTACTCAAGTTTACATTTTTTGTTTAAACTGCAACAGACCTTATATATCCCGCCTATGCGGGTTTCTAGAAGTGCTCAGGGGGACGTCTCCTAATCAGGATACGCAACCTTTTCACAATTTCATTAAGCTCATTGACCAGAGAGTGACACCTCTGAGGCACGTTACAATCCAGTAACTTGTTCACTCAGTAGTGAGTGTTCTACCACCCATTTTTTCAAAATCACCACAGCCACATAATTGTGTTCTTCTAGTGGCTCTATTCAAGATGTAGGATGCCACACAAAATACTTACCATAAAATACTAACCAAGTGTCTCAGAAGGATGGTAGTACAACCACATGTGCAACTATCTCGCGTCCTCCTCGACTCCCGTCTACCAATAAGCCAAGTTACATGTTCAAAGAGGCATGATAGGAGTGACCACTACAAATCATGCACATGCGTACTTGTAAAGAGCAAGTTCACCCCAAAAGCATACTGCAACTGATAAACAGATGTTTACTGTTACCCAACTCATTGGCCAGGAATGTTGAACTTTATACAATATCTACTTTCGCACAACACGTGATGTATCAGAAATCTACTCGTCCTGCAAAAAAAGTCCACTTGTGCTTTTGGGTTCCATGCAGTGATGTGACAAATTAGAGCAGCTTTCTCATTATATCAGAGCTCTCATAACAGCTTAACTGATTATGCTCATATTATATCAGGGTTTTTTCTAGCAAGACTGTGATTTTTCCACATTTCAATAAATCTACATACTTGTCCTGGAAGTGTAAAGCATTTGTTCCAGAGTTGGAATTCCGGACGTCTGAGCATACCCACTAACTTGCATGTTGAAGGGTATTTACCAACTCCTCTACAATCTCTTCTCGCACTAGGAAAGGTTAGAAGTTTATACCATAACATATATTTATAAAGCACATGTTCACCCTAGGTCTCTAGGCATGGAAATAACAGATGTTTGCTACCCAGCTCAACAATATTTATTGTCCTTGGAAGAAAGAAAAGCTGAATGGACCTGCCAGGATTCAAACTTGTGACAATGTATATTTGCTCATGCGAAAATTGAATTCTCAGAAGTTTGCTAGAGGCGTGGTTTAAAGGTATATTTCAGTAGACATATTTGAATTGGGACGGGACTTTGCACCGGGTGTATTTCGATGCCAAACTGTTGTATAAATTGGGTAGACGTCCAGACGCACTCTGCCTACGACACTGTCACCAGACAGGTACATTTCTGCACATACTATGGGCATGCCCCCACATTCAGCAATACTGGATAGAAGTCACCCGACAGATGGTGAGGGCGATAGATAAACCCGTCGCCCCTTCCCCCCAGCTCTGCCTACTTAATGTGTGGGAAGATACAGACCTCATTCAGGTGGAACAGGAGTGGGTGGCGGGGGGTTGGGCCATTGCAAAAAGGAACATTGCCCAGAAGTGAGGAGTAGACACCATGCCGCGGCTGCGCGACTGGGCCACAGATGTGGATCAGGCCATGGTGGCGGAGAAACCGGTTTACAAAAGTAGATGCTGTCCGCGGAGGTGGGATCGCAAGTGGGGGCGCTGGAATAAATATCGGGGAGACCTTTGTATCTCTCCAACGGTGGAACTTAGAAGGGAGAGACAAGCTATCCTGGATAAAGTAGGGGCAAACGCTGTGACCTAATAGCTCAAGACCACCATTCAAATGCTGTGTATGGGGAGCTCCCCGATCCTAATAAGTGTATGTAACCACCTCTGTAATGTTTTACTGATCGGTTTGATTCCAGGCATACTACCCTGGGTGTATGGCTTGCTGTCTCCAAAGTCCGGATGTATATTTTGCCGGCGAAGGCGTTATTTAAGTGTCATTACTGCTGCAATGTTGTGGATTTTATTTTCAATAAAATTGTTATTTAAAAAAAAAGAATTGGGACGGGAAAATATTTTCATTCTGTCCATAATGGTGTTACAATGATTCTACCTCCTTTAAAAAAAAAAAAGACTAATGTGCATGCATTAAAGAGTTTACTAAAGGATGCCTCAGAGAATCAGTAAAACAGTATCTAAAGCTGTGCAACATTTTAGCAAAGCAATTTTTTCAAGTTGGATTTTTTTTCTGTACATTTTCTTTTAAATGGAAAAAAATCACCAGCCTTGCTGTCAAACTTTTACATGTAATCAGGGACATTCTGAAAGCATTGTAAGTAGTTTTAAATGGTTACGTTTTGCAAATGTGTACATGGTTTTGTACTGACAACAATGTCAGTAATACAAGCTGAGCTCACAGCACACTACATTGCCTGGCAGCATAGACCCTAATAGTAAAGGCTTTGTATTCATGAATCCTACATGTTTGAGTTTAAACCAATACACATATAAATACACATCTTGCTTTAGTGACAAACAATCCTATCAGAGGTGGAGAAGTGTAGCTCACTGGTTAGAGGAGGCATACCCTGAAGCAGAGGTCAGACCTGGGACCAGGGTTCGATTCCCGACGCGGCAGGGTTTGGAGCCCAATTGTCCACGGACTCGATAATTCTCGCTTCGGTGCCTACCCTAAGCACGAGTTCACACTTTGCAGCTCTGGGCAACAAGCTTGCTTAATCTCCACAACGGCCCCCCTGCGGTGGGATGCCTGGCTTTCACCTTGGGGATGCCCAGTATGGGTTATCTCACAGGGAAAAACCAGGACGGGTTCCCAATGCAAGCGCCGAGATGCCCAAGGGTAATTTGAGCGCTATATAAGACCGCACATACATACATATCTGTACTTTAAATCTGTACTGTAAAGTGGTAGTTAAAGGCTTTGTGGTTCAGGGGCTTTGGGTCTACTTGTCCATCAGCCAAATCAAATATGACAGTATGTTGCCTCCGACAATATGTTCTGTGTGTCAGGTGATAAGAATTCAACACTGCTGACAGTACTCATTTTATAGGCCTCTGGAGGATGAAAGGCTGAGTAGACCCACCAGGATTTCAACCTGTGACCATGTGATCATAAAATAGGTCTCCACAGTAAATCCATTAGTTCACTCAGCCGCAAGACCCAGCTCAACAAAACACTTTCCTCATAGGCCACGCTTACATTCCAACACTTTTCCAACTAGAAACAACAAAGTATTAAAAGGCTACGGGTCTTATCGCTAGTTAGTTTCACCCAACTACACATCCAGACACAATCATAGGAACCAGATTATGGTGGCCCCTGAGGATCTGGCCCCACCAATAATTAATTTAAGATGGCTTGTTAAATCTTATTTGATCTGCTATAGAGTAAAGGATATGACAACACCATGTTCTTCATTGTCATCTGAAAGGGAGGAAACCATGATGGGACAGCTAAGGAAAACAAAATGAAATTCTTCCACTTTTGGTGTCTGCTATTGCCAGACGCCGCCCACTTCTTGCAAAGATCTCGGAAAGGTGCTAGGTGCATTAGGATGTCGACAGGCTGCAGGAGATGTGTATATGTCTGCAATGAAAGCCATCGCTGACATTAATCTGATGATACTATTACGACTTGAAACCAATATGTTCAAAACATGTATTTTACTGCTTTAAAGCAGAATTTTTTTAATATAGCAATCAAGCTTAGAAACTCCTCTTTGAAAATGCTAGCTTGTGGACCTTCGCTGACCTACACCCTTAATATGAGGAAAAGTTACAATAAGTAAATTAACCTTTAAAAAATGTTTTTTTTACATTTTGTTTCATAACTTCTTTTTGTTGTTTTGTACAACCCAGAAAACATGATCACCACCCTCTGAAAACTTGGGATGCAAAACTGCACTCATGCCCCGCGGATGTATAGCTTGAAGAATTTCACATATACATGCATTTAAGATGACCCATCGATGATATTAAGTTGATGACATGTATCTATAGACTAATTGCATATGAGTGCATAGTAAGGAAATCTTGGCATTCCATAATGTTTGATTTATTACATGGCTAGTATGACTGAATATTTACAAATAAAATATACAAAAAATGATGGATGGAATGCTTAAATTAATCTTAGCCACTGGTAATTACTCGGGCCACATTCAAACCCATTGTTATTTTGCACACCATACCTCCTCAGTTTGGACCCAGGCATATGTAAATCAGTCTTGACCCTGCTCCAGTGGGAACAGCCCAGATCGAATTGCCAGGCCAGATTCTCCCTGAACCTAAACACAAGAAACCCAGGTCTGGTTTTCCCAGGTTTAGTTTGGTTCTAGTGACACAGTGTGCATGGGACCCATGTCTGGGTATATTAGGCCTACCAAGGGCGACACACTAGAGAATACAACAAGCATTTGCAATGCAATAGGTCTCGCAGTTATACGAGTTTGAGCTATTGGCATTGTAAATGACAGTGCCTTTTATTTATGTTTTTAAAAAACCAAACTTAAATAAAAAGCATTGTCATTTACAATGCCAATAGCTCAAACTTGTATAAATGCGAGACCTATTGCATTGCAAATGCTTGTTTGTGTCTGGAACTATGCTTGCAGGGGCATTCCGAGCAGCAACACAGATACTTTGCGTCCTTCACAAACACCATGGGATAACAAGCAAGGATAACGGCAACACAGCGGACTCGTGGAGAAGGAGGGGCTTTTGGGCTGCTTGGTGGGGGGGACAGAAACACATGAGAGCGACAAAGCGAGATTAAACAGTGACGCAGTGGGTGGGGATTGAGAGAATGCAGCCCGGGTTAAAGTGAAACCAGGAGCCCGTGTTGTTATTGAAAGCGGCGCCCATATGCTGTCTACAGTAGAAGAAACTCATTAATAACAAGGGGGTGGCAAATGGTGTGCACTTTGATGTCCTCAGTGGCCGCGCGGCTCACTGAGGACATCAAAGCGGCCGTGAAAGTGATCAGGCAGTGCTTTTCAGGCTGCCAAATGGTGCGCGCGCCTGGCGCACATGCACTGTATTTGGAGGCCTGAAAAGCACTGTTTGCACTTCCAGATCCCCCTTTTACAATAGCTCTCGCGAGAGCAGCGCTAAAGCGCTGGCTCAGGCGAGACCTAAAAAGTGATGGACTGAATGCTTGAACTAATCTCAGCCACTGGTAATTAGTCAGGCCGCATCCCAATCCATCGTTATTTTGCACCCCATGCCACCTCAGTTTCGAGACAGCCCAGTGCTTAATTTGAGCCAGAGCTTTCCGGTGCTGAGCACCGGCACTTAATTGGTTTCCGGTGCTCGGCATCGGCACCTAATTGTCAACACCACACTTAGGGCAGTCTGCCACAAGGTGGCGCTGCTCATGTAATTTAGCAAGGAGCATTATATCAGCTGTTTAGAGAAACAATATACATTAAAAAATGACTAATACCTGCCTTCCCCAGCCATTCCTATACCTTTGGGGACCTGGAATAATCTTTACTGTCGCATTTACATGCGAGAGAGAGGGTTAGTAGTTGTTTTGGCAGTGATGACGGGCGATGGGTGGTGCAAGCTGCGTTGGCTTCCTGGTCAGAGCCCTGGCACTTAATATTTTACAAATTAAGCACTGAGCCAGCGATGTTCAAATCAGTCTTGACCCTACCTCAATGGGAAGTATTCAGACTGAACTGCAATGAAATAAGTTTTGTAGATGTAAGTTTATGCAACACCTCAAATGTACAACGCTGCTTTGCAGTGTCAGACAGAAGCATTTCTATAAAAGTGTTCCTTAAATTATTTCCATGCATATATAATACATATCTAGCGAAGTTTGCACCTCTTCTTTGGCTAGAAACATTACTGGTTCTCCTTCAAATGAAACGCGAATAGGGTGGAGGCATCTCTTGATACAAAATTAAGACTGCATTATGGTCACTAAATGGTCACTCGTGTGATTTCTCGATTCAAGTGCCACTCCGACGAATGTGAAGCGAACCATGCTAATATTGAGCATCTTTCAGGGAGGAGGTTTCAGTAGCAAAGATGCACCTGCAGAAACCTTGTAATGTGGTTCAGGGGGCACTCTCTTCATGATGTCGATGCGCACGAGTAGCCAGAAAATTTAAATATCCCCCACTTTGGATCAAGGATCTGATGGCACAAAGCACGTGACCCTGACTCTTCCTAGAAGAGCTTATCTCTTTCCTCCAAGAATCACTTCATTCATCCTTTCACCCTCCCATTCACCCGCTGATATCCATCTTTTCACCTTTACATTCTGTCATAGATTCATTTTTTCATTCATCATTCAATCTTTCACCATTCCATCAATTGGGCCATTCCATTCCGTCTATTCGTACATCCATCATCTATGCATGCACCCGTCCATATATCCTTATTGCGACTTAACAAATCATCAGTAAAGCCATCCATCCATTCATCCTCTCAGCTTTTCCTTTACTCCCATCCTTTCACTACCCATTCACTGATGCATCTACCTGCTCTTCCATTCATCTTTCATATTGCCATTCTTACCTTTCACCCTTCCTTACTTTAATCTTTCCTTTGTGTCAACCCTTCATCAACCCCTCGTTCCTATAGCATTAATTATGAGCTTTTGTCTGCCCAATTGCAGACTGGAGAGAGCTATTAAAAAAATCCACCCCCACTGTTGCTGCTAAAGCAGGGGATTCACAATGCCCCTGTGTGTGCAATCCGAAAAACAGAGATTCTAATTCTAGTGAAAAAAACACTACTATCAAGCATGTAAACAATAATGAAATACTTTTTAAAAGCAAAGATACTTCAGTTTGCACATTATTCCACAGACTAGAAAGATTATTTGAGAGGTTTGAAGAAGAATCCCTAATGCCTAATGTCACATAAGTGCTGACATTTACTAAATATCTAGAGATTTGTAGAAAAGTCTGAACAATTTAGTTTGCACAGTAATTTTCATTCCAGTACCGGAATTTGAGATGGTAGAAAACATGACAGCACTGTATGCTTAATAAATCGGGAGCTGGTGGCCTAAATCTAGTGTTGGCATGCAGAATGTAAGAATCCTGGAGTGATGTTAGAGTCTGACATCAATTTGATGAAGCGATACCCAGTCTGAGATCATTTTTCTGCCCTTATGTACAATTCTAATGTCACAGAATGATGCCAGTTTGTACGAATTCCATTGAGCAATGCCATAATCTGAGATCAGGATCCTGGTGTGATGTGACCATTTCCAAGTTTTGCAGTCTGCAGGGGTACGGCAAAAGTGCCAGAAACCCTAATGCACGCAAGGATGGTCTCCCTATTCCCCAGTTTGGTAGGAATAGCCATAGTTGGGGTAACAGAGGCACCCCACACCTCAGGGCTCCAATGCCGCTGCACTATTAGTAGCTAGGCCACTGTTTGAATTATGTTCAGTCTGAAGAATTGACCACTATATTGGAGAAAGTTTCAACTTGACCTGTATTTCTTCACTTGACTATTTTTGGAAAAGTGATCCCAGCCCACAATGCTGCAACAGATAAAAATCTCTGTTTTTCCGTTTTTCTTTGTCCAGTGAATGTGTGGAATGCTTCGTCATAGTATGAATGGAGTTAATGATAGGGAGTGACTTTGATTGTGAGTATGAGTGAGTAGAGTGTCAGGTAAGGGGTTATTTTGATTTTATGAAAAATTTAACATTATTTTCTTTACTGTGAAAAACTGATGTCTGTTGCAGTACAGGGAAGGCCATTTTTTTATGTACATGTAGACTTTTTTTAATGAAAATCTGTTTGGTGAGACCAATGAATATGATATAGTATAAGAAAAATGAATAAACATGGCCTGTAAAAAGATACTGCATATGTAGCATAAATATATCGGGGACAGAACCAACAGCATTTGTAAGATATACAAAAAGAAATACAGGTCAAGTGGGCACTTTTTTCAATATAGTGGTATTTTCTCCCCCTTTTCCCAGACATAGAAGTATTTGTGTTGGGGGTTACCTTTGTATATGATGACAGTCTGAAGAATTGATTTTTCACGTGATGTCATGGTGATTTGATGCTGCAGTTTCATACTGCACTGCTTTTCATTATTTACAAAGAAATCCTGGGGAGTGCCTCACTGAAGAGTGTGCTTCAAACCATTTCCAGTTCTGATAGGTTTGTGGTTGGGAATACTTTAAAATGTACCTATGTACCACATATTCTACCATGGGACAAAAGCATGGTATCTTCATGACAAACTTAAGGTTCAATATTGTATGCATTTTTGTCTGGAAAGGCAGCCCTATCAAATACCAAGCATCAGGGGTTAGACTAACAGCTTTTTAATCATTACCGAATTCCTGCACTAAAGCATTTTGTCACCCAATTCTGGATACTCTTTTGAGCTCAGCAGCAATTCTTTACTATCATGACTATGTTTCAAAACTCTACTTGTCAGAGTGCTGAAGAAGACAGGCAGCTTTTAACTACTGCCAGCAGAGCATGAAACTTGGCTGAAATCTCATGGGTTGAGATATTTGTCATGATTACACGGTATACTGTCAGGAGGCTGGCGTGGGCTGTTCCCCTGATTTACAAAGCTGCAACAAGTGCTGCAAGAAAATAAATTCTATGTTAGGACCAGAGGCGAAGGCCACTGTTCATCCTCGGTATCCCCTTGGGTGTCGTCCTGATCTAGGGAATTGATGAGGGGAGGAACGGAGGTGGTCTGAGGGGGTTCCCAGACAGAGGCTGGGGGGGTCCTGATTAAGGAAGGCATGTATAAGACTCTTGAAGGTTTCATGTTCAACCCCTTCCTGTTTTTTGGCATTTGGCTGGAGCTTCATCACCGTCAGGAGGAGGAGCAGGGGCTTGGGTGCCCCAATGAGGGGTAACCAAATTAGCCAACCTGGCGCATTCTCGTGCTAGCTGCTGCGAGAGCCTGTGCTCCATAGGGCCCGTGGCCTCCGCTACTGCCCTAAATATATCGAGGTATCAAAGTGTTCGTAGAAGTCGTCAGCAAAGGGCAACTACTGTAGGGGGTCGCCCTGTGCATCATCATAGGACTCCATACTCAATATAAAGGTAATGGGTTAACCAACAGTGAGGGCCAATATGGCACCAGCACTATATGGAAATGAAAAGGGTTGGGAGACAACCAAACAACTTTAAATAGGCAGTGCCTCATTATATTGTGTTCACGCGCCAGGACACTCTCCGCTGGTGCAGTTAAATTACAAGGGGACCCCAGCCACACTGCCTTAGGCAAGTAAAATAGATCACTCACAGACTGTCAACACTGTGGAGGAAGGCCGGTGAGTTAAAATGGGATTACTGCACCCCTGAGGTGTCATGCACAAACGTGCTATAGGCTACAGAACCTGCACTCTGGCAGTACACAGGTGGTTAATGAAAATGCCCTTCACGGGCTACAGACCCTAAAACCAAAGGGCGTCACTCTCCAGGATTTGATGGCTTATAAAACGTGGCGTGCAATCTCCAGCCATAGCTGAGTAATAAAGGTCGCACATCGCAGGCAAGACAAGACGCCTGATAGGCGCCACCTAACAGGCTGCGAAGGGAACACAGAGTGGTCCTGAGACAGCTTGCACCTTGACAAGAGAAAAAACTGTGCACATCGAAAATAGAAACTATACCAATACCCAATGGGCTACAAAAATCAAAAATTCAACAACAACCCTGCTCAAACAGTAAAAACGATGTGGAGGTAAGGAGGGAGATACTTAACTTCGGCTGCGAGTGGCGAAGAAAGAGGACTATGGGACTTGGTTGATGGACTATATGGCAGCATGTGGTCCTCTGACTGGCTGTGCCTTTAGAACTGTTTGATGATTGGGTTCGCCTTGTTGTGCTCATTTTTTTCCTATTTCCTAGGGTTCGTGGGAATAGTAGTTTGAGATATTTCTTTTAAAACACGGCTGCTGTGAATATGAAGCGAAGAGAGTATGCATAATCCTCGCCTCAGAGTCCTTAATAGAATTGAAGCTTTCCATTACGAAAGCTAGGAAATTTTTCATTCTATTGCGCGTCCTGTAAAAAAATGTGGACAGTCCTAAGAAATAGCACCAGTCCTTGAGATTGGCATAAAATGCCTGTTTAATATAATGACTCAACATTTTTATTTCAATACCGTTGTGTTAGGGAACGTAGGTGAGTGGCCCTTTGTTAGTAGCTGAGAGGTGTTATAGGAGTTTCATTGATATTACTCCTGAGCTTCTAGGAGCGGAAAAGCAGAACGTTCTGATATTTATCCCATTCCATGGATTTCACTGCAGGTTTTTACTCAAGACAGTGTCTAACAAAGAATCACACATACGGGGTCGAACTGGGAAAGAAAATCAGTCCAGCACTAAAATAAAAGTGGCCCCCATTAGTGAATTAGATAGCTAAAAAAAAGTGGACTGTGTTTGCAAATTGGGGCAGTTTTCAACTTGCAAAGACACACTGTATGAGTGCTTTGCAGGAAGGGGAATACAGCATGGATTTGAACTTGCTGCAGGCAATGTTTATTTTAATATCAGGGAACTCAACTGTTAAATCTGGCCTAGTAGATCATAAAACAATCCCACAAACAGCCAAAAAACTAGCAAAACACTCACCTGCCAATCCAGTCCCTCAGGCACTGCCTGATTGCCCTATATGTGGGCCACTGCAATTATACAATTCTGTGGGCGTTTTTTTCTGCATAATTATTGATTTGCTTAATTTGCAACATAATCCACCATCTACTGCATAATCTGCAGATTTTTTTTTTTTTAGTGTTTCTTGCTCAAACAGATCAAGGGGCATATTATCAAGGACCGGCGTTAAAATTATCGCCGCATTAGCGGCAGAAAACTGCAGCTAAAGCGGCGATAATGTGCTTGATAATATGCCGCAGAGAATTTCCATAGAAGCCCATGTTCACACCAGAACATGGGCTTCTATGGGAATTCTCTGTGGCATATTATCAAGCCCATTATCACCGCTTTAGCGGCAGTTTTCTGCCGCTAAAGCAGCGATAATTTTACCGCTGTGCTTGATAATATGGCCCTAAATTACTAAAAATGTAGCGACGTGTTCTTGTGCAGTGGAAGGCCCTTCCAAAGGTTAACTTGTCATCTTTCAGTTGCTTATTTCTGTATTTTGGGGCATATTATCAAGGTCCGGCGTTCAAATTATCGCCAGAAAACTGCCGCTAAAGCGGCGATAATGGGCTTGATAATACGCCGCAGAGAATACCCATGGAAGCCCATGTTGACACCAGAACCTGGGCTTCTATGGGAATTCTCAAGGGCATATTATCAAGCCCATTATCGCCGCCTTTTTGCGGCAGTTTTCTGCCGATAAAGCGGCGATAATTTGAACGCCGGACCTTGATAATATGCCCCTTAGTTATTGAGCTGGTACGAATGAGCTGAAATCTTTGCCCCGACTGTTATTACCATACATGCAAACCCTCCTGATTCAGGCAGGAGGCTACAGATTTCAAGGCTAGTCTGCCACCTCCCAATTCCTACATCCAAAAATCCGATTCCGCCTCAACATAAGTAATGGGAGAAATACAGTCTCCCGGTTATTTTGTGCTGTTCTCCCACCTTCCTCTCCTAAAAAAGTTGGCATGTATGCATTTATCAAGTGTCAAAGTTAAAAAATAATAAATTAATATCAAAAATATTGCCGCATTATGATTTACCGGTAAGTAATCGGGCATTCGACGTTATTCGAGCACTAATTAACAATAATAAAACAGTAAACATTTCAAAGGGTACAAACGGCTTGATCTGTTTTATTAGTCCTCCGCCACACGCGGTTTGTAACGGCCACTTGCATCCACACCAAAGAACTGTTCCTTCTCGGACGCTCATTTTCTTTTCCTGCAGCCACCTGCCTCACTGCACTCCATGGAAACTATCACGCTCATTTTGGCATCCCAAACTGGCGTCATCGCCCTTCACTTTCCCGCCAGACCCGCCTCTGTCCGCTCTATTCGAATCAGCGACGAGATTCTTTCGTTTGTAAATCCGTCGCGAAAACCCAATCGATGATGCCAGGTCCTGGCGTGACAGGCTTACGCGCGCGCACTCGTAGGGAACACACGCACGCGCTCTATGGTTCTGCGAAAGATGGCAGAACAGAGGGAGGGGGAGAAAAGGAGAGAAGTGAAAGAAGGGAGTGGCGGCTACGTCGCGCATGCGTAGTGTTACCCTGCTGCACAGCTCTTTATTGCCACAGTCTCTGAGGCTGGGCTGGCAGCAGAGGAAAGAAGCGGGGGATATTTTTAATTTTTTGTTATCCCCCTCTTGGAATTCCACCAAGGGGAGATTTCCATCCTACTCAGAAGCCTTCTCCGCAAAAAACCTTTATTTAAGTAAAGATAAACTCCGCGTGTGCATTTGACCCTTGGGGGAGCCCGTTGCATCGCATCATACAGTGCCCCCCTCCCCAAAGATGTCTTACCAAGGGAAGAAAAACATCCCTCGCATTACGGTGAGTGGGGGCAGCTGCATGCTGGGAGGGTGGTTGCATTTTGCATAAGGGAGGCGTCTTTGTGCTGTGGGTGATGAGCTAGGCTGGGCAGGAAGGGATGCAGGAGCGGAGGGGAGATGATGCAAGATGGATGGAGGAGTCCTGCTAAATCTCTGCTTGTGAAAAAATCCAGGGAGATTAAAATATCACACGCGCACCCACCCGTAATGGGCAACCTGAGGATATTTGTAGGAAAATAATACAAAATGGAGAACGAGTGGTCTTCAGCTACGCTGGTTTTGAGACCTGATATTCCTTCACGTAACATTACTAGAGGTGGCGTAACGGTCAATTAGGTGTGCAGGAAGGTGATCGTATGTGAAATGACTACTATTCCTGTAAAAAAAAAAACATAACAGGTGAAGAGACCCAATCTGTAACTTTGCATTACAATGATTGATGCTCCTATACAGAAATATAATCAGGTGGTTCAAGCTGCAGCATCGATGGGGGCGATTATTTTCCATGTATGGTACTCATAGAACGATATCCAGGAAAGAATCGGCCGATAGGGGGGTCAGGAGAATTTTAAAAATTACGGTCTATGTCATTTCCTGTAAAATATGTTTGGCAGGGGACACGGAGGAGGCATTACCTGGGGACTGGAGTTGTAGGGCTACTTCTAAAATGATGATATCTGCTGTTCATGCAAATCACGGATTGACAAGAGAGCAAGAATGTGTGCTTTATTCGGGGAGGAGGAAGGATGTACTGTACATGCTATAACTATACATTTGTACTGGAGGAAGTGCTTCCGTTTTTGTAAAGGAATAAAAGGTGATCAGCTGTAGTGGTGTGTGTTTTGCCCCCAAAATGTATGCTGTTTATGCTACATACATATATTTTACAATACTGAAGCGTAGAGCTCAGCAAGGCTGTCTTATATAAAATGCATACACCCGTCCATATTGCTTTTATGTACTAGTAAATGGAGCTCTTCATCTGCTACAAACTTAAAACGACTACAGTGACACCAAATTAAATATATTAAATTGGTAGGGGCGGGCTGTAGGTGATCGGCATCAGTTCTGTTATGTAAAATGCGTGGCCCTCCAGTGAAATAAATGCTGGAAAGGGGGAGGGGCGCCAGCCGCTTGGTTTAGCAGAAAGGCATACATACAGCTGCTGTAAAATTAACAGTATGGGGCGGGGTGAGGTGGAACATTACTTGATTTGGGTTGGGTTGGGTTGACTTGGGTTGTTGCTAGAAAGGTGAGAACGGTGCTAATTCGCCAGCTGCTCATTCCATACAGACACCAGTCTCCACACCCCATGGCCAACCCTCAGGTCAGCAACATTGAACGACTCAACAGGGTCCTGGTTTATGCCTCAGTATGAGATGGCGCCGAGTAAAATTCAAAGTGTGTATTCTTCTTGTGTTCAATGAACCGCTTTAGTGCAGCGAGCCATTAAGGAAAGGTGGGCTATGAAGGATGCCGGTAGTGATTGGGGATAGGATGCAGAATGCTTCCTTGTGTACACAGCCCAGTGCTCGGGAGGCTTGCACGGAGATGTGCTGCTCCCTGAAGGGGCTTTATTCCCGCATACAAAGAGACTGCTGTGATGGTGAGGCGCCGGGCACCGCCACCGAGCTGCTCTACCAGCAGGCAGAGGCGCTGCCTGAAAGCAGAGCAGATGCCGTGCTCCGTTTTCCCGTCCTCCAGTGCAGAACAGACCCGGTTACAAGACGGTGCGCCCTCGTTCTCTCAAAGCACCGTCCCGTGGCCCTGTGCCAGGTGTCTCCAGGGAGTCTGGCGTGAGCGCTGCATTCTAGGCACGAATGTTGTTCTTTCTATAATATTTGGACCATTTGTATTGCTCAAGCCGAATTGTTCCTTGGTGCTTAAAGAATGTCGTCACCAGAGAGTTCTATTCATTTAATGCTGGCTTCTGGATCATGTCACGTTAGCATCTGTTGGTCTAGGTTTATGCATTGGTGCCCCAAATTTTACCCCTCATCGGGGAGGTTATAACCGAATGCTCAACGCGTTAAATTTATTCCATGATTTGTCGTTGTAGGGTTAGGATTTCAGGCTTGCTTAGCTGTTCAACATGCCGTCTTCCATGTTTTGAAGGCAAGGTCACACCCAGCATTCATCTATAGGGGGTGGGAAAGGAAATGGAATTAGCGATTGGCGGCACTCTCAATTTAGAGTCAGAGAAATTGTCTCCGTGCCAGATTTTGTGTCGCCTTTGGATTGCATCACTTCGACCGCAGGCTTTGGTCAGACACTTGTATTTTCTTTTGATCTCCACTCTAGGCACCAACCATCAACCTGAGGAATAATGTGACATCTCCAAATGCTTTGATTTTAAACTCTAGAGATCTTGGTCAGATTGTCCACGTTGGTTACACATTCAATTATATTTTAGGATTCTGACACCAGGGAAGTGTTCATTGATCTGAAAAATAAAGCTATTTTTCTGAATCGCACAGAGGTCGATGACGGTACGGCTTTATGACGATGCCACTGTTCTGCATTTTCGATGTAGAAAATGCATATTCAACCTGCCTCTTGACTGCTGTGGAAAAGCACTATAGTCAGATGGAAGCAAGGATAGAACATTGCTTTTGGTCCTTCCACAACATAGCATCCTGCCCTCATTTTACAGGTGTCCTAAGCCTGTGCCCTTTTTCTCGTGTCCTTAATGCCCAGGAATTTTGGGGTCACCTACAACCAACTACAACCGTCTGTTTGAGGTCGTCAAACAAGGGCCCGTTTAATGCTTTAAGGTTATTGGGGTATGAAACCACTTATTGAGTGTTTCATATGGTTTGGTTGATAACGAAAAGATGTTGCAGGCCTTTCAATAGTTTGAGTTTAATCTAAAAGAAGTAGAACAGTCAACGTGTTGCTAGCCGACTGCTAACGGCTCTCGTACCTGGTGAAGTTAAACTCTGAGGCGATCGAATATGATTCATGGTTTCACCATGCACAATTTCCTGAGTCCTGGCTGATGTTTACGCCCTCTCTCCTGTCTACATTTACTGTGCCAATTTATTTAGTTGCAGTGTTTAATTAGTAAAAATTAATTTGTGCCGTTTTCCCAGGCTCTGCTCAGAAGCCCGCTCCTGGGGCTGTTGCATGTCAGTGGGCTGAATACCTAGGCTGTGTATCTGGAATCCCACCACATGCCTCTTTAATTTACAACCAGACACTCTGCAACACTTTCTCATTCTCATCCTGCAGGTGTGTGATTTCTCCCTTTGTGATGTTTTTTTATGCCTCGTCTTTCTCCTCCTTTCTCCTTTGTGGTTTTTCTTTTCTCTCCTGCTCTCAGGAAATGTCAGATGAGGAATAATAAGAGCCAGCCTCCTGAAACAAGTGCTGGTGGGCCCCACAGGCAACCACCAGCTCAAATTAAGCACTGTTTAGTTTGGTCATGGGAGAGAACTAAAAGTTACAAAAATCTGTGGGTACTCAGAAGTAGGGTAAACTGCCTTATTAAGCACTTTATCAAACTATGCTTTCAGCACTGAGACATGAACAATGTCTAATCTCTTCTTCTCAAGACCTGCATAATGCCTGCTCTTGGAGTTGAAAATAATTGGCCCATGTTCTGATAAGAGGTACTATACAAAACGTCTTTGCGGCTCTCAAAGTCCTTAAAAATGGAGTTTCTATTCACTGTTTAGGACTAGGGACACACCTGAAGTGGATGCAAGCTCTGTGGGTCCTTTCCTACTACCAAGGCGTGAGGACAGCAAGCAGCTTTAAAATTTTGCTGGACACCTTGCCTCTATGGGTGCATCACTTAAGAAGTAAGGTTCTTCCTCAGTATGGAGTTAAGCTGATATCAACATTATCATTATTTATATCAGTTATATTAAAGTTGCACCACTTTCCAATTATATACAAACAAATTGTTTCATATTAAATCCGTGTCGAAGAGATGATTGAAATTCCTTCTTTATTGCTTTTTCTTTTTAAATATACTAATCAATTGTGATTCTCCAGTCCGTATCTTATGTGGGACCCAACACCCCGTGAATCACGGGCGGGATTTGAGACGCCGAGAGGCTGAGTCGGGCATTTAGACCCCTGTGGCAAGGTATGGTGTGTGTTGGGTCCCACAACCACAATTGATTATTATATCAGAACACCATACCTGAAATGAAACTGATTCTTGCTTGAACAAGTCAAAGTCATCTAGCAAGATATAGGAGCACAATATCAAAATGTATTTCGAAGAGGGACACTATTTCCTCAAGCACTATACTATATATTTACTTCGAGAAATTTTCGAATGCCCTGATGAAGTTCTGTTCGCAGAACGAAACACGTTGGCTGTGGCTTATTTAAAAAGATAAAGAAAAGCAATAAAGAAGGAATTTCAAACATCTCTTGGACACGGACTTAATATGAAACAATTTGATTGTATATAATTGGAAAGTGGTGCAACTTTAATATAACTGATATACAAGACTGACCCTGAGGGAAAGGGTGGTGACCTTGGACAGAGGGCTTTTTTGAAGTTGGCACACAGAATTATCTTGTGTTTTGTAAAATAGTGGTATATCTTATGAGGTTGGTGCCTATCGTAGGCAAGTTGGTCCACTGTCCAGTTCATGTGTTTATTATCATTTATGTAGGCCGGCCTTTTACATCCTCACATTATTTTGCTGCATTTATCCTGAATACCTGAAAGAAGGGCGCAGCGTGAATCGAGACATGCAGGGGCTTTAACTGTGATCACGAACATTTTTGCTGGTCTTTGCAGTTATGGGCTGTTCGGCATGAGTGAAGCCTAATAGGCTTGCAGAATTTTGTTGGGAAAGGTAGAAATTGGCAGAGAAAAGACTGCATCACTGTGGTGCCTATGTAAGTGAGTACATGACTGAGTGTATGATGTGCCTCTGAAAGATTAAAGGTTCAGGTGAAAAGGCTTCACTTAATTACAGACAATAGCTCTGGGTGCATTCCACCCTATTGTGCCTTTGCTCACTGCGTCATTTAAAGATGGGTCCAGGCATATGCAAATCGGACGTGGCCCGATCCCTACTGCCGACTTTTGACAGAGCAGCAGACGCACCGTATCCCCCGCCCCCAAAATAGGTGAATTCACATAATATTTTACATTTGGTTCCCTAACCACCACAGCCTATTCCATTCTTCAACCGGCCACCATTCCTGTCACCATTTCAAAATGGAAGGTTATTCCTAAATGTGGGTCCTGTGCTCACCATGCCGTTGTATTCAAGCTAGCCTAGCTCATAAGGGGTGATACCCCTAAACGGGTCCCAGAATGCTTGTTTCTGGTCCAGGGAAGACCTAGCATGGCGGTTTGGGCTGGACTCTTCCCATGGGGAGTATGGCCAAGATTGCTATGCATATGGCGTGGTCCTAACTGGAATAGCGTGGTGAGCAAAAAAACGATGGCTTTAGGCCCAGATCGCTATGCTGGGGTGAATGTTTAACAATGTTCAGCCTTCAGTCAATCATCTTTTTGTGTTATTACAGTCGCCCAAAGTGGCAAGGGTATTCCCAGATGTAGGTCCCATGCTTACTATGCCATTAAATTCACGGTAGCCGGGCGTATGAGTTGTGATAGCCCAAAACCGTTTCCAGGATGCTTGTTTACTGTCTAAGGAGGACCTGGGCTGGTGGTTCAGGCTGGATTGTTCCCACGGAGAGCAGGGTCAAGACTGAATTGCATATGGCGGGGTCCAAACTTGAATGGCGAGGTGAGCAAAAAACGATGTCGCCCTAAGTGGGAATGGTATGCCCAGACTTGGGTCCCGTGCTCACTGTGCCACTGGATTCAGGCTAGCCTGGCTAATGAAGGGTGACAACCCAAAACCGGTCTCAGAATGCTGGTTTCCGGTCCAGGAAAGACATGGCCTGGCAGTTCGGGATGGACTGTTCCCATGAGGAGCAGGGTCAAGATTGATTTGCATGTGGCTGGGTCCAAACTAGGGTAGCGTGGTGAGCAAAAAACTGTGGATTATACCTAGATCTGTGTCTGGGGTGAATGCTTGATTTGTTCAGCATTCCGTACATCATTTTTTCTTTTTGCATTTGAAAGGGTATAGATGACAAGAGGGAGGAGCAGGTACACATGAGAACATAAAGAGATGCACGGGGAAATTCAGGGCTAAGCAGGGCGAGTTGGGAAGAAAAGAGTGCAAAAAGACAGGCGATATAGTAAACACACATAGTGATGACAGTAGAAGAGGGAGGTGCAGCTTGGAAACAATTATCTGTAAAAGAAATAGTAAAGCTGGAGATCAAGTTTGCAAAGAAAGCAGTGAGAAAGCAGAGCTGTAGTAACTATTTAAGAATGGCAAGCAAAGACAAAATATATAGTACTGAAAGTAAAGAGTGGGTTAGAACGACTGGACACGGTCTGCTGGAAAACAGAGAAAGACAGGAACTGCTTGCCACATGGGAAGCAGTCAATATTGGAGCCCTTTTGAAGAAAGTTGATTAGAACTGATTTGAAAATTGGAGAGCAGAACCACAGAGAAGAGATATGTACTAAGAAGATAATTTATCAGCTCTTGTGAGGAGGGGGCATTCAGAGCAATTGGAGAGTGAGGGTCAAGAGGGCCTCATAGGAGACCAAGGTCTATTAAGGAAGAATGGGATTCATGACCTCTAGATCGAGGGGAAGCAGGAACAGCCTGGCTGTGAGGGGTACAAGACCTACCATAGAGTAAGTGAACACGATATGCAGATAAGAAATGGGGTTACGGTTTTTTTTTTCATGCCACTGTCTCAATGACATGGTCTTCCATGTTCATTTTCTATAGTTTATTTTTGGTGTTTCATAACTCACCCAGTGTCACCTTCGTGTCACTTTGGAACGCCAATCCTCTTGGTGGGTGCAAAACAAGAGAAAATTGGATTGATTGGGAGTGTTCAGAGTGTTCTCTGACTGGTGTGGCAATTATCCACAATGGCTTGGAAGTGCTGTTAGAGAGGTTTTCATCTACCTGTAGTGGCTTCCAAGCCAATAAGTCACCTAGTTTGTTGGCCCTATTGAAAACATGCATAACCGTTACGCTTTATTATTTATTATGAAGGCAGGACAAATCAACTTGGTCAAAGTCTGAAGCAGACTATTTTGAAAATGTTGCTTTTCATGGGACTTTTTTTGTTGACAATTCTACACACTTGGTGCAGTATCTGTGACTGAAAGCGATATATATAACATTTATGGTTATTAAGCCATTTTTACAGCAATATCTCAACGGAACGAGATGTAAAAGGTGATCAAAATTTTCTCAGTTGATGTACTTGTATTGGACAATTATACTTTTCATGTTGCTATGTAAACCGCTGTGAAAGGAGCATTTAAAAAAAAGAAATCCCCTTATGATATCATTACTTATCAGTGTTGTGGATACATAATCCTGTATTAACAATGAATACGCAAAGAGTTGACTTTATCTAAGACTCTCACAGAAAGCTTAGAAAAGCTGATTATTTCTGGCAAGGTATTTCTAAACATATCTAGCAATATAGCCTGTTTTTGAGGAAGGATACCCAGTTGCTGTTAGCGTGGTATGAATAGAGCATGAAGTTTGAGAGGAGAGCTTTGGAAAATCTGAGCGTTTTGTGGTTTTAATTCAGGGAGGTTTGACACTAGAAGTCGTGCTAAAACACGATGGGCCCGATTCACAAAGAGCCTCTGGAGTCGTGACGGAGGCTCCACACTACAGTTCTCATTGCGGAGATTCCCTCTCAAGTGCGGAGATTACGTCACAAGTGTGGAGCCTCCGTCACGACCACAGTGGTTCTGTGTGAATTGGGCCCTATGTATTGCTCTGACATTTTAGTAAAAAGTATTGGATCTCTGCTATCACCACACCTGAACTTTGCCCATGACTGAGTATGGTGTACTCCGTAATGTTGGCAAAGAAGGAGGTTATCACTTGGATAATAAATATTGAGTTGGTCTCATTTGATCAGCCAACAGCCTTTTCCATAAATTGGCATAGAAGGCATGTGTAGGTCTGTGCTGGGGCAGAGCTTCTCGCAACGCAGACGTTTTTATCGGCATCAAGGAGTGTGGGAGCACATGTATAACGCCTCCCAATGAACCTACATACCTAATAGTATAATCATGTTGTGCCATTAATTTACACCCCCAAAACTTTTTTTTTTTTTAGTAGTTTCGAGTTTTTTTAACCTATATATTTGGAATGGTTGTTTCTACTGGAGTTAACCTTCACCTGTTGATCTTCTGCAATTGCATTGTTGGATAGCTTGCACCAGATTATAGCACGCTTAATGTTACTAAGGCCCCAGGACTGCCTGAAACCGGACCCCATAAAAGTTACAAATTAAAAATTCAGTTGAGAGAACATCTTACCTTTACTATGATATGCTCTCTCCATCACAGTGGAGTGGTTTTTCACTTATGACCATGCACTGAGCAATGGGTTCTTTTGACACTGACTAGGTCGTAAATAACCAGTGTTGCTAAGGTTGCTTTGAATACTCCTTTGTGATTGGTGCAGTGCTTTGCAGCTTTAGGATTCATGAGTTGTCAGGCGGTTAGTGCTAGCTTGCATTTTGCCTTTGCTGCTCAAGCTTTTCCTCCTGAGGCATGCACTATTCTCCCCATCCTGACTTGAAATGCTTTCTGTACTCAATTACATAAAAAGCTTTTAAGCCAGACACTTGAACTCCCTCCAGTTACATATCGCCTTTTCAAGCGTGACTTGGGAGTATTCATGAGGCGTAAACACTACAGTTTCCTTTTTAGAGCACAAGAAAGTGAAGGATGTTTTCTTCTCTTGCATGCTAGTTGACACTCTCCATTTGGACGCAATTGGAGTCAATGGTGTTTTTGGATAACATCGCTGTTGTAAATTTAATAAATAAATATATTTATTAGGGACTGTGTAACAAACGTGACCAGTATTTTTTTTAGAACTTTCAATGCTGCATTTAGAGTGCCTAATTCCAAATACTCAAAATTTTGACACAAAAGGTGGTTGGGATGTAGCGACGGTCATTTTTAAAGACTTGTTTTTAAGAATTGCTAATTTTTCCAGAGTTTAGGAATGCTGCTGTGGTCCACTGGCTCTAAAATTAACAACGTAACTACTGTTCCACATCCGCTACACTTCTACTGCATCGTCAGTTATCTTTGTAATTGAATCCTGCCAGGTTTTTTATAGGTAAACGCTTAAAATCGGTACGCCAAACTACGACCATTATGACTAATTGTAATGACAATTTATTTGGTTGTTTTGTACTTTCTGTTGGATTTACCCCACCTAAAATGAATGAGTACAGTTAAAAGTATTTGTGTGCCAGAGAATAATGGATTGAGATTCTGTCTCTGCTACCACAAGTCTAACATCTACCAAGAGAGCATAAGGGTATAAGCCCTGTTCTGACCATTGTTACTAATGGTGTGTTGAGAATGCATTATCAAGGGAGTGTCCTGCCTCTTTTGTTGAATAGAAAGCATTGGTTCAAAGCTGCTGCGAGGAATGCTGGTTGTCTTTAGCAGTAACGTATGATGAAGGCCTTCTTTCAGCCCCCACTGCTGCACCTATATCCTCCTCACCACAATTACCTTACCATCCCTGTCCAGCAGAGGATAGAGACGGCAGGCTAGGCGTTCGGTTCGTAAGTAAGACCTGATAAGAAACCTGCTGAGCATGGTGGCCCATGGCGATCTACAAGACACAAACGTTTGGATTGCTCTACTGTGTTTTTCAATATTCAAAATAATGTAGGGAATAGTATCAATTTTAATTTTCAGGGGGGACCTGGCTTGGCAGTTCAGGCTGGACTGTTCCTATTGGAGCAGGGTCAAGACTGATTTGCATATAACGGGGTCCAAATTGAGGTGGAGAATAACAATGGATTGGCATGCGGCCTCGCATGATTACCAGTGGCTGAGATTAATTCAAGCATTTCTTCCATCACTGTTTTGTATACTTATTGTGTCGCCCTAAGTGGGGCAGGTATGCCCAGACAAGGGTCCCGTGCACACTGAATCACTGGAAGCAACTTGTACCTGGCTGATGAGCCCACAACTAGGACAAAACTGGTCGTGGGTTGCTTGTGTTCTGGTTCAGGGAGGACCTGGCGTGGCAGTTCGGGCTGGACTGTTTCTATTGGAGCAGGATCAAGACTGATTTGCGTATAACTGGGTCCAAACTGAGGTGGCATAGTGTGCAAAATATCGATGGATTGTGATGCGGACCTGAGTGGCTGGGATTCATTCAAGCATTCCTTCCTTAACTGTTTTGTACGCTTACTCAAACGGCTATTGCATTAGGTGAGAGATGAACATTCAACTGGACTGAATCAAGACATTATTGCAAAGTCTCAGACCAATAGCGGAATGAGTCTTGTCAACGAAAGCCAGTGCTTTAAAGGGGCTACTTACTCTAGATCTATTTTATATACTGTTCGCAATAGGTCTGGTTAAGAGCTGCTCTGTCAATTACAGCACCATAGTACATGTGCTACCAATTGTGTATTTTTTTAATATTGCATGTTAATTTTAGGTTATTTGGCTTGAAAAAAGTTGCTTTTCAAAGTGTTGCTAAAAATTGGCAGTGAATGGAATTTGAATGTTTAGGTTTTGTGTACCTTTCGTTAATTATTTTTTGATAAAACAATAGGCAATGGTGAGATCTAGTGGATTAATGGGATTCACTGGCTGCATGAGTTACCACATAGTTATGGATTTGCCACATAATTTGCATACTTAACAAAAATGTTGTATGTAGCTCAAGTGTATGAAAACAATACTGCAAGAGAACGTGCCACATAATTTGCAAATTGTTTTGGCCGCATAATATAGACGACGTGCTGTACAATCTTAGTAGCCATTTAAATAGTAATGCTCTGAGAGTGGTTTGTTTGGGGGCTGTCATTATGATCTCGACTTCCTCGGACTGGTTAGATCCTCCTTTTCATCTGGGCTAAAGTGCTGGACTGGAAGAAGTGCATTGGTTGAGCAAGACAGGGAGACATACATAAGACCTCATTTGTTTCCCATATTGTAAATTGAGAGAGCGCTCTGCTGGCTCACAGCTCGTCATCCAGGGCGCCAAGAGCTCTGTTTGCAGATGTCATGTTTTTGTAGTTTCCGATGTTGTACTTTACTTTCTTCCCTTTTCTAATTTGATATGTTACAGTTGGTCTATTTTTTTGCCCAGTCATATGACTACCGTGTTAGCCTATATTCACTTGACTCGTGCTCCCCAGCACCATGTTTTGTGTTTGTTGTATCCATTGGTAACAGACGTTTGGCCAGCATGCCTGACTCAAACTGACTCATAATGAGCCAAGAAGTTACTTTTTTCGTTGCGAGGCTGCTTTTGCACAAAACCAGACAGAAACAACAAACGGCTTCAGTTTGCTTTGTGCATTTCAGTGTCCGTTTCTTCTTGTGATCGTCCAAGGCGTATCTAATAATCCTTAATATGTTGAATATCCCAGACACGTTTTAGCAGGTACTATGAAATGTAGGACTTTCTTTCTCTGGTCAGAGATTTGACTGACCTTCCTGCACCATTCGTGCACGCATGCGGGTCTTAACACTTTTCTCCTGGGAAACTTGGAGAGTGTGTTAGAAGAACGTATATGCAAATGAACAGCATTTACATTTTTGTGAAGTACTTCACTGTAGTTACGCTGTGGAAAAAGGCCAGTCGCTCGCTAGGCAAGTAAAATGCTTCATCATAGAATTATTTGTTTTGCAAAAACACTTTTCATTGAAGAAACGCACGCAGCTCAACTCTAGTGTAGCAAGTCAGTAGCACATGTAGTACATCGTGTATATAGTCGTAGACCACGATCCCTGTCCCTTGGGCGTCATCCAATCCATCCTCCCAGCTGCATCATGGCCCATGGGTCCTCCAGCTTAAGGTGCAAAACCCATGGCGGCCAGTTCCGTTCTCTTTTTCCGGGCATCTCCTACTTGCATAGACTTGTTTTTCAGCCAGAAAGCACCAGCCCATATCCATTTTCCATTGATCTAGGTCTGCAATAACCGTGGAGCCGCACTGTTGGAGCACATTTCTCCTGGCCACCGTAAGACCCGTCCTACAAAAAATGTTATGCATTGGTCTGTGATTACATCGCCCCAGACATCAGTATCAACAATTTTGCAGAAGGGGGGGTCCTTGTATGCCAGTTATATCCATGACACATTGTTCTACTCCTAACCAAATTACCTTCAGCACAGGGCAGTCTTGCAACGTATGGAGAAGAGATTACTTCTGACCGCAACTGCGGAGGCAGCAATCGTTCGGAGCACGACCGATCTGGGCAGAAGCGACCTAGTTAGGTATGCCCTGTGCAAGATCTAGATCTGCATCAGATGGAAGCCAGACCATATGGCTACCTCTCTTGGTGCAGAAATCGCTTCCACCCTCTCCGCCTCTTTAAAAGGAGCCATGTCTGCCTCCCATTTGGCTTTAAGATCAGCAAGGGGGTCTGGGGTATTGTGTATAATTTTCCAATATATGTGAGAGATGGCTTTTTGTTTGATTACCTCCATCACAAGTATTTAAAAGGTGGGACTTGTACTTTGGAATTTTACATGTCCTGGTAGTGAAAAAGTGTTACATTCATTTTTCACTGCAGCAATGCCAATCTCTCTCATAGGTCAGCATGGCTCTGCCTTGTAACCCTTTAAAAGTGTAACTTCCAATTGGGAAAATATATACTCACCACTGAAAACACTTCTTTTAGCGAAGTTCATTTTTAAATGGCAGGTCTGAAAATACCACTTTTTCTTACTTTAACCATTCTGTGTATCTGCCTGTCCCTAGAATACACATCTGGTTTGTATGACAGCTGGGCTTTGTGCATTTCCTCTAGACAGTCACACACAAAGGGAGCTGAAGGCTGCCTTGCTTATCTTGCTGGCCTATCACCAGACTGACTGGTGTTCCTGAGCTAGAGTGAGCGGGAGGAGCTGACACTTGCTCCTTAATAGGGCTGTGCCTATCCCCACACAAATAGCTGCATACCCCCTGTAGTGTATCTGGAGCCAGGGCCAGGAAGGTCAGGGTCATGTGCACTACAAAATCCTTTCTTTGAAGTCTCCCTATTTCTAAGGCTAAAATGAGTATAAGTACGGAATCTCTGATACCATATACTCAAAACACTTCGAGACTGAGGACATTCTGCCAGGAAGAGCTCATGTGCTGCCAGGAGGACCTGCCACTTTGCTGCTTGCTTTGCTGTGTTGGCCTGCTGCGTCTTGTCTGTGAGTGAGAGGACTGGACTTTACTCTCCACATCCTGCATCTCTAAAGGTTATCCAAGGGCTTGTTTGGGATTGCCTCCTGTCATTGAAGTCTCAAGGATATCAAAGACTTCACCTGCATCTTGCTACCAGCACCTGGGCTACTCTGCTGTGAGTCCTGCTCTGCTAAGTGGTGTCAAATCCAGTCCTGGGCCCTTGGAAGTGAGTATTTGGTGCTGCAACTGAAGGTTAAGCGTCTTTCAGAACCGGCACATTCCCTGCTATTTCAATGCATCATCCCTGAGCATCGACGCATCCAAGGTACTGTCAGCGAGTCTGCCTGACTCCTGTATCCTTGGTGCTGAATAACAGATGTTCATTGTTAACCAACACAATGGTACTCATTTTATCGAGCTCAGAAGGATGAAAAGCTGAATGGACCCTCTAGGATTCGAACCTGAGGTCGAACACAGGCCCCTGAAGTAGAAGCATTAGTCCACTAAGCCACCAGAACAGAATATTATAATTAATTTTCGTGGGTAATTTCTCTCGGCTTTGCATTCATTTCTTATGTTACTTAAATGCTTTTAGGGCTCATTATTCTAGATGGTAATGATATGAAAGCTAATATTCCTTTGGAATATAGTTTCTCTTTATGAAACACACGAGTAATTCAAAATGGATTTGTGAAGCTCTAATTTCCCACAAATTTGAAAAAGGTCTGCACTTCATCAAACCCCCAATTGGTAGAGAAACCGTTCCACAATATGTTAATCTCCATTTTGGTGTTGACTCTGATTGGGAGTTTAATTTCTTGCTTAGAAGTCAATAGTCTTCAGAAATTTCTTAGTACTTTATGTTTCCCCCTCGGGGTTCTCCTCCACATATCTTTACATTTGTGTTATTAATTACTTGTGATCAACGTTGGTGTAATTACCCAGAACAACCAGCATGGCAGTTAAGTAGTTGATCACCAAATCTGCCCTCTCCTTCACCATATGAGATTTGGATCCTCACTTAAGTGTATCTGAGGATTCCCAAACCATGCAGAATAGTTTTGACTCTAATAAAATTATGCAAGCTAGTATATTCCCACCAATTCTTTAAACAAAGGATGCTCGGTGTACAGGGTTGCGCAACAGAAGAGTTTAAGCTTATTCCTCAAAAATGTACACTCTCAATCGGGATGAGCCCTGTGGTCAGATGACCATTTCAGTTTGCTCAGACCATAATTTTAGAAAGAAAGTTTGGTGGTAGCGAGGCTTTTTCTGTCGCTGCAACCGTTTTTGGGAACGCTCTTCCTTCTTCCTTGAAGTACCTAGGCAGTATAATGGAAGGCTCTCACTCTATTCCTAGATTCTAATGAACTTGCACACACTTGTTCACTGGGTGCTCCATTGTTGTAGAAAAGGGTATGCTGTGTCTTTTATGGGTCGCACAATCCACATTTGGGTTTTAGTAGAATTAATACTTCACCACATATAATAAGTTACATGTTTGAAGGCATGGTCAAACACTTTCTAAACATTATGTGAAATCCCCTTATCTGCATTTAAATAGTCAACTCCTTTTACATCAAATGGAACCCATGCCAACCCCAACCCATTATCGGATCCACCAACCAGGGTCTCCGTATTTGAATATATATGCATCATTAAAAAGTCTGGGAAGCGTAGCTGTAAACACCAAGCAAATCCACCACAGAATGGGGTTTGAAAGCATATAGGACACATGCATATAGACTAAGGGCCTGATTTGGAGTTAGGCTGTTAGGGGCTTCTGTCCCCTAGGCAACGGAGTTCCTTGTCTACCCAACCCTTGGTCTGCTCTCCTCACTTAGTGATGAGTAAACCTTAAGTCCCTGTTGGTTCCTTCAGTGTACTACTTCCTCGACAGCATGACCGAGGAAGGGCCATTGGAGGAAGGGTATGTCTCAGACTGCCCTAATTAGGGTGTATGTCAGAGTGCTTTTTTCGTGTTTTCCCCCTTTGAAGACAGGAAAAAGCAAAATGACCCCCACACCTGGGGAGTAAACTCCCATGGTCAGGGTGTCATTTAGGATTTTAGGTCTCGCCTGACCCAGCGCATTCGCTGGTCTGGTGAGACTTATTGAGAGGACTCAAAGTGCTACCAGGCCAGCCTAGAGCTACAGTGCATGTGCGCGGGCGCAGCGCTTTACCGCGATTACTTTAACTTGCGCGGCCGCTTTGATGTTTGATCGCGATCATTTTTACTTTCACGGCCGCTTTGCATAGCCAATAGGTCTCGCTTTTGGGACCTTATAAGTATTTGGTTATGCAACTGTTGCATGGCTAAACACTTATAAGGTCCCAAAGGCAAGACCTATTGGCTATGCCAATGCTTGTTTTTTTTTTTTTTTAAACAAGCTTCCACTTTAGAAGTTTATTTTTGAAAAACAAAACAAGTTTGACAGGACTGTCCATCAAACTTTTCATACATTGACAGCGATTCCTGTCAATGTAGAGCGATGTCCCTGCGGCTGGTGGACATTCCTAAATTTAGCAGGCGGAGGTCCCTCGGGATGGCAGAGGAAGTGTCCTTGGCCTTCTCTACAGATTAAACTCTGTCCCCTGAACTCTAAAAAGGCCCAAAGCCTTGAAATAACAAAGACTTCAATGCTAGACCAGCTTTTCTCATAAATTCCTTGTTAAATATAAACTTTTTTTTTAATCGTTTTGATAGACCTTTATACTGCAGCCAATAACAGACTCCTCACATACAGATTGGTGTAAAAACCGTTTATTTATTCTTGCCAAACAAAGGCCAAAGCTTGGATGCCTTACTCGTGCCCTCTGACTGGGCCATGGATAAATTATTCCATGCATTTTAAAACCGAACCTTTTAACCATATTTCGAACTGCTTTTCATTCTCCCATTGTATTTGAAATTCTGCTTTCTAAAACATTTTCGAAGGGAGCCCAAAACCTATGTTATACATGAAGGTTAATCAATCCAGTCTGGTGTGGGGTTGTCTGTAAAAAAAAAAAAAAAAATCCCCCCTTTAATAATTTGTATATCGTCTTGTAGCCTATTTAAAATTTTGATTTGAGTTTATTGCATTTATTTGAGTTTGACATGGTTCTTTCAATGTATTTTCCTAATGTACACTGTTCTGAAGATTCTTTAGGTGTGTATTAAAAAATGTACTATGGCGATCATACCCTTTTGTCAATGACTATGAGGATTGCACTTGACACTAAGATGTGAATAAAGGGCATATGGTCCAGAGGCAGTAATCCCTGAACCGTTGCTGATCTCAAATGCTGTTGAATATATGATGTTTGATACTTCATGGAAAGCCATGAATCTCATCCAGTCTGTTGGACAAGTGAAAATCCTTTTTGAACTTCTTTCTTTGAATGTAGCGTGAAGGGTTCTTGATAGGAAGAACTATTAGCTTTTCCATACTCCTCTTTTTAAAGTTTTTTTTTTTTTATTTAGTTTGTGAGTCGCTTACTAATTATAAATTGTATGACATCCATTGAGGCTAACGGGAGGACGTACAATTCCTCCTATTTGGAAATTGCATCCTATAAGCACATGAAATGTTTTGCCCAACAATGACTAATCAGTGAGCAGTCCTGTGTGATGTTCCTCTCATGCAGTTGTGCAGGAGTAACTAGATTGTATTGCCAGTTGTCTTCCTTTGCAGGACTTGGGTCTAACCTTGGGCCTGACCTTTCCAAGTCTGTCTTCCCTTTCAACACGTTCTCGTGTGCATAGAACTTCATGGAATGGCTGGGAAAGGTGCTTATTCGTTTTCATTAGTCCTATATGAAGAGTACATCCCATCAAAGGCAGCAGAATCCTTGCTGACCAGGGAAGTTTACAGTTGAGCAATAGTAACACTTTTTGCATCTGTCTCTGCAACATTCAGTCAAAACAGAAGTGTAACAAAACACTTGCTTTGAAAACAAGAAGTCTTCTCATAAGGCTTGAACAAATCTAGTGTTTAGACTTTAGCAATCTGGCCAAACAATTGCTTTGCAACAATGTTGCCAGGAAGGCAACAAGCTTTCAGCTGAAGTGTAGAAGCAGACATGTTTGGGATGGCAGGGCTTAGTTTGAGTCGGTGGTTGCAGGTGAGGCCAACGGCACTCATTTTGGGGGACCAGCACTTATTTTCCCCATCAGACTTTGACCCACAGCAAAAAAGAAAAAAACACTTAAACGGGCTAGGCGGAGTAAGAGAGACATAATATCATAACAAAGGGAGAAATAAGGAACATTAAAGAGTGAGGGAAAGAAAGGGAGGGGTAAGTTTGGAGTTGAACTAAAGAGGCATGGATTTTTATACAAACTGGCCAGTCTTGGTATTCGGCACGCCAACTTCCAGTAGTGCGGGCCACGAGCTTCTGAACTGAAGTTTGGGCCCCGGCACGAATACCTTTACATTAATAATAAAGCACTGAGTAGTTGGGAGATTTCTGGGCATGACCATGTGTGCCTTCATCACACAGACAATTTCAAAATTAGAGGTATTCCTGGGTAGGGGGAACCCTGCACACCATGGATGTGGTGTGCATTTTCAGTTTTAGAAGAGCATGCTATTGAAAGGAAGATTATGTTTGTGTTCTTTACTCCTCTACAGATCAGTGGCTTGCGCATGGTGTGGTTGTTGTGCAAAAACGTTCTAAGTAATTTAGCCCTGAATAATGGTGTTTTCTCCTAGGTGAGCTTGAGTCGACACCTTGTTTTGATTCAATGCTACCCGCCTTCAACCGTTGTTCGAGGTGTGTTGTGCAATGAATTATGGACACGATGTCTGCTGTAATAATTACTAAACTTGAGACAGTCTAGTTTACACACTGCTTTTCAATGCAAAGTTTAAAGGTCTAGACCTCATAACCCTACCCTACCCTACGTGTGTTCTTGGATAAGTCCCTCGAGCTGGCGATTGGGCGATCTGTGGTGTGGTCTTGAGGTCTAAGCTCTCCATCCAGAGCGCACAGTAGGTTAGGGGAGTGAGTGCTGGAGCCCAGTGTTCAGTGCCCTGTGGAGCTCCTTCTCCAAACCTTAAACTTGTCTTCCCAGATGTTTGTGCACCTGGAATGAAGCGCTCCCTCTCTCCCACTCCCTGGCAGTCTGTAGGGCTGCAGGTACATGTATATAGTAGGCAAAGGCTTGGTGCTGAGTCTTACTGTTGACTCTGTGGAGGAGGAGGCAGTCCCCATCTTTCAGATTCTCTCGCATTTCCTTGCATCTCTCTAACAGGGTACCATGATTTTAAAATCAAAAGCTTTCCCTGAATTCTCTTACTTCCCACCAAGACTTCTTCCCCCTTTTCTCCCCGGCTCTTTCTCCTAAATATCTCCTCTACCCCCTCGTTCCTCAGCCTCCTCCCTTCCAGCAAGCAATATACAAATGAGCAACTTGGCATTGTTTTCTCTTTATGTATCCAATCTCGCTAATGTAAGTTTGCAGTGCATCCGGTTACTATAAATGTTCGCTCATCCCTACGCTATCAAACATGAGGTTGAACCAGAGGGACTGAAGTCTCTCTGTGGTCAGGGTGCTGCAGAGCGGAGTGCTGGCGCGAACCCTCGACCACATCCCGGCCCTGCACGTAGCTTGGCTTGATCTGCAAACATTCCTTTGGCCCCGACTGCCCGCCGCTCCATCAGTCGCTGCTGCTGTGTGCTGTTTATGCCTGCAGCGTTTCCACGCAGATTCTGCCTCCATGGCTAATAAGCACATCGCTGGACTGCACCCAACAGACTTAATTTTCAGGGAACTTTTTTTTTTCTCTACACAAAGTCGCTGTACATTCCTCCATTCTGAGAAGTTGTTCATTTGGTGGCGCACATTTTCCTTTCCGTGTCTGAAACGAATCTTTCAGTTCTCGCTTCTACCCCCTGTTTCTCGCTTGCTGCCATCCTGTCTTATGCTGGTGCCTTGAACAGAGTCTCATGTAATTTCCTAAATATAAGCCGTTGTCTCATTGTCTCTGTCTCCTGTCGGTACATTCCAGCCCCTCCGCCTCCCGTCTCTAGCCCTCAGGTGTGGTACTCATTCCCAGACAGATTTTTCTCATTCGTTACTCACTTCTGTGCTAATGAAATGGTGAAATGCGACTATCTTCCCCACAGCTGGCCTGTCCTAATTACTACGTTGCTTGGTTTAAGTTAAAAAGATTTTAATAGGGACTATTTGTTAACTTCGTTTCTTTACTGTAAGTGCCTCTGGTTCACATGGATGAGATCCACACGTCCACATTTTTTGTGAAGATGCACAATTTGTGCAGTTCCCAGTTTTGCAAACTATCATTTTGGAGGGTGAAGAGCGAAGTAGGACGGAGATTAGTGTATTGTGTGTTAAGTAGCTTGTTTTTGATGAAGCACTTTATACATCACTGATACCACTCAAAGTGCTGCAAGTTGAAAGTGTAATGCTATTTAGCTAGGTCTGGTGGCTTAGTGGACTAATGGGTGCACTGTAGGGGCCTGTGATTGACCTCATGGTCACAGGTTCAAATCCCGGCGGGTCTACTCAGCCTTTCATCCTTTTGAGGTCGATAAAATGGGTACCATTGACTTGGGTAACAATCAACATAAGTTATTCAGCGGCAAGACACCCTTCTGTGTGAATGTGTGTTATGCTATGTTTTATTCTATGTTATGTTACTGTTTCCCGACCTCGTAAGGTTGGAAGACTGGTTTGGCTTTGCCTGAAATCAAACTCATGACCTTCAGATCCCAGGCGAAGCAGAAAACCTAACTGTCTTGGACATCTGCTGGCCCCTTGGTCATTTGCATATGCCTCGTTCTGGCAGACCATGGTAAATTGAACCTTCCTGCCAGTCTACCCAGGGACTCTTGGTGGCTCAGTAACTACTGGCAACAAGGCCGTTTGTCCTTCAACCATACAATATATGTGAGGCAAATATCATTTAAATCCATTTGAGTAATTTATGCAAATGCTCTTTGGTACAGATCTTTAATACATATTGACCAAACTATTTCCACACACTTACAGTATATGATCATAGGTTTAACTTCTTCAGCCAGTTGCAATGTAGCTAAAATATTGACTTACCAGATTGTTCACGAAAGTTACTGTTCAAGGTCTAGTTTTATTCTAGGTATCTCATGTCTGCCAGTCTAGTAAGGCCCCATAGCCATAATGGAACCTGAGGTGGACCGGTTTGAATAACGGCAGTTGCACTCAGCTTGCCATCATTCAGAGGTCGATAAATTATCAACACTCATTTAGTCATTGGTACCACCTGCATTTAAAGCACTTTGAGTCTTAGATGATAAACCACTCTGGGCTGGTTCAAAAAGCATTTGTTAGTATGGGAAATAGTAAAGCAAGACGGGACTGTCCTCTTTGCACTTTTACTAATATGGAGTAGGATATTTTGGGGCTGATGCACAAAGGCATGTAAGATTACATAAAAAAACAAGCATTGGGAAAGTCAATAGGTCTTGCCTCTGCTATGCAAGAGCTCTTGTCTTTGCCAATATGTTTTAGCAATATTGTACACCAGAGTGGCTGCTGTTATGCGTGACTAAAAGTTAGTAGGGTAAAGGAGAGTGACGTGAAGTGTCCAAAAGTGGAGTAGAGTGGAGTTGTATCCTGTGGAATGGAGTTGCATAGAGTTGAGTGGCATGGAGAGGAGTGAAGTGGAGTGTCATTGAGTAGCGTAGAGTGTTCTGGAGTGTCGTAGAGGGAGTAGAGTGTCATAGAGTGGAAGGCCGTAGAGTTGAGCGCAGCACAATGCCAGTGTTGAGTGGAGTGTTTTGAGTAGAGTGGCATAGAGTGTTGTGGAGTAGTGTGAAGGGTGTTTCATAGAGTGGAGTAGTGTTGTAGGGAAGAATGGCATACAGCTGAGTAGATTCTCATAGAGTGGAGTAGTGTGTCATAGAATAGAGTGGAGTCCAGTGGCATGGATTGGCATAGAGGGAGTTGCGTAGAGTGTCGTAGAGTGCAGTAGTGTCATAGGATGGCATCGAGTGGAATAAAATGGTGTAAAGTGGAGTGGCATAAAGTGAAGTAGAGTGTCACTGGAGCAGAGTTTAATGGAGTAGAGCATCATAGTGGAGTGTTTTAGAGTGAAGTGGAGTAGAATGGTCTACAGTGAAGTGACGTTAAGTACTGCAGAGTAGATTGGCGTAGAGTGTAGTGGTGCACTGTGCATCGATTTTGAGTAAAGTGGTGTAGAGTGCATTGGTATAGAGTGCAATGGCGTAGAGTGAATTAGCGTGCAGTGGTGCAGATGTGTAGAGTGCAGAGGTGAAGAGATGAGTGGAGCAGAGTACAGTGCAGTGGCATTGAGTGCAATCATGCCATGCAGAGTAGAATGCAGGGTTGTAGAGTGCAGGGTCGTAGAGTGTTGTAGAGAGCAGTTATGTAGAGTTCAGTGGTGCAGAGAGATGTAGTGTGCAGTGGCATAAAGTAGAATGTTATCGAGTTTAGTGGTGTAAAGTGCAGTGCTACAAAGTAGTTGGCATTGGTACAGTGGCGTAGGGTGTATTGGTTATGAGTAAAGTGGTGTAGAGTGAATTGGCATAGAGTGCAGTGGTTTAGTGTAGAGTGCATTGTCATAGAGTGGTGCAGTGTAGAGTAAATGGCGTGGAGTCGCGCAGAGTAGATTGTTTCGGAGTGGAGTGACGCAAGGTAGATTACAGTGGCATAGAGTAGTGGCATAGAGTGGAGTAGAGATGCGCAGCGTTGATTGCAGTGGCGCAGAGTGGAGAAGAGTGGATTGGCATAGAGTATATTTTTTCAGATTAGAGTGAAGTGATCTTAAGTGGAGTGGTATAGAGTAGTGGTGTAGAGCGCTTTGGCTCAGAGTGCAGTGTTGCAGAGTAGAGTGGCATGGAGTGGTGTAGAGTGCAGTGGTGCATAGTAGCCTGGGGTAGTGTAAAATGGCATAGAGTGGTGCAGAGTAGAGCGGTGTAGAGTGAAGTGGCGTAGAGTGCAGTGTCAGTGCAGTGGTACACCACAGAGTAGAGTGGCGCAGAGTAGAGTGGCTCAGAGTGCATTGGTGTAGAGTGGCATAGATACAACGGTGTAGAGTGGAGTAGACTGGCATAGAGTGCAGTGGCGTAGAGTGTATTGGGTTTGTGTAAAGTGGAGTGGTGTGGTGTGGCATGCAGTGGTGTAGTGCAGACTGCAGTGGCAGAGTAGATTGTTTCAGAGTAGAGTGAATTGGCAGAGTAGAGTGGCAAAGAGTGCAGTGTTGCAGAGTATACGGTCGTACAGTGCAGTGGCATAGAGTGGTGCAGAGTAGAGAGGTGTAGAGTGAAGTGGCATAGAGTGCAGTGTCAGTGCAGTCGTACACAGATTAGAGTGCATTGGTGTAGAGTGGCTTAGAGTACAGCCGTGCAGAGTGCAATGGTGTAGAGTGTAGAGGCATAGAGTGTAGTGGCAAAGTGTAGAGTATAGTGGCGTAGAGTGCAGTAGTGCGAGTAGATTGGCATAGAGTGCAGTGGCAGAGTAGATTGTTTCAGAGTAGAGTGAAGTGGTGCAGAGAGTGATTTGGTGCAGAGTATACTGTCGTAGAGGGCAGTGGTGTATAGTAGAATGACATAGTGCAGTGGCACAGAGTAGAGTGGCGTAGAGTACAGTGCTGCAGAGTAGAATGGAGTGCAGTGACACAGACCAGAATAGAGTGGCGTATAGTGATTTGGTGCAGAGTACATTGGCATAGAGTGCAGTGTAGCAGAGTAGGGTGGCATAGAGAGGAGTGGCACGAAGCGGTGTAGAGTGCAGTGGTGCATAATAGAGTAATGTAGGATAGGGTGCATTGGCATAGAGTGGTGTAGAGGCATGGAGTGGTGCAGAGAAGAGTGCAGTGATGCAGTGTGGAGTGGCGTAGTGTGTAGTGGTGAAGAGTGTAGTGATGTGGAGTGGTGTAGAGTGGGGTAACGTGCAGTATGGATTGTATGGTAGCGTACTGCCATTACAGGCAACACACTTTCCATTGAAATGACAATTATATTTGCACTCGCGTACAGTTTAACTGATAAAAGTGTACCTCACACAAACTATAATGTGTGGATATACCATCACCTAATTTATTGATTTGATTTTTGTTCCCACAGTTCATTTACAGACGTTTACATTTTGTTGTGTTATAGAAAAAAAATAACATCTGAGCCTTCCTCAAGCAGCCCCCACTAGCCAGCATGATTGTTGCATAAATCCTCTCACTTTGAAGTCAGAGAAAGAAAAATAAAACACCAAGTTCCATGGAAGACATAGCCTGGCAGTTGACCTCTTGTCTTTGAATGCACAGCAAATGTGACAAGATAAGAGCAAGATTTAAAGACCTGTTAATAGAAAGCGAGTTTGTGAAAGAATACAGTAAAAAAGGTTTGGGCAACCGGAGGTACGAACTCGAGCTGGACAGCCTAAAGCAAATAAAGCTAGCAAGTAGAAAGCCAGAAAATGTGAGTTATAAACCACAAAGCCAATAGTAGACAAAGGTTGGAATGCATTCCTAGGTCAACTTTCTGAATGTCTCCCAGGTGTATTTAGCAAACCAGACAGCTACGCGGTCTGGTAGGCTGCGACCTAAAAGAACTACAAGAGTACTACTGTACATACTCCCAACATGTTTTTGTGAATAGGCCCCTGTTTGAGCACACATTTATTACCAGTAATGTTATATAACCGGATTCAAAAAGCTTTTTTTGACTATCCAAGTGTAAAACACTTTGTAGTCTATCCAATGATTGCGTCTTTGGTCTTACCATGCCTTGCACTCTGATACTGCCTTCTGTGGTTTCATCTTAATCTTACCAAGAATGCTACCTTCAATGCATTGATCTGTGTTCTTTGTGAAAGGGCACCAGTACCTCTTGGTGCAGTGGAGCTATAGTAAATTGTTACATATAATTATTAAGGTTATTATTTTTTTATATTGCAAATGTATGAAGTGCTCATTGCTGCACGAGAGCCGGCTCCCCCCCTTAATATCTCATCACAAGACATTGCTGTAAAGTGCGATTATTAAAATATTGTTTCTTCTTCATTGCAAGTAGATTTTTTTTTAATTTAAAAATGAAGTTCCTCAGATATTTGCCACTTTTATATGCACCTTAGAGCACCTCACATAAATCCACGTAATACAGTCATGTCATGTAGTTGCTTATTTCGTTGTTGCCAACAGCAATTGCAATCCACCTACACCGAATGCAAAAATCCGGCAGAACACTTGTAAACTGCACTGATTCAGTAGCTTATTTTACTGTGCTGACACCTTTTGCTTTTCCATTTCTCATCCAATACTTCCACTTAATTTTCACCTCTCTCGTGAGGCTTCCAGCGACAGGTCCTGGACTAGTTCCAACCTGGGGATCATCCAAGGGATGGTGCTGAAAGGAAACCACTGAAACAATTCTAATCCACGCGGTCAGTCGTCTTTTTTTCTCTCTTCCGAGTTGGCCTTCCTTGGCCATAGATAACATAAATGCTTCCTATTAGACATGTCACTACAGTTTACATGCTCTCGCTTGCAGTGACTCTTGCTATGTGTGCATTCTCTTCCGCCCCTTTTTTCACCTAGAGTCTCCATAGTATATTTTTGTCTCGCAATCTCTCTGCTCCTTGCACATCTTGTAACCATATTTTCCCAAAAACAGAGTATTTGTACTGTTTAGTTTTAAATATTCTCCTGCTGGAGCAGTAACTTTCCTACTTCAACCTTCTTTACTCGTTGCCCTTCTGCCTTACTGGGATGTCAATACTAGGATACTGGTGACATCATAAACCACAAGTGGTTTGTAAATGTCACCAGAACCTCAAAATGGTAATCTAGAACCAGGCTGCACATTATCTATGGTGAGTTTCTTATTTTCCATGGTTGTTTTAGGGTAGTAAGCTTGAAAAGGCTGTTTTCTTCAAGGGGTAGCTAACATTGGGCCCTGATTGGAATCAGAATGTTATGCTTGGGTTTGCTTTTATGGAAAAATAATTGATAACACTATGGATGATGGTGAGGGTCAGTAGATTTGTGACTGGGGGTGCAGCGTTTACTGAACATGTTTACAGCATTTATTACATTTGCTTCATAATTTGCTGAATTGATCCTACTAGAGAATGGATTTCATAATTTAGATGACCTCTACATAATTTGGTCCCCCTATCTCACAAAATCCCAGTAGCCCTGATAATGGAAAAGCAGCACTGAGTGGTTTTGGTGCTCTAATTATGATGATGAAATCTGTATTTCACAGGGTCCCTTTCGAAATATGGGGTTTTAAAACACGAAATTTTATACAATAAAAGTAGCAAAACCTTTTATATATGGGGATATACTAGACAATAACTAGTAGGTAAAATAAATATATATATATTTTTTACCTACTAGTTATAGTTAGGACCATGTTTCCATAGGAAAAGAGCTTTTGGACTTTCCTTTTTCTTTGGCACCGTTTGGCGAATCTTCCCCAAAAAGTGTGCCGTGATTATTTTTGTGCACGGAAAGTTTCGGGGGTGATCCATTAAAGGGGGGCAGAGAAACGGGACGGTATAAAAAAAAAAAGTGTGTTTCTCATGTTTATTCCCATAGACTCTTTAGACTCTCCTGCAGCCCGAACTGCTTTATGGAATTACACCAAATATGGTAGAAAGCTAGCTATTGGTATGCTGATTCTGCCTTTTGTTATTTGGTGTAAATCAGTTCAGTAGTTTGCGAGATATTAAAAGAAATCCAATTTGGTAGATCTATGGCTGCTACGATTCCACGAATCACGAATGTGCATGCCAACAGGAATACTGTGATTGGCTGGCCTCAACATGAGTAAAGAGTTGCACTCACCATTTTATCTCTTCGGAACAGTCCCTGTGGCTCAAACTAAATGGCAGAAAATGGTATAATGGGTCATGTTGGGTATGCCCTGACCACATGGCTGGAATATATGGATCTTTGAGGAACAACTGATATGTATTATATGAAAAAAATACAGCTTTTATTTTCCACATGCGGTATTTGTGGATTTGCGATGACTGTCAGTGCACCCCTGTGTAGCGTTGCAGCGAATATGCAAAAATTGTCCAAATTAAATAAAATACATTCACAAACGCGTTCAGACACGAATGCAGTCACTCATAGATGCACTCAGACACACACAGCCATTCGAGACTCGCATAGTCACTCACACACCCACTCATAGACCTATACAACCCCTCACACACCCATTCTCAAAGTTTAGAGGTTACACTTAAATATAATTTAAATACAAAGTAGATATTCACTAAAAAAACAAAGGTTACAGGGATGTTGTAGTTGGGCTCCTATTTCACTTGTACAAAACCATAGCTATTCATCGGTTATTGTTACCTGAGTCAACTATAACTTATGTTCCTGCAATGCACTGATATGACCTCGCATATTACATCACACATGACTCGGTCAGTGACCTCACTTATTACATCACTGATGACATCTCCAATGACTTCACTGATTACATCATCCACTCACACCCCCATACAACCTCTCAAACCCCTACTCACACACCCATGCAACCACTCTTACACACATTCACATACCCATACACCCACCCACTCGCACACACCCTGATTCACACATGCAACTACTCACACATACAGCTACTCTCACAACCACCCACTCACTGATACACCTCACACAACCACATACTCAACCTTACAGCTACTCAAACACCCACATATTCAACCATACAGTCACTCACACAGCCAGTTACTCACCAATCCAGCCTCTTAACATAGCCATTCACTCACCCATATAAAACTACTAACACACCCACTCACACACCCACAGTCACTTACACACCCACTCATCCATCCAGCCACTCACACACACACTCATCCATCCAGCCACTCACACACACTCACCCATTCAGCTACTCCCACACCCATTCAGCTACTCCCACACCCATTCAGCTACTCCCACACCCATTCAGCTACTCCCACACCCATTCAGCTAATCCCACACCCATTCAACTACTCACACACCCTTTCACTCACCCTCACAACCACTTACATAAACATTCACACACCCATACACCCCTACAATCGCTCACACACCCCCTTACAACCACTCATACACTGGTATATCCATACAACCAATCACTCACACACACACACTCACTCAACCATACCGCCACTCACACAGACCGACTGAGCAAAACATCCACTGACACACTCACCCACTCACCCATACACCCACTTAAACACTCACTCACTCATAGAGGCACTCGCATAGCCACCCATACAGCCACCCTCACACACTTGCCTACCCATAAAGTGACTCACTCACCCACCCTCTCACAAATACATCGACTCACACAACCAGTCACTCACCCATACTTACTCACACACCCTCTTATACAACCATACAGCCACTCACACACCCATACAGGCACTCAGACACCCACACACTGATACACAGTCACACAGCCACTCACATATTATATGTTATAAGTAGTATCACTCCTTAGTAGTGCACCTAGTTTACTAATCTAACTTTTGGAGCAGGTTAGTATATATCTTTAACACTCAAACTCCTAGAAAACACTTACAATTGCTGGATGATGTCATCAGTGACGTCATTGGAGATGTCATTAGTGCTGTCACTGTCCATGTCATGAGTGATGTAATATGTGAGATCATAAGTAGTGCATTTCGGGGGTGCAAGTTATAGTTAACTAGATAGCTTTAACTGCTGAATTTCACAGATGTCGTTTGAGTGAAATCTGAGCCCAACTACAACATCCCTGTAACCTTTGTTGTTTTTCAGTGAATTTCTAAGCTTTTTGAGATCTGTTGGATTCGCGAACACTCTGCAACCCAATCCAAGATGGATACATTTGTTTTTCCTTTAATATCTCAAACCTCTGACCGTATTTACACCAATTCACAAGAAGCACTATTTCTGGACCAAGTTCTAGCTTTCTGCCAAATCTGGTGTCATTCAATTCCATCTGTTCGGGCTGTAGTCGTGTCTAAGGTGTGTGTGTGTGTGTATGTATATGTATATATACATGTGTGTGTATGTATGTGTGTGTATATGTGTATATATATATTTCAAGATGCAGCCCAAGTTGTAGCGCTGACGCTCGATTTTCAGGGGCGGTGTGTTTCTTTTCCAGCAGAGCCACGCCGGTATTTATAAATCAATTGTCGCCCAAGAGCGAAGTAAAGACTCACTCACTTGTATTTTGAAGTAATTTAGACAAATTTATTCATTATTTGCCATGCCCTACGCGTTTCGGTCAGACTACTTTGACCTTGGTTCAAAATACAAGTGAGTGCGTCTTTACTTCGCTCTTGGGCGACAATTGATTTTTATATATACATATAGATACACACAATATTCTTCAAAAAGGCTTCGCCGAAACACGTAGTTTGTGGGCAGAATAAAGCAATTTTGTGCTGTCCTCTGGTGTGCCACTGTCTTTATTTTTGGGATTGCCTGGAAAGATTCCTCTTATATAAATGTAGCTGTTGCTAACGCACCGGTATCGCAGGATGCGGATTGGCTAAGTGTTAGATATATCTATCTGTCTGTCTATCTGTATCTATATATCCTGCCTGAACCGCAGCTGACAGACTCCGTCAACCAATGCAGGTCCTGGATTATGCCAAGCCATTTGACGGACAATTGCTTAGAGATTGTGTTTGACACCCAGTTGAAGGCAAGGGGTGTTGGATGCACAGTGGTTTCAATACCAGCCCATGTGGGTTAGTATTGAGCTGTGGCAGGACTGGTGTGCGTGACAGTGACTGGCATCCAGTTGCACATTGGGGCAAACCACCTTAATTGGGCATCGATGCCCATAATTCAATCTGACACCGTGGCTGTCGACACATCATTACCATACCTGGGGTGATTGCTGTCCTCCTATTGGCCACTGATTAACCAATAAGAATGCTGGATGAAGAATGCTGGATGATTTTAACCTAATACTGTGCACCTTGGACAGTGGTTTTATCGCACTGAGGAAGGCATTACACTGAAACGCGTCTGCAATTAATAAAGCCAATTTTAACACCCCGTGAGCGCACCAAACATCTTTGTAGTTGCGGAGCAAGCGGGTCCTATGCCCACTCATACGGATGCACCCGTCGGGAGTTCGGCGGCCTTGGTTGTATGACGGAAAATGGATATGGATGATATATATATTTTGATTCCTTGAAAGCGGGTCATTCCGAGACCGAGCCCATTGTCAGTTGGTACATAGCGCCAGTATGCCAGAAAACCGGCAATTTCAAATAATCCAAAATCCTCTAGTAAATGCACACTCAGAGTCTCGGGTATACCAGGCAAGTAGCAGTTTATTGCTCGTTACGCGTTTCAACCGTAGTTTTGATCACACGAACATACAAGCACTTCATGTGAATATAAATAAAGTTCATTCCAGTAAACTCACCCAGGTAGTGACAATAGTTGAAGGACTATACTTTTATATGGTATACCGTAGACTGAGTGTGCAGTTACTAGAGGATTTTGGATTATATATATATATATAATCTACTGGCGGTCGCCAGTAGATAGTTATAGTTAGGACCGTGTTTCCATAGCAAAATTCTATTTTGAATAACTTTGGCGCCGGTTGACGAATCCTCGCGAAATTTTCAAAACTAATGGGGCGCTACGCTCCGCTCCTACCCTGAAAGTCTCGGGGGGATTCGTCAAGCGGGGGCTGAGAAAAAAGGGGGGTCCCAAAACGCGTTTTCCCCATGCATTTTTCCATAGGACCTTTAGTCCGAGCTACAGCCCGAACGGCTGAACAGAATTATGTGAAATTTGGCAGAGGTAGCCCTCAGGTCAGGGATGTGCCTTTTGAAGGTCTTGTGTAAATCTATGCAGTATTTCCTGAGAAAATAGCATTTAAATCAATATATATATCTATGGGCGCGCTCCGTGCGCTTACGGTAAGCTTACCGTACGCGTACGGTGCCGTGCGCGATTCTGATTGGTTGTTAGATCATAGTAAACATTCGAATCGGTCGAAACCAGGAAGTGTCGGCCGCCATTTTGTCTCTCGCAGTCTGAGGGGGTGAAAAACAAAGGAGGATAACGTGAAAAGGGGGCAGGCTGGACAGTTCCTGACCCCCTAGCCTTTGTCAGGGGGTCTCAGAAGGACGCCCAAGGGAAAAAAATTAATTTTAAATTTTTTTTAAAAAAAACGCCGAATGCGCGCAGCGTACGCGCACGGCGTAAACTGAGAAATTCCGCGAACTTCGCGTAATTACGCGTACCGTGCGCGCACGGCAAAAAAAAAAAAAAAAGAAATAACAATCACATTTATTAAATAAATTGAAGGACCCGCAAGGGAGAAAAAAAATTGTTACTGTGTAAAAAAAAAAAAAGGCGAGGCGCGCACCGTGTGAACTGCGCACCGTGCGCGCAGGGTGTGCGCACGGTGAAAAACCAGAATAAAAAATAAATACATAACTTAGCATTTAAAAAACCGTACAAATTCACTGAAAAAACCATAGGTTTTACACACGTTATAGTTGGGAATTAGCATTTAAAAAACCTTGCAAATTCACTTAAAAAACCATACGTTTCACACCTGTTATAGTTAGCTGTACATTTCATTGTTAAAAAACCAATGAAATTCCACGTTATAGTTAGATCAGGTAACTATAACTTGCGCGACCGCAATCCACAATGTGTCATTTCAGATGTCATCATTGATGTGAAGAGTGATGTCACTGACCATGTCATGAGTGATGTAATATGTGACGTCATCAGCAGTTTATTGTGGGCGCGCAAGTTATAGTTACCTGATCTAACTATAATGTGGAATTTCATTGGTTTTTTTTACGAGTGAAATGTACAGCTAACTATAACATGTGTGAAACCTATGGTTTTTTAAGTGAATATATATATATATATATATATATTTTTCCTCTTCAGGGAAACTAAGAAATTGCAACTGTATCCTCATTTGCTTGACAACTGCAAAATAGTGTACTCAACTTGATCTAGCTCTGTTTGTCATTCATAACATGGGATTACCCCTTACTGTGCAAACCTACAGGCCCCCTGTCTTGTCTTTTTAACTCTTTAACTGTTTTTTTTTTGGGGGGGGGGTTATCCAAGAGGACACATACCATTTATGGTTACTTTGTAGTTAGTTTTATTTTTTTCCAGTTTAAAATATTGAAATATCTTTTGTAAAATGTTGTTGGTAGATTTAATAGTTTACAAAACATTACTTATTATAAAATATCTGTGTCTGAAGCCTTTGACTTTAAATAATAGTGTATAGCTGAGATATTCCAAACATCAGACCTTGAAATGTGAAAAGTTTAGCATTGTGTGAAAGTAATGTATCTTAAGATTTATACTTGGGTGTGTGTTAAATTAGTTCACAGTCTTGAGATATAGAATGTGTGATCTCTATTTTCACTGGCATTCCTTTATTTGGAGAGCACCATTAAAAGCAGTTGTTTGCTGTTTGCAAGATCAATCATAGACATGGAAAAAAATGACAAATTCATGCCAGCACTAATAGAACTGATGTGCGCCTCTCTCTCATGATCCCTCTTTCACATTCTTCAGAACACATGAAAAATCACCCACTCTTTAAACTGATTGCCAGTTTCCGAGTGACACTATTACATTTTCTATGCACAAATACATGTTACCTGTCATGATTATATGAATCTTTTTTTCTCCCCTGAAGCCCACCCAATGGTGATCAGCAAGGACATTTGTAATTACAAAATATTAATAAATCTATTTGACTTTTGTCCTCACATAATCGGCATCCGCTTGATGAAATCTCATAGTTGTATCTTTGTTTCATTGTTTGACCACTGCAAATAGGAAATCTGTGAACATATTATGGACATATATACTTGATGAAAAATGTTCGTCTTGGATTCTGTCTACAGAAAAACATAAATAAAAGTAAAGACCAGCCTTTTGTGCACCTTATTTATTTTAACCCAACAGATACCTCTGAGATCCTTTACTAGGATTACATTTTAACAAAAATTGCATCCACATCTTCTGGATAATCTACAAATTGCAGTATTCTTTGGGTAGCTTACTTCAAACTACTCCTATCCAGGAAAGCATTTTTGATATTTTTAATATAAATTGTATTTTCTCCGCCTCGTTGGGTATTTTAAGGTGGAAAAAGATAAATTTTTAGTTGGGCCATCACATCAGAATCTGCTCAGTATTTTCTCATCTAGGTTTCCCTATGGGCTGCCACTGTTTTATTCATTTTATTCTCTCTATTTAGCACTGAGATTCCGTTCTTGACCATGGCTTTGTACCTTGAGCTTGACTTTCCACCATTTTTGCTTGTATTATTTGCTGTACAATGCATTGCCCCTCTTCCTTTGTTATGCCAAGAGGGAGTGAATACGCTCTGAATGAGCAGAATAGACAAACCTCCACTGTGGGTGGCCATTCTCTCTACTATTCCCTTTAATCAAGGATTGATTGTCCCTCTGACTAGACTAGGAATTAAAACTCTAATTGTCTTCTTTGATTATAGTCTCACCATGGAAATGAATACCAGAGGTGGACCAGCGATATTAGTTTAGCATTCCAAGTCAACAAGTATGGTAACTTCCTATAAATATTTCAGGGAGGAACCTTGAGGAGAGCTAAGATTAGTATCCGGTTGTTTTAGGCCTATGCTATATATACTGTGCTTCTCTCTTGTGCTGTGCAGCTTTCTAAACACAAACTAGAGCTGGTAGATCAATTGTCAGAATGTTAAAAACATACAAACATTACAATGACCCTGATTCGAACACATCTTGGTAGAGTTCAAAGCACTGTGGATGGACATGTACGTCTGTGGTTGAAAAGCCATCACTATCTAATCACTTCACTCATTAAATGCATGCTGCCCAGGCCACTCTGCTCTAGTTGATCATGTAGCAATACCCTCAAGAATAAAGGACGCTTGGTCGGTCGAGATAATCTTAGCATGCCAGTGCTTTGCAGTATTCTGCCTGAAAAGATTTATGAAGGATCTTTATAGCTTCAGTAGGAGGCAAACAAATGCACTTTTTAGGAAGATTTTCTGGCTTAGTGGGTTTCTAATATTGGTTTGGCACACATCGCATTTGCTTTCAGTATCCTGGGGATGACGTCAAATACATGTTTCCCGCCACAGACTGGAGTCCCATGCGGCTTGTGAAGATGTGTTTTAAGTAGTGCAAATAGATATTTTTCAATGTTATTTCAATGCGTCAATGGGTTGTGGGTCAATATTCTTACATTTGATTGGCGAAGAAGAGGTCTGTACCAAATCACTTGCAGATTTCTTGTTTTTTGTCATGAAAGACCTCATCAGAGGACTGCAAAGGATGGTTCTTGCTATGTTAAGGGTGTGTGGCAATTTTCCTTGACTGTGCATGTTGAACGATATGCACCACTTTCTGTGGTCAGACTGTTTAGTACAGTTCCTGCTATCTCGCTGCAGTCCTGGATATTGGTCTCATTTGTTTCCATTAACCTTTTCTGATAGTTTAGCTTCGTGTTGGGCATTTTAGATTTGCTAGTCATACTTTCTCATTACTCTGCCTGAATGTCTAGTGACTCACACCTTGGCTAAAAGTTCAAAGTCTCTTTTCTAGGCTGAACTCCAAAGTTGAATGTTAAACTTTAATCAAAGGGACAGTAGCTATCCACATTCCAAAAACAGTGGTTATGAGTCTTTTTTTTATTGTGTATTTCTCAATGTAAATGTAAAAAGTGTTAAATCAGCTATTACATTATTGTAATCAAGTGAGCAATTGTTTGTAAAATGAGGGGCTTCTGATCGTGCTATTTTGGTGTTTTTTTTTACCTATGTCCGGTTTATTTAATTTCATGTCACTTGCAGTTTTGAGGTGTTATCCGCAAATGTTTGTTGATCATTGTTATTCACTATGCCACGGTAACAAGATGCCCTTTGGTGGCAGTTTTCAAAGAATCCTGCTATCTCAGGTTTGATGCTTTACTATCCCGGAGTGTTTGCATAGTTGTTGTAGGATTTCATTGCATTGCATCTGATTTTACTGGTAAAGCATATGGTCTCATAACACCTTGTCTTTATTTCAGAGCGATCGTCTTTTGATCAAGGGCGGGAAAATCGTCAATGATGACCAGTCTTTCTTGGCTGATATTTACATGGAGGATGGCTTGATAAAGTAAGTTACTGTCCTGTCCTACACTAATTAGTAAGGTGTAGAGGTCTCTGCTGTTTACTAGTTGAGGTCAACGGTATGCCAATGCTTTTTCACATATCGAAATATCCAGCGATTACTTTTAAAATTAGCCTTTCGATGAGGAATGTTTTTTTTTCTTTAGGCACCCAGACACTACTAAAGATAAGATATCGTGCCCATTTAGGTTTAGTCGATTTAGTAGATGGTATTTTAAATCTGCCCTGCAATGTTTTATCATCTGTACCTTGAAGTGAATGTTACCGTGCAGCCTGTGTTTTACCTAACCGTGGATGTTCAAGAGCCATTCTCCCTCTGGTGTTGATGTCATTTTAATAACTCAGTAGCAAATAAAAAATATTTAGCATTGCAGACACAGGTTGTAGGTAGGTTTTCTTCTTTTAGCATATCCTTTACATATAAAATATGTATGAAACAAAAGCCAGTAAACCATCTCAAATTACAGTTTAATTTGGGATTACAGCCATGTAGAAAGAGAATGGCCGATGCTTTGGCTGGATCTCTTTCAGTGTCTTGAAATGAGGTTAGATGCAGTCCTGATCGTTCTGCAATAGGTCATCTCCCATTCCTCCATGACTTTTTATTTACAATAAGTTTTATTCAGAGTATAGAAGGAGATTACCATCTGTAAAGTTGGCTACCCCAAACCAATCCACCCACCCACCCCCACAGCCTTGGAGTAGCGTCCCACATTGCCTGCAACCACATAACACCACTAGTGCTGCCATCATGTGAATGGGATCTATCCATAGTTCCTTCCTCTCCCTTGAGCTAAATAAATTGGGTGTCATTCCCACTTCATCATAATAATAACTTTATTCGGTCATTTGTGAAAAAACCATTAAAGTATGCAAGGAATAAAACATAAATATATCTACAATTAAAATAGTATTAAACCATTGCAATCGCAAATACAAATGACATCTTGAATCATTTTAAGAGCATAAATACATGTACCAACAATCTAATCATGCTAGGGGAGGGGCACAATGCAGTCACCAAGCATATGGAAACGAAACCATGTAGTATTCTGATTGGTGGAGACCCCCTCTCTGATTCAAAATGCTTTTAAAAAATACTATGAAAAACTGTATACATCAGAACCAGTCGCAAGCGCAGAGAGGTATTTAGCGGGAAAGGCTTGTTTGGGGCTAAAGGAACAGGATAAAGAGGCACTAGTGGAGGGGCTCTCTTCGGAGGAGATTGAAAAGGCAATGTCGTCATTAGCATTAGGAAAGGCGATGGGATCAGATTCGATCCCTCTAGAGTTCTATATTAAATTTAAGAAGAAGTTAGAGGGGACAATGACTTCAGTATTCCAAGCGGCGTTTGCCGGGGTTCCCCCGGCCTCTTGGTCTCAAACTGTGATAGTAGTTTTTTAAAAAAAGGGAAAGGATCCTCAGGAGCTCTCCTCATATCGACCGATCTCGTTAATAAACGCCGACAAAATTTATTCGAAATGTCTGGCAATGAGATTGGGAGAAGTTATTGGCCCCCTCGTCTCATTACAACAACATGGGTTCATCACTGGGAGGGGGACCACGGACCACGTTAGGCGACTCATCTCAGTATTCGACTGGGCCCAGGCGATGGATGTTCCGGTTGGGGTGGCCCTGTCGGATGCCGAAAAAGCATTCGACAGGGTCTCCTGGAAATTCTTATGGGCCGTAATGAGATGGAAGTCGTTTCCTAGCGGGTATATACGGGCAATACAGTCTATGTATTCTACCCCGAGGGCAATAGTCCGGTTGGGGGGAGAGGAGTCACAGACTTTTTTGGTCAACAGGGGCACACGGCAGGGGTGCCCCTGCTCCCCACTTTTGTTTGCTTTGTTTATAGATCCTCTCATTGAAAGTTTAGAGTCGGACATGGGAATTTTACCGGTAACTGCACGGTTATACTCCGCTAAAGTCTTGGCATATGCTGATGACCTTCCGGTTTTGTCATCAGATATGAGTAGCGCTATGCCTAGAATCGAGGCTATAACTGGTAATTTTGGCGCAGTGTCCGGTTATAAACTAAACTTGGGGAAGACTCAAGTGTTGCATTCAGAGGAAGGGTCTCCAGTGGAGCTTGGGGCGGGGGTGGTCACAGAGGCAACGTACCTGGGTATAATTATCTCACCTCAAACTCAAAATATTCAGAGGATCAATGTGGAGCCGATACTTGCCTCCTCAAATAAAACCTTGGAGAGAATTAATCGGTTGCATCTTTCCCTATATGGAAGGGGTAACGTCTTGAAAAGGTCAATTTTTCCTAAGTTTTTATATTTGTTCCGGGCCATCCCTATTCTTTTTCCGAAAGATCTATTTTGTAGAATAGAACGAATGTGCTCACGCTTCCTTTGGGGCTACCGTCGCTCTAGAAGGACAATTAAATGGCTTTACCTGCCAGTGGAACGTGGTGGTCTGGCTCTCCCAAATTTCTACCTATATTATTCAGCCTCGCTATTTCAATCAATGGGTGTTCTGATTTGGGGTAAGATGGCAGTGCTGGATCCTGCATTCTCTCCGTCTATATACGAGTGGTGCCTGGGAAAATCAGCACAAGGGTTACTTTTAAAAGTGCTGGAGCCGAGCTATTACAAAAAGACAAGGTTTAAAATTATTCAGGCGGCCTACTCAGTGTGGAAGAGGTTCCGTAAACTGCTATCTATCCCTAGTATTATACGGTATACACCTTTGGACTCGACTGCCTTATCTTCCGTGGTTTTTCAGGATTCTGTTATGCGTAGGTGGTCACAGCTTGGTATTAGGTTAGTTGGAGATTTGCTGGAGCAGGGTGAGATGGTATCTTTTTCAACATTAAAAGACAGATTTGGGGTTGGAAAGGCGGATTTTTTTAAATACTTGCAATCAAGAAGTGCTTTACAGGCCGCAATTGTGGGGGGGAAATGTCAGCCTTCACAGATCCGTATTTTGGATTTAATAAAAGGGAAATGCAAAATAGGGCAATTATATATGGAGCTTATGTTAATACAAACTGATGATCTGGTTAGGCAGGAGGCAATATGGGAGGAGAAAGTGCCGGTAACCAATTTGGATTTACAGCTGGTAATGCGAACTGCCAGCTCCATCTTGCTCTCTGGTAGTCTCAGAAGCCAATCATATATGGCTACGTTTGATCTGTATTACACGCCAGCAAGGATAGCCAAGTGGAAGGCTGGTAAGGGGACTAATTGCTCAAGATGTGGACTTCATGCAGCAGACTCGCTGCACATGTTCTTTTCTTGCCCTGCCTTACAGCCACGTTTTTTGTTACAATTTTTGGGAATACCAATTTCTGTTACAGCCTCTCTGGTTTTGTTTGGAATAGAATTTAGTACAGATGTGGGTAGGCAGGCGTCATCTCATAGAGGATTTAAGTTTATTTGTATGTCAGTTTTGAGGTCATGTACAACATCTCAGTGGCTGGATCCTGAGCCCCCGTCCTTCATAAGTTGGAGGGCCAAACTTATCTCTATATACAATATGGAATGGGCATTATATAAACTGAAAGGCACTGCAAAAAAAAAGCTGGGGGCGGCTATTTGGGAGCCGATTAGAACTTGGATACAGCAATGATATTTAGTAATGTATTATTGCTTTTACCGTTTTTTCATGTCAAGAAATCAGATATGTGTATATCTTGATTTTCTTTGTCTTTCTTTTTTTTAATAATTCTCTGTTATAAATAATGGTCTGTTAATAATGCACTGCGTTGCTGAATCGAGAAAAAACCTAATAAAAAATTAAATAAAAAAAAAAAGGAAACTAAACCATGTAAGTCAGCTAAGAATGTAAGATACATATATATCATGAAAGGATAGGTAAAACAAGTTTTAACCCCTTCGGTGCCACGCCCTTTCCCCCTCCTGTGCCGGGGGTTTCACACGCGGGTGGGGTTCATGACGAGACTATCTCGTCATGGGCGCAGAAGAGGTTAAAATGGTGTCGTGATTAGCAAAGACATTTTTTACGAATCAACCAAAAAGATAACAGAAAACGACTAAGAGAAAACACAATTGGTCTAGAAGTGTCTGTTTTTAAAATTCTAAATGCAAACTGGTACTTCCTAATACTTATGTTGAGACATATAGGTCTAATCCATCTCCTGCGTACCTGCCTATACTTGGGGCAGACAAACAGAATGTTCTTCCGTTTCAGCAGCTGCACAGCATGCCGGGCAGGTTTCTATAGTTAGGCCCTTCGCTTCTTTCCCCGGACATTTCAACAACAGATTACCATACCTAAACATGATGTACACGCTTTTAGCAAGAGGCGGCAAGATCAGGTAACGGAACGGTTCAAATAGGAAGCAAGATTTTATGATTAGGAAGTGTGTAGTTAACTGCCCGCTAGTTGGGTTGTTCATATAGTGCTCGCCCACCACCTTCCAGTAAGTAGCTTTGAGAGACAAAATGTCACGACTGGTAGCCCTTTCTGGATACTCCTATAGACCCATTAGGTTCAATAACTTGCACCATTTAGCGATGTGCTTGAACCAGGGGAGTTGTTTAGCCCCATTAAACGCCAGTACCTCCCGTAAAGAGTTAAGATATTCAATCAGTTGGGGAGTAGTCCATAGACGCAACCAATAGGTGAAGGGTTTAAGAGCAGCCAGATCACCAATTTGTTTTAACCCAAGATCACAAAAAGTGGAATAAGTAATGTTGTGACGGGTAGTACAATCAAAGCCCTGGCAAAGTTGTTCTCACAAGTCGTTAACTGATTTACAGGAGTGAACCCCCAGATCTCCGCTCCGTACAGTGCTCCATTTTGGGCCTTTGCACGGTATATTTCAAGGGCCGGGGAGCGGGATTGAGTGTAAGATTTTTGAAAAAATCTTAAAACAGATTTCGATCTCGGACATAATGTTAGGAGACACTTCCGCAGCTGGTATTCCCAACTAAGTGACTCATTTATGCCAATGCCCAAGTAATGAAAATATTTTACTTGATCCAGGGGTTCACATTTGATATTAACCTGTCGTATGCCACCCCTTGATTTACCGAGCACCATAAATTTAGTTTTCGTAGTATTCAGTTCCAGCCTCCTTTCCTTGCAGAAGCTCAAAGAATTTATTCAATAAAACTTGTAAACCCATAGGAGTAGCGGATATTGATAATGAATCATCGGCGAATAGCAAAATGGGTACTTTTGCATTATTCAATGAAGGGGCGTCATTTTTGCAATCCTATAGACATCTCACCTCATCGTTAATATACAGAGAGATCAATGGGGGGGGGGGGGGGCGAGGACACACCGCTGGCGCACCCCACGATCAATCTGAATCCTCTCCGTCAGTTCCCCATTTACCCCCCACATAACCAGTGCATAATTATCCTTATGCAATCTAGCAAGCACAGTCACCAGGTCAGCCGGGGTACCTTGATCAAGCATAGTCTTCCACAGTAGATTACGTGGTACCAAATCTAATGCAGCTCGCAGGTCCACGAAAGCCACATAAAGCCGCTGTTTCCTGAGTAGCACGTATTTCCATGCTAACAGAAAAATCTAAAAGCTTGGTGCACGTACAAATTTTTGCGCAGAAACCAGCTTGGGCTGGGGACAGTATCATCTTTTCATCCATCCAGTCCTGAAGCTTATCTAAAACTTGTCTAGCAAAAACCTTCTGTAAGTTTTCAATCAAACTGATGGGTCTATAATTAGAGGGGATAGCAGGGTTACCCTTTTTAGGTCTCGCCTGGCTATTGCGTAAGCGATTGCTCAGCGAGACTTATGTAGGGGCTTCAGAAAATGCTCCCAAAGGCTTCCCAGGCGGATCGGGTGGCGGTTACGCGCACAACCACGCGCATTCCATTTGCCACCAGCTCCTTCCTGCGCGTGCGCCGCCTCGCCTCACGCATTCAGAGATATTTAGTAAGGGGCACAAGACCTTAGGAATGCGGTTTATGGCCAGTGCATGTGAGGCATTCAAGCGCGAAGCTGGCATCTGGCATCGGACTCGAAAGCAGCAGACTGCTTTCGCCAGCGCGCGCTCGGCCTCACTTCCTGCATCCCCTCTTACAACAATTACCTTTCGTTATAACTCGCACCCCATATGCTCGTTCCCTCCTACCCTTCCTCTCAAACCACGCCACACACTGCCGCACACTGCTGCACGCCACACACTGCCGCACACTGCTGCACACTGCTGCACGCCGCACACTGCTGCACGCCGCACACTGCTGCACACTGCTGCATTACTCACTGCTGCACGCCGCACACTGCTGCACGCCGCACACTGCTGAATTACTCACTGCTGCATGCTGCACGACACTGCTGCACGCTGCACGCCACACACTGCTGCACGCCACACACTGCTGCACGCCACACACTGCTGCACGCCACACACTGCTGCACGCCACACAGTGCTGCACGCCACACAGTGCTGCACGCCACACAGTGCTGCACGCCACACACTGCTGCACGCCACACACTGCTGCACACTGCTGCACGCCGCACACTGCTGCACGCCGCACACTGCTGCACGCCGCACACTGCTGCACGCCACACACTGCTGCACACTGCTGCACGCCGCACACTGCTGCACGCCGCACACTGCTGCACGCCGCACACTGCTGCACGCCGCACACTGCTGCACGCCGCACACTGCTGCACGCCGCACACTGCTGCACGCCGCACACTGCTGCACGCCGCACACTGCTGCACGCCGCACACCGCTGCACGCCGCACACCGCTGCACGCCGCACACTGCTGCACGCCGCACACCGCTGCACGCCGCACACTGCTGCACGCCACACACTGCTGCACGCCACACAGTGATGCATGCCTCACACTGCTACACGAAACACTGCTGCACGCCGCACACTGCTGCACACTGCTGCACGCCGCACACTGCTGCACGCCGCACACTGCTGCACGCCGCACACTGCTTTTATGCAAATTTATGCTACTGACATTGTAAATGACAATGCCTTTTATTTGTTTTAAAACCAAAACATAAATAAAAGGCATTGTAATTTTACAATGCCAATAGCTCAAACTCTTATAAATGCGAGACCTATTGCATTGCAAATGCTTGTTAAAAATGGTTATTACCTCTGCCCCCCTCCAAGTTTCGGGAATCTCACCACCAGCTAATGTACAGTTAGATAAAAGGTTAATGTATGGTGCCCATATCGCGGGTTCAGACTTATACAAGTCCCCTGGTATCAGGTCGGGTCCCACTTCCAATGTGAGCATCCCACAGCTCTTGCCTTTCTAAAAAGTTCAGTACCTATATTCTCTTGAGGCAATGGAGTTCACTAAACTCTGTAAGTAGGTTGAAGAGAAACATGCCCTGCTGCTTTTGAAAGTTCTGCTCCTTTCTTAGGCATCTTCGTGCAATGTTTTGTTAGTGGCATTCCATGTTAGAACCAAACCTCTGCATGCCCAACCCTCCCCAATCCTGCCAGCAGTCACTATTCCTGGACCCGTCTGATGTGGAGGCATGTTGTGGTGTAATACCATCTGAAGAGAATCCTGTAGAGTGTTCCCTACCTGCATCTGTCACAAAGTTATTAGTTGTCTGCAAAATCTCAATCCACTGATCATCGTCCTAATGTATACTCCACACACTCTTCCAGGCTTCCGCAAGTTAATATTTTATTCTTCGCAATATGCTTCAACACTCCTCTTGAGCAACACATAGTTAAATTCTGGCCTTGCATCACAGTAAAATATTTTCTGTGTAACCACTAAAATCTCTTAGATAGCCTTTCTTCAACTGCTAACTCACATCTATCAGCTAAAGACTGTTGGTGAAGTTAAAGGTAGACTGAAAGATGTGAAGAGGGATCCAGTGACATCCAAAATCATTTTGCACAAACATCTGCTAGAATCAGTGATGTTGTCTGCCAAATAAATTGCATGCAGCAAAGATGCTTTTGACAATGGACTTAATTGTTGGAGCAAGAATATATATTATATATTCACTGAACAAACCATAGGTTTCCAGGACGTTATAGTTAGCTGGACATTTGACTTGTACAAAACCATAGAAATTCCTCCAACTATAACTCGCGCGCCCGCAATGCACTGCTGATGTCACATATTACATCATTCATGACATGGTCAGTGACATCACTGATGACATCTCAAATGACATCACTGTTTGATATTTAAATTATCTTATATATATATATATAATCACCTACTGGCGGTCGCCAGTAGGTAGTTATAGTTAGGACCCCTTTTCCATAGGAAAACCTCAACATTCTATTTTGAATAACTTTGGCGCCGGTCGATGAATCCTCGCAAATTTCTCAAAATAGGTGGGGCGCTACGCTCTGCTCCTACCCTGAAAGTCTCGGGGGGATTTGTCAAGCGGGGGCTGAGATAAAAGGGGGGTCCCAAAACGCGTTTTTCCCATGCATTTTTCCATAGGACCTTTAGAACGAGCTACAGCCCGAACGGCTGAACAGAATTACTAGAAATTTGGCAGAGAGGTAGTCCCTAGGTCAAGGAAGTGCCTTTTGTAGGTTTGGTGTAAATCTGTTCAGTAGATTCTGAGAAAATAGCCTTTAAATCAATATATATATCTGAGCCCGCTTACGGTACGCTTACCGTACGCTTACCGTAAGCGTACGGTGGCGTGCGCGAGCGCGATTCTGATTGGCTCTTAGATCTTAGTAAACATTCGAATCGGCCGAAACCAGGAAGCGGCGGCCGCCATTTTGTCTCTCGCACTGAGTGTTGTTTATCAAACAAGATGGCCAAAAACATGTTATGGGGCTGTTTTGACAACTCCCTCCCACATAGTCATGTTGAGGGAGTCCCCAAACATCCCCCAAGAGCAAAAACGGTTTTATTTTTTTTTCGGCAATTTCGCCGAGTACGCTTACCGTACGCTTACCGTAAGCGTACGGTAAAAAAAATAAAATAAAAAAAACACTATCCACACTTACCCCACCCCCTGTGCTTTTGGTGGCCGTAGGCCACCAAATGTACAGGGCTTATTAATAGGTAAAAAAAACTAAATTTTGGCAACATGAAATTATAAAATCGAAATAAAAAAAACACTATCCACATTGACCCCACCCCCTGTGCTTTTGGTGGCCGAAGGCCACCAAATGTTCAGGGCTTATTAAAGTTGATTAAAACCGTGCACGGAACGAACTGCGTTAAGTGGGCGCGCACGCATTTAAAAAACCGTACAAATTCACTGAAAAAACCATAGGTTTCACACACGTTATAGTTAGGAATTAGCATTTAAAAAACCTTGCAAATTCACTGAAAAAACCATAGGTTTCACACATGTTATAGTTAGCGGAAATTTTACTGATAAAAAACCAGTGAAATTGCCCCGTTATAGTTAGTGCTGGCAACTATAACTCACGCGACCGCAATCTTCTGCTGATGACATATGTGTCTTTATGAAAAAAAAATATTTGTAATATATGTATAGCTAAAAATGTATGGAAGAAGACATGGGCAAATAAGTGTCTAAATACAGTATTAGCATCAGCAGAGGATTGCGGTCGCGTGAGTTATAGTTGCCAGCACTAACTATAACGGGGCAATTTCACTGGTTTTTTTATCAGTAAAATTTCCGCTAACTATAACATGTGTGAAACCTATGGTTTTTTCAGTGAATATATATATATATATATATATATATATATATATATATCCTACTGGCAGTCGCCAGTAGGTAGTTATAGTTAGGACCCATTTTCCATAGGAAATCCGCAACATTCTATTTGGAATAACGTTGGCGTCGATTGATGAATCTTCGTGAAAGTTTCCAAACTTTTGGCCAGCTCCGGTCCGCTCCTATCCTGAAAATTTCACGGTGATTCGTCAAGCGGGGGCCGAGAAAAAAGGGGGGTCCCAAAACGCGTTTTCCCATAGGACCTGTTGACGCAGCTACACCCCGAAGTGCTGAACGGAATTACACCAAATTTGGCAAAGAGGTAGTCCAAGGGATGGGGTCCCCAGGGCCAGTAAATTAGAAAAAGAAGGGAGGCCACACAGCCCTCCTCCTTAAAAATAAATAAATAAATAAATAAATGACTAGCATCGTGCCGGAGGCCACGCCCCCTCCTTGCAGCACTCTGCAAACTCGCCCCCCTGGCCAGTTGTAAGTTGGGAATTAATTCTCCTTCAATACTGATGGTCCCTGAGGGCCAACTAGCCCAACAGGTATCTCCAGTATGCGCCAGGGAGCTGCGTTGCAGACAGGTGTTCTGAGGCCACGCCCCTTTTTACACCTCTATGCAACGCAGCTCTGTGGAGCTTACTGGAGGTACCTAGTGGGCTAGTTTGACCCTAGGGACCCTTAGGATTCAAGGGGACTTAATCTTTCAACTTAGAACGGCCACCGGGCGCGTTTACACAGTGGTGAAGGGAGGGGACGGGGCCTGAGGTGACGTGTGCAAGCACGCCCTGTGGCGCGTTTTAAGTTGGCGAAATAATTCCCTTTCAATCTTGAGGGACCCTGGGGGCCAACTAGCCCACCAGGTGCTTCCAGTAAGCGCCACTGCTCTGCGTTGCAGAAAGGTGGTGCAGGCCGTGCTCCTTTTTACACCTCTCTGCAATGGCGCTTACTGGACGTACCTAGTGGGCTATTTTGTCCCTAGGGATCCTCAGGATTCAAGGGGACTTAATCTCCCAACTTAAAAAACGGCTACAGGGCGTGTTTACACAGTGGGGAAGGGAGGGGACGGGGCCTGAGTTAACGTGTGCAAACACGCCCTGTGGCGCGTTTTAAGAGGTAGTTTTAATCCCCTGCCCGATTATATACTAGGGGCTTACAGAGGTCATGCTGATCACAGGGGGACCCAACGCATAGTGTTCCCTAGTGTATGTAGGTATTTTCACTGTATTCTGAGTGTCTTAACATAGCACTGGCTCTAGGACTGGTTAGTCAGGCTCAGTTACCACCAGTATCCGTCTGAAAAAGTTGAGGGCACAGAATGATTTTGCAACAAGGCTTCTTTCTGCTCTTCTGTTTGTTCTTTCTGCACGTTATCCTTCTTCCTGCAGTTTTCTTCGCCTTTGAGGACTTCTTTCTGCATTTCTTTTTTTGCTTTCTGTGCGTTTTTTCTTCTTTCTTCACATGTCCTATCTCTGTAGGCATAGTTAGAAATTAGCATTTAAAAAACTTTTGAAATTCACTGAAAAAACCATAGGTTTCAGGCACGTTATAGTTGGGAATTAGCATTTAAAAAACCTTAGAAATCCACAGAAAAAAACATAGGTTTCAGGGGCGTTCTAGTTAGCTGGACTTTTCACTCGTACAAAACCATTGAAATTCCCCCGTTATAGTTAGTTCAGCTAACTATAACTTGCGCGCCCAAAATGCACTGCTGATGACGTCACATATTACATCACTCATGACATCACTCATGACATCTCAAATGACATCACTCATGACATCATCCTTGTGATAGAGTGGCATACCTCCTCTCCCCCTAATATAACCTTTGATACACACATTCAAAAATAGAAACTAACATTTTCAAAACAATGGACATACCAATATCGGTTACAACAACCTATTCAGTAATTCTAAGATCCACATACACACCCACTTATTCACCAACAGTCCTATACAGTCACTCATACATGTACTCACTCATCATATGTACTCATACACCTATACATCCTGTTACACAACGCCACTCATACATAGTTACTCACACACATAGTCACACAAGCAAACAAAGTATCAAACATCCATTAAATTGCATATACAGTTATACACACACCACCACACTTACTGCTACAGAAACTTACACATACTTATTATTTTAAACAATCACTTGTAGAAACACATACTTATTCATACAGGAACTCTTTCAATCTCTCACTCTCATATATACTCACTTATATACACCAATAGTCACATATACTAGTTTAAAACGTGTGTAGTTACTCATAAATACACTATTGAGACAGTCATTCACTCACTAACACACCCATGCACACACTCATCCACCCATACAGTCCTGCACACATGCTGTCTTCAACACATACAAACAGTGAGTCACTCATTCATGCACCTATGCACTACGTAATACCCCCCACCGAACCATACAGACACTCAGACACTCCTATTGATACTCAAAAAATCAACTAATAACCTATATAGACACTTGAGTAGCTACTCACCAACCCATGCAGCCACTTATACACAAAGTGAGAGACTGATACAGATATTTACATATTTAAACATTACTCACTAAGCCATGTATTCACTAAGATGCACTTAATCAGTCAGTTATACAATCAATTTTTCAAAAACAAATCATCCATTTAGACCCTTATATACCCATTTATTCTTCCATCGACCTTGAGATATACATATATCAAACATATGTAATTTTCAGAAAAACACACATTCACTGGATGATGTCATCAGTGATATCATTTGAGATGTCATCAGTGATGTCATGAGGGATGTCACTGACCATGTCATGAGTGATGTAATATGTGAGGTCATCAGCAGTGCATTGCGGACACGCGAGTTATAGTTAGCTGAACTAACTATAACAGGGGAATTTCAATGGTTTTGTACGAGTGAAAAGTCCAGCTAACTATAACGCCTCTGAAACCTATGTTTTTTTCAGTGAATCTCTAAGGTTTTTTAAATGCTAATTCCTAACTATAACGTGCCTGAAACCTATGGTTTTTTCAGTGAATATATATATATATATATATATATATATATATATATATATATATATATATATATATATATATATATATACATATTTCAATCTGCATTGAAGAATGAGTGAATATATAAATGTCTGGGTAGAGGATTTAGTAGCTGTGTGATTGGCTGTTTAAGTGAGTAATTAAGTGTCTCACTAAATACATGGGTTAGTGACTAAACTGTGTGAATGTCTGTATCACACTGTCTGTTGTTGTGTAAACTGCTGCATCAGTTGGTCACTACCTACATGAGTGTCTTACTTATTGATTAGTTGACTAAGTATTTGTATGGGAGACTGAGTGTATGTCTTGTTGAGTGGGAAATGTGTGACTCTGTGCATAGATGTATAAGTGGTTGATTGACTAGGTGTATGAGTTTAAGAGTGCATGTGGAAACAGTTGTTTAGGTGAGTGTGTTTATGGGTGTGTTGAGTGAATATATGTCTCAGTGGTACATCTGTAATGAAGTACAAAAATAAAAAGCAGTGTATGTGACCGTTGGTGTATATAAATAACGATTAGTAAGTTAGTAATTGTTAGAGTGACTGTATGGATTAGTGTATACATGTAATAGTGATTTTATAACATAGTAAGTATGAGTTACTTTTTGTATGAATAAATGAGGTGTTGTGTGTGTATAACTGTGTATGTGAGTAAATGTAAGTGGGATTGATTCTTTGCATGAGTGTGTAGGATGACTGCTGATGTGTAATGTCTATATAGGTGTATGAGTGCATTTGATAGTGTTCTATTGATTAGTGACTGCATGTATGAGTAATTCTGTGGGTGAATGGGTAGTTGTGTGTGTGTGTAGACCCTAGGAATCAGTGAGTGGGTATGTAGTAACTGGTATTGGTATGTAAATGGTTTAAAAAAAATGGTACTCTGTATTGTATAGTGAGTGATCAAAGGTTATACTAGTGTGTGATGAGGTATATTAGCTTGTTACATGGATGATGTCATCAGTGATGTCATTTGAGATGTCATTAGTGATGTCACTGACCATGTCATGAATGATGTTATCAGCAGTGCACCGCGGGCGCGTGAGTTATAGTTAGCAGAACTGACTATAATGGAGGAATTTCTATGGTTTTGTACGAGTGAAATGTCCAGCTAACTATAACGTCCCTGAAACCTATGGTTTTTTCAGTGAATTTCAAAGGTTTTTTAAATGCTAATTTCAAACTATAACCTGTGTAAACGCGCCTCCTGGCGTGTTGTAAATTGGGGGATTAAGTCCCTTTGAGTCCTGAGGGTCCCTGCGGGCCAACTAGCCCACCAGGTACCTCCAGTAGGCGCCACAGAACTGTGTTGCAGAGGTGTTCCGAGGCCACGCCCCTTTTGACACCTCTGCAACGCAGCTCTGTGGCGCTTACTGGAGGTGCATGGTGGGTTAGTTGGCCCCAGGGACCCTCAGGATTCAAGGGGACTTAATCCCCCAATTTACAACGGGCCAGGGGGGCGCGCGTTTGCACACTTGTTTTATCAGGCCCCGTCGCCTCCCTGCCCCACTGTGCAAACGCGCCCCCTGGTGCGTTGTAAGTTTGAGGATTAAGTCCCCTTGAATCCTGAGGGTCCCTGACGGCCAACTAGCCCACCAGGTACCTCCAGTAAGCGCCACAGAGCTGCGTTGCAGAGAGGTGGTCCGAGGCCACGCCCCTTTTTACACCTGCCTTACCATTTAAGTGGCGAGCGATCTATCACAGTTCAACTGTGCTACTGCTTAGCATGTTCTGAATAATGTCTACATTTGCACAAACTGCCTGCAGAAATATCCGTGACAAACCTTTGAAAAAGGTCTGAGGCACTTTCATAGGTCTGAATGGAGGGCTCAAACATGTGACATCGCTCTAGTGAAATACTTTTCCTCAGTCTAGAGGCACGGAAACAAACTATGCTAAAAGTGAAACTGCAAACAGACATCTTTGTAAAGGAGGATAAGAAACGAGGCACTGCATAAATTCCTCATCATGTAGGGGGTCATGCTGGGTTAGTGTTTTAGGGTTTAGGGTAGTGCAGTGGTGTTTGGGTAGTATAGCGGGTCGTGCTGGAGGTAGGGTTTTAGGGTAGTGCAGTGGTTTTTGTGTAGTGTGGGGGTTGTCCTGGGGGGAGGGTTTTAGGGTAGTGCTGTGGTGTTTGTGTAGTGTAGGGGGTCGTGCTGGGGCTAGATTTAAGGTTTAGGGTAGTGCAATGGTGTATGTGTAGTATAGGGGTCATGCTGGGGGTATTGTTTCAGGGTTTAGGGTAGTGCAGAGGTGTTTGGGTAGTGTAGGGGGTCGTGCTGGGGTAGTGTTTTGGTGTTTAGGGTGGGGCAGTGGTGTTTGGGTAGTATAGGGGGTCATGTTGGGGGTAGTGTTTTAGGGTTTAGGGTGGGGCAGTGGTGCTTGGGTAGTGTAGGGGGTAGTGTTCACCAGGGAGTTAACTGGAAGTCTACTGCTTGTATTGTAAGTGATTGTTCAGTCTGCATGTCAGAATTTTCTAATTAAATAGAAGAGGATTTGAGATCTCTCTTAAAACATGCCCTAATTTTTCTTTCTACAGCACTAACCATAATTTCTAGGACAAAATGAACCCCCTCATTTTATTCCTTTTTAAATTAAATGTTTTAAGTGTTACCAGTATATTCCAATCAAGATGGCTTCAGGTGTGCCATAATTTTGTCATAAGTAAGACTGTTAGCACTCTAGGTGTTCTTTAGAACACTCTGGGAAGCTGCAGTAGAACACAAAGGATTCAACTGACAGTCTCTGCCCTAGTTGGATGTACATGTTTTACTGAGAATGTCAGACTTCATTCTCACATGACTGAGAAAGATAATGTGAATTTACAGAAAATATGCTCTCATTTTAGCTTCTGGAGCACCTTCCAAACCTCTATGGGACAAGCATGAGAAAATTGTTTTCTCTCAAACATGATTCATGATATCCCAGCAGAAGTTTTTTCACAAGGTAAAATCACCTTAGAACACACCAATTCCTAAAATTAGTATAGTACCATCAACAAATGAATTCTAATGTAACTAAAGTCTGTTATTACCTTTTATAGTTAACCTTTTGGTGACCCTCAAAACCTTCTACCCACTACAATGCATTTCGATGGGGTGCTATCTTGTATATTGGTCCCAAGATGGCTGCTAGCAATTCCAGGATGAAGTGTTGACAGCCAATCAGATCTCACGAAGAAATGTCGTTAGGCTCCGCCCACATCGATATTTTTTCTTTTTATAATTTCTCATGAACTACTGAACTGGTTTACACCATTTAACAAAAAGGCACCTTTCTGAACCAAGGGCTACCTCTTTGCCAAATTTGGGGTAATTCCGTTCAGCAGATCGGGCTGTAGAGTTTCCTATGGAAAATTGCATGGGGAAAACAAGTTTTGGGACCCCCCTTTTTTCTCGGCCCCCGCTTGCCAAATCACCCCGAAGATTTCAGGATAGGAGCGGACCGGAGCGCCCCACGAGTTTTGAAAATTTCGCGAAGATTCGTGGACCGGCACCAAAGTTATTGGAAATAGCATTTTGCGGATTTCCTATGGAAAATAGGCCCTAACTATAACTACCTACTGACGACCGCCAGTAGGTAATATACTTCCAGCAAGGCACACTTTTCGGCTCCTGGGCGCTGCGTCAGAGGTATGGCAGAGCCAAGCTGTTAATGAATTTATACCTTTTCCCCACAGGGCTTCCTCGCACACTCACGAATTCAGGAAGCGATTACACAGCGATAAGTGCAGTTCAGCTTTTATTTCATTTCAGCATGCCAGTAACATAACTCTACACGTTTAGATCTCTACGGAGACCTTGCGCACGAGACTGACAAACAAACAGGCACCAGAATTTTTTCTAATTTAAACCTCACCTACCAGTAATTACATCATTTCCCGGTTGAGGCAACTAAGCATTCTGGTTATTGTAGTTTCTAGGAATGACTCAACCGTGACAAAACAAATTAAAAGTGCAAATTTTGTCCGTGGTTCAGTTATATATCGCCTTGCTTTTATAAATTCAGACATTTTATTAAATTGTTAATTACCTGATGTTCAAAAACACACCCAATTTTCGGCATCGTGTATTACGTTCAGTGATGCATTCTGCCCTGATTATAATAGCAGTAGCTACCCTTTCATTTGTTAATATTTCATCATTAGTTGTCTATATTAAAGCCCTCCAGTGGGCAATTATACTCGCAGCATCGGTCTTTCGCTCTCTATTAATAACATTCGCTTTATTTGCTCTCTCCCTCCAGTGGGCCTATATATTCAAACTAAGGTTTGATGCCTCCATGCTTCCTCGATTTTAATGCGGTGCTTAAGGTCTATTGCTAATTTAATGCATACAATAATTCATTAGTCTCTGACCCAACCTTCTTACTGAAAACTTAATGTCATAATTTTTGGCCTGTACGGACAAAGAAAAATAATAATAAAATTAAAAACCCAAATCTTCCTAAACATATATTTCTTCTTTTTACCCCTGTTAGCCCCTCACTACCTACTAACATAAATGTGAATCTAAAAACATATGTGAAGAGGTGTGTTTAAAATGTTAGGGAGGCCACTCTTTTGTTTTGGCTCTAATCTAATTGACCTCTTTAAAAGGTGGAGCTCTATTCCAGCCAGTTCTTAAGTGATAATGAAGCTCCTCATCCTGGCTCAGTCCATATGGCGTTAGTGTTCGGAAGTTCAGAATATGTTGTGATTTATTTCTGCCTGAGAATTTATTCTCGGTCCCCTCCTCTTGGATGCATTCCCACTGCATTGACGGCATAGAATTTCAGATCTTTCCACTTTCCGCCGTGCTCCTTCTGTGTTTTGCCACGGCATTACTCCTATCCATGCTTATTGTGGCCCGAACATGTTCCCAACATACATTTTTTCAGTTCACATTTCGTGCTGCCCACATATTTCATCGAGGTTGGACATTCAATTTCGTATATTACAAATTGACTTTTGCATTTGATCAGCTGTTGGGTTTTCCACACGCGTTTGTTGGCCGTCATTATTTCCTCAGTATTCTGAGCGATTGCACACACCTTACAACTGGTGCATGTGAAGGAGCCTCTCGGTTTCAGCCATGTTTCTTGCTTCTTTTGATTTTGGAAATGGCTGTGGACCAATTGGTCCCTTAAGTTCTTTGCCCGTCTGTAGGTAATATTGGGGTGGTCTCCCACTATCTTGGATACTGTTGGATCCATGTGCAATATGTGCCAATTCTTGCGCAATATTTTCATCAATTGTTGATTTTCCGTGCAATAAGTCGTTATAAGCCGTATTTTGTTGTCCTTATCTTGGACGTGTTGTATTTTTGGATGCTGAAATTTACATCATGAATGAGGAGGTGCAGACCACCTTGCATCGAAAGAACACGGCCACAAATGCGGTTGTGCATGCTGAAAGCTTTCATCAAACCAGCTTGATCAAAAATATCCCTTATGGGAAATTTTTCAGAATTAAAAGGATATGCTCCCAAGAGGAAGAATGGCAAAAACATCAAAGTCAAGCATTAGAAAGATTCAAAATAAGAAAATACAACTCCAAAATCATCTATGCATCACTGCAATGCATGCAGACTGTAAACCAAATTGATTTGTTAAAAGAGAATCCAAGCCAAGAAGATGAAGACAACAAAATACGGCTTATTGCACGGAAAATCAACAATTGATGAAAATATTGGGCAAGAATTGGCACATATTGCACATGGATCCAACAGTATCCAAAATATTGCCTACAGACGGGCAAAGAACTTAAGGGACCAATTGGTCCACAGCCATTTTCAAAATCAAAAGAAGCAAGAAACATGGCTGAAACCGAGAGGCTTCTTCAAATGCACCAGTTGTAAGGTGTGGGCAATCGCTCAGAATACTAAGGAAATAATGATGGCAAACAAACGCGTGTGGAAAATCCAACAGCTGATCAACTGCAAAAGTCAATTTGTAATATATGTAATTGAATGTCTGTGCTCGATGAAATATGTGGGCAGCACGAAACGTGAACAAAAAAAACGCATTTTGGAACATGTTCGGGCCACCATAAACACGGATGGGAGTAATGCCGTGGCAAAACACATGGAGAAGGAGCACGGCGGAAAGTGGAAAGATCTGATATTCTTTGCCGTGGAAGCAGTGGGAGCAGTGGGAATGCATCCAAGAGGAGGGGACCAATAAAAAATTCACAGGCAGAAAAAATCACGACATATTCTGAACTTACGAACATTAACGCCATATGGACTGAACCAGGATGAGGAGCTTCATTATCACTTATGAACTGGCTGGGATAGTGCTCCACCTTTTAAAGATGTCAATTAGATTAGAGCCAAATCAAAAGAGTGGCCTCCATAACATTTTAAACACACTTCTTCACATATGTTTTTAGATTCACATTCACGTTAGTAGGTAGTGAGGGGCTAACGGGGGGTAAAAAGAAGAAATACATGTTTAGGAAGAATTATGTTTTTAATTTCATTATTATTTTTCTTTGTCCGTACAGGCCAAAAATTATGACATTAAGTTTACAGTAATAAGGTTGAGTCAGAGATTAATGAATTATTGTATGCATTAAATTACCAATTGACCTTATGCACCGCATTAAATCGAGGAAGTATGGAGGCATCAAACCTTAGTTTGAATTATAGACCCACTGGAGGGCGACAGCAAATAAAGCCAATGTTATTAATGGAGAGCGAAAGACTGATGCTGCGAGTATAATTGTTTACTGGAGGGCTTTAATATAGACAACTAATGGTGAAATATTAACAAATGAAAGTGTAGCTACTGCTATTATAATCATTGCAGAATGCATCACTGAACGTAATACATGATGCCGAAAATTGGGTGTGTTTTTGAACATCAGGTAATTAACAATTTAACAAATGTCTGAATTTACAAAAGCAAGGCGATGTATAACTGAACCGCGGACAAAATGTGCACTTTTAATTTGTTTTGTCACTGTTGAATCATTCATGGAAACTACAATAACCAGAATGCTTAGTTGCCTCAACCAGGAAATGATGTAATTACTGGTAGGTGAGGTTTAAATTAGAAAAAATTGTGGTTCCTGTTTGTTTGTCAGTCTCGTGAGCAAGGTCTCCGTAGAGACCGAAATGCGTAGTTATGTTACTGGCATGCTGAAATGAAATAAAAGCTGAACTGCACTTATTGCTGTGTAACTGCTTCCTGAATTCTTGAGTGCGCGAGGAAGCCCTGTGGGAAAAAGATATAGGTATATATATTGTCTATCTACCTACTTACTGGCAGTCACCAGTAGGTAGTCATAGTTGGAACCTAGTTTCCATAGGAAAAGCGTTTTTTGATTTACCAAATACTTTGGCGCCGTGTAACGAATCTGCGCAGAATTTCCAAAACAAATACGCCACTCACTTCAGCTGCTGTGTCGGGGTTTGTCCATGTTAATTTCCATAGGAAACTTTCGTCACGGTTACAGCCCGAACTGCTGGACGGAATTGCACCAAATTTCGCAAAAAGGTAGCTCTTGGGCCAGAAAGCAGTCTTTTTGTTAAATGGTGTAAAATCCATTCTGTAGTTCCTGAGAAATGTAAACATTTCTCAGATATACAACTGTAGTCGCAGTGGAGCTTCGAACCCTCCCGATCTCATGCCTCCAAGCAGAAATCTGGCTCGTAGCCGAAATCCTCCATGCCAAAAGCCAAGCGGCCTTCGGAGCCGAAATCTTACGTACAGAAAGGCCAGCCCACACTGGCACAGATAACGTCTGCGCCAAAACCGAAAGATGTTCCTTCTGCTCAGAATTTAGACATTGTTACACCAAAAATAAATCCTAAGCAAAAAAGACTATGTATTAACCCTGAGACTGGTTATATTCATACCAAGCTACCTCAGAAACATAACCTTACTGATGAGGACACTCACTACAAGATCCCTTTAAAGATGAAATCTGTTGCTACCAGTCCTTTTCATGCACCACCAACATCATCCCCTCCATCACCTCCTTCTCCACCTTCAAATACTTTGCAAATCACACCGCAGGATTCTCCACAATCTCACCATGATGACGATGATGTTGATGATGGAGGGACACATTTACCAGTAGATCCATGGAAGGATTATTCAATTGATCCTCCAGCAGATAATGACCCAGACTGTCACCCAGCCAGGCCATCTCCTCCAGACGACAATGTATCTCACCAGGAACTCATTGCCAAGGCTGCACAATATCATGGGGTGGCGCTACAGAAAGTTTTTTTTACACTAAGACGATTTTTTGTTTTAGACTTAAGGATCCAAACATAGGTCATCACAAACACTTCTTATGCTAAAAGGCATGATGAGACACGCTGATTACATTTTTAAGGTCTCAGTACGAGCACGCATCTTGACTCCGAAGGTTGACAAAGTATATGGTCTCTCCAACAGACCCAGTATTGATCAAGGGCCAGTTGCCATTAGATTCACTGGTAGTGTCTAATGCTCGTAAGCGGGCTAATTCACAAACATCGGGGGATGCTCCTCCACCAGATAAGGAGTCTAAGTTAATAGACTCTTCTGGCAAGTGCATAGCTGCTCAAGCTGCAAATCAATGGCGCATTGCAAATACACAGGGCCTTTTAGCTATATATGACAGGGCACGCTGGAATGAAATGGAACAGTTATTTCAATAACTCCGAGATGAGCATAAAGCTAAGGTGCAGGACTTAGTAAATGATAGTAAGCTAATTTCAAATTCCTCCATAAGGTGTGCTCTAGCTGCTGCTGATACTGTGGCTAGAGTGGTAAAAACTAGCATTTTGCCTGAGACAGGCTTGGTTACAGATCTCTGGGTTTAAGCCAGAGGTCCAACAATCCATTCTTTTCACACCATTTGACAAAAAACATCTTTTTGGTCATGACATAGATCAGGCATTAGAAATAATTAAAAAGGACCCTGAAGTGGCCAAGTCCATGGGAGCACTCCAGTCACCATCAAACAGAGGCTCCTTTTGTCATTCCTTTTACCAAGGGGGGGGGGTCCAAAACCACATCCTCAGACCAGAATACCTCAACCTTCAAAGGTAATAACCAGTCCTCTCCCTCAAGAGGCAACACCTCTCGTAACTCCCCTTCCCCTAATAAACATTGACTTGCCCACGCTTCCCCCCGACTATACCACACCTGTCGGGGGAAGACTTCAACAGTTTCCCCCCATTTGGTAGTTATAACAACAGACAAATTGGTGATTGGAATTATCCAACATGGTAATTGCCTGGAGCTTACCAGCAATCCTCCAAACATTCCACCTCAATCTCTCAAATTGTCTCCAGAACACCTACAGTTGCTCGTATAGGAAGTGCAATCTCTCTTACTAAAAGGAGCTATAAAGCCAGGTCCAACACAGTACCAGGGCTCAGGGGTTTACTCTCTGTATTTTTGGATCTGGATTCTGGATCTCAGAGAATTAAATTATTATATACTGTCAGAACACTTTCACATGGTGACCCTTCAACAGGTACTTCCACTTTTACAGAAGGCAGATTTCATGTCTACTCTAGACGTAAAAGATGCATATCTTAATGTTCCAATTCATCCAGCTCATCGCAAATACCTCAGATTTGTGATAGCAGGCAAACATTACCAATTCAAAGTACTTCCCTTCGGAGTGACTATATCACCTAGAGTATTTACCAAATGTCTGGCAGTAGCTCATCTCAGAAGACTGCATATTCACGTCTTCCCCTATCTAGATGAATGGCTCATCAAAGCGAGCACTTATCAAAACTGTTTGCAACACACACAGATCACAATAGACCTACTTCATCAACAAGGCTTCACGGTCCATGCACAAAAACCTCACCTGCATCCGTCACAGATGCAGTCTTACCTAGGAACCACTCTAGACACAGTCAAAGCTCTAACCTCTCCCAATGTAGCCAGAATTCATAATATTTAGGGGATGATGCTACAGTTTCAGTCCAACCAAGTCTTACAAGCCAGAGTGTTCATGCAACTGCTGGGAATTTTGGCGTCTTGCATCGAAATTGTACCCCCTGCAAAACTTCACATGCGTCCCGTACAAGAGTGCTTGGCACGTCTGTAGAATCAGTCGCAGGGCCAATTAACCAATCTAGTGTTGGTAGATGGCCGTACTCACTGCTCTCTGCAGGGGTGGAACCCACAAAATGTATCAAAAGCACGGCCTTTCATAGACCCTATTCCTCAGATCGTGCTAAGAGCAGAGGCATCTCTGACAGGTTAAGGGTGCTCATCTCCAAGATTACACAATACAAGGTCTGGGGAGCAACCAGCAAAAACATCAACTATCTAGAGCTTCTAGCAGTTTTTCTAGTGCCGAAAGCTTTTCAAACTCGCCTCATAGGCAAAGCTGTCCTAGTCCGAACAGACATGACAGCAATGTATTCTGTGCAAAAGCGGGGGGGGGACACACTCTCTCCAACTGTCAAGACTCGCTCAAGCCATTTGGAATTGGGCATTCCATCACAAGATTTATCTTCTGGCAGAACACCTCCCAGGAGTAAACAATCAATTGCTGACCTTCTCAGCAGAAGGAGACAGCAAATTCATGAGTGGGAACTTCGTCCCAAAGTTGTCCTTCCGTACTTTCAACAATGGGGATTCCCACAAATAGACTTGTTGTCCACAGCAGAAAACGCAAAATGACCAATCATCGGCTCCAGATTCCCACACCCTCTCTCAAAGGGCAATGCCCTATGGATGAACTAGTCAGTGATATTTGCCTATGCTTTTCCACTTCTCCCGCTCATTCCGTGTCTGGTTCGGAAGCTCAGGCAAACATCCCTCACACTAATTCTAGTAGCTCCCACATGGGCCCGTCAACCATGGTACACCACCCTGTTGGAGCTGTCTCTAGTTCCACATCAAAAGCTGCTCCTCACCTCCAGTCTCTTCACACAGAACCATGGAGAAATCAGACATCCTAATCCCAAAGAACTGAATTTAGCGATCTGGCTCCTGAAGACATAGTTTGGTTATTTAAATTTACCACCAGACTCTGAATATTCTAAAAGAAGCAAGAAGGCCTACCACCAGAGCTTGTTATGCAGCAAAGTGGAAATGATTTGTTGTATACTACAATAACAACAAAATCAATCCTTTAGAGGCTTCTGTAGAAAACATTGTCTGTTACCTGTTGCACTTACAGAAAACTGGACTAGCTTATACATCTATTCGTTTGCACCTTTCAGCGGTAGTTGTGTATTTGCAGAACAGGCAACATATATCACTATTCAGAGTTCCAGTAATCAAAGCTTTCATGGAGGGATTGAAAAGAGTAATACCAGGAAGGATTCCTTCTGTCCCAGTATGGAATCTCAACATTGTTTTCATAAGGCTCATGGGTCCACCTTTTGAACCATTGCACAAGTGCCCTTTGCAATTTCTCTAATGGAAGGTTGCTTTCCTCATTACGATCAAATCACTGAGGACAGTTGGTGAGCTACAGGCATTAACCTTGGAGGAACCCCTCTTTCAGCTTTACAAAGACAGGGTAGTTATACGCATGAACCTTAAATTCCTTCCCAAAGTAGTTTCTGCTCTTCATATAAAGCAATCGGTTGAGTTGCCAGTCTTTTTTCCTCATCCTGATTCTGTAGCAGAACGCGGTCTTCACACGCTTGCCGTTAAGTGTGTTATTGTACTACATAGCTAGGACAAAAGACTTTCGAAAAACAAAACAACAGTTTGTTGCATTTGCTCCACCCCACAAATGCAATCCCATCTCTAAACCTAGTATTGCTAGATGGATTGTTAAATGCATTCAAACCTGCTACGCTAAAGCTAAAAACTTTATCCATACACCCTAGAGCATATTCCACTCGCAAAATAGGGGCCTCTGTGGCTTTTGTAGGTAACATTCCTCTAGCTGACATATGTAAGGCAGCTGCATGGTCTACACCACATACATTTACCAAACACTATTGTGTAGATGTTAGCACATCAACAAGCTAATGTAGACCAAGCAGTTCTTAAAACACTATTTCAAATAACTGCAACATCTACAGGTTAGCCACCGCTTTGGGAGTATACTGTTTTGTAGTCTATGCAAAGCATGTGTATCTACCGCACACATGCCTCAAAGGATAATGCTACTTACTCAATAAGCATTGGCACGTAGAGCTGTAGATTCACATGTGCCGACCTGCCTCCCCGGGTACCTGTAGTTGTTGGAGTTCTTCATTATACATTTATACTCATGGACATCTCTATATTACACTTACTTACTCCATTCTTACCCTCTTGCGGGAAAACAATCTAACAATGGAGTCGATGCCCTTGCACACTATCACCGAAAGGAGGAGTCACCTTACCTTGTGACTAAGAAAGACTTCTTCGAAGAAAAACAACTTGCAAACATTTGGATCCAACACTAGATGGCAGGAGTATGCAAAGCATGTGAATCTACAGCTCTACATGCCAAGAACAGATGCTTATTGGGTAAGTAACATTACCCTTCAAGTCTACGATTATTATACTTTGTCACAGAAGTTTGAGTGAGATTATGTAACATTCACTTACTGAAACCCTCCTTAGATGGGTTTTACTTATTTTCAGTGTGCCCTCTGTTTTTGTACATAGTTGTAAGAAAAGGTCGGACCTTCTTCCCTGGATCACATAAAATGATTTTCTATTGGCCTCTCTTAAAAAAGCCAGTTGAGTTGTATCTATTCTGAACTGACACAGGAGCTGATGGTTCCCTCCATGTTCTACTGCTACTGGGCTTTTCTGGTCAGCTTCCATGGCAGTTGGATCCCTCTGTACACATCGGACCCTTATTTTCTCATAGGTCTATAGATTGAAAGACTTTTCACTTTATCATCGCGACTCCCAAGTGCCAACAGGATATTTATGCCTAAATATATTATCCCTCAGTTACTTAGGAAATGTATTTCTGTTCTGATGATGACCCTTTGATTTATCCTGTTGGGTTGAAATGTTGAGAATACATGTGACCAATGTGAATTATTTCCCACATTCGTCACCTGTTTGTCCAGCTGGGAGCGAGTTGATATTTTGAGAGAGTGGTTATTGCACAAGCATGTCTTGCGCGTATCTGCATTGACAACTGCTAAGCCCATTCTGTACTGACGCAGTAGTAAATTGTACCATTTTTTTAGTTTATTGCTGTATAATTAATTTTGTATTGTGTTGTAAATATAGCCACGTGAGTCTATTTTGAATTTGGTTGTACAAGTTGTTTATCTTCAAAATTGCAGTATAGATGTGAAGAACGCTATTATATTATACTGCAGCAAAACTTGACGGAGGAGGAACCGTTATTCTTTTATATTGCACATACATCTGCAAGCAGTAACCTAACAAAGGTTAAAGGCAGTTGCCATGGTTAAACATTTGAGTGTTTTCAGATGTAAATTTTCAGTAGAAGTGACTTTCTGGTTACGATCTAAAACTAAACTCCTAAAAATTGTGAATAATGTTCAGCTGTGTAAGTAGAAGGCCTGTGGGTTGCTGCTCTCATTACAAATAACCTTATCGGTTTTGCCACTGGTGACCACACATATAACATCACCAGTTATACCACTGTTGAAATCACTGAAGCAAGTTAACACACCATAATTCATTGGTCTTATCCTGGACCAGAACAGACCCTGTACTGAATACCGATACCTGTTGTGTTGATGGCTTGATCTTTGGCTGTGGCCAGTTGATTCTGGGCACAGGTGCTGGTCTTCATCCAGTGTCTGTGTGCAGCAACACGTTTCCAACAATGCACCAAAGGCTCAGAGTTCTGAGCCAGGTCTTTGACCAGTCTCTGATCTCAGCATCTCTTTCCTATTGAAGCAACTGGGCTCATCATTTGGTTATGGTTAGTAGACTTTATGGACAGGATCTCCCCTACAACCAGTCCCTGCAAACAGCAAATGCTCCCCTACTAGGGTAAATATTTGGCCATCCCCAACTGTCTCTGGTGGGACCCTTGCTCAGCGCTCCAATTTCATAGCCTGCTGAGCATGACCAAAGGCTAGGCCCTCCAGCCTCTGAACATTCATCAAACGAATTCATGTGAAAAAACTAGGTTACAAACATGTAAAAGAGCAGCTTCAATTACATCATCAAGGATATTAATGGATGTGTGATGCCATTCGTAATGGCCTGTTATCAGACATCTTCAGGGCAGCTACTTGGTCAAATCCACACCTTTACAAAGCACTGCATTTTGGATGTTTTGGCGTGTCAATGGGCTATGATTGGCCAAACATTGTTAAGAACATTGTTTCAAAGATCTGCATCATCCGCCCGCTAGCCACAGCTAAGAAGGAAACTACTTTACAGTCTATACTGATCATTGGTATCTACAGCCACACATGCTGCAACTGGAAAATGGTATTTGCCCTGTAAGCATGTATTAGTAGTGTGTATTAATGCATAATCACATGCGCCCACCTTCCTCCTTAGAAGCAGGCAATGATGGCACATGTTTACTTTTTCTCACATTTTGCTTTTCTACCAGTTTTCATCGTGCACAGCACAGTAGTCCTACTCAACACTCCACTTTCATTTCTCACGTGCTGAATGAAAAACAACCTAGTCTGATGGCCAGTGAAAATGTTGGTGTTTGCATACTCTCTTTAAAGCATGCAAACCACATAATGAATGATGTGAGAACATTCACCTATACCTATTGGGTCACAACCCCACAGTCTGTGACTAGTTAATGAACCTACAATTCGGTTGTACATAAAATAGGTGAAATCGAAGTGGTTGTTTAAATTGCCATTTTTGCTAATATCTCAATCTAATGAATGGGATAAAGGTAAATTTATGGAAACTAAATGGAAGACGTTTGTCTCTGCAACTACTAAGGTAAGTGTCAGTCTGTCCTTCTGCTTTGGCATCATCTCGCTCCTTCCTAAACTTACTTTCTCTTGAATGATCTGGTTGAAGTTTTCAGGTATCAGCCAAGTGTGAATTACATATTTTGATTTGGAATGTGTTGTTCATATTTTTCAAATGGCACCATAGTCGTGGAGTACGCCACTTTTCATTCACTACAGGGGCAATACTGACGCTGGTGAAACGTATAGATAATACATTTTCTAACTCTTTCCCTCCCCTCTTCTTCCCTGCTCTACCTGCCCCCGTATATGTTTGTATATATTACCTACTGTTAGTCGCCAGTAGGTAGTTATAGTTAGGACCTATTTTCATAGGAAATCCGCAACATTCTATTTGGAATAACGTTGGCGCCGATTGACGAATCTTTGCAAAATTTTCCAAACTTTTGACCAGCTCCGGTCCGCTCCTATCCTAAACCTTTCAAGGTGATTCGTCAAGCGGTGGCATAGAAAAAAGGGGGGTCCCAAAACGCGCTTTCCCCATGCATTTTCCCATAGGATCTGTTGACGCAGCTACAGCCCGAACTGCTGAACGGAATTGCACCAAATTTGGCAAAGAGGTAGTCCTCAGTTCAGACTCGTGCCTTTTGCTTAAATGGTGTAAATCCATTTAGTAGTTCCTGAGAAAATTAGAGTTAAAAAGATAGATATATCTGGGCGGAGCCTAACCACACATCTCATCGTGAGAACTGATTGGCTGTCAGTACTTCATCCAAGAAGTGTTGGCAGCCATCTTGGGACCAATATACATGATAGCACCGAATTAAAAAGCATTGCAGTTAATAGAAGGTTTTAAGACTTTAGTTACATTATAAATCATTTGTTGATGGTACCATACTCCTTTTAGGAATTGTGGTGTGTTCTAAGGTGATTTTACCATGTGAAAAAGCCTTCTGCTGTGATATCATGAATCATGTTTGAGAGAACTATTTTCTCATGCTTTTCCCACAGAGGTTTGGAAGGTGATCTATAAGCTAAACTGAGAGCATATTTTCTGTAAATTCACATTATCTTTCTCAGTCATGTGAGAATGAAGTCTGACATTCTCAGTAAAACATGTACATCCAACAAGGGCAGAGACTGTCAGTTGATTCCTTTGTGTTCTACTGCAGCTTCCCAGAGTATTCTAAAGAACAACTAGAGCGCTAACAGTCCTACTTATGACAAACGTATTGCACACCTGAAACCATCTTGATTGGAATAAAGTGGTAACTCTTAAAACATTTAATTTAAAAAGTAACAAAATGAGGGGGTTTATTTTGCCATAGAAAGTATGATTAGTGCTGCAGAAAGAAAAATTAGGGCACATTTTGAGTGACTTCTCAAATCCTCTTCTATTTCATTAAAAAATTCTGACATGCAGACTGAAACATGCACTTTCAATACCAGCAGAAGACTTCTCTGGTGAGCAGTGGCTTTACTACAGTGATCTAATAAACAACTAGAGTGCTAACATTCTGAATTTATGGCAAATGTGTGACACATCTGGATGCCTTCTTGATGGAATCACAGTAAAAAACTGAAAGTATGCCTACTGAGGAGACTGTAGTAAATGAGGAAATTAGGAAACTTCATAACAAATAAATCTCCCAAGATGGCCACCAGAGACAAAAGAGCCCAAATGCAGCACAAATATCACCCAGATGTAGCCCACATGTAGCCCAATGACAGAAGTGTGCAAAACATTTATTTTTTGTGTATTTGCAGTTTTATATAGTGCAGACTTGTCGGGTATTGGAGTGCTTTACATGAGCATTGGTTACATCACACAAGATCAAATTCATTTTGGTTGTAGACATGGGGAGATTAAGTGATTTGACCACAATCACAGAATGTTGAGCTGAAGCAGAAACTCCAACCTGGTTCCCCAGTTGCAAAGTCTGCAGCTCTGGAAGTAACATCACATCCTCTCCCCTAAGTGCAACATTTAATCAAGTGGTCAACTGGATAAAAAAACATAAAGATAACAAATAATTTAAAAGTTCTTTGTCGCTATTTGAAAACTCAGAAAATATGTCCTCATTTTAGTTTTTTAGAGCACTAACCATAATTTTGATGCAAATAAGACCCTCTCATATATGTAATTTCTAAAGGAATGCTCTAGGTATTACACTTTTGATTACATCAAGATGACGTCAGGCGTTCCACACTTTTCTAATAAATATAGAATGTTAGCAATCTAGTTGTTCATTGGGATACTGTTGAAAGGCAGAGGCCAGGGGCACGGACTCTGAAAATTGAATGCAGGTAGGAGAGTGCAGAGGCAACAATTTGACCACACTGGGCAGGCAGGAAGGGCAGTGGCAGCACAACAGACTATGGAGGGCAGTGGAAAGGGGGGCAGGGGCAACAAACCAACTATACAGGACTGGCAAGAGAGGCTGTGGCAATATAATAGACCATTGTGGGCAGAAGGAAGAGGCAGTGGTAGTACAGCCATACATGCCAACAAACCCGTTTCAGCCAGGAAACGTCCAATGTTTTTAGCTCCAATGGGCTTTATTTGATCTGTCTCCTGTATTCAATCTCCTCTTTCTCAATGTAACTCAAAGGGGAAAATCAATACCCCAGTTTTTTTGCAAAATCTCCCTCTTACCAAGTTCAAAATGTTCGCAAGTATAGTACATTGGATCATGGTAGGCAGGAGGAATTGGGGTAGGGACATGGACTCGGATAACAGAGGACAGGAGGGACATGGAGAGGTGCACCAAACTGACCCTACAGGGCAGGCATCAGGGTTTGCAGCAGCACAATACACCACACAGGGCATGCGGGACGGGAGTGCAGCACAACAATCCATAGAAAGCAATAGGGAGGGGACAGGACCATGCACATGGACAACAGAGAACAGAGGCGAAAGAGGCAATGGTAGTTAGCTGACCATAATGGACAGACTGGAGAGAAAGCTGCAGCATAACAGACCATAAAGGGCAGGAGGGACGGATCAGGGGCATTACAATGGAACAGACAAGCCAGGAGGGAGGGAATAGGGGTCTGCACATGGAAACAGAGGGCTGGGGGCAAGGGGGCAGGGCAGGAGCAGCAAGATGACCATGGAGGTCAGGCAGGATGGGCACTAGAGACAAGACACACCATGGAGAGCAACAGTGAGACTATGATGGCATACACACAGACAATGAAGGGAAGGTGGGAGGGGGTCAGGGTCAGCCAGCTGACCACACAGGGAAGGTGGAAGGGGCCATGACAGCACAGAAGACCATGCATGACAAGCGAGAGGTTTAGTGGCAGCACAATGGCTATGATGGGCAAGAAGGAGGGTGCAGGGGCATGCACAAAGGACCATGAAGGATAGAAGGGAGGGTCAGGACCTGGGCACAGACGAGAGTTCAGGGGAAGGGGCCCGCGCAACAGACCGCGCGGGGCAGGCCGGAGGAGCAGTTGCAGCACAACAGACTATGGAGGGCAGAAGGGTGTGGCAGTAAAATGGACCATGGAGGACAGGAGGAAGGGGATAGGGGCATGGCATGTGGACAGGCAGGGTGGAGGTGGCAGGGACAAGTTATAGTCATCTGACAATACTAGGCAGGTGGGAGGGGAGTGGCAGCTCAACAGAACAGAGTAGGTAGGAGTGGCAGGTGCATGGAACATGGTGGACAAAAAGGATGGAGCAGGGGCATGCACAAAGACATCAGAGGGCAGGGTGAAGAAGAATAGGGGCAGCAAGCTAAGCTAAGCACAGAGGCTAAGCAAGAGGTCAATGATGGGCCATAGAATTGGGCAATGGAGGGCAGGAGGAGTGGACTGGTATATCCTGCTAAATGGAGGGCAGTGGCAGCACATCAGACCATGCATGGCAGGAGGGAGGAGGCTAGTCCATGGATTCAGACAACAGAGGATAGGGAGGAGGTGGATGGGGCAGCATGCTAACTGTTCAGACAAGGTGGGTATTAGGAACTTTCTTTTTTTTTAAATGTGTGTCTGTGCGAACTACTTAGAATATGAACAAGTATGCAGCATAATCTCACTTTTATTCAGGAAGAAGAGGACATTTGTGACTGTGACTCCGGGCTCACTTGGCAGAAACACCCCCTGACCCTCCACCCCCCATCGCAAAATGTAATGCCCGTGAAAAGGGTAGGTGGACACAGTGTTATATAGAATATAGTCCTGAGAGCACGATTGAAAATGGAAACTAGATATAGTATATGGTATAAACTATGCACCAAAAAGTGTGATATAAGATGAACCGGGCATGAAATATAATATGCAATACATTGTGCGCAATGAGAGATTCATTGGAGAGCCTGAAATAGCACAGACACTAGCGCGTGCTATGCGATATGCGCCTTGGGAGTGTAATATGCACAGGGCAGTGTTGTGTAACCCAACTAGTCTCTAAAGTTGTAATATAAAATATGTGCTGGGGAGTGTAACGTTGCATATGCACTGTGACAAAGATAGGGATCCCCGATTGTAATATGTATGGCATAGCGCTGTGCGTTATAACATGGGCATCGAGGAAGGCACGTTAGATGGGGCAATATAACCCATGCAAAGGCAAGTGTGGCATGACATATTCACGGGGTGGTGTTACAGTGCACATGGGCTAGAGAGTGTCATAGCATACGCACTAGCTGGTGGAATACAACACAGAGGTGTGTGGCACTCGGCAGGCACTGGTGGGTGTAACACAGCGTTGGGCTCAGCCAGGAACACGCTGTGACTCTCAAGTGAGGTTCGTCTCCTTTCCAGAGAGTAAAATAAAAAGTATTACACATCCGGCAGTGGATGTGTGTTTTATTAACCGTGAGGGGGGTTTCTTGCATAGTTTGGTCGAATTTTTGTCGAATCCCCTTTGAATGGATTGCTGTGCGTGTGTATTAAATGTGCCCGTCAATAGCTACCCATGTTTGTATAAATAAACAACAAGGGTGTCTACTTGGAGAGTACCCACCGGCGGGGGCACCGGGATTAGGCACGGCAGGGCGTCAGACACGTCAGAGCTTCACTAGCGGTGTAAATACATTCCACGTGGATTCATTGTATGCATAGTCGCCTTTTAATGAATACCACGCAAATCGTCATGGTGATAGGTACATATGGTTTGTCCAGCATGTCCTAGGTGTTTCTATAAATATATTTTTTTTTCAAAATAATAAAAAACAAAGGCCGGCCCCGGGGGATGGGGTCCCTGGGGCCATAAGTGGCCTGAGGAGGGGGGCAACGCAGCCCCCCGCCTAAAGAATTTAAAAAAGGCCATGACCCCGGGGGTTGGGGTCCCCGGGGCCGATTAAGGCCTTGGGAGGGGGGCCACGCGGCCCCCTTCCAAATTAATTTTGTTCAACAAAAAAAATTAGGGTGCAGGCCCTGGTGGATGGGTTCCCCAGGGCTAATAAATTAGAAAAAGAAGGGGGACCACACAGCCCTCCTTCTTAAAAAATAAATAAATAAAAGACCGGCATTGCGTCGGAGGCCATGCCCCCTCCTTGCAGCACTCTGCAAAAGCGCCCCCTGGCCAGTTGTAAGTTGGGGAATTAATTCCCTTTCAATACTGAGGGTCCCTGAGGGCCAACTAGCCCAACAGGTATCTTCAGTATGCGCCAGGGAGCTGCGTTGCAGACAGGTGTTCTGAGGCCGTACCCCATTTTACACCTCTATGCAATGCAGCTCTGTGGCGCATACTGGAGGTACCTAGTGGGCTAGTTTGACCCTAGGTACCCTTAGGATTCAAGGGGACTTAATCTCTCAACTTAGAACGGCCACAGGGCGCGTTTACACAGTGGTGAAGGGAGGGGACGGGGCCTGAGGTGACGTGTGCAAACACGCCCTGTGGCACGTTTTAAGTTGGGGAAATAATTCCCTTTCAATCCTGAGGGACCCTGGGGGCCAACTAGCCCACCAGGTGCTTCCAGTAAGCGCCAGAGAGGGGGTGCAGGCCATGCCCCTTTTTACACCTCTCTGCAATGGCGCTTACTGGACGCACCTAGTGGGCTATTTTGCCCCTAGGGACCCTCAGGATTCAAGGGGACTTAATCTCCCAACTTAAAACGGCCACAGGGTGTGTTTACACAGTGGGGAAGGGAGGGGACGGGGCCTGAGGTGACGTGTGCAAACACGCCCTGTGGTGCGTTTTAAGAGGTAGTTTTAATCCCCTGCCCTATTATATACTAGGGTTTACAGAGGAGGTCATGCTAATCACGGGGAAACCCAACGCATAGTGTTCCCTAGTGTATGTAGGTGTTTTCACTGTATTCTGAGTGCCTTTTAACATAGCACTGGCTCTAGGACTGGTTAGTCAGACTCGGTTACCACCAGTATCCGTCTGAAAAAGTTGAGGGCAAAGGATGATTTTGCAACAAGGCTTCTTTTTGCTCTTCTGTTTGTTCTTTCTGCACGTTATCCTTCTTCCTGCACTTTTCTTCGTCTTTGAGGACTTCTGTTGCTTCTTTCTGCATTTCTTTTTTTCTTTCTGTGCGTTTTTTCTTCTTTCTTTACATGTCCAATCTCTGTGGGCATAGTTAAAAATTAGCATTTAAAATACCTTTGAAATTCACTGAAAAAAACATAGGTTTCAGGCACGTTATAGTTAGGAATTAGCATTTAAAAAACCTTTGAAATTCACTGAAAAAACCATAGGTTTCAGGGGCGTTATAGTTAGCTGGACTTTTCACTCGTATAAAACCATTGAAATTCCCCCGTTATAGTTAGTTCAGCTAACTATAACTCGCGCGCCCGCAATGCACTGCCGATGACGTCACATTTACATCACTCATGACATGGTCAGTGACATCACTCATGACATCACTGATGACATCATCCTTGTGATAGAGTGGCAGACCTCCTCTCCCCCTAATATAACCTTTGATACACATATTCAAAAATAGAAACTAAAATTTTCAAAACAATGGACATACCAATACCAGTTACAACCTGTTCAGTAATTCTAAGATCCACATACACATCCACTCATTCACCAACAGTCCTATACAGTCACTCATACATGTACTCACTCATCATATGTACTCATACACCTATACATCCTGTTACACAACGCCACTCATCCATAGTTACTCACACACAGTCACTCATGCTAATAAAGAATCAAACATCCGTTTACTTGCATATACAGTTATACACACACCACCACACTTACTTCTACAGAAACTTACACATACTTAGTCTTTTAAACAATCACTTATAGAAACACATACTTATTCATACAGTAACTCTTCCAATCTCTCACTCTCGCATATACTCACTTATATACACCAATAGTCACATATACTAGTTTAAAACATATGTAGTTACTCATAAATACACTATTGAGACAGTCATTCTCTCACTAACACACCCATGTACACCCTCATCCACCCATACAGTCCTGCACACATGCTGTCTTCAACACATACAGTGAGTCACTCATTCATGCACCTATGCACTACGTAATACCCCCCACCGAACCATACAGACACTCAGACACTCATACTGATACTCCAAAAATCAACTAATAACCTATATAGACACTCACCAACCCATGCCAGCCACTTATACACAAAGTGAGAGACTGATACAGATATTTACATATTTAAACATTACTCACTAAGCCATGTATTCACTAAGATGCACTTAATCAGTCCGTTATACAATCAATTTTTCAAAAACAAATCATCCATTTGCACACTTGTATACCCATTTATTCTTCCATCGACCTTGAGATATACATGTATAAAACATATGTAATTTTCAGAAAAACACACATTCACTGAATGATGTCATCAGTGATGTCACTGACCATGTCATGAGTGATGTAATATGTGATGTCATCAGCAGTGCATTGTGGGCGCGCAAGTTTTAGTTAGCTGAATTAACTATAACGGGGGAATTTCAATGGTTTTGTACGAGTGAAAAGCCCAGCTAACTAGAACGCCCCTAAAACCTATGTTTTTTTCTGTGAATATATAGATAGATAGATAGTTTCAGTGAAGTTAAAGTAGCGTTCTAGTTAGGTGAAAATGTCAGTTAAAACATACCATTTTAAATTAACACAACCGCTTAAATTGACCAGTTATAGTTATCTCTTATAACTATAATTTGTGCCCTAACGTAACTATAACTCACCATGCCATGAGTACAACTCCCCAAGGGTAGCCAACCTCCTGCTGCGCATGGCCAACCCTTCACTGGTGGCAGCGTGAACCGATAATTTGATTATTTTTAATAATGAGGAGAAGGGCGGGCAGCCCCCCTCCCCAAAACCAGTGCAGGTCCTGAGGACCCAATCCTCTGGGCCTTTCCTTTTATTTAAGGGGAGTGGGGTGGGCACACCCCCTCCTCAAGTTACTATGGGGCCCAAGGACCCCATCCCCAGGGCCTTCATATTTAATTAAGGGGAGGGGTGCGTACAGCCCCCCTCCCGAGCCACTACGGTCTCCGGTGACTCCATCCCATGGAACCATATTTTTTTTATTAAAGGGCGGGGGGGCACACAGCCCTGCAAACTCCCTGCATGCACCCGTCCTGGGTGCTGCAGGAGCCAACATTGCTCTCACTTGGCGGGAGCAGCTGTTTATGTTTGCTCCCACCAGATGGTAAATTGTGGCTTTCCCCGCCTGCAAAAGTGTGGGTTCTGAAACAAAAGTCTGCTCCCACCCAGCTGGAGAATTTTTCAAGCTTCCCTGTACAGGAGCGGATGAAGGCATGTCGGCTCCCACTCAGCGCCCACTTTTTGTAAAGCTCCGCATAGATTTTGCAAACTGTGCCAAAGTTGTTAGCATGTGTCAATATGTGTGTATAATCTCTCACGAAACTTCAAAACCTGGTTTGGCAATCCCACCAAGACAACCCAGGCACGGACCTCCGCGCACTCAGCAAACAGTCAGGACCACATTTGATGGTGCAAAAAGCAGTGAAGATTTATTCCAGGAAAATCACCACCAACTGATCAGGCTTAGCGCCTGCCATGACTCGTTTCGCTCGCATCACGCAAATATTCTCTCTGCACCCAAATACTCCTCAATCCGAATTTTTTTTTATTTTACTCGGCAGATACAGGGAAACATGTGTTTCAACCAGTCATGGTCTTGATCATATGACATGTAGTTGTGAAAACCAGGTATTTAAAGACATAGCACCATTATCAACATGGTCCATCAAGACATTCCTGCCTCCCAGAGCACCTGAAGAAAAAATGTTTTCTCTAAGAATGGCCGGGAGGAAGTCCTGTGAGATTTTGCCAGGGCCTTAAACTCCAATAACTGGAATATTTATGTTTCACCATGACCTACAGTAGGGACACTGTTGAGTTTTTGGATCTAAAGTTAATGGCAATTGGGAATTTCCTACAATCCAAGTTATTTAGGAAAGACACTGCAGTTAATTTGCAATTTCAGATTGATCATTGCCTATGGAGATTTTCTCCGGGCAAAGCGTAACAACATCTCGGAGAAAGATTACACTGAAGTCCGTTAACAAATGAAAAAGAGTTAGATCTAGAGGATATTCTGAGAAACATCCAAATATGGCCAGTAAGAGAGCTGACCAGATCAGCAGAGAAAGAACTTTGCATGAAAACCCCCAAAAAAGCAGATGACAGCCAAAAGTCTATTCGCTTCATCACTAGATACTTTCAAGGGTCACACAAAGTGGCTAAAATCCTGGGAAATCGATGGGGCATTCTTACACAAGACCCAGTGTTAAGGAAAATAATTGGCCTCATCCAGTGATTACCCATCAAAGGAACACTTCGCTTAAAGACATTCTAGTACAAATTTTCTTCAAACCCAAGGAGGGAAAATGGCTACCACGACCAATGGGTTTTAAAACCTGTGGTTGCTGTGAAAACAATGCGGAACAGGTGACACTAACTGGGATATATAAAACATGGAACATAACTAAGTTGATCACTTGTAATACAGATTGTCCTGTATGCCATTATTTGCCCATGCAGAAAGTGGTATGTTGGATCTACCATTTTTGTGGTGAAGAAGCGCATCCTTGAGCATTGGTGAGCTATCACTAACAATGACACAACATATAGCGCAGCAAGGCATTTTAACGAGCAGCATGTGGGCGACTGGAAACTAGCCAAATTCTTTGGTCTGGATACTGTACCTAAAAAACATAGGTTTGGGAACAGATTGGTCACCCTGAGAATTTTAGAATCTCGTTTTATTCTAGAAGCAGGCAGCATGGCCCCCACAGGCATGAACAATCATGGATGAAGAGTTATCCGTACATTTGTGATAATATAGATTGCAGGCTTTGGACTATCTTACATGAAGATTCTCCCCCTGCTTTGTTGTAGCATAGTTCAAGAGTAACTGTAGTTGGTTTTAGAAGAGCACTTTGGTGATTTGAGTTTGCTTCGTTTATCGTAGGATTTCTTTGGTTATTATTGTTTTGTTTTGTTTCCTTGTGTATATTCTTCCCCTCACATAGAGGATCTGGAACTTCAAGCATGTAAGAAATGGGACCATAGATGCGATGGGTGGAAAGGGGGCCGATCGAATTTGTATAATGTGGAATCAGTATGTTTAGTAGGATACCATGGACACGTATGCTGATTAGCGAAAGAAGAAGCTACCAGAGCAGGGATATTTGTCAAGTTCATGTATTGAATACAAAGGTGTGTGATTTATATTGCCTTGTATGTTATGTCGTGTAAATTAAATGTATGTGTTTGATGAAATTGGCTACTACAGCCGACAACCAATGGTACTGCTGTCCCCCAAGGGTTTGGGAATAATGTCAGGCATATTCCTAGTAAATACGCTGTATCTAAGGGCTGGGACAGATGTCATAGTATTTGGAATACTGCAGCCAGGCACAAGCAATTCTGTTCTCCATGAATTTCAGGGACTAGACCAGAGTATCCTACTTGGGTTTATACTTAGTACAATATCATGTATATTGATTCGTGAAGTACAGGCTCCCCTTCCCATGGACACACAATCACTGGTAAATAGAAATACAGAATGTACATGCTTTCCATATGGGAGTTATATCATAAATCATTTCTGTGAAGGTGTTTTGTTTAAAGTGGACATTTTACTCAGTTGTACAAAAATGTATGTTTTCTGTTTTTGATGAGCAAAGTTTGTTTTCCATGTCGATAATGGTAGCATGTCTTCAAATACCTACCTTCGACAACTACACGTCACGTGATCAAGAATGTGATTGGTTGAAACGTGTTGTTTCTCTATATCTGCTGAGTAAAAACTAGCACAAATGACTCCACTGGTGTGGCTCATTCATTCTGAATCAGATTGAGGAGTGTTTGGGCGCGAAGCAACATAATCTGCAGTTATGCACGAGCCAAGGTCCGGTTACTGGGTGCCTTCACTGTTTTTCATCTTTTGAATGTATGTGTGTGTGTGTGTGTGTGTGTGTGTGTGTGTGTGTGTGTGTGTGTGTGTGTGTGTGTGTGTGTGTGTATATATATATATATATATATATATATATATATATATATCTATCTCCTTCTGACTGTCGCCAGTAGGTAGTTATAGTTAGGACCTATTTTCCATAGGAAATTCGCAACATTCTATTCCCAATAACTTCTGCGCCGATTGACGCATCTTCGAAAAAAAATGCAAAAATTATGGCCCACCCCGGTCCGCTCCTATCTTGAACGTTTCGGGGTGATTCGTCAAGCGGGGGCCGAGAAAAAAGGGGGTTCCCAAAACGTGTTTTCCCCATACAATTTCCCATAGGAAACTTTAGACACGGCTACAGCCCGAACTGCTGAATGGAATTACACCAAATTTGGCAGAAAAGTAGATCTTGGTTCAGAAAGAACCGTTTTTGTTAAATGGTGTAAATCCGTTCTGTAGTTCCTGAGAAATTCAAAATGAAAAAAGTTTTGATATCTATGGCCGCGCTGGATCCGTGCACCCTCCCGATCACGAGCTTTATGCTAATTGGCTGTCAACACTCCAAACCAGGAAGTGTTGACAGTCATCTTGTGCCTCGGTAGAACCGAGGCACAAGAAATCCGTGAAATAAGTGCGCAAAACGTAAAAAGGGGGCAGGGTAGAAACACTCTGACACCCTAGGCACCAAATTTTTCTTTTTTTTTAACCGGCTAAATGCGCGACGGCTCCGTGGATCCAGTCACGGGAAAAAAAAAAAAATGAAGCGCGGACTTTCACGCTTTGTTGCTATTTAGCCCCTGGGTGGGCCAAGTCCCGGGGCAATATGTTAATTGTAATGGGGGGGCCAAAGGGGCCCCCCAGCCCTGGAGACCGCCACCCCCCCCGGGGCTTCAAAAATAAATGGGTGGGGAGGCTCACAGCCCCCCCCCCCAGCCCCAGGGACCGCCACCCCCGGGGCTTTTCTAAAATGTGTGGGGGGCGCACAGCCCTCCAAGCCCCGGGGACCGCCACCCCCCGGGGCTTTATGAAATTAATTGCGGGGGGGGCTCACAGCCCCCCCTGCCCCGGGGACCGCCACCCCCCGGGGCTTCAAAAATACATGTGGGGGGGCTCAGAGGCCCCCCCCACATGCCCCGGGGACCGCCACCTCCCCGTGGCTCTAAATATTAAAATAGGGGGTCCGTGACGGACCCCCAGCCTCGGGGACCACCACCTTCCCGGGGCTTTAGGAATGCTGGGAGGGGGGCCGCGCGCCCCCTCCTGGAGCCCTGTCATGGCCCTGGGGACTGCCACCCCCCAGGACCGGCTCCTGCAGTGTCCCGGGGTGCCCACCCCCGGGACACCTCTGTTTGCTATGGTTTTTGGAAGAGAGAGCAGGAAACCTCTCTCTTCCAAAAATCAAAGCTGATTGCTTTTCCACACGGGGAGCTGCATCTTAGCAGCTCCCCATGTGGAAAAGCAATGCCGGCTCCTGCAGGACGCGGGGAGCCGGCGGCACCGTGGGGGGATTGGGGACCCCCCCGCGGTCCCCAACAGAGAGGGCCATCCCCAGGGGATGGCGTCCCCAGGCTATTAGTGGCCCGGGAGGGGGGCCACGCAGCCCCCCTCCCGCATTATAAAAAAAAATTAATAAACTAAAGGACAGGACGCCCCCGGGGGATGGGGTCCCCGGGGTCATAAATGGCCTGAGGAGGGGGGCCACGCAGCCCCCTCCAATTAATAAAAAAAATTAAAAACATGGCCATGCCCCGGGGGATGGGGTCCCCAGGACCAATTATGGCCTTGGGTGGGGGGGCCATGCGGCTCACTTCCAAATTAAAAAAAAAAAGGGGTCAGACCCTGGGGGATGCGGTCCCCAGGGCCAAAATAAGAAAATAAGGGGGGCACACAGCCACCATTCTTAAAGAAAAAAAAAGGTTTTAAAAAGACCGGCATCGCGACTAGGCCCTGCCCCCTCTCTGGCGTGTTTGCAGATGGGGAACTAATTCCTCTTGAATACTGTGGGTCCCTGGGGGCCAACTAGCCCACCAGGAACCTCCAGTATGCGCCAGGGGGCTGCGTTGCAGAGAGGTGTTCTGAGGCCACGCCCCTTTTTACACCTCTCTGCAATGCAGCTCTGTGGCGCTTAATGGAGGTACCTGGTGGGCTAGTTGCACTCCAGGGACCCTCAGAATTCAAGGGGAGTTAATCCCCCAACTTAAAACGTGCCACGGGGCGCGTTTGCACAGTGGTGAAGGGAGGGGGCGGGGCTTGAGGTGACATGTAAGCGCTGCTGCGTTGCAGAGAGGTGGTCCAGGCCGTGCCCCTTTTTACAACTCTCTGCAACGCAGCTCTGTGTAGCTACCTGGAGATACCTGGTGGGCTAGTTGTACCCAAGGGACACTCCGGATTCAAGGGGACTTTATCGCTCAAATTAACATGCCCAAAAGGGTGTGTTTGCACACATGTCACCTCCGGCCCCCACATCCCTTCACCAGTGTGCAAACGCGCCCTGTGGTGCGTTTTTAAGAGGTTGTTTTAATCCCCCTGCCCTATTATGTACTAGGGGCTTACAGAGGAGGCCATGGTAATCACAGGGGTACCCCGACGCATAGTGTTCCCTAGTGTATGTAGGTGTTTTAACTGTATTCTAAGTGTCTTTTAGCATAGCACTGGCTCTAGGACTGGTTAGTCAGACTCAGTTACCACCAGTATCTGTCTGAAAAAGTTGAGGGTACAGGATGATTTTGCAACAAGGCCTCTTTCTGCTCCTCTGTTTGTTTGTTCTTTCTGCACCTTTTCCTTCTTCCTGCACTGTTCTTCGTCTTTGAGGACTTCTGTTGATTCTTTCTGCATTTCTTTTGCTTCTTTCTGTGTGTTTTCTCTTCTTCCTTCACATATCGTACCTCTGAATAGCATTGGTAGAAACTAGCATTTAAAAAACCTTAGAAATTCACTGAAAAACCATAGGTTTCAGGCACGTTATAGTTACAAATTAGCATTTAAAAAACCTTTGAAATTCACTCAAAAAACCATAGGTTTCAGGGGCGTTATAGTTAGTTAGACATCTCACTCGTACAAAACCATAGAAATTCCCCCGTTCTAGTTAGTTCAGTTAACTATAACTCGCGCGCCCGCAATGCAATGCTGATGACGTCACCCATGACGTCACCCATGACGTCACCCATGACGTCACCCATGACGTCACCCATGACGTCACCCATGACGTCACCCATGACGTCACCCATGACGTCACCCATGACGTCACCCATGACGTCACCCATGACGTCACCCATGACGTCACCCATGACGTCACCCATGACGTCACCCATGACGTCACCCATGACGTCACCCATGACGTCACCCATGACGTCACCCATGACGTCACCCATGACGTCACCCATGACGTCACCCATGACGTCACCCATGACGTCACCCATGACGTCACCCATGACATCACCCATGACATCACCCATGACATCACCCATGACGTCACCCATGACATCACCCATGACGTCACTCATGACGTCACCCATGACGTCACCCATGACGTCACCCATGACGTCACCCATGACGTCACCCATGACGTCACTCATGACGTCACTCATGACGTCACTCATGACGTCACTCATGACGTCACTCATGACGTCACTCATGACATCATCCTTGTGATAGTGACAGACCTCCTCTCACCCTAATATAACATTTGATACACCATCTCAGAAATAGAACCTAGCATTTTCAAAACAATGGACATACCAATACCACTTACAACACACCTATTTAGTAGTTCCAAGATCTACACACACATCCACTCATTCAACAACCGTCCTATACAGTCACTCATACATGTACTCACTCGTCATTAGTACTCATACACCTATACATCCTGTTACACATTGACACTCATCCATAGTTACTCACACACATAGTCACACATGCAAACAAAGTATCAAACATCCATTAAATTGCATATACAGTTATGCACACACCACCACACTTACTGCTACAGAAACTTACACATACTTACTCTCTTAAGCCATCACTTATAGAAACACAGACTAATTTATGCAGGAACTCTTCCAATCTCTCACTCTCACATATACTCACTTATATACACACCAATACTCACATATACTAGTTTAAAACGTGTGTAGTTACTCATAAATACACTATTGAGACAGTCATTCACTCACTAACACACCCATACACACACTCATCCACCCATACAGTCCTGCAAACATGCTGTCTTCAACACATACAGTGAGTCACTCATTCATGCATCTATGCACTAAGTAATACCCCCCCACCGAACCATACTGACACTCGTACTGATACTCAAAAAACAAACTAATAACCTATATAGACACTCGTGTAGCTACTCACCAACCCATGCAGCCACTTGTACACAAAGTGAGACTGATGCAGATATTTATATATTTAAACATTACTCACTAATCCATGTATTCACTAAGATGCACTTAATCAGTCAGTTATACAATCAATTTTTCAAAAAAAATCATCCATTTAGACACTTATATACCATTTATTCTTCCATCGACCTTGAGATATACATATATAAAACATATTTAATTTTCAGAAAAACACACATTCACTGGATGTCATGAGTGATGTCACTAACCATGTCATGAGTGATTTAATATGTGACGTCATCAGCAGTGTATTGGGGGCGCGCGAGTTATAGTTAGCTGAACTAACTATAACGGGGGAATTTCTATGGTTTTGTACGAGTGAAATGTCCAACTAACTATAACGCCCCTGAAACCTATGGATTTTTCAGTGTATGTGTGTGTGTGTGTGTGTGTGTGTGTTTGTGTGTGTGTATATATATATATATATATATATCACAAACAAACCCGACTTCCATAAAATCGGACACCGACACAGGAGATGTTTTTAGCCATCCGGCTAGGGTTTTATTCGTCTTCTTGCTACGCGTTTCGGCACAACTGCCTTGCTCACACAGTTTAACATAACGAATCTGTTTCATTTAAATACAAGTTACGGAGTCACATGACCACTTCATGAGTAAACACAGAAAACAGACTAACGTTTGTTTTCTGTAATGCTGATACATTTAACACAATAGTTTTATTTGTAGCATAGTGCCAAGCTCACTCCTCTCTTAATCTACTTAAAATCCTAAAATTCTTTTTCATTCAAGGATTTTAAAACCCACAATTCATTATGTATTTACAGTTTTGTCCAAAAAGGTTATTTTTAGAGGGGAGACGTAGAGCGACATTTTATCAAACATAAGTGCTTTAAAATATTTGTACAGCAATACAATATAATATGATTCATACTCATATTTATCACGAAGAAGTGGTTATACAGTACAATAAAAGATTCCTTTGTAGAGTGCACCCATGGCTAGTATCTGTATTGATAAACTAGCACATAAGTTGGCATTCCAGTTAGCTGTTGTATCGTCTCCCATGTAGTAAAGTTCAGGCAAGTAAATTCCTTGCGTTCACTTTTGGTTGTATGAAATATGGAGTCTGGATTCTTACTGGTAACTGAGAAATGTACATTTTGGAACGGCATTAAGTAATTAGCGTGATTCTCATTCTTTGCCTGCATTTATAGTTTGTTTATTCCCATTTTCGGCCTAACCACCCCACATAACCCTTATGGCAGTGACCACATTTGCATCATTCAGGTTTGCCGGTAATAGCGTTGTCGAAGTTCAGTTTTTAAACTCAGTAATTCATGCTGAAGAACTTTTTTTATTGTTTGAGAATATGATCTTTATTTTAAAATAATGTCAATCTCGGACACCATAACATAGCAGAAAAAGACCTTCTCTGCTAACCTTTGCTATTCCTCTGTATCGAGAGTACATCTTAAAAGATATTGTTTAATGGAGGCATGTACCGATCAGTCATCCCACGAATAGACCAAACCTACGCTCTGTGAAGAAACCGTAAATCCACTACAAAGCCATGCAATGGATTGTCGACGTTTCTGCCAAATGGGTAATACCTTGCCTCACATCTTCACATTCATGGAGTCTTCCTTTAGCGGAGTAAGGGAAGCCTCTGACTCCAGATGCCGTTTGTTTTTTTTAATATGATCTAACTCGTACCTACCAAATGGAAATTCTATTTTATCTCAGCCAATGTTTCCCATAATAGATGCCAGATGGCAATCTAGACTGTTCCAGTGAGGTGTCTTGCTTATTGTGACCGGTTTGCCTTTTCTACATTATTTATTTGTTTTTACGTCACGTTTTTAGTTGCTTTTGTTTGGGTTATACTATAAATATAAGTAGAGCTGTTCTGCATCTTGATAATGAACTCTGGATCCCTCAGACATCCTAACTTTTTTTCATATTCTGCATGTTTGAGAAAATAGTTTATCCTTTTTGAGAATCTTTGAGTTCCTATGTTTCCCATTCACGTTGTTTAAACCTAGAGACCACTTCCAACATCTAAACTCTGCCAAACATGTTGGATCACCTTAATAGGTGATTGCACAGCGTTGTCTTAAGAACAGGCTATTTTTTTGAGGGGGCTTATTAACTTTGCTTATGTGACTTAACTGGTCTGTTTCCCTTTTTTAAAATAGGCAAATAGGCGAGAACCTGATTGTACCGGGAGGTGTGAAGACTATTGAGGCACACGGGAGGATGGTGATCCCAGGTGGCATTGATGTCCACACTCGCTTCCAATTGCCAGACCAAGGAATAACATCAGCCGATGACTTCTTCCAGGGAACCAAGTCTGCCCTGGCTGGAGGCACCACCATGATCAGTAAGATAAAGACACACAGTGTATATATAGTTGTTTGTTTGTTGCCCACGTGTCTTCTGTGCGTTCAACCTACTGAAGGGGCATTTTGTAAATGTATTTTCTAATTTCATCGTCCATTGTCAGAAAGTGGTTGTCAACTCGGTGGTGAAACGATGCAGAATTCCATTTTTTTCTGGATAGCTGCTATTAAATGTAAGAAGCAAGTACAGCGCTCGTCATCACCGTTGAGAATCTCCCCTGGCATTGGATACGCAAATCTTCCTTTTTTGCTGTGATTTTACTTTCCTGCTCGTCTGTTTATTGATCTTCTAACAACACTATTACTGTTTAATTCACACAGTCCTCTGTAGGGGCACTATGATTATCAGTGTTATGCTGCAGTTGCTAGTGGTCAGATAAACGATAAATGTAATTACTGTATCCCACCCTACGTACCTAACGTTGGATCTACAGATTGTTAAATCTGGAGTCTTCTTGCTTTGCGGAAGTTCCGTTCATTCATGCCATCTGACATCTGGCCAACAGAAGTGCAAGATCCAAGTCCAAAATATCTATGGAAGTATACCTGCTCTGAGCCGGTGCCTATAGTTTTAATTACGATTGTTACCCAATCAATTCAGTGCCCCCAGCCATCTACTGACTGAGGTTTAACATTCCTCAGTGTTCTGCATGTGCCATTTTAGTGTGGTTTGGCAAGCATGTCATTTGTTTTTTGTCCGGTGCCAGGGGGCATCTAACCAAGTAAAAACTTGTACCTTCTCACCTTTATGATTAACGCTTAAAGCATCTACCAGGTTGGTGACGTTTGGCTGAAAAATTGCGGATTTGTTTTTTAGATTTTGACAATTATCATACAGAAAAGGTCTACCTTATGTCTTTAAAGTAATAAGTGTAACTCTTAATGATTAACTTCAGCTCATGGGGAACAGTGATCTAAAGCAGTACTTGGTCTACAAACATGGCACCATCACCAAGTGCATCAAGTTTGAGCTGGGTGTGGGTCATTTTTGGAACAACTACTCTATCAACTTCTGCTAAGAAAATTCTTTCTCATCTATTTGAATACAGCCTTAAACTCTCCAGTGGATTTAGCCGCCTGCAGTTCTATCTTCGTGGATTAACGTTTGGTTAAAAAAAGTAGGTGAAGCGGCCTGTCATTTGACTGCTCCAGAGCAGTAGGTTAATGTAACCAGACTTCAGTTGGAATAAAAAATAATATTTTTTTTTTAATGTCTTTTACGATGCGGCACTTCAGGGATTTTTGTTTGTTGCCAAGAGCTCCAAAATCTTGCCCGTATCACCAATGATTATCCTTTCTGAGGATTGCCAATACTCTAAAGCCATCGTCAGTACATTGTGGTCTTTAATGACTGTGAATGTGAGATAAGAGGTTGTTAATTAACGGGAATTAGTGGGTTCCTCCCAATCACAGGAATGACCACTGAAGATTAGAGATCTGACCACCTCTGTGGATATTGCCAGTTTCACCCTCTCTTTTCTTTCTATTCACACTCTCTCCACCTTGCAGAAGATCTCTGGTCTGGGGCTTCAGATGTGTTTGGTTGGGCTTCTGAAATAATTTGTAACACACCTGCTTGTGTTTTTCAATACATGCTTGTCTTGACAATTCTGAGGGTAGTAACACAGAAGCAGGTAAAAGCCAAGTGAGTCAGACCCTGCTCACTTTCCCAGTTTTCACCATGCAAGCAGCCTGCTCTGTCTGTTATGTAAGGGGCAGTGACCCTGTTTGTGGCACAGTTCTCGTGTGGCAAACACTTTTTTAATTCGATATGTTTTCGCGTCCGATCACTTCCAAACATTTTCTATCCTCCGAGCACATCCCTGATGCATTGCTCTTTCCTCTGGGGGATTCTCTGTTCTCAGAGTTGTTTACATGTCGGTCTGATTGCCACAATGTGATTTCAAAACTGTACTTGTGCTAGTGCCATGCAGATTTCTAACATAAGTTGGAAGCCGACCAGATGTTGCTGTCGTCACGTTTTAGAGCGTGCCTGACTGCTGTTAGTAGCTGAATGTTACAACAACTTGAATTGATGTGCTTTAGGGACAAGAGGGCCACAGAATCCAGAATTTTCGCTTTTGAGTGATCTCCATTGTTCCCTCCTTATTGTTTTTCCTGTGTGTGTGGCTGTGAAGAGTCTCTTCCCTTTGTAGCTAAGCTTACTTGTACCAAAGACATTCAGTGAAATAACTATGCAAGTACCCAAGTAGAATGAGAGCGGCAATCCTTAATTCCTCCATAGCCCCTTTACGCATCTCCCAATATATGCCGCCTGTTTCTCCTTTTTTCACGGTTCTGCGTCTCCTTTTTTCACGGTTCTGCTTCCTTCCTGTCTACACTCTGCTCCCTCTCTTTCACACATTTCACACTGTTCTACTGTCCTAACTTTGCTCCTGTTTTTGCATTCCTTTCTATCTTTTTACACATCTCTCATGAGCCTGGTACTCTGTCTGTCCGCCCTCCTTTTCACATTTTTCCACTTTGTTAAACATCTCCCACTATCCTGCTACTCTGTCTTGCACACTATCCTCTTCATTCCTATTTCTCCTATCTGCATCCTTTCCCTATCATTTTACCCATCTCTTACCAGTCTGCTCATGTCTTAAATGTTACTACAAGCCTGTGCACACGTAGACAGTATCTGCAGAGCAATTTCTCGGTTTCATAACTTTTCTCAAAATGAACAGTCAGAGAGATTGATGATCATTTTCCCATTGCCTTAAGCCCTGAAGAAGTCTTGGGGTACTTCCCCAGACAAAACACGTGTTGGCTGGGCAACTGTTCAGGATTAAAGGAAGAACAAACCATATTCCTGATGGTTCATCGTCATTTTTAAAGCATTTCTGTTATATTGAATGTTAATTTTGAGAAAAGTTATGACACAGAGAACTTGCTCTACTGATACTGTTGACGTGTGCACAGGCATGTAGTATTGTGTATGACCTTTAGTCTGTGATTTAGGGGGTTCAGGGTTAACCCCCTCCTATTGGCACTGTCCCACACACACTATAGCTACATAATACGTACACTCGTTGCAGGCGCCAATTCCTACCACACACGTTTAAACCCTGTCCTCTGTCATGTCTTAAATGTTGTTCCCTCGTCTGTTCTTTCAGCTATCCTTTCCATCCCCTTTAAACGCCTCCCTCCATCATGCGCCACTCTCGTACACACTGATCCCCCAATAAACGACATCACCTTTAGGGAATTTTGCAAATTTAGGGCCCGAATGCCATTGTGATCAAAAGCGTCTAGCTAGGGACTATTCAGGATCCATCCACACTCGGGCTTCGCTTCTTGGCTGCGAGAGTGCAACAATGACCTGTACGAGGCTTCCAAAGTAGGCAGCACAAAGGCAGCAATGACCAAGATCTGCAGTTCTCTGGAAAACTGTTTGCTTCAGTTTTGAGGTATTGGGGAAGTCCATGTAGGCCAAGGTTTCCTGCTCCAATTGGAACAGCTGCTGAGAGGTCTGCCAGTGTCCTCTCTCCCAGGAATACAGGGTCATCACTGGGTAAAGGGGCAGATAATGTATGCCATAGCTGCTTACCCCATGTTCTATTCCTGAGAGAGCCACACCTGCACCTCCACCTGGCTGGGTCATTGTAGAACCTGCTCGTCCAGCCACACAGGATCATTTTAAGAACCCATGTCCCCCACCCAAACACAGCTGTGGAAGAGGAACACTGACAATATTTGCATGGTTGTTTTTCATTGTATTGTAGAATATACATAGCGCTTCATACCCCTGACAAGGTTGCAAAGCTCTCCTGTTTTCAATGAGATCCTCTTTTGAAGTACATGGTAAAATAAGGTTTAAGAATTAGTTTGGCCTAGGTGTTCAGTGAGGTGCATGAGATCTTTAGGCCTGTTTTAAACATGATACAGAAGCGGTCACTGTGCATAAGCAGTAGGTTATGCTGGGAGTGTGAGTTGTTCTAAGCACTGAGTATACTACATTACGAAGTCCACAACAATATAGATAGAATCCTTGTAATGTATGGATGTTGGGTGGTAGTGTAAATCTGAATCGGGGGCGGTTCCTCCATTTGAGCAGAGGAGGGTTACCCCAAAAGCCCGAGAGCTGAAAAATAAAACTGTAATAAAGCTTATTACCGGTTTTTTTTCCCCAGCAACCCGTCCTAAACTAATTATCAGGCAGGAGCATGGCCAGCGCTGCCAAGTGGGAGCGGGCAGGAAACTGTGTGCTGTGTTCTTGGGATGGCCAGCCAGACCCACACTTTAACGTTCTCTAACCTTGCTGTCTTAGACAGCTGGGTTAGAGAAGGCGCAGGCCTCCAGTGCTCTTAGGAGTGCAGGGATAGCCTGCTATATCCAATCATGGTGCATTCTTTCAGGCTGAGAGAGCAGCGCTAGGATTGGGTAGTGCAGTTTCCTGCATCAGGAACTTCCTGGAAAATACCAGAGGGAGGATGACCTCACACGGCAAAGGTAAGTGAATTAATTATATATTTTTTTTATTCATGCCCGCCCCGCCCACCACCCGCGGTACAGGTACAAGCCAGCCGCCATTAATCAGAAGCATACAAAACACATATACATATCAAGAAAAGTATTAACATATCAGCAAAAAAAAAGCCATTCTAACAAAAAATCTTAAAAATGCTGAAATTGTGGTAGCATTGTCGCATCCATGAAGTCTGAAAATCCCTCCACGAGATGTAATGGCGCACTTAAAAAGTAAAGGGATGAACACACAATTCTACAACCCTGGATGTACCCTGCTTATCATTTATCAGGCCCCATTAAAAGAATTGGGTGTTTCCACACTATTATTGCTGCTTTGGTGAAGTGCAAATACACATTTCTTCAAATGTCCACACTTATGATAACATTTTATGGAAACATCCTTGAGTAACATGTTATACAAAGGTGGCACATTCCTTGCCATGAAAACACTTATTGCTTTGTAATACTTGCAGAGAAATGCAGGTAACAGCAAATGAAACGAGCATTAAAAATGCAATAGGTCTCGCCTTTCATTAAGTTAAAGCCATTTGCTTTGCTATACAATACCATTAGCAAAGCAAATGGCTTCAACATAATCAAAGGCCCTCATCCTCCTGGACCTGTCAGCTGCCTTCGACACTGTCTGCCACCGCACCTTACGCACACGCCTCCACAACGCTTGGATCCGAGACAAAGCACTGGACTGGACCACCTTCTTCCTCTCCAGCAGAACCCAGAGCGTCCGCCTCCCCCTTTCCGATCCGAAGCCACCGAGATCATCTGCGGCATACCCCAAGGATCATCCTTCAGCCCGACATTGTTCAACATCTACATGGCACCACTCGCTCACGTCACCCGACTGCACAACCTCAACATCATCATCTCCTATGCCGACAACACCCAGCTGATCCTCTCCCTCACCAAGGACCCCCTCACCGCCAAAACCAACCTTCACAAAGGAATGAAAGCCGTAGTCGAGTGGATGAAGTTCAGCCGCCTGATGCTGAACTCAGACAAGACTGAAGTCCTCATCCTCTGCTCCACTCCCTCGGCGTGGGATGACTCCTGGTGGCCGACCGAACTGGGAGCAGCACCTACACCCACTGACCATGCACGCAACGTCGTCTCGTCCTCCTGCTTCAACACCCTCCGCATGATCTACAGGTGGATCCCCACCGAAACGAGAACAACGGTCACACAGGTCCTCGTCAGCAGCAGGCTAGACTACGGCAACGCCCTCTATGCAGGAGCCTCAGCTAAACTCCTGAAACGACTACAACGCATACAGAACGCCTCCGCACGCTTGATCCTCGACATCCCTCGCCGCAGCCGCATCACACCCCACCTAAAAGACCTGCACTGGCTTCCCATCAACAAGAGGATCACCTTCAAGCTCCTCACCCACGCACACAAAGCACTCCACAACACCGGACCGACATACCTTAACAGACGACTCACCTTCTACACCCCGAACCGCCAGCTCCGCTCCGCCGACCTCGCCAGTGTCCCCCGTATCCGAAGAGCGAACACCGGCGGCAGATCGTTCTCCCACCTCGCCGCCAAAACCTGGAACACCCTCCCCATCCTTCTACGGCAGACCCAGGACCTACTCGCCTTCAGGAGGCTACTCAAGACCTGGCTATTCGAGCAGTAGCAGCACCCCTCCCCTAAGGGCCTTGAGACCCTTACGGGTGAGTAGTGCGCTTTACAAATGTTTGATTAATTGATTGAAAGGCGAGACCTATTGCATTTTCAATGCTTGTTCTGGGATGACATGGTGTCTGCCACATCCCAACCGCTGAGACTCTATTACTCATCTCCTTGTTAAAAAAAAAAAAACACACAAGTAGTGCAGTTGCTAACAGCCTGTGTGATATTGTTGTATTTCATTGTTTCCATCAAAACACCAAAAAAGGGATACAAGCAAACCTTCGGGCAGACAGAGCTGTGGACGGAAATGAGAGGAGAAAGAAATGTAAGAATGACTTGCAGACAGAAGCTAGGATACGCAGAGGTCAGGACAGGCAGCAGTGAATGCATGAGGGGGACAGGTGAGGGCAGACAGCACAAAGAGGACAGGTACGAGTGGAGAGAGGCGGGGACAGGTAGGAGCGAGGCAAGCAAGGAGGTACAGCTCCTGGGAGGCTGAGGCGGGTGAAGCCAGAGGTGAGCCTGGCAGGGGGACAGAGTTGTACTTAAAAAAGAGGGCAGGCACAGTGAGGGCAGACGGGTAAGGACAGGCAGAGGTGGGCACACTGGTGGCAGACAGGTGAGTGGGGCATGGAGAAGCCTAGCCAAAGGTGAGGACAGGCAACCATTAGGAGAAGCCGAGGGGAGAAGACGAGGTGGACAGCGTGAGGAGGGGCAGGTGGTAAGAGGACAAGGTGAGGGCAGAGGTAAGGACAGTCATTGAATAGGACTGGCAGAGTCCCAGACTGAGCTGAGGACAGTCGGTGAGGTCAGGGGCCTGGGCAGATTAGATGACAATCAGAGGAGGTCGCCATGGAGATGGGAGACTCGGAAGCGAGGGAAGGCCGGCGGGGTCGGGCAGGGCTTTAAGTGGGACGGGTCTCACCGGGTCTGAGCACCGGCAGTTTTTTTGTTTAAAGGAGGCCTCAAAACGGGTCTCTATCTGGCTCTGTTTTGTGCCCTGGCACAGGAGGTCTGTCTTTTTTTCGAGCGTTATAGGGGAAGGGAAATTATGTGGAAGCTTTTTCAATATTCTATACAAGCCACAGTTGCTGCTTATTGATCTTATGCAACTAACAATCATTGACAAAGCCAATAGTCCTGACTGTAGGTATGATGTTACTTGTTGTATCGTATATCTGGAAGCAATGACAAACTGCAAAATACCAGTCGTGCTAAGCACAAACTTTTTAGGTATGTGTTTTTAAGCCACGCCTTTAATTAACTGACAAACTTCATCACAAGTAAAGCCCAGAGGGCGGTCCGCTTTCAGCCATTATCGGCCCAGAAACTGGAGCCGGCTGGGCCGCCCCAAGCTAGCGGAGAGGCAGCATGGGGGGGCAAGGCAACACGGGACGAGAAGAGGGGCTCCAGGAACTAGCGGAGGAGCCGATGGAAAGAGAGAGGGGAGGGGTGTAACGGGGTGGCGAGGTAGAGGGGAGGAGGAAACGTGGGAGGGGCTTAGGAAAAGGAAATCTGGTAAGTAAGAGGATTGGATGGGAGACTGGGAGGGCAGAGAGTGGGGTGGAATGGGGAAATGCAGGAGGGATCATAAACAAGTGACGGCAGAAGGATGTCTAGATAAACCAGCGCGGCCTGTCATGGGACGGACAGAAGATGTGCACGCATGGACTGCCTTTACTGGCGGCGGGAAAAAAAAGTCCCCATTGCCACCAGTAAAGCATCCAATCCCCGCGTGCACCTCTTCTGTCTCGTTAGTCTCCCCGCGTGCACTCTGGAATCGTATCTATTCCAAAAGGCCTCTGCATGGCAGGGCAACGCATGCGCTGCTTTTGCCAGGCCAAGACCTAATAAACAGTACTGCTACAATGAGTTACCAATCCAGATGATGGGCCTTAACCTTCAATTGCACCTTCCACAGCCGAACAAACTTTGTACTTTTTTAGGTTTCACCTGCACAGCGCTTGCGCTCTGGTAGAGAAATCTACTGTTTAAATATAAACTTAAAAGGGACTTACATCCAGACTCCTCTCTTTCGTGGCTTCATTGTTTCAAGTGTGTGGCACTTACCTTCCCTCCATTTATATTGGCTGTAGCATATTTTCCTGCATTTACCAATGCTTGTTCCTTCTCTGCTTCTCTTATCAGTTTTCCGCTCCCGAAATACTATTACCATCGACTTTGGTGTCACTATATTTTCATAAAGTTTTGCCTTTTACTCTTGCAGCATATTTATATAGCAATTTATCACCCGGAAAGATGAAGTGATTTGCATAGAATCACAAGATGTTGCGTGACACTGCCGAGACAGGAACTGGGATCCCCAATTCTTGAGTCAGCAGCTCTGGCCACTGCGCCACATTCTCTCCAATTCCCTTGTTATCTGCCAAGGAGCTCTTTCCTTCTCCTGGACGATGATTGATGAAAACAGCCCTTTATTCATTACATAGACAAAACCAATGCATTACCAATGCTTGTTAAGTACATACCACTGACCAGTTTCATGGCTTTCAAAACTGGGTTGGTATTCCATGTAAGGTCAGTGGGGTTATTCATGATGCATCAACTGAAGCCGATACAGTCTCCACTATGGGGTGTCCTTACACAAATCACCCATATCCAGAAAAGTGTGCCGCAGCCCCTGTAAACATGATCTACAGAATTGCATTGGTATTTAGATGACGCTTAAGATAGCTTCTGTGAGGCCTGAAGCACTATGTACAGCAGTAGAGCTTAACGCTTTATTTCTGACCTCCTCGTGTGTTTGTTAAAAAGCAGGAGGCCCATATCACGCAGTGTGTCTGAAACAGACAAAGACTTTGTGTAAATTCTTAAATGCTCCAATAGCACCCTCTTGCTGTGTCTTTGGTAAAGAAAAGAACAAAGCAGGTTCTATCTTTGACAAACCTGAGCCTGCCCAAATCTATATGTAACATTCGCGAAGGAATCCCTTTTCTTACAGTGTCACCAGCTGAATGAGAGAGGAGGGGGGCAGGCAGAGAGATAATTTCACATTGGTCCCAACTTTTACCTTTTACTGCAGGAAGCAGCGCGCGCGCTTCCAGTAACCGCGTCCTGGAAGCTTGCTCAAGCGTTACTTCCGGTGTTCAAAGTGCCCTGCTGTTAAGTAATATGCTTTTAATTTCTTAGTTGGGTAAAAGCAAAACCTGTTCTACTGATTTCATGGCTTCTCCAGAGACCTACCATTTCCCCTCGCCACCCCACCGTACCCTCCCGCCGCTGAAAGCATGCTTACCTCGGCCTGCTTCAAATTACGAATCCCCTTGACCGTCGGTAAGTACTTTGAAATGCTAGCCTGGGAGAGTGACGGAGATGAAGGGCCCCAACTCCATTACAGCAGCACATGTCTGAAAACAACCCGCATCCTATAGAGAGGCTCACTGACGTTTTGTCTCGAGCATTCTCAGCTTTCCTTTCCACTTTAGGTTTGTCAGGCTCTTTGTGTCACTTCAATTGCTCCTTAGAATCTTGAACATATATTCTTTATGACGAGTCATTCGTTCGACATTAGCACGCAGCCCGAGACCACACACACCAAGCTCATAGTTATTCCAGGCGATAGGAGGGCCAAAGCGGGCTGGTGGGCCATTTCCGCGTCAAGCTCTAAATATCTGGTTGCTGGAGCATCCAAACCGCAGTAAAGCCATCAATCAGATTTTTATGGTCTCTTGAGGGCGTAGTTGTACATAGCCTTTGTAATGCCCTGCCTTGGGTCCCAAGTCTGCTCATGATCCGCTCCCGGTGGTAAGCACATTTTATTCCAACACGTGAAGTAACTGGTTCTGAGGCATGCATGTTTTAAGCTACTCGGAAGCCAAACTCTGTGTTCTTTAAAGAAACAGTGACGTTCGGGTGAGGTGGCGGAATGCAGTCAGGGTGGTTCTTTGTGGGGGGGCCGCCACATAGTTGACACCACATTGTAGTTTCAAAAGAGTCCTGATGGCTTGGTGCTTTTTAGGAAAGATGTTTGCAATTCCAATGAGATTATGCAGCCGTTTAACCCGGCCTTCTGTTCATAGCATTTAAGTGCAGAATACTAAAGCAGTCTGGAAAGCGAGTCCAGTGATCTTTGTTAATTATTAATCTAGTGTAAAGAGAACAGTTTCCTCTACTGCACCTACTTCAAATTAAAAGTGGAGACATTCTATACATATTATGGGTCTTTAGCTGGATATCTTTTGATGGCGTGGAATATGCTGTCCCAGGTAGTCATGGAGGCATTGCGTATAGTGGAATTAAAGTAGACAGGCTGTGGGCTGATCGTATTTCACGAGTCCAATTTGTGAAATCTTCTGTTTCAGGCTTGGAGCATAATCTGATTAAACTGCATCCCTCCCTCTGCATAGGTCTTACTCTTTACTAGCCTCGTCCCCCTGGCAACATGCCCACACAGTAGGTTGGCTTGCAAAATATGGTTACTTTTGACGAGCAATCCTCCTGCGGTCTATATCGTTTGTCCTTTCTCTGTTTCAGATGCACACGGCTTATGTCCTGCTTAGTCAGCATTTAGTGTCTGCCATTCCACTGGTCACGTGCAAGATGTTTGGCTGTTTCAGTAGTGCCAAGCTCCCCCTTTGGAGGCCTGCAACCGATGGGCAATTCACGCTGCAGAGCCTTGTTTGAATAATTACCCTTTATCAAGTGATTACGACCAATGTAATCGATAGTATCCACAAAGAAGTCACTGTAGCCCACATTTGATTATAGTGCGCATTGAATAACAACTGTATGTAAAGATACACTAATAAAAATGAAGAAACCTTCTCTGCGGGTAACCACAGATGTATCTGGTTTAGATTGAAATCCAAGTGTGACCTCTTAAGTTTTATGGGGTGCGTTTTACACTCTCATGGGTTTTGGAGCACCAAGTTATTAAAGCAATGAAAAAAAGAAACTGCAGTAAGGTCAAGAGTGAGACAGCATTGCCCATCGTGTTACGAAGTATTTGCACGGACATTTCGGTACTCTGGTGTGGGTGCTCCCAATTAAAGGCAGCCATTGTTGTCTTTATATGGCTATCTATCAAAGTCTGCCATTTCAGCCGATTAGAATGGCCCGAAGGAAGAAAATTGACCCTGAGAAGATGGGCCTGGAGTCGGATCTGTCAAGTAGTGGGGGGGAGGTTCTAGTTTTCGCTCTTTCCCATACTTTTCTCAGAGTGTGCGCTATTTCCTGCTCTTGAAATTGTACAAGACTTAGTTGTTTTAGTTCCTCCTGTGCGTGCTCTACACCATGTTTTTGTAATGTGGTTTCATGAACTACTTCTGTTCAGAAATGTTAGGAGTGCAATCATCCAGTAGGTGCAAAACACATCTGCTCACACTCTATAGTGTGATGGCAGCCTTTAAAATTTAAAGTCCATCCTCTAAGATCTGCATTGACTTTCCCTAAAGTTTTGTGATCCGTCCAGTGCGATCTTAGCAACATACTGAGTATTTCAATGCGTGGGCTGCAAAATAAAAAGATGCAGAGCAGTGCGACAGTTGGGCTATCGCAAAGGAGTGTGAGCCATAAGCGATAGACTGTCACTTTGGGACACCTTGCACTCTAAAGTGTTTCTCCGACAACACTCCCATCACTTACTCACTCCCCCGCTTCCTCCCATTTGTGCACATTGCTTCCTGAGCCAACAGCTACTATCACACAGAAATGTAACAGTTATAAATCACATTCAGCACAGTACATATGGTTTGTACATCAAAGCGGTGGATGCCGCAGCAAGTGTGTTTTGAATTATTTAATTTGTGGGACTCTACACCCAGAGAGCATCCTCAAATCCCAGAACAAATCTTCATAAAGGGCATGTCTGTAAAGTTCATCCTCAAAGCAGTACCACAGTCGGACAAGGACAAAGGCTGCCTAGTCTCTAGCAGTGGCCTTGATTGAGCGCACCATCCCACAGCTACAAGAGGTCTACCTCCTTTCCAGCGACAGTGGTGGAAGGCTGTAGTCATTGGCCCTGCAGAAATACACAGGAAGAGCCTGGTCTAAAGTGTGCTTCTCGCTCTGTCTGCTAGGTCTACTTGTTCCCTACTGTCGCCAGAGAGCAAGCTGCAGCTTCTCTGCATCAGTTCCTTTTATGGCCTAGGAACCATGATGGATGCTTTAAAGGGGCGACTGACCAACACATAGTGTTTGTTTGCCGACACTGAGCTGGATACTGCACAAAAACATGTTTATTACCGATCATGCACTATACATTCTGCTGATTGTTTCCAGATCGCCTACTACCTCCTGCCTGGCCCATGCATCTTTCCAGTCACTTGAAGTCCAAACCGTTTTCATGACCCTAAATGACATCCAGCAATCGAGTTAAGTACTATTGGCTGAATGGTCGCAGAAGGGCCGATGACCTATATGTTGGAATTCAAATAAATGTTGGTTAGAACAGACCAACTCATGCGTTTCCTGAAGCCATGGACTTACAGTGATATATGTCCATGTCTCAGAATCCTAGAGGCACACTGTTTAGTTACGTGTGCAGTGGAGAGTGTAGGCGTATGGTATCGTAATTGATTTCCTCAAGTTGCTGTTCCTTTTTCCCTAGTAGACTTTATTTTTGATGTAGAGATCCTTAAACATAACCCTTGCGTCAAACAGTAGTCGGTGGATTGCTTTCAGGGCTTCCTCTATGTGGTTGGGCTTTTGTAGATTAATCACATTCCGACGGCACTGTTACTTTCTGTCTCGTAGTTGTTGTCCTGTTGTACATCTCCAGGGACCCTTTATTATTTGTGCAATATTGTGTGGCATTAGTGTGCATTACAGGGCACTGGAGATGCGCCACCTCCTAATAAGGAGAGTAAATGGATCAATGCATTAGGAATGGGTAGCTGCTACAGGGCATGCAAACCACTAGAAAATTGTTAACTCAGTCGGATTATTATCTCGTTCTAATAGAGCAACATGGGATGAGAAGCAGTAACTGATGCAACATAAAAATAGAAAAAAATTAGAAGAACTAGTTAATGACGGCAGACACTTTTCAAACGCTACTATTAAATGTACACTAGATGGGCCGGACGCTGCTGCAAGAGGCATCAGTTCAATAATGCTGCAAAGACATGCATGGCTACGCATATCTGGGTTTAAGCCTGATGTGCAACATCACATTCAGAACATTCCATTAGATGGGGAATATCTATTTGGCCCAGAAGTAGATACGCAGTTGGAGAAAATCCAAAAAGATATAGACACTGCAAAATCAATGGGTGCTTTGCAAGTCGCACCACAAAAGCAGCAGTCCTTTTGGTGTTAAAGTAGAGGGGCCTCCAAAATTCCTAACACAGGAAACCCCACCGACCAGAGGCAACAACACCACCAACAAGCTATTCGAGGGTACTATAGAGGTGGTTACAAGAATAGAAGAAGAGGTAAGGGCATACTCTCAAAAGGTGCCTCTACACCCAAACCATGACTTCCCTACACTTCCACCGATCACAAAACACCTGAAGGGGGAGGCTGCAACAGTTCCATCAGTTGTTGCCAGACAGAACATAAGACCAATGGGTACTACGAATTGTCAGGCAGGGATATTGCCTAGAATTAACACAACAAATGCCAAATATCCCACCACGAAAACAAGTATTAAATCCACAGCATCTACATCTGCTAAAGGAAGAAGGTAAACCATCACTACAGAAAGGGGCCATAGAACCTGTCCCATTCAAACATCACAACAAAGGAATATATTCTCTTTACTTTCCAATACCAAAAAAGGATGGGCTGCTACGTCGCATACTAGACTTATGTCCACTAAATCAATACATACCATCAGAACACTTTCACATGGTAATGCTTCAAGACGTTCTACCATTGCTTCAAGTAGGCGACTTCATGAGTGCATTAGATCTGAAAGATGCATACTTTCACATCCCGATGCACTCAGCACATCACAAGTACCTCTGGTGTGTGGTTGTCACTGTCAATTTAAAGTACTACCATTCGGGTTAACAGCCCCAAGAATATTCCAAAAATGCTTATTCGTATTAGTACCAAAGTTAAGTGGTGAAAACATACATGGATTTCCCTATCTAGACGATTGGCTGATCAAGACTCCCACCGAAACAAAATGCCTAAAAGAGACTCCAAATACAATCAATCTATTGCAAAGATTGGCATTTACAATCGATGCAACAAAATCCCATCTACAACTGCTCCAAATACAACCTTATCTCTGAGCCATATTAAATTCAATCTCTGCGACAGCATACCCCAATCCACAAAGTGTGCTCCATCTCCAGAACCAACTGGATCTTTTTCAGCCACATCATCACCTACCAGTCAAAACAGTGATGAGACATCTAGGTATGATGGCGTCTTGCATAGCAATAGTCCCTAATGAGAGACTATATATGAGACCTCTGCAAGAGTGCTTGGCATCACAATGGTCATAAGTGGAGGGCAACATTGGGGATCTGTTGGTTTTACCCAAAGTCCATCATGCTCTACAGTGGTGGAACACCAAGAACTTACTAAAGGGGAGAGCCTTCAAGGACCCAATCTCACATGTAACAATCACAACAGATGCCTCACTCATGTGATGGGGTGCTCATATGGAGGATTTTGTGCTTTAGGGACACAGGTTGACACAACAACAGACAATACACATCAATATGTTAGAACTGTTGGCCATACAAATGTGTCTCTAAGCATTCTTATGCAACATAACCGGGAATAATATCCTTCTAACAGACAATATGACTGCAATGCACTACATTCAGAAGGAAGGAGGGACCAATTCCATACAACTGTCAGTTAGCGCAAAACATATGGAAATTGGCAATCAATCACAAAATTCATCTCCTAGTGCAATACTTCCCAAGGGAGGAGAATTTACTAGCAGACTTGTTAAGCAGGATGCAACAATAAGTTTATTAGTGGGAACATCACATTCCATTACTACATCAATACTTCCTAAGGCAATAGATCTCTTCACCGCTGCCAGGAATGCAAATTGCCGAAACTTTGCTTCCAGACACTCGCGCTCTCAATCCAAAGGGAATGCACTATAGATGAATTGGTCAGGGATATTTTCTTACGCTTTTCCACCTCTACCACTCATTCTTTATGCAGTCAGAAACTCAGACAGACTTCCTTAACCATGATACTGCTAGCTCCAGCCTGGGCTAGACTGCCATGGTACACAACAATTACGGAGCAAACCCTAGTACCTCACGAGAAGCTATCCAACTATCCAAACCGCCTTACATTGGGGGCAGAGTCAGACATCCAAATATGCAACAACTCAATCTTGCAATCTGGCTCCGGAGGTCATAGAGTTTGGATACTTAAATTTGCCTCCTGAATGCATGAACATTTTAAAGGAGGCCAGAAGACCATCCACAAGAGCATGCTATGCCTCTGAATGGAAACGTTTTATTCACTACTGTGCTTCAAATAACATTAATTCATCAACACCATCAGAACAGCTAAATGTTACGTGTTTCATCTGCAAAAAGTCTTCAAGGACTTAAGCTTTTAGTTTTTTGTGGGCTACCTACACCCTCAGACAGGTGGTGGTCTTTTGTTTAAAGCTCCGTAACGACTGTACACTTGTAGTTCCTTCTGTCCTACTGTGCATCTGCTCTTTGATTGTAACGTGTAACAACAAGGGTCCTTAGGGCAGCATTCCCAATTATAACAATTCCGTTAATCACTTATTAGTTCACCACATGATCCTAATACGTATAATTTCTGCCTGTTCACATAGGGGATTCTGATTGTTTCTGGAAAATTGTGAGGCAACCGCTTAGTTGCAACATAATTTTTCTCAATCATTAATTGATGTACCAGAAGTTAGTTGTGGCGCACGCACTGTTCTCCAAAAGAGTACTGTTCAAAACATGGCTCGGAAACTGCTACGGGCTTGCCAAGCAAAGAGACAGAATTATGGGTTTTATTCTACTAATATTACATATGAGCCATCTGTAGTACTCTGTTGAGCTCTAAATAGCGCTGTGTGTGTCTCCCTCAGCACTGCGTATTATTTCCATCATTAACAATCTCCTGCCCCCGCTCCCTGAGGTCTTCGGCTCGGAGTGGTTTCCAGTTGGATGCTTTGCTCCAATTTTGGAGAGATTAGAATTGCAGTATGTGTATTGATGGCCCGGCAGCCTTTGCTGTGAATGGCGTACGAGGATGACCTACATTTCCTCATAGCAGAAAAGCTGGGATTTGTAAGCCTTCCAGCAGCACGGCCTGATGTTGCTTTATGTTCACTACAGCATATAATCCTGGTGATGCTAAGTACTCGGGTTAACTGTAAAAAGCCTCTTTCCTATGGATCACTTGACGGTTTGACCTTACCGTGAGTCTTGTCAGTTTTGTTTTTCACCTTATGGCACTTTAAGGTTAGTTTCAATTGTGCTTGTCTAAGTGCTCCCCCCGAAATGCTGAATGTATGTTTCTCCAGAAATGCTATGATTTATTGCTCCCTTTGAAGTAAGGGTGGGCGGAATTTGCGAAATCGATTTTCGCAAATTATCGCGAAATTGCGCAAAATCTCCACAAGCATGCGAAACTTTCGCGAAGATGAGGAGATTGTTTTTCCCGCCCGTTCGCGATGTGTTTTTGCGTGCTCGTGGGGAAATATATCTCCAACTTGCTCATGCGGTCGCTAATGGGCGCGGCCATCTTGATCGCGATGCTTATTTCCTGTTCACGATCGCAATGACGTGTTCGCAATCGCAAACTCTCGCAGGATAGCGTGACGGGCTACCAACAATCCATCATCTTGTGGCGTGCGTGAACGGATAGGAAAACTCGTTGGCGAACACAGGGACCCAGTAAGTCGCGACCGCGTGCACGCGAGAATGCATTTTTAAAATGCAAACAAGAAAAATACTTCAGTTTCGCGGCAGGTTGCGAAAGTTTTGACATTTTCGCGCTCTCCGTGGAATGCAAAAATGTCAAAATATCGCAAATTCCGCGAGCGGAACGAAATTTACCGCCCAGGCCTACTTTGAAGCCTTATAAACGAGCGAAACATTGACTTTGCAAATTAATCACATGCATACATCTGTGCTCTCTTCCTGCTTCCAAAGTGTCATGCCTGCTTCCACGGAGAGGTTAATTACATGGTTACTGAACTCCAAGACAAAAGCTCAGGGTTAATTATCAGTGCTCAAGGTACTCAGTCCGCAACCGAATGCGGAGGCCAGTCTTCAGTGTGTAGACCTGGGCAATCAGTCTAAGGTTCAACTCAAAACGAGCATTTTCAATGCAATACGTCTCGCATTTGCTAGAGTTTAAGCTATTGGCATTGTAAATGACAAGGCCAATTATTTGTATTTAAAACCAACACACATATAAAAGACATTATTTATAATGCCAATAACTCAGACTCTCGCAAATGTTAGACTCCTTTAATGGTGGCAGCGCCCCTTTCTTTAGAGGCTGCTGGCCGTATTCAGGTTACAGTGAGCAGAGTCTAAAGAAAGGGGCGCGGCCAGCATTAACGTGAAAGTGCGGTATGTGGCTTTTTAACCCAAAAATAAAAAACATTAAAAAATCAAATGTTCTGTAGCACGGCCGCTTAAGTTAAAGCAAACTGCACTGTAAATTAATTAAATAAATGAGCGCAGCCGCTATAATTAAAGCGGACCAGCAGCCATTACTATTAAAAATATAAAAGCGGGCGGCGTACTGCCTTGTAGGAAAGCACATTGTGGGTGGAATAGTGGAAGATCATTAAAGAAAATAGTGCTCACAGACTAGATAAAGCAGACCGTGTAACGGCACAAGTAAAAAGTCCAGTCCTTATGAGAGGTTAAAAATTCAGACAAGGCGGTACCAAGGAGGTTCTACTAAGCCTATTTTTCAATCAAAAGCCAACATTTCGAAAGGACAGCAACAGGAGAAAATTAACCCGTTCCCTGCTCATGACGGAACCACTCCGTCATGAGCCACGGGCGCCGTGTGCTCATGACGGAGTGGTTCCATCATGCTGCGGCCGCTCCGCCCACGCGGCACTGATTCCCCGCCTGTGCGGGCGATTTGTGCAAGTGGGCGGAGTCATGATGGAACCACGCCGTCATGAGCACAGCTCGCCCGTGACTCATGACGGCGTGGTTCCGTCATGAGCATGGCGGCGCCGCGCTGACCCCAAACCCCCCCCAGCGCCGCGGCGGAATTCGTGCCGCGGCGAAGGGGTTAAAAAGATGGTTGGGAAATGGGCCAAGCTTCTATTCCATACCAGAACACAGCATGCCTCGGAGAGCAGTGCATGCGCTGCTCAGGCTCTACCTAAAAAGGTGTGTGGGCTTCGACTAGGTACAATAAAAGACAATTATTAAAGCAACAATAAAGCACAGATGTCCTAAGATTTTCTGCTCACAACACCTTTAAGAGCATCTCGTATATCTGCAAAAAATGTCAACATAAACGGTGCACATAAATGGAAAACACCGTTTGAGGCACAGTACCGGTTTACCACAAAATGTGATGCGGTGAACCAGAAATCTCAGATTGAAACTGTTAATACTGGACAGCAGTGAAGGCAGTTTGTTAAAGCTTATATTATATTGAAACCGAGGCCTTGGCTAAACACACTTTTATAATCTTGGCGATTAATTACTCAACCAATGTTTGCTAAACCTAAACAAACACAAAGCTTAGAACACTTGTACGATTAAAAGACAAATGCAATTTCAATGCAGCATTTACATGGAAATAAGATGCACAAACAGCTATTGTTCACAAAGCCTAAAAAGAGTTTGGGAAGAATCGAGACCTTGGCTGGACAGTTTGCTGGTTTTCCAAGGGGCGGAGGCCATGGCTTCCGCTGCCCTTTTGGTGTAATATCATCTTTTATTGGTAGGTACCAGCCTGCCTGGATTTGCACACAAAACAACACACCACAATGAAGATTAAAGTGCCAATGTTATCTGTAATGAAAGGAGTTTGGGTGTGTTGATTTTGGAGACATCTGGGTCACTGAATCAAGCTAGCGTGCTAGCTGGATGGGTACTGAACGGGCACACTTCAAAGGGACCAACAAAGAAATTGATTAAAAATTTTTTTTTTAAATGTTGGCATAAAGAAGGAAGCATCTCCACAGAATAACGTCAGCAGTGGGGCAGGCAAACCGCCTCAATTGGTTTATAGGCTAAGGGATAGCTAAAGAAAGTTGGCAGCATGCCAGCTTCACACTCTGTTGCACCACAGCAAAAATTGTCTATACAGTTCCAGGAGGTGATTTGTGAACTGCTGGGCATCTCCGTGTTTTGTACACAAAGGTGGAGGGTTAGCTGAAGCCAAACTGCTAATCAGTGGTCAATCTGTCTCTCGCTTTTATAGGTCTAGCCAGTCACGCTGGGAATTTTTCCTTACTTTGAAAGGTGTTTGCGAAATGTATGTTCCTGTGCAAGTGCTGTGATGACCAGGCTTTTCGAGCTTCTATGCCTGGAACCTTGAGTTCTACTCCCTTACCACAAATGGAGAGCAGATTAAAGTAGGGGGGGAATGGTCCTCTCTGGTTAGGACTCCCTCTCTGCGTTTCAGTATCCTTGTCACAGTCCAGTAGATATTTATGATTAATTATGAGTGACCCCCCAAAAAACCAGTTGCACTTTTGTGAAAGTATTTGATTTCCTTCGTACACCAATGTTCGTGATGGGTCTCATCAGTGATGGCTGTTTATAATGTTTGTGAACATCACAATTATTTAAAAAATTATTTATGAAGGAGCATCTGTCTTCCTCAAGCTGCTGCCTTCGGTTTACTTGGTTGACTGCTCCTCAGAGTGCACCAAGACACCAACTATTAAACAGCTGTCGCCAGCCAGGGTTCCATTTGAGGGTAGTAGTGGGGGCTATTCCCTTTTAACTATGTAGGAAGACCAATTAGGATCTACCTGTTTAGGGCTCACCCAAGGGGTGGCCATGAGGAGAACCAGTATGGAGTTTTGGAGCAATCTCTATTAGGGCCCCTCAAATTGTTGTCAAAAAGGTAAAAACGACTGAGTAAACTAAGCAAGGAAACCAACTCCAGAGGTTGTCTAGCACGTTCATCCTTACCAAAGAATATCCTATTGACCTTTCTTACCAGATTGTTTTTTTTCAGCAGGGTTGCACTTATAAAATCTCAAGTTTAAGGTTACCCAAATTAATTAGACTCGTACGTGAGCAGTATGGGAGGTAGAGGTGGCCATACCTAGATCTGTGTTGGTGACCTGCAAATCACAGTTGATGTTTGTAGGTGATTAACTCGCAAAGCCATCAAATCTGTTCATAGGGCGTACTTTGTCTTGCAGCTTTGATTGCAGACAGAAAGGATCTTTCAAATAGCCCAAAAGCCCCAAGCCACTCAATATTCTTGTATTGCTTACCTTGCTTTCTAAAGGAATTGTAGAATTATTTTTTGTTGCCATAGACTGATTTCATGATTTCTTGTTCGTTTTTAGCATTGCTTTCTTCTATCTGTTTTCTGCGTTTTTAATTCTGTGTTAGAGCACTATGAAGATCTTATCTCCTCACAGTGTAACACCCTTTACTGGATGGGCTGGAAGGACTTTGCTGGATTGTAAAGCCCTTGAGCTCACAGAGCCTTGCAGCCATCATCACTCGTAGGTCATGGAATCTACCCCGTGCTCTGGCGATGGTTTAATGTCTAACAGGCTTTGCTTTCTGGTGACCCCTTTTATTATTGATCATGTGTAATTGGCCCTGGTTTGATGAGCACAGCTGGTGAAATATTTATGTGTGCTTAGGGCTTGCTGCTCTGATCAATGGTGTGTGTCACTCATTTGATGGTGGCGGTTCCACTCGGGTCACAACAAATTGAAGTGATAACCTGCACTCAAAGTCAGGGGCGGCTGGTGACATTTGAAGGTGGTGAGGCGTGGAGGTCCGGGTTGAGTGCCCGGTGGTGGGAGGGAGGGGGGCTCAGGAGCATTCTCCCCCTGAAAAAAGGAAGGAGTAGGTTGGTGGTGCGTTTTCAAGGGCATATTTGGGAGGGCAGGAAGGTTGAAAGAGGATGAACCGAGGAAGGGAGACTGCAAGGAGGGTGCGGGGAAACTGCAAGCCCCACACAGCCGAGGTGTGTGACCGCGAAAGGCAGAAAGCGGCATTACAGCAAATAGCCATCTGAGGCAGCAGAGCAGCTGGCTACACAAGGAACCCGGGGAACACACGGAAACCAGCAGCGCTGACAACAGTGGCAATACACCCACTCAATTGTACTGGCAAACAAACACAACTGAATTGCACTTGCCGGTTGTCGCACCCCAGCCTGTTGGTAGTCTGCAGTGCCCTCTACTCTGTGCACTCTCTTGGAGGTCTCTGTTCATACTCTGCTTTGTGCACCCGCTCGGTGTCTCTCTTCATCCTCTACTTTGTACACATTTTCAGAGGTCTCTGTACGCCCTCTGCTCTGTGCACTCTCTCAGAGATCCCCATTACCCTCTGCTCTTCTCCCCTCTCTCTGAGGTCTACCCTCTGCTGCGTGCACTCTCTTCTTAACTACTTTGTCTCTCGTTCCTTGTCATGACATTATCAGAAAGGTGTCATGGAATTGTGCCCTTGCGTTTCTCTCACCTGCTGTCTCAGCCACAGCAGTCTTGTGTCTCTGAAGTATTTGACTCAGTGCACTCTTTTTGACTGCTAGCATTCTCTGTGGTGACCTCGCGCGCTCCCTCGCTGCAGTCCACCTTTGCAGCTATATGTTGTGCCGTCTCTCTTCGCCGCACTGGCCGCAGCCTGTCCCTCTCTGTCAGCATGCTCCCGTGCTGCTGTCTCCGCCTCGCTCTCTACTGCAGCAGCCCCCCCTCCTCCTGGGCTCCCCCCTCGGTCCATCTGTCCCTTTTAGTATTTGTTTTCCACGTGTCCCTTCATCTTTCATCCCCACGCCCTCTCGATTGTTCTCAAGTTGTCATTCCTCTCCACTGAGAGTTTGCTCTGAATGGTCTCTTCCCCATAGCCTGTTATTTCCGAGGTTAGCCAGCGCTACGATGTGTAATTTGCTCGTACGGCGCTTTTTGCCACAATTAATCCTCCTTAAACAATGAAGAATCGCGGACCGAACAGAAGTATGAGTGCTGTGCTGTGACTGCGGCCGGTGCCGGTGTCCGTCCTGAGCAATGCACAGCCAGCAGCACATGGAGTGCAGCGCACCTGCTGCGTGCCGATCAGTCCTGGTGCCGGAGTCAGAGCTGCGTGGCAGCCGGCGGGCTCTTCCGCAACCCACTCTCTCAGCTCCCATTGTCCAATCAGGAGGCCTGGGACTAGTGCAAAGGCAAGGGAGTGCTCCAGTTGTTGCCACCCACTGCTGTGTCTTGAGGAGGGTCGGCCCTGCCCCTTGCCATTCATTTCAGTGGCGCGCTGCTGAAATCTCCTGGGCCGCAGCATAGGCGCCCCATTTGAAACCAGCCATTTTCCGCTTTCTCTGGCCACTCCCTTCAGGATGACATCACTCATCTCGGATGTGCTTCGAGGGCGAGCAATAGTCCTCGCCCCGGCCAGCACATGCCCAGGAGGTCTCTGACCTCTGACCTCGTCCCTTCTAGAAAAAAAACAACACACTATTATTTGTGTTAGACACGGGCAGTGAGCACTTAATTTGAGGCTGCTGCAATGGCATTGCGTGTGGTGTCTCTTGTCTCCTCTCCCCGATCCTCGTCCCGAGGCTAGTGGGGCAACGCCCCTTTCGCCCCTATGCACCAGCTGCCACTGCTCAAAGTTCGCAAATTGTATTCAATATAATCAAGGTAAACTATGAAAGTGTGCAGTCTTGAAAAGAAGCCTGCCTGTCTCCGTAAAAAACTTGAAGGAAACTAGACAACCAATTGGTCAACTAGAGCCAAAACTCACTAGATTAGGATCCCAGCCTGTAGGCTAGACTTGACAAATACATGTTAAAAGGAAAAAAAATAAAAAATAGTCCACCTGCAAACCTGTTTCATTATTTAATGACATCATATGAAACTACTGTACATTATATTTGCAGTGTCCTAAAAATGTTGATTCACATTCGCCTGACTATTAATGTACATTCAAAGGTAGAGCAGTGCTGTAACAGCTGCCTGACTTTAGCAACCCGATGCATTTCGGGTGATTGCACCCTTCATCTGAGTGACTGTAGGTGAATTAACAGAACATTACTATGTCAAAGTGTAGTTCTCATGTGGTGAATTGCCATCTCAACAAAAGGAAAAGTTTTAAAAGGTACAGAATGGAAGTGATGGAAAAAGGTAAAGTAAAACAGAAAGCCTTCTCCTAAAGTCACCATGTGTGCCTTTATGAACTGAAATGCTCCTTAAACGACCGCTGTGACAAAACATAACAGCCCACAATCCACGACAGTGAGTTATAGAAAAACGGTTATTGTTATTAAAGCCACACAAACTGTATATTGTTCCCAAATGTAGCATGCGTGCCCGTTAAACAATAATCCACATGCCCTCGAGCATGAAATGTAATCGCTCACACCAAACCATTGTTTGTTACCGATAATAATCAGTCTAGACCCTAAAGAAGCTCAATGAAGCCTTGATTTGTGTCAGATGCATAACAATGCATCTATGCTGTATTTGAGGGACTACGTTTCCCAGCATGCATTGGTAGATGTGTATGTACACATTCCTACTAGGTAAACAAGTGGTAGTTGTTGAATACAATAGTTGGTGAGCTGTCTTCAATATAAAACGTGGAGGACCTGCATAAACTGGAATATAATGTGCGGGGAATCAAAATATGACTCGCAATGTGAGTGGTGCTCATTGTAATATCATGCAAGCCTACTTACTATGCAACAAAAAGCTGTGATGCTGTCGAATCCCCAATATTTTTACGTCTAGACGGAGTCCCAAAGATCAGTTTTTTAACCACCGCATCCTAGTGCAAAAAAATGAATTTTGTCACACTAGGTTTTACATTGAAGGCAGTTGACCAACTATTCTAGTCAGGCACTACCCCCTGTTTACCTAGTAACAATGTGTGCCTACACAGGTAACACAATGCATGCTGGGAACCGTAGTCACTTTCAAATACGTCGTAGATGCGTTGGTATGCACGTGACACAAATCAAGGGGTTCATTGAGCTTGTTTCGGTTCTAGGCTGATTATTAACAGAAACAAACGATCGTTTGGTGTGAGCGATTACGTTTCATGCTTGAGGGCGTGTGGATTATTGTTTAACAGGCATGTATGCTATATTTGGGAACACTATACAGTTGCTGTGGTAAAAATAACCGTTTTTATGTATCTCGCTGTAATATTGTGGATCACTTTGTAATGTCACAGCGGTTGATTTAAGTAGCGTTTCAGTTCATCAAGCACACGTGGAGAATTAAGGAGAATGCTTTCTGTTTTCCTTTTCCATTTTCTAGCACTTCCATTCCATAACTTTTAAAAGTGCTTTCCTTTTGTTGAGATAGCAATTTACCTCATCAGAACTACACTTTGATGCAGTAATGTTCTATTTATTCACCTAGCGTTACCCCTGATGAAGGGTGAAAATCACCCGTAATGCATTGGGTTGCTACAATCAAGCAGCTGTTAAAGCACTGATCTATGTTTTAATGTACATTAATAGTGCGACGAATGTGAAGCAACTTTCGTATGACATTGCAAATATCATGTATAATAGTATCATACAGCCTCATTAAGTAATTATACATGTTAGCACGTTGACTCTGTTTAATTTTTTAACTTGGAACACGTATGTCCAGTCTAGCTACAGGCTCCTTACGTAGTGCGTTTTGGCTCTACTTAGCCGTTTGGTTGTCTAGTTTATTTCAGGTTCCACTCAGGTCGCCATTCTTCCAAAGTCGGTTAAAGCTGTTTTGTGAGTAGTTGTAATGTATTGAGTGCTACAAAGCCAGTCGTATTCAGTGATTCACAGAAAGCCACTTAGTGGTATTTTTATAAATGTTAATGCACTGGTTTATTTTCAGCTCAAGGAAGATTCTAATTGTCCCACATTTATTTATGTTATTTATAAAGGGATTTAACATCTTGAACAAATTTTGTACAGTAGGCAAAGCTGGTGCAACTTCTTATGGGCAGATTGGGTTGTTTGCATAAACCAAACCAAAGGATAAAAATACTGTTGTGTGACATATGAATAGCAAAAAAATAGACTGTACGGTCTATTTTTTGCTATTCATGTGTCACACAACAGTATTTTTATCTTTTGGTTTGGTTTATGCAAACAACCCAATCTGCCCATAAGAAGTTCCCGTACAGCACAAGTGATAGTAAGTATTAAAACTTTAGGTTAATGGTAGTTTGTATTTACTCATTGCCTTTCAGTTGAAGGACATCAGAGTTGCATTAGAGTCATGGACTGATGGCAGACGTGATGTCAAGGGCAATGAGTTCCAGAGGAGTCTCAGAAGATTACGATTTTTTGAGCATGGGTGCTGTCCCATAATGTTACTTCAGTGGGGTAAACGGGATATCTTAGTGTTTTTTAAATCAAAAAAATGGTGCAAAAAAAAAAATATTAGTCTTCAGTTTCCAAACAAATTTTTTCAAATTTTACGGAGTTGCTGCAGCACCTGTAGTTCCAGCTCCACTGATTAAGGGCCTGGAACCTGTAATCAGCAGAGGATTGTTTGGGTCAGAATAGATGTCCGAAAGGTTCTGTTTGGCAGGTTGTAGGTTGAGAATTAGAGTGTAGCGGACCAGGACATGAAAAAAAAAGTCGGTCAGAGGATATACCATGGACCACCTCAAATATTCGTACTTAGAAGCTTGTAAAGTTCTTATTTTTTTCTGAGAGACGAACCTTTTGGTGAAGATAGAATGAGATGAGCGTATGTCCAGGAAGGTTAGATAAGGTTTTTTAGAGTAAAGGTAACCGTGTTATCCAGCGGCAGGAAATAGTATTGAGAGAGACCTAATAGCAAACTATTGCAATAATCCAATTCGCTTAGTACTTGTAAGTTTATTTATGCTTTAGCTTTGTGTTAAGGGATATAGGATGTACCTTTTGCAAGTTTAGCACTTGATGGTGAGCTGAGCAACTGTGGCAGTAGCAATGAAGTATTAATTTGCATCATGGAGTGAATGCAACTCATAACATTTGTGGCTGAGGAGGTAAAAGTCAAGGCGGGGTAAAATTGAGTCAAGTGTGAAAATGGGGGCAACTGTTAGGCGTGAAAGATGGTGAAGAATTGAGAGGCAAATAGCTTGAAATAGCCAAAAATATGTGACTGGAGGAGGGGATAGAAGTTTGTGTGTAAATTCTAAATAAAAGGCTGTAAGAGGAAAAAAATGAGATGTAACTAAGAGAAGTGGAGTAGAGGGAAAACGGAAGTGGACCTTGGACTGAGTCTTAAGGGGCACCATCTTGGAAGGATGCTGTGGGATTCGCTCTCAGACACACACAGCGGAAGAAGAGTGTTTTGAGAGGAAATTAAGGATTTTGAAGCCCAGCTGGCGATGCCTAAAGTGTTTGATATTATAAAGCAAAGATGTTAATGGTGTTGAATGTCACAGATAGTCTGAGGTAAGTGTTCCAATATATTGGAAAAGAAAGGGAGTCGGGATATTGGACAGCCATTCGAAAAGGAAGGGTCAGCTGTTTTTTTTTTTTGTGTTCTTTTTTAACTTCATGAAGCATGTCAATTCCTCGGTGTACAAAGCTTGAGAAGAGGATCTACACCTTTGCCTTTCTATGCAGTCACTAAACTCAGGGTTATGTGTCCCCATTCTGCAGGGTGCAACAGGGCTTATGTATTTTGAAGTAGCAAGATGTCTTCAAAGAATTTCCCACATCAACTTAAGGTTTTTTATTTTTGCATTACTCCTAACACTGCAAAAAAAAAATAATTCGAAAGAATGCTAGCTTTGTGTTTTTTCTGCAACCAATATTCCTGATCCCTTGTAGGGCGTATCATACCAGTAGATCAGATCTGCTAGCCTTGTGATTGAACGTAGGCCCAGGGACCCGATGACTGCCTGTAGAAAAGTATTTGAATAGAGTGGTCACTGCACTTACCATTGTGCGTGATCTTGAGTTGGTAGTCTTTACGTCTCCATTTCTCAGCTAAAAAGCATGAGCCGTAGGCTGGAACATAGAAAATTGTGTCATAATTTCCCACTTAATTTCTCCTGTTTCTAAGAACCGTAGTTAATGGACATCAATATTACAAAATGTAATGATATTCAGTTACCCAAATTCCAAAGGATACAGGGCTGAGTTGTCCTTGACGGGAATGGATCATGTGATCTGCAAGTCACCGCACATTCCAGCAGCGAGCATTTGTCAATGAAGCACCCTAATGACATTTAGGAGAACCCAGTGAGCTCAAATTATATTGGTTCTTTGAGGTTATTTTCATTGCTTGATTATATCGTGTGATATGATGCCTGACTGGAAGGGGGGGGGGTTCGGGCAAGACATGGCCTGAACTGCCATGTCTTGCCTGAACCGGAAACCAGCATCCTGGGACTGGTTTCTGGCTAATCAGCCGGGCTAGCTTGAATCCAGTGGCAAAGTGAGCAAGGGACCCATGTCTAGGCATACCCTGCCAACTTAGGGCGAACAAAGCAAAACCGAAGGGGATGATGGACGGAGTGTTGAACATTGCAAGCACTCACCCCCAGTCAACTGATCTGGGTTTAATCCATCATCATTCTCTAGGTCACTCCGCCACCCCAGTTCAGACATGGCCATATGCAAATCAGTCTGACCCTGTGTCTCATGGGAACAGTCCAGCTCGAACTGCCAAGTTAATAATAGCCTCCAAAGATGGCATCGGGGTTTGTAGTTTTGGGCTGGGGGGGGGGGGGGGTGGGGTGGAGGTGGAGGGGATACGTCTGCCAGACATATTAGTACTAATTTGTTAAAATATCTCAAAGTATGTGGTTTGGTTTCATCCCAGGGAGCGACAAATACAGTGTAACCACATGCTATTGGCTGTTTGACGCATCATTGTGCCTTCCACTGGAATGCATAAGGGACTATAACATCATAAAAGTACACTCCATTATCGCGTAGTTTGTCAGCCAGTTGTTTATCTTCTATATGTATTCTCTTAAAAAAAATAATCTTTAAAAAAACTTTTTGTCTTCATTGGCAAAGACAGTAGGGCAGGCTCCAATGTGACAAACCGCTTTTGTACATGCAGTGCATGGAAACAGGATTTGTGACTGCCTGTGTGTTGCTACATTAAAGCCAGGCCTTTTGACGTTGCCTATTCCCCGCCACTGAGAACTTAAGAGGATGCCAGGTGTTTTTTCCCTTCTATTTAGACTGACGGATGGTGAAAGCAGAAGGGAAGATAGTAAGCGCAGGAGCGTTTTAATTGGATGCTATAAATAGATGTTCGACTTATGATCGGAGAGTGGGGGAGGGGGGACAACCTGAAGCTGGGGGCTTCTAATCCCAAGGCTCACTGTTCTACAAGGGTATTACACAGTTTGCTTTCTGTTTTGTACCCTCCCCTTTCAATCCCATCTGTCACACAGTGTAGACGATCGATGGATTTACCAGCGAAAGCATTCTCTGGAGGTAGTTTTAGACGATACAAGTCACATGCTTTATCAGCAGTGTGCCACACCTGGCAGCCACCGGTTGGCCTGTCAGTGTCGTATGTCACCCCGCTTTCAGATGTCCACTCTTCGCTGTGTTGAGGTTACGCTGTCTTGGGTTGTGCAAAATTCGCATGCATTTCCTCTTGGGTATCTACGTGATACTATGCAAATCTGTTATTTTCTGCTATTCTTTGTTTTCCTTGCAGGCGCGAAGTACGTTCTCCTGTCCAAAAGTAAAGCGATGGCGCAACTGTCTGGCGCCAAAAAAATGAAAAAGCTAAAAAAAAAACACAAGCGCGACGTACAAGATACTCTTGCATCCTGTGCGTTCGCATTTTTTCCGGTGCGCCCACATCCTTCTAAAGTGTTTTTTTGTTAACCTTACCTAATAGCACATGGCCTTCCTTTATTCCTGCGTCAGGGTTTTTTAAAAGAGATTTTAATATGTATCATCTAATTGACGAACTTTAGTTAGCGAATCACCTTATTTTCTACAATTTAAATATCCGTGAGGAGCTCAGCCCGAAATGGCAGCGTCCAACTCGAGATTGTGAAATGTACCTTGTGAGCACTTGAATGTACCCTGCCTTGGGTGGAGATGGCTGTCACATGGTTTATTTCATTATCCGCCTTTACACGAGGGCGACTCTTAAAATGCCTTCCTCTTGGAGAGCTCTGGTGCTACCAGATGACAAAGTGGTGCCGCCTAACTCTCCTGAGTTGTCGAAAATAAAAGCCAATGCCGAACGCACCCGCCACCCCCAATCCAACATTAACTCCTGGATATTAATAATAGATCCCTGACCTAGTCTGATTACGGGTTGCACTGCGCAAGGTTTCAAGAATTCCTGGATCTGGAACAGGAGTTTCCAACCTTTTCTGTAGTGAGAGCTACTTCTGTTCAAGGAAAATCCTCCTGATCTACTAGCACATTTTGTTACTGTAAAATAGTGATGCTTCAGTTTTTTTAGCCCTCGTTTCTGGTCAAGGTACTGTTGCCACTTTTGTTTCCTGGTCCATTGCTTGCACACATGGTGCAACTGACGGAGCAGTGCCTACAACATGGCCAGTGTCAAGTTAGATTAAGAGGAGATGCAGGTGGTCATGTGGCATGCTTCATAGAGAACACAGTATGTGTTTGAGTGCTAGCATAAGGCCCTGCCATTGGTTTGGATGGCTGTCATTCTAAGGGTCTTGAGTTGAGCAATGATATCATCTTTAATATGCGCAGACTCTCTGAATGAGATACTGGACTTGGCTTCATCTTCGAGAGCTACTTTTTAGGTGCTATTGATACCAGTAGCACCTGAGCTACTTGTTGGAGACCCCTGATCTGGAATCACCACACATCGTGCAATTGTGAGTTGTTTTAAAAAACATTTTTTTTAAACATTTCTGGGCTACCTGTTCTGCCAGAATCCCTGTTGTAGCACTTCTAGATAGACAGATCTCTGGCTACACTAGAAGTGTCCATGTCTAGCTGGCAGTGCCAGCCTGCCTGTTCCTGGCCCACTCATGACTCCGAGATAATTTTTCCTCAGATTTCCGTGCCAGTCAACCCGCACATCAGTGAAGCCAACTGAGCATGTAAATCAGATCGACATTTCAGCACACCTCACCGTCCTGCAGTCATTCACACTGTCTAGACGTTGCTTATACTCACGTTTCAAGTGACCCACTCTTTGGACTTGGCTTTACAGCATGGTCGAAAGGCAGGCATCTCATTTACAAATTCCCCCTTGAATAGTTCACTACTCTAGTGGAATGAAAAATGCTGCATAGCTGACAGGTGCCAGATTTAGATGCTGTTTGAACACTGCTTTCCTACACCGAGGCACTTACAACTACCAATGGCTTTAGTGCGCTTACCAATGCACTCTTCGTCATCTAGAACATAAGTGTCCAAGGTAGGCACGGGAAGCCTAAATGCATAACCTATTTAGTATAAGGCGAGACCGTATAACCGAAGTTTTTTAAAATTGATTTAATGTGAATGCATTTTATGTAGAGATCTTGAACATTTGGCATGGATCCAGCCCCCCTGGACCTACAATGGACATCCTGATCAAGACCTTAGTCGTATGCTGTGTTTTGAAGTATTCCATTCTGCCAGATGAGAACGACTTGCTTCTGTGTCTAAATAGAAGTTGACTTTACCTGGAAGCCTTGTCTGAGGCCTATCCTAACACTGTTGTAGCGTCCACTGTTCCCAATAGTATCTTGCATAAATTGTTCATAAACCTTTTCTCAAACCTCTTGCTACCTTCTTCTCTCACTTGGTCTTCCGATGGATCTTGTTCTGAGCTGATCGGGACCAGATATTCGGAGGATGAGCAATCATCCAGTGAGGCCCAGGAGTAGGATAATCTCTAACTTCTTACTGTCAATAATACTCCCCAGCAATTTGTAAATAATTCAAACTCCGTGATTTACCCACAAAGAATGATGAGACCGAATCGGCAGAATGTAGTTAAAAATTTTAAGTTTAGTTATTTTATAAATCAAGAACCTTATCATTAAAATGAGATGGCATACAGCCCTAATATCAAATTATTAAGTGATTTAATGACGTAATATCAGGCCTCTGAAGTTAAAAGGAGGAACCTTCCTCAGCCGAGGCAGGTATGGTCTCATACAGTATGTCGTTAGTGAAATCAGTCGAGCCTCATACAAACCCTCAGGAAAGTTCCGCAAATTTCCAAGTGACCAGTTCCAGTTCGCTAAAGACAGCAATCTGTTTGAGTCTGTCGCTGCTACAGCAAAGTCACCGCAGCTTGACGTGAACCAGTCAGCCGAAAGGTTCAAAACTGCGCCAGCACACCGCTCGGCAGCAATCGCAGTGTTGCATCACAATTATCCAGATGTCCAAGCCGTCGCCGTCACTCTTTCGCTCACTCTCGAAGTTGTTAATAAAAGTTGCATTACCCTTTCTTCTGTAAAGGGCAGTTGGAGTTCTGAGAAGAAGAGATTGCCTTTTAATCTCTGTTTTATTGGGTACAGGAACTCCAAAGTAACGGGGTCTGCAGACGCACTTTTGAAACGGCGAAGTGTTGCAGATGAAAATACTGCTATTCGCATTTGCTTTGGCTTTTCTTTTAGGATGAGTGTCCGCTGGTAAATTTTAAACTTCCCCCGAACACCCCTGTCCCCTATGAGTAAAGCCTAACACTGCCATTAAGATGAATACAGTTGAAGCTGATGTTCACACCCCAAACTGTATGATCTGCTTTTGCGCTTCAGTATGTTTAAACTTAATTAAGTGAGTTACTATGGAGGATGCTTGGGTTGGGCACGCTAGATGGCAATACAAGTTACTTTTGGTTGCCCTTGTATTTGAAGGTGTCAAGTGACATTAACAAACATTCAGGTGGATTAGGAATGGGAGCAAACATGTAGACAGTAGTACTTTTAAAATATACGATCCTTTCAGGTTCATTTGGTGAGAAATTGTGTTTAAAGTGGATGGAAAGAAGTCAAGACTATCCTTGAGTAGCCACATCGAACTGAGAAGTGCCAGTGCTGTGCCATTGGTAGTAATGCATCGCTGCTGAGAAGTTCTAAGAATGCCCGACAGTGCCTGCCCCTTTAAAGCATCGGCGAGAAATATTTTCCAATGCACTATACATTCAATACAGTTTCAATTTCTGCCAAACACTTAATTTGATGCAACACTACCTGCTCCTAAGAATAGTTGATTATAGCCTTACAGCGCGCTGCAGAGGGCTTTACCGGTTTTTAAAGGCCCTGAACCAGAGTTACAGGCCCGAGACGCAAGCAAGGGCCTGTAACAAGGGAGAGGACCCTTTAACATCTGGTATAGACCGAGCCAGAAGGGCTATAAGGCTATTAGGACATTCCACCCAGTGAGGGTGGAATATTCTACGTTAAAAAGGGAGAAAAAGTAAGACAAACATTGCAATGTTGGAGCAGAAGGCTTGTACTGGCCATTATAAACCAAGAGCTACTACATTGTCTTCACTGGAGCTTTCAACATTCCGAAGTCCTAATATAGCCTTATAGCCTGCCGTAGCGCGCTATACCGGCCATTAAAGGCTTTCACTTCCTTTTGGCAAGACCTCTTGTTTCTAGTACTTTGCATACACTTTGAGTGGGCTTTGGGTCAGCTCGTTGCTCACGATTGGATTGCTTTATTGTCAGTCTCACTTCTCTGCTCCTCTTTCAGTGGCTTTCATCCCTGCTCTTGTGCTAACCCGTCTCAGAGCATTTGTATCTGTGTTTTGTTTGGATGATGCATCCTTCCACTTTTGACGCCAGACATTGTTGCAGTGCATATGTGGACTATTTTCTCTTACTCCCCTGCTCTTCCCCCTACCTTACAAATCCCCTTCTCAAGAGGAAAAAAAGCATTGCAAAGGCCATTAGCTTTCAAGGCTGAAACCTATTGGCTTTGACGGCGTTTGCTCTCATTCCTGTTTTGTTATTAGTCTACCTGCATCCTGTTTGGGTTGCCTCAATATATGCTTCTTTCGTGAAACACTGTCCACATCATCGAGGGTGTTGTATATGAGACATTAATGCAAAACCTGTATTTACCACGTTCCTGTCTGCCATTGAAGAGAGCGGCCGGCTAAGGGCGTTCTGGGAATCTGCTTTGTACCACTCCACTTTGGCTTGCCACCCCAAACTTTCAGATAGCATCCTTGATGAATTCCGCTGGAGACTTCAGAGATGTGGTTCCTGCAGTGTTGCTTGCCTGTGGAACAGGAGGCGCTATTGACAGTGCTCTTGGCTTCTCGCCAGACAGCAGCTGTGATCCTCTGCTTCAGCGGCACAGAAGGCATTCTGCAGCGGCGCGTCCCTCCTACCAGCTGCGGTTGTATTCCAGTTTATGGCCTCCTCTGTATAAACTGCGCGCTCGGCAAACACGTAGAACCTTTTATTGGTTGTTTCAAGGAGTGTACAATGAGGGCGATGCGCAACTGCGTGTACACAACGCAGCTGCGTCGACAAGCGTTTTTAAGATCTCCGTTCGACTGAGTGTGCGTCTGTTCGGTTTGCAAGTGTATGGGGGGGGCAGACTTACAGAAGGGCCATCAGAATAGAGGCAAGATGCTCGGTTTTGCAGCCCAAACGATTCATGTACTTGCTATGTATAATAGCTTCGAGTCCCCCCTATTGTAATCACATTTCCACTCGCCATGTGTGAGCTCTTACGCTTTGTAGCAGTTGATGATAAAACATGCAGCTGTAAACTTGCAACAAAACGAACACGTGGTTATGCAGGGATCGTCAAGTCCAGCCTGATTGAGTAGTGAGTTAGGTTGAGAGGCAACTCATACGGAACTATGTCACACTAAATAAAGTAAGCTACCGCCCCCTCCAGATATCTTCACGATAGGAGAGGTGTGGAAACTGGACTGACTATTAAGTGGCAAGTATTACACATTTTACACTAAGGCACCACCTCCATTGCTCTATGGGTAACGTTGTGCACAGGTATAAGGTCTGTCTGCTGGCATGCAGGATATATTACACACAAAGAAGTAACAATACTTGACGATGGAGAACTGTTAGCCTGGTACCTAGAACCGATCACTGGAATCATATTTGGCACAGTTGGCGAAAGTAATACCGGTTTGTGTACTCTGCCTGCGAAACTATCCCTCACACTCTTTTCGCACTCCGCTCCATGTGTAAGATGCTGCTACATGCTTCCTCACCAAGCCTGGTGGACATATTTGGGCCTCACACAAGACACCAAAACTCCACACTTACTAGATGACACTGCAACCAACGCCTTTCTCATTCACTCGCTGGCCGAAAGGGAACCACAGCAAGTGGCAGGAAAGTGCTGTAGAAATTCTGCAATACATCACTTTACAATACAATAGTATTTAGTGGTTGAGGCATATGTGACCGGTCAGGGTGCTGCGGTGGTCCATGAAAGAAGTACAAATATATACAAAGGAGATGGTTTTTCTCAAGATTTCATTTTGAACTAAATATATGTATACCTCGGTCTATCAAATATTTCCTTACTTTTATTGGTTAATCAATTTTTAGTGGTAGACATAACTTCTACACTTATTTAATTCAAAATGGAAATGGGATACCCCGGTAAAGCAAGTAACTACTTACATGAGAACACTGTTGCATGGAACTGTCGAATTGTCATTAACGCAAAGGAGGCAGATTGTTTACTGCACTGCCAAGTGAGATTGCTTGGTGGCCAAAAACAGAATGTAGCCTTAAGCTTTGAAGCTTTCCCAAGCCAGAAGGAGTAAAAGTAGTTCAGGAGATGCCCTCAGTCTGAGAAGGCAGAGGCGGCTAATACCAGCTGCAGAAGTAAATACCACAATCCAGCAGTCTCACCAAGGGTTGGACTAAAGCACGCCCACTTGGAGTTGCCATGGTCAGGGAGCTGGCTAGCAGGTGCCCCACAAACGTTACCAGAAATGTCTGGAATATCGGACTCCTAGTGCCCCCATGTACACAGTATCGCATGATTCCCCCCTGCCCTACTACCCCAACTAACTTCTTTCCCTCTTTCTCTCTGTCTCTCTTTCTCTTTCTTTCTCTTTCTTCTCTCTTCTCTCTCTCTCTCTCTCTCTCTCTCTCTCTCGTTCTTTCTCTCGCTCTTTCTTTCTCTCGCTCTTTCATTTACTACATCATTGGTACATTTGCGAAAAGTATGCGTCTGACAGTTCCCCCTGGTTCACTTCACCCAGTTGATGCACATTACCAGGTACCAACTGCTTCTGTTGCTTCTAATGTTCTGGATTTATGTCTATTGTTATCTCATGCCCCGATCTGTATCTGCCACATTATTGTATATCCTGTGCGACTTTCGGATGTCGGAGGTTGAATCTCTTACTTCTCCCTCCTCATTTCCTCTGTACTGCTTTTCATTATAAAAATCAATAACATTTATTGAACCAAAAAAATAAAAAAGAAACGTCTGGAGTAGAGAACAGAAAACACCGTCATACTCCAACAGGGTATCCGCACTGGTCATATATTTTAGGCTTGTTTGCACTCTGAATGTTTACTCTGAGCATCCCTTCTCCTTGCCGGGTGCAATGGGGTGTGAAAAATGAGTTGTGAAATTTGTAGTTTCTTGTAGGACTTGCAGTTTTTTCATTCTGTGGTAAGAAGCAGAGAATCTCAATGTGAATCCGGAAATTCCTCAGATCTTTGGCCGCTTACTATGGATGAGGAAAAAAGCAGGAGGCAGAAAGTATCCCTCAGTGAACAGTCAGTCTTTGCGAGAATTCACCTATCCCTCCAATCATGAATTAGTCGGGATGAGACCAGGCCCGGCTCCAGGAATTTTTATTTGGGTGGGCCAAGGGTGCATTTGGGTGGGTCACTGTAGGCCCAAAGTGTCACTTCTTGTAGTAGCATACACGCCCTAGATTACATCATACTTGCAAACAGTTGCCATGATACAACAGATCGATTCTGTGTGTATACAGAGCATGTGGAGAGTTTTTTGAAAGTAAGAGCAATGTCTGGACCTAAGTGCAAACCCTCAGATTCCAGCAGGCCAGGCTTCAACACAAGTACTTCCAGGCCTGATTATCCCCTTTTCTACCATCCCTCTATTGTGCACCTTAGCTCACCGCTGACCTTTGGGCCACAGCCCCATATCAGCCACCATCCAGCTCCACTTTCTTTATTCCTGTAAAAAAACATTGGTAATGTCACCTACAAACTTAAAACAATGAATATAGCAGTAAATATAATTAACGCACACTTTAAAATGTGTTCCACAGTTGCCCTAATTACCTAACTGCTAAATCAATAAAAACAGAAAGGCCATGACAGGGCCGGCTTTAGCACTAGTGCTAAAGTCATTTTTGGCACCCCACCTATTAACTCTTTCTCCGCAGATACCATTGCTACCACCCTCCAACAATGCCCTTCATCTCTCCGTAGCCCTTCTCTCATATGCATTTAATTTGTTGTATAGCGCTATTCATATCAGTGTAGGGTGTCCCAATACTTTACATCACACACACATTATACAGAGACAATGAATCATACAAGTATGTAAATCAGTCTATAGGGAATGACACAGAAGCTAATGAGGATTTCAAGGTGTAGGAATCACATGTCATCCATAATGGTAGGCAGTATATTTTAAGAGGGTTTGGGCTGAGGAAGCAGAAACTCAGGATTGAAAGCATACCCTAGTGGTTGAGGGTTGGCTTTACTAATAAAAATGTATATCTGCTCAAATTCTTGTCAGAAAAATGTAAATAATGAAAGATTGGGGAAGTTCTAACTATATAGCAACACAAAACAAAGTGAAATTCTAATGATACCATTCATGTTTGTATGCAGCTCTTTGATGACAGTTCATAGGTCCTATGTTAGGAGTATAACTTCTGAACTGCAAGTAACACAATCTATGTGACCAAGGCAGTAACCCACTGAGCTATCCACATAAAATAGTTTATCTGCATTTCAAAACTACCAACAAAGGATTGCCTCCAGCAGGATCATTAATCACCAGATATCTGGACATTTTTATTGTTGTCTTGCATCCCTGATAAAAACGATTTAAATGAAGCATACCAAAGTATGTGCCTTGCTGGGCCTGTGCAGATTTTAAAAATAAGAACATAGTAACATATTATCTTGTCTACTCGAATAGTCAAACTTTGTGTCGCATCCTGATCTGACAGGCAGCTGCAGGGGTCAGGAAAGGTCAATCAGAATAAACGAACTTATTTTCTCCCGTGTTGAAATGGTAAAGGAACTATGCACACAGCAGGACGGTAGGCAAAAGTTACTCGGTGTCAAAGAATGTGTTCCCTTGCCATGCCCCTATTGTACTTGCAGGACATAGCCCACCTTTCTAAAAGGAGTTACGTGATTGGGCAAGGCTGTGAGAAAAAGCCCAGACCCAATTATGTAACTCCCAGAACAGGTAGAAAAACAACGTTGGGAGGAACGTTTTAACTTATAGTGCCCATTTTCTATTGGCCTTCATGTCCTCACCTCGAGGGCCAAGGCTCATGTTTGGGTGGGCCAGGCTAATGTTTGGGTGGGCCTGGCCCACCCGCTAGAACCGGGCCTGGATGAGACTGGTGGGCAGTGACTTCTGACATTTTCGGAATGGACTGCAATAAACTAATCGGAATGATATAAACAAGAGGACCTGTGTGGATTGACTGCTATCAGCCAATCACAACAGGTCTTCACAGTCAGACCCTTCTGATTGGTTGATTGTTGTCCTTTCACAACCACAGTGGGCAGCCCACACCTCACCATGGTTTAAAGTTGGAGTGGCACGGACCACCTGAGCAGGAATGGTTTCCTGTGCTTAAGGAGCAAATCTATAAGCAACCCCCGGCAGGTGTAAAATTATTTAGGCCTCTTTGGTGAGGTATAGCTTGATTCCTATGGCTTGGTGAACACAAGGCCCACGTCTGGGCATACCCGCTACACTTGGGGTGCTGCACTGAGGACAGCAAAAAGGTTGATGGGTGGAATGTATGAGTAATTATCCAGCGGCTGAAATTCATTCAAAGCAGATTCCCACTATTTTGCTATTTAGGTAAAAAAAAAAAACACCTACTCCTAGTTTCTAGCTGCATAGTAACTAACATTGCAACATCCATTTCAAAGATTTCCTGTCGACTAGAAAAGCCCTCTGTGGGGGATGAGAGCTTTTCACTTGTGAATGTCGAAGAACACTGAGCGACAAAGACTTTTCAGGAACAGCTCTTTATTTGTCTAAATCTGGCACAAAGCCAGGCGTGCTGCTCAGTCAATATACATGGGTAAAAATGCTTTTCAGGAAAAAACTACTAAAAAGTGCGAGTCTTGGCTAAATCTAAAGCGGAAGAATTTTCAGCACAAGCAAGGAAAGTGGCACCCTCCATATCGGCTCATCCTGTGATAAATGTAATGTTTATCCTCTGCTTAAGAGTGCGCAGGCGCATGGAAGTAATCCTTCCTGCTGTCTTGGCTCACAGCTTCAGTAAGGTTAATGTTAAAGATATTTACCAATCATTTTCACAGAACTAGAATTCATTATGTTCCTTTAATAATTAAAGTTGTAATAAAATATGTGCAGTGGGTTTTAGTGGACATGTTTCCAAAATAAAATGGATGATAAGTATTTCTCTCTCACACAACACTTTATCCAGTTCCACTCACCAGTGGCTTATATGCTCTGTCTCCCTTTTTATGTTAACACGTGGTTTGTTAACATGTAGGGTCAGCAGCATTAAGGGCATTTTATATCTATTTATTTGGATATTTGGACACTTTGTACCTTGAAGAAATGTTTATACTGTTATATCAACAGTTATCAACTATGTTCTCTATACCCCCTTCTGCTGAATGTGTGGAAGTGCACAGCGTTGAAATGGCTACTTTGGGGGTCTTGTAGCTCGATAAAAAATGAACTACGTTTGATTTTGTTATCCAAAATCTTTGGACGAGGTATGGTGCACGTTTTTGAGCATTTTCAATGACATTAATATTGTGATCTTTTTGAGATTTCATATGAGTTTGTATCTGCTCAAGGCAGATGTAGCAGTGCCCGACAATTTGCTTTGGTAGTTCATGAGCTCATCCACTCCCACGTGGATTTGTGAGGGCTTGATATTTATTTCAGGGCTACCGTTTAACGTGATTAGTCTTAGTAAATATATATAATCCAAATAAAGAAGTAGAAGAGACTCCAACCACCTTACACAACATACAAATCACTAGGAAGCAAAGTACTGCACACAGTCAAGTTGGTACAGTCTCTTCTGTAGCTGCAAAGTTATGAATGGAAAACTGACTAGGGTTAGTCAATTAATTTTATTCTCAGCTCGAATAATAGAATCCATCAACAAATACAACCATTTTAAAAATGAAATTACAAAGTCTTAAAATAATATCATCAACATTTTAATGTCAGCCAGTTGAAATCATTATACAAATAACATAATTATAATTCAAGGGGTATATTGCCCATACTCACGAGGGCTAGTCACTTGTGAGCAGGTGCAAAGAAAAGACGTCAATAAAATCTAGAACATGTTTATTGTTTAACATTTGGTCAGTTTGGAAGTGGTGGTGATGGTGGTGGTGTGCGCCAGACCTGTGATGGAAGAAAGAACTTCCATCATCCTGCTGCGGTAGGTTTCTAGAATTGATTGCGAAGTACCACTTTATTCTATGGCACAGATTTCTGAGTGGATAATATTTTTTTCTGAACTGCGAGGACAAATAGCATGGTGTACAGTAGTTAACCTTGAACTCACCCAATTTTCCTAAAACAATTAGAGCCTGATTATGTGTAGCTCTTTATATTCTGACCCATGCGTAAATCTCTGCTTACACACCGGTCGGAATTACGAGTTAAAAGATATTTAACGCATCCGATTATTATCGGGTGCATTAAATACCTCAAGCTTCGTTAAATTTTGTAAGGTCAAACTCGTCAAAATTTAACAGGGAATACGTATAAGGTATTTTCCATATCATGCAGACTTTGAAGTGTTAAATACACAAATCCGCATTTTATTCCCAAATAGCTTGTAATAGGTGCTATTTATTGCACCCGATAAAGAACGAACCCCAGGGTACTGTTATTTACCAGGTGTGATGAATATCATCTTTACTGGTAATCAGACCCTTAGACTAAACCATATTTCCCAAATGCAGGGAGCGAAAACGCAAATTCTTACATGTGTCTTGGACATGTAGACTAATTACTTAATACTGGGAAGTGGTGACCGCAAGACTGAGGCAGAGAGCGGCCATCAAGATTGAGAAGTCTGTAAAACACTGCCTGTGGGGTAACCGTATCATTCTAAAACACAAAAAACAAGCATTGGCATAGCCAATAGGTCTCGCCTTTGGGACCTTATAAGTGTTTAGCCATGCAACACTTGCATAACTAAATACTTATAAGGTCCCAAAAGCGAGACCTATTGGTAATGCCAAGCAGCCGTGTGGCCGCGAAAGTCAAAGTGAAAGTGATCGCGATCAAACATCAAAGCGGTAAAGCACGGCGCTCGCGCACATGCACTGTAGCTCTAGGCTGACCTGGTAGCACTTTTTGGAACCCTCTCAATAAGTCTTGCCAGACCAGCGCATGCGCTGGGTCAGGCGAGACCTAAAAAGGAGGCAACATAGGTTTGCTGCTCTGGTGTTGCTGCTTAGTAAACGTAGAATAGCAGTATACTGGCTTTCACCCAGGGCCCCCACAGTGCCTACATGGGAACGAGATGTAGTGCAATGGATCGAAGCAGAGGAGCAGCCCTGATCTTTGCATGTCATGGTGCCTCTACCATTGTATGGTTGGCATATTCATTAATGTATTCTCTCAAGCCAATGACTCTGCATTGACGGCCCCTACCCACCTACCTCCTGTACAACAAATGATCTGTGACAGGCCAGTCCAGCACAGATGGGAGAAACTTAAATGTGATCAATAAAATGCTTGAATTAATCTGTGCACTGGTAATTATTTCTCGGATGTGACCCTGCCCGTAATTTCTTTGGCTTTTTATGCCACTACAGAGTGTGATCAACCATATGGAGATCAGTTGTGCCACAGCCCCAATATGGTCAACCCCCCCCCCCCCCCCTTCTCCAAGGGAGCAGTTTCAACCTTGTTTGGGCCTCATCAGCAAGGTGAAACTTAAGACCTGTGGCAAAGAAAGCATGGGACACACATCTTAGCAGAAGTGTCACACTTAAAGTATCTCACTGAGAAAAATAAGTGTGGATGAAATGCTTGTGTTAGTCCCAGCCACAGATAATTACTATTGACCGCTAAACAGACCATCATATTTTGCTCACTGTGGAACTGAAAACCGGGTCTAACCATGGCGAAGAGCACCGTATCCGAAGCAATTTAAAAACCTTAAGTTTCCCCTTTTAAAAATCCCGAATGATCTGATTTGTAATTGCTGCAGATGTGGATGCCACAAAAACTTTAGGAACCTCCGATGCTCTGGTCGTTGCAGGAGGGCTCATCTGTTAACACAGCTGGTTCCATCCTGAGCATTTTTCTCATATAGTCCTCTCAAATACTCAATATTGAATAGCGAGTTGTCCTTAAGTGAACCCTGAATGGATGAGGTTTTACTTTTTTTTTTTTTTTGTTTTAAATGTTGGTATTTTAATTAGATGATGGCTTTCCTGCAAGTGTGCTGTTGGCATTTAGATAGTATTTTGTTGCCAGGTGATTTATGGCAGCAGATAGTTTGGAACAATGTTGGCTGGGCATGTGCCTCAAAGTGGTTTCCTTCGAACTGAATTAGTGTTTTTTTTTTCTTTGTATTAATGAAGAAGCTGCATTGATTACACAAGAAAACCTTCTCTGCTTTCATTTATTTGTAATAAAGATTATTACACCAGTCGGGCTTTTACTCTGGGTTCTATTCCTCCCTAAGGTTAGTAGGCAGTATATGTTGTGGGTACTGTCATTTTCCAGTGATTAATGCAAAAACAACAGTTGATGGATAGAATGCAGAACAATGTCATACAGTCACCCCAGTACAGAGATCTGGGCCATCACTTGTGTGTCTTTTGCTTTCTCGCCCTAAGTGCACCAGGTATGCCCCCACAGTGGGTCCTGAGCTCAGTGTGCCACTGGAATCAAGCTATCCTGGCTGAAGAGGGGTGAACCCCGAAACCAGTCCTTGGATGCTTGTTTCCGGTCCAGGGAGGACCTGGCTTGGCAGTTCGGGCTGGACTGTTCCCATGAGGCACAGGGTCAAGACTGATTTGCATATGGCCAGGTCTAAACTGGGGTGGCATGATGAGCAAAAGAATGATGGATTCAACCCAGATTTCTTGACTGGGGTGAATGTTTTTATTTGCTCTGCATTCCGTCCATCACTTGTGTGTCTTTTATTTTCCAGTGATTCCCTGGGGTCTTTTGTATTTTTGTGTTGTGATTGGATCAGCCAAGAGTGCTCTCAATTCCTCAGCTTGGACAGGCAGTGAATGCTTATTCCTGGAATTGGTATAGTTAGATAGGTTTGAGAGGAGCTAGGCTAGTAGAGAGGAACTTAGACACAGCTCCATTCCACTATCGTACAAAATGACCTCGATTGACTGTTTTGACAAAGTCGTCACTGGAAACCAGAACTGAGCAATAGTGCTGAGACAGAGAGGAAATTTAGAGGTGTTTTACTTAGGGAATGTGGTCCGTCACGGCCAGGTATAAAATATCCACACTGCTACATACAACTTTCAGGTCAAAGTGTTGCTTTGAAATTGCTGAGCTACCGAGTAGTGTTGACTCTGGCTTTAAAGCCTGTTTCATCTTTTCTGAAAAGCTACTCTTAAGAGCCTGATTAGGAGTGGGTCGGTTACTTCTGAGCTATGCATAAAACCCTGTTTACGCATGGGTCAGAATTATGAGTTTTTGAGGTATTTAACACATCTGATAATTATCAGAGGTGTTAAATAACTCCATCTTCATTAAATTTTGGCAGGTTAAATCTGCTGCAATTTGATGGCGAAAGCACTAGGGTATTTATCGTATCAAGTGGATTTTGGTGCGTTAAACATCAGAATTCTAAAGTTATTCCCACAAATTCGTAATCACACCTGTTAAATAACATAATCCGTGGTATTTCTTTTATCAGATGTGTTAAATAACACTTAGGGGTCGATTGGGATGGCGGGTGGATGACTGCCGCCGGGTAGGCGGTGGCAACTGCCGGTCCGGCGACTGCCATACGCCCACTGTCAAAAGCCAGGAAACCGCCGGTCGTGACCGTGGCGTTGTGATTTTCCGCCTGCCACATTTCCGCCGGTTGCAGTCTGCTAGCGATTAGGATGCCGGCGGTAGCCAGCCTTTTCGCTGTGGTGGGACCGCCATTGAAAGGCTGGCGGAGACTGGTTCCGGGGGCCCAATCCGGGCCCCCAATGTGTTTGTGTGGATGTGGGTGCACTGGGAGGGGTACCCTTGGTACCCCCCTACATTTGCCTGTACCAGGTGGTAGGCTCTGTCTAGTGCCTGCCATGCAGGGAATTGCAGGACCTGCTCCTTTTCACATCGCGGCAGTGCTGCTGGCAGCAGCAACTGCCGCAATGTTAACTGCCGGAATCCGACCGCTACCATGGAGGTCGGAGTGATTTTCCGACCGCCATCCTAATCGACCCCTAAAACTTGTAATCAGGATCAAAGTATCCGTTCTAATCCATACAGCCTATGTTGTCGATTTGGTGTCTTTTCAATCATTAAATATACTCTTTTACAGTAACTTAGTGTAGGAATCTTATGATGTTTATATCGGAGTGTTTATTAGCTGTAATGGTGCTTGGTGTTGCTGTTCCTGTTTCACTTCAGTTTATCAAGCTATGGATGACTGGGATAAGGGTTGAATACTTCACAAAAACCTGTTTCAACTTTAGGCACTAGATTATTTTGGCTATGAGGCCACAGCTTCCATCTAGACTGAGACTTCTCCCACTTTCCTCTTTCTAGTTTGTAAACAGCTATTCTAACACTGCATGGCAAGAACAAATATTTTAGATTCCTCACTCACCCATAATGAAAAAGTAGGTCCCTAAAAGTGAGCAGAGCAAGTACAGGGGTCATCTAATTAAAGAAATGGTAAAGAGGCTATACTACCTAGGAGGGATAAACAAAAGTTGACAAGGCAAGTCATCAAATAAGAAGCAGGCAAATGTGTGTGGCAGCATAGCCAGCCAATGGTAAGCAATAGGCGGGTTGCAAGCTGTTTTAGGTTCTTGGTAACCTCACTATGTCTTCCGCACCCAGACAGATTGTGCAGTATGGTAGGCTCGACCCAAAAATCAGAAAAGTACTTAACAACTGTATTGTTAAGTCCACCATACAAGATGTCATAGTGCATTATGTAGTTGTTTGTGAGTGCACTAGATATATACACAAAAGAGAAGCCTCAAGTAAAAAACATTTGATATTCCTTCAAAAAGTGTGGGATATATGCACCACCCACCAGTTGTATTTGTAAGTCGGTGGGATGCCCCCCAGGGACATACAAAGAGGCATGAGTCCACTAGAGTTAGCTCATCAACAGAGCATGGGTGATGAGGTAAAATAGTCTTCTTAGAACAGATAATACATGAATGTAAGCTTACCTGGATTGGAAAACCTGTTTTGTTATTTTAAATTATATCCCATATGAAATTAGAAGGAATGGAAAATATACTAAACATACTAACACATTAATTATCAACTCAGTCATAAGCTATTATTAATTTCTAGGCCGGCCCCCTTATGACCTAGCTTTATAAGATTGAGAAAGTTGGATGCCTTTAAAATCCTACCATTTGATTGTCTCCACTGGGCCCTAGATCTTTAATCACAGTTAAACAAAAGTTTTGGTGTTGCAAAACGTGAAACGTTACCCACCCATCAACAGTTAAGTTGTAATTTGCCATGGGAAGATCTGCTTCAGTTGGATTGGAGGATAAGCAAGCTGAATGCCATTGCTTCTTTAGGAAAATGTTTTACTACTTCCAGGTTACATTGCAAGATCTCAGCATTGTCACCATGTTAAATGATATTAAATAAAATATGACTTGGATTACTGTCGCGTGTAGTTCTATATATTTTCCTTTTGTCTGTTCCTTGTTGGAAGCCCTTACAGTGATATTTTCTAGTAGTTTTTATACATGCTCATTCTCACAGGTAGATTCATTTTTGTACCCTTTCCATTTTAGTTGATCACGTGGTTCCAGAGCCCGGGACTAGCTTACTCAGTGCGTTCGACCAGTGGAGAGAGTGGGCGGATAGCAAGTCCTGCTGCGATTACTCCCTGCATGTGGATATCACAGAGTGGCATAAAGGTATCCAGGAGGAGATGGAGGCTCTTGTTAAAGACCACGGTAAGCCTTCTCATTCTCAAACTGTCATTTGTTCCAAATGCACAAGAGTTGATGCTCCTTAATAAGAGTTGTTTTTCACTCTTAAGAGGGAATAAAAGGTTATGGGCTGCCGGCGGGGAATTTTCATACCAAAAGCTCTTGTTGAGAAACAGAGGTGATTTCTAAATGGTTCTTGGTGTTCGTATTAATGGGAATGCTGAGGGATTGTACTAGATTGCGTTTCTAGTAATAGAATCTGAAGGACGTCCCCTTTCAGTTCTGTGGAGTGATTTTCATTTTGACACCTTAATTTCCTATTTATTTAGCACTTAAACTCTAGAGTACACTTGGGCCCTGGCTCTCTCCCATTTTCAGTGCATGGATGCTGCACTACAATGGTGGGACCAAAACTGCATTATAAGTATGGCATAACACATACTGTTTTTCAGTTAGTGTGGCAATCCTTCCAGGGGACTCTCACACTCCATATAGGTGGTGTGAAGAACTCGAAGAGGTTGGGAAGTACCCAGATGCACCACTGTTTCTGCCCTGTCCCAGGCAACCTATTACGCTTGATCCAGTTATTAAGGCCTCCAGAAGGGCTGGAAATCACATAGAAGTTAAATGCAATTAGAGGAACCAAATTGTATCTTGCACTGATGACTATCAAACCTTTGATTCTTGTTTCACTTCCTGTCCTGTCACAGAAGTTCTGTGCAGCTTGTTTGCACCTTGGGCTTGAACAAGTTAGATCTGACACATTGCACCAATGGATTAAGCACACTTCCCTGTCTCCCGAGTTTAATATCAGTGCATCTGTGAGCTCTTTTCTTGATCTCCTGAGGATCCTGTTCTAGTCAGTGGTTACTGAGGAGCAATCTTTATAGGTATTGCCATTTGCCTGTGTTGTCCTAGAATAATTGATATTATTACACTTGAGGTAGATAACTACATTTCTCCTTGGTGCACACAGCTCTCTGGGTGTAGCAAAGTCAAACAGTGTAGGCCAACAATAGGAGGGTAACCGATACTAGAAACTCATATACAGCTTGACAAAGTTCACTGTAGAGGCTTTCATGGGCTTGGAAAAATCGTTTAAGGCCAAGAGTTGTGGTTGGCTTTTGCCACAGTCTCGGCTCGAAAAGACCTAACCAACTCCTGACTCCTTCCCAGCCATTGAATGCAAGTCAGTGGACAAAGGCCCTCATTGCAAAGATTGAAGGAAACCAGTATCCAGAGTGTTAAAGTGCAGGACACTGGAAGGGAGCCAGTATCCAGAGTTTTTAGGCGCAGGACTCTGGGGGCGTTGAGTGGTACTGGTCTCTGTCAAGTCCACCTCCCTTGTCACCCTTCAGCAATAATCCTGTGGGGAGGTAACTTCTGAGAAACAAATGATCTATAATAGGTGGTGCTAATCTGTTTGTTCTTGCACCAGATTTTGGAGCTATGGGAGTGTACACCAGCAACTCCAGTGAAGTATGCCGTTACTAGTAGTCCGTTTCCTCAGGGGTTCTGTTCTTCAAGGATCTCTTGTGGCTGAGCCACTCTCTGGCAAGCTTGGCCTCATGATATAAAGGTCTCAAACTTGTGGTTTTTGCGTTCAAGAGCAACTGCATTTTAAATTGGACCACCCTGCTCCAACATCAGCTGATCAATGTGTGGAAATCCCCAACCTGTTTTCATGCTTTTTTGCTTTGAGTATCAGGCTGAAGGTGTTTGAGGAGGTAGCTTTGGCTTCTTTTAGACCATTCACTCAACAGGAACATCTGAGTCAATACCAGCAATCACACATTTGCCTCTGCTAAAGCTGGCAGTGACTATTGAGCTACCTCCCACATGATCATCCAGTAGAAGAAATTGCCAACTGATCCAACGATCCAGATCCCCTCCTCGTATGAAGGATGTGCATGATACATGCGTAGTTAGACTCCAACCTGCCGGGTTGTTGAAGCATTGTCCATCAAGATAATGCCTCCCACAACCGAGATTGACAGCAATATGTATAATGTTTAGCAGCAGTACCATTTGCAAGATCATTCGCATCTTGCATACCCCATTGCTGTGCCTTCATGGAACAGATCCTCGATCTTGTATCGGAGCATGCATCACCTTAGCTACACATGCATTTGCCAGTCTCCAGGCAAGGTTGTGTTGGAGAGAGACAGCAATATTGGATTTTTAAAACTTATTATTCTTTGAAGGACTTTCATTTGGAATAAACCCTATCCAATACATTGCTTACAGTAAATAACAGCTACAGTAAAAAAAACTCATCAAAATTAAAAAAGGACTTTGTTTCATTTCAGTAAAAAAATATTATGTGCTCATAACATCCAACAAGGGGCATGCTCTTGAGGCTTTCTCCTGAGGGCATGCATTTTGGTGTGCAAGATCAGAGAGAACTGTTACTTACGTTTTTTTCCTTTCTATCTGCTGTTGAATTTCCCCATGCATAGAGACTGTGAGAAATTAGGATGTAGAAATAGGTTGAACTTGCCTTCATGGTAACCCAGTTAAACTTAGTACAAGCTTTACACCATCATCAACATCCTCTCTATCAACACACAAATGTACTCCCTTTGGAAGCAAAAACTCTGGCAAGGGTGTTTAACTGCTTATGGTACTGGGCTGTAACACCATGTATGCACTTAATGCAAGTTCTTCTGAGCCTCCACTATGGCAGAATTTGGAAATATCCCTCTGCATTCTTTAAAACACTTAATGACAAACTGCCACCACTTGAGAGCGCCATGGTTTGTCTGTTAAAATCAGTAGGCAAAGAGAATAGTGATCCGGCATCTTAACACACTTTTCAAACAAGCAACTAAAACACTGAAACAGAACCTCAATCTAAGATACATTAATGCATGGTAGTGAGCAAAACATGCTATTGAAATCATTGGCATCGTTACAGCTAAAGATTGTGATATCTTTTAATGTCATAAAGCCGGCTTATAGCTGTTGTAGTCTTTGAAACCAAAGAGGGTTCTGCAAATAGTCTGAAGGGGCTACTCCTTCCCCTTCGATAATACCCTCCCTCCATTCCACCTTCTTATGATCACACGACGGAGGATCATTTGGCACTTCTCTGCCAGGAAGTATTGGCTCTCTTGGCCAAGGGAGCTATAGAGAGGGTCCCTGTGCCAGAAGTAGGTTGTGGTTGTTATTCCCACTACTTTTTGGTACCCAAGAAGGACAGAGGCCTGCATCCTATCTTAGACCTCCGGGCCCTCAACTACTTCCTCCGGAAGGAGAAGTTCAAAATGTCACCCTAGCCTAAGTTCTGTCTCCACTCGTCCCAGAAGACGAGCTGGTGGCGTTGGACTTACAGGACGCTTATTTTCTTATCCACATTCTGCTGGCCCACAGACGTTACCTTCGGTTAACGGTGGGCCACTAGCACTTTCAGATCATTGACTTCTCTTTCGGCCATACCAGTGCCCCTCGAGTGTTCACAAAGGTGTTGGCAGTGGTCACAGCTCATCTGTGCAGATAAGCGGTCTCAGTCTTCCCCCTATCTCGACGACTGGCTGTTGAAGGCGGGCTCGCCCCAGGTTGTTGCCTCTCACCTCCAGACTATCCTTCCGGGATATTCGGGCTATGATACCGATGTTTCAGGATCTATTGCGGATTTCAGTGAGAATGACTGAGGCTGCTGGGCCTCATGGCCTCCTGCATCTTGTTGGTGGGTCATGCCAGATGGCATTTGTGGGCTCTGCAAGGGGACCTAAAGTTCCATTGGGCGCAGCATCAGGGGAAATCTTTCCGACTATGTCCAGATCTCTGAGGGAACTGTGCACCAACTGCAGTGGTGGCTAACCAACCAAGATTGGGTGAGAGGCAGATCCCTCTCACCTCCTCAATTAGATCGAACACTGATGACAAATGTGTCACTTCTGGGATGGGGCGGCCACCTGGGAGAGGCGAAGATGAGAGGCGTCTGGTCTCAGACGGAGTTCAGCCTCCATATAATCATTTTGGAGCTCGGGGCGATCAGACTGGCACTGAAAGCATTCCTTCCCTCTCTCAGGGGGAAAGTGGTGCAGGTGTTCACAGCAACACCACTGCCATGTGGTACTACAACAAACAGGGCGCGGTGGGGTCTCCACCTCTGTACATAGCTGAACATCAGGACATAACCCTAGTGGTTCAAAACCTGACAGAATCCCTGAACACCAGGGTGGACGAACTCCGCCGTCGGTGCCTAGTCTATCTCAAATGGTGTCTCCATCCGGAGGAGGCGCAAGGTCTCTTTCAGCGGTGGGGGGAGTCTTGGTTAGATCTGTTCGCCTCCGAAGAAAACGCGCAATGTCAGCAGTTTTGCGCGTTGGAGTTTCCAAGGTGACTCTCGCTTGGCAGCGCTTTGCGTCGCAAGTGGAGCTTCGGCCTCCTGTACCACTTCTGCCTAGAGTGCTCAAGAAGATCAAGTGCGACCAGGCTCAAGTCATTCTTGTAGCTCCGGAACGGGGGATGAAGAGTCTGGCACCCCGACCTTCTGAGCATGACCATGGATCCCCCGATCAGACTGCTGCTTCGGGAGGATCTTCTGTCGCAGCAGCAAATGGTTCTTCATCCAAACCTGTCCAGTCTCCACCTCCTTGCATGGAGATTGAGTGGAGGCAGTTGACGGCTTTCGACCTTTCTCCCGAAGTCTGTGATATTATCTTGGAAGTCAGAAGTCCCTCAACTAAAACAATGTATGCCTGTAGATGGAGCAAATGTGTGGCATGGTGTACAGCAAAGGCCGTTGACCCCTTCTCTACTCCTCTATCTGCGGTCCTTTTTATATATTTTTTCCTTGGTCCAGCAGCGATCTTCTTCTTTGGGCACTCTTAAAGCATACCTTGCAGCCATTTATGCTTTTCTTCATCTGCCAGATTAGCCTTCTTTATTCAAATCTCATATTGTTAAAAGATTCTTTAAGGGCCTTACTCATCTGTTTCCTCCATCTCCTTTTGGAATGCCCCATTGGGACTTCAATCCGGTTCTCACCTTTATGTGTGCTCCCTTCGAGCCTTATAACTGTCTCCTCCGGTTGCTATCTCTGAAAACAGACTTTGTTGCTGCCATACCTTCTGCTTTCAGGCTGAGCGAGCTGCAGGCTATATCTTCTAAGCCCCCTTTTCTGTCTGTCTATCCGGATAAAGTGGTGCTTCAGACCAAGCCTTCCTTTATCTTTTCCTGAGGTTGTCACGCCTTTTCATGTGGGACAATCTATCACTCTACCCATCTTTTATCCACCCCGCATCCCTCCAAGGAAGAGTCGAGACTCTATCTTCTAGACCCAAAACGTGCATTGTCTCTTTAGCTTGATCGGCTAAAAGACTTCCGGGTGGTTGATTCACTCTTCATTGGCTATGTGGGTGCCAAGAAATGTCAGGCTGTTCAGAAACTGATCTCCTGATGGGTTGTCCTTTGCATTAAAATATGCTATGCTGAAGAAGGACCTTCCTCTGGGGTTGCGTACTCATTCCACCAAAGCAACTGGGGCAACCACAGCATTAGCACGTGGAGTTCCAGTCCTTGACTTCTGTCAGGCAGCAACATGGGCATCCTTGCACACATTTACCAGACACTATTTCCTGGACAGCCAAGTCTGGAGGGATGGGTACTTTGCCCGTTCGGTCCTTTAGGACTTTCTGGTATGATCTTGGTTCGCAGACTCTCCTCCGGGAATGGTATGGCTGGGGTGTCTATTCTAAGGTAAGGAATCTACAACTAACAGTCTCTATCAGATGAACAAGTTACTTACCTTCGGCAACGATGTATCTGATAGAGACATATGTTAGTTGTAGATTCCTTACCGCCCCACCCATCCTCTCTGCTCTGTGAACTGATTTCTAGGGATAGGGCCTCCCTTAAAGGGCCTTAGTTTTGACTCACCAGTGGTCAGTGTCTTTCATAGCTCTGTGCTTCTGGTGTGGAAAGTAGTGTTAAGATCTGACATCAGCGTGCATGGGCGGCGTCTATGTAGTCCACTCTACGCCATCCCGGTGCCCACGTCAACGGACGTGGAGCTGACCGACGCCACCTAACGAAGCGCAGGTGTACTCCTGAAGAAAAAATCTCCGAATCCAGACTGACGCCTGGGGGAAATTCTAAGGTAAAGAATCTATAACTAACATATGTCTCTACCAGATACATTGTTACCGAAGGTAAGTAACTTGTTCTTCACACCTAATGCATTTCTCATGACCTCACCCTTGATATGACTGCTGCAATTGCAAATGTCATAAATAATCTTACAGATGAGACCACGCATCTGAATCCCCTTACTAATATGAATAAGATGACCCAATGCGCTATTATTTATTGATATGAGTACACCTTGTCATTTCATGATGTTGTTCTTCAGTATGGCCTTACTGGTATAAATATTGTGAGGTCTTAAGCACTGCATTTGGTGTGCAAGTTATCGTTTGCACGGCTTTTATGCCAGCTATGAATTGTGGAGGTAGCCATAATTAGTGTATTTCAGTGTTTTTTATATTTTGTTTTGTAACTATACTATCTAAATGAATTTCAGAGGTTTTGTTTGTGTTAAACCTACATCATGCTGTTGTAATCAAAGTTGACCATAGCTTCACTATAATTGTTTTTTTAAATGATGTACTATAACTAACTTATTCTAAATTATTCCTGTACTCACTGTGCAAGGCCATTGTTTGTGTGTAGTGGGGGTTGGTCTCGTGGCATGGCCTGCGGCCCAGCCATGTTCCCAACCTGCTTGGGGGGGGGGGGGGCATCTCTGGGGGTTTGCTGCAGTGTGTTGGCCCAACCGGTCTTTGGCCACCAATCCCCCTGCTCACAGTTGAAACCTTGCACAGCAGGGGTTGACCAACCCATCCTGTATAGGGCAGAAGAACATGCACCGCTAGGGTTCAATCAAGGGGCCCGTGGTAAATCCCGCTACATATGGCGAAAGGCCCGGCCTATGGCTAGACTTGCCCCCAACCTCCGTGGGCTAGCATCCTCTACTATGCACTGCCATCAAGCCTGGGCGGACTCCTTTTGAGAGGGGTTCTGAACCCTTTGAGGTTTGTGGGTCCTTGTTTGAACCCAGTCCTGACCCCGCAAACTCATCAAGTGGTACATACACCAGGGTTCATAAGTTTTGCCATGTGGTTCACAAACCATAGTTTCTTAGCCCCCTTTATTTTCCAACGAAAAGCTGTGATTGAAGTCCCATACATACTTTTTGTTTTGTCTGTTTCAAGTTGTGTTTGTGTATTATGAAATATTGGCATGTAATTCTTTGCTGTTTTGTTTGTCACCAACACAGATTTTATGCTATATTTTCTTGTATTCTATATTCTCCCAGGTGTCAACTCTTTCTTGGTGTATATGGCCTTCAAAGACAACTTTCAACTCACGGATAGCCAGGTAGGAGCACTTGGATTACAATGGGCGAGGATAGATGTTAGCTAAAGAATGGGATAGCAGTTGTAAGCAGTCTTCAGGAAAGTAAGTGAGAGATTTCTTTTCATCTGATCCAGGGCTTGGAGCGAACCTGGTTTATAGTTTATAAGAACCTGGTTTATACTTAATAAATATAATGTTCAAACATTTCTTCGTGACAAGTTTAGCTTTTATTTAATGTGACTGTAGGCAACAAGTACTGTAGCAATCTTACTGCTATTAGAGTTAAGATCCTGAGTAGTCGTATTTGGGTATGAGCTACCAGAGTGAAACGAATATTGAGTTCTTAGACATCCGTATAATTGGAGCCTATATTGGTTTGTTACGGAGGTGTAGGATGGGGAAGCTTCTAAAAGGGAGCTTTGTGAGGTGGTTCTTGGAAATAGTTTGAGGGAAGAGGGCTTATACATAGAGGGACTAAATCCTGTTTTGTTTTTCAGATATATGAGGTGCTGAGCGTAATACGCGACATGGGAGCTATTGCACAAGTACATGCTGAGAACGGGGACATCATTGCTGAGGTAAGTTATGGCTTTCTGCTAGTGAAACTGTGGGCAATGCTATAACACGCTCTCTTGGAAAGGTTGAATAGATATATTTTTAGCTGTAGCAAAAAAATAATAAATGCCAACCTAATATTAGTTCCTTATATTGTATTTTTAAGGAGTGTTTTTGCTTGAACATGGTTATTGAATATTGTCAGATAAAGTAATTTATGGCAACATAACCACTATATACTAGTTTTCAAAAATAGAAGGAAACAAATGCTGTGTATCATCCAGTTTTCTATTTACAACAAGACCACATGATTGAGATCATAGGCGAAGTGCAAGTAATATAGCACTTTTTAAGTAATCCACGAAAATGATGCACTGATAATAAATAATCATAAAATTACTTTGGGGGAAGATCATGTTAAATTCTTCCCCCTTCCTTTGGGGTTTGTGTGCTCTCTCCTCTGCTCCATCCTCACCACCCAAAGTTCTTTCTTTAGCTTTGTGACAATTTGTCTGTGCTACTATTGTTGTCATCTACCCATTGCTCTGCTCTGTGTCCCTCCCCCACTTACAGCCTTATGTTCTGCCATCTTCCTCATTTTGTATTCTCTACCCTCCTCTTTTCAAGTTGGATGCCTCACATTTGTGGCCGTCTCTCACCACTGATGTCCTTTATGCCCCATATATAAACATCAAGTACTCAAGGCTACCTATTTGGTCTGACCCCACAGTTTTCCTAACTGTAATTAAAGTTACATTGTGTCTAGAGAAGGGGTAGAAAAAGCTTTGCCATGAATTTAGGCTTATAATCGTTTAAGACTCTCACCCACCATTTGGTGGCATGCTTTTTCATGAGACCCTTCCTGCATTTTTGAAAGGTGTACCAACACAGTCTGCAACGCTAATTGTCTCTACTTCAAAGCTTATGATATTACAGAGCATTTTTCAAACAAAAGGAGAAAGATGGGTGAATAATACTACCAACTAGTTGCCGAATGCTTTATTCTTGTCGCAAGTTGGTAGAGATAAAAAACAAAATGCAGGTGAGTAGTTGCAAAAACGTAGACCTGTTTCAGCCTGCAATAAAATGCCCAGGAGTCGGACCAAAACCCCTTTCTGCAAATATTTGTCTCGTGGCTACCTGCTTCAATGGTGGTGTCCAAGATTAGTGACTGCATTCTGAAAAAACACAATAAAGAAACTTATTCTATTCTGTACCAGCATAGTCCTTTAGTGGGGTAAACCAACCTCCATCCCATGGAACGTTATCTAAATACAGCATGTATCCTATTAACCGGGGTTGAAAGGGAGCTGCCAAGCTTCAATAAGCCAATAACTTATCTGGTTGTCAAAGTAGAATGCCACAACACCCTTAGGGGCATATTATCAAGAACGGCGTTAAAAATTATCACCGGTTTAGCGGCAGAAAACTGCTGCTAAACCGGCGATTATGAGATTGATAATATGCTCTATGGAATTCCCATAGAAGCCCATGTTCTGATGTGAACATGGGCTTGGCCGCGAAACCGGGGATAATTTTTAACGCCGTCCTTGATAATATGCCCCTTTGTTCTTCTCTGGCATCCTCATTGTGGGTCTGATGACACCCAGTTGTCACTCTGTATCTCGCTGCTGATGCCTTCTTTGATGTTCCCAGTATCGCACTTGGATGTTGTCTCCATTGTACCCGTCCCTATTTCCTGCTAATAGACTAACGGTGTTTCTACAGCAGTTTTACAATGAGTAGGTCTCTTGGTGCTAATGAATGAGAAAATCGACATATCTGTTATTTTGCTGCCTCTATGGAACTTAAATATGTTTGAGAATAGCCAGCTTTTGAGTTCAGAAAGTGAATATGAGCACCGTTCCTCTTAGGTGTACAGGGGGCAGTGTTCACAGTTGGTCCCTGCTGAAGTCTTTTATTATTTTTATTAAACAGTTGCCCATTGTACTGTGCAGAACAGAACGAATACAGTTAGCAATTTTCTCTTGTTCAGCATTGAATCAAGTACCCTGTAGGGACAACAGGTCAGAAGCATAGATTACCTAGAGCGCTTTTACGGACATCTGATAATATAGGTTAGATTTCCAACAACAGTCTGGACAATGGTATATCACAACATGCCCTCAATCATACAGTCACAATATTGATGCTCCGGAATTCTCGCCAGCTCCCCACTCCTTTTCCCACTTTTTGGGGCATCCCTTGCTTTTATATATCACTTCTTCCGCCCTCTGACACCAGTCAAGGTCCGCTTCCCAATCATCTTCCCTTGATGGGGGACTCGCCCCCAACTTCTTGCAATATTTTGTTTTGTCACTACCGCTGCCAGTTTTAACCAAATCACCGTATAACAAGCACAATTCTCGTCTCCCTGTATTGCTAGTAGGAGCCATTTGGACATCGAGTGGCACCTGCTGAGATATCACCTGGCACATCTCCCTCGTCACTCCCTTGCCGAAATTCTGGATAACCGGTCATTCCGACAGGATAATAAAAAGGTGCCTTCTTGGGTACAGCCCCCTAATGCACTGTGACGTTCTGGCCTTCCTGATCTTATTCAGGGTGGTGCACGAGTAATGCACCTTGTGTAGTATGTTAAGCTGGATTACTCTAAATCGGGCATGGATAGCTAGTTCCCTTGGGCCCTGAAGAACTTCAGCCCAATTTTCATCTTCAAGTCTGCCCAAATCCTCAGTCCAGGCCTTGTGCAGGCTTCCTAACAGGGTAGGGGAATTATTTATCAATTTTCAATAAATCGTGGAAATTGCTTTGTCTAGTAATGGGCTCCGTAAGCTGGCGATCCTCCAGGGGGGAGGCGTCCGGAAGGTCCACCCCTCCAAAATGTGGACCTGCAACCTATGCCCTAGCTTTAGATAACGAAACTGTTCGATGTCCACCAAATCATACTCCTGGTGGAGGATCTCAAAGCACAAAAAGCATTTCTCCCTCCCATACGTCGCCCAAGTGTTCTATACCTATTGTTGCCCATCAGGAGAAACCCCCGAGGGAGGCCACCTCTCAGAGTTAGTCACTATGCCACAGTGGGATTAATGCAGTGAGTCTGCCCTTCTAACCCAAATAGCTATTCGCCTCTCTCCAGGTCTTGGCCACCAGCCCAGTGTGTGTAGGTAATTAATTTTTCAGTTTTTTACAGTAGAGTACTGGTTCTCGGTTGCTGCTCCTCATGGCGTCCCGATCAACACAGTAGGCTGGTTCTCCTCTATCTGAGAATATCCATTCATTAACCACTAACAAGTAGTTGAGAGGCCCAGTAGTACTACCTGACATCTGGGAGTGCAAGTCCCCATCGTAGACCCCTCTTTGAAGTTTGCCATGGCCAATATGTTGTGTTCCCCTGATTCAGTTGAGTAACCGGAGTTTGTGGTCTGTATGGCTAAAAAACTCCACCGGAATTGCGTACAGTGCATTTTGGAGCGCATATAGGAGCCGTGGAAAAGTCATCATTTTATAAAGTGCCACTCTGCCTGGTAAGGTCAGTGGCAGGGTACATTAATGTGCCACATCGGTTTGGAGCCTCTCCAACTTAGGCATTAGGTTACTCTGTCTAAACAGTCCTTGATCACGGGTCACATAAATGGCCAGGTATCGAAAGCCCTTGGTTGCTACTGGTGCTGTGCACCGAGGTGGGAGCTGCTGCATGGCATCCGACAAGGGGGAAATTAATGATTTGGCCCAATTGATTCGATATCTGGAGTAGCTACCGAAGAGATCGCAAATATTTAAAATTCTAGTAATGGAGAAGTACGGTCTCGTGGCATATAGTAAGACGTTATCACAATACAGGGAGATGTGTTCCTCCCAACCTCCAGCTGCTTTGATTTCCCAGATGAAAGGGTCCTGACGGATCCAAGACGCCAAGTGTTCAAGTGCCCATGCAAAAATCCAGGACGAGAGGGGCAGTCCTGACTAGAGCCCTTTCGCAATGTGTAGCTACGGGACATGGCTCCATTTACGCACACCCTGGTCATGGGGCCCTAATATAGCAGCTTTAACCATGCACAAAACATAGGACAAAAACCCATTCTAGATAGGGCAGTAAAAATGTACTACCATTCTATACTATTGAATGCCATTTTGGCATCTAAAGCCATTAGTACTGATTGTTCCGCATTAGGGAGGCCAGTTAGAAGTAACACTCCATAAAGACTTCTTAGGTTGAGGCGAGTACTCCTGTGGTGCATGAAGCCGGACTGGTCCGCTGGTTGTAATGAACTTACTGAGTGGCGTCGCAAGTGCCTTTGCCAAAACCTTTGCTTCTACATTGAGTAGTGATAAAGGCCTATAGGAACTGCAGTGCTCTGGAGGCTTTCCTTGTTTATGTATAACCACTATTGTGGCTTTGCACTGGTCTGCCAAGAGGCAACCAGCGGTTTGCGATGCTTGAAACATCTCCAGGATAGGTTTAACTGTTTTGTCCATCAGCCCCTTAAACAATTTAATGGGCAAGCCGTTGGGACCCAAGAACTTCTCAGATTGTAAGTCTCGGATGGCGTTAGAGTAAGACCTATCTGAGGAAGAACTAGCTAACGCCTCCATGTCCTCGCCCGTGAGGGACTGTAGGGGGAGGTCCCGTAGGAGCTCCTTACGTTCGGCACCACTCCTTAAACTCGTGGGGGTGTAGAGGTCCTCATAGTAAGATGCAAAGATGTTTGCAAACGTCGTGCTAGTGGTCTGAAGGACTCCCTCTCTATTCAGGACACCCACCACCCAGGAGCTATCGCTCAATCTTTTCGAACCAGGCCAAGAGTTTGTTTGCATTGTCACCTTCATCGTACAGGCGACGTTCTGTTGCCAATGCATGGGTTTGCACCACATTTTCGGGTTTGGGCACCCAGGTCCTGCTGGTGCAGGAGTAGTTATGTCTTTCTCTATGGCCTCCCATTCGGCTCGAGCTACATTCTTCTTTCCTTCTATTAGAGCCTGGGCTTGACCCTGTATGGTATGACTGTCTTGAAGGCCTCCCAGAGGGTGCGGAGGGGGGGTGGGAGTCCACTGACCCTCGATTTTCTTGTAATTACAGTTCTGTTGCTGTATTCAACTTCTCTTTAATCTCTCTATCCCACAATTTTTTTTTTTTTTTTATAACTCTGTTTATTGAATTTATGCAATATATTCAACATGGGTACAGTTCCATCAGATCACTAACAGAGAGCACAGCAAGACAAGTCATACAGGATAACAAGGATGCAAGGTGGAAGTTATGGTGAGGGGGGACTATCACTTTCAGGATCATCTGGTGGGGCACATATGTAACCACGGTATGCATTCCAGGGAGACCAAATCATGGCCCACTTTCAGGGGCAACCCCTTGCTGCGTAAACTGTCTTCTCTCTCAGCATACACCAATCGAGGTCGGTTTCCCAATCTATGGCCCTTGGGGCTTGCGTAGCCCCCCAGAGTTGAGCAATGTTCCTTTTGGCAATCATGCAGCCCAGTGTGACCCATTGTATAGCGTGTGAGTCTAGGTCAGTAGGTTCCCAGATATTAAGGAGGCATCTAGGAGCTTCTGGGTGTATAGTAAGCTCGAGTACCTGGCTCATAATGCTGTGGATGTCTCGCCAGTAGGTCTGTATAGGGTCGCAATGCCAGATTATATGAGTGAACGTGCCCAGCTGTGTGCATCCCCTTCTGCAATAACCGTCGACTGAACTACCCATGTGTACCAATTGGGGCCCCGTAATGTGAACTCGATGTAGGATTTTCAGCTGAACAAGACGGAGACGCGCCGAAATGGCGGCAGTTTTAGGGGAGGAAACTGCAGCCTGCCAAGTCTCATCGTCTAATTCTATACCGTCCCTTACCCATTTTTCTCGCAGAGGCGCCAGTGGGTCGTCCATATTGTTGATGAGTTTCCTGCATGTTAGGGAGATGGCTCTATCTGGCAAATAGCCATCTAGCAGCCTATCCTCCAGTGGTGTATAGTCAGGTGGGAGGGCGTCGTGGGGCAGTGCTGCTAGTAGTGCGTGGCGTATTTGTAGATAACGGAAACGCTCTGTGTCTGCCATGGTATATTGAAGCTGGAGGGAGTCAAAGGATTTAACCCTTTTTGCATCCCACATATCTCCGACACGCGATATACCAATCAGGTCCCATTTGTCAAATCCCCGCGTGTTGCCCAAGTACCCAAGTTTCTTAGAGTCCTACAGTGGTGTGAAAAGGGTCAGTTTATTGGTCCAGCCCATGGAGGCGGTCGCAGTGTGCCAAATGTGGACGGAATGCTTGGTGGGGCCAGTGAGAGAGTACCTATTCGGTTTGGAGTAAAGGGCCCTTGCAAAGGTGCTGTTAGGGAGGAGGTGCCTGTCCATATTGAATGCGGGGTCATCGGGCCGTCCATATGTGCAGTGGTTTATTGGTGTTAGGTGTGAGGCCCAGTAGTATTTTCTAATGTCAGGCAATCCTATCCCCCCGTCGAACCAGTGGAGGGTGAGTTTCTTGAGAGCAATACGAGGCCTCCCATTCCATAGAAGGTCTCCTTGTAATCCCTCTATTTGTTGGAAATCAGAATTTGTTGTATCGGGGGAGCGAGGTTTCGGGTGAATCGGAGGGTTTTATCTAGTGAGATAAAGATACCCAGATATTTGAAACCATCTGGAACTACCGGTATAGGACAGTTTCGGGGTATTGGAGGGGCCTCTCCACTCAAGACGTAGAGGAGTGACTTCTGCCAGTTGATGCCAAACCCAGGGTACCTACCAAAGACAGCAAGGATATCGAATACTTCAATAAGGGATCTTTTGGGAGAAGCGAGGTACAACAGGATGTTGTCCGCGTACAGGGAAATCCGGTCTTCCCAGTCTGCCGACCACCGCAGCCCACGGATCATTACATCCTTGCGGATCCAGGCCGCAAGGGGTTCGAGGGCTAAAGCAAATAGCAGAGGGGATAGGGGGCATCCCTGGCGGGTCCCTCGACTGAGCATGAAAGGATCAGACTTCCTGTTATTCACTACCACCTGAGCCATTGGGGAGCTGTACAGCAAACGTATCCATTTAATAAATCCGGGCCCAAATCCCAGCTTGTTAAGCACTGCGAATAGGTAGGGCCATTCAAGCGTATCGAAGGCCATCGTGGCGTCTAAGGAAACCACCACGGAGTCCTCTCGCAAGGTCGGCGCCCTGCCCAATACCCCGTGCAGTCTGCAAAGATTAAGTGCGGTGTTTCGCTGGGGCATAAATCCCGATTGATCGGGGTGCACTAGGCCGGTTATAATCTTGATCAATCTGTTGGCTAGTACCTTAGCTAGTATCTTGGGCTTAGCATTCAATAATGAGATGGGCCTATAAGAGGCACAGTCAGTGTTGGGTTTCCCTTCCTTATGAATCGCGACGATAGTCGCTATTCTCTGGTCCAGGGGAAGGGATCCCTGCTCAAGGCTGGCCTCAAACATTGATTTGATGGATTGCTAATTTGTCAGGGTGGAGTTTGTAGAGTTCGATGGGGAGGCCATTAGGGCCCAAGGCCTTGCCTGGCCGGAGTGTCCTGATTGCAGTTGCGATCTCATCCGCTAGAAGAGCGCTGTCCATGAAGGCACGATCACCATCCGATAGTACTGGTAAAGAAATATTCTGCAGGAGTTCAGAGGAGTCTGCTTCGATATGTGGCACCCTGGAGCGGTAGACTGCACAGTAGTGAGCTGCGAAGAGGTCCACTATTTCTTGGGGATCCACTATGGCTAATCCCCCGGAATCTTAGCTCGGGAACTAGTCGGCTAGCGCGCTCCTTTTTGTCCAGCCAGGTGATTAATTTCCCAGCTTTGTCAATCCGCCCCAGTCTGGACTGACCTAGTGTCTTGGCACGATCGGTGACAAGGGCATGATACTCCTCCTGCCGGAGGTGAAGGGCATGTAGGGCCTCTGGCGTAGGATCGGGTTCAAGATCACTCTCAAGACTGTAAATGCCCTGTTCTATATCAGAGACCTCCGCTATCTTGTCTTTTTTGGATCCTGCTATTAAGGAGAGGGCTTCGCCCCATACCACTGTTTTGAAGGCTTCCCACAGAGTCTGCGGGGAATCTACCGAGGTTTCATTATCGAGGAAATAATTATCAATGGCTTTAATGAGACTGGCCCACGTCTTAGAGCATTTGAGATGCCAGGGGTTAATTGGGGCAATGCGTCCCACCGGGATGTCATCAAGGACAATATGGACCCAGAGGGGAGAGTGGTCAGAGACGCCCCTAGCCATGTGTCATCTCATGTATGCTCATTACCTGAGGGGCTGGGACGATGATATATCACACAAGTATTGTATGTCGGTCCCCCAACCCTAACCCCCACCGGGGAATGATCTTAAATCCCACGTGCATAGCGAGGCGCTGCTCTAAAGACCCCAACTCTAGCATGATGTCGGAGATTATGTTCTAAGCAGGAAAACAAACCATGTGCAGTCGAATAGTATGTGTATTGTTTAAGGTGAGGATCGTGGGTCCTCCACAGGTCCACCAAGCCCATGGCAGACACAAAGACAGGTAGAACATCTTAATCTGATTGTGTATGTGTTGTGCTCAGCCTATTGCTTTCAGGACTCATAACCACATTCATATCTCCTCCCAGCAGGAGGATGCCCACAGGCATTTCAAGAAACAAGGCACTGATTTTAGTAAAGACTGTGGCATGCAGTCTTGGTGGGTCATAAAGGGAGCAAAGGTTGAAGGTGCCACGTATGTAACATGTAACAGCCCTGATAGTCTCATCACGTCTGGGTTGGGGTAAACACTAACGTAGTTTTTACCAGTATACCGACCCCCTCCAATCTGAGGTATAGCCGGCATGTGGCAAAAACCAATAGTCAAAGCGGTCCAGAGCATTATAATAATTGTCTCAGAGGGGCGTTTCCTGCAGGAGAATGAGATCAGGGGAATGTCGCTTGAAATACTGCAATACTAGGGTGCATTTAATTTTGTTCCCCAGCCCATTAACATTCCATGTCCATGCATGAACGTCTCTGCACTTAGGTCCTTCCTTTAGCCTGAGTATGTTGTGTATTTGTGTTCAATGTAGGATATACCACAGCTTTCACCCTCACTCCCCCATTCAGATACCGCATTGATGAGCAAAAAATTAAACCAAGCAATACCCCCAACTCTCCCATACCTGCAACCCTGCATAGTGAGTTGTAAACCCCCCCACCTCCCCAACGTGCAGAGTGCGTGTTGCCCCAACATTGGCATTTATCTGTGATGGAGCCCTAAAGCTGCCAACGTGAACCAATTGACACAACATATCACACAATCCACTGTTCTGAGGAGCGAGTTTAGCCGGCTAGAGCATCATGTATTTAATGTTGCATTCCCGGCGTGGTCTCTTGACTGACTGAAAGCTTCAGCGTGATTGTTGCACCTGAAGGGTGAAGTCCGGAAAAAGCGTAAGATTGAGTGATCGCAGCCACTTGTTCTTCTAGATGTTTGGTTTTGGAGATTAGGCCTCCCATTTGCGTTTCGGCCGTCGAAACCTTCTTGGCAATGTTGCGGACATCTGTGCACAGTAAGTTGACATCTAACCTGACTGCATCTAATTTGGGTTTGAGTGTGCCCCGCAGGCCCTCTATTGCTGCCATGATTTCCCTCATGGAAAACTCCTGGACTGGGGTCATTCCCACCCCCCTCCCCCCCCCACCGATCCGTGTCCGCAGCTGCTGCACCCCCGTGCCCCCAGATGTGGCGATGTTGACGGTGTATTTGTCAATCTGGTTGGTATGTGACAGCTAGGGGCCCTTGTTCCTCATCATGTCCCCAGTGCGCTCGACGGACCACTGCACCAAGCAGGGGGTTCCGGCCTGTTTCAAGAGGATTCCACACAGGTCGCAGTCCCCCAGGCCAGGTAGTCCACACAATGTTCAGGGTGGCCCTCAGGGCAAGGCCCACAATCCTCCCAGCCCCAGCAGGTGCCACTCCAGTAAAGGACATGAGGCGCAGTCACAGTTTATGGCCAAAGTGTGTCTCTCATGCAGGGCTTTTCAGGCCATGCCACTTCTCTGAACCTGTAGGGTCTCTCAGGGCCCCTCTGCTGGGTCGAGGCCACATGACCGGGCTCAGCCACGGTTGAGGCTCCAGGTGCAAGGCGCCACAATTTTCGCAGGCCTCCTGATGAGCAAGCCCTTGTATCACTCGGTGGGTAGAGGGGAAAAGCACCACTCAGATTCCTCCACCCGTCGTACAAAGCCCGCAGTCCGTCCATGCACCAGACGCTCCACCCCAGTCGGGGTCCAGTTCACTGCACCGCTGCAGACCCTTTTTGGGCCTATGGCATCCACACGCTGCGAGATGTGGCAGGTGCCACCGTCCAGTCGCCTGCTTTATCTGCCTTCAGATGCACTCGACAGCCGTTCCAGGCCTCTGCCACAGCCTTCTCGCCGGCTCACACACGGTAGCCACCACACCAGGAGGGAAAATCGCCAGCACCACACTTTCAGGCAAGCCCGTCTTAGAGGGTCGCCATGATGCGCAGGCCCCACACCTCCTCAAATCTTCGGCCGTTCGTCCGCTTCACCACCTCTCCTGCACACTGGAGCACTTCAGGTCGCAGCTAATTCAGCTTGACCTCAATCAAGCATATTTAGCCCAGCACCGATTGGATGATGACGGATATAACTGGGATTTATCACTGAGAACTATCGCAGTCCATTCAGTGTGTGGCCATCTTGGTCGGCAGCCAGGCATGCCCTCCTGCGCCCCCCCTTCTGAAGTCTTGCTTACTACTTACGGTCTCCTTTCACAAAAGTCAATGCTTTTAATAAAGACTCTTTAAACAGGCTGGGCTGTTGATCGTTATGAAATTCTTTCCTAAGTTAGATTGTAGGATTCTGAGAAGGGCAGCTTACGTCTCCCGCACCTGGAAGGATTCTGGTTGGCACAACAGCTGGCCTACTCTGTGTACTGATTGCCTGCTTCTAGATCCATACCTTTATGGGTGTTGCTGGAGCATCATATACTGCATACCTTGCCATTTACTACATTTCAAGACCTTTGGTTAGCCCTCTCCTCAACCTGATCATTCACACTTCCCAATACACATGGCATAGGACTCATAGGCTGGTGCAAATCCTGAGCTGTGTTCACTCTAAAGCCCCATTTTGACGCAATGTGGATATCATGGTCCGTGGGGAGGAAATTCACTTTTCCACTTGGATTACTCGGGTATTCACCACATTGAAGACCTGGTCTCTAACGGCTCCATCTAATCATTCCCTGACTTGAGACAGGAATTTGTGATTCCATCCTCCCAACTATGAAGATACAATCAATTGTCCCACACCATATCGAATTTCCTGTGAAATGCGTATATTAATCAATTTATCCACACTTTGAAAAACGTTTGGGGGATTATTGCAGGACTGTTTGCCAGATTGCTGGACTCCTGCTTTTCCTCTCCCACATCCATAGCACTGCGTTCCTGGTGGGAAACTCGTCTTAACATGCAATTATTGGATGATGACTGGGGTACTCTACTGGCGGACCATAATAAATGATTACAGCAACCGCGCCATAAGTATAGCTTTTTAAGATCCTCCACTGTTTGCACTGGTCACCAACAAGGTTACACAATGCCCATCTTAGCGTGGATTCATGGTGTTGGAGTTGTGGCCTAACAGACTGCGATATAGTTCAAATTTTATGGGAACGTGACTGACTGAGAGCCCTCTGGTCGCAGGTCTGGGACCATATGAGGAAAGATCTATGGATAGATAGGCCTTTGACTGCCCTGCTGGTGCAACTCCCCTCTGCAACTCAACATGTTGATAATGGCTTCCCACTGCCCTAGGGGTGGCCAAATTAGCAATTCTGCGACTCTGAAAATCAACTCTAACTCCCACATTACAGACCAGGTAGGACAACATGTATTTATTTAGAAAGTCTTATAGAGCGCGAACAAGATCCTTGCGGATATCAGAGCGCTTTACATAACAGCTGGATGTAAGTAGAACAATACATAATATGCAGGTAAACAATCATATAAAAGAGGATTAAAGCATGGTGCTGTCCATTATAACCGGAAACAAGAGAACTCAGGTCTGAGGAGATAGAGCTCATGTAACTTAAGCCATGAGAAACGCTTTGACTTCTTTTTTGAAAGAGGCGGAGGAGGCGTTCCGTCTGGTTGCGGGGGGCAGAGCGTTCCAAATTCTGGGCGCCATCCCCGAGAAGGATCGATTATAAGTTTTCTTTTTGTTGAACCTTTGGGGTTTCAGTAAAAGGTTTTCAGCACTCCTGGAGGACCTTAAACCCCCAGAGATTGTCAGTTTCTGCGCGAGGTAGCTGGGAGAGCTGTGGTGTAACGCTTTATGGGTCATGCACGCCACTTTTAGGTGGATTCTAGCTTCAAAAGGAAGCCAATTCAGGGATTTTAAGTCCGGGGAAATGTGTGCAGTTCTTTTCGAGCCTGTGATGAGTCTAGCTGCAGCATTGATCGACGCTCTTAAGGGTGCTGTTACAGCTTTTGGGAGGCCACACAGGGAGACACTTCCGTAGTCAACACAAGGGATAACTAGCGCTTGTACTGCTAACTTGAGGTCCTTGACTGGCAGGAAGGGTTTCAGTTTCCTTAGGGTACTTATCTGGAAGTTAGCTCTCTTAGTAGCGTTACTGATGTGTTTTTGCATCATGAGGTTGTTGTCGAGAGTGATCCCCAAGGATTTTCCTGAATCCACGATAGTTGGTTGTACGTTGAACGTGGTGAGCTGTTTGATCAAGTCATGCATTAAAGGGATCTTGGCCGGTGGTGCTATGAGGAGGAATTCTGTTTTTAATGCGTTCAGTTTGAGATGGTTTTCTGATAACCAAGACTGGGTGATCATGAGTGTGGAGTTGCGCAAATTAATGTCTTCGATGGAATTGATCTTTAGGTATAGTTGTGTGTCGTCCGCATACATATGAAATTCCACATTAGATGTTTGCAAGATTTCAGTGAGAGGTTCCATGAACAAGTTGAATAGGGATGGTGAAAGTGCGGACCCTTGCGGCACCCCCAGAGATACAGGAGAGGGATTGGAGAGCGCGTTGTTAACCTTGGATTTTTGTGTACGGTTATGCAGGAAGGATGCAAACCATTCTAGCACTGTGCCAGACATACCCATCCTATGCTCCAGTAGATCTAATAGTTTCTGGTGTTTGACAGTATCAAAGGCTGATGAGAGGTCTAGTAGGATGAGTAAGCACGCACCATTCTGGTCAAGGATTTGTAGCGCGTCATCAAGAATGTGTGTCATGGCCGATTCAGTGCTGTGACCCTCTCTGAAGCCTGATTGGTGTTTATTTAGTAGGTTAAAGTGATCTATGTGATTGGTCAGTTGTTGAACACATTTTTCCAACAATTTGGCCAAGGTGGGGATATTGGTAATGGGGCGGTAGTTGTTAAGGTCGGTAGGGTCAGCCGTGAGTTTCTTTAGAATAGGTGAGACTTGGCCTACTTTGAGGGAGTCCGGGATACAGCCTTGTTGGAGTGAGCTGTTAATGATTTTGGTCCAGAGTGGAAGAAGCCAAGGGGAGAGGGCTTTGACTGCATTGGCCGGGAGAGGGTCAGTGAAGTGATTGGCCGGTTTCAGGTTGTTGAGAATCTTGCCTAGGGTGTCTTCAGTGTACGTCTCAAAGGAAGACCAGGCTGCCTCGTTTTTAAGGCAGGCCTTGGGGGGGGGGGGGGGGCTGGGGGGAAATGACCTGTGATGGGTGTAGGTAGGGGGGTGATTACTGTATGAGGTGCAGTGTGTAGTGCTCTGTCATTAAGGAGATCCTTTATGATGTTGTCAGTCTTCCGTTTGAAGAAGGTGGCGAATTCTTGACAATTAGGATGTGGGCGAGCTAGGTCTCGAGCCCGTTGGGGAGCTTCCTTGGATTGATTTTCGACCAGCTCGAAGAGTTTTTTTGGCCGGTTCTTAGCTTGGCCTAATTGGTGGCTGAAGAAGTCCGCTTTAGTGCGCTTAATTTTTTTGTTGTATGCATTTCTCTTTTTCCTAAGGAGATTGAGAGCTGATGGGACTTCTCTCCAAATGCGTTCAGCGGACCTAAGGGCTCGTCTGTCCTCATTAAGTAGAGCGTTGAACCAGGGCTTGGAATCTTTAATGGGAGCTCTCTTAAGTTGCAGGGGGGCTGCCTCATTAATTATCGAGGTCATGGCGTTGAGAGAGTGATTTGTGAGAACATGGACGTCTGAGGTGTTTACAGGGGGCTGGAGCAGGTTATAACTGGAGGCGGGTAGTGAGTTGGGGTTGATTTTTTTTCAAGTCTCTTTTCCAGATCTTAGGTTTTGTGGGTTGCGATGAGTTGAGTTTAAAGGTTTCTTTGATGTGAAAGGCAATAATGTGATGGTCCGACCAGTCGCATGGTTGGATCGAATCCACCTGGATGACGCCAGCTTTGGAGATAATGAGATCGAGGGTTGATCCTTTGTTGTGTGTAGGACTACTACAAGATTGGATGAGGGCTAGATCATCCAGGAAGTTTTTGAAGCTGTTGACCCCTGAGTCATTAATGTCATTCCAATGGAGATTGAAGTCACCTAGGAATATTTGGGAGTTTTGACGCCCGTTGTTAGCGGAGATCAACTCCATTAGGTGTTCGATGAAGAGGAGGTTGTCTCCTGGGGGATGGTAGATGATGTGAAGTGAGCATACCGGTGTGCCCTTGCAGCAGATGTTTAGGCATAAGTATTCGCAGGATGGGAAAAAGGGCGAAATGGCTCTGTTTATGGTGATGCTGCTGCGATGTATACAAGCTCTGCCACCCCCTATCTTGTCCGATCTATTATGTCTAATGATGTCGTAGTTAGGTGGTACGATGTATGACAACGTGTATGACATGGCATGCTTTGAGAGCCTTGTATATAATCTTAATGACAAATTACAGATATTTGAAGAGGTTTGAAGCTCTTTTCTGAAAGATTGCAGAGCCAAACACATCCATATACTTAAGGTTTCTTCTATGTACCTTGCCCTGCTACATTTTTCATGAAGGCCCCTATGTTCTTTTCCCAGGTCCCTTCTTGAGGCCCCCCAGACTTCGATCCCTATTGTTTTTTGCTTTTATTAATGGGGATGCCTTGGTTTTAATCCTGTAGGGACAGGTTATTGTGACTTGGCCTGGAATGCACTGGGGATAGAAGGCCATCTTATTTTGCTTCAACTTGTGTAGGTGCTCTCCTACCCTTCCCCATTGAGGACGCTGGTTTCCTTTTCCATTTCCCCTCTTGATTCCTGCTTATTTCTATTACCTCATTTAAGTTAAGTAGTATCTGTTAACTATTTGCCCATTTCCTGTGTCTGTTCTTGGAGATTTATACTCCGCTGTTCGTGGTATTTCTCTTCATTTTTTGGGGGTCCTACATGGAGACGTGGTCTACAGTTTGAGTATGGGTTTGCATTCTACGCTGTTGGGTTCCTCGCCCTGTGTGACGAGTTTACTTATTTTTTTAATGTACCACCCTTGTTACAGTATTGGAAAAAGAAAAAAAGATTGTAGGAGGCTTGGTGAATAACATGAGGACGCAGTAAACTGGATTTTCTCACTTCGAGCGCTTTAGTGAGCACCAGCAGGAAGAACACATTTAAACATATGCAGACCAAAAAGAGATCCTGGCTGTGGCATCCTATGTCCTGCAGGTCTTGGGTAGAGAAATTAGGCTTGCAAGTAAATTCCTATGCTATGATCAAGTTTTGAACACTGTAACCAGATAGTGGAAACAGGAATGCCCAGAACAGCTGAATTTTAGTGAAGAAGAAAAGTTAAAGCTGATTCAGCCAGTGGAGTTACTTAGGGTGCCACCAACTTTAATGTTTATTTTTGCTCACTGCTATTATAAAAGTGGATTAGCCAAAGGCATATCAGTCTTGGCCTGGCTCCAAATAATGCGCAGTGCACCATTCTTCATCCTGGTTGGGATACATATTGCGTCACACTGTTTAGTCTATCATGTTTCAATTACACAAACTTTCATGTGGGAGGCATTGCGTTAAGTCATGCTCCTTCAGTAGAACGAAATATTGTTTAAGCTACTGGGCCAGTCATCAAGATCTCTTTACCCGCCATGTGGTGTACCTGTGGTGCTCCACTAATAATCTGTCACACATAGGTATTCTAGAGATATGCTGTGATATTTTCTATTGCTGAAGTATGCTAACCATTTGGCCAGAATATGTTCAAGGGAGCACATCTGCTGACTCCCAGATGTGTGCCTTCTAACTGCTATTAATAATTGTTATAATTAGTTTGCAGTTTGTTGCCCTCAGAGAATGGTGGTTATTTTTTTTATACATCTGCTATAGTTCAATTTTCAGGTGGGGATTTGATTGACATTAATCCAGTGGTAGCTGAAAAGAAAACCGAGCAGGGAGGCATAGTGGGTATCGGGCACACCAAAGACAATGCGACAAAATGTCATTGAGAAAGGAAGGAAAGATGTGGGGGCAAAGTGGAGCAAGGAGGCAGGATGACTGATGCCATGAGTTGGAAGAAACCTGGCATGAGGCGGGGAAGCACATAAAAAGAGATCTATGGGGAAAAACGAGAACATGGGTGGTCCCTTGTTTACCTGGCCGTGAAAACCTCTTTTAGAAAGCCCGAAATTGATGAGATGGGAAGGGTTTAATTCGGGGCGTTCACACTTTCTTCACTGTAGAAAATATAGTAGCTGACTAAGGGAGAAGGTCCCCTGTAAAAGTTTAGGCGTGACCATGGTACGACGTATCTATGTGTGCGTGGTGGTAACTTGCAAGCTGTCCTAACATGGAAGCCCTCCAAAGTAGGATTGAACATAATATCTAAAGCTATAACTACTACAGAGGAAGACTGTTAATGAATTATCCTGCCTGAAAGTAAAAACTTTGGCTCTGGGGGTGTTTGCACTGCTGAATTTCAGAGCTCTTTTAATCAATCCTGATTGGTCATCCAATGGAGAGAATGGCAGTTTATCAGTACTCTAGTAGATTAGCCCTGTGATTAATATACTAGGGGCATGACTTGTTTTATTCCACTTTCAGGCTGAAGCTCATTGTTTTGATTACTCTTCAGACTGCATAGCTCTTTGACAGTATGATGTTAGAAAATAATGTACTGAATGTTGAGGCATCTGAATGGAAGGGGGCAGTATTCATTCACTCTTTTTGTTCAATGAATGTGGGCTGAGCCTGATGTGGCAGAGCTCAATGGGGGGAGGGGGCAGACTTCAAGTATCACTTTTTAACTGAAGAGGTCCTCAGAAGCATTGACATAAAGGTTGGAAGCGTTGGCACCAAGACAGACTCTGAGGGTTACTTAGGACAGGTTGCACAGACTGTGTTGCACTGGATACATAACCACACAGTTGTATCTCTTGCCTATCTCGTAAAGCTAGAGTATGCAAGAGGACTAGATGTTTGCCTTGGAAGACAGTCTATGTGGCACGGAAAGCTTTTTAAATCTGGAGCCCTTAAAGATTTATCTTTTGTTTTGGAAACCGGAGTGTGGTCAACAACTTTCAGATCTCAAGTGGAAGAAACAGAACTCCCTTACTCTAAATGGGGTTTGACTAGGCACACTTATGGATGCCTACTTGTTCCCGAAGAAGGAAGGCAGTGAGAGGTTTAGGTGGACTTTAAGCCGAACCATAATCTTGCCTTTGCCGTCCTCACCATTATTTAGAGACCTCAGCAGCCTGAATGTTTCTTAGCTTCAACATTAGTTCTATGTTTAAATAGAAAATGTACTTGCCTGATCTATGAATTAGTTGTTTTTCTTGAATAACCAAGCCAAACATTTAAAAGGATCTGACTTAAGAGCTTAAAATATGTTTTTGCAAAGTAAAGACCAGGTGATAAAGATTAGAGAGTGGAAAGTAAGGGTGGGGGAAGTGATACTTCAGTTTGCAGGAGAAGATTTTGAATACCTAACCTATTCTATTTCTATGCTAATTGGCCATTGCTGGAAAACACAAGTCGACGCATATGATCCAGTTTTTGTGTGACTGCATGCATGATGTTTTTTTTTATAATTATATGAAAAATATTATAATAGCACATAAATTATGTTTCTAGAAATTAGCAACAGTTCAATATTTGTAATTTTTTTTGATGGAAGTGAGCGGGAGAAGACCCCATGCTGAAGCACTTCTGGTAAAACAACATTCTAACTCTGCCTCGGACTACTAATTCATGTTTCGGTTTATTTTGTGTTTTATCTGTTAGGAACAACAGAGAATCCTGGAACTGGGCATTACTGGGCCAGAAGGACATGCACTGAGTCGTCCAGAAGAGGTGAGCCTGTATTTTGCCATCTTTACAATGTTTCAAACTCGAATTTATCCTGCAGCTTTGTCTAGCTCCTTCATTTTCGAGCTGTATCATGCAGTGAGAGAATTGAAAGCTGCTTAATGTTTTTGATATTAGTAACACTCTGGTCCCCTCTACTATACCTTTATTGACTAACATAGCAACACATAGAACAGTTTTAGATTGGAATGTGCAGTGTCCAAAAAGGAACAGCACACTGTGTACATTCAAACCGATTCATGACTACATTTAGTTAGTCTACAAATTACTTTGCTGCTTCATCTTGAGTGAAATCTGAGGCCACTCTCAGAATATCTGTGCTCCATTGCTCTTACATACAAGGGAAGTAGTTCTCTGTGGCTGGCAGATCTTCAGTAACTCCTTCCTTCTGGTTAGACTGAGCGCTTAGGTCGGAGACCATTAATAGACTCCTTTTGTGGTAATTCAGGTCTTGTTTCTCAAATGTTGCATTCTTCCAAGCCTTATCTTTCATCCCCAGGGCTTTAAGCAGAACCATAAGCATGCCTTCGCTATTCTCAGTAGCATTGTTTAGAGACCTTAATGAAGTATACCTTCTTCAAATGGATTTCTTCAGTTATTTTCAGTAAATGAGTCATTTGCTGGTCAAAAAATGGCCTAAGCAGCATAGTTGCATCTACCTGGAAATCCCAAAACGTTCACATTAGCTGCTTTTTAGGTATTTAAAATAATTTTCTTTTCATGACTGCATTTGTTATTCCCTGGCAGAATATATTCAGGTTTTGTATCTACTTCTCCATGTGACTCTTAGTCCATTGTCTTTGTGCTTCAGTTGCTGCTACTTAGTTTCTGTGGCTTCCAAATGGGCCGCAGGGGCTATTGGTGATTTTTCGACATTCCTCGGAATCTTGAGGATCGTCTTCCGGATGGCTGTCATCTCTTCTCACCAAATTGTTTGTGGCCATATCCTCAATTCCTGGTTTCCTGCGTCTTATCTGGTCTTGAGATCAATTTCTTAGGGAGGCCCTTTATTCTCTGATCGCCAGTCACCTCTCTGTATTTTAGGCGTGGCTCAGGCCTACCCTGAAATCCTATTTTAAACACTGCTCTGCACCAGGGATCTATTTCATCAACTCTGCAGTTTAGGACTAGAACTAGAGTGGTGTTGCAGGCCTGAGTTATACCAATTGTTTGTGTTCCTGAGGGAGACACTTTTAGGGTACATTGAAACTAGTTGAGCAACAACTTCCTTTTGGTTACAGTCTCAGCTGTGGGCCAGGGAACATCAGTAATGTAGCCCCTTATCAATTCCCTCAAATTCATTTTCATTATTTATTTAGTTGGACATTTTTCTTTAGTGTGAACATGACCCATGTGGGTATCCTAATGCTTTACACATGTACAGAGGCAGTGGAAATAGATCTTGTTCTCTGATACTAATAGCTGCAAAGATAAGAGCATAAAAACAATAAATAACACAGTAATCAAAACAATGACGGCAAGCAATTGTCATGCTAGTAGTGGAAGAGAACAAATTGAGCACAGGGGGCACAGATCCTAGGATCTAGAGCACAAATTTGCTCATGAGCAAAGACTTCACTTCTTTCTTGAAGGGAGACCGTTGGGGGATTCAGTCTGGTTTCTGGGGGCAGTGATTTCCAGCTCATCGGGGTGATCCCAGAAAAGGCTCAGTTGTATGTTTTCTTTTTGGAGAATCTCTGTTGTTTAAGCAGTAGAGTGCGGGAGCTTCTGGAAGATCTGTGGCCACCTGAAAGCCCCAACTTCTGAGCCAGATATTGCGGGGTATTGAAGTGAAGGGCTTTATGGGTCATGCATTGTCTTCTTCCTTACTAGGACACACCTGATCTTGCACTGAGTGATAAAACCATCTTATCCATGTTCTGGACTCTTGTCAATGTCCTTTTACTTCCCTATAGTACGTTTAAATTCCTGTTGCTGGGTACTTATTTGTTGGAGTGATTGACTTCCCATGCTTAACATTCTTGATTCTTCCTCTTCAGCGCAGTCTGCATTAGTCTGAAGTGTTATTTTCATTGTATTATTTGGTTCATTGTATTATTTTGATTAGATATTCTTTCATAGCTCCACATCAGATAACTACTGTTTTCTTTTGCTTTTGCATTCCTTGGAAGTGCTGTTGGTTTCCAGCTCTAGCTGGGTATCGTTGGTTGTCATAGTTTCAGTTAAATGTCTTGCAGTTCTGTTTTTATCAATAGCATCTTCCATTGCTCCCAGTCCTGTTTATTCATATTCCTGTGTTGAATATTGCCTTGTACAAGACTGAGTAAAGTCTGCTGAGATCGTTTTAGCCTCCAGTCCATCCCGTTGTCTATCGACCGTCTTCTGAAGACCTATGTCGAACTGTTGATTTTCAAATTATATGAAGTTCAAATCCTCATAAATCGATACTGTGTTAATGCTGATATTGCAGTTGCTCTAGTTATATTCAATATGCAGGGAAAACTGAAATAATTTTACTTTCTAACGTTTATTTCCAAGAATATTGATGAAAAATGTTTGCGTGGTTATAGTGCCTTCTAAGCTGTAGAACTGTTTCAGTGCACAGGTTATGAGCTCTACTGGTGCCTATTTTACTGCATTCACAGGAGCTGGTGAAGCCTAACGCATAATTATAAGCACATGCATTTTTGTGAGGTGCATGCTGCTGTCGCAAAGATGGTCATTAGAAGTGACATGTTAGATTATATCTCCTTTCTGACCTGAAGGGCAGAGGTAGTTTTAAGAGTTTCAGACCATTTCATGTATACCGTGCATTCCTAGACCTATTGTGGACAATGGCAGTAAGTACTTTGGGGTTTGTTTCAACCTGTTGCTTACCATTGGTTGGCTTTCTTGTCAATCTCATTTGCTTGCATCTCATTTGATAGATTTCCTTCCTCTTCTTGTGCTTGTCCTGTCTCTGAAGCGTAGCTTTTTTGCCATCCTTTTGATTAGATATCCCCCCACAGCTCCACATCAGTAAACTACTTTTTTCTTTTGCTTCCACCGTTCCATGGGAGTGCCAGTGTTTTCCTGCTCTCCGCTAACTGTGTGCTACTTCCCTGCTCATATCGGTCTCATGCTCCCTTGTCCTTCCCTTCCTCATTATTCTCAGCCTTGTTGTTGTTTATTTACACTCCCTCTTTCCCCACCCTGCTAGTCTGTTGATCTCCCTCACACCGCCCATTTCTCCTAATGTTTGTCGCCATGTTGTTTCCTCTCCTCCACCCTCCTTTTCATATTTATTCTCTTATTTGAAGACCTGGTCCCTTCCTTTCTTAGCTTTTTTTTGTATTTTTGTTTAGGTACTCTCCCTTCTCTCCTACCCTGCTTATCCGTTGACCCTCTCGCCATCCTTTTATCCTAATGCTGGTCTATTTTCCTCCCCGACCCAGCTGTGTAACATTTATTTTCTTATTTGAAGACCAAAGTACTTAAACATTTTCTTTACAAAAAAATAACTTTGGCTCACTTTTTTATGGTTCTTTAATTTATCACTCCAAGATGTGTGCCCACTGTCTTAGATTGGTAAATTAAAATGAAAACAAAATGGCCACCGCTCAATTAAGTGTGCATGCGTAATGATGCACGCACAGGCATATTTTATCACTGCGGGCTGATGTGGTATCCTGCATCCGTAAAAGAAAGCATCTACGGATCCATTGAAAGCCGAAAACTATGGGCTTTGCCTTTGTTCTAGTTGTTGTGCATAACATTTGAATAGGCCAAGCTGAAACCTTTAAACACAATTTGTCCATATATTCTCTTCTGGCTAACTGTACATCATTTGAATAGTGCCACAGTAATTTTAAAGTTTTGAATTTGTATTTTGCCACTAGCACAGTTCTGATGCAGTGCATTTCATTCTGTAAAGGAAGCCTTTTCATAAACCTGGATCAGGTATTAACTACAGTTCTACCCTCAATCGAAATTAGGTTGTCAATTTCACCTTGTGGCGCATAGATTTTGATTAATCTGAAAGGTTTGCGGACATAACTTCATAGTCGCCAAAAATCAACACAATATTACATAAGGACAAGTAGGTTTTGCAAAATGTAGTTGTCTTACTTCTGATGACTTAATTTTGACCTGTTGGGAAATTATTTATTCTAGTCTTCTTTCTTTCATCCACTTTAGTTCTACTAGTAAATCCACCAGATTTGTAATCTAATATGGAAGACTCTCCCTTATTTATGGTTCAAAGGAATAATTGTGTTGGATTTTTAATAAGCACACTTTTGTCAGACCATTCGATAGACCTGGCATCCTTGACGTGGTTTTTCCCTGACTTTTTGCCTTCAGTTACCTCCTGTTTTTGCTGAATTTGTGTTTGCTGACCTTTGTACTGTTCACACTTTATCACTGCTAGCTAGTGCTAAGGTGCTTGTACTCTCTCCTTAAAACTTGTTAGATTGGCTTATGCCCAATTGGCATATTTAATTTACTTGTAAGTACGTAGTAAAGTGGCCTGTATATTAAATGCTACTTGTGGGCCTGCAGCACTTATTGTGTCACTCATTTAGGTAGCACATTAAACATGTCTCATGTCTGCAGTTGCAGCCTGTGTGTGTGCAGTTTTAAACAGCCATTTCAACCTGGCAAAGTAAACCTTTTGTCAGGCCCAAACCTTCCTTTTTTATGTATATAAGTCACCCCTAGGGTAGGCCATGGACAGCCCAGAGGGCAGGGTGCAATGCATTTAAAAAGTAGGACGTGCATTTTTAGGTTTTACATGCCCTGGTAGCGAAAAACTCTTAAATTAGTTTTTCACTACTGCAAGGCCTACCTCCCCCCATAGGATAGCATTAGAGTTACCTTATTACATATTTTAAGTGTAATTTCCAATCGTGAACAGGTAAACAGTTCATGTTTGGTGTCTCTGGAATTGTAATTAAATATCCTAACTTATGATGAAGTGTAATTTTAAATTGCTGCTTTGAAAATGCATTTTCTTGCCTTAGACATTTTGGTGCTTGCAGCATGTCTCCGGGTCACATGACTGGGTGTAGTTGACAGTTGGGCTTTGTGTATTCCTCCTAGACAGCCACAGACCATGTGGAACTTAGGTGTGACTGGATGGCCCATCACTAGCAGGATGGGAGGGAGGAGCTCGGCCAAGCCCCACTTAAACTTGAATACGATGTGTCATGCCTCCACATAAAGGGCTGCATTCCCCCTGTAGTTAGTCTGGTGTCAGGGCAAGAAAGGCAGGACGCCTAAACACTTTAAAGGCATGCCTCTAAAAGCTTCTACCAACTTCAAAGGTAAAACTGGGTATGAATACTGGACCAAAGATCCCTACTCTTCAGTACACTTCTGGACCTGTGGATACTCTGCCAGGGAGTACTGCTAAAAGGACTGCCCCTCTGCTTCTCCTAAGGACTGCTGCTCTGCTGTGCTGACTGCTGCCCTCTTGCCTTTGTGAGAAGGACTGGACCTGCATCTCTTGAACCCAAAACCCAGAGTGACTCGAAGGGCTAGCTTGCTGGCCTTCTGACTTGAAGCCTCAGGGACACAACAGGCTTTCCAACAACCTTACACCTGGGCTCTGCCATCTGTGAGTCTACCCTGCTAGGTGGTCCCACCCCAGTCCTGGAACCTTGGAAGTGAGCTCAAGGTGCTCTGCCAGCCTCTGTGGATCAAGCAAACCGACGCATCCCCTCTGCTGTGTGGCACAAACCCCGAGCAGAACAGATGCATCGCTGCTGCGTGGATTGGACCCTTCACAAAGACCTGCATTGCCTTCGCAGCCTCATCGGAACCGCCGCTGTGCATCCTCGTGTCCCTGGAGGACTATGCTGAACTCTGCATCACAGCCTCCCAGCTCCTCGGAACAGACGTATCACCCCTGCTGCGTGCCACATCCTTGATGCCGGACTTCGCATCTCAAGCCTCTTCGACCGGATCCTTAGCGACGATGTAGGTCCTTGCATCGCAGCCTTGCTGCATCTCTGAGTTAACACATCGCTTAAGCTGCACAACTCCTCTTTGATGTGGATCCTTGCAGTGCTCTGCAAACCAGGAATTAAGGTGCTGTGTACAGCGGGCCTAACTGAGTCCCAGTAGCCCGCCTGCACTCCTTTGCGGTCGGCCTGAACTTGAGACCTTATCCCAGTCAGGCCCGACCAGATATCCTCAGTTGGCGATTTGTGCTTTTTGGCACTATTTTCCCTAAAATCTTTAAAATTGCATGTCTCCAGTTCTACTAATTAGATTTTTGTAGTTTTGGCCTTGTTTTATTTATTACGAGAAGTACTGTTTTTCTAACTTGGTTTGGAAGCCTTTTTGTGTGATGTGTTCACTTTATTACTGTTTGAAGTATTGCACAAATACTTTACATTTTGCCTCAAAGTTAAGCCTGACTGCTCCGTGCCAAGCTGCTAGAGGGTTGAGCACAGGTTAATTTAGGGTTGGTTTGTGCCTCCCTCTAACAAGGATATGTGGTTGCTACTTGACCAAGGCTAGCACCCCAGTCAACCAACAGCCTAATTTCTTACATAATGGTATTGACAAACACTTTTTTTTTGTACCTCTCTATTATGCAGTCCAAGTAAATCACTTAACTGATGTCAAAACGTTACATTTTACTGATGCTGACATTGCTTTGTGAAATGTTATATTTCACATTTTCTTTTCCCCTTTTGTAACTATTAAATTACGTACTTTGTGACATTCAGGAAAAGGACTTCAATCTCCTCATTTAGATCAAATAAGACCTGGTAAACTAACTGGGATAAGCTCATTGATATATTAGTTCATATAAAGACATAGAGCCTGATTTAGATCTTGGCAGACAGGTTATTCCGTCACAATAGTGACGGATATCCTGTCCGCCGAAATATAAATCACATTTGATATAATGGAATTTATATTTCGGCGGATGGGATATCCGTCACCGTAGTGATCGAGTGACCCGTCCATCAAGATCTAAATCCGTCCCAAAGACTTTATAATCTTGTAGTCATGCCATCCTATCCTGAATCTATGAAAGAAAACATGTTATTTTGATTGTTATTGGTTAATACAAAGCTTTTCTACATTCTTGCCTTACGAGTGGCAGAAGTTCTGGACGTGTGGGCGAGTCATTTATTTTCAAAGCAGTGGAGAGGATTTGTCCGATATTGGAAAACAATAGGGCACAGTGCCTTTCTCCTACTTTATTTTTTTCACTCCAGGGTCATCATCATTTTCATCATGAAACCTTTATTTGGATTTGCGTGAATCCAGAAAAGCACAACATAAGGCATGAGATCACATTTCTTCGAGTAGCATTAGTACAAGGTTACAGAAAATTTCCGATCAGGATAAAATTCAAACCTACATTCTTTCCAATAGAAAATGATCATAAGATTATATGGGACTGTGGGACAACACCTAAATTGTATCCTTTTCTTATCATATAGGGGAGATTAAAGACTATAAAAATTATTTTAAAATTCCAAAGACGTCCTCCTGTCAATGTTTACATTATTCAAAGCTGAGACTGGCCATATAGTTTTAACCGGAGGTAACCCATTCAAAGCTCTTTATTACCAGTGATTTCCTCAAAGTTCAGAACTGCCAAATCAACATCCATATTTACCAAGCTCTGAATATAGGTCAACCCCTCCTGGTGAGTTCTAAGGTTTGATTGCTGCAATACAGGTTTTAAAAACTCGTGCCTAGGAACATCGTATAGGGGACAAAATAAAATGACCCGAACTTTGTGTGGTTATTTGGTCACACTGACATGTCAGTAAATCGCGCGACCAAGTATATTGTATAGGGAAAGCTACCAAAAAATGAATCTTACAGAGTTCAACAAATGATAAATAATGGCAATATGTTCGATTTGATATCCAGGTTAAATATGGTTCTATCTCATTCATCTCAAGGGTCGATGAGAAAAATGAATGAAAAGCATAATTTCCAATTGGTTGTTGTTAAGTATTTACTCAGCCAAGTAACTTCATGCTTGGATTCCTTAAAATTGGATATTTATATTTCCATAGAATGGAAATTAATATATGAACACAGAGGTGCTGATGACTACTACATTTTGCACTATGGATAGCCAGGACATTTACCAGAATCATGTCAGGTGTGTGGGTTCATCTCAATAGGGTGAGTATAATGAGAAAATAGGTTTTTGTTGCAGTATTTTGAGAGCATTTTTTTGTCGAGGGATAGATTAAATTCCCTTCCAGGAAGAGATTCTGAGGGTGTGGATAGATTCTATCTCTTAATTAGAGTTGGGATCAGATGACTATTTAAAGCACAGGACCAGAAAGATAGCAGTGGGGGTAGAATATTGTAGTAGCTCAAACCCTAGCATGTAAAGGGTAAGGTTTTAATTTGGATTCCAATGTAGGTACTTTAGAACATGGGTTTTGGTGTACTGGGAGTTTTTGGCCCACGTATTCACTTGCATAGACTTTGTTACAGTAGTACCCACAAACACTAGGGACAAAAGAATTTTGCTTGATTGACACAGTCAATTAAAATGTGAAGAAGTGAATGTTTTGTCACCACCTAGAAGCACAGTGGAACAGAAAATAGATCTGCATATCATCAGGAGTCATTTAAAAAAGTAAGTTACAGTTATAAGATGAAAAGTCAACTTTTTGGGAGTTACATCGAAGAAAAATGTGATGGCGATGAATGACTGGTATCATCCCTCTGCACATATTTTAATGTTTCTCTTTCGTTCTTATTAGTGTGGAAAATTCTGCCTCCTATGACTCTAAATTTCTAATGGCACCTAGGAGTGCTAAAAGTGCTGTCTCTATGGCTCATAATGCACAATGTGGGTTGAGCATCCACAAACCATACAACTCTTGGAAAGCGGACGATGATAAACATTTTGCAGGGATTTTAAATCAGTAACATTGCTGTGACTGATGTGATAAAGGGTAATCTGTCAAGTTTTAGAGTTTTTCCGTATTAGTAGTCCACAACCAGACATTCGTTATTTAAAGATTTTAAAGCCTGGTAATTAATCACAACCTCAATAACATACCAGTGCTGGATTAATCCGCTGCCATCTTTATTCCAGTCTTTGCAACATGCAGACAATTTTGTCTTGCACACAGGTCTAAATACCAAGGCAATATCCATGAATAGATCGATTCAGATATGTTTGCTATTTATTAATTGACCTGTGGAGTGGAAATAGTGTTAAAAACTGTGTACATGCCATATTCACAATCGGTTATAGATATGCTTTTTTACTATGTTTGTAACCATTCCAGCGTGAGGAGGTTTCTTTAATGCTGTATGTAATCAAGTTAATTTTAGCAGAAAAGCTTGTGGCGTGGCGAATCAAAGCAATTGTCACATGATTCTGCTCACAAGAACAGTGTTTTTATTGTTCACTTGCCCTGAAGGTATGCCCATCCCAGAATGTACTGATTAGCACTGTCCTTTCACACATTTTCAGAACTTATTCTCAAAGAATGCTCTAAATTGTTGGCTCTCAGTAGTGTACATAGCGTTTGAGAAGATATGTAATTCATGAATTAAACCCCTTCGCTGCTAGGCTTCCCCCCCCCCTCCCCCCCGTGCTAAGTAGTTTGCGCTTAGGCCCCTGTAAATTTTTGTCCACAAGGTATCCATACCACATTTGCGTCCTTTTCTTCCAACATCTTTAGGATTTTAAAGGTACCCGGGCTTGTGGATTCCCCTGGAGTGGACCGAGAAAGTGGCCAAACTACACCTAATTTTTGTTTTGTTTAGGAAAAATGGGGGAAAAGTGCTGCAGAAGAAGGTGCCTGATTTTTGGGGGTTTTTTTCCCCTGCAAACTGTATCAACGAAGGGTTGGTGGTGCTAAAATCACAATCTTCCCAGCTTTAAGAACAAGCAGACATTTGTCAGCAAACCAACATTTTCTACACAGTTTGGGCATTTTACTGGGACATAGCCTATTTTTCCCATTTTCTGTGCTTTTAACCTCTTTTCAGTTAGTAGTAGAAATTGGTGTGCAAGCAATAATGGATCACAGAGAACTATACTTTTCTGAAAAATAAACAAAGTTCTATATTTTGCAAGGGGTCATTTGTGTTGATCCCTCAAGCTTTTTCTATAGAAAATAACAAATGAAATAAATAAATATTGAAAATTGATTTTTTTTTTAAAGCTAAATTTGACATTTGCAAGGGATTCTGGGTAGTAAAGCATTGGGGGATCCACTCAAGTCACACCTCCCTGGACTCCCCCAGGTGTCTAATTTTCATAACTGTCCGGGTTTGGTAGGTTTCACTAGATTGCTGTCGAGCCAGGGACCAAAAACGCAGGTGTCCACCTTGCAAAACTAGGTCATTTTGTGATAGATAATTTTGATGTCTCCACAATATGTTTTGGGCCCTTCCCTGCCACGGGTACTTTGCCCACCCACACAAGTGAGGTACCATTTTTATCAGGAAACCTGGGGGAACGCTGGGCGGTAGGAAATTTGTATCAGCCCGGGGTACCCACAACTTTCCCACACAGAAATGTGAGAAAAATGTGATTGTTTTTCAGTTAAATTTGAGGTTTGCAAAGGATTCTGGGTAAGACAATGTTGGGGAATCCATGCAAGTCACATTTCTCTGGACTTCCCCAGTTGTCTAATTTTCAGAAATGTGTGGGTTTGGTAGGTTTCACTAGATGGCAGTCGAGCCCGGGACCAAAAACGCAGGTGCCAACCTATCTATCACAAAATGACCTGGTTTAGCAAGGGGCACCTGCAGAGGCAGGCAAAGAGACAGAGTGTAGCTCAATTTTTTGGGGGTGAGGCATTGGCATGCCCATTCTGGGCAGCCCCCACCTATACGTGTATATAACAAAAAAAATCCCTGGTGCCTAGTGGACTTTCCAAACCCTTGTGGGGCAGATAAGGGGCTATTGCCCCAATCTACCTCGGGGGGGGGGGGGGGGGGGGCAGAAAGACGTTATCAATTTTTGGGGGTATTGGAAAACCCGAATCTCTTGGGCCTAGTGGGCTCCCCCACCCCCTTGGGAGACAGATCAGGGGCTATACCCCCCCCCCCATCTGCCTCCTGGGGGGGCAGAATGACTGGCATTTTTTGAGGGGGCATTCTGGGCAGCCCTCACCCCTGTCCTATGAAGGAAAAAAAACCCTGGCACCTAGTGGGCTTTCTGCCACCCCGGGGAGACAGTTAATGGGCTATTGCCCCCATCTGGCTCCGGGGGGGGGGCAGGAAGACTGGCAATTTTTTTTGAGGTGGGGGCATTGGCAGGCCTATTCAGGGCAGCCCCCACACCCAGGTATAACAAAAAAATCCCTGGTGCCTAGTGGGATTTCTGCCCCCCGTGGGCAGATCAGGTGTTGTTGTCCCCATCTGCATCCTGGGTGGGGGGGGCTGAAACACTTGCATTTTTTGGGTGAGGTAGGGTGGGGCACTGGTATGCCCATTCTGGGCAGCCCACACCCCATACCTATAAAGTGCCCCGGGGGCGCGGAGGCAGAAACACTGAATTTGCCAAATTGCTATTGGGGGAGCAAAGACCCTTGCCCAAGGAGCCACCCCCCCCCCCCTCGTGCCTAGTGGGTGGATCCCCAAGCAGGGATCCACTAGGGAAGGGGAGATTCTCCCCTTTCCAACAATACCTCTCCCATGTGAATCGGTGTTGGGGGGGCTGAAATAGCCCCATGAGCACTGAAACAAGACAATCTGCTAGTTTCAGTTTCATATGTAATGACATCAGCGCGCCCTGCTCGCGATGATCTTTACATATGAAAAAAAATGCTTCAGGAGGTTGTGAAAGCACTTTACCACCTCCTGAGGCAAAAAGTAACTCCCTCTGCTGTCTGCAGCAGACGGATTTTGTGCTCGTGTGTGCGTGACGGAATGGTTCAGTCATGAGCACACAAGCACTGGTGCTCATGACGAAACCATTCTGTCATGAGCACCGAAGGGGTTAATTCCTCCTATGGAATTTTCTGAAAACAGTAATTTGCCTTCATGATGACTAGGCCTATATTTGGCCTTTCTGGCAGGTAAATGGTTCTGAAGGACAAAAGTTTCAAACCATATTCAGAGCCTGCCATATTCTTGTGTACATCAATCTGCAAATCCTTATCTCCCTGTCTTACTTTCTCTTCCTTTTTGTTTTTTAAACACATTTTTATTGCTTTATAGCGATGACAAATTGTGCAGTTCGGGCCAAGGACCAAGTAGTCATTCGAGGAAAAGTAATACAGTCATTATAAAAATGCGTCTGTTCAGATATAAGCAAAATTTTTTGAAATGTGACCGTTCGTAAAATACAGTAATTGGAATTTGACCCACACCTAACAAAGTTAATAATCTGTCCTACCCCCCCACGCCCCTCCTAACCTTTGCTTTGTACCAATTTCAGGAGCATACTACAGTTTATTTCCCCTGCACAATAGGGTGCCACCACTCGTGTCCGCACAGTGGAGTATATATCCTAGGGCATCCTCCATTGATAACTGACTACATTTGGGCGTCCCTTGTGATACGGTGAGAAAGTATTGGACAATCTGGGGAATCAGTCAGGTTCTTTTAGACATTTTCCTAAGGCTTCCCACGCTCTAGCCTCATCTATTGTGCTGCGACCTCTCCTCACCTCCTAGAATAAGACTGCACTTCCATATCCAGTCCATAGGAGGAAGGCCTCCCTCCATTTATTAACCTGGGGGCACCGGGTAGCTTCGATTTCATCGCGCTTTGTGAGAATTATATTTAAGCCTACAAATTTAGTAGTCCTTTTATGTTTAGCTGGTCATGGGAAGCCCCCTAACCGACATGCTAGTGGAGCACATGGGATCATTCTTTCCATAACTTCGTTGATACAGGTCACTACCCCCTCCAAGAAGTCTTGCAGGGCGGGGCTTGCCCATATATGGAGTATTTCTGCTCCCTTTTCCCCACATTTGGGGCATGCTACCTCTAGTGCTCCAAATGTCTACATAATTTTTCGCGGGTAAGGTATGCCCTATGTAAAAAATAAAAATTGATTCTTTCGAATCTGCCATTGCGAGAGACCCTATAAGTGTTAGTATTGTAGCCCAATCTGAGGTTGTGATCGGGAGAGCGAAGTCCTCTTCCGATTTTTGACACAGTTCCTCCTGAGGCGTATTTGTCTGCCCTTAACGTTTTGTATAAGAAGGTGACATCTCAGACTTTGCAAGGATGTGGTGCAAGGGACCCGGCTACTTTGTTGGGAGGGTTGGAATTCTGCCGATCTGGCTCTCAAGTGGTTCCGCAGAGACATTACTGCTGCTTGGTGTTGCAAAAATTGACCCCGGGGTAGTTTGAAGATTTCCAAGAGCTCTTCAAATGGTAGTGATGTGCCATCTCTGTAAAGGTTCCCTACTTGATTTACGCCAAATGCTACTCATTCTGTTAAACCCCTCAGTGCTCCCATGTTTGACCGCCAGGCACTGCAGTGGGATGTCTGGTGAGTAAGGTAAGTGGGTTTGGGTATGCTGCAGGCAGTACAGCCAGCAGTGCTGTATGACTTGCAGCTCAATTAAGTCCTCTAGTACAGGGCGTTTGGAAGTCTGGAGGATCTGGGATAATGTGTTGAGCCCAGGGGAACCAGCCAGGACTTCTCCCTCGGGGCACAATCTGAAGTGGAGCCATTGTTTAAACCACTGAATTTGGACCGCAAAGGTGGGAGGCCTCAAAATCAGCCGCTGCTAGGCCCTGTCAGATGTAGGTCAGTGCAATTTAGTTAGTGCCACTCCGTGCCTACCTGCACCCCAAATGAGCTCCACCAATAACTAGTCTATCTCTGCAAACGTTTTGCGGGGAATGACAAGTGGTAGTGCAGAGAAAAAATAAAGTAAACTGGGGAGTGCCACCATTTTCGCAATTGCTATTCATCCCGCTATAGATAATGGGAAAGTCTTCCAATATCCCTCTCTGGAGCAAAATGTTCTGATAGCCACCCCTAAGTTGCTATTGAGAATGTCTTGGGTATTATGTTATATTTTGACCCTAGGTCCTTCATGCAGGACCCTTCCTATGATAGCCTGTGTAGGTCCTTCGGTCATGGCAAAAGGTGCTTTAGGGGGAATACATGTGGTTTTTGTCTATTGATGCAGAAGCCTGAGTTATTACCGAAGTGCTGTAAGAACGAGATGGCCTCTGGTAAATCCTCCACGTTGTTAAGAAATCAGACCCTTTCATCTGCATAAAGTGCAGTTTTGTTCAAGATCTTTAGCCGTCCCTAACCCAGGTAGAATGTTCTTGTCCGTGCCCTGTAACCAGTAGTTCGACAGCAATGTCACAGTAGCGTGGAGAGCGTGCAACCTTGCCTGGATCCCCTCCCTACCACATAGGAGTGAGATATTACCCTACCAGTGCAGACTCGCGCAGTGGGTCTCATGTAGAGGAGTCTAGTCCACTGGATGAAGCTCATACCCAGTCCCAACTGGTCCATCACATTGTACAGGTAGTTCCATCATAGGCTATCAAATACCTTTTTAATGTGGATGGAGACTGTCAGTGCCCTGTCCACTTCAGGGTAAGCAGTCTCTATGATAGTGAAGAGCTGGCGAATGTTCAGAGCTGTATTTTGCCCTGGGATGAAAACATTTTGGTCAGTGTGTATAACAGTAGTCATATGTGGGAGGTGACGGGTGGCCAATATGCGACTTAGAAATCTTGTAGTCTGTATTTATCATTGATAGTGGACGATATGCTTTCACATCAGGAGGGGGCCCAGCATGGTTTCAGTATGGGGATTACTAGGGCCTTGCTGGTAGCAGTCGGGAGCGTACCAGCCTCCCGAGCAGCAGCTTATAATGCAACTAGTTTGGGAGCCAGTTCCTCCATATATGCAGCATAGAACTCAACTGAAAGGCCATCGGTCCCAGGTACTTTGGCCCAAGCCATGGCCTTGATAGTAGTGCAGTCCTCCTGGAGGGTTACGAGGCCACCCAAGTCCACTGTGGCCTCTGAGTCTATACTCGGATTCAATAGGCTCCTTGCTTTGGTGCAAGGGGGAGGGGGTGTGCATATAGAGTAGTATAGTAGTCCTCAAATCTTCGGTTGATTTTATTCTTCCCGAAGAATCTCTTTCCTGCAGTGGCTTCTATCTCTACTATTAAGGAGCTCCTGGGCAAGGGGTTAGCAAGCCATGCTAGGAATGTTCCCGCTTTATTACATTAGGCATGAGCTCTGGTCATATGTTCATAGTATTGAAACATCTAAGCTTCTCTGTACATGCCGTGAGTAGTTCCTTCGCATCCAGTAGCTGTTGTTGCAGCGCTGGGTGCACTGGCATGCTTTCGCCAGGTCTCTCAAAGCTTTCTCATGGTTCTCTATATTGCATATTAAGGTAAGTCAGACTCCCATCCCCTCAGCAATACACCTGCCTCTGATCACTATTTTGAAAGCGTCCCACTCAGAGGGGTTGCTGTAGAGTGAGCGTGATCTATAAATTAACTTCTTATAGCTTCACCTATGGTTTTCCTAAACTTGGGTCTTCTGGGGTCGCCAGTCTGGGATTTGGGGACAGTCTCTGTGGCAGTCTTATTTGAGCAATATCTGGTTGTGGTCATAGACCGTGCACCAAAGGTGCTCACTATGACGTAAAGTGCCATGCACCTCTGGGGAGCAAAGGGAGTTGTCCAACTGTACATGCAAGTCGTACATCTCTGAGAAAAATGAGTAGACTAGAATACCGGATTGCATCTGTCTTCAGGAGTCTACAAGGGTCCATCTCCGTTGCCAGTCCTGGAACATCTGCGCTAGCCACACAACAGGGTAGTCACCCTAAGATGGATGGGAGCTATGGAGTGTAGTGTCTTTCACGCTATTATAGCCCCCATCAAGTATGATAGGCTGTATAAGGTGTGGGGCCAGCTTTCTGAATTTGAATGTGAAAAACCCTCCCTGATTTGAGTTGGGTGCATACAGCCCAACAATGGTCAGGTCTTGACCCGCATGCCTACCAGTTACCAGGATGTTTCTCCCATTAGGGTTTATTAGTCCGCACGTTTTTCGAAACAGGACTCCTGTTCAAATATCTGCTCTTTACATCTCCTGTGGCGCGCATCCCTCTCCGGACCAGTGAGATGGGTTTCTTGTTAAAGGGCGATATGGGCTTCCTGGCTCTTTAAATATGTGTGCACTTTGTATCGCTTTGCCATACTATTCAGAACCCCTGCTAATGCAAGTGTAGGTGGGGAGGTGGGTTGACATAATGTTGAGTTGAAGTTGCATCCCAGGATTATCTGCCTCGGGTAGTGATCCACGTAACAGTCTGTGGCTGTAGACCACCACCGCCACTAGAGGAGTCTTTGGCGAACGCGGGATGGCCGATGATGAAGCCAGGCACTGGGGGAAGATGGGGGGCCATTCCGATCATTTTTTTTATGCACACCTGTGAGAATCCGGAATACTGGATGAGTCGAGTGGCCAGTTAGTTGTACACTTTCGGTGAGGAAAAAGTCTACATGATAAGGTGTGATGAGCCCAGAAGTAGGGCTGGAGATATTGGGGCCAGTTGCCTTTTTGTGGTTATTGCACCCTCTGCTCCCCCCAATTCAGCAGCAGTGCTCTGGGGGCATACCCAGCTGTAGGCTTTTATGGTATCACTTGGTGAAAGGGGGCAGTGCTCCTGTTCTCTCCCACTGTAGTGCATGTAGGATCTCAGGGATTTCTCTCATGGGGGCAGTGACAGGTGTTTGGGTTCACGCACAGTTGGCCATTGGTTCGTGCACTGGGGCAGAGCAGTCTCATTCAGTGGTGGCTAATCAGTCTCTGTGTGCAATGTAGGTTCTCGGCACCCCAGTGCTAGACAATAGATTTGCCAGGAGGCAGGATAATACACAATTTTATGTAGTGGCACCTGCGGCTATTATGTAGGAGGGTCAAGCTCCGGGAGAAAAAAAGAGAGGTCAACAGCGAGCTCCCCTGTATGTCACAGCCAGTTATGCAGTAAGTATTTCCCCTGGAACCTCTACCAGAGGGGGTTCCCTTGGAGGACACCCCACACCTTATTGTTGTAGTGGGCTTCCCCGTGACAATTTTGGCACCTCTCCTGCTCCTGCCACATGGCCTACAGCTTGACGAGGGCCCCATGGGCTGCTACAGCGATTCACTGTAGCATCAAATGGGTGTCGGCTGGAAGGGTGTTTGTAAGTGCTGGCTGCACTTAATTGTCTGGTAGAGCAGCGCCTTTGCAAGTGTGCGCTGGCCGCCCCAAATGTTAGCTCGGTTGCTGTTCTGCTTTATCAGAGTAGGCCCCAGCCTTCCGCAATGCTGTGACATAGCTCAACCTGATAGGTCCCAGCGGGAGCAATCACAGTACTCCCCTGGGGACTCTGATGCCAATATGCCTCTCCAGTCTTTACTGTGTAGATTCGGCGTCATGCAGTTCCAGCAGCTGTTGATTGGGCAGGTCGGGAACTTCTCTGCACCGCCATCTAGTAAAGCAGCCTCACGGCTCACTGCAGTGAATCCCCTCACAGCGCTAGGACAAATCGGCAGAGTGCCCAAATTCCGAGTCAGGGACTTTGGGGTACATTGGGCCTCACCCCCTCTTATGGTTTGTTGCGTGAGATTGTCGAGTGATGCTCAGGATGAGTACGGATAGTGGAGCTCGGCCAGGAGCGCCATAGCTTCACGTCCTTCAGCACTGGCGTCAGGCCATCTTACTCTCTTTCAACTACCACTTCACAGGAGACCAGGCTTATGCCGTGCCAAAAGCTTTGAGCACCTCTTATGATGGAGAGAGAACAAGGACTATGATAAGCTAAATTGCCATGACTGTATTGTATCATTTATCTACCATTCCGCTCCCATCCATTCCCATTCCGATTGGGACAAATTTCACAAATATTAATTTTAGGAGGTAGAGACATTATATGCATATCCGGGGTGTATTTGAAAAGGATAAGAGCTAATTTCAGCAAAATATAATGGCAGTTTTACAAGCAACTGCCCTGAACATATTAAAGCTTGTGGCATGCCTCTAACATGGCGTGGTTGTAGCCTTGCCTCTTTTGGCTTGTGCCCAACGTGTTTCCAGTATGTAGTTTGTAAGAATATGAAATAAAAATGATTAGCCATGTGGTTATATTTCCTTTTCATGCCTTATTATTGAGAGGTTAGCTACCAGGCTAAATAAACAATAGAATACATTTTTTAGAGGGACTTCATCCTCTCTAGATAAAACGCAAAAGTCAGTGCATCAAAAACCTAATGTAAACCGTAGTATGCAATAGAATATGCTAAGGTTGTAAGATTGGAATACAAATTTGTTGATGTAGGTGAATTTATTCTACAACTTAAGGAATTAAACAAGAGAATCTGCAAAAGTCGTCCTTTGTTTTTATATAGGATAATGTAAGAATCTGAAGTAGAACAATCTTGTTACAAAGTAATGCTGCCAGGCTGATGTAAGGGCCACTAAAATACTTTCTGGAATGGTACAAAGGCTACATTAAAAGAAGCCATGGGTTCAAATGGTTTCCCCATTAATGACCCATAGGAAAGAATTAGCTTTTTCTGGGTGCTGGACATGTGAACATGATCTTTAGGGATCCTAGCGCTTGATATCATCACTACATGGGATTGCTGTGGGGGTGGGTGGATCTACAGAATGTGTCATGTTACTGTGCTGGTAAGTCTCATCTCCAAAGAGGTAAATTGTTCCTGGCTGTGCATTCCTTCCTAGTGTAGGCAGGAATGGGGTTTGTGCAGCGATTCATTTCTGTAAAGAGTGCCATTCTTCCATTTGACGCTTCAGCGATCATATCTTTGCTGTAGGTGGTCTTCGCTTATGTCATGAAATGTATGCATCTCATGCAGACAGCCTTTAGATTTCTGCACTTCTGCTGGCACATTTGCAGTCTCTGAGCTCTAGTATTGTTGCTCTGAAGAGTTTAGGGAGTGAGGTTTGATCGGGATATCATCTTCTGTTATGAGGTGAGGGCATTTGAAGTCTTGGAGCTCAGATTCCATGTCTATGATGGCGTCGGATTTGATGGCCAAAGACATCTGGCTGTAATAATTGGTTTAGCAGGAAGTTATTTAATGACCGACTCTCTATTTTATGTGGTTTTGACTGACCACTGTAGGTCGAAAATGTGTGTCAGTCAAGTAACAGGATGCATGATCATCCCATATTATGGAGTGGGGTGGGTGACATGTGAGATTTTACATGGGGGTGCGGCTGAGGTCCAGGATGTACCACTTGATATCGGTGGGAAACATGATGGACTGTGTGGTGTCTGCACTTGCCAGTCGATTGATGACAGTATCGTTCTTGCTTTTGTTTAATGAATGTCCTTCATAGTTTTTGTTTAATGCGTCGCTTAGGAGATTGAAATTGCAGGGGGAAGATAATTACATAGAAGTTAAAGATTTTGTGATGAAATCTGACATCGCAACGTTGAAAATGGGGTTCGAACAGGGAGATCAATAGATAAGGTGGAAAAGGTCAGTCTCTGGTGGTCAGCAGAAACTGAAATGAGAGGAGCTCAAATGCATGATTTCTGTATTGGGTACAAGACCATGTCATTCAGTAGATGACTCCATAGCCCCTTTCTGAGTGGTTTGTTTCGTCAGTGTGCACATTGACAAGAATGAAGTGGTATGTGCACAGTGTATATGTTGTTGACAGTGGAGAGTGGGATCCTAGTTTGCTTTGTGAGTATGTGCCGAGATGGTAGATCGTAGAGGGTGGTATTAAGTGAGATCAAGTGGATGTTCGTGGTAAACAGTGGTGGCGGATTGTGCAAGGGGTAGAATGTAAGAGTTTAGATGTGAAAAGAAAACCCTAATGAGCCCAAAGAGGTGGTGCTGTGGTCATTGTACGCCCTGGCCTTGTTTGCTTTTAAGCAAAGACACCAAGGCGATGACGCCCCAAGTGCAAAAGAAAGTTATAAGTGAGCAGTTTTTGTTTTATAGTCTTGATTATTTAATTTTATTTAAACTTTTATGTAGCGTGAACTAGACCCTGGAAGGGTATCCGAGCGCTTTACAAATGTTACATCAAATAGTTACATCAAATAGAGTGAAAAACTAGGAACAGATATGAGTAGATAAAAGGAAAACATAAATGTTGTTATTACTCTTTGTAGATCACATCAAATAGATATTTGTTTTGAAAACATTTATTGGATTTTCTTGGTACTCTTGACACTTCATCTGTTTCTGCTGTAGCTATTACTTTTTTCCTACTTTTATCAGTGCTATTTTAATTGCATTTACTGTACTGATGAGGTGATGTCTCCAAAGCTCACTGGCTACTCACTACAGATGATATAAATAAGATTCACGTTTCTTATTGTAATACAACTACCTGTTTTTAAAGTTACATAGTCTTTTGAATTTATTACAAAACACTAGATAAATGTCAGAAATTGTAAGATGTATTCTGGAATAGATGGATGCCACCCTTCTAGGAGTAACAATTGGAGCAGGAGCGCTCTGACTGCTGAGGGTGTATTTCGAGCCAGCCCTGAATCTTATAAAGTTCCAAACTCACAAAGAAATAATTAGGTTAGGCATTCAATACCTGTACATACTAAGTATAATCACAACTTTTTGAGTATTTTAAGATGCATATATATTTTCAATCTACTTTAAACATTTTATAAAGGGAAATTCTATATACTTTTCAAACTAGCAAGTTCGCAAAGATACATTTTGATTGAAAATTACTCAAATTGGAAATGTGATTTTATATTGTGTATTCCAACAATGTTTTCCCTAGAATATGTAGAAACCATAAGCTGTTACATCTGCAGCTAAAATTGTGTAGCGTCTGTAGTGGTTGCCACAAAAGCTCAAAGACTTTGGGCTTGTTAGGGAAGTCTTTCTCTGCAGTGGTAACTGGCCTGTCATTGTATGGCCCATCGGTAACAGCTGTGCAGTGAGGAACACTGGTGAGACTTGTGATCAGAATGTGACTCCACCCCCAAAATAGTTTATGTAGCTCATGCTTTATTTGTAACTCAAAATAACATAAATTTAGAATATTTACATAAGCGTCGTTTGAGATCTGCATAATTAACAGAAGTATAGTGAGAGCAACTTAGCTTACACTCCTTGCGAATTGCACACAGCGATTCAAATATTTGGGGTGTGAAGCACATTGGAAAAGGTCTTGTACATTAAAGTGTGCCTCCAGATGCGGTCCTCTCGTCATGAGAATCCCTAAATAACTTAACGCACAGTGCCTGGGTAGACTGCCAGTTCACAACCCTGGCTCTGCTGGTTAATGGAATGTTGAGTGATTTGTTTCTTTAAAGAAATACATCTGATCCAATTCCCCTTCTCCTTGAAAACAATTTCCATTCTAAAATATAGGATAAATCACTTTACTGTCAATATCTCCATCTGTAGCAATAACATTGCTTATAAATAACTTTATTAGATTTGTTTGCAATAAACATTTTTAATGTATCCCTTAGGTGTGAGCATTAACACTAAAAATTAACTTACATTTGTTATATTGATAGATTTTTGACCTTTCAGGAACCGGATACTTAGCTGGTTGTGTTAGCTGCACTTAGTTCTGTCTAATATAAGAATTTTGGGTTGGCCACAAGCTACATTCTCACATGGACAGCTTCAGAACTGTGCTCTGCACTCTTTAGGTAATGGATTTCATATGGTGGTCTGCATCTGTGGGTTTGTGGGTGAACAATGAAATTACCAAGGGTGTAAGAGTGTGTTGATCGAGAATGGAGGGTGGTTATTTTGTTGCTCTTCCCCTGCCCCCCTCAATTGGTTCCCCAGAACCAACTGAGAGGGTACTGACCTGCAGTACTGCTGAACATTCAATACATTGTAGCTTGCTCAATCTGGAACTGACAGGCGTTTGGCAGGTGACTGAAAGCTTTTCCTACTCTGAATACAGTCTTGTGCTGATCCCTGTTTCCATTTCTGTCTGCGTCTATCATGTGTGGGTTCTTGCTCGTGATAACCGGTGTGGAGTTGCTTTATTTAATACAAAGTCCTCTTTGAAACAGTGTCTGGTATGATGCTTAAAATTGGGACATTTCTCTCAATTGTTAGTTTATCAAATTCTGATTTGAAAGTAAAGCACGCACTTTTTAATACTTGCCTTGCACCCATGAGCTGGAGCCCAAAATCAGGCTTTTTGATCTTTTCTTAGAACTTAGCTTGAAGGAAGCATTGAACATGTAAGGAGGTCTGGTCTAAGCAAACCTACCTGTGTGTTCTTTACATCGAGCTCTTCTTAGCAGAAAATGCAGTGTCTGCTTTATAGCTTCCATAAGAACCAACATGACTTGGACATTGTAGTTTCCCTCAGTTTTACCTATGTGACAGCTTCCCACATGACAGGAGAGTACTTTGGAGAGGACATAAGGTCTCTCGTTGATTAACTACTGTCAATAAGATTGCTGAATGGGTTGAACGGTGGATGCAAGATTGTATGAGACCATCAGAATCAAGGTTTTGAATCCACTTGGTTCTGTGTTAAAATATCATGTGTAGAAATACTGTATAACATAAATATTGTGTCCTCCTACCATATACAAAAATATCGTCCGATTGGGTGAAGACTTTCTGTGATTCCTGCCATCGGGTGATATTTATGTAAATTATATTTAGAAAACAGTATTAACATCAGATGGTATTCTGACAATGATATTCTGGTATCTCGCCATGCCTTTCGCTCTTTTTCCATTTGAATTTGATATATACTCTTGGGTTTGGTAGTAACACCTATAATTTTAGTAGAAGGTGGCTGTTGAGTTCATGGGCTGGGCTCTCTCAGTAAAAGACCTTTATCACATCAGGCTTAGTGAATGTGTGTTCTTTTTCAAGGTGGAGGCTGAAGCCGTGAATCGAGCCATCACAGTTGCCAATCAAACAAACTGCCCTCTGTACATCACCAAGGTGATGAGCAAGAGCGCAGCTGATGTTATCGCTCAGGCCAGGAAAAAGGGTAAGTTCATCCCCCTCTTTACTGCACACATGGACTTAAATAGACTTGATTAATGCAAATGCTGTTCCCTGACCCCACTCAATTCGCTATAGTGTTACATTACTTGGGGGCAGCCTTCAATATTACATGTAGCCCCTCATTATAAGGTGGTTTGATATAGGAGCTGGTCATTTTGCCCCAGGGTAAATAAGATCCTGCACCTTGCCTTAACCTGGGGCAAAATTAGTACCCCATTTTCATTTTATGAGGTCTCACTGAGAGATCTTGATTATCCGACTTTGCTATTAGCACAGATTTCCCTTTTCCAGATTATTTTTCCATCCCGTTTTCACTATGCAGATTTCATCAGTTAATACCGGGCGAAATTTACACAGTGAAAGCTTTAAGATTGGATTGTTACAGCAAAACTCGGAATACGAGTTCATCCCTGTTTTTCCAGCCAACTGTTAATGAGGGCTTCACTGGATAGAATCACAGTGACTTACTAACATCATAGACGGAAATAGCATAAATGAACAAACCTTGTATAGGGTATGGGTTATGCAGATCCTTTTTCAGTCGGACTGAGTCTGCTTGAATGATGCAGTTGGCACAATTGGCCTGATTCTGTCCATACCAAATTGGGAGTAAATACCCTCATTGTAGTAGGCATTTTCAAGATGTTCCTTTGAGCATGTTTTCAACATTTTAGATGAAATTTGCAGATGCTTTTTAGATAGTACTACAGAAATTTAGCAATGCAGCCAAAGTGTCAGTTTTGATTAGACGTTTTATAATGGTGTGCAGTACTGCAGAATTGTGTTTTAAATATTTTTAATGAAAGTGAAAATTCTGGTTTTTGTTCTCGTCATCAATTGTATTGCATTTGCATTGGTATTTTACTAATGAAGACCAGACCTTTCCCCCAGCTGAACATTGGTGTTGCAGGAATGCCTAATGTATAAACCTTGCCAGAACAGTAGATGATCACAAACCAATGAAAGTAGCCATTTGTCAAGAACATTTAAGTAGCTTGAAGATATCTTTTTCTTCCTTTTCCTGGTGCACGTTGGCCATAGTGCTGGAATGTCCAATTACTGATATCATTTTTCAAATTCTATTTCTTGACGGTTAATTCAGAATTCTTGCCTTGCATGACACCAGTTCTCTTTTTGCCACACATTTTAATACTAAAGAGTTTATGCCTTTCTTGCTAGTGTTTTTTTTTCTATGTATGCTGTGCCTTTAAGCTTGTGTTTGCCTTTTATCCCTCTTTAGGTACAGTCGTGTATGGTGAGCCCATAACAGCCAGTCTGGGTACAGATGGAACTCATTATTGGAGCAAAAACTGGGCCAAGGCAGCAGCCTTTGTCACTTCTCCCCCACTCAGCCCTGACCCTACCACACCAGACTTCCTCAACTCGTTGCTGTCCTGGTGAGTAGTACAGTTGCACGTGTGCCATGTGTTGCAATATTTGATCCATCAAATCGATTTTCTCTCCCTATCACTCCAATATCTTCTTACAATCACATGGTAGCCTGCCCTTTCCTGCTTTACAAATCCCCTCTTTTCTCTGTTGTGGTAACTGGACGTCTTGCGATTTGCAATAACGACGATGGTTTCTTCTAAGAAGTAATGTTCCATTCTGATTGTGCCGATAGGCGATGATTATCTGTGTATTGAATCATCTGTCCACAGTCCCAATATCCTCAAAAGCGTGCCTTTGGACTGCTGCTCACTGACTGACCGTGCTCATAAACCTTTTCTCCCAACTAACTTGATATGCGTTTTGGTTTTTTTAATGTTTTTTTTTGCCAGTACGAATAACCTACAAGCCACCAAGCATTTTTTAATATTGTGAAATAAAGAACTGACATGGGTAACTGTATTCAATGTTACTGTTGCACTCTGTAGTTGGAAACTTTAATAGTGAGTGTTCCTACATATATATTGTAACAGTTCGGTAAAAATTGTGGATGTCCAAACAGCAGCAATGGAAGTTTGCTTTGAGAGGTGTTTTGGAAACAATTTGTGGAGACTGCATCACTTTATTATAAAGCACAGTTAGTTGCGTTGTTAATTCCTTGTTTCTGTTTCTCCATCATTTGATGTTAGTCCTTCATCCAGGGCAAATGATTATCTTCTGATTTTGTTTTCTTTTTTAGAGACTAAAATGGAGTGTTTTTGACACATGCATTGGTTAACCAGAGGAGTGAAATAATCTGACCTCTGGATAACCAATGCATGTGTATCTTAATAGACCTAACTAGAAAAAACAGAAAGTACGCACTCAATTTTCGACAAGTTAATGGTGTAGACGGTCAGTAGTTGGTGCAAGCGAATAAATCCCCCCGAGTAGGGAAAATAAATATACAAAAAGTCAGCACGCTCCTGAGTAGGAAAGTGTCATTCGTGTTGCACTCAGTTAGAGAGGCGAATTCTCTGGGTAAATGAAGCAAAGTAAACGAAAGTTGAATCCAAAAGTCTTTTCAATTTATTGAACCATTTGTTCAAAGTAATGTGGTAGAATTCTTTTCATTCTTTTTCAAAAATCATTAATCCAACTGCCCAATGCATTTTGGGCTATTTTAGCCCTTCTTCAGGGGCGGCGCTCTAAAAAGGACAAGGTCAGGTGTCAGTTTCAGTCTTCAAAAAATTATGAAATAAGTGCATTACAATGCAAGTGGATTAAACGAGCGTGCCGAGAAGAGTGAAAGGTAAAAACACCGATATAGTGAGGGAGTGTATCCTGAGAACGTGAACAAGACGTTTGCGGTGAATAACGGTAAAAAGAACGTGAACGAAATATTTGTGATAAATTGTAAAGATTCAGAAACGGGTCAGTGAATAACCTTGTGAAACGTGGGTCAGACGGTGGAGTTGACAACCTCTGGGCGGTAATAATCAGATCCACACCTTAAAAAATCTTACCGAAACAGAAGACTAAACGTGTGTAAAATTCTACGTACTTTAAGGGGTAATGGTGGTACCTGCGGCAGGTAAACGAGGGAGAGAGAACTATGATGATTTAAAGTGAATAATTAACTTACGGTTAGTGATGTTGGTTGGCGAATTCTCGGGTAGCGAGAAAAGTCACGTCCGTACGCTCTGGTGAGTGTAATGGAAGGTAGTCATGTGATAGTGGAACATGTGGGTATTTAAAGACGCAAGTGTGTTAAGAACTACAAAGAAGAAAGACTAGTAGTTCGAATGGTGAAGGTGAAGCCGGCGATCTAAGTACAAGTGGGTTAATGAAAATAACAGAATAAAACAGCGTATCGATAATAGGCAATCAAATGGTGACAAAAGAAAAATTATTATCAAATGTTACTGGCACACAATTATTATCAAAAGTCACTAGCACATGAATGTGATAGACATGGAATCATAGACAATCATAAACGTAACCATGATACACAGACGAAGTAATATATGTAAAGAAGAGTAACTAGGCAAGTATCCAAATTGAAACAGATGGGTACTCATGAGAATGGTACAGTCATTGAGAAAATCAATGGTGCAGGGTCATAGAATGTCCAAGAGGGAGGAATGATTTAATATTCATGAATTGCGTTAATGGGTGGAGACCTCAAATTTACAAATCTAAATTTTCTACTCAAAGCTTTAACATCAAAAAAATCATCCTGAGATACTGGCCGATGTTAAGCACTGAAGCGGATTTCAACAATATTTTTGAAACACCCCCAAGATTTGCGTATCCAAGATCACGTAACCTAAAACAAATGTTATCTAAAGCTGACGGGCCCACCACAGGTATTTTCAAAGGAACTCTACCATGCCTCAATTGTGGCAACTGCAACTCTATCATCAAGGGTACCACTATTCAACATCCCTCATTAGGTTACCCTATTAAACTCAAAGTCACAGCCACATGTAACAGCCAAAATCTCATCTACTTATTGAAATGCCCATGTGGTCTTGTCTATGTGGGCAAGACAGAAGGAAAGATTCGTATAAGGATTAACGAACACAAAAGCAATATACGAACTCAACAAGCAAATTCTCCTATTGCTACTCATTTCCATCACCATCAACATAACCTTTCTCAATTGCGATTTCTTGTTCTTGAACAGATCCCACATCTAAAGGGACGAGATAACAACAAATATCTGTTACAGAGGGAAATCTTTTGGATACATAAGTTAAACTCCACACATCCCAAAGGTTTAAATGAACGTTACGACCTGGGCTGTTTTTTGTAAATTTGAGGTCTCCACCCATTAACGCAATTCATGAATATTAAATCATTCCTCCCTCTTGGACATTCTATGACCCTGCACCATTGATTTTCTCAATGACTGTACCATTCTCATGATTACCCATCTGTTTCAATTTGGATACTTGCCTAGTTATTCTTCTTTACATATATTACTTCGTCTGTGTATCATGGTTTACGTTTATGATTGTCTATGATTCCATGTCTATCACATTCATGTGCTAGTGACTTTTGATAATAATTGTGTGCCAGTAACATTTAATAATAATTTTTCTTTTGTCACCATTAGATTGCGTATTATCGATACGCTGTTTTATTCTGTTATTTTCATTAACCCACTTGTACTTAGATCGCCGGCTTCACCTTCACCATTCGAACTACTAGTCTTTCTTCTTTGTAGTTCTTAACACACTTACGTCTTTAAATACCCACATGTTCCACTATCACATGACTACCTTCCATTACACTCACCAGAGCGTACGGACGCGACTTTTCTCGCTACCCGAGAATTCGCCAACCAACATCACTAACCGTAAGTTAATTATTCACTTTAAATCATCATAGTTCTCTCTCCCTCGTTTACCTGCCGCAGGTACCACCATTACCCCTTAAAGTACGTAGAATTTTACACACGTTTAGTCTTCTGTTTCGGTAAGATTTTTTAAGGTGTGGATCCGATTATTACCGCCCAGAGGTTGTCAACTCCACCGTCTGACCCACGTTTCACCAGGTTATTCACTGACCCGTTTCTGAATCTTTACAATTTATCACAAATATTTCGTTCACGTTCTTTTTACCGTTATTCACCGCGAACGTCTTGTTCACGTTCTCAGGATGCACTCCCTCACTATATCGGTGTTTTTACCTTTCACTCTTCTCGGCACGCTCGTTTAATCCACTTGCATTGTAATGCACTTATTTCATTATTTTTTGAAGACTGAAACTGACTCCTGACCTTGTCCTTTTTAGAGCGCCGCCCCTGAAGAAGGGCTAAAATAGCCCGAAATCCATTGGGCAGTTGGATTAATGATTTTTGAAAAAGAATGAAAAGAATTCTACCACATTAATTTGAACAAATGGTTCAATAAATTGAAAAGACTTTTGGATTCAACTTTCGTTTACTTTGCTTCATTTAACCAGAGAATTCGCCTCTTAATAGACCTCCCATCCTCTTTACTGTGCTTGTTACTTACTGAGTCAAGATATGACCACATCTCTGGTACTTAAAGCGTGACATGTACGTATACAAAAAGCCCCTCTGCAATACTACATGCGTATACACCTGCGTTTGATTTTGAAACAAGCAATTGGTTGAAATAATCTGACAATTGCTTGTTTCAAAATTTAAAAGCAGGTGTATTGCTTTCATATTGGGTACATGGTTATTGTCTTGGTCAGATTTGCCACAGTGGGTGATGAAGGAGTTTGCGATCTGCCATGTCTTCAGAGCTTTATAACAGGTTAGTCGGTCTGGGAGATTCCTGATAACAGGGAGGGAATTGCACACTGAAAGGAGAATGCAGAGTTTCCAAGTCATGTTATTTTGTATGTAGAGATTTCAGTACATTTTTAAGCAACAACTACATCTGGGCTGAGTGGTCCGCGATTTCCTCTGAGGAAAGAGAGGGCTTATATTGTTTAGTTCCTGCTAAATGATGTGATCTGTGTATCGTTGACTTAGTTTTAGCAGTTTAGAGCGACATATTCAATGAATTATGGTTGTGATCTGAGGTAGATGTTAAAAGGGGTCAGAGAAATGACAGCACCTTATGGTATGCCAGAAATGAGGCAACTAAAAGATGAAGTGTAAGGTAAAGTCAACATGATCTGTATTCAGTCTGAAAGGCAGAAGTAGAACGATTTCAAAGCTTTTTCATGAATGCCAATATCACAGTGAGAACAGAGGATGCGAAAATCTTGGACCATATGTAAGACAGGTGAGCGGTCAAGAAGAGGGCAGCAGCCTCATTGCGTTCCACTTGTGTCTTGAGGTCAACCTACATGGTGCTCATGGAAGAGTCTGTCACCTATGGGCATTAGAGCAGGGTTTCGGAAAGAGTTCAAATGCTTTAATAACATGTTAGAGTTGTGTGAGCAATGCTTTTTGTAACCACTTTCACACACAGCGTCTGTTGACAATTGGTCTGTACTTGTCTGAGTTGCATGGTCATGCCTAGGCCTCTGCAGTAGTCCTGGGGACAATGTTCAAAGCATCCGGAGAGGTTCTGCCTTGTAAAGAAGAGTTGAGGATAGTTCAGACCACCAAAGAGATGAAAGGGAAAGACTGTAAACTCATGAAGACTGAAGGTGAGCACACGTCTGCTTCTGACCCTGCTTGGCTGATGAAGGCAGCAAGCTTAGTGGAGTGTTAGTCATGAGATATAAAGAAGGAGTAAAATGCACCAGAGAGGTTAGCTGAGGTATGGGTCCACATTTGCAGCTGAATGGTAGTAAAAGCTGGTCCTGTTTTTGGCTAGGTGGGATTCAATAGCTTTCTTCACCGTGTAGTGGGCATAAATGTTGAGAAGTTTCTGAATCTGTGTTCATGCTTCTTGGTTTTGTTTTTGTAACAGAACTTGGAAGAGGTCTGTTTAAAGGTGGTCAGAGTTACGGAGATTAATTATGTAGTACTCCCTGATTGATCAGTAGAAATCCAGTTGATGGGTTTATATGAACTTGTATGTAAATCTGGAACACTTTTGTTTCGGGTTGCAAATCTGTTTTAAACGCTGATAGTTCTTTGGTGTAACACTTGGTTCATTGAGAGTGGTGGCAACAATGCTGACACTTGAGCAGTTCCAGTGGTTCAATGGCACCAGTGTTCCCAAAGGTCAATGGCAGAGATTGCTTGTTCTATTGAAATAGAAGGCTTGCTGTGGGGTGGCTGACGATTTTAAGAGGTCTTCCAAGCTTGATTAGCATAGTTTGCTGTAAGACTGAGTTATGGTTTCAGGGATATTTTTTAGCCACCAAGTCTTTCTTGGAGGCATGTCATTTGAGAGAAGAGGGTATCAGTTTATGTGCCCTTGGCTTGATGTTTGCAGCAGATAGTACCAAGCTTTAAGGGTCCTTTGCTGACAAATGTCTTTAATGTAATATCTAAGGTGGACCCACCAGACTCATGGAAGAAGTCTATCTTAGTTCCAATCTACAAGAAAGGGGACAAAGCAGAGGCCAAAAACTATAGGCCAATTTCGTTGCTAGACAGCACAGCAAAACTAATGGGAAGGTTATTATTAAACGGACTAGAGGAGTGGGCATCCAAGAATAAGGTCTTAATTCCAGTCCGATATGGCTTCATAAAGGGAGTGGGCGCTCAGGAACAGTGCCTTAATTTAAGCCTATTAATCGCCAAGTACTCTCGTAAAATCTGATAGATTATACTTTGAGTATATGGACTTGTCGGCAGCGTTTGACTGCGTGGCACATCAACATCTTTGGAGGATGATGGAAGAAATGGGCATAGAAAAGTGTATTGTATCTTTTATTAGGCAGCTCTACTCATCAGCCACGGCCTGCGTCCAATACGGGAGAGATGGGAATGCACCAGGGCGTTTCCAATTAATAGAGGGGTCCGGCAGGGTTGTGTGCTCTCCCCATTTCTTTTTTCTATTTACACCAATGGGGTGAAAGCTCCACTCCCCTGCTGGACTCGATACCAGACATCCCAAAATTAACCATGTTTGCACCCCAATTCTCCTGTATGCAGATGACGCGGTGCTTATTGCCCGCATTGGCCTTGCCCTTCAAAAGTTACTAGATGTTTATGTAACTTATATGCAAAAATTAGGGCTAAAAATAAATGAAGCCAAGTCCTTTATTTTAATTACTGGCCGTAAAAACAGGAAGGTTCCAAACTTCCATATATCTGCCCAGAAAATAGCCCATGCTGATACCTTCTCCTATTTAGGTATAACGTTTGATAGGCAACTTTCATGGTCCAATATGCTTGCTACTAGAGGTTTATCACTAGAGAGAACCATTATTGCTCTCCACTCATTTATTAAAAGATTCGGGGTAAAACCCATTAACATGGCAAAAAGAGTTTAGCAGCAAATTGGTGACGGTAGCAACTTACGAGGCAGGCATTTGGAGATATATCAACCCCTCTGCCCTACAGACCATAGCGGACACATTTTGGAAAAACTAGTGGACCTCTTGGTAAGCTGCTGCAATTTTATTGCCCATGCAGAATTGGATGTTCCATATCTGACCGATACAATTGCCTTGGCCCCAATAATGTTGTAGCATTCTATATGGAGAAGGGAATCTATCCATATCACCCAAAAGCTAATTGAAGACTGCCTATCCCTGGAAAATGCCCATAAGATTCCATGGATCTCCTATATTAAATCTACTCTTTCCTCCTTAGGTTTAGAACTCTTATTTGCTGTCCCGAGTGACTGTTGGGAGCTCTCAAAAAGGGAGATAAAATTGCGTTTTCTGAAATTAAGGGCTGAACTAAGATTGAAAGCAAACTGTACAAAAGAATCGGTCGAAGCATATTTAGAAAGCCCAATGGTACAGGAAGGGCCAACATCCTACATTTTTACTGTGACAAATTCACGTCACATATTTTTTCTAATTGGGTTTTGTTTGGATTTTATTCCATGTATGTTGGCCCATCCAGCTGGTATTTATTCCATAGATGAATTACCATCCTGTCCATGCAATGGTGTTTCTGCACAATCAAATTTACATATTCTCTTTTCTTGCAAATTTTATGCAGAATCACTTAAAAGATTTATCTGCTAGAGACATCTAGCCGCAGATTCCTTAACTTAGAATATTCCCAGGCGTCAGACTGGATCCAGAAAAAACTTTGCAGCAACCCCTCTGCGCGCCGGTGGACGGCGCCACACGACCCTGCCCTGATGTCGTCCACGTACGTGACGTCAGCGAGGTTATACAAGTCCCTCCCGGTGCGCTGACATCAGTTTCCTTCTTTTCCGCGTGCAACGCGGATCCGGAGTTAGCTGCTCCTCTGGCCTGTTTTCAGGCCTTGACGACGCTTCACGTCGGGGAACAATGTGCGATCACTTTGGGCTTTAAAACTTGTAATACCTGTTCACGACAGATGTCCGCGATGGACCCGCATCTTATTTGTATGTGGTGTCTGGGCGAGCACCATGACTCCACAGACTGCGAGTCGTGCCAACACCTAAAGCCCAAGTCTCGGCGCGAGCGCCATATGAAGCTTCTTTCGGCGCGGTTGTCCAGGTGGGCGTTGTCTTGCCCCCTGCTTCTTCAACGGCAGGTCCCTCCCGCCGTCGTTCAGCCTCCGGGGTCCGGGGCCGCCGTTCGCCACTTGGTAAGTCGAGGCGCTTGTCGCCAAAGTCTTCAACCTCCCCCTCTTCTGTTGTCAGGAGCTCTGGTTCCTGGAACGTCCCGGACGTGCACACCCAGCAGTCACCCTTTCCGGGTGTGGGGGCAACTCAGGCCCAAATGAAGGCATATGCTGCAGCTTTGCAGGCCTCCCTTGGGCCCTCTCCCGTCCCTGGGGCATCCTCGGGGCCTCCGCTTCTTGTTGGCTCTCCGACGGACTCGCTGGTGGGTTTGCCCCCGGTGCCAATTGAGCCTCACCCCCCCCAGGGACGTTGGAGATGTGGTACTGTTAGGGCGCAGCCCAGTTGGGTCCCCCTCTATGGTCTTTGTGGAGTCATTAGGGCACGGCCGGCTGGGGTCCCCCTCTACGACCCACGGCGCCTCCGCCACGCTGCATAGCCCCGCTGGGCTCCCTGCAGCGCCGCATGTGGTTGCCGGTGCTCATAGCCCTGCTCTGATCACACCCCAGGCTCCCGGTAAGGCAGACGCCTGTCCGGAGCCGGGGTCGGCGCCGTACCGGTGCTGGAGGCTCGGCTCCGCCTCCGTTGCTTTCTCCGGAGTCGGAGCCTGTTCATATGCCCCGGGCTCCCGGACAGGCGGTCGTCTGTCCAGAGCTGGGGTCGGCGCCGTACCGGCGTCGGAGGCTCACCTCCTCTGCTCCGCCGCCGCTCCTTTCCCCTGAGTCGGAGCCTAGCATGGAAAAGGTGGAGTCTGCGCCGAAAGCCTGCCTCGCCTGCTCCGGCGTCTGCTCCTTCCTCGGAAGGGGAGCTTATCATAGTCTCGAAGCCGGATGGTGCCGAGTCGACGCCAGACGCAGTCGAGTCGGAGTCTAATGACGCGGGGTTGGCGCCGACGCGCGTCGCTTCAGCGCCATGTCGGCGCAGAATTATGGACTCTTCTCCAGAGGCCTCAGAAGGGAGTTTGGCACCGTCTTCTCGCCCACCATCACCGGACGTACTGTTGCTTGTGCCCCCCTTGGAATTTGTTGAGCTTCCTCGGAAGCTCCCAGATCCGGCAGGCTCCTTGCCTCCCCAGGAGCAACGTCCGGATCCTCATTCTTCAATGGGACTCCCTTCTGTGGGACATTGGTCGCACCCTCACTGTCTGGGCTAGGGTCAGTTTACAACCCTCCCTCACTGATCAGTTGTTGTCTCCTCCACGGAGGGCTACCGAGGCCGGTGCGGCTTTTTTGAGGGTGGTCTCATTGGCCACACACATTTTGAGCATGCCACCCCCTTCTGCCCCCTTGTCTGTCGACCCCTTGCTTAATGTCATTCATCGGGGGTCCGGGACTGTGGAGCCACTTCTAACCTTTGAGGCTTCCCTTTATGATACCCTTTTAGGTACCTGGGTCCAGCCTGCTTCAGGTTATCCGGTGGCTTGATCAGTTTTGCACCGCCACCGTCCAGCTCCGCCTGATCCTGTTTGTCTTTTTGTACACCCTGATGTGCAACGGTTTGTGTTGCAGAGTGCTTTCCCCTCCCTGCCTCCTCTTATGCTTCCTCCCTCTCGGGAGTCCCGATGGCTAGAGTCATGGGGCAGGAACATCTTTGCCTCCACTAGTGCGGCCGTACGATCCTTAAATACAATGTGTTTTAGCACAGGCTACTTCTGCCCTGTGGGACTCTGCAGAGTCTTTGCTTTCGGCCACCTCTGAAGGTGCTCAGGTTGATCTCCTTCGCCTCCTCCGGGATGGCCGCGACGTTGCCGATTTCACAATCCGGTCCGCCTTAGATGCTGCGGATTCTTTGGGAAGTGCTATGGCTTGCTCTGTTGCCTTAAGGTGTCATGCTTGGTTACTTGATAGTCTTCCACGAAAATATCCGGGAGCGTCTGGTTGACTTACCCTATGATGTTCACGCCGAATCGACGGTTCACCGGCTCCTTGCGGGCTTTCGTCCCCCCACTTGGGTCTTCTTAGGCCTTTCTTCCATTGTGGTAGTACTTTTTCATTTCGCATCCTTTAGCTGTGCTCTGTGTTTTACATGGGCGGTGAGCCTTGCGTCTTTTCCCAAGGGTGATTACCCTTTTATTGGCATCCCTTGGATGCGTTTTGCTATAAGCTGCCTGTTGTCCTGCTGTGGCCGGGTTCCACAGATTGCTGTGTCTAGTCCTCTGACTGTGGTATTGAGCCGGTGGCTCAGCTCGGTAATGTCCTACGGCTCGGAACTCATGTTCACGGGTTCAGTTTGTTACTGCGCTCTTTTGACTTGGCGTCTTGCCCTAAGAGGTGTTCCCCGTTGTTTTGGGTATGCATACTCCATGTGGGGTAATCGTATGCTATTATATAGCTTGCTTATCTCACCTGGGCCTGGAGATCCTGTGGGCTCCATGCGTCGCTTGGTGATCCGTTATACGGCATTCTATGTTTTTCCCCAGTGCCATCTTCTTACGCCATGGTCAACATACCTGTTGCCTGTTTCACCTCCTTGGGAGGTTTCTTACTTTCCTCTTCAAAAACAACTGTACTAGGTATGCTCCGGTATGTATATGTGCTGGTTGCTTTGGTATTCCTCTTCCTACGGGGGAGCTTTTCTGAGCTGTTGCAAGTTGCCCATAGGTTCCTCCTTGCTTCCGCTTACTGGGGTGATTTCCCCATTTGACAAATGCTCCCTTTTTGGTGTTCCACACTGTACGTGTCTTTTCTGGAGTGTTTGGTCTTTCTGAGGCTTTTTCCAATTGTTAACGCTACGCCTGCGGGACCGCTCTTCTGATGGCAGTGATCCTTGACTACTGCCTGCAAGTCTATATTGTGGGTTGTTTCTCGCTTTGGCTTCTTACTGCCCGGTCGGGCACTCTTAAGCTTCTGTTGTAAACCACTTTAAGGTCTCTGTGACCGTTTGCCTGCTGCGTGTTTCTACCTGCTTCGGCGGGTTTAACATTGATGCTACCGCCAGCTATTCCAATCGCATCGCTCAGTTTCTAGCTCTTGCCTTTAGGCTCTTGATACTGGCTCCTTCAGCCTTCCTTCTATATGCTAGTCGGTTAGGCTCTGGTTGCATCTCTACTGGTGCTTTTTGAACTTGAGTCGGTGTCCTGATCGTGCGCCATTAAGCGAAGAGTGGTCCTTCCTTCTTTCTTTCTCTGCTCTGGTATATGGCTCAGGCCGTTCTACCAGCCCTTTATAAAACAGGTATGGTGTCGCGCCATTCTGGCATTTTTAGGATATCTGTCATCCCGTTCTTTCTTCTCTTCCGAGCTGCTTGGGTTGCTGTCGGGCTGTTCAGCGACAGCCTCCCCCCTCCCCCTTTTTTATCCGTCACTCTGTTGCCGGATCGGATGCTTGGCACTGTCTGTTGATCTGTCGCAGACCCACCTCCCCTTTGGGGTATGACTGTGATATCTCTTGTAAGTTAAGGAATCTGCAGCTAGATGTCTCTATCAGATGTACGAGTTACTTACCTTCAGTAATGATATATCTGGTAGAGATGTTGTCTAGCCGCAGATTCCTTAATGCCCACCTAGCCTCCCCGTTCTGCGAGGGCCTTGCCAAGTGGGGATCTCCGCTGGCCCCCCTGTTACAGTTGGCATTGGTTTTCTCTCTCATGGGTGCTCACATTGTTGCGCCCCTTTCAGATTTGCCATAATGCCATTGATTCGCTCTCAGGGGTTCTGTCAAAATAATACCATTGCCTCCCTCTCAACGGTTTCTTAATTGTAAAATGGGGCCTTATCGATTGTCCTTTACCAAGAGATTCCTCTTTTTCTTTTTCTCCTGCTGTCTTTCCGCCTTCTTGTTGGCTCAGGGTTCTAGGCTCCTCTACGGTAGTCTTCTTTGGGGCTCTACTCGCCTCTGTTTCAGACCTCTGTTACTACAGGGACGCAGTGCCGGACTTTTCATTCCTGCGGTGGACTGTTCTCTCTCTGCTCAGTTTTTGCTGGATGGCACAGTTCTGCATGGTACTAACAGTATTTCTGTCTGAGATGTTCTTCCCTTCTAACGCTAGGGAAGGGTCTTCGCTTAGCTTGCAAGGTTCTTTCTCACAGCTTTTCCACCTATATGTAGGTGGTGTCTAATTATGTCTTTTACGATGGTGTCTGCACCATCCTCCTTATTTATTCACGGATTTTCATCCATCGCACACTGTTTCCATACTTTCAATTTTTTTTATTTTTATTGGTGGCTCCGTGTTGTGGCGGAAAAGTTTCTCCGAAGAAAACTGATGTCAGGGCGCCGGTAGGGACTTGTATAACCTCGCTGACATCACGTACGTGGACGACGTCCGGGCGGGGTCGTGTGGCACCGTCCCCCGGTGCGCTGAGGTGCTGCAAAGTTTTTTGCGGATCCAGTCTGATGCCTGGGGATATTCTAAGTTAAGGAATCTGCGGCTAGACAACGTCTCTACCAGATTAATCGTTACCGTAGGTAAGTAACTCGTACATTCTGCCCTATGCGTAAATATTGTTTAAAACAACGTTGTGTTGCACTGTATTTTCTACAATCCTTGTCTAACCCTATGGTTTGTTTTTCTGTGGCGTCCTTTTTAATCCACTCACAAAAAATTGGGAAATTGCACAATAACTGAGAATTAATTTTAAACTGATCCTCCGATCAGCTGGCTTTTATGAATTGTTCTCTAATGGTGTTTGTTATGATGCAATTACCTTCTTACTCCTCTATGTATAGAATTTTCTTTTTTGTATAGATTTTTTTTAACTGTACCTTTTTTTTGTACTTTTATGATTTTATACTATAAGTATCGATGAAAGTAAATTGACTGACTGGCATAGGTTCAGAGACGAGCTGATAAAGATCTTCACCTTCCAGGATAGGTGGTTGTGAACTGTCAATGTAAAGAAGTGTCAGAAACGGTCAAGGAATGAAGAATTGGAAAAAAGGGTTAAGGGTGTTGGTAGATTAGTAGAAATGAAAGAGAATTGTGAGTAGTAGACTATGGCATTGATTCACTCGGGGGGGGGGGGGGAAGCAGTTGTATGAATGGTAGGAACTGATAAGTAAGACTTCTAAATGATACCAAGTGGCCCGGCCTGTTTGTTTGGTCGGTTGTGGAGAATAATCTTGTGGCCATGTGGAAATAATTTGAGGAAGAGGACCACATCATCACAATACTCACTGATAATTCAGTTATGAGTTCCTCAAAAATATTCAGTGTATGATGATAGTTGTTCTTTTACTTATCTCTAAGGTTGATAAAGAGACCAAGAAGGTGGCAAATAATAGATAATAAATTGGGTTTCAAAACTGCAGATTGCGGAGGATGGCATGCTGAATGGGAGTTTTGAAACTGATCTTAGGCAGACCTTTCACCTTGGAGTGATCTCGGAGTGAAAAATATAGAATACTTACCACCATGTAGATGCTCCAGCTGGGAAGAGGTGTGGCTCAGCGGCCAGGGCAGGTGACTCTGGAACACGGGGGGCTCACGGTTCAATCCTTGGCGCCGGTGGCAGGTCAACCCAGCACCATGTGGAGAAGTGTGGCTCAATGATTAGAGCGGCAGACCCTGATGCAGAGGTCTAGCCCGGGACCAGGGTTCAATTCCCCGCCTTGGCGGGTCTTGGGCTCAAAAATTCCACGGACCTGATAATTCTCGCCTCGGTGCCTATTCCAATCATGGAGTCCCACTCTGCAACTCTGGGCAATAGCTTGCTTAATCTCCACAACGGCCCCCACAACGCTAAGGATGCCTGGCCTCCACCTTGGGGGTGCCCAGGAGTGGACGCCTCAAAGGGAAAGCCAGGATGGGTTCCACAGCGGTATTTGTACAAGCGCCTTGAGACCCTTGCGGGTGAGTAGTGCGCTATACAAGTATCAAATTTAAATTCACCATGTGACTCTGGGCAATAGCTCACCTAATTTTCATGATGGCCCCCAGCGCCTTGACGCCCTCGGCGATAGTTGGCGCTTTATAAATACTGGATTTTACCTACTTAACAGTCTACACTCTACACAGTGGCCTACATTAGCATAACCCATGGCATATCACCTGGCCTGATCCGTATCAAGCCCATTTCTTAGGTCTTCTCCACTGCTTTATATTTGTTCCCAACACTCAGTTTTTACAGTCTTTCTCATACAAGAGGCTGTTTTGGCATTGCAGCAGAACTTCTTTTAGCCAGAGAAGGCTGTGGAACACTAGACCCACATTTCCATGCCCTCTTGGTCTCCTAGTGATTCAAATGTATAGTTTCTAAATAGTGAGTCCAGAAAAAGCTGGAGTTTGATTTAGTTGAATCGTAAAGCTTTTTCCATGTGTACAAATTGCCTGGAACGTTGCAAATTACATACATATATTGTATGTTGGTTACACAAACATAATGTATGCCTATATATGCAGTCTACGCAGCTATTTTACACAGTGCGTTCCTAAATTAGACACTTAATCTCCACCTGTGGTGAGAAAAGTGCTAATTCTTTGGATATTCACAAGGGCTTGGAAATGCATGTGGCACACTGTTCTTGGGACAAAACATACATGCAACTTGCTCAGGCATATGTGTGTATAAATAAGTGCACCGATAGGTTAATTTCTCACAGGAGGTGTGTAGGAAATTGAGGAAAACAGATTCAGTTGAAAATTGTAATCATCTCACAATTTACATAGCGCTATGAATTTTACATGAATATGCTACGGGTGTGTATATTCCCACCGGAGTATGAATAAAATGTATGTGAATTCTGAACTTTGTAATAAACTAGACTCCTGAGTGTGTGTACGTTATGCATGTGGAAATGTACAAATGTAAGTACCTACCTCTGTAAATTAGCTGCTATGTAGATTTTAGACCTGGAGCATGCATTGAAATGTGTGAATTAGATGGCTTTGTGGAGTGTTATATGCTACATAAAAATTGACAAGAGAAGCCCTGTCAATCTCAAGTTACCTACTTATTGGTTCTGCTCTCAAACTTATTTCTCAATCTTAGAAAGTGCTTATTGTCATTACAATTATTTTTCAAAGTAAATTTTTTATAATTTGACAACTACAATACATGAATATTAATATACACACCCACACATACCTACATTTTTTCTTGGTTCGTATAAGGTCCAATACAGTGAGCAATAGTCAATATTCCTGTTCTTATACTGTTAGATCTTCGTTCAATGAACCCAACGCAGGTTTTCAGTTGGTAACCCAACCAATTACACCACCACCTTCAGGATAGTCTGTGATAATTCAGATAGAGAATTGTGGATGCATTGCAGGGATTCACAAGAGCCTTGCTACAAAATTAGGCACAATGACATAGATAATGTATAGCTGCAATACTGCAAAAAATATCAACATATGTGGATCGATGTATTAATTAAGCCTTAGCCTCTGCTTTGAGCAGTAGATGGTCAGCGATCCCCATCATCAGATACAATTTTATATTTGATATATTATGGTCCACCAAGAAGTCTCTCTCTAAACGGAAAGCTCTGCCAGTACACTGGGGCTCTCATTAAGAGCTAGCTGGATTTGGATGTGGGGATACCAAGAGGCTGTCATTTTAGATTTCGCCTGGAATCCCTACATCTAAATCTAGGTATTACCAGTTATAGTCCCTGGAATGTGGAATAACTGTGCGGTCTGAAGAATAACAGCTGAAAATCCCTGTTTTCCGTGATTTCAGAGCTATTCTGCTGACAATTTCCACCTTCTTTAAGCAGTTAATAATGTCAGCGTGGAATTGTTCTAGTGAGTGAGTGAGGGAGAGGGACCGAGGCCATGGCAGGCCGTGCCTTGACTGGAGAGCACATCGTGTGCTTCCCCAATGGCCCTGTAGGGCAATGGATGGATGCGGGGCTATGCCTCTGACCGCGCCCCCTGACCACTGCTCTGTTTTACTGGCTGCAGACCTGCACTTGGTAAAACTGGGTCCGGTGTTTCTGACCTCAAAGTTCCGGGTCCACAAACACCAAATAACTCGTAGTATGGCAGAGTATACACGTAATAGCCGCCTAGAAGAATAACATTTACATTGAATCCCATTGTGCCTTATGAAGAAGCAGTGCTCTATGCACACTGTGGCACTGCTTTTGAAAGTGCTGTCCTGTTTCTGTAAAGTATGACCTTTCATAACTCCGATTTTTTCCCCCATGGAAAATGCCTATATTAGGCAGACTGGGAAACACAGCTGCATTGAACCCTGTACCACTATCATGGCTGAATTAGCCCCAAAACAAAAGCATGTGTGAACTAGGGTTGATTTAGCGTTCTCTTTGGCTTGTGAGTCTTATTGTTTTATTATCTCTCAAATACGAAGCACTACTGTTCTTAATCCGGCTGTGCTTGTCACATGGCACAAAGCAAGGCGTATTTCGTTTATTACAGCTGGACTGTTGTTTGTCCCAACAATCCGCTAACACAAGCAATGTTATTTAATGTCCAGCATATAAAATAGTTGCCTGTTTGGGTATGAAACCATTTTTGTTATCAACCAGCGTTGCACCAGTTGGAGTGTCTAAATTGAATGATTGCTTTGTACATAGCCATTTTAATCTTTTTATCATTTTAATTTCAATGCATACAGCAAAGCATTATTATTGGGTTAAGTTTTTTTAGTTATGTAGTCACATGTATGTACACTTGCTCTTCTACTAGCATCTTCAGCAAATGTGTCTGTATAAACTTGTATAGGCATGTTTTACCTTGCACTCTTTCCCATCGATGTGTCTCAAACAGTGGATTTCTCCTGAATCTGTTTAGTTTTTAGTTTTATTTTGTTCTCACCTAACCCTTCCTTTCCTCTCATCCTAAGTGGGTGAGAGCAAAGGTCAAATCGATTATATACTCTGTTGGTGCTTTGTCCCTATAGTTGGGCTTCAACCTAGGATAGAAAGACTATCTTGGACACAACTTTTTATAAGTTTGATGCTCAGTGAAGACAAGATGGCTGCCATGGATTCTGTCCCCCCACCTCCTCTTCGGATATTTGTCTTCTGGCTCCAGCACTATTTAAGGGATCAGAGAAGTGTATTAATATAGGCCCAGATGTTTCTGTGAGTTTCTCTCTTTGCTGCGTTCTTTAAAGAAACCTATTTACTGATAATTATTGCATTTGTGTCTGCTCTCAGCTTTTAGGTTGTTCCTTCAGGGCTTATTGTGGAAATGGGGCACACACAACTCAAGCACCGTTCATAGTGTTGTAACTTTGTACTGGCTTGTCTTTTGGGCATTATAGGTGGTCTATTTCCCCCGAGGCTGACTGAACAACTTACAATATGGCAAAAGCAATTGATGTATGATTATTTCATTCCTAGTGGCAGCCTGCACCCATGATGATGATGCTGTTGCTTCTTGTGTTCTGTGTCTCCTGACATACTTTCACAGCTCATGCATCAGTTGCGCTTGTCTTTGCCTTTCAGTGGAGATCTCCAGGTGACGGGCAGTGCACACTGCACCTACAACACTTCCCAAAAAGCTGTGGGCAAGGACAACTTCACTTTGATTCCTGCCGGCACCAACGGAACTGAAGAGCGGATGTCCATCATCTGGGACAAGTCAGTGGTAAGGATGTTTTACCTGATTCCAACCCTGTAGTGAGGTTGACATAAGGTAATAAAGCCTTGTGTTGTTGGAAGTTTTAGTGGGTTGTGCGACATGAGGTTTAATTTTAAGTGGGGTGTTCTGCAATTAAATGTGCTATTTATTAAATGTACCCACTCACTCCGGCGTAAATACCCTCTTCTACCCTTGTAAGCGAATGGATATTGCATGAATGTATTTTTTTGTAATATGTATGGTTTGCTTCCAACTTTATTAACATCTCTTGTTACTGATGGAACATTTTTGCAGGGTATGGCAGCTTTTGCCATAATGCATCCAAGGGACAGATTACCATTGTGCTGGAATATTGTTCCCAGATAGGCTTGTCATGTAACCCTTTAGACTGTGCTATGTAACAAAATCCATTGGTCTGTGACATGGATTTTAGCCTATCTTTCACATTTGAAGTGTGAGGTCTTTCATTGAGTTCTGCTATATTGTCGTATGTGGCACCCAGTATCTATTTGCCGTTGGGTTTTGCAGAAAAGGATGCAATTTCATATGCAGCTTGTAGCCTTTCTGAGCCTATGGTCTGACTAAATAAGAATGATGTGTCTTTACTTCTGCTCTGTGATAGGTGACTGGTAAGATGGATGAAAACCAGTTTGTAGCCGTTACCAGCACTAATGCTGCAAAGATCTTCAACCTCTACCCACGGAAAGGCCGCATTGCTGTGGGCTCTGATGCAGACCTCGTTATTTGGGACCCTGACAGCATGAAGACCATTTCTGCCAAGACTCACAACAGCGTAAGTTGGTTCTGTGACTAAAAAGCACCATTGTTATCTGGTTACTAGCAGTTGTTTATGCCTACAGCGTGATTGCATTCATTCTATGTAGGCCTTTGTATCTGATATGTAAAAATAACCAAACTGTTATCAAATATTGTTTCATGGTGAATCACTGGTGTTACTTTTACATGCTTGTGAACTTGTTGGAGTGAATTGTGCCTAAACCATTTGAACCATAGGGGTAAACCATTTGAACCACGGTGGTAATATTTGTTTTTGCAGCATGAATCTCTTGTTGCATACTTCTAATGAAGAGAATCTCCTCTAGGCGACAAATTGGATCCAGAAAGTTGAAACCGTTGTCCTGCACTGATAGGAGGCATCTCGGATCCAGTCCCAAGCAGATATGACGTCCGTCGTATTTGTCGCCCCCCTGGTGTACTGATGTCTGTTCCTTTTTTCTGCACCCTTCAATTTGAATCTGGAGTTTCTGTCCTAAACACATTTCTTACCAAATCTTTTGCAATGTTTTTTAATCCTTGTCTGATGTGCCACAAGCATATGTATCTTTCTCATTGTATGCCTCCTGAATATCGAACCCGCAGTATTGGTTGGACATAATATTGAGGAAAAAATATATAGAAACAAATATCAGCAGGTAAATCTAGATTTTCTATACCTAATGCCACATCTATGTACATACCCTGTACATATATCTTCAGAGTACATAGATGTGGAGTTGGGAATGGTAAATCTATGCTTCCCTATATGCGCTTACCTTGCGATATTTTGTCCATTGATATTCTGCGCTCGGTATTCTTATACCACAATATTGTTGGTGTCGATTTTCAGTAGTACAATTGTTCAGTCCTACACATCATGTCCCTGGGGCCCAAACACAACTACAGGTCTTTTGAGTAGTGTGGCCTCATGCGTGCTAATATTATTAAGGAGCAGAGGGCGAAGCTCTCCACAGCACAGACCTGAGTTGAGCGGTTGGCCCTTAGCTGGTCCAGATCTCAATTTCTCGACACTAACCATTACCAAGGACAATTCTTCAGTAGAAACATGATACACCGCAAGAGGTATTCTTTAGCTTTGCTGCACTGCTCCCACTTGAGGGGTAGGTTATACTGTCGGTGGTTTCATACCCCAGTTTCAGTGTAGACGTCATGCTTGGGGCCTGTTGGTGGAGATGCAGCTGGTGCCAGATTTAGCCCCACCTATGGGCAGAGGAACAAGCTCCTTAGTTTGACCACACACAAATTGCAGCTTTCACCCAGGCCGTGCTAGCTCTCTTCCACTCCACCTTGGTTCCATCTGGTGCACCAGCAGGCCACAAGAAGCTCTTGGGGCCACAGAACATGATTTTGTCAGTGGTTCCATCCCAGGATTCTGTTTTTGTGCTGCCTGTCAAAGTCTTTGCTGGCTAGTTTGTCATTGCTGCTGGTGCTATCCCTGATGTCTGTTTCTAATCCATTGACGAAATTGATGAGTTTTCCTGTCAAATGCAGCAGCTGTTGGAGAAGGAACCCCCTGACAGGCCCTTGCCTTGTGACTAGTATATTATATTATGACAGACTTCATGGGCTTTTTGACTCTGATTCCTTTCGATGCCCAAATGTCTCCCACCAAAGTCTCACTCACCGGCCTCAGAGGAAGTTGACTCACTGACTGCTGTCCCATGAAAAGCAGCAGAGATCCTCACATTTACCATTGCTGTTAGAGAAGAGAAAAGTCAAACCTCCTAACTGCAATTCTGCAGTCAACATCCTCCACAGTGGACCCACTGCTCCCTTTCAGCCAAGCATTCATCCGTCTGATTTTGGAAACCAGTTTCTTCTTCTGCATTTTCCCACCAGGTCATCTGCCTCGTCGTCTGGCTCTTGGACCCGAAAGGCTAACTCCTCTCCGGAGAGTCTTGTTGTTAAGGCTTCCTCTTCCACGAAACAGAACCCTGACTATTTTTAATCTACTCCTACAGATAGTGAGCTGAAATTGATTGAGGCAAAGGAGAAGAATAACTTTTCAGGGAGTCTTGCTCTGTGCTCCACGAATGGTACTTGTTTTCTGACCTGCTACTTTCATGCTCTGTGGGGAGTTGCACTAAATGTCGTTATACATCTTGCTGACTATCTTTGGAAACATTTTAGAGAGGTCCTGCATGATGGGCAGGATACAGACAAACAGTTCTTCCGATAAGACCTGGATATGTTGGCTTCTGTGGTGTAATCGATGTCCTCTCATGTGCCCATCTACCGCCATGAATACATCCCACAGGCTTTTTGGAAGTGGCTTTATCTTCTTGTAAGTTTCATTAACTCTATCAGCACATTCAGGGCAAATGCCCAAGGCCAGCCCTTTTGGCAGCACTATCCCTCGTAGCCGGTGCTGCAGCACCATCCCTCGTAGCCGGTGCCGCAGCACAAGTATTTTGTAAACTACAAAGGGTGTGCAAAACTACTTTAACTCACTCTTGAAGGGCCACATGCGGACTCTAGCGGGGAGAATTTCCTTTCATTTACTGCACTGGCAGTCCATCACATCATCACATACAATTGGATACTCAAGATTGCAGAGCACAGCTGCGCACTCCCATCTCCCGGTTTCCACTGTTCCCATTTTGCAGAAGGAAGTTCTCTCTCTTGATTAGAGGGCCTCTGGAATTAGTCAGAAAAATGAAATTAGACAGGGATGGTATTCTAGTAGCTAAGAAAGAGGGTGGCCTTTGCCCAGTTCTGGACCTTTGCGTTCTGAACACCTTCCTACAGCAGGAGAAGTTCAAAATTATTTTCCTTTCATCTGTCCTTTTGCATTAGAACTGAAAGATTGGATGGTGTCCCTCTACTTGCAGGACACATACTTTCATGCACCACTCCTGGAGTCACACAGAAGATTTCTGCGTTTTGTGTGGCCTCAACCCTATAGCCAAACACAGACCTTCCTTTTGGGCTAATATCAGTTACCCGAGTTCTCACAAAGGTGAATGATGGTGGTCGCTGCACATGTTTGCAGGTCAATAGCTGTATTTTCTTACTTCGATGACTAGCTCCTGGTGTGGGATTGCTGTGTCCAGTTTTGGACCACCTGCAGGTCACAATCTCCTTCGAGCTGGGGTTATCAATCACCCTCTCTAAATTGCAGCTGTGGCCCACCAAGTTTCTCCTTTTCATCATGGTGATGCTGTACACTGGCTTCCCATCTGCCCAGCGAGCTTGGGACGTTAAGGGTATAATCTCGATGTCTACAGAAGGAGCTCTGTTTATCACCCTAACAGTACTGCATCTTTTGGGTTTGCTTGTCTTTTCCACAGTGATGGCATATGTGTGCACTAGAGCGGTGCCTAGGATTTCAGTGGGCCGATCACTGGGAGGGTCCTGAGAAACATTATTTGGATTTCCTCAAAAGCAGCGTGAGCCCTGCTGTGGTGCCTGGTGACGGGCCATCTTGCACATGGGAAACTCAGTGCCCCCACCGATGCCGACCATAGTAGTAACTTCTATCTCTTCACTCGGTTGGGATGGTCATCTTGATGCATTGGCGATCAGAGGACTGTATTCCCCCTCCAAGCCGGAACTCCCATCAACCTACTTAAACTTGTAATGATCTGCCTCACCTTGGCCATTCCTGCCTTTGATCCGTGATCAATCTGTTCGAGTCCTAACAAACTATATGACTTCTATGTGGTACTCCAACAAGCAAAGTGATGTTGACTTTTACACTCAATGAGGGCCTTCGGCCCGCTTGTGGAGGTGGTGGGCATCATTTTATCACTTGTCACCCCTTACTAAGTCTGGATGAAGGCTGGATGAAGCCTAATTTCATTTCATGATTTGCTGAAGAGGAAGTTGATCACATCAAGGCGTATTTGCACGGATCTGGCAAAGGTGTTGCTGAGGGCACTAGTAATACTTCAACTATTTATCCTGTCTACCACAATTTTCCCAGACAGACGGGTCCTTTAGACTAAGCTTTTGCTTCATGCCAAAGGTTGTTACCCTGTTTCATGTGGGTCAGTGCATCACTGCTTATGTTCAGCTTCCTAGGGAGTCAGTATGACTCCTCCTCTGGTCAATGTCCACAAAAAAAAAAGAAACTCAAAGTTTCTGGACCCAACCACTACATGACTTAACGCACAGCATGTGAATCTAGAAGAGCATCAAGCTGCAAAACTTCTGTTACAGGTGCGTACATTATTTTCATCCACTTTTGTGTAAATCGTGAACACATGCCTATTAAAGTCTGAGCAGTTCTCCATAGCATGGAACTTGCCTTAGCTGATGCTCTTTATGCACATGTTGGTTTTTATTATTTTTAGGTTATTTTTGTTGCACGCATATCACTTGGGGGGGGGGCTATTTCAGAAATAAAAACAAACAGTATTGTTTTAAAAAAGGTGAGCAGTGTTGGTGGTTTGCAATTATTTATGAAAAACTGCTATAACTAACTGCTATTGGTCTGCTGATACTTTGTATAAGTACATTCTTTATTTTCTCAAATTAAAGGTACTGTACTTGTTATAGTTGTAGGCACCAGTTGTATAAATCAACTGACGGGTGCTTCATTCAGGTCGGCAAAATCCTTCATCTTTTTCACGACCGTATGATGCATTTCTCACATGCTTCTGATGCTGATGAAAAACAATTGACTCTTATCATACTGCTTTGAAAAAGCTCAATGGTTAACGGATCTGAGTGAAACATGTGTCAACTAATTCTATAAGTTATGCTCAAACAACTATTATGTCTTCAGTACCTTTAATTTCAGCAAATAAAGAAATTAGTCATTTATAGCGAAATATTTGTGGATCAAGAATTGAGTTCTGTTGCCTGTGCGCTTGTCTAAAATCTTAATTGCCTCATAACTTGCTCATTCTCATGGAGGCCAGCGTAGCACCAGATTATACCATTTAACTAGAAAAATGAAAAGTGTGAGTTCTATGCAGCGGTTTAATACACACCCAGCAGACTTGTCTGATGCTACAAGGCCAAGTGGCGTAAAAAGCATAGCTAAGAAACCTCCGCAAGAGGCATGACAATTGCATCTAAAGCTGCATCAAAATAAAAGTGGAGTAGAATCCTGTGGTTGATCAACGCTGGGCAAAGAATACCCGAAATCAGCAGGCAACATTTTTTTTTTAACCGTTCATATGTCACCATGGTATTTGGCATAAGCAATCAAATGCTTGTCAAGGTAAACTTATTAATAATCAGCCATAACTTGGTTTTTTGAATGGAATAAAATAGTTTCATCGGCACTGGAAAGCCACTGGTAAACAGCATCCGGAGTGTTACACTGGTGTGTAAATCGCAGACGAGTGCCTTTGTTTTTGTTTCGGCTTGCAAAAGTCAGAATTAAAAGACTCGGAGATCTTTGTTCAGTGTCCTTTTTTTTGATTTCCTAGGGCAGAACTGTGGCAGACACTGGCTCGCATAGTGCATTTGTGCATTTGTTGTCAGCCGTTACCAATATTGCCCATACAGTAGAGATGTAGTTTGATTTGTGCCCCTCCCCCGAGGTTGTTGTTTGCTGCAGACTCTACATTTGACATGTATTTCTAGAAACTTTTACAGTTAGTCATACTTTTCAAAATTGGGTGGCCACACACACTATACTGAGACGATATATTGTTGGTGCAGGAGCATAAAGACTGAACTAGTCATATTAGGGTCTAACCAAGACTGTCATCGCTGCTTTTCACTGCTTTCCCAGAGATTCTGAGTTGGTGTAGGAGGCTCTGGCCACAACCAAGATGCAGTTTATAAGGCTTTGATATATTCTATTGTGACACTTAAGGAAGATGGGATGACCTTTTCACGCCCCTTCTCACTTTACAGTTTACAAGGGGTCACAAAGCATACTGTGTGAGTTGGAAAGACATATCTTACTTGCAGACTGCAATTTTTACATTGCAACTTTGTTGTGTGGTTGCCAAGCCTGTGTTTTTGAAAAATTGCAGACCATGTGACTGCGGAACACTTTAGTACATTAAGCCCTATATTTGAAGTTGAATAACAGGCACTCTGATCTCTGATTTACAGATTTCAGAGCCCTTCTTTTAAGACGTTTCACCCCACTGGTCACACCTAATGAATAGTGGGGGGTTTATAACTGTTCTAACGTGGCAGAATCCACTCCCTAAACCAGACTCTTAAAGAGTAAGGTGAAGTACTTTGACTCTCACTCCTTATTATTCCTAACAGTTAAGACATTGTGCTGGAATCCACCCAAAGGATGACTGTGCTTTGCAATTCCGAGTGTGAGTTTATAACTTCATCGATGAAGATGATTTCACTTGCTGTATTTTGACTAGGAGTGTGTGAAATTTTGAAGAAGGGTTTTACCAACTTCATGAAGTGTTTATAAGACCCTTCCGAAAATGTTCAAATGAACTAAGTTGGCAGTTTTTCTTTTTTTTTAAACCGTTGGAAAGTATGTAATATAAAGCTTTGCAGGAGTATAATACACTCAAAAGTTACTATTCTGTGAGTGAATTTGCCCCAAGAAACATTTTTGCTTCAAAGTTCTCGCTCAAAACCTTTTTTTCTGAGAAATTCCAACTGATGTGATGCTTTGGCAGAGGCCTAAAACGCCTCAATTTTGTGAAACTGTGAAGTTCACCTACTTCCCAATACCTTGCCTCCAGAATAAAAATTTTGTACATACTTACTTTTGACTTGACTAGAATGTAACATCTGATGATCTCTTCTGTCCTAGTCGGTAGAGTACAATATCTTTGAAGGCCTGGAATGTCGCGGCTGTCCACTGGTAGTGATCAGCCAAGGGAAGATCGTACTGGAGGATGGAAATCTTCATGTGACAGAGGGCTCTGGACGGTACATCCCAAAGAAACCATTCCCAGACTTTGTTTACAAGCGCATCAAGGCCAGGAGCAGGGTAGGTGTTTTCCTCCTTGCACTTTTGCATTTTCTTCTAAGTGACTCCCTCTGCTTACAATTAGCCAAAGTAAACCTTACCATGCCCTCTGCCTGTTACTTTTGTGTGTGTTTTTGCATTGTGTGCCTGGCATTTGTGTGGAATCCTCTGTTAATCTGCAATGGAAGTTACACAGAGCCGCAAATTAGGACACTTGAGAGAATACTCCACAAACAAAAATTAAATAGTGGGTGTATGTAGGTGTTAATTGAGAAAACAATGTAAATTTATCTTCGGACATTGGCACCAAATTGGTAAGGATTCATCCATCAGACTCTGAGAATATCTATTTTCAGCTCCTAATCTTTCCCAAAATACTCTTTGCACTATTGGCTCGATGAATAACCCACTAATGATTTGTGTGCAAATATTAAGTAATGGGAGCCGTTGAGGTTCATGGTTTACTGGCTGAAAAATAAAAAACAAAATATGCATCTGTTTGGTGCCATTTTGTACCAAATTTGTATTCTATCTAGGTTACACCAGTATGTCCTGTTAATTCTAAAAACATTTTTTTCCGTTTTTCTAATTAAGGACACATAGTGTCTGTACTATTGGTTTAATGCTTCTCCCCATAACCATTCTTCTACTTGTGTTTGCTTAGTCTTAATCTCTTGTAACATCCTTAGTCCATTGGTGGTTGCTTGTATGGTAACATGTTCAGTCTTTACTCAATGTTGGACAGTGGTGTGACACATTACCCCAATTGGTTTGAGTATCAACGTAGCAAGAGGTTCCCTTTAGAAGGCTCCATGCTGGTCTTCATACATCCCAGTAAGAGCACTTGACATTGTTTACTTTACCTAGCACCTCTGAAATAATATGCTACACAAATTCCCAGGGTAGGTTCTTACTCATTCTGTCCCTAGCTACAGTTGTAAGGATGTGAAATCCTTTTGTCCTTCCAGCTTGCTGAGCTGAGGGGTGTCCCACGTGGTCTCTATGATGGCCCTGTTTGTGAAGTATCTGTGACACCAAAAGCGGTAACTCCTGCAACCTCTGCTAAGACCTCTCCTGCTAAACAGCCAGCACAGCCTGTCCGAAATCTCCATCAGTCAGGATTCAGCTTGTCTGGTACGTATCACTTACATGATGTTTGTAAATTTATAGTCGCCCTAAGCATACTAAATTGAAATAAATGATAGATATTAGAAGACATGCCAAGGGTTGCCACAAATTATTTACCTGTGTATTTCATGTTATTCTCCGTCCATCTCCATTGTATACCCTTCATATTCAAAGAATCTGCTAATTGTTAACTGAAAATTTCACCTTGTATGTCAAAAAACCATGATGACCAAATGAAGGAATTCACTTGACTTGAGGCGTGTGCAGGAAGGGTGTAAAAGGTTGTACACCAATGGGAAGAAGTAGAAGACGTTTAATTGTATTTCCACAGAATGTTATCAAGAATACGTAGTGCACGAAGATGGCCACCTAATAGTTCGGCTCCGCTGACCGAGCTCCAAATCCGTCCCTCTATCCGTTTCTGTGTTCCCAAATCACAACAGAACTGCAACGAGCTATCTCCGGAAGGGCCAGACAATCTATCGATACGCGACCTGCGCCATTGGGCCAGATAGGGCCCTGGGAGCTGCCGCGTGGCCGGCCGGCGAGGAGTGAAACCGGTGACGGAGACCTTCTGCGCAGCTGGAGGGCCGAGAAATAGCGTGCGGCACCCTGCTGCTACGAGCGGGAAGACCCGGACTGTGGCTGTTACCCGCCGCAATCTTCGTGGGGCAGTGTGTAGCGCCGTTGGGGACCCGGCACTACAGCGGTCTGACTACCAGAGGGGCTGGTAGGTGCGCCCCTGCAACACCGGCGGAGGTGCCGATAGTGGCCTTTCTCACAGCATGATGTGGCCGGAAGGCGAGTGAGAGAGGTGGGTGTCCTGCCCCGCGCTGGTTTGCTCTCCTTGTGGTCCCCACACGGCCCCCTGTTCCTGGGATTCTGCGGAGCCGTAACCGCGACGCTCCGGTGGCGGTGTCTGGTGGCGCACATCTGTCTCTGTTCTCCGGTCCTGTGCAGGTCGGGCTGCAACCGGTGTTGGAAGTCCGTCAATGGCCCGTGTTGTATGGTGTGACTGGGGCTTGACTATAGGGGCTGTGGTGACCCCCGAGTTTGCCTCTGAACTCGCGCTGTGGCCTTGCGCACCCGACCGCCATTGTGATCGCACCACCGCCCATCGACTGCTGCTGATCGGCTCCTGTTTCACAGACCTTTTCCTCCCACTCTGCTGCCACTAGTACACGGCCGTGGTGCACACCCCAGGCGGCCTGATGCTGGCCTGCAAAACGTTCTGGGGCAGGAATAGTCACCGTAGCGCAACACCAGTGATCACGTCCTGGCCTCCCAAGGACTGTCTGGTGTAACAGGAAGATACCGGCGACTTCATTCCTAGCTACTGTATCTCGGTCTTTGCGTTCATCATAAGGGAGTTCGACAGGAGAGTCCTACATCCACCATGGCGGGGGGTCGCGGCTCAAAAGCGGCCCTCCAGGCCAAACTGACGAAATTTGCCTGGGACGGGGACTCCGGCTTAAGCCCTAAAGGAGGATCCGCCGCTTCAGACAAACCTGAGTCTGGAGGGAAGAAGACAGACCTGACATTGCTGGACATTCTTGACGCCATTACCACCGTCCGCACGTCCTTGGAATCACGGATCGACACGGTCTCCACTGAGGTGTCTCATCAGGGAGGATATGCACACCATGAACTCCTGTCTCAAAGATGTTGAAATAAAGACAACCTCCTTGGTAGAGGATACGTCCGAGCTGCAGAGGAAGGTGGAGGACCTGCAAATGCATGCCGCAAAGCTGGAGGCACAGCTGGACGATTATGAAGGGCGCTCCAGGCGCAACAACGTCTGCATAATTGGTGTGCCGGAACACGCGGAAGGGCCGTCTGCGGACCTCTTTGTGGAAGACTTGATCACTTAATACCTCAAACCACGTGGGCTCTCCAACTTCTTCTCGGTGGAGCGGGCGCACCGGATGCCTGGTGGCCGACCGAGGCCTGGAGACCCCCACGAATGCTTCTCGCACGTATCTTTAACTTCCGCGACCGTGATGTTATCTTGCAATATGCCCGCTCCACCCCTCCAGTGGAATTCCAGAACAGTCGCATCACCTTTTTTCCAGACTTAACCCTCAAGGTGCAACGGCAACGACGCAGCTTCCTGGGGGTTAAGAAGGCGCTCCGTGACAAAGATGTGAAGTATGCGATGATGTTCCCGGCCAAGTTGAGGGTGGAATCGGAGGGGAAATCCTGGTTCTTCACCACTCCGGAGGAGACCTGGGACTGGCTGAAGGGATGGTGAACAGCGGGCCGCCGTAACCACCAGGCCCAGGGCGCGAGGATGAACGATGATACACGAGCTTCTGGTGGCGGCTCGCCGCAAACGGACTTGCTGGAGGCTGCGGGCGGTGCCGAATAACTGATCTGTATGCTTTTCCTTTGGAGGGTGCACTGACTCTGGGTGGACGGTGAGAATCTGGGTTTGATCTAACTGCGCATATTGCACCAGATAGGTGTCATTCGAAGATAGACTGTCCTAGCTGTTTTTGTGGACCAGAACTCCTACCTGTTCCCCCGCAGACCACGTGTGGGCATGTGGGGAATATGCTCGGCCCTTGACAATGTTTTTGATGCAAACACGTTTGGCTGTTCTGGTTAAATATTGGGACATATAATGATTCTTTGGGGTTGTGTGCTTGGTTTGGCCATACGGTCCCTGCAAGTTTTTGGAAGGGTGGGCGATAGGCACTCTGCTAGTTTGGGGGGCGGGAGGTTGTTTTACCGCCAAGCAGGAAGGCCGGGTGGGGGGGTTTGGGGAATACACGTTGGGGATGTGGGGAGGGGGGGCTGTTTTGTGGTGTTTTTGTTTCAGGTATGTTATTTGTTTTTGTCTTTGTTTTGTTCCACACCGGTACACGATATTGTTCACCTCTTCATTCTCCTACTACATTCACTTGCCATTGGCATATGGGGCATCCGCTTAGACTGCTCACACTCATGCTTGACTATCTGTCACTACTTGATTCCCACTAGATGGACGTTGTCCACTTGGAATGTTAACGGATTGGACGACAAAATTAAGAGGGGCCATCGGGTTGCATTACGCTAAGTGAAACGAGCTTGACCTGGTGTTATTGCAGGAGATGCACCTGATTGGCAACTCCTGTGGCGCCCTGAATAGGAAAGGGTACAAAATGATGGTCCACTCTGGCTTTATTCAGGTTCCAGGGGGGTGGGGATGTTACTTCGAAAGGGTTGTCCCTACATCATCCACAACTCCTGGGCTGACCCCCAGGGCAGATATGCTGCGGTTTTGGGCACCTGGGAAGGGCGTGTTAACGTCTGTTTATGCCCCCCCCCGGACTGCAGCGCCCTACGCTTCGTGACTTAGGGACCCTGTTGCTGGACCTGCCACTCGGGGTGTTGGTGTTGGGAGGGGACTTCAATCTTATAATGGATAGTTCTCTGGACCGCCTTCCTCCCCGAGGGGATTCATCGAGAGGATCACAATTGTCAGAGTTTGTGAATGCTTTGTGGGTGGTGGATGTCTGGCGGTGGTTCAACCCCTCATACACCCGCTTTACGTTCCAATCCGGGGTGCATGGTAGTCAGTTGAGGATAGACTATTTATTCACTCATGCCCAAGATGTTCACCTTTTCACAAGGTCCAGTGGCCTGGCTCCGACCACTCCCCCCGTTCTGGAGAATCTGGGCTCTCGCACTGGGGGACGCCCCTGCTCCATTTCTGTACATCCGTGGGCACTGAAAATCCCACACATCAGGGATGCTCTCCGCAAGGACGCTGAATATTACTTGGCAGGAAAATGTTGTGTCAGTCGACTCTGCAGAGACGTTATGGGGGGCCTTCAGGGCGCATGGTGGGGCACAGGGCTGAGTGGACCAAGAGAGTATCGGAATTAGAGTCTGAAGTCTCGAGCTTTGAGGAGTCGGTCGCCCGTGATCCTAACCTCGCTATACGCCACAGTCTGGCACTCAAGAGACAAGACTATCGCTAGCTTCTCTTTGAGGATTGGGCGGCGCATTCGCTAGTCTCCTGACACAGGATTTATGAGCAGGGGGAACGGACGGGTTAGCACTTGGCGTGGCTTGAACGGCGGGAGTAAACTCTGAGGGTACCCTAATTACTGACCCCCCACACATAGCTGACATATTTGCTAGTTACTGCGAGGAGGTATATATACTAGTTCTCCCAATTCTCAGGCCTCCCTGTCTCCTGACTGTGGGAAAGTGGGTTTCTGTTGCAGTAACCCCCCCCCCCCCCTTTCTTTTTTTTGTTGCCAGACTACTGATGCTCTTTGACTTGATGTGCTCTGGGGCCCTGTTGATCAATTACCCCAGGTCCTGTGTTCCTTCCCCAAAACAAAACCCAATTGACAGCTCTGGCCACAGGTAGGTCCCTGGTAAATGGTACCCCATGTACCCAGGGCACTGTGACAAGAGAAGGCTCCATTCCTGGGCACTGTAAGTGCAGTGCTGCCATTAAGAGTATATGGTGCTGGGAGGTTGTCATTTCAAACTCCACAGGACAATGATGGCTACACTGAAGAATGAGAAGTTTGATATCAAATTTCTCAGCACATTAAACCCACACTGATGCCAGTGTGGGATTTAATGTAAAATGCACAACAGAGTGCATCTTAGAGATGCCCCCTGAAACTAACCAACAACCAGCGTCCTGACTGAGAGGCTGCCACCCAGCAGACATGTTGCTGGACCCCTGGGTAGAGAGCCATCCGTTCTCGTGGGTCTGCAACAATGCACATCCTGGGTGAGGTGCTAGGTCTCCTCCCCCAGGATGGGCAGGGGAAACTTCAAAGGCATACCGCCTTTGTGAGCTTCTCCAGGCCACTTGCTGTACTCGGCAACTGGCCCCCAACGGTTCTGACCACCACTCTGGCGGGAAGATCGGCGGGAAAACCAAAGTGAGGAAAGGGGGTGGGCCAGCCTCTGCCAACCCCACCCCACAGGTGGGGGAGGCGAGGTGAAGCACAACTCCGGGCTCTCGCCATCTTGAGGATCAGGAGCCCTGCCCAATCAGGATTAGGCTCCTGCCTCCCTCCCACGGGAGAGTGGCAGGATAGGGGGTGTACCCACCCTAGGGAAGGGACCCATTGCTCCCTGACCTTTAACTACCTGTTTAAATTTAGTATTTAGGGGCACCCTGAACCTTCCTTCCTCAGATCCGGAAATAAGAAGAACAAGAAGAAAGAAGACCTGCCGTGCAGCTGCTAACAAGAGGACGACACCGACTGACTTGGCCCCAGCCCTACAGGCCTGTTGTCCCTCGAACCTGCTCCTGCTAAATCCCGGCGTCTCCAGTGGTCAGCAACCTCAAACCCCGGAGGACCTGACTGCCTTGCTCCTCTAAAAAGACTGGGACTCCCACGAGCAGTGATCCTGCTCAAAACAAGCAATAACCCCTAGTGCCAGCCAGGAACCGCGAAGCCAGCACACTCTGCACCCGCCGAGCCCGGCTTGTGCCTGAGTGAACAAAGCCCACGAGGACGTCCACCAGCACCCAAGGACCCTCCTCGGCGCTCCTGACGACGCCTGCAGCCTCAGAACCAGGGACCCCCCCAACCGCAACCAGCAGAGGGTAAGATTTCCCGACGCCAAAAGACAGCCCTACACCCGGCACCCTCCAGCCCCATGTGCCCAAGTCCTGGGTGTCTACCTAGCCTACAGCTTCCCAACTTACCTCTCGAAGTGGTGGTCGCACCTGAAGAATCTCCGTCCCCGAGCTTGCAGCCTTTGTTCATCTTGCAGCTTCTCCACTGAAATACATTAAGCGTCCGACGGCTCAAAAGCACCCTGCACCCAGCTGCCCGAGTGCCCCTGGAAGTGCAGCATCTATCCTATCTTACTTCCCCACTTGCCCTGTGTGAGTGGCCTGCCTGCTAGCAGCCACCAACCAAAGGCCCCCTGCCTGCCATAGGCTAACATTGGGCCTAACTCTCTCTCTGCACCCGACTGCCTCCGTGCCGCTGAGGGTGTAACAGCTGTACCTACCTGACCCTGGGAGACCCCTGAGCCTGTGCCCAGAACCTTAACTCTGCCAGTCGAGTACTTACCTGAAAGCCGAGAACCTACATGTTCGAGGCATATGAGCTGCAGATCACACACTTAGCATAGATCGCCATCTGGTGTTGGGCCCACATGTTTGCACTTGTTTTTGTCCTGGAAGGTCTTTGGAAGTCACGAGGTAGGTGACTCCTCCTTTGGATGATGGTGCGCATGGGCATCTGCTCCATCCTCAGATTGGGTTTTTCCGCCATCGGGCTCGGATGTGTTTCTCGCGCTCCTCTTTGGAACCGTTACCGATTCAATTTCGACGCGCAATCCTTCACCCTTTTTACAGTATTGTCTCGATCGCGAACCCTACTCGTCGCGCATCTCTCCAAGTCGAAGTCTTCGATTCCGGTCATCGACGAAGGCCTTCAGGCCTACCTGTGCCTTAGCATCTGGCTCATGGAAAGGACACCATTCAAGAAGTGTCCTCGATGTGGGTCGAAGTTTCCCACACCGATCTGCATGAGGTGTGTAACCTCTGCTTGTCACCGGAGCAGGAGGCCAGAGACTGTCCAGCTTGTGCCTCTTTCCGCTCCAAGAAGACCATTCGGGATCGGCGAGCTCGGAGGACCATGGCTCGCTAGTCGACAGCAATCCCCGACGACATCTTCCAAGAGGGCGTCGATGTGCCGGAGCGGATTGAAGAAGGCCTTGTCAGCGCTTCCGAAGCCGATGACTCTGACGTCGAAATCACTCCGGCGCAGAGGGTCGTAAGTAAAGAAGTCGACCCCGACCCCCTCCATACAAAAAAGGCTTCGGTCACACCTTCGCCTTCGGGCCCAGGTGCACACCGACACACCGCTTCCCATGCCCTGCCCTCGGGCCCGGCAAAGAAGCCTACCAAGCCTTCAGGCTACTCGGGCTCGAGTCTACCTGCGTCCCGTGCCGAAACTCAGTCTTCGGCATCGAAAAAGAAACCGCCCTCCTCCTCAGTGTCGACTGCTGCTTCCACCTCAAAGCCCTCGACACCGGAAACAACAAGCACCGTCTCGCCGGCACCGAAAAAACACTCTGAGCCAACCAAGATGCCACTCCCCAAGAGTTCGGACTCTCACTCTTCGGAGCCGAAAAAATCACCGGGACCGAAAAAACATACAGAGACTGCAAAACACAGGTCCAAACCCAAGGACACTCAGGAGTCGGTGCCGAAAAAGCCCTTGGAACCGAAACACTCTGCGCCGAAAACCAACCTTCATTAGAAGAGCTTTTTCGACCAGATCCTGCACAAAAAACTCTGGTTAAAGACCCTAAAACTGGTCCATTGACACTAAGCTCCAGGAAAAGACCACTGGACAAGCCTACACCTGCTCCACCACCTAAGAAGAGGGACATTGCTACATCCCCTCTTAGAGTCCCTTCTCCACCTCCTCATCCACCACCTCCTCCACCCCCACCACCCCCCCTCCACCCCCTCCCCACCACCTCATTCTCCTACACCATCTCCTACACCAGTAGACGATGATGACACCTCTGACACAGGGGGGATGCGGATGATGTGCCACCAGGGTATCCCAGCCCACCTGGTTCCCCGGACCCTTTGGATGACTATAATACACCTGATGTTCCTAATCTCCCGCAAGACAGCATCTACCCCTCTAGGCCTTCCCCACCAGAGGAAACCATGGGCTTTAATCGGCTCATACACTGAGCTGCCCAGTACCACGGGGCCGACCTACACACAGACCCTGTTGAGGAGGATTTTTTGTTGGACACTTTCGACGCCACACAAAGGTCAACATCTACCATGCTCAAAGGAGTTATTAAGCATGCTCCTGATGTATTCAAAGATCCTGTTAGGGCTCTAGTTATCAACCCTCGCATAGAAAAGAAATACAAAGCTGCCCCTACAGACCCAGCTTACATTAAGGGCCCTGTTCCATTAGACTCCATGGTGGTATCTAGTGCCAGGAAGCGAGCTAATTCTCAGACATCAGGTGACGCAGCCCCACCCGATAAAGAGTCTAAACTCTTGGACGCCTCTGGCAAGAGGACAGCCTCACAAGCGGCAAACATATGGCACATTGCCAACACTCAGGCCCTGCTAGCCAGATACGATAGGGCACATTATAACGAGTTAGAGTCCCTATTGCAACACCTCCCGGACAAATATAAAAACAAAGCCAACGACCTCATACAGATGGGTAAGCTAATAACCAATACCTCCATTCGTTGCGCTCTCGATGTGGCAGATACCGCCTCCAGAGCTGTAAATACCAGTGTCCTTTTGCGTAGGCACGCTTGGCTACGCATTTCAGGCTTTAAGCCTGAGGTACTAAGTTCGATCCTGAACCAACCATTCGACCAAGAGCACCCCTTTGGCCCCGATGGAGACTCCTCGCTGGAGAAAATGAAAAAGGACACGAACACAGCCAAGTCAATGGGATCTTTGAAATCGCAAGCTCCCAGACGTTTTTTTCGTCGCTCCTCCTACAGAGGCAACTCCAGAGGCTACTCATCAGACAACCCTGCCACCTCTTACAAGGCTTCCACCCAGTCAACCTTCACCAGAGGTTACCAGGATGTTAGAGGCAACAATAACAAGGGCAGAGGCAAGACTAACACCCGCTCTGCCTCCACCCCTACCCAATGACTTCCCTCCGCATACTCCCAGACCGTTCCACTCCTGTGGGGAGAAGACTACAACAGTTCCTTCCTGTCTGGACCAACATCACCACAGACAGGTGGGTGCGATAGATAGTTCAATCAGGTTACTGTCTCAAACTTACCTCTACCCCCCCCAAACATACCACCCAAACAGCGTCCAATGTCACAAGAACATCTATCACTGCTAATGCAGGAGGTAATCTCCCTTCTACAAAAAAATGCAATAGAACTGGTTCCCCTGCGCCAACAAAACACGGGAGTCTACTCCCTGTATTTTCTCATACCAAAGAAGGACGGCTCTCGGAGACCTATTTTAGACCTCAGACCCCTAAACCTATACATACACTCGGACAATTTCCACATGGTCACAAGTCAGCAGGTCCTTCCTCTTCTTTCACAAGGCGACTTCCTTGCTACCATAGATCTCAAGGACGCCTACTTCCATATTCCCATTCATGCAGTTCACAGGAAGTATCTCAGGTTTGTAGTTGACGGGCAGCACTAACAATTTAAAGTGCTCCCGTTTGGAGTCAGAACAGCACCAAGGGTATTCATCAAGTGCCTAGCGGTAGTAGCAGCCCACTTGAGAAGACCGCAAATTCACGTCTTCCCATATCTCGACGACTGGCTCATAAAAGCCAGCTCATACAATCAGTGTGTAAACCACACTCTCGCCACTATCCAACTACCCCACGACCTGGGGTTCACAGTAAACCACACCAAGTCTCATCTGCAACCATCCCACACACAATACCTCGGTGCCACCATAAACACCTCAAGAGCGCTAGCCTATCCCACTCCGGCCAGGATAGCAAGCATGCAGGCTCTCCACCCCAAATTTCAACCTCAACACTCCCTTCCAGCTCGAGTGTTCATGCAACTCATAGGGATGATGCCCTCTTGCATATTTATAGTGCCTCACGCAAGACTCCAGATGTGTCCGCTACAAGAGTGCTTAGCACGCCAATGGAACCAGGCTCAAGGTCAGCTAACAGATCTGTGTTGGTAGACGGTCGCACTCATCGCTCTCTGCAGTGGTAGAACACCAAAAACCTTTCCAAAGGGCGACCGTTCGTAGAGCCAGTTCCGCAAATTGTCATGACAGCAGACTCATCCCTCTCCGGATGAGGAGCTCACCTATTACATCACACCATGCAGGGCAGATGGACACCTCAACAAAAGTTACTCCACATGAACCACCTGGAGTTACTAGCCATATTCTTAGCCTTAAAAGCATTCCAAAAGCAAATATCAGGCAAAGCTGTCTTAGTCCGCACAGACAACATGACAGCCATGTACTACATACATAAACAAGGCGGGACACACTCTGCAGCTCTCTCAGCTAGCACAGAGCATATTGAGATGGGCTATACCACAGAATATATTTCTCCTAGCCCAACATGTCCCGGGAGTCCAAAACACCATAGCCGATCTGTTAAGTCGTCAAATACAACAGATCCACAAGTGGGAACTTCATCCGCAAGTTCTTCAGCCATTCTTTCAAATGTGGGGGCAACCACAGATAGACCTCTTCGCCACCCATGAAAACGCCAAATGCCCAAGCTTCGCCGCCAGATATCCACACCCATTGTCCAAAGGCAATGCGATATGGATGAATTGGTCAGGCAGATTTGCATACACTTTTCTGCCTCTCCCACTCATTCCACTGGTGGTGCGCAAACTACAGCAACACTCGCTAACTCTCATTCTATTTGCTCCAACTTGGGCCAGACAACTGTGGTACACCACATTACTGGAGCTGTCCATAGCTCCGCACCAAAAATGACACCTCACCACGCCTCTTAACCCAGAACCGTAGAGAAATCGGACACCCGGACCCAGCTCAACCTTGCAATATGGCTCCTGACGTCTTAGAGTTTGGTTACCTTAATCTTCCCCCTGACTGTATGAACGTCATTAAAGAAGCAAGACGTCCCACCACTAGAGCCTGCTATGCAGCCAAGTGGAAGCGATTTGTGATATATTATCATAACACCATCAATCCCCTAGACGTGTCTATCCAACACATCATAGGGTACCTGCTAAACCTCCAAAGGTGCAACTTAGCCTATACGTCTATTAGACTTCACCTTGCTGCCATAGCAGCATACCTACAAAATAGACAACACTTATCACTTTTCAGAGTACCTGCCATCAAAGCCTTTATGGAGGGCCTTAAATGGATAATTCCTCCCAGAGTTCCACCCTCACCTGTGTGGAATTTAAACATCGTTCTCACAAGACTAATGGGCCCTCCTTTTGAGCCTCTACATAAATGTGAGCTACTATTCTTAACATGGAAAGTTGCTTTCCTAGTGGCCATCACTTCTCTTAGGAGAGTTAGTGAGCTACAAGCACTAACTATCCAGGAACCTTTTTTGCAAATCCATCATAATAAGGTTGTTCTACGAACTAATCCTAAATTCCTTCCAAAACTAATTTCTCCCTTCCACCTCAATCAGTCTGTGGAGTTGCCCGTATTTTTCTCACAACCACACAAAGTCGCAGAAACCGCTCTTCATACTTTAGATGTTAAAAGAGCATTGCTTTATTACATCGAGAGAGCACAACCTTTTCGTAAGACCAAACAACTTTTTGTGTCTTTCTCACGACCACACAAAGGCAACCCCTATCAAAGTCGGGGATAGCTAGATGGATCGTTAAATGCATACAAATCTGCTACCACAAAGCAAAACGTACTTTATCTGTTCCTCCGAAAGCCCACTCTACATGAAAGATAGGGCTTCTATGGCATTTTCAGGGAACATTCCCTTAGATGATATCTGCAGGGCAGCTACAAGTCTACACCGCACACATTCACAAAACACTATTGTGTAGATGTGCAAACAACAAGCTAGTGTGGGCCAGGCTGTTCTCAAAACACTATTTCAAACTACTGCAACATATACTGGTGGTCGCCGCTAAGGATGGGTACTGCTATACAATCTATGCTAAGTGTGTGATCTGCAGCTCATAAGTCTCGAACGGCAAATGCTACTTACCAGTATGCATCTGTTCTTGGCATGTAGAGCTGCAGATCCACACACATCCACCCGCCTCCCTGGCTACCTTTATCTGTTCAAGTACCATCTTATTTAGATACAGCATACATGGGCATCTTTCCTGTTTCTTACAAAGCTCCATCATTTCCATGCTGGCGAAAAACAATCAGAGGATGGAGCCGATGCCCATGCGCACTATCATCCAAAGGAGGATTCACCTACCTCGTGACTTCCAAAGACTTTCCAGGACAAAAGCAAGTGCAAACATCCGGGCCCAACACCAGATGGCGATCTATGCTAAGTGTGTGTATCTGCAGCTCTACATGCCAAGAACAGATGCATACTGGTAAGTAGCATTTGCCTTTCTCCATAGGGTAACATTGACTGGTTTCACATGGAAATTCTTCTAAGTGTTGAGTTCTGAAACTTTAACATATTCACTAAAAATCACCCGATCAACGAAAACAAAATTACTCGCCTGTTATCAGGAGAGATCCCAGTGCTGAATCTTGGTGCCCAGCACTGACCCTGAAAAGTAATTATAACTGGGAATTTCCGATAACCAAACTTTCCTCCATAGGATAACATTGCCTGGTTTTTGCCAGAAATTCTTCTAAGTGTCGATTTTTGAAACATACAAATATTCCTTAAAAATCGCCTGTGTAACAAGAACAATTTCTTTCAACTGTTTACAGGAGATGCACCAGGGCTGAATCCAGGATCCAGCCCTGAGTAAGAAAAACCTATGCAAAGTAATTGAAATTGTGTTTTACTTTAAAATTCCCATTGAGCTCAATGTTATAATTGTCTTTAACTTGTGTTGCCTATTGCAACAACTGTAACTATTGCATTTAAAAGTCTATTGCTTATTGAAAGTATTTAACTAAAGCACCTCATTCTGAGAAAGTATTTTGATAACTATTTGTGGTTCTAAAATAAAACAAGTATATATTTTTATATACAAAACAATTGGCCTAGAGTTCAGTTCTAGAGTGTGTGAGACCACTTGCTGACTGAATGTGTACAACAAATGCTTTACACTGTCCTCTGATACTGCCTTACTGCTCGACCAAGCTACCACTTTGGAGAGTAAGGTTATATCTAACTTTAGCTTCTGCCAATCCTCTGGGGACTGTGGACTCTGTGCACACTGAACCTTACTTTGGTGCAGTATATACAGAGCCACTTTCTTACACTAACCTTTTGGTTACGCTCGATATCCCTACTATTTCACTGCAGGACAGAGAAACCTTGGAGGCAGACATTACAGTGACGGAGGTTCAAAAGGCCATACAAGATATCCGTTCCGGGAAGGCTATGGGCCCTAACGGGCTCCTCATTGAGCTATTTAAGCCCATGTCAACACTATTGGCTCCACACTTGCTTAATCTATACACTGAATGCTTTGAGTCAGGTGTTCTACCCGCAGACATCCGCACTGCCGCTATAGTGGTCATTCATAAGCCGAACAAACCCGTTGAGTGCAAATTGTATCACCCCATATCCCTTTCTAAAGTTGAGGCTAAGATTCTGGCCAAACTTCTCGCGAATCGCCTCCTCCACTTTATCGCTGACTTAGTCCATTCAGACCAATCCGGGTTTATGCCGGGGAGGAATACCGCCCGGAACTTGCGTCTGGTACCTGGGGTTCTTGGCAGGCTTCATACCTTCGAGAAAGACGCGATTCTCTTGTCGTTGGACGCCTCAATGGCTTTCAACACCATTGAATGGGATTTTCTTTACGCCATTCTGGCCCATCTGGGGCTCGGACCCAAATTCATTCGTTGGATTCGGCTAATGTATACCCACCCTACGGCTCATGTCGTTGTCAATCATCATCACTCCGCCACTTTTTCGCTTCATTGGGGCACGAGGCAAGGCTGCCCCTTGTCGCTGTTGCTTTTCGCCCTTGTCCTGGAACCGCTCACGGTGTGGGTCCAGGGTGATCCGGCGATACGGGGACTTAAATGGACGGTATCTCATGAGGACCGCATCTCGTTGTTTGCCGATGATATCCTCTTATACCTGGCCTCCCCTGCACGGTTGTTGCGACGGGTGCTCCACATTTTTCAAATTTTCCGCGCCCACCCTGGCTATCAGATAAATTTGTCTAAATCCCAGATGTATGCGCTATGGGGTTCCCCCCGGCGAGTCCTCAGGGTTTCAATATCCCAGTGGCACCTCGGGGTGTTCGGTACTTGGGCATCTTCGTCACTCTTGACCCTGATCTCCATTTTTCGAACACAACTTACTCGGACCTCTCCATCGTTTCAAATCCGACATTGTGCACTGGCGCTCTCTCCCTCTCACTCTTCTCGGACGTGTGTCCCTTTTCAAAATGTTAGCACTCCCGTGCTTTCTCTATGCACTACAGAATACCCCTATCCAGATCCCGGATTCTTATTTTTCTCAGATCGATGGAATATTGTGGGGACTGCTATGGGAGGGCCGCACGCCGCGCAGTGCAATGAACAAGCTTACCATGATCTCAGACTATATTACCAGGCATCCCAACTGGTGGTAGTAAATCGCTGGGTGTTTGAGCCTCACGACGAGCCTAATTTCCGCACGGACTACTGGCTCCTGGGATGGGGCGGTTACAACAGGGCACTTTACACCAATCCCTGCAAGCTTAATTTAACAGGCCCCACGGCACGCACGGTCGAGATTTGGCATGAAGGCACCAGGAAATTAGCATGGCGTGGGCGCCTGACGAAGGCAACCCCCCCTGTGGGAGCCCAATGTTTTAGGTCATCTCAGCGCTTGTCCAGGGTTCGACAAGTGGGATTTGATCGGAATCTCCACGGTCAGAGATATCTGGGGTAAGGGGAGGCTCGCATCGTTCCGGAGCTCCAAGCTAAGTATCAACTGGCTCCGTCAGAGACATTCAGGTACTTGCAGATTACACACGTGGTGTCCTCAGCCGTACCTAGAGACAGTCCTCTTCCTGACTCGTCCCCTCTGGAGGACCGCCTGTTGATGGATCCCATGGAGCGTAAGGCCATCTCGCTCACCTATAAGAAGCTGGTCAACAATCGCCCGACCTGATATTGAAACTTAGGGAGGGGTGGGAGAGAGATTTGGGAGAAATGGAGGACGACATGTGGCAGGACGCGCTAGCTTCACCCCGAGAAATATTCATCCTTATGCGCCTGCGACTGCTCCAACTCAAGATCCTCCACCGAGCGTATTTTGATGCCAAACTCCTGTTCTGGCTAGGTAGACGCCCGACACACTCTGTCTCCGACATTGCAATCAGGAGGGTACTTTTTTCACATTTTATAGGACTGCCCACATATCCAGGACTACTGGGCGAGAATCGCCCGTCAACTCGGGAGGGCGGGAGGTAAATCCCTTGAGTTGTCTCCCCAACTATGCTTACTTAACATTTAGGGGGCGTCCGATCTCACGCTGGCTGAACAGACCTGGGCCTCTATGGGCTTCATTATAGCGATGCGGAATATTGCACGACACTTGGGGGTGGCAACGGTCCCGCGCCTTGTTGAATGGGCAAAGGACATGGATACTGCCATGGTGGCAGTAAAGTCAGTATTCAAAGGTCGAGGTTGCCCCAAAAAGTGGGACCGGAAGTGGGGGAAATGGAATAGGTACAGAGGGGACATCTGCATCTCCCCAACGGTGGAACTCTGGAGAGACACACGGGTGCTGATGGCCCAGTTGACGGCGGAGGTGCTGGCTTCTCCCCCTTAGGGGTGACGTTCTAGATCTCTCTATCGCCCACTCCCTATTGCTGTTTATTTGCACCCGATGTATAATTTGGTCTCATTATTGCCAGGGAATGTATAATGATTATTTTTGCGTGGACCCCCATTCTGCCGTGGGATGAATGGCACTATATTAAATACACGTATGTACTGGAGGGGGTATTTCTTACAGTGACTCTATTTTGTATGTACCGGTCTCTGGTTGGTGTGAAAAACGATAAAGTTATTTTAAAAAAAGAGTACGTAATGATATCCACATAGTTTGAATAGATTTAAAGGCAAGATAACTTGGTAATTAGAAAATGTTATTTGTCAATTATTCAAAGTGTAAATAAGTTAAATTGACATTGGCTAAGCATTCTGGTCGATAACAGACTTTGGAATTACATACTCAAATCAAAAGGTACAAGCCTAATCTGACTTCCTTCCAAAAAGACGTAACTCATTTCTTAGAGTTCTGCTTACAGACTATAAAATATCTCAATTCTTCTCCTTTACATTAGTCTCTCTACCCTATATGAGCTATAACCTTTTCCTATTGTTTGATGTAAAATACTATGCTGCTTACATGGCTTTGGTCAGTGCTATGTATGGCTATTTATAGAGTGGTAACCTTTTAAAAAATAAATATTTAAATGGTATCACACATAGTTCACCTGCTTAGTTATCCTTTATCTCCTCTTCACCATAATACCTTCCTAGTAGCCCCATTTTGCCACCTTCATCCCTTTGTAATGTTCTCCTTTTCCAACCATATCCTATTAAAACTTTAAAGATCCTCTTTCACCTCCCACTACGTCTCTGAGGCAGGCATGGTGTATGAAAGTTGCTTATACGTATGTCCACATCTATTGATGGGTTTCATGACTCCAACCTCACACATTTAGTATGTGTTAACACTCTTTGGTGCTCCTTTTGTAAATGTACTGGCACGTCTTAACTCTTAAACAATATGCCTCTATTTAATTAAGATATGTTGTCCTCTTGACCACCCCAACACACAACACTGAAATGCCTTAGATGTACCATATTCAAAATGGCTCTCAGATACAAGTCCTACAACTTGCACCCCTCATCCCACGACCCACATTGGCTGTGAATGTCTCCAGCACACCACCCTTTCTCTTTTATCTCTACTCTTCAATACCTGCCTAGATTCAGCACTAGATTGATCGACGGGTGTTGAACGCTACGGTAAACAAGCAGCAGAAATGCTACGGGAAGGCATGGCCACATGGGGAATGGCAGATGTGTGGAGGCAGAGACACAGGGATGGCAGAGAGGGCACATGCACATCTACGATGCATAATACATGGTCCAGAATAGATCACTGGTTGCTCACGGCAGAAGCATGTACATGGACGCGGGAGGTGGAACACCTGCCCAAGACACTCTCGGACCACTCCCCGATTAGTCTACTGATGGATATCCCCACATACATATCCATATGTTTTACATGGAGATTACAGGGGAGTGCGCTATCAGATCAGGTCTTACATACCGAGCTGCGACGGGCAATTGTCGACTATTTCGAGATCAATGCTGGATCAGTGGGAAGTGCGGGGATACTTTGGGAAGCCTTTAAGGTAACAATAAGAGGCCATTGCATTAACAAGCAAGCTGGGATCCTTAAAGATATTCAGCAGCACCTACACAGAATAGAAAAGGACATAGGCGCGCTGGAAGAGGAGCACACACAGACCCATAATTCAGCCCTGCTGGCTCAAATCAGGGGGAAAATGGACGAGTATCAGAAATATGCTACAGACGAGATAAAATATAAATCACAGCGCTATATAGCGCGAAGCTACGGGGAGGGTGGCAGACCGGGAAAGGCGCTGGCGGGTAAGATAAGACCCTCATGCGCGCCATCTTACATAACACAGATCAGGGATGACGCAGATCAAATGCAGCATGACACTACGTCAATATCAAACTGTTTCAAAAAATTTTATTCACAGCTTTATGACCAGCAGACATATGCCACAGTGGAAGAAATTAATCACTATCTTCAGGATGTAGCCCTTGTATGGCTCTCCGATGCACACCGAATGTTCCTTAGTCACCAAATTACAAAAGATGAATTCACGGACGCAATAAACTCATTGCCGAATGGCAAAGCCCCTGGGCTAGACTGCCTCCCAGCAGAGTTTTATAAAATGTACAAAGATCTATTAATACCACATTTAGCAGAAATGTATGAGGAAGCATATGAGGGGGGTGAACTACCCATGTCTCTGAAAGAAGCACTCTTAGTGATGATCCCCAAGCCAGATAAAGATGCAAACCGATGCGAATCCTATCGCCATCTGTCTCTGATTAATATAGATACAAAGATCCTGGCCAAAGTTATAGCAACTAGAATACAGCTCCTACAAGAGAAGCTGGTACTACCTGATCAAGCGGGATTTGTGCCCACCAGGTCCACAACCCAAAATATACGCACTATATTTGCTTTGTACCACCACTTGGACCCAGATTTGCCGGCAGCGGCGGCACTGTTGGATGCCGCAAAGGCTTTTGATTCGGTGGAATGGCCATTTATGTTTGCAGTATTACATAGGATGGGGTTCCCGGAGCAGTTTATCAGATGGATAGAGATTCTATACACTGCCCCCACAGCCAGGATAAAAATGAATGGACAAGTATCTGACCCCGTCAGAGTAAAAAGAGGGACAAGACAGGGCTGTCCGCTGTCACCAATCTTGTTCACTCTGATCCTGGAACCTCTCGCCTGCAGAGTACGTCAGTGTCATAAAGAAGCTGCCCTGCAGTTTAGCCTACGGCCCCTCAATATATCCCTATATGCCGACGACATGGTGCTATTCACGAGACACCCTAATAAACACTTGAATAATCTTATTAGAGAATATATTCGTTTTGAAAGATACGCTGGGCTGAGAATCAACTGGGACAAATCGGTGGTTATACCTCTAACGCCAGCAACGACTCCGCCTGAGTTAGATTACCCCCTGAAATGGCAGACGGACCCGGTGAAATATCTGGGGATATGGATACCTAGAGACCCTGACCTGGTCATTAGAGAAAATTACGGTAGAGCAATGACTAGACTAGATGAGCAAATTACCAAATGGATACGGATGCCATTGACGATGGCAGATAGAATTGCATTACAAAATATGATTATGCTGCCACGTTTCCTATATCTATTTCATAATATCCCAATCTGGTTGACGCAAGCCTATTTTGCAGAGCTGCGGTCCATGTTGCAGAAGCTGACATGGGCGGGAAAACAAGCCAGGGTTAGCTGGACCATACTGACGAAGCCGTACCACATGGGCGGTTTTGGGGCGCCGGACTTAGTTATATTTTTATTGTGCTCAGGCGCAGCATGCTCATTACTGGACTAGACCACATGCGTACATTTCACATGTCGCAGTGGAAACAGACAGTGCACACCCGGATCCGCTGATGACGTTTGTATCAAACCCGAGGTCATATATACACAAGGACAAGACAGGGCCGGTAAGCTGCACTTCACATGCATGGCACACGTTAGCACAACGGGCCAACAAACTACCTATATATGCCCCAGTGCTCCCAATTGCCAATCATCCAAAACTCTCAGTGACACAGGAGCGGGGTATGATGCAACTGCTAGCAGATATGAAATTATCCACTATGAAGGAGGTTTTCCCACATGGCAAATTCATTCAAAGATATGACCCGGCACTCAGCACACATAACACGCCAATGAAGACGTTTGCCTACCTACGGCTGCAAGCAGCAGTCAGGGAATTCTATACCACCTACCCGGAGGAACAACCAACGATACACGCCCTACAGACCATGCTCATAGCGCAAACACGCAAGAAGTTAGTCACTTGCTTATATCAGAAGTCGCAGTTAGAGCAAAGTGAAGGGGCAAATAGATCACTAGCTAGATGGGAAACACTGCTAGGTGGCAAAATAGAGGAGCGGGACTGGGAATATAGCTGCACGCAACTGCAATTACTGACATCAAACTGTAACTTACGGATAATACATTTTAAATTCCTCCACCAATTCTATTACACCCCAACCCAACTTCACAGATATGGCCTTAGAACACACAATAGATGTCAGTGATGTAATGCCCCAGGGGCGGACTTTCTACACCTAGCATGGGCATGTCCACAGATAAATAAATATTGGCATGATATTATGGGAGCAATAAACAAAATGCTGACGGGACAAGTGCCAAATATGCCTTTAGTGTGTTTACTGAGGATATATAGACAAAATCCGACAAAAAGGAGGAAATTCCTAGCTGTGGCACTGTTACTAGCGAAGAGGCGAGTAGCGATCAGATGGGGAAGCAAACGCCCACCTAGACTCAAGGACTGGCGGACTGGCTCACTGACATGACATACTGCAGAGAAACTATGGACACGTATGCGGAGGAGCTGCAGCTATCCTCCAGGCCCCGTGATTTCTGGGAACCACTGAGGCAATATTTACAGAGGCCACAGGAAGATGGGTAATAGATGGTTTAGATCGATACAAAAACACAGACGATGTTCAGGAGGGGATATCCTTTCTCTCTTCTTAGGCCTTAGGGGAAGGATGGGAAGGCTACGTACCTCTGTGCCAGGTATCCAGCGCGATAGAGCAAAATACTACGTATGGGATGGTGGGTATTGAAAAATAAAGTTTGTAATGTGGAATTATAATGCAAACAGTTGCTTACTGTTGGATATGCCCATCTAAACTGGAAAGCGCCATTTTTGTAGTATCACAGCCCACCATTGCTATGTTATATGCTGTTTGTAAATGACAATGCCTATGTAAGTATATCATACTGCTGATCGGACGACTTAAAATAAAAATGTGAATCTCTACTTCGTAGTGTTCATTATAAAAAGTGTAATTGTTTTGTATTGTCTCGATTATCATATCTCAATTTCTTTTTTACGAATTCTATCTGCAGTCATATGGAGGAACCTTTGTACAAAATCTCTGTTTGAGGAGCATGGGGGAATAAATAAATATATAAAAATAAAGGCACTTTATTGCTGCGTTAGAAATTTGGTCAGCAAGGAGATGTTTGTGCATTTGACTTATCCTACGAAAATGAGTTTCTTCCTCTCGGCTTTGTTGCAAAATACCAGCCTTATCTATAAGTGGCCTTTTTTGTCTCTTGTGCACACCCTATTTAGAAGTCTTGTTTTTTTTTCTCTCTCCAGGTGCTCAGGTTGACGATAACATTCCACGCCGCACCACTCAGCGCATTGTGGCGCCACCTGGCGGCCGTGCCAACATCACCAGCTTGGGCTAAGCTCCAGTACTTGCCAGGCCAGACTGGGGAGAGAGGGATGTAGGGGGGATCACTCCAGGAGGACCCTATCATTTTTATTTTGTTTTTTAGAGCCTGTGACAGTTACTGTGGGCAGAGTGAGGTGGTACCAAGCTCACACACACATTCAGAAAGACCAACACAAATCAGATCTGACCCCCTGCACCGACCTACTCACCTATTGAAATATATAAACACCTAGTCTGACAACCTGGGCATACAGACAAATAAAGACGGTGTTTAACATAAGTAATCCCTGTTGTTGTTAACATCTTTCTTTTATCAAAGGAAGAGTGAAGTGAATATCCCAGGAGCTGCTTTTTTAATGTTTTTAACCATTTTACACCACAGAACTCTCCCAAGTAATTTATAGCAGATTTTAAACTGGACATCTTTTTTCATATTACCTTGTAAACAAAATCCGGTATGGTTGTGACCTTGCCAACAAAAAGGACAACTGGTGACCTGTTTTTAGTGTGTCATCGCTTAACTAATGTTTTCCTGCAATTTTACTGACAATAGGGAGATTGTTTTGTTCCTTCAGTATGTCATTGATTCCCTTTTCCTTTCAAAATACTTGTGGATACTGTGCTTGGTTCCTGGTGTTTCTAATGCAGTCCTGACCCCATCTGGTAAGCAATGAGAATATTGTAATCCATGTGCTCTGTTGAAGAGGGAGGAGATAGGATGATATAGGTGAGAGTTAATCAAACTCTTCTTTGCTTTTAAGTATATTGGCACTGAGCACGTTCGGTACCTCATCACAAAAGTTTCAATTGCATCCATCAACATCTTTTTCTGTCCATTCTTCCCCACTTATTTTCTGCCCTGTAAAATGCCAGAGACCAACGTAGCTACCCCCTCGCTTTTTTTCTTGCCTAGTCTTCCTTTATTGCGTAGCATATGGATGATAGTTGTAACTTGAAGCACACTTGCTTAAGTGTGTCATTTGTAGGCTGACATTTCCACAAGCTCAATGGAATGCATCTTTTTCCTACTGGTATAGTACTACAATACTCTGGAAGGGACATGCCATTTAGGCTGCATGTGGGGAAGTGACTACTGCACCTCCTAAGTTATGATCAGTTGATTTAGTCCACTTCATCCTGCTCACTCGTGCAATCTAGATAAATGGGTCACCAGTTGCTTTGTTTGCAGAATTGCTAATTGAGATTTAGTTAATGTCAAGTGTCACGTGTTTACCTTGTCAATAATGGTTTGTTCCAGAAAGTAGAGGGAGAGCCAGTTTGACACGATGAACCGAAGAAATGGACTTGTACATGGAAAAAGGCAAGTGAGCTGTTTTGTGTTTTGGGGCAATAGAAAAGACTTCGGAAGAAGAAATCCTCATAGGAGAAATACATTTTCTAGGAGAATATCCTTCTAGAAACATGACCAGAGAATTGCAAGAAAATCATTCCACATATTTGTTTGTGACCTATTTATGAAGATGTACCATTAATAATGGCTTTCACTAAGGTCCGAGAAGTGTGATGCTGGCATCTTTCGTGGAATTGGGGCACATTTATTGCAGCATCAGTGTTCCTCCACTTTCCAGTGAGTCTGTTTTGCAGGATGTGCACACCATCTCACATATTGTCATATTCGTTTTAGGGTCAAACTGATCTGAAATTCAGAGGACCATTTGAATGGCTTTAGTGTGTTGAGACGGACGTTAACAACATGAACTTCTAAGGCATGGCTTTTTTGGAAGGTTTGAAACATGTAACGACTGCTATGCGCTGGAGCTAATACTTGATGGCACGTCTGTTGTAACCTAGCCTCATAAATTATTTGGTGGCTTTAGTTTGTTCCGAGATACTGGCATGATAACCGTTGAAGTTATAGTGTGTATTTCTAGAGGAAAGGGATGTTAGGATGACAAAGGGAAGGTCAAATGTTGGAAAGGCGATCTTGCTTCAACAAAGGGCCCACTATAGCACCTACCAAATCTTGAGGGACTATGGCATTCTGATCAATTATTTTGTTCTCAAATCAGCTTACGTGTCCACTGCAGAACACGGCGATGCACATACCTTGGTTAAGACCATGGAAGATGCAGAAAAGAAAGGCATTTGGATAGAAGTGATATTTCTGTTGGCTGTGGATCTACTGTGAGTTCTTGCAGGCTGCCTTATAGCCAGCCGCATTACTCTGCTGCACAATGGGAGATAAAATATAGAACCTAACAATGATTCAAATTATAGATAGATTAGTAAATTTCCACATAGTGCTACTTACCTTCTCTGCTAGCATCATTCTTGCTGAGGGGAAGTAACCCCAATACTGTAACAGGGTCAATATATTAGGCATTTGCAAGCAGGTCTGTCTGACTGAACGAAAAGGAGCATACCTACAAAGATCAGTTATTCTAGACCGTAGTAGACTGTTCGGACAAGCAGAAGAAAACACTCTTCTGTTCTTGTGCAGTAACAACATTGTTTCATTATCACAGTTGTCTGCCAGTGAGACGCCTTAATACCCAACACTGAAAACTTTCTCCTGCTCACTCGTCGGAACCTTTCTTAAAAATACCCAATTAATGGTTGAAAACTTTCTCCTGCTGACAAGTCAGAGCATCATTCTTGAAAACGAGATCTTTCATGGGGAAGTTTATTATGCTAGATTGGAATCCAGAGGCCATTACTCTGAGTTTATTAGCTTAATATGGAGCTCATAGTCATTTCTTCCTCTTAAGGTTAGCTTTAGGGTTGTTGTCTCTGCCATCTCACAGTGCTCAGCTATCCAGCATAAGATGTTTGTTTGCCTCCTTGCCATAAGTATTCATTGTTTATCACTCGTTTTCTAACTTATTATGTACTCTTATTTCATGTAATTTAAGTTTATTTCTTTGTTCTTTGTGTTTTTGTTTAGAGGAAATGTTTGTATTTGCATGATGCGAAAGCCAGATTTGCTTTTATAAAGTAACAATCGGTCGGCATAGTTTGTTTTCCCAACAATTTTTCCTTTTTAGTTTTGTTACTATTTTTGCATTTTGTAAAATGTACATTTAAGAAATCATGAAAAAAACACATGGCTACTAGATCTACTGATCATTATTTGATCAACTTTATAATGGCAACCGGATGTGAAATGGGAAGAAGCCTTGTGAAAGGCAACCAGGTCGGTCTTGTTGGATCACTGCAGCTCTTAAGTGTTCACTTAAGTCTTCCTTTTGGTGCACCACACTTGTAATGACTTCTGTTATATTTTTGTGGAAAGAAATGGTTAAGAATTTTGCAGGCTGTGTAAGCATGTGCTCTATTGGCTCGCTTTGTGTGTCCGTTAATGAATGTCATATGTATATGCTATGAGAAAGTCGACTTGGAATAAATTAACCGCAGTGACTTGATGCTCTAAAAAGATGTAGGAATTTCTTCTTCTTGCTGTTTTGTTTTCTTTTATTGTTTCTATTCAACCCCTTGGATATGTTATTGTGAGTCATGAGTGAAGGATTTAAAGCACTAAACCCCAGTAAATGTATGTAGGCAAAGACATTAATGGTTTTTGACCACTGTTATACTTGCAAATGAATTATGGTAAAATGAAGTCTTGTGTTCCCTTCCCAGAAGAGTCGTGTTTTAACTGCCACGGGACCCTCTAATAAAAGAAAAAAAAATTGTTTCACAATATGTGGCTGTGTCTCTTTTTACATTATGAGGAAGACTTGTGGTCTTTGAGGATGTTTGTTACCTGTTACACTGTTTTTGCAGCCTAGTATACATTATAGATTCACATACTTTGAACATCTCTTATTGATTATGAATGTGAACCTCTACCAGTACCATGCTGAAAAGGAAAAATTAACTATATTTTAATACTAGTTATTCAACATGGGTATCTTCATTATATCTTTATCATTTTTGCAACCTTTTTATTCATCCTAGTGGTTGCAGTAGACCCTAGAACACCGTTCTTCACAATTAAGAAAATTAAATAAAAAGATTGTTAAATGTATTAATTTTGTTAAACGCTTATATAAAAAGTTTAATCACAAGACTAGTGACTTAATGGCGAAAAAAGGTACTCCCGTCATAAGGTTGACAGCCATAGATAACTCATAATGCCCTGCTAGAGCACAGCTCTCTTGGGTTTATTTTCTAGAGCTGGTTGGTTGTGACTGAGGAATACCAAAATAGAGAACTGTGAGCACTGTTAAGTAACATTTTCCTCTCCATCGTGGTACATAAATAATTAGTTATAAAGTTTTAAATAAACTCACAAATGTACTCTCCCAATCGATGTGAACACCTCAGTGTAAAGATTGCCCCAGCTAACGGAACTCATTTTAAAGAACTGATCACATGTTGGCCTGCCTTTACTTCCAAATCGAAGAAAGCTAAATGTATGTTCTGACTTAAAGATAGCAGCAGGTTACATCTCAGAAATAAAGAGAATTGCTAAGTTACTTAACTTCCACTAGAGCTGCTGTTGGTACCTGCTATAGCTTAGTTGGGTTTCTTTGAGCAGAGGCTAACACAGTGTACAATACAATCCAGTTTTCAATATGCTGTTTGAAACACCATTTCCCAGTGTTTTTGCAGGACTAGAATTGCTGCTTATAAGATCTTCTATCTTGCATAGTATTCATTTATTATTTCCCCTCTTTGTCAATGAGCAGTAAGCACAGGACTGATGTGACAAGAATTGATCAATTCACAAAATGCATACACAATTGGAGCAAGTGATTCATGAAAATAATATATGTATACCCTAGGCAAAAGCCAGGCACTATCCTTCAAAAACGATAAAGAAACAAGGCTAGCGGTATCCCTCTAGGACAGCACTGGATTTATAATTAACCCATCATATCTGTTGGTGATATTTTCAATTCACCATGAGTGTGCAATCTTGATTAGCACCCGCCAACACAGTGCTATTCCAGCCCCTGGAGTGTAAGTGAAAAAACAGCACAAGATGCACCACTCAAAATGTCCAATATAATTTAAATCAGTCCATATCCTTGATGTTTCTTTTCAAAGCAATCTTCTTTATTTTTATTTGTCATATACACATTAAAACATCCAAGACAGCCAAAGCAGCCGACGCGTTTCGTCCACCTCAGGACTTCTTCAGGGCTGCAACAGATTATTATAAAAAATATACAGTATAAATAACACACGAGGACTAGGCACAGACAATTATAACAATACAATGAACAAAATCTACATACATAAAAATGACCAAATTCAATTGGACTCCATTTCCATCAAGATTAAATAAGACGTCCATTGACAAGTATAAACCAACATAGTAATTGGAGTCATCAACATTTCATAATTTTACTACACGTTGATCCCAACAGCAAATTTACATCACATTAGCTGATTACAGTAACAAATAAGTTTGTCATATAAGTTGATTCAATCAAGTGGCATGTGGGAATATGTAATGGAAAGTATAACATTTCGTTGGCATACTTAGAATATCATCGCCTGAATACTTTGTTTCATTTAAAATGTCATATAAGGACCACTAGAACGGCAACTTTCCAGGATATTAAATTAAGATCTGATCAACTTTGAAAGAGCAGTTTCCATGAACTAAGTGGTCTTTGGGTGGTGGAACTCTGTCCTTTTAAGAGATTTGGTCACAGGTATTGTAACAAACTGATTTGTAGGATTACTGTAGTCTCCAAGTTCACAAGTGTCCCCATATAGAAGAATGCAATTTAATTTTGTCCAAAGAAAGTTGATATGATTGGACTGCCTCTTCCTAGTAAGATTTGCATTTTTTTCAGAAGAACCAAATTTAGAACCTTGTTTATTGTGGTTGTGCCTTTGCCTCTATTTAGATTGCCTTTCCTTCCAGAGGAAGGTTGAAATGCACACCTTTTAACCATGCACTCAAGCTCATCGTAGCAGGGCACCATGGTGACAATCTTGCATCTTCAGCCTCCTTTTAGATAAAAGGCATTGTCAGCACAGTAGCCTGTTAGTGTTTTTTGAAAGTCCAACCTGTCACAGTAGGAATTAATGCTTTTCTAGCTGTATTGCAGCACACTCTGTGGAAATCAGAGTTATTAAAGCAAAAGGCAGTTCTAGTGAATAAAGAAGCACTTATACAACATGAACATAAGGCTGGAGTATTTTGTGTTTAGGGATGCAGTGAGGAATTACTTTTCTAGCTTTCCTCAGTATTGAAAGATGAATTCAGGAAGTTATGAATTAGACCCATCTGTGTGTTTTTGTTCTGTAATCCACTGCTGAATTCCATGTTAGCCAGATTACTTTTCTATGATGGTTGGTGTTTAAGGGCCCAGAATTACAACGGCAAGTTGTTTTTCAGGTGTAGATCAAGAACTTTTCTTTAACTTGATGCCGCTCCTTTATGGCCTCTTGGCAATGAAGCATTCAAGACTGTGGTCATTGTTAGGCAAAAGTATCTCCTTTCATCACTTTGGATCCTGAGATCCACCCGTGCAGAAAATCTACAACAGAGGTGCATTTTGCGAACACATTAACAAAATCTTTCCTCTCTGTCTGCACACTCTTGTAGAGATCTACTTTGAACGTTTACATTTAGAATGAAGATTATGGAAAAGCCACCAACACTACAATCTGAGACTAGCGGAACACTCATGGAGATTCTCCCCCATTCCCGATCACCTCACGCACCTAAGATATTGTAGAAGCATTTACAACAAACGCATACATAGCGCAAAAGTTAACTTCTTTAGGAAGCAGCTGGAAGATGCCAGGAACCAACCGATTTTTTTTTTAACTAGTTAAATCGCAATCTTAACAGGCCAACCAACCCTCTATCTGGGTCTAACATGCAACCTAACCTTGAACTTGCCACCTTCTTCCTTGGAAGGACAGTGACATGTTCTGCAATGAATCTCCTCCCGTTGCTTTCACACATCAGCCCTCCTCCACCTTTAGGGTCAGAGCGCCCAGGCTTCACCCCCAAAAATGATGCCTCATGGATTTCATTCAAATCAGTTGATGAAACTAACATTCTAAAAATCCCATCAACACTGAAACCTTCCAACCACTTCAGCGACCCGCTTCCTCCGAATCTCTTCAGGGAGATTAAAACCGCTCTTCTCCCACTCTGGACCAAAATAGTAAATGCTTTATCACTTCAAAGTACTATACCAGGCAGCCTTAAATCTGGACAGATAGCCCCCATTCTTAGAAAATCCTTGGCAGATCACACTGACCTAAATCATTTCCATCATATCCCCAGCAACCCATCCCTTTCAAAGCTTCTTGAGAATGTGTCCATACCCAACTATACAATCACATCGATCATTTCCATCTCTTAGACCAATACCAATCTGTCTTCCGTCAGGGCCACAGCACTGAATCAGCCATTACTCACATAGTTGAAGACGTGCAGCAAATGATTGATCATAATGAATCCTGCCTTCTTATCCTCCACGACCTCTCATCAACATTCAATATGGTCAAACATGACAGCCTCCTTGACTTATTGCAGTGCAGGATGGAACTTTCTGGTCCTGTCCTAGACTGATTTGCACCTTTCCTCCACAATAGAACCCATAGAATAAAGATTAACCATTCCCTATCTACTCCCACATCTGTCACTTTAGGTGTTCCGCAGGGTTCCACGCTATCACTAACCTGTTCATGGAACCGTTGACTGAAATTCGGAAATATCAAACATCAATTATCACATGTACATGGATGACACTTCACTTTACCTGAAAATCTCCTCCCCTTAAGATAAAATATCTCTTAATGCAGCTCTACAAAAAACTCAGAATTGGTTGCACAGCAACCACCTCAAACTAAATCTCAAAATAAAATACCTTTTAATGGCACCCCCAAACATTCACTCGACATTACAGAATGGTTGAAACATCTAACAGTCCTCAATTGCATTCCACATTGCATTTATTGACTCCACGATATCACTGGGAATAACATTCGACAAGAACTTGAACATGCAGGAACACATCAGCTCCGCTACCAGAGCAGCTAACTTCCAAATAAGCATCTTAAGGAAAATTAAACCCTTCCTCCCCTTCGAGGACTTCAGGTCAGTTGTGCAAGCCCTAATAATCTCCAGGCTGGACTATGGAAATGTAACCCTTCGGGCCTTCCAAGATCAAACTTGGTCCCCCTTAGGGCCTCTGTTAACTCAGCTGCTAGGCTCATTACCCGATCTAAACACTACAACTATATCACACCGGATCCGAAATCTCTAAACTGGCTCCCTCTTGAAGCAAAAATTCAACTAAAAACTGCCTGCATTACACACAAAGCCTTACACTCTGAAGTACATTGCTCAAAAACTGAAGCTATTTGGCCGAGCTAGATCCTCAAGAAGCAAGTCATCCTTACAACTGAAACCACATAAATTTAAGAAGAAGAAAACTTACAATCGGGCCTTCTCTGGCACAACCCCAAGAATATGGAGTCCCTACCTTCTGAACTTCGAGTTAATCCTTCACTGGCGTCTTTCAAAAAATAAGTCAAACTGTTATTAATGAACAAATGCCTGCTCTAGCTCACAGGACCTCTACTCATCAACATTGACAATTTACACTAGCTATACTTGAGATAGGTCGCTCAGCTCCATAGCTTGTCATGTTTCTTTATGCAGGACTAGAGGTAGTTTTCATCCCGCCCTTGTACCACTACTTCATGTACTGTTATTTTAACTGTTATTATTGCTTATCATTGTCTGCATGGCTTGTTTTCTCTCTCAACCTGTTCATGTGTAAAGCGCTCCAATGCCCTCGTGAGTCATGTTAGCGCTACATAAAATTCTAAATAAATAAATAAACCCTTTCACTTTTGTGGTGTTGTGCACCTCTGTGCCAGCCTTGTCTTTTTTAAGAACATCAGCAGTAGGTTATTTAAACACTTGTACCTCTTTGGTCTCTATGGACACCACTAGAAGCTATGCTTGTATCATGTGTTGCTGTAGATATACATGCTCTTCATACTCCTGCCATCTGTTGTTGGGCACCGATGTTTGAAAGCTCTTACTGTTTGAAGAAGTTTCGAGTCACAAGGCACCATGTGACTTCTCCCTTAACCCACTGTTCAGCGTGAAAAAGATTCCACCGTAAAAATTATTTTCGCCATAAGGTTTGGACATTCTAGTGGCGGTTCTGAGACACAGTCATCTTGAGACCTGTGGTGACAGTTGTCATGTATCCAATCCTCAATGAAAGAACACTTTACTGGATAACCACTACATAGGACTTTACTTCTAGTTGTGTCAACGCAACTTTATCGATCAGTTGATGTTGAAAATGACTGCGGGGGGGGGCGGGTATTATGTATTAAACCCCCTTTGAATTGTGGCCTAATTGCAGTTCAAAATTTGCCTAGTTTGAACAGCTTTGGGTCTGTAATGTGTGCTTGTCTCTGAAGCCTATGGAGCCAACCTGCTTGGTGCGTAAGGCTACCAAGTGCAAGAAGCCCAACAGCTACAGATAAATATGCTGCTTGGCACATCACCAGTTGCATTATTGAGACCATGGACCTGTTCAGACCAGAGGAAATCATAGGCACTAAAAGAGAGGAACCTGGGCCTTCAGGTATCCAGCTGGCATAGGAAGAACAAAGCCTGGAGGCTCTGACCTACGCCGCTGTGAAGGAGGAAGAAATCCCTATGTGACAGAACATAGGCCACAGGAACAAAAAACACTCCTAGAGCCTCAATTCCACCTTGCTCATCCAAGGATCAACTCCCCAGTCATTGACCTCAAAAGTACTCTTACATCGAGGCTGACCCTCGCTCTGAAGTAAGTTCTGGCATGAGCTGAGGCAAGTCACAGAGGCAGTGATCTTCGACTGTGGCTCCAGGTTTCAAGACCTCATGTCCCCAAGAAAACCTCCTTTATTTCAGGAAAGCCTCTGCGTAAGGGCACTGAGCTTTGGCATCCAATGATGCCAGCTTGACTCAGAGCTACAAAGAAGTCGCCCTCAGTGCCGGAATCTGCTTCAAAGATGACTGCAAGAACCAACTAGAGATCAGCACCGAAACATGCTCAACACGGAAATGGACTTGAGGGATGCCCCCTTTACATTTAAGCTTCCTGAGGTGCCCTTTGTCAGGCAGCCAAAGATTTTAATTCACCCATACATAGGAAAGATCTTAGCTCAGCCACCCCCACTGGAACAGCCCCACACCTCACGTAGCCAAGACAATAAGATCAACTTCAAGGAACAGATATCAGAGGAGCTACAGTATTTTCTGATCCATAGCAAGGTTAGAGGCAAGGCCACTAGTTGGCCACCCAAACCTCCTACCCCTAGGACTCGCACACCATGAGTACCTCTTCTAGCTTGCACACCACCACATCCTCAGTCACCAGAGTACTCTACTCACTCTGACCATGCTGACGCTGACTAAGGGAGCCCTTATGATCCTCGTGATATGGTCCATGACCCTGACACTTGTGGGATTGGGGATGGCCCTAGGGAGAATTACCACATTGATCAATAAGAGGATCTGGACCTAGAGCCCATCTTGTCAAGTCCGCACTCACCCAAACGACACCACTACCTACCATATAGTCGTAAAGATAGCAGAGCAGCACCACAAGGTTAAGTTCCAGGTGGTTGAGGAAGAGGACGACTGTTTAGTTGAAACTCTCTTAAGACGGAGCCATTTGTCCAGTACCTGTCCATGCTAAAGTGCATTGGGAAATACGGTATGGACAACTTCATGCACCCAGTCTAGGTGAGAGTTGTCACTCTATGGATCAAAGAGAAATACAAGGCAACCCCAGATGGTCCCACCTGACTGTGGTGATGCACACTGCCAGAAAGAGAGCCTTAACTCGGGCAACAGGCAATTCTTCTCCAGATAAGGTCGAACAAGAAAATTGATGGAGCTGCGAAGTGTGTGGCTAGGGCAGCTGCTCAGTGTAGGATTTCAAATTCAGTTGGACTGCTCCAGATGTGACCACTAACAGTGGGAGGAGATAGAGGATTTTGTGAAGCACCTCCCTAAAGGCTACGGCACGAGAGGGCAAGAACTGGTTGTGGGAGGGAAGGTCATCTCTAACACAAACGCTTGTTATGCCCTGGGCTCTGCTGACACCTCCACTGTGGGGATCAACACAAGCCTCTTTCTCAAATGCCATGCCTAGCTAATAGTCTCTGGCTTTAGACCAGAGGTACTGCAGCACCTCCACGGTGTCCAATTTGACTGAGAGCATCTGTTTGGCCCTCGGGTCGTGCTAGAAAGGATTAAGAATGACAGACTGCCAAGGCCATGGGCACACAGCGACCTAAACATGCAGGTCTGTCTTCTGCAGACATCCTGCGAAAGGAGGTCCCAGACCATTTACTCATAGGTAGAATGTCAGCGACAGCAGTTATTTCAGGGCCCACCGGGACCCATGTGCTTCGGCAGAGGTAGCTCCTGTGGCACCTCTACCACCAAGCAGTAACTTGCCGACCATTCCCCCCCCCCCCATTCTGATCACACAACACCTACCAGGGAAAGGCTGAGGTTGTTCTTTCCGTAATGCAATGGAATAATTCTAACAAAAGGGTGTTTTGGGTGTTACAGTAGGGAATTTCACACATTGCCACAAAGAATACCATCTTGTTGCCATGTATTGAGTCACGACCATCTATGACTGTTACAGGAAGAATGCCATTAAGCTGTTGCACCCTCACCAGTGGGGCCAAGGTGTCTACTTCCTATACTTTCTGGTCCCCAGAAAGGTGGAACTTTGCTGCCTATACTAGATCTTGGGCTGCTGAACCACATCCTTTCATAGCACTTCCGCATAACTACCCTGAAGGATGTCCTTCTGCTGTTATGTACCAGACAACACAAAGTGACCCTGAATCTCAATAATGCCTACTCCATACTTCCAAACATTGGGCACATCACTGCTGCTTGATATTTTTGGGTAAATGGCCAACACTACCAATTCAAAGTTCTATGCGTTGGGGTCAAAATAGCCACAAGGGTTTTTTCCAAATGTCTGCTATCATAGCTGAACACTTGTGCAGAAACTCCATCCATGTATTTCCTTACATAGACCATTGGCTGATGAAGGTCGGCAGCCAACGGCAATGTCTAGCACAGACTCGGAAGGCAATGACACTGTTACACAGGCTAGGTTTCACCTAGAAGATCCAGCTCTTTCTAAGGTCTGTGCTAAATGCCTTCTCTGTAAAAGCCTACAGAAACACACAGATGGTAAAAGCATTCCAATGGCGTCTGCCTTTTTGCAGACACCACGTTCTCTTATATTAAGAATGGCAATGAAACTGTTGGGCATGATGGCTTCATGCATTGTGATAGTGCAGCATGCAAGCTTATGTGTGTCCACTACAGGAATCCTTATGCAGCGTTCAAGGCGGAGGATCGAGTATCTGTACAACCCAGTACTTGCCGCACTATCCCATGGTGGAACAAGAACTTGTTGCTGGGTGGGCCTTTTCTGGACCCACTTCCACAAGTGACCAATGCTACGAATGTAGTATGGGGAGCGCATCTCAACCACATGACCAATCGGGCTACGTTGACACCACAACAGCCAAGTAGACCAATTATCTTGAACTCATGGCAATCAGATTAGCACTCTGAGCCTTTTATAGGCGCATCTGAGGCAGTCATAAAAATGGACAACATGGCTGAATTGTTTTACATCTAGAATCATTGAAGACTCACTTGCCTGAACTGTGACCTGTGACCCTAAAGATTTGGCATTTGGCCATTTTGAATCACATTTAGCTCCTTGCGGAGCATCTGCTGAGTGTGGACTACTACTTTGTACTTTGTAGGATACACAAACAAATCCACGAATGAAAGATGGATCCCCATGTGTTTCAAAGCTACTTTTGCCAGTGGGGCACTCCCACAGTTGATCTGTTCTCCCCCATACACAATGCCAAAACAATGCCTCCGGTACCACACAGAGTCCAGGGGCTATGTACTATTTATGAACTGGTCAGATATTTGCCTATGCTTTTACTCCACTGCCACTGATCCCATAAGTGGTGAGGAACCATGACCCTCATTCTGGTGACTTGGAAAAGACAGTCCTGATATTCAATGATGTTGGAAAGGTTTGTGCATCCTCAAGAAGCTTCTACTGAGGCCATACATACAGATTCATCAGAGCTAGCCCAGGCAGCTAAATCTAGCAATCTTGCTCCTGAAGTCACATGTTTGGTTACCTCAAACTTCCAGTCCTGTGTGAGACACTTACATCTTCCACCTGTGTGTACTATGCAGCAAAGTGGATTTTTTTTATTTTGTTACAGTTTGAGTAAACAAATAGAATATATTAAAGCATTGGTGTATGACATTATCTGCTATCTTTTACATCTAAAAAAGACAGGGTTGACATACACCTACCTTAGCTTATATTTAGCTGCAGGGGCAGTCTACATGCAAGCAGATAACGTTTGTCTGCCTTTAAGATATCTGTGGTCAAGGTCTTTCTAGAACCCCTTAAAAAGGTCATTTCCCCAAGAACTTCTCTAGCCCAACCTGGAATCTCAACATAGTCCTAGCAAAATTGATGGGCTCTCCTTGCGAGCCACTATATTTTTTTTTACATCAAATTCTTGTCCTGGAAGATCTGTCTTTTTTGCTAGCACCTTTTTCAGGAGAATCCGTGAAATGCAAGCCTTAACCTGGAGGAACCTTTTATTGTAGTACAGAGATATAAAGTGGTTTCTGATAGAAACTTCTAGCTGCAGATTCATCTTTTGAATATCCCCAGGTGTTAGACTGGATCCAAAACCTTTTGTGCAGAACTTCTGCTTGCCAGTAGGTTGCCCTGTGCTACTCTGTACTGACACTGTCCCATTCTGGAAATGACACACTGAGCCTGTATAGGTGCCACTCCCACACACTGGGATTCGTAGCCAGCTCGCGTATCTTTGAGACCCTTACCTCATCCAAAATTTTCAGTCTGGGAGAGAAATGCCACTTCCCAAAATGACCAGTTTTAAACCCTCTTAGGACTGTCACAAAAGAATGTCTGTTACAGATTCTCATCAGATTTGCCTGTGGTGCCCGGGTTAGAGTCACGACTTTCAATTCCTGGAGTGATTGCATGTTGATGAACCCGAAAGTCATACGAAACTGTGAGGCAAAATTTTACATCGCCGAGCACCGACAGACGCTGCAACGAGACTTGTCCCATTTGAAAGTTCAGTACTGTTCCTGATCCAGAAGTCACAGGAGTCATGTCAGAGGTCTGTTTATTCTTGATCAAAGTCCTCGGTAAATTGAAGAAAAAACACAAGAAATGTAAGCAGATATTGGCCCCTTCTCACCACTCACATTCTCATGAGAAGGCGTGAGGCGTCACCTACATCTCAATCTCGCTCCCAAAGTCAATCAACATCGGAGCCTATCTTTCAACTTGTTACGTCACAACCCGCGTTTCGAGGGCATTCTGCCACGCCGAAACCGATCAGAGTTCAGCAAAGCAATGCTCTAACTTCAGATCCTTGCCGACTCCCTCTGCTGCGCCTCCATGTCCTACAGAGATGAGAGGACCTCCATCTGGATTATCTGCAGCAGGTTCTCCGTCATAACCATTTGGGCACTTCGAACCTATCACGGTCCATGCTGGTTCACAGAACTTCAACATCGATGCCGACTCCATTGACACCGGAAGACAAGGTACCTATTGTACTCTATGACTCGGAGTTGGCGCTGGTTCTACCTCAACAGCCTGGTTGCTGACGAAATGTGCCAATTCATCCACTTTATCTGCAACCTCCACAAAGGAGAACACATATCTGCATTCCGGAATTGGTATGATGATCTTTAACAAGCTAGTGGCCTTGAAGCCTCCTTTCACCCCCTGGGCCTCCCACTGGAGAGCACTTTTTACACCATAATATTGCGGAAGCGGACAAAAGTCCTGACCTTCATCTCCCGAACTTGGAGATCAAAATTAATGTCCTGGCAGAAGTCCTCCATCTGAGGGAAACATCCAGTGAGCTCCTTGCCTTTAAAATAGGCACTAATGGATACCTTGTTGGTGGTCTTGAACCAAGCCTTGCTCTGGCCATCCAGTCATCTGCCAGCTCACAAGACGATAGTCCTGCTCTGGGCAACTCTGCATTTTTATCTCTGCACCCCTCCCCTGACAGCTTGGTGGTGTGGGTATCTAAAAGCAGGAAAAACCCAAACACAAACACATTTCCAACTACTTCCCCTGATAGAGAGACAAAGTGGGTGGAGACATTTAAAAAGAGGGTCTACTCTTCCACCAGCTTGGCTTTTAGATCAGTAAATGACAGCTGCCTCCTGGGGGGCTTTGGGATTCATTCATTGACTCAAGTGCCCCCAGGTGTTCCTGAAGATCTCCGACTTGGCCTCTCTCAAGCTATAAAAGATGGTCATGACTCGACCAAGTTCACAATTCGTTGTAGCTTGGACACTGCTGATTCCTTTGGGCAGGCTATTTGCATTAGTGCTGTCATTTGCGGTGATGCTTGTCTGCCGTCAATCATGATTTTCTGGTGATGTCCAGATATCCCTCTAGGGCATGCCGTTTGATGACAAGGCAGTTTATGCTCTAGAGCAGTTCAACGCGAGAAGGGCTATATCATGGCATGCCTCCTGGGCTTATCTACCCCACCTCGCAAACCGCGTTGTTCCTTTCGCAGCTTTGGCAGAGGCATCCCATATCACCAGACAATCAAACCTCAACAAGGTGCTCAGCAGTTAAGCAGTTGAGGCCATGGTGCCCAATGCCACCATGGTCGAGGTCAATGCGCCAACCAGCCCACTGCTCCCCTGCAGCCCGCCTACCAAACCACTTTAGCTTGCTCTTAGTGGAGCATGGGCACCTGGTGGGAGGCATGATCGGACTATTCTTGCCAGGTTGGCGTGTCAGAACTTTGGACAGGTGGGCCCTGCTAATTGTTTGGAAGTGGTATGCCCTACCTTCCTTTCCATGCTGCCGCCCCTACCACCATCGTCCTCCCCCCATGACTGACAGAGGACCATCTGTCTGTTTTGCAGCAGGAAGTGCAAGCCCATTTGACCAAAGGTGCCGACGAAGGACAGAGGCGTTCACTCTATTTTAGACCTGCACCCTGTCAAGTTCTTCCTTCAAAAGGAAAGATTCAAAATGCTCCCACTTGCCAAGATCTGGCCTGCACTCAAATCTAGCGATTGGTTGGTTGTATTGGGCCTGCAGGATGCCCTTTTCCATATACCCCTCCTGCATCAGTGCTACATGCAGTTTGTGGTGGGGCAGGAGCATCTCCAGTATAGGGTGCTCTCCTTTGGTCTCACCAGTGCCCCTCTTGTGTTCACAAATGTGATAGCAGTGGTGGCAGCATACCTTCGGAGGTCATGGGTCCTAGTCTTCCCCTACCTTGATGACTGACTTTTGAAGGCTGTTTCACCCCACGCAGTCGTCGGCCACCTCCAGACTATAGCAAACCTCCTGCCTTCTTTGGGGTTCCCCAAGATGTGCGGAACTCACACCTGACTCCTTCCCAGATGCTCTCCTTCATCTGAGCCATTTTGGACATGGTTTGGTTTTGTGCCTTTCCCCAGAAAGGAGAATCCAGGGCATTCAGGCAATGATCCTGATCTTTCAGCCTCAATCCTGGAATTCAGTGTGGAATACTCTGAGGCTGCTGGTACTGATGGCCTCCCGCATCCAGCTGGTCAAGCACCCCTAGGAGGCATATTTGAGCTCCACAGTTGGATCTGAAGTCTCATTGGGCCCAACATCATGGAGATATCTCAGACCACATTCAGATTTCGGAGGAGACTTCCAAAGATCTGCACTGATGGTTTCTGATCTGCGATTGGGTCAGTGGCAGACTGGTCCTCCTTCTCCTCAGAGCGGACAGTGGTGACCAATGCATCGCTTTTGGATTGGGATGATCATCTGGGAGAGGTAGAGATCAGAGACCTCTGGTCTCTTCTATCTGTCAAGAGAAAGCTGATACAGGTGCTCACGGAAAACAATGCCACGCTGTGTTACTGCAGCAAACAAGGCTAGTGGAGTTCCGGACCCTCTGCCAGTAGGCTCTGTGCCTCTGGACATGACTGGACCATCAAGGAATTTCCCTGGTGTGATTTTTGAATGCCAGGGTGAATGAGCTCAGCCATCAGTGCTTAATGATCTCTTCCGCAAATGTGGAGAACTTTGGCTTGATCTGTTCACCGTCGCTGAGAACACGCAATGTCTCTCCCCGTTTCTATTTATGCATACATTTTTACACCTTAATTTCTCAAATACTGAATGGAGTTACACAAATTCACAAAAAGCACATTTTCTGGTACATTTGGTGTAATTCCGTTTTTGCAGTATCGCTGTAAAATATTCCATAGGTAAATAGCTTTGTGATTTTTCTTTTTTCTCAGCTCCCACTTGACAAGTCACCCAGAAACTTTCCAAGAAGAAGTTTAGGTGGATGAGACTTATTTTTGAAGATGCGTCAAACTGCACAAAAGTTATTATATTCTCAGTGTCATTGTGGCTCAAAGACCTAATGGACAATGTGGGGATATTCTAATTTTCTCAATAACATATGGTTACATTTCTCAAATGGACAAGTATAATTCCTTGAACACTAACCAAAGACATTTTTCCCTGAATGTCTGTTGTCTTGTAGGTTATCCTAGGAAACGTTGTCTGCAGAATAAATTATGTAACATTAGCGCAGGTCATGAAATTGTGATAGAATCACTGTTTTATTATGAACAGTTCACTTGATGGCAATTATCCTAACTGAAAAGTATAAAAACAATCTATATTCTAATTCTGCCTGACCGAAGAAATCTATTGGTTCAAGCAATGCCTACCTTGCCATTCCTGGCTGATAAACCATGCTGAACATGACATTTGTCAGATCTTTAGCAGTTTATTTACAAAACATGGTTATATCTTGCAGTATCCCACTCACAAAAATATATCCTTACTAAGGCTTTACTCCCAACGTAGTTTCTCTGTGTCTCCTGAGTGTGAGAGGACCAGAAAAGTATGTGCTTAATATTGGTATGACTTGCCCACAACTGATAAACTGAAAGCACTGCGTTTTAGAAAATTGCAAAGCAGCTGCAAACCTCATGCCTGTCGTTTGGTCACAGGTATTGCCCATAACTGTACAGATGGACACCAAAACCATAATCTTTTAACAGTGACACATCCTACGGTTTATATCACCTGGTTCCACACCCCTCTCTTTCCAATTGGCTGTCCGGGAGATCGCACTGATCATGATGTTTGGCAGATGTGTGGCATTTTGTTCGAGGCATGTGTGCTGTAGATGCACATGCTTTGCATACTTCTGCCATCTAGTGTTGGGTCCGTTTGCTTCCAAGTTGTTTTTCTTCGAAGAAGTCTTTTCCAGTCACAAGGTAAGGTGACTTCTTTCACTGATAGTGCACATGGACATCTACTCCATTGTTAGATTGTTTTCTTTCCGCCATTGGGTTCGGACGCGGTTTGCGGCGCTCCGATTCAAAACCATTCTTCAGGATCCCCTTGCTGCGCAACCCACTGTACCCTCGTCGGTATTGTTTCGTATGCATTCCCTCATTCTCCGCGTGTCAAAAAAACCAAGGAAACTTCCTTTCTTTGATCGAGAAGATGTTGTTGGCGGGCTTCGGGCCTGGCCGTGTTGATTGACTACCACTCTGTTATAATCATAGAGTCTTCTGCCGGTGGAACGGACTCCTTTTAAATTCTGTCTTTGGTGCCACTCAAAGTATCCGTGCACCGACCTGCATAAAGTCTGCAACTTGTGCCTCTCACCAGAGCACATGGAAGAAGAGTACGACGTTCCGATCGAAAAATAATCTGTCAGACCGTCTGGCTCGATGAAGAGACATGCAGCAGCAGAACATCGAACACACCCTGGATATCTTCAGAGAAGATAGTGAGCAGGAGGAAATGGAAGCGTCAGCAGCGGAAGGGGAGGAGGCCTTCTCTATCCAGGAATCAGACTTGGAACTGGATATTGACCTAGAGTCCGAAGAACTTCGAGCTGGACAGGGTGCCGTGAGTAACAAAACCCTTTTCCCCACCAAACTTGTTTCCACCAGACAAAAGGCTTCTGGGCCACCACTGCCTTCTGGCCATGGCCAGCACTGAGAGACTGCTTCTAATGCCACATCTTTGGGCTCAGCACTTAAACAACACATCAAACCTTCCGGCTCGCGCTCAAGTCAAGAAAAGACCTTATCGGAACATAAACCTTCAGCTCCAAAAGATTAAGACCGGTCTAGCTCGGCACCAAAAACAAAAGATGTGCTTCAAAAACCTCCTGAACCTATCCTGGAAATTATGAAGGAAAAACTGGACTCTAAACAAAAGAAAACCTATGTTAATCCAGACACTGGACATATTTTGGCCAAGGATGTAACCGGTTCCAAATTAAAGATTATTTCAGAGGAGACGAGCTACAAAATTCCTATAAATATGGAAATGGCTAGAAATCCTCCCTACCCTAACCCTTAATCCCCTCCACCATCGTCACCACTACCAGGCTCAAACCCTTTAGACATCACACCACATTGTTCTCCACGCGCAGCCTGATATAAGAGATGGGGATGACAATAGTACACCACCAATAGATCTGTGGAATGGCTATAATATTGATCCACCAATGGATAATAATCCTGATTTATACCTTCAAAACCATCACCTTCTGATGACAACACAGCATACCAGGTGTGAATTTCAAGGTCAGCATCATACCATGGAGTTACACTATTCAATTAATCTTTAGAAGATGCTTCTTTTATTTGAAACACTAGGTTTTACGCATAGAACTCAAAGTTTATCCATGTTTAAAGGCATGATGCAACATTCCGATTACCTTTTTAAAGACCCCGTGCGTGCCTGTATATTGACAATTAAGGTTGACAAAAAATAAAAACCTCCACCATCCGACCCAATTTTTATTAAGGGGCTGTTGCCTTTAGATTCCTTACTAGTATCCACTGCTCAAGAAAGAGTTAATTCACAAACTACAGCAGATGCACCTCCTCCAGACAAGGAGTTAAAGTTAATAGATGCATCCGGTAAAAGAGTCGCTGCACAATACGCCAACCATTGGGACATTGCCAACACACTAGGCCTATTGGCGAGATATGATAGAGCCCACTGGGACGAAGTGGAGGAGCTACTCCAACACCTCCCAGAGGAGCTTAAGACAAGAGGACAGGAATTAGTGCAGGAGGGAAAATGTATATCTAATTCCTCCATTAGATGTGCACTGGGTGCTGTTGATACTGCAGCAAGGGGAATTAACACCAGCATGCTCCTTAGAAGACATGCATGGCTCAGAATCTCTGGGGTTAACCCAAAGGTTCAACAATCTATTCTCAATGTTCCCTTTGACAAACAACACCTTTTTGGACCTCAAGCAGATGAGTCACTTGAGAAAATGAAAAAAAGATACAGAGGTGGCAAAATAAATGGAAGCACTTCAGTCACCATCCAATAGAGGTTCTTTTTGCAGCTCATTTTATAGAGCCGGATCAAAAGTAATCCCTCAGATTCAAATGTATCATCTAAATCAAACACACAGCCCTATCCATCTAGGGGCTTCTATAAAGGCGTTTACAGTGGGAATAATTTCAAAGGCAAAGGCACACCAACACGTACCTCTCCATCTCCCAATAAACAGTGACTTTCCTGTAATTCCCCCCGACCACGATACACATGTCGGGGGAAGACTACAACAATTTGTTCCCATTTGGAAGTCTATAACAAAAGACAAATTGGTATTAGACATTATCCAACATGGTTATTGCCTAGAACTCGGTGGCAATCCTCCCAATATTCTACCTTGCAATTAGCTTTCATTACAGCGCCAACAGCTCCTCAAACAAGAAGTACACTCTCTTCTAACAAAAGGAGCTATAAAACCAGTTCCAATACAACACCAAGAATTAGGAGTTTACTCACTTTATTTCCTAATTCCCAAAAAGGATGGTTCTCTTCGGCCAATATTCGATCTCAGACCGCTAAACCTATACATACTATCAGAACACTTCCAGATGGTCACTCTTCAGCAAGAGCTTCCGCTTTTACAGCAAGGCGACTTTGTCAATGCTGGACTTAAGACGCATACTTTCACATTCCTGTTCACCCAGTACATAGCAAATATCTCATATTTATCATAGCAGGAAATCACTATCCATTCAAAGTACTCTCATTCGGGGTCACTACTGCGACCAGAGTGTTCACAAAATGTCTAGCAGTGGTAGTAGCTCATCTAAGAAGACAATAAATTCATGTCCTCCCATACCGGGACGATTGGCTAATCAAAGCCAACACACAGCAAAAGTGTTTACAACACACTCAAGCTACCATAAACCTACTGCATCAATTGGGATTTACAGCCAATGTATAAAATCTCATCTTCAACCCTCACAACTGCAACAATATCTAGGAGCAAGGTTAAGCACTCACACAGACCTAGCCTCTCCCTATGCAGCCAGAGTCCAAAACTTTCAAACTTTATTACTACACTTTCAAAACAACCAATACCTAACAGTCAAAACTTTCATGCAACCATTAGAGATGATGGCATCATGCATTGCACTAGTGCCTCACGCAAGTCTACACATGCATCCTCTACAGTAATGCTTAGCACATCAGTGGAATCAATCACAGGGTCAATTAACAGATCTAGTGTTGGTAGACAGCTGCACTCATCGCTCTCTGCAGTGGTGGAACACACAAAACCTATCAAAAGGGCGGCCCTTCATCGTCCCGATTCCACAAGTCGTACTAACAGCACATACATCCCTCACAGCTTGGGGTACCTATCCCTAGCATCTAACAATTCAGGGTTTATGGGACACCAAACACAAGAGTCTCCACATCAATTACTTTGAGCTTCTAGTCTTTTATCTAGCACTAAAAGGTTTTCAGCCTCACCTCATAGGGAAAGTTTTCCTAGTCTGGATGGAAAATATGACAGCAATGTACTATGTACGAAAACAGGGGGAGGGGGGAAACACACTCTCTACAGTTATCACACCTCTCTCAGACCATTTGGCGTTGGACAGTACACCACAGAATTCATCTTATCGCAGAACACCTTCCAGGCATGCACAATCAATTTGCCGACCTCCTAAGCAGGATGTGGCAACAACTACACACATGGGAACTTCACCCCCAGATTCTCCTTCCATACTTCCAAAAATGGGGGTTTCCACAAATGGACCTCTTCGTCACAGCAGAGAGCTCAAATTAACCAAACTTCGCCTCCAGATGCCCTCACCATCTATCCAAAGGCAATGCCCTATGGATGAATTGGTCAGGGATATTTGCTTACACTTTCCACCTCTCCCTCTCCTATTTCTGATTCAGAAACTCAGGCTAAGATCACTCACACTGACTCTAGTGGCTCCCACATGGGCTCATCAACCATGGTTCTCCAAACTACTAGAACTGTCGGTGGTTCCACACCAAAAACTACACCTCCCTTCCAAACTTCTCAAACAGAACCGTGGCGAAATCAGACATCCAAACCCCAAGGAGCTCAATTTAGTGATCGGCCTCCTGAAGTCATAGAGTTTGGATACTTAAACCTACCACCAGATAGTATGACAATTCTTAATGAAGCAACAAAACCTACCACTAGAGCATGTTATGCAGCAAAGTGGAAAACATTTGTTATGTATTGTAAAAATAATTCAATTGATCTGCTAGATGCAACTATACAAAATACTATTTGTTATCTTTTGCATCTACCACGAGTTGACTTTGCTTACACATCTATTCGATTACATCTTGCGGCAATAGCTGCATATCTGCAAAACAGACAAGATTTGTTCCAGTAATTAAAGCCTTTATGGAAGGCCTTAAAAGAATTATACCACCCAGGGTACCACCTGCACCTGTCTGGAACCTTAAAATTGTTCTCACAGGGCTTATGGGTCCACCTTTTGAACCATTACACAATTGTCCTTTACAATTTCTCTCATAGAAGGTTGCAGGTTGCTTTTCTAATTTCTATCACTTCATTGAGATGTGTTGGTGAGTTATAGGCATTAACCTTTGAAAAACCCTTCTTTCGACTTCATAAAGAGTGGTTCTTCGTACAAACCCTAAATTCTTTCCAAAAGTAGTTTTTGCTTTTAATATTAACCAATCAGTTGTTACCTGTGTTCTTCACTTAACCTGATTCAGTAGCAGAAAGGGCTCTACACACACTTGGGGCCTGATTACGATGTCGGTCGGAAAGCCGATTGTCTGATTCCCCTAGACCGTGTCGGAACCCATCCGCACAACTCGTCGGAAATAATTTAGACCGATTATGATTCTCGCGGTCTGAAGGGAAACCATTTGGTCATTCCGAATCGGTTCCAACCGGCAATCTGAGAACCCGAGTCGGTCGGAGCCAATTCGTACAGCTCTACGGACAGCGTTTCCGACCAATTCCGATGTCAGATTCGGACAGCCTTTCCGACTCAGACTATCCGACATGAAAAGGCTATTGGAAACTGACTTTGGGGGCTCCTAGCTGGCCCCCCTTTAATCCTGAGGCCTCTGGTTGGGGGTTGTGAGGGTACCCAAGGGACCCCCCTGTAAAACCATGCACTGTGTGGCAGGCACCAAGGGGCGCCCGAGACAGGGTGCAAGGTTTTTCGCAGACACCCCTTTTCCCCATAGGAGCCTCTGATATTGGTTTTAACACAGGCTCCCATGGAAGTCAATGGGACTTACGAACGGTGTTAGGAAGCATCGTAATCAGTCATACGGAACTGCCGATCATTAGTCAGTCGGAACCGAAACCCAGTAGGAGTCGGGCAGAAAGTTTCCGACTGACATCGTAATCAGGACCTTGATGTTAATGTTAAAAGGACACTCATACTATATTGATAGAACAAAAGATTTTCGCAAAACCACTTTTTTTTGCATTTGCTCCACCTCATAAAAGAAATCCTATCTCTTAATCCGGTATTTCTAGATGGATTGTCAAATGTATTCAAACTTGTTATGTATAAGCTAAAAGACCTTTAACTATACCTCCTAGAGCACAATCTACAGGCAAAATAGGAGCATCTATGTCCTTTTTAGGTAACATTCCCTTAGCTGACATACGTAAGGCAGCTACATGGTCTACACCACACACATTTACCAAACATAATTGTGTGGCTGTCTTAGCATGTCAACAAGCTAATGTAGGACAAGCGGTTCTAAAAACACTTTTTCAAACAACTGCAACACCCACTGGTTAGCTACCGCTTTGGGAGAATACTGTTATACAATCTATGCAAAGCATGTGTATTTACAGCACGCATGCCTCGAACGGATTAGGCTACTTACCATGTAAGCATCTGTTCTTGGCATGTAGAGCTGTAGATTCACATGCGCTCTCCCTCCTCCCCGAACACCTGTGGTTGTTGCAGTTATTATTCACATCACATATGCATGGACATCTCTGTACTACGCTTACTTACTCTATTCTCATCCTCTTGCGGGAAAACAATCTAACAATGGAGTCAATGCCCATGCGCACTATCACCGAAATGAGGAGTCACCTTACCTCGTGACTGAAAAAGACTTTTTCGAAGAACAACACCTTGCAAACTTCCAAACCCAACATTAGATGGCAGGAGTATGTAAAACATGTGATTCTACAGCTCTACATGCTAAGAACAGATGCCTACAGGGTAAGTAACATAATCCTTCCAAAACATGGTAATTCGCTTCAGTTTTCCTCTTGCAGGGACATGTCACTGCCAAGGCTTTACCCTCACCTTTGTTTCTCAAGGTAGTAAACTAGGTGCAATGCCTTTATGAAATTTGGAAAGCAAGTGAAATTACAATTTATGCTACCTTTCATTTGGTCACCTGTATCACCCCTGGTCTGTATGAAAACCTAACATAATCATATATGTTCAACGTCTACAGATCATAAGGTTTCCATCAGACTGTCCTCAACCTGATCGCCTGGCAAGGACAATGCAATGAAGAAGATGTTTGACAGATTTTCTGTATTTTTTCCCCCAAAACATGGCAGTTTCCTTCAGTTATCTTCTTCAAACAAAGTAATATCTCTGCCAAGGTGAGACGTACGTCTGTGTACTCCTATGTATTTGAGTGTGAGGTTATTAGGAGTGCGAGTGTTTATTGAATTTGAACAGGTATCTATATACTAAACACAAAGGTATGTTTTATATAGGGGCCGATTCCCCAGGAGATGTCTGCTGTATTTGGGCTGGGGGTTAGCCAGCTCCAAGGGAGACATACCAACTACCGTCAATTCTGGAAAATAGAGACGCAGGGTAGTCAATGGAACATGGCTTGCATGAAGCCAAACAATCTTATCTATTAACCCCTTCCCCGCTCATGACGGAACCGTTCCGTCATGAGCCACGGTTGCCGTGTGCTCATGACGGAACGGTTCCGTCATGACACTCCCGTTGGCGGCCGCTCCGCCTACGCGGCGCTGTTTCCCCGCCTGTGCGGGGGGACAACGCAAATGGGCGGAGTCATGACGGAACCGTTCCGTCATGAGCACAGCTCAACTGTGGCTCATGACGGAGCGGCTCCGTCATGAGCACAGGCCCACCGCGCTGCCCCCCTGCCCCCCCCAGCGCTGCAGCGGAATGTCCGCAGCAGCGAAGGGGTTAAGAATACTCTGCAAATATCAAATTGTGCTTAATAAAAGTTCTTTGATTGGAACTAGAAGAATAAATGTCACCCCCACATAAAACATCTAAGTATTTTTTATGTGATATTTTAATGCAATTTATATTTTAGAAAAGGTTTCAACTTTTTAAATTTTAAAAGTTTGTTTTTTTATTAAATTATTGTAGAAATTAATTGTAAATAAAGTGGTTGAATGAATATTAAGCATGTGTTTTGAGATATGCATTTTCATTATTAAGCTATATATACTAAAAATGAAATATTTACATATTTTTGCTGATTTGTTTAACTTGTTAAGGGCTGAGATCCCCGCCCCCAGCGATGAGCCCTGTTTTTTTAATAGATGTTTTGGAACAGATACCCTGGCAAAACTGCATTTTGTTTTCACAAATGTAGGGGATTCTAAAGGTGCCCAGGGTTTGTGGATTCTCCTGGAGGAGACAACGAAATAAGCAAAAAAGTAGCTCTTTTTATTGAAAAGTGTGAAAAATGTGCTGTGCAAGTAAGTATGTTTTCCTCCATAGAATGGCATCAACAAAACAATTGCTTGTTCCAATTCCAAGGTCACCCACTTTCTGTTTCAGGAACAGATATAGATGTAAAAATATATACATATAATTATTGAAAACCATGGTGGCGCCACTAGGTAGTTAGTTAGGTCGGCTGTACCATAGTAAAAGTGTTTTTTGTGTTGCTGATAACTTTTGCACCATTTGACGAATCCCCAGAAGATTTTCCAGAAAGGTGTAATTTTTTGTGCATGGAAAGTTTCGGAATGATCAGTCAAGTGAGGGCAGAGGAAAACAAGGGGGGGTCCTAAAACACAATCCCGCATGCATTTTCCATAGACTTCTTAAAGAAGGGCTACAGCAAAAACTGCTGAGTGAAATTACACCAAATTCGGAAGGAGGCTAGATCTTAGTCCACAGAATTAGCTTTTTGTGATTTGGTGTAAATCCATTCAGTAGTCGTTGCATAATTAAGGGTCAAATAAATATAGATATCTGGATGGTTGAGTCTGCACGAGAGACTCTTGGCGGAGTGCCAAGCATTTGCAATGCAATAGGTCTCGCATTCACGCGAGTTTGAGCTATTGGCATTGTAAATGACAATGCCTTTTATTTGTTTTGGGTTTTAAAACATAAATAAAAGGCATTGTCATTTACAATACTAATAGCTTAAGCTCTCGCAAATGCGAGATCTATTGCATTGCTATTGAGGGCCTCCTCGACCGCTTGTTAGATTGTACATATCAGAGGAAGAGACTGGCCTGCGACGTCTTCAAAGTAGTGATAAGTAGTGCAGTCAAGATGTGTAAGTGTTGTAAATTACACAGACACAAAGTGTGAAGTGAGAGTTACATATGATCCATGCTATAAACACTAACAAAGCACTCCAACACCTTTCGCTCTGTGATTACACTGTCATGGCTCAGGAGGAAGAGCGGGGGGGGGGAGCTATTTCCTGCCCTCTCCGTAATTTGAGTGTGCAGTGTGACATTGCTTAATGTCATTGCTATCATTGGCCTAATAAAGAACACTCCAGCTGTAGTAGGGCCCAGGCTTCACCTCCTGGTGCAGGGTGGGCTGTGCTTTATTGGATGGATGGACGGACGGAGGGACGGACGGTCTCGGCTGCAGCTCCGGGCTCATACAGTGCCCCTGTTATTACTAGTGAGCAAGAGGAGCTGAGGCGGTGGTATTGGTGGAGGTGGTGGTATTGATGGTGGTGGTATTGGTAACGGTGGTGGAGTATTGGTATCGGTGGTGGGGTATTGGTACTGGTGGTATTGGCATTGGTGGTGATATTGGCATTGGTGGGAATTGTGGTATTGGTGGTGGTATTTGTGGTATTGGTGGTGGTTGTGGTATTGGTGGTGTTGGTGGTGGCGGTATTTGTGGTGGTATTGGTTGTGGTATTGGCGGTGGTGGTGAAGGTATTGATGGTGGTGGTGTTAATAAAACAAGCTCTTAAAAACAACCCGTCAGATGGCTTTAGTACAGATGACATGTAACACAGATGTGCTGTTGTCCGCTTCAGCCCATTAGCACAGGATTATGTGCTACCTGGAATTCACATGACTTAATTCGCTAATCATTTCTAAATCCATTTTACTGGAGGGGAGGTGGGGTTGAAACAGACACGAGATAATGCTGGGTTAAAGTGATTGAAAGCAGGCGCCCGTATTATGGGGGCAGCTAGGCTGCTTAAAAAAAACTCCAGCGGTTTCAGCTGAAGCAGCGCTTGTCTGGTCTGCAGTAAGAGAAACTCAATAAAGTAAATAGTGCTTACAGACTAAATAGCAGGTCCCATGTAACAACCGAAGTAAAGGGGCCACTAACCATGGGAGGTTACAAATGAAGACCAAGACCGTACTAAGGAGGGGCTAACCAGCCTATTAACAAATCTGAAGGCAACATTTACGAAAGTGGGAGGAGAGTGGACGCAGCTTCTCTCCCATACTACAGTACAGCAGTCTCGCAAAGCGAGCAGGGCATGCGCGCTGCCGCTAGGCTCGACTAAAAAAGCGGAACAGAAACCAGTGGTGAAAAACAAAATTAGACTACAGAGGATGGGACTCTGAGTCGTTTACAATTGCTACATATGTTCAGGACATCCGCTGACATTTCTTAAAGTACACGTTTAGCCGGAATACCAAACCTTCAAAGTCATACAATTACAAATTCAAAGTGTGGCAAATTTAAGAAATAATCAACAATTCTAAAAACTGTATAAATCACTGAATGAAGCGATAGTGAATATAATGCAGCGCTGACAAAATAACTGATTAAATCGGGCAACAAAGACCTTTAAAGTTAACAGTCAACAGCTTTGAGGGAACATAGTGGCTAGCACAACGAAAAATATGGATATTAATTTCAATTAAAACGTATCCCCTTAGATGTCAACCTTTTATAAACAGGCTCTGTTAAATTACGCAATTGCCTGAGCACTCCTTAGAGTACGCAATGTGCTCCGTACAGGTCCTTTGAGCTGGGCATTCAACAACGTCCTGCTAGTTTTTCCTCTTTTTCTTCTATCTCTCTGCCTCATAGCCCACCCCCGAGACAACCTGCATAGCCTCCCCCACTAATCCACAGTCACAACCTCTATTCATCACTACAGAATCCTTGCATTGTAATTAATGCTTCTATCATCATGATGCTGCCTCCCTCAAACAAGTGATATAGTGAGCTCTACCACCCCCAGGGAGAGTTACTGCTGCATCTTATATACATGCAACTCTGTAATGTTACCTCGTTACTACATGCATGTGATCCCTCTGGAGACATTGCTTAGTCTTGCTGTTGCTAAAAAATGTTTGCCCAAGCATTCTATAAATTCACTGTTCTTCTGGGACTACGTTTGTGGTACATAAAGCTGAAAACAAATATGTACAGTGCATATTATTTATTTGTGAAACACACGTTTACCCATAAGTGTATCTACTTCCTTGGCGTTTAATAACAGATTGTTGTTGCCCAAGTCAATGGTGCTAATTTTTTCATCCAAAGAAGAATGAAAGGCTGAGAGGGCTTTCTGGGATTCAATTTGTGATCATGAGGTCCAACGCATATACTTGCAGTGGGTCCATTAGTCCTACGAACCAGAGACATCTAAGAGGTATTGAATAGCAGATAGTCAGTGTAGTATCGTCATGCCTGGCTCCTGTGTGTGGCACGCTAGGACCAGGCAGGACGAGAAGCAGGAAGGAGGAGGTGGGGGGGGGGAAGGTAACCGAAAGGGAGGAGCGTGGGGACAGGCGCAGACTGATGGGGAGTAGTAATAAAGAGGTATGCACACACTATCGAGTCTGTCCCATTATTTGCACGATACGACAACTGGCGATGAAGGCTGGGATCCTGGAACCTGCCAACTTGCTTCCAGTTCAACAACGTGCTCCACCGCACACGCTGCAGTGTCGAGTCAGCAGCCCGGACAAGGCATACTGGGAGCCGATCTCATCAATAGCCACCTCCTGGCCAAATCGACTCCACCAGCGAGCGAGGTGAAATACCACGAGCGCCACCTCCTCAAACGTGCTCCCAAGCGTGTGAACACCCGCTGCACGTCGAACTGCATTTGCCACAGACTTGTGCCGGTTTTGCTCATCGCGGCTCAGCACCTGCTGTTACCAATGAGACTGCATCAGCCCCTTGGACTTCAGAGCCTGACATGGCTGCCTCATCGCTCTCAGGGTAAGCCTCCCTGCCCACTGCTGCTTTCAGCCTTGGGTGTGTTTGTCCTCCTCAGTGGCCATATTGAAGTCAAGCCTCACAGCCAGAAACCCTGTTGCCACTTTGGCGGCCATCTTGAAACCAGGCAAATTTCTACAAACTGGTCATACATGACTCCTGGGCATCATTATCACATTCTATGCCCCCACACCTCTGGACGCTTGCCCCCAAAGTGCCCTACTGACCCTTGGGGAGAGCTAATAAGTCAAATCTACTCATGTCGGTGTACCCAGACACCTCACAAAATGCGCAGCCAAGTCCATCACAAAATGTGCAGCCAGGTTCAGTAATGCTAGGCGTATCCTTCCTATGCTCCCCAGAACCTCTGATTCTTACATCTGGCATCTGGCAGCGGCATGGGTCCTAGATGGCAAGACTGGCTAGAAGACTTCATGAAGTGGTCGCAAGGTACCGACAACACATCGCCCTGCGCAACCTGGTTTGCAAAGATGTCGGACAAGTCATCAAAGAACTGCCGCCTGCCACATCCATTTCATATGAAGATGTGAGAGAGGCACTACAACGAAAATTGCTCCACAAACGGAACCTGGATTATGAACGATACACCTTCAACTTGGTGTCACAGGAAAAGGATGAGCCGATGGGTGACTTCATCACACGTCTCAATGCCTATCTAGCTACTGCAAATTTGCCAACTTCACTACAGAAGATGCACTTCGCCTACAAATCATAGAAGGGTGCCAGTCAGAGTCACGTCGTCGCCTGCTGAAGAAGCATTACTCACTCAAAGACATCGAAGAGCTGACGCGAATAAGTGACCAAGCTGAAGAACATGCCAAAAAAATGGAATCTGGCAAAACAGAAAAATGTGAACAAGCCTTCCGACTTCACTCTCAAGTAGATTCACGATGCCAGTCAGACTACAAAGCCTCCGAAACCCACAAGCCAAACTTGCAGCGGGAACAACAGCAGTAACCGGAAACAACAACTACATTGCTATCGCTGTGGTCAAGATTGCCCTCTCACAGGCCCATGTGCTGCCATGGGACAACAGTGCCGCCTCTGTGGGTAAGAAAATTACTTCGAACTGATGTGCCAAGCATCTCGGAGGGAATCGGCACCAACAAAACGAAACCCTGAACCTCGTCATCATGCATGAGCGGTACGTGAGAGGCGAGACAGGTCAACCAGCTCATCAAGATCCAGTACACGGTCACACTTCACATACTGGTCTTGATCCTTGTCATCAAGGGAATCCTCAGCCCTCACTCCTGTATCTCAAGACCGCAACTAATACGTATGCATGGTAGTAGACCCTGACAGGTTAAAGAAATACCCAAGGCTGCATATTCAAATGGGAACTCACCCAGCAAAATTCATCTTAGACACTGGAGCTTCACTCAAGTACATATGTGCAAAAGAATACAAGAAAATGAATCTGAAACCCAAGCTACATAAGGCCGCTGTGCACGTCTATACATGGATGTCCAAAGAACCCCTACCGTGTCTGGGACAATTTTGCACGTCTCTAACATATGAAGACAGAACGGTTCATGCACAAATTCATGTCATAGAAGGACCCAAAGCAGCTGTCTTCTTAGCCTGCCCACAGCCGAGCACTTAAAACCAGTTGAGATACTATACAAGGTAGATGACACACCAGACATCAGTAAATTCCCAATGCTGTTCACCGGACTTGGAAAACGAGCCCACTTCAAAGTCCGACTGCACATAAATGAACAAGTAACACCCGTAGTTCAGCATCACCGGAAAGTGCCTTTTCATCTCCAACAAGCTGTGGATGAAGAGCGACAAGATCTGAGAGTGGACATTATCGAGAGATCGACTGGACCCTTCCCGTGGGTATCCCTAGTAGTAGTAGTACCTAAACGGGATCAGAGAACAAAGTGCACCTCTGCGTGGACATGAGGGCTCCACATCAGCGACATGATCCCTCGCCTAAATGGGGCAAAGCTCTTTTCAAAATTGGACTCAAACAACCAGCATGAGCTTCATGAGAAATCCCGCTATATCATCACTTTCTCAACACATCAAGTGCTCTTCAGGTACAAATGCCTTAACTTTGGAATTTCCTCAGCTACGGAAATATTCCAAGAGGCGGTGAGGCGAGTTATTCATCATATTCCTAATTCGTTCAACTACAGCGATGATATCCTGGTGTTCGGTGACACCCTCAAGGAACATGACAAAGCTCTAGATCAAGTGTGCCATGCGCTTCTAAATGCTGACCTTACACTCAATCGAGACAAGTGCAAGTTTCACAAATCTACACTGAAGTTCTACGGCCATATCTTCTCCAGCGTCGGAATGCGACTTGACCCCGAGGAAGTGATGGCACTAGCTGACACTCCTTGCCCCTGAGATGTTAGTGGCGTACGATCCTTTCTGGGCATGGCCAGCTAATGCGCCCGATATATCAAGGATAACGCCACCATCAGCTATCTTCTACGGGAACTTACAAAACAAGGTCAAATCCTCCGATGGTCTGCCAAATGTGAGCAAGCGTCCAATAAAATCAAGACAGCAGTAAGTTCTGCCAACAACCTGGCATATTTAAACCCTCGCAAGAAAACAGAAATCACGGTTGATGTCAGCCCAGTAGGCCACAGAGCCATCTTGGCCCAGTACTAAGAAGAAGGGGACCAGCGACACATCATAGCGTACACCAGCCGCAGTCTTATGGACACCGAGAAAGCGTACTCCCAGCCAGAGAAAGAGAGCCTGGCAGCTTTGTGGGCATATTAGCACTTCCACTTAATCTACGGGAAGCACTTCACACTAATCACTGACCATCAAGCTCTCATAACAATATTTGGGAACCCCTGAGCAAAGATTCCACCGTGGATCAAGCGCTGGGGCATTCGCCTCCAAGATACACATACACTATCATCCACAAGCCAGGGAAGGCAGAAAATCCAGCGGACTGCATGTCAAGAAATCCCCAGTCCTCAACACGAACGAGATGCTCGCTGGCTGAAGAATACATTCACTTCGTCATCGATCAGCGTCCCGCTGGGAGCTATCACAGAAGCCACTGCAAAGGACGCCATGCTTCAAAACATAATGCACTGCATTCACACTAATTCTTGGAGACACCTAGGGGAAACACCGATCGACAAAAACGTTAACACATAGGAACTAGTGACCTTCCGACATGTCAAAGATGACCTCACAATAAGTGATAACTGACTACTATTAAGAGACATACGGATTGTCATCCCACAACCGCTATGACAAGGAGTTGTCAACTTGGCGCATGAGGGACACAGAGGCGTAGTGGCAACAAAGAAAGCGGTACAGGAGCGAGTCTGGTTCCCATCCCTTGACCAAATGGTAGAAACCACTCTTCAAGACTGCCCTCAATGCCAACTGGTAGGACGAGAAGAACCATGCCCCCCGCTTCAAATGTCTGACCTCCCAGACAGCGTATGGCAACAGGTGGCCATTGACTTCTTTGGACCGTTGAAGTCCGGGAAGTATATAATCGTCATCATGGATGAATACTCCAGATTCCCCATTGTGAAACAAATTTCGTCAACAATTGCAGCCGCCATCATACCAGTCCTAGAGTAAGCATTTGCCGCGTGGTGAATCCCTACTGTAGTAAATACAGATAATGGACCACCATTCAATGGACAGGACTTCACAGAATTTGCAAGACACCTTAACTTCTACCACTGGAAAATCACCCCCATGTGGCATCAAGCCAATGGGATGGTAGAAAGGGTTATGGCCACAAAAAAGAAAACCATACAACCAGCAGAACTGGCTCGGTGAGACATCCAACTCGCACCCAAGGAGGTGTTGCGAGCTTATCAAACCACGCCGCCCAGCACCACTAAAAAAGCCCAGCTACCCTGATGCTGGGAAGGACGGCGCATACCAGAATACTCCTCGCAGACGCCGTTGTGCATTCCAGTTCCCAATTTCATGACCAAGCGGCGCTGGTGGAACTTGATAAGGCCAAAAAAGCAAAAATGAAAACGTATGCAGATAATCGCTGAGATGCCAGAACATCCGACATCCAGGAAGGAGACTGGGTGCTAGCCAGACAAGAACAGAAGACAAACCTGACAGCCAATACCACGGGTGACAAGTTGGAAAGGAACCATGGTCACGGCCACATCTGAGAACAAGAGAATCACACGAAATGTGGCACACTACAAGAAGTGCAATTCCGCAGCTTACACCCAAGCAGAAGACTCAGAACATGACACGGATGACTCGGGTTGAGAAACAGAACACCATGAAAAACCTGAAGCCGTAGCAAGCCCAAGGGAGTCAAGAGAACTACACCTTTCACGCCGGCCGCTGAGAACCATCTGGAGATCCACCCGACTTATTGAAGAACTATAAACGAGTGAGCATTGAACGTTAAGAAGGGGGGGAGATGTAGTATTGTCATGCCTGGCTCCTGCGTGCGGCGCACATGGTCCAGGCAGGATGAGAAGCAAGAAGGAGGAGGTGGGAGGGAAGGTAACTGGAAGGGAGGAGCGTGGGGACAGGCACGGGCAGATAGGGAGTAGTAATAAAGAGGTGCGCACATACTATTGAGTCTGTACCGTTATTTGCACGACACGACAGTCAGTAAGCTCTGCTTTTAACTGCTTGACTTAAGCAGTTTCTGCCAAAAAATGTGACCTATAGCTGGAGAGGCAGTCCTGGTGGTCTTTGAGTTTCAAAAGTTGAAAGTCGTTTCCAAGTTGTGCATGATTATGTCTGGCCTTTTTAGGAGAAGTATGATTGGGTTCACTTTTAAAAGACTCAAGAAAAGTCCCTTGTACTAGAGATGTGTTTTGTCTCATACAGGACGAGGGAGTTCCCTCATGGAGTCTTGACGACTAAGGAGCGAGGGATATTGTCTTTGTAGTCCATTGCCCCAGGGGAAGTTACATTGTTCACAAGGTACTTAAAGGTTAGTGGTAAAGAGGTGTTAAGTCGGGGGGGGGGGGGATATGAAGGATGTTTTGTGCAGACGGGAGATTCATTTCTTTCTACAGAGGGGTTAGAACACAGACTACTTTCAGTTCAGCCTTGGTTTCATTGTTAGCTTAGGTGATAGTGTTGGGGTACAAATATGGTATAGCAAGTAATGAATTGGGCTCGGAGCTCTTCTGGAGGTGCTAGGTCTGTGCAGTTTGTACTCATTTTGGGATTTCCCTGCGGAGGTATGAAGAATCTGAGCACACCTACCAAAAGGGAGTTTTGGTGGACTTGAATGGGGACTGCATGTCAAGAATGCACTTCCTTCTCAACTGCACATGTTGGCTAATATGTTGACATTTTGCCTGGGCTGCAAGAGATGGTGATGAGATTTTGTTGCAGAAAGGTCACAGAAACTGGTATTTTTCAAAGACCTTGATGAGTATTGTGGAAGGATCTGCATAGCTTGGATATTATTTGAGGTAAGATACTTGGAACTTGTTTGTAAATGAATACAACCGATACAGAGCTTTAAGCAGTTCACACATAAAGGGCTCACTTACAAAGTCAAGGAAATTTCCTGGGATATCTGTGAGGTTGAGAGTAGTCAACGGGTCCAAGAACAAAAAACTGCACATTTTGAAGCAAACTTAAAAAAATGATTGTCAAACAAGATTTTAATAAAACCTACATTTGTATTTACCTCAGTAGTAAATACATTGTATTTGATAATTGTGAGAATGTAACAATCCAATAATGCTTCATAATATTATGTTAAGCAGTGATAGCTAGACGGTTCAGCATCTCTGCAGTGTATGCCATGGGAAAGTGACCAGGCCGGTAAATGTATGAAAATCAATTTGGCAAATACCTACTCAATCAGTAATAGTGTTTAACCTCTTCAAAAAATATCCACGCTCAGTTTATCTCAATGGTGAGATCACTTGGGTCGTACGCCATGCCCTGGGTTTCGGTTTTCAGAGGGTTGTCCACCAGCTGTTAGCCATGTACTGTACAATGGCCTCACTATCTTCTGAAAAAAGTAGATTTTTCCAATATTTGCTTTTGCTACCTTAAGATACCTTGCTACTGCAATATATAGTAGGTTGAGCACTCAACTCTGAGGTTTAAGGTCCCACTTCAAAAAGCTTTCTTGAAACGACAGAAAGATATGTTGGAAGACCAACTGCGCTCATTTTCATGGTTCTGAAAGACAGAGTTCGGTAGAAGAACACTTTTTCCTCAAAGTAGCTCTCAGCATATGGTGCGCACTATAAAACTGGCTACATTTAATATCATTATGTAAGTTAATGAGAGTTGTACCTAGCTGCAAGGCCATCGGCCTCACCTACAGGTTTTCAAGTGTGCCTGTACAAATTCACATGTCCACTATTGCAAATGTTTAATCTTTCCAGCAAGGGTACTTTGATCTACATTTAAAGACAGGCTTCAAGCAATGAGTTCTAATAGCAAAAACGAACGAGACCAGCAGTTTCTACATAATATACAGGCCTCCTAGACGGACCAATTAATTTATGGAAACATTCTCCGACCTCCTCAGCACCTCATCCATGAGATAAACCCACACCACCATCTTCTGTGCAGTGGTGTAGCAAGGTCAGGTGGTACCCAGTGCGGTAAATTTCTTGCCACCCCCGGCTTGACAAAATGGCAAATATGTGTTTAAGACACATATTTTTGCCATGACACCCGGGGTAGCCCTCACCCACCGCATCCCCCTTCCTATTCCACTGCTTCTGTGACTTGCACCTCTACGATAACGAAAGCATGAGGGGAAAAAAATAGCCAACACCCTCCGCAATCTCATCAACGCTTACCATGGTACAGCATGCCACCCAACTAACACACTCCAAATGCTACGCTGTAAACCTCATAATCTCAACATCACCAGCCATCTCACCATCCCAATCACCCTGCTCAGCATCTAACCTACACCCCTCAACAAAAGAGCAACAAACCTTCTCATTCTTCCAAGACTTCTCCATAGACAACCTAAAGTTCAAACTGATCTATCACCCTACCATTTCTATACCTGACATCGGCACCCTTTTAAACACATTATTGGAAAATCAAGTGAATGCCCACACTCTAAAACACACAAGTGCCAGCCAACCACTTCAGCTGCCTAGTGCCCCAAAGATCTTGCTGACAAATTCTCCATCCTCCAACAGGAAAGAAAATGTAAGAAAAACATAAACCCGACGACCTCAAGCTACTGAAGTTTCTCTTCCTAATGTGCAGACAATTTATTTATTCATTTTATTTAACCATTTATCGAGTGACAGACAAAAGTAGGCAGCATCGGGAAAAACAGCTTAACAGAAGAGGAACGTTTTTAACTATTTACAAAACAAAGAGGATGAAGTGATCTGGCTCAGTTCCAGTGGCAATGTATTCCAAATTGTAGGACATAAGATTATAAGAGATCATCTTTCAGACCGCTCCTGATGATATCGGGAGTTTTGCAAAAGCAATAAAGATCCTGAGTAAAAGGTCTAGCTGGGGTTTGGTGAGCAAACTATTTTCTAAAAATGGATTCTAAAAAATTACTGCAGCAGGCAAATATTTTTGTTATCCCCAATGACAAACACTGCATTTTTGGGAATGTCATTGTGTTTTTTTAAGGTCTAGCTTGAAAGTGCAGTTCTCTGGGAGGGGTTAGATCATCACTAGAAAAACAGCTGGAAAATGCAGTCCCAACAGAGGATCTGTGCCTCTGTTCATAATTTGAGCTTCTCTACAATCATTTGATTGCAAAAATAGTTGTGTTAGCCCACTTATACAGTTCTTTTGCTGAGAACTGACATACATTGGTGAGTGGCAAATATTATAGGAAGGAGTTTAATACTAAATAATCTGCCCAAAACCATATAAAGTAGTTTTGCAATGTGAACCCTCTGACAGAATGCAATAGGAAGGGATTTACGTATACCCCTTTTAAAGCCTGGTTTTTACTGTGAAAAGTGTCTTGTTTTCCAATAGACCCATTGCTGTTTTTAGGTCTCGCCTATTCAGCGCGCAAGCGCTGCTTAGAGAGACCTTTAGGCATCGCTCTTCACTTTGGCTAAAACTCGTACATGTTTGCACTGCTCTCTATGGGCACTCGTTCACATTTGGCGTTTCCCTTGTGGGAGCGAGCGGGGGCACCATCTGTCAGCAATTATCGCGCCTTGCTGCTCGCTCCCACAAGGGAAATGGCAGACATGCCCTCAGCGTCTACAGGTGCAGGGGCCATATGTTTTTTAAATTATCGTGTCCTTAGCGCGATCGGTTTCACTTTCACGGCCACTCGAGTTGGCTGGTAGAGGTAGCGCCGCTCGGCACACACAACACAAATTGCAGCAGATCCACTCACATCTCAGGAAGCTATGACTGCACTTGGTTTGGTTTTCATCTCCTGATTCCACTACCTTTCAATCTGTTTAGATCAACAGTCTGGAAGTAAGCCTCAAGATACAACAAAGAAGCACCATCCACCGTCGTCAAAGGACACAGGTTTAGACTGTTCCTCTCGATCCCACGTCTTGAATGAAAATCCACAGCAAAGTCTTCAAAGTGGTATTTTCAAAAGGATTTCACAAACTCCATTGCTTCACATTTCAAAAGTCTCAAGTTATTTCAGAGAGTTGTGCACCACAGCGCAACAATGCCTACGCCATCCGCATCGATGCCACTGGATGCATGAACAGCAAGTACTCTGGGCAGGAAGAAGTTTATTTTTAGATGGCATTAAGGTAACTGACTCTGAGGTGCCATTATCCCCCATCTCCACAACCTATGCCCTTCGTGTTGCTTGTTTTATTCGGTACTGCGTCAGAAGGGCTAACTCCTGTAGCCGTTTCTGGATCTCCGAACTGCAGCCATATTTCAGTAGAAGAGCCCGTGACTGCTTTACTAAGCAGCATGCAGGATGCAGCTTTGGAAAGGGTCTCTTTCACTGCAGATGTTATGCCGCTGGCTCTGCATGTAAGGCGCACCTTCCTCGCTGTGTTAGGTGGCAATAAAAACATGACAGAATGAAAACACGTTACAAAATCTAAAGAATGGGCAATGCCTAGAAAAGTAATCATTCACCTGAACACCAGATTTGGATAATTTTGCCTCCCTCGCTCACTTTTTCCCTCATTCATCTTCCTCCTTCTGTTTCATGTTCCCTCCTTCATGCATACTTCCATTATGTTTCCTATTCCCTCCCATCTGCCATGACCATACCAATCCTCTCCCCTCCTACCCTCTTTCGTGATCCCTCCTCCTTCTCTCCGGTTCCCCAGCCCCCTCATCTGTTCCATCATTCCCTCTCCTGTTCCCTTCTACCCTCCCACCATCTTTCCCACTCCAGTTAATTCCTTCCCTGTCCAGAGTCCCTGACTATTCTATTTCCTCCTCCTTTATTTCCTCTACTGGTCATTCTTTTTGTTCTCTCGTTCCGACACTGTTTTTTCTTTCCGTTCTGTTTACTCCCTGCCTGTCCTATTCCATCTTGCATCTTTCGTCCATTGCTCTATCTTTTGTTCCTCTCTAGTCTCTCTTGATCCCTCATGCCTTCTGTCCTCCATGCTTGGCTCTAACATTCCCTTCTTTCCCTTCTCCTGTGCCTCCCATTCCCTTTATGCATGTCCTAGTCTCTCTTTTCGTCTCGCATTCTCCTGTTTTCACTCTCACATACCCCTTTCCCCATCAACAGTTCCTTCTCTTCTTCCTCTTCTTTCTCCTGTTACCTTCTTCCCTTTCCCGTTTTTTCTTCCCTCCGCTTCTAACCTCTACAGTCCATTCCTTGCTCCTCCGTCCTCGTTCCCTGTCATGTACCCTCCTTCAACACCTGCTGCCTCTCGGTGCTTCAAAGTGTTATTTTGTCAGTATAAGCGCTATTCCTCACATGAGGGGAAGAGGATGTGGCTTAACGGCCAGAGCTGCCAACCTTTTAGCTGGAGAAGCAGGTTCGAGTCTTGGTGCCCGCGCAACATACTGTGATACTGGGCAAATCACTTCATGTCCCCGCGCCTGCCAACAATGAATATGCCCTTTTGTAATATAATTGTTGCTAATGTAAAGCGCTTCAATACATTAGGGTCGAGTTTGCGCTATCTAAAACTTCAGAAAACACGCATTGGCATAGCCAATAGGTCTCGCCTTTAGGACCTTATAAGTGTTTAGCCATGCAACAGTTAATGTTGTTGCACCAAGGACATTTTGCTGCATAACTAAATACTTAGAATTCAAGCCTGTTGTTGTACAAATTGCAACATGGTATGTCACAGATAACATGAGCAGACTGCATTTGCAGAGTTGTTTACCCCCTGTGATATTTATTAGGGAATTTGACTTGCAATCTAGTTAGTCTGCAAAGGGGTTGCAATTTGTAATTCCACTTGAAGTCTGGTAAATATTTTGATTATAGTATTTGTTAGACCTGGCACCTTGGCGTGAGTTTCCCTTCCACTTTTTGATGGTGTGCCTCGATTTTTTTGCTGGTGTTGTCCGCTCAGGGCACTGCGCCACGGCTAATCCGTGCCGCAGTGCAAGTGCTCCCGAAGTAAAATGTACCTGTAATTGATGTTCCTGATTGGTTTATTGGATTCACTGTCAGTCCCCAGTAAAGTGCACCAGGGGTGCCAGGGCTTGTGAATGCCAATGCTGCTGGTGGGCTTGCAGCGCTGGTTGCGCCACCCACAGAAAGCGGCCGTGTAAAATGTGTCTAGGCGTCTGCCACCGCAGACCCTGTGCGCGGTCCGGGACCGTCGCGCTGACTGCGCAAGTGCCCCCACTTGCCAGTCCCTAAACCTTCCCTTACCTACATATTAGCCACCCCTCTGGTAGGCCCAAGGGCAGGGTGCATTGTAGGCATAAGGTAGGACATGCCCTGATGTGTGTGGCATGTCTTAGTAGTGAATTACAGCCATTTTCGTTCTTCACTATTGAAGGCTACCTGCTCTCCATAGGCCAGAATGGGCTGCTGGGATCACGCCAACGCTGTGACCCCAGTGGACTCAGAGAACATGGTAGAGTGTCAAGTTTAGTATGCCTGAACTCAGAATAATAAAATACTTCTTGTAGTCAAGTTTATTTTAATATCCTGGGTTTGTAAATACTACTTTTAGAAAGTTAGTATTTACTGACCTGACCATCTCAGTCCGCCTCTGCTGTGTGTATGTGTTCTGCCTGGCAACAGTAAGGAGCAGGGTTGGGGAATCCCCAGAGACAGGTTGGCTGCCAGGTGGTGGGTAGAGAGATTACACCTGGATGGGTGGGAGGAGTACACCTTGACTCTTGAATAGACCTGTGCTCTGCCACCACAAAGCCGGCGCCACCCCCTGTGGGGCGGCTGATGTCTCTGCCCTGCTGCTGAAAGGAAAGAGCAGAGTCACCATAACAAAGTGCTCCAGAACTGGACTGAGCCAGGCCTAGGCCCCCTGGCACTAAAGAACAAAAGAATCATGGTATAAAAGTAGGAGCCTGGCTCCTAAGAAATCAGAATCCTGTTTACCACAAAGAACCTCTGCCCGACTAGAAGGAGAAGAAGACGCCGGAGGAGCTGGCCTGCTGCTTGCCTTGCTGAGAGAGGAGAGGAAGAGACTTACTGAAAAGACTTTGCTACTTTGTGCTTGAACATTCTCCAAGGGCTTGATCTGAGCTTGCCCCCTGAACTGAACCCCAGGACCAGTGGGTTCTCTGTGCTTCTTGCTCGTCCTCCAATTCGAGCCGTGTGTGCATCCCGCCGGAAAAGAGACTGCGCCCCTCATCGCCCCTCCTAGGGCCGTGACACCCAGGAGCTCGCCTGCCGCAATCGCGTGAGAGCCCCGCTCCGTCCGGAGCCGCTCTCTGTCCCCGGGCCAGGCCGCCTGCACCCCTGTCACCGCCTGCCATTGGAGTGCGCTGAACGCGCTATCCCCCCCTCCTGCCGGAAGCCGTCCGATGACTGTGATCTACGCCGGGTCATCCAGCTGCACTGACTGTGCCCTGTGACCCCGCTTCGCTATCCCCGGACATCTCAGGCCGCGCCGCCCCCGCTGTGGAGACCCTCCTGCACCGCCGTGCTAAAGGGTCGCTGGCCGCGCCTGCCTACGTGCCCACACCTGCTGATTGAGGACCCAAGAACACTTCCCAAGCTGAGAGTCGCACCGACCTGTGCCGACTCTCCACATCACGAAAGAAGTTCCAGTATCGGGCTCGGGGCCCGCAACGCCTTATTTCCCCGTTCGCAGGAACCGATCTCTGTGAGTACTGGACCCACAAGTAAAGAGACTACGAACTATCCATTTGAAGCTACGAACAACGAACATTTGCCCGCTTTACAACCTGGTGGCATAGCGAAAACGTTATTGGTCTTGTGATAAGTCTGCTGAGATATATATACCTTATTTTTACATAAAGAATCGTATTTTTATATATATCCAAGTCTGGTGTCCGTTTCTGGGGGGATTGATGTATTTACTGTGTGTATGATTGTAAGTGCTTAACCAACAACGCCTGAGGAATCGCCTTGGCTGCTCACGCCACGCACCTAGAGGGTGAGCAAGGGTCATTCGCGAGGGGTTATCCTGCGCTCTGACGTGGAGGAGAGGGTTCCTGCTTGACACAAGGGCAACCTTGCGGCAACCAGAGATCCCCGACTCTAACATTGGTGGCAGCGGTTGGGATTTCGGATTTGCACTTGTAATTTGCATACAGTGAATTATTAATCACCAGATAGTGAGAGCAGACCAAATAACGCAGCCACAGGTTTGTAATTGTTGAACTTTGTTGAGACATCTGCCATTACTGCAACCATGCCTGGCTCGCACTCCGCTGGAAGAGCACTCTCTGTGATTTCTGGAATAGATGAGGTGGATTGGGAGAGACTGGAAGGCTACACGATGGAGCAATTGAAAGGCTACAGTGTAAAATTCAGAGTCCCCCATGCTGGATGCAAGAGGAAGCCCCAGTACACCAAGGCGTTGAGAGCCTGGAAGGAGTCACGAGACCTACGGAATGCGGGGGACATCGTTCCACCCGACAACCTTGAGGAGCCCAGCAGAGTCCGGTCGCCAGAGGAGCTGGCAGACAGGGCAGCCGACAGGGCGCATGCAATGGAGATGGCAAAGTTGGCCGGACAAATGGAAATGGAAAAACAGAAGTTGGCCCTGGAGGCACAACAACGCCAAATGGATCATGATATCAGATTGAAGGAGTTGGAGCTGAAGGCGAAAAGTTTGGACACCGCTCCTTCTGGTGGCAGCACTCCACCAGCGCAGGTAGAGTCCAAGGTGTACATCCCCAAAGATGTAGTAAAGGAGTATTTTAGAAAGGATGACATAGGGCAGTGGTTTAGAGCCTACGAGGTGGCCATGTCCTCACACCGGGTCCCTGAGAAAGACTGGGGAGCGGGGTTGTGGGGAAGGTTCCTTGCTGAAGGGCGTGACACACTGTTAGATTTACCCTTAGATCTCCAAACCTCATACCCCCATATGAAGGAAGCTTTAATGACCAGGTATGGGTTAACTCCGGAGCTATATAGACAGCGGTTCAGGGAGACGAAGAAGATCCCTGAGAGTACGTATGTGGAGTATGTGACCTTTTTCTGCAGAGCGCTGGATGGTTGGGTGAAGGGTAGCAAAGTGAATGATTATCAAGGGCTGCTTGATTTAATTGCATGGGAGCACTTGTCCAGTCAATGTTTTCCTGAGCTACGCCAGCACCTGATTGATAGCAAGCTGTCCAACCCGAGGAAGCTTGCTGAGGAGGCGGACCGCTGGCTCAGCACCAGGGTCCACAAGGGTCAAGTGGGAGACTCCACCAAAGGTGGGCAGGGTCCCCAGCAGAAGAGTGGGGGGGACAAGGGTAAACAGAAGGGGTTCCAAAAAGGCCCCCAAAGTAATTCCCAAGGGAACCAGCAGAAGGGTTCTCAGCCTCCCCCACCCCCGCAGCAGAACGGGGCCCCGACAGGTAGACCTGTTCCAAAGGGGCCCTTCAATTGTTATAAGTGTGGTGACCCGGGTCACATTGCCTCTGATCCTAAGTGTCGCCTGTTTGGTAAGACCGCACCCACTGGTGCTCCACCCCGGCAAGTAGCTAGTGTTAACTTTGGGGAGGAGGTAGCAGTCCAGGAGGGTGGGGGTCCCGGGCAGATGACCCTAGTCTCGCTAGGAGACAGTGAGATGGTCCCTGTAACCTACCTGCCCTCTAACACTAAGAAATATGGGCAAGTGGTGACCATCAATGGAAAGAAGGTTGAGGCTCTTAGAGATACAGGAGCCAGCGTGACCTCGGTGAGGCAACACCTGGTGTCTCAAGAGCAAATTGTACCCAATGCCTACTGTAGGGTTGTCAATGCTGACAACGTAGAGAGTCGTTGTCCAATGGCTCAAGTTCCCTTTGAGTGGGGGGAGGTCTCTGGTACTCTACAAGTCGCTGTGAGAACTAACATGCCTGTAGACTGTCTGCTAGGGAACGACCTGGAGAGTTCCCCTTGGGAAAAGGTGGAGAAGACCACGCATCTGAGGATGGTGGGTCTACCCGACTGGGCGTGCGTGACCACCCGGTCCATGGCAGCCAGTAGGGGTGTTGAGAGGGTCCTGGAGCCTGAGGGAGAGGTCCAGGAACCGGCCTTAGGGAGAAGGCGCAGGAGGCGCGGGAAACCGGCCCCCGAAGTTCCCACGGCCCAGGAGGAAGTAGACCCTGAGGGGGATGCTGAGGGGGATGCTCTGGAGCCTACCGGGGAACAGATTGCCGAACTGGGAGATCTGCCTGAGCTGACCCATTGGCAGCAAGAAGGAGGTCCCTCCAGGGAGGAATTCTGCAGGGAGCAGAAAGAATGCCCTTCTCTCGTGGGTATGCGGCAACAGGCTGCAGACCAGGCCAATGGTGTTCAGGCCAAAACACACTACGTGTACTGGGAGAGTGACCTCCTGTATTCCGAGCCTAAGGCTGCTGAACCTGGGTCAGCCCGTGTGCTGGTGGTACCCCAGAAGTTCAGAACCTTCCTACTGGGGCTGGCTCATGATGTGCCGTTAGCAGGACATTTGGGGATGGACAAGACCTATGACAGGCTTGTCACCCACTTTTACTGGCCCCAAATGCACAAGAATTCCGATTCCTACTGCAGAACCTGTCAGACTTGCCAGGCAAGTGGTAAGAGCGGAGGGAAGCACAAGGCTCCTCTGCAACCTTTCCCTGTGGTCGGTACGCCATTCCAACGAGTGGGTATTGACATTGTGGGGCCTCTGGACCCCAAGACAGCCCTGGGCAACAGGTTCATCCTGGTCTTGGTGGACCATGCCACCCGGTACCCTGAAGCCATCCCTCTGAGGACAGTGACGGCCCCCGTGGTGGGACGGGCACTGATGGGAATTTTCTCCCGAGTGGGATTCCCTCTAGAGGTGGTGAGCGACAGGGGGACCAATTTCATATCCACCTATATGAAATCCCTGTGGAAGGAGTGTGGGGTAACGTACAAGTTCACCACTCCTTACCATCCCCAAGGAAATGGGTTGGTTGAGAGATTCAACCGAACCCTCAAAGGCATGATCATGGGCCTGGACGGTCCAATGAGGCGTAAGTGGGACGTCCTCTTGCCATGCCTGCTCTTCGCTTACCGAGAGGTGCCACAGAAGTCTCTAGGGTTCAGCCCCTTTGAGCTTCTGTATGGTCACCCGGTAAGAGGACCTCTGAGTTTGGTAAAGGAAGGCTGGGAGCAATCTCCCAGGAAACCTCCCCAGAATGTATATAGTTACATGCTGGCCTTCCGAAACCAGACTCGGCGTTTCAGGCAACTTGCTGAGGCAAATCTGGAAGCCAGCCAGGAGGAGATGAAGCGGTGGTACGACCGGAATGCCACTCTGGTAGAGCTTCAACCTGGACAAAAGGTGTGGGTCTTGGCCCCAGTGGAGCCGTGTGCACTTCAGGATAAGTGGACAGGTCCATTTGAGGTTGTGGAGCGCAAAAGTCCTATCACCTACTTGGTGGACATGCAGACTCCCAGGAACCCTTTGAGGGTCCTACATGTTAACCGCCTTAAGCCCCACTTAGAGAGGACCGAAGTGGGCATGCTGCTGGCCACTGATGATGGAATGGAAGAGGAGACCGAGCCTCTTCCTGACCTCTTAGTGGCCTCTGAGAAAGATGGGTCAGTGGATGGAGTTAACCTCTCACCCACCCTGACGCCCAAACAACAGGAAGACTGCCGCCACTTGCTGGGACAATTTTCCGACCGATTCTCCCTGGTTCCTGGTGTCAGATTGGTGCGTCCATGACGTGGACACAGGAGACAGCTTACCTGTGAAGCACAAGGCTTACAGGGTAACTGACAGGGTCAGAGCTTGCATCAAGGAGGAGGTCTCCAAAATGCTTGCGCTAGGGGTGGTTGAGTCCTCCAGCAGTCCTTGGTCCAGCCCCGTGGTCTTGGTCCCCAAAGCTGCTGCGCCGGGAGCCACACCTGAACTCCGGTTCTGTGTGGACTACAGAGGACTCAATTCAGTAACGAAGACTGACGCGCACCCCATCCCCAGAGCTGATGAGCTCATTGATCGGCTGGGGGCTGCCCGGTTCCTCAGCACGTTTGATTTAACGTCTGGGTACTGGCAGATCGCCTTGACCGATGGGGCCAAAGAGAGGTCCGCATTCTCTACACCAGATGGGCACTTCCAGTTCCGAGTCATGCCATTTGGGATGAAGAATGCCCCTGCCACCTTTCAGAGGTTGGTCAACCAGGTACTGGTTGGGCTGGATGCGTTCAGTGCCGCCTACCTGGATGACATCGCAGTGTTCAGTGCCACCTGGCCTGAACACCTGCGCCACCTCTGGGAAGTGTTGATGGAGCTGCGCCGAGCAGGCCTCACGATCAAGGCAAGCAAGTGCCAGATCGGGCAGGGTTCCGTGGTGTACTTGGGACACCAAGTGGGGAGTGGCAAGGTGGCACCCTTGCAACCCAAAATTGAAACCATCCTGGCTTGGGAACCCCCCAAGATGCAGACCGCAGTGAGGGCCTTCCTGGGGCTCACTGGGTACTACAGGAGGTTTGTCAAGGGCTATGGAACGATCGTTGCCCCCTTGACAGAGCTGACTTCGAAGAAGCAGCCCAGGAACGTGATTTGGACTGACACCTGTCAGAAAGCTTTCGACACCCTGAAGACTGCCATGTGCACGGCGCCCGTGCTCTTGGCCCCTGACTTCTCCAAGGAATTCCTAGTGCAGACAGACGCTTCAGAGCATGGTGTAGGGGCTGTTCTTTCACAGATGACTGAGGAGGGCTGGGACCAACCCGTAGCCTTCATCAGTAGGAGGTTACTTCCACGGGAAAGTAGGTGGAGTGCAATTGAGCGAGAAGCATTTGCTGTGGTCTGGGCGCTGAAGAAGCTAAGACCCTACTTGTTTGGGTCTCACTTCCGGGTTCAGACGGACCACAGGCCCCTCAGATGGTTGATGCAAATGAGGGGTGAAAACCCGAAGCTGTTGAGGTGGTCCATCTCCCTACAGGGTATGGACTTTACGGTGGAACACCGTCCTGGTACAGATCACGCCAACGCTGACGGTCTGTCCAGGTATTTCCGCCTTAGTGACGAGGAACCCCCTGGGCAAGGGTAGTTCTCCCCACATTTCAGCTGGAGGGGACACGTGTTAGACCTGGCACCTTGGCGTGAGTTTCCCTTCCACTTTTTGATGGTGTGCCTCGATTGTTTTGCTGGTGTTGTCCGCTCAGGGCACTGCGCCACGGCTAATCCGTGCCGCAGTGCAAGTGCTCCCGAAGTAAAATGTACCTGTAATTGATGTTCCTGATTGGTTTATTGGATTCACTGTCAGTCCCCAGTAAAGTGCACCAGGGGTGCCAGGGCTTGTGAATGCCAATGCTGCTGGTGGGCTTGCAGCGCTGGTTGCGCCACCCACAGAAAGCGGCCGTGTAAAATGTGTCTAGGCGTCTGCCACCGCAGACCCTGTGCGCGGTCCAGGACCGTCGCGCTGACTGCGCAAGTGCCCCCACTTGCCAGTCTCTAAACCTTCCCTTACCTACATATTAGCCACCCCTCTGGTAGGCCCAAGGGCAGGGTGCATTGTAGGCATAAGGTAGGACATGCCCTGATGTGTGTGGCATGTCTTAGTAGTGAATTACAGCCATTTTCGTTCTTCACTATTGAAGGCTACCTGCTCTCCATAGGCCAGAATGGGCTGCTGGGATCACGCCAACGCTGTGACCCCAGTGGACTCAGAGAACATGGTAGAGTGTCAAGTTTAGTATGCCTGAACTCAGAATAATAAAATACTTCTTGTAGTCAAGTTTATTTTAATATCCTGGGTTTGTAAATACTACTTTTAGAAAGTTAGTATTTACTGACCTGACCATCTCAGTCCGCCTCTGCTGTGTGTATGTGTTCTGCCTGGCAACAGTAAGGAGCAGGGTTGGGGAATCCCCAGAGACAGGTTGGCTGCCAGGTGGTGGGTAGAGAGATTACACCTGGATGGGTGGGAGGAGTACACCTTGACTCTTGAATAGACCTGTGCTCTGCCACCACAAAGCCGGCGCCACCCCCTGTGGGGCGGCTGATGTCTCTGCCCTGCTGCTGAAAGGAAAGAGCAGAGTCACCATAACAAAGTGCTCCAGAACTGGACTGAGCCAGGCCTAGGCCCCCTGGCACTAAAGAACAAAAGAATCATGGTATAAAAGTAGGAGCCTGGCTCCTAAGAAATCAGAATCCTGTTTACCACAAAGAACCTCTGCCCGACTAGAAGGAGAAGAAGACGCCGGAGGAGCTGGCCTGCTGCTTGCCTTGCTGAGAGAGGAGAGGAAGAGACTTACTGAAAAGACTTTGCTACTTTGTGCTTGAACATTCTCCAAGGGCTTGATCTGAGCTTGCCCCCTGAACTGAACCCCAGGACCAGTGGGTTCTCTGTGCTTCTTGCTCGTCCTCCAATTCGAGCCGTGTGTGCATCCCGCCGGAAAACAGACTGCGCCCCTCATCGCCCCTCCTAGGGCCGAGACACCCAGGAGCTCGCCTGCCGCAATCCCGTGAGAGCCCCGCTCCGTCCGGAGCCGCTCTCTGTCCCCGGGCCAGGCCGCCTGCACCCCTGTCACCGCCTGCCATTGGAGTGCGCTGAACGCGCTATCACCCCTCCTGCCGGAAGCCGTCCGACGACTGTGATCTACGCCGGGTCATCCAGCTGCACTGACTGTGCCCTGTGACCCCGCTTCGCTATCCCCGGACATCTCAGGCCGCGCCGCCCCCGCTGTGGAGACCCTCCTGCACCGCCGTGCTAAAGGGTCGCTGGCCGCGCCTGCCTACGTGCCCACACCTGCTGATTGAGGACCCAAGAACACTTCCCAAGCTGAGAGTCGCACCGACCTGTGCCGACTCTCCACATCACGAAAGAAGTTCCAGTATCGGGCTCGGGGCCCGCAACGCCTTATTTCCCCGTTCGCAGGAACCGATCTCTGTGAGTACTGGACCCACAAGTAAAGAGACTACGAACTATCCATTTGAAGCTACGAACAACGAACATTTGCCCGCTTTACAACCTGGTGGCATAGCGAAAACGTTATTGGTCTTGTGATAAGTCTGCTGAGATATATATACCTTATTTTTACATAAAGAATCGTATTTTTATATATATCCAAGTCTGGTGTCCGTTTCTGGGGGGATTGATGTATTTACTGTGTGTATGATTGTAAGTGCTTAACCAACAACGCCTGAGGAATCGCCTTGGCTGCTCACGCCACGCACCTAGAGGGTGAGCAAGGGTCATTCGCGAGGGGTTATCCTGCGCCCTGACGTGGAGGAGAGGGTTCCTGCTTGACACAAGGGCAACCTTGCGGCAACCAGAGATCCCCGACTCTAACAGTATTTAGGTGAGTTTTCATTAAAGTATTTTCTCTGGCTGGACATTGAATCCAGTAAGCCACATGCTGTGGTTGTGGGTTATCTGGAGCCCATATCTTGCTTTCGGGTGGTACGCTCGAGCACTCTCATCAACTCTCTTGTAGGTGATACATATGGTTTTAAAGAGGATGCAAAAAAGTAGTGGGTGTTAGCGGTGAATTCTGATTGCACGAGTTATCCTGTTGAATGTCTGCAGGCCTCTGGTGAGCAGCACAAAGTGTTATGTTATGTAGACTTACATAGCACACTAATCACCCGTGAGGGTATCCAGATGTTTTGAGCAGGTGCAAAAGTGCAGGCCCTCACCCAGTTATTCAAAGAACCAGGTTTTCAGCTTCTTGGGGAATTCGAGAAGTGAGGAGGAGGCCCCAATGTGCTGTGGGAGGTTGTTTCAAGTTTTGGGTGCGATGTAGGAGAAGGATCGTCCTTCCATTCTGTTCTTGTTGATGCGGGTGGGGTGTGTGCGAGTGAGGCTAAATGTAGGTGTCTGGTGGGTTGAAAGTGTATACCGTTGTTCAGAAATGTTGGTCCGGTGTTGTGAAATGCTTTGTATGCGCAAGTAAGGAGTTTGAATTGGCTGCGTTTGTGAATAGGGAGCCAGTGGGGCTCTCAGAGATGTTTTGCGATGTGGGAGATTGAGGATGAACTTTGCTGTTGCGTTCTGGAAAATCTGGGGTCTGTGTAGGAGTTTTGGCGATCACTGCGTAGAACGCAGTGTCATAGTCTAGTCTACTTGCGACGAGTGCTTGCGTGATGGTATGTCTGGTGGTCAGGGTCAGCCATTTGAATATCTTGCGTAGCATGTGACGAATGTGGAAACCGGAAGAGTGGACTGCGTTGACTTGCGCTGTCATGTTGAGCTTATTGTCCATGGTGATTCCCAAGTTTCTGGCGTGGTCAACGGGTGTTGGTCCTAGCTTCGACGGCCACCGGGTATTATCCCATGTATAATTCTTGTTCCTGAAAAGCAGTACTTCCATCTTGTCGGAGTTGGGTTTCAGGCAGTTGGTTCTCATCCAGTCTGCTACCTTGATCATGCAATTGGTGAAGTTAGTTCTGGTGCTTGATATCTTGTCAGGGATCGGATGAACTGGGTGTTGATGTAGGATATGAGGATGATGCCTTGAGATCTGATGATATTGGTGAGAGGAGTCATGTAGATGTTGAACAGGGTGGGACTAAGTGATGAACCTTGGGGGACTCCGCAGAATAGTTTTGCATATGTAGGGTGGTAGCCTATCTCTCTGTCCCTCTGGTGTGCCATTAAGCAGGATGTTGCCTTCTTTTAGGTGAGAGAGGACTAATGCTTTATAACCCGTTCAGGATCCTTCTTCCAGAAGGAATGGCTGCAATTTACAGATCAGCGACAGTTGGCACCATGCGGCTTTAGTTTTATGCACTACAAATGTTTTAAATTTCAGGTTGCAGAATTCAAAGTTATTGGACACTACTGACAAGATATGGCAAAAAAAACCTTCAAGGTTCATTTCATCCAACCATTATCAGACGAGGTCTTGTTGGCTGGCACTGACAAGGAGGATTAGGTTAGTTTTGGCTGGTATAAGATTTAAGTGGGTACTGGACATATAGTAAGTCATCAGCAAAGTGATAGTGTCCTGAAGAAATGTTTAGTTACAACTGGGTGTTGTCAGAATATTGTTAGATGCTGATGCCCATGTTTGCCAGTAAGGACCCCAGGGATTCCATGTTGATACTGAAGAATACTGATAAGAGGCTGGAGTCCTGAGGGCTGCAGCATGTTTCAAGGTTTGGCTCAGATGTAAATAAGCTATTTACAGGTCAAAAGCCTAGCGGAACGAAGGGTCCCTATAGTAAACCTCGTGAAGTCTTGTTCTAAGATCAGATGTTGGGAAGAGATTTCCTAAAGGTGCAGCCTGTGTTTGCAAACTGATACCCTCACAATGGGCCATATGTAGGTAGGGACCCATTTACCACTTCATAAATACCGAATTTTACCGATTCGGTATTTATGAAGTGGTAAATGATATGTAGGTAATGAGTCGGTAATATTTACCGATTCGGTAAAAGTCGGTAATTACCGAATCGGTATTTACCGATTCGGTAATGAGGCATACCTTCCCATTGATGGGAAGGTATGCCTCATTACCGAATCGGTAAATACCGATTCGGTAATTAGGGGAACACATGCAAGGGTGGCAGGGTGTCACATTGACACCCTGTAGCACCCCTGATTCGGCCACGTGTGCACATGTGGCACACATACATGCCCTAAGGGCATGTATGTCTGCCACATTGCACACTTCTAAGCGCTTCAAAATGCGTAAACACATCCATTAATTATTTACCACCAACTATTAGTTGGTGGTAAATACCGACTCCTAAAAACACCCACACACTCCCCCTACATCTCATTTTTGTATTCGGAATTTACCGAATCGGTAAAATTACCGATTCGGTAATTTTACCGATTCGGTAAATTACCGAATACAAAAATGAGCCCCCTACATACCAAAAGCCAAAATACCGGTCGGTAACCGTATAATTACCGAAAATCGGCCGTTACCGACCGGTATTTGGCTACCTACATGAGGCCCAATGTGTTTAATTTGCTTCACAAAGGCAAAATGTGTGGGTTATGGCTCACCTTAGACATATGGGTTGTCTGATCATACCACAGACATCTCCTTCTGTGGACAGAAAGGTTTTTCTTTTTTTTACATTTTTTATTATATTCCTCATATACCAAAATAAAAAGGGCATTCTAGATGGGGAGTCCCTCCCCCTCTCCCCTAATTTTACATGTTCCGGTTCCGATGTTTAAAACCCAAGGGGAGAAAGAGAAGGGCTTAACCCCACTAGCATTTTACTGTCTGCTCGGTCCACTCCAACCCAGTCTCACTGAAAGGCCCTTAGCGATATTGGAGATTGAGCCCCAACAGTGCCCAGGTGAAATCATCGGAATACCTTCATCTGTTCCACCAAGCCACCAGAGCTGCCCAGATCTTTACACCACTCGAGGCATCACAGGCGATATCGGACTCACAGAGATAACATGTTTCAAACAATCTGGGAAAGTAGGTGCTTTCTCGTTCTTCCAAGCCCTGCATATTTCTCGCCTAGCCAATATCATCACATAAAAAATGAATTTAGACGCCATGTCAACAAGCCGATATTCCTTAACTAGCCCAAACAAAATTATCCTTGGAGTAATTACAAATTGTATATTCCATACTGCAGCAATAAACTCACCTATTCTAGACCAGTAATTCACAAGCATTGGGCAATCTACAAACATGTGTAGATCATCAGCGGCAAGGAACCTACAACGGGGGCAGCGATGTTCTGAGTTCGTAATTCTTGCTAATTTCTTTGGTGAAATGTATACTCTATACAGGGTGAACAAATGATTCCTTTTGAGTGGAGCAGACTTAACCACTGCGTGCAACATTGTAAAGGAATCCACCCACAAGTCATAAAGATTATTATGATCTAAATCAACATCCTCACCCCATATTTTTTTAAGTTCAACGTCTGCCACTCCTTCTTCCTCCATCATGGCCCAATACCAAAAGGCTAACTCTCTTTTCCATGTCCCCTTCCTATTGACTAAATCAAACTTTGAATTTGATGAACAAGACATCGATGCCATAGTGGCCCACCAACCCAATAATTGATAGTGCTTAAACCTGGTAAGTGTTCCCCCTGTCAGCCTAGAAAGAGAGTCCCAATCAATGAGCTGTGAATCCTTTAATAAATCTCTCCAATGTGTTATACCGGCTAACCTCAAAGGGCGAGCTAGTTGGTCCTTTAGACACTCAGGAGTCCCAAGGGAATCCCAGATCGGGGCCTGGGGAGCATAGTAGGGAATTCCCAGCTTTTTTCTGAAGAATACCCAATTTTTTGGGGCTGCTCTTAAAATCTTTAGTCTCACTTTTTTATAGAACCTGGGGTCCCCGAATTTGAACAGAAAATATTCCTGACCTTGGGGTATACCATGTAACAATGCCTGGAACAGACAGCCTAGAACAGAAGTATCTGCCTTATCAACCATTAGTCTAAAATATTTTAATTGAAACGAGGATATCTGTCAGGGCAAGGCCCCCTAGTTTTAGTTTCCTTCTCAATTTCTTCCAAGATATTCTAGATGACTTCGTATTCCATATAAATGAGCCTATTTTCCCCTGTATTTTAGCCATATCTTTCGGGTTGAAAGTTAGCGGAATAGAATTAAATAAATAAGTGATTTTAGGTAGAATGACCATTTTTATTAGGTTCACTCTCCCAAATATATTAAGCGGAAGACCAGACCAACGTTGTAAGAGGTGACAGACCTCCTTATAGACTCTATCCAGATTTATTTTAGGTAGCTGTTTAATATCTTGAACCAAGTGGATTCCCAGGTACCTCATCTTTGGTTTGACACCCGAAAACTCCTCATCCTGGTTCCACTGCATAAGCTCGGTCTTTTCTTTATTTATTTTATAACCAGAGATCGCCCCAAAATCTTCTGCTCGATCAAAAAGTCTAGGGATAGCCTCTTCAGGGTTTGAAGTAAACATTAAAAGATCATCGGCATAAAGAGCAAATTTTAACTCTAAGTTAGCAATATTAAAGGGTTTAAAAGAAGGGTCCGCTCTCAACTGAATAACAAAAGGTTCAATATACAAATTAAACAGAAGGGGGGAGAAAGGGGGCACCCCTGCCTGGTACCGCGAGATATTTGTATCCTATCTGTGAGATGGCCATTTACAAGAATTTTAGCTTTAGGACCAATGTATATAGATCGAATCGATGCTATAAAGTTCATTGGCATACCAAATGCGGCTAGTGCTTCCCACAGATAGCACCAATTAACTTGATCGAAAGCCTTTGCGGCATCGATAGCCACAATGGTCAAAGGGGATTTTTCATAGATAGCGACATCTATAGCAGCAATAGCCTGAAACGTAAGTTCATTCAGCTGCCTACCTGGCATAAAGCCCCTCTGATCGCCGTGCACCATTGATTTAATAACTTTAGCCAATCTCGCTGCCAACACCCCCGCAAAAATGTTATAGTCAGTATTTAGCAGCGAGATTGGCCGATAGGACTCAACGATCTGAGGGTCTTTATTAGGTTTTGATATTGAGGCTACTGTAGCTTCCGTCCAAGTTTGTGGAACAGCCTCACCTAAAAGATGTATTTTATTAAATAAGGTTGTGAGGACCGGTACAATTAATTCTGGGCTAATTTGATATAAATCTATTGGGAGCCCATCCGGTCCCGCTGCTTTACCTTTCACCATTCTTTTTAGTTGGTTATACACTTCTCCCTCTTTCATAGCTGAACTTAAGAAGGCCCTATCCGCTTCAGCAAGATGAGGTAACTCTAATTGGTTTAGCCAAATTTCAGCTCTTTCAGGGGAGAAGTCACCGCACTCTGCATACATCCTTGACATGTATTTTTTGACTTCCTCCAAAATCTGACCGTTATCATATGTCAAAGCCCCTGTATCTTGTATAATTAGACTTGCGATCTGATTTTTGGCTCTATCAATTCTGGCCTTCCAAGCCAGGAGACGCCCACATTTCTCCCCATATGAAAAGTTTTGTAGTCTACTCGCATCCCACCTATCTTTGATTACTTTATCGAGGTAGGCCTGATATTCTGCCTTTAAACAATTCAATTTGTATAATATTATCTCAAAATTAGGGTGTTGCTCTAAAGATGCTAGTTGCAATTGTTGTTCTTTCTGCTTTATCTTACTGAGAGAGTCCGCTTCTGCTTTTCTGTTATCGCTATTTCTCTTGATCGTAAGAGTAGTTAATATCCCCCTCAAAAAGGACTTAAAGGCCTCCCACACAATCTGAGAGCCGGCGGAACCGCAGTTAAACCTAAAGTACTCTTCAATCTGTGTTGTTAATCGTGTTTATACTTCGTCTCTTTGTATTATTGACCTATCAAGAGTCCACCTTCTCATTTGTACTCCTTTTACGAGTCTTATTGTTAACTCCGCCATAGAGTGATCAGAGAGCAGAGCTGGAATGTAGGTGGAGGAGTCCACCACCGAAAGTAACATCTGATCAATCAAAAAAAAATCAATCCGGGAGTGATGTCTATATCTGTGGCTATAATAAGAATAATCTCTACTTTTAGCGTTTCTAGCCCTCCAAATGTCTAATAGATTAAAGTCATTATATTCTTAAATTCTGTTTTCATTTTATGTAAGGAAGTAATAGTAGCCCTAGAAGTCCTATCCAGAATTTCATCAAAAACCAGGTTAAAGTTGCCCCCCAGAATAATAGGGGCATTTAAGTCAAAAAGACTTGCTTTCAAATTAACCAAATGTTCTGAGCAATCTTGATTAGGGCCATAATAAACAGCACATGTCAAATGAAGACTATCCACCACTAACAATGCGGTTAACCATCTGCCTGAGGTGTCAGTATCGTACTTCTCAACTCTAATCTTACTATTTGCCCGGATTAACATCGCTACCCCCCTTGTATTCCCACTTTGATGGGAGCAAAGAAGGTCCTGAACCCAGCTTTGTTTTCTAAAAGCTATCTTGCATTCTTGAAGCTCAAGATGGGTCTCTTCTAGGAGACATATATGTGCCCCTGATTTCTTCAAAAATTCACATATTCTGTTAAATTTCCTGCCCTCCCTTAACTCATTCACATTCCAACTCACTATTTTCATTTTATTTAAGATGCTCGTCATATTTTCAAGTGAATTATGCCATACTCACTGAGAAACTTGACCCAATCCACCCTGCAGACTTGCATCATGCTAATGACCTTGTTCACACTTTTGGCTCTATGAGGAAAAAAAAATGTTCTTTATCTGCCCCACACCCCACCCCCTCCACCTCCCACCACCCACCCTGAGGAACACCCCTCAAGAATCTTGGCTCCCAGGGTGGCCCAGTTTAGTGAATGGGAATGGGAGTCGGACACGATGACAGCCTACCTCTGGGAGATCTCTTTTCTCTTTCCACACACTGTGTTAAGGGCGGTAAGGACATCGGAGAGTGTGGAAGGTTTGAGGATCTTCCACCTAGAGTTTAAAATATCTGGTGGCATGTATGAGGACAAAAAAAAAAAAAAAAGAATCTTGGCGATATAAACTGCCTTTTGAAAAGCCCTACCCCCTACCTGGAGTCTACCCCTATCTATTGTGAGTGCCTTGCATAGCCTGTGTCCCTATTTATAGTCAATAATATCTCATCATCCGGAGTCATAGAATCCCTCAGACATAAACTAGATTTTTTTTTCCCCTTCCTTTTTTTTCTTTTCTTATATATACCCCCCTTTTTTTCCCCTCTTCTTTTTTTTTATTTTTTATTTTTTGATATTTTTTGTGTGTCCCCTTTTAGACCCATATATTCAATATACCCTTATTCAATGTTGTTACAACTTTCACAATTAATGGGGCACTCAATGTTATGCCTCCTTCATATGAGATATGAAGGTATCGACCTCCAAAATGGAGGTGAAATTATGCGTCTTATTTCTCCATACCACTCTTAGAGCTGCGGGGAATTTCATCATCACTTGTGCTCCCAAGCTTCTTAACTCAGACATCCGAGAACCCAACTCCCACTGTCTTTGGGCAGTCGCTCTGCCAACGTCGGAACAGATAAGATATTTAGTGGAGTCAATGTGTAAGGATGTATCCATCAAGGCCCGACCTCGAATCAGCTCCTTAATTGTGAACGTAAGACAATTCACTAAGATCTTTCTCGGGGCCTTCCTATCTGGATGCTGTCTAAATGGATCTCTGTGTGCCCGCTGTATCTCTTTTTCGAGATCGATATCTGGTCTATCCTTTAAGACCCCCTCTCTCAACAGTTTGCACACCAGAGACTTAACATCTCCATTCTCTGCTCCCTCCGGTATTTTCAAGAACTTCAAATTATTCCTCCTGGGGTGAATCTCTAATATCTCCATATCCGATTGTAGAGCCCGATTCTGCGCTTGAAGCTCCGAGATAATGTCGGAGTGTCCTTGAGAGACCCTCACGAGGTTATCGACTTTATTTTCGAGCTCCTCCGTCCTAGTACAAATATCGTACAATTTACACTCCAAGCTCGTACATTTCTCTGAAATTTCCTTCTGGTTCCCTTCTGATATTTCGAACTTGGGGAGCAGTTTCGCAAATATATCTTCGCGTAAAGAAAAAAGAAGGCTCTCCAACTGATTACCCTTAACCCCCTTGGTTGTTCCTCTAAGGGGCTTCCTCCTATATTCCCACTGCCATTCATATCATCGTCACAAAGGAGCACCGACGGTTGAGAAACAGATTCTGAGACCCCCCCCCTATGTGTCCATCAGTCTCTGAACCCGATAGCAAATTACACAACCCTGGTTCCGATAGTAAAGGGGCAAACTTATTTGCTAACATAACAGGTTCCTCATGAAGTATGATCAAATGGTTCTGTGGGTGCGTGTGGTCCTCAACCTGGCTAGAAGGTTTGTGTGGTTCTGAGCATATAGTAGAGCTGTTAGGGAGTACAAAACTAAGGGAAGCCTCTTTCTCCATTATCTTAAAATAAGACTTTAGTGACGGAGTAGTTTTTATAATGTTAAGACCACTTTTTCTAACCTCACCAGTCTTACTCCTCTCTCTCCTCTCCTTTTTCTTCTGTCGCGGAGTCTTGGGGACTACACTAACTGCTTGATCTACCACAGAGAGCTCTTTCTCTGGCAGTGAGCGTAGCAAATATCTATTCCTTGAAGCCAAACGTACTCCCCTCACTTGATCTCTATCCTCCTTATCTGTTCCACTCTCCGTCCCACACTTACTTGTCTGACTGACAGAAAGGTTTTAAACAACAGGATTACACAGGCTAATACGGGTACACTTTCCAACATGGAGGCTCTACCCAAGGTTGAGGTATGTACCACACAGGATCCCAAGCAATGAAGGGAAAACCTCACAAAGGCAGCATCTGCACAAAACTACCAACTGCAGTTGGGGGAAGATACACAATGGTGCAGCTGATTGTGCCCGAGACAATAACAGAAAGTGGAAAGCCCTTGATAGAACGTCTGGTGCAGCTGCAAATGCAAAAGGGTTAGAGAACACATACAATGGCATTTTTAGAAGAGTTTCGACCAGGAAGGAATGGGGCGTGGGGGGGCACAGAGAGAATGGGAGAAATGCATACTGCAAATACCAGGCCAGGCAGAAGTAAAATGACTCCACCAAACCAAAAGACAGAAGGAGAGACAGGACAGAACTATAAGTTCCCAGGTGACTACAAATGAAACAGAAATGAAAACCCAATATCTCACCACGACTGGAACTATGGGGGATTGGGAGGTAGGCCCCAACAGCTCCATTGGTCCTATCCTAACACAAGAATGATATCGGGGGAGGACGAGGCAGGCAAAACCATGAAAAACAATCCTTTCTTGCAGGTCTATCTTGGAAACAGAAAGAGATGAGTTAAAAAACTGAGAATGTCCAACATATCTTCAGAAGAGACAGATCCATGACAGACTTTTAGGCAAAACATATATAATGGGGTTCATCGAATTGTACCTCCTTTTACACAATCAGTGGTTATCCTGAAAATATGACATTTATCTGTGCCTCCTTGACATATATTGAACATAGATGGCATCAAGACTGCCATTAAGCAGACATCTCTGAGGGACCAGAAAACAAAAGCCAGTTGTAAGCCAGAAGCTTAGTATCGATAAGAAACTAAGTAAATCCGCAAATATAGTGAAAATCCTGGCTCCACGGAGGACAATGAGCAGGAAAGATCCAATGAAGGAAATAGGAAGAGTTAAAAGCACCAGGGTATAAAAAGGAACAAACAGAGAACCTCACAAAGAATGTGAAAATTGGGAGTCCCTTATACTTCCGAATCTGTGTCAAAACATATAAATGCAGACATCATAATAGCATATTCCTTACTTACATTGAGCAACTCACTCTATAGGTAACCTAACATTAGCTTGGTTTAATATAAGTTGGTTTGCTACAGATCTATATGAACCTGTGTGACGCCAACCCAAGAGAATCCGGAATCTGCTTGATCTATATGTTCAACATTGAACTCCATATTCTTTGGGAATGACACTGATAAAAATAGTTTAAGATACCCACATAGAAAGTTCTTATGTAAACACACATCATATATTCCTTGTGCAACGCATATATATATAAAAAGAAATGGATCCATACTTAAAAGCAACTTCTGTACAATTTTGACAGGATTTTCTGATCAACCATTCATATTCCTGATTGCAACATAAGAATGTATTTCTGTATAGTAGGTTGCGGATTCATACATATAGATTGTAGTATCATATGTGCCAAATTATCTTGATCTCACAACATATTTCACGTGATGAAATGCTTCTTCAGGGGTATCATAGGGCCAGCAAGGTGCGGAGGTTTACGCTCATCCATACTCTAGTACCGTTTCTCAGACATGCTTCCCCTGTGGGAAGCTGCAATTCCTGTCTTCAGAGCAAAAGATGGGCAATGGCGTGTACCTTTAGTGTCCACTGTCTCGAACACCTGATTTCACACACCTGTCTCAGGTCCACTGGGCTTAAGCCATCCCAGTTTAGGACCAAGGTCCAGATGTATGAAGATATCATTTTGCGATTCCCTAATTGCGAGTCACAAGGATTCACAATTAGGAAGTCGCAAAATAGAATGTATGAAGGTCTATAGAACACCTTTTGCGATTCCTAGGGGGTCGCAAATGGGTCACAAAGGACCTACCTCATGAATATTAATGTGTAGGTGGCAATTTGCGACCCCCTAGGAATCGCAAAAGAGATCAACAGACACCCATGTCCGGGATTGCTTTTAAATGAAGCAATTTTATTTTTTTTGTAAAGCAGCCCGTTTTCCTTAAAGGAAAACGAGATGCTTTACAAAAATAAAAATGAAAAGTTTTCTTTTCATTTTTTAAGAGCAGGCAGTGGTCCGTGGGACCACTGCCTGCTCTTGAAAATGGTTTTACAAACATTCACAAAAGGGAAGGGGTCACTTGTGAACCACTTCCCATTTGCGAATGGGTTCCCACCTATTTGAAGTAGGTGGTAAAATGCAAATGTTTTGCGACCGTAATTGCGGTCACAAATATTCATACATACCGATGCGATTCGGTATTCGGAAGGGACGCCCTAAACACCCCCCTTCCTATTTCCAAATCGCAAACCCATTTTGCGATTAGGAATTGCAAAATTGGGTTAGCTATATCGGAAAAGCTATTTTTGCGTTCGCAATTGGGCAGATTCTGCGAATCTGCCAGTTTGCGAACGCAAAAAAGGCTTGATACATCTGTCCCCAAGTGAAGAAATTTCACGAAAGGTACACACATCATCATCTTCACTGGCCTAGCCAAAAAAACTCACAACCAGGCTGCAAAGGCAACAAATCCAAAAGCAGAATATGACTGAACTTATGCATGGGCATCGTAAAGTCTAGCAACCTCTACTGAAACTGTCATGTAACTATTAACTAACCACCAGATTAAGCAAGAGACCAAAACATGGCAACGTATGCCTGGGTATGCATTGTCACCGTAAACTGCGAACAACCTGAACCTCATCAGAGGTCTGAACCACATGGCATGGACAATGGAAGTGTGGGCAGGGGGAGGGGGAGAAGGGGGCGAGAAGGAATGGTCAACGGGAGAGTGGGCGGGGGAGGGGGTGAGAAGGCACAGACAACAGGAGGGAGGGGGGGGGGGAGTAGAAAAGGCAGTAGGAGAACCTCATTAAAGAAAATAGTACTCACAGTCTAAATAACACGTACCGTGTAACACTCGAGGTAAAGGGGCCAGTAGTTTGTCATCAGTATTTCTGAAGACACACGGCGCAGACTCGAGGTGTCTGCTTCCCGCGCTCCTGTTAATTGCAGGACGGTGTGAACACCATTTGCAGCTCCAGTGTCTGTGCTTAGCTGGCAACGGAGCAGCTGCAGCATTCAAAGTTTAGGCACTGCTGGTGTGCGTCGGCATTACCTAGAGGCAGGTTAGATGGTTCCCTGCAGCCCCAAATCGGTGAGAGGACCAGGCACCAAGTGAAGGTAGGTAGGTGCGTAAATAAAGCTAAGTGTTTGACGCATTTGCAAATAAATACATAATGACCGTCAGTAACAATGCATAATGCTCTGACAGTGACTCTGTAATGTTAAATCGAAGTCCGGACTCTGCCTCAGCAGTACCAGCAGCAGCAGTAAGTTTAGTACTTATTAGGTCTCGCCTACTTAGCGCACATGCGCTACATAGGAAAGAGACCTTTAGTAATCGGCACAGCTTTCCCGGCAAAAATGTGCACGCGTTGCATTGCTTCCAATGGCAACGCGTGCACGTCTGGCGATTCACTTGCGGGAGCGAGCAGTTGGCACCATATGTTATCAATTATCTGTCCTTGCTGCTCGCTCCCGCAAAGGTATCGCGCAGGCCCCCTCCTCTCACCCCTCCCCCTGCTGCCGCACACGCTTGTGCTTGTTATCGCGTTGGATTCGGTTGAGGCCGTGACTTGAGGTGTTTTTCCATTTCTTAACCCCTTCACTAAACCTACTTCTTCTAAAAAATAATGAAGTGCTCAAAACCTACCTTTCCCATGAACCTAAAATAAAGCGTGTTGTTTGTATTGGACTGCTATCACTGGTAAGTCTAGAATAACATTTGTTCCTCGCGTTTCAAAACTAAATTATTCCTTTCAATTAGCACCTCACCATCGCTAGAAAGATATTAATAGATAGCGTTCCCAGTCTTTCATTTTTAATAGCATTGGTCAGCACACTTTGGCAGTCTTTCTTTCATCCACTGTTCCCATTTGATGGTAATGTTCTATAATATTATTCCTCAGTACTGGCCCCAGTCAAGTTAGAAACCAAGTCTTGAGCTAATCACGCTCTCGATGTGACAAGAACGTTTGCTATGGTAATTGGGAGAGGAGACTATTGGGAGGAGCAGTCGGGTGGGACGCCACAAACACCCCCCTCCCTCCACCCCCCGAAGCAACGTGCCTGAGTTGCCTGAGGAGGACACCCTGTAAGCCCTGTCGCACTGCTCAAAGGAAATTGGTTCATTCTGAAAAGTCACTTTTTATTAACCCTTCGTGCCCGACGCCACAGATGAGTGCTGGGCATTTAGTCCTTCCTAAAGGAGCCATGATGTTCTTAGGTCGTAGTTAACTGCTGTATTCGGTTACCATTGGAGACGCTCCCGTATTGAAACATTTAATTAGTTTCCCTTTCAGATCTGTCTCTAAATCATATGCATTTGTAGCCAATATATTTGGAAAAATGTGCTAGAAAATGCACCACCGTTCCCATTTTATCATTTAACTTTGGGGCTTGCAATCCCTGTTCCCCCAACATCCCATAAGAGTTGACCCTCTCACTCACACAATGCATTGTGGTGCTGGTATCAATGATCCCCCCCCCCCCCACGCCCTCTTAAAATGCTGCTTTCAGATCCTCTCTCATCCACTGATGTAGAAAGTCGTCCTGGTGATTGGGTTGAGTGGAGTTCTGGTTCTGATCTTTTGGAAACAGATTCTGGTTTCAGGCTATCACCTGTAAGAACAGTAGGTGTTGAAGATTTAATAAGATGTTTTGATGCTGTCCATGCCTTTCCTCTCTTTCATTTGTAACCATTGGGCTTGTGCTTACATTTAGCGGTTGTTTAGTGTTTGGTGGGCAGTCAACCAGCCTGCCACGTCCGCAGTAGTGATGGACTTCTCTCTCGTGGAGGACTGCCCACCATATTTGCAGTGAATCTGCCTTTATTTGAGGGCATTCTAGCGCTTCAGACTTCTCCAGTGCTGCATTATGTGCAATGAATTGCTACTTTTGCTTCGATTAAGGTGTTTTGGAGGTTTTCCAACCGTAGCATTTAAAGGTAGCAAATAGATTTTGTGATTTAATTTCATTCCTATCTTTTTCTATAATGATGTGATTTACATTATTTTCTACAGATTAAGAATTACTAGTAACAGAACCAAAACAGGGTCTCTTTGGAATCCTGGGGCGCCTTTCACCATCTGCATTTTTTTTCCCATTGTCTTGCATAGGATGTTCATTCTTGCTACATACATCCTTTAAGTGTGATGACTCTATGTTCAAATGGGCTTTTAGTGCATGGTGTTTTGAGTGTGTGGGTACCATTAAGATCAATGGGGTCACCCTATCTCCCTCTGAACCTGGGTGTCTAATTAAAAAGCTACAAAGGGTTCCGTTGGGTAAGCACTACGAGGTGCTAGTTTAGAACCAAAGAATTCCTTCAAAATCACTATTGAATTATACTAAACAATCATGAATGTGCCACACCCTACAACAAGTTAGCAAAAATATATACATTTATTACTTATTTTGTTTTGATTTTTCTGTTTTCAGACCAACTTTGCAAACACTCAGCATAGAAAATTAATACGGACTGTCTTACAAAAGAACACACTAACAAATACACAGACAATTCAATGGGTGACTGTGGTGACATAAAGTGAAATGTGTGACCTTTCAAATTCAAACACAAACAAAACAATAACATAAATTCTCTGTCTTTCCCGGTTTTTCATTCTAGCTTACACTATTTTCTAAATTATTAGCTATAGTGAGCCTGGACATGAGATAGTTTCACATCGATGTTTCGACCCTTTGGATATGTGTTTGTAGATACATCAAATAGGGTCTAATTCAGGACAAAAGCAGAATAGCGACAGCCTATTTAACAAGCATTGGCATAGCCAATAGGTCTTGCCTTTGGGACCTTATAAGTGTTTAGTTATCCAGCACAATATCCTTGGTGCAACAACATAAAGTGTTGCATTGCTAAACACTTATAATGTCCCAAAGGCGAGACCTATTGGCTATGCCAATGCTTGTTTTTAAAGTTTTCAGCGCTGAGAAAGTGCTAACTCATCTCCTTGGAGGAGAAGGGGAGGCGAGGGGTGTCAGAGGGCCAATATCAGAGTTTATCACTGGGCCATAAATCAGCCACAGTGATTGCGCGTTCCAATCTGAAGTCTCCCCTACAGTCGACTTTCTCAAAATGTTTAATGTTCATGTAGCTTGATAGTTGTGCTCCGTAGATTGCTGCTGCTTGCACCGGCTTTCTTTTATAGTACAAAATATCTTTCCATTAGTGAGTAAGGCATGACCATCATTTATTTTAAAGAATTTACATCTCAGTTCGTTTTGGAAAACTAAGCAACAGCAGCTTTTTGGTGAAAACATCGATTCCAATGAGTGACTGTGTTGTGAGTGTGTGATGTTTGTAAAATCTGGGAACATTAATTTTCGTCTATTTGTGTTTGGGCACTGTCACTCTTGATCATGTTAGTGACATAAACAGACTGAAAGATGTGCCATGTGCAGTGTGGCTTTTGTGTGGACTCTGGAGGGTTTTGGTGTAACTGGCAGCATGTTATTGCTATGTACATAAACCAGAGCCTTATCTTGCTGCGAGATTTCTTTCCTGCTCTGTGGAAGAAATTGAGCTTGTTCTCTGAGGTGTAAACCCTCTGCTTGGTGGTGGGTGTGTGTGTGTGGGGGGGGGGTCAGGTAGGAAGATATCACTAGTCATTGGTCATAAATCAGCAGCAGTGATTACGTGTGCCAGTCTGCAGTCCTGGCCTCAGCATTTGTTAATTAGAATTTACTTCTAATGTGTTCCTGCACATGCAATTTTTTTTTTTTTTTTAATATTTTTATTGAGCTTGATCTGTTTCATTCAAACAAACAATATATATATATTCTTAGTACAACAAGAAGTACATCAGTTAAGAAAAACAAAATCATTACAGCACAATACGAATGCACAATTAATATAAAATATAGAAAATGCAAAGTAAATCTCTACATGTTTTACATCATCAAATCATATCAGCCCTTCTCTCTACAGGGGGGTGATCATACATTTGAATACCAGTTGGAAATTGGGGCCCAGATCTGGGTACCCCGGAGTCTTGTTTTCCTGCCTCTTGTACTGTATATAGCTGTCTCCTGCTTATAGATGGCAAGAAATCGGCTAAGCCACATCTGAAAAGTAGGTACATTGGGATCTTTCCAACAAGCAGCCAAAATGATACGAAAAACAGCTGTGCCCAGGAAGACAATCCTCTGTTCCTCCAAGCTGTACCCCAAGGATTCGTCAAAACCTAAAAGAAATAGGGTTGCGGAGGATCTAAGAATCCGCCCGAATATTTGAGTCCAAAATCCTCCAATCGATGTTTGCAAATTATCCAATTTTGGGCATTCCGCAAACATGTGAATTAAGTTTGCCTGTCCCTGGCTACATCTAGGGCAGCAATCATCTAGTCGCATTCCCCAGGTAAAAAGTTTGGCCGGGGTAAAATAAAGGTTGTAAATAGTTTTGAAATATTGTGCTTTGAGATTGGGCGCTAAAAATAATGTTGTGTAGAGAGTTAGGGAGTAGTCAATATCTACATCTGGGTTTCCAAGTTTTTGTGCCCAGGATCTCTCCACACGATCTAAATCGTCTTTAGAGGATTAAGAGAAAATATCATATAAAGTGCCTATCCTAGTGGTTTGTTTCTCAATAATAGAAAAAAAGGGAAAACTATCTAAGGTGATATTAAGTTTTGATTTCCGTATATTAGTAAAGACTTGAAAATATTTTAAATAATCTGTAGATGGAATATCAAATCTCTGCTGTAGTCTCTCAAAAGATGGAATAAAATTTTGTCCTAGAAAATGACCAAGTGTATATATGCCTAAATTCTCCCATCTCCTAGAGACATTATCTATCATAGATGATGAGATGATCTTGCTATGCCACAGAGATGTATATCTTGTTATTTTAGGTATACCTAATTGTTTTGCGGCCAGTTTCCAGATTTTCCATGCGTCTCCAATCACCTTGAACTTGGTCTTTTTATAATAAGACGCTTCCAATTGTCTCAGAAATAGCCCTTGACATTTTTCACCCAATCCCAGTTCAAAAATGGAAGGAATATAGGAGTCTATGTTGGGTAGGTTGGCCGGTTTAACTTTAAAGAGAGGGCCCATTTGTTGGAGTAATGTCGCCCAGAGATAAAATGTCAGGTTCGGGATACCAAGGCCACCTCTATGTACGGAGAGAGTTAGTAATGGTAATGCTCTCCTTATTTTACCATAGTTCCATATAAATTTAGATATCGTGGAATCAAAAATTTTGATAATACTAACGTCGGCAATCAATGGAATAGCCCGGAACAGATAAAGTATTCTGGGAAATATACTCATTTTGATATAATTCGCCCTCCCGATTATTGAGAGATGTAGGTTATCTACCCTCTTCAGATCTGTTTTTACTACCTTAATCAAAGGATCATAATTAAGCCGGTTAATCTCATTTACCTCAGGAGAAATAATTACACCAAGATAAGTTGCATTTCTCACTTTGTAGGGACTTTCAAATATGGTATTATTTGTACATAACACCATAGTTTTGTCTCTATTGAGTGAGTAGCCGGAATAAACACCAAAATCCTGGGTTAATTGTTCTATTTCTGCTACGGCTTCGTCTGGATTCGTTGTAAGCACAGCAATGTCATCGGCATATGCCAATATTTTTGTAGAGTATGAGCCCACCGTAACTGGTTGTATTTGGGAGGAGTTAAGGAGCTTTAAAATTAAAGGATTAATCACTAGGGCAAATAATATCGGGGAACAAGGACAGCCCTGCCTAGTGCCTCTTTTTACCTCAATAAACTCCGACTCAAAGCCATCAATAAATAGTTTAGCTCTAGGGCTGACATACAGAGCTTTTAAAGCTTTGACAAAGCCTGGGCCGAAGTTATTATATTCCATTATTTCCCATAAGAACCGCCAAGACACTCGATCAAATGCCTTTTCGGCATCGAGTAAGACCATTGACATCTCTCCCCCCGTGACGCCCATGATGTCAAATAAGGCAATAACTCTACGGGTATGGTCAGTTGTTCCTCTCCCCGGGATAAAACCGTGCTGCCATGGGGATACAAGATGTTCAATGATCCCCCTCATTCGGTTTGCAAGTATCTTGGAATATAGCTTTGAGTCAGAGTTTATAAGTGAGATAGGTCGATATGAAGATGGAAGCTGGGGAGGTTTCCCCTTTTTTGGAAATATTACTATGTTAGTATGTTTCCAAGACTCTGGTGTAGCTGAGTGATGTTGTATTCCCAAAAAAAGGTCTAATAAATAGGGGAGTATCTGTTTGCCCAGCACCTTATATAACTCTAAAGGAATCTTGTCAGGACCAGCCGCTTTCCCATTGGCTAGATCCGACAAAGCAATTTCTAACTCTACCATTGTGATTTCTTTCTCTAGTTCTTCTCTATCTCCTTGATCAAGTACTCTAGATAGCTCTGATTCCGACAACCACTCGCTAAGAAAGGTTTTCATGTCTCTTGTAGATAGATGCTCGTTATCATTTTGATATAGTTTTTGGTAGTATTTTCGAAAGACATCTACTATATCTTGAGGGGAGGTATACTGTTGACCCTCATATTCTATATTCTTTATTTTGTTGTATGTCTCTTTCTGTCTAGTTTTGAGAGCTAGTTGCCTCCCTACTTTTTCCCCTGCTTCATAGATTCTGTTTCTATTGGCTTGATATATTTCCGCTGCTTTTTGCGTTAACGAGCTATTAATTTCGGTTTTTAAGATCAGTAATTTTTGTAGTATGTCAGAAGTTGGTGTTCCTTGCTGGATTTGTTTGGCATGTACTATTTCCAAGTTAATAAGTGCCGCCTTATGTTGCTTGTTAATATTGTCCTGAGTTTTCTTACATTTAGCAACATACGCTATAGTCTCTCCTCTGATTACTGCCTTAAAACAGTCCCATACACTAAATCTGGATGTACTATATTGATTACAGTCGAAAAAAGATTGAGAAACTGATGTAATATAGTTAATATAATCTGGGTTCACAAAAAGCTTCCGGTCGAACGACCATTGGAAATTAGATCTATTAAAACTATCCAAATCAAAAATTAATGTAAGTGCATTGTGGTCAGAAATAGTTTTGGGATCTTTAATTATATCAATTAAGGCTGTCCTATGTATTGATGTCATAATATAATCTAATCGAGCATACTTATTATGGGGATAGGAGTAATAGGTAAAGCCATTATCATTCTGCCTCAAAGTGTCCCAAGTATCCCTTAAATCATGAGTATCCATCAGACAAGATATTGCCCTATAGACTTTAGGTTTCCGGCCACTGTAATTCCGTGGGAGTCTGTTGTTTACTAATTTTTCTATATTAATGTTAAAATCGCCACACAGGATAAGTGGGCCAGCCCAGGAAGCCAATTCTAGTTCAAGTTCAATAAAGAGTTGTGGGTCATCCAAATTAGAACCGTAAAGTGAGCAAATGGTTATATCCAATTCCAGTTGAACCACAACCCACCTACCAAGTTTGTCGACAAGTCGACGTCTAGGACTCCCCAAACCGGGTTTTGCCAAAATAGCAACCCCACGCGTTTTAGATGTTTGAGATGTTGCTGCCATCAGGTTATATCCAGGAAATTTTAATAAATTTTTGTCGCATCCAGCTATGTGAGTCTCCTGAATACACAGAATGTCCACTGGGTCCTGACGTAGCAGTTGAAACAGTTGGGCCCGCTTTCTCCCATCATTGAGACCCGCTACATTCCAACATCGTAGTTTTACTCTCCCCATTCAAAACTATTCCCCATTGGACCGATACCACCAATGCTAAATAATTTGCGCCACCACCAGCCAATTTTGCATTCGATATTTACTCCGTTCCAATCAATCAAAATAGTTGATGTAAAACTCCAGTCACTTACGTAGATTATAATAACAAAAAAACCTTTAAGAGTTCCTATACTACAGATCAAGCTCTTTTCTGCATTCCCCCCCCCCCGTATCCCCTCCCGCCTCCCCTCCCAGCAGACCCCTGCACCCAACCCTCCCCCCTCCCCCACCCAAGATGTGAGGCAATTAGACTCTATAAGAGTCTTTAGTGATGGAGAGATGCTCCCAAGCCACCCAAAGAAAAACAAAAGAAGAAGGGAAGAAAAAAAAAAGGCCCAAAAGAAAACAATAAGGAAGATATAGAGAGGCTTATAGAAGCATATAAAGACTAGTAATTCTTATATATCTTTATATCATTCTATCAATCTATCTTTATAAACTCCGAATGATGTCCAATCCAGTCTCATTTCTCTCCCTTACGTCAACTCTTATTTCCACAATTCTCGATTCTCTATTGTATATATATCAGTGTTTCAATATAACAGGCTTCTTCCCATTCTCAATATCACTGATAGACCATTAAGTGATACTGTCTAAGAACTCTTTGGCTTTTACTTCCGAAGTAAAAAATTTTGTCTGGCCATTATATATAACTTTCAACTTAGCAGGGTTATTAAGATAAACTAAGGCTTTCTTCTCCATAAAGGGTTTAATAAGTTGTCGCAGACGCCATCTCCTCTCCACCGTCGTGTGGCAAAAGTCCGGTCTTACAAAATAGGAAATGGAGTCCCTAGTCCGTCGAGCTTCTGGCCTGGCTCTATCCGAGATGGCTTGTCGAAGAAGAAAGTTTCCGAAAAACACAAGAACTGCCCGTGGGTAATTGTCTTGCTTCCGCGTGGTTCGTATAGTGATTGGAGTTCTATGGGCCCGTTGAACCTCATTCTCCCAATTCCATGAAGAAAGCTCAGGAAGTGTATCTTTGAAAAGTTGAATGATGAAAGCTCGAATATCAGTACCTTCAATATTTTCAGGTATTCCAAGAACGCGTAGGTTGTTACGTCGTAAGCGATTCTCCATGTCCTCGAGCTTCCATCTTACATCACTCAGTTCTGCTTCATGTAATCCCACTTGTTTCTGTGTAGCTGCAGCCTCTGCCTCATTAATAACTATACGGTCTTCCATTTCTGTCATTCGGGTGTTAAACGCAGTAACAGATTTTGACAGTTTACGCACTACGCCCTGGACCTTGTGCAAAGCAAGTTGTGCTTTGCGACCATCCCTTGATGTCTCTTCTCGATGAGAGGCGATAGCCAGAAGGACTGTATCCATCACCGAGGAGAGCGTAGCATCCTGTTGATTTGGAGAGCACCGCTGCGTCAGTTGAGAGCCGGTGGCTTGTTCTTGAGACCCCAGTGCGGTAGCAGGGGAATAATCCCAAGTTAGACCCTGGGCCCTCTTCTTCCGTATGGTAGCTCTTTTACTTTCCCGGGATTCTGCTATTCGCACGTCTTGGTCGCTCTCCGTATCTGAGCCAGTGTTAGTTTCGATATCCAGTTCAGAGTCATCTGACCATCTCACGTCTTCCATTCCTTCCGATATTGAATAAAAGTCTGAAGGGTCCCTGTCGGTGTCCGTTGGATCGGGAGTTATCTCATCCCCATCAGCTTTCTCCTTGCCGTCAGGAGCCTCCAGTAAATCTCCCAAATTTTTAGAAGTGGCGCCAAGATCTGCTATCTCATGACCATTCTCTGGCATATTGCAAATGGGTTGGTGTTGCAATACTTGCTCTTCCTGCTCAGCCAAAGCCAGAGTAATTGGGGTTATAGTGACTGTTGGAGTGATTTCCAGTACAGTTACTGATGCTGACGTGAGTGAGCCTGCTGAGGTAGTCTGTATCGATAATGTTGGAGAGGCTAGAGCGACATTAGACAAGACAGGAGTATCACACAAGAGAAGATTCCCTGTATCTTGTATTCCAGCATTAAAGTCTGTCCCAGCCTTTAAATCTTGCGCTCCTACCATTGCACCTTTAGGCTCATTGTAAAGCATAGGGCTGTCCACTCCAATACTGATAGCAGCATTCACTTTGGTATTCGCTATTTCCTTTTCCTTAATTATGCTGTTCTGAGTTTGTCCACAAGGTGCCGCTATAGGCCCAGAAATGCCTCTCAGGTCACCCGCGATTAGAGAAGCAGCTGGTTTCTCTAATGGGCACAGCTGAACCTGAACCGAAGAAGTCACTGGAGCAGGAGTCCTCCGGAGCAGCTCGATCACGGATGGCTCAGCGATGGCGACAGGCACACCCAGCTGCTGTCTTGGGCCCCCCGCTGACTTTCCAGCCCCCGCGCCAAGACCTGCAGCGCCGCCGCTGCCCTCCTGACGCATGCCGCCTCGCTTCACTGCAAGCTCTTTGTCACGAAGAGCCTGCTTCGCTGCTCTAGTCTTGGCTGCAGCTGCAGCTATCGTAGCGGCGTTTTTCGGCGCCATGCCAGAAGATACACGAGAGAGCCTCCGGAGAGACAGAGCTGACTGGCCTTCCTCCAGGGGTCCGTCCTGCTTCAGACGAGTGGATACTCCGCTGGCCTGGACACGGGCGATCAATCGCAGTACAAGCAATCCAATCAGGGAAGTGCAAAATGAAAAACGTAACTGTAGCGGAGTAGGGTCCGTAGCAGACTCCAGAGATTGACCTTCCACTCTGCTCACGGACATCATACCAGGATCACCACACGAGGCTTTAAAGAACAGCGAGGAATAAGGTAAATCCTTTTATATTCATTATTAGTTTTTCTTAATTTCTTAATTACAGCCGGACCTCTTCCTCTCAACCATATTTTGTTTTTGGCCTTTTTGAAACGCTGGCTTGGGAGCTGCCTCAAAGCGGTCTAACAGGCCGCCGCCATCTTGCCTCCCCCCTCCAGCTTGGTGGTGGGTGTGTGTGTGTGTGGGGGGGGTCAGGTAGGAAGATATCACTAGTCATTGGTCATAAATCAGCAGCAGTGATTACGTGTGCCAGTCTGCAGTCCTGGCCTCAGCATTTGTTAATTAGAATTTACTTCTAATGTGTTCCTGCACATGCAATTTTTGTTGCATTTCTCTGAACTTCTTCAAGATCAGTCATGGCCTGCATGATGTTTTGCATGGGAAATGGTGACCGGCATCCCAAAAATTATGTATCCTGTTAAAGTGAACCCCGATGCTACAACCCCCCCACACACTGCCCAGCACACCACTCTCAAATTTCCCCAGCCGCCACTGGTTGGGATGAGGAGGTGAGTTCATCACACCACCTAAAGTACGCATTTCCTCTATGAACGATTGTTCTATGTGCCTGCCCCTTTATTTCCTTTCCCATAGCTTTATTCCGCCCAAAATTCACATTACTCAGTAAGTTAAACATTTTATTCAAAATTGTTTCTCTTGTAAGGGTCATCAGTGTACGTTCCCAGGCTTCTTTACTCAAGATATCCTTGGCCGAGTGACACGGGAGCCATCTATGTTTTCGGCCAGTCTTTATGCGCATTCTCACATTTCTTGCGGGTAGAGATTCCAGTCACCCTCCGAGGCCCAAATAAGAACTAATAAAGTCAGAAATAAACACATTAGAAGACAGAAATAAATGATTTCACTGTTTACCACTTATCTCTACTCTATCCCCATTTACTAATTTGAATTCTTTTGAATTAGTGTTTAGTAAGCTTACGAGTTTTAGTTTATCAGCAGCAGGTGCTTTAGCGTGTAAGTTTGAAGCGGCCATTTTTTAATGGCACTTTCCCACCAAAACCGACCGTGTCATACTACATAGATTCAGTAGACGCATGTGCAATAGAAATCCCGCGTTTTGTCTGCCATTTTAAGGCACTCGGGTTACTTGTTAGTAATACATATAGAAAGCTTCCCCTGAATACTATATGTCGTGTATAATGCAATGTTTAGTATTTACTAAACGTGTTGGTTACGTGGTTACATGTTATTTGAGAGAATTGCATACAAGCAAGTTTATTTTACGAATCCTTGCTTCATCAATCCCCTCTCAGATGGCATTTATTTCCATCAAAAATGTTCTATCAAAAAACAGATACCAAATTTAGCACATTTCAATTTCTTCTTCAACCCTTTCATTTGCTTTCTTTTCCTTCTTACATTGTAACCCTCTCATTCTCTTATAAAAATCTCCTTTTAATTCTTCTAGCTGTATTTCTTCAAGTTTTCTTTTCTTACCCTTTCCATTCACTTCGTATTTCTTTATTCCTTTACAACACTTGTGCCAACACATTATTGCTAAAACTAATAGAGTTATTCCCATTATGGGTAGGATTATGAGACCTAGAATACCTATTGCTAAATTAGAAAACCAACTACCTATGTTTGTGAAGCTATTTGCAAGTTTACTCCATACACTTTCAACTTCGAGTGGTTTCAACTCTTCCTCCAATTTTGTAATATTCTTAATATATTTTCCAATTTCAACACTTTTATCTGGAATATACGTGCAACAATGTTGCGTTTTCAATAATTTGCAGTCTCCTCCCTCTTTTGCCAATAATATGTCATGGGCAAGTCGATTTTGCATAACCAATGATCTGACCGCAACTCATTCAGTGTTGATGAGCAGAAATCCTCCAGCAGTGTCAGTAGATAACCGATCAACTATTGTGGACAACTGACACATTTTCCGTGAATTCAGAAGGACTCCCACTGAAGGTATCAATGCACCAAAATCTCATCTACAATCTCTGAAAAACTAGCCCTTTTTATACGTGTTAGTCCATTTGCGTCTTCATTGTTTCCAGTGAGTCTTTTTACATGATAAACCTTAGGGAACACTATTCCAAAATAGCAACTCCCGTACCAATGGTCTGGCAGCCTATAATAAATTCCAGGAAATACTGGATCGGTTCCTCCTTTTAGTCACCATCCCCCAATACTAAAAAATTATGATCACATTCACTGGAACCAATAAACATATTGTTATTTTCCGTTTTTAATCTATGAAGACAGATTTTACCTTTCTTTTCAAAATCTAGAGACATGGCAGCATGGGTTTTGCCACTTGTAAAATGCTCTTCTTCCTCAGCCCATTTCGGTATCTGAGGTTAGGGTTCAGAGGTTCTTCGTTGGAAATCCTGTCTTCTTTGCTCTACTAAATTCAAAAATATTTTCTCTTCTTCATGTAATTTACAAGTTAAATTGTTACTTTGTGCTTCAGCTATGTCTATTGCTTTCATGGTTAAGAAATATTCACCCATAATTTCTGAGTCTCTGGTACTAAGAACAGGGTTCATGTTTTTTCGCATAGGAACCTCAGAAAAAATCACATCAATGTTAGAATAATAATATTGTAATTTTCCAGTTTTATAAAAGAAACTTGCTGCAACACTACAGGATATACCATAGGTTAAGGGTAAATGATAAGTCACTCCCTCTGCTACGGTTGCGGGTAATTTCATACACACATAACAATCTCTAACTTCCATAGTTTCTACATATTGTACTAATACGTTTGTGAAGACATTTAAATCAGTACCATTTTTATTCACAGTGTGATGTAAATCTGACTCATCTGGTGCTTCTAATTCGGTTTTCCAGTAGATCTATTGTCAGCCATTCTCACAAAGGGGAAGAAGATTTCTCTTTATTCGAGTGGTTCAAACTTTGTAACAGAGTTATAAAAGGGGAAATTCGTTCAAGGTGGTCTCACTTCTTCATCAATTTGCTCTGCGTTAAAATTTGCAATTTCTTCGATTATCTCCAAATTCTCAAAGTCTTCGAGAATTACATGTGTCCATTCAGGACCTTTGAATTTGTTATTTACGAATTTCGCTCTGGGGCTTCTTTGTTTAGAACCTACAGCTGCTTGTCCAGACCAACTGGATACTTCGTCTACCTGCTCTGGTTCTTCGGGTACTGTCTTGAGGTGATACTTCAATCTTTTGATAACACCTGGCCTATTATCACCCTTTCCGATTCGTTTAGCTTGCATTGCACTTGTACCTTCTTTAGACGTTCTTTTGCTTTCATTGATTTGTGGCACAAAGTGATTATTTCGGTCCTCAGATTCTTTTTCTGTCTGATCTTGTGTAGGGCTTACTGATTCATTACTTCCTTCCTGACTATGTTCTCTTTCACTAGTCTGACTTAGTTCAGATTCAAGTTTTAAAATCACCTTTTCTGTATCTGTCTGAATTTCTGTAACTTCCCTTGTTGGCTCTTGCTCAATTTCCTTTGAATCTTTGTTGTCATTTATCTGTTTACTGGCTTTAGATTCTCTCTGTTCTTCCCCAGTCTCAGGTTCTGTGAATTTGGTTTCTCCTGTTTAGGTAATTGGTACCTTCCCTACCTGGTCCTGCTCAGGTTTATAATCTAATTTATTTTCTATTGCTTTAGCACTTGCCTCTCTGTCTATCTGGTTCTCACTCTGTTCCTGACTAATTTGTCTAGTTTGACTTCTGGTTCTTATAATTATCTCTGGTATGTCTACTACAGGTATCCAATCATCCTGACTGGCACTCGGTTATTCTTCGTCAGCTACTTCAGGACCTATTGCTTGTGATCCTTCAGCTGTGCAACCTTCAGCCCCCTCAACCGCCTGAGTCAGTTGAGGTTCCTCCTTGTCAGGTGCTGGTACTCTTTTAGTGTGGCTTGCATGAATCCAATTAGGCAAGCCTGCACATTTTACAACTGTGGTTGTGACTAATATAACCTGATGTGGTTTCTCCCACCTTGGTGCTAGCCAAGTCTCTCGTGTGCGATTCTTCACTACAACCCAGTCACCAGGATTCAGATCATGCGCTTGAATCAGCTGCCTGACGTCTGCGTCCTCTCCAACCTGGTAAGAGATAGAACGCACTTGGTCAGCCAATTCTTTGCAATACTCCAGTACCAAATCATCAGATATATTCAACAACTTGTGTCCTGGTATGCATGCCTGCCTCATTGCTCTTCCCATGATGATTTCATGGGGACTCAATCCAGTATTTTTGCCTGGAAGACATCTGAGTCCCATCAGAACAAGAGGTAGGGCATCAGGCCAGTCTAGTGGAGTCGATGCACACACTTTCCCCAACCTCAACTTAATTGTGCCATTCAATTGTTCTACCACTCCAGATGCCTCTTGGAGGTATGCGCAGTGCAACTTCTGTTCAATTTTAAATGCTTCACAAATTAATCGAATTATTTCATTATTAAAATGAGACCCTCCGTCTGATTCAATAGTTACTGGAAAACCGAACTGAGGAATGAGCTCTCTCAATAGGAGTCTGGCTAGGGTTAAACTGTCATTTCTCTTGGTGGGGTATGCCTCCACCCATTTTGAAAATAAACGTACGATGACAAGTACATATTTTAATCCTTGACAAGCAGGTAACTGAATGAAGTCAATTTGAAGACTTATGAATGGTCCTTTAGCTTTTCCAATTTTTCCCATATAGACTACTGTTCTTTTGCCTGGATTCATTTACTGGCAGGTCAAACACCTTTGGCAAAGCCTTTCAGCTGCATTTCTAAACCTTGGGTTAAACCAATCCTGCCTGAAAAGTCTAATCATTGCGTCTTGCCTATGTGAGTGTTTCCATGATACAGTCTAGCCATAGGTGCAAGCATGCTGTCTGGTAACACAGGTCTACCGTCTAAATAGACCCACACACCATCTTTAGTCCTTTGTGTACAACCAATTTTCACCCACTCCTCTTTCTCTTTTGTTTCTGCTTCATTTTGTAAATCTTTCACTTCTTTCCAAGTTTCTAATCCTGACAATAGCATATGTTGGCAGCTGTTTTGCCAATCTTCGATTTTTCTGTTGACTGCCATACAGTATCTGGCACAATGTTGAGCGACCTGGTCAGCGTACCGATTGCCTGCAGTTACATGGTCATTTCCTAACTGGTGTGAGGCCCACCTGACCAGTGCCACTTCCTTTGGTAATTGTATTGCTTCTAGCAATTCTTTGACAAAATTTCCATTTTTAATGGGAGACCCTTAAGTCAGAAAGTCACGCTGCATCCAAAGCTGCCCAAAGTCATGCACAACCCCGTAACCATACTGACTGCCAGTGTAAATGGTTACTCTCCAATTTTTCCCTTTTGTGCAGGCTTTAATTAAAGCAATCAATTCGGCTATTTGTGCAGACCTGACTCCTGGTAAATAGGATGCTTTGACTATTTCAGCCAATGTACACACAGCATAAGCAGCACTTAATCCTCCCTCTTCATGGCGCATACATGAACCATCTACAAAGAATTCATGATCCGCATCTTTTAGGGCTCATCTTTTATGTCTGGACGTGGTTTTGTGCTTAGTTCTGTTACATCAAGGCAGTCATGTTCTGGGTCATCCTTTACTTCCTCATTATATGGAACTGGTAATAGAGTAGCTAGATTAAGTACAGTACATCGAACAATGGTCACATTCTCTAACTAAATATGAAAGAATCATTTTAGGTGCAGTCTGCTTGGGGTGAGGTATTGGGTACGAGTTTGTGTTAAAAGACTAACAACTGCATGGGGGACATATACCTTTACAGGGTGTCCCATTACAATTGTCTCACTTTGCTCCAGACTCACACATGTTGCTGCCACAGCTTTTAGGCATCCTGGCAAAGCGGGTGCTACAGGATCTAAAGTAGCAGAGAAGTATGCCACTGGGTGTCTCATCAGGCCATGAATCTGCGTTAGAACTGAGAGGGAATAATTATCTCGCTCAAAACCGAATAAAGCAAAATCTTTTCAATAGTCGGGCATACCTAAGGCAGGGGCTTCACATAAACAATCTCGTAATTTAAAAAAAGATTTTGTGCTCTCCTCATCCCATTCTATCTGTTCTTTTGCTTGTTTCTTTGTCATTTGTATCAAGGGCTTCGCTAGCATGTTGAATCCCATGATCCACTGTCTGCAATACCCCACTACCCCAAGGAACATTCTTATTTCCTTCTGGGTTTGCGGCAACTTCATTTGTTTTATTATTTTTATTCTTTCTGATGTCACTCTCCTTTCTCCTCGTTCTATCTGGTGTCCCAGATACTTCACTTCTTTTCTGCAAAACTGTAGCTTTTCAGGGGACACTTTATGTCCACCTTTGGCTAAATGGTTCAGCAAGGCTATGGAATCTGTCACACAGTCACTTTTTGAAGCAACTCAAAGATCATTGATGTATTGTACAAGGACAGATTATTTAGGCATTGCCAAAGTCTCAAGACATTTTTTAAATATCTGATTGAAAATCGATGGACTTTCTGTGTACCCTTGAGGGACACGATTTCAAGCATAAACACGATCATCACATTTAAAAGAAAATAAAAACTGGCTATCTGGATGCAATGGGATGGAGAAGAAAGCATGACATAAATTAATCATGGTAAACCACCTCGCATTCCATGGTATTTGGTACAGAATCACTGCCGGATTGGGCACTATTGGACTACAGGGCACGACAATTTTATTAATCTTTCGTAAATCTTGAATTACCCTATATTTGCCATTTAGTTTCTTAATGCCAATTATAGGTGAGTAACAGGGACTACTTCAAATCTCTTTTAATATGCCTTGTTCGACCATTCTGTTTATTTCTGCTGCAATGCCAGCTTTTACTTCAGGACTCGTTTTGTATTGTCGGGTGTTTGGGAAAACTGCACCTTCCTTTACGGTTACTTTTACAGGGTCTACATCTGTCATTAATCCTACTTCCTTTCCAGTAAAATCCCACACATCTGGATTTACTGTCAATTTTACTTCTTCTGGCAAATCATACTGGGTTATTATTGAATACAACTAAATTACTTCTGCTCCTTGCTTAGCTAACATTGGCTTTGTAATTGGGGTCCTAATTTGTTTATTGGAAACGCCCACTACTTGGATAGCTTTGCCCGAGAGGGGTAGGTTTGGAATGTCTGCTGTTCTCACAGTAGAACGATTAGAGTCCGTGTCGAACAAAAAGGTAATGTCATTTCCCTCTATCTTCCCGTCGATATACGGACCTGACTGGTCTATCGGTAAGGATGCGCCAAGTACGCAGTCCTTATCCCCCCCTCTCAGGCACCGTCATTGATCTTGGTCCTCAAAGTAGGGATCCTGCAAAAGAAACTACGATGTTAAGTAATTTTTCTTACCACTTCCTTCTTGTAATCCGGTGTCCGTACTTTACTTGACTCACAAATTTTGGCATAGGGGCAGGTGGCAATTGATTCTGCAGATTTACAACCTGTGGTGGGTGACTCATTATCACCTCATTCTGTGTCTGTGGATTTAGATTTTGATTTGGGCTATTATTATTTTGTATATTCTTACACTCGTTCTTCCAATGCCCCAATTCTCCACACCCATGACAAGGGAATTTCTTCTTTACTTTTTCTCTACTTAATCGCCCTTTTGGTTTTGCCCCATTATTTTTGCCATTTCCTTGCCCTTTTTTCCTGATTTCCTTGCCATGTTATTTAACTGAATCTCCTGCTGTGCTGCCAATTTAACTTGAGCCCACATTACCTTTTCTTCTAAAATCTTTCATCTATTGTCAATTTAATCTCCACAGTACTATGCATATTTCAAAATTTTGTTTATGGGCTTTGCTTGCCAACACAAATTATGCTGCTTAATCATTTCAGAAATGTCTTTCTTTAATCCATTAACAAATCGATACACAAAATGAGTCATATCTTTTTTCTCAATGCTTTCCACCCCACTATACTGTTTGAACACCTGTAGAAGGCGCTCACATTACGCATGGACTGATTCATCTTTTTCTGGAGTTGTTCTATCTTTACCCAATCTGTCTCTTTTGGGGGAATTTTCCCTTTCAAGAAAGTTATGACCTGGTTGTATTTTCTCATTACTTCTTCAGAAGGGGCTCCTGTTTTCTTGTCCCTCGGATACGCTTCAGTTGGCCAGTCGATCGTAATTTTACACTCAGCCCACAAATCAGCTGGTACTACTATGTCAAGCAACCCATCCAAATCTTTTAACAGAACTTTCGAAACCTTCACAAACCTTTTGACTTGCCTATACCATTCCACAGGCTTCTCTCTCAGTTTTGGGAAATCATTTGTAAATGACAATATATCCTTTCTAGTCCATGGCACATGTACATATCCTCCCCCTAGAACTTTTCGCATTGGGTACAACCCTTCTGCTTTTTCTGTTTCTTTCATTAAATACTCTGAAGTTACTCGAGTGGCCTGTGCTTCTTCCTTTTTCTTTGTCCACCTCGCTTTCCATCTGTCTAGTTCTCAACATTTTTGCAATATTGTCATTAATGCTTTAACTTGCAATTTTCTCCCAGACACGTTCATATTTTCCAAATCGTTATCAGAAAATTCTACTCTATAGGGTTTCTGTAGAACTTTGGATCTTCCCACATCGATTCCCATTTCTTAAAGCCAAATTCATTAATTTTTCATGAAACATTTTTGTATTTTGAGTTATACTTCTGCAAATGAAGAGCAATTCTTCTTCATTAAAAGTATTCAATCTTTCCAACCCTCCATTTCCTGCTATCATCTCTTCCAATTCTACTCTCAACTTAAAAACATCTAGTATTTTTGGTGGTGGATCGGGCTTCTCTATGTCTCTTGTCCATCTGTCTAATTCCTCTGGTGTTATTAATGTGGCACTCTTTCTTCCCATGGATGTCTCAAGTCTCACTTCTTTTGAACAACCTGGCGTGACTCTTCTAGGTGTGTAATTTGTCTGCCCTCTTATCGGCAAATCCATCAATTAAATTACAGACTCACAATCACTAGCTTGGTCATCGACTATTATTTTTCCTTTTCTAGGTTCCATTATTGGTGACGTCATGACAGGAGTTTTAGGACAGTTTGATTTATCTCCATATAATGGGACAACAGGACCTATAGTCACAGGTATGGTTAGCGCTTCAGGATAGTGTATTTAGCTGAGTTATCCTTTGTATTAATTCTTCCCTATTTTTATTTATTGCCTCTTTCTTTTTCTTGGAGTACCCTTTCCATTGTTCTGTCATGTACTACTTGTGGTGTCTCTAGGAGTGGAGCGCTTGGGGTAATTTTGCTTGGCCCTTCCTGATATGGCGGAGGACCTTTCATTAGTATCTCATCTAAATAATCTTCATCAGAGTCTCCTCCACTTGTCATTAAGTGGTTTTTCTTCTCTGTACATTTGCTTCCTGCCTGTTCATCAGTCATTAATTCAGGATATTATCCTTCAGTTAACATGGCTTGTCTCCATTGTTTCATCTGTTTGTCTTGAGTTTCACACGGATGTTTTGGGTAGAAATTACTCAGATTCATGTTACACCTTGGTCTATCTCGTTCAAATGACTCAGTTTCCCATTCTTCTAATGCCTCATACTGAGTCAACCTAGGTCTGTGTTCTAATTCATTCATTCTTGTACGCAAATTGTGTAAAATTCTTCCATTAAATGTTCCATATTCTGGAAAAGCCAAAATTCCATCAACCTTTGTGTATTAGATCCAATTTTCTAACCATACACAAGTATGATAACCTCTCTCTACCATCATGTATGATGCAGGAGTTTTCGGAGGAGGAATGAGAATACCTTCTCTAGTTTTAACGGGCTTATCCTTTTTAAAATAATTTTTATTTTCTGCATATATGACATTTTTCTTTTTTCATATACATTCTGTAGTGAGGACTGCTATTTATATACGTACATTGCTAAGTTAGCACAACCGCGTTAGATGTTAGAAAGCCATCTTGCCACTTTTGCTGCTTTTGCACACGACACTGCAGTTACATGTTATTATTTGAGAAATGCTTGCTCGTCTTTGCTTCACATGAGAACTGTCTGTTGTTCACATCCCTAACAGTGAGCTGCAACCTTGGTCTGAACATTGTGTAAAGAAACAGTCTGGGTCGCTAGACGGTGCATATTTTTGGGTTCAGGTTGATTAGCCCACTATTTAGCCATAACACGCACGCAGCTGCAAATACCTGAAAGTCGAGTGCTTTTAATATTGCAGGCTGCATGCTTTATTCACATTCGGAAGAAGAGCTTTCCCAGGAGCAGAGTATACCTGTGATGTGATTCCACTAAGCTGATCTTTACGGTATGGGGTTCCCCATTCAAGCCTAGAGACCTTCTATTAGTCTAATAATAATAATATTAGTTTACTAGCGAAAGGAAGGTGGCTGTAATCCACTGTCATTTTATTATGATTTCTCCTTTCATTTTCTATGGTATTGTAACTATGCTGATGGTTTTGATTTTAATCATTTGTCTGCTTATGTTAGCCAAAGTACTGCATCTTGGGACACGAGGTTTATAAAAGAAACTCTTTAAACTTTACCGTGTCTCTGTTTACTCTTGTTGTGGACTGATATGAGAATAATAACAAACCGGTATTTCTGATTCCCACCATTCCTGAGAATACACGAAGTCGTTTGTTCTGGGTTGTCTATACATTGGGACAGCCGAGATAAAATCGGATAATGAATGGGACACTGATGCTGGTCGGATAAGGGGTTCTGGGTTTTGAGGTGAGTTTTTGGTACACCACAATTCACTGAGGTCCTGGTTTCCTGTGCATAGTTCTGTGCATGAGCAGAATCCCTGCAACAATTTTTCGTGATCTTCCTCAAGTATTGCTGGCAAGCAAACCCTAAATAATTTCTATCTGGGTGACTCCCAGTTAATGTGGGATCGTACATACATAATCCGTTGTCTATTATTATTCTTGGGACTTCTATGTTTATAGTTACTCAATCCTTTTCTCTAATACTAGTGTGTCTCTTATTTTTGCATCCAATCAGAACTCCACTTACTCTGTGTGTTTAGCCAATGCTAGCGCTGCTTTAAGTGACGCCAATATCACTCCTTTCTACGGACCCATCCTTTGCAAAAACTTGCGTAAGTCACACACCCGCTGTCCTACCAATCCCAGCGTGGCTCTTTGTGACGTCAGTGCAGCACCCGCAACTGACCCCTCCTTTACAAGGTAATGCGTAACTTAAATCTCTTAGTATTTTGTACGTAGTTTGCATAAATCGACAACATAAAACATTCGCTACTGTATCAGATTCTCTAATTTCCAAAGAATAGTCAGTTTTTCTTTTACTGCTAGTAAAATGTTTCCGCTTACTCTTCACACACTAAGAGTAAAACTTTTCCGCTAACTCTTCACTCAAGCATCAGATAAATTGCTACTCCTTCAGTGTTACCCTTTCTAGGTGCTATAAGACCAAAGTTTTGCCAATAACCCTTTAGCTATCAATTATTCTCACTTACATACAGAAATAATCCCTATACAGTGCTTCTAGTTGTATCTAACTTTCTGCACTTTTCTTGAATACTGACAAGTAACCTCACTGCAGTATGGTTTCCATTCACCATCCGCTATTCAATATTCCCAGGAACATGAATAACGATGACAACAACGACAAATGTTTTTACATATATCAAATATTTCAAATACAATAATCCATACCTAACTAACTAGAACCTAACCATGCCTCTGCTGCCAAGAAAAACTGATGGAGCACTGGTCACCAGCTCTGGTCACACATTCACCTAATACTCACCTGGGCCCAAACCACATTCACACAGTAAGCTAGCGAAACCCCACTGTCATAAATTTTGTGTAATACCTGTACTTCGTTATTCACCTTTACCAATTTGAAAATCTAGTTTCCTCAATGAATCAGGTTGCTAAGTTAGTTTAAGTTAGAATGACATTTACCTCTTTACTTTGAATAACCACAGACTCAGGAAGTTTTGAAAAACCTTTATCTAATTAATTTGTGAGTCAAATTTCAATTACAGTAACCACCTTCATATCAAGAGTTCAAAATACACTAAATAATTCATATCAATTTATAAAGATCAATGATGACGGTACCTGGAAAGGAAAAAGGGGGGGGAGCGAAAAATAGGCATAAAAGACAGTTTTCCTAATATTATTTACCTATTGGTCTTGAGATTAACCCAACTCCATAGATAGGGGCCAGTTCGAATCTCCAGGACAGGCTACAGGTAGAAGATCAGGCAGAGTCTGATCTGGAAGGGTAACCTCCTCTATTGTGCAACGCCGGCGTCGCGCCCCTCTCTGGCACTACTCTCCTCGAGTATCCCAGTTCCGCGAACCCTCTAGGTGATCAGATTTTTTAAAAATCTCTCAAACTCTCAGACAGAATTTCTGGCAGCAGCAAAGTCTGAGACAGGGTCTCGGACAGAATCTGGAGAGGCATTAGCCTTGGGTCAGTGATGAGTCGAAATGACAGTTGTGACAAGTCGGACAAAAAAACTAGCTATCTTACCTCAATTATGCTATTCTCAGGGTTCCTGTACCACCCCCAAATGTTGCATTTTATGTTTTCCCCCTGTTCTAATTGGTTGGGATGAGGAGGTGAGTTCATATCACACCACCTAAAGTACGAATTTCATCTCTGAACGATTGTTCTATGTGCCTGCCCCTTTATTTCCTTTGCCATAGCTTTATTCCACCCAAAATTCACCTTACTCAGTAAGTTAAACATTTTATTCAAAATTGTTTCTCTTGTAAGGGTCATCAGTGGACGTTCCCAGGCTTCTTTACTCAAGATGTCCTTGGCCGAGTGACACGGGAGCCATCTTTGTTTCCAGCCAGTCTTTATGCGCCAGTGCACATTTCATGCGCGTAGAGATTCCAGTCGCCCTTCGAGGCCCAAATAAGAACTAATAACAAAGTCAGAAAAAGACACATTAAAAGACCGAAATAAATGATTTCACTTATCTCTACTCTATCCCCATTTACTAATTTTAATTATTTTGCATTAGTGTTTAATAAGCTTACGAGTTTTAGTTTATCAGCAGCAGGTGTTTTAGCGTGTAAGTTTGAAGCTGCCATTTTTAATGGCACTGTGCAGCTACAAAAGTATCCCACCAAAAGCGACAGTGTCATACTACGTAGATGCAGTAGACGCATGCGCAATAGAAATCCCGCGTTTTGTCGGCCATTTTAAGGCACTCAGGGTACTTGTTAGTAATACTCATAGGAAAGCTTCCCCTGGATACTATGTCGTGTAGTTTTCCCATTTCGAACATAGAGGAAATGCAACAAAACAATACAGAGCAACCTACATTCATATGGTGCATCTTGAATGTTGCCCACTGGCAATGTTAGCTCCCTAATATTTGTTTCAAAGATTCAGCATCTTTACTCGGTTACATCATTCCCTCCTGGTACCGCCATCCACTTCCCAAACATTCATGCTTTTTGGAGTATCCTAGGCGCATAGATTGTTTTACGTATGTAGCACATAGGGTGACCAACTGGCATGGGTCCAAATTCAGGCCGGTGAGTGTAAAAATTCAGGACAAAGGGTCAAACTTCAGGACAAAAATTAAGGACAGGAGGTCAAAATTCAGTAGAAAACTTCGGGACAAAAGGTAAGTTTTACAGACACATCAGAGGAGGTCGCGCAATAGTATATAATTAAGCCCATCCATATCCAAACATATTCAACCATTTGCAAACCTATCCATCATGTATCCTTCCATCCATCATTTCACTCATCCATCCCTCCATCCACCCTTTCACTCATCCATTCATTATCCATCCATCCATCCACCCTTTCACTCTTTTCATCGGTACACTCATCATCCACTCTTCCATCCATCCATCCATCCAGCCTTTTAGCCTTTCACCCATCCAGCCATCCTTTCACCTACTCATCCATCCACCCATCCTTCCACCCTTTCAGTCATCTTTCCATCCTCCCTGTCTCTCTCCATCGCCCTTTCACTTAGCCATACTTCCTTCCACCCATCCACCTACTCATCCACTCATGAATCCATCCATTGACCCTATCAGTCATCCATCCACCCATTCACTCCTTCACTCATCTATCCATCCTTTTGTCCATCTACCCTCCCTTTCACTCACTCATCCATCCCTACATCCACCCTTTCACTCATCGATCCATCCATTCACACTTTCACTTATCAATTCATCAATAAATCCATCATTTTACTCATCCATCCACTCATTCACTAGCCCATATTCCATCCTTTAACTCACCCCTCCATCCTTTCACTCACCCATCCATCCTTTCACTCATCCATCCACCCTTTTACCCATCTTTCTACCCTTCCACCCATACATCTATATTTTTACATTTTGTCTTATCCATCCTTCCACTCACTCAGCCATCCATCCTCTCATTATCCATCCATTCACCCTCTCATTCATCCATACACCCTTTCACTAATCTATCCAGCTATCCACCCATTCCTTCTCTTACTCACTCACCCACCTTTTCATTTTAATTATGAACTGAGCCTTTGTCTGCAGAGTTGCAGACAGAAGAGGCCCATAAAAAAAGTCACCCTTGCTCCTAGTTCCTAACGCAAGGGGTGGGGCGGAGAAGGGTTCACTATGCCCTTGCACATAGGCAATCTGAGTCACGCATGATGCACAGTGCCAGGGCATGAGGTGACTGTGACATGTTGTTGTCTCCAGGGCTTAAAGTGGGATGAAAAAAACTGGGTAGTTTCTCCAAAGTGTATGTTTGGTGTAATTAAGGGCGCGGCTTTAAACCCCTAAACTAAAAATCTGTGCTTAGTATAGTGTACCGCCTGACTGGTATTTTGCGTCTTCTGTCATTGTATCCATATAACCCAACAAGTAACCTTACACCTGAAACAAGCCAGAACTATTGGCTTTGTTAGTTGCATGAAATGAAAAAGCAGCAATCACGGCTTCCTTTCATATTGAAAATGCATCAGTTCTAAAATGGCGAGACTGTCACCCTAATAGCCTTTGACCCCAATGGAATGAAATAAACGTATCCTTTGGCACATGCAGCCATGCACACAGTGCACCAGAAAGCCCCCGTCTCAGCTTTTATTTTTCACGCTAATCAATATAAAAAAAAATGATTACACAAGAGACTGGACAAACAAAGCTTTACTAACACAACGCATCGGTCAAAATTACACAACTGTATGGAAAGAATAGTGCGATCTTAAAGAAGTACAGTGCAACACAAATGGCAGAAGGGTGCAAATGCTGGTAACAGAACTGGTCAATACATGGACTAATGTTTCAGGGCGCTAGACGATTTCCAGAGCAACCTAAATACACCGTAAAAACCTTATCACTGCCTGACCTGGCTCCATTCTGTACTTGTAAACATTCAAACCTGGATGGATCAGAATAAAAAATTCTAGTAGGGTGGCATACTCAAAACTTCACAATGTACTATAAGTCCTCGGCATTCAGTGAAATGTTAAGAGAGAAGAGATAATCAATAACTCTCCTTGGATTCACAAATTATGGCAAAACCAATCTTCATTCAATAGTATTATGCTTTATTCGATGGACTCAATATATTAATTAAAAAAAATGGAATCAGCCTTGCCAACACGTTTTGTTCCTTACAGAAACTTTATCATGGTAAAATCTATTGTCGAAGGGCCAAAAACATATAACACATGGCAGTTCCTAGACATTTGAACTATTACAAAATCTTCATCATTCCATTGAGTCTCATCAGCATCTGTCGTTTTTCTAGAGGTGAGAACAAGTGCATGAACTGCTGGATTAGATGCGTTCACTGCAGAGGATTAAACCCGAGATGCCAATAATGATAACAAGTTTATTCAGCAACGTGTGCATTTATATAATTAAGGGGACACTCTATTGGGCATCACCCAATCCAAACTCCCACTCAAAACTGCTCTATACTCCACTTATCCCATTTTCAATTAAATTCAGTAATGTCACTGCAGTGACATTACTAGTTACATTCTAGTTACATTGTCTTATGTCTAGAATAAAATTGAAACTGAGAGCTCCTGCCTACAACACAATCCAAACTAACTCTCCGATTTACCTCTCTAATCTTCTCAAACTAGCTGGCAGCCTGAGAGGCCTCCTGAGTGAAAACAAAGTTCTTCTGGAAACGCCAAGAAACAACTCATCCCGCCCTCCCCCCCCCCCCCCCCCCTCTCAGGCAGTCTTCTGTCTGACAGAATGCCCTGCCCTGGACAGAGGTTGTAGGAGGCCGGCCACCACATGCTTTGCAGCCCAGACTGGCCCAATGTCATTCTGTATGTGGCAATCACCCGCATACCGAATGACAATGGGTGAGGTGGGGCTGCTCTTGTACTCAGTGGAGGAGTGCGAGGCGGCCCCATCGGGGCTGAGGCTTCATGCAGGGAGCAGTGTGCAATGCCCAAAATTATGGACAAAAGGCATCCGTAAAAGGGATCCTCATGGACAACGGACGTGAGGTCCAAATTACGGATGGTTCATGAAATTTACGGATGGTTGGTCACTCTAGTAGCACAGGCAAATCTCAGCTCCCCACTTTCTGCCTCCGGGGCCTTGAGTTGTCCCCATTGGAGGGCAATATCTGTCTTTGCATTGCCAGGCCCAGTTTCAGTAATGTCCGTTGAACATGCTTGAATCCCTCATTATCCAGGATGTGGAGGTGAGCAGTCTTTGGAGTAAGGGTAAGATGACGGTCAAAGGTCTACTATGGCGATGGCTCGAATCGACAGAGCTCCATTATGGCCAAAGGACCGCACAATCCCAGACAGTTAAAAGGAAATCTCCATCTTCTCTTCCCCGTCCAGCTCCTGCAGGTCGCCCTCCCATCGCTCCCGCAGTGTTTGGTAGGAGTCCGGGGTGTTGAGTACTAGGGATTTGTATATAAGGGAGACACAGCATTTCTCGGGTAGAGGGGCCATTTTGACTTTCACCTCAAGGGAGCTGAATTCTGGGATGTTTTCATACCTCACAGGTATGGCCACAGGGCAGGTAGCTATAGAACTGGGATTTTCCAGTCTGAACTCGTCCTGAAGCTGACTGAAGAACTTCACATCTATGCCAGTCAGTACATGGCCGAGGGTAGTGATTCCCAGTGAACCCATACCCCAGAAGCCCAGCATCTGCAAAACATAAGGCATAAGGCATAGGGGTTCTGCACCACAGTGGCATTTCTCGCATCCTGTTGATAGCTCATCCTTGTAGCTCAAATGAAAATGGGATATCTTGATTCAGGAGCAGATCTTTGAGTCAGTTCATCTAGAGCTGCAATGGTGGATAGAACCCTACAACCATTTGGAGGGTCACAAACACCTCCTCTCTTGGCTGGCAGCTTGCTTGTCCATGAAGGCATTTCTCCCTTCAATCTGAGAGAATACCATGCAGATTTTGTCAGACTATGGCATCACTGCCCATTGTAGCAACAGACTGTGGAGAGTGGGGTCATGGGCCCTTTGTTGGAAGGCGAGTCTCATGTGGCTGTGGGTGTAGCGATGGGGAATTTACCTGGTAGTGGTTGATCTAGCATATTTCTTCAATACTAAAGTAGATGATATAAGTTGTTTCTCATTGGAGGACCACAAGTGGGAACCACATCCCACAGTGACATAGGTGATTTGTAGATTGTAGTGTTGAAACGTGGATCTCTTTACTGTGGCCCAGAACAGAAAGTGTTCTCAATTTTCTACCAAACACTTCCATCTGAATGGTTCTCTGGGGGACGATTCAGGTTCAGTTGATCTGAGGGCCTGCTGCAAGCATTTTCCAATTTTGTTGAAGGTCCTACAAATGTTGCTTGATAATCAATCACAGCTACTCCTGATTGCTTTGATTTTGGTGAGGAAGATTAGGCATGCTGATTTGTTGGTGGACCTGCTATCTCAGAAGGATGGTCAGACTGTTGGAATTGTTCCTGCAATAAGCTCTTCCAATTCTATGCGCAACCTGGCCACATCAATTGCCTGTGAATCTTTATCCTTCTTCTGGAGAACTTTTAACCAGTCATTCAAATCTTCAGCTGTTGTTTCTGTAGACCTTTTCACTGTACTCGCTTGTTCTGTAACCCTCTGTGGTTCCAAAATCGATCCTCCCAATCAACCAGTATTCAACCCTGAATTAGGCTGTACATTTAACTCTCCACCACATGTGTCATGTCTCAGCTGTCTTAAATTATTTTCTCCCGTCCTCATTCTTGATTCCTCCAAAGTACAAGAACCAACCAAACCATTTCCTACATAGGGAACTGTCAAACCATTTTCACCCATTCTTTGTTTATCAAAAATAGGCACAACCGGACCAATAGTTACAGGTACTGTAACAGCTTCTAGATTTTTCGTCAGCTCTCTAATTTTCTCTGTCAGCTCAGATGTCGTTCTGGCTAATTCTCTTGTTTTCACATCACTGATCTGATTCTCTCTCTCTCGTTCTCTCTCTCTTTCCCTTTCCGTGAAAGAGCTACCACTTTTCAGATCAGGTGTCACAACCTCAGTTTTAATAATTCGTAAAGTATCTCTTATTGGAGTAGCAACTGGCGTGCTCTCTTCTGGTTCTGGTCTATATGGAGGTGGTCTCTTATAGAGCATATCATCCAAGACCTCATCCTCATAATCATTAGCCCTATACCTTGTTAATTCTGCATCAGATACATTTCCTGCACCTTTCCTCTCTTCCGTCTCTTCAACAGTTCTCATAGGATATAATCCCTCTGACATACTAGCATCTCGCCATCTCCTCATTCGATCATGATGAGTTTCACGATCATATTTCCTTCCAAAAATATGCCTATAATTGCCTCCACTCCTCTGCTTTTCTCGCTCATGCACCTCATCTTCCCATTCCACCAACGCCTCAAACTGTATCGGCCTTGGTCTAGGCTCTAGACACATCATTTTGTCCCGTAAATTTCTCAACACGGCCAAATTAAATGAACCATGTTCCGGGAATGCTAAAACACCATCGTCCTTAGTGTACTTAGCCCAGTTGTCTAACCATATACAGGTGTGATACCCATACTTCGCAACCATGAAGGATGCAGGGGTTCTTGTCGGAGGTAGCAATTCACCTTCTCTAGTTATTATGCTCTTATCCTTGTCGAACCATTTTTTAATTTTACCGAACAAGGATTTCTTTTTTTTTTCCTCCGTTTGGTAATACATTTTCGCGTTTACCACAACTCTCTAGTCCTTTCCGCAACTGTATGATCTTTTGTCCAATAACAGCGCGACTCACACTAACGCACCAATCCTGGAGCGTCTACGTCACCCTGTACTCCTTCCAATCCCTGCGCGGCTCACACCAACGCACGAATCACAGCGCGAGCACTGTTCTAACCAACTGTCCAATCACAGCGCGGTCTGTATGACGTCAGTAGTCGCTGACTGCAGCTTCTACTCCTGTCTCCTGTCACCCGTCTACCCCTCCTTTACATAAGTTTTCTCGGTAGACTCTTTTCAGAGTCTACAAATCTTATTAGTTACAACATATAAACATCTCCATTGTCTGCTTCGCTAACCACAGAATAGTAAAGAATTTTTTTTTCCACAAGAATCCCGCTTCTCTCTAGAACAGCGCTTACCTCTGCTCTACCACGGAATAATTACTTTTGTTGACACAGTAGCACATCCCTCTACTCTGCCGTTCTACCATGCATCCATTAACTGTTTCCTCTAGGACCGCTCCAAAGAGTCTCACAATCAACTAAATGCTTATACATTCACACACTTCCATACCAGAAAATGTACTACATTCACACAGAATCCTGCTTTTTCCGAGAACAGCGAACAGTCTGTCCCACTACAGAATTATAACACACGTTAACCAAGCAGCGCTTACCTCTGCCCAGTCCTTCGGACAAGCTCAGAGAATACCTATTACTTCTCCAGCAGTAAGCTTTAACGGCAAACCTTACGGATCCCTGGGACTTAAGACCAGAGTTTCACAGATAACCTTCACTACCATACACACTCCTTTTATACCGAAAATATGTCCCTAATAGTAACACATGAAGATGTCACTGATTCCGAACCCAGACAATGCGACGCGCAACTTCAATTGTCACACGTTTTTCCTGCATACATACAGGTAATTCCAACAATCCCGTCTTTCCCGAGAGCAGCACACACTTCCCACTGCCCTACTACAGAACCGTCACCAGCTTCCAACGTTCCAGAAGCCATACAGTCTACATAAAACTCAATACGACGGCTTCAACATATAGTGTTAATACATATATCAACATTAATCAATAAATCAATGAATCAAAAGCCTATGTACAAGCAATCTATCAGATCAAGACAGTAATCTAACCAATCAACCATCCTCTGCTACCAGAAAACTGCTGCAGATCGGAACCTATAAATTCTCCCTACTTCCACGGACAGAGTAATTCCACAGTCACACGCACATACACTCATCATACGCTAGGGCCCATCACACTAACATTCATAACTATTACTCTATCCACACTGAAGGTACGAGAGAGAAAACCCAAACCAATCTGCATCTAATACGAGGTCAATGCGACCTGAAGAAACTGTCTTGAGTCATGATTTTAAACATAGGAAATACATTTGAAACCCAATAATTGACAAAGAAATAATCACCAGACGCTATGATTCAAACAAATGTTTGTTTATCTAAATTAGTTCAAATGGAAGTCAATCAATAGCAAAAATCATTATTCTCATAGTTACCTATTCTAGCTAAATGGGTCAGGACAGGTCTCTCAGTAAAGTCTCTCAATCAGCATCGATCCTCACGAGCATAGGTTCGGGAAGAAGTGGCCTCAAATGCGATCCGACCCTCTCTAGTCTAACATTATTTATACTGAAACTTACAAAATAAAAGTAACAAACAAATTCTAAACGTCCGTTGAGCCGCTGAGCAGAGCGAGCAGGAAAGGATGTTGTCTGGCAACATTTAGAAAACCTCCGCTCGGAAAAATCACAAAAATATAAACACGGAAGAAGGAAACTCAAGCTAGGCAATCGATACATTCATGAATGCTCTTCCTTGGAACCATAGCGAAGCCACCGCATGTTATCAAAGTTCATTGTGGCTTTATTCTCCTCCAAGGGCACTTGGCAGCAAGCCCGGAGCTGCTGTCCTCACGGAAACTTTTAATTCAGACAGAGGCTGTGGTCAGGTGACTTTCAACCATGTTCAGCAAGGCCTCTCGTCACATTTCAATCACTCGAGTGCAGGCTGCAAATAGCGGCCATCTTGGTTTAGGCCAAAACGGACCATCTTAATTAAAAGAAACACAAAACAACGTTACCACATCATAATGATTATACAGTGTTAATCCCCACTAACACCCTTATGTGTATGTAATTATCTAGCCGTCTGCAACACAAAGAAGCATTAGAGCACGTTATTTAAAAGCGCAAACACGAAACAAATAGCACTTTTGCGACACTCATTTAATTAATTTGCTCACCAATTTAGTTCACGTATTAATAAAGCAACATATATGCATTCCCGCGTGTAATTTCTCTCATTAGTAATGTTGATTAGTCAAGACTTCTACCAAAGTTAGTATTTTAATGATTATAAATCAGTAATTTTAATCATGACATATAACGTAAACTGGAGCTTAAATCTCAATACATTTTCAATAGAAAACTCTGCTCCAGCATGTTGGACTGATAAGTCAGGGAAACAGAGATGGATGTTACCAGATGCATATGTTCTTCCCATAGTCACCATGGTGCATGGGCAAGCTCATATCAGTGCTAAAGGTATTTGTAAGTTGTTAGACCCAGTATGGCAAAATGATAACATCCCGAAGCCCAGCGCTCATTTGGTTAAATATTGTATGGTGTGTATGATGCACAATACAGGAAAAGGTACACCTACACCACCTGCTAATTTTGCACCTCACACTTTCCCTTTTGAGGTCCTTCAGATTGGTTTTATAGAAATGGACCGAGTCAACAATTTGAAATATGTGTTGGTGGCTGTTTGTGCATTCAGTAAATGGGTTAAGGCTTACCCCACCAAAGAAAATACAGCTATAGCGACTGCAAAGTACTCCTGAAGGAGTTCTTTCCTCTCTTCGGATTGCCCCTTTTTATTTGGAGTGATAACGGAAGTCACTTCAATGCAAGAGTAATTCAGTTAGTTTGTGAGTTACTGCATATCAGACAAAAATTTCATGCTGCAAATCATCCCCAGTCCGCAGGTTTGGTTGAGAAGTACAATGGTACTTTCAAACTGATATTGGCAAAGATTCAGGAGAGCACAGAGTTGCATTGCAGTGGCCAGATGCTTAACCATTAGCCCTTTTGTCCACACGAACAACAGCACATTCTAGAACAGGACTGCCACCCTACGAGGTCGTGTTTGGGCACCTGGCAAATGTCTGTGGTGTCCCGTGTCCTTGTTGGTTCTCAGAAATTGAATATCCTCTGTTGGTGGAATATTTGTATGAGTTGACTAAAAGTTTGCATTGTATTCACCAACAGATTCAGGAGTCACTTCTGCCAGTACCCGAGGGGTCAGGACACGACATTCGGCCTGGTGACTTCGTGTTGATTCGTAATTTTCAGAGAAAGAACTTGGAGCTGAGGTGGAAGGGGCCGGTTTAGGTGCATCTTGCAACACGCACAGCCATCAAAGTCACCGGCCGAAAGAACTGGGTTCATTGCTAGCATTGCAGAAGAGTGCCTCTTCCCTTACCTTACGACCAGTGGGTCAGCGAGGGAATTGGAGAGGTAGCAGGTCCCACAATTTGTCCCCTTTTTGGATGCCAAGCTCACGTGGACTCAGAGACTGAGAACGATGGGGTGCTAAATGCAGCAGTGCCCCCGGAGATTAGGGCAATTGGAGAACACCTTTCCCCTGGCCCCCTCTGTGTCTGAACCCCTTTTTCCTGACCCCTATGTGCCTGGAGTGGCTAGGTACAATTTGCAACCCCGACGGAGGAACAGTGCACCAAAGGAGAAGTTAGATTAGTAGGGATGGACTGCCCAAGTCAGGGTGTACCTTGTCTGTGGTACCAATTAGGGAGAGGTGAAATTGGTGCATTGTTCGGACATTGGACAGGATAGATTGAACGTGCTTCCCTGGAAGGGGGTGTGGTATCCTGGACGATGTGGGACTTTCTTCAAGAGCTAGGATCGTACAGCTCCACCACCGGTGCTCAAGAGCGCCAACGTTGATGAACAAAAGGAGTCTACCAGTGAGGCTCTAACGGACACTGGGAACTTTTGCCTTTGCCATTAGTCTTATTGCATTCCCTTTTTACTCTGGTTCCACTATGTATCCAGTTGGTCGGCCCATTACTGAGGAAGAACAGCCATTTGCACCTCCGCACCCAGAGTGGAGTTGGTCCACAAAAAGTAAAATAGATTTTGCATCCATAATTGCAATTGCATTGATATTTGTGTTGGGGATATCTTGGTTTTTGGAGGAAAAGTATCCTGAACGTACTTTGATTGGGACAACACCCGTCCCCCCTGAACACATGTTTATTACTTTAGCCCCTCACAAAGGAGAACATCGAAGAACGTATACAGGCAATGTATTTTTACAAATGTTGCATCAGGCCTATGATACTTCCAATGCTACTAATTGCTGGATCTGTGGATTGCTCCCCTCTTTTACACATAAGAGTGATATTTTATTATCGATACCATTATCCTATCTCAGGAGTTGCGAAGGGTGGTTTGAACTGGCATGGGTCCTCCTGCGGCCGTCTCCTACCCTGCTGGACATTGGTACATGACAGGCACCCGTCCCTCTGCCTTCATTTTTGTCCCTCTGCTGCCTCCCTCACAATCAATTCGCGCGGATGCCGGATCTTTTTACCAGCCTGGATGTAGCACTTTTATCATCGTAATGGCTCCTAAAGGTGGCAGTCTGAACGGGGACGAGATTCTACTCTTCCGCACTGTCCCTCTACCCACCGGGTCGCAAGTTTCTGCTTTATTGATGGTGAGTGCTGCAGCGCTGCTTGCCCCGTTCTACCCGCTTTCCCGCCTGCAGTCTGCCAACCCGGAGAATTCTCACTCTCCCAACTCACGCTGATGTCTCGCTGCCCCCCTTGCTGGCAGTCTACTCAGAGGTTCTCTGCTCTGATCCGTCTGCTAAGACATGAGAGCCCTTTACAGGTATGGGGGCGCGGGAGCTACGCCGGGAGGACTATCATCTCCGATGCCCCTGTGATCCGGAGTCTCTACATATTTCTTTTCTCAGCCTCCTGCCTTTGACTAAGGATCTGCACACCCTCCTTTGACTTCTCCCATCTTTGCGTTTTATTCTTACTTCCTGGTTTTGTATCGTGGACTTTTCTCCGTCTGACTTTTGACACACTAGCCATTTTGTTGTTGACTATCGAAGATACCTCGCACATGGACCCACCATCTTGTTGTATTCTTGTCCATCCCCCCTCCCCCTGCTCTCACTCCAGCGATCCATAAAGTCTTTCCCCCTCCTTCTGATCTGACTTACTCCATCCTCTACCCCCTGGCTCCCTCCAATCCTCTCACCCGCTTTCATAACTTCACTGTTGTCCCTTTCTTCCTCTCTCCCCCTTCTTAATTCTCATCCACCATCCTTATTAATTTCACGCAAGTCTGTCTCCCAATTACTATTCCCTGAACTTATCCTTTTCTTTGCTATGTTTTCTCTTTGCTTGAGGTGAACGTCTTTCTCTTTCTGTCTGCTCTGCCTATGCCCCCTCCCCCGTCTGGGTCTCTCCTCCCCTCCCCCACCTCTCCGTCTAGTCTTACCCTGATTCACCCTTCTCCCTCTCTGCCGCCTATGATCTTTGCATTCACTTTGAAATGTGCTTGTAAATGTATAAATGATGATTGTTGTAACTTACCGTTATTCACGATGTAAAGCGCTCAGATACCTTCGGGTCCAGCCAGCGCTATATAAAACTCAATAAATACAAAAAAAATTAAAAACTGTTTACTATGGTGCATTATCACTTTTGATTCTCTGCTATAAATATGACATCTGCTGACTCTCGCACTGTGACTGAATATATATGTTTCCATCAAGGGTTTACTCCCGCGGGGTTGGGAGAACAAGGGACCCCGGTACATTGTCTCCCAACAACTTGCATGAATGTATATGAGCAGGTAAAGAACGAAACATGGCTTCGAAATGAAATGTTAGATTTCCAGGAGTTCAATGCTACTGAATATTTCTGTTCTTTCCAAACACACAATATTACAAAGGATAAAGCGATGCCAGTGCCAGTAGTCAACACAACAGCTGGTTTCTGTGTTCGGGGAATTGGGAAGGTGAAAGTGGTAGAGAGTAATTGCAATTACACATATACATTGAGAATGATTAGTAGCCCGCCTTTGCTCCCACGATACAATGTCTATTTTGTTTGTGGATCCCAAGCTTATGTTTGGCTCCCTAGGGTGTGGTCAGGTATATGCTATCTCTCTTTCCTTCTTCCCCCAGTGTATATAGCACCGTACAATTACCATAGAGACCATCGATTGCAGCGTAGGAATGCATACCTGCCCCAAGTTAGAAGGGTTATTAATACAGAAGACATAGATCAGACAGGTACCACTTTGCAACAGTTCACAGACGCCATGAAAGGTATCATACCCTTTTGGGGCCCCATGTCCAACAGCCTTAATATTCGTTGACTCACGAGTTGTGGAAGGGGTCATTCATATGACAGCAGGGATTTTACTGAATATCACAGCTGAGCTCCAGGCTACGATGCTTGTTGCCTTACAAAACCGGATGGTGTTAGACATCATCCTTGCTGACCGGGGAAGGGCCTTTCGCGTCATTGGCAGTAGCTGTTGTGTATACATCCCAGACCACGCCCCCAATGTATATGCTGCCATACAGAAGTAAAATAGGTTTTCATCCGACATACATCAAGAAAATGATACTTGGACACTCTCCGGATGGTTCTGGGGCATATTTGCATCCTGGGGTTGGAAGATCCTTGCTTTCCTAGCGGTAGTCGCTGGTATTTTCCTCACCTGTTGTCTCTGTATACAATGTCTCCCAGCCTGTTGCTCTTATTGTATCACATTCCTCACCCCAAAGCAGAAGTCACCCATCCATGATACTAATGCTGTGATTATGACTCGGAAGGAGATAGTTTTATGCAGATAGATGAGGGTATATTTGAAGACACATCTTCCCTTGATGCTGAATACATGGAGTGCTCTGAATTTTGAAGATTATGTGTTGTATACATGCTATGCTGCACTCTCTATTCTCTCAACTTCCAATGGTTAGCTCATGCTAAAAGGAGGGTCTGTTGAAATGTAAAAGTTATGCATTCATATTGCTAGTGTATTGCTCTATGTAAAGTTAGCATTTGCAGCACCATTTTAGGTTGAGCCACCATGTTGAGCCATGATCAAAACTAATTTCTGTCTCATTTGTGTCTGCCTCAGCGAAAGCAGCTGCTATAATTTTTTTTTCCTTGTATTTCTCCAAGGTTGGGCTCTGCTGTGCTAATAAATAGACTGTTTTTGTCATCGCATACCTTTCTCACTAGATAGGCCTGCTCCCACCCTTAGAGTGGCAGGGTGCAGGCAGAGTAACCTTGACGCTGAGATGACATGTACCAGGTCCTGGGATTGCAGTTCATCCTTCTGTATCTCTATTGTTCACCAGCTACCAACTGGAAATTTCCAGTCTGGGCATGTCTTCAGTGTTTCTGAAAATGTACATTACATGTTACCCTGTTGGTGGAAGTCAGTCCCTCTGCAGCAATCTAAGGAGGCTGGTCAGACAGGACTCCACTCGAGTGTACTTTCAATAAATACTTTTGGTTTGTTTTCTCTACTGTCTGACCGACTCTTCATTTGTGAGTAAGGCTGAGAGGTGGTCACGAATGACCCAGGTCGCCCTAATCGGGTCACTTCCTTTAATACTTAAAGAAACCAACATGAGGTATCTTCAGAATGGATTATTATATTGAGGAGAATCCTCGTTCTTCCATGGCAAGAGACATAACCCATAGAAATAAAATAGTGTCACAATAAACCTGTTGATGGTCATCCAGGACAAATGAAGATGATACACTCAATCAGTCAATCTGGTGGTGCTATCTCCAGAATAAGACTTCAGTCAGAAAGTATATCCAGAGATGTTGAAAAGAGATGGTGAAAAAGTGGAAGCTAGACATTTAAAATTTACCATTTACTACCTACACACAGATGGTCAAATGGAACAGTTAAATCATTCCTTAGAACAAAACCTTCTTTTCTTATTGATCATCAAAATGCCTGGTAGCAATGGGTTGTATTAGCATCTTACACAGACATTAATTCATAACACTCTCACCGGGAAGATTGCCATTTTTATGTTCCTATGAATGCCACAGAAGATCACTTTTCCCACTGTTCCCCTTGTGACTACCCTGCTGCAAGGATTTCAAAACATCTAAAAAGAAGCACTTTAACAGGTGCTACAGGCTAAAGAAACACATCAACAGGTGCTACAGGCGAAAGAGGCATCTAAATGTTTCACCTATAAACACAGGAGAAGAGCACCTACTACCACAAAGGGAGTTTGGTTATCCTTCCACATATCTAGCCATTCCTGGTTTATATTTCAAATTGGCAACTGAATTTATAGGGTCTTTCAACATTTCAGGGAAGTGGCAACTTCAACCATACAAATGCCACTACCCTCAATGGGATATACATTTAGTATCCCATGCATCATGAGTTAAGCCAGCCATTTCAGTTGTACTTAGCAACCCCCTACCTGTTTTAGTAGATGGATCTGCAAAGTATGAGTTAGGGGAGATCGTAGACTCCTTTATCCATCTAGGCCAATTGCAATAAATGGTGGTTTGGAAATGATATGATGTGTCTGAAAGGTCTTGGGAACCTGCACATTTTGTGCATGCCACCCATTAGAGAAGAAGTTCCTGAAACCTAATCCCTTGAAACCTAGAGCTACCATTTTTTCCAGAAGCGGGGGCACTGTTCCTTGGGTGTGGGAGTTGGGGGTTAGTGTGGCGGCTACTGTCAGGATACATGGTAAGTGCAGGCACAATCAGGCATTAGGTACACAGGGTTGGAGGTGAGGAAAGATGGGTCAAAGGAAGCTGAAGAAGTTGAGAACACGATATCACGAACTACCAGATAGCTGAATGTGTTTTTTGGTCCCGTCAAGGTTACTAGTGGCAGAACCATATTTATTACCTTTCAAGGCACATAACCTTTTGCCTGGAAACATGGCTTGAGCTGTTATGGTTCTTTGCTTTTGTAACAGTTATCGCTCATTTTCCATCCATCTGGTTCGTTATTTTTCCCTCTTTGTTTCACTTTGGATACTTCCCATTAGGTCTCCCACTTACTCCTTGTTGCGGTTTTGTGTGCTTCCTCCTTTGTTTGACTCCTAGTTTATGAAGAGTGAAAAGCAAAATCCGCAGTTGAAACTGGTAGGCCTCTGCACTGCTGATATATTGCACATTTTCAAACCGGCTGGTGTATCTTACTCAACTGTTATCCTCTTTTCAATGCAGCTGGTTTAGTAATCACCATCTCTGCAACTTCATGTTAGAGTTCACCATCCCTTGGCTTAGATGATTCCCTTTCTGAGGAATGAGGTCCAGCCCTTGTCTTTCTCTCACTCACTCCACTTTTCTATTTTCCCCACATCCCTACTGTAGACAGGAATTCCATTTTGCTCACCTGTGTAGGAATTTAGTGACAGCTAGTGCCTGCTCCTCCGCTATGGCGGAGGAGTGTCGCCCCTTCCCCCCCCCAAAAAAACGTCAGGAAAGGGAAAAAAACGAGACTCATTTTATTTCTCATTTCCTTCCGAGTCTTGGGGGTGGGGCCTGGGGGGGGTGTTGGGCACTGAGGGGAGTCGTAGTACACTCCCTTCACTGTACATGATGGTTTGGCCGGCGTCTCAGGTCGGCCAAACCATCATGCACAGTGAACCTCTATCCAAACCCCAACAGCATTGCTGGAGTTGGCAAGAGCGAGCACAGACTCAGTGTGTTCTGGAGCACTAATCGAGGGCGCTCAGGCCAATCTTGAAGCTGCTCTCATGTGAGAGCAGCTTCAGGACAGGCTGCAGGGCAGGTTGGGAGACTGTGCTGCCTGGAGAGATTGGCTGCAGGGCAGGCTGGGAGCCTGTGCCGCCTGGAGAAGAGCCGTAAACAATGTTGGAGGTAGGCTGAAAGCAGTCAAGCTGAGCCTCTATTAGATTAAACAATGGGACTGCTAACACAGCACTAAGTCTTCGGACTCCATATTATTTAGGAGAACACATCTTGAACAAATGAAACAAAACGTGTCTGAGACTTTTCTTTTGCTTGAATTAATCAATATTTATTAATATGTTTTTTTACAGAATTTTTTGACCTTCCTATTGCCGAAGCAACTTTGTTTAGAAAAAGAATCACAAAACACAAAACTTCATTTTTTACAATAATTACACCACAACAATAATTCACTCACTACTGACAAACTGTACACACATCCCATGCATTCTAGTCCATTCTCACGTTCACACAGGCTTGTTGATCAGAAAGTCAACACAAAAGAAAAACGTATTTTGCAATATTTCTGTTAGGACCACAGAAATGGATTGTTCGAAAGAGAAGCATATCTATAAACAATTCTTATTTATAAGTGTTTACACTTCTTGTGGTCTTTATACAAGGTCTTGTCTAGGAAGGTCAAAAAATTCTATAAAAAACATATTATTAAATATTGATTAATTCAAGCAAAAGAAAAGTCTCAGACACGTTTTGTTTCATTTGTTCAAAATGTGTTCTCCTAAATAATATGGAGTCCGAAGACTTAGTGCAGTGTTAGCAGTCCGCCTGGAGAAGAGCAGCAAAAGAGTGCGACATGGGACGCGGCCGGCTGAAGGTGAGTTTTTAAAAAAATTGTTCTTTTTTTTACTGCTGGCGGGTCTCCAGGACAACAGACTTCACCCACCAGCTCCCCAAGAGTTCTTTGGAAGTGCCTGCAGCTTTATTGGGCCTTCTGAGGAACTGCGTGTCGCAAGGAAATGGAAACGTGACTCACGAACAAGAAGCGTGTCGCTGAACTACCGCTGCCGCTTCACAACACGAAGCGCCTCGCATCGCCGGAGAAGAGGATCGACGTCACAGCAGACGCCGCCTCATCACCGGGAAGCGTGTCTCAGAAGAATTGTTGAGTCATCGCAGGTCCACCGAAGCGCCTCGCATCGCCTGGGGAGAGGATTGACGTTGCAGCAGATGCCGCCACATCACTGGGAAGCGTGTCGCAGGGCCTGTTGCAGCTCATCGCCGGCGAAGAGGATCGACGTCTCATCAAACGGCGCCGCATCTCCGGCAAGCGTGTTGCAGGGCCTATCTTGGCTCATCGCCGGAGAAGAGGATCGACGTTGCAGCAGACGCTGCCGCATCACCGGGAAGAGTGTCGCAGGGCCTGTCGAGGCTTGTGGAAGTAACTCGCATCGCCAGGGAAGAGGATCGACGTCGCAGCAGACCCTGCCGCATCACTGGGAAGCGTGTCGCAGGACCTGTCATGGCTCGCATCGTGGGAAGCATCCTGCATCCCGGAGAAGAGGATCGACGTCGCAGCCGGCGCCGCTGCATCACCGGGAAGCGGGTCGCATCAAGAAGAAAAGCGCCATCTTTGTTTCTTTGAACCAGATCTTCAACGCATCACCGTCCTTGCGTGTAAGGGACTACCGCATCACCTTCCCTGCAACACTTTCGTTGCCTTGCGTTACGCATCTTAAGGTACTTTGAACTCCGAGTGTCACACTTACCATCTTAAGAGAACTAAGCTAATTCTACCATTTTAAAGTACAGTATTGTAGATTTTTGTCGTTTGTGGTCTTGTGATAAATCTATATAAAAGATACTTATTTTTATAATACAACCTGTGTGGTGTCCATCTGTAGTGTTGTCACTTGATTACTGTATGTGTTCACAAATGCTTTACACTCTGCCTCTGAGATAAGCTTGTTTGCTCGTGCCAAGCTACCAAGGGGGTGAGCAGGGGTTATTTTAGGAGTGTACCCCCTTACCCTGACTAGACGCAAGGGCCCCTAGTTGGAAAAAGGTACCTACCTCTGCCAACTTGAGACCCCCAAATCTAACATTAAGCATCATACAGAGGTCAAACGTTGTCCACATCTCATCAATCAGATTTGGTTCTTGCATATCGCTTATTGACATTTTTCTGTAAATTGTCACAATTTGTCCGAAGACTTTACTTTATGGAACATAATTTTTTTAAATTGTGTATACATATTTGAAGCAATAATTTTAAGGTTCCTTTGTGCAATCACTGGAGACACAGAAGAAATATTTGGTACTATTTCATTTTTTTGCTTATTAATAGTGACTTCAGATTATTACATTTACGTGTGTGTTAAGGCCAGGCCTTTGTTCTCACAAGTAATTTTACTAAATTGCATTGGTTATAGAAATTGAATTGCTATTCATCCAATATTTTAATCAGAAATGAGTTCGGGGAGAACCTTTTTATGCATAATTATACTCCAAATTCCCCGCGGCATTTTGAGTTGCTCTTGTTTTTCTTTATGACCAAAATCAGTAGGAGCATCTGGTATCCTATCCGTCTCCTTCCTCTTAAAAATGGGCCTACCATCCTGTCTTTATTCTCTTCAGAATTATCAGAGTCTCTGGGAGCACAGTTATCACCTCAAAATAACGGCGGAAATCTTCATGTTCACTGCAATGTTTTCTTTGGTCTCTTACCTAAACTTTTAAAGTAGTTGGGTAGTAATGCAGGCTTTCAGTCCCATGGTGCTCAGCTTAGTATTCCTTTGAGTTCATTCATCTCTTCTCTTAAAAATTCGGATCACTTTTTTTGGCCCATTTCCATACCCGTCCACTCTAAATGTGGAATACAAGTGTGCACCTTTAGTTTTTCTTGCAGAACCAGTGTTTAACATTATAGACTGACTAAAAAATAGTGCAATGCTGCACAGCAATCAAAATTGTTATAATGTGTTGCCTTAGGGGGGAGAAATTATCACAGAGCCATATCTGCTAATATATTGCGTTGCTCTAGTGCCAACCACACACCTTTGTACCACAGTGCAAAGGTATCACGTGATGTCCGATATAGGTTTCATACTGAACAGGTACCCTTCCAGTACAAAATCTATGCAGCATATTTATGAGAAATGTCACACGGTGCAGCCTAGCAAGTCACCTTGCAGCGCTGCAATGAGTGACGGGGAAAGGGTAGGAATGCACCGTAAAGAATATGGCACATTCTTGCCTTTTTCCCTGTGCTGGAGCCGTTTTGGCTGCCTAGCTCTAACGCAGGCACACGTGCACCATGGTGCAAGGATGCCAGTTTTCCATGCAAGATTGTTTTTGTGCAGGAAGGGGTACTCAGTGATAATTCTGCCCTACCCCTCTGTCCCTTACAACTTTTCTCATCTGTGTATCACTCCTCCCCTCTCCCCAACAAACATATTGTTCTATCTTCTTTTCTTCTCTTGACGAAATCCTCAGGTTCATTCTCTCACCCATCACATTTTTTGCAGTGCCCAAAAAAACACATTCACTTTACAAAAGCGAAAAAGGTCAACTTTACCATGCATGAATCAAGATTCTGCATATTTCAATTTCAGATCGCTTATTTCCTCGTTGTTTCTTTGTTCCTTAGGAAGAGCAATTTCTAAATCCACTAGATGGCAGCAAAAGACAGAATTAGGATTACATTTGCTGTCCACTGGTTTCATATAGGAGTACACAGGAAACCTATAACGTTGATATTGTGCTTCCGCCACAGTTTGTTCCACTGCTCTAAAAGCATGCCAATTACATCACTGAGAAGATTACAAAATAGGAGGAAACACAGATGCGATTGTTAAACCTATTTTCTAACCCATAGAGTCTATTTTGAGGTACATTGCTTCCGAATTACATTAAACGTATCTTTTCTTTGTGAACATTGCTTGTATGAACAAGCAATGGCAATAGGTTTAACTTATGAATGAAAGTTCCTCTTGTGTTACAGATGGACTTGGGTACTCAATAGCTCATCATGCATGTAATCTTTGTACTCATACATCCAGTCTTCCATCCACTGCCTCATTCTTGCATTCATACCTGTAATGTTGTGAGATATGATGAGCACTAGGACCGGCCCAGTCATGTGATGTGGGAAGGGCACAGGGAGGAGGAGGAGTCAGGGGGAGTAAGAAGCAGGGAAAGTAAGGAGTCAGAAGTGCGTAATAAAGCTCCCACCGAATTACATGTTGTGCTGGTGTCGTCTGTCCTGGTGTAACGACACTACATCTGGCAACGAAGGTGGTCGTGGACCCTGGCTGTGAATAACTGATGCAAGGGTGTCCCGCTGAGCGCTCCGCTGTCCTGGAGCTACTGCGGTGTTCTCCGATCTGGGAGCCTACCCCGTGTCTGTTATTCTGCTCCGATCCGGGAACCCACCCCGTGTCTGCTGTTCCTGCCCGGATGGCCTGGTGAGTGCTTCACTGCCCCAGAGCTCTTCTGTGATATCGGGACCCAGGAGCCCACCCCGGTCGCGTGTGACCCCTGCGGTGCTGCTTGTTGGTCGCGACCGGGAGCTCACCCCGGTCGCGTGAGCCTCCTGCCATCCTGCTGAAAAGTCTCAACCCGGGAGCCCACACCGGTCGCGTGTGCCTCCTGCCATCTGATTTGTTAAACGCGAGCCCGGGAGCACACCCCGGTCATGTGTGACCCCTGCGGTGCTGCGTGTTGGTCGCGACCGGGAGCCCAACCCGGTCGCGCAGGAGTTGACCAGTATGGTGCCCGTGTTGCCTCCTTGTGACTGTGTATTCTTCCTGGGGCCCTGTGGGACATGTGCGGTGGACTGCGCAGCCGGTTGTACACTGTCTGGTGAGTCCCTGATGTCTGCCTGTTCCCGCGTTGCCAGCATTTCAGTTCTGGCCTGTAATCTAGCGAGGAGCGAGATTTCCCCCAGTGGCCATCTTGATGTCAGGCGCCTCTACCAATCCACTGCGAGGAGGGTACGGCTGCCATTCTAAAGTCAGGCCAGTGTAAAAAAAAAAAAAAAATCTGGATAAAGCACCAATAAAGTAGCTTTGCATACCTTGCCTGCATATAAAGACTGAAAAACAAAATAAATTAATAAAGTCAAGTGGGTCACACAGTTTTGCTGCAGCTATTTGACGGTCATCCATGTTTTTGTTGCAAGATACATAATTTTCTTAATTGTTGGGACTAAGGTACAACTAAGCCTCTTGCTTCCGCTTTTACACATTTCTAAGAACATTGCCAGTATGAAACTCACCTCATTCGCACCACGTCACAAGGAGCTGCGCAGTGTACAGTAGCCAGACATATTTTGCTCACCAGTTACATATCTATGCACTGCCCATTCATACACCATGTCTGGGTCTCCATCGCCGAGACAGCATCATGCCTCCGCTGGCGCCAACACCAGGCCGGAGTCTCCTACATCAACGTCCCAGACAGGAGGTCACAGACTCACCATGATCGGAGTCCCATTTCTGCGTCCACCGGAACCCCTAGTTCTCATCTCTGGTGGTGGCATGGGCCTTCGCTGGCAAAAATGGCTTGAAGATTTTGAGGACTTCATGAAAGGTTCACATGTGATGGATGAGAGTCAGTAGCTCATTGCCCTACGCAATTTAATTGGGAAAGAGGTTGGTCAGAATATAAAGGAACTGCCGACTGAGAGTGCGTCGTCTTATGCAAATGTGCGTGATGCTCTAAACAGAAAATGTCTTCACAAGAAGAACATAGATAATGAAAGGTACACATTCAATCTGGCATCTCAAGAAAAGGATGAGCACATGAGTACATTTGTCACGCGTCTCCGACGTTTGGCTGGCTACTGTGAGTTTGATTCTTTCACGACGGAAGACGCTCTTCGTCTACAAATCATAGAAGGATGCCAGTCTGAGTCATTACGAAGACGTCTATTAAAGAAAAGTTACTCTCTTGACGAGATTGAAGAAATGACGCAAGTTCACGATCAGGTGGAAGAACATGCAAAGTAAATGGAAGCTGGAAGAGGCGAAAAACGAGACCAGGCATTTCGGCTCCAATCTCATGCCACAGACAGAAATTCCCCTGCAAAACAAAGAGCCTCAAGATCCAAAACTCAGTCTCACCGTACAAATCGTCATCACAGCCACAGTCAGACTGACAAACGATGGGAGCGCCAACTTAAATGCTATCGCTGTGGATATGACCTCCCTCACATGGACACTTGCCCTGCGCATGGCCAAAGATGTAGGAAGTGTGGCAGCAGGGCCGGACTAGGAACCAAAACCGGCCCTGGCAAAGAGCTTTGCAGGCCCCCCTGGGGGGTTGGGGGTGCGGCCGAGCTGTTTGCCAGGGCCTGTTTCGCCTGATTTTGTTACAGGCACCACGGCACTGTCACAAAAACGGCCCCCAGGGCCCCAAAATCGGCCCCTGGCCTGGCGTCCCACCGGGAAAACGCCCGGTGCCCGCTACAGCCAGTCCGCCCCTGTGTGGCAGGGACAATCATTTTGAGAATGTCTGCAAAGCACCACGCAAAGACACTCACAGAGATAATTACAGACAATACAACACTCGCCATCATGCCAAGGCGGTGTGGGACCTCAGAGATCCGTCCACTGGCTCCTCACGATCCAGCCTTCATTCTCATGGTACATACAAATCACGAAGGTCACAATCTCGAGAGTCGAGATCACCATCACCAGTATCTCAAGACAGTGATGAATATGTATGCATGGTCGCAGATCCTGATAGGCTGAAGAAATATCCGCGACTCCATCTACAAATGGATACACACATGGCTAAATTTGTACTGGACAGTGGGGCATCCCTCAATTACATCTCAGTTGCAGAATACAATAAAATGGGTCCACAACCGCACTTGCACAAAGCTGCTGTGTGAGTATACACATGGATGTCAAAAGAACCTTTACCGTGCCTAGGACAATTCCAGACTAACCTTACATACAAGGATAGGACCATTCCAGCTCGCATTCATGTCATCGATGGTCCTGAAGCAGATTGTCTCCTTAGCTTGCCCATGGCAGAACGACTTCAATTAGTAGAAATATTATACAGAGTTGATGATGAACCTGACATAGTTCACAAATTTCCTAAACTGTTTACCGGGCTCGGAAAAATGGCTCACTGTCAAGTTTGTTTGCACATAAATGAACTTGTGCCACCCGCAGCACTACATCACAGGAAAATTCAGTTTCATCTTCAACAGTCCATAGAGCAGGAACTGCAGGATCTTCTACGGACTGACATCATTGAGAGAACATAAGGACCCACTCCCTGGGTCTCTCCGGTGGTGGTAGTACGGAAAAAAGGCTCCACTGGCAAAGTGCATTGCTGTGTTGATATGAGAGCACCCAATACAGCCATCGAAAGAGAGAGACATCCAGGATCGCATATCAGTGACATGATTGCGTCTCTTAATGGGGCAAAAATATTCGCCAAATTAGACCTCAACAAAGGTTATCATCAGCTTGAACTTCATGAAAAATCGAAATATATCACCACATTCTCGACTCACCAAGGACTGTTCAGATACAAACAGCTTTATGGAGTCTCGTCTGCTGCTGAGATTTTTCAAGAGGCTATCAGAAGGGTAATTCATCACATTCCCAACACCCTCAATTACAGTGATGACGTTCTCGTGTATGGAGCAACAATACAAGAACATGACAAAGCGCTAGACCGAGTGTCTCACGCTCTTTTGGACGCCAACTTCACACTAAATAAAGACAAATGCGAATTCCACAAGTCCACATTAAAAATTCTTTGGACAAATTTTCTCAGGCGCAGGCATGAGACCTGATCCAGAAAAGATCGCAGCATTGAATGATACTCCCAGACCTCGAGATGCTGGTGACGTGCGCTCTTTTCTAGGCATGGCAAGCTACTGTGCTCGTTATATCAAGGACTACGCCACTATCAGTTACCCTCTAAGAAAGCTAACCAAACAAGACCACCCATTCCAGTGGACCACAAGTTGTGATCAAGCCTTTCACTCCATTAAAGCTTCTGTTGAGCCTGCCAATAACCTTGCCTATTTCAACCCGAGGCAAAAAACAGAAATAACAGTGAATGCGAGTCCCGTAGGTCTTGGAGCTATACTAGCTCAATATGATAGAGAGGATGATCAACGTTACATCGTAGCTTATGCTAGCCGGAGCCTGACTGATATAGAGCGAGCATACTCTCAACCCGAGAAGGAAAGCTTGGCGGCAGTCTGGGCCTGTGAACATTTTCACATTTTCATCGACGGCAAGCATTTACGCTAATCATGGACGACCAAGCCCTGTTAACCATCTTTGGAAATCCCCGAGCTAAAATGCCACCCAGGATAGAATGTTGGGGCAAATGTCTTCAAGAGTATACTTATACCATCATCCATAAACTTGGAAAAGCTGCAAATCCTGCGGACTACATTTCAAGACATCCTAAGTCAACGTCCAAATCAAATCCATCAGTCGCGGAGGAATACATTCACTTTGGAGTGGCTCAAGCCAAACCACCTGCAGTCCCTCTAGAGGCCATACTTGAAGCCACCAACAAGGATACCACCTTACAAAATGTCAAGCATCGTCTTCAGACAAATAGCTGGAGACATCAGGAAGAGCCTGGACAGAGCAAGCAAATTGGCAGTCAGGAACTGTCTTCTTTCAGACATGTGAAGGATGAACTGTTCATCACCTCAGATGGTCTGTTGCTACGAGACAAGCGAATCATAATTCCAAAACAGCTGTGTCAAGGAGTCATTAAGTTGGCACATGAAGGGCACAGAGGGATCGTAGCTACGAAGAGAGCACTGCGTGAGCGGGTTTGGTTTCCTACGCTTGATCAAATGATTGAACTCACACTAAAAGATTGCCCGCAGTGTCAGCTAGTAAGTCGAGAGGAAACACCTGCGCCCTTACAAATGTCAGAACTGTCGGACGGCGTAAGGCAACATGTCGCAGTAGACTTCTTTGGTCTGATGCAATCTGGCAAATACATCTTAGTCATAATGGATGAGTACTCATGGTTCCCAATTGCACATCTCATTTGGTCAACCAAAGCTGCCATCACCATACCTGTGTTGAATGAAGTCTTCGCAGCATGGGACATACCAAAAGTGGCGAAAACAGATAATGGCCCGCCATTCAATGGACAAGACTTTGCTGCATTTGTCAGTCATTTAAATTTTAGGCATCGGAAGGTCACTCCCCTGTGGCCGCAGGCAAACAGGATGGTAGAAAGATTTATGCCAACCCTAAAAAAGTCCATCCAGCAAGCAGAACATTCAAAGTGTGATGTTCAAGTGACTTTAAATGAAGTGTTACGAGCATATCGAACAACACCACATACTACCACAGACCGATGTCCCGCAACCTTAATGTTAGGCCGCACAGTGCACACAAGAATACCAGCCTTGGAAGACATAGCTAGTGGTACTCATCGAGATTCTGATCACGAAGGATTAGTCGCAAGAGACCGACTGAAAAAGGAGAAGATGAAAGAATATGCGGACAGTCGGAGGAAAGCTGCACAGCCATCCATTTAGGAAGGAGATTGGGTGCTGATACGGCAAGAACAATCAAGAAAAGCTGACTGTCGATATCATGCGTGCCCACTGCTGGTGCCCAATCAAAAAGGAACTATGGTTACAGCTGAATCAGAGGATAAAAGGATCACAAGGAATGTGTAGCACTTTCAGAAATGCACGCCCACTGTTAGAGAAAAGCTGGTCGTGCCTGACTGCATTGAAAGAGACTGCACCGGAGATAGGAAGTGAGCATCGGCCTTCCACGTTTTCTGGTGAAGGGGAGATGGCGACGCAAGAGGTGGCTCCCTGACCCAAACAAATCCATCGAAGACCTGTTCGTCTCATTGAAGAACTGTAACTATGATGTTTTTCTTTTCTGTTGATTAGTTTGATATGGACAGACATCTCATGGGTGTTTTCAAATTGTGTAAGAACGGTGGAGATGTAATGTTGTGGGATATGATTAGCACTAGGACCCGCCCAGTCATGTGATGTGGGAAGGGCACAGGGAGGAGGAGGAGGAGGAGTCAGGGGGCAGTGAGAAGCAGGGAAATTAAGGCGGCAGAAGTGCGTAATAAAGCTCCCACCGAATTACCTGTTGTGCTGGTGTTGTCTGTCCTGGTGTAACGACACTACAATACCCTCTGACCCACTTGCAATAAAACACACACAAACTGAACAATATACAGAATGTTATACATTCCTAATGGCTGCCCTCTTCCCATCTGTGCTGCTGCCAGAAAAAGACACACCATAAATGATCTAGCCCCCTAAGATAGTTTAATAGCATTACAATGCCATGTGTGTTCCCCTGAAAGTTCAAGCCCAGGCAGTTGGATAAATAGAATCATCACAGCTGTGTGGAGTGCAAGCACTTTTTTGTGGAAGCACACAACTCCTGCCAAATCAAAACATGTACTCCTGACTCCAGGAAAAAAGTAAACTCTCTCCTGATTCTGATTGCTCACATAATTGTCTGGCAAGCCCAGCTGTAAAAACGGTTCAATGAAAATGTGCAAACGCACAGCTTCTGTTTTGACTCCAGGATGAAATCCCTCAATACGTGGTTGCATATGGCCCGGAAATGATCACAGGATCTTAGAAATGGAAGAGCTGCTGTTGATCGTCATGACTAACTGAGTGTGTGGAGCAAGAACTATTGCAGTAACTAAAGTATTCCTGCTTTAGCATGATTTTGTTTAGTGCCTTGTAGTGATGACCTGTCCATCTCACATGGAAGCTATTGCCATAGCTGATCATTCCGAAGGCTAGAAAGTATTTCCCCAAACTGTTTGGTCTTGCTACCAAAGAATAACAACAATATTATTAATACCTACCTATCCACCACAAACGGAGTCCTATTAAGCCACATTGATTGCCAGTGTTTTTATAATTCAACCTGTTTTTTGTTTGGCTTGTATTTTCTTGGTGTGGGAGAACTTGACATGGTTTTTCTAGCCTGTTTCATGAACACCGCAGCCACCATGAGCAGCAGGGAGTGGTGTGAGCGGATGGTGAAGCCCAAGGACTGCTTTGGCTCTAAAACACTGGTCTGTGAGTGTTGCATGCGACAGTATCAAGTGACGACATTTTGTTCAGCAAAAAACATTGACTGCAAGATATCGACTACCGCTATATCATTAAGGTAAGTATGTATAGTTCAGTATATATTACAATTCTTCTTCTGTGTTTTTGAAGAAGATTTTAACAGTGTCTACTTTGATGAATGATCCTCTTTCCATGTTATCCTGATTTGTACACAGTGTGCTCCTATGTTAGTATGAGAGTAGCACTCAGCTGCAGAAGACATCCTTTTTGTTTTTAACTTGACTTTCCTTCAGTAAGATATATCGCCTCTTTTCAGATCCCTCTATCAATCTATGGGTGAAATAAGAGATATGAAGGAAATGACACGTTAAGGGCCACCCGGGTCACTTTACGACCACCTATTAGTCTTCTAACAAGTGACGAGTCGATTAGACAGTAGAGAATATGAACAATAGTTTATTAGTAACTTACACTGCAGTGGAGCCCAGTCAGATCAGTACCCATAGATGTCTGTCGAGGGGACTGGTTCTCCGATTCTTAGTAACGCATATTCATTCTTCTGACATCCCCCAACCACGCCCCCAATGGAAAATGACTGGCCTAAGCCGTACGTGAACAAAGAAGGCACAGAAGGATGGGCTGCTACCTGCACGATGGGTACACGTTATCACTATCTCAAGGTTGCCTTGCGGAGCCTGGCTCCTTCTAACGTGGGAGCAGGGCTACGAGGGAGGATTGGTATGTGGAGACAGAACAGTATTTTGATGAGAACAGCGAAACTCAACCTTGGAGAAATAAAACATGAAGCTGCTCTCTGCTGAGGCAGACAGAATGGTCGGACATTTAGTTTCGATCATGATACTAAATGGCGGCTAAATATAAAATGGCACCGCAAATGATAACCTAAGCCTATACTGTAACTTTAATGTATGAGTGCACACTTCGAGCCAAGTGGTTTCTGCTAATCATAGCTTTCTGAATGCTAACATATCATAATGTGAAACGATCCCGCATGAGTACATCATTTGCCAAAAATCTAACAGATACACAAGCAGATTTCAACATCACCTCCTTTGATCTTGTGTTATTCAAAGCAGGTCATCCCACCTATTATGCTATTTGTGTCTGCTCTTCACAACAGCGCAAAATATGCTCCAGTCTTTTCCAGATTTTCCTATCATAGAGGAAGGACTTGATTTTAATAAAGACAGTGACGCAAATATAATTCCCTTGATGTGTTTTAGGTTAATTCAGTGTGTGTGTGTGTCTGTGTGTGTATATATATATATATATATATATATGGCACTAATTATTTTCAGCGCCGTTGGGAACGTTGTGCTTCCAGTTGGTGGAAATTGAATTTTGGGAAGGTGAGCAACAATGAACTTACATGCTAACCTACTACAGGATTAACAGCGTTTTCATCTGGCAGCATGCACTATGCTAAGGACATTGTGGATACTATATCTACCATGATGCCGAGTGAACTAGGGGTGTGTATTTAAATGAGGCGCAGGTGCGCTTTTAAATGTTTGCTGCTTCCTGAATTTGCCGGTGCCAGTGATCAAGGGAAATGCTGCCCGAAACATGTTTGGTTTTTAAAGGCAAAGCTGATTAAATATGCTTGAAAGGACAATGTTTACGAGCCTTCCTTCTGCCAGCAAGATAGGAATTCATTGTCACAACGTGAGAGGTCCTCTAATGCAGAGTAACTTTTTTGTGGATTTATTACGGTCTGACTCAGATCGGGGAGGGCCCCACTGCAGAAGTGCAGGTCTCTGGCACTAATTATTTTCAGCGCCGTTGGGAACGTTGTGCTTCCAGTTGGTGGAAATTGAATTTTGGGAAGGTGAGCAACAATAAACTTACATGCTAACCTACTACAGGATTAACAGCGTTTAAATCTGGCAGCATGCACTATGCTAAGGACATTGTGGATACTACATCTACCATGATGCCGAGTGAACTAGGGGCGTGTATTTAAATGAGGCGCAGGTGCGCTTTTAAATGTTTGCTGCTTCCTGAATTTGCCGGTGCCAGTGATCAAGGGAAATGCTGCCCGAAACATGTTTGATTTTTAAAGGCAAAGCTGATTAAATATGCTTGAAAGGACAATGTTTACGGGCCTTCCTTCTGCCAGAAAGATAGGAATTCATTGTCACAACGTGAGAGGTCCTCTAATGCAGAGTAACTTTTTTGTGGATTTATTACGGTCTGACTCATATCGGGGAGGGCCCCACTGCAGAAGCGCAGGTCTCTGGCACTAATTATTTTCAGCGCCGTTGGGAACGTTGTGCTTCCAGTTGGTGGAAATTGAATTTTGGGAAGGTGAGCAACAATGAACTTACATGCTAACCTACTACAGGATTAACAGCGTTTTCATCTGGCAGCATGCACTATGCTAAGGACATTGTGGATACTACATCTACCATGATGCCGAGTGAACTAGGGGCGTGTATTTAAATGAGGCGCAGGTGCGCTTTTAAATGTTTGCTGCTTCCTGAATTTGCCGGTGCCAGTAATCAAGGGAAATGCTGCCCGAAACATGTTTGGTTTTTAAAGGCAAAGCTGATTAAATATGCTTGAAAGGACAATGTTTACGAGCCTTCCTTCTGCCAGCAAGATAGGAATTCATTGTCACAACGTGAGAGGCCCTCTAATGCAGAGTAACTTTTTTGTGGATTTATTACGGTCTGACTCAGATCGGGGAGGGCCCCACTGCAGAAGTGCAGGTCTCTGGCACTAATTATTTTCAGCGCCGTTGGGAACGTTGTGCTTCCAGTTGGTGGAAATTGAATTTTGGGAAGGTGAGCAACAATGAACTTACATGCTAACCTACTACAGGATTAACAGCGTTTTCATCTGGCAGCATGCACTATGCTAAGGACATTGTGGATACTACATCTACCATGATGCCGAGTGAACTAGGGGAGTGTATTTAAATGAGGCGCAGGTGCGCTTTTAAATGTTTGCTGCTTCCTGAATTTGCCGGTGCCAGTGATCAAGGGAAATGCTGCCTGAAACATGTTTGGTTTTTAAAGGCAAAGCTGATTAAATATGCTTGAAAGGACAATGTTTACGAGCCTTCCTTCTGCCAGCAAGATAGGAATTCATTGTCACAACGTGAGAGGCCCGCTAATGCAGAGTAACTTTTTTGTGGATTTATTACGGTCTGACTCAGATCGGGGAGGGCCCCACTGCAGAAGTGCAGGTCTCTGGCACTAATTATTTTCAGCGCCGTTGGGAACGTTGTGCTTCCAGTTGGTGGAAATTGAATTTTGGGAAGGTGAGCAACAATGAACTTACATGCTAACCTACTACAGGATTAACAGCGTTTTAATCTGGCAGCATGCACTATGCTAAGGACATTGTGGATACTACATCTACCATGATGCCGAGTGAACTAGGGGCGTGTATTTAAATGAGGCGCAGGTGCGCTTTTAAATGTTTGCTGCTTCCTGAATTTGCCGGTGCCAGTGATCAAGGGAAATGCTGCCCGAAACATGTTTGGTTTTTAAAGGCAAAGCTTATTAAATATGCTTGAAAGGACAATGTTTACGAGCCTTCCTTCTGCCAGCAAGAGAGGAATTCATTGTCACAACGTGAGAGGCCCTCTAATGCAGAGTAACTTTTTTGTGGATTTATTACGGTCTGACTCAGATCGGGGAGGGCCCCACTGCAGAAGTGCAGGTCTCTGGCACTAATTATTTTCAGCGCCGTTGGGAACGTTGTGCTTCCAGTTGGTGGAAATTGAATTTTGGGAAGGTGAGCAACAATGAACTTACATGCTAACCTACTACAGGATTAACAGCGTTTTAATCTGGCAGCATGCACTATGCTAAGGACATTGTGGAACTACATCTACCATGATGCCGAGTGAACTAGGGGCGTGTATTTAAATGAGGCGCAGGTGCGCTTTTAAATGTTTGCTGCTTCCTGAATTTGCCGGTGCCAGTGATCAAGGGAAATGCTGCCCGAAACATGTTTGGTTTTTAAAGGCAAAGCTGATTAAATATGCTTGAAAGGACAATGTTTACGAGCCTTCCTTCTGCCAGCAAGATAGGAATTCATTGTCACAACGTGAGATGCCCTCTAATGCAGAGTAACTTTTTTGTGGATTTTTTACGATCTGACTCAGATCGGGGAGGGCCCCACTGCAGAAGTGCGGTCTCTGGCACTAATTATTTTCAGCGCCGTTGGGAACGTTGTGCTTCCAGTTGGTGGAAATTGAATTTTGGGACGGTGAGCAACAATGAACTTACATGCTAACCTACTACAGGATTAACAGCGTTTTCATCTGGCAGCATGCACTATGCTAAGGACATTGTGGATACTACATCTACCATGATGCCGAGTGAACTAGGGGCGTGTATTTAAATGAGGCGCAGGTGCGCTTTTAAATGTTTGCTGCTTCCTGAATTTGCCGGTGCCAGTGATCAAGGGAAATGCTGCCCGAAACATGTTTGGTTTTTAAAGGCAAAGCTGATTAAATATGCTTGAAAGGACAATGTTTACGAGCCTTTCTTCTGCCAGCAAGATAGAAATTCATTGTCACAACGTGAGAGGCCCTCTAATGCAGAGTAACTTTTTTGTGGATATATATATATATATATATATATATATAAATATATATATATTCATGAGAAGCAAAAGCGTTTCCCCGTGACGGGAGCCCCAAGCCCTTCAGGGTGGCCTCGCTACGTGGGTACGGAGCAGCCCACAAATCCACGCTGGAAGAACAAGAATGCGAGGCCCATTACCTTGGAACTAGCTTTATTTCAGAAAGTCTTTATGCAGCGCTTGTTTCCTTCTGGTCCAACGTTTCGGCTGAATGCCTTGCTCACGGACAGGAATTCAAGCACCCAGGTGCGCTTGGTCATATTTAAATGAATGCATCACGTGTCCGCAATCACAATACTACCGGTCCCATAGTGCAATTTGATATTATTAAAAGTAAAATTCCTGTCCGTGAGCAAGGCATTCAGCTTTTGCTTCTCATGAATATTAATGGAGGAGCTCAGTCCACATGCGCCCCCGACCCACGAGGGAATGCTACTGTAGCGAAAAGGAACGGCGCATGGAAGGGTTTCAAACGGGTGTACACCCCGTCTTGATCGTGCCGAGGGAGGAACAGCTTCTCAGAAAGCCACAAATTTAAAAACATTTGCAAAATCGACAATTACTCACCTGCCTGCAGAAAAACGAGGCCTTTAAAAAGATACTAGTGCCTACGAAGATTAACATTTGCCAGTGTGGCTATGAACAATTATGGATTGCCATTTTACTTTTAATAATATCAAATTGCACTATGGGACCGGTAGTATTGTGATTGCGGACACGTGATGCATTCATTTAAATATGACCAAGCGCACCTGGGTGCTTGAATTCCTGTCCGTGAGCAAGGCATTCAGCCGAAACGTTGGACCAGAAGGAAACAAGCGCTGCATAAAGACTTTCTGAAATAAAGCTAGTTCCAAGGTAATGGGCCTCGCATTCTTGTTCTTCCAGCGTGGATTTGTGGGCTGCTCCGTACCCACGTAGCGAGGCCACCCTGAAGGGCTTGGGGCTCCCGTCACGGGGAAACGCTTTTGCTTCTCATGAATATTAATGGAGGAGCTCAGTCCACATGCGCCCCCGACCCACGAGGGAATGCTACTGTAGCGAAAAGGAACGGCGCATGGAAGGGTTTCAAACGGGTGTACACCCCGTCTTGATCGTGCCGAGGGAGGAACAGCTTCTCAGAAAGCCACAAATTTAAAAACATTTGCAAAATCGACAATTACTCACCTGCCTGCAGAAAAACGAGTCCTTAAAAAGATACTAGTGCATATATATATATATATATATATATATATTCGTAACAGTGATGGTTTTTGTAGCCTTTTCTCTGCAGCTTTTGATCACAGGGGAAATTTTATCTTATATTCATTTCAACTGCTTTGTGGTTTTGAATCTTCTTTCCTTGATTATATATCTGTTGTTTTTGAAAGAGTCAAAAAAGGGCTTGCTGGCTGCAACGGAGCTGCTTGTAGGCTCTGATGAATTTTATATGTGTTTGAGATGTGTCCTTTCTGTCAACCAACAGAATTATCATATTCCCTTTTCCTGTCATTTTCTCTCATTACAGGAACAATAACCCATTCAAAAAGAAGTTGGCAAGTATGCCATATATATGGTATTTGTTGTATACCTTATGTTTAAACAGAATAAGGAAAGGACTTTCAGGCTATATATGACTTAGGTTAGGTCAACTGGACACATGTCCTGGGTAATCCTCCTTTGCCTTGATGAAAGCCTGGGACCCCAAGATGCCACATAAATAAGGCTGAAACATGTCGACACAAGTGAGGTTGTGTGGGCGTTATATCCTACTAGCACTCAACACTCAGTTTTTATCTATACCTGGGGCACTCATGAGTAAATAGATACCTGGGTGTCCTGTCATTATTGTTTTACTTCGATTAAGACCCCAGTAAAATAAATATCAGAAATGCTCTTGCAATATGGTTGAGCCCATCCTGGTCTTTACACACCAGGATGAGAGCTGATTGTGAAGCATGCCGCTAACAGAGAGGGTGAGGGTCTTTTAACACAACTAGGGGAGTTGTCTAGAGTTGTTTTCCACTAGTACTCACAGGTTGTGGAATAATCTTTTGTGTTATAAATGATTGTAATGAGGGAGACATATCCTGTATTTCTTAATACTCTTGATTTCCTTCTCATCCACTGATGCTGTCAGTGCCATTAGGACCTTAGATTTTGTGTATTCACAGTTAATGAATATATGATGACCGATTTTGATGTTCTTGAGAAGATGAGCGAATTACATTTTTTAGGCATTGTCAATGTACGGAATATTACCGACCCTTCTGTTTCTCTGCAGGACACAGAGGAGGAATCTTACAAGAAGCTGCCCAGTTCCAGCTGATGAAACTTGTCAGAAAGAAAGGACCTAACCACTGTAAAACTATGGATCTTTCACCATAAGAATTCTCTGTGCAGCTAAAAAGGGCTTTATGGTCAGATGTCTTAAAAGGTGGTACAATATCTACTCTGATCCTCTTTCTTGAATGTGGTGAATTCTTATAAGATATTCATACAATTCAGTGTCACTGCTATTATACGGTTTCAACACATCTAGTATGGCTGTGTATGTAGAACAACAAACTTCTTAATACAGAGATTGAGCCTTCTTATATATAATCAGTTAATGTTGGTCTGTTTGGAAAGCTCACAGTACTGCATCAAAACTCCTAAACTGACTCCTAAACTTTAGATGTAGTCAATAACCTCATACATAACTCTAAATTTCGAAAGGAATTAATGGAATCAGATCTACCTTTTCGTTTGTCACACTTGCATTGTCACAAAGAAAAGATACAATAATGCATTTTCAAATGTTTATTGAAAAACTCGAATCTTTGTAAACAAAACACGAACTGCTATTATCAAAAAGATGAGACATGATTTTAATAAGCATTGTGAGATTGGTGAAAACCACAAACAATTCAACCATGTTAATTGTTCATAATGGTACTAACATTACTCCTATCTATTACTAATATCTCTATGATAAAGAGAGCATGTCAGGAGTACTCGTCTGTCAGGCCAATTGAAATGACCCAACTCCATAGCCTGGTACTGTATGTCAGGCAGGCAGCCTTAGTGCATTAACAAATGCACTCTGTCTCACGTGTGCAAGCCTGTACACTTCTTCTCGCAAGCTATATTTCTTCTCAGGATGAAGGATGGGGACAGCTGAACTGCATCTCAGTCACAGAAGCACTCCATGATGAGTTTGGCAGGAAATGAACCTCTCGCCAACTTCAGCATGGATGCTATTTGTTTAACACCGTCTTAATTAGACTGAAGCAGCAGAGCTGTCTTCTAAGAGCACAGAAGAATAAAACAATGCATTGTGTTCTGATTTGTGAGACCCTGGAACTAAATGTGCAGGCTACAAGTCGACAATGTCTTATCAGTAATAAATGCATGCAAAAGACATTTTCGCAAAAGGAAAAACATGTGCAAACCACCAATAGAAAACGATGCTAAATTAAAGTGAATGCTAAAATGGAGACTACATAACACTGCTAGGCTGAAAGACTGACTGTATGAATCTGAAGATAAAACGAGGTTTCAGGTAATCAGACATTTGATTTGTTACATCTAATATCTTAGCTTGTGGTGGGAGGCCTGAAAGTGGCTGGTAGATCTCCAGGATTGTAGAATCTCCAGTGGGTTTCTTCCTTCCATAATGGGCAATATTGCCTGGAATTACATCTCAGAGAAGAAGCATTACATAGCTTGATGAGAAGAGGTTTGAGGGCAGAAAGTGGCAGTTTAATTACAGTTTAATGCAAATGTCAATGGGACAGACTGAAGATGTTAATCTTTGTGATAGAGGCATTGGAATCTATACAGAGCATGCAGAATGAGAAGATAAAAAGGATATTGTATCTATTACAAACAGACTGGATGATGTCTGTTGTAAGGAATGTGGCAAGATTGCTGTGATTTTAACATTTTAAGGAAGAGACTGTTAATCAAGTGTTTGGAGAACTTTTGAAGAGATCAGTGACAGGTCACCTTCTAGTCAACCTTAATTTGTTAATAACAATGAAATAATGCACTGAAAAGTATTCCAAGTTTTCAAAGCCTTTATTAAATTAGGCCTTAAAGAATTACTTGTATGTTATACTGGTCATGAATGTGGCAATATAGAGCAGTAGTCTTTAGAGCTTTTTTTAATGCCAATAACACCTTGAGTAACAAAAAATGTTTACCCACAGTGATATTACCTGCAAAAATATTTAACTGTGAATGTTAAATAGCATTGGCATAGGTCATTAGAAGTTAATTGGCATATAGTCTAAATATATCAGAACATATTTCGATATGCAGTGGTACATGCTCCCACTCATACCCTTTGAATATCAAATGTAAAGCCTACCTAACTGTGTATATATACATCACAGACAGCAGTGACAATGCAAGCTTCTCACGCACACCCTAAGCAGACACAATACAAAATAAACAGGTACCGCATGGGAGCTGTAACACAAGGTTATCCTCAGATATAGAGTAGGTACAGCAGGCTCATAGAGCTTGCCATGCAGCCACCAAGATCACACCACCTTGTCATCAGATCCTCTCCGTTCACCCTCAGATAGTCTTAAAGCACTTCTACCCGCCTTCAAGTCCTCATTTTGAATAATAACCTGAGCTGAGTCCCTCCAAGCCCTTTCAACCCCCTCCACTAACACCCAGAGAACCTTCACTACACTGCTCGGCCCATAGAATTCCCATCATTCTGGCCACAGCTCCTCCCAGGAGGAATCAAATAGAGTACCAGGCACCTGCATTCTGTGTGCAGCAAGGGGCTTCATTAATCTGGGGGCCCAGAGTGCCATCAAGTAGCATGTGACAAAAAAGGTGTGCCTCCACCTCAGGCAAAACCGATATAAAAAGCATTGGACCACTTAAGTCCCGGCCATCTTTGCTTCAGGTGCACTTGGGAAACCTAGCAAACCTATAAATTTTTGAAAACTAGACACCCAGGGAAATCCAGGATGGGGTGACTTGTCTGGCTCTCACCAGGTTCTGTTACTCAGAATCCCTTACAACCCTCAAAATTTGTAAAAAAAAACAACACATTTTCCTCAAATTTCTGTGGTGGAAAGTTCTGGAACCTGAGTGGATCCACAAAATTCCACCCAGCCTGCATTCCCCAAAGTCTTCGGTGAAAAATGGTACCTCACTTGTGTGGGTAGGTCACAAAACAACCTGGTTTTGCAAGTGGGGGAAACCTATCAAACCCACACATTTCTGACAGGCAACCCGGGTGACCCCTCTTGCAAAACCAGGTTGTTTTGTGATAGGTCATTTTGATGTCCCCTCAATACGTTTTGGGCCCTTGCCTGTCGCGGGTACTTGACCCACCCACACGAGTGAGGTATCATTTTTATCGTGAGACCTGGGGGAACGCTGGGTGGTAGGAAATGTGTGGATCCACGTGGATTACAGAACATTCCCACACAGAAATTTGAGAAATTTGAGGTTTTCAGGGGATTCTGGGTAGGGAAACGTTGAGGGATCCATGCAAGCCATACCTCATTGGACTCCCCAGGGTGTCTAGTGTTCATAAATGTGTAGGATTGGTAGGTATCCCTAGATGACGGCGAGCCCGGGGCCAAAACCCCAGGTGACCCCCCCAAAACCAGTTAGTTTTGTTATAGGTAATTATGAAGTCTCCACAGTATGATTTGGGCCATTTCCTGTTGCAGCCACTATGCCTACCCACACAAGTGAGGTACCATTTTTATAGGGAGACCTAGGGGAATGCTGGGTGGTAGGACATTTGTGTCAGCCTGGTTATCCTATAACTTTCCCACACAGAAATGTGAGAAAAAATTGATTTTTTTCAACAAAACTTGAGGTTTGCATGGGATTCTGGGTAGGGAAACCTTGGGGGACCCACGTAAGCCATACCTTTCTGGACTCCCCCGCGTGTCTAGTTTTCAGAAATGTGTGGGTTTGGCAGGTTTCCCTAGGTGGCTGCCGAGCCCGGGGCCAAAAACTAATGGGACCCCCCCTTGCAAAACCAGGTTGCTTTGTGATAGGTAATTTTGAAGTCACCTCAATACGTTTTGGGCCCTTGCCTGTCGTAGGTACTAGACCCACCCACACAAGTGAGGCACCATTTTTCTCAGAAGACTTTGGGGAATGAGGGCTAGGTGGAATTTTGTGGATCCACAAAGATTCCAGAACTTTCCACCACAGAAATGTGAGGAAAATTTGTTTTTTTGGATACATTTTGAGGTTTGCAAGGGATTATGGGTAACAGAACCTGGTGAGAGCCAGTGTGTCACCCCATCCTGGATTTCCCTGGATGTCTAGTTTTCAAAAATATATAGGTTTTCTAGGTTTCCCTAGGTGCCGGTAGAGCTAGGGTTCAAAATCGACAGCTAGGCGCTTTGCAAAAAAAGGGTAAATTTTCACTGTGAAAATGTGGTTTGTCCACGTCGCGTTTTGGGCCGTTTCCTGTCGCGGGCACTAGGCCTACCCACACAAGTGAAGTACCATTTTTCTCGGAAGACTGTGGGGAACACAGGGTGGGTGAAATTTTGTGGATCCACGCAGATTCCAGAACTTTCCACCACAGAAATGTGAGGAAAATGTGTTTTTTTTGTACAAATGTTGAGGTTTGCAAGGGATTCTGGGTAACATAACCTGGTGAGAGCCAGTCAAGTTACCTCATCCTGGATTTCCCTGGATGTCTAGTTTTCAAAAATATATAGGTTTGCTAGGTTTCCCTAGGTGCCGGCAGAGCTAGGGTTCACAATCTACTGCTAGGCACTTTACAAAAAAAGGGTTCGTTTTCACTGTAAAAATAAAGTCTGTCCACATTGTGTTTTTAGCCGTTTCGTGTCGCAGGCACTATGCCTACCCACACAAGTGAGGTACCATTTTTATTGGGAGACTTAAGGTAACACAGAATTGTAGAACAACTGTTATTACCTATTGACTTTCGATGCATTTCTGCCTTCCAAATGAAAGACAATGTGTAAAAATGAAGTCATTTTGAAAAATGACCTTTAATTCTCATGCTAGTATGGGTACTCACAATTTCGGAAATGTGCAAATATCTACTGTTTCTAAACTCTATATTTTGTCCCAATTTCAGAAATACATAGGTGTCTTTCATACCAATTTTTCCATGTATATATTTTCTCAAATGAATTGGTATATACCCAGTACATAATAAAAAACCATTGCAAGACGCTGCTCAGTTATTGGCTCTGGGTTCGTCGGGTTCTTGGTGAACCTACAAGTCCTATATATCCCCACAACCAGAAAGGTCCAGCGGATGTAACGGTATATTGCTTTTAAACATCTGTCATAATTAGAAGAAGTTACATGTGAAAACTTTGACACAAATGGCTGTTTTTTTCAACTAATTTTAAATTTTTCCTACATTCAACGGTTAGTGTCTATAAAGAGACCTTGAAGTATCTATACAAATGACCCCTTGCTGAATTCAGAATTTTGTCTACTTTTCTGAAATGTATAGCTTTCCAGGATCCATTATTGCTTTCATACCCATTTCTACCATTAACTGGAAAGAGGTTGAAAGCACAAAAAAATTGCAAAAATAGGCTATGTCCCAGAAAAATTCCAAAACTGTGTAGAATGTTTTGTTTTTCTGACAAAAGTCTGCTCGTCCCTGAAAGCTGGGAAGATGGTGATTTCAGCACCACAACCCCTTTTTTTATACCATTTTCAGGGGAAAAACCAGACGTTTTCATCTGTAGCCCTTTTTTCCCATTTAAAAAAAAAAAAAAATGGGTCCCCTCCAGGGGAATCCACAAACCCTGGGTACCTTTAGAATCCCCATGATGTTGGAAAAAAAGGACGTAAATTTGGCGTGGATTCCTTATGTGGTCAAAAATTTACAGGGGCCTAAGCACGAACTACCCCAAATAGCCAAAAAAAGGCTTAGCACGGGGTGGGGGGAGATGGGGGTGAAGGACTAGCAGCGAAGGGGTTAAGATATACTTCCACAAAATGGTCACAGTTGTTTCTAACAAATATCATAAAACCGTATAAGCAGGAAACCATCTGTTGAAATCTATATTATCCAATAACAAAGTACTCTCCTTTAGTCAGAGTATATCAGATGCTCCAGTATTCTTAATATGTACTCCACTTTATTCAATATTCTCAATACATATGGAGTAATCCCTTGTTCTCCTATTCTCTACATGCATTTCGGCTGTGAAGCCTTCCTCAGGAGAATCCTATTGTTTAATAAAGGAGTCCTGATTGCATAAATCCACTAATTAAAATGTCTTTTCTTACCTTGGTTTTACTACCATTCATCCTTGGCAGTAAATAAAATGCATAAATGTGCGGTGCATCTGTAGTTGTCCCTTCTCAAGCATTCTGGACTTGCCTTTTGTAACTTTACCATATGTGACACATGGAGAGGAGATGGCCGCTTTCTTTTTTCCGACTCTTCATCATTTCCAGTATATGCTTGACCTGTGTTGATCGCTATGAGTATCAGAATCTGGAAGGGTACAGCCATGTGCTAAACCCAACACAACATATGTCACATATGGTAAAGCTACAAGAGGCAAGTCCAGGATGCTTGACTCTGTAAAGGCTCTTAAATTTACTTCATCACTGGCTGGAGTAACTTCCTTTCCAGGATGGGAAGTGGAATGGATCACCCCCAGATTTATGGGACGTTTAGGAGAAGGACGTACTTCATGAGAAAAAACGTTTTCACTGGAAAAAAAAGAAATTTTTTAAAAAAGTGCATTTGCACAGAAACTCTATTTCTCTGTGTGGAGTTCTCTGATGTGAAGGAATCTGTACAGATGGAAGGACAGCCTGTAAGGAAAATCACATTAAATTCCAGAAACATGCATGGAAACCTGCGCCTGGCGTGACTTTACAGATGTCATCCTGGGAAAGTCTGTGAATTTCAAAAAGTTGTACATTTGTACATGCATGTAAGTGTGAATCTATTTGAACAGATTTAAGGCATTTTGTGACTTAGACCTTGGATGTAAACCTGCTGGCCCCAAATTCAAATTGTAGTAATTTAGCAAAGTGAGTTCTGAAGGCCCCGTGTACATTGTGGGTTCACTTTCTGAGGCTGGAAATTTAATAAATAGATATGCCTCCTGCAAAGATATTCCTATTACCTCTTTGGCATAGGTTTCAGCCTTTTGATTGCTAAAGTAAACTTTAATTCCAATGCCATTGTTGTGACTAGCAATATTTGAAAAAATCCAAAAAGTTTGTTTTGCGTGTGAAGAAGAAAGTCATCCTTACGTTGGTTATTCACACACATCTATATGCAAGATTGGATTAACTATAATTAAACACAAAGGCCCAGATTTATTAACACTTTGTATTGGGTCTGCATCACAAAAGGGATCAAAAACCAACACAAAATGTGGTGGGATTTACTTTCCAACAAAAATCATGATTTGTCGTGGTAAGTTTCCTATAGCAATGCAAACAAGCGCTATGAGTTAATTCATGTCAAGGGGGTGCACTATGGGTGATGCATAGGTGTTCCCATGCACCCATCCATACATTTTGAATTACATTCTTATCTATTAACATTTGTAGACAGGGATTTGCACCAAGCAATTGTGCCTTTTCAAGTCAATCATTAAAGTGGAGCAAGTTTTAAAACTCCACATTTTTCCAACTATCCATGTATGTATGCTGCATTGCACATCCCACATACAAAGTGGAGAAAGTTTTCAAGCTTATTTATACTGGAATGGTCCCCTTTGAGTACAAATCCTATGCTTGACAGACTGCGCACACCTGTGCACCATGGTGCAAGGCAGAGTGCATTGGCTCATGGCAGCCCACGGTGCTCCAGGAGAGAGGAAAACCAGGCCATATCTTAGTAGAGTTGGCACTGTTCTTCTCTCCCCCTTACACACAAAGCAGTGCAGTGCTGCAATTTGCTTGCTGCGCTGCGTTAAAAGTAGTAAATATGGCATCGTAAACTTTTTACTTACCTCAAACAAAATCGAGATGCAAATCAAGTGTTGTCCTCCTGTTTTTGTGGCATCACATACTTTTTCATGTTTATCTGCTTGTCAGCTTGAAAAGTGACAAGGAGGCAAAGGTTTCCCCTCTATCCCTTATTTGACTGCATCATGAGCAAACACAACACAGTGATGATCTGCAATGAAGGAGGGGACTGGGGGCTCTATCCTCCCTTTAACAGACGGACGCCAGAGAGTGGGTCAGGCAGCAGGTATGACACGACTGTGATAAAAGCACTATGAAGCAAGGCATTTAGAAAATGCCCTGACAGAAAGAGTTGCTAGGGAGTCACATTCCTGACCCGGAGCCCCAATCTTATTTTAGGTTATATACCGCTGGACAAGGCCAAATAAGACCAATAGGACAGAAAGATAACTTTACAGCTCATTTCTTTTCACTTTGCCCAATAAGCCAGAGATTAGGGAAGGTAAAGAGCTCTGAGAGGGGTCTGTGTAGACCCTGACCACACTGGCGTTATACTGAGGCAGAAACCTGTGGACCAATTAGTTCAGGAAATGAGACCATCATTACGGAAGCCAAAACGCACGGTTTTTACTCTTGTGAAAGGGCATTAAGAGAAAAGTAGCCCTCACGATACAAAATTTTAACATTAACAACCTACTAGTACAAAAAGAAAACTCATAGATTCTGTACAATTAAACACCCAAAATAAAAAAGCTCATGGAGAGCCCACTAAGTATTAGGGGCGAAGCGCCCCTATGATGAAGCATGCCACCTAATGGGGGCGAGGGGGTCTGTGTCCTTTTAATAGAAAGGCCATAAAGGTATTAAGAAACTAAAACAAACTAGGAATAGAGCAAAAAACAAAGAAGAAAATATAAAAAGGTTTTATTCTAGACTTTGGTACCCTTTGAATATACTGCGACCTCCCCTCTCACTCTCTTGAGTTTGCCTTTGTGGTTTCAATCAAGCACGCTCACAACTTTTGCCTTTTACAAACCTTGCAAGTGGCTGACACATGTGCAATGCTCATCTCACGGATCCTAGAACCTCCCTGTGCTTGCAGGGCCCAGGAACGCTGATTATGTCTCAATATTTTACAGTACACTCCAAGTGCTCAATTCTTTAGATTGGCCTTACAAAGTTGTGATAATTTTCTTTCCCATTGCCACTATCCCTCTACCAACATTTATGGATTCAGGCCCCAGCGGGTCAATAAATCCAGACTGCTGAACACTCGTGAGCCTCTTGGCCCACCTCCCGATCCTCGTCTGCCCTCACCTCACCCCACACTTGATCTGGGCACACACATGTACAGTACAGATATTTATATAGCGCAAATCACCAACCGGTCTCTAAGCGCTTGCTTAGGGAACCCGTCCTGGTATTCCCCTGTGAGATAACCCAGCAGGGCATCCACAAGGTGAAAGCCAGGCATCCCACCACGAGGGGCCATTGTGGAGATTAAGCAAGCTATTGCCCAGAGTCGCAGAGTGTGAACCCATGAATCGAGTATGCACTGGAGCGAGAATTATCGAGTCCATGGACAATTTATGGACTCAAGACCCAGCCGAGCCGGGAATTGAACCCTGGTCCCGGGCTGACCTCTGCTTCCAGGTCTGCCTACTCTAACCAGTGAGCCACACTTCTCCACATGCACACAGCAGCCGCGGCCCGTGCAGGTAAGAGCGATGAGGCCTGGTGAGCCAGGGCCGGCTGTAGGGCAGTGCAACTGGTGCGGCCACAATGGGCGCTGATCCTGAGGGTGCAGTGACTTGAGGGGGTGGGGGCACTGTGTTTAGCATAACTGAAGATTTAAAAGCACCTGCTGCAGGGTTCCTTGGTGTCCAGCTTTCAGGCAGCAATAAAAATGTCAAGATAACTCTTGTGATTAATGTTCCTGCTAGACAGAGAGATTGGAGTCTTGTCTAGAGGCAGTTTTGAATCGCTATTAAGTAGCACAGAGGGTTAATATGCCTGCTGCAAAGAACAGATCTGTAGTTTATGTGGATAGCTGAGTAGATCAGTAAAGCCAGCCTCTACCAACGGTTTAACACAAATTAAATGTATTTGATAGAGGGGCTATGGAGAGATGAGGGGCACTTTAGCTGGGTGGTAGTGAGGGAATCTGAGGAGGAGGTCATGGGAGGTACCAGAAAAGATTGTCGCACTGGGCGCCACCAGTGCTAAAGCTGGCCCTGGTGGGAGTGGAGTGGATTTTGACAGACAACGACAGGGGAAAATACATTATTTATTTAATTTTCTCTAGTGGTCGTCTGTCGAATCCCCCCACCCCCCAACCCGGTCTCACCGCTCTAACCTGCACAGGCTGCGGCTGGTAAACAGCTCAGCGCAGCTGCTGCAACCGCCTGGTGACTGCATTCCTAAAACTCAGGTGTTTAAGAATTATAGGCCACAGACAACCTGCAGAGAAACTTGCTGACAGCAGCCCCCGTCAAACCGAGCCATGATAAGTAATTGACCACGTAAGTGGTGGCCACCACCGTGTCACTTCTCATCCTTTTTGTCAAAAAGGGTATGCATTGACGTTCCATTTCAGCTTTGGCTTCGGACAGACAAACTATTGCAGCAAATTTGGTTTTTCAGCATGTGGAGAACAAACATGGAGGGCCTTATTTCAATTATCATGTAGAGTACCCACTTAAGACACTGCTTTTAGACAACGTTTCTCTATTTTGTCTGACATGGAAAATAATTTTCTGTCTGAAGACTCAATGTGCCATATACTGCTCCGGTCTATTTAAATGTAATATACCGAAGTTCATAAAGGTGTGGAGAAGGCCTTGTGGTTGTTGTCCCCATTCGCATTTAATTGGGCCCAAGTCAAAAATCTCCTAGTCCTCCTGGTACTGTGCTCACTTCGGTTGCACCAAATTACATTTCAATTTAAGAAGGCATACGCTATACCACAAAGCACCACTGGGTGGCGAAACTGCATTATATTATTGAACTTTTTCTACCGGATCTCGTCCTCTAGTCCCTTTTATTAAAATGTGCACTCCTCGATAATTCTCGCAGACAGGTAAAAGATGTTCAGTCTGCTCGTTTGCACCAGCAACAGGCAACTTTTTTAGCTTCATACGGGTGAATCTATTCTTCATAATGCTCTCTTGCTACCGTATAGTTTCACGTTTCGTAAACACCGTGTGTTACTAACACTTGAGGAAGCTGATGAGACTGAGTGGGATAACTCGACTCCTGCGGAGTTTACACAGATCTGTATAACAAACCCAATGCTCCTGGGGCCATATTTATGACCTGGTTTGTGTCACTGTTGCACCAAGCAATATGCTTCAAGAGCGAAACAAACCTTAAGTCATATTTTTGAAGCCACGATACGCCACTTTGTGTGGCTTTGAGTTGTAGTGACCTGCTGGTCACTGTCCTAGTTGTTTTAACACCAGCCACTCCCTGAGGGCCTTGCTTACACCTCACCTCACACCCTTCGAGCACAGGCGTCACATGACATGTGACCCTGCCAATAAAAGGGCCGGCGATCACGTGCCCTGGGTCAGTTCTACTAAGTAACTAACTGTGTCTATGTCATCATTATGTCTGCATGAGGGTCTAGGGCGCCTGCACATTACATTGGCGACGAGCGGGACCTTCCCGCGTGTGCAGCTGCCTTGTTTGGTGGTTGAAGGGGGTGAGTGCTGCCCGTGTCAAGGGCACCCCCTGTGGGCAAGCGGAGGATGAGCCTGATGGCCCGTGGTACATGTGAAGAGCCCCGGGGGTGAAGGAGGTGATCGGGAGACCACTCCACACCTGGTGTGCTCGCTAGTGCGTGGCAGCACACGAAGAAGGCGTGGCGGAGAAGAGAGCCGGTGGCATGCCCCTGCCACCAGCCTGCTGAGGCCCAAGTGATTTGAGAGCTGAGCGGAGCCCTCCTGCATCGGAAGCGTCGACCCACTGGGCAGGAGGCAAGCCCGTAGGATGATAGAGGTGCCGAGGGGCTGTGGCGGACCCCCGACAAAGAGTAGGAAGTGTAGTGACACCAGACGGTATGAAGTCACTGGGATCCAACCCCGCGTCCGTCATTCCTGATGCGGAGTCTGCGAGAAACCCTGCCCTGGAGTTAAGTAAAGGGTCTGGGGGAAAGGACTGACGGGTGGGAGGAGATAGGGTTGGCCTGAGACCTCGACCGCTATCGGCACTGATGCCAGGCACCGGAGTATCTGCCAGTTGCCCCGGCACCCACGCAGCCCATGAGGTATGAGAGGCTGCTGCGGAGGGGCGGGAGCACGCGAGAGACCTAGAGCAGCAGCCAGTCGCTCAGTGTCGTTGGAGTGAAAGACCTGGCATGCCCTCGCGCATGGCCAGCAACTAAAAGTAAATTAAATTTGTACCGGGCAAGGAGATGGCCGCTGCCCCACAGAAGGGGTACCGCAGCCGGAAGACAGGCAGCAGTTTTCAGCAAGCGGGTAGTATGAGGCTCGCTGAACTGAGGAGAATGGTGCGAGATCCGGCACTCGGTCAGTGAAGACAGGGCTACCGCTCAGCGAAATTAGGGCTGTTCCAAGAAAGCAAGGCCCCCCAGCGTGTGTTAAGGTGCTGAGGCCGATCAGGACACAGCGTGAGGCACATGGGGCCCGCACCTCTGGGAGACGTAAATTGCTCAGTGCAGGAAAGAGTGGTAATGAAGAGAACCGGCTGCCCCGGCCAAGTCATGCAAGCGTGACATGCAGCGTGAAATTGAAGAGAAGAGGGCGGCTTAATTGCGTGTGTAAGAGCCGAGTTCCTTGTCAGCTGTGGAGGGGGTGTCGACCCGCGAGTGTACGCAGGGAAGGATGGAGCCTGCAGCTTAAGGGAGCCGCACTGCATGTCGCTTCATCCTGGAATGGAAAAAAGGCAGCCCTGGGAGGTAACCGGTGTCAACAGGTGTTAACGGCAAATGAAAGAGAAAATGAGGAGATCGACAACAACAAGGAAGCTGTAGGGACTAAGACCATTGCAACACTGCCATCTAGAGGCTACCTAGCAGTACTGCACCCGCCAAAAAGAAAAGACTGCAACACGATGTCACCACAGTAAAGACTGCCAGGACATGCAGATACTGCAGAGTGAAGAAGTAGAAAAGGGGAGCACAACAGTGCCAAGGAAATGCACAGCAGCACGGGTACAGCTGCTACAGCTCAATGTGGTAGAGGGAAAAGTGCAACTCTGTGAAGAGAAGTGGCAGACTTCACCCACAAGACAGTCGTGTGGGTGGATGAAAGGACTACTGCCTCGGTCAGCAAGTGAGCACTGAAAGTACATAGACGGAAAGGCTGCCAGGGCCAGAGACGGAGAATGCAGTGATGCCTAGTGGCCACAGGTGATCACCGCATCAAGCAAGAACACAGGAAGGAGCGCCACCATGAGGTTGAAGACAACAGCACAAAGAAGCAAGTCTCCGAAGGGAGAAAGTGCACAGCATGTGCACCCTGTGGCGAAAGGGCGACACCGTAAGTGGAAGATGAGGAAAGAGCACAAGGAGAGACTTTGCGCCGAAGATGTACCCCAGACATGGACAGTACGGACTGGAGCACGAGAGTCAGCGTCCTGCAAGGAAAAGGGCTCAGGTGGTCACTGTGAAGCTGGCCTGAGAGGACGCTTCAATGAGAGAGCCACATCGGTGTGGTATTGAGGTGCCGGAGGCACGCCCTCAAGATAGATGACCTGGCAGAGGTCAGCGGAGGATAACCTGCAAGAGGACGGCGAAGCGGTGACCTGAGAAAAGGCTGGCGAAGCAGTGACCTGAGGAGAGGTCAGAGTGACGGTGACCCAAGAAGAGGTCAGAGAAGAAAGACCTGGAATAAAAGAATGAAGACTGAGAATGAGTATTGACAAGAAGACGTTCGCGACGATAGGTCTGGTCACTGAATGAAGAGAATGCATTGTCCTAGGGGTAGTACAGGGCCAGGGAGACCCGTGTGAAGTGCACATCACAAGGAGAGGCTTGGTCAATGACGACGAGCAAGAAGATGCGACTAGACCATGTCGTAAAGTGAAAGAATAAGGAGGACACTGTGTAGCATGATGCCACTGCGAAGAAATCTCAAGAAGAAGAGAGAAGAAGAGAGGAGTGTGTGATCTACCAACTCACACACCGGAAGGCAAAGGTGACAAGTGCAAGAACATCTGACAGTACCTTGGAGAAACTACCAACCGTGGGGATAAACGGGAGACTGGACGGTGAGACTGCTCGGATATCCTGAAGAAGAGGATCCAACCTCTCCACACCAGACCGTGGTGACCCAGGAACAACAGTGAGAGTGGTCCCTAAATGAGAGATGAGTGTACAGCCGCCCTTCCACAGGTCCCAGGAAGACAAAGATCTCATGCTAAGTGGCAGGAGTAAACAACTACCCTTCAGGTGGAGCTAAGGACTTGAAGGCGGGACTCGTAGTGCTTCCTCCACACACCTAGCGAGTGGTGTTGGAGTAACACAGTGAAGTACACCCAGTCCAGTGGAAGCCTGGTGAAGAGGGCCTCCGGGACATCCTGTGAGAGGGGAAAACCTGTGAGAGGGGCATCCTGGTGAGGGGGATGTCTTGCAATTACTCCACCATTTCATAGAGAGAAGCAATGCTGCCTGTGTGGAGATGACACGACAACCAGGACTGATTGGAGAAAAGAGACATCTATCAGATCCACCATCACTCTACCTGCTCCGTCACCAAGAGAGCTATGCCTAGAAAGACATTGGTGTCAACTTCCATGCCCAGAGTCGAAAGAGGACCTGTCCCGTCGGGTACCAATGAACAGTGCCAAATAGAACTGGTGGTCCCAGCTGTCATCGTACCATCGTCTTTGCTTTGCAGGCAGCTAAAGAGACTCAGCGGAAGTGTCTGTTATTTTGTTTTATTTTGTTTTATTCTCTCCCACAGGTTGGACTTTATTGTTTCCAGTTTGAATAAAGTTTGGCAGGGATGTAGTGACCTGCTGGTCACTGTTCTAGTTTTTTTTTAACACCAGCTACTTCCTGAGGGTTGGCTTACACCCCACCCCACACCCATCCAGCACAGGTGTCACAGGACATGTGACCCTGCCAATAAAAGGGTCTGGGTGCACGTGCCCTGGGCCAGTTCTACTAAGTAACTAATTGTGTATGTGTCATCATTATGTTTGCATGAGGGCCTAAGACCCCTCCACATTACATGTGTGAGTACAAAAATATGAATGCATGCAACACAAATCGCTGCGTTGTGCTACTCTGCCCTGGGTAGGTGTTCCATGGGAGTTGTGTGGGTGTTTCCATGCAACTCTCATGATTTTGTTGCAGTCCCAGATTTACAAGACTTTGTAAATCTGGGAAAGGTCCAAAAAGATATGTCTTGCTAGGTGAGCCTTAACGAGGAGAAATAACTTTATTCCTCCTCGTTTTTTCTCTCTTTCTATGTGTGCTGCATTACATAGAAAAAGAAAAATGCATCTCATGATTGTTTTTGTGCAGGAAGGTGCCCCTTCTTGCAGAAAAACAGTCCTGCCTACAGCACAGGCACCCTTGTACCAGGCTGTCTATGTTGGCACTAGGCTGCGAAAAGGGCGCCATCGCAAGGGAAAAGGACAGGACTGACCCTTCCTGTGACTCAGGGCAGTGCAGCAAGGTGACTCATACCAATGTAGACTGTCAGCACACTTTATATCACAAACATATTATACAGATACAGTGAGTCACACAAGTGTGTAAATCAATGTATAGTTAATGATACTTATGACAATAAGGACTACAATGTGTAGAGTCTCATGTCGTCCATACTGATATACTAATACTGCTATCTATGTTAAGAGTGCTTGGTCTGGAGAAACGGAGGGGCAGATTAACTAAGTGGTTACGATGCACAGTAACCGAAGTTGCTGCACTGCACAGCGTGAAAAGAAGCACAATAGCACTATATCTAAGGTATGGTGCGTGCGCTATTGCACACTCCTATACACCATAATGTAAAGGCGTTTAAGTGATGTGAAGCCTAGGTTTTATACTGGAAGGGTACCCTTCCGGCAAAAAAATCTACGTTTTGACAAGGTTTAACACTTTACCAGTTAGAGTGTGTGCTGTACAGTGCAGCACACATACAAAGTTGGAAAGGTTTGGAGAAAATAAATCTTTACCCCTGCCTCAAGGAGTCATAAATGTTTTATGCCAGTCCCTTTTTACCAAAGTTAGTACATAGGGATTACTGTCAAAACCCATGTGTTAGTGGACAGGAATGTCCAAGTACCACTCATGGTTTGCATCCTTGACGTAAAGTAGGCATAGTGCTACTTTATGTTTATTTACTGCTACTATCCAAAGCAATTCAGGATTTGCATGGGAAAGTAAGCTCCAAATCAAAACCTTGCAGCAGGTTTGCATCACTTTTGTGACGCAATCCAGGCCCAAACTGTTAGTAAATCTGCCCAATAAAGATAAGAGAATGACTAGGGTTGGCGTACTAATAAAATGGTATGGCTACTCAAAGGAACCCTTCTAGCAACTTTAGAATAATGTAAGATTGAGGGTGAAAAAAATATAAGGCTTCTAAACCTGTGACTTTCAATTTGCCTGGAGCACTTTGTTGACAGTTCACAGCTTTATGTGATATAGTGAAAGGATTTTTACTTGTGATCCAAGTAGCAAAAGGATTTCTGTGACAAAAGCAATAACTCACTAAGTTAGCTACTTAAAATACTAGTCTGTTATCTGCATATCACACGCTGTGCTTCTCAGCAGGATCATTAGCCCTCTATACCACTTTCAGTCAAAACTGTGTGTAGACAAATTGCTGATCTCTCCCTCAAGTGCATTACCACCATACTTATCATGCCATTGTAATTATCCCCTAAAAAATGTCAGCAGACAAAGACCTCTTCAGGCTGCTATCTCGGCAGGCTGCGCTTATCTCAGTTCAGTCTGTCATGCAGAGGGCAGCCTCCTGACCTTGGCACCTAGTGCAATGGCAAAGGTTGCACTGCCCTACAATGTCAGCACTGTTCAGAAGTCGCATCTGAGAGATTCAGTTTAAGGATCCTTCAGTGCTATTATGCCAATTAATGGGGCAGTTTAATGACATGCTGAATGGAGGACATTAAATGTAAGCAGAGGACACCATTAAATGTAAGCAGGGAGACACAAAGGGGTCTATGAGACCAAAAGGAAGAACCACAAACTAGAACCAAGTTTGTCTTCATTGAAACTGGAGAAAGTTCCTGTGAGGGGAAAAGATTGACGTTACAACAAACAAATGATGGACGGAATGCTGACAATGCATACATTCTCCCCCAGTCAAGAGATCTGGGTTAAATCCATCGTTCTTTTGCCCACTACACCACCCCAGTTTAGACATGGCCATATGCAAATCAGTCTTGACCCTGTGCCTCATGGGAACAGTCCAGCCCGAACTGCCAAGCCATGTCTTCCCTGGACCGGAATCAAGCATCCTAGGACCGGTTTCTGGCTATCAGCCGTCATCAGCCAGGATAGCTTGACTCCAGTGGCGTAGTGAGCACGGGTCCCACGTCTGGGAATACCCATCCCACTTAGGGCGAAACGCGTTACAACAAACAAATGATGGACGGAATGCTGACAATGCATACATTCTCCCCCAGTTAAGAGATCTGGGTTAAATCCATCGTTCTTTTGCCCACTACACCACCCCAGTTTAGACATGGCCATATGCAAATCAGTCTTGACCCTGTGCCTCATGGGAACAGTCCAGCCCGAACTGCCAAGCCATGTCTTCCCTGGACCGGAATCAAGCATCCTAGGACCGGTTTCTGGCTATCAGCCGTCATCAGCCAGGATAGCTTGACTCCAGTGGCGTAGTGAGCACGGGTCCCACGTCTGGGAATACCCATCCCACTTAGGGCGAAAAGCGTTACAACAAACAAATGATGGACGGAATGCTGACAATGCATACATTCTCCTCCAGTCAAGAGATCTGGGTTAAATCCATCATTCTTTTGCCCACTACACCACCCCAGTTAAGACATGGCCATATGCAAATCAGTCTTGACCCTGTGCCTCATGGGAACAGTCCAGCCCGAACTGCCAAGCCATGTCTTCCCTGGACCGGAATCAAGCATCCTAGGACCGGTTTCTGGCTTTCAAAAAGATTGAGACTGACAAATAAGGGCCCTTCAGGTCTAGGTGCACCATCCAATCCTTTTCCCAGAAGTAGGTCTCTCTGAAAATGGACACCCTCCATCTTGAAGTGGCAGTAAACCATCCACATGTTGAACTGTCTGAGATTGAGAACCAGAAGAAAACGTCCCCCTTTTACTGCACAAGGAAGATAGTACTGATGAAACCCTTGAACTGAGGCGATGATGGAACAATCGCCCCTTTGAGAAAGAGTCCCTGAATTTTGCCATTTTTAAACTGACCGGGAAAATGGAGAGACCGGATTCTTGTGTGGGAGAGTCGTAAAAACTCTAGCTTGTAATTTTGTACCATTTCCAAAACCCATGCATCCTGTTTAATTCTCTGCCAATTTTGAATGAAGTATCTGATCCTGCCCCGAAAACAACTTTTGAAGAATGTATAATCCTTGCCTACACAGGAGATGTCAGTGGCCATGTTTCCTCCACGGTAGATGTGCCTCTTGAATCTACCATGTGCTCCTCTCGCTCTGGTTGGGTAGAAAGTACCACCTCTGGTACTGGCCCTATAATCTCTGCCTCTGTGGCTAAAGCCTCGGGGGAGGCCTGATAGAAACCATGGCCTGATGCTCAAACTCCGTATGGCTGGCCCTACCAAAAAGGCCACTGTTGAAAATCTTTTTTGAGCAATGTTTGGGCCTTGTCAAGTGCTGAGAATGGTGCTGCATATTTGCTGAGATTCTTCACAAATCTGTCTCCAAAAAGAAGCCTATTTGCGAGAGGGCCCATTTTGGACAGAGCTAGCTCTATCAGTTTGGGGTCAATATGTATGAGTGGAGATCTGTGCCTTTCGGAAGAAAATGCACAATTAGCGTTGCCAAGATGGGATATCACACTTTTGGTCCACCCTAACAGGACAGGGGGAAGTTTGTGTCCTTGGCCTGGACCTCCATCTTGAGTATTTTATTAGGTGGGCCAGAGATGTTGAGTAACTAGTCCTAGCAGCCATGGCAAGAGCACTCTATTCCATTCTAAGGGTCTTTGGAGAATTTCTGTTCATGAAAATAGACATGATGGGGTCTATTTTAGGGGTGTCTGCCACTTTCCCCATTAGAGACAGTTTAGGGCACTCGGAGCACAGCTTTTCATGCACTTCCCTTTCAAAGCCTTTGCGTAACCACATGTGAATGTAATCTGCTACTTCAGGACTCAGAGACCACTCCAGGGAACATGGATGGATAATGTCTTCTAGAATGAAATCCAGCATGCTGCTCTGACCCAGAGCTGGAATGTCATCTAAATGATGAATGTTTCTCTTGCACTTAGATGCTGTGGGTTTCAGGTCGTCTTGAGAAGCATTAGATTTAGAGGAGTGCGAGGAGGAATCGTAGATGGAAGAGTCTTCTCTCGGGGGAGATCTGGAAGTTCCTGGCAACTCTGTGACTCCAAACCATGATCTTATAACACAGCATTACAAAGCTTCTCCAGGGTATTGGAGTAGGGCCACTTGGTGGTCTCTTTAAGAGCGGGGTCGCACTGCCCTGCCAATTTAGCCTCAAGGAATGGAGCAGCTACAGGGGGTGCTGTCCCTAAGAGTCTTTGCGCAAAGCACTTAAAAGGTTTTATGTAGGGGCACAAAGCGAGCACCAACACCCTGTTCACTGAGTCCTGGACAGAATTGTTCAAAGCTTTTACAAGTTGCTCTTACACTTAATATTGGTATGGGACCTCACCATAATCTTCACAATTATCATACTCCTCTTGGAGAAAGTGTGTCATGGTGGTGCAGCACACCTGAGTCAAACCTTCAGATGAAGAATGAGTGGGGGGGGGGGTGGTAGCTCCTTGCAGGTCAATTAAATAGAGCACTGGTGGTTGAAACGTGGCGGGAGCAACCTGCAGCCCCTAAGGCAGTGCCCTATAATGTTTTCAAAAGCCACGTCGGGCATGGGAGGAATGTGCCTGAAAAGTCTTTATTTGTGGTCATGTAGGAGAGAAAAGGTGCTGCTGCTGCCTCTTTGGGGCTTTCCCGTTGTTTTGGAACAAGCGTGGGTAATCATGCGTTCACAGCCCCAGACATGGAAAGAGGACTAGGTGCCCCGCCTCAAATGGGCAATTGCGTGTCTGTTCTATTCTGTCGCTACATGCCAGCCGCTTGAGGGGATCTCAGTCTCCAGCTAAGAACCTGTGTGGGAAAAAAGGTGTTAGCCAGACATTAGCGATAGCCCGGAATATTTATATGAGCTGATGCACGAAAAAAAATGCTCTGGCACACAAATTGCAAGAGAAAGAAAACATTTAATCATCTGGCTACTCAGCAGCAGAGGAAGAGGGTAAAATATGATAGAATTAGGCTTTATAGGGTCGAGTGGGCCCTGATTGATGGTAGGGTGCCGATGGGGAGCACAGAAACATGGGTAATGTAGTTAAAGAAGTTTGATGTATTTGATTGGCTGCTGTTTTGCAAAGCAGTAAAGAAAGGGAAGGATAATCCGAAGCCTCTGGTTTCTGATATAGATTTAATGACGGACGGTGGTCTCTTGTGTCTGACAAAGCTAAATCTCTTTGATGAGTTCTAATAGAGCAAACCCCCTGTCAGAGGTTACCTTTATTTTTTCTATGTTGGCTTGGATGATATTTTACCAATCTAGGCTATAATATTATGTCTGGAGTGGTAAATGCTTTTATTATTTTTTCAGCTTAGAGTGGATGGTACTGTGCTAATCCTATGCTTAAACACATTGCTGTAAAAATGCCAAATGGCTTTGTCACTTTTTAGCTCAGTGAGGATGATATTGTGCTAATCCTGTGCTTAAAAACTTTGCCAGAAAACAGACATTTGAGATGAGCAAATTCAGCGTGTCAGTGTGTTGTTGGGTGCTCCTTTTAAAAGAGCCAGTGGTGGCTCCTTCGCTAAGGTGGAGGAGCATCGCCCCACTGATTTTAAGCAGTGCGAAGCAGAAACATAAAATGATAATAACTTTGAGTTATTATAATTTTATGCTTGTGCTGCTTTGCGGGCGGGTTGGAGAGCTGCTCTGCTCTCGGAGCAGGGCAGGGGAGGAGTGGTTTGCCCACTCCTAAGTGCACATGACGGTTTTGCAAGCCCTCTTCGGGCCACCAAAACAGTCAATTGCACTTTTCCTGTTCTCCATGCAGGCTGCATTACAGCCTGTGTGGAGAACATACCCAGGGCCATATTCCCTGGCTGAGCGTCAAACAAGAATGCTCAGACCAATCGAGACACTGCATTGCAGTGTTGTGATTGGTCAGTGGGGCCTGGCTGTGCTTCCTGTTCCTCGAGGTTGACGACGAGAGCAGGAGCTGGACCTGGCAGCAAGGTAAGTTAATTTTTTTATTGTGTACCCCCCACATCTCCACCTTTCGCTCACCCCTGCGAGCCATGCCAGCCACCACTGAAAAGAGCTGCTCTCCACCTAAACTTGGGAACTACCCAGAGCTCTAGTCTTCCTTTTTTGCATAATTTATGTGGCACTTTAAGCTTGAAAGTGTATTGTCCCGAGCTATACTGGTTACTCCCTTAAGTCAGGAGAAAGCTATACCTCTCTTCTGAGCTCTAACTAGAACAAACACGTGTCAGAGGTTGCTTTTATTCATTCCAGGTTGGCTTGGATGGTATTTTACGAATCTAAAGCTGTAATACTGTGCCTGGAGTGGTAAAAGTATTTTGTCATTTTTCAGCTTGGGGTGGATGGGACTGTGCTAATCTTATCTTTACAGACTTTGCTATAAAAATGGCACAAGGCTTTGTCACTTTTTAGCTCCGCCTGAATGGTACTGCGTTAATTCTGTGATTAAAAACTTTGCTAGAAAAACAGGCATTTGAGGTAAGCAGATTGAGAGTGTTGGTGGTGGTGTTGGGTGTTTCATATAAAGGAGTTGCATTCCACCTAAGCTTCCATTTTTGCATAATTTATGCAGCACTCTATACCTGAAAGGGCATTTTCATGACTTTTTTTTATGTATTTCCTTTTATTGGCAGGTTAACAGTGTTTAGTGCAACAGTATTAAGAAGAAATCTCTGAGCAATAAGGATATGCATACAGCAATGGTAAATATCTGCCCACCAATAATGTAAGTCAGTATATATCAAACATCACCAGTACTCAAAGAGACAATCAAGGAAATCCAGCATTGACTAATTTGTGGATATCATTACCTTCCCCACCAAAGGACAGAAGTGCAGTGCATGCCACAACCATAAGGCTCAATTTACACAAAAAAATATAAACTGTTTTTTGTTAAAGAACTCTCGCCCCACCCCACCCTGACCCTCCCTCCCTTAGCTTCCAGTCAGTAACATAATCCTCATCAAATAATATTTTCCTGTTTCGGTTCTAGTTCCGCTTCTTGAAGTCAAACGATTGTAATGCTTTGCATTTGTGTAGCTGTATAACACTAACCCATTGTGGCCGAACCACCACTACCTGGCTGTTCTCCTCAAGGGGTCCCAGCAATACTTGTGTCATTGCACCCCTGGTCAGCAAGGCATCTGTCACCTTCACATCCTTGCACGTTTCACATGTGTGCCTCTTCAGAGACGGCCCACTCAAGTAGGTCCGTTTCCAGGGCTAGGAAACAGCAGAAATGCTCCATATCTTTGTAAATATGAAGCATTTCTACTCTGTACCTTTCATGCAATGCAGAGCAGCAAGTTGACTTGCTGCACCGGATTGTGTGAATCACACACACACGCACACTCACAGAAATATAACAGCTTCAGGCGGAATGAACAGAATCACACCTAAGAATCATGGTACAAGGGATCTGCTCCATAACCATCTGACTGGAAGACATATGAGGTGCTACTAATGAAGAATGTCTGCAGGCCATGATAAGGGCCATAAAACAAAACAGCAGAAAGACCATAATTGCTACTCAGAAAACACTTGCACCTGGGTGAAATTCAGGAATGACCTATGTTTGGCTGAACAGGAAATCATTCATCCCAAGGGATGACTGCATTGAAAGAAACCATGAGCCTAGTTCATATCAGTCATCAGGGTGTGATGAAAACCATAGCACACATGTGCAAAAGAGTCCGGTTTCTAACTTAGATGAGCTAATGTATAGGACTTGGTGTCTTGATGTCACCTCTTGTACAGCTCTGTAAATGCTGAAAAAACAGTACCCATTATCAGTAAAGAATCTAGACACCCTTGGGCTACCATAAGCACTAAGGAGCCCGACTCACAAAGGTACATGCGTATATTTCCTCATGTGTATATTTACTATTACATTTAGGTGTAAATACACCTTTTTTTGCTATGCACAATGATTTAATACTATATGTTCTTTGAACAAGTAAAGCTCAGTACTAAACCATATTACAACTGGTGCCACCGTGCAAACACATAAAAGTGACAAGGTACTTTACAATTGAAATTCATGTGTGGCATTGTAAAAATGTCGAGTGATACTATATCATGATACAAATTGTCCTCTGTTAAAAAATGACAACAGTGATAATTTCTTTTTGTAAATAATGTAATATAACATTTAAAGCAGGCACTACAAGTCCCAGAATGCCACATTAAGGCTAACTGTGCATAAAAAGTGCAACAAAGAAAGGGCTCTTTAACCGTGAGCAAAGCCGTGAGAGGGCTGAAACGCGTCGGTTGAGTTGTGCAAAATAAACTCATCTTGAAAACTTTACTCCGGAGTGCCGCGTTAATTGTGTGTAAAATATATATATACTTATTTATATATATATATATATATATATATATATCTATATATATATATATATTCTGCTCCAAAGGTTGTCCGCCAGGTGAGCAGCACTCGATCAGCAGCTTTGTTTATGATAGGCATGGACGAGGATTCACTTGTAGAAGCCGCTCCGTAGTGGAATTGCCTGACGCGTTTCGAAGCTCCATATGCTTCTCTTCAGAGGCTTTAACGGAGACGGTGTGTGCAAGCGCTGAACCTACTATATATATATATATATATTATAAGCACTAGGTAATAATTCTGACTGTAATTATAAGCACTAGGCAATAATTCTGACTGAAAGTTATTGACAATACGCTTATAGGATAAACCCACAGGGGATAAACTTTGTCCAATTTCATATAAGCATGGTATCTATTATTGGAGCTATAAACTCCAAAATCATATCTCACATGAGATTATTATGCTTCTCACTAACAAACATTCGTTTGATAAACTGTATGTATATTTTATCAACAGTTATGCTGTTTTAAATAACTGGTGAAGTTTTAATATGATTTGTTGCACTTGCACTTTTTCATGTTTAAATATTTATATATTTATTTATTTATTATTGCAATTGTGAACAATATGAAAATCAATATTTGTGATGATAACATGAAGCAATATCACTATTCTACATATAGGCGCCTATGGATGACTCTTAAATGAGTCTTTCTTCACTGTCTATTCACCAGTATTTATATTCAGCTGGGCCGTTAGCATGTCATGTGATCAAGACAGTGTTCCACTGTCGAAACTCGTAATGCTGATTATTAAGAAATGCTGACAACTTTAATACAATAAACTGCACTTGAAGTAAGAACACGCTGTGGTCCGTACCTGCTTCCTTGGGGAATCCCGGGCATAACAGGAATTTGGAATCTTATATATATATATATATATATATATATATATATATATATACCCCGGAGGTGGGCACACAGTGAAAAACCAAAAAAAAAACAAAACCAAAAAACATTTTAATACGTAGTTTATTGTAAAACAAATATATAAAAAAATAATAATACATAAATAACTTACCATTTAAAAAACCGTACAAATTCACTGAAAAAACCATAGGTTTCATACACGTTATAATTAGGACTTAGCATTTAAAAAACCTTGCAAATTCACTTAAAAAACCATAGGTTTCACACATGTGATAGTTAGGTGGATATTTCACTCCAAAACCAATGAAATTCCCCCGTTATAGTTAGTTCAGATAACTATAACTTGCGCGACCGCCACTCTATCACAAGGATGATGTCATGAGTGATGTCACTGACCATGTCATGAGTGATGTAATATGTGACGTCATCAGCAGTGCATTGCGGGCACCCGAGGTATAGTTATCTGAACTAACTATAACAGGGGAATTTCATTGTTTTTTTACGAGTGAAATATCCACCTAACTATAACATGTGTGAAACCTATGGTTTTTTAAGTGAATATATATATATATATATATATATATATATATATTATCTACTGGCGGTCGCCAGTAGATAGTTATAGTTAGGACCGTGTTTCCATAGGAAATCCGCAACATTCTATTTGGAATAACTTTGGCGCCGGTCGACGAATCCTCGCGAAATTTTCAAAACTAATGGGGCGCTACGCTCCGCTCCTACCCTGAAAGTCTCGGGGGGATTCGTCAAGCGGGGGCTGAGAAAAAAAGGGGGTCCCAAAACGCGTTTTCCCCATGCATTTTCCCATAGGACCTTTAGTCCGAGCTACAGCCCGAACGGCTGAACAGAATTACTTGAAATTTGGCAGAGAGGTAGTCCTCAGGTCAAGGATGTGCCTTTTGTAGGTCTGGTGTAAATCTGTTCAGTAGGTCCTGAGAAAATAGCATTTAAATCAATATATATATCTGTAAGCGTGCTCCGTGCGCTTACCGTACGCGTACGGTGCCGTGCGCGAGCTCAATTCTGATTGGTGGTTACATGACTGTAAACATTCGAATCGGTCGAAATCAGGAAGTGTCGGCCGCCATTTTCTGTCTCTCGCACTGAGAAACAAAGGTGGGGAACGTGAAAAGGGGGCAACGAAGAGAGTTGCAGACCCCCTAGTGTTTGTCAGGGGGTCCAAGAAGGACCCAAAAGTACAAAAAATACATTTATTAATTTAAAAAAAAAATCGCGGAGTGTGCGTATGGTAAGCTTACCGTACGCGCACGGCAAAAAAAAAAAAAAAAAAAAAAAAAAAAATAACAATCACATTTATTAAATAAATTAAAGGACCCACAAGGGAGAAAAAAACAAATGTTAATGTCCAAAAAAAGGCGAGGCGCGCACGGCATGGACTGCGCAACGTGGGCGCTCGGTGCGCGAAGCGCACCTAGGGCCCAGAGCGCGTGCACCGTGCGCGCAGGGTGTGCGCACAGTGAAAAACCAGAAAAAAAAAAAGAAAAATAAATACATAACTTAGCATTTAAAAAACCGTACAAATTCACTGAAAAAACAATAGGTTTCACACACGTTATAGTTAGGAATTATCATTTAAAAAACCTTGCAAATTCACTTAAAAAACTATAGGTTTCACACATGTTATAGTTAGCTGTACATTTTACTCGTAAAAAACCAATGAAATTCCACGTTATAGTTAGATCAGGTAACTATAACTTGCGCGACCGCAATCCACAATGTGTAATTTCAGATGTCATCATTGATGTCATGAGTGATGTCACTGACCATGTCATGAGTGATGTGATATGTGACGTCATCAGCAGTTTATTGTGGGCGCGCAAGTTATAGTTACCTGATCTAACTATAACGTGGAATTTCATTGGTTTTTTACGAGTGAAATGTACAGCTAACTATAACAAGTGTGAAACCTATGGTTTTTTAAGTGAATATATATATATATATTACTTACTGGGGGTCACCAGTAGGTAGTTATAGTTAGGACCTATTATCCATAGGAAATCCGCAACATTCTATTTGGAATAACTTTGGCGCCGGTTGACGAATCTTCGCAAAAGTTTCAAAACTCGTGGCCCGCTCCGGTCCGCTCCTATCCTGAAAGTCTCGGGGTGATTCGTCAAGCGGGGGGCAGAGAAAAAAGGGGGGTCCCAAAACGTGTTTTCCCCATGCAATTTTCCATAGGGACCGTTAGTCGCAGCTACAGCCCGAACTGCTGAACGGAAATACACCAAATTTGGCAGAAAGGTAGCCCTTGGTTCACACTTGTGACTTTTGCATAAATGGTGTAAATCCGTTCAGTAGTTCCTAAGAAAATCAAAAGTAAAATCATAGATATATCTATGGCCTCGGAGGATCCGCGCACCCTGCCGAGCATGAACTGTATGCTAATTGGATGTCAACACTCCAAACCAGGAAGTGTTGGCAGCCATCTTGTGCCTCGGTAGAACCGAGGCACAAGAAAGCACAAAAACAAATATGCAGAACGCAACAAGGGGCAGGGTAGAAACACCCTGACCCCCTAGACCTGCTTAGGGGTCCCAAAAATGTTTTTTTTTTTTTAATCGGCATAATCCGCGCCTTGGTTGCGCGGATCCTGTTGATAAAAAAAAAAACGAAGTGCGGTCTCCCACGCTTCATTGCTAATTCGCCCCCAGGGGGCCAAATCCAGGGGGCGATGCTAGTATTGGGTTCGGGTGCCCAAAGGGGCCCCCAGCCCCGGGGACCGCCACCCCCTGGGGCTTTATGGAAATATGTGGGGGGGCTCACAGCGCCCCCAGCCCCAGGGACTGCCACCCCCTGGGGCTTTACAGAAATATGTCAGGGGGCTCACAGCCCCCCCAGCCCCGGGGGCCGCCACCCCCTGGGGCTTTATGGAAATATGTGGGGGGGCTTACAGCCCCCCAGCCCCGGGGACCGCCACCCCCTGGGGCTTTATGGAAATATGTGGGGGGGCTCACAGCCCCCCCAGCCCTGGGGACCGCCACCCCCTGGGGCTTTATGGAAATATGTGGGGGGGCTTACAGCCCCCCCAGCCCCGGGGAACACCACCCCCCGGGGCTTCGAAAAAGAATGGGTGGGGGGTTCAAAGGCCTCCCCAAGCCCTGGGGACCGCCACCCCCTGGGGCTTTGTTTAAATATTTTTTGCTGGGGAGCTCATGGCCCCCCCGCAGTCCTGGGGACTGCCACCCCCAGGCTTGTGTATTTAAAAAAAAATAAAAAATAAATACCCTGTGTGGGGGGGCTCAAGCCCCCTCACATGCCTCGGGGACCACCACCCCCCAGGGCTTTGTAAATTTCTGGGAGGGGGGCCGCGTGGCCCCCCCTGGAGCCAATGATGGCCCTGGGGACCACCACCACCCAGGGCCGGCTCCTGCAGTGTCCCAGGGTGCCCACCCCGGGACACTGCTGTTTGCTATGGCAGGGCGGGAGCCTCGCGGCTCCCGCCCTGCCATAGCAAACTTGGTTTGAATTTTGAAAGAGAGAGCAGGAAACCTGCTCCTGCTTTCAAAATTCAAACCAATTGCTTTTCCACACGGGGAGCTGCATGTTAGCAGCTCCCCATGTGAAAAAGCAATGCCGGCTCCCGCAGAAAGCGGGGAGCTGGCGGGATCGTGGGGGGGATTGGGGACCCCCCCATGGCCCCAAAGGAGAGGGCCAGCCCTGGGGGATGGGGTCCCTGGGGCTATTAGTGGCCCGGGAGGAGGGCCACGCGGCCCTCCTCCCCAAAAATAAAAAAATATTCATTAATAAATAAATATTTATGAAAGGCCGGCCCCGGGGGATGGGGTCCCCGGGGCCTTAAGTGGCCAGACAAGGGGGGCAACGCAGCCCCCCTCCAAAATTTTTTGTCACTGACCATGTCATGAGTGATGTAATATGTGACGTCATCAGCAGTGCATTGCGGGGGCGCGAGTTATAGTTAGCTGAACTAACTATAACGGAGGAATTTCTAAGGTTTTGTGCGAGGGAAATGTCCAGCTAACTATAACGCCCCTGAAACCTATGGTTTTTTCAGTGAATTTCTAAGGATTTTTAAATGCCAATTCCTAACTATAACGCCCCTGAAACCTTTGGTTTTTTCAGTGAATTTCAAAGGTTTTTTAAATGGCAATTCCTAACTATAACGTGCATGAAACCTATGGTTTTTTCAGTGCATTTCAAAGGTTTTTTAAATGCTAATTCCTATCTATAACTTATCTCTAAAGATATCATGTTTAATGATTTTCATTGGATTTCTATATTTTTCAATTTCAGTGTGTCAATTTCCTTAATTATGTTTTTTTAAAATTCTTTTTTAACACTATTTTTTAACCTATTTTTTCATTTAAATCTTTTCAAAATTAAAAAATATTATTTGTTTTTATTGGGTTTTTCAAACATATTTTTTTATATTTAAAAAAATATTTTTTTAACTATATGTTCAAAACTTTATTTTATATATTTTTTTCCCATGTTTTTGGGATCCGCGCACCCAACGCGATAGGAACTGCTCCGCCCAACACGAGAGAATCCGTGCACCCAACGCGATAGGATGCGCGCACTCAGCGCGCATATCACCGTTTAAAAAAAAAAAAGGGCCCCAGGGGGTCCTTCTGGGACCCCCTAAGCAGATCTAGAGGGTCAGAGTATTTCCACTCTTCCCCCTTTATATGTTTTACACACTTATTCCCCTTGCTTCTTCAGCCTCGCTTCTACCGAGGCAGAAAATGACCGCCAACACTTCCTGGTTTCGAATGTAGACAAACACTCGACAGCCAATTAGCATTCAGCGCGTGATTGTCAGGGTGCGCGCTTGGTTCGGGGAGGGTGCGCTTATGGTGCGGGTAGGGTGCGCGGATCCTCCCCGGCCATAGATATCACTAACTTTTTTACCCTAATTTTCTCAGGAACTACTGAACAGATTCACACCATTTATTCAAAAGGCACGAGTCTAAACTGAGGACTACCTCTTTGCCAAATTTGGTGTAATTCCGTTCATCAGTTCCGTCTGTAGCTGCGTCAAGAGGTCCTATGGGAAAATACATGGGGAAAACGTGTTTTGGGACCCCCTTTTTTCTCGGCCCCCGCTTGACGAATCACCATGAAATTTTCAGGATAGGAGCGGACCAGAGCTGGCCAAATGTTTGGAAAATTTTGCGAAGATTCTTCAATCGGCGCCAGACTTATTGGGAATAGAATGTTGCGGATTTCCTATGGAAAATAGGTCCTTACTATAACTATCTTCTGGCGACCGCCAGTAGATAATATATATATATATATATATATTCACTGAAAAAACCATAGGTTTCAGGGACGTTGCGCGCACGGTGAAAAACCTTAAAAAAATAAATATATATATATATTAATAAATACATAACTTAGCATTTAAAAAACCTTGCAAATTCACTTAAAAAACTATAGGTTTCACATACGTTATAGTTAGGTGGACATTTCACTCGTAAAAAACCAATGAAATTCCCCCGTTATAGTTAGTTCAGATAACTATAACTCGCGCGACCGCCACTCTATCACAAGGATGATGTCATCAGTGATGTCATGAGTGATGCCACTGACCATGTCATGAGTGATGTAATATGTGACGTCATGAGCAGTGGATTGCGGGCGTGCTAGTTATAGTTATCTGAACTAACTATAACGGGGGAATTTCATTTGTTTTTTACGAGTGAAATGTCCACCTAACTATAACCTGTGTGAAACCCATGGTTTTTTAAGTGAATATATATATATATATATATATCTATATATTACGTACTGGCGGTCGCCAGTAGGTAGTTATAGTTAGGACCACGTTTCCATAGGAAAACCTCAACATTCTATTTTGAATAACTTTGGCGCCGGTCGACGAATCCTCGCGAATTTCTCAAAATAGGTGGGGCGCTACGCTCCGCTCCTACCCTGAAAGTCTCGGGGGGATCCGTCAAGCGGGGGCTGAGATAAAAGGGGGGTCCCAAAACGCGTTTTTCCCATGCATTTTTCCATAGGACCTTTAGAACGAGCTACAGCCCGAACGGCTGAACAGAATTACTCAAAATTTGGCAGAGAGGTAGTCCCTAGGTCAAGGAAGTGCCTTTTGTAGGTTTGGTGTAAATCTGTTCAGTAGATTCTGAGAAAATAGCCTTTAAATCAATATATATATCTGAGCCCGCTTACGGTACGCTTACCGTACGCTTACGGTAAGCGTACGGTGGCGTGCGCGAGCGCGATTCTGATTGGCTCTTAGATCTTAGTAAACATTCGAATCGGTCGAAACCAGGAAGCGGCGGCCGCCATTTTGTGTATTTCACTCTGAAAAAAAAGAGTGAATACAAGGAAAGGGGGCAATGAGGAGAGTTACAGACCCCCTAACATTTGTAAGGGGGTCAAAGAAGGACAGAAAAGTACAAAAAAAACATTTATTGATTTTAAAAAAAATCACGGGGTACGCGTACGGTAAGCTTACTGTAAGCGTACGGTAAAAAAATAAAAATAAATAAATGAAAAGCAGATTTAAGAGTTTAGAAATTAGGGAGCTCTAAAAAGAGCTGTTGTGTTTATGAAGTCATTTTTTTAGTGGTACCTACAAGTAAGTACCGATGCAGAGTCTAAGGTTCAAGAGGAAGACTCTGTTCCCTTCATCATTGAAGTGCACACCATCTCCTCTATAAATGTCTTGCATGTCATAACGCAAGTTGTTGTGGTAAATGGCACCCATACCATAGTCACGGAGGAAAGCAGAAACAGATTTGTTGACGTGCTTTCTTGCTTTGTCAATCTGTGGACAGAAATGATTGGACCAGTTCCATTTTTGCCTTTGGCATATGTTGGAAAACACAAAGGCAGTTTTAGGGAAAAGTGTAAACAGTTGTGCAAAGGTGTCCTTCATAAGCATTTCCAGACCTACCCCAGTCAAAGTGCCTAGGTCATTGCCACCACAGTGCACTATTATGAGGTCAGGGTGTTGGATTTGAATGAAGGATTTCACCAATGGCATCAATTGGTGCCACTTTAACCCTCTCTGACCAATCCATTTAATGTCTACATTTGGCAAAGCAAGGTCTCTCACCATACCTGTTTTCTCTGCAAACTTTTCACTCCAGAAGACATAGCTGTGCCCTACAATCCACACTGTGAACATCTTCAAAGGAGAACTGGATGCACTCAGGAGGTGTCTTTCAGTAGAATGGCAATATGAAAAGAAAGACAGTTTGGAAATGGAGGCATACATATTTTTTTCAAAACAAAAAGAACTGATTGGCTGTTTCATACCATTCTAGAATAAAAACTAGGCTGTATGTGTAAATTAATAGAAGCATGTTTTATATTGGTAAAAAAAAATGTGTAACCAAAGAACAGTACTATGGATTTGCTGTTAGGTTTGAAAAGTCAAGCACTCTTGCTCTGTGGAATTGAAACATTGTTTGGCGAACTTCTGACCTAACTCAACACAGCAGTGTTCCATGAGCTGTTGCTATGGTAGCAGGCAGAAGTCAAGTTGGGGGAAGGGTACTAGGCAGAAGTCAAGTTGGGGGAAGGGTACTTTTGGAAAAGGGTTGGTTTTCAACCAATAGAAATGTGTGATTACATTTGAAAAAAAGGGGGAAGCACTGAGATTTGAAACTTACAAGTATATGTGTGGAAAAATAGAGGGAAAGTTTGCCATTATCTGGTTCTGCTGAGAGGAGAGAGGTGAACACAACAGAGATCCTGGCTCTGATAATCTGCTGTTTGAGTGTCACATTTCTTTCACAACTAACTAATTTTAAAGGTGAGTTTACAGTTTGAGAGGGGATGTATGTGGTAACTTAAGAAATGAATAATAGAAATGGAAATTGTTTTTGTTGTAGTTACACATGGTGGTTTCATAATGTGTCAGTCTGTAAAAGTGATTTTCACTTGCCCCGAAAAAAAAAAGAGCAGTAAGTGTGCTTTCAAATTGGCAAAGAAATTTCGTTTTGGGACTAATGTGAAAACATGACTCTGTGTGCAGAGAGGAATTATAGGCAGAGATTTATTGCGTCTTGCTCTGGTGATTTCACAGTTGCATTAGATGGAAAGGGGGAGCGAATGTTTGGGGGAAGAAGCAGAGTCTTAGCACACACCCATGTGCTTGCCATGTATAGTCATGCACAGTATTTACAAGCGAGTGGGGTTTTCAGGTTTCAGTCTGTAATGCAAATACATTCAGCATCACTAAGGCTGGTTGCCCTTGCTGTAGTGTAGCAGTCTGGACATGGGCTTTTTAAAAAATCTGAAAAGTGGTTTCATAATGTGACAGTTTGTAAAAGTGATTTTCACTTGCCCAAAAAAAAGAGCAGTTAGTGTGCATTCAAATTGGCATAGAAATTTCGTTTTGTGACTATTGTGAAAAGAAATGTAGTAATATATTTAAATACAATAAAGGAATTGTTACAGAGAATCGGTGAGATCTGTACAAATAAAACTTTAGAATTTTATTGGATTACCATTGGAAATTTAATCAAAAAAGAATTTTAAAATTACTATTTGGTCTAAAGGAAATGAAATCAGATGTATTTTGGAGTTATTTGAGATATAATATTGTGATTATACTTCTGAAACAAACATATCAGACGGTATTTTAAAGAAATAAGTATTGGTATTAGATGATATTTTTTTAGAATATTATGCATTTCTATAATGTTAAGTTTAAGTAAAAAAAGAATCAGGGCTTTTTTAATACAATCTTTGTGATTGTTATTTTTTTTTGCCCGCTGTAAAATGATGAATGCAATTGCTTTCACAATTTATAGTGAAATGCAATATATTCTGAAAACAGCAAAAATAAGGCAAAAATATTTTATGGAAAAAAATGTAAATATGTGTACTGTATTATAAAATGTTTTAAAAATATTAATACTTTTTTCTTTTTTTCCAGATAGATATAGAAAATTTTCGAAAACTACAAACATTTTTAAAACTATTTTTAAAAAAAACAAATGAATAAATATTTTTTCAGTGAGTATGGTAAGTCAATAATAATAATTGTAGTTTCTCAAGGACCTTGTAATGTGTTTATTGATTTTTAGTGTTTTTTTAAAAAAAAAAAAAAAAGTACGCGCACCGTACGCGTACGGTAAAAAAAAATAAAAAAAAGTTTTTAAAAACATATGTAAAAAAAAGATGAAAGATAAGGTTGGCTCTTAAAAGAACCGTTGTGTTCATGCAGGGACAGAGGAAAGGAAGCATGGGAAAATTATTCAAAGCGACAAATGTGTTGATCTATTTTGTTGTTCACTAGGGAAACACTGGTCTCCCTATAGCAAATTAGATCTTGACAAAATGTGCATCGAATATCAACCTTCCGAAATCGAGGGTTGATTTCCAGAGGGCCAGCAAAAGGAGATTCTCCCCCCACAGATGAAGGGCTCACCTGACCTGCAGAAGAAGGAGTCAGCCCTGCAGATGATGGTTCAGGATGAGCTGCTGTGGATGTACTGGCTTGTCTTTCTGAAGAGTTACCTCCAAAAAGATGACCATGTGTCCTTCTGTGTACATCCTGGAGGTGTCTCTTCATGGTGTGATTCCCAAAGGAATACTTCCTGTTAGGATTACCTCTAGAAAGTACACGCTTACACAGCTTACAAGTCACTAAGGGTGCATTTACCTTTTGCTGGCCTTCAGGAAAAGTAAAATAATCCCATACATAAGAGGGCTTTTGTTTCCTCGATCTCTGCCTCAAGACAGTGCTGCTAGTGCTAGCCTCACTCTCAGAAGAGCTCTGCTGTTCTGCCATCGTATCCCAAAGACAAACCAGCTCCTTCTCCCAAGGGATCACAAGCAGAAATGAGGGGAATGGGTGTGGTGTAGGAGAGTTCTAGAACTGAAAGTAGTTTCAACCAATCAAAAGTTGTGTTTCATGATCACATGACCTACCGTACGCTTACGGTACGCTTACGGTACGCTTACGGCAAAAGTGCGCATGCGCGTAAAAAAGACACGTGCTTGCGCGCATGCACATAACAGTCACTCCCGGCACTTCCGCGTAACGTGCGCGTGTAGCGTACACGCGTACGCGTCCCACGCGGAGTACGCGCGGCTACGCAAATTGCGTAACTATACGCAAGCAGCGTAGGAAAATTACGGACGTTGCGTATACCGTACGCTTACCGTGAGCTTACGGTACGCGTACTAAAAAAATAAAAAAAAAAATAGAAAAAAAGTACTGCAAATAAATTTTACATGTTTATTTTAAAAAATATATAAAAAAAACATATTTAAGAATTTTAAAAATGTAATCATAGTCTTTATAAAAGGTAAGAAAATTAAAATAAAAATATGTTAGAAAAAATAGAAGAAAAAAAAAAATTAGCATTTAAAAAACCTTGCAAATTCACTGAAAAAACCATGGGTTTCACACACGTTATAGTTAGGAATTAGCATTTAAAAAACCTTGCAAATTCACTGAAAAAACCATGGGTTTCACACACGTTATAGTTAGGAATTAGCATTTAAAAAACCTTAGAAATTCAGTGAAAAAACCAAAGGTTTCACACACGTTATAGTTAGGAATTAGCATTTAAAAAACCTTAGAAATTCAGTGAAAAAACCATAGGTTTCACACATGTTATAGTTAGCTGGACATTTTACTCGTAAAAAACCAATGAAATTCCCCCGTTATAGTTAGTTCAGCTAACTATAACTCGCGCGCCCGCAATGAACTGCTGATGACGTCACATATTACATCACTCATGACATGGTCAGTGACATCACTCATGACATCACTGATGACATCTCAAATGACATCACTGATGACCTCACTGATGACATCATCCTTGTGATAGAGTGGCAGACCTCCTCTTCCCCTAATAAAACCTTTGATACACACATTCAAAAATAGAGACTAAAATTTACAAAACAATGGACATACCAATAACAGTTACAACAACCTCTTCAGTAATTCTAAGATCCACATACACATCCACTCATTCACCAACAGTCCAATACAGTCACTCATACATGTACTCACTTATCATATGTACTCATACACCTATACATCCTGTAACACAATGCCACTCATCCATAGAGCTACTCACACACATAGTCACTCATGCTAATAAAGAATCAAACATACATTTACTTGCATATACAGTTATACACACACCACCACACTTACTTCTACGGAAACTTACACATACTTAGTCTTTTAAACAATCACTTATGGAAATACATACTTATTCATACAGGAACTCTTTCAATCTCTCACTCTCACATATACTCACATATATAAACCAATAGTCACATATACTAGTTTTAAACATATGTAGTTACTCATAAAGACACTATTGAGACAGTCATTCACTCACTAACACACCCATACACACACTCATCCACCCATGCAGTCCTGCACACATGCTCTGTTCAACACATACAAACAGTGAGTCACTCATTCATGCACCTATGCACTACGTCATACCCCCACCGAACCATGCAGACACTCAGACTGATACTCAAAAAACCAACTAATAACCTATATAGACACCCATGTAGCTACTCACCAACCCATGCAGCCACTTATACACAAAGTGAAAAAATGATACAGATATTTATATATTTAAACATTACTCACTAAGCCATGTATTCACTATGATACACTTAATCAGTCAGTTACATAATCAATTTTTCAAAAAGAAATCATCCATTTAGACAGTAATATACCCATTTATTCTTCCATCAACCTTGAGATATACATATATAAAAACTTATTTAATTTTCAGAAAAACACACATTCACTGGATGATGTCATCAGTGAGGTCATCAGTGATGTCATTTGAGATGTCATCAGTGATGTCATGAGTGATGTCACTGACCATGTCATGAGTGATGTAATATGTGACGTCATCAGCAGTTCATTGCGGGCGCGCGAGTTATAGTTAGCTGAACTAACTATAACGGGGGAATTTCATTGGTTTTTTACGAGTAAAATGTCCAGCTAACTATAACATGTGTGAAACCTATGGTTTTTTCACTGAATTTCTAAGGTTTTTTAAATGCTAATTCCTAACTATAACGTGTGTGAAACCTTTGGTTTTTTCACTGAATATATATATATATATATATATATATATATATATATATATATCCTGGAAATGCCTTCATAAGCCAAGCACAAAATGTAAATGCTCAAATGTTCAGTCTATAGGGGAAGTGGCACACAAATAAGTAGTTAAATTACATCTTGTTTCCGTATGTTGCAGATTCTCAAGCAACTTGCTGCAGACTTGATCACAGCTATTTTTAGACATTCCCAACATTTCACCATCATTTTCAGTCTCTCACACTGCAGTGCATCCTATATTTCTAAAGTGAGTCCCACTATTTCCAATTAAAGTGCTATATATGAATTAGGAGTCATTACTGCATATTTCTTCCATGGTTTTATATAGCTCATACTCGTAGTTTTCAATCGTTTTATCAATACCACATGCTATTTTAGTCTAATGTTCTCTGCATGGTATATATTTTTGCATTAGTTGCCAATTTGTTCCGTAGTTCACCAGGGATCATGTGCATCGAGTAATGACAATTTTCAATCATTCACAGTATTAAACACTTCCTCTGTAGGTATATTTCATATTCATAATTAGTTATTGACACTTGCAAAGGCCTTCATGTGGAAATTACTCTCCTTCCAGTGTCCTTATCAGCTATTAAGTACTTATTTCTTTCTTAATCTCAAATCAATATATTACTTGTGTCTCCACACATATTTTGTCCTTTGAAATCATCCCTTAAATCACCTAAGATATACAGCTTAATAAATGCAAGCCCAAGTTCAGCGTCATTGACGCTGCCATTTAAATTCCCCAACCTTCTCAAATAACATGTATTAACTATTCGAAACGTACATACAGTTTCTCATCTTGGTTGTGATTAATTCAAATGTTATTTTTAAATCATTAATTATTTTGACTCACTTTGTCCTTATTTAAATACTTGATTTTCTGGATCTCCTTTTATAGTGCCTGATGAATGACCAGATACTGTTGTGGTCCCTCATTGCTTCAAAGTGCTCCTGTGCTCAACTTTTCAATTAGCTTATAGTGCTGTGTCTATGTAAAGGTAATGCTTTCTCTGATATGCTATTGTATTGTAAGTTAAATACATTTGTTTCTTCAGATACCCCTTAGTTCTTTTTATTTGCGCAGTTTTCTAATAATTCTAGAATACCCTCATTTGTTTGTGTAACCAGATCTTGTTTTCATCATTATTTTTATATTTGATATACCTTTTCATCCGAGTTCCTTTAAAGAATTTGACTTACATTGTTTGTTGTTCTGCATATTTTCAGTGGGCTTCTCTCCATACATTTTATCCAATATCAGGATCTCCATTAGTTAGATGGCAAAGAAAACGGTGTATGAAAATATTCCAGAAGTGACATAGGAATCGTTTTCATTAACACATACAAGTCGTGGACTCGTATTCTCCTTGCATACGTTTAGGTACAGAGAATTCCTTTCTGCCAACATTTTAGAGTATTTTTCCACCTTTTAAAAACTAACACTTTTTAAGTAACAGAGAAGACTCCTCAAATTTCTCTCCATTTTCCAGCCTGTCATAATAAGCAAATCTTATGCCATTAGAGTAATTAACAATTGTTAATCTTCATACACTAAATAACACTCTACATGTGCTACCTTTGGTAGATAAAAGGGCATTTTACATTGTATTTGTATTGTGTACCTGATACTCTTCAGTATCAGCACTGCATAACCTTATTACTTATTTTAGGACTATCATTTATCCCTAACTTACAAATGCTCTGCTTTTCTATTGAAGCACAGTAGATTAATACTTGTTGTTTTCTGATTCATTCAGCAAGATTTTATTTGCCGAGAAGAATCTAAATGCTCCACTTATATATATATTTTATTCAACCAATTACTTACTCATACTTGACAGGAGGTTTCCTAGACCTCAGTGAATGCCAAAGATGCTGTTCCTAATGTTCTCTACTATATTTGTTTTGACAGTACTATTTGACCTTGTCCAAAATAGAATAAGTACATTTTAATTTACAGATGAGTACATTGCCATTGGCTTGTTCTAAATAGTAGTACATTAAAAGGAAAAAACTAAATAGTTCCTTTGATGACCTGAAGTCTATATAAATCAAATCTGAAATAAAGTGTTCAACAATAACAGCGCATCAAAATCCTAGGTTCTGTGGGGGGCGGGGGGCGGGGGGAGGGGGGCGGGGGTGGGGGAAATAGACTTGTTTTACAGAAATACTGAATTAAAAGAAGCCGGTGAGGGTGACTGTAAATACGATGTGTTGTGCAAAGCACAAGTGCACAGCCAGCTTTAGCGTGGTGTGAGCCAGGGCTGGCCTTCGTGCTGGTGGCTCCTCTTGTGACAATTCTGTTTAGTGCCCTCATCCCAATGACCTCCTTCTTCGTGGATTCCCACACTAACACCTTCCAAAAATGTTCCTCATCTCTGCATAGACCCTCTCTCACATTCATTTGTTTTATAACACTACTCATACCAAAATAGGGTGCCAGAGTACTTTTCAACACAAACACTTTCACGTGGCACGTAGGGACATTTTCATTTTTCATTAACTCAGCATGATCACGTTTAACCCCTTCGATGCGCATGATGGAGCGGTTCCGCCATGTGCATCGGTGGCGCTGTGCAGATGACGGAACCGCTCCGTCATGGCCCCGCCCGCGCACGAACCCTTCAGCACAGCGCGGTAATCCGTGCCGCGCTCAAGGGGTTAAGGAAGTGACCCTTAGGTGTCACCCAGGTTATCTACAACCACCTAATCACCTTCCAAACAATTGAAGAGTCGGGCAGACAGTGGGGAATACAAACAATAGTTTATTAGCAATACTCTGCAGAGGAGTCCAATCTGACCTGCACCCTAAGATGTCTGCCGAGGTACTGACCCCGCCAACAGTCTGAATCGCATAACCATTACTCCCAAGAACCTCCAACCACGCCCACAGTGGAAAGTTAATGGCTTACGCCGAACATGAAGAAAGGAGGCACAGAAGGATGGGCTACCACCTACTAGATGGGTACACACTATCGCAGTCTCACGTTTGCTGTGCTGGGTCTCAGCGTCTCCTAATGTGGGAGCAGAGCTACACACACAGATAGGTATGCGAAGGCAGAATGGTCTATTCATTAGTAACTCAGAAGGCAAACTTGAACAGGAAAAGAAAATAATAACTAAATACAGTGTTCATCTAAGGCAAACAAGATGAATAATGAGGCCTAGTTCAGACACATCCTAATAGGGATTACAAAATACAAAATGGAGTCACACTTGCTAACTAAAGCTTGCACTTTACAGGAATAACTCAGTGGGTTGCATAACGTGAATACAAATGGTGTCTATTTAGCCACACACTGCTAACCTAATAAAACATGAAACAAGTGTATAGCAGGAATGGGGGTTTCAAACCTAACAGGCCCTCCTTTTAGCATGGGTGGCTAAATGTTTCTTGAGGCTATCTGGTAGGGTGTTTACAATTCTAAGTGGGGTGAAAGAAAATGCATAGTCACTCAAGTTACAAGGGAGAATAAGGCAAGACATGAGTATCAAAATGTACTTAGTATTCAAAAATACCTCCGTCCATAAGCATTATGTCCTGTATATCCTGCATCATCATAGTAGAGACCTTATTATCACGTCCTGGCAATTTAGAGGTGGGGTGAGCTTGCTCATGCAATTGGTGCAACATGCGGGAAGGCAATGAATACATAGGCAACATGTGAAGAAGACACCTGCGATAGCTACTAAGAAAAGTAGTATCTTCCAACCCCAGGATGTTAGTAGACCCAAGAACCACCCTGTCAAGGACCATGAACCATTGCCCTGATGAAATATGCAATACGTAGAGGGGGCAACAAATACAGTAGGGAAAAAGAAAAGAAAGGCAACATCTGCAAACCATCCCCTCTATTGCCAAGTATGAACTTGTTATCCTCGAGCGAAGTGAAGATTATGATGCAGGATCTAAGATGGGCCCATTGTCATGTTCAGTCTGTAAATGAAGTCATATGTTCTCTCCCATCTTAATGTCCCCCGCCCCTGGATACAAAAACAAACTGTCATATTAACTATCATGACAGGCCTCTGCCTAAGGTACATATTCTTTTGTAGGGCGTAAATTACTAAATGCATTATCTAGGACTGGAGAACAGAATTGAAGGTACAACAATCTGACCACTTGTATTATCACTTTATGTCCTCCAGTGCTCCCCTGTGCGAGGAGCCAAAGTAACAAACATGTTCACAAGAGGAACTGGTGCTGTATGAACTTGGGAATGCACAGGGTACTTCTCATTCAGGGAGTAGGATGTTCCTAACACTATTATCAGCACAATAACAACTATGGATACAACTTGTACTTTCTATGTACTTCCCCCGCTCTGAACAGGGAGGTGCAAAAGGGCTATTTTTCTCATCAAGTGGGTGACCAAACGGATACATGGTGATTGGGAGAGAAATGAAACATCATGGAATTGGTAGCCAGGGAACAGGATGATGTTCAAAACTCTTCTTTCCATCACCGGTAGACTCCTATTGTTCATCTAGCGTAGAAGCTATTGAGCACCGGCGGTGGAGCTGTTCGTCTAGCTCGGTTCCAGATCCAACGTTGCAGGGCAAGGTATTTCTCTCTTTAGAATCACAGTCGCTTTTGCCCCGTTCGTTGACTGCCCAAACAATGCACCAAACTCTCTTCCTCTACTCTATCGCTGGTACCTTAGACAGGGTACCCACACCCTATTCTTCATCCATGAAGTCCATCCCTACTAAACCAACTTTCCCTTGGTGCACTGTTCCTCCGTCGGGCGTACATTGTACTTTGCACAGAGGGGTCAAAGGAAGAAGGAGGGTCAGACTCAAGAGGGACCAAGGGGCAGAGACTCAAGCACAGGCGAGCCCTCAGGCTGGTGCTCAATGGGCTGGGACTCAGGCACATGTAGACCAACAGGCTGGGGCTCCTGGATAGACCCTCTCTGCTTTGATTTTGGTGGTTCTGCCTCGTCCAGCCCCTCTTTGCTCTTCTGCTTCACCTCAGTCGTATTCATAGATGTTCCATAACAAGCAGCCAGGCTGTGCATCTTGTCCGGGCCCCTCTCTCTCTTTTGTGACTGCAGGGCGTCCCGGACCTATTAGTAGATATAATATGAACTTTTAGTTAAATGGCAAGGATAAAACTTTATATAATTTATTTTTCTCTCCCAACACCAAGTAATGGGGTAAGCCTTATTTCATTCACTAAGCTCTGAAAGAACAATTCGGACATACTTTGGATCATTGCATCTGTACATTCCTATATTATTCTTCTGAAGAACCTCAATCAAGAAAATGTGTGGTGTGAAATTATTGGGGGCATACAGGTTCAATTCCTAGTAATGTGCATCATGTGCACTATACAGTACATGGGCTGAGCAATGTCTCATCCAGACAATGTGCCTTACTTTCAACCTAGACATCTTGACTTCCAGTACCCATCCAGCAGGGCCTGCTACAAACATTCTCTCATTTCATGTTAATCATTTTCTTCAAACGCATTATTCCTACCCACATCATCTGTTGCAACCCAGTTACTCAGGCTAACTAATAAAGGATTTGTGATGTCTCTACAACTGTATGTAGTGTTGCGGTAACACAAGCAATAATGGTGGTGCCACCTGGGTATTCAAACGAAAGCCACCAACATTTAGTTTCCCTTAAGGATCATATAAGGGAACATCTTCCTCGTCCACCCATCCTTTAATCTCCATCTCAATTCCAGTTCCATCAGTTTACAGAAAGGAGGGGCAGTAACATGGCGGACTTCAAGGTGACACATTTTCCTAATCATGACAATTTTTTCAAACAGTGTTATTTTATACCCAATTAGACGTGCACTGGTGAGGTGCTGTGACTCTATTTATTCAAGAGCATGTTCACAGCATCTTGTGAAATAAGTGGCTAAAGCGAATCCAACCGATTGTCTTATGGAAACGGCCACTGTCATGACCGTTCCTAGATAGCTCGGGCGGGCTCAAAAGACAGAAAGGGCACAACAAGCTGTCTTGCGTACTTACAACACAAAACAGTATACAACAATATATGTACCAAGCACAGAAGCCAAAGAAGAAAAACGCAGTTTCAAGTGTTCGGCATTCAGAGTTAAGGCTCATGCACCTCATTTAATATGTTAGTCGCCAAGGAGCTAATCTCCTACCCCCCTTTCGACAGTTGGTGACCTGAGAAGGAAACCTACTGTCGAAAATATTTACCCCTTTAAAAAACAAACTCCCTGGTCAGTCAAAGCTAAAGATGAGAACAATTTGTTTAAAAAAAAGTGTGTCTTTAGTGGGCAAAGGTAGGTACCTTTGTTAAAATAGGGACCCTTCCCTCCAGTCAGCGTAAGGGGAATACACACTTTAGATAACCCCTGCTCACCCCCTTTGGAGCTGGGCACGAGCAGACAGTCCCATCCCAAAGGCAATGTGTAAAGTATTTGTATCAACACTCACAATAACACAGTAAAAACAACACAAGAAGACACCACACCAAATGCACATCCTCAGTCTCTGTCACAATGAAACCAAACAGTCAATCCAGAATCAGGCAGAAAACACACTAAAAATTGAACAAGAAAATAGCCACTTTCTAAAAGTGCCTGTTGCACAAACATACTGTAAAAACCCATCCTTACTAAAAGGTGTGTTATCAAATTCTGAGCCCAGGGATACCAGACCCTAATTGTCTACCTTATCCCTATGGGAGGGTATGCTTGTAAAATTTTACAACACATTCCCCATTCTGTCCTATGGGCAAGATAGCTTTTCAATAGTGAAAAACAAAATGGGCAGTATGTCCCTATCAAGGCATGTTACACACACCAGTACATATCCTACCTGTCACATACACTGCACCCTGCCTAGGGTGGTACCTTGGGCCTACCATATGTGTGTCCTATGTACAAACTGCGCTCAGGCACTGCTGTGGCAGGCCGGAGGCATCTTTTCCTGGCTACTCATGTGAGTGGCACGATCAGCGCTGCATGCCTACTGTTAGCTATTTATTTATCAGCCCTGGCACAATCAACGCACTTCCCTAGGGATCTACTAGTAAAACTAATATGCCAATTAGAGAGAACCAAGCACAATATCCATTTACACAGAAAGCACTTGCACTGTGACACTGATCAGCAGTGGCAAAATACCCAAATCATCTGAACCAGCAAAAACAAAATCCAGTACAGCATCAAAAACATAGAAGGTAGAGTCAAAAAGTCAAGTAAAACCACGCCAAGGATGCCATGTCCAACATTATTTAACTGTGCTGTCCCTGCAACTTTGCTGTGTGTCTGAAACGAAAGAGCAAGTAACTACCCTTTTTTTAACCTGTTTATGGATGCTCCATCCTTCTTCATAGTCCTAAGAAGCGCAGAAAAACCTATGACTCGTACCAGTCTATGTGAAATCTGGACAAAGACCTATTATTAAAATAAGTAGTTCCTCCAAAGAATGTATTTTAGATCAGTGATAGAAAAACATTGAGCAACAGAAGGAACCATTAGCAAAGGCATAGCAACGGCTAGAACAGCAGGATGTAGTAAAACCACTTGTTCTTGAACTTCACACCAACCAATCACAGAATTGTAAACACAATCAAAAGAATAGGAATATTACTATTTACCAGCCGTCTCTTCACCAACACCTTTCTCAACCAAATCCTGTATCATACACAACAAGGCTCGTGAAAACTGTAGGAATCCCAGCTCTACATTGCCAGTTGCCCACAAAGTGGTTGGCACATTCGCAAAACTTGGGTGGGGGGGAGGAAACACCATTCACTACTAACATTAAGGCCCGTCATCACACATTCACCTGCTTGAGAGCAGTACTAGTAGTATGCCAAACCCAATACATGCTCACCACAATTATACATTAATTAAAACAGAAATCCACTGTAAAAAAGGACCGATAATCAGAGAAAGAAAGTATAAAACATATGCTACAACTAATGTGTCTGAAACACCCACCAAAACACTCATAACACTGTGCTATGTTAAATACGTAACAGAAAGAGACAATCTATTCCTTTTAATTTGCAAAACAAATCTTTTCCTATCAGGCCTGAGTCACAGACAATTGTTGCTGCAACCCTTTCTAAAACTTAATTTGTAATTTTCCTTTTCAAACCCCAACAACTTTGATGTTGCACCTTGTATTTCTGCATGTGAAACAACACATAACTCTCTATCACTCCCTGCAAACAACTTTCCTAAGCAAACCCTTCTAAATCCATCTGCCTTTTAAACCTATTTCCTTCCTGTCTCATGACTGTCTGTTGCTCTGCATATCCCTCTGAAAACAGCCCAAACCAACTGAGGTTGTATATTCCTGCCAGCTAGAGAAATTCCATTCTTATCTTCAAGTCCAAACAGCAAACCTTACGCTAATAAATCATGAGTGTGTATTTTATTCCTCCTACTGCACTTTGAAAATGCGTGTCTGTTCAGCACAAATATACACCACCTTAAATGTTCACAACACATTCTTCTTCAAGTTAAAGGCACATTCTATAATGATGTAAAATCCACCTCCAACATACACAAATGAATCAAGAATTAATTAATTAATTGAGCATCATCAGACTGAAACATCCCAACAAGCCCACACTCCTTTTCATCCTATTTCGCCTCTGTTAACACCCTTCAGCCACGTTAAAAAAAGAAATCTAACATAGATTGCCTCTCCCTTCTTTCTATGTCTCTGCTTCTTTGCGGCTCCCTGCCCAATGAGCCCCCTCCTTGGGAATTTCTTTCCTATCTGCCAGAACAAACTGAATTCACAAGCTATGTTTTTCAACTTTGAAAATCCTTTTCATTTAGCATAAATACACGTTGCCTGGAGAGTTTGAGACACCTTTTCCAAATTAAATACACATCATTTTGCGATGTCAATTCCCCCACTAAACACATCAGCATCTGCACAAGGCCCATTCATTTAGTGTTTACTTTCATGTACCAATCTTTAAAAATACAACTTCATGTCTATAGCTCAAAACAACTTTCTTCATTTTGCAATGTCCAAAGCTAAATATGAGATCTGGACGCCATCAGTGCACCCCTTCTCTCTGACTGTCTCACATCACCAGTAGATAGTTATAGTTATAGTTAGCACTTATTTTCCATAAGAAATCCGCAACATTCTATTGCCAATAAGTCTGGCGCCGGTTGATGAATCCTCGCGAAATTTTCCAAACTTTTGGCCAGCTCCGCTCCTACACTGAAAGTTTCGTCGTGATTCGTCAAGTGGGGGCAGAGAAAAAAGGGGGGTCCCAAAACGCGTTTTTCCCATGCAATTTCCCATAGGATCTGTTGTCGCAGCTACAGCCCGAACCGCTGAACGGAATGACACCAAATTTGGCAAAGAGGTAGACCTCAGTTCAGACTCATGCCTTTTGCATAAATGGTGTGAATTCGTTCAGTAGTTCCTGAGAAAATTAGAGTTAAAAGTACATATATATCTATGGCCGGGGAGGATCCGCGCAACCTACCCGCACTGTAAGTGCACCCTCCTCGAACCGAGCGCACACCCTCCCGATCGCGTGCTGAATGCTAATTGGCTGTCGAGTGTCTGTCTATATTCGAAACCAGGAACTGTTGGCGGACATTTTCTGCCTCGGTAGAAGCGAGGCTGAAGAAGCAAGGGGAATAAGTGTGTAAAACATGTAAAGGGGGCAGAGTGGAAATACTCTGACAGTATAGAGGTGCTTAGGGGGTCCAAGAAGGACCCCCTGGGGCCCCCCTTTTTTTTTTTTTTTTTTAAACGGCGAAATGCGCGCACGGTGCGCGCATCCTATCGCGTTTGGTACACGGATCCTCTTGCGTTGGTTGCGCAGATCCAAGGAAAAAAATTTTGAAAAAAGACAAGAAATCATTGGTTGTATGACAACTTTCTACACTGAAAGGTAGGGTGTATATTTCTGTTTTTTAAAGGCATGATTCTTATTGGTTAACAAAAACCGATTGTAAGGAACATTATATATGATAAGCTGATATGTTGAAAAGTCAAGCACACTTGCTGTCTTTTTTAGCAACATTGTGTGCTGAACTTTTGACCTGTGTGCTAAGTTCAGTGTTCCATGTCCTGTTTCCATGGTAACAGGCAGAAGGCAGATTGGGGGAAGGGTTGAAATGTATTTCATTTGAAAAGGGTTGAAATGTTTAACCAATAGAAATGTGTGTTTGCTTTTTAATTTATGTGTGAAGGATTGTGATTTGATGTTTACATGTATATGTGTGGAAAATGAAAGGGAAACTTTTCAATTCTTTGTTTTTGCTGAGAGGTGCACAGTGCAGAGATTCTGTAAAAGAAAATCTGGTGTGTGACTGATATACTTATTAATCTACAAAACAACTTGAAAGGTGAGTTATTTAATTGTGAGGGGATGTATGTAGACTATTTTGATTTTAATCAGACTAATGTATTTCTCCTGCTAAAGTGTAGGGAGTACTTTTTTTCTCTACAATCTTATTGACAGTGTGTGTGCATGTAGAAACCATTCTGTGATAAGCATTTGTGTTTTTCATGTGTTTGCAGACAGATAACTGTGCTGTTTTTATATTTTGGTAGAATTAGAAACCAGTCATTGTTTATGAATTTGTGAAATAAGTTATGTTTTTATATTAAAATGTAGTACTCCTTCTAGATGAAGAAATGTGTTTTGGTATAGTGCAAGGGATAGTGTTATTTGTCTAGAATCACACAGTGAGTATGTGTGCATTTGGAAACCACTGTGAGAGAAGCATTTGGTAACATCGTGTATTTGCTGACAGATAACTGTTTTAAAACCTGTCTTGTTGTCAAGTTTTAGTAGCATTAGAAGGCAGTTTTTGCTTATGCTTTGATTAAATGAGTCAGGCTTTGACACAAAAGTGCAGTCCTGAAATATGTAGATTGTGTGCAGTTCCCTTATCACTTCCACAGTAGTGAATGATTTTTGGTAAACTCCTAGGTATAGTGGTTGTTGTCTAGAATCACACTGTCAGTCTGTGTGCATTTGGGAACCACTGTGAGAGAAGCATTTGGTAACATCGTGTATTTTCTGGCAGATAACTCTTTTAAAACCTGGCATGTTGTCAAGTTTTAGTAGCATTAGAAGCCAGTCTTTGCTTATGCGTTGATTAAATGAGTCATGCTTTGACACTAATGTGCTGTTCTTAAATATGTAGATTGTGTGCATTACCCTTACCTCTTCTAGACTAGTGAATGAGTTTTTGTAAACTGCTAGGGATAGTGTTGCTTGTCTAAAATCACACTGGGTAAGGATTGTGATAGAAGCATTTGGTAACATCGTGTATTTGCTGACAGATAACTGTTTTAAAATCGGTCATGTTGTCAAGTTTTAGTAGCTTTAGAAGCTATTCTTTGCTTATGCATTGATAAAATGAGTCAGGGTTTGACACTAAAGGGCAGTGCCATGTACTATTCTCTTCACTGTGCCAGAACTGAAAATTTAAAACTTTTACCCAGACACTGTCCTAGCAGTAGTCTGATGATTTAGTCAGTTTCCAAGTACTCATGTTGTGAACCATACATTACCACATAGACTCCTTCAAATGTCTATGCAGTATGCATGCAGTCTTCTAACATACTATACACTTGTCTTTCACATCTTCAATTCCCTAGTCAGTATCCATACAGTCCAGCAAATATCCTGTCACTCCCTTTGCACTCCTCTAGTGACCCATTCAGTACCAAGTACTAATCCATCCACTGTGTCAAAAGCCAACCACTTATAAATTCATCCAGGCACTCTCTTTGCTGTACTCTAATCATTCCGTCAGTTCCCAAGTACTCATGCAGTGAGCCAGGCCCTAGCACATAGACTGCTTCAAATGCCTATTTACTATGCATGCAGGCCTCTAACCACCTACACAGTTGTATTTCACACCTTCAATTCCCCAGTCAGTATTCATACACTTCTAGCAAACACCCTGTCACTCACCCAGTGTGTTTCCTTATAGTACTGTAATCATTCAGTCAGTTAGCATGTGGTCTTTTAGTGAGGTAGGCTTTAGGGCATGAACTGCTTCAAAGTAGTATGCACTATGCATGTAGTGTTTTAACCATCGTCACACTTGTGGTTCAGGGCTATAGTTTCTTAGTCAGTTTTTATATAAAATGTGTTTGTACAGTAATTGAATAGTATAAATTTGAAAGTTATTAATATACATTTATTTGTGATTCTTTTTTTACAGGTACAGAACAGGAGTGTTTCTCATCCGTTTGCACTCTTCTTGTGCAAGATTGTTTGGATGAAGGGTCCTTCGGTGTTTCATCATACTTGCCGCGCCGTACGAGTATTTCTTGTTAGGATCCCCTTGCAACAGAACTCTTTTGCAAATCTTGCATGTGACCAAGGTGGCATTGATCTTTGTTTGCCCCTCGGGAAAAGTAAAAAATTTCCACACCACTGAAGAAAAATGTTGTGGGCGTGGTGCGTGCTCCAAAAATTCATCCTTAGATTCGGTGAATATTTTAAAGCGACAACATTTACAGTTTTTGTAAGTTAAACTTATAAAATTTTGTTAGCTGTAAGCATTTTATATATCTGTGATTTGAATCTTGTGGTGTTTTGTTGAGAATAGCATGTTGGATTTTTTTAACAATCTTTTTGATTGTTTTTTTTTTTTCCCGCTGTTAAGTGATGAGTACGATTGAAATCACAATTTTTTGTGAAATTCAATATATTCTGAGAACAGCAAAAAAGGCAAACAAATTACTTTGTGGAAATTATGCTGTGTTGGAAAAAAATTTATTATTACATGTTATAATTTTTTTTTCCTTTTCTTTCACAGATCCAAATTTAAAAATAAGCAATTTATATGAATTTAGATTGCAATGAAAATCTGAAAAAAATGTATACCATTTTTTATTGCTATTACTGTGAAGATAAGTTTAATTAAGTCTCAATATGCAGAATGAGGAGGTCTGCAAGAAGCTACAAAGTTGAAACACGTTTCTAAAAACACTCTGTTTATACCTATGTAGTTTTGAAATCTGACCATAATCAAATATCATGTGACCTGCAAAAAAAGAGATTTGAGGGGTTCATAATATTTCCCATTGTAGCTATTGAAGGACCGCAATTATTTCAATCATTCTTCTTTGAACATCTTTGCAGACACAACTCTGTGCTTACCTTCTATCATTTGCAAGGAATTTTAAACTGGAAATATGTCACTTTTTGTAACATAGTTATTGCGCAAGACACTCTTTCATATTTACAAAGAGAGGAAAAGGCACTCTGTGCACTTTTTATACTCCATGTAAATACAACCTCATTGTGCACACCAGTTTGTGTTGAAGGGGTGTTCTATAAGTGTTGTTGTGCATGATTGCACTGAATACTCATAGCACAAGACACATGTCTAGATTTGTCAGAAATCATAAATCTCGATTTGTGTGTGATTGCTGCACCATTCTAAAATTGGTGTAGGAAAGCACAACAAGAAGAATTGTTTTCATTTCTCCACATTTTTATATCTTCAATGCATGCTACAATGCTCAGCATACATTGAAGGAGAAAAATGCCTTTACTGATTGTTTTTGTGCAGGAAGGTGTGTCTTCCTGCACAAAAACAAACAGCTCCTGACACAGATATCCTTGCACTATGGTGCAAGGGTGCCTGTGTCACCACATGGCTGCAGTTTAAGCAGTCGTGCAGAGAGAAGCATAGATTTGCAACATATTTATGTACATATGTTGCATCCCTGTGCTTCGGAAGTACTACAACACACTGTAGTTAAAGAGGTTACTGTGTGATGCTGCAGCACTTCCTCATAGTTCTGCACTTATACATTCACCATACGCTACTAATGCATTCATTCACTCAATTACGTACTACACATACATTAATCTAAACTTCCATACACTAACAAAGAAATTCAGCTCTTTTTTTAAACCAGGAAAGTTAGTTCTTACAAGAACTTTTTTTTTCTTCTTTCTTTTTTTATATTTTTTTGGGGTTTTCTGAACAATTTTTAATTTTTTTTGGTTTTTCTGCAAAAAAAACCCACAAAAAAACAGGAGGAACCAAACAATGAACTTCAGGGAACAATAAAAAAATCTAAAAGAAACTAGCAAATGTTACTTTCTTGCCGGTGGCAGATCTGATCAATCGACTGCTCACCGTAACACAAAGTAGCATTGCACTTAGTGCAGAGCACTTTTAAATATTGAAATTGAGGATGGATGTCCAAGTTTTTGGCTGATGGATGCACTCTTGAAGTGCTCGGCTGCGATGAGGTGGAAGGCGCAGGAGCAGGAGTGTTTCTCATCCGTTTGCACTCTTCTCATGCAAGATTGTTCGGATGAAGGGTCCTTAGGTGCCTTATCATACTCGCCGTGCCGCACGAGTATTTCTTGTTAGGATCCCCTCGTGACAGCACTCTTTTGCAAATCTTGCACGTGACCAAGGTGCCATTGGTCTTTGTTTGCCCCTCGGGAAAAGAAAAAATGTCCACACCACTGAAGAAAAACGTGGTGTGCGTGGTGTCTCCTCCAAAAATTAATCCTCAGATGTATGAGGAGATGCAGGTGATATCTGCTGCCCTGAAGCCATTTTTGGTAGAGAAAAGTTAGAGCTAAGTGTAAACTTAGTCTAAAAAAATCTTCTTCTCCGCAAAGAGATGCTCCTCCAAAGAAGGTCAAAGAAGAATGATTGAATTGGGTGGGGTCTTTCAATAGTTAGAAGAGGAAGTGTAATGAACCAATCAAATCTCTTTTTTTGCAGGTCACATGGGATCCGCGCACCCTGCGCATTAGCAGCACGCACCCAGCGCGCATCCGCGAAATTGAATTAAAAAGAAATATAGGATTAGATGTACAAATATATTACTTTTAAGACTAGTTCAGAGTTTGTCTTCAATTAATATTCACTTGAAATACATATATCTGTTTTTTAAAATGTTAAATATTTCGCGGGATCCGCGCACCTACCGCGTCATAGATGCAGATGACGCATCGCGGAAGCACGTAAACGTCGCGTTACGTACATTGAACGTGTTGCGTATAGGCTGGGAGTCGCGTACCGGTCGCATTGTGATTGCGCACAAAACACGTACCCAATGCATACCATGCGCGGCTGCTATCGCGTAGGGATCGAGAACGGTGCGCATAGGGTGCGCGGATCCAAAAACATGGGAAAAATATATATAAAATGAAGTTTTGAACATATAGTTAAAAAAATATTTTGAAAAATATAAAAAAGTATGTTTGAAAAACCCATTAAATTCAAATAATATTTTTTAATTTTTAAAAGAATTAATTGAAAAAATAAGTTTAAAAAAAGGTGATAAAAAAGTATTTAAAAAAAACATAATTATGAAATTGACACACTGAATTTGAAAAATATAAAAATCCAATCAAAATCATTAAACATGATATCTTTAGGGATAAGTTATAGATAGGAATTAGCATTTAAAAAACCTTTGAAATTCACTGAAAAAAACATAGGTTTCATGCACGTTATAGTTAGGAATTGGCATTTAAAAAACCTTTGAAATTCACTGAAAAAACCAAAGGTTTCAGGGGCGTTATAGTTAGGAATTGGCATTTAAAAAAAGTTAGAAATTCACTGAAAAAACCATAGGTTTCAGGGGCGTTATAGTTAGCTGGACATTTCCCTCGTACTAAACCCTAGAAATTCCCCTGTTATAGTTAGTTCAGCTAACTATAACTCACGCCCCCGCAATGCACTGCTGATGACGCCACATATTACATCACTCATGACATGGTCAGTGACATCACTGATGACATCACAGATGACATCTCAAATGACATCACTGATGACATCACTGATGACGTCACCCATGTGATAAATCAGTCCATCTTCTCACACCCTAATATAACCTTTGATACACCGACTCAAAATTTTAGACGCCCCCATTTTGAAAACCATAGATACTCCAATACCAATAACTACATACCCACTCATTGACTCTTAGGTCTACATACACCTCCACTCACTCACCTGTACAGTCACTCATACTTACAGTCACTCCGTACAAGACTATCATCCATTGAGGTACTGACACACCTAGTCAGTTGTGCAAATAATTAAACACAGTCCAATTTACTCACCTATACAGTTAAACACACTCAAGTTCACTTACTCATAAAAATACTAACAAATTCTGACACTCTTATACAATTACTAATACAAGCACACACTCATCCATACAGCCACTCCTGCAATCACACACTGTCACATATAGATAGTTATATACTCTTACACACATTTACACTGCGTTTCACATATGTAGTTACTGACACATGTACAACTGAGATATACATTCAATCACTAACACACTCATACATACACTCACCCAACCATACAGTCCATCACAGTTGCACTGTTAAAACCATGCACCCATAGAATCACCCACTCACACATCTAGGCACAGAGTCACACACACCCTACCCACAAAAACACTCAGGCACCCATACAGATACTCAGACAACCAATCAATAACCCATATAGACACTCATATAGCTATTCACAAAACCATACAGCCACTTATACACCAACACACAGACACATACAGACATTCACACAGTTTAGTCACTAGTCTGCAGTAACATACATTTAATGACTCACTTATACAGTCAGTTACGCACCTAGAAAATCACCCATTCACACACTTATACACCCACTATAAATATATAAAACATATTTAAACTTTTCAGAAAAACACACATTCACTGGATGATGTCATCAGTGATGTCATCAGTGATGTCACTGACCATGTCCTGAGTGATGTAATATGTGACGTAATCAGCAGTGCATTGCGGGGGCGCGAGTTATAGTTAGCTGAACTAACTATAACAGGGGAATTTCTAGGGTTTTATACGAGGGAAATGTCCAGATAACTATAACACCCCTGAAACCTATGGTTTTTTCAGTGAATATATATATATATGTATATCTCAAGGTCGATGGAAGAATACATGGGTATATAAGTGTCTAAATGGATGATTTATTTTTGAAAAATTGATTGTATAACTGACTGATTAAGTGTATCTTAGTGAATACATGGCTTAGTGAGTAATGTTTAAATATGTAAATATCTGTATCAGTCTCTCACTTTGTGTATAAGTGGCTGCATGGGTTGGTGAGTAGCTACATGAGTGTCTATATAGGTTATTAGTTGGTTTTTTGAGTATCAGTATGAGTGTCTGTATGGTTCGGTGGGGGGTATTACGTAGTGCATAGGTGCATGAATGAGTGACTCACTGTTTGTATGTGTTGAAGACAGCATGTGTGCAGGACTGTATGGGTGGATGAGTGTATGCATGAGTGTGTTAGTGAGAGAATGACTGTCTCAACAGTGTCTTTATGAGTAACTACATAGGTTTTAAACTAGTATATGTGACTATTGGTGTATATAAGTGAGTGTATGTGAGAGTGAGAGATTGGAAGAGTTCCTGTATGAATAAGTATGTGTTTCTATAAGTGACTGTTTAAAAGAGTAAGTATGTGTAAGCTTCTGTAGAAGTAAGTGTGGTGGTGTGTGTATAACTGTATATGCAAGTAAATGGATGTTTGATTCTTTATTAGCATGAGTGACTATGTGTGTGAGTAATTCTATGGATGAGTGGCGTTGTGTAACAGGATGTATAGGTGTATGAGTACATATGATGAGTGAGTACATGTATGAGTGACTGTATAGGACTGTTGGTGAATGAGTGGATGTGTATGTGGATCTTAGAATTACTGAATAGGTTGTTGTAACTGGTATTGGTATGTCCATTGTTTTGAAAATTTTAGTTTTTATTTTTGAATGTGTGTATCAAAGGTTATATTAGGGGGAGAGGAGGTCTGCCACTCTATCACAAGGATGATGTCATCAGTGATGTCATTTGAGATGTCATGAGTGATGTCACTTACCATGCCATGAGTGATGTAATATGTGACGTCATCAGCAGTGCATGCGGGCGCGCGAGTTATAGTTAGCTGAACTAACTATAACGGGGGAATTTCAATGGTTTTGTACGAGTGAAAAGTCCAGCTAACTATAACGCCCCTGAAACCTATGGTTTCTTCAGTGAATTTCTAAGGTTTTTTAAATGCTAATTCCTAACTATAACGTGTCTGAAACCTATGGTTTTTTCAGTGAATTTCAAAGGTTTTTTAAATGCTAATTTCTAACTATGCCTACAGAGATAGGACATGTGAAGAAAGAAGAAAAAACGCACAGAAAGAAAAAAAAGAAATGCAGAAAGAAGCAACAGAAGTCCTCAAGGACGAAGAAAGCATGCAGGAAGAAGGATAACGTGCAGAAAGAACAAACAGAAGAGCAGAAAGAAGCCTTGTTGAAAAATCATCCTGTACCCTCAACTTTTTCAGACGGATACTGGTGGTAACTGAATCTGACTAACCAGTCCTAGAGCCAGTGCTTTGTTAAAAGACACTCTGTATACAGTGAAAACACCTACATACACTAGGGAACACTATGTGTTGGGGTCCCCCTGTGATTAGCATGACCTCCTCTGTAAGCCCCTAGTATATAATAGGGCAGGGGATTAAAGCTACCTCTTAAAACGCGCCACAGGGCGTGTTTGCACACGTCACCTCAGGGCCTGTCCCGGCCCCACTGTGTAAACAAGCCCTGTGGCCGTTTTAAGTTGGGAGATTAAGTCCCCTTGAATCCTGAGGGTCCCTAGGGTCCAACTAGACCACTAGGTACCTCCAGTAAGTGCCACAGAGCTGTGCTGCATAGAGGTGTAAAAAGGGGCGTGGCCTCAGAACACCTGTCTGCAATGCAGCTCCCTGGCGTATACTGGAGATACCTGTTGGGCTAGTTGGCCCTCAGGGACCCTCAGTATTGAAGGGGAATTAATTCCCCAACTTACAACTGGCCAGGGGGCGCATTTGCAGAGTGCTGCAAGGAGGGGGCGTGGCCTCCGGCGCGATGTCGGTCTTTTATTTATTTTATTTTTTTAAGAAGGAGGGCTGTGTGGCCCCCCTTCTTTTTCTAATGTATTGTCCCAGGGGACCTCATCCCCCAGGGCCTGCACCCTAATTTTTTTTGTTGAAAAAAATAAATTTGGAAGGGGGCCGCGTGGCCCCCCTTCCAAGGCCTTAATCGGCCCGGGGACCCCAACCCCTGGACCATGGCCTTTTTAAAAAATTCTTTAGGAGAGGGGCTGCGTTGCACCCCTCCTCAGGCCACTTATGGCCCCAGGGACCCCATCCCCCGGGGCCGGCCTTTGTTTAAAAAAAATATATTAATAGAAACACCTAGGACATTCTGGACAAACGGTATGTACTTATCACCATGACGATTTGCGTGATATTCATTAAAAGGCAACTATGCATACAATGAATCCACGTGGAATGTATTTACACCTCTAGTGAAGCTCTGACGTGTCTGACGCTCTACCGTGCCTAATCCTGGCGCCCCCGCCGGTGGGTACTCTCCAAGTAGACACCCTTGTTGTTTATTTATACAAACATGGGTAGCTATTGACGGGCACATTTAACACACACGCACACCAAGCCATTCAAAGGGGATTCGACAAAAATTTTACCAAACTATGCAAGAAACCCCCCTCACAGTTAATAAAACACACATCCACAGCCGGATGTGTAATACTTTTTATTTTACTCTCTGGAAAGGAGACAAACCTCACTTGAGAGTCACAGCGTGCTCCTGGCTGAGCCCAATGCTGTGTTACACCCACCAGTGCCTGCCGAGTGCCACACACCTCTGAGTTGTATTCCACCAGCTAGTGCGTATGCTATGATGCTATGACACTCTCTAGCCCATGTGCACGGTAACACCACCCTGTGAATATGTCATGCCACACTTGCCTTTGCACGGGTTATATTGCCCCATCTAACGTGCCTTCCTCGATGCCTATGTTATAACGCACAGCACTATGCCATACATATTACAATCTGGGATCCATATCTTTGTCACAGTCATTATGCAACGTTACACTCCCCAGCACATATTTTATATTACAACTTTAGAGACTAGTTAGGTTACACAACACTGCCCTGTGCATATTACACTCCAAGGAGCATATTGCATAGCACGCGCTAGTGCCTGTGCTTTCTCGCGCTCTCCAATGAATCTGTCATTGCGCACAATGTATTGTATATTATATTTCACGCCCCAGTTCATCTTATATCACACTTTTTGGTGCATAGATTATACCATATACTATATCTAGTTTTCATTTTCAATCGTGCTCTCAGGACTATGTTCTATATAACACTGCGTCCACCTACCCTTTTCACGGGCATTACATTTTGCGATGGAGGGTCAGGGGGTGTTTCTGCCAAGTGAGCCCAGAGTCACAGTCACAAACGTCCTCTTCTTCCTGAATAAAAGTGAGATTATGCTGCATACTTGTTCATATTTTAAGTAGTTCGCACAGACACACATTTTAAAAACAATAAAGTTCCTAATACCCACCTTCTCTGAACAGTTAGCTTGCTGCCCCATCCACCTCCTCCCTATCCTCTGTTGTCTGAATCCATGGACTAGCCTCCTCCCTCCTGCCATGCATGGTCTGATGTGCTGCCACTGCCCTCCATTTAGCATGATGTACCAGTCTACTCCTCCTGCCCTCCATTGCCCAATTCTATGTCCCATCATTGACCTTCTGCTTAGCCTCAGTGCTTAGCTTGCTGCCCCTATTCTCCTTCCCCCTGCCCTCCGATGTCTTTGTGCATGCCTCTGCTCCATCCTTTTTGCCCACCATGTTCCATGGACCTGCCACTCCTATCTACTCTGAGTGTTCTGTTGAGCTGCCACTCCCCTCCCACCTGCCTAGCATTGTCAGATGACTGTAACCTGTCCCTGCTACCTCCACCCTGCCTGTCCACATGCCATGCCCCTATCCCCTTCCTCCTGTCCTCCATGGTCCATTTTACTGCCACACCCTTCTGCCCTCCCTGGTCTGTTGTGCTGCAACTGCTCCTCCTGCCTGCCCCATGCGGTCTGTTGTGAAGCCCCTTCCCCTGAACTCTCTTGTCTGTGTCCAGGTCCTAACCCTCCCTTCTATCCTCCATGGTCCTTTGTGCATGCCCCTGCACCCTCCTTCTTGCCCATCATAGCCATTGTGCTACCACTAACCCTCCTGCTTGCCATGCATGGTCTTCTGTGCTGCCATGGCCTCTTCCACCTTCCCTGTGTGGTCAGCTAGCTGCCCTGACCCCCTCCCACCTTCCCTCCATGGTCTGTGTGTATGCCATCATAGTCCCACTGTTGCTCTCCATGGTGTGTCTTGTTTCTAGTGCCCATCCTGCCTGACCTCCATGGTCATCTTGCTGCTCCTGCCCTGCCCCCTTGCCCCCAGCCCTCTGTTTCCATGTGCAGACCCCTATTCACTCCCTCCTGGCTTGTCTGTTCCATTGTAATGCCCCTGATCTGTCCCTCCTGCCCTTTATGGTCTGTTATGCTGCAGCTTTCTCTCCTGTCTGTCCATTATGGTCAGCTAGCTACCATTGCCTCTTTCCCCTCTGTTCTCTGCTGTCCATGCGCATGGTCCTGTCCCCTCCCTATTGCTTTCTATGGATTGTTGTGCTACACTCCCGTCCCGCATGCCCTGTGTGGTGTATTGTGCTGCTGCAAACCCTGATGCCTGCCCTGTAGGGTCAGTTTGGTGCACCTCTCCTTGTCCCTCCTGTCCTCTGTTATCCGAGTCCATGTCCCTACCCCAATTCCTCCTGCCTACCATGATCCAATGTACCATACTTGCGAACATTTTGAACTTGGTAAGAGGGAGATTTTGAAAAAAAAATGGGATATTGATTTTCCCCTTTGAGTTACATTGAAAAAGAGGATATTGTAGACAGGAGACAAATCAAATAAAGCCCATTTGAGCTTAAAAACATTGGACGTTTCCTGGCTGAAACGGGTCTGTTGGCATGTATGGTTGTGCTACCACTGCCTCTTCCTTCTGCCCACAATGGTCTATTATATTGCCACAGCCTCTCTTGCCAGTCCTGTATTGTTGGTTTGTTGCCCCTGCCCCCCTTTCCACTGCCCCCCATAGTCTGTTGTGCTGCCACTGCCATTCCTGCCTGCCCAGTGTGGTCAAATTGTTGCCTCTGCACTCTCCTACCTGCCTTCAATTTTCAGAGTCCGTGGCCTGGCCTCTGCCTCTCAACAGTATCCCAATGAACAACTAGATTGCTAACATTCTATATTTATTACAAAAGTGTGGAACGCCTGACGTCATCTTGATGTAATCAAAACTGTAATACCTAGAGCATTTCCTTTAGAAATTACATATATGAGAGGGTCTTATTTGCATCAAAATTATGGTTAGTGCTCTAAAAAACTAAAATGAGGACATATTTTCCAAGTTTTCAAATAGCGACAAAGAACTTTTAAATTATTTGTAATCTTTATGTTTTTTTATCCAGTTGACCACTTGATTAAATGTTGCACTTAGGGTGGAGGATGTGGTGTTACTTCTACAGCTGCAGACTTTGCAACTGGGGAACCAGGTTGGAGTTTCTGCTTCAGCTCAACATTCTGTGATTCTGGTCAAATCACTTAATCTCCCCATGTCTACAACCAAAATGAATTTGATATTGTGTGATGTAAGCAATGCTCATGTAAAGCACTCCAATACCTGACAAGTCTGCACTATATAAAACTGCAAATACACAAAAAATAAGTGTTTTGCACACTTCTGTCATTGGGCTACATGTGGGCTACATCTGGGTGAAATTTGTGCTGCATTTGGGCTCTCTTGTCTCTGGTGGCCATCTTGGGAGATTTATTTGTTATGAAGTTTCCTAATTTCCTCATTTACTGCAGTCTCCTCAGTAGGAAATGCTTTCAGTTTTTTACTTTGATTCCATCAAGAAGGTATTGAGATATGTCACACATTTGCCATCAATTCTGAATGTTAGCACTCTAGTTGCTCATTAGATCACTGTAGTAAAGCTACTGCTCACCACAGAAGTCTGCTGCTGGTATTAAAAGTGCATTTTTCAGTCTGCATATCAGAATTTTTTAATGAAATAGAAGAGGATTTGAGAAGTCACTCAAAATGTGCCCTAATTTTTCTTTCTTCAGCACTAATCATAATTTCTATGGCAAAATGAACCCCCTCATTGTGTTCCTTTTTAAATTAAATATTTTAAGTGTTACCAATTTATTCCAATCAAGATGGCTTCAGGTGTGCCATGCTTTTGTCATAAGTAAGACAGTAAGCGCTCTAGTTGTTCTTAAGAATACTCTGGGACATTCTGTCATGGGGCTATACTTGGGATACATCTGGGTGATATTTGGGCTACATTTGGGCTCTTTTGTCTCTGGTGGCCATTTTGGGAGACTTATTTGTTATGAAGTTTCCTATTTCCTCATTTACTACAGTCTCCTCAGTAGGAAATACTTTCAGTTTTTTACTTTGATTCCATCAAGAAGGCATTCAGATGTGTCACACATGTGCCATAAATTCAGAATGTTAGCACTCTAGTTGCTCATTAGATCACTGTAGAAAAGCTGCTGCTCACCAGGGAAGTCTGCTGCTGGTATTGAAAGTGCATGTTTCAGTCTGCATGTCAGAATTGTTTAATGAAATAGAAGAGAATTTGAGAAGCCACTCAAAATGTGCCCTAATTTTTCTTTCTGCGGCACTAATCATACTTTCTATGGCAAAATTAACCCCCTCATTTTGTTCCTTTTTAAATTAAATGTTTTAAGAGTTACAACTTTATTCCAATCAAGATGGCTTCAGGTGTGCAATACGTTTGTCATAAGTAGGACTGTTAGCGCTCTAGTTGTTCTTTAGAACACTCTGGGAAGCTGCAGTAGAACACAAAGGAATCAACTGACAGTCTCTGCCCTTGTTTGATGTACATGTTTTATTGAGAATGTCAGACTTCATTCTCACATGACTGAGAAAGATAATGTGAATTTACAGAAAATATGCTCTCAGTTTAGCTTATAGATCACCTACCAAACCTCTGTAGTAAAAGCATGAGAAAATAGTTTCCTCTCAAACATGATTCATGATATCACAGCAGAAGGCTTTTTCACATGGTTAAATCACCTTAGAACACACCACAATTCCTAAAATGAGAATGGTACCATCAACAAATGTTTATAATGTAACTAAAGTCTTAAAACCTTCTATTAACTGCAATGCTTTTTAATGAGGTGCTATCATGTATATTGGTCCCAAGATGGCTGCCAACACTTTTTGGATGAAGTACTGACAGCCAATCAGATCTCACGATGAGATGTGTGGTTAGGCTCCACCCAGATATATCTATCTTTTTAACTCTAATTTTATCAGAAACTACTGAACGGATTTACACCATTTAAGCAAAAGGCACGAGTCTGAACTGAGGACTACCTCTTTGCCAAATTTGGTGTGATTCCGTTTAGCAGTTCGGGCTGTAACTGCGTCAACAGGTCCTATGGGAAAAAGCATGGGGAAAACGCATTTTGGGACCCCCCTTTTTTCTCGGCCCCCGCTTGACGAATCCCCATGAAATTTTCAGGATAGGAGGGGACCGGAGCTGACCAAATGTTTGGAAAATTTTGCGAAGATTCTTCAATCAGCGCCAACGTTATTCCAAATAGAATGTTGTGGATTTCCTATGGAAAATAGGTCCTAACTATAACTACCTACTGGCGACTGCCAGTAGGTAATATATATATTGTGATGATGTGATCAAGACCGGGGTGACCCGGTCGAAACGTGTCATGCTGCTGTGGGCGAAATAAACTACACGTAAAGAAACCATTTTTCCTGTGTGGTCCGTTCCTGCACGTTTTGCTGAATCAAACATAGTGCCAGGACTGTGTCTTCATATATATATATATATATATTTTCAATGAAAAAACCAAAGGCTAACGGAAAGTTATATTTAGGTGAAAATGTCAGTTAAAACCTATATGTATATGTTCAATATTTTTTAAAATATTATTTATAAATTAAATGAATATATTTTAATGGGCAGTTAATTTTAGAAAGTTAGCATTTTCCTATCCCAACCAACTGTGCCTTCTGCCAGCGCCCTGTGTCACATGACTATGAATGGCTCTGCTGTTGAGGTTTGTGTATTGCTTCCAGACAGTGAGACAAAGGGGGCATACGTTTGGACAGGGTGGGCCATCCTGGTAAAATGGCTGGTAAGGAAGTTGTACCCAGACTGATTATACTTTAGAAGGCTTTGCCTACAACACACACAAAAGAACCTGACGCCAGGCCTCCGCTGCCTTTTGTCACCCCAATCAGTTTGTAGCCTTGACAAGGGAAAAGGAATGAACTTTCCAGAACACATTTTGGAGGAAAGTCTGGAAATCCCCTTTACAAATGGCTGGCACCAGCTATAAATAATGGACCTCCAGAGTTAGTCATCAGAACAGTCCTGGTCCTGTGGGAGAATCAGAAAGACTGCCCTGGTGCTTGAGGGACTGTCTTGCTGTCAGAAGAAGGAAGACTGGACCTGCTTGCCTTGATCCCAAGCTCACCAGAGCGACTCCAAGGGTCAGTTGGCTGACCTCTTGTGTGAGCTACAGGGATACAAGTTGCAGAGGCCTCCCTGTGGCAGTCCAGCTGACCATTTGCAACTGGACCTGCCTAGACCAGTCTGAACCCTGCTGCTGGCCCTTGCTGGAGTGGCTACAGATTCACAAGAGGTGCTCCACTGGTCCCGGACTCTTGTTTGGCATCAGTGGAAGCTCCTCCAAGAGGAAAAGGAGAAAATCCTGACTACTTGCAATCACTAATGGCCCCCTTTGCAAAAAAAAAGAAAAACAACAACTCTGCATCCCAGATGACTGCCAACACAAAGCTCTGGTAAAGCATCCTCTTTGCACCAAGAATGACCGTTTGCAAAACCAGCAATGCAATACCTAGACTTCGCGCTGCAGCCCGTGACGACTGCCAACCCGAAGCTCCAGCAACAACCGGATCTTATTGCGACAGCAATGAACATCCGCAATGCTTGACCTGCTCTTTGTGCCGGGAGCCTCCTTCTTGCGGTGTCCTCCAAAGAGAAAGGAACTCTTTGCACCAGACTTGACAAGATAACTCTTCAGCGGAACTAACTAGGTTCCTGTATGCAACCCCCTCTCCATCACGATTGGCCTGACTTTTCCCCAGGTCTAGTGTGACCAGATGACTGTGAGTGGTGATTTGTGATTTTAGACGCTGTTTTCACAAAAAAAGTTCAAATTAATTCTCTCTGGTTTGAATGGTTTTTAGTTTTATGTTCAAATAGTGTGTGTAACATTTTATGGTATTAATTACAGCATTTGGTTAAAAAGAATGCAGCACCTTACAGCCACAGGTTTGCTACAATCGCACTGATTTGCCTAAAACATTTCAGTAATGCAAAGCAGACCGCACTCCTTCTACTTGTAACTATTTCACAGTAACCTCATCGCTATTCGGAGCATGTGCAGTGCGAGCAGGCTACACACCAAATGGTGCATGTTCTAGCACTTTGTTTGAAGCATTTTGTGTGTGCAGTTTTCAAAAAATCTGAAAAGCAGGCAATCTTAATGCACACACATTATTTTCAAATGTGACAGTGTTGAAATGTATTAGGAATTATAAATGTACACTGTTTTTTTTTCCATTTTCTAGTTGTACTGAGGCCTCATTGGCTAGGTCTCGGATTCCTAAAAAGCTCTGCCTGTATTTCTTTTCCCTTTATCGTAATATCGTTTTACTGAAGTGCCCGCATTACACCATTCCTTCTGACTCTAAGTATATATATAATGCAATTTAAAAATGGCACCTAATGTGAACATCTGGGAACGTATCTAATGATTTGATTTGCCAGTAATCGCTGCCTTTAGCAATTGCCACAGATTGGCGTAGCGCCACACTTATTCTCCGTTACTTTGCTGGTAGGCTGGTCCCAATAAGCCTTATCTGCATGACTTAATGCCAGCCTTTTAAATATGGACTCTCCAGAGGACTCTACCACAAATGGGTGCCACAGAGCAGCATTGGGCAATTCAACAGTGCAAGCTGCATTTTCATCACATTCTGTGGCACAGGCACATTTGGCTGCACAAGGAATGGAATGGGACACATTATGTGGCATTGCAGCACACGCTTTGAGATGAAGAAGAGGGGCAGTCGGGTCATAGTGGCCATTCTGATGCACAGAGCACATTCTTCGTATGGGACCAATTCTGCAGCTCGGAATGCCGCATCCTGCGCATAGAGCACATTTCATGGCATGTCTTTAGAAGCATATTGGCACCACTGTTGCACTGGCACATTTAATGGCATGTCTTTGGAAGCATCGTAGCACCACTGTGGCACATGGCACATTCTCCCGCAGGTGGAAAATTGTGTGGCATGAGGCACCTATCTAGACAGGAAGCACATTCGCTGAGATGGAGCTCATTTTCTGGCATCAGACACATTATTGGCTGACCTTGGGCTCAGTCAGTTATTCGCAGCCAGCGTTTATCTCCCAGTGCATCACCGGAAGTGTTGAGTTCTGCACGTGCACAGCTCTCCCAGAAAGCTGATCTGAGTGGTAAATCTCCGTTGCTCTCTGCACCCCTCGATCCCGGAAGCTGGGCAGTGACTACGTAGCATGATTGACAATAGCTGCTCCCCTGTGGAGTTTTGACCTTTCTGTCCCATGACGACATGCCGGACCTGATTCGCATGTTTTTGCTCGCCTAATTTCAATCGGGATGTGCAAAAAAGGCATCCGTGGTCCTAAATCCGAACCTCGATTCTTTAAATCATTAACTGCTAACTTTATTTATCTCCTTGTACCAGGGAAACGTAGCCATCCATGTAGGCCTTCTGCAGGAGTAAGTTTGAAAACAAGCATTGGCATAGCCAATAGGTTTCGCCTTTGGGACCTTATAAGTGTTTAGCCATGCAACAGTTGATGTTATTGCACCAAGGATATTGTGCTGCATAACTAACTACTTATAAGGTCCCAAAGGCGAGACCTATTGGCTATGCCAATGCTTGTTTGCTATTCTTGTATAATTGTGTTTATTAACATTTACTCAATTTTTTAATTTGTTTGGGATTTTCCTTGTGTTGTGCATATAACTGTTTGTGTACTGCAAGAATACTTTACTTATTGCCTCTAAGTTAAGCCTGGCAACCACTCAGAGGGTAGGAATGGAAAGGAAGGCTAAGCAAACAAAGGAGAGGAGGGAGAACTGGGTAACATAAAGGGAGATGAAAATGGTTGGCAAAGGAATGGAAGTAAGAGAATCTGAAGGGAGAGGAGTGAAGGACAGGGAAGTGAAGGGAGAGGAGAGAAAAGGAGAGATGAGAGAAGAAAGGAAGGGAACAGGAGGGGAAGGAAGTGAAAAGGATAAAAGAGATAGAATCGGAAACAAAGGGAGGGAGGGCAGAGAATGAGACTGGAGAGAGCAAGGGAAAGGAAAGGAACGGAAAGGAAAAGGAAGGAAAGGGAAGGAAATAAAAGAGAGGATGAAGAGCTAGGTAACAGAAAGGGAGGTGAAGATAGTTTACAAAGGAATGGAAGGGAAGTGAATGTGAAGGGAGAGAAATGATCGGGGGAAGTGAAGGGGCTAGAAGAGATAGGGAAGAAATAAAGAAAGGGAAGGCGAGAAAAGGAAAGGGAGATAAGGGGATGGGAAAGGTAAAGGAAGGAGATTGAAGAGGTAGAGATGCAATGAAGGAAGTGAAGGAAAGGTAAGGAAAAGAGAGGAGAGGAGAGGATAGAAGAGGGGAAAGGAGATGAGAGAAGGAAGGAAGGAAGGGAAAGGGCAAAATAAATAAGATTGAAAGAAGGAAGCAGAAGGGAGAGCAGAGAATGAGGGGAAATGATAGAGGAAATAAGAGGTAGATAAGGAGGGGAGAGAAAGGAAGGGAAGGGAGAGGGGAGGGGGAGAAGTGTAATAGGAAAGGGAAGGTGTGCGGAAGGGTGAGGGATAGGGAAGTAAGAGATGCAAGGGGAGAAGAAGGGAGGGAAAGGAAGCAAATGAAAATGGAGGGGAGTGGGAAAATATGGGGTGGGAAGGCAGGGAAAGCAAGGAAAAAGGAAGGGAAAGGTTGTGGAAAGGAGATGAGGCTGAAAAATAGAGGGAAGGGAAGGGAGGAGAAGAGAAGCAGTTATAGGGGAGAGGAGCGGAAAAAGAGAGAACAGAAGGGAAAGGAAGGGGAGAGACAATGGAAGGGAGAGGAAATAGATAAAGAAAGCATGGAAGGGAAGGTGACAAGAGAGGGGATGAAACGAGAGGAGAGGCAAGATAGGGAAGTCAAATGTTAACGGGCTAGGAGACAAAATAAAAAGGGGAGTGGTTAAGCAATATATTCATCGACACCGACTGGACCTGGTGTTGCTCCAGGAAACGCACCTCATTGGGAACTCCTGTAAAGCTCTAGATAGAAAGGGGTATCGTATGATAGTGCACTCTGGCTTTACTTCTGGATCAAGAGGGGTCAGGATCCTCCTGCGCAAGGGATGTCCATATGTGATCCACACTACACATACAGAGCCGCAGGGTAGATATGTGGCTTGCTCCGGGAGCTGGGAGGGGACGGTCCTCAATGTGCTCTCGGTGTATGCGCCTCCTGGCCTTCAGCGTCAGACCTTGGCAGATGTGGGGACGCTTCTGATGACCTTGCCTGAGGGTGCCCTGATCTTGGGAGGGGACTTTAACTTGACAATGGACGGTGCCATAGACCGCTCTCCACCCCGACTAGACGCTCCGCAGGGCTCGCAGCTCCGAAATTTTGCTGACGCGTTCGGACTGATAGATGTTTGGAGGTGGTCGCATCCCCGAGACACACTTTATACTTTTCGGTCTGGTGCTCATGATAGCCACTCACGACTCGACTACCTGTTCACCCTAGCGCCACAGATTCAGCAATTCACTGAGTCCGGTAGCCTTGCGCGGGGATATTTGACCACTCCCCTGTAAAAGCTATTTTTGGAGCCCATCGGACGCGGCGGCCTGGCCCCATCATGATTCAGCCCTGGTTGTTCAAAATCCCACACATTAGAGACACACTGTGACAAGACACTGATCACTATTTTGAAGAAAACACAGGGTCGGTGGCGTCCGCTGTTACGCTGTGGGGTGCATATGGGGCAGTTATTAAGGGACGAGCGCTGTCCATGATTGTGGGACACAGGACTGAACGTCAGAGACGGGTTAGTGAGTTGGAAACAGAGATACTGCGTCTTGAGGGCGATGCTCTGAGGACCCCTACTCACGAGACCCAGCACATACTTGAGGTCAAGAGGCAAGACTATAGGCAGCTGCTTTTTGAAGATGCTAACCGACGCGCTCTAGCTACCTGGCACAGAATATATGAGTTGGGTGAGCGCACCGGTAAACTACTTGCCTGGTTGGAGCGCAAGGAGCTAGCCGCGCGATGGGTGGGTGCGGTCAAAGGGCCAGGTGGGGTACTGATCTCTGACCCTCAAGGGATTGCCAAAACGTTTGCGAATTATTATGAGCAGATCTATTCCCCGCCGCAGAATTCACAAGCACGGTGGGCGGAAGACCTCCTTGCCACTATAGATGTGCGTGGTGTCTCCCTGCAGGACAGGGAGGTTCTGGAGGCGGATATTACGGTAGAGGGAATTCAAAAAGCGATCCGGGATCTCCAATCTGGCAAGGCTATGGGCCCTAATGGAATCCTGATTGAGCTCCTGAAACCTATGGCGTTGACACTGGCACCTCACCTGCGTACCTTTTATAATGAATGCTACGAGGCCGGCATCCTCCCAGCTGAAGTCCGCACCGCCGCCATAGTGGTCATTCACAAACCTGGAAAACCAGCAGACGAGTGTTCCTCGTACTGTCCCATATCATTGATCACCGTTGAGGCCAAGATATTGGCTAAACTACTGGCTAATCGCCTACTTCCATATCTCTCGGCATTGATCCATCCCGATCAGTCGGGATTCATGCCAGGCCGTAATACTGCGCGTAATCTGCGCCGTGTCCACGGGGCACTGGGCCGGGTTGCAACAATCCAGGAAGAGGCACTTCTGCTTGCGCTCGATGCCAGAATGGCATTTGATACAGTGGCTTGGGAGTATCTTTTTGCTGTCCTGACTCGGGTGGGGTTGGGTCCCCGGTTGATCGGGTGGATCAGACTGCTATACAATATGCCCACGGCTCACGTTTCGGTGAACAATCACCGATCGTGCTCACTCTCCCTATACCGTGGCACAAGGCAGGGTTGTCCGCTGTCGCCGCTTCTTTTCGCCTTGGCGCTTGAGCCTCTTGCAGTCTGGATCCGGGGTGACCCTGAAATCAGAGGCCTAAAATGGTCAGCTGATCATGAAGACCGTATCTCTTTATATGCGGATGATGTTCTGCTGTACCTAGCCTCCCCGGCATGCTCGATCCGTCGGGTACTCCATATTTTTCATATTTTTGGAGCCCATTCCGGCTACCAGATCAATTGGTCCAAAATCCCAGATGTACCCCCGCTGGGGTGACCCGCCACACAGTCCCAGGGGATATAACATTCCGGTGGCATCACAGGGTTTCCAGTACCTCGGCAATCCGATTCCCCGAGTCCTATTTTTTGCAGATTGAGACTGCGATTAGAGGTCTGCTGTGGGACACTGGCCCGCCACGAATCGCCATAAAGAAACTCACTATGGGCTGGTACGATGGTGGCATAGGCCTTTCGGACATACGCCTTTATTACCAGGCAGCACACCTGATCGCTATCAATCAATGGGTGTTCGGAGCTCACGATGATCCCAGTTTCCGGACTAACCGCTGGTTGTTGGGAAGGGGGGCATATAATAGAGCGTTGTACTCAAACCACAAAAGACTCAACTTGACTGGCCCTACGGCCCGGACAGTAGAGATTTGGCACAGGCTCCAGAGGCGTATGGGTTGGTATAGACGGCTAACTAAGGCCACCCCACTCTGGGAGCCGGATTGTCTGGGGTGGCTGAGCGACTGCACAGGTTTTGATAAATGGGAGACCTGATCGGTATATCTAGAGTTGGGGATGTTTGGATAAAAGGCAAAAAGGCGTCATTTGCGGAGCTCCAACTTAAATATCAGCTGGCACTGTCAGAATATTTTAGATATCTTCAGATTAGTCAAGCTATCAACAGCGCTCTCCCCGCGGACACCCCCCTCCCGGACTCCTCTCCTTTAGAAGACAGACTGCTGTTGGACCCGATGGACCACAAGGCTATCTCTTTGACGTACAAAAAATTAATCAACAATCGGGCCGACCCAATGCGGAAATTAAGAGCCAGATGGGAGGAGGACTTGGGAGACATGGCTGACGAAGACTGGACCGAGGCGCTTGCCTCCCCTCGCGAGGTGGCAATGCCGATGCGGCTTCGCCTGGTTCAGCTCAAAATTTTGCATCGGATATATTTTGATGCGAAATTGTTGCATAAATTGGGAAGACGTCCTGATGCGTTTTGTTTACGACACTGTCGCCAAATAGGGAAATTTCTACACGTCCTTTGGACTTCCCCCCACATCCAGCAATACTGGATAGCGGTTAACCGACAGATGGCGAGGTCCATAGACAAACCCGTCGCTCCTTCTCCCTGACATATGGAAGCGACGGACCTCACCCAGGTAGAGAAGGAGTGGGCGGCCATGGGGTGGGCCATTGCCAAAAGAAATATTGCGCAGAAATGGGGGATAGGTACAGTGCCGCTACTGCGCGCTTGGGCCTCGGATATGGATCTGGCCATGGTAGCGGAGAAAACGGTTTACAAACATCGAGGCTGCCCACGAAAGTGGGATTATAAGTGGGGACGATGGAACAAATACCGGGGGGGCATCTGTATTTCTCCTACAGTTGAACTTAGAAGGGAGAGGCAGGCTTTACTAGAGGCACAGGGCAACGCACATTGACTCGCAAACAGAAGACCGTCAGCTATGCTATGCCTGGGGGGAGTTTTGGATCTTGGGATGGGGAGGTAACCATCTTTAGACTAATTTCTTAATGGAATGGGGTTATCATTGAATGTCATGACTATATTATTGGTTGTCTCCAGCACCTATATGTTTATTTCGCCAGTAGAGATGTTCACTAACTGTCAAGACTGTTCCACTGCTGTGAAATTGGTTTTCAATAAAAAGTTATCTTAAAACAAAAAAAGATAGGGAAGTCAGGGGGAAGGAAAGCAGAGGTGGCGTGGAGAAGAGGAGAGGAAGGGAGAAGATGGAAGAGAAAAGGATGGAAGATATAGGGTAGGAAGGAAGGGAATGAAAGGAGACAGGAAAGGAGATGAAAGGAGAGGAGAGATATGGAAGGGAAAGGAAGAAGATGGAATGTGGGAAGGGTTAAGAAGGGGGATGGGCAGGGTGGAAAAATAGAGAAGAGAAAGGAAATGGGAAAGGAAATGAGAAGGGATATGAAGGGAAGAGAGGAAAGGGGGTAGGGATGGGGCAGGGAGAGAGGAAGGGTAGGGAATGGGAGAGGAGATGAGAGGACTGGAGATGAGACGAGACATAGGTAGCAGGGAATGCAAGAGAAGCGATGAGAAGGAGATGGGAAGGAAGGAGAAGTGAAGAAAGGGGAGGAGAAAGAGTTAGAAGATGTTGGCAAGAGAATGGAATGAAAATGAATGTCAAGCGAGAGGGGAGGGGAGTATTTAGAGAGTGCAAGGGAGGTTAAGGTGGGAAGTAGGAAGGAAGAGAAGAGAAAAGAAGAGAAGGGATGGGGAAGGGAAGGAAAGGGGAAGGGGGAGGGGAAAGAGAAAGGGAAAGTCAAAGGGAGTAAAGTGGATGGGAGCAAAGGGGAAGGATACAAGAGAGAGGAAAGGGGAGGAGAGGAGTGGAGAGGAGAGGACGAAAGAGGAGTGTAGTGAAGCATAGGGGTGGAGTAGAGGAGAGATAGGGAGTAAAGGAGTGAAAGGAAAGGAGAGGAAAATGGGAAGGGAATGGAAAGGGCCAAGCTAAGGGAGGAGAAGAGAAGTGAAGTAAGGAGAGGAGAGGAAGGGAATGAAAGGGAAGGAAAATGATGGGAATGAGAGAATGGAAAGGGAAAGGGGAGGGAACGTTAAGGAAGGATAGAGAAGGGAAAGGGGGTAACAAAAAGGAAGTGGAGGAGATGGGTGAGATAAGGAAGGGGAGGAGAGGAGATGGGAGAGGATACAAGAGATGGGCGAAGGAAGGGAAGAAAGGGAAAGAGACGGAAGGGGAGTGGAGACAGGTAGGTATGTAAGGAAAGGAAGGATATTGGAAGGTAGGAGGGAACCGAAGGGAAGAAGGAAGGAAAGCAGAGGGGAAGAAAAGTGCGGGGAGGGAAGCTGAAAGGATAGAGGGGAGGGAAGTGAAGAGAAGGAAAGTAAAGGGTGAATAAAGCATAGGGAACAGAAGCATTGGGAAGGGAATGGAGGGGAAAGGAAGGGGGTGGAGTGGGTTGGAGGGTAGGACAAGGAACAAAAGGGAGGGGTCAGAAGGGAGGAGTGGTGAGATAGGGAAGGAAAGGGAGTGACGGGTTTGGGAGTAGGGGTCTGGTGGATGGAAGAAAGGAAGGACATAAAGAAGGGGAATGGAAGAGAAGAGAAGGGATGGGATGGGATGGGGAACGTAATGGACGAGATAGAGAAGTAAAGGGAAGGAGAGAGAGAGGAGGATAGATGAGCTGGGAAGGGAAGGGAAATGGAGTGATAGTGAGCAGGGAAGGCAAGAGAAGGGAAAGGATGGGAAGAAGGGGAAAAAGAGAGTTAGGGAATTGGAAGGAGTGGAAGGGAACAGAGAAGGTGGAAGGAGTGGAAGGAAACAGCGAAGCAAATGCAATAGATGGAAAGCAGAGAGGTGGGAAGCAGAAAGGGAAGAACAGAGGAGAGGGTTGGCAAGGAAATGCTAGGCAATGGAATGGGATGTGAAGTCAGCCGGAGGAAGGGAATTAGAGTTAAAGAAGGGAAGCAATGGTAGGGAAAGCAAGGGAAGGTGAAGGGAATGAATGTGAGAGGGAGGATAAGGGGCAGATGTGGAAAGGTATATTAGAGAATGTATTTGAAGGCAAGGTGAAGGGGGCCAGGGTTTAGCTCAGAAAGTATGGAAAGTAAAAAGGAACGGAGTGGGTAGAGTAGATGAAAAGGGATGGGAGAAGGAAAGATTGAATGGGGAAGGGAGAAAAGAAGAATGGAAACTGAGAAATGGATGGGAGGTTGAAGGAGTACATAGGGGAGGTGAGGTGAAGGGAAGAAAAAGAGTGGATTGGGTAAGAGGAGTGCTTGGTGCGGAATGTAATATAAAGGTGAGGGAAAGAAAGAAATGGGTGGATTGGGTATCAAAAGGCTGCAGGTAATGGTATGAGAGTAGAAAGTATGGGTAAGGGAGAGAGTGAACGGAATTGAAGTCAAATTGCAGGAAAGAAGTGGTAGGAAAGGACTTAGAGGCATATCAACAAGGCGGCGCTATAAAATTATCGCCGCTTTTGCGGGCATTTTGGGCCGAAAAGCGGTGATAATTTTATAGCTTTATCAGCAAGGTCACGCTATCGCGTAAATCCTTGCCTTAGCGCCCTTTCCCTTAACGCCCAGCTTTGAATCTCTAATGAGATGCAAAGTGGGCGTTCCTTCCCCAAATAACTGGAGAAATGTCACTAACCGACATTTCTACAGTTATCAGTGGGCATGGTAACAAGCATAGCGATAAGAAAAGTAGCGCTAACCCCGGTTAGCGCTACTTTCCTTATGCCTGCTTTCAGGTTGACTTAGCCATTATATCCAATGGAAGGTGGATATAATGGCTAAGTCCACCCTGCCCTATCAACAAGCTATCGCCAAATGTTGTGCGATTATCACTGGATTTCCAGCAATAATCGCACATTTGGCAGCTTGCGTCTCTCAGCGATAAGCGATAATTATCCTAGTGCTAAGTGCGCTTAGCGATAATTATCGCCGGTTGTTGATGATATGCCCCTTGGAGAGTAGGGTTGAGAGAAAGAACATGTGGTGAAGGAAGGTGAGGAGAGATAAAGGAATGGGTGGGGTGGGAGATGGAAGGGAAGGGAAGCAGCCGAAAGTTGTAGAGAGGGAAAATATTCATAAGAAGAGAAAGGAAGAGATTGGTTTGGAAATGCGATTATAAGGCTGGGAAAGAAAGCATAGAGTTGGAGTGACTATGTGTTTCAAGAACCGGGTAGGTCGCTTCCCCCCCGCTGCAGCTCCGCCTGCACCATCGCTGTCTCTGCTGCTGCCGCTGGTGAATCGAGGCCCTCCACCACCCGCAGGCTTCCACCTGCGCCTCATCCCTGGTGGCCAGTGGTGGCCTTAGGTTCGTTTTTCGCTTGCTGCCTGTTGCTTTGTATTAGAAATGGGATTTCTGGTTGGCTAGGGCTTGCGCCAAAGCCAGGCAGAAACCACCACTCTAGACAGGGCTGGGGAGTTACATGCCAAAGATAACCCCTGCTCACCCCCTTGGTAGCTTGGCACGAGCAGTCAGGCTTATCCCGGAGGCAATGTGTAAAGCGTTTGCGCGCGCACCCAGCAACAACACCCAAGGCCCACCACAAAAGAAACTCCACACAGGGTATTATATAAAAATAGCCTTTGTATTATACCAAAACACATTAGATAATATTCACACAATTTACACTGTGCCAACTGGCACGGGCAGAATTTTACAAGGGATTATATGTACAGGGGACAGGGCCACATGGACCACTGTCAGGAATTAGCACTTTTAGAACTTAGCACTTAGGACATAGGATATACAATGACTGTAGCGCAAACTAACACATGTAGCACACAACCAGTAACTACTGGTAACAGGTAAGTACCACCTACACAACCCTAACCACCTTAGGAAAATGTCACGCAGGGAACCAGGACCTCACTAGCACCACCTGTACTAGGAGAAAAACAACCACCTAAGTATCACAATACCTGGAGCGGTCTAAGCACATTACACATGATGCATCACAATACATTCAGCGGTGTAAAAACAAGGCACATGACGCATAAAAAACACATTCAGAGGTGCAGGAAAACACAATTGTGCCAAACTGCGCCAGGTACCCTAGGTGAGGGCACACAGCACAACTGTCCCCAGGCCAACCTGGCCTTTCAGGGGCTCAAACGCCCTTCGTCCACAAAGTCAGGGCTGGACTGCGCAGGCTGCGCAGGCCAATGCGCACAGGGGCACAACCTAAACGTGGCAGCTGCCCACTAAGTGCTGGGCAGCTGTGGGGACTGAGGGGGGGCACCACTGTGCCTTGTAAAACAAATATGGCAGTCGTTGGAGCCTCTCTGGGCTCTGGGAAAACAATGCCCCCAACGTTGGAGCCTTCTAGGCTCTAGAACAATGGGCCTTGTGGCCTCACTCAGGCTCTAACACAATGCGGCCCGCTTTGGAGCCTGTGGGGCTCTAAAACAAATATTCGCCCCCAGAAGCTGGAGCCACGTAGGCTCTGGAGATCCACTAGGTCCTCCACGCCGCTGCCCACTGTCAGGTGGGGCAGCAGAAATGAGCACTGCGTGCTCAAGACTCAGTTACGGGGCAGGCACCGAAACTGTGCCCCGACACCCCCCAAACCACCACAACACAGACGGAGTCCCCACAGCCCTTGCTTACTTACCGGGCTGTTCTCTGGGGACTCCGCTCCTCGTTACCGGCCTGCTGGCTCCCGCAGCTTCCTCCCGCGGGCCTCAGAGCTTCCGGGCGACGGTCGGCACGGGGGAGTCTCCGGTGCTTCCCTCCGGGTCAGCCCTGGGGCATGCGCAGTGGCCTCCCTCCAACGTGCACAGGCCTGACAGCCTCGAGGACACTTTCCGGTTGCCGGGCAACTCCCGGTGCGAGCACCAATCGCAGCGTGGCTCCCCTCTCACGTCAGCGGGGAGCCGGCGCGGTGCTGTGGCAAGGTTGTAGGCAATACGGGGTAGGCTCCCGTGGGCTAACCACAAAGTCCCTGGCGGGGTGGGCACCCGCTATGGATATAGATCAGTAGATATGCGGGGTAGGCTCCCGCCTACGTTTAACCCTTTCGCTGCGGCTGGAATTCCGCCGCAGCGCTGGGGGGGGGTTTGGGGGCAGCGCGGTGGTGCGGTGCTCATGACGGAACCACTCCGTCATGAGCCGCGGTTGAGCTGTGCTCATGACGGAGTGGTTCCGTCATGACTCCGCCCACTGCGCTAATCGCCCGCACAGGCGGGGAATTAGCGCCGCGTGGGCGGCGCGGCCGCCAACGGCCGCAGCATGACGGAACCACTCCGTCATGAGCACACGGCGATTAAGGGGCGGGAGGGGCACCCGCAAACGGACACCGCACTGCGGGGTGGGCACCCGCTTTAGAATCGGCAAAAACGCGGGGTGGTTCCAGCTGGTCGGTAGCGCGGGGGGGGGAATCCCTAAGCTCGGGATTCCCTCAGCACCAATCGCGCTGCCTGCCCCACGACGGCAGGGCTCCTCAGGGCAGAAAGGAAGTGCTTTTCTCCACTGTCCAACTAGCACTCTTCAGAAATGGGAAATCAAGCGCCCACAGGCGCAGACATTCAGATAGTCCAGGGGGGAGATGACAAGCTCTACCCAGCAATCCAGGCCAAATTCAGCGAAAGTCTTTCAGATGCAGGGGGGCAAAGACTGGGCCCAGGGGCCAGCTCACAGGGCCCTCCAGCAGGGAGGCAGTTCCCAGTGGCGGTCTCTCCTGGCGCCCAGCAGCAGCAGGCCCCCCTCAAGTTAGGATCAGCAAGAGAACCCTTTACTTGGGGTCACAGCCCCATTTTATATACAGGTTCACCTTTGTCTCAAGGTGCAGGGAAGGGGCGAACCAGTTACAACTGGTTCCTGAGCACTTTGTTTTGCTCAGCCCCTCTCCCTATTCACAGGGCAGGCCAGGGTCATCAGTCGCACCACAGGGGGCGGAGCCAGCATTGTGTGGGGAAAGCCCAGCCCTATTCAGGACCCAGGTGTACTCCTCCAACCCATCTAGCTGCTGATCTCCCTATTCACCACTGGGTAAATCATCCTAACTCTGGGGATTCCCTAGCCCGTCACATGACCTCAACCAGCCAATCGCCAGACAAGGCACACATTTAATACTGCACACAGAAGTGCCCACTTCTAGAAGTGGCACTTCCACTCTAGGTACATGCACGCCGCACACACCATCGCGCAGCATTTCATCACACGAGTCCGTACATACCAAACTCGCACCTGCACTCCCCACGCATCAGGAACTACCAGGGACACATACATTCCCCATGCATTCCTATGGGAGGGCAGGCCTACCACCAGTTCACCAGTAAAAGCAAAAAGTTCAGGGGTGAACCTGCCAGAAGGGCCAAGTCCAACACTTTGTGATCGTAACTGTCTGTGCCCCCTGCCCCCCGCTCGCCGCTTTGCTTTTGTACCCCTTTTATTCTGTACCCCTCGCCAACTTCTGTACCCCGTGCTGACTTTTGTGCCTCAGTGCCCCTTTGATTTTGTACCCCTTTTGCTCTTCGTGCCCCGCGCCGGTCTCCTGTCCTCCGTCCTCGCCGCTGCCTCCCCTGCGGCCCCGCCCCCTCCACGCCCATTCGTTACACCCATCCCTCGCCTCCCGCCTCCCAGCTGCTCCTCCCTCCCCACCTCCCCATAGATGGCAGCCGCTGCGCGGTGAGGAGAGCGACCCTTGACCTTCCTGGTAGGTCGTTCCCCCCGGTGCAGCTCCGCCTACACCCCTGCTGTCTCTGCTGCTGCCGCCGGTGATTCGAGGCCCTCCACCACCCGCAGGCTTCCACCTGCACCTCATCCCTGGTGGCCAGTGGTGGCCTTAGGTTCGTTTTTCGCTTGCTGTCTGTTGCTTTGTGCCCGTAACTGTCTGTGCCCCCTGCCCCTGCTCACCGCTTTGCTTTTGTGCCCCTTTTATTCTGTACCCCTCGCCAACTTCTGTATCCCCGTGCTGACTTTTGGGCCTCTGTGCCCCTTTGATTTTGTACCCCTTTTGCTCTACTGTGCCCCGCGCTGGTCTCCTGTCCCCCGCCGCTGCCTCCCCTGCAGCCCCACCCCCTCCGCGCCCTTTCGTTACACCCGTCCCTCGCCTCCCGCCTCCCAGCTGCTACTCCCTCCCCATCTCCCCATATATGGTGGCCGCTGTGCGGCTGCGCCGCTGGCGCGCCGAAGGCGTGCCTAAGGCAAGCCCGTCTGCGCCCGTCCGCGCCTGGACTGCGCCCAGCGCCAGAATCCCTGGCCCCCGCACCAGCCACAAAGACCGCCTCCGCTACGACGTCAAAACCCTCGTCGCTCTCAACCCAGGAAGGACCCACACCTGCTGCAAGGCCACCCCAAGGCGCACCCACGGCCCCTTCACCTGCCGGAACTGCAGCTTCTCCTGCCGAGAAAGCGCCAAGACACCTACCACGACGGAACCCAACCAGCTTAGATGCATCCTGATCAACACCCGCTCTGCACACAAACACGCCGTTGAACTCTGGGACCTACTCAACACCACATCACCAGACGTCGCCTTCCTGACCAAGACCTGGATGAACGAAGCCTCCTCGCCAGACATCCCAATAGCCATCCCCGACGGGTAAAAGATCACCCGCAGAGACCGCACCAACAGGGCCGGAGGAGGAATCGCCATCGTCCACAAAAACACCATCAGGCTCTCAACAAACACCAACGACACCCTCAGCACCGCCGAACACATGCACTTCCAGATCCACACGAACCCCAAGACCACCCTAAGAGGCACCCTCATCTACAGACCACCAGGACCCCGGTCCCAATTCTGTGACTCTATCGCCGACCTCATCAGCTCACACGGGCTGACCTCCACCGACTACATCCTCCTCGGAGACCTGAACTATCACCTGGAGAACAACAACGACAGCAACTCCTCCACCCTGATCGACAACCTCGCCAACCTTGGACTGAAACAGCTCGTCACGACGCCGACCCACATCACCGGCCACACGCTAGATGCCATCTTCTCCTCAAGCCCCCACGTCACCTTCAACCACGCCTCCGAACTCACATGGACAGACCACCACTGTATCCACTTACACACCACCACACACCACAGACCCCCTGCTGCTGCTGGGGCAAAGTCACTGAAGAACAACTACAGACAAGCCTCGCACTCAACCCTCCGACGGACCCCACCAACCCCGATGAAGGTGCACTCACCCTCGAACGCTGGATGAACGACTGCGACAACACCAGCAGAGACACCAGCAGAAGAGTCAGCTGATTCACCCCGGAACGCCTCGACTCAAAACGCACCTGCCGGAAACTGGAAAACATATGGCACAGCGACAAGACGCCAGACAGCCGCGCTTCCCACAAAGACGCCATCCGCAACCACCACCACCTCATCAGGACCGCCAAGAGGACCTCTTTCACAGACCGCCTTGACAACAATGCACACAACAGCAAGGAACTCTTCACCATCGTGAAGGAACTCTCCAACCCCAGCTCCAACGCCAACGACATCCCACCATCGCAAGCCCTGTGCGACTCCCTCGCCGCCTTCTTTCACCGGAAAATCACCGACATCCTTCAGACCCCGAACGACCCATGCCGACCGCACCGCACCGAACTCACCGCACCCCTCCGCCCATGACACGCTGACAACCTGGGCCAACGTGAGCATCGAGGACACAATCAAGACCATGGGAACAATCCACTCCGATCCCCGTCTGTCCCTCTCCCGCACCACATCTTCAAAAAAGTCGGCAACTCCATCGCACCCCACCTGCACAGAATCATCAACCTCTCATTTGAGACCTCCACCTTCCCTGAGAACTGGAAGCATGCAGAGATCAACGCCCTACTGAAGAAACCCAAGGCGGACCCGAGCGACCTCAAGAACTTCAGACCCATCTCCCTGCTTCCGTTCCCAGCTAAGGTCATCGAGAAGATAGTAAACACCCAGCTCTCCCGTCACCTCGAAGACAACAGCATCCTGGACCCGTCCCAATCAGGATTCCGCAGCAACCACAGCACCGAGACCGCCCTAATCGCCACCACAGACGACATCAGGATCCTACTAGACAATGGCGAAACGGCAGCCCCCATCCTCCTGGACCTCTCCGCCGCCTTCGACACCGCCTGCCACCGCGCACTACGCACGCGCCTCCACGACGCAGGGACCCGAGAAAAGGCCCTGGACTGGACCATCTCCTTCCTCTCCGGCAGAACCCAGAAAGTCCGCCTCCCCCCATTCCGGTCCGAGGCTTTCGAGATCATCTGCGGTGTCCCTCAAGGATCTTCCCTCAGCCCGACGCTGTTCAACGTCTACATGGCGCCACTAGCACGCATCGCCCGACAGCACGACCTCAACATAATCTCCTACGCCGACGACACTCAGCTGATCCTCTCCCTCACCAAGGACCCCCTCACCACCAAATCCAACCTCCACCAGGGAATAAAGGCCGTCGCAGACTGGATGGAGGACAGCCACCTCAAACTGAATACAGACAAAACAGAAATCCTCATCTTCGGGTCCAACCCCTCCGCATGGGACGACTCCTGGTGGCCCACGTCACTGGGGTCCCCCCCGGCCCCCACCGACCACGCACGCAACCTGGGAGTCATCTTCGACTCGAAACTCTCCATGACCAAACAAGTCAACGAAGTCTCCTCCACCTGTTTCAACACCCTCCGCATGCTCCGCAAGATCTACAGATGGATCCCGACAAACACGAGGAAAACAGTCAGCCAGGCTCTAGTCATCAGCAGACTCGACTACGGAAACACGCTCTACGCTGGAGCCTCGTCCAAGCTCATCAACAAACTACAGAGAATCCAGAACGCCTCGGCACGCCTGATCCTCAACGTCCCACGCCGCGACCACATCACCCCCCACCTGAGGAACCTGCACTGGCTCTCCATCGACAAAAGAATCTCCTTCAAGCTCCTGATCCACGCACACAAGGCACTCCACAAAACCGGCCCAGCCTATCTCAACAGTCGAATATCCTTCTACGTACCCAACAGGAAACTCCGCTCCGCTGACCACGCCCTGGCCATGGTCCCACGCATCCGGAGAACTACTTCCGGAGGCAGATCCTTCTCCCATCAAGCCGTCAGGACCTGGAACACCCTCCCCCTCTACCTGCGACAAACCGAAAACCTACTGACCTTCAGGAGACAACTCAAGACCTGGCTCTTCAACCAATAGCAGCAACATCCCCCGCCCCCCCCCCCCAGCGCCTTGAAACCCTCACGGGTATGTAGTGCGCTTTACAAATCATTGATTGATTGAATATTTAAGTATTACTAAAAATTGGAATTCCAAGTGAGTTTCAAGTTATTTTTCAGTTTAGTTTCAAGTTCAGTTTGGTTTTCAGTTCAGTTTTCGTTTGGTTCATTCACTCACCTTGTCCACGCGCACCAAACCGTGACCCTTCTTATTTGGATCCTGCTTAGCAGTGATCCTCCCCCGTCCGTTTTCCCTGAGTGCTATGCTGCAGCTGCCGTGTGACCAGCTTTTTATACAAAGGACTCGTCACAATGGAGACTTTTCACCATCTCATCATACATCACCACTAGGTGGGTGATACCATGTGTTTCAGGTGGGCCGGGAGAGCAGCCAAGGCACAGATATTATCCAATCTCTTAAGAAAATCTGACTATTATTCACAAAAGGGATCCTGCGATGAACCCGAGAGAAAATCGTATGCTACCTGACTGACATTGTACTCCAACAGCGGTCTCTCTTTCTCTGCAGCAGTGGAAGCCTCCCCTCTGCAGGTACCGTGGGCCTTGTGACATCACATTGCAGCTCCGTGATATCATAAATGTTCCATCCTCATTATTCTCCTGTGGTGCTGCTGTGAAGCCACAGACCTTTAACATACATTTTAGAATGCAGGATTTCTCAGTCTTCATTTAAAATAAATATTTTCACCGAAAGGCTCGTTGCCACAACCTGCCTGCACAGTGCTGCTCTGATCCACATATTAAAAGGTTTTGCTGGGCTACCTCCAAATCCTGGGTCTGGCCTAGTCCCCTCACCTGTCAGTAATCCCCATCACTCCTTTCAAGAAGGTCAAATATCTGAAAAACAATCACTGCCGGTGCTGTACCCATACCGCCACAGGCATTTTTACCCGGCGAGCTGGAGAAATAAAGGCTTGTTTTCCTTCTGGTGAGGCCGCAATCGCCACTTTTCATCCGGGGCCTTCTCTCTACCTCCCATCACCCATGGGACTGGTAGGCTTACTGGACGGCGCTGCTACACCAGCAGCACAGAGTTCAGACTGTCAAAGTTTTCAGTGGCTGAGGGCGAAAGTGCAAACTACGAACGCGGGCAGATTGTTGTGTGCGTGCTTGCAGTTTTGGGTGTGTGTATGTAAAAGAAAGTGTGTGAATGTGTGTCTATGTGTATATGTGAATGCGTGTTTATGTGTGAGTGAAAGTGAAGGCGAAAGGGGCATGTGACGTCACTTCCGATACCCCATGCATTTTGGTGAATTGACATTCATGAGCAGTTCTCTTCTCCATTGCCAGCCGAAGCCACACGTACAGAGTGACTGCCAGAACCTATGTCCAGCATAGTTATTCACGCTGTACAGGAGAGAGTCTGGGGTATATGTACAAGTCCCTATCGCCACGGGAACCTCACTTTTTAGGACGTTCCTGTGGCGATGGCGGCTTCGCCTTATTAACAAGGCAGCGTTAAGCCACTTAACGTGGCTTAACGCTGCCTTGTACATTAGGCCCCCTTTCACGTTATGCTTAGCGTGAAAGGGGTGGGCAGTGGTTGTTGTGGTGTGCGTTCCACCGCAACACCCACTGATTTTGACGCTGCCCCCTATTTACAAGGGTGGCATAAATAGGAGGCAGCGCCAAAATTAAGACCAGGGAAAACCTGATCTTAACTTGGCAAAATTAGGAGAAATGCTTTATTTCTCCTCGTTTTTTCTTTTTCCATGTGTGCTGCCTCGGGCAGCATCCATGAAAAAGCAGAACGCCTTGGATTGTTTATGTATGGGAAGGCGCCCTTCCTGCACATGAACAATCTTCCCCTGCACGCAGACCCATGCCTGCGTTGGCTCTAGGCTGCTCAATTTATCGCCAGCACAGGGGGAAAGGCAAGGCTGCACAATATTCTTGTAAATATGGTGCAGCCTTGGGTTTCTTAAGTGGAGGAGTGAGGCAAAGCGATCAAGGCTAACGCCTCACTTTGCCACTTCTTTGTGCATATGCTCCACTGTTTGTTGGACCCTGACCAACTTGGCTTAAGCAGGCAAAAAAGTAAGAGAGCGTTGTTTTTTGAGTACGTGTGTGTGTGGGCATGGCAGAATGTGCTTGCATTGGAATGTTTTTATACCAAAGAGCGCATAAAGCACTAACTACAATATATAAGTTGTAGTGAACACAATGGAACTGGAGCCTGCAGAAGTGATCCGAACAATATTACTTTCTTTTTTTATGAATAAACAGAGAATTCCTTGCTGCTTCTTTGCCCAAATAACTTTGTAATGCATAAAATCGTCAAGTATTGTTACACTCTTAAAAAGGTTAACATTAACTAACTGGTTGCTCAGTATTACCCACAGTAATTGTGAATGTTGAATAAAGGCTCCGATTACAATGTAATTAAGCAGAGTACATTAACATTTAACGTTATTTTTAAGAAAATCAAAAAGTGCCTTTTGCTAAAAACACATTTTACATCAGCTGCTTATGCACTATGAATGCTGCATTCATAGTGACATCGACCTCATACAGTACTTTTACATCTAGATAAAGGGCGTCCATCTTAGATGCAGAAGAGTTTATGTCCATGCCAGATTTCCACATGACAATACATACAATGCATCCAAACCACACTCAGTCACATAACGGATACTCTGAAAATCTAGCACGATCCTGACTGTTTCTAGGAAACTAGTTCAGGAATCCTAGCTTCATTCCTAGCTGAGCTGCGGGATCCTGGGCTTAGCACTTGCTTTTTTTTACATCACAGGTGGTAGAATTTAGAAACATCAGTTAAGTTAAGAACATATTATAACACATATTAGAACATTGGAATGTTGGAGGCTCCATTTAAAACAATGGAGTGCTCCTGGCTTATAATGGCTGGTATAATCCCGGAGCCCCAACATTCCAATGCTCTGGCTGTGAACAAAGGCTTCAGGGAGCCTGAGGGGATTTGACTCCCCTCGCGCTCCCTGAAGGCTTTGTTTCATTTGTTAGAACATTCTGCCCTCTACTGGCAGAATGTTCTAATAGCCTTATAGCCCTTCGTAGCAGGGCTATACCGGCTATTAAAGTCTCATGCCTCAAGCAGGTTCTCCTTACAGGCGCTATTGTAGATCACGGTGTACTTTGATAGTGAACATGTAGTAGAGGATGGATTAGGAGACTCGCCTGCTGACTTGGGAAATGCTGATTATCAGTTTGCACTTCTTCATTTCCTTATATCTGATGTGTCTCTTTCCAACTTCCTTCTTTCTAAGCCTGGCTACACTTTTCTAGCTCTGCTTTTTGCCTCTATGTATGCCCAGCTTTCCTTTTATTGTTCCTCCCTTCTCTACACTGCTGGCTCATAGTGTGGATGAGTAGTGGGATGGGCACACACCCGCACAGTCTCTTACACCCATCATCTCACAAGAGCCCACAAATGCTCTCATCCATCTATTCACAAATGCCCACACATTCACCCACCATTCACAAGCACATACACACTCACACACCTATTTACAGCTCACACACACATACATACACATAGATTCATACGTAGACTAACCCTGGGCGTTACACTACGCTTCGCCCACGTATTGTACGTAGCGCTGCCTGCTTTGCAGTTTTCGAAGTAGGCGAAGCTGGCAAGCGCTACGCACATGCCAGGGCGAAGCGTAGCTGCCTGCCGCCCGCCACCCGCCTACCGCCCGCCCTCCTTTTAAAATATATCTTGCATGGTAAATAATTAAAAGTAAAGAGACTTACCTGAAGCGCGGCGTCTCCGGGGCTCCCTCTTCCTCGTTTTCAACTTCTTGTGGCAAATGTGCATGCGCAGACGTCCGCGCATGCGCATTTCTTGCGAGAAATGCACATGCGTGGGCGTCCGCGCATGCGCATTTGTCACAAGAAGTTGGAAACGAGGAAGAGGGAGCCCCGGAGATGCCGTGCTTCAGGTAAGTCTCTTTACTTTTAATTATTTAACATGCAGGTATTATTTAAAAGGAGGGTGGGCGGGAGGCGGGCGGCGCGTAGTGGGGCTACGCGGAGCGCACGAGTGTGCGTAGAGTTGGGCACACTACGCGCTGCTTCACGTAGCCCCACTACGCCCACTATGCCCACCCTTAACGTAGACACATGTGCCCCCAATATTCAACAAGCACTTGCCGGCTGGTGTGAAGGAGAAGTACAAAAGCCTCAGATTGCTGGAGGCTTTGGGGAGGGAAGGGATTGATTGAAGATCCCCCCATCTCCTCTCTTTGTTTGACCTTGTCATGGCTCAGGCAAACAGAGAAGGACCTTCCCTAAATTGTTACAGTCAGTGAGACTTGCTGACACCACCCCAATCTGTGACAAGGTGTCACTTGATTGACAGTCAGCCCTGGGCACTTAGGGACTTAAATCTGGAGCGCCCAGGTGTAACTCTATTGGTGACAGTCCTCCTGTCGCGCGGCCACTGCTGCATATTTGGCTTGGTGGCGGGACACGATAGGTGCATGGGCGTTGGGCACTTATGACATTTGTGAGTTAAACATTGGACGATGAGGATGTGCGACTGAGTTTTACATTTTTGAGCACATTGCTCGTACCTTTGGATGTATGTTTATCTTTGTTATATATTCTTTTGTAATGTCTGTTTTTGTTAGCCCGTCATGGTGCGGGCGTTTTCCGCCCACAGTCTTTAGAGCGAGTGCAGTTTATTTGGGAGGTAAGGACATTATCCAGCAATGTGTAGGTTTCTTTTATGAAGGTTTATGACTCTTCCGGGGCTTTGGTGGGGCTAAGGGTACCCTATCTTCATTTGGGGATGGGCTAGTTCTTATCCTCCCCCTAGTTTGGGCCCCTTGATAATTTTGGCCCACCATATTACGGCCCTAAGCCTTCCGTACATGTCCTGTGTCTAATTAGGGGATACTTGACCCCTCTCTGGTCTCGTGCTGTTTTTCTTTTAGTGGCATTGATACGTTGCACACAGCAGTGGCACACTATGTTGCATTAAGCAATGCTAATGCACATTCGATGTACTTTCTTTCTTTTCCTTTCTATTCTAGGTTGTGATCAGGAGCAGTACAATGACCCGCCCTGACATGTATTATGGGTATTTATCTTTTAATATTTCTTCACGTGCACTTCACCACACTCTTCAATCCTGGTCCTGAAGAAGCGCCAACGACCGTTTATGGCAACAGAGGCGTGAAACATGTTGACCATGTCTATGATACCGAGGCACAAATGTGCCCCTTGGGATTATACTCGATTTATGAGTTTTTTATTCTGACAAGGTTGTTGTTATACACTACAACTTTTTCTGGCCACCCTTGGTCAGTTTTAAATCATGATGCACGCACTTTGCTACCCTCATTTTTGGACCCACACCCCACATACCCACATGCACCATCCGGCATGTCTCAAAAGATCTCCGCCAAAGTGACCCTTCGGGGGACCCGTTGGGGATTGCAGCGCCGGCCCAACGAGGAGCAACTGCCCGATGATGAAGCATGACACCTCTTGGGGTGTGTGAGGGCAACAAGAGACAAGACACGTTCTTCCCCTCATTTGGTGGGTCCATTTAACTTAGAATCTTTCTCTCTTTTTATCTTTAAGCACTAGGGTATCTGTCTGCACCCTATTGTTGGAACAGTGTCCTTTCATTTTTTGTTGACAGTCCTCCCTCGTCATGACGTGAGGACCTCACGGGGCTTTGCCATGTTTATGAGGTCACTGCCATAAGGGCTGTGAAATCTTCAGCACAGCAAAGCTTGGCTTGGGCTGCCAGAGCCATGTGCATTAGTGCATGTAAAATGCCTGGTTGCCTGACCCTGACATGGCGAGTGTCTGTCAGACCGACTGTTGCTCAGCTTGACAATTACTCATCATTCTTTGGAAAATGGGGATTTGAGGACTGGAGTCGCAGTGTCCTTAATGACGGAACACCACTGCTTCTTCCCCTCCTTTTTTGTCTTTACCTTAATCTCCACCTCTTGCTCGTTTTCACTCCCCCATTTCTCTCTCTCCCTTTCTTCACTTAAATTCCTCTTACTCTCTCCGTCTTCCCCCACCATTTCTCATCTTCACTCTCTACAGATTGTCCTGTTTCCTTTTCATTAACTCTCTTTCTCTACCTTCCTTTATCACCCCTCCCCCTCATTGTGCCATTCTCGCCATCACAGTTTTCTCCCTTCTTTTCTCCACTTTTTATCCCTTACAACCCTTTTGGCTCACTTTGCCAGCACTGATGTATGAGCCTGTAAAATTTGCATAATATTGCAGTACTACTATAATGTTTTTTTTCTTTCTATGCCCCTCCCAAGGAGATTCTCAGTTATAATATTTGACTGAGAATCTGCTTGGAGAGGGTAGGATGAAAAAAAAAACCAGAAAATAGAAATATAGATAAATGTGCTGGTACATATTAGACCAATTGAAGTAGCATTTTCAAATTCACCTGTATCATCTTTTTCAAAAAGCCATTTGAAGTAATTGTGCTGAAAAATACGGAATCGTCCCAAAATAATTTTGGGAAGACAAACCTTCACCTCCCTTGGAGAACTGTAAGTGACTAACCGTGAAACTACTGGATTTTTTTCTGAGTGCCCTTTCAGACCCTATGGTTTTTTTTTTAAAGAATACAGAATTTGATCCAATTTTTCAACATTTTCTAATGGCCTATTGAGATGGTCAATCTCACTTGTTTTGCTTGCTACAGACATTACATCCTACCCAACCCCACCCCAGGGCCTTTAACCTGACCACATGATAAAAGGAAATTATTGACAGATGAGTTAGTCAGAGTGCTAGAAAAGACTGTGTGGCTAAAGCGGTTGCATAGAAAGATGGTTGCAGATGAGAATAGCCGCCCTATCAAGCCTACTGATACCCAGTCAGTCAAATACTTTTATTTAGCTAATAGCCATAAAAAGATAAAAACACATACATGCAAACAAATAGACAGTATATAATCACAATATCATGCTACCTATATATCTCAGGGTACATAATGCAATCTTATGACACTAAACAACGAACTGAGTTGTAGCAGTCAAGGCAAGACTCAATTTGTCAAATATTTTAAAGGCTGGTTACAACAAAGGCTGGGGCTCTAGCCTGGTAGACAAAATTCTGATTTCTCAGGAAAGTTTTCCACTTTTCTAAGTCTGAGTGCTTGTTGAATATATCAGTGCTCCAAATCTAAAAGCTGTAAACATGCAAACTTTAAATGTGTGATCTAAAACCATAAGAATGTAATAAAGGACATAAAAGTTAGAAGCTGGGTTGAGCATAAAAAACGCAAAAGAGCATAAAATGGACAACAGTTTGTTCAGAGGTGTTATCACAAGTGCAGTGGGGCAGAGTGGGAAACCAAGTGCCCTGCTGAGGATAAGCTACCAAAAAGTGCAAAGTGCTTAATCTAAAACAGATGAAATTAAATACATGTTCGTTGTTCAAGATCCACAATAAGTATGGTTCAATACCTTCAGCAGATTTTATATATAGGTAGCGGCAGACCAAACTCATGGATGAACATTTAGAGAGTCTGGCCTGATCTCTATATTGATAAAAAAAGAGATTTCATCCAGTTCTTTTTGATGTTATAAATTACATTAGGTGAGAGAAACAAGTTAGACAGGCCAAGATCAGAAAAGTTCCTCTTAACATAGGCTAACCAGGGGATGAGGTTCAAATGGTCTTGCCTTAAGCAGTCTTCAACGACCAGTCAGGTAAGTGTGGGGTGAGTGCCAGATCTTTACCCAAAGAAGCAACACTGCAGCCTTAACTATGTCCTCCAAAAACGGAAATCCAAGTTCCACATGGACAATAAGACTGGTGGTATTCTTGGAAAAAGCCAGCAATCTGCACTTAAAGTTATTCTAAATGGTTGCAAGCTTCCAGGTACAGCGTAGCCCCAAACATCGGCCCCATAAGTTCCCAGATTAAAACATTTGCTTTTATAAAAAGTTGTTAGCTCCTTAATGGTGTTAAGGCCGAATTTATTGGAGAATTTACAAATCTAATCTATAGCCTCAGTGAATTTACACGCTCACTGGCTCCCAAGCTTATCCCAGCTCAAATTTTCAGTCAGAAAGACCCTAAGGCAATTAAAACTCTGCACCTTGGTGATTGCGATACCATCCATGGTGTGTGCATGTGAATGGTTTTTTTTGGGTCCTTAAATAATAATATGTGATTTCTGATGGTTTATACGTAAATGTAACCTTTCCCCATAAAATCATTAGAAGAATCCAATAGCAACTGCAGATATTCACACATGTGGGACACCCATTATTTTATAGTTTTCAGTCTGTTTATTACTACCAGACCTTATATGGTCTCAATCTTCACCCTCCCTCACTCAGTTATGTATGTTGTATTGGTATAATTTACAGAGTGCACCATAACTCTGAAGCAAAAGAGCACTATACATTACTTGAGGGGTCAGAAGACAACCTACTAGAGTGTGCACATCAAGCGGGGATTACACACATACACATTTTGGCCCACTCAGGGAGATTGTGATTCTCCTTCCGTCATGCAATGTTGTGTCCTGAGCTGAGGCTGGGATTCGAACCTGGGTCCCCAAGATGGCAGCTCGAGCAGCTAGACCACATCTCTATTTGCAGGTCCACAAGTATTACATCTGTCATTATTTGCCTGTTCCTTTCAAAGATTGCCAAATTGAAAGCAACACATACGGGGAGAAAGGTGAAGGGAGACAAATATTATGTAGAGTGAGAAAGGGAGACTAGGAAGGAGGGAGGAAAGGAATGAAAAAGAACGAAAAGATGACAGTGGGAGAAAGGAAGAGAAGCCACAATGTAAGAGAGTAAGGTGGAGGGCAGACTGATTAGAGTAGGAAATGATGGAAGAAAATGGGCGTGGCGTAGGAAGAAAGAAGAGATGAGGAGACACATGAGCTACATAGATTTTATCTGGCATAATTATTAAAAAAGCATTGCCATAATCGAATGAAAACAGTATCATGCATGTACATACGTTAAAAATGATGACATATTGAAAAATTCAACACTAAGCGGTGTGAAACAGCAACCAAAGGGAGCCCCAAACAGTGCTTCAAAGACTCAAGTAACAGGCATAAAATCTGCATTCTTGTTGAGGTCTATCTTTCCTACAGTAAAACTGAAAGCAGAGTAAAACATTAAAAAACGAATTACAGAATCAAATATAAAACATAGCAAGGTTAAAATCTATGCTTCTGCTGTGCCGTTAACTATGGAATTTGTAATAATAAAATGATGGCCCAATCTGCCTGTAATTGACCAAAGGGTGTCACATAGGTTCTGAAAATCAAGGTTTTAGAAGCAATATCGCAGTAATTTAGCCCTGCCCGCAACATTCATAAGGCTAATTGTTATCGCAGTGGCCCCAGGTACTTGCTACTGTCATATAAAAATGTTAAGAATCCTGATATTAATTGTGTGGATTCGCCCTTTAAAGAGGTTTCCAACGCCTCGTTACAAGAACATAAGAACAGATGTTAAGGATTCTAAACATCGGCCTTAACCAACATTTTCTATGCAAAAAGAGCTTTCCATAAATACACACAATATGGGCTAGTGATTCTGTGGTACAATCACATAAGCCACATGCAGAGTCCGCAGATCCTTTCAGTGCTCCATGTCTGTAACCTTTTAACGCAGTCAGGCCAAACTGTAGCTGGTGTTTCTGCTGCCTCAAGAGAGGTAAAGTTCAGAATGTTGGCAGTTGCAATGGGTCGTAAAGTGTGCGTGCCCAGCTACAATAAGAGCATCTTGCTAGTTCATCTCAGTCATCAGGGCAGAAATAACTTTCTCCTGTTTGGTTAATGCCCTCACAAATAGTTTTGGGCACAAAGGGGCATCCCACGGATCCATCGCGTTCAGATTGTGCAGTGCCTGCTTGAGGTGAATGTTCCAAGCTAAACCTTCAAGCGTTATTTCTTGCCATGTAAATTTCTTGAGGGATCCATCGCTGGCCATCTTCGCTTTGCTACAGTAAGGTAAAAAATCTAGCCATAAGCATAAGATTTTGTTTCAGAAGATTGAATTCTAATCAAATTTGAGCTAGCCCAATGTATGAAGGCAGATGGAAAATGTGTCGGTAACAGAGCCCTGTCCAGCCAAGAAGCAAGTTTGTTTGGCAGTGCAAAAGCACCATATGATAATGTGGGTGTTAGTTTGCTAATGATCACTCACCTTTCTGCACTTGTATAGGGACAGGTGAAATTCTTATATCATTTTTTTGAAACTCCAGTAAGTGCTCGAGCGGTGTTTTTAAGGGCATTCAGGTGGGTGACTTTGCACCCTCTTTCATCCACTCATATCCCCAGCTATATGTATACTGACGATCTCTTAACCTTCACATTGCTCACGGTTACTAAACCCTCTTCAATTAACTTTCAACCATATATCACCAACATGGTTTTGGCAATGTTTATTTCAATTCTATTTTCTTGGCAAAAACTGCCCAAGTGCATCCAATGATCTTGCAGCCTCACTCGTTTTGGTCCAAAAGCACGGTGCCATGAGAAAAGTGCATCGCCTGAATTTTCTAACCACCAAATTTAGGTGCAAGGGCTGAGACTGAAGCCAGGACAACTGGCAGGTCTGCTAGATAAAGATTGAACAGTAGTGGCATGAAGATACAGCCTTGTTTCAAGCCTCTATTAGTGACAATTCATCTTGAGGTTGTGAAAGTGTAACCTCACCCACGTGTCAGTGTAAAGAGCAGTTATCGCCCTTAAAAGGTCTGGTGAGATGCCACATTTCTGCAATTTCTTCCACAAGACATTCCTCAGCACACTGTCGAAGGCAGAGGCAAAGTCAATGAATGCTGCATACAGTTGCTTCCCTTTTTAGGTCTTGCCTGACCCAGCGCATGCGCTTGTCTTGCGAGACCTTTAGTGAGGGCTCAAAAAATGCTGCTATGGCCAGCCTAGAGCTACAGTGCATGTGCGCGGGCGCGCGCTTAGGAGCAGAGGCACCATATGGCAAACCTCATCATGCTCATTAAGCGCCCGCGATCACTTTCACTTTTGCCCTCGATCACTTTCGCGGCACCCCTTTGATGTACTCGTTCAAAGAACATCAAACATCAAAGAACATGTTGTTGTGTTAATGCTTTGCTGCGCCCCTTTGACTTACAATGTGCTTTCTCTTTCCACAAACTAGATGTTTGAGTTCCTTTATTTTGATATGCTTTTAGTATTACTGTCACACACACAACCACAACCACACACACAACCACAACCACAACCACAACCACACACACAACCACACACACACACAACCACAACCACACACACACAACCACAACCACACACACAACCATGCATACAACCACACACACACACACACACAACCACACACATACACACAACCACACCCACAACCACACACACACAACCACACACACACACAACCACACACACAACCCCGCACATAAGCCCACACAACCACAACCACACACACACAACCACAACAACATGCACAACCACACCCACAACCACACACACAACTACACACACACAACCACACAAACACAACCACACACACACACACACACAACCACACACAACCACACTCAACCACACACACAACCACACACACAACCACACACAACCACACACACAACCACATACACAACCACACACACAACCACACGCACAACCACACCCACACACACAACCACACACACAACCACACACAACCACAAACAACCACACAACCACACACACAACCGCACACACACGCAACCACACACACACACAACCACACACACACACAACCACACACACAACCCCACACACAAAACCACACACAACCACACACACAACCACAACCACACACAACCACAACCATATACACAAACACACACACAACCACACCCACAACCGCACACATACAACCACAAACACACCCAACCACACAACCACAGCCACACACACACAACCACAACCACACACATTCACACAACCACACACACACACAACCACACACAAACAACCACGCACACAACCACACACACAACCACACACACAACCACAAACACAACCACACACACAACCACACACACAACCACACACACAACCGCACATACAACCACACATACAAGCACACACACAACCACACACACAACCAAACACACACACAACCACACACACACAAACACAACCACACACAACCACAACCACACCCAACCACACCCAACCACACACCCACAACCGCACCCACAACCGCACACCCACACACCCACACACACAACCACACACACAACCACACACAACCACACACAACCACCACACACAACCACACACAACTACATACAACCACACACACACAACCACACACACAACCACACACACTACCACACCCACACAACCACACACACACACAACCACACACACAAAACCACACACGCAACCACACACACACACACACACACACACACAGCCACACACACACAGCCACATATCCACACACACACCCACACCCACACCCACACCCACAACTGCACCCACACACAACCACACACACACAACCACACACAACCACACACACAACCACACACCCAACCACACCCACAACCACACACACAACCACACACACGTCACTTTAACCTTTGTATTTTTAAGTGAATTTTGATGTATTTTTTAACGTAAAGTAAGATGTCTATCGCTGTGGCCTTCGGCTGTGTGCAGCATGGGGTTAGGCGGAGGGCCTGTCATTTGTCCGGGCCCAGTGCCCCAACCCCTCATGGGCACACAGCATCCTGCTCCGTATGGCCTTTGGCCATAAGTGGCATGAGATTGGGTGCAGGGCCTGGCACGTGGCTAGGTACGGCACCCAACCTGCTGCGGGTGCTCATGGCCGACTATGAGATGTAACAAAATAAAGGGTGTCATTTTTAGTAAGGCAGACCTACTGGTTTTGTCAAAGTGTAAAAACACCAAAATATAAGAAGCTGGCATATTGGCTTTATCAATGGTGTCAGCACTTCAACATATATAGTACCAGGCACAATGCCTATGTCAAAAAGATCATCAATAACTATAATCAAATGTATCTTTTATAAATTCACACATTGAAATGTTTAATGAGGAAGAGAACATATAATTAAAAAAAGCTCTAGAATATTATATGGTCTCCCTGTGTGTAGCAGTGGCCCCTGCCGCTCACTTCTTCTTCTTTTTGTATGGGTGCCCCAGTGCCCACCAAGGTAAACAAATGTTGGGGGCCATGGGGTGGGGAGCCTCAAGGGACCCAAGTGCCTTGCTGGCTCCACAGCCAGCACCCATACCAGATGCTGGCGGGAGCTGGCATTTTTTCTTTCTTTTTTTTTTTACAGTGGAAAGACTCAGGGAGGGGGCTACACTCCCCCCTCTCCCTTAAAAAAAAGCAGCCACAGGGGTTGGAGTCTGGGACCGAAAAAAGGCTTAGTGAGGGAGGGCCGCACAGCACTTTCTACAATAAATATAAAGTCTCCGACCCCTTCGGGCCCTGGCCCACCCTGGATGGGCTCATGTTTAATAAGAGAGGGAGTACATATTTTTTATATTGGTGACGTGGATCCGCAGATCCTCTGCGGATCTGTGGTGCCAATACAAAAATAAAATTACATTTTGGCACCAGCGGGTCCCTCTGGGACACCCCCACCAGGCATAATGGGTAGGGTATGTCTACCCTGTCCCACTATATGTTTCTTAGGACCTTGTTTGGGGGGACAGGGGACCGAGTCATTGAGTCCTGAAATGTCTGCTGACACATCTTTGTTGATGTGGTGGCAGTCTATCAGATATCTTCTGATCTGTTAGATACGTGGATCCTCCACAGAGTGAAATAGACAAATATTTTGAATCTTAATTTCTCAAAAAACTATTGAATAGCTTTACACCAAAAAGCAAACCTTCTGGACCAAGATCTTGCTTTCTGCCAAACTTGGTGTAATTCTGCTCAGCCATTTTGGTCGAAGCTTGGTCTAATTTTCCTATCGAAAATTGTATGGGGAAAATACTTTTTGGGCCCCCTCTTTTTCTCTGCCCTGTTTGACGGATAACCCCAAAACTTTTTGGAAAGTAGTTGAGGTGGATGAGACTTTATTTTTTAAAGTTTGATGAAGATTCATCAAACAGCGCCAAATTTAATACCAAACCAAAAAATCTATTTCCTATGGAAATGTGGCACCAATAATGACTACTCTGTGGTGGCTGCCACTGAGGAATTTATGGTAAGGTGGAGAAGCGGTGTGTGTATATATATATTCACTTAAAAAACCATAGGTTTCACACATGTTATAGTTAGCTGTACATTTCACTCGTAAAAACCCAATGAAATTCCACGTTATAGTTAGATCAGGTAACTATAACTTGCGCGCCCACAATAAACTGCTGATGACGTCACATAGTACATCACTCATGACATCAATGATGACATCTGAAATTACACATTGTGGATTGCGGTCGCGCAAGTTATAGTTACCTGATCTAACTATAACGTGGAATTTCATTGGTTTTTTACGAGTGAAATGTACAGCTAACTATAACATGTGTGAAACCTATGGTTTTTTAAGTGAATTTGCAAGGTTTTGTAAATGATAATTCCTAACTATAACGTGTGTGAAACCTATGGTTTTTTCAGTGAATTTGTACGGTTTTTTAAATGCTAAGTTATGTATTTATTTTTTTTTCTGGTTTTTCACTATGCGCACACCCTGCGCGCACGTTGCGCAGTCCATGCCGTGTGCGCCTCGCCTTTTTTTACGCAGTAACATTTGTTTTTTTCTCCCTTGTGGGTCCTTTAATTTATTTAATAAATGTGATTGTTACTTCTTTATTTATTTTTTTTAATTTTTTTTGCCGTGCACGTATGGTAAGCTTACCGTACGCGTACCCCGCGATTTTTTTTTTAAATTATTAAATTTATTTTTCGTAATTTTGGGTCCTTCTTGGACCCCCTGACAAACACTAGGGGGTCTGCAACTCTCTTCGTTGCCCCCGTTTCACGTTCCCCACCTTTGTTTCTCAGTGCGAGAGACAGAAAATGGTGGCCGACACTTCCTGATTTCGACTGATTCGAATGTTTACAGTCATGTAACCACCAATCAGAATTGAGCTCGCGCACGGCACCGTACGCGTACGGTAAGCTTACGGTAAGCGCACGGAGCGCGCTTACAGATATATATATTGATTTAAATGCTATTTTCTCAGGAACTACTGAACAGATTTACACCAGACCTACAAAAGGCACATCCTTGACCTGAGGACTACCTCTCTGCCAAATTTCAAGTAATTCTGTTCAGCCGTTCGGGCTGTAGCTGTGTCTAAAGGTCCTATGGAAAAATGCATGGGGAAAACGCGTTTTGGGACCCCTCTTTTTTCTCAGCCCCCGCTTGACGAATCAGACTTTCAGGGTAGGAGCGGAGCGTAGCGCCCCATTAGTTTTGAGAATTTCGCGAGGATTCGTCGACCGGCGCCAAAGTTATTCCAAATAGAATGTTGCGGATTTCCTATGGAAACACGGTCCTAACTATAACTATCTACTGGCGACCGCCAGTAGATAATATATATATATATATTCACTGAAAAAACCATAGGTTTCACACACGTTATAGTTAGGAATTAGCATTTAAAAAACCTTGCAAATTCACTGAAAAAACCATAGGTTTCACACATGTTATAGTTAGCGGAAATTTTACTGATAAAAAACCAGTGAAATTCCCCCGTTATAGTTAGCGCAGGCAACTATAACTCACGCAACTGCAATCCTCTGCTGATGCTAATACTGTATTTAGACACTTATTTGCCCATGTCTTCTTCCATACATTTTTAGCTATACATATATTACAAATATTTTTTTTTCATAAAGACACATATGTCATCAGCAGAAGATTGCAGTTGCGTGAGTTATAGTTGCCTGCGCTAACTATAACGGGGGAATTTCACTGGTTTTTTATCAGTAAAATTTCCGCTAACTATAACATGTGTGAAACCTATGGTTTTTTCAGTGAATTTGCAAGGTTTTTTAAATGCTAATTCCTAACTATAACGTGTGTGAAACCTATGGTTTTTTCAGTGAATTAGTACGGTTTTTTAAATGCTAAGTTTTTTTCCCTTATAATAAGCCCTGTACATTTGGTGGCCTTCGGCCACCAAAAGCACAGGGGGTGGGGTAAGTGTGGATAGTGTTTTTTGCCCTTAACATAAGCCCTGTGCTTTTGGTGGCCTTCGGCCACCAAAAGCACAGGGGGTGGGGTAAGTGTGGATAGTGTTTTTTTTATTTTTATTTTTTTACCGTACGCTTACCGTAAGCGTACGGTAAGCGTACCCCGCGAAATTGCCGAAAAAAAAATAAAACCGTTTTTTCACTTGGGGGATGTTTGGGGACTCCCTCCACATGACTATGTGGGAGGGAGTTGTCAAAACAGCCCCTTTACATGTTTTTGGGCTTCCGATTTTAAAAATCTCTCTCAGTGCGAGAGACAAAATGGCGGCCGCCGCTTCCTGGTTTCGGCCGATTCGAATGTTTACTAAGATCTAAGAGCCAATCAGAATCGCGCTCGCGCACGCCACCGTACGCTTACCGTAAGCGTACGGTAAGCGTACCGTAAGCTGGCTCAGATATATATATTGATTTAAAGGCTATTTTCTCAGAATCTACTGAACAGATTTACACCAAACCTACAAAAGGCACTTCCTTGACCTAGGGACTACCTCTCTGCCAAATTTTGAGTAATTCTGTTCAGCCGTTCGGGCTGTAGCTCGTTCTAAAGGTCCTATGGAAAAATGCATGGGAAAAACGCGTTTTGGGACCCCCCTTTTATCTCAGCCCCCGCTTGACGGATCCCCCCGAGACTTTCAGGGTAGGAGCGGAGCGTAGCGCCCCACCTATTTTGAGAAATTCGCGAGGATTCGTCGACCGGCGCCAAAGTTATTCAAAATAGAATGTTGAGGTTTTCCTATGGAAACGTGGTCCTAACTATAACTACCTACTGGCGACCGCCAGTAGGTAATATATATATATATATATATATATATATATATATATATATATATATATGTATATATAAAAAATATATATATATCTTTGAAAGAAAGGAGGTTGCCCATAGGTGAGCCACACTCATGGAAGGTAAGTGAAGATCAGGGGAAGTTTAGGATGTGCCCATTACGTCTTAAAGTCCTGACGCATTTTGAGCAGGCGGTCTTCTTCAAAGGAACTCTGCAAATAACCACCTGCATGAAGGGTTCCAGTTCCTCCCCTTTTATTTAGATTACAAACAAGCTCAGGTGAGCGCATCAGGAAGCAGTGAGGGACTGGAAGTCCTTTCAAGTCATTTCATATACCCCAGTGGGCTGCCGGTAGCTTGCAGACGTAAATAAACGATCTGGATCACAAGCCAACACTGCCCCCAGTGCTAACAATCACCTTCTGTTCCGTGTCACGCTGCCCGACTAACCAGCTACGGATCCGCCATTAGCGGCGGTGCAGCTCGCGACCGGGCAGGCCGCAATATGTGAAAGAAAGGAGGTTGCCCCTAGGTGAGCCGCACTCATGGAATGTAAGTGAAAGTTTAAGATGTGCCCATTGCGTCTTAAAGTATATATATACATATGTGTGTGTGTGTGTATGTATGTATATGTATATCAGCTCTCTATGTTTCTCTACCCCATTCTTTCTCTCTATCTCTTCCTATTTCTACCCTATATATTGTCTCTCTTTGCCCAGTGTCATCTTAAGGGTACTGGACAAGACACAATTCAGCTGTTTTCCTCTAGCCCGTGTATGAAAGTTTAATATATCATTTAATGTTCCCTGGCATCATTCTGGTTTGAATTTGTAGGATATGGGTAATACCATTCAAATTTGTTTCGAACAGAGACACCAAAAATATTCCTTTTCCAGGGGGCCAAAAATCGTTAAAATGACACCGTTGTTCGTTCTACATTTCCTAGGAATGCTCTTCAAATTGCTCTGAAGAGAAACAAACAAGTCAACAAGACCGGTTGTATTCCGCTGCCTGCCCCTGCACGCCGCTCTCCCTGTCCTCGCGCTGCTGTCTCCTCCATCGCAACAACTTGCCCCGCCGACCTCCGCACAGATGAATGCGCACCGACCGCCACTCATCTATTTGAACTATGGCTCACACTTGAATTTGAAAATGGATGCAGTAGGCCATGACAACCATAACGCTTTATCTCAGAAAAAAAGCAACTATTCATTTAGAAGCAGAATGAAAGAGCGTCCATCTAACCCTTTCAAAGTCGTATGGAATATTGCAAGGATTTTCAAAGTAAGCCAATCCTTTCAAAGAATAAAGGTATGGGTATAAAATAAATGATATTAACTATTGAAATGTCTATCAAAGAATGTAGGTAGACCTATGCTAATGTGACTCACGGAATGAATATATGCTGTGAAAGCTTTTCAAAGAATAAAGCGTATATAAATAAATATATATATATGCTAATTCCTTTAAAATATGATGGAGTATTCATCTATTCAAAGGCCTGTCTTCTAAGTGAAACCTGGCTTTCTAAAAATAACTTATTCGAATATGTCAAAGGGAAGTCTTCGAATCTCGTTAGACCAGAGTTTGTAAATAGCCTGATAAGATAGGTACATGAAATGCACATTGCGTCAGTTTGCATCTTTAGATATATATGTATACATTACGACTGAAAGGATACAACTGGAGTGGGTGGCTGAGAGCTTCACTTTAAGATTAATGGTCCGGCCACCAAATGTAAAGTTGCCCACAGTTGGAGCAGGCATTTCCTAGTCCAACTGGTCTACCTGGTCCACCATGCAATTGTAAAACTTTTGTTACATAGGTGAGTCTGGTAAATGTACATGAGGTGCAGGGAGTTTTCTCTCAGTGGATTTGGGACATTAACAGGTTTTCTGCCCAAGACCAACATGGTTTCAAGGGTAGTCCAAAACTGGAGGTAGGCCCCGTCTATTCTTTTGACAAACTCTCCTCCAAGGCACCAATATTTTATCATGTCTCAGCATAATTTTAATTACTCTAAAGTAATCAGAGTAATTTCAGTAATTCTTCCACACTCTTTGACATGTTATTACCATACTAGCACAATTATGCTTGCTTGTGTAATAAAGCGTAATTTGCGGGAAAACAATCCTATTGTGAGAGCACATTTAGCAACCGCAAATGACCACTCGCGATTTGTGGTCTCCTGCATTTAGCACTATTTATCAGGGCCGGACTGGGAACCAAAACCGGCCCTGGCAAAGTGCTCGGCTCCCCCCCCCCCCCTCCCCCCTCCCCTGGGGGTGCGGCCGAGCTCTTTTCCTGGCCCGGTTTTCGGCCGATTTTGTTAAAGGGCCGATTTTGCAGCGATGCTGCAAAAAGGGCCTTGTAACAAAAGCGGCCCCTAGGGGCCCAAAACCGGCCCCCACCTTTGCAACGCACCGGGGATTGCCCGGTGCCCGCTACGGCCAGTCCGGCCCTGCTATTTATTAATGCAAATGCATGGGTGCATTTTGCACTAAGAAAATAGCGCCAGATGCCGGGAGTAAGTCGAGGGTAAATACTACCCAAACAGCACATTGAGCACTATTTATTGGTGAAAAATGCCGTCTTGCGCCCATTTGGAACACAAGGGGGACATTTTGTGATAAGAAAATAGCACTAAATGTTGGGGGGTCAGTTGGGTGGAACTTTTACCCCAAGAGCACATTAAGCGAGTGCGAGCGGCTGCTTGCACTTGCTACTCATGTTCTGTTGCACTTAGCACTATATTTTAGTGCTAAATACAATCTCTTGACCATTTTGGGTGCGAGGTGCATTTTTCACATTAAGAAATAGCGCTAAATGCAGAATTACTCCACGCATAATTATGTTTAATCTCGCTGAATTTTCAGGTAATTTTGCTTGATTACATTACTCTTAATTACATGAGTGACACCAAACCCTACATTTTATTTTAACCTTAGCATGGATGGCACTGAAATAAGTAAGGGCTGCCAACTGTATGTTTGTGACATACTGATGATAGCTGCTCGACAGCTTCTGAGACCTGCTTTCTGGAAAGTGTTATCAGATATCCCAATATCACCAATGTCACCAGTTGTGGATATTACATTTACTTACCAAAGGCATCTTGTTCTACTGACAGATACATTCAAGTGAAGTGAATGTAGCCTACAGCTCACAGAAAAGCCTAGGACTGGGAAATGGTGGCTCTATGATAAAGAGTCAAGTGGTAAATCTTCTTACTGGTGCTGCAATCCAAATCCTCGGAAAAAAACATGTAAATCAGAGGTCATGTTATTGCGTATCTGTGGTGGGAACACAGCTAAATCTGTGGGCAAACCGATAGCACTTTGCAAAAATGATTACTATTGGAAATGGTCCTTTCTGCAGGGTCACCCTAAACATTTTGCTTTCCTCCTCTCCTTTTGGTGAATTCGTTTTTAATAGCTTTAGGACTCAGGGCACTTTACTACTTCTAACCAGTGCTAAAGTGCATGTGCTCACTCCCTAAACTGTGGTCACATTGGCTTATCCACAATTGGAATATCTAATTTACTTATGAATGCTTAGTAAAGTGTGCTACATGTGCCCAGGGCCTGTAAATTAAATGCTACTAGTGGGTCTGCAGCACTGATTGTGCCACCCACTTAAGCTGCCCTTTAAACATGTCCCAGGCCTGCCATTGCAGAGTTTCTGTTGGCAGTTTCAAACTGCCAGGTTTACCTGGCAATTTAACCATCAGGGCTCTTTTTTAGGCTTTGCGGCACTCTGTTCACTTGGTTTCTTATTGTACTGGTGGTAGTAACTTGTGAAGTTGTTTGTTTCTATGCATGAGGTGTCGATTTTGAGGCATGTGCGTTTCACTCTAACTATCCAGCCATTCAATGTCTTTACACTTTAATCCCGCAGTTGTGGATGTCATTTTATTTTGGTAGTTCAAGGATTTATAGTGTTCAGTGTAGCATGATCATTTTTTATTACTATTTTGGTTATATTTCAGTGGCTCCCGAAGAAGGGACGAAGAAGGGACGATGGGTTCCAAAATGCATTGGGCTGCACACTATTGGCCTGCCTTTTCAGATTATTGTACCTGTTTCGAGGAACATGGATTATGTATAAAATACATGTAACATGTATAATGTAATACTATTGTAATCACGGATGTGTTTTTGATTACATTTATGTGATATCAAACAACAAAGATTATATTCTTTTGAATCAACTTGAGTCTGAATATTTGAATACATCAAGATTTCGATTGAGAATTTTTGTGAAAATTGTTCTAAACTACTCACAAACAGCGTTTAGTAGAGCACGCAGTGTTTCAAGCAACTGTTGTGCTTGATTCCATCAAATTTAACCCTCTTGTCAGGCTTTAAACGTCCAATATAATACATATAGGTCACTTCTAAGGTAAACCCTACAGCCTAAAGGGCAGGGTGCAGTGTATTTTAAAAAGTTGGAGATGTACTTTTAAGTTTGACTTGTCCAGAGAGTGAAAAACTCTTGCATTTCTTTTTCACTACTGGAAGGCCTATTTTGGGATAGCCTAGCCTTATTGCCTCTTATAAGTGTAATTCCCAATTGGGACAAGATAGATATTTTGCGTTTGGTGTCTCGGGACTCACAATCAACTAATCGGATTTTAAATTGCAAGTCTGAAAATGCAATTTTTAGAAAGTTGGCATTTTCTTACTTTAACTTTTCTGTGTCTCTGCCTGCCTCTGAATACTGTTCAGGGGTGGGTGACAGCTGGGTTTTGTGCATTCCCTCTAGATAGGCACACACAAAGGGAACGGAGGTGTGCTATATACATCCTGATGGCCCATCACCAGGCTGATGAGCCTTCCTGAGCTATATGGGAGGGAGGAGCAGACAATTGTACCTGAATAGGCCTGTGCCTGTCCCCACACAAAGTGTTGCATATCCCCCTGTAGTGAGTCTGAAACCAGGGCATAATATGTAGGGACCTTGTGCACTTCAAAGGCCTCTCTTTGAAGTCTCCCCCACTTCAAAGGCACAACTGGTTATTAGTCCTGGACCCCTGACCCCACAAATCAGTACACTCTGGACCTGAGGACACTCTGCCAAGAAGAAGGACTGCTGTTCTGCTGAAATGACTGACAGTCTGCTGGATGTGCAGTACTCCTGCTCTGCTGTGCCTGCCCTGCTTCCCCTTCCCTGGTGGTGAGAAAGACAGACTGGACCTGAATCTCTACTTCCCCAGATCCAAGTGACGCCAAGGGCTTGCTGGCTTGCCTCTTGTTCTGAAGTCTCAGGGACATTAAAGTCTTCCTTCAACTCAACTTCAGCTGCTGGACACTGCCAACTGTGAGTCCTGCCTTGCAAGAGGTGCCAACCCAGTTCTGGACCTTGAAAGGAGGTTCTGCAGCTGTTTTCTGCAGAAACCTACACATCGCCTGCTAAGCGCCAGTCGCAACCAACGGATTTGAATTCGATGTCGATGCAGCGCCACTTCAAGGACATCCCTGTGTGACTCGATAAGATCTGATGACGACACATCGCCTTCATCGTAAGGTGTTCAGGTACAACGAGGGACCCGACTGTGAGGCTCAACAACGACGCATCGCCTCCATCACAAAAGCGTTCAACAATGACGCTGGAACCATCTGCAAGGCCCGATGATGACGCATTGGCCTGACTGCGTGACTTAGAACCGATGCAGTTGCACATCGACGCATCCTGCGGTAAGGTACTGTTTTCTGTGGGGCCTGTGTGGCTTCTGAATCTATCCTGTGTTCCAACGCGGTCAGTTTGACTTTTCAGATTTGACCTGGTTCAGCACGACCAGATAGGTGTTTTTTTACTCCAAGCACTATAATTTAAGATATTCTTTAAAAATTCATGGATCTGTTTCTACTTATTGGATTTTTGTTGTTTTGGTGGTGTGTTTTGTTCATTAAACTAAGCTCTATTTAGTGACTATGATGTGAAGTATTTTTGTGAGGTGTTTTTCACAGTTTTATTGTAATAAATGTTGCACAAATCCTTTACACGTTGCCTCTTAAGTTAAACCTTACTGCTCTGTGCCAAGCTACCAGAGGGTGAGCACAGGTTAATTTATGGTGTGTATCTGACTTACCCTGACTAGGGTGGTGGTCCCTACTTGGACAAGGTGCATACTTCTGCCAACTAATTACTCAATTTCTTTAATCACCTTAATCTGAAGGCAACTATAACCAGATGTACTGCATCAAACTGCATTCACAGCTATTATTTTTCAAAACTGATAAATGTTTGGAGAGCATTGCATTTATATTACTAGAATCACTTTCCCATCATACTTTCTGGCTCTCTGGCGCACTTCTTTAGCCAGCCTCTGTGTGTGCTGGTGCCAGGGTCCCTTTTCTTCCACTACAAGCACACAGACAGTGGCAGAGCAAATGTGCCATAGACCCTAATACAAGCAATGATATTTGATCTTTTGCCCCCATCCTCAAGTTTGATAGTAAAAATCCTACAATCATTGTGGAAAAGTAGGCACTTCACAACTCTGGGCCATAGGGACACTGCACCTTCTATTTTATTAATAGCTATGTCCCTGCGCAAATATACTTGTCAGCCATATATCCGACAGGTAAAATGACTCCAATAGACAGATTTTTAGAGAAGGGACAGGCTTTTAGGCAGTCCATTGACACAGCATTGGCGTCCAAGAAGGTGACGCTCCATCAACTGCAGGTGTTGGTGGGTCAGTTGAATTTTGCATCACGTATTATTCTAATGGGGTGTGCCTTCTCTCGTTCCATAGCTAGGTCAATGACTGGTATCAAAGAGGAGCATCACCACATTAGGCTGGCTAGCGAGGTTAAAGGGGACTTGAGAATATCAAACGCGTTCTTGCTGCAGTTTAATGGATCGGTTCTGTGGCCCTCAGACCCAATTTCTAGTTGTGACCTTGGCCTTTTTACTGATGCCTCGGCAGCATAGGTTTTGGAGCGATATTGGGCTCTGAATGGTGTAAAGGGGAATTACCTTTTGCATGGCATGAGAGCAGTATAACTAGGAATGTCACCTTTCTTGAGCTGTTTCCCATCGTGGTGGCTGTGACTATCTGGGTGGAGGCACTCAGGGATAGGAGGGGAACAACCTTTACAACGCAACTTTTACAACGCACTACCATTACAACGCATTTTTTACAACGCATAATCCATTACAACGCATGACATTACAACGCATGACACTACAACGCATTTTTAAAAACTACCTTTACAACGCATTCCATTACAACGCATACTACCATTACAACGCATACCATTACAACGCATAATATTACACTATACTATCCAACACTTACCCTACTGATGCACCCCCTGGAGTTAGAATAGTAATTTTTACCCCTATACTATCCAACACTTACCCTACTGATGCACCCCCTGGAGTTAGAATAGTAATTTTTACCCCTATACTATCCAACACTTACCCTACTGATGCACCCCCTGGAGTTAGAATAGTAATTTTTACCCCTATACTATCCAACACTTACCCTACTGATGCACCCCCTGGAGTTAGAATAGTAATTTTTACCCCTATACTATCCAACACTTACCCTACTGATGCACCCCCTGGAGTTAGAATAGTAATTTTTACCCCTATACTATCCAACACTTACCCTACTGATGCACCCCCTGGAGTTAGAATAGTAATTTTTACCCCTATACTATCCAACACTTACCCTACTGATGCACCCCCTGGAGTTAGAATAGTAATTTTTACCCCTATACTATCCAACACTTACCCTACTGATGCACCCCCTGGAGTTAGAATAGTAATTTTTACCCCTATACTATCCAACACTTACCCTACTGATGCACCCCCTGGAGTTAGAATAGTAATTTTTACCCCTATACTATCCAACACTTACCCTACTGTTGCACCCCCTGGAGTTAGAATAGTAATTTTTACCCCTATACTATCCAACACTTACCCTACTGTTGCACCCCCTGGAGTTAGAATAGTAATTTTTACCCCTACACTATCCAACACTTACCCTACTGTTGCACCCCCTGGAGTTAGAATAGTAATTTTTACCCCTATACTATCCAACACTTAGCCTACTGTTGCACCCCCTGGAGTTAGAATAGTAATTTTTACCCCTATACTATCTAATACTTACCTTAAATGTAATTTAATATTATGCGTTGTAATGGTATGCGTTGTAAAGGTAGTATGCGTTGTAATGGTAATGCGTTGTAAAGGTATTTTTTAAAAATGCGTTGTAGTGTCATGCCTTGTAATGTCATGCGTTGTAATGGATTATGCGTTGTAAAAAATGCGTTGTAAGTGCATGCGTTGTAAAAGTGTGCGTTGTAACGTCATACATCCGGGATAGGAGTGTTATCTTCTGGTCTGATAATATGGCAGTAGTTGAAACCATCAATAGGCAAGGGGCTTCGTGCAAATGTATCCTGAGGTTACTTAAACATCTGGTCCTCCTGTGTTTGAAAGCTAACATTTAATTCTGTGCAAAGCATGTACTTGGCATTCGTAATAATGTTGCTGATGCCTTATCTCGCTTCAAGTTGCAGGAATTTCCACCCACAATCAGCAGACGAGATGATGGTGTTCCCTTAATTTCTGTGGAAGATTGGAGTCCCACCTTACCGGATCTAGTGGCAGCCTCACTTGCAAAGCGCAATAAAGTATCCTACGAAAAATGTTTTGCATCTTATAGGTCCTTCTTGCACAGGCAGAAGATATCTAGCATGTTTAGTCCAAGTGCTATCTGTCTTTTTCTAGGTAATTTTAGGAGACTGGGCAAGATGGTGTCTTGTGCCTGAGCACACATCTCAGCCATAAGGTTTTTCACCAAGGTGCAAGGGGCGACTGACATGAACAATTTGTTCCTCATTAAGAAAGCACTGGCTGGGTGGGCTCGTCTAGAGGGGTCAGAGAAGGACACCAGGCGCCCGCTCAACGCACAGATTCTGGGCCTCCTGCTTGCTAACTTACCCAGGGTGTGCAAGTCGCCTTATGAAGCAACACTCTTCACCGCAGCATTTACTGTGGCTTTTTATGGAGCATTTAGGTTAGCAAAATAGTTGGATCTGTGTGACATGATTCGGCGGGGGGCCTGCAGTGGGCAGATGTGCAGTTAAGCAAAGACAAATTGGTGATATGGTTAAGAAGGTCTAAAACAGATCAGGCAGGGAAAGGGGCTGTGATTAAATTCAAGGCGGCCCCAGGTTCCCACATATGCCTGATAACTTGAGTGGCGTCATATTTGGCAATTCGCCCGGGGGCAGAATCTGCAGCTTTATTCCTTCATATGAATGGGGAATGCCTGTCCCGGTACGAGTTCACTGCTGTTCTGTCTTTGGCCCTTGGAGCAGGGGCGTAACACAGGCCCCCACATCCCCCACGGCGCTGGGGGGCCCCCCAGCTGCAGGGGGCCCCCTCAGCACAGCGCTGGGGTCTGAAGCGCTCCAAATAAAATCCGGAGCAGGGGTCCCTCTGTGTACATTGCAGGGGGGCCCCTTAAACTTTTGTTACGGCACTGCCGTGGAGAGGCAGGTATCAATTCTGAGGGTTACTCGTCGCTCTCCTTTAGGATAGGTGCAGCGAAAGAGGTGGCAGGAGTGGGTATTTCAGCCGAAGATGTTAAAAAGCTGGGTCGTTGTGTATCGGGGTCATACAAGCGTTACATTCGCCCTGACTTGCAATGAAACTGGTACATGGTCTGTTTTTTCTTTTACTTTTTCTATGCATATTCATTTGCGTTTTTCTTTGTTCTTTTAGTGGGATGACTCATAAGGTCGTGTGGGTGGTCGGTCACTCATTTATTTGTCGGGCGGCCTACACGTTGCAACTGCTCCGTGGACCAAAGCCTTTTGCCTTGCGTGACATGGCATTCCGGTGGTGCGGGATTGGTGACCCCCATATCACACAGCTGCAGCATTTGATTCAAGTTGCCAGGGGTTGTGAGGGGCTCCTGTGCCCAGATCTCATTGTAGTACACCTGGGTGGTAATGATTTGGTGAGGATGGGACATAAGGGTCTCAGGGAGGCGATATTGACTGAATTCACAAAATTGGGTAAGGCTTTCCTTGGGGCGACTATAGCATGGTCCCACCTGGTGCCCCGATGGAACCGGGGGAAGAATATAAAATCTAGAGTGCTCAATGTGTCGGCATGGCGCCTGAACTCCAAAAAGTCTAGGTTGTGCCCGAGTCCGGGCCGTCTGTGGAATATCCCACACAAACTTCCCAAGGGTAACAACATGTTCCATGAAGATGGTGTTCACCTTTCGGATGCAGGGACTGATTTGTTTATTAGGCACATTTGGGCATTTGCACAATTAATGTTTTATGGGGGGAGGGTGACCTTGGGCCCCTGGTCGCCCTTGTGGCGGGGTCTACAATCCTAGAGTCACCCCTAGTTAGCAGGGGGAGGTCCTTCAGGTGCAGTCCCCTCCCCCAGACAGCACTAAGGGGAAAGGTTCTGCAGTTGTAGTAAGGTAATGGATTCACTGCGTACATTGCTAAGTTAGCATAAGTTAGTATAAGCTTGGCTGCCATGTTGCCGCTTTTTGCACACATTTCTACATTAATTTGTTTTCACAAATCCTGTGCTTGCGCTCGTTTACATGAGAACCGTCTACCTTTCACTTTCTTTTCTTGCTGTACTCTGAGGCTCTGTCTGCACAGCGTGTTCAAGGTCGAAAAACAATGTGCTCCGTTAATCTGAGTTGGTCAGTCCCACGCATTTTAGACATACTACTGCCACAGGTGCACTCCTGAAAATTGGGTTCTTTTAATATTGCGTGTAAGCAGGTTAAAAAACTTGAAGGAAAATCTTTCAGAAGAGAGGAGCTGTGTTTGTCCGGAGATGTAAATCCTTGCATCTTAACCTGGAGGTATGGGGTCCCCCTGACAAAGCCCAGAGGTCTTCTATAGTTATAATAAACTAGTTCCTAGCACAGGGAGGGTGGCAAGGCACATTAGGCCTTTCTTTCCACTAACTTTATAAAATGATATCCCCGTTCATATTTTATGGAATTGTAACAATGCTCACTGTATTGAGTTTATGCATTTTGCTGCTAGTATTGGCTCGTGTACTGCATTATAGAACACGTTAGTTAAAATAAACATTTTAAACTATACTGTGTCTCTGATTACTCATGTTGTGGACGAGTATGAGTGAGTTGATGAAAGAGTGTTCTTGTTCCCGCGATTACTGAGAGAGTCTGAGTTTCATATTCTAGGATGTCTAATCATTGGTAGCTTCGCTGTAGTACGGTGAAAAAATGAGACACTATAGCAGTCGGATAGGGGTTTCGGACACTAAGGTGGGTGGTTGGTACACCACTGTACACCGAGGTCCTGGTTGCGCGTAGTTCTGTATATGTGCAGAATCCCTGCAACATGGCGCCACCAACGTTTGGTCTGGCTCTTATCTGTGAGACGCTTGAGTAGTACTTGTGCTTGTCCACAACACCCTCGCTTCTGTTTTCGGAAACAGATGTGATGGTGATACCTCCTATATTGATGTTTTTATAGGTTTGTTCAAGCTTGATGTTATTAAAAGTTGTTTTCTTTTCATAGATACCCTCTATTGTGCTGCCGGGCATTAGGTTGTTAGACTTTCTTTGTCTTCATGGCTGAAGTAGATATACCGGCGCTTAGTCGCGCGGCACTCCGTCGGCATTTGACAGCATATAGGGTGCCTGAAGCGGGTGTCGATCTTATCTCTGTGGTGAAAGCTGATCCAACACAACATTTTGATGTTTTTTATTCATGGGTCACTTTTCCGGCGGTAAATGGGGACGATGATTTGTTCCATACTTATACTCCGTCAGATCTTCCTCACAATTATCGGCCCTATACACATCTTGAAGTTCCGGTATCGGCATGGCAACACCATAGTTGGTTTATTGGCGCCCTCCCACACCCAGTGACTCCGATCCGCTTGGGCCCTTTATCTATCGATGGGGCCACATGGCCGGTTTTGGCTGGGTACACCCCACACCCACGTTATCTGACAGTTTGAGTGGATGAACTCCGCGTGATGCACACCTCTTTGATACGGGTGCATAGAGCTGTTGTACGATATGTTATGCGCAAAGTCCAGGTGGAACCACCTGGGGTTGCTGCGCAGCCAGCTGGAGCTGGCAGTGTGACTATCAGTCCCATTATGGGTAATTCGGGAATGGGCAAGCGTCCTCAAACTAAGGATGACTTACCTTATTGGCTTGCTGAAAAATTTGACCAGCCGGAGGCGGTATGTCCCAATACCTCTCCTGTGGAGAAACACAGGATTTTGACAATTAGTTTGCAGAAAGACTTAATACCTGAAGTAACTGATTGTAACAATTGGGGAAAGGTGTTCGCAGCAATGTATGCAAAATGTTTTGGCACTCCCTCAATGACCGTACTCCCCTCCGTGATTAAACATGTTCAGGATGAGCATGGCCCAGAGGTGGCTGTTGAATTGGGGATTAGATTGGTTGGGGTGTTCGACATAGTTGCTGATCTAATCCTTGCTAATGTAAAGAGGGATGCAGTAAACTTTCAAGTGGCTAATGCTTTGGCTCTAGTCCCAAAGCCTGACAGCCCAAGCGAATTGCCGAAAATTATTGCACAGGCTTATAAGACCATTGGACGTAATAGTTTGGGTGTTAAGCCTTTTGCTAAGATATCAGCTCTACCGCAAACACAACAAAAAGCTAAGTCTGAAAAAGACGAGCGTCCCATCTTTAATAAAAAGAATTGGAGGACTAAAAAACAGGGGAAGCAACAACAGAAACAGGGGTCGCGTGCCACGTCACCGACCACCGAGTCTTCTGAGCGCACTTATGATTTGCGCGACCGCATAAGAAATAGGTCTCCTGACCGGTTTCAGGTTCTTGATCCGCATTCTCCTCATTCTTTGCAGGAAACATCAAGCTCACAAGCCGGTGGAGGTGAACACCAGGAGAGTGGCAGAGGTCGAGGTGCCCCACAAGGACGTGAACAGCCTCATCAGACTGACGGAAAAGGAAAACAAGACGATTTTCCGCATCACCGCCCACAGTTTCAGAAGAGGAAAGTTGCAGCTTTAACAGCGAGATATGCCACAGACGGTGAGGACCCACCTCCTGAATTTAACATGGGCAGTAACGCTGCTCAACAGTGCAGCGGAAGTTACAATAGTGCAGCAAGCACTGCGTCCGTTTCTGGAGGCGACAGTAACTGACACGTTCATTACAGTTGAAACCGCTGACACTCGAGTGGCTCCCACTCATAGACTATATGACATAGTTCTTTTAATTGAAGGTAACATTCAAAGAGTTATTAATATAATATTTTGGGAAAATTTGACCTCTTCTTATGACATTTTTTTTTTATTTTTTTTTTTTAAAGACCTTTATTTAAACTTTCTGGTACACAGCAGAGAGCCTACAACCCTGCGGGCCGGCCGCGAAGAACACAGTTGGATTTATGTCGGATCACACAGCCCTGTGCCGTCAACCCGGAGGTACGGCGGCGTTGAGGAATGCAAACGTACCGAGAGGTAGAGAAGAGCGTTGCAGGTCTCAGAATTACAGCAAACAACCACAAATTAAGGGCATGCTGCCCTAGGAGGCATAAGGTGCCGAAACTTCCAACTCCCCCCCCCCTCCCTAAACACCGGTCAACACTGCGCTTTCGTGTGTGCCCCTGGCTCGGCCAGCAACCCTCCCCCCCCCTCCCAGCTCCCAAAGCCGCAATTGCAGGTGTCTAGACATCTCCGGGTTCTTCCTGCACAATGGAGGGAGGCTCGCAAATGCCCCCCCTAAAATCATTCCACTTGGACCACACCTCAACCCACTTGCGCGGGCACCCTCTCGCCACATATACTGTCCTTTCCTGCAGCATGCACCAGTCCATGTCGCCGGTCCAGTCTGAAAGTCTCGGTGGAACAGCGCTGCCCCAGAGCCTGGCAATGTTCCTTTTTGCTATCATTTGCCCGAGTGTCACCCAGAGCCTCCCCTTTGGCGACAGGTCAGTTGGTTCCCATATATTGAGGAGGCACCTCTTGGCCTCCGGGCGAATCTCCACCTCCCACACCTCCTCCATATTCCGCACCACCCTCCTCCAGTACCTCTGAATCTTCGGGCAGTCCCACAGCACGTGAAAAAAGGTTCCATCTCCTCCACACCCCCTCCTACATAGCGTTGTGTCCGCCCTACCCATCATATGTAGTCTCGTGCAAGAGATATAGACTCTGTGTAGGATCTTCAATTGGATAAGCCGCAATCGGGCCGATATCGCGACCTCACGTGGAGAAGCCAAAGCATGCAGCCACTCCTCGTCATCTATTTCCAGCCCTTCAGCGACCCACTTTTCTTTAAGGGGAAGAAGCAAATCTGGGGGGTTATTAATAAGTTTTTTGTAGGTGAGGGATATGGCGTGTTCCGCGAGGAGTCCATCTAGCAATCTATCTTCGAGCGGGGAGGCTGGCGGCAGCTTGACCTCCGGTGGGATATTCGCCTGTAAGGAGTGGCGCACCTGCAAGTATCTGAAATATTCGGCATCTGCGAGCTCATACGTGTCCTGCATTTGGGCGAATGTGCGGATCCCGGCAGGTCCCCAGATGTCTTTGATTTGAGAGATGCCGATAAGATCCCAATTGCGGAATCCTTTGGTGCGCCGCAGATTTCCCAACGCTTCTGAGGCCCATAGTGGCGTGGCCATCGTGAGGACTCCGGACCATCCGAGCTTCTTCTGTGCGATGTGCCACAGCTGTACCGAATGAAGTGTCGGGCCGGTGAGTCTGCTCACACCCCGTCTAGAGTAGAGTGCTATTTCATAATTCCCCCCGGGAAGCAGCCATCTATCCATGCCGTAAGCCGGGTCATTCCCGTCCCCGTACGTCCCTTGGTTGATCGCGGATAGGTGGGCCGCCCAGTAGTATTTACGAATATCGGGGAGAGCGATTCCACCATCGTACCACCCCAGCGTGAGTTTGGCCAGTGAGATTCGGGGCTGCCCGGCCCAAAGGAGGTCGCGCAGCGCAGCTTCGATTGCTAGGAAGTAACTGTTCGGGACCAGGTGTGGGTAATTTTGGAGCGCGTAGAGAAACCGCGGGAGCGAGAGCATCTTAAATAAGGCTGCCCTGCCCAGCAATGACAGGGGCAGATGCTGCCAGGATTTCGCCTCCCTTTGAAGCCGAAGCAGCGGCGGCTTGAGATTGTGCTCGTACAGCAGAGCCTTATTAACAGTAATATACACTCCGAGATACTTAAACCCGTCCTCTGCCACCCGAATAGGGCAAGAGTCAGGGAGTCTGGGAGGGTCCCCACGGAGGACGTATAGATGCGATTTGGCCCAGTTGACTCGGAAGCCAGAATTGCGACCGAAACTGTTCAGTATATTCAGCGCCGCGATCAGTGACCCACGCGGCTTCGAGAGGTAAAGAAGTATGTCATCGGCATAGAGGGATATCTTATCCTCCCACCCCTCCGCCCATGTTATGCCCTGCACGGTGGCAACCTGTCTTATCCAGGCCGCAAGCGGTTCGAGGGAGAGGGCGAATAGAAGGGGGGACAGGGGACAGCCCTGTCGAGTTCCTCTGGCCAGCGTGAAGACTTCAGACACCTTATTGTTTACCAGCACCTGCGCCAGGGGTTCCGCATACAGTAATCGCACCCAAGCGATGAACTGGGGTCCAAAGCCCAGCTTGCGCAGGACTGCGAACATGTAGGGCCACTCTAGGGTGTCGAAGGCCATGGTGGCATCCAACGAGACCACCACCGCGTCCTCTTGAAGACTGTGGCACTGCCCTAGCACCCCATGCAATCTCCTAATATTGAGGGCCGTATTTCGGTGGGGCATGAATCCCGATTGGTCAGGGTGGATTAGCGACGAAAGCACCGGCTTAAGCCTATTGGCCAGCGTCTTGGCAAGTATTTTAGGTTCCGCGTTTAGAAGCGAAATGGGTCTGTATGATGCGCAAGAGTCTTTGGGTTTACCTTCTTTCGGAATTGCCACTATGGTCGCTAATCGCTGGTCCCGGGGTAGCAGCCCTACTGCTTTACTGCGGTCGAACATGAGTTTGAGGTGCTTACTAGTGACGTCTGGCTGGAGTTTGTAGATCTCTATGGGTATGCCGTTCGGACCGAGCGCCTTACCAGGACGGAGGTCTCCTATCGCCCGCTGGAGCTCAGCCTCGGTGAGCGGGCTGTCAAGAGCATCCCGATCTGCGTCCGAGAGAGTGGGCAAGCGTATGTCTGCGAGGAGGTCCATGGAGTCCTCCTCCGGCCGGTCCGACTCTCGCCTGTAAACCTGCTGGTAATAGTCGGCGAACTGTTGTACTATTTCCCTGGGTTCCGTGAGCACTCTCCCCAATTCAGTGTGCAACTCCGGCACCACCCTGCTGGCCTGTTGTTTCCGCTCAAGCCAGGCAATAAGTTTCCCGGCTTTGTCACCTTGATCATATATTCTACCAATTCTATGCCGAGCCACCGTCTGGGCCTCCTGGGTCACCAGCGCTTTGTACTCCGCCGCCTTTAGCTGCATCGCGTGCCTGAGCTCCCGGTCGCCGCTGGTCGTTACCTTCCTTTCTAGTTCCTCAAGTTGCTCCTCCAGCGCTGTGGTCTGCTGGCTGCGTTCCCGTCGCCGAGCCGCGATAGCCGATAGCGCCTCGCCCCGCACCACAGTTTTAAACGCCTCCCACAGGGTGACAGGGGAGGTGACCGACCCATCGTTTTCTGTGAAGTAGTGCGAGATTGAAGTGGATATGTGTTTCCTAGTGACCTCGTGTTTCAAGTGCCAGGGATTAATTGGCGCAGTGCAGCCCTCCCGTCTACTTCCGAATATAATATGTGCAAGGACCGGTGAATGGTCAGAGATGCCCCTGGGGAGGAATTCGGCCTCCAGTACCGCCATGTCGTGTTGGAGCAGGGTGAGGATGTAGTCCAGCCGTGAGAAGGAGTGGTGCGCCCCGGAGAAGAAACTAAAGCTACTTTCAGTGGGGTGGAGTAGGCGCCAAACGTCCGTCAGCCCAAAGGACTCGAGGAAGTCCGGCAGCCACCTTTGCCCCTGGGGCAGGTCTCTAGGTGGCAGCCTGTCTTGGGCTCCCGATGCCACTGCGTTCAAGTCCCCTCCTAGAACGAGCCGACCCTCGGGTAGCGAAAGGAGGAATGAGCCCAGGTCTGCGAAGGCCCGGGCCTGTAGGCCTGGGGGGATATAGACTGAAAGAAGATTAAGCGCCCGGCCTTCCCAACGCCCCGACACAGCCGTGAAGCGGCCCTGCGGGTCGGTCTTGGTGATATCTACATGAAGGGGCAGCGAGCGTCGCAGGAGTATACCCACTCCTCTCGATCCAGTGGTGAAACCTGAGTGTGCTGCTAGAGTGTAACCATATCTATTCAGGGCGTGACAGACATTCCCCAGTAAGTGTGTTTCTTGCAGAAGCACCACATCTGGCTGGTGCCGTTTGAGGAACTGCAAAACTATAGTACGCTTAAGTCTGTCCCCCATACCGTTGACGTTCCAGCTGAGGATCTTCAAGCTTTTTTCCCACCTCCTAGCCATAGCTGTGTCTTACAAGGGTGCCTTGTCCCACCACCCGGGCATCAATTGTGTTGACATAGTTTGTGTGACCGTAAAGGATCCCCAACTCCCACCCCTCCCTGAGTCCCACCCCACAATGACAAACCATACAAAATACGACAAACCCAATAAACCGGACAATCAACTCCCTCCCTCCCGAAGCTGGCCCTGACCTCCCTGCCCCCCCGTCCCAAAACAACCCCCCCCACCCTGCCCCCTGCTCCGTGGGTCTTGAACTACCCACCACCCCAATTAGCAGAGCGCCTGTCGCCCCACCCCACCCCGGTGGACCCACCGAGGAACTCAACTTGGGAAGTTCGTGGGCTAGTCCCCTTTGGTCGCCCGTCCGTGGTGTCCCAGTTCGTTCAGCCCCTCTGTCCCGGAGTCACCCATACAGTGAAGCCAACCGTAGAGGTAGTGAGGTGGCCAGTGTACCCCAGAGTTAACTAGTCTCAAAATAAAGGCACTTATGGTATACTTTACTGTCTGATGTCTTCTCAGCGCTATCTCTCGTGGTCTCAGCGCGGCGTCCCTTCTCTGGACGAGCCCCAACGGGGACTGTTGGATCTGGAACGCCAGGACCGCTGACTTGGCTCACCACCCGCTGGGTGTCCCGGCGCCGACTCCGTGGCGGGCAGGCCCGCGTCTCGCCGCTGTACATCTTCACGTCGGGAGCCCTGCGTCGCCTCTCCCGCATCCAGCCACTCCTGCACCGCTTCCGGCGTGGTGAAGAAGAGGGATCGTCCACCGGTGATGATTTTCAATTTGGCGGGAAAGAACATCATATATCTGATCCCACGCTCGCGGACCGCCGCCTTGACCCCTTGGAAGGAGCGCCTTTCCCGCTGGACCTGGAGCGTGAAGTCGGGAAAGAACCGGATCGTGGCCCCCTCATACTGTAGGTCACCGTGCTGTCGTGCCGCCTGCAGAATTGCGTCCCGGTCTCGGAAATTCAGAATTTTGGCTATGATCGTCCGTGGCATGGCCCCAGGCTTGGGTCGTGGGATAGGGGCCCTGTGCGCCCGCTCAATAGTGAAGAGCTTCGAGAGACGCTTAGGTTTAAGGTGTCGTAGGATCAGGTCCTCCAGGAAGAGCTCCACACTGTCTCCTTCAAGTCCTTCCGCCACACCCACGACGCGGATATTGCTTCTCCGAGCCCTCCCTTCTTGGTCATCAAGCCGCAGGGCCATCAGGCGGTGCTGGTGCACTAGCTCATTCACCCTACCCTCAAGCCGCTTCTCCGAGTCCTGTAGGGCCTTTATATCGACTTCATTAGCCTTGGACCGGTCAGTGGTTTTCCCCAGGTCGGCTCGGAGCAGGGCCACTTCAATGGTGATCTTATCCATTTTGGTTTCCAAGTTCGTGCCCAGGGTTTGAATCGCAGCCATGATGGACTTCAAGGAAGGGTCCGCTGGGTCCGCATCATCCTTCGGAGCCCTTTCCGCCTGAGGCGGCGCCTTGGCTACTGTGTATTGGTCAAGCTTGTTGGCCTGTGTTGCGGCTCCACTCTTGGGTCGCATGGCGGTCCGGGCACCCTGCGGGCCGTATGCGACACCGCCCGCCGCAACACCAAGGTGTCCTTGGTCCGATCAGCGTTCGCTCACTTAGCCTTGGGCCCACCGCTCTTGCTCAGGGATCGATCGAGGGAGGAAGACCTCCGCCGCCAAAAGGGATGCCCAAAATCAGATCCAGTACACCGTCCCACTCCCGGTCAGCCAGGCGGTGCGCAGTCCCCAGTCGCGCTCGTGGGCCTCACCGGATGAGTGGGCCGGGCGCTCCTCCGCAACAGGCCACCCTCTGCTCTTCTGTGGCCACAAAATGGCGTCCCCTTCTAGGCCAGGGAATCACTCCGCCGCAGCCCCAGTCGCGATCGTGCACCTTCCCTTGGACGACTGCTGGTCCCACCGCAGCACCCAGGCGCCCCCTGGTCCGGGCTGGGTTTCACGGACGTATCCTTGGGCCCACAGCTCTCTCTCAGGGATCGATAGGGGGAGGAAGGTCTCCGCCGCCAGCAGCCGGGCCCGATATCGAGTAGAGCGCTCCGTCCCACTCCCGGGCAGCCAGGTGGTTCGCAGTCCCCAGTCGCGCTCGTGGGTCTCACCGGAAGGTAGGGCAGGGCGCCCCCCAGCAACAGGCCTCCCTCTGCTCTCTCTTGGCCGCAAAATGGCGTCCCCTTCTAGGCCAGGGAATCACTCCGCCGCAGCCCCAGTCGCGATCGTGCACCTTCCCTTGGACGACTGCTGGTCCCCGCCGCAGCACCCAGGTGCCCCCTGGTCCGGGCTGGGTTTCACGGACGTATCCTTGGGCCCACAGCTCTCTCTCAGGGATCGATAGGGGAGGAAGGTCTCCGCCGCCAACAGCCGGGCCCGATATCGAGTAGAGCGCTCCGTCCCACTCCCGGGCAGCCAGGTGGTTCGCAGTCCCCAGTCGCGCTCGTGGGTCTCACCGGAAGGTAGGGCAGGGCACCCCTCAGCAACAGGCCTCCCTCTGCTCTCTCTTGGCCGCAAAATGGCGCCCTCTTCTCGGCCAGGGAATCACTCAGTCGCAGCCCCAGTCGCGATCTTGCACCTTCCCTGCGGACGTCTGCTGGTCTCCGGCCTTGGCCGCAGGCTCCCAGGCCCAGGGGCGGTCCCGAGCCGCGATATCAGCCGCGTTCTCCCGCGACGGCGTCACTCCGAGCGCGTCGCTGGGCAGGCCCTCGCCGGGGCCTCAGGTAGCGCCGGGAGCCGTCACACAGCTCCGGAGCCAAGGCGTCCGGCCGCCGTCATCCGCCGCGGGCACCCTCCCGGGCCGTGTGAGTGTCGCCTGGGGTCACCGAGCTGCTTTCGTGGGCACTGGGTCAGGGGGAGCCGGGGGAGCTCCAAGGGCACTCCCCTCAGCACGGATTAAGTCCGGATTTCGATGGAACACCAACGGTCCCGGCGGAGCTCCGGGATCAGGCGGCCATTCACCACGGCGCCTAGCCACGCCCCCCTTCTTATGACATTTTGTTAGCAGAGACAGGTTGGCCCCACCTTTTGTTCTGGCTTCTCCGAAAGGGGAGGAGGTGATACTTCCAAGTTTTAAAAAAATCATCTCCAAGGAGCATGCAGAGGCTTTTGTAGAGGAAAGGGCTTTGGTGCTTGCACCGGCTCCGTACCGTACTCATGTGGGCTAGGATAAGGATTCTCCACCCCATGAGATACCATTTCGGTCAATGCCACAGCCTCAACCCCAATATCCCCTCCGGCAGGAAGCGAAGAGTCCCGTTTCTGAGATTCTAACACAGTTAGAGTATCAAGAAGAGATTGAGACATGTGTGTCACCGATGAATAACCCTCTTTTTACCGTTACCAAACCCGATGGGTCGTACCGCATAATTTTGGATTATAGGCATTTGAACTCTCATTGTCGCACTTTTGCGGTACAGAATACCCATAGTTCTGCTCTTGTAGACCGTCTTGTTAGTAAAAGATATAAGACTGCACTTAACATTTCCAATGGCTTTTTCAGTCACAATCTGTCCCCGGCATGCAGTCAATGGATCGCTTTTTCAGCCGGTGGTAAATAAAAATAATTTAGGTGTTTAGCTATGGGCTATAAAAACAGCCCCGGTGTTCTCGCCGCCCGTGTTGTCTCGTTACTGGACAACTTGACCCAGATGCGTACTCGTACGTTGATGATATTTATCTCACGGACGACGAATTGTGGCCGCATCTATGCCGAGTCGACCGCATCATTGTTTTGTTTGCGGACTACGGATTCAAATTTAACTTTGCTAAATCACACATTGCAGAGTACACAGTGTTGTTTTTGGGCTATGAGCTCAATAATGAAGGTAGAGGCTTAGCTCCTCACTTCCTGGAGAAGTGCGCATGTTTGCGACCTCCAGCAACCCTGAAAAAACTGCAATCTTTGCTGGGATTTTTGAACTTCGGACGTACTTACATTCCCGAATATGCCCAGCGTATCAAGCCTCTTTATGCCTTGATACAACCAACATTTTCTAAAGCCTACTAGCTTCTGGAACATTCGACTATCCTGCAGTCCGTGCAGTCTGATCTTCTTGAATCTAAATACTTGTTAACACGGGATAACCGCACAAACCTGGTGATAAGAACTGTCTCGGGCGCAATGGGTTTCACTTACTTGATGTTTAACGAATGTGACACAGTACCTATTGCTTACAAATCACATTTATCCACTTCAGCCAAGATGCGATTTTCCAGTGTTGAAAAGGTATTGACAGCTGTGCAGATGGCAATCTTGAAAGAACGTGCACTGGCACAAGAGAAACGCATTTTGGTGGCGACACCTTACCCTGCACTTGAAGCAGTGACAAAGGCAAGTGTACCAAACTCGAAGGCCTTGCATCCGCGTTGGATACAGTGGGCTACTTCTTTGACATCTCCCAATGTCACCTTTATCTTTGACTCCTCGCTACAGACACAGGAATTTTTGCTGTATGAATTTGTTCATCCTCCTCCTCTGTCTATGCGTCAGCTTGAGGAGTACGATTGTATCATTTACACCGATGGTTCAGGGCAACCGGGAACAGATTCTAAGCATGCATATTCAGCGGCCTGTGCAATTGTGGCAGGTACCATGGTGAAGGGTGAGTTCAAATCCAGTGTTATGCATACACAGGCATTAGGAGGCTGTACCGCCCAATTGGCCGAGTTACGCGCTTTGGTGCTTGCACTGGAGTTTGCGGATCCTAATGTGACTACTCTAATTGTAAGTGATTCTTATTACTGTGTTCAAGCTTACAATGACAACTTATTATTTTTGTCTCAGAATGACTATCCTGATTCCAAAGGCAGCACAATTAAGCATAAGATGCTTTGGGTTCGAGTGGCAGATCTTAAACAACATCTGCCACTCACATGTTATACATACTCTTGGCCATCAACGTGTGGGCGCGCACGCTGTCTGCAATAGCTTGGCTGATAAAGCAGCCAAGTCTGCAGTAGCCACGTGTCTAATTGCAGCCGTTACAAGATCCATGACTCAGATTGATAATGACATCTTGGCAGCAATTGCTGCTACTGAGAAGGGTGGTAATTACCCTCAAGGGTTCCCTTCAAAGCACTCTTATCTTTTAAGTCCCGACGAGGTTCCATATGTAAGAATGAATGACGTTGGTGACAGGTTAATTCCCAACGCTGACCGCAGACTTTCATTGACAACAGTCGCACACGAATTCATGGCTTCGGCGCTTGCTGGAGTGTCTCCGACGGTTTCTATTTTGCAGCAGCGTTACTGGTGGCTTGGTTTACATAAAGAGACCCGTAATTATGTGCTTTCTTGTGACATTTGTCCACAGATCAAACCCTCTACAGTCACATATCCACCACTTACACAGCCCTGCATTTCTAATAGACCTTTTGACTGTGTGCATCTTGATCACTACGGTCCATTTTCTTCAGATACTGCTTATAAGTACATCTTAGTTGCAGTTGATTCGTGCACACGTTTCGTGTGGGTCTGGCCACAACGCAGTGCTGACGCTCAAAATGTCATCAGGGATTTGTGTGTCTTTGTGGAAATTTTTGCATGTGGCACCTTCCATTCTGACCAGGGTCCAGCGTTCGCTTCTAAGGCGTACAAGGATTTGGGGGTGCAGGTGAAATTTTCATCTCCATAAAGCCCTGTGGGCAATTCAGTTGTGGAGTGAATGAACCATGACTTAAAGTAATCCTTTACAGCTAGAGTCTTAGGTACTGGCAGGAACTGGCTAGCTCACTTGTACAATGTGCAACGTGCACTTAATAATCTCCCTAGAAGATCTCTGGGTGGCCGGACCCTATACAAAATGCTCTTTGGCATAAAAATGTTTATTCCGGACCTTGATGGTCTAGACATGGCGGCGGCAGCTGCAACCTTTGACGTAGATAATCATTCTACATTGTTACAGGACTTTCAAGAAACCTGTGACAGTCTTGCAAAAGAACATTTACCCTCTGCCACTGATGCTGCACTACACTTTCCGGTAGTTGGCTGGCTACCCAAAGTTGGAGATCTGGTCCGAGAGAAGGTGGAGAACAAAAAAGCATTTGGCCCCTCTTATTGTGCACCGGTTCCAGTGCTTGGCGTGAAGGGTACTCATACAGACCTCTTACCACCATTTCCTGGTCGCAAAGACAACAGATACATCTCAGTGGACAATGTCAAGCTACAACATCTGGCCGATCCTGAATAGTATAACACCAGCTGCATCATGTCCAGAAATATCCAGGAATTTGGTGTTTGGCGCTTCTGACGACACCAGCCTCCGCCTGTACTGAGGAAACTGAATATGCTTATCCCACAAGCGAGTCGTTGCCTGGTTTGCAACCAACTACCCTTAGCCAGTCATGTTTTTCTTTTGACTCGACTTCCAACTCATCAGTTGACCCTACATAATTCAGTATTTTTGTCTCCTGGTTCAAACTGACTTATTTGGTCGCTCCTTGGACATACATCTAGTTGGTGCTGATCCAAATTTTTCTGTTCGTGTCCGTTGGCTTTGTGACAGTGTTTTTTCTTACTCCTCAATGGACATTACTTGCCAGAACGAACTGCTGTTCAGTCAGTGACTGGAACTATAGCTCCCCACTGGTCTTCTCACATCATGAAATGAGACCAAACTTTTGTTAACATCTCTGCCTCTCCAGTCGCTGACGGCATTGTCTGGAATGCTGTGGATTTACAGATTCATGGGCCTACAGAGATTATTAATGTTCCAAATGTACTTCGTGTTTCAATGGGGGATGTGGTGAAACAGAACATACGTTTGGATGATTGGGATGTGAAAGTAATGCAATCTTTATTTTCAAATTTGAAGTATTATGCTGCCTTTGATGCTAAGGATTTGTATTTAAATACTGCTAATTATGCCGAAATATATTGTTATCAGCGATTTGGACACCATTACCTGCATAAAGCTAGTACATTTAGAAATGTTTTTAATTACACACAATGGGAACATTGCCCAACTCCATTGGAAGGCAGCTCTAAAACCCTGTTAAAGAAATTTACATATTTAGCATATTTTAATAGGTTCAACCCAGAGTCCTTTTATTTTAAATTAAACATATCATCTACTCCAAAAGTGATGTTGACTCACACAACATTGTTGTATTCCAATTCGTTTATACACAGCCTTTCACTGAGTGGCTATGAACATTGAAAGGACACAGTTGATTTGAAATCTGTCTGGGGTTCTAGATCCTGGCAAGTTGGAGGCACTGAAGCTTTGCATCTTGCGTGCCTCATCCCAACACAAATCCTGTTTTTGAATGATTCCATATATCAAACAACCTGTTTTGGCCTAGCGAATACAAAACAGATGAATGCCCCTACCATCCCTACTCTGGCTCAATATCATAACTGGAGCTTGCATACTGATTACTCGACTGAGGAACTGCAGGCTTTATTCCAGAATGTAACGTTTAATGTCTCAAGTTTGGACCCATTGGGATGGCTGGTTTGGCAGACGAGTGCTGATACCTGCCAATTGTGTTTCCATGACTCAACCCCTGGTTACAAACAAGTTAGACCAGATCCACGTTTTTCAGATACACATTCAGTTACTACGTATTCTGTAGGTACATTTTGTCAAAATTGGTTACAACACTCATTCCTACAGTCAGTTAAACAACATTTATCGCTGTTGTCCAGTAATATTGACTGGGCCGATTTTATTAAAGGCACTTCTGGTCCCAGAACAAAGAGGTTTCTTTACACAGCTTACAATGAAATCTGGAAGCTTTCTCAAATTGAAGCTGCATCACATTTGAGGGATAGATCAAGCTAATCTAGAAAAGATTCTTGCCTTTTTTTTACAATAGTATCAACACACTATCTTCTCACATTTACATGTTAGATAATATTGTTTCATCAGTTGTTGATATTGTACAGGAGGATGTATCTGTATTGTATCCTGGTCAAAATCAATTACGTTCTGTGATGCAGTTTGCAAGGACTTTGCAAACTTTGAAAATGGGAAAAGTGCCATTGGATTATTTAAACGCAAATGCCTTATTTTTACCTTTTAATTTAACTGACAAACAACAGTTTATTTCATGAAGGATGCAACATACACACTTTTACATATTGAGAAGATTGACCCTTTACCATTCTCTGTGGCCAAAACTGACTCTGCTGTCTGGCTCATCCACAGGGTTATCTCTTTACCATTTTCTTTGTTTAAATTTACCTCGTGCATAAAGCATTACCCAATAGGTTGCTATGAACCCCTGGGCAGACCTTTCCTCCATGAAGTGTGGTCCTTGCCTCTTACATACAGATGTTTGAGAGATGATCGAGAAGTATACCTTACAGGGCAATCTTGTGACTCTACATTAGGTTGTTTCCTTGTCTGCAAAAACATACAGATACACAGGGCTTGTAGTGTTACCGCCCCGAATCTTGCCTGTGTTTTAAAGGGTATTCCTGTACCAGCTATTAAGCCCACTTTCACCCTGCTTTCTAATGGCAGCTATCTTCTTTTGAATAACGAAGAATGTTGCGGTTTGCTTACTGGCATACCGAATATTGTAGCAGTTTCACAGTGCGTAGCTTGCTGTAAAAATGTGCCCCCCCTGTAGGAGAGTAGGGTCTGCAATCCTATGATCACCCAGATTTTTTGCTTTTGCTTCATTGGTTTACGACTTTCCCCGGCTGTGGGCCTGCCAATCAGACCCACAGCCTAGCTGTTCTCTCTCGAAATTATCACACATGTACATTAGGTGCATCCACTAATTGGAACTGGGCCGCCTTGTCAGTCCCTGTCTCAGCATACCACAGGTATCCAGGGCATCGGTGTACCCAGGGCCTACCAGGGGCTGAAGCATGTATTATGCCACCCCTGGAATGGCCGCCCAAATCTGACACAACTGGCTGCACGACAGCTGGGGCCACGTGGTGTAATCACCCGTTGCTGTAGGTGTAGTATTCCTACACCTAAACCCTAAAATGGACACATGGATTCCTATCAGTCACTCCTATAGCAGGCCTTATCAATCCTGAAGGCAGAGTGCAGGGAATCATGTGGGACGGTGCTCTGGCGCGAGCTGAGCCCGTCGACGGCTTGCGGAACCAAGTCCTAATAGCCGTTCCATGGTGACGCGGGCCAACTACTTTTAATGCATTATAATCCTGGCGGTTATTTGCTAACTTTGGCCTCACATCACCTACACATGTCGAGTAAGGTGTCATACGAATGGGAATACAAACCCCTCGCCAGTCCTGGTGACGGGGTTAGCATTCCCCCCTTTTAGAGGGACACGACATGGAAGTAACCTTGAACCCCGGTTAAAGTTGACTCAAGCCTCAGCATCACAAAATGGATGCTGCCACCAGACACAAGTCTGACCTCCTGCTGCTGGGGGACCTTCCAGCAAAGGGAGCTTGGACAAAGGGTTTCCTGTCGAGGGCGGTGTTAGCACCATCCCAGACAGGGTTTGTGTATCCCAGGTAGGCAGGGCTGAAAGGAAGGTGATTGCAAGTGGCACCCCGGTGCTCACTGTGCATAGCCCGGCTCAAACCAGTTTCGGGGGCACACCAGCCCCTGAGCTGGCGCGAAGCCAGACAAAGGATAGGGGTGTAACCACCCCCCTCCTGGCTCCACCCATAGGTAGAACCTAGTCACGGGCCAGCCCTTTTCTTAGAATAAAGGTAGGAGCGAGTCCCCTTCCCAAATTGGATAATCAGATAATCGGATAACTCCGAATCACGAACCACTTTCCACGAAAGGAACTCTTGACTATTTCTGAAGACTCTCCCTTGTGGCTAAGGAGTAGCCACCCTGCACCAGCAGGCACCACCTAAGCGCTTGCGGTTTGCTGTAAGTCTCTCCTACGGATCAAGACTGCCCAGCTCGACGAGACCCGAGTCCCTGCCATCTCTGACCTTTTACCTGCCTCATCAGCCCAGCTGAGAGTCGTAGGTGTGACGAGACCTGCGGGACCGGCCATCTTCAGAACCTGCACGACGCTTATCTAGCACGCCCACCGAGGGACCCTCGAGTGAGTGCACCTAGGGTTTGAGAAGCCCTAACCCTGAGCAGCTCCAGCATCGAAGTCTGCCTCCCCAGCATCCCCGAGATCTGCGTGGGGGCCCTTCCGCTCCTTGCTGTTCACCGCGTTGTTCGACCACTTGCCGACCGGCTTGTGGCCCTCTTCACGACGCACCACGATTGTTTCATCACTAGTCTGGTTGCTCCAGACTGGCTCTTGCTCCCCTTCAACAGAGGAGTACCACGGACCCTCCTGGTCCACTCCCGACGCCATCTTGACTCCCCCGCTTGGGTTGCCACTGCCAAGATCCGCTGCCCCTGCCTGGGCCCAGCATCATCGACAGCAGACACCTTCGTGGGACAGCTCGCCCTCCATCCTGGTCGCCGCCGCGCCTCCTGGTCCGAGGAACAGCCGAGTCCGACGTCATCCACTCACCTGGTCGAGGTGACTTCAACCGGTACCCTCCTGGTACCCACACGATCGCTGGCTAGCGGTTGAGAACTGAGTCCCCTCTGCTTTCAGGTTTTCTTTATCACCGATCCAGGCTTGGATCTCGCTGAATATCGACACTGGTCGCCTGCCAGCAACTCTTCTTTCAGGCTCCTGAGACTACAACGAGGACTTCCGACATCTTGCCGAACCTTCTACAGCCGCAGCCTCTGGGCTAGGTAACACGAGCATTTCGGTGCTCCATCGCAGGTTCGCTCTACAAGTGTCCAGTTCCTTTTTCGTTAAGTCCCACTGATCGGATCACTCCGGAATCGGTAACTTTAGACTTTCTAACCTCTCCCCTTCCACTTGCAGTGTAATGGTTTCGTGCCCTCGGGCATTTGTGTAAATTGTGCAACTGAAGTATTTTCCTAAGAGTTTTGTAGTGTGCTTAGCTACCTGACTCATAAAGAGCCAGGGTAGTCTTGTTATAAATAAATATCCTTTATTTTCATAACAACTTGTGTGGTGTCCTTTCGCTTGGTGTTCAAGGGGTATATGTGATGGTAAACAGCCGGCTTAACACGCCCTCTAGAGTTTAGCCTAAGACTGCTCGTATCCACGCTACTAGGATAGCTGGTCTAAAAGGTTGACTTACAACCAATCATCAATAAGGGTCGTTTGGAATGATACACAGTGATCACTAGAATAGTGAGCACTACATATCAGGCCAACTTCTCACATTGGTGAGCAGCGGTTGGGATTTGAGCTTGCTGTTGTTTTACCACACACGTATCCTAAGAATATCGCAGTGAAAGATCACATAAGTACCCAGGTACATATAACTTAACTTAGAATACTCCGAGTTCTACTGAACCGGCTGTTGTAGTGTAACAGGGCTTAGCACACCCTGACTACAACTCTTAGCAAGGGATCAGTAGGTAAACCCATAGTGTAGGTAGGTGCAACACTTACACCTCACTAGAAAAGCATGTCGATCCACGGAGAGTCTTCGCAGACTCCCTTAGTGGTCAGTGACCCTCCACAGGTCGTGTCACGATATGCAACTCTTAGCTTCAAGGAGATGAGACAACTGTGTGCCTCCAGGAAGCTAAACCAGGGTTCTAACCCTACCATCGCAATACTGATAGGTCTCTTAGAGGCGTACGATGCTAGGAGGTCCTCTAACACAGGTCCCCCCGGTGCAGATGGGAACATGCCTCCCTTAGAGGGAACCCTCGGTGACCCAGACCTCGACCTCCACACAGAGGAGGAGGACGAGGACGAGTTATCGGGAGACGAGGCAGACAAAGGTCCAGTGGTAGTCGGCAGGCTTACAAGGACCAACTTAAGCAGGCATGAGAATGGAGCTGGGGGAGCCCCGGGCCCACGCTCAAGCAGGCTTAACCTTGGGAACGGACGAGCTAGGTCTCTCTCCAGAGGCTCTGGCAGATCGGTTCATACACATGTCTCTCAGGCACCTTCTCAGAGAGGAATGACTTCCCCTCAGAGGAGGGAGCATGAAGCGAAGATGCGGGAGGTCAATCTGAGGATCGAGCGGGAAGAACTTGCCCTCGCCAAAGAAAGACTTGCCTTAGCCCGAGAGCAGAAATTAAGTGGGTTAGATCCCACTGGTGGCAGCATTCTCAATAGAGAGAAAGACAGGGGTATAGACACTAGACACCTGAGTAAAATAGTGCCCCCCTTTAAACAAGGGGACGACATCCACAAGTGGATAACTGCCTTGGAGAGGGCCTGCACTGTCCAGTGCGTCCCCCCAAGTCAGTGGGCAGCTATACTGTGGCTTTCCTTTGAAGGTAAAGGAAGGGACAAGCTCCTCACTACAAGAGCTGAGGATGCTAACAACTACCAAGTCCTGAAGAACACACTGATTGATGGGTTCGGCTTAACCACGGAACAGTACCGGGTGCTGTTCCGGGACACCCAGAAAATTCAGTCTCAGGATTGGGCTGACTTTGTCGATTGTGCCACTAAGGCTTTGGAAGGCTGGTTGCTGGGTAGCAAGGTTACTGATTACACAGGATTGTACAATCTTATCATGCGAGAACAGATTTTAAACAACTGTCAGAACCAATTGTTGCATCAGCACCTTGTCGACTCGGATCTGACCTCTCCCCAAGAATTGGGAAAGAAGGCGGACAGATGGGTCAGAACAAGGGTCAAGCAGAACCAGAATCAGAACCAGGGTGGTCAGAAGAAAGCAGACCAAAAGGGTAACAAGAACGAACAAAATGACCAGAAGTCTTCGACAGGTCCCCAACAAACCAAAGAGGGTGGGGGTCAGGCTTCACAGAAGAAGAAGACTCAAGAAGGCCAGTCAAAAAGGTGGTGCCAATACTGTAAAAGTAAGACTCACTGGTTTAGTGAGTGCACCAAGAAAGGAGGGCAAACTCCTACCACTGCAGCCCCTAAGGCACCTGCGCCCCCTAGTACAGTCAGCAGTGGTAGTGCGCCTCCCAAGGCATTAGTTGGGTTAACCTTGGGAACCGAGGGGAGTGACGACTTAGTCGGCACGCTCACTCAGGCCGTCCTTGTCTGTACCGGGGATATGGATATGTCCCCTGATGCCAGTCCCAATACTTTGGGCAAATACAGACAGACACCTTTGATAAATGGAAAAGTGGCTCAGGCCTACAGGGACACGTGTGCCAGTGTCACCATGGTGACGCCTAACTTCGTGGACCCTGGACAGATCATGCTAGGTACCAGTTACCTAGTGACCAATGCCAGCAACGTCACTACCAATCACAGTATGGCAGTTGTTGATTTCTCCTGGGGAGGGGTAAGTGGCCCGAAAAAGGTTGTGGTTAGTTCAGACCTCCCCGTAGAATGTCTGTTGGGCAATGATTTGGAAACGTCACAATGGTCAGAAGTGGAGCAGAGGACTCACATGGAGATGTTAGGCTTGCCAGCACATGTCCTTGCTGTGACCAGGTCACAGGCCAAAAGATGCCCCACTGAACAGGTGCTGGATCCTGGAAGAACGGACCAGACACCTTCCAAGAAAAGGAGCAGTAAGGGTAAGGCTTCGCCTTCCCCCTTGCCCCAGGTCGTGGATCAAGTCTCCGAGGAGGCTGACCTTAAAGAACTGAGGGAAACTGAGCCGCAAGAGCTTGAACCTGGTCAGGTTGAGTTTCTGGGCTCAGGGGGACCCTCCAGGGAAGACCTGGGGAAGGCACAGTTAGACTGCCCCTCACTTGAACCCCTCAGACAGCAGGCCGCTGCTGAGGCTGCAGGGAACGCCACAGGTACTCACAAAGTGTACTGGGACGATGGACTCCTGTACTCCGAGGCAAGAGACCCCAAACCTGGTGCGACCAGGAGGCTGGTCATCCCCTTGTCTCTGAGAGGTTTCCTTCTCACCTTGGCCCACGAGATTCCCCTTGCAGGTCACTTAGGCCAGAATAAGACTTGGGACAGAATTGTTCCACACTTTCACTGGCCCCACATGTCCGAAGATACGAAGGAGTTTTGCCGCTCCTGTGTCACTTGCCAAGCCAGTGGTAAGTCAGGTGGCACGACAAAGGCCCCCCTCATACCACTACCAGTGGTGGGGGTACCCTTTGAACGAGTGGGGATCGACATTGTCGGACCAATGGAACCCCAGACAGCATCAGGGCACAAGTTTATACTGGTGGTGGTGGACCACGCCACCAGGTATCCTGAAGCTATTCCCCTTAGGACCACTACAGCACCTGTGGTGGCACGGGCCCTACTTGGAGTGTTCTCCAGAGTGGGCTTCCCTAAGGAGGTCGTCTCAGACAGAGGTGCAAACTTCATGTCGGGATATCTGACTGCTATGTGGAAGGAATGTGGTGTCAACTACAAGTTCACCACACCCTATCACCCACAATGCAATGGGCTTGTTGAGAGATTCAACAGGACCCTAAAAGGGATGATTCACGGACTACCTGAAAAGCTTCGGCGGAGATGGGATGTCCTGATACCCTGCCTCTTGTTCGCCTACAGAGAGGTCCCGCAGAAGGGGGTTGGTTACAGCCCTTTTGAGCTTCTGTTCGGACATCCTGTAAGGGGACCCCTTTGTTTGGTAAAGGAAGGATGGGAGAGACCTCTCAAAAAGCCGGCATCAAACATTGTGGACTATGTGCTCGGTCTCCGCTCGCGGATGGCGGAGTACATGGAAAAGGCGTCTAAAAACCTGGAGGCGAGCCAAGAATTACAGAAAGCTTGGCACGACCAAAAGGCTGTCCTGACTGTGTACCAGCCTGGACAGAAGGTGTGGGTGCTGGAGCCAGTGGCCCCAGCAGCACTCAAAGACAAATGGTCTGGGCCCCACACGATCATTGAGCAAAAGGGAGAGGTCACATACCTGGTAGACCTGGGAACTCCCCGGAGCCCCCACAGGGTGCTCCATGTAAACAGGCTCAAGGCATATGTCGACAGGGAGGGCATGGGCTTGCTCATGGCCACAGATGAGGGACAGGAGGAGGAGAGTGACCCTCTCCCAGACCTGCTCTCTCAGAACCCTGACGATGGATCAGTAGATGGTGTTGTCTTTTGTGGCAGCCTCTCTGGACATCAACAAGAGGATTGTAAACAGGTTCTTCAATCCTTTCGACATATGTTCTCTCTGACACCCAGTCAGACCAAGTGGTGTACCCACGAGGTCGACACTGGGGACAGTCTGCCCGTAAAGAGTAAAATCTATCGGCAACCTGATCATGTCAGAGACTGCATCAAGACAGAGGTGCAGAAAATGTTGGAGCTGGGAGTCATTGAACCCTCGGACAGCCCCTGGGCTAGTCCCGTAGTGCTCGTGCCGAAACCTCACACCCAGGGCGGTAAGAAAGAGATGAGGTTTTGCGTGGACTACAGAGGTCTCAATGCAGTCACTAAGACTGACGCCCACCCGATACCAAGAGCAGACGAACTTATCGACCGGTTGGCCTCGGCCAACTACTTAAGTACGTTTGACCTGACAGCTGGGTATTGGCAAATCAGGTTAGCTGAGGAGGCCAAGCCCAAAACCGCATTTTCTACCCCGGGTGGGCATTATCAGTTCGTGGTAATGCCCTTTGGTTTGAAAAATGCACCTGCCACCTTCCAAAGGCTGGTGAATCGAGTTCTCACTGGGTTGGACGACTTCTGTGCGGCGTATCTGGACGATATCGCTGTCTTTAGCTCCACCTGGGAGGATCACCTGGTCCACCTGAGGAAAGTGTTAGAGGCCCTGCAGAAGGCAGGCCTCACTATCAAGGCCACCAAGTGCCAGATAGGGCAGACACAGGTTGTATACCTGGGCCACCTTGTAGGTGGAGGCCAGGTTCAACCATTGGAGAGCAAAATACAGGCCATCCAGGACTGGGCTCCTCCAACCACCCAGACTCAGGTTCGAGCTTTCTTGGGCCTGACTGGTTATTACCGGAAATTTGTCAGAAATTATGGATCCATTGTGACCCCGCTAAACGACCTGACAAGTAAAAAGATGCCAAAAAAAGTTCAGTGGACAGCAAGCTGTCAGAAGGCATTCGATGAGCTAAAGCAGGCCATGTGCACAGCACCTATCCTAAAGAGTCCAGACTACTCCAAACCATTCATTGTCCAAACAGACGCTTCGGAGCTGGGTGTGGGAGCTGTTCTATCGCAACTGAATTTTGATGGTCATGACCAGCCCATAGCTTTTATTAGCAGGAGGCTGACCCCCAGAGAGGAGAATTGGTCAGCTATTGAGAGGGAGGCCTTTGCTGTGGTTTGGGCCCTGAAGAAGTTGAGGCCATACTTGTTTGGCACTCACTTCAAGATTCAGACCGACCATAAGCCCCTCTTGTGGCTAAATCAAATGAAGGGTGAAAACCCCAAACTACTTAGGTGGTCCATTTCCCTACAGGGGATGGACTTCACAGTGGAGCATAGACCTGGCACTGATCATGGCAATGCAGATGGGCTCTCCAGGTATTTCCACTTAGAGCAAGAAGACTCACCTGGTCAAGGTTAGCTTATTGTCCCAAAGTTTGGGGGGGGTCATGTAGGAGAGTAGGGTCTGCAATCCTATGATCACCCAGATTTTTTGCTTTTGCTTCATTGGTTTACGACTTTCCCCGGCTGTGGGCCTGCCAATCAGACCCACAGCCTAGCTGTTCTCTCTCGAAATTATCACACATGTACATTAGGTGCATCCACTAATTGGAACTGGGCCGCCTTGTCAGTCCCTGTCTCAGCATACCACAGGTATCCAGGGCATCGGTGTACCCAGGGCCTACCAGGGGCTGAAGCATGTATTATGCCACCCCTGGAATGGCCGCCCAAATCTGACACAACTGGCTGCACGACAGCTGGGGCCACGTGGTGTAATCACCCGTTGCTGTAGGTGTAGTATTCCTACACCTAAACCCTAAAATGGACACATGGATTCCTATCAGTCACTCCTATAGCAGGCCTTATCAATCCTGAAGGCAGAGTGCAGGGAATCATGTGGGACGGTGCTCTGGCGCGAGCTGAGCCCGTCGACGGCTTGCGGAACCAAGTCCTAATAGCCGTTCCATGGTGACGCGGGCCAACTACTTTTAATGCATTATAATCCTGGCGGTTATTTGCTAACTTTGGCCTCACATCACCTACACATGTCGAGTAAGGTGTCATACGAATGGGAATACAAACCCCTCGCCAGTCCTGGTGACGGGGTTAGCATTCCCCCCTTTTAGAGGGACACGACATGGAAGTAACCTTGAACCCCGGTTAAAGTTGACTCAAGCCTCAGCATCACAAAATGGATGCTGCCACCAGACACAAGTCTGACCTCCTGCTGCTGGGGGACCTTCCAGCAAAGGGAGCTTGGACAAAGGGTTTCCTGTCGAGGGCGGTGTTAGCACCATCCCAGACAGGGTTTGTGTATCCCAGGTAGGCAGGGCTGAAAGGAAGGTGATTGCAAGTGGCACCCCGGTGCTCACTGTGCATAGCCCGGCTCAAACCAGTTTCGGGGGCACACCAGCCCCTGAGCTGGCGCGAAGCCGGACAAAGGATAGGGGTGTAACCACCCCCCTCCTGGCTCCACCCATAGGTAGAACCTAGTCACGGGCCAGCCCCTTTTCTTAGAATAAAGGTAGGAGCGAGTCCCCTTCCCAAATTGCATAATCAGATAATCGGATAACTCCGAATCACGAACCACTTTCCACGAAAGGAACTCTTGACTATTTCTGAAGACTCTCCCTTGTGGCTAAGGAGTAGCCACCCTGCACCAGCAGGCACCACCTAAGCGCTTGCGGTTTGCTGTAAGTCTCTCCTACGGATCAAGACTGCCCAGCTCGACGAGACCCGAGTCCCTGCCATCTCTGACCTTTTACCTGCCTCATCAGCCCAGCTGAGAGTCGTAGGTGTGACGAGACCTGCGGGACCGGCCATCTTCAGAACCTGCACGACGCTTATCTAGCACGCCCACCGAGGGACCCTCGAGTGAGTGCACCTAGGGTTTGAGAAGCCCTAACCCTGAGCAGCTCCAGCATCGAAGTCTGCCTCCCCAGCATCCCCGAGATCTGCGTGGGGGCCCTTCCGCTCCTTGCTGTTCACCGCGTTGTTCGACCACTTGCCGACCGGCTTGTGGCCCTCTTCACGACGCACCACGATTGTTTCATCACTAGTCTGGTTGCTCCAGACTGGCTCTTGCTCCCCTTCAACAGAGGAGTACCACGGACCCTCCTGGTCCACTCCCGACGCCATCTTGACTCCCCCGCTTGGGTTGCCACTGCCAAGATCCGCTGCCCCTGCCTGGGCCCAGCATCATCGACAGCAGACACCTTCGTGGGACAGCTCGCCCTCCATCCTGGTCGCCGCCGCGCCTCCTGGTCCAAGGAACAGCCGAGTCCGACGTCATCCACTCACCTGGTCGAGGTGACTTCAACCGGTACCCTCCTGGTACCCACACGATCGCTGGCTAGCGGTTGAGAACTGAGTCCCCTCTGCTTTCAGGTTTTCTTTATCACCGATCCAGGCTTGGATCTCGCTGAATATCGACACTGGTCGCCTGCCAGCAACTCTTCTTTCAGGCTCCTGAGACTACAACGAGGACTTCCGACATCTTGCCGAACCTTCTACAGCCGCAGCCTCTGGGCTAGGTAACACGAGCATTTCGGTGCTCCATCGCAGGTTCGCTCTACAAGTGTCCAGTTCCTTTTTCGTTAAGTCCCACTGATCGGATCACTCCGGAATCGGTAACTTTAGACTTTCTAACCTCTCCCCTTCCACTTGCAGTGTAATGGTTTCGTGCCCTCGGGCATTTGTGTAAATTGTGCAACTGAAGTATTTTCCTAAGAGTTTTGTAGTGTGCTTAGCTCCCTGACTCATAAAGAGCCAGGGTAGTCTTGTTATAAATAAATATCCTTTATTTTCATAACAACTTGTGTGGTGTCCTTTCGCTTGGTGTTCAAGGGGTATATGTGATGGTAAACAGCCGGCTTAACACGCCCTCTAGAGTTTAGCCTAAGACTGCTCGTATCCACGCTACTAGGATAGCTGGTCTAAAAGGTTGACTTACAACCAATCATCAATAAGGGTCGTTTGGAATGATACACAGTGATCACTAGAATAGTGAGCACTACATATCAGGCCAACTTCTCACACCCCCCTTCCCCCATGGGAACCTCGATACCTCAATTTGGCCTTGCATCCCAAACTTATAGGCAGACTTCAATAAGTTGAGCAGAATAAAAGCGCTATTGTTCCAACAGGAGGTACCGCTCACTTCTGCGCACAAGATATTCGTCCTGCAGATAGCGAGTACAAATTCTGAGATTCAGGCCCTGTTAAATACAAACCTCCCACAATTTTTCGGTGAACCAATTCATAGTATCTTCAATGCGTCTAATACACATGGCCTGGTGCATTTTTTTAAAGTTGTGGGCTCTGGCCTTGTGACTTCGTTTCAGACTATATTTGGTGTAATACTGGCCTTTATTCATTCTATTTTCTCCAGCGTCTTTGGTGGATTACCTCTGTTGCTTACCATAGCCGCTGTTGTCCTTCTATTGATCTGCCTGATGCGCATGGGCGTTTGATCTTTGCCTCTCCAATACGTCAACACCCGACCCGGATTACGACCTGTTGATGAGTCCCTTAGTGGCCCATGAGCAAGAATGCTCTGGGGTTGGATTTATGGCATTTGCGACTGCGTTTCGAGTATTGGCACAATGGAATATCAGTGCAGCGACGCAGGACTTCCTACAACGTAGCTACATCGAATATCACGCAAGTTGTCCTACGATGGTGCTAGAAGCACCCACCTATGAAGATCATGAATGCTCGTTCTGCTTGCTAAATTGGATGGCATCTCTTTTTTCTACCGATGACAATGAATTCCTATTGGAAGCCGTTGCAGTTTACTGCTCATACACTCTGATGGATTAAAGAGGCTGGCGCTCATCTTTGCCTATTTTTTATATGACATATATTTTTTTTAGGCAACTATTTACAAGCGCGAATAAAAAAACAATTCTCTCCATTTTCTCCCATTACTCTAAATTTGCTGGACAATAGACGCTCTTGAACTCTGCTCATACTTCTTGAACTCTGTGTTCGTCCTATGACTACATGCAATTGACTTACCAAGGGGAGGGTGTAGTGAGGTTATGGATTCGCTGCGTACATTGCTAAGTTAGCATAAGTAGGTATGAGCTTGGCTGCCATGTTGCCGCTTTTTGCACACGTTTCTACATGAATTTGTTTTCACAAATCCTGTGCTTGTGCTCGATCACATGAGAACCGTCTACCTTTCACTTTTCTTGCTGTACTCTGAGGCTCTGTCTGCATAGCGTGTTCAAGGTTGAAAAACAATGTGCTCCGTTAATCTGAGTTGGTCAGTCCCACGCATGTTAGATATAATACTGCCACAGGTGCACTACTGAAAATCGGGTGTTTTTAATATTGCGTGTAACCAGGTTAAGACACTGGAAGGAAAATCTTTCAGAAGAGAAGAGCTGTGTTTGTCCGGCAATGTAAACCCTTGCATCTAAACCTGGAGGTATGGGGTCCCCCTGACAAAGCCCAGAGGTCTTCTATAGTTATAATAAACTAGTTCCTAGCACAGGGAGGGTGGCAAGGCACATTAGGCCTTTCTTTCCACTAACTTTATAAAATGATATTCCTGTTCATATTTAATGGAATTGTAACAATGTTCACTGTATTGAGTTTATGCATTTTGCTGCTAGTATTGGCTTGTGTACTGCATTATAGAGCACGTTAGTTAAAATAAATATTTTAAACTATACTGTGTCTCTGATTACTCACGTTGTGGACGCGTATGAGTGAGTTGATGAAAGAGTGTTCTTGTTCCCGCGATTACTGAGAGAGTCTAAGTTACATGTTCTAGGATGTCTAATCATTGGTAGCTTCGCTATAGTACGGAGAACGAATGAGACACTATAGCTAGTCGGATGGGGGTTCCGGGCACTAAGGTGGGTGGCTGGTACACCACTGTACACCAAGGTCCTGGTTTCTTGCGCGTAGTTCTGTATATGTGCAGAATCCCTGCAACACAGTCTTGAGCCAACCAGAGGATGTACACCAGCTTGTGGGCTAGGGCGCACAGATAGATCATTGGGGGTGGGCATGGGGTGCGCTGCTCCTGCCAACCTCATTGCAGCCCCTGGGGAGCTTAGTGTTTGGGGGCAGTGCACATAGTGAGGACAAGGGTACAGTAGTGTGGGACCGCCCCTCACGGATGGAGGTGGTCACACCTGTGTGGTGCAATGGCGTTCAGGATTTATGAGGTGGCCCTTGGTGTGTAGAGTGTACTTCATGATGGTGATGAATGTTCTACTTCCCAAATGTGTTTTTGTACATATTTTATTGACACCTTCTTTCACGGTTTGGAGACTTATGTGTTTTAATCAAATCTTACATTAAGAATTTTGTTATGACCTTCAAACTTTCACAAGCGTGATTTACTCATTTGAATAAATTAATCCACAACAACAAAGTTTTTCCGTAGATTTGTTGGTACCTCATTTGGGTGGTTGTGGGCTTTTGGGCCAGACTGGAGGCCTCCAGGTCCTATAGGTAGCTGAGTCACTGCAGCATTTCATCTTCTTTGCAAAGTTCATTATGCATGTTCCTGCTAGGCAGCCACACAAGCTTAAGTCAGGCATGCCTGACCCTCAAGCACGTGATCCCAGCCGCGCCCGGCCGCGACACAACCCCGGATTGGTTACCAGCTAGGCTGCACCCCAGCCAGGCTTGTGCCTATCCCTTTCATTGAAAGGCCCGCTCGGACACCGGATCTTGGGGGCAGGCTGTGTGAGGTCACCAGAGACGCTACGAGCAGGTCAGGCAGTGTTTCTGCAATCCCCCCATGGCGCATATGGGGACACCGGAACCCAAAGCATTGTAGGAACTTAAGCAGATCACAGGGCTAATTAGCTTCCCTTGCCCAATTAAAAGCACTATTCAAACCACATTTTCACCCCTGCTCAGTTAACTTCTGGGAGGACAGATGAACACACCTAGGTGATATCACGGGAGATGCACCTTGAGGCAGTAAGGGAATGAATGCATGTGTGAATGTATCTGGTGCGGCTGAGCCATTTGGGAACATCCAAAGGCTCCTTTGAGAACAATGTTTTCTGTTGACGCTATGTCATTTTTGTGTTGTTTTTTACTTCCCCCTCCAGAGTCTCCAATCCACTCTCCTTCCATGGGGCATTTAGGGTTTATGCCTAGAGTAAGACATGTGAAAAATACTCTCACTAAAACTGTTTCTCCATTTCAGCGTCTGCACAGCTGAGTGACATGTGTTACACACATATAGTCACTCACGTAATTTTATGTGCATGTGCTTTTGAATGTTTCCTTAAAGTAACTAAGCATTTAGTTATTTTATTTTTATTTTCTCTGATGGTGCTCTTGTGTGTGTATATTTATGTTTTGCAGGCTTAAATACGAGCTACTATCTCCAGTGGAGTGTGACAAAAGTCATCCCACCAAGTGGTACCCTCTCACCACAAAATTGATAAGAAGAGAGCCCCATTTTCTGGTCCTGACGAATGCCACGGACCCCTCTGGGCCAAACGGCAGAAACATGTTGACCATCTCACCTACGGTGAGGGGACAACAAATTCCCCTATCTCACCGTCCACCTTTTTAATACCATACAACTACCCGTCCTATTAAAATTTATTTGGTAACTGTAATGGTTTTTACTTCACTCACTTTTCACGGGCCCCCACTTAGTTTAGAAATGCCTCCCTGTTGCCAGGTGAAGACCCGCCCTGTATCAGACCGAGTTTTTAGAGGTCGAGGACGGCCGATGATGAAGCATGACACCTGGTGGTGTGTGAGGCCAGTCCCTCACTTTTTGTGAGATGTCCACATTCACAATTTAATCTTAGAGTACCATTAGTCACTAAACTGGGAGCGGCCCCATTTGTGTGGAACAAAGCCACGAACGAAAACCATGAATGAAAGCCACCTGACTGCAAAAAAACCCCACAAGCAATGGCAAAGCCAGTAGGCCAGCTTTGTTCGTTTACATTTCTATTGCAAATATATTCACTAAAAGAAAAGGAAAATACAAAATAAAACCTAAAAGTGGCTGCCACCTGCTTGTGTTAAACTTTTTTAATTTAAAAAAACATTTAATTATGTGTCACTTTTGCTAGTGGTGTTTTTAAATTGGAAGCTTTTCACTTTTGGAATGCATTTTACAAGTAAAATTATTTTATTTTTGTTTGCGAAGGAGGGAAGAGTAATACATTACATAACATGTTCGTTAACAGGGGCAGTTCCTCCATTGGTGGAAAGGAGTGTTACTCCACTTAAGTTACCCCCAAAGATCAAAAATGAAATGGTAATATTTTACCATTTTATTTTACATCCTCCCATCCTGAGCCGAGAGTCAGGACGGGGGGCGGGACCGCTGCTGAATGCCACCAGCAGGGAGGAGGGTGGGCTGTTTGAAAAGTGCACAAAGTGCGCTTGTACCTTTGTCCGGCTATCTTGCGACGACCAACCAGAAATGCATACTTTGAAACCTCTAACCCAGCTGCAATTAGACAGCTGGGTTAGAGCAAGTGAAGGCCTCCAGGGTGATGGGGAGCTCTGAATGAGGCCGCTCTGTCCAATCAGTGAGCTGCTCTCACAGCAGGAGTGCAGGGACAGGATTGGTGCCCTCACTGCAACATGCAGTTCTGAAAAGGTCTGGTTCAGAAGAGGTCCAGTGCGGAGGATGTTGGTTCAGGTACGTTTAAAAAATATATATATTTGTGCGCGCCCAATCCACCCATCCCCGTAGATGCCAGCCACCACTGTTAAAACACTTCATAACTTTAAAAAGAAGATGGAAAATAATTACCATCTACCTGAACCTCTAAAGTGCAAGCAAAATGAACAGCTGATATTTTAAATTTAAAGACAATAATCAATACAATAACAATAGAAAAGCCCACTTTTAACCGGATGGAAGGATATATTTTTATGAGGATGTAAACAATGACAATGGGCAGTGTGTACTCACTCAAAGTGAAGGGAGCCAATGGTTAAAGTAGGCTGACCCACTGCCCCATGCTCTATACTGTGTAGGGTTGGACTACGACAGAACATCAGATTAAAAGTGGCGCCCTTTTGGACCCCCCATACCCTGGGGACCACCACCTCCCAATGGCTAATTCTTTGTTATAGGGGCCTCTCGGAACCCCCTGGCCCCAAGAACACCAACTTCCTGGGCCAGCTTCTTTTGGTAAAGGTGGGAGCGCGGCCATATGGCCTCCCTCCTGAGCTGTTCTCGGCCCTAGGGACCGCCATCTCACGGGGGCATGCCCACCATCAAGAAAGGAGGGGGGCCACACAGCCCCCCTCCTGGAGCCATAGACAGCCCTGGGGACCACCAACCGGCAGGTCAGCTCCTGGTATGTCCTCAGGTGCCCTCCCCTAGGGCATAGCTATTTTCTATGGCTTGGGTAGAGCATTACCGATCCCGCCAAGCCACAGCAAACACTCCACTTCCCGCAAGCGAGAGCATACAAAATTCTCTTGCTTGCCTGGGAGGCGGATTTGGATTGTGTTTTGAGCATTGAGTTCTAAGACAATATCTGGGCTGGATCTTTGAAAATTTCTAGAAATGTCTCCACTACTCAATTCCTGTTTTTTGTCTATCACAGATTATACTTTACTCCTCTGTCCAGAGCTAATTTTCCCCACACTGATAACAAGATTTGTTGGTCCTGTGACTTTCCCCTGGCAGATTTGATGCACCTTTTGTTTTCTTGCCGTCCTGTAGTTTCCTTCTGGAGGAATATTTGATCTCGTAATTCAACTATTTTTAATTTGCACACCTCCCTATCCAATATTATTCTTTTTATAGGCAGCCTATCAGATTCATTGGGGTTGGGCTTTCATAAATAAGGTTTATTTGACTTGATGTTAGCAATAGCCTTTCAGTAAATTTCGTTAAACTGAAAATGTTCAACTAAACTGTCTGTTAAGTCCTAGTGGAACAATGTTTGTCACTATCACAGATTGGATATTGCTTTTGCCTCCTTATTTAAACCATTTGTAAATAGGGACTTATTTTGGTCACCATTAACAATTATTTGAATATGGTTACAACATCCAGAGTATCAAGCAACTGTTCTGAAAACTTTCAAACTCCACAAATTGTTAATGTCTCTGCTTTTTTTTCCTCTTTAATATTGTTTTTGAACTGTTTATCTTTTGATTATTTTGATTGTCTCTTTATCTTTTAAGTCATTTTTATACCGTTACTTGATCTTCAGTTACAGATTTATATTCTACTCCCTCTCTTCCCCTTCCCCCTTTTTTCCTCTATGATATTGTTAAAATGAAAAATAGCTTTCTATTCTATTTCACAGCCTATTTTTCCTTGTACTGGACCACAGTTGAAATGTCAATTGTTTGGCTTATTTTCCTGTATTTGTTATTAATTCAATAAAGCTTATCAAACACAAAAAATGATCTTGCTTGCTGGAAGCAGAGCAGAATTGCTTTTAAACACAAGAGCTGCCGCCATTCCAGCAGCTCCCTATGGAATGCTAGCTCTCACAAGAAGCAGGGAGCTGGCAGGGACTGCTGGGGCTTTCAGGCTCCTCCCACTGTCCCCAACTAAAATGACTGGGTGCCGTGGGTGGGACCAGGATACCCAGAATAGAGGCTGGGCACCGGGGGCAGCCGTGGTCCATGCAGGTAACAGCGGTGGGGCGGTGGGGCCGTGTAAGGGAGGATTTCGAGGGACGATGTCGAGGTAAAATTAAATATTTATTTAATTTTCTCTTGGCATCGTCCCTTGAAATTCCCCCTTACATGGCCCCGCTGCCCCACCACTCTTACCTGCATGGACCACTGCTGCCCCCGGGGCCCAGCCTCTATTCTGGGTGTCCTGGTCCATGGACCGCAGCTGCCCGGGAGATGGGGTCCCTGGGGCCAAAATCAGCCCAGGTAGGGGGTCGCACGGCCCCCTCCCTTAATTAAAAAATAAATACATAAAGAGGCCAGGAGATGTAGTCTGATATCGATCCAGTGCCGACACAGTGGCATGTGCTCAATAAATCCAACATGGAGGCCGCTCCAACCCGGCTAGGAACTGAACATTGCACTCTAGCAGCGCAGATCAAGCCCAGAAGTTCCCTGCCATCAATGAATGATCAGGTGGGTGGGGCCGGGAACAAGAGATAGGCACCAAACACAGAGAGATGAAATGAGAGGCCAACTGGAGAAGACAGAAAAACCCAAGAGGAGGGAGAAGAGACTAGCGTATTGCCAAAGGAGGTGGAGATGCCGGGACTGCCCGAGGGGACACCGCGGGACGAGGAGGACCCCACTGCAGGAGACCGCTCAGGGAGCAACGCACCTGAGTCTAGAGCTCCAACGAGGGAATCAAAGGCTGAAACTCCCCTTCACATGGCCCAGAGGGTTTGGTTTCAGGCAAGTGCCTAGCACCCAATTCTTTTCTTTTAAGGGCTGGTGGGTTGGTTTATTGGCCACCTCACCCTGACTCACCGATATCCTCTGCACTTAGACACTGCACGGTGATAGGGCACTGGTGAAGGGAGCACTATTCCCCAATGGATTCTGTTAGGACAGCAGCCTGACCCTATCTTTTGTTTCTTTCCTGTTCCCTCACGAGGTGACCATCCCCAACACTGAAGAGGAAACTAGAGACTGCGAAGGACAAGGACGACAACCGCTTTTTTCTGCTATTTCTTTGTTTTCTTTTGTCTCTTTGGTTTGGGTTCAAGACAATCCTTGCACTCCCTGCTCGCAGTATAGACTGCATTAAGCATTGGCTGCAAAAGCATTTCCCAAGGAGTATTGGGAGCTTAAAAGAATGGAGAGAGGTTCAAATAAACGTCCTTACTCAGAAAACAGAAGGCTCAAGGGTCCTATATCATACAGTAAGGGAGAGGTTTGAGACATATGGCGTGGCCACACGATTACATGGTCCCTCCCCTAATTTAAAAAAAATGCTGGGCCCTGTGTGATGGGGTCCCCGGGGCCTAAATCGACCCAGGGATGGGGGCCTGGCGCCCCTCCACCATTCCAAAATGGCCTGGCTCCGGGGAATGGGGTCCCTGGGGCCAAAATCGGCTCAGGCAAGGGGGGCCACACGGCTTTCCTTCACTAATAAAACTGAAAAAATACTAAAGAAAAGCTGCCCGCAGGTCACCAGCGGCCCTGACCCCTTTCACCACTACTCTGCAAATGCACTTCCTGGAGCACTACTAGGTGAGGGATAAAGTCCCCATGACTCAGAGGGTCGTTGCGGGCCATCTACCCCTACTTTTACCTCCAGAAAGTCCCACACAGCAGGATTGCTGAGAGGTCAACGGAGGCCTTGTTCCCTTTCTCCACTACTCTGCAAATGCACATCCTGGTGCACTACTGGTTGGGGGATGAAGTCCCCTTGTCTGCTGAGGGTCCTTGTGGGCCAGGAACAACTCCTGTTACATCCAGTAAGTTCCACACAGCGGGATTGCTGAGAGGTCTTCAGAGGCCACGTCCCCTTTCTCCACCACTCTGCGAACACGCCTCCTGGTTAGGGTAAGGGCGTCTTTAGGGTTTAAGGTGGGTGTTATTTTTTTGGTAAGATGGGATTTTTTAAGGTATAGTTTGGGCATGGGTTTTTAGGTGCATGCTATTTTTTAGGGTTTAAGGTGGGTATGGGATATTGGGTGGCATAGGAAGTTTTATGGTTTAGGGTGAGTGTGGGTTTCTGAGTTGTAAGGGAAATTTTTAGGGTTTAGGGTGGGTATGGGTTTTTGGGTGGTAAGTGATTTTTGAGGGTTTAGGGTAGGTATGTGTTTTTGGGTGGCAAGGGATTTTTTATGGTTTAGGGTAGGCCTGAGCGTAAAATTCCACTCTGCTAGCTGAGTTCGCAGACTTCAGCAACTCCACAGAGAACAGGGAGTTTCCTATTAAGTCCTCACTTTGCAACAGAGTGGATTTTCTTTCCGTTGGCTCGCTTGTCATGTCATTACGTGTACATGGGGGTGCGACAGGACATACTGGGCGCTCAAAAGCACATTTGAGATTTGCTTGCCACCCACAAGCTCCTGCAAGATTATGCAGCCACTAATACACCTTTAGGCCGCACCAGCGACTTCCAGGATTTTCCTTTATGACGTGGGAGAACATGAGCGTACGCAAGTGACTGCAGCTGCAACCTTGAGATGATTCTCTCCTATAGAAACAGCTAAATCTCCTCAAAAGACAATTTGGAGTTAATAAACTTCACAAATGGACCGTTCGTGTTGTTTTTGTTTGAAGAGCCCTTTTTTTATTTTACTTTTGTTTTTCAACAAGGAGGAAGTGCCCCAGAGACTCCAACTTCCTGTTCCTGTCCAGTAGGCTCCTCCCAGTGCTTTGTCCACATCCTTGTCACTTCTCATTTGAGTTTGGAGTTGGAAGGATCACTCTGTTTGTTTGCAAACTATATACCATTGGATTTTTGGACTTTGTTTTTGTGATATCACAAGTAAGTTAAAAAACTGCTGTATAAGGGTGTTGTTTGTTTGATAGAGCAAACACAAAGAGATGATGGACAGAGAGCTGAAACTTTTCAGACACTCACCCCCAGTCACAGATCTGGGTTGAATCCATCATTGTTCTTTAGCTCACTTCGCCACCTATATGGCTATATGCAAATCAGTCTTGACCCTGTGCCTCATGGGAACAGTCCAGCCCAAATTGCCAAGCCATGTCTTCCCTGGACTGGAAACAAGCATCCTGGGACCGGTTTCAGGATAACAGCCCTCATCAGTCAGGCTAGCTTAAATCCAGTGGCAAATAGAGGGCAAGCACCAGGATTTATTTACACTTTTATTTGATTTTACAAATTTATTGTGGTGGGTGGCCTGCAGTTCAGTAGGTGCCCAATTTTGTTTTGCATGTCATTTTTCTTCTTTTGTAAAGGAAAAATGTTGCACAGTTCAGTACAATTTCTCCATCTATTTTTTAAATAAAGTTGCTATATTAATTTAATTCATTATGTGGCCTAGTCTGCCAATGGGCCTTACAGCCAGTAGGCCCAGTACTAGTCATGGGTGCATGAAACTACTGTTTCTGGGGTGTCTGTTAAATTGAAACATCATTTAGGCCATGGATGGCGTTGGATTAAATTACAAAAGTAGTTTTTTGGGGGTATTTACATTAATGTTTGCAAACAGTGCATAGGTGGGATAATATTTTTGATACCTTTGGAGGATGTGTGTTGTACAATTTTATTGCCTAGTTAAAGTTCATTTATGGCATTGCTGAATTAATGATGTATTCTCCTGTGTTACCATTCCTCCTTTGTCTGGCCAGTGTGTGAATGTGTTTGCTATAGGCCACCATTTGTCTTAGATTCCTATGTCATTTGGCCAGGTGCCATTTTGAATAGTCAGTGTCCATCGGCCTGCATACGTTCTTGCGTTCTTTGTTTTCCATGACTCCTTGCTCATTGTTTGACCATGTGGCTGTCAGCCATTTTGTGTATCAGCCAGTGTACTTTTGTCGTAGACCTGCATGTGTTCTTTGTTGTGGCCATGCCTCCTTGTGGGTTGCTGTTGTTTGGCCATGTGGCTGGTGGCCATTTTGTATAGCCAGCCAGTGGGATTTTGCCATAGGCCTGCATCTGTTCTTTATTGTGGCCATGCCTCCTTGCTTGTTGTTTGACCATGTTGCCATTTTGTGCAACCATCCTTTTTTCAGTTTTCAAAGCCATTTTGCATGCAGAGGCTTAAGCTTTTTTGTTTGTGCTAATTTTTTTAAAACTTTTTCCTGATATCAGTTTAGTAATATGCTTGAGGTCTAGTTGCTGCTCAATGTTCATAGTAAATGTATTGTATGAAAAATATTTTATATTATATACTTTTTTTTGCATTTTTCACTTACACCACTCATTATCTCCCAAATCTCAATGGGTTTCTCATGGTAGTCCCCTAGTACATCAGCGGTTTTATATTTCTGATATTTTGTTTACATTTAAAAAAAAAGTTATTTGAAAAACAAATGTAATTTTTTCTTTTCCTTTTTTAAAACCCTTTGTAATTTTGTTATATATGGTTCTCTCAGCGAGACAAAACATCCACTGTGATTTGTATTTTCGTTGGGGAGAGAGGTACCAACATTGATTGTGGGAAAGGTGTCTGTAAAGGAAACTTACCATCAATGCCTCCCAAATAGACTGTCCTGTAAGTTTTGTGTCCGTGGCCAGCTTTGTTGGGACACCACTTGGTGTGCGGGAACCTAATCACTGTATGTAGGTCCCGCAGCGGTTTCTGCAAAACCCGGAGTGGACAGCAATTGGGACCTGCGCTTTCTGTATTGAGGGGAATGGGCGTAACATCAAACTCCTATCGGAGTGGCCTGCCATGTATTTATTCTGGCCCCCAGGAGAGATGACAACGCGGAAGTGAAACAGGCACTGAAGAAAGGCGAATGCCTGAAACGCGTCTGCCCAGCGTTTCACTGCTGTTACTGTTCATGGTGTGTGCTGATGGAATTGGCACATTAAAGTTTCCTTTCTCTCACCGAGCATGTGTCGGCCCCCTCTGATTTTGGAGTCTGGGACTGGTTTGGATGTTATTCTCGGGTTTGCAAGCCCTGAGCACCGGCACGCCCTCTCGGTCTGGAGCTTCGCGCCTGCTTGCTAAAGTGTGGTGAAGTATTGAAAATACAGCGCGACGCCCCCCCAGCGAGACAAAACATCCACTGTGATTTGTATTTTCGTTGGGGAGAGAGGTACCAACATTGATTGTGGGAAAGGTGTCTGTAAAGGAAACTTACCATCAATGCCTCCCAAATAGACTGTCCTGTAAGTTTTGTGTCCGTGGCCAGCTTTGTTGGGACACCACTTGGTGTGCGGGAACCTAATCACTGTATGTAGGTCCCGCAGCGGTTTCTGCAAAACCCGGAGTGGACAGCAATTTGGACCTGCGCTTTCTGTATTGAGGGGAATGGGCGTAACATCAAACTCCTATCGGAGTGGACTGCCATGTATTTATTCTGGCCCCCAGGAGAGATGACAACGCGGAAGTGAAACAGGCACTGAAGAAAGGCGAATGCCTGAAACGCGTCTGCCCAGCGTTTCACTGCTGTTACTGTTCATGGTGTGTGCTGATGGAATTGGCACATTAAAGTTTCCTTTCTCTCACCGAGCATGTGTCGGCCCCCTCTGATTTTGGAGTCTGGGACTGGTTTGGATGTTATTCTCGGGTTTGCAAGCCCTGAGCACCGGCACGCCCTCTCGGTCTGGAGCTTCGCGCCTGCTTGCTAAAGTGTGGTGAAGTATTGAAAATACAGCGCGACGCCCCCCCAGCGAGACAAAACATCCACTGTGATTTGTATTTTCGTTGGGGAGAGAGGTACCAACATTGATTGTGGGAAAGGTGTCTGTAAAGGAAACTTACCATCAATGCCTCCCAAATAGACTGTCCTGTAAGTTTTGTGTCCGTGGCCAGCTTTGTTGGGACACCACTTGGTGTGCGGGAACCTAATCACTGTATGTAGGTCCCGCAGCGGTTTCTGCAAAACCCGGAGTGGACAGCAATTTGGACCTGCGCTTTCTGTATTGAGGGGAATGGGCGTAACATCAAACTCCTATCGGAGTGGACTGCCATGTATTTATTCTGGCCCCCAGGAGAGATGACAACGCGGAAGTGAAACAGGCACTGAAGAAAGGCGAATGCCTGAAACGCGTCTGCCCAGCGTTTCACTGCTGTTACTGTTCATGGTGTGCGCTGATGGAATTGGCACATTAAAGTTTCCTTTCTCTCATCGAGCATGTGTCGGCCCCCTCTGATTTTGGAGTCTGGGACTGGTTTGGATGTTTTTTTTAATGTACATTTTTTATTTTTGGTAATTTTCTGTTTCACTAATGTTTTTCTTGCTTGTTTGCTTATAGGTGCACAATAGAAGAGACATCATCCACAGTTCTGGCAGACATAAGGCCTATGCATGTGATGTGTGACCACACAACATGTGACGTCAGTACTCACATCTCTTAAGCTTCTGAAGCTAAGTGCCACTGTCAACTGACAGCTTCAAAATGGTCCCAAAGAAAGGTGCTACCAAGAAAGTGGCAAGTGATAAGAAGGAGCTTACCATCACTGGTATATTGCCCCAGACTTTTTTCTAGCAACGTCATATGCCTACTGCACCGGCCTCCGGGGAGCAAGCTGGTAGCAGCACTCCTGCATCAAAGAACCCAACCCAACCTAGGCACAAGCTTCTGGCACAGAGGCAGCCACTCTCATCACAGCAACGCTGATGGGCAGCGGAGCTGAATTGGAGTTCTCTCATTCGCAAAGTAGTACCCAATCATTGCCGGAAACTCAGCTAAGTGGACAACAACAGCCACAGCCAGCAATAGTAGTTCCTCCAGAAGTAGGAGTACTTCAGGAGATTGAGCTTCATGCTGTGGAAGTATAAAAAGCCCCTCTTTCAGAAGATCCATTGTCTTCCAGACCTCCAGCAAGAAAAAGAAAGGGTACCCCATCTTCTTCTTCAGGCCCTCCTTCTGATTGACAAGACTCTACTTGGATCCCACCTCAGTGTGAGACTCACCAGGAGAGGCAGGGAAAAAGGAAGGTTCCTGAAAGCCTCAGAGTTATGGATGAAGAAGAAGAGGATGACTACGAGCCAATCATCATGGATGTAAGGCCAGCTGAGAGGAGACAGACGGTACTCCATCTCATAATGCTCTGAGGGATGTGGCACAGATGCCACCACCTCCAGCCTCCATATACTTTATATATGTAAGGCCCTTCGACCTACATCCAGAACCACCTCAGTAGAAGTAGGCACTGCATAGAGGCAAGCGTCGAAACATCCCCCCAGCGCCACTTCTTCGGATATTGAAATGGCATCAGTGTCAGAAAGTGGACCTCCTCAAGTGGACCTCCTCAGTTTGGGACTTCTTTACGGTTAGCAGCAGAAGGCAAACACTGCCATTTGCTCCCTTTGAAAGGCAAGTGTTAATCGAGGTAAGCTGGGTACAAACTATGGTGCCAGAGGCTAAACAACCCATTTGAGAAAACACCACACAATCTGCTGTGAGGCACACCTTAGAACAAAAACTGCAAGTGGTGAGAGCAGGGGATCTGAATGTCCTCCGATCATGGTGGAAGGTGAGGATGAAGAAGACGGTGACATTTTTGTTACACAAATCAGCCCTGTTCCCATCAGTGCAGTAGTATTACCCACATCAGGAACATCACAAACATCACAATAGCACAAGACTCAGAGTCAGTTCGAAACACCAAGACAAGAGCATACAGTGATTGCCCCGCTGAGACACACATTGAGTCTACCACCTTCTTCTCTCAAGAATTCACCTGTGTCAGTGGCACCAGAAAAGAAACAAATCCAGGCTACTATTCCTGGCATGTTTAAGCAGGAGGGGCAGTACGAATTCAACCCCCCAGTGGCTCGTTTGTACAATGGGAAGCTGGTTAAAATGTTAGCGCTGGACCTCCTCCCTTTTTCTTTTGTGGAAGGAGTGGGTTTTCCTGAATTTGTGGTGGCCATCTGCCCAAAATGAAAGGTTCCCAGTCAGACTTATTTTGCCAGAATTACTGTTCCAGCCCTACATCATGATGTGCTGGAACTGGTTGGACAAGCTTTGCAGCAGAGCGCCTTTCAGACTCTTCACCTGACGATAGACACGTGGACCAGTTACCAAGCCACTGATTACATGTGCATCACTGCACACTGGATCTCATTTGTGGGTGTTAGAGAAATGCTATCGGCAGGTGTTGACACTGCTCACATTTTTAAAGGCACTTGAAAGCATGCAACAGTAGCCATATTCGCCATGGAGAGATCCCATACAGCTGCAAACACCTTGGATGACTTTAACAACAAGGTCTTTCAATGGCTGGCTGCCACCCAGAGGACTTAACATTGGATCTGTTGCCAATGAAAAAGCAGTAATATAGTTAAGGCCATGTCAGATTGTGGCTATATCAGAGTCCTGTATTTGGTGCACAGCATTAACATCATTGTACAGGACCTTCTCAAAAAAGAAGACGAGTCAGCAACTTACTGTCCACCTGCAGAAGAATCTGCAGTCATTTCAGTCATTCTTTTAAAGCCCGGAAGCAGTTGAGATCATTCAGCGTGATAAAAAAATGCCTGTTAAAGTCCTCCTACAGGAGGTGCCAACACGTTGGAACTCGACTTATTTCATGTTGCAAATTCTGTTTGAGCACTACAGACCTATCAATGAATATGTCATGCAAAGAGGGGATGAAACTGTGAAAGGCATGATCATTGATTTTTTTTATAGTTACCTTTTTATAAGAATTTCAAAAAAAGAATACAAGAAACTGAAATCAGCAACGATCTTCCTTCCAATTAACGGTATCTCCATTATTCAGAGAAGAAAATCAACAAGGCTCATGGTCTTCAGTTCTCTTTTCTAACACCTCCCTCCATACAGAACTTTTTGCAAGTACGTTTAGCAGTGAATTTCACAAGTGCCCAGGGTGTAAAATTAAGAATGGAGTCCAGACTGGGTATTTTAATTAATCCTCTGTAGGCTCTTCTTTGATCTTCTTTTTCGTCTTCTTTTTTGGTGGCTCAATTGCTACACTTGTGGAGGGCTCTTCCTCTTCTACAATCTCTACTTTTACTTGTTTCTTTTTCTTTTTTACTGGCAATTTCTCAACATGCTTTTCCTCCTCTGGCAATTCTGCCACAAATTTAGCAATTTTTGTTTTTTTGCCCTTTTTCTTTAACCACAGGTTGCCTTTTTTGCTCTTTAACCACAGGTTGCTCCTCTTCTGCAGCTTCCACTTCCTCACACTTGTATTTCTTTGGAACATAGGGAAGTGTTGAATCACTGGAGGGATCATATGTTTTTACTTCACTCTTGAACTGTTATTTTGCACCTCTAGCCAAGGTTTTTCCTGTTCTACTTATTCTCATTATCGATTTATCCTCCAAGCATCACAGCTGAGCTCCAGTTTTGCCCAGTTTTCAACTCCCATTTCTGCATTGGTGTTCTTGCCTAGAGCATCGTATCTGATCGCAAGGGCAGTTTTTGATGCTAACATGCAAGAGATCATTCCTTTGTTCTTGGCACTTGACTGCTCAACTAGGGATGCATGATAAATCAAGCCATACTTTGGAGTGTATTTCCTGGTCTTCAGAACTCCAAAGAGGGCTTTTTCAACACCAAGGGTCTGAACAGTGGAAGGTGGATGCTTAGCTAAGTTTAGCAGAGATCCACATGAGCAATGAGCCTGGCTCCAACCAGTTCTCCCATCATGACTGTGAGATTTGGTCCCATCATGACCGTGAGAGTTGGTGCGATGGCCATCATATGTTTGAGGTAATTGTAGAGCTGAGCACAATATTCTTGGGAAACCATGCAGCCCTGCTTCATCTATCCAGGAACTATGGTGCATTGTTGGAGGCAATATAGCCAATGGCAACCCCCCCCAGTGGTCAATATAGTTGCAGACTGCAGGGGCTAGGAGAGTAGTAGGCCAAGGCCCAGGGTACCGTGTAACTATTTGTTATACACTAAGCAGATTTTAAAAACAGGCTGCGTTAAAAGCCAGCAGTGCATAGTAAAAGTCCCAAACACAGATTTGTGGCATAAATATTGTAAAATAAATGTTTATTTCTCTTTTTAACAGTATAAAACCCTGCCCTTCCACCCACAACTTGCCCATCTCTCTCCCCAAACAAATCTCCCCATCCCCAACCAATGTCCAAAATGTCCAACAAGAAAAAACTAAGGGGCATATTATCAAGGACGGCGTTTAAAATTATCACCGGTTTAGCGGCAGAAAACTGCCGCTAAAGCGGCGATAATGGACTTGATAATATGCCCTGGAGAATTCCAATAGAAGTCCATGTTCTGGTGTGAACATGGGCATCTATTGGAATTCTCCAGGGCATATTATCAAGCCCATTATCGCTGCTTTAGCTGCAGTTTTCTGCCGCTAAACCAGTGATAATTTTAATGCCGTCCTTGATAATATGCCCCTAAAGTCCCAACAAAAGTCCTGATCCCAACTTCCATCATTCCCACCCTCTCTGCCCACAAGTCCCACCCACCAAAACAAATATTAAAAAAGGGGTTAAAGAAGAGGGCACTACTAGACACAGTGGACCAGAAGCTTCTTGAGGTGTCGCTCCATCTGTGCCTGCCTGGCGTCAATGCACGCCAGCCTCAGCAGGAGGCGGCATTGGAAAGTGCAGTCTGACATTGAGGCGGGACAGCAGTGGTGGTACAATGGATGGCTGCCAGTGGACTGAGGTGCCACCTTTGTTGCTGAGTGGCTGAAGGTGATGGCGTCCAGCTGGGGCCCGGGTCAGCTGCAACATCCTCCTCCTGGGCCACCAGCCGCTGGTACTCAGTCAATATGGCCAAATTATGTGGTGGCATAGTAGCAGTACATTGCTGGTTCCCTGGGTCCATTCAATTTTGATGTGATTAGAGTTACAGCCATTGTGCACACATGCCTCACATAAAACTAAACGAAAATGGCAAATGCACTGTCTGAAAGGATTTAAGGCAGAATAAACAGCACAATAATTCTTTTGAAGGATTCACTAGTAAAATACTAAACAGACACTTTGAGTGGGAAAATAAAAATAAATTACCTCTCATTAATGAGTAAGGCATTATGCACTATGAAGTACAAGTATTCTCTCTTTTGTTGTGCTAAATTAATGGAGGCATGCTGGCTGGCGCCCTAGTCCTACTCGTTTGTCATACTTTAGTTCTCTCTGCAGACTGCAGCTGGGGCAGCTGTAATGGACTATTTTCTTATTCCAATGGGCCTGCTCTTCTGCAAAAGGCCTTTCAATTGTACCCTGACTACAAGGCAGATAAATAATAATGAATGATACACGTCACATAAAAACATGCAGACATCCTGTCTGCTGTAAGTATACAGTGGGAAAAGCGATGCACTGCAGTACCGGGAAAGGATTAAGAAACAGCATATTGATTGTATTTGGCATGTTCATCACAGACTATCCCATCCGCAAAAGTCAAGGGACTTACTTAGTCCCTCTGTACTCCCTGGCCCCATCCTACATCACATGTTATAATGATTTTTTCCCAAATATACATTTGCTTAGAAGTAAAGAAAGGAAACTTAACTTACTCTACTGTAGGGTAAATTAGAGGGATTAATCCGTGTAAGTTGACTTTTTACTACAGAATAGTAGGGGTGTCACTGACCATCATTATGTGCCTAATTTTTGGCTAGTGAGTGAGTCACTGTGGTTTACAAATGCTGAAAGGGAAAAATTTGAACAGGCGTAAATCCGTTATGGAAGGCATGATGAAATATATCCACTTGGCCAGAAAAATGCGGTGCATGCCAAGAATGTATTTTTCAATTTTTTAGGAAGGCTGGAACAGAACGTCGGAAAGTATAAAGGAGTGAAGTATTAGGAAGTGGCTGAGTAGGCACTAGGAGGGAAGGGAAACAACACACCATGTTTTTGCATTTCCATGCTTTGAAAACTTTGTAAATGCCACATTAACTGAAACAGATGCACATTGCACAGCCAATGCTACAGTGCCAAACTGAAACATGCAGCAGTTAGGGCATCATGGTTGGCACTGGCAAAATGCCATGGGTAGGGAGGGAGGTGATGTTGATGATGTGTGGGATACATAATATCTTCTTCCCTTAAAAAATACTGTGAGTCAAGTGAGTAGACCGAAATACCACCCCAACCCTTTGAATCAAAGCTTTGATAAAACCATTCCAAGCAAGTGAAGTATGTGAACACACCCCTATCCAGAAGAGTTCCCTTGTTTCTTAATCCAAGCAAAACCATCCATCCATATAAATCCATTCATCCAAATATGGCTCTCAACAAACCTTTCACCAACATCCATTTACCCACCCACACATCCTTTCACTCATTCACCCATCCTGCTTTAAACCACCGGAGCATTCCTTTCACCCACCCAGGCAGGCATCCTTTCACACATACACCCTTTCTACCACCCAGTCAGGCATTCTTTCACCCATATATCATTTCACCCACCCAGGCAGGCATCTTTTCACCCATATACCCTTTCATCCATCCTTCACCCTCCCATGCATCCCATCATCGCCCACCTATATGCATCCTTTCACCCACGCATCCTTTCATTCAAATTACATTTCATCCTTCCTTTCTCCTTCCATCCTTTTTTCCCTTTTCCATCAACCCATCATTGTTAAAGTAGATTATGAATCTTTGAATGCTGAGTTGTAGATAGAATAAGCTATTAACTACTCAACCCCCGCTGTATCTGCTAAAGCAGGGTGCTCACGAGTCAACACCCTTGCAGTGAGTATATTACTAATTGTCAATAGGCAAGCAATGTGACTTACCACTGCCTGCCCCTACTGCCGCTGGGACTCCCCCTTCATTGACTGCCACTGTGGCATCACGCTGGGCATTTTTTGGGTTGGCATTGCTTGTAAAACCAGGTGGTCAAGCCAACCAAAAACTTTTTGTAATGAATGGACTAAGCTATAATGAAGATGAGAGTACCTAACCTCAAATGGGTTCTCTGAATCTTACAGTACCAGTCCACAAGATATATGATGGGAGAGGGAAAGCTTACTGACAAAGCAGAAGAAAAGAAGCTATAGACAGACAAGAACATACAGTTTAAAGTCAAGTACAGAAACTTGAAATATAGAAAATAAGTAAATAGGATAATGCATGGGTAAGATGAATTTGGCAAACATTAGAGAGAATGAAGAGGAGTTGGAAAGACATTTGGAGACAGGCACAGTAAAAAGAAATTAAAAAGGAAAAATAATTATCAATGTGGAAGAGTAAAAGTTAGGGAAATAATAATGACAAAATTAACACAGGGACTTGCTGGGGCCAGCAGATCCATATGTCACGGAACTTGTAGAGGCACCTCTTGCTCCCTCACCCGCCTGTGTAGTTCCAGCCCCCTTCTTGCTCCTGGATACTGATGTAAGAAATAAAAAAAATAAAAGAGATTAGAGGTACAGTTAATAATGTCCCCAAAAATATTTTGGCTACAAAGGCAAATATTATTATTATTATTCTCATTATTATTATTAGCTTTCATATAGCGTGCAGCTCCCCGAAAGCATCCCGGCGCTAGCGTCTAGACAGGAGTTTACAATAGACTATGCACCAAGTTGCTGGAAGAACCAGGTCTTAAGGAGTTTTCAGAAGGGTAACAAATGGGATTCAAACGCAGTAACATTGAACTTTTCTAAATCAAATTGCCACTAGTATCTATCGTGAACCTATTCCTAGTTTCCTAAACCTAACCCTATTCCTAATCCTAACCCTATTCTAAATTTCCTAAACTACATTTTGGAACTACTAATAAATTGCAACAAATGAAACCTTGCTTCTCATCTTATTTCCAATCTATCAACCTCCTTTGGTGGACCACCTCAATCTGCATTTTTTTAAATGCATAGATGCATGCATTGCATACTACACATCAATGGGAGATTGCTTGAGACTGTACGAACTGCAAAAAAGAAAGGCGCAGAGCAGTGAGAGAATGCTAACTCACTAATACTATTAACTACTACTATCATAGTAACAGGACAGAGTCTCTGCATACCTTCTTAAATAATCAGCGCAAGTGAGCGCCAACGAGTAGGATTAGGTAGCACCGAGCACCTGGTTAGATGATGATCACATAATATTTGTAGCATAAACTTACCTTACCTCTGAGTGTGAGCAGCAAAACTATTAGCACAGAACACAACAAATAAATAAATATTACTCACTGAGCCCAGCAGCCTCAAAGCCCAGCAGGTTGAGCAGGTCCTGTTCCATGTCAAGTATATCTGCCCACCGGTGCCTCAGATGTTGTTGAATGCGTCGGACCCTAGAGCTGCGACACACAGCCTGGTGCACCCTCTCCCACCACTGCCGACGCTCCCAGAGGCCATACCACTGCTAGGCCTGTCGCCTGCATCAGGGTGGAGGGGTGGTGGCTCTGCAAATAAAAATCTAGTGCAGCCACCTCCACCTCTGAAAAAATGGCGCTGGGCTGCTTCCCTTTGTGGCATCGCTGACCGCAAGGTAGGCGCCTGCTGCTGCTCCCCTGCTCTCCCATTGTGATGGGTGGGGGGAAGATGAGAAACAGGAAAAGAAAAGAAATAAGGAAAAAAAAGGAAGTAAAGCGAAAAATTAAAAGAGTACAAGTCACAAAAAGACACTCAAAAATGTACAAAAACATAAAATCCACAAACACAAAGACACACACTAATATAATTTAAAAAATGAGGGGTAGATAAATTTGCTAGGGGGAGGATTAGAGATTAAAGTGGGATTGAAAAAATAGGTAATAATATCACAAAAGAGAGAAATAAGGGAAAAATTGAGCCTTCTCTGACTCCCCTAGCTAACGTTTAATACTCACTAAACAGAGAAACGCTCCACAAACTTAAATCCTCACAGTTAAATATGATAGTGAAAGGCACAATACTATCCCTATTATCACATAAACCTAGAGTATAGTTTAGAAGGAAAAAACATTATTCTTAAAATACTGCCCTCACACACTTTGCAGTGTCATGCTTCATCATTGGGCCGCGTCGAACGCCCCCGTGCAGACCAACACAGTGGGCGGAGCGCAATGTTTTTTGTAAGATGAAGAATAAAGTGGTGAGGAAACGGAACAGAAAAGGGGTTTGACAAAATAGAACAAATAGTGTCTAAAGAAAACAGAACAAGGACAATATTCCCTAAAGGAGGGACCACAAAAGTGCAGACATATATATTAAAACTGTCTAGGAGGGGACTTATTTAATTTTTATTCCTGTCACCCCCTGGCAGGGTTAAAAATAACTGGTCGGGATTTTATTAGGGGAGGTAAAAGCCCCTAAATCCCTGCTGCTATTACCAACATGTTTCTGCCCAAATCAAACGCTCATAAGAGTCGTGCAGGCATTCATCAGGGTGTTGGTCCCTTGGTTATTTATCTGGGTCTACCCCCAACTAGGGGATTCGTTACCTTCTATTGAGAAGCGGCCAGTCGCCTTTACTACTTCAGTACTCTGAATGGTTTCCGAGAGTGAACAATTATCTGAAAGAGAGTAGAACATATTTTATCGTTCCACTCATCTACACCCCCTTGCATTACTTTAAAAATAAGAATTACCCTCACATCTCTAATGCCACAGATCGTCATGTCTTCCCAAAAGTGTTCACCACATAACACCCCCCCGTGAGAACTGTTATTCATCACACAGGTCAAAGACCCCACGAATTCATTGTACACGTAACGTGATGGAAAACGATGTGAAGCCCCACACCACAACACCACGAGTGTACAAGTCTTTGTACACATTCAGTCCCCAACATCATGCTGTTAATTATTCGTACATGCTGGTTCTGCTAGATACGAACCAAAATAAAGAAGGACTTACAAGGGTTTATTGGAAAGTCTCCAAACCCGGGACCGGTGAGAGGCCGTGGTCCTATAGTCACACTCTATATACAAAGGAAGGAAGTCAAAATGCATGATATCATCAATTCCCTCGCATTAAGTCAAAAACGCTTCTCTTTCATGCTCAGACCACTCGTCTCACTTACTACTCCAAGAACGCACGGCACTAATCGTCCCCACAACGGTCCTCCGTCGCCGAAGACAGAGACGAATTCTCTTCCATTTAAAGACATAATTATTCATTCCGGTGGGAGGGCTCTGAGTACACGTGATACCGCATAGTTCAGGTCATCTGACACTACGCGAATGAAAAGAGAAGACGGACCAAATACGGACGGGAGTCTATTGAGTGAAAAAACCACCCGCCGACATCTTGGAGGTCCTGTATCACTCGTGAAATGTCGGGGCTCCTACATGGGTATCTGTATTCCCAATTGTGGGAGTAACCTCTCGATGATATCTTTCTTTAATAATGATATTCAGGCAACCTAAACCCATAATAAGTTACCTCACAAACGAAAAAATGAGAGGCCATAATTCGTGTATTACACACGCGTTAAGTGTCAAAAGTGACCAGAAAACGCTCTCGCATCCAAGCACAGTGGTAGTTGAATGAAGAGGACAATAAACGAAACCAACCTGCAGGTGCAAATCCCTTTCAAGATGATATTATTTACTCAGGTGATGAGCCACACTGTGTCAACCATACTCTCAATACAAACTGACTCCACTGAGAAAAATCATTTCTTACCCAACCCATATAAATGGAACCATGGGATGGAATCATTCAAACCCACTATACTGCTTTTGAGTCTGTCTACCCAACGTTGTTCCCTACAAAACAGGAAGTTAGCAATATCTACTGTATTGGGTGGTATAAAGGGTTTGTCCAGCACCGTCCACCTCAAGTCATGTTCACTATGTTTTTGTTGGTGAAAATGTGCAGTAAGTTTTGTGTTTGTTTTCCCGCATCGTATCGTACTCAGATGTTCAAGGATGCGTGTTTTTACTCTACGCGTAGTCATTCCCACATACAAAAGATTACACGGACAACGGATTAAGTAAATCACGTTCTCAGTGTTGCATGTGGTATGTTTTCTCTGCTCGTGGCAGAAAGTGTACCGGAACACTTTCTGCCCCCTGTGATGGGACACTATGCTTGTGGCTCCTGTAGGGCATGCCCTCTGTCTTTAAATGGAAAAAAGGCTGACATTGGGACGTCCAAACCGTGGGAGCAGAGAAAACATACCACATGCAACACTGAGAACGTGATTTACTTAATCCGTTGTCCGTGTAATCTTTTGTATGTGGGAATGACTACGCGTAGAGTAAAAACACGCATCCTTGAACATCTGAGTACGATACGATGCGGGAAAACAAACACAAAACTTACTGCACATTTTCACCAACAAAAACATAGTGAACATGACTTGAGGTGGACGGTGCTGGACAAACCCTTTATACCACCCAATACAGTAGATATTGCTAACTTCCTGTTTTGTAGGGAACAACGTTGGGTAGACAGACTCAAAAGCAGTATAGTGGGTTTGAATGATTCCATCCCATGGTTCCATTTATATGGGTTGGGTAAGAAATGATTTTTCTCAGTGGAGTCAGTTTGTATTGAGAGTATGGTTGACACAGTGTGGCTCATCACCTGAGTAAATAATATCATCTTGAAAGGGATTTGCACCTGCAGGTTGGTTTCGTTTATTGTCCTCTTCATTCAACTACCACTGTGCTTGGATGCGAGAGCGTTTTCTGGTCACTTTTGACACTTAACGCGTGTGTAATACACGAATTATGGCCTCTCATTTTTTCGTTTGTGAGGTAACTTATTATGGGTTTAGGTTGCCTGAATATCATTATTAAAGAAAGATATCATCGAGAGGTTACTCCCACAATTGGGAATACAGATACCCATGTAGGAGCCCCGACATTTCACGAGTGATACAGGACCTCCAAGATGTCGGCGGGTGGTTTTTTCACTCAATAGACTCCCGTCCGTATTTGGTCCGTCTTCTCTTTTCATTCGCGTAGTGTCAGATGACCTGAACTATGCGGTATCACGTGTACTCAGAGCCCTCCCACCGGAATGAATAATTATGTCTTTAAATGGAAGAGAATTCGTCTCTGTCTTCGGCGACGGAGGACCGTTGTGGGGACGATTAGTGCCGTGCGTTCTTGGAGTAGTAAGTGAGACGAGTGGTCTGAGCATGAAAGAGAAGCGTTTTTGACTTAATGCGAGGGAATTGATGATATCATGCATTTTGACTTCCTTCCTTTGTATATAGAGTGTGACTATAGGACCACGGCCTCTCACCGGTCCCGGGTTTGGAGACTTTCCAATAAACCCTTGTAAGTCCTTCTTTATTTTGGTTCGTATCTAGCAGAACCAGCATGTACGAATAATTAACAGCATGATGTTGGGGACTGAATGTGTACAAAGACTTGTACACTCGTGGTGTTGTGGTGTGGGGCTTCACATCGTTTTCCATCACGTTACGTGTACAATGAATTCGTGGGGTCTTTGACCTGTGTGATGAATAACAGTTCTCACGGGGGGGTGTTATGTGGTGAACACTTTTGGGAAGACATGACGATCTGTGGCATTAGAGATGTGAGGGTAATTCTTATTTTTAAAGTAATGCAAGGGGGTGTAGATGAGTGGAACGATAAAATATGTTCTACTCTCTTTCAGATAATTGTTCACTCTCGGAAACCATTCAGAGTACTGAAGTAGTAAAGGCGACTGGCCGCTTCTCAATAGAAGGTAACGAATCCCCTAGTTGGGGGTAGACCCAGATAAATAACCAAGGGACCAACACCCTGATGAATGCCTGCACGACTCTTATGAGCGTTTGATTTGGGCAGAAACATGTTGGTAATAGCAGCAGGGATTTAGGGGCTTTTACCTCCCCTAATAAAATCCCGACCAGTTATTTTTAACCCTGCCAGGGGGTGACAGGAATAAAAATTAAATAAGTCCCCTCCTAGACAGTTTTAATATATATGTCTGCACTTTTGTGGTCCCTCCTTTAGGGAATACTGTCCTTGTTCTGTTTTCTTTAGACACTATTTGTTCTATTTTGTCAAACCCCTTTTCTGTTCCGTTTCCTCACCACTTTATTCTTCATCTTACAAAAAACATTGCGCTCCGCCCACTGTGTTGGTCTGCACGGGGGCGTTCGACGCGGCCCAATGATGAAGCATGACACTGCAAAGTGTGTGAGGGCAGTATTTTAAGAATAATGTTTTTTCCTTCTAAACTATACTCTAGGTTTATGTGATAATAGGGATAGTATTGTGCCTTTCACTATCATATTTAACTGTGAGGATTGAAAAAATAGGCCCAGCATCATAAACAGAGAAAAAAATAGATGGCCGCTCCCATGCGAACCGCATGGTGCTGTTCGCGTGCAATGGGTGGGAATCGAATTTTTAGAGTGATTGACAAGCGGGGTCTGATAAAACGGGGGGGGGGGGTGAGTCAAAAAAGTGTGTTTCCCATGTTAATACCCATAGAGTCTTTAGATATGCCTGCAACCCGAACCACTGGATGGAATTACACCAAATATGGCAGAACTGTAGATTTTGCTCTGCTGATCACGCTTTTTGTTATTTGGTCTAAATCTGTTCAGTAGTTATGGAGACATCAAAAGAAAACCAATTTGTATATCTCAGAGTGTGTGGTAGTTTTGTAGTACCTTAGTATATATGTTAAACACTCATAAACTTGTAGAAAACACCCACAATCGCCGGATGATGTCATCAGTTATGTCATTTGAGATGTCATCAGTGATGTCATGAGTGATGTCACTGACCATGTCATGAGTGATATAAAATGTGAGGTCATAATCAGTGCATTGCGAGGGCGTAAGTTATAGTTAGCTCAGGTAAGTATAACTGCTGAATTTCACTGGTTTTGTATGAGTGAAATCTGAGCCTAACTATAACTTCCCTGTAACCTTTGATCTTTCTGTGTAAAAACACTTAAAACATAAAACCAATAATACTTAGATGTACTTACCTTTAAAACTTTTACATCAAATATGCCTTTACCATTCATGCCTTTACAACGAAATTCGTTGTAAAGTTAAAATGATCAAGGGATGTTCCTTGTGAAATCCTGTGTGGTAAAGACTTGCTGGCAGCCGATGACATGGCCCCGCCTCATCCATCCATGAAATTCCTTCTTCTTCCTGAAGCTTTTGATCTGCCTGGTAATTTCATTAAACATCTATGGGAAATTATAAAACCAAAATCTCCAAAAGCCATTTGATATTTGCAAAATCCACAGACAAGCAAAAAAATTGTTTTCTGCAGTAAAATCTACATCACAGACTTGGACGGACTCTACTCGTGGCGGTGCAGTTGGCATTATAAATCTCTCAAGCAGGTGCAAGGCTCCCGAGGGAATCACGCGCATAGTTCCGGTCCCTCCACACGTCCTTTTCTGCCCTCACTGACTTCTTTTTTCCCATCGCTTAATCCACTACAGCTTTTTTTCCTAAATGCAGAAAGAATCAATCTTTTGAGTACGGTGAGAACAGTGCTTTGTTCTGGGAAGATGCATTTATACTTAAGCCATTAAGAACGTTTCTATTTATGAGGAATATTTAAAGTTTATTAGCATAACAGCCTACGACGAGGATCGGGCATTCTACTACTAAAATGACGACCGCGAACGCCATCCTGCAAATTAGCGGAGTCCGAGGTCGCGCGACGATGACTGGTCTCTGCTCATTTCATGCGGAGGACAGACCCCGCCGTGAATACTAATGCAACATGTCCTTCATCGACCATCGTTTCCGCACAACCCCGCTAAAATGGCGGCAAAGCCGCATCAGCGCCTTGCCATTAGCACAGCGACCGGGAAGGGAGCGGGCACTAATGAATGATCAATACATGACACCGGGACGATGGGGAACGCGATAAATGTGGTCTTCCCTGTCCACAGTGATCAGGAGGTTCTGATAATAATTATAGTTCTAGATGGGTGAGACCGGCGGGCTGACGTCAATAGGTAATGCTTTGAAGAAGGGCTGCACGTGGCTTCTGCACTAGCACTTGGTCAGAGGATGTTGAATTTTGGCACTGAATCAAATGTAATATATTCTTAAGTTACTATTTCCTCCTTGCAACATTTCAGTTATTTCAGTTATTTATTCACACCGCGGAAACAAACTAGTTTGTTCGGAGTCTGCTGAGATCTGTGTAGTGAATATTCAAACTTGCACGACTTTTCGAAAACGGTTTGCAGAACTTTAGTATAATTTGAAAACAGAGCTACAGCATAATATTAATTCGTAGAGCAGTTTTGGAATTTATTATAGGGATGACCGGTCGAAGGGAGTGAGGGGGGCGGGGAGGTGCGGGTTCTCTCTAGATAAATTAGCATCTCAAATTCAATTTTTCTTTACGTTCCCAGTGGCACAGTGGACTCTGAACTTTGATTTATAGGTAGTACTTCACGAGAAAATAAAAAGTGATTTACAGCTGAGTGGTATGTATTTATTTATATACCTCAGTTAAGTTCGATTGAGAACTTAAAGCCCACGAAAGGGATCACATATATGGCCTCGATTTGGGTTGGCATTTGAATGGACAGGAGAAAAGAGTCGGGTTTGGGGATAGTTTAAATACTAGAAATGTTTCACAGGCACTAGGAACTCCATGAGCCTGGAGTTCGTGGTGCCTGGCTTTTATCTGGAACAATGGTGGTGCTAGATGTTTGTGTCTATAGAATGCGAACATCCCCAAGTAAGGAGTATCCTTGCATCTGTTGGTCAGTGCTGCTCAGAATATGTGCACCCACTCTTTCTGGGTGTCTGGGTTGTTGGAAGTTAACAGTTTTGTACCAAAGGAATGCCACTAAAGAGAATCTGGGTGCAAGAAGGAGTGAGAGAAGTGAGAACTACACCGGAATTGAGAACTGGCTAGTTCGCCCTTGCAATCTGTGGCCCTTCATTTGTCCCTCTCACCTGGCGGCAAGCTCTTTATGGTTTGCATCTCATGTATGAGTCTGTGGGTACTGACCTGAGTGTCTCATAACAGGATCATAACAGAGCCGATTCTTCTGTATGGATGGTTTTAGCGTTTGTGTATGCATGAGGGAGACTCACCAGCCTCATCCCAAATACATCCATATGGCTACAGATATTCTAAATTAGAGCCTATACTTAATTCGCTGTGCTGAGCAATTTGAAGAAGCATCCATCCACTGCGGGCTCGATGCCATGCTCTGGTCACTTATCTTTATCATAGAATAGAACTTCTAATGCAGAGGGAGCCCTGGCTAGGAGGTGTCACTGGCTGCAAGGGGGGGGGGATCAATTTGTTTACTTCAGTGGAAGACACAACCCTCTAGATACTTGAGTTGAGAGGGTCTGGGGACAAAAAACTCCTAGCGCATCTGGGAGCAGAGGCTCAGTACTCGCCCATTCTCTCTTGTGGTCCCATGGGCTTGGTCCTACAACCCAGGAAGGTGTATGCTAGTCTTATTTCCTCCAAAAAGGAATCTGCTCCCTCGGTAGGAGGCATGACCACACCCTTTTTGTCCTCTTGCTTGCATCAGCCCCCGCTAGACCCATGAGATCTGCACGTCAGAGCCTAAGTGTTCTTGCAATCGTGAAGGGCATTGCTAGCTCAAACCTAATGCATTGGCTGTACCTGAACCCTAGTGGTCTGAGCTGCAAGTCTCTTGACAACTCCCGCTCTTCTGAGCCATCAGCCTGCTATGACGGCCATTGAGAGTTGTCAAAGGAAGATAGGAGCACACGTATTTCATGTAAAACGTTGACAGTGCAAATCTGGACATCCAGTCAAGAAATCTGACATGGTGAAGAGTTGGGTCAGAACATTGGGATGCCTGGCAGATGGTGCAAATTTCAGCAGTTACTGAATATTATTGAGCTATGGTGAAAATGTGAAAATCCTTTGAGGAGTACTGAGTGGTATAGCACATCTGTACATGCTCTAAGGATTACTGAACCAACGTTTAGTAATACAGTAATGATTACTAATTACGGATTTTGCAAATCTTTACTTCCACTAAAGATTAATGAGCGAAGGTACAAATACTGAACACAGCGAAGACTAAGTGATGGTGCACATCCTGCTAAAGTACCCTCAGTTTCTGAGTGCAAATATGAACATGCACTCAGGGTTAATAAGTGGAGGTGCAAACCTAAACACAGGCTCAGTATTACCAAGTGATTATGGTGATTTGAAAGGTGCACTAAGGATCACTGAATTACTGAGTAATTGACAAATCTAAACATGTTGTTAGAATTAATAACTGATGGCGCACAATTTCATATGCATGAAAGATTACTGGCATTAAAGATTACTGATGGATTTGACACAACTGGCCATGCACAATGGCAGTAATTCTTCACATATTGTGAACATTTTTGGGATGGGAATGCCCACTCCTGTGTAATGCATGTACTGGAATAATGGTGGTAATTCACATATATATTAGTGCCACTCTCTGCATGACCGTGTCCACTGTTGGTAGAATGCCTTAATTTGCTTAACATTGGTATTATTGACATTTCTATACCATTATTATTCTTGCTTTCTGAGGCGATTGGTCCCACCAAATTCACTTGATTCACCCACTGCATAGCTCAGTCACACGGGTGCTAACTTGTTCTGTGGAGGGTTGTTGGTGTGTTGAGGCAGAGGGCGAACCAAGGACAGGAGAGATAGGAAGGGGACTGATGGATTGTCAAAACAGCACAGCACCTGTGGCATGTAAAAACATTATTAAAAATAGTTTAAACTGCATCAATGAAGCCACGCCACCCACTGCTCTTTGCATGACCTTAAAGCAGACAGCTCTGTGTGCCCCTCTGAAAGCTGGTACCCTCGAATAGAGGATGTAACCTTACGGCTAGGGCAGTCGAGCTCGAAGCTGGGGAACCAGGTTCGAGTCTCGGCAACGACGCTCAACATCCTGTGATTCTGGGCAAATCTCTCAATCTCCCCGGCCCTAACAAAGTTAATGTGTCCCTCTGTAACGCAACTGGTGCTCATGTAAAGCGCTCTGATACCTGATATCTTCAGGTCTAGTTCACGCCATATAAAAAATAATTGGGTGTGAGCCCAGCTTGCTCATGCTAAATGCCTGCCATGTCTGAACAAGAAAATGCCTGGTAGCATAAAAAGTTTGTTTGAAGAACAGTTAGATCAATAAAATAGCAAGTGCCAAATTAGCGTGATGCGAAAATGAATCCCTACATACCATGCATGGCCTACTTCTTTCGATCCTCCATTCGCAGTCGCTACAATTCCACATAGCACACGTCAAGCCAGTAGAAGCCCTTACCACACTCACCTAGTGGCAGATGGCCAGTCACATTCAGAGGTCCCTGCCTCACAGGTGAGCATTTCTATACTGAAAGTGCATCCATGGATGCAGTGAGCACATCTTCAGAAAAGTTGACCATGGGCCAGTAGCCGTGTTGTTGCAGACGGCTAGGCATCCTTTTGTTTTTATTAAGCAAGCACCCAAAGGTGGGGCGTTTTGTTCTTTTATGCCCAGAGTTGCCATACCTTGTATTTTCTTGGGTAGGAAAAAAAACAGTGGTGGATACCCTGCCATGACAAAGGGGCAGGGCTTTAGCCATTGTGACCGCACAGCCGCATGGCAGACGGTGGCAGCCCCTCCCGTCGTGTGAGTTAGCCCGGGCTGAGACAGCTTCCACCTGAGTACTTCACGTGTCTTTAAAAGACCATTTACTTGCTAACGAGGCTTAGTTGTTTTTACACCCCTTCTTTGAGCCCCTGCATCTCCACTCTCTATCTCTGGAAGAATTACCCCCCCCCCCCAAAATGTTTAGTAGCTAACTAGTTGCGCCTCTGGGTGGCAGCTCAAGGATTTTCCGATGGCAGTGCCAGCTGAGGCCTCACTGCAAGAAAAACCTGGTGGTTCATCCAATAAGGCAAGAAAGTTGTGAGTTTGGCAGAGTAGGACAGGGACATTTTAAGAATTTCGAGGGCCCTGGGCAAAACGTATTTTGGGGCCCCTGTTCTGAACTGCTTTGAATTTATGATCCAATTTCAGCTCTTTCATGCCCCGTTGGCCAGGTCACTGCAAGTACACAGTCACACTGGCCCAAATTGTAAATGTGTTTCCATCTAAAATTCAGTGACGTGTTTTCAATATTATAATACAAGATTATAATACAGCAGTAGCTCACTAATAATATTGAAAATAATCTTTGTGACCCCCTCTTGTGTCTCATGTGTGAGGTCCTGTTTTGATCTGAAAGAAACTTTTTTATAGATGTTGCATGGTGTTGAAAAACATAAACATTATCTTGAAAATGTCTGGAATTGACTCCCATACACCCCCACACAAAAATAAAATAAAGGAAAACTGTATTTGAAGCAATCTGTTCAAGAATTGTTAAAGATATCTGCAGAACAGAGCTGGGTCTATCATAGGGCCCACTGGATCCTGAAGCCCTTTGTCAGAGTCCTCTTTGCCCATGCCTCAACATGTGTCTGGGGTAGGATAATAACGGCGGATTTAAGTTGGTTCTTTAATCCTGTCAAATTCTAAATTCCCCCCTTTTTCTTGAATCTCCACACAATGATTTGGCTTAAAAAGCAAATTTGAAACAAAACCCAGAACTTACCAAAAAGCTGCTACGATTCTATTGATACCTTTTTAAATCTAAGGCTTACTAGTGCATTTCTCCCGTTTTAACACTGTACATACCAGGATTCAGCTGTATCCACTTTAACAGCACACACTTTACCAGACTCACTTAGATGAGTTAGCGTAGTCAGGATTCCGTCTTGTGATATGCAGATCATTAGATATCAGCCAAGAACATTACGGGGGATATTCACAAGGATCTATCGCCGAGTTAACGGCACATTATCGCAGCCAAAGTTGTGATAAACCTATCACCCCAATCACAAGCTGGTGTTAACAGCCCACAGCACCAGTTTACCCGTGATGGCAGCCGCAAAATCATCGCCACAGATGACCCCCGCATCTATCGCTAATGAGTTGCAAAGTAGGCGTTCCCGTGCCAAAAGCCGCAACAACACCACTCCACAACATTCCCAACGTCCAGCCAGAACTGCGATAAGAACACAAAACAGGCGAAAAGGTGCGTCAGCAGCAGGAAAATAACACCTGCTCTGACCTGGTGCAAAGTCGGACCACAGCCTGCACCACAAAAGGGAGCCCAGCCCAGAGCCACACCTGAAGAACAACAGATGCACCCGGGCAACTGAACATGCAGCCTGGAGGGCCGAAAGGGCAACAACACCTGCCGCCACCACCCCCTTGCACCCCCCTCCCCGGAACCCCGACCAAAGACATGCCACATCAGCTACACCTAAACATGTACAAAATAATCTGCTTGATGTCGCACAATCACAACTGGTGACATGCATGTGTCGTCACAACAATGAGCATCACACATTCACTTTCGAAGCAACAAATGAAACTTTATTAAAATGAACACTGAAATGAAATGAAGACACATGGCGGCTCCCATCGGGACAATCCGTAGGTCACAGCCTGCAAGACAAAAATCATGATGAGAAGGTGTGTCCTGCGCACATCAAAGGACAGAGAGAGAGCGACAGGAAAGAGAGAGGAAGAGGGAGAGAGAGAGAAGAAGAGAGGGGGAGAGAGAGAGAAGAAGAGAGGGGGAGAGAGAGAGAAGAGAGAGAGAGAGAAGAGGGGGAGAGAGAGAGAGAAGAGGGGGAGAGAGAGAGAGAGAAGAGAGGGGGAGAGAGAGAGAGAAGAAGAGAGGGGGAGAGAGAGAGAAGAAGAGAGGGGGAGAAGAGAGAGAGAGAATAAGAGAGGGAGAGAAGAGAGAGAGAGAAGAAGAGAGGGGGAGAAGAGAGAGAGAGAAGAAGAGAGGGGGAGAGAGAGAAGAAGAGAGGGGAGAGAGAGAGAGAAGAAGAGAGGGGGAGAGAGAGAGAGAGAAGAAGAAGAGAGGGAGGGAGAGAGAGAGAGAGAGAGAGAGAGAGAGAGAAGAAGAGAGTGGGCGAGAGAGAGAGAGAGAAGAAGAGAGGGGGGAGAGAGAGAGAAGACGAGAGGGGGAGAGAGAGAGAGAAGAAGAGAGGGGAAGAGAGAGAGAGAGAGAAGAAGAGAGGGGGAGAGAGAGAGAGAAGAATGTGGGAGAGAGAGAGAGAAGAAGAGAGGGAGAGAGGGTGAGAGTGCCGCCCCTGCGCACCCAGGTCACACTGCTCACCTGCTGTCACCGGTGTATCTCCAACCACTTGCCGGTATGTATAGCAGTACGCCAGGTCACACATCTGAGACAGAGCCGTCATCTGAAACAGAGTCCAGATACATGATTGGCACAGTACATACACTTGCACAAGACAACATCGCCTGCCCGGCCATGCACACCCAGGCAGAGGCACCCTAGCCCCTCCCGCCGCCCATCGGAGCATGCCCGCCCATGCACACCCAGGCCTCACTGCTCACCTTCTGCCACTGGCGCGTAGACAGGAGGTCTCACCATGTGCCGCTGCAAGCCACAAGCCCAGGGCCCGCAAACTTGGCACCCTCCAAACCATGCAGCCGCACTCCGCAGGCCACCAGTTCTCACGTTTGGTGCTGGGTCTTGATTACTCCATGGCATAGGACATACCAGTGCACCCGGCATCATCGCAGACTGCACACCCGCTCAGCCCAATGTTTGCCACTAACTCTGGGATCTCGGAAGCGACGCCACATGGCGGTAGGCCCACGCTGCCTGCTGCCTCTGGTCTACACTGTGGTCCAGCAGGCCACACAAAAACTGAGCTGTCCGGACCGCCGGGACGGGGCATCATCGCAGGCTGCACACCGGCTCAGCAGCTTAAGGTGCCACTAACTCAGTGCACCCAAAGTCACCGTCCCGTGGTGGGGTGCCTGTGCTGGCCGCAATGCTCCAGATACCACTAACCCTGTGCAACCCCAGTCAGCGCCACGTGGTGGTAGGCCCGTGACGGCCGCAAGGCCTCGTGTGCCACTAACCCTGTGCGCAACAACTCATGGGCCCTTTATGATTGAGAAACGTGGAGCGTCCATCATCCAGTCACCACCGGCAGAGGGGAATGTGACGTCGTCGGCCCCTTATGTTGGCGGAGTCACATGGCCTGTGACGCCTGTGCCGTATGGGTGTGGTGTGCGTGCAAACCTGCCCTCAGGGAGTGGCTGTGACATGCTGACAACTAGACCAGTGACCTGCACACCACCAGCGAGTACGCCTGAGACGGGTAGCAATGAGGGCCCCCCCTCGGACCGTAAGCAGAGTGGTCTGGCCTGCCGTATGTCGGACCAGCGCTTGAAATAATGACTCATGGGCTCTGGGCGTGGTTCAGTCTATGTCCGGACATGGAAGTGACTGATGCGTGGGTCCCTGTTATAGTGTTCACGGGACCCGGTACACAATATGCGATGTAGCACCCTCTGACTGGCATCCCACAGGATTAGCATCATTGACGCAAGGGAAATCACTGCCCCTACATTCATCCACACATTCATACATGAATGATGAAAGACATGACACAGCAGTGTGTCACTGGATGTTTACTGCACATCCACTGCAGTTCTGCAGCTGGAGCGGTACAGGGCAATGCCGAGCACACTACACAATATGGGTCCGTGTATGGCCGGCCAGAGTCCAGCTGGGGATGTCAAGTACTGCGGACAAGGAAGGGTACAGTCCGCAGTCTGGTCTCCGTGTCATTGGTCATCAAACAGGATATGGCAGTCCATATCGCTGTCCAAGGTGAGTGCATCGGAGTGTATTGGGGGTCAGTGGAAGGCCATCAGGCCATGTGGCGGAAATGAATGCTAGGGCCTCCTGATCACAAACCCATCCACGTCATCGTCCCCGGAAGTGTGCTCTGGCCCACCTGTGGGTGTTGCAGTACCGGCTGTGGCACTGTGTGCCACTGACACATCAGGTGCCTGAGTGGATATGTCTGCCGCACTGTGAGGCAATGGCACACCAGGCGGCGGAGATGTGGATGATGAGGGGGCAGCAGCATTCATCTTCGCCACGCCTTGTGGCAGCAATGCCATGATGATGATCTGCAGGACATGGTAGATCCCAGCTACATTTCGCTGATGTACAGTGGTAGCTGCCATCCTTTCCGCCTCCATCTGCACCATGTCCTCCATGAGCCTCCGCATGTGTGCTAGCTCACGGCTGGTATCGCTGGTGCCCCTCTGAGCGGACAGGTGTTCTTCTCTCCACGTCAGGACTCCAGCAATTTCAGTCAGGGCTCGTTGGAGACGATGGAGTGGGCCTAGACACCCATGGATGGCGTCCAGTTTGGTGCCCATGAGGTCAAACCCCACCCGCACCTGCTCAGCCATCTCCCTCTGGGCCTCCAGCACACAGCGTAGGAAGACCGTGTGTTGTTCCTGGGGGTCTTGGGAGACTTCTGGGGCCGTGGGTGCCTCCTGCTGGGTGGTTTGGGTGGTGGGTGTCTAGGAGGGCTTGTGCGTCGATGCTGTTGTTGTCCTCATCGTCATCAGTAAAGAGTGACTGGGACTGCTCTGCAGGGGGTGTTGACCGTGGCCCTGCAATGTGAGGGGGAGATCATGTATTGCAATGTGTCCACATGCATGTAGCCGCATGGTACATGTTGACATTCAGACAGCATGGCATTGTACATTGTGACAGTCTATAGATCTGGACGATGACCCAGAGTCATTGAGGGTGTGCACTGTGCTCTGCTTGATTGTGCATGTGTGCCATTGTGGCCATCTCCACCCGTCCCCCCAGTACCTGGTGGTCACTCACCCTGTTGCGGTTGTGTTGTGTCCTGTCGAGCAGTGTCCGAGTCCCCTGACTCCGGCCACAGTATCCATAACTGATGACTGTCGACACCAGCTCCTCCATGTCATCCAGCATGAGCTGTGGCGCTGGGCCCCCACCTCCAGTCTGCATTGCTACCTTCTGGTTGGCTGCGAGTTTCTCCTTGGTCTTTCTCTTGATGTCATTCCATCGCCTCTTGTCCTCGTCCATTGTCCTCTTGTGCTCTCTGACAGCATTCACCTTGTCCACGATGTCCCGCCATATTCCAGTTTTGGTGCCCAATGACACGTTGGAGCTGATGAACAGTTGATGATGGTGTTCCAGCACCTCTGTGACTATGATCCTGTTCACCTGTGGACTGAACTTCGTCTTCCTCTTCTTATTGCCCTTGCCCTTCCCTGTCGCTGAGGTCCCGGGCTGGTCGTCCGGGGTGCTTGTGGGGTTGCGCTCGTCTTCTGCTCCTGCTCCGGCTGCCTCCATGGTGCTTGGCTGTTGGTCACTTTGTGTTTAGGTGTTTTTTCTACTTTTATGGTGATTTTTCCCGCCTGCCAGGTGTGTGTTGGAGGCCTGGTGCTGCTTATCGCTGATTTCCTCATCGCGCTTTGGCCCATCTCAGGTTTTTTTGTGTTGTGGCTTGTGTTTTTATCTCCATCGAGGTGGTTGTATCGCGGACATTGCCCGCGGTTTAGGCAGACTATCGCATGGTACCGCCTTGTTGTGAATTCCACGTTGACACAGGGTTATTTTCCCATGATGGGTTGCGATGTTGAGAGTTGCATTAAGCTACTCTTGCGGTAGTTATCACACGTTCTTGTGAATATACCCCTACATTTCTTGTTGGCTGTTGGAATTACGGTAATAACTCAAAGACGGGTAAAATGACACAATATATTTTAGCTGTGAAATATTTTATAAATAATCACCAACCAGTTTCTTTTCTTGGCAGAGAGACACTTGCTTTAAATTAATTCTGAGTGCTTATGCCACGTTTTCTTAATGCCAGCAGATGAATATGTTCATACCTAGAGTTCAGGAATATTAAATATCATGTCAAATCTAATTTTACACCACATTAAAAAGCTCTTGATGCCAATTGAGATTATTTGGTACGGTATTTCCCCAGAAGACTCTTCTGATATTGTAGAGCGCTGTTGAGAGTAGATGTGTGTCATATTTAAAGTTTTAATGAACACTCTCCTCAGACTAATGTTCTGTAATGTGCTGCCTCTGCGCATATAATTTTGATGTCAGGTTTAGGATTTGGCAACCTGATTTGCCATGGTTACAAGAGCTTTTCGTGATTCCAATTTAATAATACTTGACTGCCTTGTATATACAGTAGTCTGACAGAATATCAAGAACAAAAATATGGAGAGACTCAAATAATGTATCAAAAATATTGTTTGCCATAGTATTGTGTTCCTATACTTTAACGGGAACAACCAAATATCATGTCAGAAATATCATGGGAGAGAGGTGAGAATTAACAGCCTTATTATGATGGTGGTCAGACGCGAGTCCGACCACCATCGCAGTGGGAGTACGACCACCCGACAAGTAGTCTGCAGTCCCATTTGCTGGATTATGATGTGACTGCCATTTAAGCGATTAGAAACATCCCTTTTTCATTTGTAGCTTGTGTGATGGCCTGGAAAAGGGGTGCAGCACAAGCCGCAATAGAAAATGGGATGTTTTAAAACATCCATGCACCGTGCGCCAGGCACCATGTGGTGCCTGGCCCACGGTTCATGGATGTTTGGCGGGCACCGCATGTGCTCCCCTGGTCACATAGCGGAGGCCCACAGGGATCAGGGTCCATGCTAGGGGCCCCCAAAGCCCCTTTCTAACAGCCTTACCATGGGGATGGGACCGCCATGAAAAGGCTGTGGAAAATGGATATCGTAATCCCTATGGCGGTGCCTAAGCAGGCACCGCCCCCTTATAGAGATTACGGTCCATTCGCTGCCCCAACGGACTCCATGAGCCTGTCAAAGGCGGCGGTCTATCCCTCCGCCTGCTGCGCTCCGACTGCCGGTATCATAATCTAGCGGTCGGGCCATTGCCTTGGATGAAGGGCACACCGCCACCGATGGACTGTTGGTGGCGTCTGCCGGACATCCTAATGAGGCCATTGTTTTTTTCCAAATATTTTATTACATTTTTAGAAAGTACATAAAACAGTGAAAAGATGCATATCATACATATATCAAAGGCCCAATCTAGTGTAAAAATGCCACACACATTAAGGGGTCCATCAGGATGGCGGGCGGTGGCACCGCCGCGGTGCCTGCGGTGGTGGAAAATGCCTTTTTCCGCATGCCAGCAGTGGACCACACACCCACCATATTAGTATGGCCAAATACAGCCCATTTCCCATCTGCCGCGGTGTGACGTGCACTGCCATCAAAGTGCGCCCGCCACCGCGGCGGTGGGAGCCAATGGAGACTCACCACCATGCGGAATGGTGTCCCGTCTGCTGTACAAATCAGGATACCCCAAACAGCATACCACACTGCAATGGAGAAACCGCCTAACAAGAGAAGGTGGAAGCTCGACAGCGGAGCGCGAAACCTGATTCCCGGCCCCGACCGCTCTGGATCCAGCTCTTCACGTCTTTCCGGTGCTGTACCTGATACATCACCAGCAACTCATGGACCGTCGTGGACGCCGCCGCAGGTATGCAATAACATAATCCCGCACACAACCACAACACACAACAAAGGGGCTGATACAGGGTCCCTGGCCACACCAGACACCTTGGTGGGGACAGGAACACATCCACAAGTGTACCCACACATGTCCTACCTGTCACCCCTCCGCAGCCAGGTCACACATTTCCGCGATCTCCAAGTAATGTCTCGGTCACGTCACCGCAGCGGTGAAAACAAGGGAAAACATGCGCACAATGCAGAAGGCAGGGCCAGTGCCAGGCATGGGCAGGGCATAAAGTACACAGGGCCACACCTCCACCCTCCACACACTAGCCCCCCCAACATGAAGGGACATGCCATGTGCCCCCCATGCACCCCCATGCACAACAACAAGCTAGGTGAATCCACACCCTGCACCACACAACAAACAACTAGGGAGACAGCCACAGCAGAAGTGGCTGTAGAGGAACACTCAGCACAGAGGCACAGGCCCAGGGCAACCCACGCACCACAACAACACCACATTCATGGCAAGAAAACTGAGTACAAGCACCAAATGAACACACATGCACATACAATGAACAAACATCCTACTGGACACACAGCCTGCCAAGTCACACAGACATACCCCACACTGACACACAGCCACATACACAGACCACATGCCACCCTCAATGGAGCACAATATATAGGAAAGCCAAAGTGAGGTGCACACAAATGGAAGGCCAAGGAGAGAACCAAAAAGCATGTGTACATCACATGCAAGATAAGGAACAGAGAACAACACCCTCACCCCATCAAAGCACACATGGCTGGCACAGTGAGTGAAGTCAAACCACAGTCACCTCAGTGCAACAACTCAGGGAGATGGGCAAGGCAACCCATGTATAGGCACAGGGATGAAAGGAAGGTCCTGAAGTCAAACTGTGAACAGCCACACATATGTACACATCTACTTCACAGGAGTATGCCAGCAGCACAACACACAGGTCACATTGACACACTCCATAACTGTCAAACACAAGTAGGAATCTTCACACATACCACCTCACACCTGCAGCATACAACCCCAGTGTCAGACCCACAGAAGGGTGTCAATAATGTCCAGTCAATACACAGACAAACAATCACAGGCCCTAGGGTATCCACAAACATCACACTCACACAGGGATGCCAGAACCAATGTCTGCACAAAAACAACAGCCACACACATAACTCAAAAGCAACACACACAGAACCATAACAAGACCAGCCAAGACCTGTGCAGCAAAACTGTGGAAAGGCAATGGGAGCACAGACAGAACGGGAGTGCACAACCTCATCAGCCAGGAACAATGCACAGACAATATACCACAACACAGACAAGAAGTGCACCATCACAAATCAACACAGCCACATCAAACACACAACAGATGCACAGGCCAATAAATCACATAGCAAACACAGCAGGACATCAGGGGATGCACACCAGGCCAGGACAAGGCAACATACAACCACAGCACTGCATGCACAACAAGCAGTGTGTGCACACAAAACATAACAGTCCCACACAGCCATGAGTGACACACCATGAACACCCACAACAACAATCCAAACAGCACACTGACAACATCACACTCAGGAAGTCAAGCAGTGCCCCAGCATACACACATACACCTAACACAACACCCACAGATGCACATGTCTGGGACACAAAAGTGGAAACAACTTGAACAGAGGACTGGGCAGCACAAACAGTTGAACTGCACATGAGCAACCATGACTGCTGAACAGTACAAGAACAACACAGATAAATAATTGGGGCAATATCCTGAGTGGCACATTGCTCCTGGGCAAAGATCTGCACCACAAAGCACAGTGTCACAAATGAAGTGATGGGGTGGCACATACACAGCAACACAAGGGGACAGCTGACATCAAAGTGAAGTGGTGTGCACGTCAGTAGTGGACATGGCAGGAGTGTACCATACACAAATAGAGGGAGTGCAGACTCACAATATCAAGGCATCTGAAGCACAGATAGGGGATGGTTTGACACTGCACACCACATGTCACAATGGAGGCAATAAAGCACCATGTGACAGCAATGCATGAGAACATCACACCCACAATGTCAGTGTGGTTGAGCAGGTATGCACAGTGAGTACAAACAGTATCAAGACACACGGCTAATCAACAATACACAACCCTGACTTGCCAGTCACACACTCTGCATACTCATAATTGCCAAAAGCAACCAGTAGGAGTCAGCCAGAACTGCAAGGACACACCAACACACTGCAAAGTGCACAACATACAACTCACACATGTGCACACAATCACAGGGCTGAACAATCACACATGGACTCTACTCCTGGGAGACACATGTGTGTAGCTGACATTGCATGGGCACACACACATCAACACTCACAACAAACTCACCCCCTTCACACTGCACACTTCTTGACCACCCAAGTGCACACATTAAAAGTAACCCATGTGAATAGGATGACTGACCATCACAAGATGACCATACACCTACACTGCTGAGCACACATAAAGTAAGAACACACATACATGATGACCCTGGCCAGTCTGCCTGCAATCCTGTGGAAAGAATCCCACACTGTTCTGGCAGTGCTCCCAAACCTGACATGTGTACAATATAGCCAACATGAACAAAGAATGAAAATGATAACGGCGTAGCATCTAAAAACAACATCATTGCACCCACAAGTATCAGAGTCAGGAAGAACTGAAGTCCCTGTCACCCCTGTACAAAACTTAACAAGTTAGACAAGCCATTGGCAATGTTGAAGTGGCACACAGGGCATGTGGCACAGTAAACCATATACACACAGGAAAAACGTTATTCAGTAAGGACACTGACAAAACAGACAACAGGACCAACTGACTTTATTCACAAATTGCACAGCTAGACACCAACATCAGAGAAGAGCAAGGCACAAAATGCAGAGCTTGTCCATGAGAAGCTGCACAGGCAAAGGGAAAACAGCAAGGCCAGTGGCCAGTCCAAGGTGCAGATGAGGTACATGAGAAGCTGCACAGACAAGGGAAAAACAGCAAGGCCAGTGGCCAGTCCAAGGTGCAGATGAAGTACATGAGAAGCTGCATAGGGAATAGTTCAACATAGTAAGGAGCAACAAGGTCAGTGGTCAAAACGAAGTGCAGAGTGAGTCCATGAGAAGCTGCACAGGGAATAGTTCAACACAGCAAGGTGCAACAAGGCCAGTGGCCAAAACGAAGTGCAGAGTGAGTCCATGAGAAGCTGCACAGGCAGGGGGCACACAGCAGTGAACGCCAAGGCCAGTAGGCAGGACAAAGTGCAGAGTGAGTCCATGAGAAGCTGCACAGGCAGAGGGCACACAGTGGTGAACGCCAAGGCCAGTGGACAGGACAAAGTGCAGAGTGAGTCAATGAGAAGCTGCACAGGGAATGTGTGAACTGTACCCTGCCATGGTCAGCAACACAGTCAGGGGTGTCATGATGGGCAGTACAGGCCCCGCTGTGGGAGAGACAGGTGTGTGAGGGTGACTAACATTCAGACTTGGCTGTCAGTCGGACTGGGAGCTGGCTGTGTGTCGGGCACAGTGTGGGATTCTAAATGGCTTGCCTGACTTTGGATCAATGGTAAGTGGTGTAGACACAACAGGCACACTCAACACCAAGGCTGCAGCAGGTGCAGACACTGGCCCTCCCTCTGGGGACGTGCTGGATCCAGTAGTATGCTCTGCATGGCCTTGCCTTTGCCCCTCCATCCCCAGTATACCAGGTGTTCCCCCTACAGTGCCCTCCTTTCCCTGCTTCAGTGGGCTTGGAATGGGAGTCGAGGTAGAGGGTGAATCTACCTTGGAGCCCTTCTTATGTGTACCCTTGGCAGGCACCACCTGCTCAGTGGGCACGGAAATTGTCTGCTTGTCTTTGCAAGACGCTTTTGGGACAGGAGAGTCCTTGGCTGGGGACGGCTCTGAGGCATCTGACCCTGAGGTCTGCTTCTTTGCTTTTTGGCCTTTTGTGTCGCCTGACGGGCTCCATCCTGCTCAGGTGTGTGCCTGGGGGCCTGGTGGTAGTATTACTGCAGTCTTCCCACCCACATACACCCCTCCCTGTGAAGATGTATACCTACCTGTTAGTTTGTTTGTAGTGAGACAATGGCTTCAAACTGATTCTGGGTGTGGAGTGCTCCATCCTGCTCAGGTGTGTGCCTGGGGGCCTGGTGGTAGTATTACTGCAGTCTTCCCACACACATACACCCCTCCATGTGAAGATGGCTACCTACCTGTTAGTATGTTTGTAGTGAGACAATGGCTTCAAAAAGCTTCTTGGTGGAGGCAGTGCTCCAACCTTGTTAGGGGTGGGTCAGGGGGCCTGGTGTGAGTTGTTGTGCAGGTGTCCCACCCCCAAACAGCACTCCCAGGGAAGAGGTCTACCTACCTGTTAGGTGAGTGTGAACCATTCAATGGCTGGCAAATGCCTCTGGGTGGGGGGAGTGCTCCATCCTTCTCAGGGGTGGATCAGGGGGCCTGGTGTGAGTTGTTGTGCAGGCCTCCCACCCCCAAACAGCCCTCCCATGGATGTGGTAAGTTTGTTTGTAGTGAGACAATGGCTTCCAACTGCTTCTGGGGGGGGGAGTGCTTCATCATGCTCAGGTGTGTGCCTGGGGGCCTAGTGGGAGTTGTAGTGCAGTCTTCCCACCCACAAACACCCCTCCCTGTTAAGATGGCTACCAGCCTGTTAGTTTGTTTATAGTGGGACAATGGCTTCCAAATGCTTCTGGGTGGTGTGGAGTGAAACATCCTGGTCAGGGGTGGGATGGGGCATGGTGGGAGTTGTAGTGCAGGCCTCCCAACCCCAAACAGCCTCCATGGCAAGATGACTACCTACCTGTTAGTTTGTTTGTAGTGGTATAATGGCTTCCAAATGCTTCTGGGTGGTGTGGAGTGCCACATCTTGCTCAGGGGCAGGACAGGGGGCATGGTGGGAGTTGTAGTGCAGGCCTTCCATCCACAAACAGCCTCCATGGCAAGATGGCTACCTACCTGTTAGTTTATTTGTAGTGGGACAATGGCTTCCAAATTCTTCTGGGTGGTGTGGAGTGCTACATCCTGCTCAGGGGTGGGACAGGGGGCATGGTGGGAGTTGAAGTGCAGGCCTCCCACCCACAAACAGCCTCCATGGCAAGATGGCTACCTACCTGTTAGTTTGTTTGTGGTGAGACAATGGCTTCCAACTGCTTCTGGGTGAGGAGTGCTCCATCTTGCTGAGCTGTGGGACAAGTGGGCCTGGTGGGAGTTGTTGTGCTGGCTGGCTGCCTGTACACATGCCCCCATGGTGATGTTGCTAGCTATGTTTGGGGTGAATGGGAGGCAGTGAATGTTGGATCTGTGAGACATGTGTTGGGGAGTGTGTAGTGCAGATGAATGGAATTTGTCCTAGGAGGTGTGGCTTTGTAGTTGTGCAAGACAGTACATAGCAGTGTGGTGTTAGTCATTTGTTTGCACTTATCAGCCTCCACTCCCCCGGCTACTCCTGTGAGACTCTCTGGATGCAGTATGGCAAGCACCTTCTCCTCCCATGCAGTGAATGTTTTGGGTGCAATGGGAGAGCCACCACCAGTCCTCTGAGCCAGCTCACAGTTCCTGCTCCTCTTCTGTTTGACAACCCTCTACAGGTCATGCCACCGCTTCATGATTTCATTTTTTGAGCGCGGGGTGGTCCCTACTGCATTGACCTTATCGACTATCCTTGCCCACATTTGTGCTCTTCTAGCTAATGGTGTCTGTTGGACCAGGCTACCAAACAGTTGTGGTTCCACTCTGACTATCACATCTACCATAACCTTCAACTCAGTCTCTGTGAATTTTGGCATTTTATGTGTTGCCATGGTGTGTGATGTGCAAAGGGGTTATGGGTGCAGGGGTGTGAGTGGTGAGGGTGGGGGTGATGTGTATGGTGTGTGATGTGCAGGGGGGTTAGAGGTGCAGGTGTGGAAGTGGTAGTGGTGCTGTGCCTGGTGTGAGTAGTGATGGTGTGTTGCTTTGCCTATCCTTTGTTGTCAGGGTTTGTGGCCTTCAGTCTTGGAATGATGCAAAGGATTGTGGTCAGGGAAGGGGCTGGTTTTATACTGAGCTATGTGGGTGTGTACAAATGGGGTTTTGCTTTCGGGTGTGTTGTGTGGTTGTCCTGGGATTTGTATTTTTGTATTTGCCATGTGGTTGTGTCATTGGGGTGTTTTCTGTGTTTTTGGGTTCATGGCTAGTTTGCTGTGTGCGCTTTGTGGCCTTGTTGTGAGTTTTTTCTTTCGGCTGCCATATTTGTCACGGAGCGTCCTCAGCGGTGGCTATGCTGCAGCTCTTCCGTCGGCTCTCCCATTCATCACTGTTTGCGAACAAAGCAGTACAAAAGGGGGTGGTGATGGACGGAGCATTAGAACCAATCAAACACTCACACCCAGTCAACAGATCCGGGTTTGATCCATCACCGTTCTTTAGCCCACTCTGCCACCCCAGTTCAGACATGCCAGAAACCGGTCCTAGGAAGCTTGTTTCCGATCCAGGGAAGGCATGGCTTGGCAGTTCGGGCTGGACTGTTCCCATGAGGCACAGGGTCAGACTGATTTGCATATGGCCATGTCTGAACTGGGGTGGCAGAGTGGGTTAAAGAACGGTGATGGATCAAACCCAGATCTGTTGACTGGGTGTGAGTGTTTGATTGGTTCTGATGCTCCGTCCATCACCACCCCTTTTGTACCGCTTTGTTCGCCATAAGTTGGCAGGGTATGCTCAGACGTGAGTCCCTTGCTCACTTTGCCACTGGATTCAAGCAAGCCTGGCTGAAGACGGCTGAAATGCCAGAAACCGGTCCTAGGAAGCTTGTTTCCGGTCCAGGGAAGGCATGGCTTGGCAGTTCGGGCTGGACTGTTCCCATGAGGCACAGGGTCAGACTGATTTGCATATGGCCATGTCTAAACTGGGGTGGCAGAGTGGGTTAAAGAACGGTGATGGATCAAACCCAGATCTGTTGACTGGGTGTGAGTGTTTGATTGGTTCTAATGCTCCGTCCATCACCACCCCCTTTTGTACTGTTTTTATGTGTGCTGCACTGACAGGGTCGGACGGTCCCAACACCATCATTACAATGCGACCACACATGGTACGGTGGCATACTCCCATTTCCCTATGGGAGCTTGTGCTGTGGCCGTATGCCGGCCATTGCACAAGCTTCCATGGAGAAATGGGAGCCTGTGTAAATCCCTGTACCACTTAGCAGGCACCTCACGGTACCTGCCACAGAGTGCAGGGATTTAAAGGACGAACAATGGGTGCCTCCCAGGCACCCAACCAGAGCCTGCAGAGACATGGGGGCGCTGCTAGGAGCTCCCAAAGTCTCTTTCCGACAGGCTTTCATGTCAGAAAGCCTGACATGAAAAGCCTGTCAGAAACCGACATCATAATCTCCACAGAGGAAACGCCATACATAGGGGATTATGAGCGGCCTCCAACTGGCATCCAACTGGCAGACGGGCTCCTTGATCCCGTCGAAAGCAAGTCGGTCCAACCGGCCAGTTTCAAATCCGACAGCCTTTATCCTAATAAGGCAGTCAGATCTGAAACCTACGATGTGAGTCGGAAATCCTCCGACCTGCCTTCGTAGGCCTTCAGACTCACATCGTAATAGGGCCGCAGGTATAAGGTGAAAAGGTGCCTTATTTAAAAGGCAGCATTAAGCCAAGTTAAATGGCTTAACGCTGCCTTGTAAATAAATCAAAGCCTGTATCGCCACCACAACATCAAAAACAAGTAACGTTCTAGTGGCGATAGAGGCTTAATCTAGTGTAAGTAGTATGACAAAAAAAAACAAACACAATTTTTGGAAATTAAACATTTTATCAGCAGCAAAATAAAAGCACAATTTTTTTTTAAAATCTCAGAAAATATGTAATTTATTAAAAAAATATAATTTTATTTTATAGCATTTTATAGCATTTAACCCCTTTGCTGCTAGGCCTCCTGTGCCAAGCCTTTTTTGGGCTATTTGGGGTAGTGCGTGCTTAGGCCCCTGTAACTTTTTGACCACATTAGGTATCCACGCCAAATATGCGTCCTTTTCTTCCAACATCATGCGGATTCTAAAGGTACCCAGGGTTTGTGGATTCTCCTAGAGGGTTCCCAGAAATTAGTCAAAATACAGCAACATTTTGTTTTTTTTGTGAAAAATGGGGAAAAGTGGCTGCAAATTAAAGCGTCTGGGTTTTTCTCTGCAAATGATATCAAAAAAGGGTTTGTGGGGCTGAAATCACCATTTCTCCAGCTTTTAGGGAATGACAGTTTTTTGTCAGAAATCCAACTTTTGTTTTACACAGTTTTGACATTTTTCTGGGACATTCCCTATTTTTGCAATTTTTTGTGCTTTCAACCTCCTTCCAGATAATGGTAGAAATGGGTAGAAAAGCTATAATGGATCTTGGAAAGCTATACATTTCTGAAAAGTAGACAACATTCTGAATTCAGCAAGGGGTCATTTGTGTAGATCCATCAAGGTTTCTTTATAGAAACTAACAGTTAAATATAGGAAAAATTAAAAATTAGTTGAAAAAAGCAGCCTTTTGTGTCAACGTTTTCACCTGTAACTTCTTCTAATTATTACATCTCTTTGAAAGCAATGTACTGTTACATCCGCTTCCGCTGGACCTTCCTGGTTGTGGGGATATATAGGACTTGTAGGTTCACCAAGAGCCCAACGAACCCAGAGTAAAAAACTGAGCAGCATTTTGTAATGTTTTTTTTTTTAGTTCCGGGTATATAGCAATTATAGTGTGAAAATGTATACATGGAAAAATTGGTATGAAAGACACCTATGTATTTCTGAAATGGGAACAAATTACAGAGTTTAGAAACAGTGCATATTTGCACATTTTCGAAATTGGGAATACTCATACTTGCATGACAATTATTGGTCATTTTTCAAAATGACTTTTTTTTTACACAATGTCTTTCATTTGGAAGGGAGAAATGCATCACAAATCAATAGGTAATAACAGTTGCTTTACAAATCTGAACTACCCTAAGTCTCCCGATAAAAATAGTACCTCACTTGTGTGGGTAGGCATAGTGCCCACGACAGGAAGTGGCTCAAAACCTAAGGTGAACACACCATATTTTCACACTGAAAATTTACACATTTTTTGCGAAGAGTCTAGCTGTGGTTTTTTAACCCTAGCTCTGCCGGCACCTAGGGAAACCTAGCAAACCTATACAATTTTGAAAACTAGACACCCAGGGGAATCCAGGATGGGGTGACTTGAGTGCCTCCCACCATGGTCTGTTACCCAGAATCCCTTGCAAACGTAAAGAATTGACAAAAAAAACACATTTTCCCCACATTTCTGTGATGAAAAGTTCTGGAATCTGCGTGGATTAACAAATTTCCACCCCCCGCGTTCCCCAAAGTCCTACGAGAAAAATGGTACCTCACTTGTGCGGGTCGGCCTAGTGCCCACGACAGGAAACGGTGCAAAACGCAACGTGGTCACACCTCAATTTTGCAGTGAAAAATGACCCTTTTTTGGCAAAGTGACTAGCTGACGTTTTTGTACCCTAGCCCTGCCGGCACCTAGGGAAACCTAGCAAACCAATCCTTTTTCGAAAACTAGACACCCAGGGGAATCCAGGATGGGGTGACTTGAGTGCCTCCCACCATTGTCTGTTACCCAGAATCCCTTGCAAACGTAAAAAATTGACAAAAAAAACAAATTTTCCCCACATTTCTGTGATGGAAAGTTCTGGAATCTGCATGGATCCACAAATTTCCACCCACCCCGCGTTCCCCAAAGTCCTACGAGAAAAATGGTACCTCACTTGTGCGGGTCGGCCTAGTGTCCGCGACAGGAAACGGCGCAAAACACAACATGGTCACACCTCAATTTTGCAGTGAAAAATGACCCTTTTTTGGCAAAGTGACTAGCTGTAGTTTTTGAACCCTAGCCCTGCCGGTACCTAGGGAAACCTAGCAAACCTATACATTTTTGAAAACTAGACACGCAGGGGAATCCAGGATGGGGTGACTTGAGTGCCTCCCACCATGGTCTGTTACCCAGAATCCCTTGCAAACGTAAAAAATTGACAAAAAAACACATTTTCCCCACATTTCTGTGATGGAAAGTTCCGGAATCTGCGTGGATCCACAAATTTCCACCCACCCCGCGTTCCCCAAAGTCCTACGAGAAAAATGGTACCTCACTTGTGCGGGTCGGCCTAGTGCCCGCGACAGGAAACGGCGCAAAACACAACGTGGTCACTCCTCAATTTTTCAGTGAAAAATGACCCTTTTTTGGCAAAGTGACTAGGTGTAGTTTTTTAACCCTAGCCCTGCCGGCACCTAGGGAAACCAAGCAAACCTATACATTTTTGAAAACTAGACACCCAGGGAAATGCAGGATGGGGTGACTTGAGTGCCTCCCACCATGGTCTGTTACCCAGAATCCCTTGCAAACGTAAAAAATTGACAAAAAAACACATTTTCCCCACATTTCTGTGATGGAAAGTTCTGGAATCTTCGTGGATCCACAAATTTCCACCCACCCAGCGTTCCCCAAAGTCCTACGAGAAAAATGGTACCTCAATTGTGCGGGTCGGCCTAGTGCCCGCGACACGAAACGGCGCAAAACGCAACGTGGTCACACCTCAATTTTGCAGTGAAAAATGACCCTTTTTTGGCAAAGTGACTAGCTGTAGTTTTTGAACCCTAGTTCTGCTGGCACATAGGGAAACCTACCAAACCCACACATTTCTGAAAACTAGACACCCGGCGGCTTCCAGGGAGGTATGGCTTGCGTGGATCTCCCAACGTTTCCTTACCCAGAATCCCCTGCAAACCTCAATTTTCGCTGAAAAAATCACTTTTTTCACACATTTTGGTGTGGGAAAGTTGTGGCATCACCGGGCTCACACAAATTTACCACCACCCAGCGTTCCCCCAGGTCTCCCGTTAAAAATGGTGCCTCACTTGTGTGGGAGGCCCAAGTACCCGTGGCAGGCAAGGGCCCAGTGGCACAGTGAGCAAGGGACTCACGTCTGAGCATACCCTGCCAACTTATGGCGAACAAAGCGGTACAAAAGGGGGTGGTGATGGACGGAGCATCAGAACCAATTAAACACTCACACCCAGTCAACAGATCCGGGTTTGATCCATCACCGTTCTTTAGCCCACTCTGCCACCCCAGTTCAGACATGGCCATATGCAAATCAGTCTGACCCTGTGCCTCATGGGAACAGTCCAGCCCGAACTGCCAAGCCATGCCTTCCCTGGACCAGAAACAAGCTTCCTAGGACCGGTTTCTGGCATTTCAGCCGTCCTCAGCCAGGCTTGCTTGAATCCAGTGGCAAAGTGAGCAAGGGACTCACGTCTGAGCATACCCTGCCAACTTATGGCGAACAAAGCGGTACAAAAGGGGGGAACAACCTTTACAACGCAACTTTTACAACGCACTACACTTACAACGCATTTTTTACAACGCAAAATCCACTACAACGCATTTTTAAAAACTACCTTTACAACGCATTACATTACATCGCATACTACCTTTACAACGCATACCATTACAACGCATATTATTACACTACGCTATCCAACACTTACCCTACTGTTGCACCCCCTGGAGTTAGAATAGTAATTTTTACCCCTATACTATCCAACACTTACCCTACTGTTGCACCCCCTGGAGTTAAAATAGTAATTTTTACCCCTATACTATCCAACACTTACCCTACTGTTGCACCCCCTGGAGTTAGAATAGTAATTGTTACCCCTATACTATCCAACACTTACCCTACTGTTGCACCCCCTGGAGTTAGAATAGTAATTTTTACCCCTATACTATCCAACACTTACCCTACTGTTGCACCCCCTGGAGTTAGAATAGTATTTTTTACCCCTATACTATCCAACACTTACCCTACTGTTGCACCCCCTGGAGTTAGAATAGTATTTTTTACCCCTATACTATCCAACACTTTCCCTACTGTTGCACCCCCTGGAGTTAGAATAGTAATTTTTACCCCTATACTATCCAACACTTTCCCTACTGTTGCACCCCCTGGAGTTAGAATAGTAATTTTTACCCCTATACTATCCAACACTTACCCTACTGTTGCACCCCCTGGAGTTAGAATAGTAATTTTTACCCCTATACTATCCAACACTTACCCTACTGTTGCACCCCCTGGAGTTAGAATAGTAATTTTTACCCCTATACTATCCAGCACTTTCCCTGCTGTTGCACCCCCTGGAGTTAGAATAGTAATTTTTACCCCTATACTATCCAACACTTTCCCTACTGTTGCACCCCCTGGAGTTAGAATAGTAATTTTTACCCCTATAATATCCAACACTTACCCTACTGTTGCACCCCCTGGAGTTAGAATAGTGATTTTTACCCCTATACTATCCAACACTTACCCTACTGTTGCACCCCCTGGAGTTTGAATAGTAATTTTTACCCCTATACTATCCAACACTTTCCCTACTGTTGCACCCCCTGGAGTTAGAATAGTAATTTTTACCCCTATACTATCCAACACTTTCCCTAATGTTGCACCCCCTGGAGTTAGAATAGTAATTTTTACCCCTATACTATCCAACAATTACCCTACTCTTGCACTCCCTGGAGTTAGAATAGTAATTTTTAACCCTATACTATCTAATACTTACCTTAAATGCAATTTAATATTATGCGTTGTAATGGTATGCGTTGTAAAGGTAGTATGCGATGTAATGGAATGCGTTGTAAAGGTAGTTTTTAAAAATGTGTTGTAGTGTCATGCGATGTAATTGAATGCGTTGTAGTGGATTTTGCGTTGTAAAAAATGCGTTGTAAGTGCATGCGTTGTAAAAGTGTGCGTTGTAACTACGTACATCCTACAAAAGGGGGTGGTGATGGACGGAGCATCAGAACCAATAAAACACTCACACCCAGTCAACAGATCCGGGTTTGATCCATCACCGTTCTTTAGCCCACTCTGCCACCCCAGTTCAGACATGGCCATATGCAAATCAGTCTGACCCTGTGCCTCATGGGAACAGTCCAGCCCGAACTGCCAAGCCATGCCTTCCCTGGACCGGAAACAAGCTTCCTAGGGCCGGTTTCTGGCATTTCAGCCATCCTCAGCCAGGCTTGCTTGAATCCAGTGGCAAAGTGAGCAAGGGACTCACGTCTGAGCATACCCTGCCAACTTATGGCGAACAAAGCGGTACAAAAGGGGGTGGTGATGGACGGAGCATCAGAACCAATCAAACACTCACACCCAGTCAACAGATCCGGGTTTGATCCATCACCAATCTTTAGCCCACTCTGCCACCCCAGTTCAGACATGGCCATCTGCAAATCAGTCTGACCCTGTGCCTCATGGGAACAGTCCAGCCCGAACTGCCAAGCCATGCCTTCCCTGGACCAGAAACAAGCTTCCTAGGACCGGTTTCTGGCATTTCAGCCATCCTCAGCCAGGCTTGCTTGAATCCAGTGGCAAAGTGAGCAAGGGACTCACGTCTGAGCATACCCTGCCAACTTATGGCGAACAAAGCGGTACAAAAGGGGGTGGTGATGGACGGAGCATCAGAACCAATCAAACACTCACACCCAGTCAACAGATCCGGGTTTGATCCATCACCGTTCTTTAGCCCACTAAGCCACCCCAGTTCAGACAAGGCCATATGCAAATCAGTCTGACCCTGTGCCTCATGGGAACAGTCCAGCCCGAACTGCCAAGCCATGCCTTCCCTGGACCGGAAACAAGCTTCCTAGGACCGGTTTCTGGCATTTCAGCCGTCCTCAGCCAGGCTTGCTTGAATCCAGTGGCAAAGTGAGCAAGGGACTCACGTCTGAGCATACCATGCCAACTTATGGCGAACAAAGCGGTACAAAAGGGGGTAGTGATGGACGGAGCATCAGAACCAATCAAACACTCACACCCAGTCAACAGATCCGGGTTTGATCCATCACCGTTCTTTAGCCCACTCTGCCACCCCAGTTCAGACATGGCCATATGCAAATCAGTCTGACCCTGTGCCTCATGGGAACAGTCCAGCCCGAACTGCCAAGCCATGCCTTCCCTGGACCAGAAACAAGCTTCCTAGGACCGGTTTCTGGCATTTCAGCCGTCCTCAGCGAGGCTTGCTTGAATCCAGTGGCAAAGTGAGCAAGGGACTCACGTCTGAGCATACCCTGCAAACTTATGGCGAACAAAGCGGTACAAAAGGGGGTGGTGATGGACGGAGCATCAGAACCAATCAAACACTCACACCCAGTCAACAGATCCGGGTTTGATCCATCACCGTTCTTTAGCCCACTCTGCCACCCCAGTTCAGACATGGCCATATGCAAATCAGTCTGACCCTGTGCCTCATGGGAACAGTCCAGCCCGAACTGCCAAGCCATGCCTTCCCTGGACCGGAAACAAGCTTCCTAGGACCGGTTTCTGGCATTTCAGCCGTCCTCAGCCAGGCTTGCTTGAATCCAGTGGCAAAGTGAGCAAGGGACTCACGTCTGAGCATACCCTGCCAACTTATGGTGAACAAAGCGGTACAAAAGGGCGTGGTGATGGATGGAGCATCAGAACCAATAAAACACTCACACCCAGTCAACAGATCCGGGTTTGATCCATCACCGTTCTTTAGCCCACTCTGCCACCCCAGTTCAGACATGGCCATATGCAAATCAGTCTGACCCTGTGCCTCATGGGAACAGTCCAGCCCGAACTGCCAAGCCATGCCTTCCCTGGACCGGAAACAAGCTTCCTAGGACCGGTTTCTGGCATTTCAGCCGTCCTCAGCCAGGCTTGCTTGAATCCAGTGGCAAAGTGAGCAAGGGACTCACGTCTGAGCATACCCTGCCAACTTATGGCGAACAAAGCGGTACAAAAGGGGGTGGTACAAAAGGGGGTGGTGATGGACGGAGCATCAGAACCAATCAAACACTCACACCCAGTCAACAGATCCAGGTTTGATCCATCACCGTTCTTTAGCCCACTCTGCCACCCCAGCTCAGACATGGCCATATGCAAATCAGTCTGACCCTGTGCCTCATGGGAACAGTCCAGCCCGAACTGCCAAGCCATGCCTTCCCTGGACCGGAAACAAGCTTCCTAGGACCGGTTTCTGGCATTTCAGCCGTCCTCAGCCAGGCTTGCTTGAATCCAGTGGCAAAGTGAGCAAGGGACTCACGTCTGAGCATACCCTGCCAACTCATGGCGAACAAAGCGGTACAAAAGGGGGTGGTGATGGACGGAGCATCAGAACCAAACAAACACTCACACCCAGTCAACAGATCCGGGTTTGATCCATCACCGTTCTTTAGCCTACTCTGCCACCCCAATTTTGATGTCGCCTCACTACGTTTTGGGCCCTTGCCTGTCGCTGGTGCTTGGGCCTCCCACACAAGTGAGGCACCATTTTTACCACTAGACCTAGGGGAACACTGGGTGGTGGAAAATTTGTGGGAGCCCGGTGATGCCACAAGTTTCCAACACCAAAATATGTTAAAAAAGTGTTTTTTTCAGCTAAAATTGAGGTTTGCAGGGGATTCTGGGTAAGGAAACGTTGGGGGATCCACCCAAGCCATACCTCCCTGGAAGCCCCCGGGTGTCTAGTTTTCAGAAATGTTTGGGTGTGGTAGGTTTCCCTATGTGATAGCTGCGTTAGGGCCCTAAATCCACAAGTAGGCATATTGCTAAAAATAACTCTGTGCCTAGTTGACTTTCTGCCACCCGGGGGGGGGGGGCATCGGGGGGAGGGGAATGCCCCGATATGCCCCCAAGGGGGGCAGAGACACTGTGGCTATTTTTTGGGGGGTGGGTGCATTGGTATGCCCCTTCTGGGCAGGCCCCACCCCCACACATAAAAAAGCCAGCGTAATCGTTGGCATCCAGTGGGCTTTTTGCCCCCCAAGGGGGGCAGATTGAGGGCTACTGCCCCTATCTGCCCCCCAGGGGGGCAGAAAGTCCACTAGATGCCAGGGATTTTTTTGGCAAATTTTAATTAGGGTGGGGGCTGTTCAAAGCGGACATGCCAATGCCCCCACCCTAATTAAAATTTGCCTAAAAAAATCCCTGGCGTCTAGTGGGCTTTTTGCCCCCCGGAGGGGCAGATTGGGGACTACTGCCCCATCTGTCCCCCAGGGGGGCAGGAAGGCTGTAATTTTTGCGAGGAGGGGGTGGGGGCATGGCCGTTTTGGGCAACCCCCACCCTAATTAAAATTTTCCCCAAAAAACTCCCTTGCGTCAAGTGGGCTTTTTGTCCCCACTGTGGCTATTTTTTGGGGGGTGGGGGCATTGGTATGCCCATTCTGGGCACGCCCCACCCCCACACATAAAAAAGCCAGTGTAATCGTTGGCGTCCAGTGGGCTTTTTGCCCCCCAAGGGGGGCAGATTGGGGGCTAATGCCCCCATCTGACCCCCAGGGGAGGCAGAAAGTCCACTAGGCACCAGAGAGTTTTATGGGTAAATTTTAATTAGGGTGTGGGTTGCCCAAAACGGGCATGCCAATGCCCCCACCCTAATTAAAATTTTCCCCGAAAAATCTCTGGCGTCTATTAGGCTTTTTACCCCCCCGGGGGGGCAGATTGGGGGCTACTGCCCCATATGTCCCCCACGGGGGGCAGGAAGGCTGTAACTTTTGCAGGGAGGGGGTGGGGGCATGGGCATGTCAGTTTTGGCCAACCCCCAAACTAATTAAAATTTGCCCCAAAATAATCCCTGGCGTCTATTGGGCTTTTTACCCCTCCAACAGGGCAGATTGGGGGCTGATGCCCCCATCTGCCCCCCAGAGGAGGCAGAAAGTCCACTAGACGCCAGGGAGTTTTTGGGGCAAATTTTAATTAGGGTGGGGGCAGCCCAAAACGGGTATGCAAATGCCCCACTCTAATTAAAATTTGCTTAAAAAAATCCCTGGCGTCTAGTGGGCTTTTTGCCCCCCGGAGGGGCAGATTGGGGACTACTGCCCCATCTGTCTAGTGGGCTTTTTGCCCCCCCCCGGTGGGGAGATTGGGGGCTAATGCCCCCATCTGCCCCCCAGGGGAGGCAGAAAGTCCACTTGGCGCCAGAGAGTTTTTTGGGCAAATTTTAATTAGGGTGGGGGCATTGGCATGCCCGTTTTGGGCAACCCACACCCTAATTAAAATTTACCCATAAAAATCTCTGGCGCCTAGTGGACTTTCTGCCTCCCCTGGGGGTCAGATGGGGGCATTAGCCCCCAATCTGCCCCACCGGGGGGGCAAAAAGCCCACTTGACGCAAGGGAGTTTTTTGGGGAAAATTTTAATTAGGGTGGGGGTTGCCCAAAACGGCCATGCCCCCACCCTAATTAAAATTTTCCCTGAAAAATCTCTGGCGTCTAGTAGGCTTTTTGCCCCCCGGGGGGGCAGATTGGGGGCTAATGCCCCATCTGTCCCCCACAGGGGGCAGGAAGGCTGTAACTTTTACAGGGAGGGGTGGGGGCATGGGTATGTCAGTTTTGGCCAACCCCCAACCTAATTAAAATTTGCCCCAAAATAATCCCTGACGTCTAGTGGGCTTTTTACCCCTCCAACAGGGCAGATTGGGGGCTGATGCCCCCATCTGCCCCCCAGAGGAGGCAGAAAGTCCACTAGACGCCAGGGAGTTTTTTGGGGCAAATTTTAATTAGGGTGGGGGCTGCCCAAAACAGGTATGCCAATGCCCCCACCCTAATTAAAATTTGCCCCAAAAAATCCCTGGCGTCTAGTGGGCATTTTGCCCCCCGGGGTGGCAGACTGGGGGCTACTGTCCCATCTACCCCCCAGGGGGGCAGGAAGGCTGTAATTTTTGTGGGGGTGGGGGCATGGACATGCCCTTTTTGGGACCCCCACCCTAATACAAATTTGCCCCCAAAAAATCCCTGGCATCTAGTGGGCTTTTTGCCCCCCCCCCCGGTGGGGCAGATTGGCAGCTAAAGCCCCCATCTGCCCCCAGGGGGAGCAGAAAGTCCATTAGATGCCAGGGAGGTTTTTGGGCAAATTTTTATTAGGTTGGGGGCTGCCCAAGACGGGCATGCCAATGTCCCCACCCCAATTAAAATTTGCCTAAAAAATCCCTGGCGTCTAGTGGGCTTTTTGCCCCCCTGGTGGGGCAGATTGGGGGCTACTGCCTCATCTGCCCCACAGGGGAGCAGGAAGGCTGTTATTTTTGCGGGGGAGGGGGGTGGGGGCATGGGCATGCCCGTTTTGGGAGCCCCCACCCTAATTCAAATTTGTCCCCAAAAAACTCCCTGGCGTCTATTGGTTTTCTTTGCCCCCCAGCGGGGCAGATTGGGGGCTAATGCCCCCATCTGCCCTCCGGGGGGGCAGAAAGTCCACAAGACACCAGGGAGTTTTTTGGGCAAATTTTAATTAGGGTGGGGGCTGCCCAAAACGGGCATGCCAATGCCCCCACCCTAATTAAAATTTGGCTAAAAAATCCCTGGTGTCTACTGGGCTTTTTGCCCCCCGGGGGGGGCAGATTTGGGGCTAATGCCCCCATCTGCCCCCCGGGGGGGGGGCAGAAAGTCTGTCATTTTTGCGGAGGGTGGGTGGGGGCATGGGCATGCCTATATTAGGCAGCCCCCACCACAAATTATAAGAAATAAGGAATCCCTGGCGTATAGTGGGCTTTCTGCCCCCCGGGGGGCAGATTAGGGGCTACTGTCCCCAACTGCCCCCCGGGGGGGGCAGAAAGGCTGTACATTATGCGGGGTGGGGGCATGGACATGCCCTTCATGGGCAGCCCCCACCCTAAAAAATGATGTGCGCAAAGTAAATATCCCTGGTGTCTAGTTGGAAGAGCTGGGGAAGCTCTTCCCCAGCTCCCAAGGTCAAAAGGCATGAAATAGAAATCCCTCTGCTGTCTGCAGCAGAGAGATTTCATGCCCCTGGCCTCATGACGGAATGGTTCCGTCATGAGCACAGGGGCTCCGATGCTCATGACGGAACCATTCCGTCATGAGCATCAAAAGGGTTAATGACATATTAAAAATAGAACTTTTATGTACTTTCCCATTCTTTGCCTTTGCTTTCAATGTCGAAAAATGACCTTTTTTTCTTTTTACAGCTTTGCTTCACGTATACGGATGTTCGTCTGTTTTGACATTTGGTGGAGCGTCACAGTCAAGATTGGAAGCAATGAAGAGCTCCATCAAGGTAAGTACTATTTAACTCATTATTTTCAGTATATAGGTGGCTATCTCTAATGTAAGGATAGTGGGGGAGGTAGTCAAATCAAATCAAATCAAATAAGCTTTATTCGGAAAGTTAATTTCAGTCCATAAAAGCATATACAGTATTATATTTCATTTTATACAATAAAAACAAGTACATTTAAAAATATATGTACAAAATATGTAGCAGGAGACTTTCATGTAGGTGATACCGGTTAGTATATGTGCAAATGGCAACCTATAGGCGTGGAATAATTTCATTTTTGGTTTATGAATTCTTCATCACAACAGCTCTAATAAACAGTTTGCTCTATCCTCAATTATACTTGTATGCTATCGCTATCAAAAGAGTCTAAAACAATACTCTTTCGGCATTTGATAAGGTTTTTAAAGAAAATAGTAACGTTAAAATTTATACAATCATTATCAAGACATTGGAGAGCCAGAAATGCTGGGCGACATTGTCGAATGCCCCAGATTTGAAGGATTGGGATTAACCATTTCCTTCTCAAGGCTTTATAGAATTTGCAAAATAAAATAACATGAATAGTTGATTGTTCGGAAACAGAATCACATGGGCATTTTGGTAAATTTTTTTGACCAGTTATTAACAATTGGAAATGCCACCAGCCTATGAAAAATGTTCAGCCGAAAACGAGTAAGAACAAATCTGTCATATCCTTTTTCAGATTTTTGTAAATACAATTGCATGCCAAATGAGGATGAGATCATAAGGTTATGGCTGACAGAAGATTTTGAAACTTCACTTGTAAATCTCAATCTCTCCATGTGATTCAGACAACATTTCTTAAAATCTTTCCTTGAGACAGTCAACATAGAGAGAGGGTTATTAAAATATTCAGGATTTCCAATGTCTGTCATGAAGTCCCTCACATATCTTATCCATTCTATGTCACAGGAATGATCCAGTTTAAGAGCATCCTGAAGCACTAGCTGATTGAAGCGATTTGTCTCTGACTTCCAGATACGATGCCACAGGATTGCAGGTTGGATTTTTATAATGTCTGTTAGATAGGGGACTCCCAGCTCAGCGTGACAGACAAAGGTGGATGTAGAGGGCGGAACCGCTAATAAATATCTAAAAAATGCATTTTCCACTTTCTGCAGTTCGGGAACATTACGGTGTCCCCAAATCCCTGCCCCATATGTCGCTACACTCATACATTTTGCATTATATATTTTAATTAATTCCAAGGGAGCTCTTTTTCCTAATTTTTGAGAAAAATTAAAAAGGGCAGAAGTGGCTCTCGTAAAAAGGAGTTTTCTTAAAGTAATTGCTTGGCCCCAAGAGCCCTTTTCATCTATTAGAATCCCCAGGTATGAATAGGTAGAAGTAGTGGCCAATTTACTCCCATTTAGATAAATATCCTTTCCCTTTTTATTACCTTTGCCACAATTCATCACAAAAGTTTTTGAGACATTTATCCTCAAATCAATACCTTGCATAAAGTTATTATAGGATTCCAATGCCTGCTGAAGAGCTAAAGGTGTTCTTGCTAAAATAACAGCATCATCCGCATAGAGCAATGCTGGTATGCGTCTGGTAACCGAATTTAGTTGCACTTGGGGGACATCCTGACTTCCCTCCAATAAGGCCTTCTCGAGTCTGTTGGTATATAGGGTAAAAAGGAATGGGGCCAGGACACACCCCTGTCTTACCCCTCTGTGCACCCTGAATGATGAGGTACATTCGCCCGCTCTACCAAATCGGACACGCGCTGAGGCATTGCTGTAGAGAGCTTTCAGGAAGTCGATTAGGTGTTCCTCTACCTGCATTTCTTTTAAAATACACCATAGTTTCGTATGAGAGACACAATCGAAGGCCGAGGAGAGATCGACAAAGGCTAGATGAAGTTTTCCTCTCCTCGCCTTCGTATATTTACCCAACAAAATAGCAAGGTTAAGGCCCTGATCTATTGTCCCCAAGCCTTCCCTAAAACCAAACTGTAGATCAGACAGTATGTTCTTTTCTGTGGCCCATGTTTGCAACCTCGTAAGGAGAATCCTTCCTGCTACTTTTCCTAGTGAATCTAGGAGTGAAATAGGTCTGTAGCAGGAAGGATCCTGTCTATTGCCTTTTTTAAAAATAGGGACCATAATAGATTCTGTCCAACTGTTAATAAGGCCCTGCGAAGAGGTCGCATTGAGAACGCGTGTAAGAATCGGAGCCCACAGGTCTGTGTTGTATTTATAAATATCTACAGGTACCCCATCTGGTCCTGGGGCCTTAGAGCCTTTACTATCATTTAATGCTGCTAAGACTTCGTCTAGTGAAAAAGATATCTCAATTGGGTGGACCACGATGTGTTCAGGAGGGGGTAATATTGATATATCCGTACTTTCTATCGCCTCCGGAGGCCCAAAGATTTTTGTAAAGTGGCTCACCCATTGAGCTTCGTCTATCGTTACCTCTATAAAGGGAGAATTATCGAATAGAAAGAATGGGGACCTAATTACTTTCCAGAATGCTTTACTGTCATTTTGGATACTGGCCCTATGTAGGTCTTCCCACAAGGAATTTTTCATTGTCTTTTTTCTAGTCTTAATAGCCTGGTTATATAATTTTCTTGCTTGCTGGACGGCATATCTGTCTCTTTCCTTATTATGGATGGCTTTTTTTAATGCACGGTAAGCATTCGTGCAATTATTATCAAACCAACCTAATTTCTTGTAGTCTCCCATTTTTTTCTCCACAAACAGACAGTTTTTTATTATTGCTGTGATGTGATTAAAACTTTCTAGTACCAGTGAAGGGGGTGAAGTCTCATTTAAAGTTGTCAGAATGTGGGCTAGAGCCTTAACCACTACAGAAGATGTAGTAGTGTCAGGATCAGCTCGTTCCCATTTCAGAGAATAGCCATTCGTACTGTCAATAGCCAAATTAGCACAGGTATGATGTAATTTTTTCATGTTACTTTTATTATGAAAGGTGGGATTTTTACTCGTAACCTTTATTGTTTGAGGGAAGTGATCACTGATAGCAATCTTGTGTTTTGTAAATTGTTTTACTCTACTGGCTAAATTATTTGAGACCAAAATGTAATCTATTACTGAGCCTGCACCTCTCCCATTATATGTTGGTGAAAAAGAGATGGGAGGAATTACTATTTCGTTAGCAAAGGTCAAGTTCAGCATAAATATAGTCTCATTCAGAGCGCTACCAAGAGTGCTATGGGAGAAATGTGTTAAATTACAGTTCTCCTCATCATTCAGACCACATAGTTGTTAGGACACAGGTTAGCGTTAAAATCCCCTCCCCAGACAATCTGGGCGTTCCCTGAGCTGATCATCTGAATATTATGGATAATTTGTCTAAGTTGATCTATTACTTCAAACTCTTTTTCTTTAGGGATGTTATTATAGAAATTCACAAGCGTTAGTATATCTTTCCTGTCCGTTGTGAGGGAAAGAATTTGGTAATAAAAATCAGATATTTCAAGAGTGATTTTTTTTACTACCATCAAGTTGGAGACATAAATGCAAAGGCCTCCCTTTGATCTTCCATGAATAGAAGGACAGGCTGGAGTATGGAAGGTTTTAAAACCATCAATGTGAATTTCGTTTTGAGACCATGTCTCTTGAAGACAAAGAATATCCATATTCTTAATAAGGTCAAGAAAGAGGTTGTTATGAAGTTTAGAATATAAACCCCATATATTCCAAAATGTAATGTTGAAATGCCCTTCCTCTTTCCAGGGTATTATAAATGGCTGGGGATCTGATCCTGGTACATCTGGGTTGGGTGAATTAGAAATTATAAGTTCCTCTCCGATTAAAACAGGAACAGGGATTTCCTCAGGCAATGATTTATTCTGTGCCTGACTATAAATATTGTGATATCGTGCTTCTACTTGATTTTCTGACTCAGATATGCCCCTTTGGGATAAACTAAGCGGGCCAATACCCAGATTTTCAGGTAAAGTCTCTGATTTATTTGTTAACTTCTGGGGTAGTCAGTTGGGATCCTCTAATGAGTTAAGTACACTAAAGCGATTATGAACTGGAACGCTAAAATTTTGGTTAGACATGATTTGGTGATGGGCCAGTTTCGCTAAGTCAGGGGGAGGACGATAAAAGAAACCTAGGGGGAGAATATTAATCCCCATTTCAAGTGCACTCCTACACGCCTTCCCCAAGATTTTTTCGACTAGCCAAGGTGAACGGAAGGACAATACCAGACAATCCCCAGTAAAGGGTTTCCTAGTTCTTCCGATCCATCCTATCCTGTGTGCCATCTTAAACTCTTCAAACAAAATTCTAGTCTCACCCACTCTATCCCCCAACCAGTGTAATGTTTTGTTCCTTAATGATTCGCAGGTCTCCTGGTCATGTTGTCCTAATTGTGGTACGTTTGCTAAAATCACTGTATAGGGTGTACAGGCTGGAGGAAAGTCCAAATGTGTAGGGGGTACTGACTTTATATATGTTGCTTTAGAGGCAGGAGGGATATGTTTATCAACAACTGAATTGCCGATGGTAGTATGATTTTGTTGTGTCTTGGGTGTCCTAGAGTGATTACTAAGTTTGTTTATGTTAGTGTCACCAGATATATCAGTTTGGGGCAGGAGTCGTCGTGTTTCCTGATATCATTCACCTCACTACTAATAGGCTTGGAACTAGGAGATAGAATAACCTTGATGTCGTTACTGGAAGGGAGCTCGGCCACAAGGGACTCGATCCGATCTAATCTTGCGCCGATGGACTCAACTGCTCCTCTCACGAAGGAGTCTAAGCTTTTTATGGATGAGAGAATACTCTCCAAATCAATCCCCTTGCTTTGTTGTTTTGTGGTATTTGCTGTTATTAAAGATATTGAGGGGATTTGTGGTATGCTAAAAGGCTTATCTTGGCCATTTTGGTTTGCTGTGAACTCTCTATCGCTGTGTACACTTGGTTTACTTGTAGCCCTCGTACCCCTTCCTGGTTTGCCAAACTGTTTCCTGACTATTTTTTTCTTATTCAATTGTGGAGAGATTGTGTCGCTATGGTTGTTATGCACTATAATATCACAGACAGTTTGTTGAATACAGCCATTAGCTGAAGATCCGGTGACGAGATCCACATTAGGAATAGGGTCTTGAGTAAGAGTAACTTGCTCATCCGCCACTCTAACTTCTCCAGTCGTCAACGTCCCTGCTGCTAAAGTTTGTTCCACTGTAGAAATTTGTTTTTCTATTGCCCCCATAGCCCCAGTCAGGTATGTTAGAAGTGTTTGCTTTTTGGGCTTTTTAATGTCCAATCCCTCTGGTGGGTCGCAGCTCAGTGCTTTCCTTTTCCCCATAGTGAAAGGACCTTGTTAGATCGTGGGGACAATATAGGATATCAGCTTGTTTGAGTTCTAACTAGCAAATTGCTGTGATATTATTCATATGGTTTCAACTCCGGAGCTATTTCCCCTATGGAAGAAGTTTACCTTCAGAGTTCCTCCGGTCCGTGATAGGAGATCGGTTGGGCTGATGGAAGAGACGCAGCAAGACCACGAGGGAGGGTCCGGCCCGGACTCACACGGGCACAGACGGGCAAGGACGGCCCGCCCTTGGCCCGGGCTTCGCCCGGGCGCCGCCCGCGCGCGTCCCGCGGTGCGGAGAGCGCTCCTCGATCTTATGCCCCTCGGTCTAATCCTGATGATGTCACTAGCGTGCGCGGGGTATGAGCGGGTCTGCTGGGAGTTGTAGTGTGACCCAGGATGCCCAACCACTCGCCCCTGTCCGCCAATTCAATCGAGGCTTCCAATCCTGAAGAAAATGCTCCAAGAGTGTCAGTTGCAGTGACTCCCTCGATCCGCTGGAAAACAGACAAATAAGAGTGCTCCCGGTGTGCGCGGGGAGGTAGTCAGATGATCGGTAGTAAGATTGTAAATGTATATTTTGTTTCAACCACAAATTAATTCCTATACAGGTTGTGTTCGCATTCCTTCTTTGGGACGGTTGCTTTTTTTTAGAAAATAGGTTTAAAATAGTAGATAAAAAAAGACTATCACTATTTTAAAACTTTTTCGAATAAAAGTAACATTTTGAAAATTGTTTGCTTCACTTTTTTTAGCAGGTTGCGTGAAATGCTCCATTTTTTCGCAGAACTATGCTTTTGGATTCCTGCAAATGTTTTTGATTTTGTGGCATTTCTGCAATAAGTATTCCACTTTGCCAATCAATCAATTGATCAATCAGAATCTTATAAGGTGAGACTATTCACTTGTGAGAGTCTAAAGGTGCTGGATGAGGGGGGGCTGGGTCTGCAGTTCAGTTGACGAGCCAGGTTTTGAGGTCCTTACTGAATCGCGGCAGCGCTGGTGATTGCCTGATGTGCAGAGGCAGGGAGTTCCAGGTCTTTGCAGCAAGGTAGGAGAATGATCTTCTTGTGGATCCTTTCGGATGGCGGCCATGGCCAGTTGAGCAGAGCAGAGATGTCTGGAAGGAAAATAGAAGGAGAGGTTGTGGCTGAGGTATTCAGGTCAGCCCTTGTGGAGGCCTTTGTAGGCGTGCGTGAGAAGCTTGAAGGTTATTCTCTTTTTGACAGGTAGCCATTGAAAGTCTATCAGGTGGCTGATGATGTGATTGTGGCATTGGATGTTCAGAATGAGTCTGGCGGAGGCGTTCTGGATGGTATGCAGTTTTTGGGGAGCTTCTGGGTGGTGTCGGCATAGAGTGCGTTGCCGTAGTTGAGTCTTCTGCTGACGAGTGCATGGGAGACTGTTTACCTGGACTCAGTGGGGATCCATTTAAAGATCTTACAAAGGAGGCAGAGCATGTTGAAACAGTAGGACGAGACGGTACTGATTTATCGGTTCATTGAGAGCAAGGAGTCCAGGATGATGCCGAGGTTTAGTGTGCAGTCCAATGAAGGGCCAGTGGTTTGGGAAGAGGAGAAGACAACTGGGGCAGAAGAAATCTTTGTGAATCAGATGTGTTTTTTTTCTTCAAATGACAACTGGTGTTTTAGGATGATGGATTTTTTAGAAATATACATTTTTGAATTATGTTTTTGCAACAGATGCAGTATGGGGTTTTGGAACGATGCCGACAAATGGATTGAAAATGTTACCTTGAGTTGGAAAAAAAAGACAGCTTCAGGGAGGTTCCCCAAAATTCCTTTAATTTAGATGAAAATATGTGCACAGTTTTCAAACAAATTATTATGTGGTTTAAAACCTGGCAAGTAATGTAGGTAGTGTTTACTTAGGGTTAGAAATGTAAAATGTAAGTACAACTATCAAGGTAGTCTGAACCCACCACCAATGAAAATTGTTGAATTTTATCCAATAGTCTGTCAGGCATTTCTTTACTTTTTTTGACACTCGTGGGTTTAGGCTACCTGACAGTGATTGCCTAATTTCTTGGGAACTCTGAGCCTAATTTTGATGGCAGTTAGACGATTGTGAGACCGCCATCGAAGCGGGCAGGGCACCGTCCAACAAGATGTCTGCGATCCTGCCCACCCTATTATGATACGACCGCTGTGCAAGCAGTCATAAAAAAGCCTTTCACTACTGCAGCTTCTACTGTAACCCAGGACAGGGACGCAGCACAAGTCTCAGTAGAGAAAAAAAGGAACTTTTCAAACATCCATGCACCGCATTTGGCTCATGGTGCATTGATGTTTGGGGAGGCATCACATGTGCCCCCCTTGCCACTTAGCAGTGGCCCACAGGGGCCCTGCATGGGGCCCTTAAAACCCCTTTCCTATAGTAGTTTTTATGCTGTGTGATCATCATGAAAAGGCTGTCAGAAATAGACATCGTAATCCTGACGACGGTGATCCGTAGATCCTGTCAGAGGCAGCGGGCCATCCCCCTACAGTCAAGGGTTCGATGGCCTGCATCGTAATGTGGCGGTTGGCCTGCCAGGGTGTCTGTTGGTGGCGGTCCCACCGGCACCGTAATAATGCCCTTTGGGCAGATTTACAAGCCCCTTCCGCCTCTTTTACGCCACTGTTGCGTCACTTTTGTGACGCAGCGGCGGCGCAAAACCAGCCCCATGCTGCGTTGTATTTACAACGTGACGCATCTAGGAGATGCGTCACGTTGTAAAGCCCTGTGCCAGAAGTAGGCGTTCCTGCGCAGGGGGGGGCGTTCCGTCGCAGGAACACCTCTTCAAAGTGGCTAAGTGAAATCTACAAGATTTCCCTAAGTCACTTTTGAGCCCATGCTGCGTCAAAACCCTGCGCCTGCTTGAAGCAGGCATAAGGATTGACGCAGCACTGTGAAGACAGGGCACCCCAGAGCCTTGCTGGAACTGCATCGCGCTTGCGACGCAACTCCAGCAATGCGCTGCCTTTACGGCACAGATGCGTCACGCATCTGTCCATTTTTTGCCCCATGGTGAGCCGCATTGTAAATGTGGCGCATCCATGGTGGCGGAGCCCTGACGCACAATAACTGGCGCATCCCAGCTGATATGCAGGGATGCGTCAGTTATTGTAAATCTGCCCCCGAGTTTCTTCTACTAAATTAAAAAAAATTATAGAGATTTAGGTAATGTTTGCTGATTAATTTGTTGAAGGAATTGTGCCCTCCCACAATGGCATTATTAGTTTTTGCACCACCTTCTAAGCAGTTTGAGTAGCAGTCCCACCATTCAATGTGAAACCTTGGCTTCCTCCTGTGACCTGACCTGCTTGGACAGCCAATTCACGAATATTCGAAGTAAATTTGTAATTGAGCCAATTTCTCTTCATTTTTGGTAAAAAATTCAATTCAGTAATTGAAGTGTATAAATCATCTACACTGTCAGGTGGTACAAAGCATAACGTAGTTAATTTTCCTAATTCCTATTATAGTTTACTGCTTGCCAAATAATCCTCAACTAAGGATGATTTTTGAATTTTTTGCCAATACGCCTGAGAAAAGTAAAAAAAAACCTCGAAATTTGGTATCGGGGTATAATTTAGTAACTGTATTAATCATTGGCCATTTCAAACTGATTATTACTTTTCTAGGACTTTTATTCATAGTTTTGATTTTGACCACTGTTTAAAATGTAGTGTAAGCTGAGGAATGTTTGGCAGGGAGAAAGGCATGCACTGGGATAGTTGTGTTATTTCTGTTGGCATGAATAGAATACATTTGGGTGAATGGATGGGGTGTTGAATATAAAGTATTGTCCCTCATCCAAATTGGACTATTCTCCAGTGTAACTAGGTTATGGGTAGTGCTAAAGAGTAACATTCTTTTTTGAGTGCTTTCATTGTCATTCAAGAGGAAAGGTTCATTGGAGAAAGTTATAGTTAGTTGAGGGGAGATGTTAATATCTCCATCCATTTGGGATGCTACACGGTGGGGATTACAGGGCAATTTTTGTCTCTGGCCCATTCTTCTAACATTGGGTATGCAGGGCGAATAGGCCAAGTTACAACGCATGCAATACATTGCATGCCATTACAATGCGGTTGTTACAACAACCGCGTTATTACATACCATTACAACGCAAGTCGTTACAACGACTTGATGTAGGAGGCGCGCTAGATTTTGTTATAGTATAATTCACTATTCCTACTCCAGTCTGTGCAGCACTAGGGAAGGTGTTGGATTTTGAATCTAACTCCTTCTGCCCCCTACAGCAAGTCGTTGTAATGGTTTGCGATGCATTTATTGCATGCGATGTAAACAATGTTTCCTATGCAGGGCATGCTACTAGCAACGTGTATGACAATTTTTATGCTACCTCCCTTAGTATTGCACCACAGGGTTCATTGGAGGTGAGTGCAAGAAGTTTAATGTGTTGTACATTTGCTCACACTTTTATTTCTATTGCAAAGGCAGAGTGTTCATGCTCTGTAATCCTAACAACCATATCTTCAAGAGAAAGTGCTCTGCCTTTGCAAAGAGAAGAGAAATATTGCACACACCTATAATTCCTCCTGAGTTCATTAAATCTCTCTTTACAGAAGAGATAGCCACCATATATGAAAAGCTTGTTCCCTATTCAGGATTTCACATAATTTGTTAGCCGTTGTGATGCCATTGTTGGGAAATCTGTTGAGGAAAGGCGAAAGAAAACATTTTTAGTATGTGTTTTTCACATTTTTCATATTGCTCATTTGTATTGCTCTGTCTGAAAAGAAAAAGAGATGTATTTGTTATTCGTATACGCCTGTGGAGAAAAGGAACAGTTAAAAACACTGTTGGAGTAAAACATTGCAAGTTCTGTTGTCTGATTTAGTCGTTTTCTTTACTCTACGGGTTAAGGTCTTGAATTTTAGTAGTGTTCTTAGTTACCCGAGGGTGATGTGGTATTTGGCTTGTCAAGTGAATGAAGAACTGGATTGTTGTAATAGAGAATTGCACAGAGGATGAAGATTCTGGCACAGCTGGATTACCTGTATTTCTGCATGACAAGAGAGAAATGCAATGTTTAACTTAATTTGAAAAAAAAGTTGTCATATATAGATATAACATAAAATAATAAATACTAAATAATAAAATTAATTAAAAAAATAATGTATATTTATTATAAATTTTAAAAATATAATAGATTAACTTAATTAAAAAACATTAAACACACACACATAATAATTCATATATATTTACTTTAAAACAAATAAACTATTTATTTTAATTTATTTTATCATTTTAAAATTATATAAAAATGTACACAGATATATATATATATTCCAGTCGATTTTTGCTCCGCAAAAAAAGATACCCACGCAGCAATAGTTTCCTCCTTTTATTGCAGGGCAGCAGCAACAGGCAAGGAATCTCCTTCAAGCAGTATACACCAATTGCCTACGCGTTTCAGAGAGTATTCTCCTTATTCATGGCTTGGCATTCTGTAAATGGGTTGGAAAGCAGCCACAGTGTTTTCAGGTGTTTGAAGTGAGTGTTCATCCCGCCCCACTGGGCGTGTCATCTGCAAAGCATTCTGGTTAATGTAGCTATAGTTAGGACCTATTACCATAGGAAAATCATAACATTCTATTCCCAATAACTTTGGCGCCGGTTAATGAATCTTCGCGAAATTTTCAAAACTAATGGCCCGATCAAGTCAGCTCCTATCCTGAAAGTTTGGGGGTGATTTGTCAAGCGGGGGCCGAGAAAAAAGGGGGGTCACAAAACGCGTTTTTCCCATGTTATTTCCCATAGGAAAATTTAGACACAGCTACTGCCCGAACTGCTGAACGGAATTACACCAAATTTTGCAAAAAGGTAGCCCTTGGGTTCAGAAAGTGCCCTTTTTTTTAAATGGTGTAAATCTGTTCAGTAGTTTTTTAGATATTTAAGAAATAAAGATAGTGATATCTAGAGGCACGGAGGATCCGCACACCCTCCCGATCATGAGCTTCATGCTAATTGGCAAACCAGGAAGTGTTGGCAGCCATCTTGTGTCTCAGTAGAACCGAGGCACAAGAAAAGAGAAAACAAATGGCAAAACACGAAAAGGGGGCAGGGTAGAAACACTCTGACCCCCTAGGCCTGCTTAGGGGGTCCCACAAGGACTCCCAGGGCCCCCCCAAAAAATTTTAAATTGCGGGATGCGCGGAGGATCCACGGATCAAGCCGCAAAATTTAAAAAGATGAAGCGCGGGCTCCCGCGCTTTGTTTAAATAAAGCCCCCAGGTGGGCCAGGCCCTGGGGGCAGAAAAAAAGTGTGGGGGGCCCAATCCCCCCACACTTCCCTGGGGACTGCCACCCTCTGGGGCTTTGCTCAAAGATTTGTGGGGGCACACGGCCGGGGACCCCCACCCCCGGGGCTTTTGTAAAATATTGGTGGCCCCCCGCAGCCCCGGAGACCACCAACCCCCGGGGCTTGTTCAGAGAAAATAAATTAACTACCTGTGTGGGGGGGCTCGCACCCCCCCACACGCCCCGGAGACCGCCACCTCCCCGGGGCTCTAAATATGCACGTTTTAAGTTGGGGAATTAATTCCTCTTCAATCCTGAGGGTCCCTGGGGGGCCAACTAGTCCACTAGGTACCTCCAGTAAGTGCCACAGAGCTGCGTTGCAGAGTGGTGTAAAAAGGGGTGTGGCCTCTGAACACCTCTCTGCAACGCAGCTCCCTGGCGCATACTGGAGGTACCTGGTGGGCTAGTTGGCCCCCAGGGACCCTCAGAATTGAAGAGGAATTAATTCACCAACTTAAAACTCACCACAGGGTGTGTTTGTACACATGTCACCTCAGGCCCCGCCCCCTTCCTTCACCACTGTGCAAACGTGCCCCCTGGCGAGTTGTAAGTTGGGGAATGAATTCCCCTTGAATACTGAGGGTCCTGGAGGCCAACTAGCCCACCAGGTGCTTCCAGTAAGCGCCACTGCGCTGTGTTGCAGAGAGGTGTGCAGAGGCTACGCCCCTTTTTACACCTCTCTGCAACGCACCTCTGTGGCGCTTACTGGAGGTACCTAGTGGGCTAGATGGACCCTAGGGACCCTCAGGATTCAAGGGGACTTAATGTCCCAACTTAAAACAGCCACAGGGCACGTTTACACAGTGGGGAAGGGAGGGGAAGGGGCCTGAGGTGATGTGTGCAAACACGCCCTGTGGAGCATTTTAAGTTGGGGAAATAATTCCCCTTCAATCCTGAGGGCCCCTGGGGGCCAACTAGCCCACCAGGTGCTTCCAGTAAGCGCCACTGCGCTGTGTTGCAGAGAGGTGGTCCAGGCCGTGCCCCTTTTTACACCTCTCTGCAATGCAGCTCTGTGGCGCTTACTGGAGGTACATAGTGGGCTAATAGGACCATAGGGACCCTCAGGATTCAAGGGGGCTTAATCCCCTAAATTAAAATGCTCCACGGGGTGTGTTTACACAGTGGTGAAGGGAGGGGATGGGGCCTGAGGTGACGTGTGCAAACACGTCCTGTGGCGCGTTTTAAGTTGAGGAAATAATTGTAGAAGTAAGTGTGGTGGCGTATGTATAACTGTATATGCAAGTAAATGGATGTTTGATACTTTGTTTGCATGTGTGACTATGTGTGTGAGTAACTCTATGGATGAGTGTCGGTGTGTAACAGGATGTATAGGTGTATGAGTACATATGATGAGTGACTACATGTATGAGTGACTGTATAGGACTATTGCTGAATGAGTGGATGTGTGTGTAGATCTTGGAATTACTGAATAGGTGTGTTGTAACTGGTATTGGTGTGTCCATTGTTTTGAAAATGGTAGTTTCTATTTTTGAGTGTGTGTATCAAAGGTTATATTAGGGTGAGAGGAGGTCTGCCACTCTATCACAAGGATGCTGTCATCAGTGATATCATCAGTGATGACATTTGAGATGTCATCAGTGATGTCATGAGTGATGTCACTGACCATGTCATGAGTGATGTCATATGTGACGTCATCAGCAGTGCATTGCGGGCGCGCAAGTTATAGTTAGCTGAACTAACTATAACGGGGGAATTTCTAGGGTTTTGTACGAGTGAAATGTCCAACTAACTATAACGCCCCTGAAACCTATGGTTTTTTCAGTGAATTTCTAAGGTTTTTAAAATGCTAATTTCTAACTATACCATGCCTGAAACCTATGGTTTTTTCAGTGAATGTATATATATATATGTACCAATCACATAAAATCTAATTAAAAAAACATTCTATTACAAATTAAAACATTAAACTATTTAAAAATCTTCAAACTTAAATTTCCCACACCAGTGAGTGCAACAGTAGGGAAAGTGTTGGATAGCGGCGGGGTCAAAAAATTACTATTCCCACTCCAGTGAGTGCAATAGTAGGGAAAGTGTTGGATAGCGGTGGGGTAAAAATTACTATTCCCACTCCAGTTACTGCAACAGTAGGGAAAGTGTTGGATAGTGGCAGAATAAAATTTACTATTCCCACTCCAATCAGTGCAACAGTAAGGAAAGTGTTGGATAATCGATTTGTAAAAATTACTATTTTCACACCAGTCAGTGCAACAGTAGGGAAAGTGTTGGATAGAAGAGGTGTAAATATTACTATTCCCACTCCAATAATTGTAAAATTAGGGAAAGTGTTGGCTAGCGGAGAGGCAAAAATTACTATTCCCATTCCAGTGAGTGCAACAGTAGGAAAAGAGTTGGATAGCGGAGGGGTACAAATTAATATTCCCACTCCAGTGAGTACAAAAGTAGGGAAAGTGTTGGATAGCTAAGGGATAAAAATAACTATTCCCACATCAGTCAGTGCAACAGTAGAAAAAGTGTTGGATAGCGTAGGGGTAGACATTACTAATCCCACTCCAGTGAGTGCAACAGTAGGGAAAGTGTTGGATAGCGGAGTGGTAAAAATGTATATTACCACTCCAGTGAGTGCAACAGTAGGGAAAGTGTTGGATTGCAGAGTAGTAATAATTAATATTCTCACTTCAGTCAGTTCAAAATTACAAACAATCAAATCAACAAAAGAGTGTGCCTTCAAATTATCAAAAGAGCACTACTGTAGAATCCAAATAGGTTTCTTTAGAAAGCCCTCAATCACCAACCTGGTTGGTGACATGCTTCATCATCGGGCCACACCGGGAGAGGCCGAATGCCACCCCGGTGTGCTTCGACGCTAGAATTACTGCAGAGCTGGTGATGTGAGTGTTGTGAGTAGTGAGAGTGATAGTTAAAAATGTCTTGTTTGTGTCAACAAAAACCTTAATAGAAGCCAAACAAACATGTATAAAAACAAGGTGTAGGACGTATGGACTGAATAGATTGTTCAGCTAGGTCACTTACAATGTGGTCTATAAAAAAAAGGTGTAGGACATATGGACTAAGTGAATTAATTAGCCAAGTCACTTACCGTGTAGTCAACATGTTTCAGCCTATGTGTCATGTTTTAACACGCATTCGTCAGGACCTTAAATGAACGTGAAACTTCGGTGGTATGTGTGCGCTAAGGCCCACCCTAACCAAAGGTTATAAGTGTGAAAATATAGATCAAAAGGTTTTGATCAAAACATTTTGATGACTCCCATAGTGAAGAGGAACCAAGTTTATTTTGGGTCCGGTTCCAGAGGGTTTGCTTAGGTGCCAAGCGGGTGCCAAGAATAGCGGGCGGTGTGCCATTGTAGCTTCCACCCCCCTCCCGAGACCCATGGTGTAGAAATTCTCTACACCCCAAAATAAACTCGGTTGCTATGCTCCCAAACACACAAAACACATCCCAATAACACAACCACATGGCAAATACAAAAATACATTTCCCAGGACAACACACACAACACACCTGACAGCACTACCCCATTTGGACACACCCACAGAGCTGAGTATAAAACCAGCCCCTTCCCTGACCACAATCCTTTCCAACGCTCCAGGAGAGAAGGGACATACACACCAGCTTAAAGGAGAGGCAAAGAACACAACATCACTAGCCACACCACACACAGCACCACCACCACTTCCACACCTGCACCACTAACCCCCTGCACATCACACACTATACACATCACAACCACACCCACCACTCACACCCCTGCACCCACAACCACTTTGCACACCACACACCATGGCAACACACAAAATGCCAAAATTCAAGGAGAGTGAGTTGACAGTCATGGTAAATGAGATAGTCAGATTGGAACCACAACTGTTTGGTAGCCTGGTCCAACAGACACCATTAGCCACAAGGACACAAATGTGGGAAAGGATATTCCAAAGGGTCAATGCAGTAGGAGCCACCCCAAGATCCAAAAAGGAGATCATGAAGCGGTGGCATGATCTGAAGAGGCTTGTTAAAGAGAGGAGAAGCAAGAACTGTGAGCTGGCTGACAGGACTGGCGGGGGCCCGCCCATTTCACCAAAACCATTCACACCATGGGAGGAGAAGGTGCTTGCCATACTGCATCCAGAGAGTCTTACAGGAGTAGCCGGGGGAGTGGAGGCTGGTAAGTACAAATACATGACTACCACCACACTGATATGTACTGTCTTGCGCAACTACAAAGCTACACCACCTAGGACAAATTCGATCCATCTGCACCACACACTCACAAAACCATGTCCTGTACCACAGATCCAACATTCACCCACTCCCATTCTCCCCAAACGTAGCTACCAACATTACCATGGGGGCATGTGTATAGGCAGCCAGCATGACAACTCCCACCATGCCCCCTGTTCGCCCCCTCAGCAGAATGGAGCCCTCCCCCCACCCCACACAGAAGCAGTTGGAAGCCATTGCAGTACACCAAACAAACTTACAGGCAGGTAGCAATCTTCCCTGGGATGGTGTTTGGGGGTGGGAGGCCTGCTATTCCCACCATTCCCCCTTTCCCACAGCCTAGCAGGATGGAACACTCCCCCACCCCCCCCCCCCCAGAAGCAGTTGGAAGCCATTGCAGTACACCAAACAAACTTACAGGTAGGTAGCCATCTTCCCTGGGATGGTGTTTGGGGGTGAGAGGCCTTTACCACTACTCCCACCATGCACCAGGCCCACAGCCTCGCAGGATAGAACACTCCCCCACCCCACCAAGAAGCAGTTGGAAGCCATTGCAGTACACCAAACAAACTCACAGGTGGGTAGCCATCTTCCCTGGGAGATTGTTTGGGGGTGGGAGGCCTGTACCACTACTCCCACCATTCCCTCTGTCCCACACCTGAGCAGGATGGAACCCTCCCCCACCCCACCCAGAAGCAGTTGGAAGCCATTGCAGTACACCAATCAAACTTACAGGTAGGTAGCCATCTTCCATGGGATGGTGTTTGGGGGTGGAAGGCCTGTACCACTACTCCCACCATGCCCCCTGTCCCACAGCCTAGCAGGATGGAACACTTCCCCCACCCCACCCAGAAGCAGTTGGAAGCCATTGCAGTACACCAAACAAACTTAAAGGTAGGTAGCCATCTTCCCTGGGATGGTGTTTGGGGTGGGAGGCCTTTACCACTACTCCCACCATGCACCCTGGCCCACAGCCTAACAGGATGGAACACTCCCCCACCCCACCAAGAAGCAGTTGGAAGCTATTGCAGTACACCAAATAAACTCACAGGTAGGTAGCCATCTTCCCTGGGATGTTGTTTGGGGGTGGGAGGCCTGTACCACTACTCCCACCATTCCCTCTGTCCCACACCTGAGCAGGATACAACCCTCCCCCACCCCACCCACAAGCAGTTGGAAGCCATTGCAGTACACCAAATAAACTTACAGGCAGGTAGCCAAGTCCACAGTGAGGGTGTTTGGGGGTTTGAGGCCTGTACCACTACTCCCACCATTCTCTCTGCCCCACACCTGAGCAGGATGGAACCCTCCGACACCCCACCCAGAAGCAGTTGAAAGCCATTGCAGTCCACCAAACAAACTTACAGGTAGGTAGCCATATCATTCAGGATCATGACCCCACTGAGCAGGATGTAAGCCTCCACCACGCACATACAGATGTGTCACATCACAAATACAAATGCGAGCATGTGATCGGCAAGTAGCCAATACGTGCACCCACACATTTGTCACAAAAGAAATGGTGCCATATGACAACACCAGTCGTCCCATCGCACAAATATGCACACCGGCCCCATTGCCATGCACGTTATGCACACAGATAAGCAAAGGAAACTGTCACGGCTTCAAAAGTGTGACACATGTAGAAGAAAGTCTGGGCACAATCATGCACTGCACCTATTGACATGTGCATCACCATGGGGCAAGTGCAACAAGGACCATTCTAGAAAAAAGAAAGCATGTGTGGTGGTATAAATCAAGATATGCACATGACAGGACAAAGGTATGCAGGAGATGACAATGGCCAATCCATGGCCAGATGTGACGTCTCCCAGGTCAGAGAAATCAACCAAGAGTCCTCAATGAAAAACATGTTGTGCCAGTCCCTAGATGGCAACAGGTCCCTGTAATCATAAATTATGCACGGGTCGCATGGTATGCATTGACACCTCACACCATGAACAAGTAATACATGTACCACTGCACATGTCAGGAAGCACAGCAGTGCACATATGAAACAATGTGATGAACAGTCAATTGTGCAGTGTACAAACAGTGAATGACACACAGCTAACACAAAGCTTGCAGGGTGCACTACAATGACCATTCCCCATCTGATCCACAGGTGACCAAGAACTCACTGCAGAGGACAACACCAGCAACCAGCAGATCCAGTCTCCCCCGGTACATGGACTCTTGGATGTTGACTCCCGGGATTCTCTGGACGATGAGCTCAAAGCCGGACTATCTGGTGTTCCAGGGAGCAACAGGTCCCAGGACCCCATCGTCCCTCCAACCACATCTGCGGCAATACCAACTTCACTGCAGACCCCTGCTGTTATGGCCTGTGCGGCCACCGACACCACCACCACCATCACCAGTGCTGCCTGCAACACCCTCCCTGTCCCAGAGGATGACCATCCCACAACACTGACTGGGGAGGCCAGCGAGAGGATGCGAGTGCCCACAGTGGTGAGGCAACACGTCCGTGGCAGCAGGGTAGGTCGGAGGGGCAGGGTCACCCACAGACACCAGGAGGCTGGACCCCTATCCCTGGAACACATCACCGGAGTCCTTGGCGTATATGAACGGGCACAGGGATGAACGGGCCGGTTGGATGATCTGTTACACAAGCTCATCCTGCTGATGAGGTCCATCGACACCCGCATGGGAAAAATTGTGGACCTCTTGGGCCAGCAAGTGGCGGTACTGAGAGACAGGCCTGCACCACAGCCAACAACTCCACCTCCCTCTGGTGTGGCGCAGGATGACAGTTCACCATCCTCCCCTGCGCCCACAGAGAGGGGTGAGTCCTCAGACCCCTCTGGCCCTGCAGCAGGGCCCCCTGCCAAACGACTAAGGGGCCGTCCTAAGAAGACCCTGGAAGTATCTGGAGGCAAAGCACCTGCCAAATGCCTGTCACGGAGCCAGCCCTGATGACAACCCTCTTCACCAGCACATTGACGTTTTGGACTGTCCTTCCCCACACTGCCTTGTGAATGGCATCTGTCTGTTGGACTGGTTCACCACATCAATGTGGTGACTACTTCATTATCTCATTTACCATAACTGCAACTCACTTCTCCACCACCACCTCAATGGAAATGTACACCCCCTAACATGTCACCATTGCAAATAAAAAATCCTTACACACATGTTGTTGTGTATGCTTCGTCTTTATTGCAGGATGTACAGTCTTCAACATGACCACAATGTACCAGGGGCATGGACTGTATGTAGGCAAGAAGTAGTTGAAGGCACCTAGGGAAACACAACAGAACAACATTCACTGGTCTGGGTGTGGCATCACAGACATCACACAGCACCTACCATCAAGATAACCCAACATGCACATGTCACAATGGGCAACAAGTGTCAACATACACGTCCTTTAGATGTTCCCAAATGACCTGTCCCAGAAACATTGCCAACCACTGCTGAGTCTACATCACTGGACACAGGTTGGTTTGCAGGCTGGGGCCTTGGGTCCTCACCATCATCCAGGAGCAGGGGAATCTCCTTGCGAATGGCTAGGTTGTGGAGTATACAGCATGCCACTACAATCTGACACACCTTCCCAGGTGAGTATGCCAGTGCACCTCCGGTCTTGTCCAGGCAGCGGAAACGTGACTTGAGCAGACCAAAAGTATGTTCCACCACATGACGTGTCCTCCCATGTGCCTCATTGTAGCGGACTTCAGCTGGGCTCCTGGGATTTCGCAGTGGGCTAAGCAACCAGGGACGGTTGGGATATGCAGAGTCACCTAGATATGACAAACACAAATAGACATTGCAATGTCGCTGAGGAAGAAGGCAGCAGGTCACACACACAGCACGCCATACGACTAGGCATACTCACCCACAATCCATGCCCGCTCAGGAAGCAGATTAGCCATCAGCTGGGGCACAAAGCTGTTCTGCAGGATGTAGGAGTCATGGGCCGAGGCTGGGAATTTGGCACACATGTGGGAGATGATCATATCTGCCAGGCACACCACTTGCACATTTATGGAGTGGTAATGTTTGCGATTCCTGTAAATATGCTCACTTGCCTGTGATGGCACAAGCCTTACATGGGTGCAATCAATGGCACCAACAACATGGGGGATGTGTCCAAGGGGATAGAAGTCTCCCTTCACAGCTGGCAATTCAGCACCCCTGGGGAAATGGATGTATCAGTCCTTGTATATCATCATGGCCGACAGTACATCATGCAGCACCACGCTGAACATTGGTTGTGACATCCCACCAGCGCTGGCCACTGTTTCCTGGAATGATCCAGTGGCAAAAAAATGCAGGGCCGCCATCACCTTATAAGTAGGGGTGAAAGCTGTTGGATATGCCCTGCGAGGCTGCAGGTGGGGCTCCAACAGGTCACAAAGGGTTTTTAGGGTGGCTCTATCCAGCCGGCATTTCCAGATGATTGCCACATCCTCCATGTCCTCCAGCACCGTCAAGTGACGAATCAGATTTGCCTCCTCCTATTTGAGACACATGTCAATGCAATACATGATGAGATGGGCACAGCATCTCACGTTCTGGATGACACAACGACAACAATGACTGCCGTCAAAATTGAGTTACAGACCAGCTTACATGTAGAGACACCTTCAGCTACACAAAGGGCACACCTGTCAACTTACACAAAAAAGTAGCTCAAACAGCACCTTGGTCAATGTGAATGCACATAAGGATATTGCCACATTTCACATGGGTACGCCTGGGAGTATAACATACAGCATATGTGTAACAAATCAACCCCACTGTCTCCTACATTGGTGCTGTACCTGTCACACCTTCATGCGTCATTTCAACATGGCACACATCCACAACACAATGACCACAGTCGGCGCAGAAATGACAAATGTGTGCATGAGCAGACAGAAGAGGCCATGCAAAAAGGATCATCATTCAGTGAGATGAGCATTGCTGTGATTGTCACTGCACCTTAACACTTTGACATGTGTACACATTGTAGAGCCCAGGGCAACACTGTCCTGCCTACCCGACCATCAAATCCATAAGTGACATGTGAGGGAGTACAGGCCAATCTACGAAATCACATACACAAACATGGCATGCGTAGTCACCAGTGGAGTAAATGCAACATTGGCATCATGTGCACAATGATGTGCCATTGACCATGTGGGCACTGTGCACTGTTGATGTTTGCCAGATGGCCATTGCCATTATACGGCACACATATTGTGGTAGCTACCGCCTTGCCCCCGCGGTATGTCACCAGCACCACCCATTCACACAAGTGCGGTAGTAGTAGGTATGTAGACATGGGTAAATGGCGGTTGCAATGCTCCGCTGCCTGGCCCCGGCGGTATGTCACCAGCACCCCCAATTCACACAAGTGCGGTAGTGATAGGCATATAGACATGGGTAAATGGCGGTTGCAATGCTCCGCCGCCTGAATCGCGGTGCCTCGTGTCAATGTATGGCACCCATATCGCGGTAGCTACCGCATGGCCCCAGCGGTGTGTCACCGCCATGGAGCTTGCCCTAGACCCAATGGGAACCTTGATAGCAGTGGCATGATGCAATTTTGAAGATCGCGGTAGGCGTGCTCCGCCACCGGGGAGGCGGTCATTGGATGCATTTGAAAGATGCACCATCACGTTAGTGCACACCGGGCCCCTGCGGTGTGTCACCACCATGGAGCTTGCCCTACAGCCAATGGGACCCTTGATTGCGGTGGCATGATGCAATTTTGAAGGTCACGGTAGGCGTGCTCCGCCACCGCGGAGGCGGTCATTGGATGCATTTGAAAGAGGTAGACCTGGACCACCAATTGCTGCAGCTTGGCACCTTTGAAACGACCCAGGGGGCTATATATGTTGGGAGTGAGCCTCACATTTCCACTGCTCCCAGAGCCTGCTGCCAGAGACCCCTCACCTACTGCTGCCTCCAGGGACTGCTGCCTGAGACCCCTCACCTGCTGCTGCCTCCAGGGACTGCTGCCTGAGGCCCCTCACCTGCTGCTGCCTCCAGGGACTGCTACCTGAGACCCCTCACCACTCAATTCTGCCACTGTTGTCTCATGTCCAAAGTGATGACAAGGACAGAGAAGATCCGTGCCGGTCCCTTCACGAGCGTGGAGCTGGAGGTCCTGGTGGACGAGGTGCTCACACTGTACCCAAGGCTATATGGTGCCCCAAATGTCGTGGTAAGTCCTCAACAGTGGGTGGTAGGGCAGGGGGGGCACACATGTAGTTGGACTGATGCAGTATGTGTCTGGGAGTGTGGGGTTGTGTCATGCACTGCCTGACATGCTGTCTCCAGGGGGAAGGTGTGTGTACCCAATGCCACAGGTTTGCCTGCCTGCACATGTATGTATAAGTGACCTGTGTTGTGTTGTCAGCCATACAGTGATGCAGAAGGTTGTTCATGCAGGAGTCAGGACAGTGATTGCTTGACTGAATGGTTGTGTGTGCCCCTGTAGTCCATCTCAGTGTGAGCCCAACTGGCCAGCACAGTCCCCACCCACAAAGCCAAGGACACAACACTTCACTTACAGAGTATTATATCAGTCTTTTCACAGTGCACTCCAGCCATGGGCCATCTCAGCACTGTAGATTGCACACAACCGGCCCTGTGAAGAGGATTTTGGATTTGTGAGATCATGTCCCTCAATGTGATATCCATGACACAGTCATCTATTCACAGGGCAGGGACATTGAGGGCTGTGCAGTCTTGGACACAGTGTGTCTACCCCCAAACACAGGTTGATATATGATGTATGTGTTGCTCAAGCCAACAATGGACTGGAGATGTGGGCAGGCTACATAGGTGTTGCAGTGCTGGCATCCTGCATGTGTGTGAGATGTGCAGGGACTGTGTTCCCCCTCACACCTGCATGCTTTTACATCAGCTTTTCCCATGCAGGTGTACCATGTAAGATGTACTCTAGTCTCTGATAGACATATCGTTGGATATGTGATGAGTTTGTATCTTGCCGCTATACTGATGGATGTCGGTACATGACACTGTGTCACTGATCATTTCCCTCTCTTGTCTCCCATGCCTGCAGCTCAAGGTACACCAGCATAAGGCCGTGTGGAGGGCAATTGCAGCGAAGGTGCGAGCTCTGGGGGTCTCAAACCGACGGCGCACCCACTGCCACAAGAGATGGGACTACATCAGTCAGCTGGCAAAGAACATGGCGGAGATGACCTTGGGACTGCTTCCTCGCACTGGGAGTATGGCACAGCGCAGCATGACACCACTAATGGGGCGCATCATGGCGGTGACACAGCCTGAGCTGGGTGCACATTTGAAGGAGCATCAGCAGCAAGCCAGGGGTGAGCATTTGGGGAGGGTGACTTTGGCTGGGAGTGGCTGCATATGTACAGAGCCTGTGCCAGCGCTGGCCTATGTGATGTTGGTAGTGTGATACTGTGGCATGTAAGTGGCTGATGGGCTGGGTGCCGGTGTCATGCAATTTTCCCTACCTGTACTTACAAAGGTGATTTGGATGCTGTGCATTCACATTACATTCTGAGTTGTGCTCTTCAGGTTTCTTCTGCATTGGGGTAATCTTGGGAATCCCATGGGAGGGAACGGCAGTGTGCCCGATCTGACTGTGCCTTCATCAATGCGTCCATTGCATGCACCCAGATTGGGGAGGCCTAGACATCTGACAACAATGTGCACGAGTCTTTTGTCCCCAAAGTACAACATGGTGGGTGGCATGGGCTAATGGCCATTGTGAACTGTCATGTTGTAGTCTGTGTCTGTGTCGTCCCCTCCTGTTGCATCCAGATCTGTAATTGGCAACAAGTAGTGTGCCCCCATCATGTCCCTAGTTGTGCTCAGAACTAGTTGTGTGTCTGGTTGAACAGAGCCACAAGCAGGGTGTTGTGCTTTGCGGTTATCATATGGCTCACTAATGCCTGAGTTTCCAGTTTCCACGCACTGCTTGAGTCTCTATAGTGAGTTGGCACGATGTGATTGCTCAGGGTGCTGTGCAACATGGAGATTTGGTCATCTTTTGTAATGCATTGCTTGCATATGTTTGTTCTGTTGCTGCCACTGACCTGACCCTACCTCTCTCTCTCTCATGCAACATCTCCTGTGGTCACGGAGGGACAGGAGACAGACATCAGTGGGGGTGAAACTAGCACAACAGCTGCACAGGAGCCCAGTGACACAGATGTCACCAGCACCTCAGAGGGGGACAGAAGTCTGCCGGAGGAATCCCAGCCTAAGACACAAAGCACCACATCATCTGATGCCAGCGGGGATGCATCCATGTTGGCGGGCACAGGGAACGGGAACTCTGCCCACCCTCCCAGCCACTTCCTCTGGTGCTGTCCATGTCCGCCTCAGTAAGAGAAGAGTGTCCTTCACTTTTGGCACCGCTGCCCCTGTCCCCCCTGCTGCTATCAGTGCTGAGTCTGTGGACCTTTTGCGCCAGCTGAGTGTAGCCCAGACATCTCTCCTCAATGCCTTCATTGACCATGACAAGAAATTGGCCCAGGTGGTTGCTTTCATGGAGGGCATACATTCAGACGTGGGTGGGCTGCACCGGACTGTCCAGGCTTTGTCCTCAACAGTGACGTCTGCCCTTCAACAGGCACATACTCACAGTCCAGCTCCGGTCCCTTTGTCCACCCCCCTGGCAGTGGCCACGTCTGATGATCCACATACATCAAAGTCACGATACGGCACACGAAGCCCACAGCAGCAGCAACCCAAGCGGTCCCGGGTGCAGACACCATCCCCACAGAAGACCAAAGCGACCCCAGAGCGCAGAGAGAAAAGCCAGGGGACAAAAAGCAAAGCAGCAGACCTCAGGCACAAATGCCTCAGAAGCATCCCCATCCAAGGACTCTCCTGCCCCTAAAGCATCTCGCAAAGAGAAGCATACAGTGTCTGTGCCCACCAAGGAAGTGGTGCATGCCAAGGGTACCCTAGGAAGGGCTCCAAGGCAGATCACCCACCACCTCGACTCCCATTCCAAGCCCAGTGAAGCAGGGGAAGGAGGGCCCTGTAGGGGTGACACCTAGTAAACAGGGGAAGGGGGGCAGAGACGAAGCCAGTAAAAGCGTTCCGCTGGGTCCAGCACATCACCTGAGGGGGTTTCAGAGTCTGCACCTGATGCAGCTTTGGTGGTGAGTGTTCCTGTTGTGTCCACACCACTTCCCATTGATCCAGAGTCAGTCAAGCCATTTAGGATCCCCAAGAAGTGGAAAGGCACCCCTCCACAATCTCCCAGCCACACCGTGTCTCCCATCTGCATGACTCCACCTCCACGTGCCACTACACCAACTGGTCCAAGGAGCCCTCCTGCTTGCCAAGCCACTGATAGCTCTACCTCAGCTGTTCCGCTCTCTCCACGGTCAAGTGCCCCGACTGTTCCCGAGACACAGCCAGCTCCCAGTCTGTCTGACAGCCAAGTCTGAGTGTTAGTCACCCTCACACACCTGTCTCTCACACACATAGGCCTTGACTGCACATTGTTACCCACTGATTGTGTTGCTGACCATGGAAAGGTACAGTCGCACACATTCCCCGTGCAGTTTCTCATGGACCTACTCTGCACTCTGCCTTGGCCACTGGCCTTGTTGTTCACTGCTGTTTTGCCCTTGCCTGTGCAGCTTCTCATGGACATACACTACACTCTGCCCTGGCCACTGGACTTGCTGTTTTGCCCTTGCCTGTGCAGCTTCTCATGGACATACTCTGCACTCTGCCCTGGCAACAGGACTTGCTGTTTTGCCCTTGCCTGTGCAGCTTCTAATGGACATACTCTGCACTCTGCCCTGGCCACTGGCCTTGTTGTTCACTGCTGTTTTGCCCTTGCCTGTGCAGCTTCTCATGGACATGCCCTGCATTTTGTGCCTTGCTCTTCTCTTCTCATGGTGCCTATCTGTGCAATATGTGAATAAAGACAGTTGCTCCATTTGTCCATTTTGTCAGTGTCCTTACTGAATAAAGTTATTTTGCTGTGTGTATATGGTTTACTGTGCCACATGGTCTGTGCGCCACTTCAACATAGTCAATGTTTGGGCTCACTTACTCTCTTTTTTTCAGGGGTGACAGGATCTTCAGTTCTTCCTGACCCAGATACTTGTGGTGGCAATGGTGGCAATTTACAATAGATAGCAGTTGTCATTTACTTAATTTGTTCTTGTTGGCTATATTGTACACATGTCAGGTTGGGGGGCACTGCCAGCACAGAGTGAGTTTCTGCACACAGTATTGCAGGCAGGCTGGCCAGGGTCATCATGTATGTGTGTTCTTCCTTTATGTGTGCCCAGTGGTATATGTGTGTGGTCATCTTGTGGTGGCCAGTCATCCTAGTCCCATGGCTTACTTTCAATTTGTGCTCTTGGATGGTCAGGTAGTGTGCAGTTTCAAGGGGGTGAGTTTGTCGGGAGTGTTGATGTGTGCATGCCTCTGCATTGTCAACTACACACATGTGGCACCCAGGAGTTGTATGCCTGTTGTTTTGATTGTTCAGCCCTGTGGATGTGGTTGTATGCACATGTGTGAGTTGTATGTTGTACACTGTGCAGCATGTTGGTGTCCCCTGCAGTTCTGTCTGACTCCTACTTGTTGTTTTTATCACTTGTGAGTATGCAGGGTGTGTGACTGGCAAGTCAGTGTTGTGTTTTGTTGCACATCCATGTGTCTTGTTGTTGTTTGTGGAGACTGTGCAGATCTGCTGTTCCACACTGCCACTGTGGTTGTGTTTTCCCATACATTGCTGTCACATGGTGCCTTCTTGCCTCCAGTGTGGCATGTTGTGTGTGTTGTCATCCAATCCCCTATCTGTGCTTCAGATGCCTACCCATTGTGGGTCTGCACTCCCTCTCTTTGAGTATGGTACAGTCCTGCCATGTCCCCTACTGACTGACTTTGGTGTCATCTGTCCCCCTGGTTTACATGTGTGTGTGCTTCCCCATCACTTCATTTGTGACACTGTGCTTTGTGGTGCAGTTCTTTGGCCAGGGTCACTGTATCACTCAGGGCATTTCCCCAATGGGCTGTATGCGATGTTCTGGTGCTGTTTGTCAGTCATGGTTGCTCCTATGCAGTTCAACTGTGTGTGCTGCCCAGTCCTCTGGTCAAGTTGTTTCCACCTTTGTGTCCCAGACTTGTGCATCTGTTGGTGTTGTGTTGGATGTATGTGTTTTGGCTATGTTAGTGCTTCACTTCCTGGGTGTGCTGTTGTCATTCTGCTGTGTTGTATGGTGTTGTGTGGGTTGCTGTTCTGTCACTGATGTCTGTGTGTGGCTGGTATGCTTGGTGTGCACACACTGCTTGTTGTGCATGCAGTGCTGTGTGTGTATGTTGGCTTGTCATTGCCTGGTGTGCATCCCCTGTTGTCCTGCTGTGTTTGCTATGTGATTTTTCTGGCTGTGAATGTGTTGTTTGTTTGATGTGGATGTGTTGTTTTGTGATGGTGCACTTCTTGTGTGTGTTGTGGTATGTTGTCTGTGCATTGTTCCTGAGTGATGAGGTTGCGCACTCCTATTGTGTCTATGCTCCCATTGCCTTTCCACAGTTTAGCTGCACAGGGCATGTCTGTTCTTATTGTGGTTCTGTGTGTGTTTCTGTGGGTTATGTGTTTGTCTGTTGTTTTTGTGCAGACATTTGTTCTGGCATCTCTCTGTGTGTGTGATGTTTGTGGCTACCCCCATGGTGTGTGATTGTTTGTGTGTGTATTGACTGGCAAGTATTGCCAGCCTTCAGTATGTTTGGCACTGGTGTTGTGTGCTGCTGGTGTGAGGGGGTATGTGAGTAGAGTCCTACTGGTGTTTGTCAGTCATGGAATGTGTCATGGGCCCTGTGTGTAGTGCTGCTGGTGTACTCCTGTTAAGTAGTTGTATAGATGTGTGGCTGTTCACAGTTTGACTTCAGGGCCTTCGTTTCCCCCTTGTACCTATACATGGTTTGCCTTGCTGTCTCCCTGTGTTGTTGCACTGTTATGTCTGTGGGTTGACCTCACTGACTGTACCAGCCATGTGTGCTTTGATGGTCTGAGGGTGTTGTTCTTTGTTCCTTGTCTTGCATGTGATGTACACATGCTTGTTGTGTGTCTCCATGGCCTTCCATTTGTGTGCAGCCCACTTTGGTTTCCCTATTTGTTGTGCTCCATTGCTGATGGCATGTGGGGAGTGTATGTGTCTGTGTGTCAGTCTGTGGTATGTATGTGTAACTATGCACGCTGTGTGTCAGTTTGGATGTTAATTCCTTGCATGTGTTCATTTGGTGCTTGTCCTCATTTTTGTTTCCCAGAGTGTGGTGTTGTGGTGGTGTGTGTGTTTCCCTTACCCTGTGCTACTGGGCTGTGTGTTGAGTGTTCCTGTGCAGCCACTCCTGCAGTGTCTGTCTCCATGATTGTTTGTTGTGTGGTGCAGGATGTGTATTCACCTGGCTTGTTGTTGTGCATGGGGTGTACAGGAGGGGCACATGGCATGTTCCTTCATGGGTGTTCTAGTGTGTGGTGGGAGGGGGTGTGGCCCTGTGGTCTTTGTGCCTTGCCCATGCCTGGCACTGGCCCTGCCTTCTGCATTGTGCGCATGTATTCCCTTGTGTTCACCGCTGCGGTGACGTGACCGGGACATTGCTGCATGGTGGCGGTAGCTGTGTGTCAAGGATGCAAAGGGGTGACTTGGTGGCAGGTGGGTGATGTGTGGGTACCCTTGTGGATGTGTCCCTGTCATCACCAGGGTGTCTGATGTGGATTTGGACCCTGTGTCTGCCCGTGTGTTGTGTGTTGTGTTTGTGTCATTGTGTACCTGGGGCAGCGTCCGCGGCGGTCCATTAGTTCCTGGTGATGTAGCAGGTACAGCACCGGAAAGACGTGTAGAGCTGGATCCATGGTGTTCGTGACTGGAAGGTGTGGACCGGGACTCTGGTTTTGCGCTCCGCTGTTGAGCTTCTGCCGTCTTTGGTTGAGCGGTATCTCCGCTGCGGTGCGTCTGCTTGTTTGGGGCATCCTATTTTGTGGAGCGCGACGGACGTCATTCCGCATGGTGGAGAGTCTCCATTGGCTCCCACCGCTGCGGTGGCGGGCGCACTTTGATGGCGGTGCACGTAGCACCGCGGCAGTCGGGAAATGGGCTATGTTTGGCCATACTAATATGGCGAACGCGAGGACCGCTGCTCGCCGGTGGAAAAAAGCAGTTTTACGTACCGCCAGCACCGCGGTGGTGCCACCGCCCGACATCCTAATGGACCCCTAAGTCTTTATTCACCACCAGTCCTGAGGTAAGTACACATCGGAGTTAGAATAGTAATTTTCATCCAAGTCACCCCCCAGCACCTGTTCTGAGGTAATTCCCCAGCGGAGAATAGTACTTTTGCTCCCCAATCACTGCCCAGGACCTGCCCTGAGGTAAGCACCCGGCAGAATTAGGATAGTACTTTTGCCCCCTAGTCACTAACAATCATCTGCCCTGAGGTAAGCACCCAGTGGAGTTTCAATAATAATTTTTCCCCAGTCACTGTCAAGCACCTGTCCTGAGGTAAGTACACGCCGGAGTTAGAATAGTAATTATGCCCTTAGTCACTGTCCAGCACCTGCCATGAGGTAAGTATCCTGTGGAGTAGAAATAAAAATGTTGCCCCCTTAGACTCTGTTCAGCATCTTCCCTGAGGTAAGTACCCAGCAGAGTAATATTAGCAATTTTGCCCCCAGTCACTGTTCAGCACCTGCCCTGAGGTAAGTACACGTTAAGTTAGAAAAGTAATTTTGCCACCCATGCACTGTCCAGCACCTGCTCTGATTTAAGTTCCTAGCAGAGTAAGAATAGTCATTTTGCCCCCAAGTCACTATCCAGTCCTGCTCTGAGGTAAGCAACCAGCAGAGTTTGAATAGTAATTTTGTTCCCTAGTCGCTGTGAAGCACTTGCCCTGAGGTAAACATCAGGTGGAGTTTGAATATTAATTTTGCCCCCCAGTCACTGCCCAGCACCTACCCTGAGGTAAACACCCGACGGAGTTTGAATAGTAATTTTGTCCCCCCAGACATTGTCCAACAACCCTGAGGTAAGTACCCTGCGGGATAACAATAGTAATTTTGACCCCCAGTCACTGTCTAGCTCCTGTCCTAAAGCAAGTACGTGGCTGAGATAGATTAGTAATTTTACTTCCCAGTCACTGGCCGGCACCTGCCCTGAGGTAAGTACCTGCTGGAGTAACAAAAGTAATTTTACCCCTGGTCACTAACACCTGAGGTAAGTAAATGGTAGAGTAGGTACAGTTACTTTGGTCTTAGTCACTGTGCTGCACTTGCCCTTAGGTAAGTAAGTGATTAACATTTGCCCTGTTGAGATATTAAAAGTGAACTGCCTTTCTCTGTTTTAAAAAAGCAAAATAACTATTTTATTAACTGACATTTCAATAATTTTTAAGTTATTCACCATCTGGTTGTGACGTTCAGCGAAGGGAACAAGAGGTCCCCTCCAAAGTAATTTTTTTAAATGTATAGATTTTAAAGAAAAATACTTTCTAAATACATGTTGTTGAATTAATGCGATGTGGATTTGAGCAAACATGCCTATAGATTTTACTTTTTCTATATCTAGATAGCAGTACTGTCCACTGGATGTGGATCCCGGTTTTCTGCTGGTAACAGAGCGTGTGGTCAAAAAGGAATTCAGTGTACCACTGACTACAAAATGATGGAAGCAAAACCAAAAGGGATGGACAACAGTTTATATATGTTTTTGTGTGGTGTTCAATAATTCAAATGAAAACATGCTTTGAACATCATTTAAAGGAGCGTTTGTTTGTGATAGAACACAGATTTATTTTGTAAGTTTTAAAAAATGATGCTTATTCGCGTTCCAGTCACAGAATATCGGCCATTTCACAATGGTACTTCATGTAATGTTTGCTGGAAATAGAGGAAGAACTACTTTAGTAACGACTCACATCAAAACACGTTTCAGCTTCTAAAAGCATTTTTGTACACAGTTTGCATTTACATATTTCGAAATATGGTGTTGGGATTTTTTTTTATTGTTTGTACATTTCGAAAATGATTAGACATATGTACATTTTAGTGTGTTAAAAGGTATGTTTCCTGTGCTCCAATATGTGTGGTTATGATATGCATGGTTAAGGCATATTTAATGTGTTCAATGTATTTGCGTGGTTCAGACATGCATGGTACAGGAAACATCATTGCTAGGAAATTCACAAGTGGAGTAATCATAATTTTCTACATTTCCAATCTCCTCCACCACAATATAAATTTTGGAGACCAGGAAGACAGTTGGGGGCATATGTATCAAACCCTTGTCCCGTTCACAAATGGGCCGATTCTCAGAATCGGCCCGTTTGCGAACGGGAAAAGGCCTTTTGGGATGTATCATCCCAAAAGGACATCGCAAATTAGAGAATCGCAAAATTTGCAATTCTCTATTTTGCGATTGCATTTAAGGAATCGCAAATTGCGATTCCTTAAATGCAATGTATGAAGCCTAGAAAAATTTGCGAATTTTTTATTACATCCCGTTTTACAATTCTCAAATAGCGATTCCCTAAAAATCGCTTTTTGAGAATTGCAAAAACGGAACTTGATACATATGCCCCCAGGTCCTTTATTTTATCTAAGGTTTTCTGCTCATTAACAGCTAGTGACTATGAGAGATTACTAGAAAAACAGATACCTAGATACTTTATCTTTTTTGGTTGCCAGTGAAGACCTGACTGTTCAATCCAAGACGAATAGCAGTCGACATTGAGAGGCATAACCTCAGTCTTCTCTCTATTTAAAGTGTAGTTCAAAAATGTAGTGAAAGATTGAATCGGGGAAAGTACTTCGGAGATTGTAGTGCCAGGGTTCTCTAAGGAAATAAGTACACCTTCTGCATATGTAGCTGTTTTAAATGTATGTGAACCAAAAGTGAAACCACTGATATCAGGTGACTCATAAATCAAAATCAACAGAGGGCCTATAGCCGGAAGCAACAGAAGAGAAGATAGAGGACAACCTTGATGAGAATCTTGATGTAGAGAGAAGGTGGAACTGAGAGGTCCATGAATTCTTATTTTAGCAGTGGGAGCAGCATATAGAGACACAACCTTTGAGCAAAAGGATTCACCCAGATGCTAACATTTTCAAGAAAGGGTTAGTACACTTTATCAAAGGCCTTTGCGGCATCCAGTGGGATAGCTATAGTGGCCGGACGATGAGGAAAAGTGGCTTTCTCAATTATGTGGCAAAATAGACAAGTAGTATCACATGCCAATATATCCTTGACAAACCCGGACTGTGATTGATTGATTTATCTAGGAATCAGAGATTCTATAGGTTTTGCTAGGAATTTCGCATAGATATTTGCCTCCATATTCAGGAGGGAAATTGGTTTATAATTCTTAGGATCAGAGTGGTCTTTCTCCTATAAAGGGACGCCAACTTTGGTAGCCTCTGCTGCCAAGCCAGAAACAGCACCAGAAATGGCAAAGCGGTGGAACAATGATTCCAAGGGCAACAAGATTGAATCAGGATGGACGTGTAGAATTCGATCGGAAGTCCATCAGGACCAGGAGCCTTACCCCCGGGGATGAGTTTAATTGCTTGCACATTTTCTCTTGAGTCGATTGTTTTTTTAAGGGAAATGTTCTCTGCATCTGAGATAGATTTCATGGATATACATACGTAGGAGAAAGTATGCACAGTCATCTGTCCTGGCTACAATCTTCGGGGTGTAAAGGGTGACATATACATTTCTAAAGATCTCTAGAATGTTTGATGTTTTAGTCTTAGTGATGCCACGGGAATCTTTAATTTCTGATATAATAGAATTATTGTGTTTAAACTTCAAGTATGCTGCTAGGGATAGGAATAATAGAAAGGTTTCTTCCTCTTTTGGGCCTGTACTGTCCAATGTGCTCTCTTACTGATAATCTATATTTGATTCTTAATTTCTGTCATTATGAGAGGTCTTTTGAGTGCCTGTATGAAGATGTATTTTCTTTAATTACCTTATCAAGGTTGACCATAGAAGTTCTGACATCCTTATTCCTTTTAGCCATCCAACAAGAAACCCCTAGTGGCGCATTTCAGGGCATACCATAGGACCACCACAGAGGAAACCGACCCAACATTTTCTTTAAAGAATTGTGAAATGTTATTACCCAGCCATAGCCTGTTGTTTTCAGATTCTATGAACTCTTTGTTTATGTGCCCAATCTCCTCTCTCGGGGTGCATGGGGGTAAATTTAAAAGAGACCGTAGTAGAGGGGTGTTCAGAGACTGAAATGGGTTCTGATGAGGAGTCCAGAGTCTGTTGAGATACACCAGCGATAAGCAGAATATAGTCTACCCTGGAGAAGGAATTATTAGAGGGAAAGAAATGTGTGAAGTCACTTCCTGTGGGGTTCTGCAAGAGGTAGATGCCCAATAGTTTATGGGTCGTACATAGATTAACCCGTCGAGTGGTATAGACAGGTAGACAGATTTGTGAAATTGTCCAAAGTATTATGGATTGATCTAAACAGCCTATTTGACATAATAGTACCAGCAGATCTATGGACAGAGTGCAAAATAATGATAGATTGGCCAACACAAGAATACCCAAGGGATCCAAAAACAGAGGCTCCAGACCCCGAGGTAATGAAGAAATACGAATAGGTTATTGCCTTTCTGAAGAATAAGGTTCCACCTAAAGAGACAGATTGGGTACAAATTGACAGAACACATCAGAAAAGCAAAGAGTCAGTACATGCATAATATGAGAGGCTGATCTTGGCCTTTAAACAGTTTAGTGGAGATGAAAATCTGAGTGAAAAGGATCTAAGTCATTTTGTATACAGGTTCGTATATGGTCTTCGTCCAGGAATTAGTGAGATGATAAAACAACATACTGTAGATTGGCAGAATAAGAAAGTAGACGAAGTATTGAGACACGCTAAATATTTCAGTGATGAGATTGAAGCTAAACAGCGAAAATTGAAAGAAAAGGCTATGTGGGCACAAGTGAAGGTAGCAGAGAGACAGGAAGCTCAATTAGCAGAACAAGCGAATAATACAGGATCAAGACAAAAATTTAGCCCTGGGAAAGGTAAAGGAAATATAGAGGAAGCTAAGAAGAAATTCCCGTGTCATAATTGCGGAAGAATAGGGCATTGGAAATCTGAGTGTAAATTTCCTCCAAGTACTAACGACGAAAATGCATCATTGAATCCACAGGTGCAGAATGAGGTGAGTGGTCAACCGCAGCGACAGCAGCAGGTTGTTACCCAACAGAATCAGGTGCCAAAACCGCCTTTTCAACAGAGCAAAAATTCCCAGAGGTATAGTTGTGACACGGGATTCTACAACGGAGAACAGGTAAATAAACCGCCGCGCGCTAGCGTTGTTTCGCAGTATTGGCTGCAACGCGATGAGAGTGATTCAGAAGAAAGTTATTGACGGTGCCGAAGGGAGGAAGAAGAGTGCGTACTTGCCGCAACTCTAGAAGTAGACCAGTCAGGCCCATTTGTAGATGGAAAGATTAATGATGAAAGCATTACTTTCCTAGTTGATACTGGTGCTACTCGATCAACTGTCAGATCAGCTGATGTTAAGAATCTTCCTCTCTCAGATGAAACGATCCAAGTAGTTGGTGTATTCAACAGACAGATTAAAACATACCTTACAGACCCAGTGAAAGTTAGCATAGGAAAATTTTCTGAATTGCACCGCTTTGTCGTGTGCAATACCAGTCCTGTGAATCTGTTAGGTAGAGATTTGTTGTGCAAAATGAACTGCACTATATTTTGTACCCCGGATGGGATAGCATTTGAAACCCCGGATGAAGATGTGCTGTATAAAATGACAATGACAAACAGGGAAAATAAGGTTATTGAAACCTATGCTGAATTTAACCCTGATGAATTACCTAAAGAATTAAAACAATCTGTAAAGGCTGAAGTTTGGAATTTCACAGGAGAAGACGTGGGATTAATGAGAACTGTAGATCCAGTAAAAATAACAGTAAAAGAAGGAGTAAGTTATCCAAATGTCCCACAATATAAATTGACACCTGAAATAATTGAAGGAGTGACTCCTGTGATTGAAAAAATGATAAAACAAGGTATTTTGAGAGAAATAATGAGTAGTCCATGTAATTCACCAATAATGGGACTGAAAAAGCCTAGTGGGAAGTTCAGGATAGTACAAGATCTGAGAAAGATAAACAAAATTGTTGTGTCATGTTGTCCCATTGTACCAAATCCATCTGTGATTTTATATCAGATTCCCCATGACGCGGAATGGTATACAGTAATTGATCTATGCCATGCTTTCTTTTCCATCCCATTGCACCATGACAGTCAGCAAAGTTTCGCATTTCGTTTCGGCGAGCGTATTTTGGCTTGGTGCCGAATTCCACAGGGGTATAAAGAAAGCCCCTCGATATTTAATCAGCTATTGAAGAAGTCTTTGTAAAGTCTAGAAATGCCAGAAAATTCAGTATTAGTCCAGTACATCGACGACCTTCTTGTGGCGTCAAAAACCCGTGAGGCTTGTGAACTTGATACGATAGCCTTGCTGAATCATTTGGCGGATGGAGGACTTAAAGTGTCACCATCAAAATTACAATTTTGCAAGAAAGAAGTACAATATTTAGGACATCACAATAAAAAAGGACTGAGAAAAATAACAATAGATAGAATCAGGATCATAAAAAGAATGAGTGCACCCATGACCCAAAGAGAGGTGAGAATGTTTCTGGAAATGGTTGGATATTGTTGTCAATGGATTAGCAATTTTTCGTTGATTGCAAAACCTTTGGTGCGACTGACAAGAAGTGATGTGAAAGATCCCATTGATTTGACCAAAGAAGAATTGGCAGCATTCAAAAGATTGAGAGATGGGTTGTGTGAAGCACCTGCATTAGGTATGCCTGACTATGAAAAGGAGTTTGAGTTGTATTGCAGTGAGAGAAATGGATGTGCGCTCTCTGTGCTAATACAGAAGCATGGAAAACTGAGGAGACCAATTGCATATTTTTCATCAATGTTGGACCCAGTAGCTGTAGCCTTACCTGGGTGTTTGAAAGCAGTAGCTGCTGCATGCCGAAGTTTGGAACAAAGTGAGGGAATTGTGATGGGATATCCTGTGAAAGTGTTCGTACCTCATGATGTGGCAATCCTTTCAAGAAGGAGTCGCACTCAGTATATGACATTCGGCTGACTAAGTATGAGAAAGTTATACTAGGTGCCACGAATGTAAGTCTTGTGAGATGTATAAATGTGAATCCTTCAACCTTATTGCCTGATGCTGAGAATGTGGAAGTCAGAGATGAAGCAGATCATGACTGTCAGGATGTACTTGATTTCTGTACAAAACTTCAACCTGACATAAAAGATGTACCCTTACCAGAAAGTGATTTTGTTCTGTTTGTGGACGGGTCTTGTTTGAGAACAGATGATGGAGTGTTAAGTGCCTATGCGGTATGTACGGTTGCAGCAGTAATGGAAGCATCATATCTGAAAGGAGTAAAATCGGCACAAGTAGCTGAACTTGTCGCTTTGACTAAAGCATGTAAGATTGGAAAGAGTGTGAGAGTGACTGTGATGACTGACAGCCAGTATGGATTCGGAGTCGTACATGACTTCGGTCAAATATGGCTGCAGAGAGGCTTTTTGACATCAAGTGGAACTCCCATTAAGAATGCTGAAGTGGTTGGAAAATTGCTTGAGGTGATACAGTTGCCTAGGCAATTGGCTGTTGTGAAGGGTGCCGCCCATAGTCAAAGTGGTGATTATATCGCCACTGGCAACAAATATGCTAATGACATGGCACAATACTGTGCACAAAATGAGAATTCCATTAATCGGGCTAAGGAAAGAGACGTGATTTCTTGCTCTTGATGTTTACTAACACTGTGGGAACATGGGAAGAAGTAAGACAATTGCAGGAAGAGGCCGGAGAAGAGGAAATGAAGCAGTGGGTAAAAGCAGGATGTGCACCCAGAGAGAAAGATCAGGTGTGGGTCTATCGGGATGGAAGACCAGTTATGCCTGATAGCATGATGTCTGCCATGGCAAGGATGTATCATGGTCAGGGACACATAGGGAGAGATGCCATGATCAGGTCATTTAAACAAACCTGGTACAATGCAAAATTCAGACTTGTAGCAGAAAGTCTTTGTCAGAGATGCCTAATATGTCAGCAATACAATCCTGGAAGAAAGACAGTAGTAAGTCTAGGAACAATAGGTCAAGAAGGAGGGCCTTTTACCAGAATGCAAGTGGATTTCATTGAGATGCCTCCCTGTAACAGACCGAGGTATGTTTTGATTATGGTCTGTCTGTTTTTTTAGATGGATAGAAGCATTCCCAACAAGAAGAAATGATGGTATGACAGTGGCAAAATTACTTTTGAGGGAATTCATCCCTAGATTTGGGTTCCCAGTGACAATTGAATCAGACCGAGGAGGACATTTTCATAATGAGATCATAAAACTGATTTGTGAAGCATTGAATGTACAACAAAAACTACATTATGTCTACCGACCAGAGGCTTCTGGTGTGGTGGAACAGATGAATGGTACTATCAAAAACAGGATAGGGAAAATGTGTTTAGCCACAGGTATGAAATAGCCTGATGTCTTGCCTCTGGTACTCATGACTATTAGATCAATTACAGATAGAACTACAGGGTTAAGCCCCCATGAAATCATCATGGGACGAGCTATGCGGCCCATGTTTATACCAGTCAACAAGCTGATGACTATAACTGATGACATGGTCTTGGAATACTGTAAAAGCCTGGCTGATGCAGTTCATTCTGTGTTTCATCAGGTTGGAGCGGATGCCACCACACTTGAAAAGAAGCCAGCCCATGATCTAAGCCCAGGGGACTGGGTGAGAATAAAAGTACACAGAAGAAGAAACTGTTTAGTCCCAAGGTGGGGAAAACCAAGACAAGTCATCTTGACCACAACAACAGCTGTAAAGTGTGCTGGATTGAAAAACTGGATCCATGCAAGCCATACATTGAGAATTCCAAATCCAGTTGACAGCAAGGAGAAGGAGTATTTTGATGAATCAGAATCCAGTACTGAGTCAGGTTACAGATTTCTGATACCAGTTCAGACTCAGAGACTGAACAAGGAGCGAAGTGTTCAAAGGAAAAACAATGGAAAACCAAAGAAAAAGACAGTGAAGAGACAATAAAAGAGATTCATGAGAAGTAAGTGCCAGATGAAATATTGAGAGAAATTCTACCTGAAACAACACGTTTAAATGGACAGGTGCCAGATACAGAGAGAGAGGGAAAGATTATTGCGGAAGACCCCCGAGGAGGTGTAGGGAACTCCAACATCCAGTTAGAAACAGGGGCAAGTAGTCAGCAGGAAGATTGCGTGCCGGAGATTTGAGGAGGGACAAAAGTAGGGAAAACTAAAGAAGTGGTGGAAAAAGAAACTGTTGAGAGTAAAAAGCAAGTTGAAACAGAGTCAGAAGAAAGCGAAGATGAAATACCTGAAGGTCGAGTTCTAAGAAAGAGAGCTTGGAGAACTGAAAAGAATGATAAAGGAAGTAGATTGAAAAGAGCAGCAAAAGATGATGTTTGGCCGAATAAAATAAAAAGGTTGAGATACCGACTGACACGAGTAAATTCACCAAGAGCTGAACAGGTGAATGAAGTTACAAGTCAGGTGAAATCAAAAGACGAAGAAACCACTTAAATTAAAGAGAGCAAAAGAACCAGAAAACCTAACCAGAAGTATAAATCACCAGAATGGACGTATGTGGCCCTACCTGAAGTAAAAGAAGAGGCGGATAGCCAAGGAAATCCAGAGGTGGTTGTATCAGAAGTGATTGAGGAAGACGAAGAATCGGAAATCCTGAGAGTTATCTTGTCCGATATTGGAGAAGAAGCAGATGTTCAGGACATTCTGTATACCGATCTCGTAGGAAAAATGAAAAATGATGAAATGCCAAACTGAATGAGACAAGAAAACAACTGATAGAAAGACAATAAAATACCGGAAAAAAAGACAAAAACTGGTAGAACCAAGTAGGTGCTTAGAGCTTTGGGTTAGAAAACTAGTTGTGAAGTAGAAGAGGCTAAGTCAAAAGACACAGTCCATTTTAGCAAAGATGGCAAACATAGATAGTAGAAAAGGTAGATGTACATTTTTGAAGAGATGGTGTAAAATGTGTTGTTGTTGTACAGGATTATTAATGCTTCTATGGAGTGTACTTGTCTCCTGATCTCATTTAAAGTTACTATAGATACATGAGAAGGACATAGTGAAAACATAACTAATATAGGGAGTATTCAAAAGGTAGTTCCGACTAGAATAGACAAAAACTATTTACATAAAGACAGGTCTATAACAGATTTTTCTAATAATGTGTTTTCGAAATTGTTGTATGAATATGTAAAAACAATGGATGTAAGGGACTGCTATGTCTGTATGCAGTTACCTGCTTCTGTATCAGAGGGAGTGACTTATCATCACCTTCCAGTAACTTATGGAATAACATGTAGTGTAATAGCTAGTTTATTTTATCAGACAGGAAAATTAGAATATTATTTTTCAGATGTAGATACTATATTTTCACAAGTACCATCAATTAACAAGTTAAATAAGGTAAAACCTGCAAAGGTGTTAGGTGAATTTTTCCTAGAGACTAAAGAACTAACATTATAATACATATTAAAAAACAATTTGACTTGCAGTTTAAAGAAAGAGGAAAATACATTTTTAGATATGGTTGAAGAAAGGAGACTGAAAATGCAAAGAAAGGCTTCAGAAGGAAAGGTGGAGAAAACAGTATGGGATGTAGAGATGGAAAAACACTTGAAAGGGGAAACAAGTCTAACTATGGCTTTGGATTGGTCTCAGAAAGGGAAATTGTGTATTAGAAGGAATCAAACTGCATATGATAATTATTTTGTAGGGAATAGCGAGTGCCATTATACATACCGAATCATGGGTGGATGGGGATTTAAAGGTGGAAAAGATCCAGTTCCTGGACTATATTTTATTTGTGGGAACAGGGCATATTATCGTTTGCCAAACCATTGGTATGGCACATGTTATGTAGGCCTGGTTTTTCCGAAGATTTTTCACATGGATAAAGGAGAAGATGGTGTACATAACTTAGGTAGTAATTTAGTACGTAGTAAGAGAGAATCTTGGGCAGAAATTGTAGGTGATATTTTTGGAGCATTGATACCGGCAGTGGGAATATCTCTGAATGCAAACAAAATTAGAAGACTTTCAACAGTATTGGATCGCTTGTCAACAAGCACCGATGGAGGATTTTTATTGGTAAACACTGAAATGGTTGCCATGCACGCTATGGTAATGCAAAATCGACTTGCCCTTGATATATTATTGGCAAAAGAGGGTGGAGTCTGTGGAATGCTGAAAGTTCAACATTGTTGTACTTACATTCCTGATGAAAGTAAAGATTTGAAAATTTATTTTAAAAATATTACAGAATTGCATGACGAAATTGCACCACTGGAGGTTGAAGGTGTATGGGATAAGATTGGAAGGAACATATCAGCTATTAAAAATTTAGGTAGTACTTTTTTAGGTAAGATATTATTTCCATTAACATGTGTGATTTTTATAGTATTAATGATAAGATTAGGGTGTATTTGTTGTAAAGAGAATAAAAACCAGAAAAAGTCAAAAAGAGAAAATTTAAGGAGAAAAGACGTAAAATAAAAAGAGAATTTGATCAGATAGAATTGGAGGAAATTAAGGAGAGTATGTACAAATCAGCAAAAAGAGAAGAGACAGGGGAAACTGAATTAAGAATAAAAACAAGAAATCACTTTGAAATTCCGTAAAAGGGATACAAAATTGTGATGGTGTGATGATATAATCACCAAAGGGGGATTGCTGGAGCGGGTAGTACAAAATGTAATATACCCCCCATTTCTGCATATTTATATTAATCTGAATAATCTATTAATTGTAATATTATTATTCTGTTTGAAGTGATATCTAACCAACTATATTAATGAAAGAATTACACGTGGGATTTGCATTTGCATGGCTAAACTAATATATGTACGCATACTAATGGTAAAAAATGTTAATATTGCATGATATATGTTGCTTTTGTGACTTAATTGTAAGTTGCACCAGATGACATCGTTGGGTGAATATAAACGCTTTGAATGTTGCTATCATGCTAGATAATTACTTACACATAGGGGAATTAGTGAGGGTTTAACATTTTATTAGCTATTTCCATGTTTTAATTATGTTTTGTGTTTGTTTCGCTTAAGTTAACCATTTGGGCCTAAGAAAAGATGGCTGACCGAGACACACGACGTGACTACTACCATTTCACGAGGTTTCTGGTGAAGTGCGCCTGCGCCATCGCAAGCAACAGTGGCCTCGTCCTGACCCATGCCAGATGTACCCATCAAGGTCACGCTGGGAGAATTACCAAGTTCACAAAACAAAGGGCTGTCTTTAAAACCGGAACCAGCAAGTGTGATGACCTAACTGAATAGTCTATGTGAGAACTTTACCGAATGACCCCAAACCAGCCAATCAGGACTACCTAAAACTGATTTTTGTTACATTTTGACGTAAATTTCATTATAAAAAGATGGTAGAATAGTGAGTTGAAGAGAACTTTTCCTTTTTCCTGACGTTATGCTGACGGAGAGGACGGTGACACTGCTGGACAGCTGTTATCCTGAATCTTTGAAAGACTGAATTGCTGCCTGACTTTGATGAATTAAAAACTTTTCCACGACTTGATTGACTTAGAGGACGACTAATAGCCAGATTAGGTAAATATGATGTTCGGTGATTCGGCTTATGACTTATTAAAATTGAAATTGATTAGATACATGAAATTATTATTCTAACGAACAAATGTGTCGGGTGATTTATTTAGAGAAATTAGAATAAGATTTAAATGTAGAATAAAGAATTGTGTCACCAAATATCCAATATCAACTAACTGATCCATCGACTAAATGGAGGAAATATCCCAAGGTTCAGTATTTAATAAAGGTACTTAATGTAAGTTCAAGTAAATTGAGTTCTTTAGTTGAGAAGGTATTCCTTTCATGTCTGCGTTTGGACAATTTATCTCTCCCGGGAGAACGGATCAATGAAGTGTGAGTGTTGGTGTTATGGGCCCCACCAATCAATGTATTGAGTGAATGTGCTAGTGTGATATTTGATCTGTGACGAAGGGAGGATGTAAAATTCCACGCTGTAACAGGGCCACATTTTAGCCACCTAACAAAGTGATGTTAAGCACTGGAGTTATACTTTTATACCGTTGCATTGAGATGGTCTTTTCTCCAAAATTAGATCTGCGTGTCTGCATTTGTTTTAATTGTACGTAGCATACTATGGAAATTTATCAAGGCATGCAACTATAGCAATTTATTAAAACAAAACATGACCATAAAAGTTGTAATTTTGAATACAGCTCAATACCCATTGTTAGAAATGGGGGTCTCTGGTTGGCAGAGATAGGTACTTTTGTCTGAATAGGGACCCTTGCTTCTTTTCAGGGTAAGGGGGATACACACTCTAGATAACCCCTGCTCACCCCCGTGGTCGCTTGGCACGAGCAGACAGGCGTATCCCAAAGGCAATGTGTAAAGTATTTGTACCAACATTCACAGTAACACAGTGATAACACCACAAATGGACACCACACCAGTTTGGAAAAATTAAGTACCTTTATCTAAACTTAACAAGACCAAAACGGCAAAAATCCAACATACAAGTACTCAGAAAAATGACTTGCAGGTTTTAGCAACGGAGTTCATAGAAAACAGTATGCGTGATTTCTTGCAAAGTACCTGTCGATGCGACAAACTTCACCAAGCCAAACAGCCGCAGCAATGGGAAGCATTGAAAAACACAGAGATGTGTTGATTCCTGAGATCTTCGTTGATGCAATGTGACAGTTCCGCTGGACACAGGGGAATGGTGCGTCGGGTCCAGTCTGTAGGGGGAAGCGATGCGTCGATTCTGAGACGGCTCCGATCCGCGGGTGATGTGTCAGGGAAAACTTGCTGCACAGGCACGATGCATGAAAATCCAGGATGCATGGCGTAGGATGCAATGGCATCATGCGACACTCTGTTGGTTTCTTCAGCCCCAATCCCTCGCTGAGTCAATTCTTGCAGCGACGACAGGCGCTGCGTCGGTTTCAGCAGTGGCATGGCAGTGCGGGGAGATTCTTCTCACACCACAGCGTTGCCTCAGAAAAACTGTCACAAGAGCGATGCATCGATTTTCTTGTTGTTGCGTTGCTTTTCCAGCTCCCAAAGCAGAACCAACCTCCAGAGGCTCCACACAGTCACAGGCACTTCTTGGCAGGTCAGCACTCCCAGCAAGGAAGTTCAGGAGAGCTGGGTGTGAAGTATTTGTGTTCCTGAGAATTCAAAACAGGAGGCAAACTCTACACAAGCCCTTGGAGACTTTCCTTAAGCAGGGGACACAGCACACAGCAAAGTCCTTCTCCTTTCCTTGGCAGGAACAGCAACTGCAGGCCAACCCCAGGCACACAGCAAGGGCAGTACTTCTCCTCAGTTTTCCAGCTCTTCTCCTTGGCAAAGATTCCTCTTGATTCCAGAAGTAGTCTAAATTTCAGGGGTTTTAGGTCTAATACTTATACCCCACAATTACATTGTTCTCTTTGTGCAGAGAAGCCCCGTGCTCAGTCAAAACCAGTTCTGTCCTCTCTGGTGCATCTTCCTGGCAGTAGGTGGAGACAGCATTGTGGAATGCAGACCAGGCCAATTCATGTGAAAGGAAATCTCCTCCCCTATTCTAAATGCAGCCCAGGTGTTTTCAGCCCAGCCCTGACTCATCAGGCTCTGTGGAGCCACTGCTCCTCCCCAGCCCCAGCCCCTGACACTCCAAACCCAGACAGTCAATTCACATCCTAGCAGAGGCACACAGGATGACTAAGCAAGAAAATACCTACTTTCTTAAGGTGGTATTTTCAAACAGAGAATGTAAAAATCACCCTAACTAAAAGATGCATTTTAACATTCTGAGTTCATGCATACTAAACTTTATGGTCCTACCTTGTTCCCAGGGGCAGTTATGTTTATAGGATTTTAAAAACAAACTCCCCATTCTGTCCTAAAGGAACAGGTAACCTTGCAATAGTGAAAAACGAAATTGCCAGTAATACACTATCAGGACATGCCAGACAAATCAGGGCATGTCCTACCTTTCACATACAATGAACCCTGCCCACAGGGGTACCTTGGGACTACCTTAGGGGTGACTTTAAAAAAAAGGGAAGGTTAGGGCTTGGCAAATGGGTGCACTTGCCAAGTCGACATGGCAGTTAACAATTGCACACAGACTTTGCAGTGGCAGGTCTGAGTTATCATTTCAGAACTACTCATGTGGGTGGCACAATTAGTGCTGCAGGCCCACTAGTAGTATTTGATTTACCAGCCCTGGCACACTCAGTGCACTTTACTAGGGACTGACCAGTAAATCAAATATGCAAATCAGGGAGATCCAATCATAATAACAATTTACACAGTGAGCCCTTGCACTTTGACACTGATCAGCAGTGGCAAAGTGCCCAAAGCATTTAAGCCAGCAAAAACGAAAACCAGCACAGCATCTAAAATACAGGAGATAGAGGCAAAAAAGTCAGGGGAAACCACGCCAAAGATGCCAAGTCTAACACCCATGTTATTGAATTGAGTGGAATCCTTTGCTGTAATGGAAAAAATATTTACAGGTATATATATTTTTTAAGAAGGGGTTAGTGAATTTATTCTTTGTTCACCGCTGGGATGGTTGCAGCTTTGCACAAGGATAATATAATTCTTAAGTCTCATCTGATGTTTGCTTTGTAAATTAATTGCGCATGTTAATTACTCAATACTATGATTACTGCTCCTGAAAAGAAGAAACTACTCTTGTGCCGTAGGGTATGAGAGTGAGAGCTCTTTCTCCTTACTAGCACTTAAACTGAGTTACTATTGACCATTAAGGATGTGCTGCTAGGATAGTGACTCACTCAAAGCTTTTCCCTTATTGCCATCTAGATTTCAAGAGATGTTCTGTAAAGCAACTAATTTTAAGGACATTACAAACTATATTGTTACATGTATATAAGCGTTTGTTTCCTGTCGGATATTTTAGACCAGTGTACGATGTTAATATTGTTTCAAAAAGTATCATTTGAACCATTTGGTTCCAGGTAGTCACATAACAGATACAATCAACAGACCTGTACAATCTTTCTCATCACTAGGATATTTTATAGCACGTACATGGGTCTTCCATAGAAGGTTAGAGAAATTAGAGATCCCATCAAGAATAACAAGGTACAGGCTGACACAAATAATACACAATTAATATTTTACAGGCGACTCATCTAACATGGTCTGATAACAATAAACTGTAAACGTTGGTGGGATATTGCACACAACAGGATTCTCATTGAATACTCAATAAGCATTGATTTAGATCATGGGTAGTCGCAACATTTTTCCCAGGGGACACAAAGACTGGTCTGTGATGTGACAGGAATGCATTCATGCTAGCATAGTGGCGGTCAGTGGCTGGGGGGGATTGGCAATAAGGTGGATGTAGGGCAAGCGAAGCACATACATTTAGGGGCTTATTACGATGGAGGTTGGAAAGCCTCTGTCCTTTGGTCGGGGGCCTTCCGACCACCTTCAATCAATCAATCAATCAAGCATTTGTAAAGTGCACTACATACCCGTGAGGGTTTCAAAGCGCTGAGGGGGGGGGGGCGGAGGGATGCTGTTGCTACTGGTCGAAGACCCAGGTCTTGAGTCGTCTCCTGAAGGTCAGCAGGTCTTCGGTTTGTCGTAGGTTGAGGGGGAGGGTGTTCCAGGTCTTGGTGGCACGGTGGGAGAAGGACCTGCCTCCGGATATGGTTCAACGGTGTCGTACTTTGCAATTTGGGACCGCGTAGGAGGCAGGGCCCTACCCCTGTCTATCCCGGTATTAGTGAACCGCGAATGGTTAATGCGGTATGTACAAGTGCTTTGTGTAACGTTTTAGCTATGAATGCACTGTGTATACGCTATTATACATCACTACGTGGGTTCCATTTTAGATCGGTGGCCATCTTATGGTTGCCCTCACATAGGCTATATAGCATGAAGCGAAAACTGGCCTTTTAGAGCACATGTGCCTTTCTTTGACTTTTCTGTGACCTGGGCAGCTTGGCTCCGCTGCCCCAGGTCAAACTGGTCCCACGAGTTCCCCGTCCTCTGGCCACCTGTGATTAGCATCAGGGCTTGACACACCATAAAGTCTTTTCATCCTACACAAGCCTCAAGCTAATCTCTTTCGCACCTGACTGTTCCTGCTTTATGGCTTGTTTCCCAAACAGGAGATGCTCATGTTTATTGGGGCCTATCGATATCTGATGTGGGATCTGAGCCTTGATGTGTAAATAATTACGGGCTGGCTTAACTGGAATGTGGGATGGTCATCATGACTCTGCCTTTTTGTTTGAAATGTATACATGTAATGGCCATATCGTAAACTAAGGAATGTATGCCTGAGGCAGGATATTCTGTATTTAAGAAGAAGCCCGTTTCTGTGATTTTCAGCAGTCTCCTGAGAACATACACGCTGTTGTACTTCTAGGATACCTGTAATTGGTCTGCAGCCAATAAACTGATCTTTGACTTCACCCAGAAGACTCTGTGTTTCTGTAGGTCTGAAACAGGAAGAACCCAGAAGTCATAGGGTGTGTTCCCCTGCACCGCTGGGCTTAAAATACCCAGTACTTCAGTTGGCGCCCAACTCGGCGCGATTTCGGCGGTACCGGTCCAAGCCAGAGGTTCGTGAGGAGCTTCGTGTGGAAATTCTGGAGGAAGGCCGCCACTTCATCGACCCCTGCATGTCGACGTGGTCCGAAAGTCTTTTCTGCGAGGTTCTCCGCGTCCCGACGGCTACAAAGGACTGCTGCCCTGATTAATCGCCCTGTTTTGGACCCTTGACGATTTTTTGGTAGAGCGAAACAATCGAGAGAGTCTTCTGGTGACGCCATCGATCATCAATATTCAGTTAAGTATAAGTGGAGCGTCTCCTAGTTTGAATTTGGTATCCTTCGGGATCATTTTGATTTGGTGCTTGCAAGTCCCAAAGCCAGAGGACTCGTGTATTCACGAAACTATCGTATTCGATAATCCTTTGACGTTTGAAACTAGACTAGGGAGCGAAGATGCCTGGTTCTAGTGTATTTTGTAGATTGTTTTGTTTGGGTTGTGGAAGGGATTTCCAGTTAGAGGATTCATGTCCGGTTCCTCCAATTGGAACTCCAACTTATGAGCTTTATGTAAAACATGGCGTGGGCCCCATTGCATATAATGAAATATGGATCCGATACACCAGAAAGGACGGTGTTTTAAAATGGTCCCAAAATGGTAGTTTCGATACAGATATCTTAGATAATTTGAAAGTTAAATTATTTAAAAAGAAAGCCCGGCCGGCGATGTTTGATTCTTTCCGCCTATGGCGAAAGGAAGCCAAACAGAAGGAAATTAAGCTAGCGAAAAGAAATAAGAGAGAGAGAGGTATGTCAGTGATGCAAGCAGCTGTGCAATTTAAAGATAATGAGGAGGAACAAATGAATGAGCAATTGCACAGACAGCGCAAACTAGGGATCGATAAATGTTACCCTGTTTTGTCACCCCTTGTGCAAAATGAGACAAAAGAGAAAGAAAAAGATTCCCTAATGTCCCATTTGTTAAGTTCGCCACCCCCATATGCGCAAAATGCCACAGCACCTCCACAGCTTGTAAATGGGCAGCCTCCAGTAAATATGCCGCAAGCATTCCCACAGCCGCCAGATCCTCCTCAGCTGGCTCCTATCCCTGCAGTGCAGCCCTCTCAAGGGCCGCCAGTTTTGCTACCTGTTACCCCCGCGCTTCCTGCGACTTTGCCTAGCACGCCAGCGGCTTCCCCTGGCGCTCCTTCTTGCACTACCCAGGTACCTGTATCTGAATCTGTTTTTCTTCCCTCTGTCTATCCCCCCGTTGTCGCTTCAACTTCTCCTTCAGCACGACAACGACTAGCTAATGTAGTGACTAGTCTAATGTCGCCTCTCTTTGGGTCATCTAGTGCGACCCCTGGTTTACAACGTAAGCAATTGCGCAGTCAGCTGCCTGATCCTGAAGAGAAAAAGACATTAGATCATATGGCGCGTAGGTGGATTATTTTTTCATCAATCTATGATGTGGAATCAGTTGTTGACGTGTTTCATCAATGGGATGCACCGAAACAGAGGTATGTGTTCGAGAAAATGTGTGAAATCCTCTGTGAGGAATTGGATGATCATGGTAGAGATCCAAGCCCGCAGGAGTTGTGTCGAGTGAGATTCGATTTTGGAAAAGGTACGATTGTGGGCCCCGATGTCAATAGAGCAGTTGCGATCTTATTATCCTTGAGGAATGATGATTGCCAGCAGTCGTTGTTTGAGCAGGATTTCCCTGTGGGGAAGAAGGTAAAAGCGCGCCAATTTCTGATGCGTTAGGTTCCCCCAGTTTGGAGACCTGCTGAGCCAAATGCTGTTTCACCTGTCTTAGCACATTTTCAGCGTGTTTGGGTACATGTTCCATGGAAGCGATCTGAGGTGTTAGCACTTAAGCAGACATTGCCTGACCCCCGTAAAAACCCTACCGGTTATTATAAGGAGTTGTCACAAACTGCAGAATCTTGTGTAATGAATCTGGCTGACATAGATATGCTGTTTGGGAATGTGGTCCCGCAGCCCTTATGGGGATCCATTCGTAATGTAGATCACGCTGCAGAATTGGGTGACACATGGGCTAATATCGTTGCTGCAGACGCTAGACAAGTTGGTGGCGCAAAACCTGACCCTTTGGTAGCAGAACTCCCTGGTCGAATTATTACCTACATGAAAACTATAATGCCTGCGATGCGCGTAAATTGGGATAAACTATCCGCATGTAAGCAGAAGAAAGATGAGACAGTGTCCGATTTCTTTACCAGGTTTGAAGAAACGTTTATCGACCACAGTGGTCAAGACATGAGTACTGAAGGTGGCCAACGCTTATTTGTTGATAAATTTGTGCAGAATCTACTTCCCGAGTTGTGTAAGAAATTAAAAGACTCAGAAAGTTCTTGGGCTGTTTCCTCTTCAGCGCAAATACTGGCTACTGCACAGTATTATGAAAATAGAGACAAAGATGAGAAGGATAGAACAGATAAGAAAACGAAAGAACTAAAAACAAAGGTCCTCTTGCAGCAGGCTTATCCACCACGTGGAGGACAGGGTAATTATAGGCAAACACAAGGTATCTATCAGCAGCCCCAACAGTTTCAGAATAATCAGCAAATGAACGGGTATTATCAACCACGAATCCCTGTAGGTCCCAACCAATTTTCATATTGCAAAGAGGAAGGTCATTTCAAATATAGTTGCCCTAAATTAATGCAGCGTAACAGTAATGCGTATGGCGCAAGAGGTAGAGGTGGTCAGCAAGCTCCTAGAGGCAGAGGGCGTGGAAATGCTCCCCAGAACGCGCGTCCTCTTCCGCCTCAAAATACCATAAATAGCTTTGATCAGCAAGCCAACGTGACTGGTAATACAGCTCAGTACTACAATAATGATTATTATGGAGAAGATGACAATGTAGAAGATAATGAATACTAGGACAGCCATAGACAGAGAGAGGGAGTTGTTTCAGTGCCAGTGGATCAGAGTGGACCCTATGTTAAAGTAAATACAGCAAATGTAACGGAGCCCTTTCTGCTGGATACTGGTGCTGCAAAGAGTTCAATAATGCATTCAAAACTCCCTGGCGCGCCTTTGTCTGGCGAAATGAATGTTTCAGTAGGTTTTTCTGGCGCCCCAGTTAGGAACCCGATTTCTAGTCCTATGTCACTTTCTGTTGGACCTTGTGAGCTAAAAGCACCCCTCATCCTAACAACAGGTTGTGGTGAAAATTTGCTAGGCTTAGATTTGCTAAAAAGATTGCATGCAACGCTATATTGCTCTCCCTCAGGAGTACAACTTACATTAGGCAAGAAAGTGATTTCCCCAAAGTATTTGTCTAAAAATGCAATACCACCTGAATTGTCATCCCTTCCGGATGTCCTTTGGGCTACTGGGCCCAATGATGTGGGTCTCTTGGAAATACCGCCATATGTGGTAACTTTAAAGGCCAATGTCAGATTGCCACGTATTCCCCAGTATAAGATCTCCAATGAAGGTCAGAAAGCGTTGTTAGAAATTGTCAGCGATTTGATTAAAAAGGGTGTGATTGAAGAGACAAGAGGCAACGTTTGCAATAGTCCTGTTTTACCTGTCTTAAAACGAACGGACCCTTCACAGCCACCTGTTTACAGATTTGTGATTGATCTTAGAGAGGTTAATAAGATTGTTGTGCCACAGTTTCCAGTTGTCCTGATATAACTGCCTTGTTAACCATGATTCCAGCCTCCGCTGCATGGTTCTCAGTGATCGATTTAAAGAATGCTTTCTTTAGCATCCCAATTGCAGAGGAGAGCAGAGACATTTTTGGCTTTAGTTTAGGAGGTCGCAGCTTCCGCTTTAAACGCGCTCCCCAGGGCTACTGTGAAAGTCCATCAATATACAGCCAAGCTTTGAAAGCGCAGCTTGATGCACTTGTTTTACCTAGTGGCGCTATCCTCATTCAGTACGTTGACGATTTACTGATCGCCTCGGATACTGAAAAGATTTGCAAAGAAGCTACATTGTTATTGTTGCGTCATTTGTCTGCCTTCCATCACAAAGTGTCTCTCTCAAAATTGCAATATTGTCGACAAGAAGTGACCTACTTAGGTCATCTCTTATCGAAGGAGGGAAGGAAACTGACCCCAGAAAGAATTCAAGCCATTGCACAGTTGAGTGTGCCAAGAACACAGAGAGAAGTGCGTGCTTTCTTGGGCATTACTTCATACTGTAGGCATTGGATTCCTAATTTTTCCTTGTTGGCAAAACCTTTGTTAGCATTAACATGCAAAGACACACCGAACCCTATTCCATGGTCTGAAGAGTGTCAGAAAAGTTTTTGGGAATTGCGTAATGCATTGTGTTCAGCTCCTGTGTTGGGTACCCCTGACTACAGCAAGCCTTTTAGATTGTATGTTCACGAGATAGATGGTTGCGCATTATCAGTGTTAACACAGCCTTTTGGCGACAGACCGCGTCCATGCGCATACTTTTCATCAACCTTGGACCCTGTAGCGAGGGCATTACCAAGTTGTCTGAGAGCCACAGCTGCCGCAGCTATGTTTATTCGACAGTCTGCTGGCCTAGTAATGGATAATACATTGATTGTTATGGTTCCGCATGCTGTGGACACATTGTTAAACAGGACCAAGACGCAGAACTTAACTAGTGCGCGATTATCTGGATATGAGCTGACACTGTTAGCAAATCCCATACACATAAAGAGATGCAACACGTTGAATCCAGCTACATTATTGCCAATTCCAGCAGATCTAGATGAGATTGAGCAACATGATTGTCTGTTCAGAACAGAAGAAGAGACGAAAGGGAGAGTAGATCTCAAAGATACTCCCCTGACTGAGTGTGATGGTACCTTATGGGTAGATGGTTCGTGTTTTAAGCTTCCGAATGGTGATACGACTGCTGCATATGCTATCACGACTTTGCACACGATTGTGGAAACTGCACGTGTGCCACAAAATTCGGCTCAAGCAGCAGAATTGATTGCCCTTACGAGAGCATGCGTGTTGTCTGAAGGAATGAGAGTGAACATATATACGGATAGCCAGTACGCCTTTGGCGTGGCTCATAGTTTTGGGCGATTGTGGAAGGAACGTGGGTTCCTGACTTCGCATGGAGCTAAGATTCAGAATGGCAAGTTGGTGAATGATCTCCTTGAGTCACTGACCCTACCCTCACAAGTTGCGATTATGAAATGCAGTGCGCACAAGAAAATCACTGATGATGTTGGTCGTGGTAATGCGTTTGCTGATGAAGTCGCGAAAGAAACAGCAAAAGATGTAAAGACTCGAATGTATGGTGCAGGCCCTGCCAGATGGGTTGGTAATGTTGGAATGTGTGGAAACACAATAGAGAGTGTAAAGTCCCTTCAAGCTGAAGCCACAGAGAATGAGTTGAGCAAGTGGAGAGAAAGTATGGGTAAGTTGAATGAGAATGGTTGTTGGATTGATTTGTCAGAACATAGGCGATGGTTGTTACCTGATGCATATGTGCTCCCAGTGGTTACTATGGCACATGGAATGGCACACATCAGTACGAAAGGAATCTGTAAGTTGTTGGCTCCAGTATGGCAGAATGCTGGAATTCCTAAGTGTGCAGAGAATGTGGTCAAGAATTGTATGGTATGCTTGAAGTACAACCCTGGTAGGGGAACCCCAACTCCAGCTGGTCATTTTGCGCCTCCATCATATCCATTTGAAGTTTTGCAGCTAGATTTTATCCACATGGAAAGATGCAACAACCTGAAATATGTATTGGTGGTTGTTTGCGCTTTCTCAAAATGGATAGAGGCCTATCCTCTAAAAGATAACACTGCTCTGTCCACAGCCAAAGCCCTTGTGAAGGAATTTTTCCCTAGGTTTGGAATGCCAAGAATGGTGTGGAGTGATAATGGGAGTGAGTTTGTGGGCCAAGTGATGAAGAATGTGTGTGAGGGACTAGGTATAAAACAAAAGTTTCACGCTGCAAATCACCCCCAATCAGCTGGATTAGTAGAGCGCTATAATGGCGCTCTAAAACTCAAACTGGCCAAAATCCAGGCGAGCACCGGTCTTAAATGGCCTGACGCTCTGCCTCTAGCACTCCTGTCCACCAGAATGATCGTGCACTCACGAGTGGGACTTAGTCCTTATGAGGTTGTTTTTGGCCGCCCGGCCAATGTATGGGGTGTGCCAAGACCGGCGAAATTCAGTGAAATCGAGCATCCAGTACTGCTTGATTACTTGTATGATTTGACGGTTAAACTGCGTGTTTTACACCAACAGGTGCATGATACTCTCCCCCCGGCCTCTGAAGCTCCTGGACACCCTATCGAACCTGGCACGTGGGTCCTCGTGAAGAACTTCCAGCGGAAAACCAACGATGAGCCCCGCTGGATTGGCCCTCATCTCGTGCTACTGTCTACAAGATCAGCTGTTCGAGTAAAGGGGAAAAGGAACTGGATCCACGGCGCCCACGTGAAGAGGATCCCTTTGCCTCTGCCGTATGACCAGTGGGTCCAGGAGGGTATCGCAGACTCTGAAACAGACACTGTACCTCGTTTTGTGCTGTTCAGTGATGCACGCATAAAAGGCACAACTTCAGCACAGGAAAGTGACGATATTTTGCAAGAAGCTGTGCCACCGTCAATTCGATTGGACACCACAGAGCCTGAACTCTTGTTCCAAGATCAAACAGTACCTGGCCGTCTCCATTACTATCTAAGACCAAGGCCTATGGACAAATAAATATTCTTTTTCTTTTACCTTTTTATTTTTTGATAACCAGAGCTCTCCCATCTGAAGGACTTTCTTGATTTTTGTTTTTCGAACCACCATCCGGGTTCAGCCGCAGGGTCGCGGTGCCAAGACTTTGGGGTACAGGCCGAAGACGTTAGGTCGACGGTTCTGGTTGGTCTAGGGCGTTCCCTGGACTGACAGGCGTACTCCTTAGCAGAAGATACTCACCCACCGCGAGCGGCACGATTAGAGGATGGAGTTTTGTAAGATGGAGAGACCTACTGAGGAAATGAACTTTAAAGCAAGAATGTGTAAAATAATGAAGAGCAAACGTTTTGTATTTTTATGCCTGTTTGTATTACGTAGTATGGTAGTGTTTACTGTAGGATTTGTATTCTTCTCCTCTCAAGAGCCCATTGCGCCCACTATACAGCCTATACCTCCTCCTACTGTCTCCTCACACTCTTTTCACCCTCTGCCGGAACATAAACAAGCTAGACGATCAGAGTTTGTGAATAACTCGTTTATTCAGCTCCTGCACCAGCACCAACTAGTCATGAATACAACCAATTGCTGGGTGTGTGGTTTAATGCCACATACCATTAATAAGGGTATTCCCTATCTAGTGCTGCCATATAGTTACAATGGATCGTCATGGGCATTCCAGACCATGTTTCTCTATGCACTAGATGCGTACTCCCCGCGACAACCGCGTTCCATCAGACCTAGCACTAATAACAAAGCTTTAATGAAAGGAGTTGCCGATATGAGCAGAGATATCGACGCATACTCATCTATTCCCAAAGAAGAGTTGAGAGCTTATGTAGGGTGGAACGCAACGGGGTATAGTATTAGTCTGGGTGAAAGACAGCGAAAAATCTCATCCCCAATCTGGGTCGTACCCCACATAGGTCGGTTCTGTTTGCAAGGTAATGGTCAGAATCCTAGAGCTCAACTGGGAAGAAGTGACTGTACTGAAACGTACACTTTCCCGTCACAGTTTTCCCCTGCGTTTTTGGCTGCCAAGGGTACATATTTTATCTGCAATGACCGAGCATATACATGGTTGCCCCCTGATTTCTCGGGCACATGTTATATTGCAAATCTGCTACCGCCAACATTTACTGCCGCCTCTATCACAAGACCAGAGTTGTGAGAGGTGTGATTAGTAAGGAGGATACTGCCGGTCAGGAAGCGGGAGATTTCTTTTTGGGTTTCCTGCCGTTTTGGGGACCTATGGTTAATAGTAGGAACCTGAGACAACTGACTCGTGTGGTTGAATCCACTGTTAATGTTACGGCTGGTGCCCTTGGTAATTTGACAGCTGAGCTCCAAGCGGATCGCCTCATGACTTTGCAGAACCGCATGGTTCTAGACGTCATACTTGCAGACCGCGGTGGGGTATGTAAGGTTATCCAATCTAGTTGTTGCATTTTCATACCAGACAACGCTCCAACAGTTTATCAAGCCATCTCCAAACTACATAAAATATCTGAGTCCATACATGTGGATAAAGGAGATTGGTCACTGGTGGGGTGGTTCTGGGAACTGATATCTGCCTGGGGTTGGAAAGTTCTGATGGTCATTGGAATGATCTTAGCCATCCTTTTCCTGTTCTGTCTGTGCATACAGTGTGCTCCTGCGATATGTGGCCTCTGTGCTACATTATGTGTAAGGAAACCTGTATCGAGGGACGAGCTAAGTAATAGGATGATGCTACAGCAACATCTCCATGACTTCGTGAATATTGACCTAGACTCGGATTGAAATGAGTATAGTTATTGCCTATGTAAGGGCAAAAGGAGGGTCTGTCGTACTTTGCAATTTGGGACCGCGTAGGAGGCAGGGCCCTACCCCTGTCTATCCCGGTATTAGTGAACCGCGAATGGTTAAGGCGGTATGTACAAGTGCTTTGTGTAACGTTTTAGCTATGAATGCACTGTGTATACGCTATTATACATCACTACGTGGGTTCCATTTTAGATCGGTGGCCATCTTATGGTTGCCCTCACATAGGCTATATAGCATGAAGCGAAAACGGGCCTTTTAGACAACGGATGCGCGGAACCGTGGCCAGGGCGTGGTCAGCGGAGCGGAGCGGAGCGGAGTTTCCTGTTGGGTACGTAGAAGGAGAGTCGACTGTTGAGATAGGCTGGGCCGGTTTTGTGGAGTGCCTTGTGTTGTATGCGTGGACCAGGAGCTTGAAGGAGATTCTTCTGTCGACGGGGAGCCAGTGCAGGTTCCTCAGGTGGGGGGTGATGTGGTTGCGGCGCGGGACATCGAGGATTAGGTGTGCAGAGGCGTTCTGGATTCTTTGTAGTCTGTTGATGAGCTAGGACGAGGCTCTGGCGTAGAGGGCGTTTCCATAGTCGAGTCTGCTGCTGACTAGGGCCTGGGTGACTGTTTTCCTCGTGTTTGTCGGGATCCATCTGTAGATCTTGCGGAGCATGCGGAGGGCGTTGAAGCAGGTGGAGGAGACTGTGTTGACTTGTTTGGTCTTGGTGAGTTTTGAGTCGAGGATGACTCCCAGGTTGCGTGCGTGGTCGGTAGGGGCCGCGGGGGTCCCCAGTGATGCGGGCCACCAGGAGTCATCCCATGCTGAGGGGTTGGGCTCGAGGATGAGGATCTCCGTCTTGTCTGAGTTCAGCTTAAATCGGCTTTCCTTCATCCAGTCAGCGACAGCCTTCATTCCCTGGTGGAGGTTGGATTTGGCGGTGAGAGGGTCCTTGGTGAGGGAGAGGATCAGCTGCGTGTCGTCGGCATAGGAGATTATGTTGAGGTCGTGCTGTAGGCGGATGCATGCTAGTGGTGCCATGTAGAAGTTGAACAGCGTCGGGCTGAGGGAGGATCCCTGTGGGACGCCGCAGATGATCTCGGAGGCTTCGGATCGGAACGGGGGAGGGGGACTCTCTGAGTTCTGCCGGTGAGGAAGGAGGTGGTCCAGTCCAAGGTCTTCTCTCGGATCCCTGCGTCGTGGAGGTGCATGCGTAGTGTGCGGTGGCAGAGGGTGTCGAAGGCGGCGGAGAGATCCAGGAGGATGAGGGCCACCGTCTCGCCGTTGTCTTGAAGGATCCTGATGTTGTCTGTGTTGTGGCGATGAGGGTGGTCTCGGTGCTGTGGTTGCTACGGAATCCTGATTGGGAGGGGTCTAGGATGTTGTTGTCTTCAAGGTGACGGGTGAGCTGGATGTTAACCCCTTCCATGCGGGGCGGATTCCCCCGCTGTGCTGAGCGCTGCTTGCGCGGGCGTGGTCATGACGGAACGGTTCCGTCATGAGCACAGCTCAACCGACGCTCATGACGGAACCGTTCCGTCATGAGCACCGAAGGGGTTAACTATCTTCTCGATGACCTTTGCTGGGAAAGGAAGCAGGTCGATGGGCCGGAAGTTCTTGAGGTCGCTCGGATCCGCCTTGGGTTTCTTCAGTAGGGCGTTGATCTCTGCGTGCTTCCAGTTCTCAGGGAAGGTAGCGGTCTCGAAGGAGAGGTTGATGATGTTGCGCAGATGGGGTGCGATGGAACTACCGGCTTTGTTGAAGATGTGGTGTGGGAGAGGGTCGGACGGGGATCCGGAGTGGATTGTGCCCATGGTCTTGATTGTGTCCTCGATGCTCACGTTGGCCCAGGTTGTCAGGGAGTCGTGGTCGGTGGGGTGCAGTGGGTCCGGCGTGTCGAGGCCTGTAGGGGTCGTCCGGGGTTTGAAACTGTCATGGATGTCGGTGATTTTTCGGTGAAAGAAGGTGGCGAGGGTTCTTCCTGGATTGAGAGCAATGAGGGTGTTGGTGTTGTAGCGGAGGCAGTCTTCCTGGCTGGTGTGGGGGGCAGGGGTTCTGGCGCTGGGTGCGGTCCAGGCATGGACGGGCGCAGACGGGCATGCCTTAGGCGCGCCAGCGGCGCGGCCGTGCAGCAGCCGCCATATATTGGGAGGTGGGGAGGGAGGAGCAGCTGGGAGGCGGGAGGCGTGTGTCAGGCGCAGCAAATGGGCGCGGAGGGGGTGGGGCCACAGGGTAAGCAGCGGCGGGGACGGGGGCAGGAAAGCGGAGCGGAGCGACCGCGGGAAGGAGACAGGCAAAGGGGCAAAGAATCAAAGAGGGGGCACAGAAGTCAGCAAATGGGGCACAGAATCAAAGAGGGGGCACAGCAGTCAGCAAAAGGGGTACAGAATCAAAAAAGGGGGCACAGAAGCAAAACGGCGAGCGGGGGGCAGGGGGGCACAGAAGAGGAGCGGGCAGACAGAGTTAAAGGCACAACAGAGCGGATACAAACCTAAGGCCACCACTGGCCACCAGGGATGAGGCACAGGTGGAAGCCTGCGGGTGGTGGAGGGCCTCGACTTCAGAGGCGGCAGTAGTCGTCAGCGGGGGTGCAGGCGGAGCTGCAGCGGAGGGAGCGACCTACCAGGCAAGGTCAAGGGTCGCTCTCCTCACCGCACAGCAGCCGCCATATATGGGGAGGTGGGGAGGGAGGAGCAGCTGGGAGGCGGGAGGCGTGTGTCAGGGGCAGCGAATAGGCGTGGAGGGTGTGGAGCTGCAGGGGAAGCAGCGGCAGGGAGGGGGGCAGGGAAGCGGAGCGGAGCGACCGCGGGAAGGAGACAGGCAAAGGGGCAAAGAATCAAAGAGGGGGCACAGAAGTCAGCAAAAGGGGCACAGAACCAAAGAGGGGGCACAGCAGTCAGCAAAAGGGGTACAGAATCACAAAAGGGGGCACAGAAGCAAAACGGCGAGCGGGGGTGTTAGACCCGGCCCTCGTAACATAGCTAGACCTGACCCCTGCACCTCACACCCGCCCCAAACCCACGGCCTAGCCGATCCTTCCCACCAGAACCCGCACGCACCCAACCCGGACTTCCCCGTCCGTGGCCTTCTGCCCTTCAGCCACACCAGGCCCGCATGCCCACTCCTGCAACAAGATGGCCGCCCGGCCCCAGCGCGACCCTGGCCTAGAGGCGCCACTCCGGCTGGAGGACATCACGCTCCCCTTGGGATGAGAGAGGGAGGAGCAGTTTCTATCACACCTCTGCGCTTCCCTGGGACGGTGGGTTTCGATCGACCTGCCGGCCTCCCCGAGGGCTGGCTCCACGCCTGCTGGGTGTCTGGGACTCCTCCCGACCCGGCCCTGAAAGGATCAAAAGACAATGGCAGGAAACCCCAACAAGCGACCCCCAGGTGACAAGACCCCTGCCTGCACAGACTCCGGACATCAAAGAGGAGTCGCCCTATAACATGGGGTGCTCTGGGACTGTCCGGCAGATTCGCCTTGGAACACCTGAGCCCTGCTGAGTGACTCGCGGCTCCTTGAAGATCGTAAGACCTCCGAACTTGTGCTTGAGCCCTGCTGAGTGACTCGCGGCTCCCTGAAGATCGTAAGACCTCCGAACTTGTGCTTGAGCCTTGCTGAGTGACTCGCGGCTCCTCGAAGATCGTAAGACCACCGAACTTGTATCCGAGCCCTGCTGAGTGACTCGCGGCTCCCACAGACTCTCTTGGTCCCGCCGGACCCCACAACGACAAGCGTATCCCCCAGCTCGAGGATTGTGAGCTGTGCGACGGGTACGCTCCTGCATTTGATCCATATCCCCAAAGACTGTCCCGCTACCTCCTACCCCCCTCCAAGACTCTGAGAGCCCACGCTCTGCTTGTATATATTTGCCGTGCTGATCATAAAGATCCTACCACTCCAATCTGATAAAGATTTGCTCGTAAGAACTCCTCGTGTGGTGTCTCTCTGTCGTGTGGTGCCGAGTGTGCGATCCTAGATACGAGGTTCCTCCCCTGAGGAATCTCCCGCCAGTGCCCGGCTACGATACCTCGAGGGTGGGTCTCAAGGCAGTCAGGGCCCCCTCCGGGCCCCTCTGAGGTCGCCTTCTAACATTGGTGGCAAGCGACGGGATTCGGGCCCATAATCTAGAGATCGTACCGTGAACGGCTGACTCACTACCGACAAAGATGGCAGAAGGAAACGCCGTGGTTCTCATAGAAGACGACGCCAGTACCGTGTTCCAGGTGGAACAGCTGGAAGAGTACACTCACAAAGAACTAAAACAATTCTGTAAGGAACTCAGAATCGCTACCACTGGTCTCAACACCAAAGAAGATATGCAAAAGGCACTGAAAGCTTGGGTGGATTCTGGACCCTCCCGGCCAGAAGGAGCGGGGGAGCCCCACAACGAAGCTGGACCCTCCCAAGGAGAACGCAGCAGCAACCAGGTGCGAGGCTTCGTACCAGACGGGGGCCTATCCCCGGAGGAACTCGCAGACAGAGAAAAAAGTCGCCATCACGAGCTCGAATTAGCCAAACTCAAGATTGAGGGCGAGCTGAAGTTAGCCGAGAAAAAGCTAGCAGTAGAACAGTTGCGAGTACAAGGAGAACTAGAAGAGAAGAAACTCCAACGAGAACACGAGGGAAAGAGACTTCAACTGGAACATGAACGCAGCCTGAAGGAAATATAACTGAAAGCGAGAAGCGAAGAAACGCGGCCCCCGGGGAACCGAGAGGCGGCCGCCCCGACGGAACAGAAGGTCCACATCCCCAAGGATGTGGTCAAAGAATATTACAAGAATGATGACATTCAGCAGTGGTTCCGGGCCTACGAGGTCGCCATGACCTCCCATCGGGTCCCACAGAAGGATTGGGGGGCTGGGTTATGGGGACGATTCCTGAGCGAAGGGAGAGACACCCTGCTCGACCTACCCACCTCCATGCAAACATCCTATGAACACATGAAAGCGGCCCTCCTCACAAGGTATGGCCTCACCCCGGAGATGTACCGCCAGCAGTTCCGGGACTGCAGGAAGATCCCGGGTACCACCTGGGTGGAATATGTGAATTTCTTCAGCCGCGCCTTCGATGGATGGATCAAGGGCAGCAAGGTAACCACCCTGGAAGAACTAACAGACCTTATGCTGTGGGAACACCTGGCGGCCAACTGCTTTGTGGAACTCCGCCAGCATCTGCTCGACAGCAAGCTCACGGACCCAAGAAAGCTGGCTGTCGAGGCGGATCGCTGGACCAACACCCGGGTCTCCCGGGGCCCTGTAGGAGAGTACCCCCGAGCCAGTCAGGGACCACCCCGCCAGAGAGGGGGGGAAACCAGGGAGGGCAGAGAGAGCCCCAGGCTAGCCCCCCGAAGTCCCAACCTCCACCTTTCCCGGCACCCCCACCAGCTGTATCCGGCCCCCCCCTTAGACGGGGGCACCGGGTAACCATCACTTGTTTCCGTTGCCAGAAGCCCGGGCATTACGCCAACGACCCTGAATGCCCCATGGCCCTACGCACCACCCAGGCAGCACCCCCTGCTAGACAGATAGCCAATGTAGCCCTGGGGGAGGAGGTTGAGGAGGCCGAGGAGTGGGAACCCGCCGCTATGGCCCTAGTATCCTTAGGAGATAGAGAGATGGTCCCTGGGAGCCTCCTGCCCTCTAACACAAAGAAATATGGGCAGCTCGTAACAATCAATGGCCACCAAGTAGAAGCCCTCTGTGACACCGGGGCCAGCATCACCGGTGTCCTTAGCCATTTAGTACACGAAGACCAGGTCCTCCCCAACGTCTTTTGCCCTGTTATTTCAGCCGACAACACAGAATGCCTATGTAAGGTAGCCCTGGTGCCCTTTGAGTGGGGGGGGGTGGTCGGTAAACTGAAGGTTGCAGTGAGAACCTCCCAGCCCGTCGACTGTCTCCTGGGGAACGACCTGGAAAGTTCCCCCTGGGCCCAAGTTGAGTGCAAGACCCATCTAGGGATGATGGGCCTCCCTGAGTGGGTGTGCGCCACCACTCGATCCATGGCGGCTCGACTGACCCCCCTGAGGGAAGTCGACGACGCCCCGACCCCTGAAGATAGGATGGTCCCAGCCGAGGGTCCCCCCATTACCCCACCAGAAGAGTCGATCGCCAGTGACGAACCCCCGCCATCCGACTCCACCCCAGTCACCGAGTTCGGCGATCTGCCCGAATTAGCCCAGTGGCGCCACGAGGGGGGCCCCTCCCGAGAAGAGTTCTGCCGAGAGCAGGCTACCTGTCCCTCCCTGGATGGGCCCCGGCAACAGGCAGAGGCCCAGGCCGCAGGCGACCGGACGGGGACGCACCGGGTGTATTGGGAGAATGACCTCCTGTACAGCGAACAGAAGTCGGTGGAGCTAGGGTCCGGCCGGGTGCTGGTGGTACCCCTACGCTTCCGAAACCTCCTCCTGGGCTTGGCCCACGATGTCCCCCTCGCAGGCCACTTGGGCCAGGACAAAACGTACAGTCGCCTCGTGACCCACTTCTACTGGCCCAGAATGAAAGCAGATGTAGGAGCCCACTGCAAGTCCTGTCCCACGTGCCCGGCCAGTGGAAAGAGCGGAGGGAAGAGCATGGCTCCCCTCCAACCCTTCCCTGTCATCAGTACCCCTTTTGAGCGGGTCGGGATCGACATTGTAGGGCCCCTGGACCCCCCAACTTCCCAAGGGCACCGGTTCATCCTCGTCCTGGTGGACCATGCCACCCGTTACCCTGAGGCCATCCCCCTGCGCACCGTCACGGCCCCCGTGGTGGGCCGGGCGTTGATGGGAATCTTCTCCCGCATGGGTTTCCCCCGCGAGGTCGTGAGCGATCGCGGTACCAACTTTATCTCCCGATACATGAAGTCCCTATGGCAACAATGCGGGGTGTCCTATAAGTTCACCACCCCGTACCACCCCCAAGGAAACGGCCTGGTAGAGCGGTTTAACCAGACTCTGAAGGGGATGATCGCGGGCCTGGAAGAGCTCCTCCGGCGTAAGTGGGACGTCCTGCTCCCCTGCCTCCTATTTGCATACCGCGAAGTTCCCCAGAAATCCTTGGGGTTCAGCCCCTTTGAGTTACTCTACGGGCACCCCGTCAGGGGGCCCCTCAGCCTGGTCAAGGAAGGCTGGGAGGCGGCGCCCCGAGGCCCCCCCCGAGATGTGTTCCGTTACGTCCTGACCCTCCGAAATCAGACTAGAAGGTTCCGAGAGATGGCCGAGGCCAACCTGGAGGCGAGTCAGGAGGAGATGAAGCGCTGGTACAACCAGAACGCCACTCTGGTCGAGTTTCAGCCAGGCCAGCAGGTATGGGTCATGGCCCCCGTGAAACCCTGCGCCCTCCAGGATAAATGGACCGGGCCCTTCAAAGTGGTTGAGCGGAAGAGCCAGGTCACGTACTTGGTGGACGTCCAGTCCCCCCGGGACCCCCTCCGGGTCCTCCACGTGAACCGCCTCAAACCCCACTTTGTGCGAACGGAGCTGAGCCTCCTACTGGCCACTGATGATGGGTCCGAGGAGGAGTCAGATCCTCTCCCCGATCTCCTATGCACCAAAGAGAAGGGCGGCTCCGTAGAGGGAGTGAACCTCTCCCCGTCTCTCACTCCCCAGCAGCGTGAGGATTGCCGCCAGCTCCTAGGGCAGTTTCCGGACCTTTTCTCCCTGGTCCCTAAGGTCACCGACTGGTGTGTCCATGATGTGGATACCGGGGACAGCCCAACAGTGAGACACCGAGCCTACCGAGTCCCTGATCGGGTCCGGTCCTGTATCCAAGCAGAGGTCTCGAAAATGTTGGCCCTAGGCGTGATCGAACCCTCCGACAGCCCCTGGGCCAGCCCCGTGGTCCTGGTCCCAAAATCAGCTGCCCCCGGGGTCGCACCAGAACTCCGCTTCTGCGTGGACTACCGGGGACTCAATGAAGTCACCCGAGCCGATGCCCACCCCATTCCCCGCGCCGACGAGCTCATTGACCGGCTCGGGGCTGCTCGGTTCCTCAGCACCTTCGATCTCACCTGCGGCTACTGGCAAATTGCGCTCACAGAAGGAGCCAAGGAGCGGTCCGCCTTCTCCACCCCGGATGGGCACTATCGCTTTCGCGTGATGCCCTTCGGGATGAAAAATGCCCCGGCCACCTTCCAGCGACTGGTAAATAGAGTCCTGGCCGGGCTGGAAAAATTCAGTGCCGCATATCTCGACGATATCACAGTTTTTAGCTCTGAGTGGAGTGAGCACCTCCAGCACCTTCGGAGGGTGCTGACCGCCCTGCACCAGGCAGGCCTCACCGTGAAAGCCAGCAAGTGCCAGATTGGGCAAGGTTCGGTAACCTACCTGGGGCACCAGGTCAGAAGCGGGCAGGTCGCCCCTCTACAGCCCAAAATCGACGCCATCCTAGCCTGGGAACCCCCCACTACCCAAACGGAGGTCCGAGCCTTTCTGGGCCTCACGGGCTACTACCGGAGATTCATCCGGAATTACGGCAGCCTGGTCGGTCCCCTCACGGGACTCACGTCCAAAAAACAGCCCAAGAAGGTGCAATGGTCCCCTGACTGCCAAGAGGCGTTCGAGGCCCTGAAAGCGGCCATGTGTACTGCCCCCGTCCTCCAGGCCCCCGACTACTCCAAAGAGTTTGTGGTACAAACTGATGCCTCCGAGCATGGCATCGGGGCAGTCCTCTCCCAGGTGAATGACCAAGGCCTAGACCAGCCCGTAGCCTTCCTCAGCCGAAGGCTATTGCCCAGGGAACAGAGATGGAGCACCATCGAGCGAGAGGCATTCGCCGTAGTCTGGGCCCTCAAGAAACTACGCCCTTACCTGTTCAGCACCCATTTCAAGGTCCAAACCGACCATCGCCCCTTGCGATGGCTCATGCAGATGCGAGGAGAAAACCCCAAGCTACTGCGGTGGTCAATCTCCCTCCAGGGGATGGATTTCACCGTGGAACATCGCCCTGGGACTGACCACGCCAACGCCGATGGCCTCTTCCGGTTCTTCCGCCTCAGCGAAGAGAACCCCCAAGAAGATGGGTAGTTCTCTCCGGCTTTCAGCTGGGGGGGACGCATGTTAGACCCGGCCCTCGTAACATAGCTAGACCTGACCCCTGCACCTCACACCTGCCCCAAACCCACGGCCTAGCCGATCCTTCCCACCAGAACCCGCACGCACCCAACCCGGACTTCCCCGTCCGTGGCCTTCTGCCCTTCAGCCACACCAGGCCCGCGTGCCCACTCCTGCAACAAGATGGCCGCCCGGCCCCAGCGCGACCCTGGCCTAGAGGCGCCACTCCGGCTGGAAGACATCACGCTCCCCTTGGGATGAGAGAGGGAGGAGCAGTTTCTATCACACCTCTGCGCTTCCCTGGGACGGTGGGTTTCGATCGACCTGCCGGCCTCCCCGAGGGCTGGCTCCACGCCTGCTGGGTGTCTGGGACTCCTCCCGACCCGGCCCTGAAAGGATCAAAAGACAATGGCAGGAAACCCCAACAAGCGACCCCCAGGTGACAAGACCCCTGCCTGCACAGACTCCGGACATCAAAGAGGAGTCGCCCTATAACATGGGGTGCTCTGGGACTGTCCGGCAGATTCTCCTTGGAACACCTGAGCCCTGCTGAGTGACTCGCGGCTCCTTGAAGATCGTAAGACCTCCGAACTTGTGCTTGAGCCCTGCTGAGTGAATCGCGGCTCCCTGAAGATCGTAAGACCTACGAACTTGTGCTTGAGCCTTGCTGAGTGACTCGCGGCTCCTCGAAGATCGTAAGACCACCGAACTTGTATCTGAGGTTCTGCCGGACCCCACGACGACAAGCGTATCCCCCAGCTCGAGGATTGTGAGCTGCGCGACGGGTACGCTCCTGCATTTGTTCCATATCCCCAAAGACTGTCCCGCTACCTCCTACCCCCCTCCAAGACTCTGAGAGCCCACGCTCTGCTTGTATATATTTGCCGTGCTGATCATAAAGATCCTACCACTCCAATCTGATAAAGATTTGCTCGTAAGAACTCCTCGTGTGGTGTCTCTCTGTCGTGTGGTGCCGAGTGTGCGATCCTAAAAAAGGGGGTTCCTCCCCTGAGGAATCTCCCGCCAGTGGCCGGCTACGATACCTCGAGGGTGGGTCTCAGAGCAGTCAGGGCCCCCTCCGGGCCCCTCTGAGGTCGCCTTCTAACAGGGGGCAGGGGGGCACAGAAGAGGAGCGGGCAGACAGAGTTAAAGGCACAACAGAGCGGATACGAACCTAAGGCCACCACTGGCCACCAGGGATGAGGCGCAGGTGGAAGCCTGCGGGTGCTGGAGGGCCTCGACTTCAGCGGCGGCAGTTGTCATCAGCAGGGGTGCAGGCGGAGCTGCAGCGGGGGGGAGTGACCTACCAGGCAAGGTCAAGGGTCGCTCTCCTCACCGCGCAGCGGCCACCATATATGGGGAGGGAGGAGCAGCTGGGAGGCGGGAGGCGTGTGTCAGGGGCAGCGAATGGGCAGGGAGGGAGCGGGGCCGCAGAAGAAGCAGCGGCGAGGACGGGGGCAGGGAAGCAGAGCGGAGCGACTGCGGGAAGGAGACAGGTCAAAGGGGCAAAGAATCAAAGAGGGGGCACAGAAGCCAGCAAAAGGGGCACAGTATCAAAGAGGGGGCACAGCAGTCAGTAAAAGGGGTACAGAGTCAAAAAAGGGGGCACAGAAGCAAAACGGCGAGTGGGGGGCAGGGGGCACAGAAGAGGAGCGGGCAGACAGAGTTAAAGGCACAACAGAGCGGATATGAACCTAAGGCCACCACTGGCCAGCAGGGATGAGGCGCAGGTGGAAGCCTGCGGTGGGGGAGGGCCTTAACTTTAGCGGCGGCAGTAGTCATCAGCGGGCGTGCAAGCGGAGTTGCAGCAGGGGGGGAGCGACCTACCAGGCAAGGTCGATATCAATTCCGACTGGCTAATTATGAATCAGCTGGTCGGAATTGAAACCGGCCCTTCAGTCTGGCTGGCTTCCGACAGGCTCAGGAGCCGTTGGCCAGTCAGTGGCTTTTCTGCCCTTGGGATTACGATACTTGGTCTCCAGCAGGCTTTCCATGCTAGGCTTTCCGGCATGGAAAGCGTATTGGAGAGCGAGTATGGGGCCCCAAGTAGGGCCCTTTTTCCTTGGCGGGCTCTGTTTTGTGGTAGAGGGGGCACCTATGGTGCCCCCTGTTAATTCCTGCACCCCATTGCAGGCACCTCAAGGTGCCTGCCACAGGGTGCAGGGATTAACACCATGTCCCATTTCCCTATAGGAGCATGTACTACGGCTAGTTTATGAACATAACACATGCTCCCATAGGGAAATGTTGTAATGCGACCGAACATTGTTCGGTAGCATCTGTGGCATAACGAAACTTGAGGGGGCCCCCCTGCAAAGTACATGGAAGGCCCCCCCCACGCTCCGGAACCAGTCAGGAGCTCTCAGGCAGGGGCCGCCATTCATGCACAGTGCTGGAAGGGGCCCCTTGGAGCGCGCCGCTATCCCACACCGCGGGACTGCAGGGGTTATTGTTACACCACTGACGTACCTACATACAGCATGGGTGCCTTCTTAACCAATACATTTCTAATACTAAATATGAAGAAAACATGCTCTCACATACATGACCTTCCAAAAGCCAAGACATTCAGATTGCTCCCACCTAAGTAAACTTCCCAACTTCAAAACTCACTTGTGAGTACTGCAGTTGGTCTGCCCCAATAAGTCCTCCCTCACTAGATAACAAGATCACTCTTGAATATCCCCAGACACCCACCTAGTTCACAATACCTCTAACGGCTGGTTGTTACCTACAAATAGGTCCCATCATAGTATTCACATCCATACATGACTCCCCCCAAACTACCTCTCTGTAATCCTGAGTCCGTAGATGCCTACTTGCAACCAACAATCAAACAGAATCTTCCGAGCTATGACCAAACCTGGTAGTGAAGCACCCGGGTCCTGTTCCTTTCATTTACTAGCGGCCACTAAACAGGAACTCTGTTCCAGCCGAAACTTGCTCAATCACTCTGCTTGCAGCAGTTAAAACTGCTCTCAAAGAGCACCTCACCTTAAGAGAATTGTCTTAAATATCAAATCTGCACTCCAGCCTTTCCATAAAATTGTGTATGTAGAGAGCAGCAGTGGGTCATTTTTTATAAATATTTGCTCTGTGCTCCTTTCCTTTTTATGTGCAACACAACATAGCAATGCAGCAGTGTGCTTAAAAATTATAAATCTGCCCCAAGGCCCTTTTCGTGCGGGGAAAACTTTTGTAGCTGCAAATTGTGTGATCACAGACAAGTAATAGCATAACGTTCACCAGTTAGTAGGTGTGCAAACTCTGCCCAATTACACAGGAATAGAGAATCGCACACATTGTTATTCCTCATTCCTGCCCATTCAAGCAACACACATGCACAATTTGCTCCTGCTATTTACATTAGTTTTTTTCTGTCTCAAATTGTGGGTTTAAACTCCCACAAACTGAGGACAGACAGTAATATTGTTTTATGCACAAATGTGTTTGCACACAAAATAGAATTTAGTGGCTCATAGAAATTGCGCTTAACCACAAAATGTAAAGAAATGTCAAAGGAACATGCTGGTAAATAGGGACTTTAAAAGGCACTGCACATTGGGCAGAGTTCCCAACATAACAATCACGACAACCTCTAGCTGAAACCGTTATAATACATCATCCTAGCTCATATCATACAAGCAATTTATACATTTCATGTATCGAAAATTTGAAATAATTGAAAAGAAAGTTACAGGAATACATCTCATAACTTTCATGCAATGATGCTTCATAATATGGTACATCAGAGAGGTAATTTAAACACAATCCTAGGGCCTGATGCACAAAACTGCCTTCTTGTAGCACATTTACAGCAACAAGCCTCCCCTTGCACCACAGAGGGCATTTTTCACAAAAAGCATGTCTCCCAACTCACTATTAATGAGGCGGGAATCAGATTGTGACTATGTGAAAACTAGCAAATGCTGGGACGGAGGCCCGGAGGAGACAGCAGACCTTTGTCCTAGTATTTCAGTTGACAGAGTGTCTGAATGGCGACCACAAACCCCTAAGGAGACAGAGGTCACCATGCTAGGGTGTGGCTCTCTGTGACTGTGAACTTTGAGACAGCATGCAGTGTGTCTGTGGGAACACTGTCTGCCACCATCTCACAAAGTCTTCAGGCAGCGCATGTAATTTTGACAGCTTACACTTTGTCAACTTTGACTGCAGGTAGGTGCTAATTATGTCATACTTTGCGCCTAGAAAATCGCCACAAATAGCGTGTGCATTACATTAAGAATCACAAGGAGGGAGGAGGAGCTAAGTACTGTCCCAGAAGCAGCTCCTTCTGGACAGCAGTCTGAGGTGAACCCAACATCGCTGACTTTACCCGCAGTCCCAAAGGCCTGGGATGGAGGAATGCTTCATATGCATTTCTACAGTGGCGTAATGCAAAATGATGCCCTCTCCCCTGCAGAATGTCATGAGGGGCCCAGGCGCCTCACAAATCACACAGATATTCATTAGTCATGAGCTTAATGGAGCCCCACCTGAAGGGCTCCCCCTCCCTACACCTCAGGGACCTGCATTACGCCTCTGCAATGGACATGGGGACATAGGGTAACTTTTGCTGGGCCTTTGTCTGCCAGCCAGGGCCGTTTCTAGGTGTTTTGCCTCCCTAGGCGATAATTGAAAAATGCTGCCCCCTCCCTTTTACTACCATCACTCTCTCCCCCTGTCATCCAGGTGTTGGGAAATAGAGGTGTGCTTTGGTGCCTCTCTATCTAGTCTGGACTGTCCAATCCATATTAAAGTAAGTCATCCGTGTCAATTGTTGCGGCTATGTAAGTTATTGACCTGTTCTGAGGGGTATTAACTCAGTTATGCTATCATGGGCCTCCAATCCCACCTAACACAGGCAGATACACAGACCCACGCAGAATCAAACCAACCCATAGTATGCTGCTTTATGGGGCGAGATTCTCGAGACAGAGCAAGCTTGATCTTAGACAAGATATCAAGTAATGCTAGGATAATCTTTCTTGGGGCGGGCCCGGTACCAGCTGTACAATAATAACACAGGAACACAGGACTCTTGGTACTTAACGGGTGGGAGACCCCATGTGATCTCAAGCATTTGCAATGCAATAGGTCTCGCATTTACGCGAGTTTAAGCTATTGGCATTGTAAATGACAATACCTTTTATTTCTGTTTTAAAAACTAAAACATAAATAAAAGGCATTGTCATTTACAATGCCAATAGCTTAAACTTGTGTAAATGCGAGACCTAGTGCATTGCAAATGCTTGTTCAAAGTGCGACAGATTACTAATGTGCCGTTCAAACGACACAAGAGCTTCCTTTTACCCGCCTCGATGTATTTTTACTTAGCCTGGAAAAAAAACTCCTTGTCAATTGTTTGATGCTCTGTAACCATCTCCAAAAGCTTGTTCCAAGCAGGAGACCACCACGAGGCCTCCACATGTGAGATCTGTAGTTTTAAAAGTGATGTCTGGGTTCTTTAATTAAACAGACCGGGACGTCACTTGTCGAGTTTTGTGCCAATATATTATGTACACATTTCTGCTGCATGGTTTTCAATCCGCATTGAATATCCCGAAGAGCTGGTGGGCCCCCATGGCGACAGTAATGTTAACACAGGGACAGGTGACAGTAACTGGGGAAGCACAGCTGCAGTGAGCATTACCAGAGTAAGAAGGCCAGAAGACAGTAATACAGGCTCACAGTGGCAGACACTACCAGCAGAGGGCAGTGAAACATCAGTAAAGGTGTACAGAGCAGGCAGCACTCACGGTACACCGGCCGTCACGATACATCAACAGTGGACTGTAAAAGAAGGCATGAATAGAAGCAGGAATATAGTGCAGTGAAACTTGAGACATGGCTTCTAGGAGCCAGGCCTGGTCCAGCAGTCCCTGTGGCACGGTAAGGCTGCGGCCTAGTGGTGTTTTTAGGCACTCGTTCCATCTAGGTTACAAAAATGCATGTGTGCTCCAAGTTAGGCCCTTTGAATGTGAGTGACGGGGGGAAGGGGTGGCAGGGGGGGAAGGTGTATCCCATTATCACTTTCCCGACCCTCAGACTGCAGCTCATGGTACAGCACATACTGAACGCTTGTGAGAACATATGCAGCACTTTTCTCATGTCCCACTGTCGCCACACTGCCCAGGGGCACAGGCAGGTTCAACAGAAAAAGAGCCCCATCCCCGGAATCCACATGGTTCTCGCTTTCTGGCCTCGTTCAGTGGCGTGACAGAAAATGATGCCCAGCCCCATCTATCTGCAGATTGTGATGAGGGCCCCCTGACTCTGCCGTACAACACAGATATTCATTGACCCCCAACAAAATGGGGCACTGAGTCCTGAAGGCCTTCTGTACCCTGGGACTGCACACATGCACGCATGTTTAGTTTTTTGCTGCCCTCCTCCTTTTGGTGCCCTAGGCAGACGCCTAGTCTTGCCTAATGGTAGAAACGGCCCTACTGCCAGCGATGTCACATGAACAGTGTTGCTTTTCTGTGTGTTTTTTATTTTGCTGGGAAAGCAGAGTGGCTTTCCAGAGCGTTTTAATGTTTCTTGTTCAATGCCACTGTACACATTCTGCTGATCATGCAATGGCATGTCTTAAGGGCTGAGGGGGCCACCTCCAAATCAAGGAACCATGGTGGCCCCCCGCACCACGGGGGCTGCGGGGGCCTCTGTTATGACCCTGGCTCGCATCCTAATCAGGTGGCCAGGATCGGAGGTCGGTCGGTCGGTCCCGTTTCTGAAAGGGTGTCAGGCGGATGCAAGTCTGACTGACATTGTAATAGGCCCCCTGGTGTCTGAATTGTGCAATGTGAAACCAAAAACTTAGGATTAATATTGGCTTCTCCACTCAACTAAATTATGTGATGCTAGGCAATTGTTTTATTTCACTTTCCCTCTTTTTTCATGATTACATATGAAGATCCTGAAATACACACCTTTAGGATGTGTGCTAGACAAAACCTTCTCCTGTGTTTGATTTAATAAACGATAATGTTGTTCATGTATAACATAAACCCAAACAGTGCACATAGGAGCTGACTATTCCCAGTCCTTGCTGCTGCACAGCCGTATGGCAAAAAAAGGGCAGGAATGCACTGTATCTATTAGATATGAGGCATTTCTGTCATTCCCCCCTGCGCCTGCACACAATGGGCTGCTGTGTGCCAATGCAGGCACCTTTGCACCATGGTGCAAGGGTGCCTGCGTTTCAGGGATGATTATGTTTGTGCAGGAAGGGAAACATTCCTCACAAGGCATTTTCCTTCTTCAGCACACATAGAAAGAGGAAAAACGAGGAGAAATAAAGATATGTCTCCTCGTTGTGCCTCCCTTATGCCTCCCCAGGGGAGGCATCAGTTTTTGGCGATGACTCAGACTTCCGATTTCTCGTAAATCTGGGGCAGTGTCAACAAGCCATGAATGTTGCTGGGAACGCCCCCAGCAACTCCCATGGAACACCACTTTCACGCAGTTTTCTGGGTGAAAGGGGCAAAAATTTTAAGGCCATGAAAAGCCAAGTACCGTTGCTTCACGTGGCCTTATAAATGTGTCAGTTGTACATTGCACCACCGGAACGTCAAAAAAGACAAGTTGCGGCGGCGCGATGAGGCCCTATTACTTTAAAAACAAAATCCTTCTCAAAGCACTGATGTAATCTGATGTACTAAGGTGAAAGGGTTCTGAACAGACTTTATCATGCTTTTACATTTTTGCCGCAAGATGTCTTTATAAATTAAGGTGTTTCTGAATTTAAATGGTGACATCCTAGTTACTTCCTTTCTTTAACTTAAAATAACCTTTAAACAAATGCTTGCCTGTTTATTTCACATATTTTAATGTGTGTTGATTCCAGTGCTGCAAAAGTTTCACAAATATTCCATCATTAGACATCAAAGAGCCAGTCCCACTTTTCTGGTCAGATCACTACGCTGTTAGATTTGATGTACTTCTCAAACTAGAATTTCCTACTAAAAAGGCCATGAATGAGAATACTAATATTCGGCCATGGAACAAAATTCTGAATAATACTCAGCCTAATCAACTCTGTACCTGCTTCCTCAGATAACCCAGAAATGTCTGCCCATAAATACATGAAATGGATACAATCTGCCATAACATTATCTGCCCATTCTAAATCTCTGAAGCCAAATAGGATTGAACCCTCTGCTCCATGGTTTTCTGAGAATCTCAGGCAACACAAACAAGAATGCAGAAAACAAGAAAGACTCTGGAGAATGGATTATAACCCCTCTGAAAAAGAGAAATATAAGGTCTTCCTTAATAAATATAGAAAGCTGGTGCATATAGCAAAAACAACTTACTTCACCCAAATAATAACGCCAACAATTCCACTAAAGAGCTTTTTAAAGTTGTGGCTCGCCTCACATCTGCTACCAGGAGCATCTTGAAAAATAACACTCAGGACCTTTGTAATACATTGTAAAGTAGTCCAAATATATAACTTTTTCAGACAGAGGCAGGCTCTCAGAGGTCTGATGTGCATTCTCCAAACCTGCCTACTACACACATGCCTAACTTTTCTAATTTTCCCCTCTTACCCCACAGCTGGTTACCTCAATCATTAAAACAACTAATTCTGTCTCTCCCTCAGATCCGTGTCCTCCTTCCGTCATTCACATGGCCACAGGAGTGGTGGCAGATTATCTGACCACGATTTTCAACTCTATGCTGTCTTCAGACTCTTTTCTTTGGTTTGGAAAGAGGCTTTGATTCTTCCCGTACTAAAAAACCTCAGCCTGAATCCTGAGGACCCCAACAACTTCAGAGCTATCTCTTGTTTACCCCTACCTGCTAAAATCATTGAAAAAGCCATGAATGAGCAACGGCTCAATTTCTTTCCAAACACCATCTGCTAGACTCCACCCAATTTGGTTTTAGAAGTGGTCATAGCACTGAAAGAGCCCTGATAAAAATGACAGATGAAATCAGAGCCATAGTGCACGGCGGAGGCAGTGCTGCTTTGGTGCATCTTGATTTATCAGCGGCCTTTGACATGGTCGACCACAAGATTCTGATCGACCACCTCCAGGCTGTTGGTATCAAGGAGTCTGCAGTCAAACTTCTGGGATCTTTCTTTCAGAAAGAAAACAGATGGCAGCCCTTGACCCCTTTATATCTGATTATTTCTGTCTGCCATGTGGGGTTCCACAGGGATCATCTTTAAGCCCCACATTGTTCAACACATATGTTAAACCCCTGGCAGCCTTGATCAGATCCTTTAGTCTGAGTTTGACTTCATACACAGATGATACCCAGATTGTGGTTGCTATCTCTTCAACCAATAACCATACTGGCCTTAACTTCAATATTTGCATTATACCAATTGGCCATTGGATGTCCCAAAATTGCCTAAAACTAATTTCATTGAAAATAGTGGACATCTTGTTTGGCAACAACCCAACTCTCTGGGCCCCATCCTGGCGGCCTCTACAGATGGGTACCCTCCCCACACCAGTGAACAGGGTTAGAAACCTGGGTGTGGTTCTGGACACCAAACTGACTCTCGGGCCACACGTTAAGGCAGTCACCTCTTCTGCCTTCCTTATACTGAGTATGGTAAAAAAGATAATTCCTTTTACTCCAACCGATGCCCAAAGAACAGTGGCCTTGGCTCTAGTATTGACCAAGATCAACTATTGAAATACCTTATATCTCAGTATGCAGGAACAGCATCTCATTAAACTTCAGGTACTTCAAAATGTGGCATCCAGAGCTCTCACCAGGATACCTAACCCCAAATCTGCTGCCCCTGTCAGCAAACAGCTTCACTGGCTTCTCATCAGACAAAGGATTAAGTTCAAACCCTTTGCCTGGCCCACAAGGCCCTCCATGGGGTTGGCCCAGAATTTTTGCAAAAATCCTTCAAGTGGTATCTTCCAGGCAGAAATATTAGGTCCAGTGGCTCAGGCCAATTGGGGAGGCAGAAGCTTTGTCAACACCATAGCCAAGGTATGGATTAACCTGCCACCCCATATTAGATCCATTTAGAACTTACTCAGTTTTAGAAAAACCTTAAAACCCTGTCTTTCTCCAAAGTAGAATAATCTGGGCTCTCTTTCTTTTCTCTTCCTCAGTGCTAGCACCTTGACACCTTCGGGTATTGTTCGCACTTTATAAGTCAAAATAACATAACATGTAAATGTCCAGTATTTGTAAAGCGCAAACAATTACCCGAGAGTGTCAAGGCGCTGGGAGCCATCGGGAAGATTAATCGAGCTATTGCCTAGAGTCACATGGTGCTGGGCTGATCTGCCGCTGGCACCAGGGATTGAACCGTGAGCCCCCGGTTTCGGAGTCAGTTGTCCTGGTCGCTGCACCACACCTGTTCCCTATAACATAACATTACATATGGACTTGAAGTTCATACTCTTTAAAAAAAAACTATATCATGATGCACTAAAAGTCCACAGACAAGCTACCTCTCCTATCGCACGTTCACTTTGTATTTGCTCTTCACCCTGTCCTGTGCTCTGCTGCCTTCTAGCTACGCTAGCACTATAGAAATACCACAATCATACATGTATACATACTAAGTCATGAACCTCCTCCCTCTAGGAATGCTTGATTTGAGCTCTAGCAGTATAACTATTTGCATACAGCCAGTTTCATTCTCCTTGAAAATGATCAGATTCTTCCATAATTGAAACGTTAAGGGGTTTATTCACATGCCCCTTGCACCAACAGTATTTCACTTTTTCCCATCTTAAAAGTGCCGCACCACTGGCGCAAGGCGCGTGTAAATAAACCTCCTAATTGACCCTGGTATGGGGTAGAGAAAGCAGGTTTTTCTTACATTGTTTGGGCCTGTCCGAATGTCACACACCATTGGAAAGAACACATTGAGGCTTGTGTACTTGCTTGGAGAGTTGCTTGATGGGATTTTTGCCACACCCCAGGAAGAATAAAAACAGCAGGAACTTCCCTAATCTTGCATCTTCGTTAGAGAAAGAGGTAGATTGTAGAGGCCTGGAAAGCATCCGGTCACCCTGACTGTTTAAATGGTTAACTTAGGTGCAAAAATGTGCAGAGCTTGAAGTATAATTTTGCCTATGGAAGAAAAGAAAGGAATGAGGAGGATGAAATTGACCCACTCCCAGGCCAAAATAATGAAAGCCCTGACCAATGTAAATAACCATGAGAGATCGTAATGAACGCCAACTATTGATGGATAGTTAGTACATAGAATGATATACGTACTTGTTTCATTTTGATCCTGTACTAATGAACAATGCAAGCAGAACTATGACTTTTTGTAAGGAAATGCCTCTTTTTGCATGTTCACCCCCCATTTTTGGACAGATGCTGCTTGTATATCGACTCTGAGAGTGCACAGAGGCTTGCTAATTAGACCTCAGTGCTAGAGTTCTAACCCATTACAAACTATATGTCAAATTGACTATCCCCAATTGGCAAGGACTGGCTTACTTATAAGTCCTTAGCATATGGTACTCATGGTGCCTAGGGCAGAGTGTCTACCCAGGGCAGCAGCCCTGTTTGTTGCACTCTATGTGTGACAATATACAAAATGACTCAGAGCCTGCCACTGCAAACTGGTAGGGCAGTGGCAACACTGCTAATCCAACTATGCCGTTAAACTAATGGCAAAACCCTCACTTCCCTTAACAATATAAATAAGACTCTCCTAAAGAAGGCCTATAGAGCCCTAAGGTAGGGAGCTGTATATTATTAAGTAGGAAAGTAGGACATGTATTTAAAATATGTCCTAACAGCAACACTTCTAAATTGTCGTTTTACTGTAGAAAGTCTAGTAGCCCCATTGGCTAACACAGGGTTACCTGCTGACACCTCAGGCTGGCTAGTCTCTGAATGGGACTACCTATCGGTGTATTGTAAAGTATCAAATTGTGGCATTAAGCCCAACCTGGTGAACAGAACAAATGTAATGTCACTGTTAAAGAAATTTAACTTTTAGAAAGTAGCCATTCTGTGACCCAGTTGTTCTATAGCCTCACATCAGCACTGGCCAACAGACAGCATTCTGCCCACATAGGGAGTCCCGCGAAAGACTCTCTGGCTTAGGAAAAATAGCAGCCAACTATAGGATGATGTGTTACCTCCCCTTCACAGGAAGCCACTGGGTGTTTGTTCAAAAGGTGAGTTTCAAAGGTGAAGCCGCCTTTGGTGGGCAGATGGCGTTCACACTACTGAGGAGCCTCCCATTGTTCAGATGGACAGGCTGTAGACAGGGACAGAAAGAGAAACCCAGTGCCCAAACTTGTTTTCCCCAGGGTGTGTAGCCCTCAGGTAGCCACACCTCTAGGGTGGGCTACCAAGCTCCTGACATCTGAGGAAGGGTACTGATATCTTGAAAGGGGACAGAATATTGTGCTCTGGCATTGCTAGCCACCACACATAGCCGGAAAGTAAGAGGGAGGTGACCTGGTAGCCCACTGGCTAGTGACCACATCATCCCCCAGGGCATTCTATGGGAATAAATATCGCATCCCAGCATCCTCCACCTCAGATCACATTAGAACTGGAACACGGACAAAAGAAGGACTGCCCTGCTGCCCCCTGGACTGCACAAAGAGAAGCTGCACCATCTGCTTGAGTGCATGTGCACCTTGGGCTAGCAAAGAGAGGATTGTGCCAGTGGCACCTGGCTTGAGGAAAAGCCATGCCCCAGACCAAAGGAGTGACTCAAAGTAACCATGGATCGACCCCCTGGAATCCGCACCAGAGTCAACAAAGCTGAAGTAGCCCACACCAGCAAGTTGCTAGCCACTGCAGAAGATTTACTACAAGCTGCTGTTGGGCACCTCAAGAGACCAATCTTTGGTGTCCAAAGAGATGCACCTGAGTCAGTCAGACCCAGGAGTGTTGTCAGAGTCCAGATTGGTTGCCCAAGAGGGACACTAGCCTCAACTAAAGTATTTTGCAAGGACCACTGTTCACAGAGACCTGTAGCGCAGCCGCACTGGTCTTTTACGAAATCAAAGAGGACTTCGAGGGACCCCGACCTCTGTGGCAAAGCCACTCCACATGACCTGTGGACTGAGGAATCAACACAAAGCCACCACTGTCGACCTCACAGCAACCGGGGCATCTGTGAGCATCTTTCATCCTGTATCCTCAGCAACAGGACCACTCCATTAAAGTGTATTGCGGTTGTGCTTTAAAGTTTGGTACTTGACTGGAAAATGCTCTGGTAATGTCCAAATCTACTCCATTGGCCTCCCAGACGTTCTTCTTATAGAACTTGGTCACCCAAACTAGGCTAGGGGAGCAGGAACTAACTTTTACAAACTTTTTAAAAGTTTGCAAACTTTAAATTGATCAATGCTTGTTTGCACTTGACCTAGAAATTGATAACACCTTTAAAAATCTGTATCTGTGGAACCCTGTGGTGGATTTTGCTCCCCATGGAATCAAAAAATTCATAAACATACAATTGATTTATTTAAAATTGTGTCGTTTTTCTTTTGTGTTGTGTGGCTTTCTTATTTTACTGTTAAATGCTTTACACTAAGTTTCTTTGTGCAAGCCTTGATACTGGAAGTCATAGCTACCCAGGGTTGACCTTAAGGCTGTTCAAACTAGCCTGACTGGATCCAAGTTTTTGGGAGTGTATTCCAAAGTGAGGCTGCACAGCCATACCATATAATACACCCAAATCCTCACACCTATCACCTTAATGTGGAACTATTTTATCCCGTCAAGTGGAACACAAATGAAAACTTGATATCATCAGTACACATATAATATGGATTTAGATGTTACTAATTTTACCACACTCTTATTTAAGTTTCCGTAATTGTTTGTGAAAATATCATGTCCACTCAAAGTCATAGTAAGCTTTATTTCTTTAAAAAATACGACCATAAAAGCATCCTAAAAACAAAAACATTTTCACATTTCATCACAAGGAAGTACGATAAAGTGTATTTAGATTCCAGTTAAAAGCCCAGAGAACATTTTCACATTTCATTACGAGGGAGTGCAAAAAATGCATTTAAGTTCCAGTTGCAATCCCAATAAACATTTTACATAAAGTGTCATGTACAAGATATACATCCTTAAAAGCATCCTAAAAACAAAACATTTTCACATTTCAACACGAGGAAGTACAGTAAATGCATTTAAATTCCAGTAGTAAACCCAATGAACTTTATACATAAAGTGTCATGTACAAAATATACAATCTAAAGCATAACTCATGTCCTGAGTTATCAATTATCAGTATGCATCCTATCCTCTTCATATATGAGGGCCTCGAGATATGAATTATTTTCCTTACTCTGATCGCCTTCTTGATATAAACCGCCACTGCATTACAAACACTAATATTTGCTAAATTACAGATATACTCAAAAGCACTTTTGTATGTGAACAGTCTCTCCTTTAAAAACAGTGGTCGTAATATACTTTTCATTAAATCTCTATAAAAGTCACAGAATAAAATAAAATGCAAGGTTGTCTGACCTGACTTTCCATCACAGGGACACTTTGGGAGATTTCCAGTCCACTTCCCCATAGATGGAAACGCAATTAAAAAATGGGCTAATCCCATCCTTAATCTAGTGAGATAAAATCTATGTCTTGTATTTGTAACCTGGATTAAATAATGTTGAATCCCTGTCCCTAGTGTCCTATCTTTATGTGCCTTAATCATCTGTTTTGAGTTAACTTCGACTTCCCTTAACCTGCTCCGAGATTCTATAATGGCAATTTTCGAATCCTTTTTATTTAAGTCGAGTATTTGAGGGGGATTGTTAAAAACAACGAGGCAGATTTACAAGCCCCTTGCGAGACATTTACGCCACCGTTGTGACGCAGCGGCGGCGTAAACCATGCGCCATGTTGTGCCTTATTTACAACGTGACGCATCTAGGAAGATGCGTCACGTTGTAAAGCCCTGCGCTACATTAAACCTGCGTCAGGTTTAATGTATGCAGGGTGGGCGTTCCGTCGAAAAAAGCCTCGGAAAAGTGACGCAGTGAAATCTACAAGATTTCACTGAGTCACTTTTCCGACGCTGCTGCGTCAAAACCCTGCACCTGCTTGAAGCAGGCGTAAGGCATGACGCAGCATGTTAGGTATGGGCAGCCCCTGAGCATTGCTAGAGTTGCCTCATGCTTGCGACACGACTCCAGCAATTCGCCGCCCTTATGCCGTCAGATGCGTCACGCATCTGTTTATCCTTGCGCCACAATTCGCTGCATTGTAAATGCGGCGCATCTGTGGTGGCGCGAGGGTAAACTTGCGTGTGGCATCTTTCCTGGCGCATCCCTGCTGATTTGCAGGGATGCGCCAGGAAACATAAATCTGCCCCAACATTTTCAGCACATTCAATTAAAAGATTATTAATATACATCAGCCGCGGAATCTTTTTCCCATTTTCTAGCACAATGCAGTCCTTGACAATGTCCTGGGTGAACTCCATATTCCATACCAGGTATTTAAACTTGCCAGGTTATTAAAATCCTTAATATACAGAGCACCCCACTCTTTGTGTACACTATATATGGGGTGGATTTTGGAACTGCTAACAATCTCTGTAAAAAAATAATTTCTTGGGTCTGGAGGATGGAATGGTTGTTGCTCCCCATAGCACAGCACCATAGCATGTTCCTGATAAACACTCACTTTCGTACAGTGCCATAATTTCCCTGATGGGTTTATTACCCATTTTCTTTGAAAATCTAAAAATTGCTTCTGTTATCCAGGTACATTTTTATTTACAATGTTCAATATGGGCTGCCCAATGTCCATTTTCTGTAAATGTTAGGCCTAGATAGAAAAAAGAGTTTGTCACTGCAATAGGGACACTATTTATGTGGTGGGTCCTAGTCTTTGTTTTCCCCTCCTACACACCATCGTGAAGGTCTTTATCAGATTCAATATCAAGTGCTTCTCCTGCATATAGTCAGCAAATTTCTTGATTAGAGTCTGCAGCCCGTTTGCAGTTCTTGATAAAAGAACTGCATCGTTCGTATAAAGCAAAGTGGGTATATCATGTTTGCCTGCTCTAGGACATCATGTCTACTCAAATAGGCTATAAGACCCTCAGAGTTTGGTTAAATGTGGTTATTATTTGTATGTAGTATGAATCCAGTCTTTTTTTTTGTTTAAATTTGTTGATTGGATTTCCTTTTTTTAGAAAGGAAGGTTTCATGCATTTAAACAGACATCATTGGCAATCAAATGTATGTTTACATTGTTAGAAGAATTTACAAAATGGATGTGATCATATAAGAATTACATAGTCAGTGCTTAGCTTATGCAAAGCATTCGGGAGTCTCAAATGAAACAGGGTGCTAATATTAGCAAATGAAATATAAAGGTAAAGCCATGTTAAGTCAATGTATTGGGGGAACAGTATATATCAGCTGCAATGTAACGCCGATCTCCCCAACACACCCACTCTCAAACAACCGCACTTTGAACACATATTGAGATTGTATGATGCCAATCATTGTTATTTTAAATGATCGTTTGTAAGCTTGGAAATGTACACGAAATGCACCATGTTTGGAAATTTCCTTGGTTGGGGGCTCTCTTTTTCATGATGTGTAGTTCACTCTGTACCATTAGTTTATACATGCGACCTATCTATCCCTGAGGGGGTCTCCTGCATTTCCGAATTCTCCTGCCAGGTACTGCGGAAATCTGCTAGTATCGCATCCCATGTTACTGCCAACTGTAACGCACGCATGCCTACAGTGTCTTCACGATGGAGTGCCACGCTTTCTCCCTGGGCCCAACATATGAAGGATTGGGACCAGCCCTTCGTGTTTGGGGGTTCGGAAAATTTCCAGTGCCTGGTAATTAGTCGCTTGGCTAACAATGAGTCCTTGATCAATGAAATGAGTTGTATTTTTTAGGTCTCCGATAAAGACTGAAAAGGCATACCTCCCAGGTCCACTCTATTGTGGGACCAGTGCACTGAGCTAAGAGCTTTGTGAGTGTTTCCCAATAAGAGACTAATGCAGTCCAGGCCCATAGCACATGCAGAAGATCACCTCCCATTAGCCCACATCTGGGGCATTGGACATCGTTAAGGTTGAAGTGTTGATAAATCTTAGCTGGTGTCATGTAGGCTCTGTGTGTTATAAAGTATTGAATGAGTCGGAATCTGAAATTCCGAGGGATATGCGTGGGTCCCTCTAGGATAGCTTCCCATTCCCGTTCGGTGCTTGGCTGCTGTCAATCTGTGTCCCAGTGGGCCCTTAGTGATACCAGAGGGAGTGCTGTGCATGTTTGTAGTGAGTCTGCTGTCCATCTAGTGAGGTGTTTCCCTGCTCCTAGTTCATGCAGGTATTGAATTGTCTAGTGCATCGTTGGCTCTTGTGCTATGTCTCCCCACAATGTCTTTAGCGTCCGCGTCAGCGCAGTGTGGAGTAGAAATTGGCTGTGTGGCAGGCTGTATTCTTCTGCAAGCATATCGAATGGCAGCAGCCGCTTATTGTGATACAGGTCCCCTAGGGTTTGGATTCCCGCCTCTCTCCTTGGGTGGAGCTCTGCCGCAGTGGATGTCCAGCGGTGCCTGGGCGTACCAAGCAGGGGCAGGGAGGGCGCATATGGGGTGGTAGTTTTTGTGATTTTTAGGTTATGACGGAAACAGACATATGCCACTCCCACCAACAATTGAGTAGGGTGAAATAGTGTTATGATCTGGGGGTGGGTGTAGCCTACCTGCCTCATAGTTGCGTCTGTGAGGTGGAGATCGCCAATCCACCAGGCAACCCACTGCAGCTACGATGCCAAATAGTAGTGCTCCATATTGGGCATGGCCAAACCCCCTTGGCTAGTTGGTAGGTACTGTTTGGTCAGTGCTACCCTGCTGAATGTGCCGTGCCATATGAATTGTCGCATATCATGTTTGAACATGCAGAAAAGTGCTGGCTTGACATACAGGGGTAAGTTGGTAAAGTGATAGAGTAGCCTTGATAGCACCACCATTTTCAGGAGTGCAATTTGTTTCTCATGGTCAGTGGGAGGGTGCGCCAGAACATCATCTGTGACCTGACTGCTGACACAGCATGCATGAGGTTTCCCTCCAAAAGGTCCTTCGGCTCCCGGTAGATTCGAATTCCGAGGTATCAGAATTCCGCCTGTTGCCAGTGTTGTTGATCAACATCAGCGGGTCGGGAGTTGACTCAGCGAAGGCGTACAGGCATGACTTCCCCCAATTTGCTTGGAGTTCTGATAGGGAGGCAAACTCTAACAGCACTCTCTCTATCGTTTTGCATCAATCAATCAATCACGTGTTTGTTAAGCATGACTACTCACCCGTGAGGGTCTCAAGGCACTGGGGGGGAGGGGAGGTGGAGGTTCCAGTCCATCAAGGAGGGTGTCTGTTGAAGAGCCCAGTTTTGAGTTTTCTCGTGAAAATGGGGAGTGATGTTGTCTGTCTTAGGTGGAGCGGTAGGGCATTCCAGGCTCTGGCCACGAGGAAGGAAAAGGAGCGGCCACCCTATCTGGTCTTTCTGGCATGGTGTAGGAGAGCTGGGCTGATCGTAGGGTTCTTTGGGGTGCGTGGAAGTTGAGTCGCCTGTTGAGGTATGATGGTCCGGTGTTGTGGAGGGCCTTGTGTGCATAGGTGAGGATCTTGAAGGTGATTCTATCCTTGATGGGGAGCCAGAGGAGTGTACGCAGGTGCTGGGAGATGTGGCAGTGACTTGGTAGGTTGAGGACTAGTCTTGCAGTGGCATTCTGGATGTTTTGTAGCTTGCGGGTGAGGTTTTTGTTTATTCCTGCATAGAGTGCATTGCCGTAGTCGAGTCTGCTGGTGACAAGGGCGTGGGTGACGTTTTTTCTGTGCTCGAGGGGGATCCATTTGAAGATCTTACGTAGGAGGCGGAGGGTGTGGAAGCAGGAGGATACAACGGAGTTGATCTGGTGGTCCATTTTGAGCTCTGAGTTTAGTATGATTCCAAGGTTGCGTGCCTGGTCTGTGGGGGTGGGTGGGCTTCCGAGGGCAGGGGGCCACCATGTGTTGTTCCAGGTGTCGGGGTGTGGGCCAATGATGAGTACTTCTGTTTTGTCAGTGTTAAGTTGTAGGCAGCTGCTTTTCATCCATTTGGCAACAGCTTCCATGCCTTTTTGGAAGTTGTGTTTGGCTGCGTTGGCTTCGTTGGATAGGGAGAAGATGAGTTGGGTGTCGTTTGCGTATGAAACGATGTTGAGTCCGTAGGTTCTAACGATGGGGGCTAGCGGCGCCATGTAGACGTTGAAGAGCGTTGGGCTGAGGGAGGACCCCTGGGGGACTCCGCAGGGGGTTTGCGTAGGGTCTGAGAGGAAAGGGGGAGTCTGACCAGCTGCGTTCTGATGGAAAGAGTGGATTCAGTCGAGGGCCTTGTCCCGGATCCCTGCGTCGTGGAGTCTGCATATTAGGGTGCGTGGGATACCGTGTCGAAGGCTGCTGAGAGGTCGAGGAGGATGAGGGCTACTGTATCGCCTTAGTCCAGTAGGGAGCGGATGTCGTCTGTTGCGGTGAGGAGGGCGGTTTCTGTGTTGTGGTTTTTCTGAAGCCGGATTGGGATGGGTCGAGCATGTTGTGTTCTTCGATGAAGGTGGCGAGTGGGCTGTTGATGGCTTTCTCAAAGACTTTCGCTGCGAACGGGAGCAGGGAGATGGGTCTGTAGTTTTTTAGGTCCGTGGGGTCCGCCGAGGGATTCTTTAGGAGGGAGTTGATCTCGACCTGTTTCCAGTCGTCGGGGAAGGAGGTGTTTGCCAGGGATTGGTTGATATTGTGGTGAAGCATTGGTGCGATGGTGTCGGCGACTCTGTTGAAGATGTGGTGAGGCAGGGGTTCGTGGGGGCCCCGGAGTTGATTGATTTCATTGTTTTCAATGTGTCTTCGGTGGTGAGGGCTGTCCAGCTGTCAATCGTTGGTTTCAGGATGTCGGGGTGGCTGGTGGGGGTTCAGTGTGTTGGTTGTCTTTGTCGAAGTTGTCATTGATGTTCTTGATTTTGTGGTGGAAGTGTCAGAAGGTGCTGAGTTTTTTGCGGAGGTCTTGTGAGGAACAAATGTCAGTCGACTCGCTGGTGGGTTGGGCGAATTCCTTGATGATGTTGAAGAGTTCTTTGCTGTCGTGTGCGTGAGTGGGGTTTCGCATGGTTTCCTAATATCCAGCAGTATATCAATAGGTCATCTGCATTCAGAGAGACTGCCATCTTCTGTTGTCATGTGCAGAGACTCGGCTAGTGGTTCAATGGCCAGTGAAAACAAAAGCAGGGAGAGTGGGCAACCCTGCCATGTGCCACGTTCAATTGGAATTGGCTGAGATATATATGGGGATGCCTTGACTCTGGCAGTACATAAGTAAGGAGAAAAAAATGGCAAGGAGGAAAAGATATATTTATATTTACTTCAATAGGGAACTTCATATTACCCTATTAACAGTAAATAGTCCTGTTATTCGTTTATGTTCCTTATTCCAGACAACAAATCACATACCAAAGACACATTTTTACGTAGTTTTAGTTTATTGTAGTATTGATTTTGATCATCTTAATATTTGAAATTATCTTATCAAACATACAAACATATATATACACAACAAATATATTCAAATCACCAAGCAACACAATTCATAGATTCCTTCTACCCACTTGATAGAAAAAACAGTGTTCGCCTATTCAATAAAGGGAATACACTTAGAGGTCGTCTTATATGCATACAAGGTTATTACTCCTCTAAAGACCTTAATTTCACAAATGTGCATACAGTTGACACAGATTTAATCAATTATAGTTAGACTCCCCTTGTCAAAACTTGTCAACGCGGACGCATTTCGGCCTTCATATACATCTTGGCCTCCTCAGGACAAGGGTAAGGAAACAAACTTGATGGACAAAATCCAGATGCCATCCGGTCAGAGCCCAATATGAGTCCTGCGTCAATATTCAAGGTCTATCGCTTCAATACTTGCTTATGAGTCAAAACGTCACTAATGGGACACCAATTTATTTCCGTGATACCCCCTCCCGAGCCTCTACAAAGTTCCCTGCTCTCACTGCTTCAATACGTCTGTAGGCAAGAATCTCCTTCCGTTCTATCAGCACTGGGCGCTGCAAATCCGACACGTTGGGATTTACAAACACGTGACTCGCCATCCCACGTGGCAGTAGGCTGGGTATATAACAGTTTCACTAGACCTAGGAAGTTGGCACCCAGGTCATATTTGCTTAACGCAGCAAATAGGAAATCCCACTCTAGCGCATTGAATGCTTTCTCGAGGTCGAGTGAGCATTAGACAGCCCGAATGCGCCCAATGTTCCCTAGAGTAGTGAGCTACTCTGAAGAAGCGTTGCAGGTTCAGCGGGCAGGCACAAATCTGTTTTAATCTACATGCACTACGTGCGGTGTCAATGGGGCCAGCCAATTTACCAGTAGCTTGGCCAGTATCTTGTAATCCGTGTTTAATAGTGCTAACAGATGATACAAGCCTATCAGTTCTGTATTCCTGTCTAGCTTAGGCAACGAGACGAGCAAGGATTCACACAGTGTCTCCGGCAATATTGATGCCTTTTGTGAGCTGTGGCATAATGAGAGTACCTGCGGTGCTAAGGATGTCTGATACACCTTGTAGTATTCAGCTGGCAGTCCGTCAGGGCCAGGCGCTTTACCCGTGGCTAATTCCTGTATTGCCTGCTGCACCTCCACAAGCGCGATTGGTTCATTGAGTTTGGCTCTCTGCTCCTCGGTCACCACAAGCATCGTGAGTGGGGATAGCAAGCATGCTAAGGCTGTCGGCTCTGTGTGAATGGCTGATCTACACACCCTGGCATAGCGAGTGGTAAACTCGCAATGAATGTCATGTTGATGAGTCAGTAGCTGCCCCGACTGAGATCGCAGCTGCAGAACTGGGTGTTGAGTGTGCTCTTGTCTGATTAGTCTCGCTAGCAGCCTGTCTGCCCTATCTGCAGCCACATATACGGCATAGTTTAAGCAACGCAGCCTCTCAAGGCCCTTGGCATGTTTCTGTCTCTGATCGTCCAGCACTTGTTGGGTGTCAGTGTTGTGTGCTAGGTTGGTTTCTAAGCTGGCAAGGCCCCTTTTGGAATCCAACTGGTCACCTACGCAGATGATACCCAGCTCATTGTGACCTTGAACCAGGAAGAGCAGTCTCCCTCAAACCTCTGTTCATGTCTTAAAGAAGTCACCAGCTGGATAAGCACCTCTCACCTCAAGCTTAACGGTGACAAGACCGAGCTCATGCTGTTGGGCAATCAAGCAAGCTTCAACCCCAACAACCTGTGGCCACCGTGCATGGGGACCGCACCATCGCCTAAACAGGAAATAAAGAGCCTGGGCATCTGGCTCGACCGTGAACTCAAGCAAGAAAAACGGCCGCCACCTGCTATGGTATGCGCCGTACCGTACGGAGAGTACTCCCTCTTCTACGTGCCCACTCGAGAAAGCTTTTGGTTCAAGCGCTCATCCTCTCCAGGTTGGACTATGGCATGCCTTCTATCTGGGTGCGCCCAGCTCAGTTATCTCCAAACTACAGGTTGTCCAAAATTCGGCAGCTAGGCTCCTCACTGGCACAAATAACCACTGCTCAGCTAAGCCTGCCCTGAAGACACTCCACTGGCTCCCGATACAAGAAAGAAATACACTTCAAGGCCCTTTGCATCAAACTCAAAAGCCTTCATAATAAAGGCCCCCCCATCATCAAGAACCTAATCAAGCCCTACAAAGCCACCAGAAGTCTCCGCTCAGACCAACTTCATCTAGTGGAAGTTTCCAGAGTCAAGAGGGCCCGGTCAGGGGGTCGCCTTCTTTCCTACAACGCCTCTAGACTCTGGAACTCCCTCCCTCTCTCCATCCGCAAGGACGCCAATCATCTGTCATTTCGCAAACAACTGAAGACCTGGCTATTCACACAATTCCACCTGCTCCCCGACGCCCATCCGCAGCGCTGGGATGCCTCCGGGTAGCCATGAGCTATATAAGAATATTTTCATTTCATTTCATTTCAAGTGTGTCTTCGATGTGCTATGCCTCACGGTCTAGCTGGTGACGAATACTCCAGCTGAGTCTTAGACATTTCCCTCTGATTACAGCTTTGCACGCATCCCACAACAAACCTGTGTCAGGGACCAATCCCGCATTAGTTTCGAAGTAAGTGTCTATAGCTGTGCCTACCAAGGCCCTGAAGGAGGGTCTTCCAGTGCGAAAGGCTGGAGCCTCCTCTGTCAGGGGTGTGCTCTACATCGTCCCCTTGCAGTCGTTGTGTGTGTGAGTTATGGTCTGAGTGCGTATGGCCAAGATAGTCTATATTGGTGCAGTCTACCAGAAGTGTTGTGTTCCCATGAAACGGTCTATGCGGACATGTAATCCATGTGGATGTGAGTAGAAGTGGGTTCAGGGCTCTCCACATGTCTACCAGACCCCAGTGTCGCAGCCACTCCCCCTGTGTCTTGGCATTGGATGTGGCAGCAGTTTGCTGCAACTGTGGGAGGGACCTAGCAAGGTTGGTGTCCAATACCGTGTTGAAGTTGCCCCCTTGCAACCAGGGAATATCACACCAGTGTGACAATATCTCAGATATTGTGTGGCAGAAGTCTCCCTGGTCCATATTTGGGGCATATATAGAACCCAGTACTATTTGCCTCCTGTTCAGGCGGCCTTTCGAAAGCACGAAGCAACCATATATATCTATTTCTGTTGCCTCAGGCACATATTGGGACTCTGGCCAAACCCATATAAGAGCACCTCTGGCATATGAGGAGTAGCCTGTGGCAAGTATTTGACCTTTCCCTGCCACAGTGTTATTTGGGCTGTGTGTCTCTTAAGGTATGCATAGACTTTGTACAGGCGTGCTGGCATGTGCATTCCTCTAACATTCCAAGTAGTTATGTTGGTGGGTGCCATGTGTCAATTATAAAGAATAATAGTGCATTTATGGGGCATGGCGCATCAGGGGCAGGGCAGCGTTTGCGGTTTTGCATGCTAGTCACGTGCTGTATCAGCGCTGTTTGCGGCTGCATAGTTGTGGCGTGTAATGCACCTAGTAGGGGAGCACACAATACAACTTGTAACTGGGGTAGAGCAGAGGGACAATGTGTGTCTGCTCAAACAATAAACAGCGCCATATAGCAATGTACGGCTGTTTGAACTCCGCTGCTTTTAGTGGGAGGGAAGCGGGTTGATCCTACAGGTGATGGGCATGTGATTGGGCCCGGTGTCTCTGTTTGTTTGTTTGTTTAAACTTTATTTCGGCTAATATAGCCTTAAAAGCCAAAGTACAAGAGATAAATGACAAAACACATATATATACATGACCATAATTATCAGTAAAATTAATGCATGCAATTGGCAAGAAATATTTTGGTTGTCTCCATGATTGAGTAATACTGCTTATAAAAATATAAATAACAATTTTAAATTAATTAAAAGCCAGAACTAAAAACAATTAGGACTGAAGGGGACAGTGCATTATGTTTCTATACAGAAGGAGAAAGTAAAAGGCTCCCATCCGTACATTACAGTTTATGAACAGACCGTTTCCTGATGAGGTACACATTAAATAAGAATCTACCCGTGCCAAACACCACTAGTTGTGAGGTATTGGACTTGATTATGCGCTCTGCTTCTTTGTAGGATCTAGCCCCCACGTGTTTACATAGGGATTTGATCCAACAAACCCTCGGTTTCTTATATGCCGGGCAAAAGAAGAGTAGATGAGCATCATCTTCCTTAGCCCCTAGAGAGCAGAGAGTGCACAAATCAGAACCTTTCCCCCCCCCACCTACACGTGTATGCACTAATCTGTAAGACCCCATACCTAAATTGCAAATATAGTGTTTTTGCTAGTGGTGGACCAATCTCATCCATGAATTGTTCAAAGTTGGGTATGTCTTTTGTATTCAGAAATTTTTGGGTCAATATGCCAATCGTAGAACTATGCACTAGCTCACCGTTGACATAGGACCAGAAGGTATCCTTTACAAGTTTTTTAGAAGACAATGTTATGTTCTGGGGAACCTCCCATAAATGAGAAAGCCCTAGTCTTTCATACCACTTAAATATATACTTTAACCATGGGGTTTTCATGTGCCCATCAATCTGGATTATTTCAGTCAATCCACTCTTATAATCACTCAACTCCGGGGTTGACCATAACCTAACCCAATACAACAGTGGTCTTAGTGTAGCTTGATAATCTGTTCTTTTAAGGTTAATATCAAGGAATACAGGGACTAGAGGGGTTCTAGTCGGTATTTTGAGCAGCCTACGTACAAAGTGGTTTTCCACCTTCCCAAAATTGCTTTTACAGCAGTAACCCCAGACCTCAGCACCGTAAAGAGCGGCCGATTGAGCCTTCGCTTTAAAAACCTCAAGTGCCGGCGAAATAGCTTTAGAATAGCTAGCGCCGTGCACTTTTAAAATAGGCATTGAGTTTTGTTTAAGGGATAATGTGCTTTTGTCCAGCTGCCCTTTCCAAGTCAAGTTGTTATCCAACATTAGTCCAAAATAGTTGAAACTCCCTACCTGTTCCAGTTTTTGGTTCTCTAAAAACAGGTTTTTCCTGAGGGATTTCTTGGGGTTTATGGACATATATTTGGTTTTGGTTGTGTTTATTTCTAACCCCTTCCCCACACAATACTTTTGGAAGGAGTCAACCAAATTTTGTAAACCCCTCGGAGTCTGAGAAATGAGAATGGTATCATCAGCAAATATTAATGTCGCGATCGTCTCTCCGCCTAGCTTCGGGGATTCGTGTACACAGTTCCTTAGATAGCTCGGGATATCGTTAACATATAGCGAGAAGAGGGTGGGTGCTAACACGCAACCTTGGCGCACACCACGGTCCACAGGTATGGCCCTTGAAATTTCACCACCCTTCCCCCATCTAATTTTAGCATAGTTCCCTGTGTGTAGCTTGATAAGTTCTTTAAGTAGCTCGCCTGGGACCGCCATGTTCCTTAGTGTGATCCACAACAGGTTGCGCGGAACAAGGTCGAAGGCGGCCCTTAAATCCACAAACGCCACATAAAGGCTACCCTTCCTTATGTTTATATACTTCCAACAGATACACATAAACCTAAACACCTGGTCGACCGTACTAATTTTTTATCTAAATCCTGCTTGGTATTTGGTTAATATCTAGGGGGCATATCAACAAGGGCTTTATCTCTGCTTTTTTGGCTTTAAAAGTCAAAAAAGGAGAGATAAAACTAGCGCCCTATCAACAACAGGGTGCCAACATGCAAATTTGCATGTTAGCACCCTTTTACTCTACGCTTCCCCTTGCATCTCTAATGAGAGGCAAAGGGGGCGTTCCAGAGTAAAATAATAGGAGAAATGTCGCTAAGCGACATTTCTCCTATTATCAAGAATGTCGCTAACCCTGTTAGAGACAAAAAAAGCAGCGCTAACCGCGGTTAACGCTGCTTTTGTACGTCTGGTATTTTTCTGACTTAGCCATGATATCCTATAGAAGGAGGATATCATGGCTAAGTTTGCCTGTCCCTATCAACAAGGTAACGTGAGATTATCGCTGGGTTTCCAGCGATAATCTCACGTTAGCCTGTTAGCGTGAGGATTTTTATCGCTATTGAGATAAGCGTTGCTAATAGCACGCTATCTCAGCGATAAAAATTCACGCTAGCCGGCGATAATTATCCTAGCGCTAAGGGCGCTTAGAGATAATTATCGCCGGTTGTTGTTGATATGCCCCTTAGTCTCCTCAATCCAATCTAAAAGCCTATTTAAAATATGTCTGGCAAAAATCTTTTGTAAAATGTCTATTAAACTTATTGGGTGGTAATTACTCGGATCATAGCGATCACCTTTTTTAAAAATTGTTATAATTTCTGCCCCTTTCCATGATTCGGGGACCGGTGTACCTGCCACAATCGAATTACTCAGAAAATTTATATATGGCCCCCACACTTCCGCATCGTGTTTTAGTAAATCGCCGGGAATTTTGTCAGGGCCTGGGGCTTTACCCATTTTAACAGCTTGTAATGCCTGGTTGGTTTCTTCTAGGCTAAAATGTAGAGGAACAGTTCTCATTTCTAAATTAATCTCTTTATCCCCGGGGAACAAACCCCTCCTGTTATTGGAGTAAAGCTTGGAAAAGTGATCACACCATGTGTTTTCATCTAGGAAGATATCCTTTGGCGATCTATCATTCTTGTTTCCCTTGGCGATTAAATTCCAGAACGTGCTCTGATCGCGTAACTTGGGCCCGGTGTCTCTGTTTAAATAGCCCACTCTGTGTGGCTGCCATCATATATTGTGACAACCTTTTGATGGGGGTGAGCGGGCCTGCTGTTATGGGACATGAGTACAGGCCATAGCACGTCATGTGTGCATATGTTAGGGTGGTACAGAGTACCTATGCGCATTCAACTAATCATGTTAACAATAAGACAACTCTATTGAGCATCATATTAGATCATCTGCTGTTTGGGGTGTCACTGCCGGGTGCCGCTGCGAGTCCTCAGTGCCCGGCCACATTGCGGACTAACTGTCCTCACTGGGGGATCTTTCAGAAGAGGCATCTGTGTCTCTGCTGGCTTGACAATTCTGCATAGTGACCGCCATGTGGAGGGCCTCTTGTTGCTCCTGCAACACTTGCTCTAGGAGCGGCGAGCTCTCCCGGGTCGTGTCCGGTACCTTCTCCTGTTCCTGCGTGTGCCTGAGTTAATACCATTACCACTGAATTGTCTGTTTGGTGAGGTGTGGTGCCCCGCAGCTTCCAGCCAGCTCTACACCTCTTCCGCTGTGCTGAAGAAGTGAGTGGAGCAATCCTTAACAACTTGTCAACAGGCCAGAAACAGAAGGGAGTATTTGATGTCCAATTCTCGCATTCGTTTCTTAACCACTAGGAATGTGCTACTTTGCTTCTGTACCCCCAGGGTGTAGAAGATAAGGACTGATGAGTTGTCTACCTTGACCTCTTCCATCTTTTGTACCTCCAAAGGACTGCCTCTTGATCTTTAAAGTTCAGCAGGCTAAATAGGAAGGGTTGGGGTCCAGTGCCAGGTGGTGGCTACCCGAAGGTACTCTGTGCTCCCTTTTCTACTGCAAAGAAGGTGGAGAGCGTATCTGCTGGCATCAGGGATTTCAGCCATTCCTCTGTGTATGACACTGCATCGCGGCCCTCCTTTCCGTCAGGCAGGCCCACCAAGCGGATGTTATTACATAGGGAAAGTCCTTCAGCATTGTCCATTCTGTGCTCCAGCGTGTGCAGCCGTGCGGTGAGCTCCTGCACCTCTGTGGTCACAGCTTTGCTACTTGGGAGGACCTCCTCTAGTTCCACCTCCATTTTATTAACTCTTTCTGCTAACTTCCGGTGATCCATGTGTAATAGTGTGAAGTCTGACGTTATCTTGTCTATGCGCCCTTCCAGGGATGTACAAGTTTGTGTCAGGTAGACTCCGATCTGTGTCAGTGCGTGGAGCACTGAATCTATCTTAGATTCCAGCATGGTGGCTTTTTAGGATTCCGTTGCCTTGTGCTCTTGTTCTGGCTGTTTAGCGGTTGACCCTGGCTGCGAAGCCACCATGCCTGTCCCTGCTCGTTGTCCTTTTGACTGCCAATGTGCGCGTTATGCGTGTCCCTGGTGTAAGGTCCGGCTGAATTAGAGTATTTGCGCACACTCAATCAATCAATAAATCATTTGTAGAGTGTGCTACTCACCCGTGAGGGTCTCAAGGCACTGAGGGAGGGGGGGAGCAGCTACAGGTCGAACAGCCAAGTCTTGATATGTCTCCTGAAGGTCGGCAGGTCCTGGGTCTGACGCAGGTGGACGGGTAGGATGTTCCATGTTTTGGCTGCAAGGTGGGAGAATGATCTTCCGCCAGTGGTCATTCAGCGGATGCATGGGACAGTGGCAAGTGCGAGGTCGGTGGAACGGAGCTGGCGGTTCGGGGTGTAGAAGGATAGTCGTTCATTGAGGTATGCTGGTCTGGTGTTGTGGAGCGCTTTGTGAGCGTGGGTGAGGAGCTTGAAGGTGATCCTCATGTTGAATGGGAGCCAGTGCAGATCTCTCAGGTGGGTGGTGATGTGGCTGTGGTGAGGGAGTCCAAGGATGGGATGTATGACGTTACAACGCATACTTTTACAACGCATGCACTTACAACGCAATTTTTACAACGCAACATCCACTACAACGCATTCCATTACATCGCATGACACTACAACGCATTTTTAAAAACTACCTTTACAACGCATTCCATTACAACACATACTACCTTTACAACACATACAATTACAACGCATAATATTACATTGTATTTAAGGTAAGTATTGGATAGTATAGGGGTAAAAATTACTATTCTAACTCCAGGGGGTGCAACAGTAGGGTAAGTGTTGGATAGTATAGGGGTAAAAATTACTATTCTAACTCCAGGGGGTGCAACAGCAGGGTAAGTGTTGGATAGTATAGGGATAAAAATTACTATTCTTACTCCAGGGGGTGCAACAGTAGGGTAAGTGTTGGATAGTATAGGGGTAAAAATTACTATTCTAACTCCAGGGGGTGCAACAGTAGGGTAAGTGTTGGATAGTATAGGGGTAAAAATTACTATTCTAACTCCAGGGGGTGCAACAGTAGGGTAAGTGTTGGATAGTATAGGGGTAAAAATTACTATTCTAACTCCAGGGGGTGCAACAGTAGGGTAAGTGTTGGATAGTATAGGGGCAAAAATTACTATTCTAACTCCAGGGGGTGCAACAGTAGGGTAAGTGTTGGATAGTATAGGGGTAAAAATTACTATTCTAACTCCAGGGGGTGCAACAGTAGGGTAAGTGTTGGATAGTATAGGGGTAAAAATTACTATTCTAACTCCAGGGGGTGCAACAGTAGGGTAAGTGTTGGATAGTGTAGTGTAATATTATGCGTTGTAATGGTATGCGTTGTAAAGGTAGTATGCGATGTAATGGAATGCGTTGTAAAGGTAGTTTTTAAAAATGCATTGTAGTGTCATGCGATGTAATGGAATGCGTTGTAGTGGATGTTGCGTTGTAAAAATTGCGTTGTAAGTGTAGTGCGTTGTAAAAGTTGCATTGTAAAGGTTGTTCCCCCCAAGGATGAGGCGTGCGGTGGCGTTTTGTATGCGTTGGAGTCTCTTCTGGAGTGTGGTCGGGGTTCCTGCGTAGAGGGCATTGCCATAGTCCAGCCTGCTGCTGACGAGTGCTTGGGTGACCGTTCTTCTGGTTTCGGTGGGGATCCATCTGTAGATCTTGTGGAGCATGCAGAGGGTGTTGAAGCAGGAGGAGGAGACCGTATTGACTTGCTGGGTCATTGAGAGCGTTGAGGCCAGGATGACTCCCAGGTTGCGTGCGTGGTTGGTAGGTGTCGGGGCGGCACCCAGCGTGGCCAGCCACAAGGAGTCGTCACATGTGGAGGGGTTGGAGCCAAGGATGAGGACCTACGTCTTGTCCAAGTTTAGTTTCAGCCGACTAGTCTTCATTCACTCTGCGACGGCCTTCATTCCCTCGTGGAGGTTGCACACTGCGTAGCTTCGGGATATCTTATCTCCCAGCAACACGCTGCTTAGACGGATTGGTTCTTGCAGTGTGGGTCATCACTATGTAACGCTGCATGTCATGATCCCCTCCACGTTCAGCTGTTGGGGTCGCTAGGTAGGGCCCAACCGTGTTGCTTGGTGCTGCGGGTCATGCGATCACGTTTGTCCCCCAGAGTGTGTACACTATATGCAGGTGGGAGCGCAGAGCTCAGCCAGCACACCAAGGAACTTCACCCCTCAAGTACAGTATCTGTAGTTGGGCCTAGGCTCGATGCAGCCTCCGGGCTGTCTCGCTCGTACACCGCAGGAACAGGGTGTACTGTGTCACCCACACTGCCGCGATGTATGTCACACCGTTCCGCTGTTGTTGATTATGCTACCTTCTACTTGGGCTCACGTCCTCAGCGGGGACTTACGATTTGCGTACACATTGCGTACTTGCCTCCACTGCGTATTGTGTGACCGGGCTCTGAGTGCAACCACTAACGCCTCATCAGAGTGGGCCACAGAGTCTTCTCACTAGTGCTGGCTTCCACTCCCGGGCGTCTATCATTTGCGAGTGTGCGCTGCAATATGCTGGGTATTGTTAGGTGACTGCGTGCTTAGCACCTCCCTTCCAGCATCTTCCTGGGCCACAACATAGGCCTTTATAGCATCCCTGCTACGCAAGTCAAATGCAGGGTGGGTCAGATAGATCCACTGCGCCACTGTCACAGGTATGGAAGGTGGCGGTGTAGTACCGTTCCATCGGCCCCGGCGTTTGTCCACGCCTGCACACCCAGTGCTTTTAATTGCAGGAAGGCCTGGGCTCCATATAGCCCCCAGCCTCTTTTAGGTGCTTTTATACACCGCAGGGTGTATCACCAGGTCCCGCCCATACCAGGGTGACTCAGCTCATGCTCTGTCAGCAGCCTGGGCACCACACTACCCAGGGCCTCTTCACCGAAGGCGGACTTGGCCTCCAGCAGGGCAGCCCATCGCTGCATGTGGTTTTCACTCATTGCTGCTTTCTGCCTTACTGCTGCATCTTGGCTCCTACTGGGCGTACTGCCAGATGCTGATATGGGTCGCCTGTGAGTGGGCCTAGGCTCGACACAGCCCCCGGGGCCCATGCCAGGTATGCTGTGTAGGAACATCGCGTTTTCATGCATACGGACCACTATGGCGCGGAACAGTCTATTGTGTAGCGGCACAGCTTTGTTGTGGCTTGCGCACTTACCCGCTGCTTACGCTTCTTACTGCTGGCCAGGTGTTTCGGGCATTCAGGTTACCACCATGCGATTGTCATCTTCAATACACGGCTGCCTCGACAAAATGGCCGCAGTCCGTCAGGTGCGCATTCCCATAGGAGAGCTCTCGCACCAGCCTGGCTTTTCTCATTTAACCTGAAACTCGCCCCTCTTCTGTTCATCAACACCAGCTGCACAGGGAGCCAAGTCTGCAGTTTTGATGGCAGCCGTGGTTGGGAAATACTATTGGATAATCACGCCTCGATGCAGAGCCGCTTCAATGTGCGACCACCATCTTGGCCAGTTAGCTATGCTCCCCGTAGCATGAACCCAGTCATAACAAATAAATTGTGCAGGAACCAATATTGTGCAACATTGATTGACTGTGGAGCATGTCGTGACTATATACAAAATGTACTATCCTGGCTTTGTATTGATGATGTTTTTGTTATGTTATACAAATTTGTAGAGCGCAACAAATCACCCGAGGGATATCCTTGTGCTCCCGCTACCCTCTGCTGGCACCACAGGTGCCGTAGAAGTAGAACCATCGTTCCAGCTCAACAAAACTGGTCCCTGGTGCCTCCCGATTCTCTCTCTGCCATCTCCTGCCACCCACCTCTCACTCAAGTGTATGGTCTTTGAAAGCACACTACCACCAGCTCCCCGTGTCTTGTTCTGACAGCTACCTGGCCAAAACAGGCGTAGAGACAACTCCTCAGGTTCACATAGCCAGGTTCAGCTCTTACAGCCTATATGGGCACCCAGCCATCCAGCAACCATTCATCAATGGCAAAGGCACTCCAGCACCTCCAGTCAAGCAAGGAAGGCAAAAAATGGGTAGCCATCAGTAAACTTCACACGTGGCCACTCCCATTCTGAATGGAAATACTACAACTGAATAGTATTTGGAATTTTTGACCACAACTTTATTAGTATCAATTTTACCATTTGTGTGTGTAGGGGGGTAACTCCACAATTCTTTTTAGGTCCAACTCGCTACCCTCGCCTACTTGGTGTGGTCCGCCAACCGCCGGGCCTAGTCTGCGAGTGCCGTGTTCTGTGTCCCTCCTGTATATGATCTCCCTACCCTGCCGTGAGGCATCCCAAGGTAAGTATCTGGTCTGCCACCCACGTTGATCTGGTGTGGCCTTTCCAACCTCCATAAGCTCCATTTATTTAATTAATTTACTGTTGACCCATTATGCTGCTCCAGTCCTATTGTTGTGTGTGGGTGTGTCTCACTGTTTCTGGGGCAAAATGAAACTTGGGCATGGGTGCCTGCCACCTTTTAATAGGAGCTTAGATGCCATGGGGTGAATTTTCAAATCCCGCACGGCCTTCGCATTGACAAGCGGGATTTGTGCCTTTTGTGCCTGTATTGACTCAGTTTCATTCCCTCAACCCCCTTTCCTCTGCTTGGGTAGTGGGTGAAATTCTTGGCCTTTGTCCCTCAGGGACCCACATTACCGGGCCTTGCTGAGTTTACCCCGCCGGTCCCTTCAGCCTTTTTTGTTTGCAGACCTCTGTTATAAACTTTGCATGCGGCCACTCCCATTTTTAAATGAAACACTACCGCTGAATTGAATTTGGGAGCTTTGGCCACAGCTTTATTATCATAAAGGTTGACCAATAGGTACCCTGCTTCAACTTTATTGGGGCCAGAAATCATCCTGCATGTCTGCCTGTCATAGAATGATAATTGTCGATTACAATTGGTATCATAAATCAAAAACACGCCCCTTAGGCTACATTGTCACCATAAATCAATGCAATCAATCAAAACAGAGAGGAGTAAAGATGGCTTGTCACCAGGTCATAAATGATGTCATAAATCACCATAAGGGATATTGTTGCTTGCCTTGCCATAAAGTCTTAAATCACGCCATAAATCATTCTGACATTTATTGCTGCCAACTGGAGTCTTTGAGCTGGTGTTTTACCATCTATGTCATGGGGGTAACGCCACAATCTTTTTTAGGCTCAACTCTCTACCTTGGCCTACTCGATGTGGTCCGCCAACCGGCAGGCTTGGGCTGCATGTGCTGTGTCCACCCACCCTCCGTCTCTGATCGCCTTACCCTGCAGTGAGGAATCCCAGTACCTGTTCTGCCACTCACCGTGGTCCATTATGGCCTTTCCAACCTCCTTAATCTATGTATTTAACTCCGGTACAACCATGCTTCTCTTGGGCATACGTCCTGGGGAAGTTCCCTCATCTGGTTTGTTCGTTCTTTTACTGGCACAGTGCCATGACTGCCCATAAATTGGCATATAATTCCTCTGTTCTGTCCTCTGACAGGTGCACCCTGTCTTCACTGAAGTATTCAGGGCGCCTCTAGTTGATTAGGCCGTGCCTAATGGTTTCCTATCTCTTTGCCCTGCAGTATTTTGCCACCTCCACGTTGAGCTTCTCCCTTGATTTTTCCAGGGCACTTGTGTACCAGGTCCCCCTCCACTTTTGCCTGGGCACAATTTCCTGCCATATCAAGTTGGTGGTGCCAAGCAGCATTGAGACCCTAGTTAGGTCATGCCTGATGCTCCCCATAAGTTACTTTCTCCCCAACGGTGCCAGGGCATTCCCTCCGAGGTGCATAATTAGTTCTTCTCGGTTGGCTGGTTGCTCTTTGCGGCACCTGTCCCAAAATGATACTTGAGCATGGGCACCCGCCGCCTTTTAATAGAGGCTTAGATGCTCTGGGGGTGAATTTACGAATCCTGCACTGACTTCCCATTGGCTGGCGGGATTCACGCCTTTCCCCCCTGTTTTGGTGCTGTGCTTCCCCCTCGGCCCCCTTTCCTCTGTTTGGGGGCGGGGCTGCTATTTCCTGGCCATTGTTCCCCAGGGACCTACATTCCTGGGCCTTGGCGAGTTTACCACGCCGGCCCCTTTCTGTTAGAGCTCTCAGAACACGTAGCAATCCTAGCTCCTTCAGCCACCTAACTCCACTGTGTCATTTAGAAATAATTGGCTGTTCGGAAAAAATGAAAATTCTGCTTTTAAAACTAGATACATTTTTTTAACAAGCGCAATTGCTAAATTGTCTAGATGTTGAATCAGCGAGCAGGACGTGTGTGTTTTGTCACGTTATACATTGCTCAACCTGAAAATGGTTTTAGGACAGCTCGCAGAAGATGTTAGCACCTCATTAACAGATAAAGGATTTTGGTGGCAGAATGAATATCTAAGCTGGATAAAAGCATCAGCTCTCCAGCAACTCGCATCAATGACTGCCCTTAATACACTATAGATTAAAGAAAGGGCCAGTAAGTGGTTCAAACCAGGAAGGCAAATTGAGGTTTACCCGTGTCAAATTGGAGGAGCGTAGGATCGGATGCATTTTATGCTGATCTGCCACTTTTCGTTAAGCTTCAGAAAGAAGTTTATTAGCCAATGTTGGTCCTTGCCCTTGAATTTCTGCTTTCTTGCAAGAACGGGAGATCATGTAGAAAATAGGCAATTATGCAAAGAGATACTAAAAATACGAGCACTTTATTATAAATCTCGATACTGTGATGATGTATGGATTTTTTTCAAAGGACTGGAGACCTGAAGCAATGAAAATTTGACTATCATGCTTTTGTTTAAAATAATTTTAAGAATTATAAGTTGGGATCTGAACCATATTGTTTTCTGTGGCTATGTGAATACAACGTTTTTTATGAACAAAATCCGCTGTTGCTTCCAGAGCGGAGGCTTTTCCATTCTCGTGAGATCTTTTTTTTTTAAGTTTAAAAGAAAGTTTATTTGGTATAAATATAAGATAACACATTAACACATTACAGTATATAATAATAATAAGGAAGATGGAACTATATTGTATACCATAAAGAAAGAAACGTTGGGAGAAGGGGGAGGAGGGAGAGAGGAGGGGAAAGATGGACACATGTCTTATAACAGTATAGCTGAACCAGCATTGAAAAATATAACATACATATCTCTCCTATCTCACTACTACAGACTTAATTATATAATAGAAACGAAAAACAGAATAATATAAACAGTTGGTTAATATTCCTTTAAGGAGGTTTGGAAACTTCTTCTGTGGCTGGGACATGCATTGGTAATAATTGAGCAGATTTATCTAGAAAAGTAGTAACAGGTAGCCATAATAAGTCACGTTTAATGGCAAGTGCCATCGGATGAACATATGCTCTATCCAATCTGTGATTATAACAAACACCATACCACCAGCCCTGAAAGGAAACATGCGAGGCGTTTTTCCACGATTTAGTAATTTGTTGAAATGCAACAGCAATAAGCAAATCAATGATGGGGGTATTAAGAGAAGTGGAAGAGGACCATATTTCTGCAACACTACCTAGAAAAATATGAGAGAAGGAAAAAGGGATACTTGTGCAGAATATTTTGTTAATTTGATGCCATACTCTAGTCCAAAACTGATGAATAGACGGACATGTAAACAACATGTGTTTAAGATCCGCAACAGGAGCTGAGCAGGACCAACAGGTAGAGGGAGTGAGAGGGTTAATCTGATGTAATCTGGCTGGAGTAATTAAAAGTCTATTATATATGAAAAATAGCGTTTGAGTGATATTAGCTGCTCTAGAAGCTTTTCTCAGTTTAATCCAAATTTTATCCCATATAGAAGAGGAAAAGGAGGTGTTTAGGTCAGATTCCCAACTAGATTCTACCTTAGATTTATCCCGGGTAAGGACACTGTTTCTCAATTTAGTGTAGATTTGAGAAGCCGATATGTTCAAATGTAGGGATGAAAGTAATAAGGAAGAAGGGTTGATCTGTGTAGAAAGAGATGAGAAATTATCATATGAACTTTGAGCAGCTAGGGTCAATCGCGTATATTGAGGGTGATAGGAAGAAGGAAGAGAATAGCGTTGTTGTAATATAGAGAAGGGAATACAGGTATCGTCTTGGAAAAGCTGGTGAGTCCATCTAAGACCAAGATGAAACCACTCCTTCCAAAAAAGGGTTCTATTTTTGATCATAATATGTCTGTTATACCAAATCGGAGACTGCAAAAAGTGGTCTCGGTCATTTAAGCCATCTCGCATAAGTGGGTGGAGAATTTTACGAGCATGTTTAAGAATGGGGAGAGAGAATTTCTGAGGAGTATTAGACAAGGATAAAAATTCATCAAAAGAGAGAGGAGAAATAAAATAAGATTCAATTTCTACCCACAAAGGTGAAGCTACCAAATCAGACGCGTTCTGTGATAGCAACGAAGAGGAATTTTTAAGAAAAAAGGAGGTATGATATGATGCAAAATCAGGGCAATTAACACCACCTAAATGTTTAGGTTGTTTAAGCTTAGAGAAAGACATCCTAGGTTTTTTGTTCTGCCACAGAAATTTTGATAAAATAGAGTATTTTTTTTGTACCAAGAGTTAGGAATATTAACTGGAAGATTGGATAAGAAAAATAAAATTACAGGGACCAACATCATTTTGATAGAATCTAGTCTACCCCACCAAGATAGAAATAAGGGATGCCATCGCGAAGTAGAGTTGGCCAAAGTTGAGTGGAGGTTGTTAAGATTTAATGATACAGTATCCTTAATAGAGGGGGTAAACCATAACCCTAAATACTTAATCTTCGCAGGGCTCCAGTGGAAGGAAGAAGATATAAAATCAGCATGGAAGCAATATTTATTTAACGGAAGAATTTCACATTTGTCTACATTGAGTTTATATCCCGAAACTGATGAAAAGGCAGAGACTTCTGAAAGAAAAGTCGGTAAAGAAGTTTGAGGATTAGATATAAATAAAAGAATATCATCAGCATATGCCGAAATTTTTAGATGGTTATCACCATAAGGGAAACCAGTAATAGCATTGTTCATCTGGAATTTAGATAAGAAGGGTTCAAGAGCCAAGATAAATAAAAGAGGAGAAAGAGGACAACCTTGCCTGACACCTCTGAGAAGAGGGAAAGAAGAAGAGACAAGCCCGTTGGCTAAAATAAATGATCTAGGAAAAGAATAAAGCAGGGAGACATAAGATAGAAATTTAGGACCAAAACCAAACCAAGTAAGAGTTGAAAAGATAAACTGCCAATCAACCCGGTCAAAAGCCTTCTCAGCATCTAAAGCCACAGCGGCTAACGAAGATTTAAGGGAATAAGATTTACTAAGGACATTGAAAAAGAGACGAGTATTATCGGAGAGATGACGACCTTTAATGAAACCACATTGTTCTTTACCTATTAGTTGTGGTAGAATATTCTCGAGGCGGAGCGCAAGAATCTTCGCAAAAATCTTATAATCTAAATTGATTAAAGATATAGGTCTGTAATTTTTGCACAGTGTATGATCTTTACCTTCTTTAGGAAGGAGACAAATCAAAGCCTCTTGAAAGGAGCCGTCAGATTTTCGAGAAGATATAAAAAAACAAAATAATTGTAGCAATTTGGGAATAAGTAACTTGTAAAAATGTGTATAAAATTCTATAGTAAAACCATCGGGTCCCGGGGCTTTCCCCCTTTTAAGCGACTGAATAGCATTAAGAATGTCTTTAGCGTGTATATCAGTTTCTAAAGAGGAAAAATCCACATCTAAAGAAGGAGGTGGAGGAATAGAATCTAGATATTGGTCGATGTCAGATAGAGAGGGAGGAGACTCAGGAGTGTATAGTGTTCTGTAAAAGTTGGAAAATTCTAAAAGAATGTCTACGTCCTTACGAAGTACGGTATTAGATGAAGATATGATAGAATCAATCTTAGTACGTTCCTTTTTAATTTTGAGATATTTAGCAAGAAGGTTGCCAGATTTATTTTTTGCACTATAGAATTTAGCACTAGATTTAAGTAGATAAAGATTTGCAGAGTCAGTAGACAATTTGTTAAAGGAAAGTTTGGCTTTAATTAGTTCTTCTAAAGTAGATTGGGTATTTGTTAGATAATAACGGTGTTCCAATTTTTTGATTTGTAGATTTAAAGCCTGAGATGAAAAAGAAGCTGCACGTCGCTTGCGAGCAACAAAAGATGTAATAAAATCCCTAGAGGCAGCTTTAAAGGAGTCCCATACAAGTTGAGGAGACAATTGAGGGGATTCGTTCTCCTCAAAAAATAAGGAGGCAAATTCAAGAAAGGCTGAGTTAAATTTAGGGTCTAACAAAAGAGAATTATTAAATCTCCAGCGTCTGGTACCTTTAATAGGGGGAAGTAGATCTAAACTTAAGGAAACTGGGGCATGGTCAGAAAGTAGAATAGATCCTATATCTGAATGAGAGACGTGTTGAAGTAAAGCTTTGGAAATAAAGAGATAATCTATTCGAGATTGTGTAGAATGAGCAGGTGAATAGTAAGTATATTCTTGTAATGTGGGATGACAAAGTCTCCAAGAATCTACTAGAGATCTTTGAGAGATAGTGGAAGTGAATTGAGAGTGCATAGAGGAAGGGACAAACCTAGAATTGGAGTTCCTGTCAATAAAGGGATCTACAATTGTGTTACAGTCTCCACCAAAAATCAAATAATCATCGGTGCATTGCATTAAAAGGGAAAGAATTTGGGGTCAAAACAATTTATCTTGAGTAGTGGGAGCATAGATATTGAAAATAGTGAGAGGAATCGTGTTGATCAGTAAGGAAATCACCACCCATCTGCCGGCAGTCATTATCTTGTTTTAAGAGCTGGACATCCAAGCGTTTGTGACAAAGAATAGCAACGCCATTACGTTTTCCTGAACCAGGAGAGGCAAAAACATGACCTACCCAATTCCTTTGTAGTTTAAATATTTCAGCATCCGGTAAATGAATTTCCTGTAAAAGGGCAATATCTCCTTTCAAACTTGCAATGTGTGACAGAACTCGTTGACGTTTGATAGGAGAACCCAAACCTCTAACATTCCAAGATACAATATCTAACGACATTAGAAATTTATACCAAATAAATTGAAACAGTTTTTAACAACCAGGCTTACCATGAATATATGCAAAAGTAATATAAAGTGTTCAACAAATATTATAAAGAAATAGTAGTGAGAGATACATAAGATTATGGAGGCGAAAAAAGAGTGAAAATAAGAGAAAAAACGCTGTATACAAGAAACAGAAAGTAAAAGTTGAGAAAGAAGTAAAAATGAAGGAGTAAGGAGAAAAGGAGGGAAGGATTGGAGATAACAGGAAACAAAAAGACACAACAAAATTGACAAGTGATATATCAATACAATAAGAGAAAAACATACCACACAAGAAATAAAAGTGTCGGGGTAGGTGGAGCCACATAGGGAGGGCCAAAACGCCAGGCAAGAGGTCACGAGACGAGGAGCAATAAGGAATGACACCCAGGCGTAATGAAGAAGAACACCGGAAACAAGGGAGCAAAGAAACCACAACCTAGGAAGGATGAAAAGAAAATATAAGTTAATATGAAAAACAATAAAATAACACCAAGACATACAAAAAATGACTGAAAGATAAGAAATTCACATTTGTGGACAAATATAAAACAAATATGAAACAAGAAACAATAGAAACAAAAATGATCACATCAAATTATGATTTGGAAACGTCCATAGAGACTCCTTGACAAGAATCCAAGAATCGTTGAAGCACAGCAGGATCTTCATAATTGGTTGTTTTGTTGTTATAAGTCACTTTGAAGAGACAGGGATGGAATAAACCATAACGAGCATTTAAACTGCGAAGTGCTGGTCGCATATCTAAAAACTTCTTCCGACGATCAGCAGTTATTTTGGCATAGTCCTGGGCAAAAAAGAGATTGGAACCATTCCAGGAAATCCTTCCTCTCTGTTTGGCCGCCTGCAAGACTTTAAGAAGATCTGTATATTCTAGGAAATACAGAATTACTCCTCTGGGCTTCGTTGAGGGAGATGCAGAGTTGGATTGATGACCCAAACGGTGTGCACGCTGGATATTCAATGGCGGAGAATCTGGAAGACCAAGAAGAGTTGGAAGAAAGGATTGAAAGTAGGATATTGCGTTAGAACCTTCAAGTCCTTCAGCTAGACCATAAATGCGTAAATTGTTGCGCCTATTACGATTTTCCAACTGTTCAATCTGTTGTTTAAGATGGTCAACTTCTTTATGTATAAGAGGAACTTGCATAGCGAAGTCTTGAACAGAGTCAATCCTTTTCTCCAGAACAACGACTCGTTGCTCAGTGTGAGACCAGTTGTCTTCCAAACTCTGCAAACGAGTGTTAGTTTCTTCCATATAGGGCTTGAGGGCGCGAATCTCGTCAAGAAGAAGTTCCAACGAAAGAGGTGAAGAGGAATTTGTAGGAGAAGGGGGGTTCGCTTTACCCCATTTTCTAGGCGTGAAGGGAACTGAGGAAGGTATTTTAGAACCCTGTGCGGCGCCTATTCGAGACGTAGAAGAAGAGGAACCCTTTGCACTCGTAGGATCACTGGAGACATCATCGACATTTTCTTGTAAAATAGTAAAAGGATTGAAGTCCTCTAAAGAGGCAGCATTGGGTTGTGGAACCTCTTTACGGTTACTCCGAGAAGTGGCCATGTTGCAAATTGTAAATAAATAATATCCAGCAAAATTTTGACATGTAAAATCTACCAAGTACAAGACAAGACACTCCGCAACTGTGTTAGAGTACTGGGAATAGTTTCAAAAAATTTCAAACCAAATAATACTGTCCTCCAAGAGAACTGGTAGACTTGCAAAGCGACAGAGAGGGAATCCTGTCCTGAGAAAATGGCCCCAAAATGATCAGTTTATTATCCAAATATAGAAATAACCAGCCACAGAGCATACATTTTCCAGATGTAGCAATGAATCTGCAGTGTTGAAAATGGAACTGAGCAGCCAAGAATAATAATAATAAAGGAGGCAGTCATTTCAATAAAAAATAGACATTCCTGCAGAAAATAGGCAGTTTCTGGGGTAATGAGGCATCAAACGCGGGAAAAAAGTTTTGAAAACGAAAAACAAAATGGCGGCTGCGAGTACATCGCAGCGGTATTAGCTGAGAAAAGATGTCCTGAAGCTCACCAAACATCCGTCTCTGCAGCGCATAGTGTGGAGCTATACTTCCGATGATATCAGCAGCGGTTTCCGTGCACCAACGTTGAAAAATGACAGCCTGGAGACATTCCCTCGTCTCACACCGTCGCGGAGCTCACGGACCTGGCGGCCATCTCCGAAGGCGCCTAAGCCACGCCCCCATTCTCGTGAGATCTTGAATGCAGCATTTTGTTCCTTCCTCTCCTGTACTCAGCAACAAAAAAAAAAAAAACGGTAACTCACAAATAATCCATTTGCGAATCGAAGTTTTACATTTAAAACATTTCAAACGGCATTAAGCCTGCAGACATTGAATTTTTCCTTTGCAGCTGTTTGGTTGTACATTTTCACAGACAACTTCTTCGCCAAAGCCTCTCCTCCAGCCACTGAATCAAGGACCTCTTTTGAACTGTTTGTCCTAAAAAACACACTACATTCTCTTCACCTTACTCGTCCCATTCCTCACTCTATGAGTGATGTGCCACCATTACTGAATCTCTTCAAAGCCATACTTTAGTTGTCATAAGCCAAGGGAGTTCCCTCCCGCAAATCTCCTCTCATTCCACCTCTCCTCTTGTTCTTCTTCTCTGTGCCCTTCAATTTCAGGGCTTGGGGGAGGGCTGTAAAGGCGGCTTCAGTTTCCTTCATGGGGTGTAGGGACAATGTTGGAAGGCGGACCTCGGGGGAGTCGGAGAGACCACCGAGGGGGGCCCCCACACTGTCCGAAGTAGCCGAGCGCTGCTGAGAAGCCTCCTAGGAGAGGTCCTTCTCCTATACCGTACTAGCACAGTAACACCACCACACAGGACTCGAGGATGTTTATCAAGACGAGCAATTCTTTATCAGCATTTAGGAAGTTACGGTTATCGATATATACAAGGGGGGATCGAGGGATCCGCAAGAGTCTCAAAGTCTTTGGTAGGGACGGGGTAGCGGGACAGTCTTTAGTAGCAGCTGGGTACGAGGGTACCTTAGGCCCAGTTCTTGATCCTCAAGCTGGAGGGACTCTGGGTCCCAGAGTGGTCGAGCCGCGACGGCGTCAGCAGGGCTCTGGTGATCAGTTCGTGGAGCTTGAGCCGCGACTAGGTCAGCAGGGCTCTTAAGGTGGTTCAGTTCAGCTCGAGCCGCGACGACGTCAGCAGGGCTCTGGGGGAGTTTTCAGCGAGGTTGGACCGCGACAGCGTCAGCAAGGCCCCGATGTTCCGCGAGGTTCCTTTGTCTCAATAAGGTGGAGCCGCGACGCAGTCAGCAGGGCTCGTGGTATAGTGTCAGCAAGAGTTCTTCTCCGTAGGGTCAGCCGCGATTCCATCAGCAGGGCTCTTGACTCCGGGATACAACTGCTGTCCCATTGCGGGGTTGCCCCAGATATAGATCTGGAGCCCTTTGATGTCCGGACCCTTGCACCTGGGGGGGCGGAGAGGCCGGGCTGGGAGAGGCCAGACGCCCAGCGGGAGAGGCGCCAGGCCCGGGGAGGCCGGAGGACGATCGCACCTCGGTGTTGAGGGACGGTGGGGGTCCCATCGAAACTCTCCTCCTCCGGGAGTGGTGCAGTGGCCATGCGGTGCCCCCTGGCCAGATCTTGGTGCCTCGATGTCGGGGCTTCGCTGGGGCCGAGGCCGGAGGGAGCCGGGCTGCGTGGGCTGGAGCGTGGAGCAAGCCTGGGGGGGACCCCGAAGGGATGAGGGGTCCCGGTGCGGCCTGGAAAAGGGGGCCGCTGAGGCGGGTGTAGGAAAACGGGTACAATCCAATGGGGACCTCGAAGGGAGGAGGGGTCCCTGGCGGCCTGAAATGGCGGCCCGTGTAGGCCGGTGCTGGGGACGAGCCCAATCCAAGAGGGTTAAGACCACGCCACGAGGCCGGGTCCAACAGACACCTTTTTGTTTTATCGCAGCAAAGGTTACCATTCTGCCCAAGGTGAAATAAGTTTAATTATTTAATTGTAAAGTTTAGCGGGATGTGGGCTCACGTGCCTAATGTGTCATCTTTCTGTGGAAGCTGTAGGCATCCCTTGGACGCAGCAGGGCGGCCTACGTGGGTGGATCGGTAAGTTGTTCATGGTGTGCTGGCCCGTCTCTACCTTTCCATTCAGAGGTGATTTGACCCACTTACATTGCTCTTTGTTGCGGTGTGCCAGACGGCCTTAACTTATTCTTTTGAGTGGTGCATTGGGCTTGCTCCCCCTTGAGGCAACAGTAAGTGGGCGAGTGGCGGCTCGCACGAATCAGAGGTGGAGAGGCAACGCGGTAGTAAAAAAAAACAAAATTAAACTTACCTCCTTGCCGCCACGTCTCTTCGCGTTTTTTCACTCCTGTTGTTGCTCTGCTCTGGACGGAAGCAGGAAGCACCCAGGCTCCCCTGAGCCAATTACAACGCTGCCGGGCTCAGCCAGGGATTGGGAGCCTGGGCATGTTCTCCACCCAGGCTGTAATGCAACCAGCGTGGAGAACATGCAAAGCGAGCATGACGGTTTGGCTGGCCTGAGACGGCTGGCCAAACTGTCATGCACACTGATAACAGTGCATACCACTCCTCTTGGGTGACTGTTATCCCCCTGCACCTCCTGCAAGACTCCGGGACACAAAATAAAATGATAATAAGCAATTGTTTATTATCTTTTTTTTCCTCTACCCTACTGGAAGGGGGGGGGGCACTCCTCCCCCATTTCGGAGGAGCCACTGCTGAAAAGGGGGGAGTGCAGCAGCCCGCTGTTTCAGTCGTTGTGGCAGTGGTATGTTGGCCAGAATTGGGCAGTCTTTCTGGCAGTGCTGAGGCCTGCCTTTAGTTAAGCATAAAGGGCAGTTAAGCACATCTGGATGTGCTTATGTTAACCTAGTCCTTGGTCTTACAGAGGCTGAGTGGAGCCTAGCATTCAAACAGGAGGTGAGGCTGCCTTTCTGTTTGCCTCACAGTTCTGCTAAATTAGGTGAAGTTGTTTGTATGCTAAATGCCTTTTCAGAGAATTCAGTAATAGTTTGTGCTTTAGTTCACTCTTCTTTGATTGCACATTCCTGACAGGCACACTCGTTTGTAGTTGTAATTGTATTTCTATAGCACTTACTACTCCAGACAAGGTGTTGAAGCACTTTTTGTCTAGTGGCACGTTACTACGGAACCCAAAAAGGATTAGTGGTGGATTAGTATAGGGGCATATGAGTTGTTAATTTGACTGGTGGACATGTGAGTCTGTTGGTTTCATTGAATAGGATATTTGAGTAATAGAGGAGGGAAGAGTATAGAAAGTGTTATTTGGAAAATCATAGTAATAAGATGAGGTTTAGGATGAGTCAATGGAGAGATACATGAGGTTTGGGGAGAGCCAAAGAGGGATAGAGGAGGAAAGAGTCTAAAAAGGGTTATTTGGGAGAATATAGTAGGAGAATGAGGTTTGGGATGAGCCAGAGAGTGTAAGTAGAAGATAGGTATAGGATGAGACATAGAGTAGTGCATTGGTGAGAGTCAAAGGTTTTCTTTTTTCTACAGTAGGAGTAAACCAATAAATATATTGATACATACCTACATAGAAAGGGTGTACATGAGTAAGGAAAATAATATATAGAGATATAAAGTTGTATTGTATTATGCCACATACGTGCATGTGTGGATATATAGTTGGAAATTCAGGCTTTCAAGTGTTGCTGTATGGGAAGGTAATTTATTTGTGTATTTTTTATTCACTTCTTTATTTTTTATTTATTGTATTATCCTCAATATTTTAATAGTGAAGCACTTATAGATACAATTATAATCATATTTACATATTGTGATAGATAAAGTAACATGAAAACTATGCAGTGATCTCTATACATATTAAAAATACTACTATATATGTGTGTGTGTGTGTGTGTGTGTGTGTATAGATATTTCTTACTGGCGGTCGCCAGTAGGTGATTATAGTTAGGACCTAGTTTCAATAGGAGTAGCATTTTTTGACTTGGCTATAACTTTGTCATTGTTTGACCAATCTGCATCAAATTTTCACCCAAAAATGTCACAGTGGGTGTTGGACTTGGCCCTTTTTTGCAGATTCACCCCTAAACTTTTTGCCATTTCTCTGACCTGGTATTGGTGGTTTTGGGCCTCTGGGCACTTTAGTACTGTGGTCCAGTGTAAAGTGCGTGCACTCTCTGTGTTACATTAGTACGGTTGGCCTCCCTCCCATAGGACTGCATTGGGGATTCCCTGCTAAGTGTGTGTCAGTGGTAATTCCTGATATGAGAGGAGCAGTGTGGTCAAGTCTGGTATGTATGAAATTGTAAGAATAAATGCTGCGCAATGGTGTGCGCAGATTTATCATGACCATGGGCGAAATGCCACTTTTAGAAGTTGGCATTTCTGTGTGCTATGCGTCTGCCTGCCTGATGTGAATTGCATATCTGGCTTGTGAGTGACAGGGGCTGGGAGGTGTGTGTGGCTCCAGGAGGGGCAGGGTGAGTCAGCGCTGGGCTGAATAGGACATCTGTGCTGGCAGTAGTGGGAGGAGTAATCCCCTGACTCTGAATAGGACTATGCCAATCCTGTACAATGCTGGCTCCGCCCCATGTGGTGCGTCTGATCACCTAGCCCCCACCTGACAAAGGGGAAGAGGAGCTTGCAAAACAAAGTGCTCCAAATCCCCCGTGAACCAGTTGCATCTGGTTCCCCCATGCCCTGTACTACAAACAAAGAGAATATGTGATATAAATATATGAGCTGTGACCCCATGAAAATGTTCTTCTTGTGCTTGTTCCTGATCCTGTGGGGGTGTGCTGTTGCTGGGGCCCAGGAGGAACTGCTATGAGGGCTGCCTCTCTGGGCCCAGCTATGCCCCAGGGACCTTTTGCTTACTTTTTTTATCCTTCAGGACTTTGTGCAGCATCCTGTGCCCTGTGAGCGCTTTGTTTTTACTTTTCCCAAGAAGAGGGTGTCTGCTGCGCAGCGCTGTGCTGCAGCTCCTTTAAGAGGGAATCCCCATCGCAGGGATTCCCCCGTGATGCCGGTGTAATTGCGGGTGCCCACCCTGCTTAGGCTTTCTTTTATTTACTTTGCGGGTGCCCACCCCGCTTGTTTGCCTTTTGAGCGGGTGCCCACCCTGCTTTATGTTTTAATAATTAAGTTAGTGCCCATCCCGCATTGGTCCAGCCGAGAGGAATCACCATTGCGGCCCGGAGCGAAAATGGGAAGTCAGGCAAAGTTGCCTGGCATTGGGCAGGACACGTACAGGAAGTCCAGCCAGCCGCCGGGAAAGCCGTCGGGAGCCTTGCGGGCTCCACAGCAAAGTCCCGGGTGAAGTGAGGAGTGTGGCCTGAGCAGGCAGTGACCGTGCCATATTCCAGGTGGGGTTCCCATGGTGAAGAAGGAGCCCCGCGCAGCAACATGAGACCGGGTGAAGAAGCAGAGTCCAGAGCGAGAGAAAGGAGCCTGCAGCCAGAGGCCCGGTGAGTGGGGCCGATTGGGAGGCAGACCTTGTTAAAGTTAGGAGTCCCCGAGGGGGCTCAATACGCACATCGTGGTGCCTATCTACTGAGCGGCCCCGCCTGAAAGTGGGCCACTCCAACAATTGGGCACAGCTGTTCAGAGAGCCCAGGTGAGAGGGACTCAGTGTTGCACCCTGTTGGTGCATTTTGAGGCACATTTTCGGTGCATGAGCGGAACCCGCCGTTGCGGGCCGCTCCAACGGAGGGCATCTTTATTTCTAGGTCCCTGGGGGGGTCCCAAGGGCCCGTGGTGCCCTTACCTCCCTTTGGCTATTTTTCTACAGCTGCCCCGCTTGCGAGAGGGCAGCTGCAATGATGGGGGCATGTTATTTAGAGAGCCCAAGTGAGGCCCAGAGGGCACAGTGGTGCCAGGGCCTATTTGCGTATTCACAGCTGCCCGCCAGACAAAGGGCAGCTGCCACGTTTTGAATATTTGTTCAGAGGGCCCATTGAGTGCCTAGGCCGTTCTTTCATTCACAGATGCGCAGCAATTAGGGCCGGCTGCAACGTTTAGGCCACAGTTCTTTGGGGGCCTCTTTGAGTAGGATAGGAGTGAGATGCACTCCTCTGCCCCAGCGCAAGTGCGCACCTGCGAACTTCGCAGCATTGGCAGCCACCCTGACTTTGTTGGACATAGGGCATTTGAGTCCCTTTGAGAAGGCCAGTTGGCCAGGGGGACTGTTAGGTTTGTAGGGCGCCAGGCCCTAATGTGATTTATGTGGTGCTAGGGAATTTGATTCATGTATTGTGATTTACGCACCCTGATTTATGCCTCTAAATGTGGTTTTATGATTATGAGGTTTTGCATACTGTGTTTATGTTTGTTATTCTCTACTGTGATTTATGCCCCTAATGTGAGTTATGCTTAGGAGGTTATGCTCTAATACGTTTAGGCTTGTGAGGTTGTTGCAGATTGTATTTCAAGCCTAAATGTGATACTGTGCATAATATGGGTTATGTTACAGGATGATGCTGAGTACAGTGTTTGCCAGTGATTACTGGTTGTGTTCTAGGTTTATTATATGTCTACATTTACTATCTTTACTAAGTGATGATTCTGACAGTGGTTCAAGTGGCCCTGTCATGTGTATATAATCCCCTGTAAATATTGCCCAGTGCTAGTTGGCACAGTGTATATTGTGTGATTACTATTCTAATGTGTTTTATGATACTACAAATGCTATTTTTGATATAACCTTGTGTGGAGTTCCTTTTTTGGTGTGCCTAGTGTGTTGTTGCTGTGTGTGTTGCGCAAACGCTTTACACATTGCCTCCGGGATAAGCCTGACTGCTCGTGCCAAGCTACCAAGGGGTTGAGCAGGGGTTATCTTTGGAGTGTAACTCCCTCGCCCTGACTAGAGTGGTGGTCTCTGCCTGGCTCTGGCGCAAGCATTAGCGAACCAGAGATCCAATTTCTAACATTGGGTACTAGTGTTATGGAAAGTTTGGGAGTTATCCGTGCAGTAGGGACAGAGAATTTGTGGCGCCAAATAAGTTTGCATTTGTAATGTTAATTCCCATAGGAACCTTTAGCCACACCTACAGCCCGAACCGCTGAACGGACTTACACCAAATTTGTCAGGGATGTAGATGCCAGTTTAAGGAAGTGTAAATACGTTCAGTAGTTTTTGAAATATTGAGTGTAAAATTATAGTAATATCTCTGGATGGATATCTGGATACGGTGGTTTTGCAAAAGAATCACGGATGCACACACCAACGGTAATGCTCTGATTGGCTGGACGCACCACAAATAAGAAAGCTGCAGCCGCCATTTTATCTATTGGGAACGGTTCCCAGGGCTAAACTCTGTGTGAAAGCCTACATAAGGGGTCAGGGTGGAGATACTTTGACACCATGGTTGAGAAATGGGTGTGTTAGTGACACAAGTTATGTGTCCAAAACGAATGTATGATGTTACAACACAAACATTTACAACACATGCCTTTACAATGCAGTTTTTACATCGTAACATCCATTACAACGCATGTTTTTACAATGCATGCCATCACAACGCATTTTTAGAAACTACATTTACAACACATTCCATTACAACGCATACCATTACAACGGATACCATTACAACACGTATTACTTTTAGGGCAACAGTAGGGTAAGTGTTAGTTAGTGTAGGGGTAAAAAGTTACTATTCCCACTCCAGTGAGTGCAACAGTAGGGTAAGTGTTGGATAGTGTAGGGGTAAAAATCACTATTCCCACTCCAGTGAGTGCAACGGTAGGGTAAGTGTTAGATAGTTAATGGGTAAAAATTACTATATCCCATTACTTAGCTTATAAAGCGTTGTAGTGACATGCATTGTAATGACATGCGCTGTAGTGACATGCGATGTAATGGCTGTGTTGTAATGGCATGCGATGTAAAGGATGTTGTGTTGTAATGACTGCATTGTAAAGGATGTTTCCCGTCCCAAACTTATTTTTTTAATCGTGTGCGATATTTGTGATGACGTTACGACCGCCAGTGTGGCCACCCTGTGTACCATTGAGGGGACGCCACGAATATCAACCTCGTTGTGAATATTGGTTTCAGGTTACTTAGAAACACCCTGTTGCCTTCATCTGTAAATTGCACGCCATCATTTCTATGATGTCAAAAAGCAGGCTGTTATTATAGATATAGCTAACACGATGGTCTCTGAGGAATGCAGTAACAGTTTTATTAACATGTTTCCTGTCTTTGTCACTCTGTGGACAGAATTGATTTGACCACTTCCATTTCTGTCTTTGGCATATATTAGAGTACACCATGACAGTGTGAGGGAAAAGCGACATCAGTTCTCCAAAGGTTTCTTTCATTAAGAATTCCAGCCTAGGTCATTGCCACCACCATAAGACACATTTTTGCTGCTACTATTTGGGAGATATACCACAAAGGATGGAACCGCCCCATGGGTACAAACTTGGCACTCAAACAATTGTAGGTCATGCGGCTATCATAATGAATCACTATTGCATATTTTATCTATTTGTCCTCAACTATTACAAGAGAGGAAAGCCCTATGAAAACCCATCCTTTAAGAAAACGGGGTGAGGACATGTCGCCAAGCAATTACTACTTGCCTCTCCAGGAAATCGGCTCATTTGACCACACAGTTTGTAAATTTTATTCTTGTTGAAGAAAAAAAGTTAACCTTAGAGTGTGCCACCTGATGTTAGGGGCTTGTGATAACCAATAATCGGCCTGTTCAATGATGCTGTCACAAATATGTTACTGCCAACTATACCTCCATAATCTGACAATTATATAGAATGTTGATTGACGTAAGAAAGGCTTCATTGAAGGAGTCTGCACAGTGGCATTGTATCTATGGCATTTTAATTATGGCATTTTATTTTTTTTTATACAAAAAAGGGGGTAGGTTGAGCAATTCTTAGAAGACTTTAAGAGAGGCTCCATTTAAAACAAAACTGCACAGTGGCACTTTACTTATTTTTTTTATTATGAAATTTTTACCTTTGAATTTTAAAATATGGGGTAGTGTAGGCAATTTTTACAAAATTTCTTAAAAATGTTACTTATTAGTTTTACAAATAATGTAGCGTCAGCTTTTGTAATTTGTGTGAAACTTCTGATTTCTAATATTAGAAATGGAATATCAACCGGAGAAGGTTAGTATCCTTGTTTACATATTAAGGCAGTTCAGCAATGGCACTTTAAATTAGGATCTGGAGAAAAAAAATCCTCAAAATGCTGCTTAACTGTGGTGTGTTTACCGAATTGAAATATAATGTGTTTTCGATACTATTTTACACTTAACTATGTTTTGTTGTGTCTATGCACAAGTTAATGTTTTTTTTATGTATACTTCCTGTTTGTAAGGATTTTTAATAATCAACAATACCACCCGGTCAATGGCAGCGAGTAAAGGTGCTCAAGAGGACCTGGAGCCTGAGAGGGAGGCCCAGGTACCTGCCATCAAGAGTAGAGGCAGGGGGCGCGGGAAACCGGCCCCCGAAGTTCCCTCGGTCCAGGAGGGAGCAGACCCTGAGGGGGATGCCCTGGTGCCTACAGGGGAACAGGTAGCCGAACTGCGGGACCTGCCTGAGCTGACCCATTGGCAGCAAGAAGGAGGACCCTCCAGGGAGGAATTCTGCAAGGAGCAGAAAGAATGCCCTTCTCTTGTGGGTCTGCGGCAACAGGCTGCAGACCAGGCAGCAGGTGATCAGTCTGGATCACATTGGATCTACTGGGAGAATGATCTCTTGTATACAGAGCCTAAGGTTGCTGAGCCTGGGTCAGCCCGTGTGCTGGTGGTACCCCAGCGCTTCAGAGCATTCCTACTGGGGCTGGCTCATGATGTTCCATTGGCAGGACATTTGGGGCAGGACAAGACCTTTGAAAGGCTTGTCACCCATTTGTATTGGCCCCAAATGCGCAGGAGTTCAGACACTCACTGCATGACTTGTCAGACTTGCCAGGCAAGTGGAAAGAGTGGGAGGAAGCGCAAGGCTCCTCTTCAGCCATTCCCTGTAGTCAGCACCCCCTTTGAACGGGTGGGTATTGACATTATGGGGCCACTGGACCCCAAGACAGCCATGGGCAACAGGTTCATCCTGGTCTTGGTGGACCATGCCACCTGGTACCCGGAAGCCATAGCTCTGAGGACAGTGACGGCCCCTGTGGTGGGACGAGCACTGATGGGAATTTTCTCCAGAGTGGGATTCCCTCACGAGGTAGTGTCTGACCAGGGCACCAACTTCATATCCAAGTATATGAAGTCGCTGTGGCAGGAGTGTGGTATAACCTATAAGTTCACCACCCCTTACCACCCCAAGGAAACGGGTTGGTTGAGAGAGTCAACCGAACCCTTAAAGGCATGATAATGGGTCTTAAGGAACCTATGAGGCGTAAGTGGGATGTCCTCTTACCATGCCTGCTCTTTGCTTACCGTGAGGTGCCACAGAAATCTCTAGGGCTCAGTCCCTTTGAGCTTCTCTATGGATACCCAGTAAGAGGACCTCTAAGTCTGGTCAAAGAAGGCTGGGAGCAATCTCCCAGGAAACCTCCCCAGGATGTTTATAGCTACATGCTGGCCTTTAGGAACCAGACAAAGTGTTTCAGACAACTCCCTGAGGCGAATCTGGAAGCCAGCCAGGAGGAGATGAAGCGGTGGTACGACCAGAATGCCACTCTGGTTGAGCTTCAGCCTGGACAGAAGGTGTGTGTCATGGCCTCAGTGGAGCCCTGTGCGCTCCAGGATAAGTGGACAGGCCCCTTTGAGGTTTGAGGAGCACAAGAGTCCGGTTACCTACTTGGGGGACTTGCGGTCTCCCAGGAACCCCTTGAGGGCCCTGCATGTCAACCGCCTGAAGCCACACTTGGAGAGGTCTCAAGTGGACATGCTCTTGGCAACAGATGCTGGGATGGAGGAGGAGACGGAGCCTCTTCCTGACCTCCTGTCAGCCCGAGAGAAAGATGGGTCAGTGGATGGTGTCAACCTCTCTTCCACCCTGACCCCTGAGCAACAGAATGACTGTCACCAGTTGCTGGGACAGTTTTACGATCTGTTCTTCCGGTTCCTGGTGTCACTGATTGGTGCGTCCATGAGGTGGACCCTGGGGACAGTACACCTGTGAGGCACAAGGCCTACAGAGTGACTGACAGGGTAAGGGTTGCATCAAGGAGGAGGTCTCCAAGATGCTTGCGCTAGGCGTAATTGAGTCCTCTAGCAGTCCTTGGGCCATCCCAGTGGTCTTGGTCCCAAAGGCTGACGCGCCGGGTGCCACACCCTAACTCCGGTTCTGTGTGGACTACCGAGGGCTCAATGCAGTCACCAGGACTGATGCACACCCCATCCCCAGAGCTGATGAGCTCATAGATCGGCTAGGGGCCGCACGGTACCTCAGCACGTTTGACTTAACATCTGGGTACTGGCAGATTGCCTTGACCGATGGGGCAAAGGAGAGGTCAGCATTCTCCACGCCAGATGGGCCCTACCAGTTCCGGGTGATGCCCTTTGGGATGAAGAATGCCCCTGCCACCTTTCAGAGGTTGGCCAACCAGGTGTTGGCTGGACTGGATTCGTTCAGTGCCGCATACCTGGATGACATCGCAGTGTTTAGCGCCAGTCGGGAAGAACATCTGCGCCACCTCTGGGAAGTGTTGATGGCCCTGCGGAGGGCAGGCCTCACGATCAAAGCGAGTAAGTGCCAGATCGGGCAGGGTTCCATGGTGTACTAGGGACACCAGGTAGGGAGAGGCCAGGTGGCGCCCCTACAGCCCAAGATTGAAACCATCCTGGCTTGGGAGCCGCCCAAAACCCAGACAGAGGTGAGGGCCTTCTTAGGACTCATGGGTTACGGAGGATTGTCAAGGGGTATGGCAACATTGTTGCACCCTTGACAGCGCTGACTTCCAGGAAGCAGCCAAAGAAAGTGATTTGGACTGACACCTGTCAGGAATTTTTTGAGGCCCTAAAAACTGCTATGTGCACAGCGCCCGTGCTCTTGGCACCCAACTTCTCCAAGGAGTTCATAGTGCAAACAGACGTTTCAGAGCATGGTGTGGGGGCTGTTCTATCACAGATGAATGAGGAGGGCCTAGATCAACCTGTAGCCTTCATCAGTAGGAGGTTACTTCCACGGAAGCAGAGGTGGAGTGCTATTGAGCGTGAGACTTTTGCTGTGGTCTGGGCACTGAAGAATCTGAGACCCTACCTGTTTGAGAATCACTTCCAGGTTCAGACAGACCACAGGCCCCTCAGATGGTTGATGCAGATGAGGGGTGAGAATCAAAAGCTGTTAAGGTGGTCCATTTCCCTACAGGGAATGGATTTCACGGTGGAACATCGACCCGGTACAGAACACGCCAATGCTGATGGTCTGTCCAGATTTTTCCGCCTTAGTGATGAGAACTCCCAGGAGGTAGGGTAGTTCTCCCCACATTTCAGCTGAAGGGACACGTGTTAGACCTGGCACATTGGCGTGGGTCTCCCTTCCATTTTTCGCTGTTGCCTCATATGTTGTTGCTGGTGTTAGTTGCTCAGGGCACTGTGCCACTGCTGTCCAGTGCCACAGTGCAAGTGCTCCCTATTAAAAATTAATGTATAATTTGTGATTCCATGATTGGTTGGTTTGGTTTACCTGTCAGACCCTAGTACAGTGCACCAGGACTGCCCAGGGCTTGTAAATCCAAATACTGGTGGTGGGCTCGCAGCACTGGTTGTGCCACCCACAGAAGCAGCCTGTAAAAGTGTGTCTAAGGTCTGCCATTGCAGAGCCTGCGTGCAGTCTGGTACTGTCATGCGGACTGGGCAAGTGCACCCAATTTCCAGTCCCTAAACCTTCCCTTTTCTTCATATCAGACACCCCTATGGTAGGTCCAAGGGCAGGGTGCATTGTAAGGATAAGGTAGGACATGCCCTGATGTGTGTGGCATGTTCTAATAGTGAATTACAGCCATTTTCATTTTTCACTATTGCAAGGCTACCTGTTCTCCACAGGCCAGAATGGGCAGTTTGGTTATTACATCTTATAATCCTAACTGACTCAGGGAACATGGTATAAATTCGAATTTAGTATGCCTTACCTCAGGATGATAAAATACATCTTTTAGTAAAGTTGGTTTTAACATTCTGTGTTTGAAAATGCCACTTTTAGAAAGTAGGCATTTTCTTGTCTAACCATTCAAACCTGCCTCTGCTAGGCTGTGTGTATTCCTTTGTCTGGAGTTTGAGTGACAGGGCTGGGGAATTCCAGGAGACAGGGTGAGGTGTCCCAGTGGTGAATAGAGAGATCTGCAGCCAGATGGGTGGGAGGAGTTGCACCTGGGACCTGAATAGGGCTGTGCCTGCCTTCCACAATGCTGGCTCCACCTCCTGGGGAGCGGCTTATGTCTCTGCCCTGCACAGTGAATGAAGAGAAGGAATCCTGTCAACAAAGTGCTCCAGGGCTGTACTTGCCTTCCACAATGCTGGCTCCACCTCCTGTGGGGCGTCTAATGTTTCTGCCCTGCACTGTGAAAGGGAAGGAGAAGTCTGGTAAACAGAGTGCTCAGGATCTGGTTTGGACTGGGCAAAAGCCCCTCTGCCTTCTGAGGACAAAGGATTTTTGGGTATAAATACTGGGACCCTGATCCCAAGAATTTAGATCACTTTGGTAAAACAAGAAGAACCTCTGCTGAGGGAGGAACCAGAAGAAGCTGAGGTGGTAACTATCCCTGAACCTGGGGGATTGGCCTGCAGTGGTTGCCTTACTGCCAAAGAGAGGAGAAAGGAACTTTGTGTGTACTTTTGCTCAACTTGTGAAGGATCTCCAAGGTCTTGGAAAAGAGCTTGCCTCCTGCTGAAGTCTCAGGAACAACAGACTTCACCCCCCAGCTCCCCAGAGTTCTTTGGAAGTGCCTGCTGCTGTTTTTGGGCCTTCTGAGGGACTGCGTGTCGCAAGGAGCAGGAAGCGCGACTCAAGAAGGAGAAGCGTGCCGTCGTCGGAGCTGTTGTTGTCGCATCTCGTAAAGTGTGTCGCCGCTGCAGCATCGCATCGAGCGGAAGCGTCTCGCTTCATCCAGGAAGTGTCTCGCAACGCCAAAGAAGCATTTCGCCATTGCAGCCATTGTAGCTGACGCATTGCACCGCATCAAGAAAAGCGCCTCGCATCCACGGAGAAGCGTTCCGCTGTCGGAACTGCTGTCGTCGCATCGCGTAAAGGGGTGTCACCGCTGCAACATCGCATCGAGCGGAAGAGTCTCGCAAACATCGGAGAAGAGTGTCGCTGCCAAGGCCGCTGTCGTCGCATCGCGTAAAGTGTGTCGCCGCTGCAGCTAAAGCATCGAGTCGAGTCTTCTTGCAACATCGGAGAAGCGTATCGCATCTGGAAGATCTTCACGTCTTTATTTCTTTGCACCAAAAACTTCATCGAATCAACATCGTTGCAACACTTTCATTGCCCTGCTTGTCGCATCTAAAAGGTACATTGACTTAAAGTGTCGCATTTAAGAACTTAAGAGAACTAAGCAAAATCCTACCATCTAAAGTAACAGTATTGTGTGTTTTTGTCGTTTAATGGTCTTGTGGTAAATCTATCTAAAGAATACTTATTTTTTATATAAAACCTGTGTGGTGTCCATCTGTAGTGTTGTCACTTGGTTACTGTATGTGTTCACAAATGCTTTACACACTGCCTCTGAGATAAGCCTGTCTGCTCGTGCCAAGCTACCAAGGGGGTGAGCAGGGGTTATTTTAGGAGTGTACTCCCTTTCCCTGACTAGAGGGTCCCTATTTGTCACAAGTGCATACCTGTGCCAACTAGAGACCCCCAAGTCTAACAACATGGAAATGCTTTTGAATCTGTGGAGTAAACCACACCTGCTGTATCTTATTTGAAAGCAGAATGTTCCTTCTAGAATGTGCTGTCAACTTTTGATCTACTGGTTCCACTGGGTTGCTAGCTACACTGAGCTAAGAAGGTGAAGGATGTTATAGAAACAGAATTTGTTTTTGAAAAGTTTAGGATGACACAATGTAAGTAATGGCAACTTTTAATTTTCAACTCAGAACTCTGTAATAAACTGTTGTGTAGTATTTAAATTTCAGAAAAATAAAGCTGGATATCAGTTTAAACTCCGTTTTTTTCGGGAATATTCTGCGATCATCGCTAAAACATCGCAAAAACGTAGCATCAGGAACTTCTTTTCTAAAGAGAGGGAAAGGGTTAACAGATGCTAACCATTCACAAGTGGAGATGCAGTAGTCTAAAACGAAAACTGACAGGGTAAGGGCTTGCATCAAGAAGGAGGTCTCCAAGATGCTTGCGCTAGGGGTAACTGAGTCCTCTAGCAGTCCTTGGGCCAGCCCAGTGGTCTTGGTCCCACAAGCTGGCGCACGATTTCCTTTGCTAGTCTTCCTATGATGATAGAGTGGAAAGTTGAAGAGGTTGCCATTTTAGACTTGCTTTGTATGAGAGTGGTGAACCATTCATGTGCTTAATTTTAACAAATCTTAACAGTGTCCAGACTATACAGAAAGAGCTAAAACAACAATGTCATCTACAAACTGAATTAATGGGTATGTATCTAACTTTGTAATTATTTAAAATATGTACATTAATAATGAAGATGTATATGGGCGTTTGATTAAAAGGACTAGCACAGTCATGAGCAAAAATATTAGAGATGAACCGTATCTATTAGAGGGTATGTGTTTAAGAGGTTAGTGCTGAATGTTTCAGGACATAAGAGAAAAATGAATTAGTGCTTGTTTATTACATTATTCATTTTATTGAAAAATAACAGTATAGTTTGGTAGAAAGTTGCAATGAGGAACTAAGAATGTTTTAAATGTCTAAACATATTGTCCAGAATAGATACATTGGTCATTTTAATTTTGGGAGTTGCAGTACTTTTAGTGACATTATTAAACAGGAATAGTGTAGTGAGAAATAAAATGAGAACATGTCTGAGTGTATATAAATTAGAAAGAAGTAATACTTGTTAGGTATATATTGGGAAGTATTTGTAAATGCGGTTTTTAACCTATATGACCACTTTGCATATGCTGAGATGGTGAGATATAGTTTTTGTGCTTGCTATATATATGGTAGAACATTTGAGTTTGCTTTAAGATGCAGAGAGGTATATATTTTGAGAAAGATGGCTTGGAGGTGTACATCTATTAAGAAATCGCATATATGTTAAAATGGTGATCTATGTTCAGCAAGGCTGATGAAAATTTCATGTATGTGGTGAGGGTAGTGTTTTAATAGCGCAGAATGCCTCAAGAGTTGTTGTGCTAGCTTCATTTCAAGTGTAAAGTTTGTTTGAGGTATGGTGAATATATGTTTTAGAAGTTGAAGTATTTGAGAAATGATGTAGGTATGCCAATCACATAAGGTTTTGAGCTTTGAAAATTTTCAAAATGTTGTTTTCCATTTTAGAAACTTACTGATGCATGTGCACGCTCAGTAGCTAAGCAATGTATGTTTCTAGAGGGCCATGTATGCAATTATATCAAGTGTGATACCTAGATTTCACTCACACATATCTCAGAAGAAAAGCATGTACACAGTAAAACAGGTAGTTTGATACTGACAGAAGGAGACAACCAATGATTCAGAGATATAGTGACAATTAATATGTATCTAACAGGAATGAAGGTACTTTCTCAGTCAGTCAGGCAGTATTCAAGCACTCATGAAATCACCCAGCCACTACTCAGACAGTCATAAAATCAGGGATTCACTATCCATGGAGTTATTCAATTATCCAGAAACCATACATGTACTCATGCAATCAGGCAGGCAGAAATTGTGTAGTTATTGAAGTATGCAAGCACTACGTACACATTCATCTAATCACCTAGGTATTATCTATTGACTAATGCAAGTAACGAGGCTGTAACTATGCAATCATTATAACATTTGTGCAGAACCTATGCAGCCATCTAAACACCCACTTACACCCCATGCAGTCATGGATATACTGATGAAACACTCAGGCTCTACTCATGTAATTACGTAAAGAGTGCCATTGTAGTAAACCTATCACCCATCCAGTACCTATGCAGTCATTTAATTACTGAGCTAATAGTCTTGCACTTATAGAATCACCCCAGAAGTATACTTACTTTCATCCAATGTCTCAAGCTTTAACAGTGGAATCATACAGTCACTCATACACTAGTAATGCACTCATCTAATTAGGTAGGCACTACTGATGCACCTATTAAATTTTCTGGGCACTACCCATGTAGTTATGTAAGCATCTAAGCACTACCTGTTCAGTCAACCAAAAAGATATGGGCTGCACCCACTCATTTAAACACTATCCATCCTCTCATCCAATAGGCTAGGTGGTATGCTTGGGCTTAAACAATCATGTATGCACTATCTATGCACTGCATAAATCACCTATATACTATGTATGCATTCTTGCAATCATCCAGGCTCTAGAGGTGCACTCATTTTCTCATCCTGCCAGTATCTATGCATGTATTGAATTATTGAAGCATTAGTCATGCACTTGTCGACTCATTCAGGCTTTACTCATGCACTCATCCAAACACCCAGATACTAGTTGTATACTCATGCAAACATGCAGGCAGTAAGTATGCAGATATGGATTGACCCATGGAGTTATGACATACTGAGGGAATCATCTAGGCACTACTTGCATCCTCAGGGAATCACGTAGGTACTACCTATGCACTCATTCAACCACCGAGGGTCTATCGATGAATACAACCTCGAACCCACGTATTTACAAGTTTTACTGAGGAATGTGTAGTCTTTAGACAATATGGGTGATAGGTTTACTACAATGGTTCTCTACGTAATTACATGAGTGCATGGGTAGAGCCTGAGTGTTTCATTAGTGCACGCATGTGCCTCAGTATTTCAATGACCGCGTGGGTTGCTAGTGGGTGTTTAGATAGCTGCATAGGTTCTGTTAAATGTTAAAATGATTGCATAGTTACAGCCTTGTAAATATAGTGTTGAATTTCAAAAAGTGTAAAAGAAAGTAAGATGCCATGAAACAGAAATAACAAGTTGAGAGAGTGGTTGATAAGGCTTTTGCTTTGAAGAGGAAGCTTTGCATTTTGATTCTAAGGCGAATGAAGACTATTGACAAAATAGTGTTTTACACGAGGAGACAAAATGAGAAGAAAGGATTAGTGAATAGAAGTAACTGTTGTACAGTTTTTAGTGGACAATGGATACATACTTCTTGTACAGAGGCTTTTTTTCAATGAAGAAAGCTATCTCCAGCATAACAAATAAGTTCATGCTATTGGTTAAAGAGGACGATTTTATGAAATGAAGAATGGTAGTCCTATAGCAAGAAAGGCGATGGTACTTAGAAATGTAGAAGAAGTTATTGCAGATGAGTACAAGGAAGGCATTGTCAGGGTACTGTATATAAATGGCATTGTAGTAGTGTTTCTAGTATTAGACAGCAATCCATTGATATATTGAGAACATTCCTATGTATCTTTCCAAGGCAACGTTTAAAAAACAAAATAAGTTATACCACTCAACAATGCGAACTTTAGGTAGGAGGCTGTATTATGTGAAAACTCCTGCTTTATGTTTAGGAGATATAAGTAGAGCACTTTTTCATGGTACGTAGAAAAGGTCTGTGGTGATGTGGAGTTTGGTTTCTTTGGTCCTGAGCAGGATTCTAGGGAAAATGAAGAGTTGTTAAGAGGAGAAGTTGCAAAAGAAGACACAAATTTGACACAGTGTTCCGTAAAAAAACAGAGGATGTTTGTAATGTTGTTGATGCACATCCTAGAAGATTTATTTGGAAAGTCTGTTTATTGAAAAGATAACAAAAAGAAGGAGGTCAAGCATTTTGGGGACATGTGTCCCTAGCAAGAATAGCGATAACAGAACAGTCAAAGCTATATCTCAAAACAGCAGAAATGAGTCAATCCACAGGAAACATATACCAGTCTATGCAAGGGAATAGCAATCCCTCCCTCACGGAAATAGAGGTTGAAAGAAAAGGTAAAAGAACCCACTCACCCATACCCCAAAAAGCTATACATCAATCTCAAATGCAAGGGGAGATATACTAGAAGATTTAAACACAGACTGTTGACTTATATTTAAAAAGTAAAAAAGTAAATCATGATAACTGGCAACATTTATCTATGGTTTGACTTGTCTATATGGCAAGTTATATGATTGTATGACATAATTTCGAAAGACAAAAATTCGACCTACAAAAATATCGCAACAAAAATATCGTGGTCAAGAATATCGACATCCTATCTACAACATGGTAACTACAAAAATATCGATAATTTAATATCGATGTCAAAAATATCGTAGTTCAAAAATATCGTTTTTTTTTTAGTTTAAAAATATATGTAAAATAAACCAAATAATACTTATAAATCAAAGAAACATAATTAAATATATTTTATAATATGTAAAATTTATAATAAATATATATAATTAAATGAAACTTTAATTAAACATATATATAATATATAATATATACACTTACTTAATAATTACTTTTAATAATAATTTCTGTAACATATAAATTATTAAATATTTATTTAAATTACCAATACATCTATACACATAAAACAATAACATTAATAAATATTAAATAATTACATATAGCAAATAATAAGCAATAATTTTAATTTGAATAATTTTTATTATTAATTATATATTACAATAGCTAAAATAGTACAAAACTTATTTAATATCAGACACAATAAAACTACTAGTCCAACTTCAACAAAAACAACAGTAAGGAAAATGTTGGATAGCGTAGGGGTAAAAATAACTATTCCAACTCTCGAGAGTGCAACAGTAGGGAAAACATTGGATAGCGTAGGGGTAAAAATTACTATCCCAACTCCAAAGAGTGCAACAGTAGGGAAAGCGTTGGATAGCGTAGGGGTAAAAATTACTATTCCAACTCCAGAGAGTGCAATAGTAGGGAAAGTGTTGGATAGCGTAATGGTAAAAATTACTATTCCCACTCCAGAGAGTGCAATAGTAGGGAAAGTGTTGGATAGCGTAAGGGTAAAAATTACTATTCCCACTCCAGAGAGTGCAATAGTAGGGAAAGTGTTGGATAGCATAAGCGTAAAATTTACTATTCCCACTCCAGAGAGTGCAATAGTAGGGAAAGTGTTGGATAGCGTAAGGGTAAAAATTACTATTCCCACTCCAGACAGTGCAACAGTAGAGAAAACGTTGGATAGCGTAGGGGTAAAAATAACTATTCCAACTCCAAAGAGTGCAACAGTAGGGAAAACGTTGGATAGCGTAGGGGTAAAAATTACTATTCCAACTCCAGAGAGTGCAATAGTAGGGAAAGTGTTGGATAGCGTAAGGGTAAAATTTACTATTCCCACTCCAGAGAATGCAATAGTAGGGAAAGTGTTGGATAGCGTAAGGGTAAAAATTACTCTTCCCACTCCAGACAGTGCAACAGTAGAGAAAAGGTTGGATAGCGTAGGGGTAAAAATTACTATTCCAACTCCAAAGAGTGCAACAGTAGGGAAAGCACTGGATAGCGTAGGGGTAAAAATTACTATTCCAACTCCAGAGAGTGCAACAGTAGGGAAAGCGCTGTATAGCGTAGGGGTAAAAATTACTATTCCCACTCCAGATAGTAAAACAGTTGGGAAAGCACTAGATAGCATAGTGATTCTATGAACATTATAACCAATTCAATAATTTCTTATAAAAAAATTGCATGTTAACAATGTTTTAAAAAAATATATATTATTAAATACCAATTATGTAAAATAAATATTTAAATAAATAAATTTAAATTACATCCCACACTATCCCCCCTTTAACACACAACACACTACACATACAAAATACACAATAGATTTAAATATCAATTTCTCTCTTATTTACAATTAATATAGTTATTAATTGACTAATTAATACATATTAACTACGAAATTACAAATATTCACCTATTAATTATTAATTAACAATACATTAATTAGCAATAACAACAAATAAAATACAATAATAAATTATTTATATTTACTATATTTAACTAACTAATAACAATTAATTAATATTAATTACAAATAAATAAAATATATCATTATTTATTTTATTTTAATTACATCCCACCCTATTCCCTTATAAACCCACAACCCACTACACATAAAAATTCACATAATTCATTTAATTATGAATTAATCACTTAATAAAATTAAATCGCCAATTAATTACTAATTAACAATTAATTAATGAACTATAACAATACATAAATATTATTAATAAACTAATTATAATGTATATAATTAACCAAATAATAAAATAATTTTACAATTAATAATTAACTAACAATTCATTAATCTATTAATCAAATTAATTACCAATTATTAATTAATTACCAATTAATTAATCATAAATACGAATTAAACAATACATATTAATTCATTAATTATAATTAAATTACTTCCCACCCTATTCCCCTATAAACACACAACCCACTACACATAAAAATTCACATAATTAATTTAATTATCAATTAATCACTTAATAAAATTAAATCACCAATTAATTACTAATTAACAATTAATTAATTAACAATGACAATAAATAAATATTAATAATAAACTAATTATAATGTATATAATTAACCAATTAATAACATATTTTTACAATTAATAATTAATTAACAATTAATTAATCAATTAATTACCAATTATTAATTAATTACCAATTAATTAATCATAAATACCAATTAAACAATACATATTAATTCATTAATTATAATTAAATTACTTCCCACCCTATTCCCCTATAAACCCACAACCCGCTCTGATACTAAAACGCTAAATTAAATTTAAAATAATTATTAATCTCTAAACATTTATTTTTAAATGTATTAAAATACATTACAATTATCTTTAACATACAAATAAAATACATATTAAATGACAATACACTAAATAAATATCGATATTATTGACATCGAAATTTTTACTTACGATATTACTTACATCGAAATTAATTACTTCTATATTATTAACTTCGATATTACTTACCTTAGGATCGATATTCTGTCCGTCGATATTCTTGACTTCGATATTCTGTACCTACGATAATAAAAACACGATATTATTGTAGGTCGAAATTTAAAACTCGATATTTTGGCTAAACACCAAGTTATATGTAAGTAGTGTTCCAAAAAATTGGAAGATATTAAAATGAACAACACATAGATATTAGACACCCATTTTGTAAGATAATAAAATGCCTGCTAAAGTAGAAAAACTACGAAGGGCAAAAATAAAAAATAAATAAAAATTTATTTTTCCCAACATTGCGAAGGGCTGTCATGGCCTGCTCTACAGCACTAACTACAACTCCACAATCCATACAGTACGATGCCATCGAGAAAAACTGTGGAGCAAAATACTTTTGAATGGACTCTCTGCTTTGATGTTGTTGTGCTGCCATTGAATTCGATGGTCCTTCAGCTTTGCATTGCCTTCTTGTTGCTCACTAGGAGCTCCCCTTATGAAATGCACAAAAAACCTAAATGGGGAAAAAATACCTTGTATGATTTTTGGCAGCATTGTGAATAGCTGTAACACACTGCTCTCCAGCTGTTATAACAACACTACAGTGCATGCAATACATGGCCATTCTTGAAAACTGTGGAGCCATATCTGTTGTACTAATCTGTACCTCTAAAGGGACTTTCTGGCCGGGTATTGTTGCTGCTGCCACTGATGTAGATGGTTCTTCTGCTTCCCTCTTGTAGATCGCCAGTTGGAGAAGTTTTCTATGATAGGTTTTAAGATAATATGAGATGGACGTTGTCCCACATGAATAATTTTTGTTTATCTCTCTAGAGAAGGTCCTATCACACATTGTGCATTGCACTAGTTTTGCAGCAGTTTTTGATTCCTTATAAGCTTGGGTATCAATGCATAGTTTAATGTTTGTTTGAAAGTTATGTTGTGTTCGTGAATTCAGATGTTGAAAGTTATTTTTTGAGACTGTTGTTTTTTTTTACAAATATGTTGTTAAAATAAAGTTAAACCAATATGATACTAAACAGTTAGACTGAATCTTTCTGTAAAATATGTCTATATATCTATTTTACACTTCTTCATTTGTATTCATGACTACTGATGTCATTGCGACCTCCGGTGTTGCTGTGAAGAAGGAAAATGCATTTTTTATGTAGTTGTTTCGAAAAATGAAATCAAAGGGGAAACTTAAATTAGTATCCTACTAAATAGCTACACTGAGGTGCCGATCACGATCCGGTAAAAACCGGGTACGAACCGTCGGACGGAGCATATTCTCCGTCCGACGCGTACCCGGTCGTCAATTTCTACAAACAAGGAATTACGATTCGCACGGGTACACCATGACCGTACGATTCGTAAAAAAGTCCGACCGAACAAAAAAACACCTACCAATGCGATCCGGGAAAGTGCCGACCTGACGTCGGGACGCTCGCAGCCAGCCATTCACGGCCCAGGAATCACGATTCGCACCGACGTCACCCCGCACGGTGAATATTTTGCGGCAGCCAAAAACTGCCGGGAAATCAGGACGACGCGAACAAGGACCACCAGTACGCGACGGACAGACGACGACGCGAACAAGGAGGACCAGTACGTGACGGACACACAGGACGACGCCACCAAGGAGGACCCGTACGCGACAGGACGACGCGATTGGAGTACCAGTACGCGACGGACAGACATGGACCCGAACCTACGAGTCATCCCTGCCCTCATAGCAGTCCACCTGCTCTACAGGCACCGACGCAGACGCCGCAGAAGGTCAGAATAACTAAGGGAGGGGGGAAAGTGGGGTGGGGTGGGGGTGGCACGACCAGGGCAGACCACAAAACAACCACATAAGTCACACATGGCCTGGACATACCTGACTCCCATGCCCTGGTCACCACGAGGGGGTGGGGGTGTGTCCTGATAAGCCAGCGACCGCCACAACGGAAGTCCGTCACCACGCGAACCGGCAACACAACCAGACAGGTACGTCCCGTACCCACGCCTCAAGAGCGTGGGTACGAGTCGTACCACGCCCACACACACGTCACCCCAACAATGGCGGGACGGATCGTACCCACGTGGCAAAGGCCTGGGTACGGCCCGCACAAGCATCACATAGCGTGGGGACGGATATGTACGGACCCTACCCCCACCCGCGTATGCATGGAGCGTACCCCCCACCCCAACAGTGTAAGTACGACTCGAACCCTCACCCGCGGACGTACGGACCGTACCCCCACCCCCACCAGTGTAAGTACGACCCGTACCCCCACCCGCGTATGCATGGAGCGTAACCCCCATGCCAACAGTGTAAGTACGACCCGTACCCCCACCCGCGTATGCATGGAGCGTACCCCCCACCCCAACAGTGTAAGTACGACCCGTACCCCCACCCGCGTATGCATGGAGCGTACCCCCCACCCCAACAGTGTAAGTACGACTCGAACCCTCACCCGCGGACGTACGGACCGTACCCCCACCCCCACCAGTGTAAGTACGACCCGTACCCCCACCCGCGTATGCATGGAGCGTACCCCCCACCCCAACAGTGTAAGTACGACTCGAACCCTCACCCGCGGACGTACGGACCGTACCCCCACCCCCACCAGTGTAAGTACGACCCGTACCCCCACCCGCGTATGCATGGAGCGTAACCCCCATGCCAACAGTGTAAGTACGACCCGTACCCCCACCCGCGTATGCATGGAGCGTACCCCCCACCCCAACAGTGTAAGTACGACCCGTACCCCCACCCGCGTATGCATGGAGCGTACCCCCCACCCCAACAGTGTAAGTACGACCCGTACCCCCACCCGCGTATGCATGGAGCGTACCCCCCACCCCAACAGTGTAAGTACGACTCGAACCCTCACCCGCGGACGTACGGACCGTACCCCCACCCCCACCAGTGTAAGTACGACCCGTACCCCCACCCGCGTATGCATGGAGCGTACCCCCCACCCCAACAGTGTAAGTACGACTCGAACCCTCACCCGCGGACGTACGGACCGTACCCCCACCCCCACCAGTGTAAGTACGACCCGTACCCCCACCCGCGTATGCATGGAGCGTACCCCCCACCCCAACAGTGTAAGTACGACTCGAACCCTCACCCGCGGACGTACGGACCGTACCCCCACCCCCACCAGTGTAAGTACGACCCGTACCCCCACCCGCGTATGCATGGAGCGTAACCCCCATGCCAACAGTGTAAGTACGACACAAACCCTCACCCGCGTATGCATGGAGCGTAACCCCCATGCCAACAGTGTAAGTACGACCCGTACCCCCACCCGCGTATGCATGGAGCGTACCCCCCATGCCAACAGTGTAAGTACGACCCGTACCCCCACCCGCGTATGCATGGAGCGTACCCCCCACCCCAACAGTGTAAGTACGACTCGAACCCTCACCCGCGGACGTACGGACCGTACCCCCACCCCCACCAGTGTAAGTACGACCCGTACCCCCACCCGCGTATGCATGGAGCGTACCCCCCACCCCAACAGTGTAAGTACGACTCGAACCCTCACCCGCGGACGTACGGACCGTACCCCCACCCCCACCAGTGTAAGTACGACCCGTACCCCCACCCGAGTATGCATGGAGCGTACCCCCCATGCCAACAGTGTAAGTACGACCCGTACCCTCACCCGCGTATGCATGGAGCGTACCCCCCATGCCAACAGTGTAAGTACGACACGAACCCTCACCCGCGTATGCATGGAGCGTACCCCCCACCCCAACAGTGTAAGTACGACCCGTACCCTCACCTCGAATGCATGGAGCGCACCCACACCGTGTATGTCCCAAGCGTACATATCCAGAAATTGGAGGTGTGTGTGCAGAGTCCTCCCAGCAGTGCCCAGAGACAGGAGGGTGTGTGCAGAGTCCTCCCAGCAGTGCCCAGAGACAGGAGGGTGTGTGCAGAGTCCTCCCAGCAGTGCCCTGACACAGGAGGGGTGGGTGCAGAGTCCTCCCAGCAGTGTCCAGACCCAGGAGGGGTGTGTGCAGAGTCCCCCCAGCAGTGTCCAGACCCAGGAGGGGTGTGTGCAGAGTCCTCCCAGCAGTGCCCAGAGACAGGAGGGGTGGGTGTGGAGTCCTCCCAGCAGTGCCCTGAGACAGGAGGGGTGGGTGCAGAGTCCTCCCAGCAGTGCCCTGAGACAGGAGGGGTGGGTGTGGAGTCCTCCCAGCAGTGCCCTGAGACAGGAGGGGTGTAACACATGTGTGTGAGGCCAGAATCATCCACATGCATACTGGCTACAAGGGAACATGTCCCCATGAACTCATGTCAACAGACTCCACACACAAGTACAGTGATCACCAAGGATGCCACGATTGTCGCAGGTGGAGACATGGCCCTGCATGCATGGCCAAAGTAGAAGGGCTCCGTCACACACACAGCTCATGTAGACACAGCTCTGCGCTAAACATTGGGAACACCCTGCAGGGAAGAAAGCTGGGTACACAGAGGAAGGAATACACCCTGGGACAAGTGCACCATGCAGTAACTGCTTACATGAACAAAGAAAGTTAGCCAACACCTTGTGATGGCACACAGATCACAGGGTCCCACCAATGAGCAGTACACTACTACACATCCCACACACCCAAACCCTTACACACCACCAAAAACCATGTAGCAGCCCCACCAACACCAATACCAGCATAGCAGTAGTGTGATAATGAAAACAAAATTAAGCTTTATTCAGCATGAGCACAATGTCCGTGGATCGCAGGCAGTTCAATCTACACAAAGCCCATAGGGCAGTCAATGATTCTCAGCTGGATGGGGGACACAGTGGGATGCGTGTCCCCTACATTGCCTGCACAGTCAAATGGCATCGTCTTCCACACTGGTGAGGGCATCAGGGGGGGGGGAAGCAACAGGCACCGCAGGGACATCAGGGCAAAGGGGAGGCGTTGTGGGTGCAGGGATGGAGGACTCCACCACAGGAGGTGGGTCAGTGCCAAAGGCGGAGGCCAGGATGGCACTACACACCTTTGCAAGGTCCTCCAGGGAGTCCCCTGCACCCGAAGGGACCTCAGGCCCCAAGGAGGGGGGGGGATCAGAGGGATGGGTCGCAGCGCCACCGGGGGAGGGTGGAGACAGGGGGGGAGACTCAACCACCCTGACCGGGGACCTCCTTGACCGCTTGCGTGGTGGTGTAACTGTGGGGCTCAGGGACAGAGCGGCCATGAAGGTGTCCTTGGGGGAGATGTGGCCAGGAGAGCTGAGGGGAGTGGATTTGGAGGGAGTGGACTGGGTGGAATGCGGACTCCCACTATGGCTGCGTGTCACACGTTTGCCCCCCGACCCAGTGGGTGTGCCTACCTCACCCTGTGTGTGCGTGTCAGGAGGAGTGCGGTGGACCTTCCCTGCTGGTGTGGTGCCCGTGTCTGTTGATGTGGGTGCATGCCGACGTCTGGGTGTACGTGTGACAGGCATGGGAGTGGGAAGTGTGGATGGGGCAGGGGTAGGTGGGGGGAGGTCGCGCTGCAGGAGACCCACTGCTGCAGTCAGTGTGGAGTCGATGGACCTCAGCAAGTTGCGTTGGTCAGCCTGCGATGAATGAATGCCCTCCAAGAAAGCCTCGATGTTGGTGAGGGTTTTGCCGTGGGCATGGAGGACATTAAGGATCGCAGCCTGACCAACCTGCAGTTGCCGCTGGATGTCCACAGACTCTGCATTGGCGGCAGCAGTGGAGACAGGGGCAGGGGGTGCGGTGCCTGGCAGGAAGGAGACATGCTGTGACCGGGCACGCTGGGAAGGGACACGAGCAAGTGGGAGGCGGCTGGTGGAAACTGAGGGGGCGGTGCGAGGTGTTGTTCCGCTGTCAGCTGCTGGTGCAGCCTCCGCCCACTCGGAGACATCGTCCCCGGACCTGTCAGCTTCGTAGTCTGATGTGCCAGTCGACAGGTCCTCGGCCACACTCTCCTCCGCCTCTGTACCACTCGATGTGCCAGACCCGATGTCACGGCTGGCACTGGTGCTCGGTCCCTCCGCCTGGTCTGTGTCCATGTCTCCCTCTGTGTCCCCCGACGATGCTGTGGGCAGGGTGGAGAGACAGAAATAATCAGACATCTGTACACATCTGTCACATGAGTCCAATCCACATAGGTAACATTGCATGGCCTGAAAAAGAAGATCCCTAACATCTACTGAACAGGGTACCGATGTAGGGCATGAAACACACAGTTGGTTGAGCCACCATGCCACTGAAATACCATGGAGAGCATGAGACAATAGCTAAACACAGGAAAAGGAGTCTGACATAGCACCCAGGCCCTGGGGACAATCCAGCACTGCATCTGCACCACACAGCGTTGGCGAAAATACCGATGACCAGGGACCATATCCATGAACTTGAGACACATGCTGCATAGGTAATGCTGAAAACATGCACAACATGACTCTGTCACTGCACATTGCGTGTGTGTCCAGACACATCACACACTGCCCAGACCCAGCAAGTGGTAATCAGGATTTTACACATAGGCATTGCCCGCCCCAACAAGACCCTACACGAGGCAAATTGTTGAGACACAGGTGGCACCAACATCTCATAGTCTGGGTGATACACACAGGGGCAGGCAAAAAGCGAGATTGAACGCCAAACAGCCAAGGTGCGCCTGTACAAATAATGTGGTACCAGTGCCCATCCTCAGATGAGTATAGCAAGACACACAGGCACTGGCAACTGTGAGTATGAAGAAGGACAATCAGGTCAGGCTGCACAGTGGACACCTGTACAAAATAGCACGTCTATATACATGGTGACAGGGGACAATGGCAGAGAGCACAACTTACGCTGTAGACACTGACAGTGGCCACGTGTATGATGACACATACACCACTCAGGAAAAGGTGCCCCAGGGGACAGTAGTGGGCACGCAACTACATGCTACTGAATGGTAATGACTGCAACACACGTCACCATCCCTGCACTATGTGTATCGCACACTCATGCACATCATGTCACAGGCCACTACATGGGACATGCGCGCTGTAAGGCATGACACATGAGAGACCAACTCCCATGTCTGGAGTCAGCATCAGTGCCAACTGATATGGAACCCACATGCAGTGAACTTGACAGTGCACAGGCAATGTCCCACAACCTGTTACACACCACCCCCACACATGATGCTACAGACATTGTTCCCGTGGACAAAGCGCCAGCCTACATTACCCTGTGGAGGAGTGACTACACACAGACCAGGGAACACATTGCAAGGAGGGGAAGGGTGGCAGGGGCACAGCGCTATACTGGGGCAAACAGGATCTGCACAGCACCTTCAAACCCTGCCAGTGAATTCATGCTACTGTGCCCTTACAAATGCCGGTGATACACAACAGACACACATGTACCTACCCCCTTCCGGCTGCTGCATCGCCTGTAAGCGCCTCTCCAGGTCTGGAAAGACCACCGGCAGCACACGCCTGTGGAGGTGGCTCAGACGGCGGCGGTTGCGGTTCTTGTGGCTCTCAGGTGAGTCCCCCAGCAGGAGCCGTGCAATCCTCCGCGTCCAGCACCGGATATCCTGCCAGCGTTTCCTCACCTGGGGCAGGCTCCGCCTCCGACCATCCACACGCCTCACGGCACTGACGGCGGTCAGCCAGATCTGCTCCTTGGCAGTGGCGCCCACCTGTGAGGTAGAACAAGTGACACCACATCAATACACCAGCCACATGTCACAGAGAGACATATGGGTACAAATTAGCTGGTTACAACAAGGCATGTCATGCAGCCAACGCATTGCACCTTTGTCATTGGGACATCATCCCCTGGTGAGGGAAAAAGCTGTACGTGCCATAGTGGGTACACAGGTGGAATGATGGCAATGTCACAATCAGTGATCAAGGCTCACACTGTGCATCACACCCACCCCTCCTGTCTCAGGGCACTGCTGGGAGTGATAGGCACCCACCCCTCCTGTCTCAGGGCACTGCTGGGAGTGATAGGCACACACCCCTCCTGTCTCAGGGCACTGCTGGGAGGACTCCACACCCACCCCTCCTGTCTCAGGGCACTGCTGGGAGTGATAGGCACACACCCCTCCTGTCTCAGGGAACTGCTGGGAGTGATAGGCACACACCCCTCCTGTCTCAGGGCACTGCTGGGAGCACACTGTACCCACCCCTCCTGTCTCAGGGCACTGCTGGGAGTGATAGGCACACACCCCTCCTGTCTCAGGGCACTGCTGGGAGGACTCCACACCCACCCCTCCTGTCTCAGGGCACTGCTGGGAGTGATAGGCACACACCCCTCCTGTCTCAGGGAACTGCTGGGAGTGATAGGCACACACCCCTCCTGTCTCAGGGCACTGCTGGGAGCACACTGTACCCACCCCTCCTGTCTCAGGGCACTGCTGGGAGTGATAGGCACACACCCCTCCTGTCTCAGGGCACTGCTGGGAGGACTCCACACCCACCCCTCCTGTCTCAGGGCACTGCTGGGAGTGATAGGCCCCCACCCCTCCTGTCTCAGGGCACTGCTGGGAGACATCAGGCACCCCCCCCTGGGACCCCCCCAACAGTACATGGCATGTGTGTTACACCTGGACGCAATGGCCGAAGTCACAGTCACAACATAGGGACAGTCTGTGGCAGTGGCCTATGCACTCACCTGATACCCTGGTCGCCCATACAGCATGGGGTACTGTGGGAGGATCACATCCAGCAGAGCCATGTTCTCCTCCAGGGTGAATGGCTGTGTCCTCTCCACAGCCCTTGACATGGTTCCAGGGAATCAGTAGCAGCAGCTGGGTCGACGAATGCAAAGATGTGCAGGCAAGTGCTCCCTCATGGGACCAGGCTGCCTTATATGTGCCCTTCTGCCCAGTCTCATGCACAGGAGTACAGAGAGATTGGTCACTCACATTTGCATCCTATGTTTCCACCAATCCCTACAAACCTAGCAGTCTGTGTGTTCTCTATCGGTTTCATTCTCCTGCATGATGTCAGCCCCACAAACACATTGCAACAAAGTAGACAAATTCAAACTGACTTCTGCTGTGCACCTTCCAGAACAATTTCGAATTTTGAACTTGGTCTCCATGACAACCAGCATGCATGTAGGCCTTAATACTTGTCCCCTATGTAATTTGGAGCATCACACACAGGTACGGTGCGTGTGGGGGCCCTAGGGCACCCCAAATGCATGGCAACGGCCCGTACATGCATGCCTACCCTCTCCATCACTATGGGTCTGCACGCGTATGCGTACCCGTAGTGGTACGGACCGTACACTCGCATCTACGCTCTCTATCACTATGGGTCTGCACGCGTATGCATACCCGTAGTGGTACGGACCGTACACTCGCATCTACGCTCTCTATCACTATGGGTCTGCACGCGTATGCGTACCCGTAGTGGTACGGACCGTACACTCGCATCTACGCTCTCCATCAATATGGGTCTGCACGCGTATGCGTACTCGTAGTGACAGTGAACGTAGATGCGAGTGTACGGTCCGTACCACTACGGGTACGCATACGCCTGCACACCCATAGTGATAGTGAGCGTAGATGCGAGTGTACGGTCCGTACCACTACGGGTACGCATACGCGTGCAGACCCATAGTGATAGAGAGCGTAGATGCGAGTGTACGGTCCGTACCACTACGGGTACGCATACGCGTGCAGACCCATAGTGATAGAGAGCGTAGATGCGAGTGTACGGTCCGTACCACTACGGGTACGCATACGCCTGCACACCCATAGTGATAGTGAGCGTAGATGCGAGTGTACGGTCCGTACCACTACGGGTACGCATACGCGTGCAGACCCATAGTGATAGTGAGCGTAGATGCGAGTGTACGGTCCGTACCACTACGGGTACGCATACGCGTGCAGACCCATAGTGATAGGGCCGTACACTCGCATCTACGCTCTCTATCACTATGGGTCTGCACGCGTATGCGTACCCGTAGTGGTACGGACCATACACTCACATTTACGCTCTCCATCACTATGGGTCTGCACGCGTATGCGTACCCGTAGTGACACGGACCGTACACTCGCATCTACGCTCGCCATCACGATGGGTACACATACGGCAGCACTCCCACAGTGATTTGGGAACATGCACAGGCCCTCTCAGCAGCAGTACGGCGGATTTTACACATCACTGTGGTGATAGGCGACACACATGTAGGAATAGGGCGGACATACTTGTCCATGGATGGACATACTTGTCCAGGAATGGACATCAAGGCATCGTCTGTGCATTACCACATGTGTGGGGCACAGGTGTCACAGGCTGTGATGTGGAATATGCCTCCTGAGTGGAGAAGGCACCAGATGTATGATGAGATGTGTACATGTGTACTGTGTGAGGGTGCAATGTGTGCCAGGCATGCCCTTGACTCCTTTGACATGTGTGCATGTGGGACTGCGCACTTGGGGTGAGCGTCACTGGCATGGCACCGACACCAACACACGGAAGTGTCCCATGATGCCAGGTACAGGGGTCATGACACATGACTTATCACTACCCACAGTGCACAATGTGACTATGCCATATATGTGTCCGGGATTTACATCAGGTTGATGTTGTAGCACCCTCAAAAGCTGCAGCCGTTGCAGCAACCAACATGTGGCTGTGTGTAGATTGTCATTGCACACTGTTCCCAACACCATGCCACATGTGTTCTCGGATGTGAGGTGCACATGTATGCAAGGGACACGGAGTAGCGTGACAAGGCCATGTCAGCAAACTCACAAGGAATGTGTGGTGAGTCATGACATGTGCACCTTCATGGCAAGGTGTGTGGGCTGGACTAGTGTAATGTCATGTGACCTGTGGCTCAAGTGTTCCGCTGCCAGTCTCTGCAATCGGCATCACACTTCTGCTGATGTGTGGGTGTATGTCACTCCTGTCTTGCGTCGGGCAGTGCACTTGCACTGGGACACAGCTATTTCCATGGCGTGGCATGGGGAGGTTCTCAATCACCGTGTGTAGCTGGGTCTTGGAAGGAGTGTCACCTTGCATCCATACGTGTCCTGGGCATGTAGCACATGCCTGACTCCCTATGTGGCATGTGTGTATTGCCAGATTTACATGTGCTCAGTAGACATGAGTTGTTATCGTAGTGCACTCACTCTTCCTTGTCACTTCCAAATTACTGCAGAGCGCCTCCTGTTGCCCGAAGAATTCCAGACTTGGCCACCATGCAGGAGAATGACAGTATCCGGCTCTACCGCTTCACCCAACCGTTGATTCTGGAGCTGACGGCGAGACTGGCACCACACCTGCAACCGCTGCACAGGTATCCCACGGCACTGACACCCCAGCTGAAGGTAATGTCTGCCCTACATTTCCTTGCCACGGGTACCTTTCAATATACCATAGCTCATGTTGGTGGCATGTCCCAGAGCATGTTCAGCGGTGTGCTGCATGATTTCTTAGAGGCCATGTTGATTCACCTGGATGACTTCATCAAGTTCCCAACCCCTGAACAGATGACTGAGGTCAAGCGTGGTTTCTATGCCCTGGGAGGGATGCCCCATGTCATTGGGTCCATAGATGGGACACATGTAGGTTTGGTACCACCACACGCACGGGAGGTGGCGTACCGCAATCGGAAGCACTACCACTCCATCAATGCCCTTGTGGTGTGTCTGTCCAACATGGTGATTTCACATGTCTGTGCTCGTTTCCCAGGATCAGCACACGATGCCTACATCATGAGGCGTAGCGGGATGCCTGATATCATGATGCAGCTGCGCAACGAACGAGCATGTGTTGTTGGTGGGTACAGTCTGTCTGTCCTGTATTCTGTTTGGCCGAGCAGCACTACCGCTTCGGCAGTTCTAACGATATCCATGTGCTTTCCATTTAGGGGACGCTGGCTATCCCAACATGCCTTGGCTGCTGACACCTCTCCGCAACCCCATCACGCCGGCCCAGCTCCGCTACAACACCGCCCATGGCCGGACAAGGCGAGTGATAGAGAGGACGTTTGGCATGCTGAAGAGCCGATTCCGGTGCCTCCACAAGACCGGCGGCGCACTCCCATATGCCCCGGCAAAGGTTTGCAAGATCTTCATGGTCTGCTGCATGCTGCACAACATGGCAGTTGAAAGAGTTGTGCCACTCATCCTGAATCAACATGACGAGGACCATCCACCCGTGGAGGACGAAGGGCTTGGCAATGGGGCTAGTGATGTGGAGGATGTGGAGCCGCAAGAGGACATCCGGACTCGGCTCATACGCGACTTCTTTGCTTAGTGGTGAGTACCAGTGTCTGAGTGTGCACGCCTTGGTCCCCGTGTGGCATGTGTTGTGATGTGTGTGTCCACCTGCATGTATGGCACGTGAGTCAGAGGTGTGTGTGGGTGTGTCACTGGAGTGATGGTGGCAGTGATGGTAGTATTTCCCCAGTCATAATTGTGACCTAGCATGTTGTCATCCATACATGTGTCGAGTCAATGCACATGCAAGAGGCTGTGCTTTTTGTGGCTGACTTCTTGTGTGTCTCTCTTCCCCAGGTACCTGCGCATGCCATCTGCTGGTTGCATTGTTGTGGCACTGCTATTCCTCATGGACATGGCATCGTGGGCTGACTCAGCGTTACAGGCACGGACACGTTTGGAAGTCTCCATGGGGTAAGGGATGCATCTGGGGTGTATTGGGTGTGGCAGTTGTTCACGATGTGTGCACACTGCCCAGGTCGGGGTTTGGTTCCTCTGCAGTCATGTGGCATCCCCATGGGACACGACATGCAGCTGGGTACACCAGAATAGATGGGCTGCCTGGTTGTCAGTCATCAGTGATGGGATGGTGGATTGTGATGATGGCATCAATGTGTGTGACACTGCCCTCGGACACATACGGTTGACATTGGCTTGACATGGCGTGGGACTTCCACATCAGCGGATCTATGGTGTATGGCAGGCTCTCCGTGTGCAGCTGTGGGTATTTAGCTGTTAGCCGACGCTTGTGTGCCAGTACCATGGCTATCACGCATTTGTGCTGCAGAAGGGGGGTGCCAGTGTTTGAGCCACATGTTACTCCACATGATGTGTTCATGTGTACTTCAAGTTGCCTCTGCAATCCCAAAAACATGACTATTAAAGGTGTCCCTATGCCTCCAAGGTGCCTCTGCTCAGTCAATGCTGGTGTGTTGGCACGGTGCATCCTGCATGTCTGGCATGGTATTCCCAGATTGTGGCTATGTGTCAATGTGTCGAGTGGCAAGATGCAAGCTGTGTGTGTGTGCTGAGACTGTGTATTGGGCATGATGTCCATGACTGTGTGGGTAGTGTGACATGTGCCATCCCCATGCATCCAACGTTGTCCAGGCCCCCATTCTCTGCATCCACCGGACTCAAGCTTGCAGGACATGGTTCTGCCACCTGTCTACACGTACCTGGGTGCCCCCCAGGACACGGGCCAGGTTCCCTGACCTCTGCGCATGACTGTTGCTGTACTCAATGTGTCTGTCAGCACGGTTGTTCGGCCACCCCCTCAGCTGGTTCTGCACATCACGGGTGTGTATGGTGCTCCATGTCTGTCTTGCCTAATAAACTGTGACCCATGTGTCCTGTGCCAGACTCAGGCCCCAGGGTGTGGATGGTTGAAGTGAACAGATGACTCAGGCATGTTTAGACTGTACAAGACACATGTTAGGTAATAATGCTACCAGCAGGCATCTACTCTTAATAGTGTGATTTATTAGGGGGGGGGGGACAAAGTGGGGGGCTTTCCGGGATTAGGGAATCCAAAGTTCAGTAGGGGAGTTGGTGTCCTTGCCATTGGAAATCCTCAGAGTCCATGCCACAGTCTTTGTCAACATTGGTCAGCCAGTGACCAGCAGGGCCATGTGGCAGAGAATGTCTCTTGATGCTGTGATGCTGTTGCTCCAGTGGGCCAGGTGCCAGGCCAGGTGTCCTGGGCGATGGTGATGTAGCAGCCACCCTCACGGTCCTTTCCGTGGACGACCCGGCTTCCTGCGGGGAACCTCAGCAGCAGGCCGTGACGACGTCTGGGATGCTCCGTCGGATGTTTCCTCCTCCTCCTCATGATCCCTCCCTGTGGGTGGTGATGTTCTCCGCCTTCTGGCACAGGGAGGGTCGGCCATGGTGTCGGCCATCCGACGGAGTTCAGCGTGAATCCCCTGGGACGCCGTCACTTGCTCAGCCTGTCTGTCCTCCATCCTCCGTTGGTGTAGCTGTAGACAGGCTATTAGCTCCGCATGTTGCTGGGCCTGCTGGACCTTGATCCCCTCGAGGACGGACACAACCTGGGCCATGCCCGTGGTGTCCTGCCGGTATGAGTCCAGGATGTTACGGACATGTGAAAATACCGGATCCCCAGCCAACTGGTCAGGCTCGCGCCTCCGCCGTCCTCCACTCCCACCACCCCTGCCCACTTGCGTCTGGCCTGCACTTGTGGGCACATCGGGTCTCCGGGACCCCTGAGGGGTGGCATTGGCGTTGTCGCCTGCCTCCTCCTGGGTGCCCGGGACACCGTGTCCCTCCTGGCGAGCCTGGCTGCATTGTGGTGTTGGGGCAGGGATCCTGGGTGTCTCCTGGGAAGTGGCAGGAGTGGGGGTGGTGGTTGGCACGGTTGTACCTGACGCAGGTGCTGCAGGTGGTTGGACACCAGAGGGGCCAGGTCGCTCGGGGTCGTCCGCAGAGTGGTGAGAGTGGTCGCTGCCGGTGGGATCGGTCTCCTGCAGATCCGGGTCCTGTGAGTGTTCCCCCCCAGTGTTGGGGGGTGCAGCACGACGTTGACCTGTGTGTGAGAGAGAAAATGTTAATTTGGATCCATGCAACATCCATGTTTCATCCGTTACAAAGTTGGCACATTTCCTCTTGGAATTAGGATCTGTCATGCATTCCACTCACAGTGCACTTGTGCATGTGTGTGTCCCTTGGGCACCAATTTGGCCCCTTTAACTATGTGTGGCACAGTCTTACTTGCTGCGTCAAGTGTGACTGCAGTCAGCAGTGGAGTGTGCATGTGTGCCGAGCTATGCATTTGCGCCTTCCTTGTAGCACTGTACATGTGCACATGGAGTGGATCCACACACTCATATGATGCAGGTGGCTGTCCTTGTGCTCGTGTACAGGTTGTGACATGGCCCTGCGTTTTGCCATGATGAAGAGGGGGGGTTCTGGCACTGGCCACCCTTGTCTACATGCACGCAGTCCACCTGCTGACAAGCAGACATTCCCACACACCACAGGACTGATTTGCTCTCCCTGTGTCTCCCTCCTTCTCTGTCCCCCTCTCCCTCCCTCTGTGTCCCCCTCTCCCTCCCTCTGTGTCCCCCTCTCCCTCCCTCTGTGTCCCCCTCTCCCTCCCTCTGTGTCCCCCTCTCCCTCCCTCTGTGTGTCAGCCTCCTCCCTCTGTCCATCTTCCTGTGTCTCCCTCCCTCTGTGTCCCCCTCTCCCTCCCTTCGTGTGTCACCCTCTGTCACCTTGGCCCAGCTTCCTGGGCACACACTGTTAGCAGATCTTTGAGTGGCCCTTGGCCTGTTGATGTGAGTTTGTTTCTGATCTCCAGGCACCCATTTTGTCTGCTGTGTGTCTGTGCGCTGCTGCTGTGGTGGTGTGTGCTGCCACTCTTTCACACTGTTGGCTGTTCATTAGCTGCTGGCATGTGCAAAACAGTGCCTTCACCCCCATGTGTTGATGCAAGGCATCCGCCATTTGCTGGCAAGTCATTCCTGTGTTGGGACACAGTGTTTGTCTGGCTGTGACCTAGGCCATATGGGCAGAGGGCATTGTTGTCTGCTTTGGAGTCGCACTATGTGATTTTTGGTGCCCAGCCTCCCGCCATCCGGGTTACCGTGTCATGTGTTGTTGTCTTCTGTGGCCTGTGACTTGACATTGTCCAGCTGGGTGCATGGGGCATGGTGGCAGCAGTGGCATGTGCCTGCTCATGGAGTGTGGTTGAGTAATGCGATGGCTTGTAGTGGTTGCGTGCCTGTTATTAATTTTGGTTGTGGTTGCAGTTCCCCCCATGTGAGGTGCGTTGTTTGTGTACTCACCCGGGTCTCGGAGTCCTTCTACTCCTTCAACTGCCTCCACCGGCAGTATGGCCATCACCCTCTCCTCCCAGGGATGGTACTGTACGGGTCTGCGGGAGGGCCCTCCTCCGGTGGCGTTGGCCTGGTCGTGTTCCTCCTGTCTCTTGGCTCTGACCCTCCTCCGCAGATCGTACCACCTGTTCTGGCAATCCTGCTTGGTCCTCCTGGTGTCCGCAACAGCATTCACAGCATCGACGATGGTCTGCCACATGGCTGTTTTGGCTGCCTGGCTGGTGCTTCTGACCAATGTTCCAAAGATCTGTGGCTCGACTCTGAGGATTTGATCAACAAGGACCTCCAACTCTCGGTGACTGAACTTTGGATTCTTGGTAGTGGGCATGGTGAGGGGTGTGGGTGGGGATGGTGTGGGTGTGGGGGGTGTGTGGATGTTGGGGGGGGTGTGGATGGTTGTGTGTGTGTGTGAATGTGATGAGAGGGTGTTTGTGAGGGTGGTCGTGTGAAGGTGTGCAAGTGTAAGATGTGGTGTCGCTTGTAGTCTGGTTCTGTGGTGTCTGGCAGCAGTGGGTCTGTTGCAAAGGCTCATGGTTTGTGTGTGTGGGCCCTTTTTATTGGTCCATGGGTGGGTGTGGCAGTGTTTGAATTTTGGGTGGGTGTGTTATAAGGAGTGGTGGTGTATTGGGCCTCTGTTTGTTTTTGACAGTTGCAGGTCAGTGATTGTGTTATTTTAGTGGTTGTTGGCCATGTTTAGTGGCTGTGTGCCTTTCGAATGGTGTATTGTTGAGTTGTTTTGTTTTGTCCTTGTTGTGTACGTGCGTTTTGTGCGTGTGTACGGTGTGTACATGGGCCATTTGGTTGTACGATTTGGTCCTTGTGTGTGGCTTTGTACGACTCGTACATGCGGTTGTGATGTTGGGGCATGGGGTGCGCTCCGTACTTAGGAGGTTGTGTTGGGGGTGCGCCAGGAACGTACTGGGGTGGGGGTACGACTGGAACGTACTGGGGTGTACATAGACGGTGGTACGACACGTACAGGGGTGGGGGGGTGTACATTGACGGTGGTACGACACGTACTGGGGTGGGGGGGTGTACATTGACGGTGGTACGACACGTACAGGGGTGGGGGGGTGTACATTGACGGTGGTACGACACGTACAGGGGTGGGGGTACACGGGGGTACGACACGTACAGGGGGGGGTGTACATTGACGGTGGTACGACACGTACAGGGGTGGGGGGGTGTACATTGACGGCGGTACGACACGTACTGGGGTGGGGGTACGACTGGAACGTACTGGGGTGTAGGTAGACGGGGCTGTGACACGTACTGGGGTGGGGGTGTGGCTCGAACGTACTGGGGTGTAGGTACACGGGGGGTACGACACGTACTGGGGTGGGGGTGCGACTGGAACGTACTGGGGTGTACATAGACGGTGGTACGACACGTACAGGGGTGGGGGGGTGTACATTGACGGTGGTACGACACGTACAGGGGTGGGGGTACACGGGGGTACGACACGTACAGGGGGGGGTGTACATTGACGGTGGTACGACACGTACAGGGGTGGGGGGTGTACATTGATGGTGGTACGACACGTACTGGGGTGGGGGTACGACTGGAACGTACTGGGGTGTAGGTAGACGGGGCTGTGACACGTACTGGGGTGGGGGTGTGGCTCGAACGTACTGGGGTGTAGGTACACGGGGGGTACGACACGTACTGGGGTGGGGGTGCGACTGGAACGTACTGGGGTGTACATAGACGGTGGTACGACACGTACAGGGGTGGGGGGGTGTACATTGACGGTGGTACGACACGTACAGGGGTGGGGGTACACGGGGGTACGACACGTACAGGGGGGGGTGTACATTGACGGTGGTACGACACGTACAGGGGTGGGGGGGTGTACATTGACGGTGGTACGACACGTACTGGGGTGGGGGTACGACTGGAACGTACTGGGGTGTAGGTAGACGGGGCTGTGACACGTCCTGGGGTGGGGGTGTGGCTCGAACGTACTGGGGTGTAGGTACACGGGGGGTACGACACGTACTGGGGTGGGGGTGCGACTGGAACGTACTGGGCTGTACATAGACGGTGGTACGACACGTACAGGGGTGGGGGGGTGTACATTGACGGTGGTACGACACGTACTGGGGTGGGGGTACGACTGGAACGTACTGGGGTGTAGGTAGACGGGGCTGTGACACGTACTGGGGTGGGGGTGTGGCTCGAACGTACTGGGGTGTAGGTACACGGGGGGTACGACACGTACTGGGGTGGGGGTGCGACTGGAACGTACTGGGGTGTACATAGACGGTGGTACGACACGTACAGGGGTGGGGGGGTGTACATTGACGGTGGTACGACACGTACAGGGGTGGGGGTACACGGGGGTACGACACGTACAGGGGGGGGTGTACATTGACGGTGGTACGACACGTACAGGGGTGGGGGGGTGTACATTGACGGTGGTACGACACGTACTGGGGTGGGGGTACGACTGGAACGTACTGGGGTGTAGGTAGACGGGGCTGTGACACGTACTGGGGTGGGGGTGTGGCTCGAACGTACTGGGGTGTAGGTACACGGGGGGTACGACACGTACTGGGGTGGGGGTGCGACTGGAACGTACTGGGGTGTACATAGACGGTGGTACGACACGTACAGGGGTGGGGGGGTGTACATTGACGGTGGTACAACACGTACTGGGGTGGGGGTGCGACTGGAACGTACTGGGGTGTACATAGACGGGTGGGGGTATACATATACGGGGGTACGTGTCGGACGTACGGGGGCTGGGGGGAGTGTTGGGCGCGTATGCGGGCACATGTCTCCATGGTTGCTATTGGTGTTCGGTTTTCCATACGGTTGTAGGCTCGGACGCACGGGATGGATCGTGATTCCTCGGTCGGACTTGGATTTTTACGTTTGTAAAGTAAATCGTCCGAGGACGTGTCGGACACATTTTCCGACCCGAGGACGTGTGGGGAATGATTCCCGGTGCGGTTCGTATGGACTTTTTACCATGCGAATCGTGATTGCCAGTTCGTACGGCACTTGTACGATTCGTACGGTAAAAAGACCCGATACGAGTCGCACGGGGGAATTTTTTACCGGATCGTGATCGGCACCTGAAACTTTATGTCAAATATGTCTATACATGTGTTTTACACTTTGTCAAAAACACCTGGCATTCGCAGTCTGTCCTTGGCAATGGCAGTCATAGAATCATACAGGTACTACCTTTGCAATCTTCAAGGGCGTCCTTTCTAAATCACTCTGCAGATGTGCCTCCTGGCATAGTACTATTTTGGGGATGAATCCCTTTGGCTATTGAGGGTATTTGGGGGCCAAGTATCTCTCTTGTTACCCCCAGCAAGTTCCACACAGTCAGTTTGCTAAGAGGTGTTCTGAGGCCACACCCTTTTCTGCACCACTCTGTAAACACAGCTCCTGGCACACTAGTCATTGGGGAATAACGTTTTCTTGGGTGCTAAAGGACCTTGGGCACCAAGAAGCCCTCCGGTTACTTTCTATAAGTCCTTCTCAGTGGGATTTCTAAGAGCTGGTCAGAGGCTTCACCCCCTTTCCAGACCATTCTGCAGAGACCATTGCTACTTAAAAAAACATGGAAATTCACTGAAAACAATCAAAGGTTACAGGTCCGTTATTGTTAGGAATTAGCATTAAAAAAACATTGAAATTGTAAATTCAGTTCTGAACGCAGAACACACATGGTTTTGGATGGTCTAACAAGGCCTCAGGTTCAAAGAGGACTTGAGAATTATGAAGCATAGCAGATAAAGGCTATATAAACTATGTGTCGTGACTCCAAAAGATCCTTACCCTCTGTGAATAATAGAGATATGCGTTTTTTAAGCTGCACAAGGATCTGGAAAAACTGTGGAAAGCCGTTTGGAAATTGAGAATAAACAAATGAAAAGAATATTTCGACCCTGAAGAAGCCCATAACTGGGCGACACACATTGGCTGTGTGGATGTATTCCCTTGTGGTCAAGAAAACCTTGAATAAAAGAACTACAACTACCAAGAAATAAACCACTCGATTCATCTTTTCTTGTGATTAATGAAGCAATGTGCTTTCACTCATTTTGCTTGAAGTTGCCTCTCAACCTTCGTTTGTACTCAGATTTAGTCTTTCAATCCTTTAGTTGTAGTAAGGGTGGTTAGGATCTATCTCAAAAGATTATCAAAATAGAGGACATTGGATAGCTTCATTAATAACAGTAGCCTGGTTAAACAGGTAGAAAAGCCATCATTGATATGCTAGTAAGGTAGGTGAAGATGGTAAATACTTTGGCCTATCACAGTACTGGTAGAAATGTGCCTGCTTCAGTTAGAGCATATCCCAATAATGGGATGAGTGCTTCCTGTGTTGTATGGTCTGTGGTCTCTATATCTGATGTGTGCGAAGCAACCTCTTAGGCTTCCCCCTCCATGTTCATTAGACATGACAGGTTAAATGTATCTCAGTGTTCTGAGATGTCTTTTAGTTCTCTTTTTCTAAAAGGTCCATGTAAAGTTAATGAACATGTTAATTTCTGTTATTATTTGTCTGGAATTGTGTTGACAATTAACATCAGAAGATAACACAGGACCAGGAGATAAAATAATTTTAAACATGTTTCCTTTTTTTGTAGGATTAAAAGACTTGGGTGGCGATCACGATCCGGTAAAAAATTCCCCCGTGCGACTCGTATCGGGTCTTTTTACCGTACGAATCGTACAAGTGCCGTACGAACTGGCAATCACGATTCGCATGGTAAAAAGTCCATACGAACCGCACTGGGAATCATTCCCCACACGTCCCCGGGTCGGAAAATGTGTCCGACACGTCCTCGGACGATTTACCTTACAAACGTGAAAAACCAAGTCCGACCTAGGAATCACGATCCATCCCGTGCGTCCGAGGTTACAACCGTATGGAAAAAACACCGTCCGCACCGAACTCCTACAGCAACCATGGAGACATGTGCCCGCATACGCGCCCAACACTCCCCCCAGCCCCCGTACGTCCGACACGTACCCCCCGTATATGTATACCCCCACCCGTCTAGGTACACCCCAGTACGTTCCAGTCGAACCCCCACCCCAGGACGTGTCATAGCCCCGTCTACCCACACCCCAGTACGTTCCAGTCGTACCCCCACCCCAGTACGTGTCGTACCACCGTCAATGTACACCCCCCCACCCCAGTACGTGTCGTACCACCGTCCATGTACACCCCCCCACCCCTGTACGTGTCGTACCCCCCGTGTACCTACACCCCAGTACGTGCGAGCCACACCCCCACCCCAGGACGTGTCATAGCCCCGTCTACCCACACCCCAGTACGTTCCAGTCGTACCCCCACCCCAGTACGTGTCGTACCCCCCGTGTACCTACACCCCAGTACGTGCGAGCCACACCCCCACCCCAGGACGTGTCATAGCCCCGTCTACCCACACCCCAGTACGTTCCAGTCGTACCCCCACCCCAGTACGTGTCGTACCCCCCGTGTACCTACACCCCAGTACGTGCGAGCCACACCCCCACCCCAGGACGTGTCATAGCCCCGTCCATGTACACCCCCCCACCCCTGTACGTGTCGTTGCCCCCGTGTACCTACACCCCAGTACATGCGAGCCACACCCCCACCCCAGGACGTGTCATAGCCCCGTCCACCCACACCCCAGTACGTTCCAGTCGTACCCCCACCCCAGTACGTGTCGTACCACCGTCAATGTACACCCCCCCACCCCAGTACGTGTCGTACCATCGTCCATGGACACCCCCCCACCCCTGTACGTGTCGTACCCCCCGTGTACCCACACCCCAGTACGTGCGAGCCACACCCCCACCCCAGGACGTGTCATAGCCCCGTCTACCCACACCCCAGTACGTTCCAGTCGTACCCCCACCCCAGTACGTGTCGTACCCCCCGTGTACCTACACCCCAGTACGTGCGAGCCACACCCCCACCCCAGGACGTGTCATAGCCCCGTCTACCCACACCCCAGTACGTTCCAGTCGTACCCCCACCCCAGTACGTGTCGTACCACCGTCAATGTACACCCCCCCACCCCAGTACGTGTCGTACCACCGTCCATGTATACCCCCCCACCCCTGTACGTGTCGTACCCCCCGTGTACCTACACCCCAGTACGTGCGAGCCACACCCCCACCCCAGGACGTGTCATAGCCCCGTCTACCCACACCCCAGTACGTTCCAGTCGTACCCCCACCCCAGTACGTGTCGTACCACCGTCAATGGACACCCCCCCACCCCAGTACGTGTCGTACCACCGTCCATGTACACCCCCCCACCCCTGTACGTGTCGTACCCCCCGTGTACCTACACCCCAGTACGTGCGAGCCACACCCCCACCCCAGGACGTGTCATAGCCCCGTCTACCCACACCCCAGTACGTTCCAGTCGTACCCCCACCCCAGTACGTGTCGTACCCCCCGTGTACCTACACCCCAGTACGTGCGAGCCACACCCCCACCCCAGGACGTGTCATAGCCCCGTCTACCCACACCCCAGTACGTTCCAGTCGTACCCCCACCCCAGTACGTGTCGTACCACCGTCAATGTACACCCCCCCACCCCAGTACGTGTCGTACCATCGTCCATGGACACCCCCCCACCCCTGTACGTGTCGTACCCCCCGTGTACCTACACCCCAGTACGTGTCGTACCCCCCGTGTACCTACACCCCAGTACGTGCGAGCCACACCCCCACCCCAGGACGTGTCATAGCCCCGTCCACCCACACCCCAGTACGTTCCAGTCGTACCCCCACCCCAGTACGTGTCGTACCACCGTCAATGTACACCCCCCCACCCCAGTACGTGTCGTACCACCGTCCATGTACACCCCCCCACCCCTGTACGTGTCGTACCCCCCGTGTACCTACACCCCAGTACGTGCGAGCCACACCCCCACCCCAGGACGTGTCATAGCCCCGTCTACCCACACCCCAGTACGTTCCAGTCGTACCCCCACCCCAGTACGTGTCGTACCCCCCGTGTACCTACACCCCAGTACGTGCGAGCCACACCCCCACCCCAGGACGTGTCATAGCCCCGTCTACCCACACCCCAGTACGTTCCAGTCGTACCCCCACCCCAGTACGTGTCGTACCCCCCGTGTACCTACACCCCAGTACGTGCGAGCCACACCCCCACCCCAGGACGTGTCATAGCCCCGTCCATGTACACCCCCCCACCCCTGTACGTGTCGTACCCCCGTGTACCTACACCCCAGTACGTGCGAGCCACACCCCCACCCCAGGACGTGTCATAGCCCCGTCCACCCACACCCCAGTACGTTCCAGTCGTACCCCCACCCCAGTACGTGTCGTACCACCGTCAATGTACACCCCCCCACCCCAGTACGTGTCGTACCATCGTCCATGGACACCCCCCCACCCCTGTACGTGTCGTACCCCCGTGTACCCACACCCCAGTACGTGCGAGCCACACCCCCACCCCAGGACGTGTCATAGCCCCGTCTACCCACACCCCAGTACGTTCCAGTCGTACCCCCACCCCAGTACGTGTCGTACCCCCCGTGTACCTACACCCCAGTACGTGCGAGCCACACCCCCACCCCAGGACGTGTCATAGCCCCTTCTACCCACACCCCAGTACGTTCCAGTCGTACCCCCACCCCAGTACGTGTCGTACCCCCCGTGTACCTACACCCCAGTACGTGCGAGCCACACCCCCACCCCAGGACGTGTCATAGCCCCGTCTACCCACACCCCAGTACGTTCCAGTCGTACCCCCACCCCAGTACGTGTCGTACCACCGTCAATGTACACCCCCCCACCCCAGTACGTGTCGTACCACCGTCCATGTATACCCCCCCACCCCTGTACGTGTCGTACCCCCGTGTACCTACACCCCAGTACGTGCGAGCCACACCCCCACCCCAGGACGTGTCATAGCCCCGTCTACCCACACCCCAGTACGTTCCAGTCGTACCCCCACACCAGTACGTGTCGTACCACCGTCAATGGACACCCCCCCACCCCAGTACGTGTCGTACCACCGTCCATGTACACCCCCCCACCCCTGTACGTGTCGTACCCCCCGTGTACCTACACCCCAGTACGTGCGAGCCACACCCCCACCCCAGGACGTGTCATAGCCCCGTCTACCCACACCCCAGTACGTTCCAGTCGTACCCCCACCCCAGTACGTGTCGTACCCCCCGTGTACCTACACCCCAGTACGTGCGAGCCACACCCCCACCCCAGGACGTGTCATAGCCCCGTCTACCCACACCCCAGTACGTTCCAGTCGTACCCCCACCCCAGTACGTGTCGTACCACCGTCAATGTACACCCCCCCACCCCAGTACGTGTCGTACCATCGTCCATGGACACCCCCCCACCCCTGTACGTGTCGTACCCCCCGTGTACCTACACCCCAGTACGTGTCGTACCCCCCGTGTACCTACACCCCAGTACGTGCGAGCCACACCCCCACCCCAGGACGTGTCATAGCCCCGTCCACCCACACCCCAGTACGTTCCAGTCGTACCCCCACCCCAGTACGTGTCGTACCACCGTCAATGTACACCCCACCACCCCAGTACGTGTCGTACCATCGTCCATGGACACCCCCCCACCCCTGTACGTGTCGTACCCCCCGTGTACCTACACCCCAGTACGTGCGAGCCACACCCCCACCCCAGGACGTGTCATAGCCCCGTCTACCCACACCCCAGTACGTTCCAGTCGTACCCCCACCCCAGTACGTGTCGTACCCCCCGTGTACCTACACCCCAGTACGTGCGAGCCACACCCCCACCCCAGGACGTGTCATAGCCCCGTCTACCCACACCCCAGTACGTTCCAGTCGTACCCCCACCCCTGTACGTGTCGTACCCCCGTGTACCTACACCCCAGTACGTGTCGTACCCCCCGTGTACCTACACCCCAGTACGTGCGAGCCACACCCCCACCCCAGGACGTGTCATAGCCCCGTCCACCCACACCCCAGTACGTTCCAGTCGTACCCCCACCCCAGTACGTGTCGTACCACCGTCAATGTACACCCCCCCACCCCAGTACGTGTCGTACCATCGTCCATGGACACCCCCCCACCCCTGTACGTGTCGTACCCCCTGTGTACCTACACCCCAGTACGTGCGAGCCACACCCCCACCCCAGGACGTGTCATAGCCCCGTCTACCCACACCCCAGTACGTTCCAGTCGTACCCCCACCCCAGTACGTGTCGTACCCCCCGTGTACCTACACCCCAGTACGTGCGAGCCACACCCCCACCCCAGGACGTGTCATAGCCCCGTCCACCCACACCCCAGTACGTTCCAGTCGTACCCCCACCCCAGTACGTGTCGTACCACCGTCAATGTACACCCCCCCACCCCAGTACGTGTCGTACCATCGTCCATGGACACCCCCCCACCCCTGTACGTGTCGTACCCCCTGTGTACCTACACCCCAGTACGTGCGAGCCACACCCCCACCCCAGGACGTGTCATAGCCCCGTCTACCCACACCCCAGTACGTTCCAGTCGTACCCCCACCCCAGTACGTGTCGTACCCCCCGTGTACCTACACCCCAGTACGTGCGAGCCACACCCCCACCCCAGGACGTGTCATAGCCCCGTCCACCCACACCCCAGTACGTTCCAGTCGTACCCCCACCCCAGTACGTGTCGTACCACCGTCAATGTACACCCCCCCACCCCAGTACGTGTCGTACCATCGTCCATGGACACCCCCCCACCCCTGTACGTGTCGTACCCCCTGTGTACCTACACCCCAGTACGTGCGAGCCACACCCCCACCCCAGGACGTGTCATAGCCCCGTCTACCCACACCCCAGTACGTTCCAGTCGTACCCCCACCCCAGTACGTGTCGTACCCCCCGTGTACCTACACCCCAGTACGTGCGAGCCACACCCCCACCCCAGGACGTGTCATAGCCCCGTCTACCCACACCCCAGTACGTTCCAGTCATACCCCCACCCCAGTACGTGTCGTACCCCCCGTGTACCTACACCCCAGTACGTGCGAGCCACACCCCCACCCCAGGACGTGTCATAGCCCCGTCTACCCACACCCCAGTACGTTCCAGTCGTACCCCCACCCCAGTACGTGTCCTACCACCGTCAATGTACACCCCCCCACCCCAGTACGTGTCGTACCATCGTCCATGGACACCCCCCCACCCCTGTACGTGTCGTACCCCCCGTGTACCTACACCCCAGTACGTGCGAGCCACACCCCCACCCCAGGACGTGTCATAGCCCCGTCTACCCACACCCCAGTACGTTCCAGTCGTACCCACACCCCAGTACGTTCCAGTCGTACCCCCACCCCAGTACGTTCCTGGCGCACCCCCAACACAACCTCCTAAGTACGGAGCGCACCCCATGCCCCAACATCACAACCGCATGTACGAGTCGTACAAAGCCACACACAAGGACATAATCGTACAACCAAATGGCCCATGTACACACCGTACACACGCTCAAAACGCACGTACACAACAAGGACAAAACAAAACAACACAACAATACACCATTCGAAAGGCACACAGCCACTAAACATGGCCAACAACCACTAAAATAACACAATCACTGACCTGCAACTGTCAAAAACAAACAGAGGCCCAATACACCACCACTCCTTATAACACACCCACCCAAAATTCAAACACTGCCACACCCACCCATGGACCAATGAAAAGGGCCCACACACACAAACCATGAGCCTTTGCAACAGACCCACTGCTGCCAGACACCACAGAACCAGACTACAAGCGACACCACATCTTACACTTGCACACCTTCACACGACCACCCTCACAAACACCCTCTCATCACATTCACACACACACACAACCATCCACACCCCCCCCAACATCCACACCCCCCCCACACCCACACCATCCCCACCCACACCCCTCACCATGCCCACTACCAAGAATCCAAAGTTCAGTCACCGAGAGTTGGAGGTCCTTGTTGATCAAATCCTCAGAGTCGAGCCACAGATCTTTGGAACATTGGTCAGAAGCACCAGCCAGGCAGCCAAAACAGCCATGTGGCAGACCATCGTCGATGCTGTGAATGCTGTTGCGGACACCAGGAGGACCAAGCAGGATTGCCAGAACAGGTGGTACGATCTGCGGAGGAGGGTCAGAGCCAAGAGACAGGAGGAACACGACCAGGCCAACGCCACCGGAGGAGGGCCCTCCCGCAGAGCCGTACAGTACCATCCCTGGGAGGAGAGGGTGATGGCCATACTGCCGGTGGAGGCAGTTGAAGGAGTAGAAGGACTCCGAGACCCGGGTGAGTACACAAACAACGCACCTCACATGGGGGGAACTGCAACCACAACCAAAATTAATAACAGGCACGCAACCACCACAAGCCATCGCATTACTCAACCACACTCCATGAGCAGGCACATGCCACTGCTGCCACCATGCCCCATGCACCCAGCTGGACAATGTCAAGTCACAGGCCACAGAAGACAACAACACATGACACGGTAACCCGGATGGCGGGAGGCTGGGCACCAAGAATCACATAGTGCGACTCCAAAGCAGACAACAATGCCCTCTGCCCATATGGCCTAGGTCACAGCCAGACAAACACTGTGTCCGAACACAGGAATGACTTACCAGCAAATGGCGGACGCCTTGCATCAACACATGGGGGTGAAGGCACTGTTTTGCACATGCCAGCAGCTAATGAACAGCCAACAGTGTGAAAGAGTGGCAGCACACACCACCACAGCAGCAGCGCACAGACACACAGCAGACAAAATGGGTGCCTGGAGATCAGAAACAAACTCACATCAACATGCCAAGGGCCACTCAAAGATCTGCTAACAGTGTGTGCCCAGGAAGCTGGGCCAAGGTGACAGAGGGTGACACACGGAGGGAGGGAGAGGGGGACACAGAGGGAGGGAGAGGGGGACTGAGAGGGAGGGAGACGGACAGAGGGAGGAGGCTGACACACAGAGGGAGGGAGAGGGGGACAGAGAGGGAGGGAGAGGGGGACAGAGAGGGAGGGAGACACAGGAAGATGGACAGAGGGAGGAGGCTGACACACAGAGGGAGGGAGAGGGGGACAGAGAGGGAGGGAGAGGGGGACAGAGAGGGAGGGAGACACAGGAAGATGGACACAGGGAGGAGGCTGACACACAGAGGGAGGGAGAGGGGGACAGAGATGGAGGGAGAGGGGGACAGAGAAGGAGGGAGACACAGGGAGAGCAAATCAGTCCTTTGGTGTGTGGGAATGTCTGCTCGTCAGCAGGTGGACTGCGTGCATGTAGACAAGGGTGGCCAGTGCCAGAACCCCCCCTCTTCATCATGGCAAAACGCAGGGCCATGTCACAACCTGTACACGAGCACAAGGACAGCCACCTGCATCATATAAGTGTGTGGATCCACTCCATGTGCACATGTACAGTGCTACAAGGAAGGCGCAAATGCATAGCTCGGCACACATGCACACTCCACTGCTGACTGCAGTCACACTTGACGCAGCAAGTAAGACTGTGCCACACATAGTTAAAGGGGCCAAATTGGTGCCCAAGGGACACACACATGCACAAGTGCACTGTGAGTGGAATGCAAGACAGATCCTAATTCCAAGAGGAAATGTGCCAACTTTGTAACGGATGAAACATGGATGTTGCATGGATCCAAATTAACATTTTCTCTCTCACACACAGGTCAACGTCGTGCTGCACCCCCCAACACTGGGGGGGAACACTCACAGGACCCGGATCTGCAGGAGACCGATCCCACCGGCAGCGACCACTCTCACCACTCTGCGGACGACCCCGACCGACCTGGCCCCTCTGGTGTCCAACCACCTGCAGCACCTGCGTCAGGTACAACCGTGCCAACCACCACCCCCACTCCTGCCACATCCCAGGAGACACCCAGGATCCCTGCCCCAACACCACAATGCAGCCAGGCTCGCCAGGAGGGACACGGTGTCCCGGGCACCCAGGAGGAGGCAGGCGACAACGCCAATGCCACCCCTCAGGGGTCCCGGAGACCCGATGTGCCCACAAGTGCAGGCCAGACGCAAGTGGGCAGGGGTGGTGGGAGTGGAGGACGGCGGAGGCGCGAGCCTGACCAGTTGGCTGGGGATCCGGTATTTTCCCATGTCCGTAACATCCTGGACTCATACCGGCAGGACACCACGGGCATGGCCCAGGTTGTGTCCGTCCTCGAGGGGATCAAGGTCCAGCAGGCCCAGCAACATGCGGAGCTAATAGCCTGTCTACAGGTACACCAACGGAGGATGGAGGACAGACAGGCTGAGCAAGTGACGGCGTCCCAGGGGATTCACGCTGAACTCCGTCGGATGGCCGACACCATGGCCGACCCTCCCTGTGCCAGAAGGCGGAGAACATCACCACCCACAGGGAGGGATCATGAGGAGGAGGAGGAAACATCCGACGGAGCATCCCAGACGTCGTCACGGCCTGCTGCTGAGGTTCCCCGCAGGAAGCCGGGTCGTCCACGGAAAGGACCGTGAGGGTGGCTGCTACATCACCATCTCCCAGGACACCTGGCCTGGCACCTGGCCCACTGGAGCAACAGCATCACAGCATCAAGAGACATTCTCTGCCACATGGCCCTGCTGGTCACTGGCTGACCAATGTTGACAAAGACTGTGGCATGGACTCTGAGGATTTCCAATGGCAAGGACACCAACTCCCCTACTGAACTTTGGATTCCCTAATCCCGGAAAGCCCCTCACTTTGTCCCCCCCCCCCCCCCAATAATAAATCACACTATTAAGAGTAGATGCCTGCTGGTAGCATTATTACCTAACATGTGTCTTGTACAGTCTAAACATGCCTGAGTCATCTGTTCACTTCAACCATCCACACCCTGGGGCCTGAGTCTGGCACAGGACACATGGGTCACAGTTTTTTAGGCAAGACAGACATGGAGCACCATACACACCCGTGATGGTCAGAACCAGCTGAGGGGGTGGCCGAACAACCGTGCTGACAGACACATTGAGTACAGCAACAGTCATGCGCAGAGGTCAGGGATCCTGGCCCGTGTCCTGGGGGAACCCAGGTATGTGTAGACAGGTGGCAGAACCATGTCCTGCAAGCTTGAGTCCGGTGGATGCAGAGAATGGGGTCATGGACAACGTTGGATGCATGGGGATGGCACATGTCACAATACCCACACAGTCATGGACATCATGCCCAATACACAGTCTCAGCACACACACACAGCTTGCATCTTGCCACTCGACACATTGACACATAGCCACAATCAGGGAATACCATGCCAGACATGCAGGATGCACCGTGCCAACACACCAGCATTGACTGAGAAGAGGCACCTTGGAGGCATAGGGACACCTTTAATAGTCATGTTTTTGGGATTGCAGAGGCAACTTGAAGTACACATGAACACATCATGTGGAGTAACATGTGGCTCCAACACTGGCACCCCCCTTCTGCAGCACAAATGCGTGATAGCCATGGAACTGGCACACAAGTGTCGGCTAACAGCTAAATACCCACAGCTGCTCACGGAGAGACTGCCATACACCATACATCCGCTGATGTGGAAGTCCCACGCCATGTCAAGACAATGTTAACCGTATGTGTCCGAGGGCAGTGTCACACACATTGATGCCTTCATCACAATCCACTATCCCATCACTGATGACTGACAACCAGGCAGCCCATCTATTCAGGTGTACCCAGCTGCATGTCGTGTCCCATGGGGATGCCACATGTCTGCAGAGGAACCAAACCCCGACCGGGGCAGTGTGCACACATCGTGAACAACTGCCACACCCAATACACCCCAGATGCATCCCTTACCCCATGGAGACTTCCAAACGTGTCCGTGCCTGTAACGCTGAGTCAGCCCACGATGCCATGTCCATGAGGAATAGCAGTGCCACAACAATGCAACCAGAAGACGGCATGCGCAGGTACCTGGGGAAGAGAGACACACAAGAAGTCAGCCACAAAAAGCACAGCCACTTGCATGTGCATTGACTCGACACATGTATGGATGACAACATGCTAGGTCACAATTATGAGTGGGGAAATACTACCATCACTGCCACCATCACTCCAGTGACACACCCACACACACCTCTGACTCACGTGCCATACATGCAGGTGGAGACACGCATCACAACACATGCCACACGGGGACCAAGGCGTGCACACTCAGACACTGGTACTCACCACTAAGCAAAGAAGTCGCGTATGAGCCGAGTCCGGATGTCCTCTTGCGGCTCCACATCCTCCACATCACTAGCCCCATTGCCAAGCCCTTCGTCCTCCACGGGTGGATGGTCCTCGTCATGTTGATTCAGGATGAGTGGCACAGCTCTTTCAACTGCCATGTTGTGCAGCATGCAGCAGACCATGAAGATCTTGCAAACCTTTGCCGGGGCATATGGGAGTGCGCCGCCGGTCTTGTGGAGGCACCGGAATCGGCTCTTCAGCATGCCAAACGTCCTCTCTATCACTCGCCTTGTCCGGCCATGGGCGGTGTTGTAGCGGAGCTGGGCCGGCGTGATGGGGTTGCGGAGAGGTGTCAGCAGCCAAGGCATGTTGGGATAGCCAGCGTCCCCTAAATGGAAAGCACATGGATATCGTTAGAACTGGCGAAGCGGTAGTGCTGCTCGGCCAAACAGAATACAGGACAGACAGACTGTACCCACCAACAACACATGCCCGTTCGTTGCGCAGCTGCATCATCATATCAGGCATCCCGCTACGCCTCATGATGTAGGCATCGTGTGCTGATCCTGGGAAACGAGCACAGACATGTGAAATCACCATGTTGGACAGACACACCACAAGGGCATTGATGGAGTGGTAGTGCTTCCGATTGCGGTACGCCACCTCCCGTGCGTGTGGTGGTACCAAACCTACATGTGTCCCATCTATGGACCCAATGACATGGGGCATCCCTCCCAGGGCATAGAAACCACGCTTGACCTCAGTCATCTGTTCAGGGGTTGGGAACTTGATGAAGTCATCCAGGTGAATCAACATGGCCTCCAAGAAATCATGCAGCACACCGCTGAACATGCTCTGGGACATGCCACCAACATGAGCTATGGTATTTTGGAAGGTACCCGTGGCAAGGAAATGTAGGGCAGCCATTACCTTCAGCTGGGGTGTCAGTGCCGTAGGATACCTGTGCTGCGGTTGCAGGTGTGGTGCCAGTCTCGCCGTCAGCTCCAGAATCAACGGTTGGGTGAAGCGGTAGAGCCGGATCCTGTCATTCTCCTGCATGGTGGCCAAGTCTGGAATTCTTCGGGCAACAGGAGGCGCTCTGCAGTAATTTGGAAGTGACAAGGAAGAGTGAGTGCACTACGAGAACAACTCATGTCTACTGAGCACATGTAAATCTGGCAATACACACATGCCACATAGGGAGTCAGGCATGTGCTACATGCCCAGGACACGTATGGATGCAAGGTGACACTCCTTCCAAGACCCAGCTACACACGGTGATTGAGAACCTCCCCATGCCACGCCATGGAAATAGCTGTGTCCCAGTGCAAGTGCACTGCCCGACGCAAGACAGGAGTGACATACACCCACACATCAGCAGAAGTGTGATGCCGATTGCAGAGACTGGCAGCGGAACACTTGAGCCACAGGTCACATGACATTACACTAGTCCAGCCCACACACCTTGCCATGAAGGTGCACATGTCATGACTCACCACACATTCCTTGTGAGTTTGCTGACATGGCCTTGTCACGCTACTCCGTGTCCCTTGCATACATGTGCACCTCACATCCGATAACACATGTGGCATGGTGTTGGGAACAGTGTGCAATGACAATCTACACACAGCCACATGTTGGTTGCTGCAACGGCTGCAGCTTTTGAGGGTGCTACAACATCAACCAGATGTAAATCCCGGACACATATATGGCATAGTCACATTGTGCACTGTGGGTAGTGACAAGTCATGTGTCATGACCCCTGTACCGGGCATCATGGGACACTTCCGTGTGTTGGTGTCCGTGCCATGCCAGTGACGCTCACCCCAAGTGCGCAGTCCCACATGCACACATGTCAAAGGAGTCAAGGGCATGCCTGGCACACATTGCACCCTCACACAGTACACATGTACACATCTCATCATACATCTGGTGCCTTCTCCACTCAGGAGGCATGTTCCACATCACAGCCTGTGACACCTGTGCCCCACACATGTGGTAATGCACAGACGATGCCTTGATGTCCATTCCTGGACAAGTATGTCCATCCATGGACAAGTATGTCCGCCCTATTCCTACATGTGTGTCGCCTATCACCACAGTGATGTGTAAAATCCGCCGTACTGCTGCTGAGAGGGCCTGTGCATGTTCCCAAATCACTGTGGGAGTGCTGCCGTATGTGTACCCATCGTGATGGCGAGCGTAGATGCGAGTGTACGGTCCGTACCACTACGGGTACGCATACGCGTGCAGACCCATAGTGATAGTGAGCGTAGATGCGTGTGTACGGCCCTATCACTATGGGTCTGCACGCGTATGCGTACCCGTAGTGGTACGGACCGTACACTCGCATCTACGCTCACTATCACTATGGGTCTGCACGCGTATGCGTACCCGTAGTGGTACGGACCGTACACTCGCATCTACGCTCACTATCACTATGGGTCTGCACGCGTATGCGTACCCGTAGTGGTACGGACCGTACACTCGCATCTACGCTCACTATCACTATGGGTCTGCACGCGTATGCGTACCCGTAGTGGTACGGACCGTACACTCACATCTACGCTCTCTATCACTATGGGTCTGCACGCGTATGCGTACTCGTAGTGGTACGGACCGTACACTCACATCTACGCTCACTATCACTATGGGTCTGCACGCGTATGCGTACCCGTAGTGGTACGGACCGTACACTCACATCTACGCTCACTATCACTATGGGTCTGCACGCGTATGCGTACCCGTAGTGGTACGGACCGTACACTCACATCTACGCTCACTATCACTACGAGTACGCATACGCGTGCAGACCCATAGTGATAGAGAGCGTAGATGCGAGTGTACGGTCCGTACCACTACGGGTACGCATACGCGTGCAGACCCATAGTGATAGTGAGCGTAGATGCGTGTGTACGGCCCTATCACTATGGGTCTGCACGCGTATGCGTACCCGTAGTGGTACGGACCGTACACTCGCATCTACGCTCACTATCACTATGGGTCTGCACGCGTATGCGTACCCGTAGTGGTACGGACCGTACACTCGCATCTACGCTCACTATCACTATGGGTCTGCACGCGTATGCGTACCCGTAGTGGTACGGACCGTACACTCACATCTACGCTCTCTATCACTATGGGTCTGCACGCGTATGCGTACTCGTAGTGGTACGGACCGTACACTCACATCTACGCTCACTATCACTATGGGTCTGCACGCGTATGCGTACCCGTAGTGGTACGGACCGTACACTCACATCTACGCTCACTATCACTATGGGTCTGCACGCGTATGCGTACCCGTAGTGGTACGGACCGTACACTCACATCTACGCTCACTATCACTACGAGTACGCATACGCGTGCAGACCCATAGTGATAGAGAGCGTAGATGCGAGTGTACGGTCCGTACCACTACGGGTACGCATACGCGTGCAGACCCATAGTGATAGTAAGAGTAGATGCGAGTGTACGGTCCGTGCCACTACGGGTACGCATACGCGTGCAGACCCATAGTGATGGAGAGCGTAGGCATGCATGTACGGGCCGTTGCCATGCATTTGGGGTGCCCTAGGGCCCCCACACGCACCGTACCTGTGTGTGATGCTCCAAATTACATAGGGGACAAGTATTAAGGCCTACATGCATGCTGGTTGTCATGGAGACCAAGTTCAAAATTCGAAATTGTTCTGGAAGGTGCACAGCAGAAGTCAGTTGGAATTTGTCTACTTTGTTGCAATGTGTTTGTGGGGCTGACATCATGCAGGAGAATGAAACCGATAGAGAACCCACAGACTGCTAGGTTTGAAGGGATTGGTGGAAACATAGGATGCAAATGTGAGTGACCAATCTCTCTGTACTCCTGTGCATGAGACTGGGCAGAAGGGCACATATAAGGCAGCCAGGTCCCATGAGGGAGCACTTGCCTGCACATCTTTGTATTCGTCGACCCAGCTGCTGCTACTGATTCCCTGGAACCATGTCAAGGGCTGTGGAGAGGACACAGCCATTCACCCTGGAGGAGAACATGGCTCTGCTGGATGTGATCCTCCCACAGTACTCCATGCTGTATGGGCGACCAGGGTATCAGGTGAGTGCATAGGCCACTGCCACAGACTGTCCCTATGTGGTGACTGTGACTTCTGCCATTGCGTCCAGGTGTAACACACATGCCATGTACTGTCGGGGGGGTCCCAGGGGGGGGGTGCCTGATGTCTCCCAGCAGTGCCCTGAGACAGGAGGGGTGGGGGACTATCACTCACAGCAGTGCCCTGAGACAGGAGGGGTGGGGGCCTATCACTCACAGCAGTGCCCTGAGACAGGAGGGGTGGGGGCCTATCACTCACAGCAGTGCCCTGAGACAGGAGGGGTGGGTGTGATGCACAGTGTGAGCCTTGATCATTGATTGTGACATTGCCATCATTCCACCTGTGTACCCACTGTGGCACGTAGTGCTTTTTCCCTCACCAGGGGATGATGTCCCTATGACAAAGGTGCAATGCGTTGGCTGCATGACATGCCTTGTTGTAACCAGCTAATTTGTACCCATATGTCTCTCTGTGACATGTGGCTGGTGTATTGATGTGGTGTCACTTGTTCCTCCTCACAGGTAGGCGCCACTGCCAAGGAGCAGATCTGGCTGACCGCCGTCAGTGCCGTGAGGGGTGTGGATGGTCGGAGGCGGAGCCTGCCCCAGGTGAGGAAACGCTGGCAGGATATCCGGTGCTGGACGCGGAGGATTGCACGGCTCCTGCTGGGGGACTCACCTGAGAGCCACAAGAACCGCGGCCGCCGCCGTCTGAGCCACCTCCACAGGCGTGTGCTGCCGGTGGTCTTTCCAGACCTGGAGAGGCGCTTACAGGCGATGCAGCAGCCGGAAGGGGGTAGGTACATGTGTGTTTGTTGTGTGTCACCGGCATTTGTAAGGGCACAGTAGCATGAATTCACTGGCAGGGTTTAAAGGTGCTGTGCAGATCCTGTTTGCCCCAGTATAGCGCTGTGCCCCTGCCACACTTCCCCTCCTTGCAATGTGTTCCCTGGTCTGTGTGTAGTCACTCCTTCACAGGGTAATGTAGGCTGGCGCTTTGTCCACGGGAACAATGACTGTAGCATCATGTGTGGGGGTGGTGTGTAACAGGTTGTGGGACCTTGCCTGTGCACTGTCAAGTTCACTGCATGTGGGTTCCATGTCAGTTGGCACTGATGCTGACTCCAGACATGGGAGTTGGTCTCTCATGTGTCATGCCTTACAGCGCGCATGTCCCATGTAGTGGCCTGTGACATGATGTGCATGAGTGTGCGATACACATAGTGCAGGGATGGTGACGTGTGTTGCAGTCATTACCATTCAGTAGCATGTAGTTGCGTGCCCACTACTGTCCCCTGGGGCACCTTTTCCTCAGTGGTGTATGTGTCATCATAAACGTGGCCACTGTCAGTGTCTACAGCGTAAGTTGTGCTCTGTGCCATTGTCCCCTGTCACCATGTATATAGACGTGCTATTTTGTACAGGTGTCCACTGTGCAGCCTGACCTGATTGTCCTTCTTCATACTCACAGTTGCCAGTGCCTGTGTGTCTTGTTATACTCATCTGAGGATGGGCACTGGTACCTCATTATTTGTACAGGCGCACCTTGGCTGTTTGGCGTCCAATCTTGCTTTTTGCCTGCCCCTGTGTGTATCACCCAGACTATGAGATGTTGGTGCCACCTGTGTCTCAACAATTTGCCTCGTGTAGGGTCTTGTTGGGGCGGGCAATGCCTATGTGTTAAATCCTGATTACCACTTGCTGGGTCTGGGCAGTGTGTGATGTGTCTGGACACACACGCAATGTGCAGTGACCGAGTCATGTTGTGCATGTTTTCAGCATTACCTATGCAGCATGTGTCTCAAGTTCATGGATATGGTCCCTGGTCATCGGTATTTTTGCCAACGCTGTGTGGTGCAGATGCAGTGCTGGATTGTCCCCAGGGCCTGGGTGCTATGTCAGACTCCTTTTCCTGTGTTTAGCTATTGTCTCATGCTCTCCATGGTATTTCAGTGGCATGGTGGCTCAACCAACTGTGTGTTTCATGCCCTACATCGGTACCCTGTTCAGTAGATGTTAGGGATCTTCCTTTTCAGGCCATGCAATGTTACCTATGTAGATTGGACTCATGTGACAGATGTGTACAGGTGTCTGATTAATTTCTGTCTCTCCACCCTGCCCACAGCATCGTCGGGGGACACAGAGGGAGACATGGACACAGACCAGGCGGAGGGACCGAGCACCAGTGCCAGCTGTGACATCGGGTCTGGCACATCGAGTGGGACAGAGGCGGAGGAGAGTGTGGCCGAGGACCTGTCGACTGGCACATCAGACTACGAAGCTGACAGGTCCGGGGACGATGTCTCCGAGTGGGCGGAGGCTGCACCAGCAGCTGACAGCGGAACAACACCTCGCACCGCCCCCTCAGTTTCCACCAGCCGCCTCCCACTTGCTCGTGTCCCTTCCCAGCGTGCCCGGTCACAGCATGTCTCCTTCCTGCCAGGCACCGCACCCCCTGCCCCTGTCTCCACTGCTGCCGCCAATGCAGAGTCTGTGGACATCCAGCGGCAACTGCAGGTTGGTCAGGCTGCGATCCTTAATGTCCTCCATGCCCACGGCAAAACCCTCACCAACATCGAGGCTTTCTTGGAGGGCATTCATTCATCGCAGGCTGACCAACGCAACTTGCTGAGGTCCATCGACTCCACACTGACTGCAGCAGTGGGTCTCCTGCAGCGCGACCTCCCCCCACCTACCCCTGCCCCATCCACACTTCCCACTCCCATGCTTGTCACACGTACACCCAGACGTCGGCATGCACCCACATCAACTGACACGGGCACCACACCAGCAGGGAAGGTCCACCGCACTCCTCCTGACACGCACACACAGGGTGAGGTAGGCACACCCACTGGGTCGGGGGGCAAACGTGTGACACGCAGCCATAGTGGGAGTCCGCATTCCACCCAGTCCACTCCCTCCAAATCCCCTCCCCTCAGCTCTCCTGGCCACATCTCCCCCAAGGACTCCTTCATGGCCGCTCTGTCCCTGAGCCCCACAGTTACACCACCACGCAAGCGGTCAAGGAGGTCCCCGGTCAGGGTGGTTGAGTCTCCCCCCCTGTCTCCACCCTCCCCCGGTGGCGCTGCGACCCATCCCTCTGACCCCCCCCCCCTCCTTGGGGCCTGAGGTCCCTTCGGGTGCAGGGGACTCCCTGGAGGACCTTGCAAAGGTGTGTAGTGCCATCCTGGCCTCCGCCTTTGGCACTGACCCACCCCCTGTGGTGGAGTCCTCCATCCCTGCACCCACAACGCCGCCCCTTTGCCCTGATGTCCCTGCGGTGCCTGTTGCTTCCCCCCCCCTGATGCCCTCACCAGTGTGGAAGACGATGCCATTTGACTGTGCAGGCAAGGTAGGGGACACGCATCCCACTGTGTCCCCCATCCAGCTGAGAATCATTGACTGCCCTATGGGCTTTGTGAAGATTGAACTGCCTGCGATCCACGGACATTGTGCTCATGCTGAATAAAGCTTAATTTTGTTTTCATTATAAAACTACTGCTATGCTGGTATTGGTGTTGGTGGGGCTGCTACATGGTTTTGGGTGGTGTGTAAGGGTTTGGGTGTGTGGGATATGTAGTAGTGTACTGCTCATTGGTGGGACCCTGTGATCTGTGTGCCATCACAAGGTGTTGGCTAACTTTCTTTGTTCATGTAAGCAGTTACTGCATGGTGCACTTGTCCCAGGGTGTATTCCTTCCTCTGTGTACCCAGCTTTCTTCCCTGCAGGGTGTTCCCAATGTTTAGCGCAGAGCTGTGTCTACATGAGCTGTGTGTGTGACGGAGCCCTTCTACTTTGGCCATGCATGCAGGGCCATGTCTCCACCTGCGACAATCGTGGCATCCTTGGTGATCACTGTACTTGTGTGTGGAGTCTGTTGACATGAGTTCATGGGGACATGTTCCCTTGTAGCCAGTATGCATGTGGATAATTCTGGCCTCACACACATGTGTTACACCCCTCCTGTCTCAGGGCACTGCTGGGAGTGATGGGCACCCACCCCTCCTGTCTCAGGGCACTGCTGGGAGGACTCTGCACACACCCCTCCTGTCTCAGGGCACTGCTGGGAGTGATAGGCACCCACCCCTCCTGTCTCAGGGCACTGCTGGGAGGACTCTGCACACACCCCTCCTGTCTCAGGGCACTGCTGGGAGTGATAGGCACCCACCCCTCCTGTCTCAGGGCACTGCTGGGAGGACTCTGCACCCACCCCTCCTGTCTCAGGGCACTGCTGGGAGGACTCCACACCCACCCCTCCTGTGTCAGGGCACTGCTGGGAGGACTCCACACCCACCCCTCCTGTCTCAGGGCACTGCTGGGAGTGATAGGCACCCACCCCTCCTGTCTCAGGGCACTGCTGGGAGGACTCCACACCCACCCCTCCTGTCTCAGGGCACTGCTGGGTGGACTCTGCACACACACCTCCGATTTCAGGATATGTGCGCTTGGCACATACACGGTGGGGGTACGCTCAATGCATTCGAGGTGAGGGTACGAGTCTACTGACACTGGTGTGGTGGGGGTACGCTCCGTACGTCCGCGGGGGTGGGTACGGGTCGTACTTACACTGTTGGCATGGGGGGTACGCTCCTTGCATTCGCGGGTGGGGGTACGGGTCGTACTTACACTGTTGGGCTGGGGGGTACGCTCCTTGCATTCGCGGGTGGGGGTACGGGTCGTACTTACACTGTTGGGCTGGGGGGTACGCTCCTTGCATTCGCGGGTGGGGGTACGGGTCGTACTTACACTGTTGGGCTGGGGGGTACGCTCCTTGCATTTGCGGGTGGGGGTACGGGTCGTACTTACACTGTTGGGCTGGGGGGTACGCTCCTTGCATTCGCGGGTGGGGGTACGGGTCGTACTTACACTGTTGGGCTGGGGGGTACGCTCCTTGCATTTGCGGGTGGGGGTATGGGTCGTACTTACACTGTTGGGCTGGGGGGTACGCTCCTTGCATTCGTGGGTGGGGGTTCGAGTCGTACTTACACTGTTGGCATGGGGGTACGCTCCATGCATACGCGGGTGAGGGTACGGGTCGAACTTACACTGTTGGGGTGGGGGTACGCTCCGTACGTCCGCGGGTGGGGGTACGGGTCGTACTGACACTGTTGGCATGGGGGGTACGCTCCTTGCATACGCGGGTGGGGGTACGGGTCGTACTTACACTGTTGGGCTGGGGGTACGCTCCTTGCATTCGTGGGTGGGGGTTCGAGTCGTACTTACACTGTTGGCATGGGGGGTACGCTGCATGCATACGCGGGTGAGGGTACGGGTCGAACTTACACTGTTGGGGTGGGGGTACGCTCCATGCATACGCGGGTGGGGGTACGGGTCGTACTTGCACTGTTGGGCTGGGGGGTACGCTCCTTGCATACGGGGTGGGGGTAGGGTCCGTACATATCCGTCCCCACGCTATGTGATGTTTGTGCGGCCCGTACCCAGGCCTTTGCCACGTGGGTGCGATCCGTCCCACCATTGTTGGGGTGACGTGTGTGGGCGTGGTCCGACTCGTACCCACGCTCTTCAGGCGTGGGTACGGGACGTACCTGTCTGGTTGTGTTGCCGGTTCGCGTGGTGACGGACTTCCGTTGTGGCGGTCGCTGGCTTATCAGGACACGCCCCCACCCCCTCGTGGTGACCAGGGCATGGGAGTCAGGTATGTCCAGGCCATGTGTGGTGTGTGACTTATGTGGTTGTTTTGTGGCCTGCCCTGGTCGTGCCACCCCCACCCCACCCCACTTTCCCCCCTCCCTTAGTTATTCTGACCTTCTGCGGCGTCTGCGTCGTAACCTGTAGAGGAGGTGTACTGCTATGAGGGCAGGGATGACTCGTAGGTTCGGGTCCATGTCTGTCCGTCGCGTACTGGTACTCCTTGCTCGCGTCGTCCTGTCGCGTACGGGCCCTCCTTGATCGCGTCGTCCTGTCGCGTACGGGTCCTCCTTGGTGGCGTCGTCCTGTGTGTCCGTCACGTACTGGTCCTCCTTGTTCGCGGCGTCGTCTGTCCGTCGCGTACTGGTGGTCCTTGTTCGCGTCGTCCTGATTTCCCGGCAGTTTTTGGCTGCTGCAAAATATTCACCGTGCGGGGTGACGTCGGTGCGAATCGTGATTCCTGGGTCGTGAATGGCTGGCTGCGAGCGTCCCGACGTCAGGTCGGCGCTTTCCCGGATCGCATTGGTAGGTGTTTTTTGTTCGGTCGGGCTTTTTTACGGATCGTACGGTAATGGTGTACCCGTGCGAATCGTAATTCCTTGTTTGTAAAAATTGACGACCGGGTACGCGTCGGGCGGAGATTATGCTCCGTCCGACGGTTCGTACCCGGTTTTTGCCGGATCGTGATCGGCACCTTGCTGTTTTCTTTTTTCTTCTAGACTGATGGAAGTTTTGCTTGAACATTCCTCATACAGTAAGGAATGGGCAGAGTAAGGTGAAGATGAGGTAATGTCTGGATTTTTTACTGGTAATCCTCATTACTCTGATTCTTTCCTGTTCAAGTACTCACAACCCCCCATCCCTTCTTCTCTCATCAGCCTTCCATTTTTGAGCTTGCTATAAAAAGGAGCAGAGGTAGAGTGAGAGGGTTATTTACAGGAGGAAACTCCCTTCAGTTATGAAAACTAAGGAAAGGCTTTGAAATGGGTCACAAGATTCAGTAGAGGTGGCACATTGCTCAGAGTGTTCCACCAGTGAGCTTTATGGTGGTCTTCTCTGAAATATTTTACCCTTTTCCCCTTATTTTTGCTGATCTCATTTTTGCTGGCCTTAGGATTCTGGACACTTTACCTCAGCTAACCAGTGCTAAAGTGCATGTTCTTACTCTTAAAACATGGTAATATTGGTTTATCCCCAACTGGCATATTAAATCCCTAGTAAAGTGGTACGACCTGTACACAGGGCCTGTAAATTAGATGCTACTAGTTGGCCTGCAGCACTGATTGTGCCACCCACTTAAGTAGCCCTTTAAATCTGGTTCTGGTCTGCCATTGCAGCCTGCATGTGTGCTATTTTAAACTGCCATTTTGACCTGCAAAAGAAACCTTTTGCCAGGCCCAAGTCTTCCTTTTTAGTACATACACAACACCCCTAAGGTAGGCCTTGAACAGTCCAGAGGGCAGGGTGCAGTGTATTCAAAAAGAAGGACATGAACTTTTTAGTTTAACATATCTTTGTAGCGAAAAACTCTTAAAATAGTTTTTCACTACTGCAAGGCCTACCTCTCCCATAAATATGATAGGGTAACTCCAATAATACCTTTCGGACAGTGAAGTTACCTTATCATATTTAATAAATGATCATTTCCAGTTGGGAGCACATAACCAGCTCATGTTGGTGTCTTTGGAATTGTAATGAAAAATCCTCTCTCATGGTGGAGTCAAATTTTAAAATACAATTTTAAAAATGACACTTTTAGAAAGTTGGCCTTTTTCCCTCCCAGCCATTTAGTGATTGCTGCCTGCCTCTGGGTCACATGTCTGGGTATAGCTGAAATTTAGGTGTGCCTGAATGGTCAATTTTGCCAATGTGCAACATTCCGTCCATCATTTTGTGTGTTTTGCTGTTCGCCCTATGTGGGAAGGGTATGCCCAGACGTGGGTCCCGTGCTCACTACGCCACTGGAGTCAAGCTATCCTGGCTGAAGAGGGGTGAAACCCCGAAACCGGTCCTAGGATGCTTGATTCCGGTCCAGGGAAGACATGGCTTGGCAGTTCGGGCTGGACTGTTCCCACGAGGCACAGGGTCAAGACTGATTTGCATATGGCCATGTCTGAACTGGGGTGGCGTGGTGAGCAAAATAACGATGGATTAAACCCAGATCTGTGACTGGTGGTGAATGTTTTGCCAATGTGCAACATTCCGTCCATCATCTTGTGTGTTTTACTTTTAGAAAATTGCCATTTTTCCCTCTCAGCCATTTAGTGACTGTTGCCTGCCTCTGGGTCACATGACTGGGTATAGCTGAAATTTGGGCTTTGTGTATTCCTTCTAGACATATACACACAATGGAGAGCTTAGGTGTGCCAGAATGGTCAATCAATGGCAGGGTGGGTGGAGCTGAGAACAGCCCTACTTATACTTGAACAGTCTGTGTCCTCCCTCTACAAAAAGGGCTGCATACCAACTGTAGTGAGTCTGAAGCCAGGACATGGAAGACAGGAAGCCTGTGCAATACAAAGAGAATTTCTAGAAGCTTCTCCCTCATTCCAGAGGAAGGGCACCAGGTATAAAAATTGAACCTCAGATTACACGTCTTCAGTATACTTCTGGACCTATGGATACTCTGCCAGGAAGATGGACTGCTCAGCTGCTGAAAGTACTGCCACTCTGCTGAACTGCTGCTCTGAAGGACTCCTGCCCTTCTGTGCTGACCTGCTGCCCCCTTGCCTGGGTGAGAAGGACTGGACTGCATTTGTTGAATGCATGACTGCAAAGTGACTCCAAGAGCTGGTTTGCTGACCTCTTGACTAGAGCTTCAGGGGCGGAAGGCTCCAACAACCTTGAATCCAGCATTTGAACTCTACCATCTCTGAGTCTACCCTGCCAAGTGGTGCCACCCCAGTCCTGGAACCCTGGAAGAAGACATGAAGGTGCCTTGCAAACCCATCTATGGATCCAGCAGGACCGACGCATCAGCTTTCCTGTGAGGTGCAATCTGGAGCAGAAACAATGAATCGTCTCTTCTGCAAGGCCTCTCCGGACACAAAGGACTCTGCATTGAACCCCAGCCCTATTGGAACCGTCACCTGTGTGAAGCTTTCCCAATGCAAGCCCTCACATCTCTTGTCAATGGCAGCCTCAATGATGACAGATTTTCTCACATCGCAGCCTCACAGCCCCTCGGAACAGACACAGTCTTGACTGCGCAAAGACTCCTTGTCACCGGACTTTGCATGACAAGCCCTGTCGACACGCATCGCTTCGGTTGCCTGATGCATCTTTGACATGGATTTAGGGTACTTTGTTGGGTGGTCCTAATTGGGTCCCTGTAGCCGATCCATACTCTATTGTGGTCGGCCCTAACTTGTGACCTTGTCCTGGTCCTGCAGATATGCACAATTGGCACTTTGTGCTTTAGGGTGCTATTTTTATTGAAATCTTAAAACCTGCATATTTCAAACTCTACTGATTGGATGTTTGTCATTTTGTTATTGTATTATTTACAAAAAAATAACTCTTTTTTTCTAACATGGTAAAGCGATTCTTTTTGTGGTGTTTTCACTTCACTACTATTTGACGTGTTGCACAAACACTTTAAGCAAAACAACAAGAGTGGGAGGGCAAAGCGATTGGAGCCACTCTTAGTCCCCCTAGACCGTCTATATCAAACAACAAAAGAGTGTGTCCGTTCTAGAAAAAGAATAGTTCATGGAAAGAGTCACTCTAGTTAAATAGAAGAACCCTCACTCACCAACATAGTTGGTGACATGCTTCATCATAGGGTTCCCACCAGAGATGCCGACTGCATCTCTGGTGTGCTACGATCTCCAGGTCTGTTGGGACCAAGTAGATACCACGTGGCGGTTGATTCTTGCTAAATTTTTATTCAGAGTCCCACCACCCACCAGAACCTAAGGAGTGGTGTTACTCAATTTTTAACACATTTACGGCTTTTGAGAAATGCTTGAAGGCTGCTACATAATCATGAGTTTTTCGGTTGATTCCACCACAGGTTAGGGTACGCCTTAGCGTGCGTATAATGCCGTGGTGTAGCTGGTCCTGACGAATGCTTCAAGTAATACGCCCAGAAGCTGAAACATGTTGACCAAACGTTCATTTTTATTTTAGGATGTATCTGGTCAATTAAAACCAGATAGGGACATCCGATTCACTTGTTTTTAATAGTGCCTAGTTTTCCGCCATTAAAATCTTTTTGGATAAAACAACAGCACTTTTTAAATCACTCTTTTCACTTATCACCCTTATTAGAGGCACAGAAATACAACCTATTCCGCTGTAATTAGGCGTGTTTCACACCAGAGATGCAGTCGGCATCTCTGGTGGGAACCCTATGATGAAGCATGTAACCAACTAGGTTGGTGAGTGAGAGTTCTTCTTTTTAACTAGAGTGACTCTTTCCATGAACTCTTCTTTTTCTAGAACGGACGCACAAATACTTTACACATTGCCTCTGAATTATCCCTGATTCCTCTGTACCAAGCTGCCAAAGGGTTGAGCACAGGTTAATTTAGGGTTGGCTTGTGCCTCACCCTGTCAAGGATTGTGGTAGCTGCCTGACTAGGATTTACACCCCAGTCAACCAGCAACTCAATTTCTTACACAGAGTAAGTACTGGGGCCAGTAAGGAAAAATTAGAGTAATGAAGATTACCAGTAATTAATTGGGGCATTATGGTGTACTATGAGGATTGGGAATTCCATGATTTTATGAAGGTGCGTTCTGCTTCAACTGCTTCTCTCATGTGTCGGTTAATTCCAATAAAGTCCATCAGTCTCAGGGATTGATAGACACTCTGCCTGAGTGAATGTAGGAGAGTAGGATCTGCTTCACATGGGTACCCCCACTTTTTGCTGGTGTTGCACTGTTTTTCGACCTTAGTCTGGCTGTGGCCCTGCTAATCAGGACCCCAGCCTAGCTGCTTCCTCTCTAAAATGGATTCCATGTACATTTAGGTACATTTCTAATTGGAATCTGGAGTGTCTTATAAGCCCCTAGTATATGGTATACTATGTACCTAGAGCATAGGTACCTCAGAGGCCTACCAGGTGCTGAAGCATGTATTATGCCACCCCTGGGAAGCCCTCCAAAATGACACCACAGGTTTGCTACTGCAGCCTGGGTAAGGTGGTGCTTCCACCCCTTACTGCGGAATAGGCTACCTATATCACTACCATTGCAAACACATATAAAACCTATAAGTCACTCCTATGGCAGGCCTTAACAATCCTGAAGGCAGAGTGCTTGGTTTTTATGTGAGAGGGTGCCCCTGGATGAGAAGAGCCCCTCTGCAGCATTCAGAGTACCTCCTCTGATGCTGTTTGTGGTGCAGCCTGACCATATACTCTTAAGTGCATTATAACCTCGGGGTAAATGCTAACTTTGGACTGGCTGCACAGAAACATGTCGTGTCTGTTGTCAAACGCTTTGGAATACTACCCCCGGCCAGTTCTGGTGGCGGGGGTAGCATTCCACCCTTCTAGAGGGAGAGACATGTTCACACTGGTCTACCCGGTAAAGACTTTCTAAAGCCCTGGCATCACAAAATGGATGCCACTGCCACAGACACGGGTCTGGCCTCCTGCTGCTGACCGAAACTCCGGCAGGGGAGGCCTGGACAATAGATTTCCTGTCTCAGGGAGGTGAAACCACCTCCCCAGACAGGTAGATGTGTATTGGGGCTGGGCGAGAGTACTCTCTGGTGCTTTGAAGTCCTGCACTGGGGGCACACTTGATGTCCCTGTGCATAGTCCAGTTCAAACCGGTTGCAGGGGCTACCTGCCCCTGCTCTGGCATGAAACTGGACAAAGGAAATGGGTGTAACCACCCCTCTTTCCAAACCCTCCAATAGGTGGGTCCCTAGAGTATGTCCAACCCCCAAACTTTGTATAAGTATGGGAACCCAGTCCTTGAGACTTTAGATTACCCTGGACGAAACTCTGCAACATATATCCTGGACATTCGACATTCTTTTTCAACTAAAAGACTGAATAAATATCCCTTGGGGTCAAGGAGTGACTCCCCTGCTTGGCAGGCACCAAAGAAGCAACTGTCCGGTCTGAAATTCTGAAGCTCCCGCCGGACGCCAAAGTCTCTGCATCCCCAGAGGTAGATTTCCAGACTTCCCTGAGGCTATCCTGAGTCCACAGCAAAGCTGAGGCCCGTGGCTATCGTGGGTGATGTGGAACCGTGACCCCTGGACACCGTGATCTTTTGCTGATCCATCATCTTCCTGGTCCTCCTCAAAGTTGTGCTTCGGACTCTGAGTAGCCCCAGCCTTGAGCACCTCCTGCACTGAAGATCTCTGGCCTCCACTCCACGAGTGACCCGTATGCCGGTTTCAAGTGCGACCGCTTGAGGCTCCTTCGCGATCGCTAGCCCGTTGGCTAGTGGGTCCCCACAAAGGTAACTCCTCTTCTGATTGGGCTTTCCTGCTTGCTCCAGACGTGCCCCAACTTACCCTTGCTGGGTGAGTCCCCCAGACCTTGCTGGTCTGCACCGACGTCCTTTCTCTGTTTCTAAGTGACTTGCCGTTCCCAAGACTTGCTTGGTCCAATCTGGTCGCCGACAACGCAGCACTCAACAGACTTCGTGGGACAGCTCGAATCCAGCTCCTGGTTGTCGTCAATGCCTCTTGGACCTCGTGGCTGAAGAGTCAAGACACCCGTCAACTCACCTGAAGCACCCGACATCTGTGGGCATTGGACTATCGTGCCCTTGGTCACAGGTAAGTGACCCAGACTCTGTCCATTCTGCTTTCAAGTTCCTTCCATCCATATCCAGGCTGGATCTCTCCGGACACTTCACCTCTTCACAGCAGCAGCACTTCTTGAGCAGCTTCCATTGAAAACAGCGACGCGACCCGACACCAAAAGACACCTATGCACCCGGCTTCCCTTGGTGAGGTAACTCGAGTACTCCGGTGCTCCCATGGGTGTTGGCCCTAGACACCTATAAGTCCAAAAGGGTTCGCTGGTAGTCATCCTCTAAGTGTCCTTAAACTCTTCATTTCCAACCGCGACTTTCCCCATAGAAGTTTACGGCGATTCGCGGCTGTGTTCTCACACTGCACGCGTCCCCCGTGGGTCCCCTGTGTCACTACCTTGGGTCATTCCTTGTGGTCCAAGCACTTCTACAGGCTCTTGTGTCTAGTTCAGTCGTGGTTCTTATACCACTTTATTGGTATATCGTTTGGTACACCCCTAGGGCCCAAACGTGTATTTGTGCTTTTACTGTTGAATACTGACTTGTAACCTAAGTACTTCGAACTCCAGCCTCATAAAGAGACTAGAGGGGTGTGTTTTATCTTAAATACATATATTTTAAATATATACCTGGTGTGGTTTTCCTTTCATTTGATCATTCAAGAGATTATAGACTGGTAAAACAAGCTGCTTTACATTCCTTCAAGACTTAGCCTGAAGGCTGCTCTCCATAGCTACCACTAGGATAGCTTTCAATAAAGGTTGTCTTTAACCTATCACCATAAGGAGTTGTTTGGACTGATACAAGGTGCCCACTATAACTAGTGGACAGCATATATCAGGCCAGCTTCTCACAATGAACTTTACAAGATCTGCTGTAAAATCCACAGGTCTGCTGTCAGGTCCGCTTTAACATTGGTGGCGCCAAGTGTGACAATCATTTTTGGCACCCCCAAACCCACCGACCACCTCCTCAGATTCTCTCACTACCACAGGACAGGGCCCCCTCATCTCTCCATTAATAAGTTATTGCTAAACACAGTACCCCCCTGGAAGTCAGCGCCCCCGCCAAAGGTCAGCGCCCAGTGCAGCCGCACCAGTCACACTGCCCTAAAGCCAGCCCTGTCTGCTGTCTTTCAGCCAGGTGCCTCACCTGCTGCTCCAGCTGAAATACTGGATGAAATGAGGTATAACTTGGGGAGTCAGGACTGTAGCTACTTGTTACCCAGTAATTCCTCAATCCTTGATGTTTCCCCAGTAATACAGTTGCCAGCTCTAGCAGCTATGTGACATCTCCTCTCTTTGTACAGCTCAAAGGCAGCAATTCTCTGAGAAAAGCTTTTCTCGTTCAATGAAAGCATAACTAGATGCTAAAGCTAATGTTTTAGAAAGTGCCATTGGCAGATTTCTTCACCTTCTGGTTCTGCATGTCAGCTTCAAGGAAATCCCAAGCCAACCACATGGTCTTGCTAATTTTAAGGCCCTCATTGTGATAGGATAATTTCGGATATCAACACCTGTTACCACGCATATTCCAATTATGAATTTTGTGATTTTTATTGCACCCACAAGATATTGGGTGTGATAAATAACATGCTGTTCATTTAAAGGGAGAAAAAGGTCCATAAAGTATCAGGACATGCACATTTTCAGAATGTTATGCAGAATTTTAGAGTTAAAAGTTGTAATAAGTGCTGTTTATTGCACCTGTTAAGAAAAAGAACTCCCACTGTATCATTGTTTATCAGGTCCTATAAATACCACACCTAACACCAGGTCACCTGCAATGAGATCCGATGTCTATAATTAAGTTCAGCTGCGACTGGATCTCCACTTATCTTTGCTTCAAAGCTGAGTTCCATATCATCCAACATTTCTTGCTAAAGTTTCTACACCCTCTGACAAATACAAACATAAAGAATAGAGTACTAGGAACAAGCTTGTGTGTCCAACAAACATTAGTTACACAGTGCCAAACCCAAAATTCTATCCAGTGACCAACAAAAACCATAAATCACTTTCAGTAGTGTTTTTTGTATTTTTTCAAATTAAGATCACATTTTTTACTAATGGTCCTACAAATCCACTGTATCTCTCCTTTTCCCATCAAAAGGTGAATGCAAGTTTTCATGCCTCTTATTCTTCACTTTACAACTGCAGTAGATACATCACAGAGACACAGCTGATAGGAGGTCACCATTATATATAAAATGTAACCTTTTGGGTTTCCACCTTCAATCGTGCTAGATAATTGCCAGAAATGGGGGTCTCTAGTTGGCAGTGGTATGCACCCTGTCCAAGTAGGTGCCCTTCCTTACACAAAAAAGATAAACCCTGCTCACCCCCTTGGTAGCTTGGCATGAGCAGTCAGGCCTATCTCAGAGGCAATGTGTAAAACATTTGTACATAACACACACAGTAACACAGTGAAAAACACTTCAAATGGACACTACACCAGTTTAGAAAAACAATCAATCTTTATCTAAATCAAACAAGACCAAAACGACAAACATCCAACATACAGTACTCAAGATATCACTTGTTAAAGAATTAAGCAATTCTGTCCAAGGCACTTTATGAATGCGGTAGCAATGTTAGATTGTGTCGCACTTCAGTAATCAGTACATCACCAGACAAGGTAATGTAACAAACTTTCTTATTTTTGTAACAGAAAAATGTAGGAATGGTGCCACTAAGGGTTACAAATGCACCCTACTACCTTGGGTGCATACACACCTGGGTCTCGTAAAACGTGGCCCTGTGATACCATGAACAATGCACGTACCCCGGCACTCACATGTAATATTCTTATATAGTAAGAAATACCCTATTAGGCAAAATACTTCATTATCATCTCATACTGATTCAACACAGAGAAGATTTTATGCAACAAAGTATAAATATTTTTAATTTTATCAAAAAATATATGTGATACTGAACAAGACGTTTTAATAGCACAGTATTCAAAGGACAGAAACCCAATGGGACACCTTTACATATTTAGCACATTGGTATGTTGGGATTCATTTGTGGTTGGTGACCTTGGTTCCGTGATCTTGGTCTCAAGCGCGCTACAGCCGACACGTGTTTCGTCACGACAGTGACTTTTTCAAGGCTTTTTCAAGTACGAAATTCAAATCTTAAATGTCATTGGTCATCACAAGATTCTCTATAATTGGATATTCGGATCCATGTCAATATGAACCGAGGTCTTCTAATTTATAAAAGCAGAGCTTAATAATAGCGAGACCTTGAAAGTAGCACAGCCTTCTGTAAAGCGATCCTAAGAACGTGTTTTTATAAGGATCTAAATAAGTGCGGGGAAACTGGTATTAATCATTCTCCTGGCTATGTCGTAGTCCTTTCGAAAATGAACTTCATCCCCAAGAAACTTGGCGTCTGAATGAGCCTACTTGTCAAGAGGTCATGATTTCGAAATAGTTGTGATGGGGATATCCAAATTAAATGGGTCCCAATTTTGGGCTGTGATATGCCCCTTATGAGATTTCTCAAAAATGCAGAATAAACAGCAGCGTTCCCTCGAACCATTAGTTGTAGGGGCCCCTCTTGGTAAATATATTATATTTTCTGATACATATCCTTTTACTAGGCTTAGTGAGAGGAGGGCCAATAATGAAATATTTCTCCAAGTCAAAAAGGCTTAATTTTTAGCAACAAAATAAATCTTTTTATCCTCAATAGTAAAAATTCAACATGGTCTTCTTTCAGTCTTCTGTAGGTCATGCTCTCCTAACGGTAGAACATCCGAAGCTAGTGAGATAGTAACTCTTGCTCAGGTATCCTTGCTGGCCTAGCTGCAATTCCCAAGCAAGACAACAACAGTGATAATGATGGGTCCTACAGAAACAGAAACAATGATGGGTACTGTTGAAAGAGCAACAATTCTCTGTCCTGTAGAGTAAACTTCTTGAATGTTCTAATGTGATATACTCCTTTGGAGGCTGATTTTGTCTGTTTTCTCAACAGTGGACGATACATTACATAATCAAACCAGTGGGGGCAGGATTTCATTGCTGTTCCTCAATGGATCTTCCACATATTCAGGTTGCAATTAGAAAAAAAAATCAAAAGTGAAGAGGAAAGGCCATCAACAAAGCAGATCTTTTTTTTACATTCTTCAAGCATTCGGAGACCTCTTTCACCTGAGATCAGTGCACTGCCCTCAGCAGACATGACATCAACTCCATCATTGGTACATGGGTGCAGAACTGCCTTGAGTGATTTCTCAAACCATCCATTCAATAATGAAACAATACATTTCAACCAATCAAAAATCCCTTCTAGGGAGTTTTTTGGATCCAAACTCAGGTCCTTGATTTCTTATTTGACCTGGGTGAGCCTCTTAAAAAGATAAAAAGAAGCCTTTACTGATACGTCACATATTTGTCATTGTCAAATGCTCTATTCAGCTATGCTGCACCTGTAATACGACTGTCGGGACATCAGCCATGTTTGTGACAGAGTATTCTGCCATCTAACTCTAAGATCTTGATTCACAAAGGTAACTTATGCTTTTGAGTAATTTTGCTACTATTTGCGTATTCATGCAATCCGAGAGTAAGTTACTGAAAAAAACAATGATAATTAAGTGTAGAACCAACCTAAAAAAAAAGCAGCTATAGTGGTTTAATTTTGAAATAAACCTTTGATAAATGGAAATATACTAAATAAAACAACAATTTTTTTTTTTAAGTTTAAATTAAAAAATAAATTCCCAAATAAAAGGAAAAATATTATGCATTAATAATTATTAAAAAAGATGTGTACAGTCAATTAAAATGTATTTAGTTATATTTATATACCAATACAATTATAATGATTATTACATTCAAAATAGGGTGTTACAATATTTTATAATTAAATGATAATATATATTTATTTGCATTTTTTACTTTTTTCAATAATTTCATTTAAGTTAGCATTATTTCCTATGTGGTTTTATTTTGCTTCCCTACCTCCATGATATTTTATGTAACTTACACTCAGATTTTGTGACTAAGCAAAAAGTAGTACATTTAATGAAAAGTGTAAATTATTCAAAGTCTAATTTACCTTTGTGAACTAGGCTCTACATAAGGTGCTAAAGGCCAGATGTACCAAGCCTTTTTGCATTCGCAAAAGGCCTGATTTCAGAATCGGGCCATTTGCAAACACAAGCAGGTATTTTGTCATGTAACAAAACCATATTGTGTGATTCAGAAACATGTAGTGAATCATAATTGGGTAGGACTAAATGCCGATTTTGTATTTGGAGGGGTGTGTTTAGGGCGTCCCTTCTAAATATAGATTTGCATTGGGATATATTAATGTTTGCAACTGAAATCTGGTTACAAAACATGAATGTTTTACCAACAACTGGAGGGTATTGGCAAGGGATTCACAAATGAAAAGGGATCAAGAACTCTTTCACCTTTGCGAATGTTGAGAAAAACATTTTCAAATGGACCACTGCCTACTCTTAAAAAATGCTACTCAAACATTTAATTTCTTTTGTAAATGTGTCCCGTTTTCCTTTAAAGAAAATGGGCTGTGAACGGACCTATTAGTACTTAGGTGGGTTCCACCAAAACAGAATGGAATTGGCAAAAGTCAGTGCTCAATTTGCAATTACTTTTACCAACTCCATTCTTTGTACATCTGGCTCTAAATCTTCTCTAGTCCCAGTGTTTTCTCCTCTTGATCTGTTCAGAGCTTTTGTGGGCTGAGCATCCTTCCGAGTCTGTTGTGCTTCTTGTTACTAGAATTTTCGTGGTAGGTGTGCCCAACCGAGGGGTATATTAACAAGAAATGGTGCTCTGTTATTTTGCCGCAGCAGAGCGACAAAAATGTTACCACCACAGTATGATGATTCCTAACTCCATGTTAGTGCCGTATTTACAATGCAGCTGTACAATATGGCACTCCATGGTGTTATGAAGAGCTAGCCATCGAGAAAACTAACGCTGCCATGTGCACAGAGTCAATAAAAGAAATTATGCTAAAGTAGAAAAAGTGACACTCTGCCAATTAGCAGCTAGACAATAAAGGCTAGACGTCCTAACGTCACTTTTCTGCATCTAGCAGGAAAAAAAACTGACTTGCAAGAAAAAAGTTACACTTACTGAAAGCAGCCATGGAGCAGCCAGTATTTTCTGCCAGAGTCCCAGGGGTAGAGGAAGTGCAAGTTCAGTCAGGAGAATAATTAGATCTTGATCTGTGGTGATGATGGAGCACTGGGGAGGAAAAAGACAATATGGCAGTCCATAGTGGACAAGGTGAACAGTGTTGCCAAAGTCAAGAGGACAGTGAGTGACAGTAAGAAGTGCTGGCATGATTGTAAGCACACAACAAAGGAGAAACTGGCAACCAATCTCAAAGCAGCATTGCAGACTGGAGGTGGTAGTCCAGTGCCCTAAGAGGAGCTGGACCTCTTGAGGAGCAGGCGTCCACATTCATCTCTGAAGAGTCGGTGGTTGGAGTTGCGGGACAGCACAGTGCTGGCTTTCATGAACTACATCAGCAACAGGGTAAGTTGTAACAAGGCCCAATGTGGGTAAATATGTAATGTCATGCTGTTATGTTCCATATAGGTACCCCAATATAGGCACAGGTAGCATCACAACCTTTCACCTATATTCCCCCCTATCATTATACTACATAACGGTTCTTGGGACTGACCTTTTAACTAGTTACGGTACTGCTTACAGGACATGGGTTTTTCTGTGGAAACTAGCCTCATCCATTATGCATCAGGATTCTTGGAAACTCATCAGGACTACCATCTCTTGCATAAAAACTATGTATGAGGGTCATTCCTTCCGTCATCCTAAATCCGACATGACACCCCAAAATAGAACCCCTGAGGGTAACACTTTGGGTATATAAACACCATATCTTGGTGAGGTAAGGTAGGGGAGAAAAAGGACTTCCTTGCTGAAACACTGGCGCAAGACGCTGAAGTTCCTGCATGCAGACAAACCAGCTTGCAGTGGTCTGACATCCCTTGCGGGGTGTCGATCTCGAGACCAAGATGGGATCCCACAGTCTCTCACTTCAGGTAATGGGGTTGACCTTATCCTAGAGGGGTTCTTGGCTTTACACCTACATACATGCTAGGTATAATTAGGTACATCTAGTTAGGGTCGCATTGTAGGAGTACGTATTTATTACTGTCATGTATTTTATATACTTGCTTGTATTTATAGTTTTTGCACAATGGTAGAAATCTACCATCCTTTTACTCTGTTGGTGCTTCTGATCATTTATATGTGTTTCTCTCTAATGTTTGTTTCAGTACACCTATTTTACACTAGAATGACACTGGTTCAATAAATGCTTATTGGAAACCGTCCCCACCATTTATTCTGTGTACTTCTCTGAGACAAAGTCAGCATGAGTAACTGAGCGAAAAGTATCGCACTGTTTCCAAGAACCCTGATGGGACGGAGTTGTCATGTTCGATAGTTGCCAAGAACTATTCTCTTCTTGGTAAGAGGGGTTTCTAGTGGCACTGTGAGCTAGCTGGTATACAGGCTAACATACCCAGTGGGGGTGTCTGGAATCAGTCTGGACACCAATCCCACAGTCTAAGTTGTCTAAACACGCAGATCCTATATAGGTTTATAAGAGCTACATAACATGGCACCACCAACATTGGTTTGGTACTTATTTAACGGTCAAATTTGAGTAGTTCAGTCGTGCTATTCTCAGAGACCCCTACTCACATTTCCCCAGAGACATCTAGAGTGGGAAGGGTACTATCCACCACAGCTGAGTAGGCATATCCTATGTATTGGCTGTAGGTTTATCAAGCTTGAAGGACAAGTTGTTCCTATTGTGCATAAAACTTTATCTAAGTTTCCTTTAAATTTCTTCTTTCAAAAACGATGGCTGATGAAGATGCCGCTGTGCGAGCACAGCATGCTACATTTCAGAAAAAGTTAGAACTGCCCTTACTCTAAAACTAGCAGACTATGGAGTCACAGCTAGAGGTTGGACAGTGACATTGTGATTGAGGTGCACAAATCATATAGAACAGAGGTATTCTATTCATGGGTTAAATTCCAACAAGCAGATGCAGATTCAAAAACATTTCCTTCATACACTGAGGATGAAACACCAGACAAATACCATCTGTATGAGGACATTGAAATTCTTCTCACCTACCAGGAGCACATAAACTGGTTTAACACACCAGAGAATAATTGAGACTCGGTCCGCTCGGAAGAGATGGAGTGACTTGGCCAGTCTTAGAGGCCTACACACCACATCCAGACATTGACACAATGTCAGCAGCAGACTTACGTCCACTTCATACAGAAATAAAAAAACTTCACAGCAACCTGACACAGTTCATGATGAGGACACTCACACTTAAGCCAGCAAGGCTACACAAGCAGGACAAATTCAGGGATGTACAACTAAAATAACACCTCAAACGCTAACTGCAGTTATGGGTAAAATGCCCATTAAACGTGAACAAATGCCATTCTGGATAGCTAAAAAAATAACAGTTAGAGGCACTATTTCCACACACTAGCCCTCAAGAAAAACACAGAATGCTAACAATCTGCTTGCCAATGGGGATAGCTGCCCAGATAGATGATTGTATCTCTTGGGGTACAGTTTATATATATATAATATATACCAGAAATCATGGTATCCCTTCATTAGCAGTAATACCAGATGTATTACGCCAAATACTGAATGAGTATGGAGCAGAACCTGTTCTGAACTTAGGGATGAAACTATTAGGTAATTGTGCCCAGATATCAGCTATTATATTAGCAAACATAAAAAGGGAGGCAGCAGCAGTGGCAATATGCCAATGCCTGAGGGACTTCACTCCTTTACAACATGAATATGAATTACCTAAAATTATTGAAGACACCTATGCTGAATTAGGTTGAGACAATTTGGGAGCTAGATCATTAAAACCTCAACGCCTGGGTGGTCCTAAAAAAGAGAACTCTAAGCAAGTACCTGCTTCTTAGAAGAAGAAATGGGAGAACAATAAACAACAAAAGAATCGAGAGAAAAGATCACAATCTAGGGGTAGGTCTCCTCAATAGGAGCCCTCCGAAAGGAGGTACAACCTAAGGAACCGTGTTCCGCATAGGTTATATGAAATACACTCCAAATGGAGTTGGACAAACCCAGGAAAATAAAGGTCTCTTTTAGGAGAACCTGACCCATGGCTAGGATATCCTTTTAGCTGAAAGAGATTGCCCGCCTGAAATTTTTATGGATTGCCCAAAGGGAGAAACTGTAATATTACTGGCTTTTCCCAACCTCGTTCCAATATACTTAAAACATACATATGCGCAGGAGTGGGTGGTAGCACTTGCTCCAGCATTATATCGCGACCATATTGGGTGGGATGCTAAGTCACCTCACCATACAATCCCAGTAAAACCTACTCTAGCTCCACAGAGACAGTATGAAATAAAACAAGAAGAGAAAAACAGGTCAGGGAGCTCTTAGAACAACTTGAATATCAGGGTGTAATTGAAACTCCATGAACAATCCTTGGTTTCCTGTAATGAAATCTGATTCATTCTGTCTGGTTTTAGACTATAGACATCTGAACACATGCACTAAAACATTTTCGGTACAGAATGTACAAAGTGCTGCATTCATGAATAACATCGTGCGGAAAAAATACAAAACAACACTAGATATCTCAAATGGATTCTTCTGCAAAAATACAGCGCCTCAGAGCAAATATTTGACAGCATTCTGAGCGCTCGGTTCTCAGTGTCAATTTTGTCGACTCCCCCAAGGGTATAAGAATAGCCCTGGGTTGTTCTCTGCTAGGGTAACAAAGTTACTTCAGAATTTGAATGAAGGGGCATTGTCCTATGTAGATGATATTTATCTGATGGATGATGATTTAAAGGATCACTTGAACAGGGTGAGCAACATCATTTTGGGACTCGCCTCTAAGGGCTACACATCCAACTTTAAAAAATCAAAAATAGCCCACCTCAATGTCCTATTTTTGGGATATGAGCTTTCAAGTGAAAGAAAAAGCCTAGCAGCTAACTTTTTAGAAACCTCATAAATCATTGAAAAACCTACAATCCATATTGGTATTCCTAAATTTTGGCAGAACATACATTTTAGATTATGCAGGGAATGTAAAACCTTTCTATTACTTAAGAAGCCCTGATTTTTCAGTTAAGCATTGGACACAGGAACACACAGATATCCTTTGTTCCCTACAAGCTGGCATGATAGCATCAAAACACTTACAGGCATGTGTGAATGTCCACAACTTGGTGATCTGTCTTATAGCGTGTCAATCTGGGTATACTTACCTAACCTTCAATGAAGGCAAAACAGTACCCATAGCATACAAATCACACTTGTACACAAACGCTGAAATGCATTTTCCTTCTATGCAGAAAATTCTGACAACAGTACAGACCGCTGTAGCGAGAGAAAGAGAACTGGCTCAGGGGAAACTAATAATTGTCGTAACTCCAGCCCCAGCCTTGGAGGCTGTTACAAAGGCTAGCGTTCCTAATGCTAAAGCCTGACATCTAAGATGGATACAATGGGCTGATTCTCTCACTTCAACAGATGTAGAATACAGATATGACTCTACGCTAAAAACACAAGCATTTCTGCAATATTAACAAGAATATCCTCTCCCAAATGAGATAATGCCTCTAGATCAGTATGGATACATTATTTACACTGACGGATCTGCTCAGCTGACCGTGGGGGGTAAACAGCAATACAGCGCCACGTGTGCGATTGTGAAGGGTCGCATGCAGGAAGGTAAGTTCCATCCTAGCAGTACAAAGACACAGTCTCAAGGGGACTGCATGGCTCAGCTGACAGAATTAAAAGCCCTATTATTGGCACCAATAAATACAGATTGAGAATTCCCCACACTGATAGTGTGCAATTCTTTTTACTGTGTCCAGTCATACAATAAATATCTTCACTACTGGGGTCAAAATGGGCTTAAAGACTCAAAAGTTGGCACAATTAAGCATATAATGCTATTGGAACAGGTAGCTGAGTTGAAAAACGAACTACCAAAAGCTCACATGATACACTCGCTGAGTCATCAACATGATGGCGTTCACGTTGCGGGGATATTATTGACCGATGAAGCCACAAAGGGGGCAGTAGGAACTGCTGCCTTAGCTGCAATCACTCAGTCTAAAACAAGAATAGATGCACACATACTGGTAGCTGTCATTGCTTCACGCAAAAAACAGCCCAGCCTTACCGAAAGGTTTCCCACTCAGGTACTCCTACAAGTTAGATGCAAATAATATTCTATATGCTCAAATTCCAGGAGTGAGGGATAGAGTAATACCAAACATGGATCGCAGATTAGGTTTAATACTAGCTGCACACGAGGGTTTGGATTCTGCACATACAGGAGTTACAGCGACAGTTTAATTGTTGAAACAGCGCTATTGGTGGCCAGGACTAACTGAACAGACGAAGAATTTTGTGTTAAAGTGCAACATCAGTCAGCAGATGAAGGGTTCCACTGTGGCACATTCAGCGCAGGCACCATTACTAATATCAGACAGGCCACTTGCTTGTGCCTATTTGGACGACTGCGGCCCCCCATAATTAGATGGGGCTTACAAGTATATCTTGGTGGCAGTGGATTCATGCTCTAGATTCCTATGGGTATGGCCTCAGCGCTCAGCTGACACTGGAACTGTTATGAAAGATTTGTGAGTCTTCACAGGGACATATGCAGTTGGCACATTACACTCTGACCATAGCCCCCTACATTTACATCTAGGGCTTACAAGGAAGCCATGGGAAGTCTGGGTGTTGCACTGTGGTAGTCTTCTCCATACCACCCCACAGGGGAAGTTCGGTTGTGGAGAGGAAAAACCGAGGCTTAAAGCAGTCTTTAGCAGCAAGAGTATTAGGTTCGGGTGGTAGTTGGGTCAATCACTTATACGGGATCCAAAGAGCCCTTAACAACATGCCAAGAAGTTCCCTAGGAGGTGTCACTCCTTACAAAGTCCTATTTGGGACGAGAATGTGGGTAACTGATCTCAATTTTGAAAGCACAGTGGTGGATGAAAAACCATTTTCTATTAATAAATTTGGCTGTTTTAAAGGATCTCAATGAATTCCGGGCACTACAAAGCAATGTGCAAGTAAAACGCACCGCCACTGGCAAAGTCAAATCAGTCACGGCAAGACCTGTCTGGATCCCAAAAGTCGGGGATCTGGTCAGAAAAAAGAATTTGGACCATCATACAGAAAGCCAGTCCCTGTCTTGGCTGTCGAAGGATCAAGAACAGTACTTCTTCCGCCTCTTGCTGGTAAAAAAGAAAGAGATTGGTCTCCATTAATCTGATCATACCACACTATGTGGTTGATACTGCATAATGGGCCTTGTGGGCTCCTGGGTAGCTACTTCATCGATTTTGATACCTTCTTGCTAGATCTCAGTGAACCTGAAACAAGGCCAGCTCCAGTTTCCCATAAGCAACAACTTCATGACTTCTACATTTTTCTGAAAAAGACTTACCAAGTTTCACCATGGCTATAGCTCTGGATAATAAATAGAACATTGTTTTTTTCTGTTCTGGTTTGGCCTAGTGATTGTCTTTTGCTTACTCATGAATGGAAACTATCTCCCAGAACGCTCTGCAGTATCAAATGTAAACTTGGTTCTGAAACCTCATACATCTTCTCATCGTGAACAAAGAGACCTGTCTTTCGTGAACATTACAGCTGTTCCAATTCCTGATAGTATAGTTTGGGACAAGGTTTATTATGATGTATTTGGTCCCACTGAACTTTTAAAAATACCTTATGTATTTAAAATTTCTCTAAATGATATCATACCTCCAGTACATTTTCTGACAATTGGGATTTTGAAACTGTAAATAATATGTTGTCTGATTTAGAACAATCTGCAGCATTTTCAAGCATTGAAATGTTAGAAGACACATCAGACTAAAACTATATGCACTGTTACCATCATTATGGTCATCACTTTTTACACAAATCCAGTATCCCCTGAAATGTTTTTACACACCACGAATGGGAACATTGCCCAAGACCACCAAAAGGTAGTTCAAAAATGTTTGCCCAGAAATTCTCTTATTTTTCAGGGTTTAACATTGCTCACCAGACCTCATCTTACTATAAGGTTGCACCTACACCTGCACAGAAAAATATGCTAACTAACACCAAACAGATTTACTCTGTAGCCTTTATTTTCCAACCGTCTGAACAGGGTTTCGATTTATGGGAGGACACTATAGACATAAATTCAGTCTGGGGTTCAAAGGAATAGCAGGTACAAGGAACAGAAGCACTATTTAGAGTGTGCCTCATCCCACAGCAGATTATATTTCTGAATGACACTGTGCAACCGACTTCCTGTCTTGGAATAGCCACAAAGAAGGATTTCAACACACCTTGGATTCCAACACCAACACACTTTGAGGGAAGGCAAAAATGTACATCACGTGCAGAGGATATTATAGATGACATCATGCAGTACATTTCTACAGACCCCAATTGGATGGGATGGTAAGTTTGGTCTACAGACAAAAACAGATGTCCATCAAGATTCAAGGGTACAACCGAAGGGTTTAGTATTCATAGGCCGGACGAACGATATGTACAAAGAGAACATTCGGGGCAGGTGACATCATATAGTGTTGGTAAGTTGTGCCTCATTGGCTAAAATCCTCGACACTGTCCCAGGTGAAACAGCACTTATCCTTACTCTCAGATGAGGTGTATCTAAGGGATTTTTTATTAGGACCCCGAAAGCCACATCAGCAAAGTTTCTTATATGCTCTCTATAATGAAACCTGGAAAATCTCTCAACAAGAAACTGCAGAGAGACTTCGTAAAATAGATAGAATTAACCTAGAAAAAGCATTAGCTGTAGTCGAGAATGGTATGACTACATTAACATCCAGTATTTCTTCACTGGACAACATTGTATCTTCTGCTATAGATATACTAGAACAGGACTTGTTCATACTACAACACGGATAATCTCAATTATGTTCTATTATGTTTTTTTAAGCTGGATGCTGGAATACTTGCACGCTGGTTATGTGCCTTTGTGATGTATCAACAGTACATCTTTGTTCTCTGCATACAATCTAACTAAGAATCAGATAACAATGGCACAAAGAGGAGCAAAATATACAATGCTGCGTATTGAAAAACTGGACCAGTTACCTTCCACTGTGACAGTACCACCATCCACAGAATGGTTAATCCATGGCCATATAACATTACCGGTCACAACTGTCCAGTTTCAGTATTGCCTGGAACAACAACAGGCAGGCAGATATGAAGCGATGGGTAGGGAATTTATCAAGGATTCTTGGGAATTGCCATACAGATTTCAATGCAGGAGTGCCCCAGTACGAACTGTGAGAACGCTTTAAGTGGATCTCTCATAAGCCAGGATATCATGCTTCAAGGGGCCTGTAATGGTTCAGTTGTTAAATTGTCCTGTCACTTGAAAGCGTTCCCGGCTGCCGTGATTAATCTGGTGTTCAAATTACTTTCAAATGGGAGTTACTTGATGCTGAATGATCAAGGTTGTTGTGGGATGCTCCCAGGCATTGCATATCTTGTCACTGTAAGCTCCAGGGTTACTTGATGTATGCAAGTATTGTTTCCACCGACCCATACAGTCAGTGATGCGTAGTTAATAGCCTTTGTTGAATGTTTCCTTTAAGTGGTTTGATACTGTGAGTTGAATGAAAGCCATGCTTTTACAGAAAACTGTGCCCTTAACCTCTGCCCGAGAGACCTATGATCTTCAGTTCGTAAGGTCCTCAGCTGAGATACTGGCACTAGTACGAACAAACTGCCCTTTTCATTTCACAGAAATGGTACAACGTATATTTAACATGTCTGATACCACGGGTATAGTACACCTTTTTAAGTCCATAGGTTCTGGACTGTTAAGCACCTTTAAGACAATCTTCGGAGCTATTCCCAACTTCATACACTCTGTATTCGGAAGCATTTTTGGAGGGCTTCCGCTGCTCATGTTCCTAATGGCAGGAATCCTGATTGTCATTTTTCTGCTTCGCAATGGATGTCCCAGTCACCAAGGAGATGAAATAAATGCTATTGGAGAGCCACAACTGTGATTGCATGGTACTCCATCTGGGTACACCTCGCATTTGAGAACTAAGCGAGTCTTGGTTCCTATCATTTAGACCAGTCTGGATCGACTGTGTTCTGCCTGTCCTCCGATGCCCGTTCTGCGAACAAGAATTCATGTTGGTTCTCTGTTTAACACTTCCACCGGTTGTGTCACCGGAAGTTGATGCTTTACTGGCCCATGTTCTGCTGTGTCCTCAGCGTATTCCAATGTTGATGCCTGCATTATTCGAGCCTTCACAAGATGTTTCCGCTCCTGTTGGAATGGATACCTGCTCCCCAAAAATACTAAGGCCTTGGATGTCACACAGGCTTCCCCAGCATTGGCTGTGGATAATGCAAAGGATCATCTGTGTTCAATTGACTGTATCTGTGAGGTGTTGCAGGGATCGTCGTCTGCTATGGCAAGCAACAACGATGTTGCGTCTCCCAGCCAGGACACATGAACATTTGACTTATCATGTGCTGGGAAGAATTCAACCTTTTTCAAAAACAGCCTACATTTGGAATTTAACCAATAGACACTTTTGCTGAACTGTATGGCTTTCAGACACTCATAGTTGTTCGAACTATATTTACGAACATTTTTTCAGCAAAACTTCTATTGCTTAAGACACGATTTTGTGGCATTTTTAAAATATTTTTTAAACAAGACTAATTAGTTGTATGCATACAAAGGCCTAGAATGCCTCATCCATTATGCATGAGGATTCTTGGAAACTCAGCAGGACTACCATCTCCTGCATAAAAACTATGTATAAGGGTCATTCCTTCTGTCATCCGAAGTCCGACATGACACAGCAATGTAGACCGCTGAGGGAAACACTTTGGGCATATAAACACCATATCTTGCTGGGGTAAGGTAGAGGAGAAAAAGGACTTCCTTGCTGACACACTGACGGGAGACGCTGAGGTTCTTGCATGCAGACACTCCAGCTCTCAGTGGTCTGACATCCCTCGTGGGGTGTACATCTCGAAACCAAGACAGGGTCCCACAGTCTCTCACTTCAGGTAATGGGGTTGACTTTATCCTAGAGGGGATCTTGACTTTATGCCTACATACCTAGGTACACTTAGGTACATCTAGTCAGGGTTGCATTGTAGGAGTATGCATTTATTACTGTCATGTATTTGATATACTTGCCTGTATTCAGTGTTTTAGCACAATGGTATAAATTGCCCATCCTTTTACCCTGTTGGCGATTCTAATCATTTATATCTGTTTCTGTCTAATGTTTGTTTCAGCACACCTATTTTACACTAGAATGAGGCTGGTTAAATAAATGCTTATTGGAAAACGTCCCCACCGTTTATTCTGTGTTTTTCTCTGAGACAAAGTGAGAATGAGTGACTGAGTGAAAAGTATTGCACTGTTTCCACGATCCCTGATGGGACGGAGTTGTCATGTTCAGTAGTTGCCAAGAACTATTCTCTCCTTAGTAAGAGGGGTTTCTAGTGGCACTGTGAGCTAGCTGGTATACAGGCTAACATACCTGGTGGGGGTGTCTGGAATCAGTCTGGAAACCAATCCCACAGTCTATGTTGTATAAACGTGCAGATCATATCTAGGTTTATAGGAACTACATGACAATGCAGTCCAGGCACCTATGTCCCTGGATTCTGCGGCACTATCTGCAGGCCAAAGGATAGGCTTCTGGCTCATTCATGATTAGGCATCAAATCAATGGAAGGCCCATGGGAATTTTAATAATAGATTGGCATAGGGTAGCGGTGCAAGCCTTCTAGCTTTGCTATCCTATATCAAAAGAAAAGAGCAGCAATGCGCTGTATCCTCAAGCACAGGACTGCGTTGTATTGTTGTAAACACAACACAACCCTGCACTTTCCTATCCACACAGCTTGGTGCAGCAAGTGATTTCTGGTGCTGCACCACATGTCTATGAAAGATGCCCCTCTGCCTCACCTGGTCCCATGCACATTAACCTAGCCTCCAAAACCCTAGCATACAATTGTAATCTCACAAGAGAAACAACAAACCTGATGGATGGGGGATATGTGGGCGATGGGAAGTACCTAGACATAGGGACATTTCAAGAGTCACGTCTATACATGCCTAGATTAAACTTCATGGTACGCAGCTGTCCTGGCATGCAGGCTCATGCCATACAGGTGATAGCTGCTATGGTGGGGACCACCTTAACTCTTTCTCATCTACTAAATATGAATGGGTGTTGGAGTGAATGCAAATGATGTACACCAGAGGACCAGATGACCAGTGGGCATATTTACAGTGAAATGGTGCAGCGCGTTGATGCAAACAAATCTGCAGCGCTGAGCTGTATCATTGCAAAAATTCATGGATGGGCTGTATTTGTGCCAAGTCTGTGCTCACCCCTACACCCTTCAAAAAGAACAGCGATGCGCCAATGCAGGCACCCTTACACCTTGACACAAGGGTGTCTGTGTTGGCAATTGGCTGTTTTATCCATGCCAGTGTTAGTGAAAACACCCAGGGGTGTGGCGTATCCTTGTGAATACGGTGCTTTCCTGTGTTTGTGGAATGACGCAGGGTGGCCCAGCTAAAGTGCTTACACCTCTGTCTTGTGCTGTTTCAATGTGAATATGCCCTTGGTAGGTACATGTCACCATTCCCAGTACTACTACTATCTGGGCGCTGTCTGACACATGTCACTCTATAATAGCCTGCCATCGCAGTCCATTGGATATGGTCACAAATAATGTAGGTGTTGTAGGCACATGAGAGTCAATGTATGATCAAGGTGCCATCACTGTGTGGCAGTAAGTTAGCTGTTGGGACCAAATTTAGAACAGCCAGAGGAGCCATGTAGACATACAACATGATGTGTGACACCCTGCAGATAACCAACTCTGGCTCTGATGAAATGGCTTGAATGTCAGTGATTATAATCTGACTAGTATGACAGGACCCACCCACTCAGATCTCGGCACACTGTGGTATTTATAACAATGCTGAGATCCTGTCACCTAAAAGGGAATTACAGTGCTATTTGCTATACATATCCTTGCGTAAAAGCTGTCCTAGGCATCAGTGAGGAACTGAAAGTGTAATGTATTGCACCTTGATAGTTACCTGCATTACTCATGTCAACAGCTAAGAGACATCAGCAATAGTATTTCCCCATCCCATTGCAGATGATGAACCCTCACCTCCTGGCCAGCATGCTGAACCAGACTTCAGCAATGATGGAGATGATGATTACATGCCAACCATCAACCAGGACACCCTCCAAGAGCTCCTGGACTCCATCGTGACACCTTCCATGGACACAAGGAGGTTCAGCAGCGTCAAGGCGTCTCCACATACCCCACCTACCAACCAAAAGGCACCACCTCTAACCCCACCCTGGACTCCGAGGACCCATAAATTACCTTCCAATGTACTGCAGTAGGAGTCTAGAGGGGAGTTGGTAGAGCAGGTGAGGGCAGGTATAGAGACCATGGTGGCCACCCTAGAGAGAGTCTGTGGGTGCCTCAGTCCCAATAGGGACAACATCAGAGGCTCCTACTCTCTTCTCTGTGGCCTCAGCAGTCCCTGGCTGATATTGCTGATGTTGTGAGGCAGAGGCATCAACAACTGCCCTGCCAAAGTGTCACCAATGAGGTGACCAACCAGCTAGGGGTAATGAGAACCCCCATGGAGTCCATGGAGCAGAAGCAGGACTCCCAGTTTGCTGCCAGGGCTGCTTACCACCAAGACGTTGTTGCTGTGCTGCAAAACCAGCAGATCCTTCTCACTGCTGTGCTGCCTCATGTGTTGACACAGATGAATGCTGCTGCAGGCACAGTATCCACATCTTCGCTTCTGATGTGTGTGTGCCTCCTTCGGATGCCGCTCCTACAATACTACCCTCACGGGAGACTCTGCACACATCAGAGGAGGAAGATGTGGACAATACCTTTTCCAGCAAAGAAGTCTCTGGTAGCATTCATCTATGCCACATACCCAGTTTCTTTGCCCTGTCCTTACGAACATGCCAGGGAACATCTGCTGTCACTGTCCTCATTTCGACTTCGCACTGTTCACCTTGGCTATTTTTTTTTTCTCCGTAGTTTTATAGAGCACAAACTTGACCCGAAGGTATCAGGTATCAGAGCACTTTATATGAGCACCAGTTACATTGCACAAGGACACATACATTTTTGTTGGGCACTGGGAGATTAAGAGATTTGCCCAGAATCACAGGATGTTGAACGTCATTGCCATGTTGACATGTTCCCCACATAGACTCTGTCTGGACATCCATTGGCTCTAAACATCTATTGGGGTTGTTGTCCAATCAACTTTACCTATGAGCCTCTTCAACATTTGCACACGTAAATAAATACACTCAGAAGTACCTGTTTCTGTCTGTAGGAGTTAGGACCAGGTTTACCATTGGCCATTCTAGGAGGCACATACACCAACTACTTGCCAATGGTACATGTTTTTTGTGTAGTCATTGACAATGCTAGGCAGTGAGAGTGTTACATATTTGGTGAACACTATTTGTGTGTTGACTAGCAAGTGCTTGCTCAAGGTTGCAAGTATGAAGTTTAACTGGTGTCATGCAGTCAAAGTTAACGCTGAAGTAAGTCACCCCACAAGTCGTAAGTCCACCCATGGTTACTAGCAAGCATACAACATTGGGCTGACAAGTAAACTCTGAAAGTGTGAGTGGGTATGGGGAAGAAATAAGAGTGTGGGCCCAATAACCTACTAATTGGGAAAATGCTTTTGAGCACAACATCCCTCCAAGTCATGTTACTTGACGTACCCACACAGAGATATAGTATGTGAACAAATGATTTGCGCTGTGTACAGTTTCCATCATGATTCCCATGTCCACTGCTCAACAATATCTGATAGTTAAATATTGTAAACTATAGGCCAACCACACATATCCCTGTCTATAGGTAAAACACCTACTCACACCTGTTGCTAAACACTGCTACCAAAGACATATGCATGTACATAACATTTCCTGTGCACTCATGCTAACTCCCACACAGTAAATCATGACATAGACCTGTATGTAGCAAACAATGACATTTAATGTCAATTGAAAATAAAAACATAATCAAACTACCTACCCTATAATAAATAACTATTCTAACCTAACCTACGCTACCTTATCCTACTTACTATCTAAAACTACCTTAACCTAGCTTACTCTACACATACAGCACAACATGGTAAACATCAGACCCCACCCCCTTAAGACACGTCTTCACACAAGGGAAACAGAAAATACGCCAAAACTTCAACTACACATAGATTCCTAAATAGTCATATTTCTTTTGTATTTGTTAAAATTTTATATTTTTGGGGTTCTTAATTTTTTTATACATATAAAACACATCAACCTCCCACCCCCATAAAACCCAAAGTACCCCTACCCACTAAAAATCTAACCCACCCCGAACAAAAACCCTAAAACCACTATCCCTACACTAACCTAAAATAAGCTATAAAAGAGTATGTAAAATCTAAAACATTATATAAAGGGGATACAAAGAAAGGGTCCCTGTGGATGTGTGTGATTTGGTCTGGCTACTGCCTGCTTTATCTCATGGAGCATGGTGAACCCCTGGTCCATTTTTTTCTCCAGCACTGCAACACTTAATTTCAGATCCTTTTTATGTCCATTTCAAAAGAGCTAAGCCCTCCTGTTGCCTGAGGTGTGGGTCCAGATGGAAGCGATGGCCAGCTAGTGGAGCTACAGGGTACAGGTGACCTGGAGGTACCTTTACCAGAATGTCCATTCCTGCCAGACCTTCCCTTGTTGAGTGTTGTTGGCCCCTGCAGAAAGCTTCACCTTTTGCCCTGGGCCTTCTCCTCCTCGTTCCTCTTCTAATGGCCCTGTATGTCTTTGCTACAGATCTGAGGTCATGGTAGCACTCCTTGAATTTGTTGTGCTGCCCCAGCTGCTCTGGGGTCATATTGTCTGTTGAAGCAATAAGGATAACTGTTGGACTTGGCCCTTTTGGCAGGTTCACCCCTAAACGTTTTGCCTTTTAATGTGACCTAATATTAGTTGTTTTAGGCCTCTGGGCACTTTAGCACTGTGGCCCAGTGTAAAGTGCGTGCGCTCTCTGAGTGCGTGTGGTGAGATTGACCTGCCCTCCCATAGGAATGCATGGAGCATATGTGTGTCCATGGTAATTCCTGATGTGAGTGGAGTGCAGGGTCGAGTTTGGTATGTGTGAACTTGTGAGAATAAACGCTGCGCAATGGTGTGCGCAGATTTATTGTGACTAGTGGAGAAGTGCCACTTTTAGAAGTTTGCACTTCTGTGCGCAGTGTGTCTGCCTGCCTGATGTGGAGTGCATGTCTGGCTTGTGATTGACAGGGGCTGGATGGTGTGCTTGGCTCCATGAGCCAGGATGAGTCTGCCCAGTGGTGAATAGGGAGATCTGCATCTAGATGGAAGGGAGGAGTTGCAGCTGGGACCTGAATAGGACTGTGCCTTCCTTCCACAATGCTGGCTCCGCCCCCTGTGGTGCGTCTGAGCACCTAGCCCACACCTGATAAAGGGGAGAGGAGCTGAGCACAAGAAAGTGCTCCAAAGCTCCCCCAAACCAGTTGCACCTGGTTTTCCCCCTGCCCTGTGCTGTGTGACAAAGGGGGATATGTGTCTAAAAGAAGGGGCTGTGACCCCATGAAGTTGTTCTCTGTTGTGCTTGTTCTTCTTTTGGGAGGACACGCTGCCAGGAGGAACCGCCGTGGGACCCAGCTGCTGTTTCCTGAGGGTCCCTGCGTGCTGGCCTGCCTGGCTGCACTTTGCTGGGCCTCCATAGCTCCCTGGCTCTTCCTTTTTGCCTTAGGCAAAGACTTTGTGGTCTCTAGTACCTAGGAGCACTGTTATTTAAATGTCCCCAGTGGAGAGGAGAGTGCTGGGGCCTTGCAGCGCACAGCTGCCATCTATTCCGAGGGAATCCCGACATAGGGACTCCCCCACTTTGTCGTGGAAAGAGCGGGTGCCCACCCCGCGATTGTCATTATTTTTATCACGGGTGCCCACCCCCCTTGCGTGCCGTGGTGGCGGGTGCTCACCCCGCCAATATATTTAATTTACACGAATGCGGGAGCCCACCCCGCACTTCGGTGAGGAAAAGCCGGCGCATTGCCGAGACCGGCCCGGAGGAAGTCAGATGGCTGTGCCTGGTTGGGTGCGTGGCCTGCTTCCCCCGAGCTGGAAGCTGAGGGAGGCAGAGAGGTGCATTGATCACCAGAAGAGCTCCCGGAGTGTAAGGGAGCCCCGCAGCCACCCAGAGGCCGGCCAAGGAAAGAAGCCAGCAAGTCTGCCTGGGGCTCTCGTGAGCTGAGAGAGCCCCGCAGCCCCAGAGAAGTCGGAGCGTTGTATGCTCCGTTTCAGCCGCCCGCCGCGACTGGAGCAGTCCGAGAAGCCCCGGTGAGTGGGGCTGGAATGGTGCTTGTTGGTGTGTTTTGAGTGCCCCGGGGGGGACCCAGGCACTTCCTGCTCCCAGCCGTGTGATCGCTATCTCGGCCCTGAAGGGCCACTGGCTTACCTCATTTGGGTGCAGAAGGAGCACCGAGGATCTGCCCACATTCGTCCCGCTAAGTTCAGCTACCCTCATGATCACGGGTGGTGGTGCACTATCGGGGTCAATTGGATCGAGATGGCATTATGGGGTGAGCCCAGGACAGGGCCCCCGCGTAGGGAACACTGACTGGGGGGACTGTAAGCCTGTGGTAGGTGTACTACAGGTCCCTGCTGCTGATTAGGTTTAGGCCTCAGGTGAGCCTGATAACGCCCACTGCAGATAATGTTCTGCATAACTGGCTCCATTAGCGCGCCCTAAGGCTATCCTTGACCAGTAGTTACTGGTTGTTGCATTATGTATATGCCATAGTGTGAGGGGGGCTGTGTCTATGATGCTAATGTGCGCACTGCTCATCATGATTATGCCTAATGCTTTTCACCAAAGGTTTGCATGGCTGATTTTATGTACAATGCCTGTATGCCCTGATCTATGCCTCTAGTGATGTTTATGAGGTTAGTGTGTAATGTGGTTATGCTGATGGTTTTTAGGCCTAATGTGTTTTATGCCTAATATCAGGCCATGGTATGTTAAGATGGTGTCTAATGCTTAGGTCATTATTTTACCAGTAGTGACTGGTTATGCTCTACATTTATTATTTGTGCTACAATTACTGGTTGTGTTCTACGTCTATGAAAAATCTTACAATTACCATTCATACCAAGTGATGATTCTGACAGTGGTCCCTGTGGCCCTGTCATGTGTATATAAACCCCTGTGAATATTGCCTAGTGCCAGTTGGCACAATGTATATTATGTGATTATGTTTCTAATGTATTTATGATAATACAAAGGCTATTTTTATATATAACCTTGTGTGGAGTCCCTTTTGTGGTGTACCTAGGGTGTTGTTGCTGTGTGCGTGCGCAAACGCTTTACACATTGCCTCCGGGATAAGACTGACTGCTCGTGCCAAGCTACCAAGGGGGTGAGCAGGGGTTATCTTTGGCGTGTAACGCCCTTACCCTGACTAGAGTGGTGGTTTCTGCCTGGCTTTGGTGCCAGCCTTAGCCAACCAGAAATCCCATTTCTAACAATAACTGTCAGTCAAAAGGTGACTAGGAACAGGTAACAGCATAATGAAACATAATTATTTACACAACATCTAAGGTAGCAGAATCTACAGACTTAATTCTTCTTCCAGCTTAGAGTGACCATACACATGCCTGTTTTCTATCATATCAGAAGTACTAAGCCCTCATTACAAAGGATGGGTGATTGTTGCACAATGCAATTGCAACACCATGGCACATGTATGTATGACCATGTCAGTACTTACTACGCTTGAGAACAATGCTCTTTGGTACACATATCACCCTCACTGTACATTACTGTGCATTTTGCATCCTGCAGTGGCCTTTATGCCATGGGGATTTGCCACAGTAATATGAGAAATGTTGGCAAAGTACATGTATTGTCTCACAATGTAGTGTAACTGTTATGGCAATGACCCATATCAGGACACATTGCTAACTATACTGAACACTTGGCAGGAATTAAATTTAACAATGGATGCCGGATGAGTACCTCACATCACACAGAGGCATTTGAAACCTCTCCTATCTGAACTGTTGTAAGTCCACGGTGGACCATGCCACCGCTCATTACATGCTGCCAATATCATAGCATGTGCAACTGAAATGCTTTCAGAATTCTTCACATCCACATCCATGTTTAGATGTGTATCCACTACCACATATATCTGCATAGTCTGCCACTGGGATCATGGCTCCCCAGTCAAGCCTCTATCATGTGATTCATCCCAGATTGGCAAAGTCTTCTCCTTGACAGTAGTAAGAGGCTGACAGACATGCACCACTTAATGTCACCTTTTCCTGACCTATTAATCTTCTTTAAAAAGTTATTTTGTGATAGGGATGCACATTGAATCTGGCAAGTCACACAGCATCTGACACCACACTCAATCTTTGCACTACACTATTAGCATTTATGAAGACACTCACTGGTAAAGTTGGGGTCATTGAAGTCATCCACCTCACCATGTGTATATGATGGGTGTCCATCTACAAGAGATAACATGCAAAACACATCAGTAAACTTAGAACACATATTTGACATGCAACAAAAGCACAGTACATATGCATACCTTTTGGCTATGTTACTCTTCTGGTTCTAAGTAATAAATGGACACAGTTTACATGCCTGAATGTTACATTGGTAAGGCCAGCTGAAGGGTACCTACACGCGAAGAGCCAAAACATGCACCTGTTGTCATTAACCTCATCACTACCAAAGTTTACTATGATAGCTGACTTTGATGATTCTCTGCACCTACATAAATCACATACCATACTCTGCAAGGTATTGCTATACCCAGGACACCTTAAATGCGGACATCAGGAAGTGAGTACGCTATGTACATCTCACATCATGTGTACTTGTTGTCAAGGCTGCTGAGTGCATGATATTGTTCACACATGTTCCATGCATACCTAAGTTTGAACTAGCATAATTGAACAATAACACATATGGGATAGGTTGATGTGTGTTATATTCAGGCTAGCATACTCTTGGATACAGTGCCATGTGAGTGGGTTCCCATCTGATATATATTGGGCCTCACATACTAGAGGCATGTACTATGTGATTCTCATATGTAAGGAGAGTTGCACTGACTCTGGCCTCTAAAACAACTCCATGAGGCCTTGCAAAGGCAGCATGCAGGATTGCTATGCATTCAGAGGTATATAGACAGGCAAGCCAGTGCAAAGCACAGCGTAGCTATAGTGGCCATCAAAGAGCAATAACTTTGGCATTAGAAATGCTGTTCAAGCAGTGATATGCGTTTTGCCACATTCAGAGGTTACCTAAGCAGTGTAAGCAATGGCAGATCTTATAAATGCTTGACAACCCAGAAGAGGTATGCCAAGGAGGCTCATTGGCACATCACCATGGACATTCTGCATCTGGAACTGCTCTTTCAGCTGCCACAGAGAGAAGTTGCAAGACCGACATCGGTGAGCAATGTCTCAACCTGCAACGAAGCCATGGGCACCGCTCGTGAAGAGCACGACGCACTGCCCCAACTTGCACTGCAGCCCCGACGCCTGCCGGCACGGCACCATATCAACTCAGATGCTGTAACCAAGGCAGCTGTCTTCACCTAAGCCGAGGGCACTGCTTGTGACGCTCACAATGCTCCGCCTCGACCCGCACGGCAGCCCTGACCTCATTGACGCTGGTGCTTCATCATTGCAGAGCCGATATTGGACGTGAGTGACTTCCTGAATCCATCGACACCGCAATGTCGTAAGTAAGCGGCGTCTCACCGCCACCGAGACATCACCTCTCCGGCTACAGTAAGGAACCAATGCCTCAACTCCCCTGCATTGCAGTAAGTTACTGAGGCTTCACCTCCTCTGGGATCGTAAGGAACCGACGCATCACCTTCTGCTGTGGTCATAAGGTACTGACACTGCACGGTGCTATCAAACCATCACCTCCCCAATGCCTTGCACCATCTTTGCTTTCATCGTTTGCCGAAGTACTGTTCTTTGGGGGTCTGTGTGGTGGTCAGCGCTGTACTTTGGGATTGTCATCTGTCACAACGTCCTTATAGTTCCAGGTGGAGTTATTTGTTGCTACAAGCTTTATTTGTGTGAATAGCCTATTTTTGAGAATATCTTTGAATATGTATTGTGTATTTTCGTCGATTTGGTCTTGTGTGGTTAAGATAAAGATTACTTATTTTTCCAAACTGGGTGGTTTCCATTTCTAGTGTTTTCACAGTAGTACTGTATGTGTGCACAAATGCTTTACACACTGCCTCTGAGATAAGCGTTTCTGCTCAAGCCAAGCTACCAAGGGGTGAGCAGGGGTTCTCTAAGGGCGTGACTCCCTTACCCTGACTAGAAGCCAGGGTCCCTACTTGGACAAAGTTCCAAACCATTGACAACTTGGGACCCTAATTTCTAACTCTCCCCTTTATCATTGCTTCACTTCCTGGGTGGATGCGTTAAATTTTCAGATGAAGCGTCATTTTTTTATACGATCAGTCAATACTTGGATTTCACATAATGCGTGTTTTAGTATGTTTCGAATGGAAAGCGTACTTTTTGGCTGATGCAGTGCCTGGAAAAATCACGCCTAATGGTCATGCGTCCATTGCTTTTACACACTAGGTAAAAATGTGTGTTTTCTGGTGCATTAGGATGTGCATTGCATGTAATAATGTACAGGAATTGCACTGTTGGGTGCAAATTGTGGAGTTGATCTGTTTACAGTCTTTGCATGTGTTTACTGTGTGTAAACGGTGAACACATGCGTGAGCTAATGCTGTTCAATGATAATACTACGCATAGTGCCCAAACACTGGGGCATATGTACAAGGGGATTGTGCAACCAAATCCTCACTTTTTTCAGATGGTCGATGCCCTGCACCACATTTACAAAGTGCCGTTAAGCCAATTTACATGGCTTAATGCAGCGTTGTCAATATGATAACTTTCCCGCAGCTATCTGCGTGAAAGAGGCGTGCAATTGGGTGTTGTTGTGGGCATTCCACCGTAGCACCCATTTCTTTTTATTACAGCCCCAGATTTACAAGGATGCGTAAATCTGAGAAAGCACAAAAAGTGAATACCATGCAAATGCAGGTGTTAGATAAGTGCCACAAAGAGAAGTAGTTTATATCTCCTTTTTTTGATTTTTCTCTGTATGACGCAATCTGCAGAGCACATTGAAAGAGCAAAACATGATTGCTGATCGTTTTGTATAGGAAGGGACAAATTCTTCCACATAAACAATCATTCCTGCAATGCAGCTACCCTTGCATTATGGTGCAAGGCTGTCTGTATTGGAACCAACCAGCTATTTATAGTGCAAGCTCTAGGGGAACCACAGGGGTGCACTGTTATCTTGTACATATGGCGCATCCCTGCATTTTTTTAAATAATGCAGCGTGGGGTAGCAAAACTTGGTGCAGCTCTTCACTGTGCCATTCCTTTTTATATATGCCCCACTGTGGTAGGACAAGGGCATGCCTTATCAGAGGTGCCCTATGTGCTAAATGTGTCTTTTTAGCCATTGACATTGTATTAGCTACCCTCAAGGATGCGAACAACTATCACGTCCATGGGGTCAGAGCACCAACATGTATGACAGCTCAGCCTACTACTAAAAAGCCCCGTGTCCCACAGTGGAGGCATCAGTCTGTTTGGAAATTTGGGGGGGTGCAGCAATTGGCTGCACCCACCTGGAAGGAGATTTATGGATGGCGTAGATTGTTTGTTTGTTTGAGAATTTGTCATTCTTATCCAAGAATCATACCCCACAGGAAAGTGACAGAGTCATTGTTTGTGGCCAGCATGATCCTCAGTCGTGCTGATTGTGCTATGGTAGATCACAATGCATTCCTTGGTGTGACCTCCTTCATATTGATGCTAGTAAGGCTGCATAAATACCAGCATTACTACTGCATGAAGGGGGTGTTGCTTGTGCATAGCGGTTGATGTTCAAATGCAACACTTTTGAACTGACAAAGTATACTATGCAGCATTTTCTATGTGTGGTATGAAATCACCTAATGGGTTTGACATGTGGATACAGTTATTGATGTAGCATATGTAGACAGTAGTTTTAGGACTGAGTTTCTCTTGTACATACTATGTGGAACACTACAGAGTCATCATACTATAAGTGCCCTTCTACTATCATCCACAAGTATGAGGTCATACAAATGGCTAGCATCACAAGAGACACACACCACAGTCATTGCACACTATCTACGTTACCTCACCAAGTTAATTGTGACTGGGAATGGAGGACTATCTACTACAGGTAGTTGGCATGCACACTATTTTGTTTGTACCAGATGCTGTTCAATGCTGTTTTTTTACACATAACTACATGCATTATCTGTGTGACTATTAGTAGCAGGACAAGTGTGAATGTTTAGGTATTTACTGAGAGGACACAATCAAAATGCATTCACAGTGGTAGTGCTCATACATTTATTTACAAATAGATTAACAATGTTTTTTATTTCATCATTGTGTGAGATCATGTATATCAATCATGTTTTCCAGAAGAAACTATTTATGATGATATTCATCCCTCATAATGCGGCAACTGATGGTCCAGGTCAATGAGGCTCCTCATCTTCCTCCTCGCCATCGTCTGGCCATTCCAGCTTCCCATTGTCCTCAGCCTATGGCACATTTGTCTTGACACACATGTTGTGCAATATGCAGCACACCAATATAATTTTACACACAATAGGTGATAAGGATAGAATCTGCCCCAGATGGAACAAGGCTCCAGAAGTGTGATTTTAATATTCCAAATGTTCGCTCAGTGATGGACCTGGTGCTGCATAGAATATGATTGTAGGTCTGCTAGGCTTCCGTTTGTGGGTTTTTCAGAGGAGTCATGATCCACGGCAGCAGAGTGTGATCTTGGTCCACTGCAAAGAAAGGTTGTGCACAATCAGTTAGGAGTCATGAGATGGAATGGCCCAACATTTATGTCAAATCTGTTAAGTGTCCTGATTGACTTATACACATTACTTACTGTAAAAGATGTGCTATGATATTGTGTGGCATACACGCAAGAAGGGATTGAAAATGACTGACACTGTGCTACATGTATTTTTCATGGCTATTAGATCACACAGAGGCTTTAAAAATGAAATAATGTTAAAACATAGAGCAAGTAACTCATTTCACATATCTTGATATAACAACTGATTCAAAATTACCATGGACATCATATATAATAAAGCCAAAAGAGTCTTAATACAAAACACCATGCCAATTGTCCAGAAATTACAAGCCACTGAAACCAAGGAAATTTCCTGGAGGTTTATAGATATAGAGCTTAAACAGCTGCCCTTTATGGATGTGAGGGATGGGGCGGGGAAAATCTGACCCCCTTTAACTTTATGGTAATCTAAAATAATACAGATGTTTACATCTCTTCCCCAAAATACTTCTGTGATCCCCCTGTTTTATGACTTTGGTATTAATAGACTATATTATCTAGCTATACTGAGACCCTTACTATATTGGATTAGGCTGTGGGTTACGGAAGAGTTAAAATCATATAGACAAGGGCTAAGAGAATTATTAGAACTTTATGACCAATCCACTGGTCCATGGTTCAGTCATTTGAGGAACTTGTTTTTTAAGCCGGGTCTAAATAGATATTGGATAGATCCTACTTCGTTGACACAAGATTCTAAAAAGGAGCTAAAGACTGTTTAATGGAACTATGTCTTGAATAAGGTGACACCAGATCCTACAGGGGAGGACTTACCATACAGTTTTTATCTTTTGAGTCGAGCCCAAGCTTTGAATTTTTTCTGGATGAAATCCAACCCCAATTAACAAAAACTTTGTACATGAAATTCCATTATGAAACTCTCCAGATTAACTATTTTATAGCTAAGTGGTCTCCTGAACATGTAGTAGGGATGGAACCAAAATGTACTCTATGTGGGTCCGACGCCGATGAAGACATTGCACATATCTTATTTTACTGCTCAGAATACGCTAGTTTTAGAAGGAAATGGATAAAGCCATTGTTCTTGAGGTCGACGACTAGAAAATATTCGGAGGCCCTAAGAATATTGAAAATTGACAGTTTGCGAATATTTGTATTTAGAATCAGTAGATTTTTACTTGCCATGAGCTACTTATTGAAAAAGAGAGGACTTACATTTTTATAATCTTTTTGGATCACAATATGGTATATTGATTACAAATTGTATCAATATTATATTGTACAATGATTTGATCATTAACTGTTATGATAAAACACTCTCATGTTATAAAAGAAGTTTTTAAGGCAATACCAAATAATGAAATATTTTGACTGTCTCATATATATAAGTTACACACACTTTATGCACACAACTTCGGACAAAATGGACTGAGAATTTAATCCTGAGGGCCGATCATAGACTGCCAAAAGATGTACAACGAAACAAACTTCAACTGTTTATATTATCATTTTATTAGGGAAATGCACTCAGCATTTTTCCCTACTTTTAGTGTTATTCATTTATTATGGAGTTGTATTGTGATTTTATCTTGATGCTGTTATTGTGTACTTTGATGGTTCTTTGAATTGAATAAAGTTGTTGAATAAGTGTGTTGATGGTGACCTCAGCTAGGCCTACCAGTGCAAGGGGTTCGCCCTTCTCTGCACAGAGTCCTCAGACCAATAGGAAGAAGTTGGCACAGAAACTGGAATAGAAAATACAAAGTTTAATAAACCTCATAAGGTGGAACTACATTTACACAGCACCCTTCAGTGTTGAGTGAAGTAGCACACTGAACAGAAGAAGCATGGTCCTTTTATACCCACACAGGGGCTGAAAAAGGCGGTACAAGTACACATGAGAAGAGTTATGCACATAGATGGTCATACAGAAACTGCACAGTCAACAAGTAGGAGGAGTAATAAGTTGCTGACATCAGTTAGAACAGCCTGACAGTTCTATACTAGGAACAGGTGCACTCTACTAGCTAAGCACATCTGCGCATGTGCAAGACTCTGGGAGAGGGAAACAGCAAATATCCAGCACATAGCTAACTAAAATGGCTGCCAAGTACAAAATGGCTTTCAGCTCATGCTAAGAGATTAATGCAATCTTCAACAGATGGTCCTTTTAGCATGAGCTAAAGACATTCCCATAATCCAGTAGGAAATATGCATATTAATTTTTTTTCATAAATTTATCAATATTCTAATTCATTGCTTGGTGGGCATTTCTCATTCTAAATATTGTTAAGCTGGCATGTATAAGGTATAAGCAGGAGTACAAAGGGAACAGAGCATTGGGTCATACAGATAGCAGGAGAGAGTAATTACTATTATCAGAAACAGAACTATTAGCTTTCTAGTCCTAGCAAATCCTATAACCATCCAGTAAAAACATTTTCAAGACTCCTATGCATTTCAGTGACCATCAATTTCAACTTCAAAATAGCCAACAGCACATATCTAATAAAAACATTTTCACTAGACTTGTCCAGTGTTTCCTTTTTTAGGGCTAGAGTATCAATCAAGAAAATGGTAAAGTAACATTTGTCAATTGCTCAGATTAACTTTTCTCTCGCAGAATAAACATTATTCCTAATACAATTATGAAAGCAGTCAGACATATTATTACAAAAATGATCCTGGATCCAGAGGACCAGGAGGCCCACACAGGACCATGAGAATTAGGACGAAGAGCTGCAAAGGGTTGCTCCTCCTCAAAAATGGGACGACCAATGGGGTACATTTTCAACAAAAAAGAAAAGGAAGTCCTTGGGAAATTAAAGCCGCTGTACAACCAACCAGAGGGGAGTCTTCTCCCTGTGTCCGTTTGAGCCTCACAGGCAGGCTCTTGTTGTTCCCACGGTGGAGCTGCACAACTCACAACTCAGGAATCACGGCCCAGTTTCAAGGGAAAAGTTTCTTCTTTCAGGATAGGGCAATCACCCACCAGGGCAAATGCTCTCAGCGATCCTGTCCATTGTCTCAGGCAGTGCACCAGTTTTCTTCATTTCAATCCCACAGGCACCAGAGACACAGCACCTGTACCCTGAACTCAAGTCCTTCCCTAACTCCTGTATTGCTCTGCTGGCACACTGCTCTTTCGTTGGGGCCATAGATTGCATTCAGTGTGCCCAGGTATCTCTTGACCAATAAAGGTGAAAACTTTACAGCCACTTTGGGACCAGGATTCAGAGGCCTGATGCTAGGATCTCTGAAGCAACCCTTGTTTCAAAGGGGGTTACCTCAAGCAAAAACTTTCTCGCCTTCCTGGTCGGTCTGTGACTCTCGGCTGGGCATCAAAAACTTGATCCACGATTTCTCCTTTCTGATTTGTGACCCCGTCTATCGCCCAAGACAGTGGCAGGGGTACACACTTCACATCCCAGTGCTTCCGGCCTTCTACCTTCACTGACGTCCTGGTTGCCAGCAATGCCTGTGTTGGTTACCTTCACTTTGACTTCAAGCTGGACTGGTGCTGACTCTCCAAGCTGGATCTGATGTCCGCGCCCCTCTGGCAATGGTTGTAAGGCAGCAAATATCTATTGGTGGACAGAACAAAAGGTCTTTAGACAAGGCACAGAAATAATCTATCAACAGAGAGGATAGTCTCAGAATACTTCCTAGTCTAGGGACGCCCCATATATTAGCAAGGCACCCAAGAACCACTTTCATCTATGTGAGAGTAATAGAAACAACAGCCTGGACCTATTGGCAAGTATAAAAGGAACTCTTTGGTGAACTGACAAGAGTAATACGTCACCCAATCCCAAGCAGCCAAGGAAGTCTGTGTTCATTTACTAAATTCTGAGGAAAAGAGAAAAACAATACAGACATACTCCAAATCCTTACATCTGTATATTCCTATCTTAATCATCTAAAGACCCTCAAGAAAAAAGGAAATGTTCTACACTTTTACTCACAGACTTTGCATTACTTGTACAGGACTGCAGACACTTCTAAAATGATTTCTCTTAATAAAAGCACCTACATTGTATGCTTAGGACCATGCTCTCATCTTATAGGAGCAACAGGAACATCTAAAACTGCTAATTTCACAGGGATTCCTATTACATAAAGAACTAAAAAACTTCAACATAATGGGTACATTTTCTCCAGCAGAACATCTTGTGACAAACAGACTCCTATAAAACAATATTTTCCTCAAAAATGTTTGCTAAGGATCACATGGGCATCTTCTCTGCATTCTATTTTTCACAATCCAAACTATGCAACCTCAGCTCTAGTAAGGACTGTCAGTTTATTTACACAGACTAGCTAATAAAAACTAGCAATGCCCTTGCAAAACAGTATGTAGCATGAGAATAACAAAAAATAGTGGTGTCATCACCTGAGAATGTTAGAACAAAAACTACCCACAGCTAGTTCCCCTTAAAGATCAAATAAGGAAACCACAATCTAGACTACTCATCCTTTCATAATTTCATCAGACAGGATGGGCAGTAACATAGCAAATTTATGTATTCATTTTATTAATGCTAATAATGTTTAAAACAATATTACTGAATAGCCAATTAAATGTCTCATGGCTATTTCACAGACAGTTTAGACAGGCTCAAAAGAAATTGAGAAAAAGAGAGAGAACACATACATTTGCCTACCCTTAATTTGTAGAGGAGCTAGCCTCCTCCCCCATTTTTTTTGACAGTAGGAAACCTGTAACAGGTTTCATTCTGTCAACACTATCAACCCCAATTTGTAGCAACTGGGCATAAACAAACTCTGAGGAGCTAAATAGCACATTGAGCTAGCTAAAGAACATATTCCTTTAGCAAATGTACAAGTGTGACACGAGGGCACATGAATTCAAACTAAATCCCATTGCTTCCTTAATTCAGCCCTAAAAGCATTAGTGCTACATATATGGCAGAGCCATTGTCTTAATAAGAGCTGACATATACCATTATTATTCAATCTGTTCATATGAGTGAACAAAAACCTGCTTTTGCAAAATAAAGCAAGCAAAACCTCTTTCTGTCCCTGCCCTGCCATTTTGTCTTTCAAATGTCGAAATGTCAAAGCAAATGTTGCGCTGAGCCCTGCTTCTAAATGTAGAACTTCGACCTTTAACCTATTCGCAGCTGTTCCATCTTGAGTGCAAGGTTTTCATGCAGTTTTACAAATTCAAAGTGACCCTGGAGACTGAGAGCTCAACAGCAAAACCCACTCCATTCCTGTCTACCAGCAATTCAGAGGTCAGCTTAATAAGTTCTGCCAGATGTTTTGTACATATTTATATTTGTAAGCAGTGTGCTGAGTGCTTGTCTAGCAGTATAGATGTCAGCTATTCATTCTATGCTTACATATGTGCATTTACTGTAGCCTGAGGCAGTTTAAAAGCTGCTCTGATTGGAATATCCTCATTTAAATAGTGAATTTTACTCAATTTCGACTTTGATGTTTGGGGCACTTAAAAATGAATATCCTACAATGTTTTTGCATAATAGCCATCCCCAGAATGTCCCCTACATATCCCAGAGATGTGGCATCAGAAATGTATAATGTATACCCTTATAAAAATGAGTTTTGTACGCCTGGGTAAAGTGACATTTCACATGTAAGTGACCCCTATTGCTTTATAGCATGGCTTAAATTCAATTTGGATGCTAGGAGGTCACAGCATCATTATTAGGCATTATAAATATTAAAAAACGAATTTAATGCACCTATTTTAAATAACATTTTTTATATAATCAAAATATATATATATATTTTTTTAATAAATCCAATCATTTTCATGAGTCCACATATGAAAAGCAAGCTGCATCCCTTGCCTATCATATTTAAACGCATTTATTCATAGCCCTAAGAACAGAAACCTAATTTGAAAGTCTGCGCCACTTTTAAAGGACAGTCATTATTTAACATCAAAAAACACTCTTATCCTTATTTAAAAAGGCATTAAGAAAAGAAATCCCTACTGTCAATCTGTCCTCTGTTTATCAGAAATAATGAAACTATATTTCTAACTTTTAAAACAGCAGTCTGAAATGCAGGATTTTACACCGACTTAAGGGGTAGTGACGTCAGCTGTTTTCTGTGGTCGGAGTCAGAAATACCCACGTGCTGACACAGCTGCTTGACACGTAAAGGGGTCGAATTCACACGCCTTTCAAGTCAGCCTTTCCACAAATCTGTTGTTCTGTAATGTATTCAGGTCTGCAACAACCAACTCACTCAGATATTGTGAATGCCTGTTAATACCTAATACAGAAGGATAAATGCTGTGACATTTTGTATCTTGATTTTATCTATTGCAAAACACCCAATTTCGTTTTTTGAAGCTTTTTTTATTCCTATTAAATGTGGATTCTAATTTTATCTTTAACATTGTGGCAATTTGCACACATGTATAGTGTCTTACTCTGTCAATTTAATGATAGCGTGCAGCTATTTAGCATATATTATATAATTCATTGCTGGATTCTTTTAAAATGTATTTTATTTTAATGATATTTGGCATACCAGAATGATGACAAAAAAAAAACATTGATCTCATCCCAGACATTTTCAAAACGGTGTCATACACATAATACAGGGCATTTAAGGCTAGCCATTCTTGCACCAAGAGCGCCATCGCTACTTACAAGTACCACTAATGACAAACCACAGACATTTAAACACACATTTAACCCACAGATCAACACTTAGGACAGAAACAAAAGACAGCCCACAGACTGTACTTAAACCAAACCATTTGTAAATACTAGTTGTAAGTCATATTCACTAGATTTGGCTGGCAGAACACCAAGAAAAAAAACGCTCTGCATATCACCACTTATGAATGTTACTAAGTGCACAGACCAGGATCCTTTCTATGTACATATTTAGTTCCTCAGGGTACTAGTCACCAAAGAAGAAAGACATTTTTATACCTAAACCTAGTTAAGTATCCCCTCTAGGGGAGCCGGCTAATTATATACAAGTTTAAAATGGTACATCCAAGAAAGCAACACATTCATAAACTCACCTGTGGGAAAACAAAAAGACCATCACACATTTGCTTACAATTAACTGCTTTGTTCTTCAGCTCTAATGCTTTCACATAAATGTTCTTTCGCTGTTCTTTTTCAATCAAGGCTTCATTCGTTCATGCACTTCTTTCTCCCACATTCGTATACAATCAAACATCTCTTGCCTAGTCTTTCGCTTAAACATACATTGTTCCACATACTCAATCTTTCGTAAATCAAATGACCCATACATACGCCAACGCAACTCAGGATCGTTAAGAGTGTATTTATTCCATAATGCGCTGTACATTATAGAAGAAAGACCATACTTAATATACATATCCCTATTAGACGTCCCCTCCGTGGGGCCGGTTGTGCTTAATCTAGTCTCAAATTGGTACCACTACAAAAGCAACACATCCTATGAAGTGTGCTAAAAACAGGCATGCCAAAAATAGTGCAGAATATGCAGTATTATAATCAAAGTAGCACTTAAGGTACCTTTAGTACGATGTGCCGTTCAAATCAATTCAGATAGAGAAAATTCTCCTCATTACCTGCCTATATAAATTGCAATCCATATATAAATCTCATAACAAACCAAGTTGGCCAACACCAATTCCAAAATCCAAAAGCCACAGTATAAGTGTTACTAAACTACCTTACAAATCCCAGGCATCAAAACCAACAGCAAGCGCCACAGAAGGACACTTACCAATCACTTGGTGTACAGGTTCCAACTGCCAAGTTCTAAAATCGACCAAATGGTCACTGCACGGCGAATCAACAGAAGAGATCTCAGTCGAGGACCGGCACCACCTGGATGATCAGATCAGAAAGAAAGGAAAAACGCTGTGATTGCCAAGACTTGGGTCTCATCGGGCAGTGATTGCGTCCAGAGCGAGATTCCAATCCTTCGTTGCGACCAATCCTTTGGGCATCCGAGTCACCGATGAGCCCCAGTAGTTGGGCGCCAATTTGTTGATGGTGACCTCAGCTAGGCATACCAGTGCAAGGGGTTCGCCCTTCTCTGCACAGAGTCCTCAGACCAAAAGGAAGAAGTTGGCACAGAAACTGGAATAGAAAATACAAAGTTTAATAAACCTCATGAGGTGGAACTACATTCACACAGCACCCTTCAGTGTTGAGTGAAGTAGCACACTGAACAGAAGAAGCATGGTCCTTTTATACCCACACAGGGGCTGAAAAAGGCGGTACAAGTACACATGAGAAGAGTTATGCACATAGATGGTCATACAGAAACTGCACAGTCAACAAGTAGGAGGAGTAATAAGTTGCTGACATCAGTTAGAACAGCCTGACAGTTCTATACTAGGAACAGGTGCACTCTACTAGCTAAGCACATCTGCGCATGTGCAAGACTCTGGGAGAGGGAAACAGCAAATGTCCAGCACATAGCTAACTAAAATGGCTGCCAAGTACAAAATGGCTTTCAGCTCATGCTAAGAGATTAATGCAATCTTCAACAAGTGGCTAAAATTAATTTAAGTAATCCACTGATCACTTTTTTGTTTTTCCTCAGTGCAACATCCTAAGTGCCATGGGTTTTCCCAGATGTGGCCGTAGTACTCATAGTGGCACAGGACTTAAGTTGCACCCCACTAAAGAAGCCAAAATGAGCTGAAACTGGTCTTGGGTTTCTTGGGTTCCCATTCTGAGGTGACCTGGCCTGGCAGTTTGACTGGACTGTTCTTACTGAAGTGCCTGAGATTAAATGAAACAAAATACCCATAACTTATTGTTTTCTTAAATTTATTTTAAGAGGATTTGGTTGAGTGAAGGTTTAACTAAACAGGGAAGGTAAGCAGACTGGGAGCATGACTGAATGAACAGAATGAGGAGGATCAAATGTGTTCACTTAACATGAGACATTTAGATAAAGTGACACATCTGCATTGTCTTTGGATATCCTTAGTAACCTCACTGGAATCTGGCCCTACTGTCTCTACGTTGGACACCTGCAATTAGATCTTGCCTCACCGACGTCTTCGGATGGTTGGAGGAAAACCAGCCGAAGTGCAATTCTGACAAGTACAGGACTGGAGTCAATGGTGGCCAGAGGAATTTTCTCCTCCCAGTGTGGCTCAAGCGATAGTCAGAAACTTGGGAAATCGTATTGATGATGCTCTTACTAAGCGTTCCCAAGTTCAGGCTCTAGTTGGGACCTGTATTGGATTGTTACGGATGGTGAGAAAGTTTCTTCCACTTCTTCCGCTAGACTGTAGGAGAACCGTCATCCAGGCATTGATTACATCAAGACTGGATTACGGGAATGTCCTTTATCTGGGTGTGTCAGACTCCCTCCTGCAACGTCTTCAGGTGCTGCAGAATGCTGCAGCCTGAGCGATTCTTTGCCTAAAACCGAGGTCCCATATGACTCTGCATCTTAAAGCATTACATTGGCTCCCAGTTAGGGAGCGGATACAGTTTAAGACCTTAGTAATGTTCTTTAAGACTCTTCATGGCAAAGGGCCCAGCTAACTTACAAAACTTGTTGGTTGGTACACTCCGAAAAGAGCACTTTGATTAACAGCGAGGGCGCTCGCCTGTGTCCCGAAGGCTCGCCTGGCGCACAGGGGTGGCAAATCCTTCAGCCTCTTGGGGGCACAGGCATGGAACAAACTTCCACTGTCCCTGAGACGTGTGAGGGATCTGATGAGTTTTTAAAAACTGTTGAAGACCTGGCTCTTTGGAAGTTAAACCATCTTTTGGCTACTAGCTATGTGATTCTGCAGCGCCGGGACACTCCTTTTGGAGTAGCTGAGCGCTATATAAACTCTTTCATTCATTCATTCATAAGGTAGCATGCTGAATACATGTTCGTACATCTTTTTTTAGCTCTGAAGAAGTTCCAAGAGAATGAAACGTGTAGGCAACTATCAAATGGATTTTCTTTTCTTGAAAATGACAATAAGGGATTGAATATTTAAATACTTATTGCCCCATTCCTTCCGCAATACCGACCAATATTGCACTGACATTGGCATGCTCTAATACTGAAGCTGGGCAGTGTGCTGTGTATCATTGTTATGTTATGTTATGTTATGCAGGTTTTTTGTATAGCGTACAGCTACTCCAAGGAGTGTCCCGACGCTTTAGAATGCATACTAATCATGGAACACAACAACGGAAATAAACAAAAAGAAAATAAAGAAGAGGAAACCTAATAGAACCTGAAACTAAGAAGTAAAAAGCCAGGTTTTAAGCCCCTTCCTGAAAGCCAGCAAGTTTGGAGTGCTACGCAGGGCCACAGGCAATTTGTTCCACAGCTGAGGCGCTAAACATTTGAAGGAGCGGCCGCCAATGCGAGCTCTCTTCGCGCGGGGGACTACAGCAAAAAACAAGGCTTCCGACCTGAGCGATCTGGCCGGACGGTAAAAAGACAACCTGTCCTGGAGATATTTTGCTCCAGATCTGTACAAGGCTTTGTGTGCCAGGGTGAGAGATTTAAAAACTATCCGCTTCCGGACAGGAAGCCAATGGAGAGATTCCAAAAGGCCCGAAGCTCTGGCACAACGAGGTAGTCCAAAAATAGCACGTGCAGCTGAATTCTGAACAACCTGTAGTCGTTGAAGCAGGTATTCAGGCAGGCCGAGATAGAGAACATTGGCATAATCTATTCTCGAGCCTATCATCGCCTGCACCGTGATCTTCCTATGTTCCTCCGATAGCAGAGGGAGGAACTTGCGAAGCATCCGGAGTACGCCAAAGCAGGTCCCTGTGAGGCCGATTACCTGCGAACGTAGTGTGAGGCCATTATCGATCTTAATCCCAAGGTTTTTTGCTACCTGGGAGGAACTAGCTGGTGGAAACATGTTCTCAGGCCACCACACTTTCCAGTCCGGGTCCGAGCTGCACCCAAAGAAGAGGACCTCAGATTTATCCGAGTTGCACTTGAGGCTGTGTTGATGGAACCACTGAAATACAGCCTCAAGGCAACCCTGGATCCTACCTCCATCGAAGTCCGCACCCCTCTCACAGGTGAAGAGGAGCTGGGTGTCATCAGCATAAGAGACGATCTGGGCCCCGAAAGACTCCGCCAGGGCCGCCAGAGGGGTCATAAAGATATTAAAAAGAGTCGGGCTCAGGACGGAGCCCTGAGGAACTCCGACACCCAAAGGCGACATATCGGCGGCGCAATCAGAAGCCCAGACCGATTGTCGACGACCAGCCAGAAAAGATCGAAACCACTGGAGCACCGTCCCACACAGACCAATCTCTGAGAGTCTAGCAAGCAGACCCTCGTGGGGGACGGTGTCAAAGGCCGCCGACAAGTCTAACAACACCAGCATCGCTCTCCCACCCGAATCCAACACCTCCTTTACCGCCTCCGAGACTTCCAAGAGGGCTGTTTCGGTGCTCAGATTGGCGCGAAAACCCGACTGGGTAGGGTGCAATAGATGGTGGGCCTCCAAGTAATCGGCAAGCGCCCTATGCACGTGCTTTTCAATGACCTTCGCCAGAGCCGGCAGGAGCGAAATAGGTCTATAATTCGCTAAAACCTCTACATCCAGACCAGGCTTTTTAAGCAGGGGAATAATCATAGCCTGCTTCCAGGACTGGGGAACCACACCCTGTGCAAGAGAACAGTTCAACAGGGGGTTCACAAGAGGATTCATGACAGCTGCCATTTTAGCCAGAAATTTTGCGGGGCAAGCATCCCGAGGGGAACCGGACTTTAGTCCTCCCATCAGGTCAAGAGAAGCTGACAGCGAAAGAGGGGGGAAAGCCGCCAAAGTCACACCGGCACTCAGTCGGGTAGCAGCGGCGTTCTCCACCCGACCTGGTGCCTCAGGATCCAACACACTGAAGGAATCCTGAATCCGCTGGATCTTAGAGGTGAAAAAGTCCGCAATCGCCCTGACCCAAGGCGCAGGAGGGGGGGTCTGGGCAGGCGCTGTGCGAGAGGCTGTAAACTCTCGCACAATGGCGAAAAGCTCCTTACAGGAGTTGGACGCGGCTTCAATTCTTCTAGCAAAGTAAGCCTTCTTCTCCGCGAGGATATTCCGATGGTACGCTTTCGCCAGAGACCTGTAAGTGAGTTTCGCCGTCGCGTCGTATTTCACGCGCCAGGCTCTTTCCGCTACCTTGCATTGCCGACGCGAGGCCGCCAATGCTTCCGTGAACCAGGGGGCAGAAGCACCTTTTCCGGGTTTGCGGGGGGGTCTCAGAGGCGCAAGCTCATTGAGCCTCTCAGAGAGCCAGACCTGCAAACGCTCCACATCCTCCTCTAAATTCCCGGATAAGGCACAGGGGTGATCGGCACAGGACTGTGCCAACAGTTCAGGAGTAATCCGGTGGAGTGGCCTAAATCCCACTAAAGACTGCCGGGGGACACTGGCCGGCTTCCCAGACTCTGAGAGAAAAAATCTCACCAGCCTGTGGTCAGACCAAAGCACCTGGGTGGGGGCCAACATCTCTATAGGGATCGTAGAGAATGTCAAATCCAGGGTATGTCCCTTCTCATGGGTCGGCCCAACATGGTAAGGAACAAGGCCCATAGGGGCTGTGACCTCCAACATTTTCAAAGCATCGGGATCCGTTTCAACGTCCATATGGACGTTGAAGTCCCCGGCGACAATGCAATGTTCTGATGAAAAGAGCAAAGAAGAGGTCACCGACTGGAACTCTTCGAGAAAAGAGCCCAAGGGCCCCGGCGGCCGATAGACTAGAAGACCCTTAATCGATTGGTGAGGAGAAAGGACAAGGGCAAAGGCAAGGGATTCACAATCCTTGATCACCTCCGATGGAATAATGGTGCAAGAGACCATTTTGTTGACTATTAAAGCCACACCACCTCCCCGCCCCTTCGGCCTATCCTGCCTGAAAATGTTATACTCGGGCGGGATAGCAGTGGCAATATCAGGGTTAGACGCCGCGCCGAGCCACGTCTCGGTGAGCATTAGAAACAGGGGTTTTTCTGACTCCAGCAGATCAAAAACATCCAGAGCGTGCCGGCCCAACGATCGAGTGTTGAGCAGTAGGCCCAGATGTTTAGTGCAAAACGCCGCCTTCAGTGGCGCATCGCCCAAATATTTCTGCGGGCGCCAGCCACACTCAGGGCAGCAATGCTTACCCTTGTGGCGAGCAGGGAAAACCGGCCGGCAGAAGCCATTTGTGTACCGCAAGGACCAGAGTTCAGAGCCCGAGTAGTGAAGCATGATGTTGAATAGGCCAGCTGACTCGAGCCGAAAAGCCGCAACGCGTCTGTCGCCTCCGGGACGCGGACGGGCGCAGACGGGCTAACTCTGGCGTAAACTCCGGCGGAAATCCGGCGCCCCGCAGCGCGTATCCGCTGCGCGAAGTGTGGCTGTTATTTCATAGTGGTCTAGGCCCTTGTGACCCAGTGCCACACCTACCCCACAACGAGCACTAAACGTAGTTCCCCGTTCCAAAATGGCCGCCAAACACGAGTCGGGGCAAAGGACCCGCAAAACGCGGTGGTCGAACAGATTATGGTGCAGGTAAGCAGGGATGAGTGCCGGAGTGCGAGCAGCCCTAAAAACCAGGGGAAATAGAAAGAAAAAAAGCAAATGAAATGGCAAACAGGGAGTTTTTAAAATATTATCTCGGACAGTCCGAGGACCTTAAAAATCACATGGGCAATTAATCATCAAAGCGTTCTCTTAGAGCAAGGGAGAATACACAGTTTGCCTGCTGTTTTATAGTGGTCTAGGCCCTTGTGACCCAGTGCCACACCTACCCCACAACGAGCACTAAACGTAGTTCCCCGTTCCAAAATGGCCGCCAAACACGAGTCGGGGCAAAGGACCCGCAAAACGCGGTGGTCGAACAGATTATGGTGCAGGTAAGCAGGGATGAGTGCCGGAGTGCGAGCAGCCCTAAAAACCAGGGGAAATAGAAAGAAAAAAAGCAAATGAAATGGCAAACAGGGAGTTTTTAAAATATTATCTCGGACATTGGATTTAGAATTAGTTTTTTTCCCTTGATGAGTGGGCCTGTGGTGGCTGTTCCCTTGTACTCATGCACCTGTCTAAGTTTAAATTTGTTTGTATACATATAGTAGCCTTGCCTCAGCCATCTCTCATAAAGCATTTGTAATGGCACTGCAGTAGATTGATGTACAGACAGTGGAATCTATTAAGGTTTGTAAAGAATGGGCTGGCTGGTGAGGCAAGGGCAACGAGAAAGAGAGGCAATAGAGGACACTTAGGTGCTCATTTCAAGGCAGCTGGCATTCTGTTTTGGGGGAAAACCAGTCGTGGCCAGTGACATTTGAAAGCAGTGGGATGTAAAATTTGGGTATGACTTTTATGTAGTGAACGTAGCGAGCAAGCCTAATAGACAAACGTGGAGTCCAGAGTGGGTTCTCTTCCAGAGAATTCTTTTAAAAAAATTGGCAAATGGTGCATTTTAAAGCAAATTAATTTAGTGATAAAGCATGGCTTATAAAGCTATGGGAACGTATACTCTTGTAATATTAAACCCATTAAATACTGCCCCATATCTTACTGCATTAATGTGTTCAACAGTTAATGCAATGTATGCAATGTGCAAATTGTGCAGCGCGACAACTTCAAGCCCTTTAAAGTGTGTGCTTGCTCAGTGTCTTGCACTGCATGCAGCATCAACTTTGGAAGAAAATACTCTAACCAGGCTTTGCTAAGCACCCACAGCTGCTGGCTGCAATCGGTCAAATAGAAATATGTGCAGACAGGGTTTTAAGTGGGATGAAAGTAGTGGGGCCTCTCTAAAATGGAACATATCAAATACATTTCTGATTCCTATAGTGTGCCAACCGACCGGTATTTCGGTTACTCTCTGAAATGTAATTGCATCAAGATATATAACACAACAACTGAAGTACACCTAAAACCTGTCAGTACAGTTGGCTTTGTCAATCATTGTTTGCTGTTTAAGATAAATGAGAATTTAAACAAAAGAGAGACCCCTTGTTCTGACCAGGGCAATAGGGTACTCTTCGCAAGGTAAATACATTTGTCCCCCAGTAAAAGTATGTAATGCTATCTCCACCAATAGAAGATTGGAGTCTGTCTTTTTTCTTTCAGCACCCACAGTAATATAGGTCCCAATGCACTACACCGTGCTGATAACACAAACTAAAATTAACAAAAAAACCTTAGCAATTACAAAACATGTTTGTGTAGAAATTGTAAGAGTTTTTTTAAGATAATGTTTTAAAATTACTATGAATGATGAATCACTTTTAATGTAATCAATTTATTTTAATAAAACATGTTTTGTAAATGCTAAGGTTTTTTTTGTTAATTTTAGTTTGTGTTATCAGCACGGTGTAGTGCATTGGGACCAATATTAGTGTGGGTGCTGAAAGATAAAAGCTAGACTCCAATCTTCTATTGGTGGAGATAGCATTGCATACTTTTCCTGGTGGACAAATGTATTTAACTTTTGATAAATGAGTCACAACAATGATTTGTAATAAATAATTAACATTGGAAATGTTTCACTTCTGAAATTATGAGTCTGTGAATTAAATAGCATTGAGGACGGTTGAAGGAGTTTCGGCTTTCAGTTATGTACTCTTTATGTTAGATATGTATGCCCTTTTTCTCAGCACATCTTATCCATCTGTACATCTTTAACTGCCCCTCTTTCCTCTTCTGCAGCCTCTTTTCTCTCTTCCCTGTAAGCCCTTCCTCGCATCTCCCTGACATCACCACTTCCAAACATATACTGCACTCTCTCACATTTAAGCACTTTATTTCTTTTGCTTTAGACTTGAAAATATTTTGGCATCTGTGTACCCTCTTCACACACATTTTCATAGAATTTCAATTGCAACTGGAATACATGATCTTTGTTCTGTGTGCTCTGCAGAGGGGCCAACCCATTGACAGGCACTTTGCCTTTAGCCTCAGCGCCAGAGATCACAATCAAAGTCCCTTATAAAACACCTGGCACGACTCAAAGTATGAACTATACAAGAGTAATAAGATGTTCAAAATAATACAGCAGTACATGATGAAATAGCTAACGCTCTTGGGGAATACAAGATTAAGTGAAACATGTGAAATAAGAGAGGAACTAAATCGCTAGCATGCATTGCCTTAACGTTTTTAATATTCATTGTTTGTAAATCAGTCCATGGTTTTGGCATTCATGTTAAGGGCATGAAGATTGGGACAGTTTTATCGTCATACAGCAGATAACTTTCTTTACTATAAGCACATATTTCTCACTTTGCGCTTGACTTGGATATTTGGATATTCCCTATACTTTTGCCACACTTGTTTCATAAATAAGAATATGTGTGCACGTTCACAGACAAGTCTGTCGTGCTTTACATATCTAATTTTTTTTTAACTATACGTTACAATCATCTGATGTTGGTAAATGGAGGGAAATGCTGCAGCCATTTTTTGCTAGTTCACTTTATAACTTTAATTAACATCTGGGGTAGAAGGTGAGGCTATGGAAGACATTCACGTTTCTTAATTTCAGGGCTATGCCAACCATTGTCCATGACCGGGAAGTATTCTGTGGCTGGAAGATCCTTGCCTCTAAGCTACCTTTGGTTGTCATTTCACTGTAACTGTACCCCAGTGTACAGGTTCAGTTCTCTGAACCAGCAGATTACTAATGGACTGAGCGTCTAACTTACTGAGCCACCCACAGTTTTAAATAAGCATTTATTTACGTAATGCATAATCTGTTGTAAAGTTCAGCAAGCATTTACATACTTTGCCCATCACTGTTTAGCCAGGGTTACTTTGCAGCCCAGTAAGTAAAAAAAAAAGAGCTGAGGAGAAAGGCATTTACAAAGATTATGTGCAGATAAGGACATTTGACCAAAGATGTTAATTTGAATGTGAAATGTGTTCTTCACAGGCAGCCTTGCTACCTTGAATCAAACTGGAAATTGGTGTCTGCTGCAAGGGAAGGACTAAGGTATGTGGGCCTCATACTAACAGAGAGGGGAATACAACTCTCAAACAATAAAATAGAAGAAAGGCAATTTCAGGGTAAATTAAATGCACAGATAACAATCATTCAGCAACTAAAGTGAGGGCCCTAAAGATATTTGGATAAACTTCACATAGTAACAAAAACCTTGCTCGTTTTTTAGATCAATTCCACGGGCAGGCTTGGCCAATGCAGGTAAGTGCAGTGGGGCAGGGCATGGGGTGGAAGTCGACAGATGATGGAATAGGGAAAATAAAATTAAATAAAAGAAAACCACTTACTTCACTATTGCCACATCGCTGACTCTGGCTCTGGAAAGGGGGGCATCTATGCATGTGAATGACAGACATCTGGAATCATACAGGGATGGAGACTCTAAAGCCCGAAACCATGACACTTAAAGCATCACTGGCCTATAGTGGAGACTGCTATGGACCACAATGAAAATGAAGGGCTTTAGAACGGTAAGCCCTGCGTTGTGCATCACAGTTCTTAATGTTGATTTACTGCCTGGATTCCATCTCGTGTCTCAGAGTGACGCAAGGCAGACAGCCTAGGACAGACAGCCCAGGCTTAAATACATAGATTTATTTAGAGATATGATCGTAGCTCTAAACTAATCAATTTATTTAATTTTTGTGTAGGAATGTGTATTAATTTCACTGGAGTGCAGTCCCAGAGCCCTAATGAGAAACCGCCCCTGGTGGGAACATGGGTTTTTCTTTCCAAATCATGACAGTGAGATACTCAGTAATACCTCACTTTTGGGGTTTACCAGTGTCAATTTTTCCAGGGAAAATCTGTTGGAATATGTGAGTAAAAAACTACCAGGACAGTTGACAACCTGCAAAAGTGAGTGCGCACATTGATTTCTGTGCAATTTCTCCTGTTAAAATTGCAATGCTAAGGTAATGCATTGGTGTGTGATAATAAGTGTGTGAAGCCATGTGGGATGGGGTTTGCACCATCAAAATCGTTGGTGCGGATTCAAGTACAGGCTGCACTCGAGTGGATCAGTGCTTAATTTGAGCCGGTGGTTTCCAGTGCTGGGCACCAACACTTAATTGTCAGCACCGGCTCTAGTTACAGTTCACCACATGGTGGTGATGTCTGTTTCATTTTGTGATGAACTGACGGTGAAGCATTCCTCATCATCAGTTATGGGGCTTGAATTACATTTATTTCTTAGATGGATGGATTCATATAACGCATTTGTAGTGTGCTACAATATGGTGCCTGTGTGCATGACTGGTAGTATCAGTTCTGCCCTGACACGCTATTCACCCCTGAGGCGGAAGCCGGGGGTCTGCTTCTAAGCTTTTTAAAACTGTATTTTTGCACTGTTTAGTTAGATTTTTATCGCAATTGCTGTCTTACCTGCTGCTTTTGCTTCGCGCATTGCTGGGGGAAGGTCTACCTCCTGGCACCGTCACCTCTCACGTGACCCGGGGCCACGCCCCTTTTGATTAGCCACGCCCCCTCCGGAGGCTTGAAATCACTGCGCCGAGCTTCTACAGGTGCTGACACGCTATTCACCCCTGAGGCGGAAGCCGGGGGTCTGCTTCTAAGCTTTTTAAAACTGTATTTTTGCACTGTTTAGTTAGATTTTTATCGCAATTGCTGTCTTACCTGCTGCTTTTGCTTCGCGCATTGCTGGGGGAAGGTCTACCTCCTGGCACCGTCACCTCTCACGTGACCCGGGGCCACGCCCCTTTTGATTAGCCACGCCCCCTCCGGAGGCTTGAAATCACCGCGCCGAGCTTCTACAGGTGCTGACACGCTATTCACCCCTGAGGCGGAAGCCGGGGGTCTGCTTCTAAGCTTTTTAAAACTGTATTTTTGCACTGTTTAGTTAGATTTTTATCGCAATTGCTGTCTTACCTGCTGCTTTTGCTTCGCGCATTGCTGGGGATAGGTCTACCTCCTGGCACCGTCACCTCTCACGTGACCCGGGGCCACGCCCCTTTTGATTAGCCACGCCCCCTCCGGAGGCTTGAAATCACCGCTCCGAGCTTCTACAGGTGCTGACACGCTATTCACCCCTGAGGCGGAAGCCGGGGGTCTGCTTCTAAGCTTTTTAAAACTGTATTTTTGCACTGTTTAGTTAGATTTTTATCGCAATTGCAGTCTTACCTGCTGCTTTTGCTTCGCGCATTGCTGGGGGAAGGTCTACCTCCTGGCACCGTCACCTCTCACGTGACCCGGGGCCACGCCCCTTTTGATTAGCCACGCCCCCTCCGGAGGCTTGAAATCACCGCGCCGAGCTTCTACAGGTGCTGACACGCTATTCACCCCTGAGGCGGAAGCCGGGGGTCTGCTTCTAAGCTTTTTAAAACTGTATTTTTGCACTGTTTAGTTAGATTTTTATCGCAATTGCTGTCTTACCTGCTGCTTTTGCTTCGCGCATTGCTGGGGGAAGGTCTACCTCCTGGCACCGTCACCTCTCACGTGACCCGGGGCCACGCCCCTTTTGATTAGCCACACCCCCTCCTCCTCCCCTTTACTATGTTCATTGTTCGGAAGCGCAGCGGACGGGCGCAGCGGGCACTTCCTCGGCACGCCGAAGACACGCCAAAGACTAGCCCGTCTGTGCCCGTCCGGGCCCGGACGGGCATAGGGCAGACCACTCTGCTTAACACGCCTAGCCCCCGGGCCCCGTCACACAGGTATTCGCGGGACACACTGCTTGCACTACGCACGGCCAGACACTCCAGCTGTTGCTACTATTGGACTGAAGGTTCCATATTTAGACATTGTCGTGTCTGTTGCCCGCATAACACCCGTAAGGATCCTGACCCATTAACTATGGCTCTGCTTAATTGCAGATCATTGCCTTGTCATGCTACGGAGGTTCACTCCGTCCTTGTGGACCACAGTCTTGATGTTTTATTCCTGACGGAAACGTGGCTGACTTTAGGTTCCGATCCCGACATCATCAACGCGCTCCCCCCAGGATACCTCATGTTCCATCTTGATAGGCCGGATGGGAGAGGGGGTGGAGTGGCCATTGTCTATAGAGACACACTCTTATGCAAAGCGGTAGACTGTGGCATCAACAACGCTGAAAGTTGTCAGTTTACCCTTTGCGTCTCCTCCACTGTCGCTATCTCTGGTCTCCTTGTTTATCGGCCTCCCGCTACGTTAGGGAACTTTGTGGATTCTTTCATGGAGGCCGTTATCCCCTTGGCTGCTGCCTCGTCCTACTTTGTCATTCTTGGGGATTTCAACTTCCATTTTGACGACCCCAATGACGTAGTAGCAAGGGATTTTTTAAGTTCGCTCAGGGCATTGGACCTACATCTAGTTAATATGGGAGCCACTCATATTAGAGGTCATCAGCTTGATGCGGTTTTTGCCAATTCTGCAAACCTACTGGCTCTCCAGACGCTGGCTCTCCCTTGGACTGATCATCATCTTATTCTGTTTAGCTGGTCGCAGGAGAACCGGAGTGACCCCGCACCTAGACAACATATTGTGGAACGACTCTGGTCGAAGCTCCCGGTGGACAGTTGGGCGGAAGAACTGGCTAAAACCTGTCCTCATCCTGTAGATGACCCCAACATTGCTGATCAGCTCTTGGGCGAATGGCTGACTAATTCTCTGGACCTTCTGATCCCGAATAAAAGGAGACTTGTCAGGGAGAGAAGAACTGGCTCTGCCCCCTGGTATACCCCTGAACTTAGGTGCATCAGAACCTCTTGTAAAAGGCTTGAGCGTGCTTGGAGGAGAGAGCAGACGGAAGAAAGCCGGGCCAATTACAAAAGGGAGCTGAGGAAATATAAAAGCGCACTGAAGGACGCTAAAAAGATTTTCTTTAGTAACAGGATCGAGAGAGCAAGCAATTCTTCTGGAGAATCGTTTAAAATCTTCAAGGAACTCCTGAAAGCCCCAGTTCCTCCAGTACGGCACGATAACCCCAAAGAAAAATGTGAGGAACTGGCTAGTTTCTTCCATTCTAAAATAGAGAAAATCTTATTTTCCTTACCCACTATTCCTCATTGTCATGAACCGGTTACTAGCCGCTCATGTCACTCGATTGAGCTAGCATCTTTTGGCCCCTTCTCGGAGGAGGAGGTGACAAAAGTCCTGTTGGAGATGAAGAGTGGCTCCCCGAGTGACCCTGTTCCCATTAAACACCTCAAGTTCGTGGCTAACACCTTGTCCACTCCTCTTACTGATCTCTTGAACCTCTCACTCGCTCAGGGCACAGTGCCCCAGAGATGGAAAAAGGCTGTGGTGAAAGCCCTATTGAAAAAACCAGGACTGGATCCATCCAATTTGACCAACTTCAGGCCTATTTCACTTCTGCCTGGTTTTTCTAAAATTGCAGAAAAGTTGGTCAACCGTCAGCTCTCTCACCATCTTGAGTCTAACCACCTGCTAGGAGACTCCCAGACTGGTTTCCGCCCCGGCCATGGAACAGACACTGCCCTGCTGGCAGTAGTGGAGGAGGCAAGGAGCACTCTGGACACAGGAGGGTCAGTGGCAGTGATCCTCTTGGACTTGAGTGCTGCCTTTGACACCGTGAGTCATCAGGTGCTCCTCCAACGTCTGTCAGAGGTAGGTGTCTCAGGGACGGCCCTGAAATGGTTGGAATCTTTTCTTTCTGACCGTTTCTACCAAGTCTGGGAAGGGTCAGAGCAATCTGCCCTAATCCCTCTTCAATGTGGAGTCCCGCAGGGCTCATCATTGAGCCCTACCTTATTTAATATATATATGACTCCACTTGAAAGAGTGGTCGCCCCCTCGGGGGTGAAGATCATCAGCTATGCTGATGATACTCAGCTGGTGGTGGGCCTCACTCAGCTGGCGGAACATCCTGAGGTATTACACGACTGCCTTGCCAATGTTTTTCGATGGATGTCTATCTCCGCTCTCAAGCTTAATGGAGGTAAAACCGAGCTGATGCTCCTGGGCAACTCCAGCCCCTCCATTATTGCTAGCTGCTGGCCCCGGTCTCTTGGCGACCCACCATCCCCCAAGAAGGAGATCAAGTCCTTGGGAGTATGGTTGGAAGAAGACCTGTCCTTCAGGACTCATGCCAGGAAGACTGCAGGGGTTTGCTTTGGCTTACTGAGATCAGCCCGAAAGGTGCTACCTCTGCTTCCTGATTCAGCAAGGAAGCTATTGATACGTGGCCTGATTCTATCGAGGCTCGATTATGGGAATGCGTTGTTTCTCGGTGCTCCTGAAGCGACCTTCAAAATCCTCCAACAGGTGCAAAACGCAGCTGCGAGAGTCCTTATGGATGTTTCCAGGAGGCAGTCTGCTGCCCCGGCCCTCAAAGCGCTTCACTGGCTCCCCGTGAAAGAGCGGGTGAGATTTAAAGCGCTATATACAGCCCACAAAATTCTACATGGCAAAGGCCCCCCCATCCTTGCTAATATGGCCCGTTCTTACAAACCCCCACGTCTGCTACGCTCGGACCAATAACACCTTTTGCAGTCAGCGAGAGTAAGAAGAGCTCGTTCTGGGGGCAGGCGCTTCTCTGTGCAAGTGGCCTCCCTCTGGAACTCTCTCCCCCTCAAGATTCGCTCAGAGCCTAAGATCCTATCTTTTAGGAAACTTCTTAAGACTCATTTGTTTCCTTAGCAGTGATTAGCTGTGTCTTTCCTTCTGATCTTTTGCGCCGGGATGCCCCCGGGTAAGCTGAGCGCATTATAAATTTCATATTATTATTATTATTATTATTATCATGTGACATCATCCCATGACCAGGGCAATGGGAGTTAAATCGTGACGGCGTTTTCATGTTGATCGAGTCCTTTCCTTTCTGGGATGTTTGATACTCGGGGAACGGAAAGAGAGGATGCTTTCGTCTGTTTTCTTCGTGTCACTGAGTTTAAGGATACCTATGAGTCTCTGATTCTTTTCTATTTCGACAGGAAAGGCTTCAGTGATACTGGCGTTCTTAATGGGGTAAGAGATCCGTAACTGCTGCATTCATATGGGTTTAATTTTCTTGACGGCATTGCATTGCGGTAATGGTTGGTTCTGTCTCGTGTTTGGTAGGCAGCACATACGTGGTGTTCGTCATTTGGAGGCAAGTGTGGTACTTTTCAGACAAGGTATATTGACAGAATTATTTAAAATTGGCTTGCTAGATGTCTGTACTCACTTTTTAATTTCAGTAACTGCCGCATTACACGTTCGCTTGGATTTTGGTTAGCATGTTTATTTTAACAGCTCTTTATCAAGTGAGTAACACCATTGTTAATTTGAACTTTTTAATATGGGTATCATGATCACGGACACGGGACGTGGTGAACTGGTGGACTGTTTTTTCAAAAGCAAAATTTTAAAAAACACTTTGTAAAAAGACACTTTTTCCAGAGAGGGGTCAACAACACATGGAAGGTTGAGTTAATGGTTAGTTGGAAAAAGTAGGATTGATGATGTTCTGATGGCTATCTATGAATGTACATGTAAATATGCCTTTTGTATTTTTTTCCGACATTCCCCTGACGAAGGGACGCCAGTCCCAAAATGCATTGGGCTGATGTTATTATGATTGTTTGACATGAATACCTGAGTTGTTCGCTAACATTTGTTTGGTTGATACATGTATAGTGTCAATTTTTATTTGGAATCACTGTGAAGTAACACTTTTGTTATTAATATTTAGGAAAATTGCAGTTAAAACAAAAGTGTTAAATGCTAACAAATGTCATTGTTCATATGTTTTAAAAGTTGGTACATTCTTAATGTAGTGCACACCTTTGTCAATTAAGCCAGCCAGCTTCCGGACCTTATTTTTTTCAATTTCTAATAGTGGCATTTTCAAACACACAATTTAAAAACCAACTTCACAAAAAGATGTATTTTTAAATTGTGATTTCTGAGACCCTAAACTCCAAATCTCTATCTTTTCCCAATGGAATATTTCAAGGCACTCCCCATGTTACCCAATGGGAGAGATAGTCCTTGCAATAGTGGATAACAACATTAGCAGTATTTCACTATTAGGATATGTAATACACAACAGTACATATACTACTTTTAAAATACACTGCACCCTGCCAATGGGGTTGCCTTGGGCCTACCTTAGGGGCGACTTACATGTAGCAAAAGGGAATGTTTGGGCCTGGCAAGTGGGTGCACTTGCCAGGTCAAAATGGCAGTTTAAAACTGCACTCACAAACACTGCAGTGTCAGGTCTGAGACATGTTTGCTGGGCTATTCCTGTGGGTGGCACAATCGGTGCTGCAGGCAGACTAGTAGCATTTAATTTACAGGCCCTGGGCACACCTGGTGCACTTTACTAGGGACCTAATAGTAAATCTTATATGTCAATCATGGATAAATCAATCACCAATACATTTTAGACAGAGACCACGTGCACTTTAGCACTAGTTAGCAGTGGTAACGTGCCCAGAGTCCTAAAGGCAACAAAAACTGGTCCGAAGAAATAGGAGGAATAAGGCAAAATGTTTGGGGGTAACCCTGGAAAAAGGGCCAGGTCCAACAAGCATCTGAAACTAACTGTCTCAGCAATGCACAATTTCAAAATACGATGCAACAAACTGTTACCCTTCCCACAATTCCCAAGAAGTGAGTACCTGTGAAAATCCAGTACATTCCCAATATGGTGTTTTCACTCATCTTCCCAGGCTCTGCAACAAGGAAGCTTACAGCTGCATGGCCTTCAGTTGCTAGATTGTAAAGGATGTTGCATCAGGGTCAGACATCCCAGCACTTGGTGCAATAAACTCATTATCCAACTTTTTGTATCAGTTCTCATAGAAACTAAAACTACTGAAACAATCTATAAGTCAAACTATAGCAGTTTAGTGCTTGGCCACTGAAACTATAGAAAGAGTAAGATAACACATAACAGCCAACATGCAATTTAAATGTTATTGTGAGTCATTTTACTGAGGCCTACAGGGGTGTGGAATTTAATAAAATATCTACATGTCCATGGGGCAGGTTGCTTCATAAATCGACTTGTCCTGTAATGAAATCCACTTGCCCCTTTGGTGCCATGTAGTGCAGCGACAAATTATGGCAGTAATCTCAATATACAAGAGCTCTGACATAGCTTCTCTGATTATGCCAGGGCTCATGCCATAGTAGTTTTTAATACTTGCAATCTCCTTATGTTGCCACGTTTCTGCAGATCTACATACTGGGGCTGAAGATAGTGGTAAGCAATAGTTCCAAGGTTAGAATGCCCTTTTGAGACTGTGCAAACCTACTAACTTGCATGTTTTAAGGGTTTTCAACAACTCTTCTCTAATCTTTTCCCATACTGAAAAATGTTGGAAATTTACTCCTGACAATGGCAGACGTAAACCTTTTTCCAGAGTTGGAAAAAAGTGGTTGAACTTGCAAACACTGAGATTTTTGCATGAGCAAATCTACACATGCATATTTGCTCATGCTAAAATGCAGTTCAGAAATATTTGATAGGATTACTATTTCTTTTCCTACTTTTATAAATTCTTGGGAATTCACGAAAGCTGCATAGCTGCACTTAATGCAAGAACATATACATGCGTGCACTTTTGAGACTTTCTTTAATTATTGGGCCCCAAATTTGCCCATGACCTTTTGTGTTTGTTAAAATTCTGTCTCTCTCTCTGTATCGGCTGGCTTCACTGTGAGGGACAGCATTTAGCTCTTTCACAAGGAGCATATCTGCACACAAAGTATTTTTGTTCAGTGTCAGTAACTACTGAGGCAGTGCATGCTTTTTGAGACCACAAAAGCAATTTTTGCTTTTGCTAATGTTTTATATAATGGTGAGGGCCGGCATCTCCAACACCAATAAGGTGTTACTAAAACCATGCCAAAACAAGTCACACATTGAGAAAACTAAAAAACTGACCATCAATTTCAGACCTACTGGCTTTGCCAGTGTTTGTTTGTTTATGTTTCTCATAATCTGATTGAAACTGGTTACACTGATTTTGCATTATGAATATTTTGGGGGAAATGCTAGCATGCATTAACACATGTTCCTAAATGATGCTGCAAACAAATGGTACCTGAATTTTTACAGTAGTTTAGTAAAATATTTTTTTCCTGCTTTCATTTTTGTATGAACATTTTATTTTGAAAGCAAAGAATCATCAGCATTGCCTTCAAGCTTCAGCAAATATTTGCATCAAATAAGAGAGCATTGTGGGAGGATTATAAATAGCCTCATATTGCTAAATTTACATACATTTTTATACTTGAACCACTGTCAGTAGTGCAGTCGGAGCTTACAACATTTACTTAGAGCGCTCACCCTAACAACAAAGGCGTTCAATTAATTAACCTTAAATACATGTTTGAATAGCATGAACATATGGGCAAAACTATTACCTTAACTGCAGACAGTGCCCTTTCCTGATCTATAATGTGGTACTGCAAACTGTCAGCCAAAGGGTTAGGCTGTAGGGGGTTGGGCCTACTTGTCCTAAGGACAAAATACCCATGAAAACTTGTTGCCCTTGACCCCAAACAATATGTCCTGGGAGTCGGGCTATAGGAATTCCACATCCCTGGGCCTACATTAACCATTGTTAACTTAACATGAAGCCAACAATAAAAGACACTTTAATTATGATTAACTATAACGTGAGAATCACTAATTATCGTCAAACTTAAACTGGAAATCACACTTAAGATATAAGTATATAATGAGCAATAGTAAAACTGTTTAAGAAAAACGAAAAATAATGTGAGAGCGTCCACACGAGTGTGGTATAAGCCCATCAGGATTACCAAGGACTTAGTAGAGATGGCCTTCGAAATTAAAAAGAAAGGTGAAAAGTGTTGATAAAAGAGGGAAATGGAAGACGCAGAGGTAGACCGTGATGTTCAAAAGACTATTGACCGTGATGTTCAATAGTAGAGTCAATAGTTTAGAGATACTCTCTTATATTGTAGAGAGAAATTAAATGGAGCCTTAATTCTATTAGCTCAACTCTCAGCATTTTATATCTTTGTTGGGTGTATTCAATGGTGTAACAATGGTGCCTTGGCGCTAGTGTAATCAAGGATACTAGACCCCCTGACTGCTTCCTGTGTGTTAAAATACTGGAACAATCAAGGTTCAATGGGCCCAGAGGGCTTTGTCCCCAGTGCCACTCCACCTGTTGAACCATTGGTTACGATGCCCGTTTGTCCTGAGACATTTTCTGCATCAACAATAAGAAATTGGCTAATTTTTATGAACAAACTTTCGCCGAATGTATATGAGTGAAGAACATATAATAACAAGTAATAGAAAATGCACTATGTCTGGTTATTTTCTAAATTAAATTACTTATTCATTGTTTGACAAGATTGTGAGGAGGTTTCAGTTCATGAATGGGTGAATGGGAAAATATTCACAAAGAGTGAGTGCAAGAATGGATGAATAAGTGATTGAATGCATTGATAATTTGAGTAAATTCATGGATGTATGATGAATTAGTGAGTGCATGGATGAACAGTGCAATAAGTGAGTGCATGGATGGATGGCTGGACGATTGAATGAATGCATGGAGTTATACAGACTGGTTACCCCAATCTTATTGGCAGAAACCTTAGCAGAAATAGGCCAGGTGCCATCAAGTGAACAATGTCTATAATATATAATGAATTACTATCACTATGCAAGTGCAGGTATTACACAAGAGTGGGCATTATCATGCGACAGATGTCGGAAGTAGGCTAAGAATTACAATCATAAGGCCACTGTTAAACCTGACAGCTTTAGGGTGGTCTTCCCCCAACATTTTACCTGCCTCCCCTCATTTTTCTGACCTTGTTATTGCTGCCATGAGGACTTAACCACTGCTAACCAGTACTCTCTCCCCTAAACATGGTAACATCTGCACATACCCAGTTGGAATATTTAATTTACTTATAAGCCCCTAGTAAAGTCCACTATATGTGCACATGGCCGAAAATAAAATACTACTAGTGAGCCTGTAGCACTGAGTGTGCCACCCACCTAAGTAGCTCCTTAACCATCTCTCAGGTATGCCACTTCAGAGCCTGTGTGTGCTCTTTAAACTGCCACCTCAACCTTGTCGAAGCATGGAGCGGAGCCAGTTGATTGCACTCGGAACCAGCACATCGCCATTGTTGCATCCACAGCTGCAGGAGCCGTAGCCCAGCATCGCATTCGGAACCAGTGCATTGCACTCAGAGCCAATGCATTGCCGTCATTGTGTGGAGAATCTCAACGCATTTCACCTACTGCATGGCCCAACACTGATTCAGCGCTTCGGCTGCACCTCGTATCATCTTCGACGTCGAAGCAATCCCGGTTCAAGGTATTGTTGTTGAGCAGGTCTCACTTTGTCTTTGTATATGGCCTGTGCTCCATCGCAGTCAGCCTGAACGTTTGACTTTTTCCCAGGCTGGTGCCACCAGATAACCCACTAAAGTGCAAATCGCTTCTAATCACTATTTTACAGTTGAATCTTTGAAAATTCATATCTCGACTTATACTTGGATTTTTGTTGTTTGTGTCTTGTTTTATTTATAAAATGAATGTCTATATTTTCCTATCTTGGTGTGGAATCTTTTTGTGGTGTTTTCAGTGTGCTACTGGTTGAAGTGTTGCATAAATACTTTACACATTGCTTCCTAAGTTAAGCCTGACTGCTTTGTGCCAAGCTACCAGAGGATGAGCACAGAATAATTTAAGGTGTGTTTTGACTTACCCTGACTAGGATTGTGTTTCCTTCTTGAACATGGTGCATACCTCTGCTAACTGGAAACCCACTTTCTAAAATCCACCAATAGTATTGGATTCTTGAAGGGTGTGAACATGCAATGAATTGCCACCGAAGTGCCAGTGTCAGCATTATGCAAAAAGTGTGCCCCAACGAGTTGAGGGTGTTCACACTATGCAAAGAACTGTCACCATTATGGCAGGTTATGTCATGCGTGGCCAGCATCATGCTCACAACACGCCTATCATGAATAGCTCAGACATATTTTACTTCTCACATTAAAGTACAGACGTATGTCAATAATGTTGTACAGTTTAAAAAAGCACACAGCAATCACAAGCCACAACAAAATTAACTTTGAATGGCAAACTCATTCATGGCCATTGCAATTCTAAACTAACAGAAAACCAGCATTTGTTACACAGTTTGGGCATTTTTCCGGGACATAGACTATTTTTGCTATTGTTTGTGCTTTAAACCTCTTTCCAGTTAATGTTAGAAATGGGTATGAAAGCAATAATGCATCCTGGAAAGCTATAGATTTCTGAAAAGTAGACAAAATTCTAAATTCAGCAAGGGGTCATTTATAGGAAAAATTGAAAATTAGTTGAAAAAAACAGCCTTTTGTGTCAATGTTTTCACCTGTAACTTCTTCTAATTATGACAACTCTTTGAAAGCAATATACTGTTACATCTGTGGGACCTTACTGGTTGTGGAGATATATAGGACTTGTAGGTTCACCAAGAACCCAACAAACCCAGAGCTAAAAACTGAGCAGCGAATTGTTTTTTATTATGTAGAGGGTATATAGCAATTATTCTGAGAAAATGTCTACATGGAAAAATTAGTATGAAAGATACCTATGTATTTCTGAAATGGGAAAAAAATATAGAGTTTAGAAACAGTAGATATTTGCACATTTCCAAAATTGGGAACACTCATACTAGCATGAGAATTATCAGTGATTTTTCAAAATGACTTCTTTTTTACACAATGTCTTTCATTTGGAATGCAGAAATGAATTGAAAATCAATAGGTAATAACAGTTGCTTTACAAATCTGAATTACCCTAAGTCTCCCAATATAAATGGTACCTCACTTGTGTGGGTAGGCATAGTGCCCACGACAGGAAACGGCTCAAAATGCAACGTGAACACACCACATTTTCACAATGAAAAATTACCCTTTTTTTGCAAAGTGCCTACCTGTAGTTTTTGAACCCTAGCTCTGACGGCACCTAGGTAAACCTAGCAAACCCATACATTTTTTAAAACTAGACAAGCAGGGGAACACATGATGGGGTGAGTCGACTGCCTCCCAACAGGTTCTGTTACCCAGAATCCCTTGCAAACCTAAACAATGTCCAAAAAAACACATTTTCCTCACATTTCTGTGGTGGAAAGCTCAGGAATCTGCGTGGATCCACAAATTTCCACCCACCCCGTATTCCCCAAAGTCTCCCGAGAAAAATGGTACCTCACTTGCTTGGGTAGGCCTAGTTCCCGCGACATGAATCGGCGCAAAATGCAACATGGACACACCACAATTTCACAGTGAAAAATGACCCTTTTTTGGCAAAGTGCCTAGTTGTAGTTTTTAAACCCTAGCTCTGCTGGCACCTAGGGAAACCTAGCAAACCTATACATTTTTTAAAACTAGACACCCAGGGGAATACAGGATGTGGTGACTCGACTGCCTCTCACCAGGTTCTGTTACCCAGAATCCTTTGCAAACCTAAGAAATTGCCAAAAAAACCAAATTTTCCTCACATTTCTATGGTAGAAAGTTCTGGAATCTGCGTGGGTCCACAAATTTCCACCCACCCCACGTTCCCCAAAGTCTTCCGAGAAAAATGGTACCTGACTTGTGTGGGTAGGCCTAGTGCCCGCGACAGGAAATGGCGCAAAACGCAACGTGGACACAACACAATTTCACAGTGAAAAATGACCCTTTTTTGGCAAAGTGCCTAGCTGTAGTTTTCGATCCCTAGCTCTGCCGGCACCTAGGGAAACATAGCAAACCTATACATTTTTGAAAACTAGACACCCAGGGGAATCCAGGATGGGGTGACTTGACTGCTTCTCACAAGGTTCTGTTACCCAGAATCCCTTGCAAACATAAAAAATTGCCAAAATCCCACATTTTCCTCACATTTCTGTGGTGGAAAGTTCTGGAATCTGCGTGGATCGACAAATTTCCACCCACCCCGCATTCCCCAATGTCTTCCGAGAAATATGGCACCTCACTTGTGTGGGTAGGCCTAGGGCCCGCGACAGGAAAGGGCACAAAACGCAACGTGGCCACAACACAATTTCACAGTGAAAAATGATCCTTTTTTGGCAAAGTGCCTAGCTGTAGTTTTTTAACACTAGCTCTGCCGGCACCTAGGGAAACCTAGCAAACCTATACATTATTGAAAACTAGACACCCAGGGGAATCCAGGATGGAGTGACTTGACTGCCTCTCACCAGGTTCTGTTACCCAAAATCCCTTGCAAACCAAAAAAACTGTCCAAAAAACCCACATTTTCCTCACATTTCTGTGGTGAAATGTTCTAGGATCTGCATGGATCAACAAATTTCCACCCACCCCATGTTCCCCAAAGTCTTCTGAGAAAAATGGTACCTAACTTGCGTGGGTAGGCCTAGTTCCCGTGACATGAAACGGTGCAAAACGCAAAATGGACACACCACACTCTCACAGTGAAAAATGACCCTTTTTTGGCAAAGTGCCTAGCTGTAGTTTTTGAACCCTAGCTCTTCTGGCACCTAGGGAAACCTACCAAAACTATACATTTTTTAAAACTAGATACCCAGGGTAATCTAGGATGGGGTGACTAGACTGCCTCCCACCAGGTTCTGTTACCCAGAATCCCTTGCAAACATAAAAAATTGTAAAAAAAAAAACACATTTTCCTCACATTTCTGTGGTGGAAAGTTCTGGAATCTGCGTGGATCCACATATTTCCACCCACGCCGTGTTCCCCAAAGTCTTCCAAGAAAAATGGTACCTCACTTGTGTGGATAGACCTAGTGCCCGCAACAGAAAACGGAGCAAAACGCCACGTGGACGCACCACAATTTCACAGTGAAAAGTGACCCTTTTTTGGCAAGTGCCTAGCTGTAGTTTTTTAACCCTTGCTCTGCCGGCACCTAGAGAAACCTAGCAAACCTATACATTTCTGAAAACTAGACACCCAGATGATTCCAGGGAGGTATGGCTTGCAGAGATCCCTCAACGTTTCCTAACCCAGAATCCCCAGCAAACCCAAAAATTTAGCTGAAAAAAATCACTTTGTTTTGCAAATTTTTGTGGGAGAAAGTTGTGGCATCACCGGGCTGACACAAATTTCCTACCACCCAGCGTTCCCCAGGGTCTCCCGATAAAAATGGTGCCTCACTCATGTGGGAGGCCCAAGTACCTGCGACAGGCAAGGGCCCAAAACGTAGTGAGGCGACATCAAAATTGCCTATCACAAAACAACCTGGTTTTGCAAGAGGGGTCACCTGGGTTTTTGGCCCTGTGCTCGGCAGCCATCTAGGGAAACCTACCAAACCCACATATTTCTGAAAACTAGACACCAGGGGACTCTAGGGAGGTATGGCTTGCAGAGATCCCCCAAAGTTTCCTTACCCAGAATCCCCTGCAAACCTCAATTTTAGCTGAAAAAATCACTTTTTTCACAAATTTTTGTGTGGGAAAGTTGTGGCATCACCGGACTGACACAAATTTCCTACCACCCAGCATTCCCCAAGGTCTCCCGATAAAAATGGTGCCTCACTCGTATGGGAGGCCCAAGTACCCGCGACAGGCAAGGGCCCAAAACATAGTGAGGCGACATCAAAATTGCCTATCACAAAACAACCTGGTTTTGCAAGGGGGTCACCTGGGTTTTTGGCCCTGTGCTCGGTGGCCATCTAGGAAAACCTACCAAAACCACACATTTCTGAAAACTAGACACGTGGGGGATTCCAGGGAGGTATTGTGATGTTCAGTATATACAATTGTATTAACCAGTCAAGCGGCAGTCCACGCACATCGGCAGCCAAGCGCCAATCCACCCACACCGCCAGCCAAGTGCCAATCCACGCACACCATCAGCCAAGCACCAATCACGCATCCCGCCAGCCAAGCGCCAATCCACAGACACCGCCAGCCAAGTGCCAATCCACACAGACTGCCAGCCAAGCGCCAGTCCACGCACACCGCCAGCCAAGCTCCAGTCCACGCACACCACCAGCCAAGCACCAGTCCATGCACACCGCCAGCCAAGTGCCAATCCACACACACCACCAGCCAAGCGCCAATCCACGCATTCCGCAAGCCAAGCGCCAATCCACAGACACCGCCAGCCAAGTGCCAATCCACACAGACTGCCAGCCAAGCGCTAGTCCACGCACACCGCCAGCCAAGCTCCAGTCCACGCACACCATCAGCCAAGCGCCAGTCCATGCACACCGTCATAAATGTTTTTTAAACAAGAAAGAAAACACAAACAAATTGCAACTAAATACAAAACTATAACTACAAAAGCAACAGCGGTAACTGAAGACATCATTCTATTGCCAAACGTTAAACTGAACTATATAAAACCATACAGACCAGGCAGTACACTATTAGACTCATGGTTGTGCCCAAAAACTCTTTTGAGTGTGATACAATCTGAAACATGTGGGCACACCCAGCCCAGGATTAGAAGGACAATCGGCACAGTGCATACGACTCTCCTTCCGCACACCTCTTTGCAAGCAGACTCTACATCTCTTACAGGGATTGGTTTTTTTTGGGCGTGGGAGGAATTAAATCAGGAAAGTGGCGATCTTTCAATCTAGCCACATCCTTCACCACTCCAACTCTAGGAACACTTGCCTGTTCCACAACAACAAGGCTGCCTATCACAGACTCCTGAGACTGAGCAAAAGTCAACTTTGACGCAGGAGAACACTCCTTGAACACAACAAAAGCATTGAAAGTTGCTAAATTGAAGGGATGGATGGCCAACTTCTTATACCAAATGTAAGCCTTACGAATAGAGGTGTAAGGTTCCAACCTCTGATCTACTCTATCAAAACCACCCATGTGCTTATTGTAGTCTAAAATGCACACAGGTTTGCGCGCTTCGGCATCCTGACCCCAAACAGTCACAGGTGAAGTGCTTTCATCATGGATGGTAGTCAGCATGTACACATCCCTCCTGTCCACAAATTTCACAGCTTGTAGTTCATCACTATGGAAGGAATTGCACTGTCCCCTCTGAAGTTTTTTGAAAACCAGCTCTTTTGGATAACCTTTACGGTTACAGCGGATTGTGCCACAAGCAAAAGTGTCCAAAATTCCTTAAACAATTGCACAGCCGTGTAGAAGTTATTAAGGTACAAATGGTGGCCTCTGTTAAACCATCCTCTAACAAGATCCCAACAATTGTCTATGAAACTCCAAAAGTGGATGGACAACCAGGGGGGGGGGGTCAATAGTGGAATCCCTACCAGTGTACACACGAAATTAAAAACATATATTTTTTTATTTTTTATTTAAGAAGTTTTATATAGCGCTGGCCTGACCCTAGGGTATTGGAGATCTTTACAGCAGAAACATTGCAGAGATTCACACAACACAAAAACAAAAGAGCGACACATTAACAGTGCAGGACAGTCTTAGTCTTCGGAGTCTTTCGAAGTCTTAGAGTTGGAGCAGTGTGCGGTGTCAGCTAGCTGCTCCGATTGATCCAATCCACTCCCTAGGGAGTGGTTGAGGAACAGGATTTTGAGTTGGATTTTTAATTTTACAAAGGAGGGAATGGTTCTGATGTGAGGGGGAATAGAGTTCCAGATTTTAGGAGCACCTCCGGCGAAGGATCGATTAGCAGTTTTTTGTTTTGGAGTTTTTGGTGGGATGAGTAGGAGGGAGTTTGAGCTTCTGATGTTCCTGGCTTGACCGGCTTTTTTGAGTTTTTTCGCCAGATATTCGGGTTTGCCCGTGTGTAGGGCTTTATGCGTGAGGCAGGCTGTTCTGAAGCTAATCCGCATTTCGACTGGAAGCCACTTAAGTTCCCTGAGTGCAGGAGAAATGTGGTTGAATTTCTTGATACCGGTATTCATTCTGGCTGCCGCATGCAGCCTTGTTTTGATGGGCGCCAGATGTGATTTTGGAATTCCTGAGAGGACTGCATTCCCATAGTCCAGCCTAGACAGTACCAGAGTTTGGGTGGCCTGTTTGAGATCACTGCGCGGAATGAAGGGTTTTATTTTGTTCAATAGTCTGAGGTTAAGGAAAGCGCTCTTTGCCGAATTCTTGATGTGTCTGGTCATGTTCAGTTTCGGGTCTAGAGTGATGCCTAGTGATTTGACAGAGTCTGCTAGAGTGAGATTTCTGTTGAGCGCATCAACGGCCTTTAACCATTCGTCAATTTGGAGGTTCTCTTCCTTATTCGAGATGAGTGTCTCAGGCTTGTCAGGGTTTAGTTTAAGGTGGTTGCATTATAGCCAGTGTTGAACATATCTCAGTACGTCATTGAGTCTTTGAATGTCTTTGAGGGAGGTAGTTTCCAAATAAATCTAAGTATCATCAATGTATAGATGGAAACGGATGTTGGCTTTTTTTAGTAGTTTGGAGAGAGGTTCCATATAGATGTTAAAAAGTTGCGGGGATAGCACTGAGCTTTGAGGGACACCCTTGTTGCCTTGGTGGAGGTCGGAAGTGAAGTTTTTTTATTATTTGCATGCGATTGTGCAGGAAGGAGGAGAAACATTGGAGGACCACCTCACCAAGTCCGGCTCTTTCTTGGAGAGCCCTAAGGAGAAGTTTGTGATCTACCGTGTCAAATGCTGCCAAGCGGTTAAGGAGAATGAGGAGGCAGCATTGGTCAGAGTCTAGTGATCTGTGGATATCGTTAATGATGTTGATGATCGCGGTTTCTGTGCTACAGCCTTTTCTGAAGCCAGATTGGTGGGGGTCCAGGAGGTTGATGTTGTCCAGGTGTTGGGTTAGTTGTTGGAGTACGCATCTTTCTAGTGTTTTGGACAGAAGGGGGAGGTTCGAAACAGGTCTAAAGTTATTCAGCTCCGTAATGTCGAGGCCGTGTTTTTTCAGTATGGGTGTGACTTGGCCCATTTTAAGGCAGTCTGGAACGACTCAATTTTTCAAGGAGCTATTTATGATCGAGCACCAAAGCGGAGCTAGGGCGAGCTTCAGTTTTTTGGTCAGTATTGGAGGAATGGGGTCTAGGACATGAGCTGAGGGTTTGGCGGTGGAGATCAGCGTGACAATCTCTGATTATTGAATGGGGCGGAAGCTTAGCCAGGAATTGGAGGAGGTACAGGGAGAGAAATCAAGCGTCCCGGACGTGATGCTCCAGTGAGAGTTCAATCTTAGTGATCTTATCATTGAAGAAGTTGGCAAAGTTGGCGCAGAGTTCTTTGGACGCCTGTATAGAGGAGGTCACGGGCTTGCGTTTTTTTGCCTGATGATGCTATAGAGCTCCTTGGGTCTATTTTTTGCGCTGTCCAGCGCCTAGCGGAAAACGCTGGATTTCTTGTTTTTGATGTGATTGTTGCATTTCCTACAGGCTGTTTTGAGTTGTTTGCGGAGGATGGAGGTAGGGTTATTCATCCAGCTTCTTTCTTTGGCTCTTAGTTTTCTCCTTTCAGAATTGAGGTCGGAGTTGAACCATGACCTGGGTGGAATGGCTCAGCTTTTTTTTCAGCTTTAGGGGAGCTAGCTGGTCAAGCATGGTCACTAGCTTTGCGTTGTAATGCTCGGTGAGTTCGGTTGTGGAGAGGTGGCCGTTGGTGTAGGGAAGAAGCAAACTTATCCTTTCTTCAAGGACTACCATGGGAATCTGGGAGAAGTTTCTGATCCATTTGGGGGGGGGTCTTGCATAGGCGTTTGAGAGAGAGTTTGTTGGTTGATATGAAATAAGATCATGTGGTGGTCTGACCAGTCCACGGGGAGTATGTGGTTGATTGTAATTGCGTTTCGTTGAGCGATGATGGCATCCAAGGTGACTCCTTTGTAGTGCGTCTCCTCCGTGCAGTATTGGGTTAAATTGTTGTCACAGAGGAGATTGGATAGCATTTGAATTAGCGGGTTGTTAGTTTCATTCCACCGTAGGTTAAGGTCGCCAAGAATTAGATTGTTGGCATCTCCGAGTGCACATTGAGCTATCAGGTCAGATAAGTGTTCCCCGAATGCGGAGGTGTTGCCTGGTGGATGATATAGAAGGTGGCAGAACAAAGTTCCATTATCTTTGGTCTTTATGTTGGTTGAAAGACATTCAAATGTGTTGTAATTGTATGATTCTATTTCTGTGATGACCATGTTGTCTTTATGAATGATAGCTACCCCTCCCTCTCGCTGGTCTTTTCTGTCTTTGTTAAAAATGGAAAAACCTGGAGGCACAAGCATGTCTAAGCATGGTGAGGAGAGCTCGTTAAGCCAGGTCTCCGTGATGAACGCGATGTCGATGTCCTGCGAGAGGATGGTTTCTGCTAGTTCAGTTGCATGCATAGATGCAGACCTGCAGTTGATGGAAAGCTCTTTGTTGCTGGGGATCTTTCGTTTGGTCGCCCTAGGTAGGGTGGTGAGGAAGGGCGGTCTAGGGGGTTTTGTGCAAGGAAGGTCTTTTCGGAAACCAGTGATCACTTGGATTTTGGGGAGTCAATGGAAGGTGAGTCATATGAGGAGGCTAGATCGGCTGCTTCTTTGTCATATATTGCTGCTTCTGTCCTAGTGGGTCTTGAGGTCAGAGGGTCGATATTGGTATTTGAGCGTCTCTGAGCCCTAGTGGGGAGGGCTGAGTTTCTTAGGGATTTTTGTGGCCAGGATTCCGCGTCCGATCTTGAGAGTCTCTGTAACCATGTCCCGGGGTTGCTGTGGGCCAGGTAGGGTACTTGTGGTGGTTGGTGTTGGATATAGAGGGTACCTAGGGGGGGGGGATTGGTGGGGCCTGCGTGCCTTGTCTAGGTTGGTGAGGATTTCGGACAAGCCCCGGGAAATCAAGTCTATCTGGCTTTCTAGTGATGCGAGACGCTGCGCCATGGAGTCATGGGAGGTGGTGAGGGCATCTTGGGGGATTCGCCCTGTGTGGTGCAGGTCGGGTTTATGGAATGTTGTCTATTACTTATTGTGTAGGACATGTTGTCACTTTTTGGGATCCTGGGAGGCGGGTGTGTTAGGTCATGATATGAATTTGGATTTCTGAGATCTGTGCGGGAACTAGTGTGATTAAAGGTCACTGTCGGCAGAGCTGGTTCGTGGGGTTGCGGTAGGTGGGTCCAATTAGGAAGTGGATTTATATTTTCCTTAGAGAGTTGGAGAGCATGCTTTGTGGAGGTGCTGTAGTGGGAGGTGACTAGGGGGAGGTGGGCGGCGGGGGCGCGGGGAGTGGTGGTGATAGTTTGTGTTTCCTGTTGGGGCTGGTTAGCTGTAGGTGGGAGCTGGGATAGGGCAGGTCGAGGCAGGTGGGGGAGAGCGGATTGTAGTGTGGGAAAGAGGGAGTCGAAAGCCTCTAGGTTCTCGTTATTTGCCTGAATGTGGACAGTGCCGTTAGTGTAGATGGTCACGGACGTGATCCCTCTTCTTGACGAACGATTAGGGAGCGAGGATGTTAGTTTGCAGTTGTGTGGTGTGGTTGTTGTTTTGGAGATGTAGAGTTGTGCTCTGAGAGTGGTGTTCCAGTCTTCTGGTCTCTCAGTGTGGAAGATTAAGTCAATCTTAATCAGTCCTTTAGATGAGCAGTGGGATATGTCTGTAAATAGGGTTTCCCTGTGCTGTCTGATCAGTTTCTGCTTGAAATTTCATCTCGCTTTAGAAGAAAGGTTGGGGGGAAGTTAATAGTGTATGCGTTTGTGCTGTGAGGTTTCAGGTGGGTCGGTAAGGATTGGTTGGGGTGAGTTAGTGTGTCCAGAGACATTGTGTAATTTCTACAAGATGGGGGATCGAGCCTCTGAAAGGGAGTTTAGGAAAGTTGGTGAGATAAGACAGATCAGCAGTAAGTGAGTTAAAGGTTGTCACCAAAAAGATGTGTCAGGAGGATGCGATTGTAACTGAACGGTCCCCATACAAACCTGTCGATGACGATCCTGGGGTACTGACTTCAGGAGGTCACCCTTTTCAGGCCTCCGGTTCAGGTGTGGATTGGTCAGCAACCGTAAATAGGGTTCCCCCTCGACTCACTTTTTCTTGTCACGGCTGTTTACAGGCGGATGTAGCTTCTGACTAATTATTTGGGGAGGGTTAGCTGCAAGTGCTGTGGGAGGAGTTTGTTTATAATTTACCAGGCCTGTCTAATTGGCAGTCGTGTCGAGCAGGAGGTTAAGGAAAGGTGAAATGATGAAGTTGTCATCCTTTTGTTATTTTCTTTGGGGAGTGAACACTGTCGTAATGAAGGTGTCCAACTTGGAACTGGTGAGGAGAATTGCAAGCTGGGGAAAGAGGGCAGCGTAGCGGCACGATAATTCTAAACTTATGAGCAAAGGGCCGATTAGTTCCTCTTGCTTGGTGGCCCTTACAGCGGTTAGTTGTTTTTTACAGATCCTGTCTTGAATTAGACTCCGATCTCCGATGGTCGGGGGTCGGCCATCTTAAGGCCAGGCAAAGTCCAGAGAGGGAGAGTGGCTCTGTGTAGAACTTATGCGCTATTTTCAGAATCATCTTTTGTTAGGGGTACAGGCCAATGATATCCCCTTATATGGAGCCCTTGCATCTGTTATGTGGCTTAGTGGATCCTTATCAATTGGTTGGATGTGGATCATTGGGCTCCAGGGAGTGGCCATCATGGGGCCAGGCAGACTCAGCTGAGGGCGTGGGGCTCCCTGAGGGACTTGTGTGCTCCTGTATAGGTTCCTTCTTGGTTGGGTCAGAAGGGATCCTATCACATGGTGTCCCTTGCAGCGGAATGTATTTAGATACCAGTCTTTGGGGACGAAGCAGATCGACAAGGGTTAGGGATCCACCATCTTGCAGTCAGGCGGAATCGAAAGGAGAAGCTGCACTTCTTGCGGGACTTGCGCGCGCTGCTGCGCCGACCCGGGACACCTCTGGACCGATTAGTATGGGTGTGAGGCCTCTGTTTTTATCGTTGAGGGCTTGGCGCTCGACGAGCCCTATTACTTGGTGTTAAGGTCGAGCGTGGCAGCCATTTTGAGGCCAGTCGTCCTACCTTGGTGACGCTGCTCCATGGCAGAGCGGAGCAGGAATCATTCCGATTCATGACCTGAAGTCCTTGCCCAGGAATGAGCACTCGTCTGGTCTGTGGTTGCTTTCAGTGGTTTCTCGTGAGTGCGACACGGATCCGGGAGTGCTTGCTGGTTTTCTTCACAGTGTCCTGTCAGGGCTGCTAGCAGTTCTGCAGGATCGGCGAGGGACGTTTTCTCCAAGCACTGCGATCTTCGTCGATGTCGTCTTCTGGCTTTTTCCACTCCGGTGAGTCCCGCTTTGATGGGTGGCGGGGGGAGTGGGTCGGGTGGGATTCAGGTGGGAATCACTGATGTAGTGATCCCGAACCTGGGAACCTGGTTTCAGAGCTCCCTCCCCGCGGCCATCTTAGGTAATATGCTGTCCTACTCTCAGACAACATATACTGCTTAATTCCATAACGTGCCCTCTTGCTAGGAAAGTACTGCCTAAAAACCAAACGGCCCTTGAATAGGACCAAACACTCATCAATAGATATTTCTTTCCCTGGAGTATAGATCTCTGAAAATCGATCTACAAAGTGATTGAGAACAGGCCGAATTTTTTAAAAAATGGTCACAGTCAGGGTGATCTCGTGTCAACGCCAAAGCATTATCAACAAAATGCAGCATCCGATGCAAAACTAAATACCGATCACGAGTCATAATTGCAGGAAATATGGCCGTTGCCATCAAGAGACCGGTAGACCAATATGAAGCCATGGACGGCTTCCTTATCAAACCCGTCAATAAAGTCAAACCCAAAAACTTCTTCATCTCTTCCAGATTTGTGGGAGTCCATCGGGTAGCTCTAGAGTGGGGCCTAAGCCTGGCACTGTTGTCCCTCAAAAACTGTTCAGCATACAAATTAGTCTGCTCAACAATCTCACCCAAAAATACATCATCCACAAACAACTGAAAAAACTGTATAGGCAAAAGATTTTCACAATCCACACCCTGCATCACCACTAAAGGCAGGCAGCACCGGCTGCACCATGTTTGGATCAACCCAGAGTCCAGCACTTCCAGTAGGAAGCCTAGCAGCCTCAGGCTGCAATCCAGATGCCTCTTGCACCATCGGCACAGCAGTGTCCTCCTCTAAAACAGGCACTTCATTCGCACAGAGAGTAGCTTCATCCACACCGAGAGTAGCTTCATCCGCACTGAGAGTACCTTTATCAGCCGATGATTCCATGTGGAGAGAAAACTCACTGCCTGAATCTTCCCCTCCCTCCTCTCCCTCAGACGCACTGTCAGTCTCAAAATCCTGCTCAGAGGAGGATTCAAGAAGCATACCAACCACCTGCTGAACAGTCATTCTACGGATAGCCATAATGCTTACTAATAAAGATGACTTGTCGAACAAGTCAACAACAACAAACCTTTTGTAAAAAAATAAATAAACAAAATGTAGCTTTATCACAAAGACCTATATACTCCAACACTATACCACTCACTTGCCAGAAGCAGCTAGACTCACCACCACCTACTGTACACAGACACAGTAAGGATCAAGAATATCTCACTAAAAAAGAAAAAGAAAATTACACATAAGACAATGCAAAACACATCACAAAGAATTTCATGATCAGAACAATACTAATATGCTGCCATTATGACACCACTTACAAAACAATTCATTCATACATGACAACAATACTCATTTGGAGTAAACACAACAAAAATGTTTTTCTTACCAAATAAATGCAATTACTCAAAACTGCAGAACAACCCCTGCTGAAACCGCAAACAAGAATCAAAAGCGTAACACTAGAATAAAAAGGAAAAAAAAACATTACAATCACATATGCAAATAATGCACCAGTCTACACACAATCCACCAACCAAACTAAGGTGTAGGTGGGCCTAACAGTATAAATAAAATATTCACCCCCGTAAAAGGGGAGCAACCCTTGCCCAGGAGGCCACTCCCCAACACCAAAATTAAAAAACATCCTGGTGGCTAGTGGCTTCTGCCACCCTTGGGGGCAGATGGGCATAAAAACATACTGCTGATCTGCCACACAAAGAGGGCAGAAGTGGCCCCAATCATTCTCACATAAAGGAGAGCGATCCTGGCCCAAGGGGCCACTCCCCAACATAACAATAAAAACAATCCCTGGCCTAGTGACCATATAAAAAACAAATCCGCCGATCGGCATCCCAATGGCCAAATTAATGCTCCCTAAAGGGGAGCGACCCTTGCCCAAGGGGCCACTACCCACAAATGAATCCCTGGTAGTCTAGTGGGCCACTAAATAAACAATGGCGAGATCTGCCCCCCTAGGGGGGGAACAGACAGCCAAAAACAATGCCCCCAAGTGGGAGCGACCCTTGCCCAAGGGGCCACTCCCCACAAATTAATCCCTGGTGTTCTAGAGGGCCACTAAATAAATAAATAATAATAATAATAAAACTGATATTTGTAGAGCGCGAACAGCTACCTCACGAGGAGGTGTCCCGGCGCTATAGACCGCTGGGGAACCCGTCCTGGCTATCCCTGTGAGATGGTCCCTTTCTGGGTATCTCCAAGGTGAAACCAGGCATCCCCAGCGTCTGTGGGGGGCCGTTGTAGAGATGAGGCAAGCTTAATGCCCAGAGTTGCCGAGTGTGTTCCTGGTTAGAGTAGGTACCGAGGCGAGAATTATCAAATCCGTTTTGACCCTGGTCCACGACCCTGCCGCGTCGGGAATTGAACCCTGGTCCCTGGCCAATTCTCTGCTTACGGGTCTGCCGCCTCTAACCAGTGAGCCACACCTCTCTAATATGATGAGATCTGCCCCCCAGGGGGCAGACAGCCAAATACCATGCCCCCAAGGGAAGAGACCCTTGCCCAAGGGGCCACTCCCCATAAATGTATCCCTGGTGGTGTAGCGGGCCACTTTAATTTAAAAATAATGGCGCAATCTGCCCCCTAGGGGGGGCAGACACAGCCAAAACATACTGCCCCCGAATAGGGGAGCATCCCTTGCCTAAGGGGCTGCTCCCCAAAACACAAAAAGGACATTACAAATAAAAAAATCCCTGGTGGCCCAGTGGACACTGTAGTGAAGATTGCTATCTATATACGTACAATGCTAAGTTAGCACAACCGCGTTAGATGTTAGAAAGCCATCTTGCCGCTTTTGCTGCTTTTGCACACAACACTGTAGTTACATGTTATTAATTGAGAAATGCTTGCTCGACTTTGCTTCACATGAGAACCGTCTGTTGTTCACATCGCTAACAGTGAGCAGCGACCTTGGTCTGAACATTGTGTAAAGAAACAGTCTGGTTGATCGGCCAACTATTTAGCCATAACACACACACAGCTGCAAATACCTGAAAGTCGAGTGCTTTTAATATTGCAGTGCTGCATGTTTTGCATTCATTCGGAAGAAGAGCTTTCCCAGGAGCAGAGTCTAAGCTGATCCTGTGATGTGATTCCACTAAGCTGATCTTTACGGTATGGGGTTCCCCATTCAAGCCTAGAGACCTTTTATTAGTCTAATAATAATAATAATATTAGTTTACTAGCGAAAGGAAGGTAGCTGATATCCACTGTCATTTTATTATGATTACTCCTTTCATTTTCTATGGTATTGTAACTATGCTGATGGTTTTGATCTTAATCATTTGTCTGCTTATGTTAGCCAAAGTACTGCATCTTAGGACACAAGGTTTATAAAATAAACTCTTTAAACTTTACAGTGTCTCTGTTTATTCTGTTGTGGACTGATATGAGAATAATTACGAACAGGTATTTCTGATTCCCACCATTCCTGAGAATACCCTAAGTCGCTTGTTCTGGGTTGTCTATTCATTGGGACTGCCGAGATAAAACTCGGATAACGAATGGGACACTGATGCTGGTCGGATAAGGGGTTCTGGGTTCTGAGGTGAGTTTTTGGTACACCACAATTCACTGAGGTCCTGGTTTCCTGTGCATAGTTCTGTGCATAAGCAGAATCCCTGCAACATGGTGCACCTAACGTTTGGTCGATTGATTTGAAACGCCTTAGTGGTGCTTATATTAGTCCACAACCCCCTCACTCTTGTTTCCGGTTAACAGGGGTGACCGGTTTAACCTACCTCTGTTTCGACTAATAGGTTCTTTCAAGCTTGATCATTAAAAAGGTTATTTTTACTGAACCCCAGTGCTACTGTTGATATCGTTGATACTCTTTAGTGTGTCCTTATGGCAGTTGATATAGCCGCACATAGTCGTGCACCTCTACACCGTAATTTGACGACGTATGGGGTGCCGGATGATGGGATGGCTGTTATTTTTGTGGTGAGCGCTGATGCGTCATACCCTTATGAGTTGTTTTACTCTTGGGTGACTTTTCCGGCGGTGGATGCAGACGATGATACGTTTCATTCCTTTACTCCCACGAAGCTACCTGCGATCTATACGCCGTATAGGACACAAGAAATTCCTATTTCTGCCTGGCAGCATACCATTTGGTTTAATGGTGCCCTTCCCCATGCGGTTGCACCGGCTAGAATGGGCCCGTTGTCTATTGCAGGGGCCACATGGCCTGTGCTAGCCGAATTTACGCTTCATCCCCGCTATCTCACGGTGGCGGTGGTTGAGTTGCGGGTACTACACACAGCCCTGATTACAGTTCATAGGGCTTTAGTGCAGTACGTGTCACGCAACGTGCAGGTGGGGGCACCTGCTGTTGCGGGACAACCAACAGACCACCATGCGGTGGTTATTAGTCCTGTTATGGTTAATTCGGTAATGGGCAAGCACCCCCAAAGTAAGGATTATTGGCTTGCTGAGAAATTTGACCAACTGGAGGTGGTTTTTCCGCATACCTCTCCTGTGGAGAAACACAGGATTCTCACCATTAGTTTGCCGAAAGACTTAGTCCCAGATATGGCCGATTGTGACAACTGGGGCAAGGTCTTTGCCGCGACCTACTCAAAGTGCTTCGGTACTCCGTCTATGTCTGTACTACCCTCATTAAACGTGTTCAAGAGAATCACGGAGCGGAGGCTGCTGTTGAATTGGGTATGAGGCTTGTCGGAGTGTTCGAATGTGGTGGCTTCCATGGTAATGGGCAACCTCAAAGGCGATGCCATGCAGTTCCAAGTAGCTAATAAGCTGGACCGCGTGGATGAACTTGACAGGCCTAAGGAGTTCGCTAAAATTATTGCGCAAGCCTATAGGACCTATGGCCGTAGTGCTTTGGGTGTTAAGCCAACTGTGATAATGCCTGATATAGTACAGCAAACTAAGGTGAGCTCGTCTACTAAAGACGAACGCCCAAATTTTCCTAAACAAAATTGGCGAGCAACAGAAACAGGGGTCTCGTCCTGCCTCACCAGTACAGTCGTCTAGCGAACGCACATATGATCTGCGCGATCGATCTAGTATTAAGTCACCTGATAGATTTCAGGTTTCTGAACAACGCTCTCCTCGTTCTTCACAGGAAACATCGGCTTCACAATCCGGTGGCGGAGACCGTGGGAAAGGAAGGGGTGCCCAGTCGTGAGCAACCTCGTCAGTCTGATGGCAAAGGCAAGCAGGACGAGTCTGCACGTCAACGACCCCCGTTTCAGAAGAAGAAAGTTGCTGCGCTAACAGCAAGGTATGCCACAGATGGTACGGACGCAGCTTCAGAACCTGACATGGGCACTAACGCTACTCGACAGCGTGGCGGAAGTTACAGTAGTGCGACAAGCACTGCGTCCATATCTGGTGGCAACAGCAACTGATATGTTCATAACTGTAGAAACTGCTGACACTAGAGTGGCTCCCCCTGATAGACTGTATAATATAGTCCTTTTAATTGAAGGTGACATACAACGCACGATTCACGGGATTTTTTGGGATAATCTGACCTCTTCCTATGATATTCTATTGGCAGCGGCTGATTGGCCCCCGGCTTTCATTTTAGATGCTCCTAGAGGGGAGGAGATGATCCTCCCGTTCTTTGCGCACACAGTGCCAAAGGACCAAGCTAAGAAGTTCGCCGAGGAGTGGGCTCCTGTGCTTGCACCTGCTTTGCATCGTAATCAGGTAGGCTGGGATAAATTGTCTCCCAGCCATGAGATTCTGTTGCGGTCCACGCCCCAGCCGCAACCCCAATATCCCATGCGTCGCGAAGCAGGACCTCACGTCGCGTCTATCCTTGAACAATTGGAATATCAAGGTGTAATTGAAACATGTGTGTCACCAATGAATAATCCTTTATTCACTGTGACGAAGCCTGATGGGTCGTACCGCTTGGTTTTGGATTACCGGAATTTAAACTCTCATTGCCGGACATGCGCAGTACAGAATACCCACAGTTCGGCTCTCGTCGATAGTCTCGTGAGAAACCGGTTTAAAACCACACTTGACATTTCCAACGGCTTTTATAGCCATAACCTGTCCTCTCTTAGTAGTGAATGGACAGCGTTCACCTCGGGCGGCAAATAAAAACATTTCAAAAGATTACCGATGGGCTATAAGAACAGCCCTGGAGTCTTTGCCGCTCGTGTAGCCTCTCTGTTAGAGAGCATAGACCCTGATGCGTACTCGTATGTGGATGATATTTATCTCACAGATGACGAGTTGTGGCCGCATCTGTGTCGCGTTGATTGCATTATTGTTTTGTTTGCAGACTACGGTTACAAATTCAACTTTGCGAAGTCTCACATTGCGGAATATACAGTGTTGCTCTTGGGATACAAACTCAACAATGAAGGTCGAGGATTGGCTCCTCTCTTCCTAGAGAAATGCGCATGCCTACGTGCTCCTACGACACTGAAGAAATTACAATCTCTGCTGGGCTTTCTGAATTTCGGTCGAACGTACATTCCTGATTATGCCCAGCGTATCAAGTCGCTTTATGCCTTGGTACAACCTACTTTTTCCAAATCATGTTGGCTGCCGGAGCATTCAGCTATATTGCAATCATTGCAAGCTGACCTTCTTGCTTCAAAATACTTACTGACTCGTGATTACTACACTAACCTGGTCATAAGAATTGTGCCGGGCGCAGTGGGTTTCACATACTTAACGTTCAATGAGGGCACATCGTCCCCATTGCCTACAAATCACACCTGTACACTTCGGCTGAACTGCGATTTTCCGCTGTTGAGAAAGTTCTGACGGCAGTACAGATAGCGATTCTGAAAGAACGAGCGCTATCGCAAGGTAAACGCATGTTGGTGCCCTTGAGGCGGTGACGAAAGCAAGTGTACCTAATTCTAAGGCTTTGCATCCACGGTGGATACAATGGGCCACTTCCTTGACATCGCCCGACGTCACATATATATTTAACGCGGCTCTACAGACACAGGAGTTTTTACTGTATGAATTCGTTCATACAGCTCCTCTGTCCTTGCGCCCGCTCGAGGATTACCATTGTGTCATTTACACTGACGGTTCTGCGCAACCGGCTACTGGATCGAAGCATGCCTACTCAGTGGCCTGCGCAATTGTGGTTGGTACTTTCGTGAATGGTGAATTCCAATCCGATGTCGTGCAAACGCAGTCATTGGGTGATTGTACCGCACAGTTGGCGGAGCTTCGTGCTCTGGTGCTTGCACTGGAGTTTGCTGATCCTCGAGTCACTACTCTTATAGTGAGTGACTCATTTTATTGTCTACAATCTTACAAAGACAATCTACATTTTTGGTCTCGAAATGACTATCGTGATTCCAAAGGTAGCACAGTTAAGCATAAAACGCTTTGGGTTCGAGTGGCAGAACTTAAAGAACATCTGCCCCTCGTTAATGTTATTACACTCTTGGTCACCAACGAGTTGGTGTCCATGCTGTCGGCAACAGCCTAGCTGACGAGGCAGCAAAAACAGCAGTGGCGACATACTTAGTAGCAGCAGTTACAAGATCACAAAGTAAGATCGATGATGACATCTTGGCAGCTATTGCTGCTACAGAGAAGGGAACAAAATATCCAAGAGGTTTCCCTTCTCGTTACCATTATCGCTTAAGTCCTGATAACGTCCCATTAGTGAGGATTAACGACGTTGGTGACAGATTGATTCCCAACGCGGACTGCAGACCATTTTTGATATTAGCGGCTCACGAGGGCATGGTGTCCGCGCATGCCGGCGTTGCAGCTACTGTATCTCTGTTACAACAATGTTACTGATGGTGCGGTTTATATAAACAAGCTTGCGCTTATGTTCTTAATTGTGACATTTGCCAGCAGATAAAACCTTCAACTGCGGCGCGCCCGCCACAAACTCAGTTGTACATATCTAATAAACCACTGGGTTGTGTTTGTTTAGATCATTGCGGTCCATTTACCTCTGATACTGCGTACAAATACATCTTGGTTGCAGTGGATTCGTGCACACGTTTTCTGTGGGTGTGGCCACAAAGGAGTGCTGATGCCCGTACTGTCATCAAGGATTTGCGTGTCTTTGTTGGAAGTTTTGCATGTGGTACCTTTCATTCTGATCGGGGCCCTGCGTTCGCATCTAAGGCGTACAAAGAAGCCATGAGAAATTTGGGGGTCCAAGTCAAATTTTCGTCTCCATACCGACCTGAGGGTAATAGTGTGGTGGAGCGAATGAACCGTGACTTAAAGCAATCTTTGACAGCCAGGGTTTTAGGTACTGGCCAGAACTGGCTAGCCCACTTGTATGATATGCAACGTGCACTTAATAATCTCCCTAGAAGGTCTCTGGGTGGGCGGACCCCATACATGATGCTCTTTGGCAAACGAATGTTTGTCCCGGACCTTGATGGTCTAAACATGGCAGCGTCAGCCGCACCCTTTGACGTAGATGATCACTGTGCTGTATTGCAGAATCTACAAGAAGCCAGAGACAGTCTAGCGAAGGAACACGTACCCTCCACATCTGATGCTGCGCTTCAGATTCCGGTAGTCGGCTGGCTACCTCGAGTTGGTGATCTGGTCCGTGAGAAGGTGGAGAACAAGAAGGAGTTTGGCCCCTCTTATCGTGCACCAGTTCCAGTGCTTGGAGTACAGGGTACACGTACAGTCATTTTACCTCCACTTCCTGGTCGGAAGGATAACAGGTACATCTCTATTGACAATGTCAAGCTACAGCGAGTGGCCGATTCTTCTTAGTATGACACCAGCGGTTTCTTGCCCTTCAATGCTGAGAAATTCTGTTGTAGCCCCAGCTTCTAACACCTTGCCTGATGTTGTCGTCGAGATGCATACAGTTACTGGTCCTTTATTGCCACTGACAACTGGTGGTCTACCTGAAGATATTGAGTATGCTTATCCTGCGGATGTCCCGTTGCCTGTTTTACAATCCACCACTGTTACCCAGCCGCGCTACTCCTTTGACACTAATTCAATGACTTCCATTGCCCAATCGAAAGTTTCGATTTTTGTGACCTGGTTCAAAAGACATTTTTTAATTCCCCCTTGGACTTACATTTGGCTGGTGCTCATAAGTATTTTTTTGTTTATGTCCATTGGTTTTGTGGTAGTGTTTTTTAGACTTATAAATGGACACTACCTGAAAGAAAGATCTGCAATTCGACTAATTGATGTAACTTTGGCCCCCCACTCCTCATCAGACATCATGAAGAGGGACCAGACTTTTGTGAACATTACTGCCTGGCCTGTACTGGATGGGATCGCGTGGGATGCTGTTAAATTTCAAATTCATGGTCCCACTGAAGTAATCAATGTGCCAAATGTATTTCGTGTTTCTATGGGTGATGTAGTTAAGCAAAAACATCCACTCGGATAACTGGGATGTTCAAGCAATAGAAGCACTGTTTTCTGATTTGAAATATTATGCTGCATTTGATGCTGAGGATTTGTATTTAGATACTGCTAATTATGATGAGCAATTCTGCTATCAACATTATGGCACACATTTCCTACACAAAGCAAATCCGTTTCGAAATTTTGTAAATAATACACAATGGGAACACTGTCCAGCCCCTAGGGTGGGCAGCTCCACCACGTTGGTGGACAAATTCACATATTTTTCTGATTTCAGTGTGTCGAATCCGGCCTCCTTTTATTTTAAGGTTACGGCTGAGTCTGCTTCTAAAGTTAGACTGACACACACCAAATTGTTGTATTCCAAGTCCTTTTTGGACGAGTTGGCAATCGGAGGCTATGATCTGTGGAAAGCTGCTATCAATCTTAAATCGGTTTGGGGTTCTAAACCATGGCAGGTACAGGGAACAGAAGCTTTGCATCGTGCCTGCCTGATCCCGAACCACATGTTATTTTTGAATTCGTCAATTTTTCAGACCACCTGTTTTGGATTGGCTACTTCTAAAAAATTAAATTCTCCCTCCACTCCGGGTCTGGGTGCTTATCCTAATTGGGATAATCATACAGATCTGTCCCTTGCTACATTGCAGTCATACATTTCCAAGACACCCTTCAATATTTCTGAATTGAATCCGGAAGGGTGGTTAGTATGCCAAACGAGCTCAGATTCCTGTCAACATCGGTTTCTGGATTTAGCACCGGGGTATACACAAGTTCGTGTAGACCCCCGTTTTGAATCTTCTCACACTGTAACTACCTACTCAGTAGGGAAGTTATGCCAGTCTTGGCTGCAACATTCCACCTTAGCATCTGTTAAACTTCATTTATCACAATTGAACAACAAAATAGATTTGAATGATTTTGTTAAGGGTCCTGCGGTTGGCAGGTACAAATGATGGGTATATGCTATTTACAACGAAGATTGGAAGCTATCACAGATTGAAGCTGCATCCAGATTCCGAGCTATTGATCAAGCCAATATGGAAAAGGTATTGGCTGTAATAGATAATAGCATTAACACCCTGTCTTCCAGAATTTATAACTTAGATACTATTGTTTCATCTGTGGTAGATATCGTGCAGGATAATTTGTCTGTTTTGTATCATGGTCATAATCAATTGCGTTCTATTATGCAGTTTGCATGGACGTTGCAAACGTTAAAGGCTGGGAAAGTCCCTTGGGATTACATTAATACTTCATCTTTGTTCCTTCCTTTTAATTTACAGCTCATGTTCATGTCCATGAAAGATGCAACATACTCATTGCTGCACATTGAAAAGTTAGAACCTTTACCTTTCTCTGTTGCCGAATTAAACTCTGCTGTGTGGCTTATCCACGGGTTGATCACATTACCATACCCCTGTTTAAGTTCAGTTCGTGCATGAAACATTATACCCTTGGCAGATATGAAAAACTAGGTACTGCCTTCCTGCACGAAGTTTGGTCACTCCCATTCACGTATAGATGCGTGAAGGACGGAAAAGAGGTTTACTTAAAAGGTGAAGAGTGCACTTCCACTCCAGATCACTCTGTGGTGTGTAGGCACATTCAATTGCATGGTGCATGTAATGTGCACGCTCCTAATTTAGCTTGCGTCCTGAAAGGGATCCCGGTGCCAGTTATAACACCGTCTTTTACGCTGCTTGCTAACGGTAGTTATTTGTTATTAAATAATGAAGCTTGCTGTGGGATGTTAGTGGGAATTCCCTACATAGTGACTGTATCACAGAGAGTAGTCTACTGTAATAACGTCCTTTTCCCACCCCCGCATGGACGGCTCGATGTATCCATCTGGCCTTCCATTCCAACCTTGAAAGCAGAGTTCAACAAGATGAGCAGAATAAGGGCTCTATTGTCTCAAAAAGAAGTCGCGTTGACTTCATCCCGGGAAACATTTGTCCTTCACGTAGCAAACACGCGCACAGAGGTGCAAGCGCTTTTGAATACTGATCTCCCACTTCATTTGGGGCCCTGATTCAGACTATCTTTAATGCCTCGTCAACAAGTGGCCTGGCTCATTTTTTTAAAATTGTGGGCTCCGGCCTCGTGACCTCCTTTCAAACTATTTTTGTTGTGATCCCGGCATTTTTTCATTCTATTTTTTCCAGCGTCTTCGGAGGTCTCCCTTTGCTTCTCGCCCTCGTAGCTGGGGTGCTTTTGTTGATCTGCGTACTACGCTATGGATGCACAACTTGCGTCACACGACAGCATGTCACAGCTGCTCCATCTTCGTAACCGGATGCTTGAATACTATTGCACTTTACCACTGGCAACTTTAAGCATAGCCTATGGATTGTCCTTCCGGTTTCCCTACTTTACTTGTGTGCAGCCTGTCTTTCATTGCCTAGTTTGTCCGTTTCAATGGGCTCTGGATTTGTGCCTGTCAAACTCGGTGTCTCCTGCCCCGGATTATGATCGGCTAATGAGCCCCTTAGTGGCTCATGAGTTGGACTGTTCTGGCATCAGGATTATGGCCTGTGGAGCAGCACATGGAGTCCTAGGGAATTGGGACATCGGAACGGCTGCAGCTGAATTCTTAGCGAGGAGTTATCTTGAAGAACACACCATTTGTCCTCTGATAGTGCTAGAGGCTCCGGTTGTCGAGGTACATGTGTGTTCCTTCCCCTTGCTGAATTGGATGGCAGATAATTTTGCAGAACGTTCCAATAATTTCCTCTTGGAAGCTGTTGCGACTTATTGTGCTTATACCTTGATGGATTAACTTGGAAGTCATCCAAAATTCCTGTGGAATGCCTTTTTTTTTCCCCTTTAAATGGTTTTTTTCCTCCTTTTTTTTCCTTCGAACTTTTCACTTACCCAATATGGGTTCGCCTTTTGTGCCCTTGGTTCCGTTCTATCGAACTTGAACTCTGCGTTCTTGCAAATGCGCCCCTACTGGTTAGTGGTCCGATCAAGGTGGGGTGGAGTGAAGATTGCTATCTATATACGTACAATGCTAAGTTAGCACAACCGCGTTAGATATTATAAAGCCATCTTGCCGCTTTAGCTGCTTTTGCACATGACACTGTAGTTACATGTTATTATTTGAGAAATGCTTGCTCGACTTTGCTTCACATGAGAACTGTCTGTTGTTCACATCGCTAACAGTGAGCAGCGACCTTGGTCTGAACATTGTGTAAAGAAACAGTCTGGGTCGCTAGACGGTGCATGTTGTTGGGTTCAGGTTGATCGGCCCACTATTTAGCCATAACACGCACGCAGTTGCAAACATCTGAAAGTCGAGTGCTTTTAATATTGCAGTGCTGCATGTTTCGCATTCATTCGGGAGAAGAGCTTTCCCAGGAGCAGAGTCTAAGCTGATCCTGTGATGTGATTCCACTAAGCTGATCTTTACGGTATGGGGTTCCCCATTCAAGCCTAGAGACCTTTTATTAGTCTAATAATTATAATAATATTAGTTTACTAGCGAAAGGAAGGTGGCTGATATCCACTGTCATTTTATTATGATTACTCCTTTCATTTTCTATGGTATTGTAACTATGCTGATGGTTTTGATCTTAATCATTTGTCTACTTATGTTAGCCAAAGTACTGCATCTTAGGGCACGAGGTTTATAAAATAAACTCTTTAAACTTTACCGTGTCTCTGTTTATTCTGTTGTGGACTGATATGAGAATGATTGCGAACAGGTATTTCTGATTCCCACCATTCCTGAGAATACCCTAAGTCGCTTGTTCTGGGTTGTCTATACATTGGGAATGCCGAGATAAAACTCGGATAACGAATGGGACACTGATGCTGGTCGGATAAGGGGTTCTGGGTTCTGAGGTGAGTTTCTGGTACACCACAATTCACTGAGGTCCTGGTTTCCTGTGCATAGTTCTGTGCATAAGCAGAATCCCTGCAACAGCACCTATACATAAATATAGCTTTTTCATTTTTAAAGGTGATCTGCCTCACCAAGGGGGGCAGACTAAAGTAAAAACATTGCTCCCCCAAGGGGAGCAACCCTTGCCCAAGGGGCTGGTCCCCAAAACAAAATGGCCATTTGCAAAAAAAAACCACAACCTTATGGCCTAGTGGGCATATATAAATACACTTTATTAAATAAAATCGACCTGCCCCCCCCCAAGAGGGGCAGAACAAAGAAAATACATTTCCCCCCAAGGGAAGCGACCCTTGCCCAAGGAGCTGCACCCCAAAACTAAATTTGCCAATTGCAAAAAAAAAAAAAAAAATCCCTGGTGGCCCAGTGGGCACCTATAAATAAAAAAATAAAAATTTTCCACCAATCTGCCCTCCCCAAGGGGGGCAGAACAAAGTCCAAATATTGCTCCCCCAAGGGGAGCTACCCTTGCCCAAGGGGATGCTCCCCAAAACAAAATGTCCCTTTAAAAAATCAATAAACGGCCATTCCTACTGCACGATCGGGCCCCAGTTTCGATCGTGCAGCAGCAATGATTTTTTAAAAGACATCGGAGGAAAGGAAAACCCTTCCTTTCCACCAATGCCTTTTAAAAAGTACCCCCCACCCGCCTATATGACAAACTCACCTCCTGATTCACCAACGCACTGGAAGTAAATGGCTTCCAGTGCGTTGGGAACCCCTCAACGACATCAGCGTGCCTCGCACACTGATGTCAATGATGACGCGGAAGGGGGGGTGGGGGAAGGCAGGGGAAGGGGTTCCCCTGTTAATCCCCGGTGGGGGCACACAGATCGGCGGTCCACAGGGGGAGCGCCAGCGCTTCCCCCGTGGGTGGGTGCTAGGATGGCCAGGAGCCGTCCTGAGCACACACCCACCATGGCTCAGGACAGCTCCCGGCCGTCCTAAGCATGCAAGGGGTTAAGTGGTTGTGTATTTTGTGCTGGTATTATTGTTGTGTTTCTATTTGAAGTTGTTAGAACTTGGTTACTATTTGGCTGGAGTAATGAGCCCTGCTCAAGTAGCAACCACAAACCTAGTGAGGGTAAGACACAAGCAAACCCCAAGTTAAAGCCCTGGCAGCTTGGCACAATGCAGTCAGACTTAAGTTAGAGGCAATGTGTAAAGTATTTGTGCAACACTTCAAACAGTAAACTAGTGAAAGCATCAAACTAAAAGAGCCCACACCAGGTTAGAAAAATAAAGCTTAAATAAATAAAACAAGACCCAAAGGTCAAAAACCAAATCAGTGGAACCTAAGTTATGAGTTTTGAAAGAATAAACTGCAATGTAGTGTCTAAAAGCATAATGCGCCAACTGAGAGATATCTCGTCGTGCTGATCCGGGGCAAAGTTAAAAGTTCAGGCCCACTGCAATGGAGCACGAGTTAGATACAGTTACAGATTAGTCCTGCTGATGGTTTACCTTCTCAAGCTTTGTGTCATTAGTCCCATTCATGATTTAGAGGGTCATGGGGAGCAAGGAGAGTGCCGCTGACGGAGCTCAGCATGGTGTGAAGAGCAAGCTGGGCATTGCGGATGGGCGAGCTGGAACTTTGCGTTGGTGGTTCTCCGAGGTGATCAATGCTTGCTGTGCAAGGAGATGGGCGGGCTGCAGATTGTGCTAAATCTTGTGTGAGCGGCGCAATTCCGGTGCAAACTGGCCCATTCCCAGTCACAAAGAGCCCAAAAGCTTGAATTTAAGAGATTAAGAGATTAAGAGCCACATCATGGGTCCAGGATCTGTGAGACACATCTTTTCAGGGTAAGGAATCTGCGGAAGATGTGTACAAGAGCTGTTGGCAAGCCTGTTATGTCCCTGAAGCTCGGATCAGGAGGACAGCGGACTAGCCCTTTGAGTTAATCTGGGATCCTGGATTCAAGATGTGTTGCAGGTCCACTTCTTCTTCCCCAGGCTTGAGGACAGCAGGCAGCAGGGTTACCACAGCAAGGTAGCAACATAGCAGTCCAACAGAGTGGCAGTCATTGTAGCAGAACATCAGTCCTTCTTCCTGACAGAGTATCCACAGGTCCAGGAGTGAAGTTAAGTGGTGGTGAATGAGGTCCTTCTTTTACACACTGAATGAGGTCCTTCTTTTATACACTGGTGCTCTGGAAGGTGGGAGAAACTTCTAGGCAGTGTCTTTGAAGTGCATGGAATTTCCTGCCTTCCCTGCCCTGGCTCTAAGCTGGCTGAAGTGACAATGCAGGGTCATTAAGCCCTTTGTGTGGCGACAGCACACCACCTATTCAGGTATAAGTGAGGCTAGACCCAGCTCTTCCCTCCCATCCTGTCAGAAATGGCCCATCCAGTCACACCTAAGCTCCCATTGTAGGTGGTTATCTAGGAGGACTACACAAAGCCAAACTGCCAAGTACACCCAGTCATGTGACCGGAAACAGGCGGAAGGCACCAAATGGCTAAGGCCATTTAGATGAGAATGGAGACTTATCTGCACACTCAACATTCATTGCAGAGTGTATAGAGACTATCTTAAAAAATAACATATTTCTTTTTAATGCAGAATTTTTCAGACAAATCAAAGGGACCAGTATGGGAGCCACGTGTGCTCCCAGTCTGGCATGTCTATCTGTTTCTTCATTTGAAGATAAACATATCTTCAATGAATTATCCCAGTTTTATGAGAACGTATCTAATTGGTCCCGTTATATAGATTACGTCTTTTTTCTCTGGCAGGGACCGCGAGAAGCCTTGGAAGAAATTATTCAGTGGCTCAACTTGGGTGATGAAAATCTCAAGTTCACCTCATCCATAGATAACAACACCTGTGATTTCTTGGACATTAGAATCAAAAACAACAGTGGTACCTTGAAAGTGGAGCTTTATTCTAAATCAAGCGACCGGAACACAATGCTTCATTATGACAGTAATCACACTTTGAGTCAAAAGATAACATCCTGTTCAACCAATTTTTAAGGGTGCGCCATAATTGTACTAACATGAGAGATTACGAGCTCCACACAGAAAAGTTGATTCGAAAATTTACTGATAGCGGTTACACTAAGAAATTGGTTAAAAGAGCTTATAAGAGAGTCAAATACTATAATAGAGACTCATTTTTTTAACCTAAAATTCAAAATATAGAAACTAAGAAACAACAAATTACATTTGTCACCAATTTTAGTAATATAAGCAATAAAATTAAATATCTTATTAATAGAAATTGTCATCATTTGAATGGTAAAAATACAGTGACTTTAGATAAACCGATCTTTTCATACAGAAGAAACCGTACCATCAGAAATTGCCTAGTACATACCTGCAAAACAAACACCGAGAACAAACAACTAAGGGGCATATGCATCAACCAAACTAATACCGATTCCTTAATAGCGAAAAATAAGGAATCGCCATTAAGGAATCGGTAATTGGCATGCATCAACAGATTCGGTGAAATTTAGCGATTCCTTAAAAATCGCTAAATTTACCGATTCCTTAATAGCGGGGCACGCAAATGGCCTCACTAGCAAATAGCGAGTTCGGTAATACCGATTTGGCTAATAGCGAGTTCGGTAATACCGAATTAGCTATTACCGAATCGGTAATAGCGAAATCGCAAATTGCCGCGTCGCTCCGGGAACAGGCTGATGACATCACCAACCAGGAAATACTGCTGCCCCACCCACATAGCCTCAACAGAGGAGCAGACAGGAGCTGGAAAGAAGGACAGGCTGTGCAGAGTGAGGCCACACAGATTCTGCCATTCACATCACACAACCATCATGTCGCAGGAAGTGCCATCCAGCGCAGAATCTGCACGCAAGCGCAAGAAGAAGTTTTCGGACAGGGAGCTGGAGTACCTCATCGAGGGAGTGTCCAGCAAACACGACCGCCTCTTTGGCAAGCTGTCCCTCAAGGTGCCTGAGACCGAGAAGCGGCGCATCTGGCAGCGCATCCGTGAGAGGGTCAATGCGGTTGGCGTCACTAGCCGCAGCATCGACGACCTTAAAAAATGGTGGTATGACCTGCGGAAGCACGCAAAAGAGGATTGCTGAGAGGCTCCGGGAGGCAAGAAGGACTGGAGGCGGAACAACCACTGCACCATCCAACACAGCCCTGGAGGACCTTGTGGAAGGGACGATAGAGCGGGAAGCCGTCGTGGGGGTGATCCAGATGGACACGTCCGGCGCAGCCACAAGTGCCCAAGGTAAGATGCATGCCTGTGCCACACCCAGCATAGCGTAAATCCATACCCATGCCCCCAGCCCAATCTCACTGTGTCTGCAGCTCTGGCACAGACAGCTCCACACATGACACTACTGCATCTTGGGAGTTGTAGTCTAGTCAGCCCAGAGTGCAGGTACAGGCGTAAATCCTCTGAGCACACACCACATATTTTGTACATGGCTGTAGACTGTTCATTTGTTGGACCACAGAGGGACATTAATGGGTACAACACTATGTAGGTGTAATCATCCCACTAATCATGCACTGTTTCACACACAGATGCATCACCTGGGGACTCTGACGACAGCGACCAGCTGATCATTTCTGAGACACCCGTGGAGTCAGACCAGGAGACTGCGCAGGATGCGCACGCACCGCCAACACTTGCCACCCCACCAGCACCACCTCCACCAGCGCCACAATCAACGGCACCAGCACCAGTGCCACAAGCCAAGGCACCAGCACCTGCGCCACAAGCCAAGGCACCAGCACCTGCGCCACAAGCAACGGCACCAGCAAGACAGCCTGCAGCTAGTACAGCCACAATACCGCAGAGGCACAGGCACCAAGTTGCGCCCTTGCAGGAGATGGCAACCCCCCCCCCGCAATTGGCACCCACGCAGCGCACATCCACACCACCTGCTGCACCACCTGGAGGCTCAAGACACGCACGGCGTCACAGGGCCCGTCGCAGTTCCGTCTCCTCAGCAGACCAGGATGTCCCAACAACCTCTGCAATCGAGGAGAGGATGCTGCGTACACAGAACCTGCAGGGAAGACATGTGGCTAGCATCAGCTGCAATATCGTGCGCCTAGCGAGGGAGATGCGCGCCATGACTGCAGCAGTCACCGACATGGGCTCCGCGGTCAGGGACATGGGCACGGCGGTCAGGGACCAGACCACTGCGGTTGCTGATGGCAATGCTCAGCTCAGGGAGGAGGTACGTGAGCTCACCCGTGCCATCAGGGAGGGCCATGAGTCCCAGAGGAGGAGTAACCAGCAGCTAATGTTGCGTTCTGCCGCCGCTACCAAGGCCATACAACGGCACAGCAACTGCACCGCTGTGTTGGCACGCCGCACAGTCTCCCTGCAGGTGGACCTTGGGCACTTCTGCGGTGATGTGGCCAAGTCACTGGGACACATCACCACTGCTGTGGAACAACTTCAGAGCAGCACATGCAGTGCTGCAGCATTGGGAGGGGATGACACCAGTGAGGCTGCCTCCAGTGTCAGCAGCGTGTCACTGGCAGAGGCCAGCACCAGGCGCCGAAGTTCGCGTGCCTCCACGGGGACAGGCCGTGGTGAGGCTTTGGATGCACCTGAGCGGAGGCTTGGTGTACGTGGCAAGCGCCACTAGAAATTTGGACATGCTGCAGGTCCATGGTGGAGCAACCATGGCCATCCAATTATTGTGTTTGCACAGGCCTGACTTTAAGGAACCTTTTATTTACATTTATGCAATCGGAGCATGATTCACAATGCTAGTTCTGTTGCACAATCCTCAGTGCTACTGTGCATTAAACAGTTGCACCCAACACCAACTTGTAATGTCTCATTTTACCCAGGGTCAAAAATGATTTTGCATTATGTCTGTCCGCCTCCTATGGCCCTCTGCTGTGTTTGGGATGTGTGCCGGTCGTTGTTGGGCGGGTGGTTGGTCAGCCTGGGGGTCGTCATCCCTGTCCACCTCCATGGGTATCCCCCTTCTGGTGGCAATGTTGTGCAGCATTGCACATACAGCAATTATTCAACAGCATGTGTCTGGTTGGTATAGCATGGCGCCGCCAGTCTTGTGGAGGATACGGAAGCGGCTCTTGAGAATCCCAAAAGTCCGCTCTATCACATTCCTCGTGCTGATGTGTGCAGCGTTGTAGCGATGTTCCTGCGGGGTTGCTGGATTTAGGTATGGGGTGAGTATGTATTCCCGCAGGGCGTAAGCACTGTCACCTAGAAGATAGAAGCATAGACTTAGCATTGGTGATGTACATACATGTGTGGTGTTGGTGTGGGGAAGCGTAGTTCTACGTACCTAACAGGAGTCCCTCTCCAAATTCTCCATTGAGTAGTCGCCTGTGCATTCCACTGTTGCGGAAGATGTATGAGTCGTGTGTGCTCCCTGGGAATTGTGCCACTAGGTCCGTTATGATGTTGTTGGCATCGCACACAACCTGCACGTTGATCGAGTGGTATGACTTGCGGTTCCTGAAAAGGTACTCATTTGCTGACGGAGGACATATGGGGATATGCGTGCAGTCGATGCATCCAATCACATGTGGAAATTGTGCCACCTGGTAGAATGCCTGTTTGGTGCGGTCCAACTGCTGTGGGGTTGTGGGGAAGCTGATGTGTGTGTGGAGCATTGTCAGCATGGCATCTAGGAATTTTTTGAAGAAGCGTGACAGTGCGCTTTGCGAAACACCTCCGGCAACCGCAATTACCCCCTGGAAACTCCCTGAGGCCAGTAGGTGCAGGCTGCATAGGACCTGAACGTGCGCAGGGATAGCATTTGTCCTGTGTGTCTGGTGCTGCAGTAATGGTTCCAGGTCTGCAATCAGGCGCATGATCATAGCGCGATTGAGGCGATACTTCTGGTACACCTCGTCCTCATTCTGGCCGAGCAGGGTTATGCGCAGTCTGAACACTCGCTCCTGGACCCTTCTCCTGCGCTGTCCTGCTGCATTGATCCGCATCCTCCTTGCAAGCACGTAGAGGGCAGCCATTTTGTGGGAGCCAACAGGGTCTCCTGGGCCACATTTAAGGGTTTAGTGATTGCCTCAATCATTTGCACATGTAGGAAGTTTTTTTTTTTTTTTTTTTTGTGACTTTACCTCCAGGTTTTGATTCCCCTTATTTAGCTCTGGCAAAATAGCGATTTTTGGGATTTTCGTTATTAGCGAGTTTTGTTGCATTGGGGTGCGATTCGTTATTTGCTATTGGCAATTTCCGGGAGCTAATAGTGATTTCGGTAATTGCGAATTCGGTATTTAGCGATTCGGTAAATTAGCATTTTGGGTATTAGCGATTCGGTATGTTCGAGGTTTTTTATTTAGCGATTTGTTATTTGCTCGGGTTTTGGGTTGATGCATTGGGATTGGGTATTTTTCACACAATACCGGGAGCTATTACCGAATCGGTATTTTACCGACTGGATTTTGGCTTGATGCATAAGGGTGTTAGTATAATAGATGGTACGGCACTTCAGGGCAACTTTCCATTTAGTTCCTGTAACAACTGTGCAAATATAATAAAAGGGTCAGTGATAACACACAATGGCACTACACACCATCTGAAAAGTTTGGTCAATTGCCGGACTAAAAATGTAATTTACTTAATAGTATGTCCCTGCAATAGAGGCTATATAGGTGAGACTTCACGTGAAATAAGAAGAAGACTGAATGAGCAGAAATCAGCCATTTGCACTAAAAAAAAAAATGCTCCACTAGTAGATCACTGGAAAGAGAAGAATCACACTATAGGTGAATTAAAATGGTACATTGTAGAAACTGTACAAATTAACATAAGAAGAGGTGATTTAATGATTAAAAGGAAAAGGAGAGAACCATACTTTATGTCTAAATTTAACACCTACAAGAACAGATTGAATAGCAAAGAAGAATGGGAGAGGTTTATAGAATAATGTAAACATCTCAGTCCCCCTTTCTGCTTAATATGACCATTTGTAGTATAAGGATGTAAGAATGTAAGTAGCCATCTCTCTTTTTCCTAGAGTGTTGATATCAATGCAAAAAAGGTCTATATATGAGTGACAATGATCTCTGCACCCCGTTGTAGTTTCTGTGTAAAACTATTGCCGGGTGACGGTTTTGAATATTATATATTGGGTAATATAGACCAGGGTGTAGACATTTATATCCATCAAATTTAAAGATAGTTTGTCCATCCATATGTTTTATGATAATAATTTCAAAATGGCTGCCATTTCCTGCACAATTTATATACATATATTATAGCAATATTAGCGTTTACAGAAAGGTTGAAAAATAATATTGAAATAAGTTCTCAAATATCTCTCATATGTAGCAAGTTTAGTAATATCGTTCAGTGATGAACCAGTTTCGGGCAGCGATAACATTAAAGACCACTCTAAGTTTGCCGATGCAGTTCGGGAATACCTCCAAAATGGCAGCCAAATAACTCTAAAGCACAGTTGACACAATGCAGTATAGTGGTCCACTTTCATTTGACCTGCCGGCTTCCTGGTAAAAAAGGAAGTAGTTCTGGGGAGTTCTGTTGGTAATACCTCGGATTTGAGGACAGAGACATACGGCCGGTGGAGCCATGATACGGTGAGTCCAAAGCAATAGTATGTAGTCAATATTGATTTGCTAACCTTAGTTTCTTCACTAGCCTTATGTCTGCTTAACAGCATTTAGAGGAATGGTTAGTGTTGGTTTCTAAATAGCTAAATCTAAATAGTTCATATGGAACTCTAGTCTTTTTTTCCAGCAAATGATAAAGTTTTACCCCTTATTATGTGCTTTGTGCAAAAAGTTTTGGGTGATTTTTTTTTTTTTTTTTTAATAGTGACTATTCACCTTTGTTTCTTTCGGTTTACTAATTAAAATAACCATATTGTAGTAGATCCTTTGACAAAATGGGATCTTAAATAGCATTCATTTTGCTGTAGTCGTATTACCACATTCTCAGTCAAATCTCTATTCCTAGATTGTGCAGAGTCGAGAGATTGTTCAACCTGGTCATCTAGAATCGAGCCATATAGCAAAACATATTAGCAAGGTGGCAGTTGGGCAATACCGATTGGATTGCTAGGTAAGAAGCCGCTCTGGTGGAAAATCAAGTATATTGAATGACTTGAGTTTCTTGTATGGTTAAAACCTTATCTTTATTAATTTTAAGGAGAACCCATTTTAAGGAATATTGTGGGAACTCCATCACAAGCAACACCATAATAAATGTGTTGTCTTTATGACTCCTTCTATCATAGGTGAGTCCTTGTTTTTCTGAGAGGAGCGTCCTTGAAATGAGAACAGTATGTCCTTTGGGTTAGGGCAAATATTTAAAATTTGTGTCTCTGCCTTGCAGATATTCTTTACACTCTACCTCAACGATTCGGACTAACTGTATATAGTAAGAAATCAATCAACAATTTTAAAGTGTGTTTCGTGTAAATTCTATAGATTACCACATAGGTTGGTGATTTAAAAAGATCTTTCAGATCCTGCTAAAGTGTGTCAGTATGTGGGCAACAATGTAATAGCTCTCTATCGTTCAGTAGATTCCCATGATCAGTGGACCACGGGAGAAGAACGTAGTTTTCTTCCATCAGTGGTTTTTGCCATTTTAAGCAAGAGACGACTTTTATTGGGTCTCAATATAATTTTATTCGGTAAGGTATTTTTCATTTTAGTTACTCTAGTGTAGGTTTTCAATGGGTAAACAAGTGGATTGATAACTAAAAAGATCATGTGATATATGCACAAAAAAGTTTTTCTGATGAACTTTGTCGAAAGATTCTTTGTAAAAATCGACTTCTATGAACATGGGCCAGGAGGGATTCTGTATATCTGCAATTGTAGGTGGATTGTTTGAATAGCCAAAATCAATTTGAAGCCAAAATACAGTTATTGTTGCTGTTTCAAGGATTGTGTTGCAAATACAAGATGTCTGTATGTACTCATGGTTTTGCAATTAAATGTTTCTTATTGTCATTTAGATAAAATGAAATAATTTCTGTCCTGAAGATAGCGAAGAAACGTTTTGCCGAAACACCGTGTCGACAATTTCTCTGTTTTTAATGTGATATTTTTTAAATCTGTATTTTTTATTTGTTGTTCGAAAAAATTGAGTGAATATTAAGAAAATGATACAAATTTGTTAAGAAAATCACTGTTTTGAAATATACTGGTGCTTATATGAATTTGCACTTGTAGGATTTCGAGACAAATTGGTTTTTGTTTATGTTTCTATAAGGGGTTTAAATAAATAATTGAAACACGTTATTGATCATTGAGTAATTATTGTTACACATTGCAGCAACTTGTAATTTCATTTAAAAGGTTTTGTCACTTCTCTCTTTAGTGACAATTTTAGTAGTTTTTGGCTTGTGATACTACAAGTACTTATACCACGTGACCTTGGGTGGGTTTTAACATCTACTTGCATATACATTTTGTTTGTATTTGGTCTCTTTGAAAAGGGAATTCTTTTTCTTTGTGTTTTAAGGCACGAAAATGCCAACTTTCTAAAAGTAGCATTTTCAGAATTGTAATTTAAAACCCGACTTCACCATAAATTAGGATCTTAAATTAGGATTCCAGAGACACCAAACGTGAACCAATTATCTCTTCCCATTCAGAAATTACACTTATGAACTATAATGAGGCAACTTCAATGTTATCCTAGGGAAGAGATAGGCCTTATAGTAGTGGAAAACTAATTTAACACTTTTTTACTACCAGGACATGTAAAACTTAAAAGTACATGTCCATCTTTTTAAATACACTGCACCCTGCCCTCGGGGCTGTCCAGGGCCTACATTAGGGGGTGACATATGTGTTACAAAATAAGAAATATGCTTGGTAAAAGGTTTATTTTGCCAGGTTGAAATGAAAGTTTAAAACTGTACACACAGGTTCCGCAATCGCAGGCCTGAGGCATGTTTACAGTGCTACTGAAGTAGGTAGCATAACCATTGCTGCAGGTCCACTTTCACTAGTAGCATTTAATTAAAGGGCCCTGAGCACATCTAGTGCCACTTTCCTAGGGACTTACAGGTAAATTAAATATGATAATTGGGTATAAGCCAATGTTACCATGTTTTAAGCAGAGAGATTCCTAAGGCCAACAAAAGAAAAATTCAGCAAAAATGCAGTGAATAGAAAAAGTTTGGGGATGACTCTTCAGAGAGGGCCATTTCCAACAGAAGAGGTGTGCTATTCTGTATTTATTATTCTGTTGTACTTCGGTGTTGTGCTTTTGTGTTACTATATGTACTTTTATTGTGATTGTGTTGTATGTCTGTTGTTTTCTCTTGTGTTGTGCTACTGTTTTTGATTTATATCCAATTGTTGTGTGTACATCTGTTCGTTTGTTTTGTTGTGCTGTGTAGTAATTAATTGTGTTCCTGTGTTTAGTGTATTGTGCTCTGTCATGTGCTGTAGCATTGTGCTGTTATTCTGTGTTGTATGTTGTATCTTTTTTTCTAATGATATTGTGTTGTGTTATTGTTCAGTGTATGTTTTACATGTAATTGCACTGCATTGCTGTGTTTCTGTGGTGCATAGTGTCATGTTTTGCTGTTTTTGTTGCACGTGTTTGTTGGAAAGGCTCTTGTTCAGTGTTACTGTCTTTCTTTTATATTGTGGTATTGCTGTGTGATTTTGTTAAGCTGTCTCTTGTGTTTAGCTTTGCCGTTTCACACTAATTTTGCAGCTGTGTTATTGTTGGTGTTTCGTATTGTGGTGTGTTTTTGTGTTGTACTACTGAAGTACGGTGTTGCTTGTTGTTATCTGTGTACCTCCCTGCAGTCTGTCTGCAATATGGGATTGTGATACAGTATGGGGGGTATATTATGGTTTCTGAAGGGTATAGCACAGTTAGGAATGATTCGAAGCTACCACTTGAATTGCAAAGGCAAAGGATGGTTGTATATTGGTGGTGGATGGAGTTTACTAGATGTAGTAATTAATGTGGTGTGGCTACACTTTAGTAACTTGTCATGGTAGTAGAAAAGTAGTGGGATGCATTAAGATAAATGTAGGGCTTTGCAGTGAGAGAAAGGTCTGTTAGACTGTTGTATATGTCAAGGGTTGTGGGGTTTATTCTGGGTGTCACATACACTTTATGATCTAGTTAAAAGTCTAGTTTTTCCGATTGGCTTCAATAAGTGGGAGAATCCCTTTTTCCATTTGGAAATTAATATCATTAAGGGGATTAGAGGTCCAGTCGAACTTTGTAATATCTTTGGTCACACTCCAAACAGCGAATCATTAATTCAATGTAACATCGTCATGTTCCAAACACACTGCTTTGAATTGAATAAAGGTTACTAGTTCTGAAGTGTAACCAGATTTCAAAGAAATCACTTTAGCGAAGACATGTGTTTTGTCCCTTCCCGGCATGCAGGCTGGAGTCTTCCTCAAGACTGGTGAAATTAGTAAGGGTAAAAAATAGTGAGAAGTCACGGTTAGGTGGTTGAGGAAACAAAGGAATTAATTGAATGGATGCATATCAATTTTGCATTGAAGACCCATGTTAGGCACATAGCAAAAAATATAATAACATCAGAACAATGTCACGTATAGTCAGCATACCAGATTGGTGTAAGCATAATGGATTCCATATCATCAGCAATACCAGGTGGTCAAGATACACAATCACTTTGAATCAGGATTAGATTGCAATAAGTAGTGAGGAAAAAACATAAAACAGAATGAGCACATGAAATCCAGTGAGGTAAAAGTATATCAAGATTTGTGGCAGTGAATGGAAGCAATATATAAGAAGAACAAAGAAAAAAGGTACAGTAAGAAGGCACAGGTATTGTTCGGTAAAAGCATTTTGCAACCTGTATGAAGTTTTATGTTACTTATACCCTGATATTCACTAACAGAATGGTTATACAAGTAAATAGGTTGAACTGGCCCCAGAGCCAGTCAGTAAGTAAAGAAAATAAAGGAGGACCAGTACAAAGGATGTCACAAATATTCAGCATCCATGTTGGACCAGTCAAAGGCAACATCTTACTGGGAAATGGAATTACAAAATTCACTGATATTGAGTAGGCACTCAAGGTCACAAGGGGCGTAACCTGAACAACATAATACAATTTATCAAAATGGGGGGTCTGAGATCCATGAGAAAAAGTACTAAGGTTCCGAAGTTAAAAACTGGTCCGGTCAAAGAACCTGCATCTCAGGTGGTCCATGTCCCCAATGAGTAAAATATTCAGATATAGTCCTAGTAAATCAAAGGTCTAGTCAATTATGGTCCTGGTTTCAGCACTTTCCGTATGCATTGTGTCTGGTAAACCAGGAAATGTAACTCTGCTAGCTTCCTGTTTGGGAGTCAGGGTCTGACAAGAAGCATAGACCGCTGTACAGAAAATCCTTGGTTGCCCTAATGGAAGTGGTCCGTAGGAGCAGGATCGTTAGGGCTATGTACCAAGTGTTACGGAGCATGGAAGGCAGTGGCCATGTTGAATATGAATATTAAACTCAATAAATTGAAAGATATTGAAACAAGGCAGATAAGGGTGAAGACTAGGTAGAGTGTTATTAACTGCAACTGTTGATGCAGGAGACCAAGGCAACCTTGTTAAGTGTGACTAGGTGGTCCCACAAGGTAAAAAGAATAACAAAGTTGCAGATAAGAGAGGAAGAGAATAGAAAAGAAAAGAAAAGATATTATAATTATCAAATGTATTTATTGTTAATTGCCACTGTGAAGGACAATTGAAAATGTCACAAATTCCATTGCAATGGTTTGGCTGTGCTTGCCTATTATCTGGCATGTATCTCTGTGGCAAGAGACTACCCCTGTCAAGGTAAGGATGAATAGATAATCAAACAGAATGGAAACAATCGCTGAGGAACAGATAGGGGAGGAAACAAAGGAGAAGTATTTATGGAAATATAATATGTCTATTATTAGCTGCAACAATACATTTGTAGGAAGTTTGTAAGTTTCACAAATTCAGTTAATCAACAAATGAGCAGTAGAGGTGTTGAACTACCATAGGAGAAATGAAATACTTAATGGTCATATAGCCAATAATGCATCTTTGCATCTTTGTTAAGAACATCAATTTCTGTGCCATCATTGATTATCAGTTTGCTCTCTCTGTTGTAGTTAGAGTTTGTGGTTACCAGTACGTATAGATCTGGGAAATACTACAAATCCAGCAAATGAAACGTTTTTGTTATGTTGATTTCATTTCTGAAAGTTCCTAAGGGGGTGCACAGTTGTGAATTTACTAACTCCTAATTTACATAAATTAGAATTATGGCAAATGTAAAATCCAGCTGGTCTGTCCAGAAAAGTTTTTGTAATAGTTCCTGTAGGACTTGGCCCTTTTTGGCTAAAGTCCCTAAAGTTATTGCTTTCCCCTAGACCTTTTTCCTGACATGGTGTTGCCAACTTAGATGCTTTGGACACTTTGCCACTGCTGATCAGTGTCAAAGTGCAAGCACTCCCTGTAAAAAGTGTAATGGTAATTGGTTGTCCATGATTGGTATGTTTGCCTTACTAGTAAAGTCCCTAGTAAAGTGCCAGGGCTGGTGATGCAAATGCCACTAGTGGGCCACTAGTGGGCCTATTTGTGCCACCCACACAAGTAGCCTTAAAAAGGGAACTCAGGCCTGCTATTGCAGGGCCTGCGCACAGTTTATTAAACTGCCATGTTGTTCTGACTAGTGCACTCACTTGCTAGACCTTACTCTTCCCTTTCTATGGACATCAGACACCCCTATGGTAGGTCTAGGGTACCCCCTGGACAGGGTGCAGTGCATGTGAAAGGTAGGACATGTACTAAGGCGTGTGGCATGTCCTAACAGTGAAATAATCTCCATTTCATTTTTCACTGTTGAAAGGCCATCTTGCCCATAGGACAGAATTGGGAGGCTGTGTAATATGTTTTCCAGCCTATCTTCCCAAAGGCTTAAGATGGAAAGGTGAAGTTTAGTATGCCTGAACTCACAATGTAATAACACGTCTTTTTATGAAGGTGGTTTTTGCATTGTGTGTTTAGAAGCCACTCTTTTAGAAATGGCTGAGTTTTTGTGCTCTAACATTCCTGTGTGTCTCTGCCTGGCTGTGGATTGACTGTCTGGATTTGAAAGCGATAGTATTTGGGGAATATCTTGACCCAGGGGAGGAGGTGAGACAGCAACAGGCTGGCCTGCATCTGGAGTGTAGGGGAAGGAGAAGCCCCTAGAGGTGAAGAGGCCTGGGTTGCTGCTATAAAACAATTGTCCCATGTGTCCTGCTGAATGATTGAGAGTCCAGACCCCTACTAATCAAAGGAAGAAAGGTGTCACTGGCAGGGAGGCAACCAGAACTGGTTTGAACAGGGGTCAGTGCCCCCTGAAACACAAAACCTTCAAAGCCATTGAGGGGTATATGAGAGCTGAAGCCCCTGAACTTTGGAGAATAGCTTGATGAAGTGTGAACAAGACTGGAGCTACTTCATGGTCAAGAGGACCTTTGCCAAGGAAGAAACAACTGAAGAGACTGAAGGATAGGACTGACCCTTGCTGTGTGTTCTGGGGCTGGCCTGCAGTTTGCTGTTTTAACCAAGGAAAGGCTAAAGGGACTTTGCTGTATGCTATGTCCCCCTGCTTGAAGGACTTTGCTCTATGCCGTGTCCTGAAGTAACGTATCCCCAAGGGCCCAAAGTGAGCTGGCTCCCTGTTCGGAAACACAGGAACACAAAAGTTTCCATGAGAGTCTCAGTGCCACTGTGTGTGCGTGCTTGTTGCAGCCTGAGACCCTCGTAAGGCGTTCCCTGTAATTGTGGGCACCTGGAGTCCAAGCAAGGATCAGTGACACGGTGTGCGTGTGCTTTGTGCAGCCTGAACCCCTTTGTGAGGATAGTCCAGTGATCGTGTACACCGGAATCCAAGTGAGTCTCATCAACGCTGTGTGCGGGTGCGTTGTGCACCATGAGACCTTCGTGAAGATTTGCCTTATCGTGTGAATCTCAGTGACGCTGCTCCGTGTGATCTTTGTGCAGCCTGAGACCTGTGTGTGGCGTGCCCAGTGATCGTGCACCCAAAGTGTAAGGAAGACTCAGTGATGCTGTGTGTGTGTGCTTTGTGGCAGCCTGAGATCTTCGTAACTGAAGCAGCCCGGACCGGCAGTCCCTAAGGAGCTCAGTTCTCGGCCCGAGCCGCCGTTGCCAATTCACAAAGCTGCATTGGAGGCCCAGCCGCTGGACGAGAAGAGGAGAGTGAGTTTGCACCCCCCAGGTAACGTGTGTTGTCTCCTGGGGCGAGGCGCGGGCTCGGAGGGACATACTCTCGGCCTCTCTCTTGTGTTGGCAGTGTGGGTCTCTGCTTCGGATCGTATGGCGGCCCGTATTGCCAAGGGAGTGGCAGTACAGGGGCTGGAGTGCAAAGCTGCACTTTTTGATTTCATCGTACCCTGTTGGGGGCAAGTGTGAGAGGCTGACTGCAAGTCAGAAGGAGAGGCAAAGAGACGGCCTAAGGCCCGGTGTTCGGGCCTGAGTGTATTACGCATTATTTCATTTCTGCAGAACGGAGTGCTTGACTGTCGTATTACACATTGCATCATTTCTGCATAATGAAGTACCTGATTAGAGTATTTCGCATTGCATTATTCCTGCATGACAAACACCTGATTAGTGTATGACGCATGGCATTTTATCTGCATAACGAACAACCTGATTGTCGTATGACGCATTGCCTTGTTTCTGCATAACGAACTACCTGATTAGCATATTGTGCATTGCATTATTCCTGCATAACAACAAATTACCTGATTAATGTATTATGCATTGCCCTATTTTTGCGTAACAACATATCTGGTGCTTGTATTACGCATTGCATTATTTTAACTTTCAAAGTGCCTGATTATTGCGTTACGCATTGCATTCTTTTATTGCAGAGTGTCTGATTGCTACTTTACACATTACAGTATTTTTACATTGCAAAAGTGCCTGATTCTTGCATTACGAACTGTATGACATGATATTAGGAGTACAGGAGAATGTTTAGAAATGCTCATTAATATCGCCAGAATTTACAAGGGCTGGCTGGCCTAACAACCGACCAGGAGAAATATTACACAACCTCATTTGTTGGATTTATATCGTGTGGTCTTATTGTATATCTTTTTACATAAACTTTATACGCATTTTTATAAAACTCGTGTGGAGTCTATTTGTGGTGTCATCATTGGATTATTGTGAGCGTGATTACAAATACTTTTCACATTTGCATTGAAGATAAGCCTGGCTGCTCGTGCCAAGCTACCGAGGGGGTGAGCGGGGCTATCAAAGAAGGCGACCTTCCTTTCCCTGACGTTGGAACGTGGGTCCCTACTTGGCCTAAGGTACCTACCTCAGCCAACCAGGGATCCCTGGCCTAACAGTTTCTTTGCACACAAATTCAGATCTACACAACATTTGTTTGAGCTGTCATGCCCTGTAGAATCCTAATTCAGGGTAATCTGTAATAGTTATTTTTAAAAGAAGGGTTGTTTATTAGCTAAAGGCAGTGTCTTTTAAGAGCTGTCTGAATCATGTGGTGGCCATTATGGTAGTCCGTGAGAAAGCAAACCGATCCCCATTCATTTTTTATCATTGGTGGTGACACCTTAAGAATATCTGATCATTTTGTGCCTTTGATCGTTTTCATTGTTTCCTGAAGAAGTTTCATTTGATATTCCCAGGTCCCTAGGGTGTCTAATAAATCTGTGCTTTTCTGATTGAATATTCCCTCCTCGCTGCAGTTGCTAGGGTATGCAGAAGGGATCCTTTTGGTATGTTTTGCATGGTTCTTTTAGGGTGACAACTATCTGCTTTCAAGATGAAATTGGCAGCAGTCTCTTTTTGAAACAATGTTGTTTCCAATATGCTGTTTTTTATATAAATTGTGAGATCCAAGAAATCTATCTCTTTACACAAGAATTTGGAAGTTGTCCTAATATTTTAAAGATTGTCATTACATTTGCCAAGGAAATTAGTTAGTAAGTTTCTGTCTCCTTGTCAGATGCATAGAGTATCATCTATGTATTGTCCCCAGAAAATCATGTGAGGTGTGTAATAAGAGAACTTCTTGTCCCAATGTGTTCAACCTGTTATTCATAGAGTGGTTTCCCCAAATGTTTTGCCTGCTTACCTCCCCTTTCTTCTGATTCTTTTTCTTAGCCTTAGGACTCTGAGCCCTTTACCACTGCTGACCAGTGCTAAAGTGCATGTGCTTCTCCCCTAAACATGGTAACATCAGTGAAGGCACATTTGGCATATTTAGTTTACTAATAAGTCCCTTGTAAAGTGGTATACTGTATACCAAGGGCCTGTAAATTAAATGGCACTAATGGGCCTGCAGTGGGCTGGTGCACTGAGTGTGCCACCCACACAAGTAGCCTTTCAAACTTGTCTCAAGCCTGCCACTGCAGGGCCTGTGTGTGCAGTTTACTGGCACTTCGACTTGTATTTAAAACCCTTTGCCAAGCCTTAAACTCCCCTTTTATTGCACATAGGTCACTACTAAGGTGGGCCCTGGGTATCCCATAGGGTAGAGTGGTGTGTAAGTAAAAGGTAGGACATGTACTTTTAAGTTCTACCTGTCCTGGTGGTGACAAATATCCAAATTCATTTTTCACTACTATGAGGTCAACTCCTCTCATACGTTAACATTGGAAATTTCTTAGTACACCTTTAAGCTGTAATTACTGATCTGAAAGGAGTAGATGTGTCATGTTGCATTTCTTTTGAATTGTAATGCTAAATCCTCTTTACTGGTAAAGTTGGACTTAGCATTACTATTTTAGAAATTTCACTTTTAGAAAATGGGCATTTCTCTGCTCTTACAACTCTGCATGCTTGCAGCCCGTCTCAAATACACATCTGGGGTGGGTGACAGCTACACTTTGTGCATTCCCTCTAGACAGCCACAAACACAGGAAGGTTAGGTGAGTCTGTGTACTCATCTGAATTCTGATGGGTCTTCCTGGGTGGGAAGGGAGGGAAGGGCTGACACACATGAATAGGCAGTGCCATGTCCCCACACAAATGGGTGATTACCCACTATTGATTGGGCGGAGCCTGGGCTGGGAAGAAAAGACCTCTGAGGCACTTGAAAGTCCCCTCTTTAAAGTTCAAACGCACAACTGGGTATAAGTACTGGGTCTCTGACCCAGTGGCGGCTCCTCGAGGGGATCGGTGGGGTGGGGCAGGGTGGGGGGTAGTAAACTCTGGCATATGGCCAAACGGAGTTAAGTAAATTAAATAAATATATACAATTATTTACATTGCGCGCGCTGCATTGCCGATTTGGCGTTGCAGCGCGTACAATGTAAGCTGTTTTATTTATTTATTTATTTACTTAACTCTGTTCGACTAAATGCCCGAGTTTACTACCCTCCACCCTGCCTCTCCTCCACCCTGCCCCGCAGCACTCCCTTGAGGAGCCACCACTACTCTGACCACAACAAATCAGACATTCAAGTAGTGGCTACTAACTGACACTCCATGTAATGTCCCTATATACAGTATTTAGGTGGCACACCTGATGCCAAGACTTTAGGTTCAATGAACACAAAGAAGGAGTGGACAAAGAAGATTGCTGACATGAGAACAGAGGAGCAACTACTGACTAGGTTCCAACCCTGCCAGCCTGCATGCTGCACCCGACCCTCGTGGAGAAACCAACTCATCCTGCCTGCTGTACAGACTCCAAGAAACTTGGAGAGCTGTCAGTGCTTCGTAAATCGCTAAAGAAATGCCCTTGGAGTAGAGGAGCTACTCCCCAGCAACCGCAGGCACCAACAAAGCAAGTTCTAGTTCACTGTCTTGCAGCTTACAGGGACTACTGCTGCTGCAGCCGTCCAGGAAGAGTTCACTGTGCTCCCGTGTCAGAGTCATCATCCCTTAAAGTGTGGGGATACCAGGTCCGACCGGAGCCACACAGTACTAATACCTGGGGTACCTCCAGTACATCAATCGGCATCAGGAACAGTGAGACCCACATCGAGAGTGGCCCAGCTACCCTGTTTGCCCCTTTTCTGCAGAACCAAGACAAAGAGTGGACCTCCGACCACTGCCACCCGCCACCTGGGACCCTCAAATGCAGAGTCACCATTGGGTTTGCCTAGACTGAACTCCCAGTTGCCGCTGCAGCCTCTTTGTGCAGGCTCCCTCAACTGCAAATGTCTCCTGCAGCACGGACCGAACACATAAAGACACTACTGCACCAGAGCCCTACAGCCTGAGGAGAAGTGGACCAACAGTGTCCCTACATGCCTGAGCATCTCAAGGACCAAGCCCCCCTGTGGGCTCACCCGAACTGGCGACCCAGTCCCAGCTTGCAGCATCTTTTCAATTAGACCGTTCCCCATTGAAGTGAATGGGACACCCGATGCTGAAACACATCTCTGCACCTGGCCGCCCCACTGCTGCCTGAGGTGACCTGTTGGTTTTGTCTTGGACCTTGTCTCCTACTCACCAAGGACTCTGACAAGTGTCCGAATGCAGTATATGTATATGTTTTTCACCGTAGGATAACATGACCGCTCCAAAAATTGCACTGTGTGGCCTTCTGAAACTTTAAAAAATGTATATCTCAAAAAATACTTGCCTGATTTTGATCATCTTGGTATATAAATTCATATATAAATATGTGTTATTTTTATAAATTGGTGTCAGATTTCTTTCTTGAGTGTGTGTCTCACTACTGCCTTTGTGTGTGCGATAAATTCTTAGCACTACCCTCTGATAAGCCTAACTGACCGCCCACACTACCACAAAAGAGAGCACTTGGGTTATCATTTGTGCCTCTGTAAACCAATTGGGGTTTGCTTGGACTCTTTACACAGTGTACCTTGCTTTGGTCCACTATATAGAGATGCAGCTTCCTACACAGACCATTTCCAATATGGCCACCGAGGTTTTTCTGTGAGGCGGTCAATGCCTTGTTAGACCCTGACTACCAAACCAGAAGCTAGCACAGTTAAATCTCCTTGCTTACCAGATGCGATATACATGAACACTGCTGAAACCAAGACCGGAGCTGACTTGACCAATGATTTACTAGGACAACATTTGAATAATTCAATTCTCGAAGACACAGACCACCCGAGTTACAGGTATTCTGACTTAGGACCTTAGTACTTTTACTAATCGATCCAAGACTCCCGCCATTTTGATGAATTGTATTTAATTCTTCAGGTTATGACCCTTGTGACCCTTAGCCGCAACTCCATTTCATTGAATTATGCAATTCTATTTCCCTGTAAGATTTTGCCTTTGACTGGTCGAACATTGATGCCTTCAGTAATTAGGACATCCTCTGAACTGCATGTTTGACTTTCTGTCATCCGGCTCTACGGCTGTCCTTTATTTTCTTCACCTACTGACTGCCTCTGGGGCCAGTCCACCCTATTCATGTATATAACCATTATTTTAGTGTAAGTAAAATGTATTGTTTTTGATTAGTTAAAACCATTACAAAAATACATTCTAATAAAATATTTTGGTTAAATTCCTTTTCGATCAGTGGACTTTTTATGTACCAGGACATGCATGAATGATAAGAAAGTGCAGAGTGTCCATGGTTCATTTTCCTTGGAGCCTCAGGAGTCTATATGCAGGTTACAGTACCGCTGATACTTTGCTTAGCTGCAACTTGAGATAGGAACTTGACAAGCTTCCCATTTAGTTGTGGGTCCCTTGGGTTAAAATATGCAAGTACTGCTTGTCTCCGAGTACGTATGCCATGCTCATTAAAGTGAATTTTAGGAGGCCTACCCTTTCTTCTTTTAGTTTGATGCAGGAGCATATTATGTGTTCAATGTCCTCGTTCCCAACACCGCATAGCCGGCACAAGTTCCCATAGTTCTTTCTCAGCCATGGTGGGAGATGAGGTATGACTGGCAGGATCCCTAACCTGTATTTTAGAAAGGCCTCTTTAGACTTCCTAGAGTACCCCAGTTCAAAGTTTGCCTGTGGGCTAAAAAATGTGTAACTGCACAGAGTCATCCATGTGTGGCTCCTGTGTGCAAATGTGGCTTTATCTTCTGTGAGTGAAATTTTCTTAATAACCTTGTTTACGATGCGCCTAAAGTGCAAGTGCGTTGTCGGAATTTCCCATGGTTCAGCTAGTCCTGTGGCAGCCAGTGATTCATCCAAGTATGTTTTAGGCGGCATAGTGGATGTGCTGCACAGTTCCTGCCAGAGCTGATGGTTCAATGTGTTCCTGGCGGAGTTCTTGATTTTATGCCAGCTCTTGATGTATGAGCCTCGCCTTGCGTAGAGTTGCTTTGTTAGACCAAGCTCTAGGTGAAACTGCGCTGGCAAGGTATATGGCGGGAGGTTTAGCATTACTCTATATACCTATGCCAAGGTGTTATCCAGCAGTGAAGCGTCCCTGCCTCTCAGTACCTAGCTGCCGTATGTTACTGTTGATGGAATTTTTGCTTGCGCAACACGAAGAAGTGGGGCGAATATTGGTCCAGTCAATTTTGTTTTGAGGATCCTTAGTGTTATCGCAATCGCCATTCCTTTCCTCTTGATGGTTTTAAGCTGGTTCGCAAATTGGCCCCCTTTGTCAAACATGACACCTAGGTACTTATATACATTGCAGTTCATGATTGCGGTTTTTCCAAGCGACCAGGCATGGGAGCGCTTTTTTCCATTAATAGTCAAAGTTTTAGTTTTGTCTATGTTGACTTCTAGTGTGTTAAGTAATCGTTGTAAACCTACTTGAGTTTGGCTAGTTAAAACAACATCGTCCACATATGACATGCTGGAAATCGGTTTTCCTCCTATTCGAGGGTCGTGTGCATTACAGGCAGTGAGGACTGTTGTTAAGTCAGCTGTGTAGAGGTTAAATAGAAGGGGTGCGAGAACGCACCCCTGCTTGAGGCCTTTAGTTGTTTGTATGCACCTCTATAGATGGGAGCCATTTCCAAGCTTTACCTGTATCCACGTGTTGGAATGTAATTCTATTAGGAGGTTCAGGAGGGACGAGGGAACCCCCCAGAGCGCCAATATCCTCCAGAGGTTAGCTCGATTGGCGTTGTCGAACGCCGCCTTAAAATCCACAAAGCAGAGGTGGAGAGATTGTTTGGTTAAAATTGCTTTGTCGATGATTAGTGAATTTGCTAAAAGGTTGGTTGTTGTACCTGTCTCTCTACAGAACCCCGTTTGGCTAGGGGGAATTATGTTTTGCTCTGTTGCCCATTCTTGCAGCACTGTCAGTAGATTCCCCGCAAAGTATTTTGCCTCTACGTCCAGCAGTGCAATTAGACGGTAGATTTTGGTAGAGTTTTGATCCCAGCTTTATAAGTTGGTGAGATGACTGAGCCCTTCCATGATACGGGCAAACACCCAGACTGTCTAACAGAGCTGAAGATTGGAGCTAGGGTTTCTGACCAGTATTCTGGGTCTTGTTTAAAAAGAGCTGGTGGAATCCTGTTTGGCTCTGGTGCTCCTTCTTTCCTCCCTTTACTTATTTGTTCCCCGATCATGACTGCATCAATTTCGGTTATCTCAGCCTCATCGGTCATCACAGTTTGTAGTTGGGGTGCTGATTGGTCATCCTTGCTAATATTAAGTCCTGGTGCATGTTGATTGAAGTGATGTTCTAAAAAGGATGTCCAGTTGTTTTCTGTTCTGTAGGTTGTTAACCCACCATGTGCCGGTTGTAGGAATTTGTTTATCGTTGTCCAGAAACGTGCACTGTTATTTCCTTTGGAGTCGTAATAGAGTTTGGCCCAAAGTTCGTTTTCTTGTGTTTTTCTTATGTCCCATTTAAGTTTCCTAAGTTCGGCCTTGCTCTTTCGGAGCTGCAGAAGTAGATCCGTGTCCCCCGGGCGTAACCTCAAAAGCCTTAGTGATTTATTCATGACTTTTTTTTTTACTTTTCAGAGTTGACCTTTGTGCGCTCGTGGCCTTCCCTGCAATTGTTGGATCGTTAGGTAGGAAGTGTCGGGCTACGGATGAGTAAGAATTTGAGAACATGGACATAAATGTTTTCCACATGTAAGTGTGGTTTCCCATGAGATGGCTACGGTTGTTTAGCTGTTGTTTTGCTACCAGGAGCACCTCCTTGGAGTTGGCAATGGATGATTTAATTCTTTTTAGGCTTATTGTGTGGCATGCATGCTTTCCAACTGGGTTAGGGATTGATCTATCTGGTAGTGCATAAATTGAGATTTACTGCGGCCGATGGTCACTGTCCCTTAGACAGCAGCCTTTTATGTATTGGAAGCATGGTAGAGATACTAAGGTGTAGTCAATTGTAGAGGTTACATGACCCAGGAGGAATGAGGGTGCCGGTGGGGAATCATCGACAAATCTGCCATTTAGCGCCCTTAGTCCAAAGTTCTCCAGATCTTCTAGCAGCTCAGTAGCACCCTTGGATGTTCTTCCATGATCTCTGTGTGATTGGATTGGATTGTTCCAATGAAAAGACTGGACTTGGGTGTCTTCATTTGAGGTGGTACCTAATATGTGCTGATTGAAGTCTCCTTGTAAGGAGGATGACTGTGGGGCAGACCGGATGTGGATCTCGTCTGGGCCGCTTCAGCCCACACAGGAAACGGGCAGCGGTCTAGCTACGGGCCCGGCGAGAGGGGAGGAGTCGAGGACGGAAGCAGACGTGGGTCGCATAAATAACACAGGAGAAAAGAGGAGGGTGTGCGGTATCGGAGAACGGAGAGCGGTGCACCCGGAGGAAGGCGAGAGCAGAGCGGAGGAAGGCGAGAGCGGCGCGGAGGAAGGCGAGAGCAGAGCGGAGGAAGGTGAGAGCGGAGCGGAGGAAGGCGGGAGCGGAGCGGAGGATGGCAAGGACGGAGTGGAGGATGGCAAGAGCAGAGCAGGCGAGACGGAGCCAGGAGAGCATCAACCTCACGCCGACCAAATCCAGTGGGCTGAAGGGAGGAGAAGACGTCCCAGGTCCCAACGCCACGGTCCGGGGGACGGGCCGTGGTCTAAGGCAAGTCTCTCTCAAGGGCCCATTTGGGTGGGGCTGGTGGGGGAGATACAGGGAGGCAGCACACAGAAGTGGTGGCGATAAGCTATAAGAACCCACACGACCCCTCCTACACGTAATCCCTGGTGACGGTAGCACAGACCCAAAACGTACCCAAAGCTATTGGCACTGACCTGGACCTGTTTTGTTTCCTTTCCTCCCTTCCCCACCCATTGAGTGCATCCACGGAAGACCACAAGAGCACGGAGGCCCCAGGCCGAACCAGCCCGGGACGTCCAGGACACAGGAACCACAGAAAAAGAAGCTGTCTCCTGGACTTTGCGTTTGCGTTTATATTGATGCACAATCATTAGAGCACAAACTCCCTGAACTCCACCCCTACTCTACCTTCAGAGGCCAAAATAAATGAAAGTCGTGCACTCCAGAACAATGTGTCCTGTGATCCGTTTACCTGTTAAGGCACTCCTATCCCCACACTCCTGACAGAATGAAATTTGGAGTGGTATGCATACTCATCAATTGATAAAGGTGTTCAATCAATTTTTTTGAGTCCTGTTTTTTCTGTTTCGGCTTTATGTATATGTTTATTATCAATACCTCCTCCTTTTTTCTGGTGAGGTTTAGTTGAATTTTTGTGCTGTATACAGCTGGGAATACAGGTGATAATTCCACTGCGCTATGAATTTGTGTTATTTTGATGTAAGTTGCCAGGCTTCCTGATAGACGGCCATAGTTGCTATTCCTTAGAGCGGGAGTGTGGAAACAGATGTATCCCTCTATTTGCAGAGGCACCTCTTGCCATGTTTCCTGCAGTAAAATGATATCGAAGTTTTTTAGATAGTCGAGAAATTCAGCGTCAGTGGCCTTGTTATTTTGCCCGTTAATATTCCATGAGCATATCCTCAGGGGTAATACACCTTGATTTCCACAATGCCTCGTTGTGTATCTCCGTCATTGTGGGTGATCAAATGTATTGATAGTTCTGGTGATCCGAAGGGGAGCAGGAGCAACTGCGATGTTAACTGCTGTGCTCGTTTGTATGTTTGGTGTCTGTTCTTTTTGTGGTGACCGCCCTCGTGCCCCCTAAGTACAGACGAAATGTTATTGCATTTGCGGGTTGGTCCTTCTCTTGCTATATCAAGTAAAGGGAATGGATATCCTGTGTTATAGAACTTGGTGGCTTGTATCCCCCAGGTTTTAAAGGTTTCCTGTTCTTCCAAGACTATGCTTGCGATTCGGTCACTAATCCAGGTGGCTTTGGTGGATTCTATTCCGTTTGCTTTGTCCAGCTTTACAAATTCTATTGAAAGAAGGCCAGTAGAACGTATGCCTTTTAGTGTAGGTATTGTGCCAAGGAGTTGGAGAATATTCCCTCTTGTCAAGATGTCAAAGATTCCTTTTGATTCATATTCTGGGGTAAAAATAGTAATGGCTAGATACTTGGTTTGGTTGACTGGAGGGTTTTTTCCAAAGATTGGCCGCAGGTGATATTTCGTGGTGATGTTGGGGAGTTGCTGACTCGGTCCAATCGAGGTATCAGGAAATAGGGACTCTAGGGACTTAGGGCCTATTGATCCCTCTAGGCCACGGTCCGTGTTTAGGTGTCGTATTGGAGTGAGACCCATATGCCCAAATGTAGTGGTCCTTGGCTCGAAGAGGGGACTCTGTGCTTCATTACAGGCGCTACTTGTGCTGTTTTTTTTTGGTTTGCTTCCCCTGGTGCCTTAGTTGGGTCCGGAGTGATCCTGTTAGCTGGCGGCTCAATTTTTAAGGTTGGTGTGTAGGAGTTGGCACCCAGTAGAGGTCAGACATGTAAAGTTGAGGTTGAGGCCAACTTCTGGTTTGGGCCTTCGGTAGTAGGGGGCTCCCTTGACTCAGTTGATTGTGACATTCGACTGCTGATGGTGGTGCTGTCGTCCTGTTTTGACTTAACTTTCATTGTTCTGTTGCCTTGGATGTCAGTTTGGCCGCTGAGTGATATTCAGGCTGCCCCCAAAGGTGGTATTTCAGCTTGTTTTACATCCTTGTTTTCCATAGTGTTGGTGTTCTTTGGCTGGTTAGATCCTCCCTTAGCTTTGGGGACGTATGTGATGGCAGATTGAACTTGTGCTTACTGCTGTTATATTTTTGTTGTAAACAGAGGGTAGAGATTTGTGAGGCTCGGAGATGGTATTTTATTCTGTCCTTTCCTCCTAAGTTGGCGGCGTCGCTTTGAGTTCTGCTTTGGTGTTTGCTCCTTGGGTGGCGGAAAGGTCCTAGCGGGCAGGCTGCCCTCGTGACGGATCAGAGAGTTGTTGCCAGAGTTTTTTTGGGCAGTAGAGTCCCTGTTTGGTGCCTCTTTGGCTACTGCTTTATTTGAGTTTCCCCTTAGTTTGTCTTTATGTGGGCCCATTGGCAGGCCTTCTATAAGGGTGGAAACAATTGAGGGGAGTGACGATAGTTTGTCAATTATAGGGCCACAGCTGCAGTTCAGTTTTACTTCCTGCTGGGCTCTGCTGATTAAGAGGTTTAGTTGGCCTAGTTTGTCGTCTATGCCCCCCACGAAGAGGGCCAGAGTATCTAAAAGTGTCAGCTGCAGGTCCATTTTGTCTGGTAGTGTAATACGTCAACCGTTTGTTGCATTGTATTTAATAAGATGTCCCATGTTTTCGATGCCTGATTCCCGGGTTCGATTTGGTAAGCCTGGGGTCAAAGGAGGAATTGGAGGACTTTTTCTTGAAATTGGATTGTTAATGGCTGTTTCTTGGTCGTTGCCTTGATTTGTATTAATGCAGGCTGTAGGTGGAAGCTGTTTCCCCGGAGTGTCCAGTGCGTAGGACACTATTAGGTCAGCCCACACCTGCGATCAAAGGTAGGAGATGGGGTCCTGCCCACTTCCCCTGGAGACCGGAAAGTCCGAAGAAGTTTCAGAAGACTCTTTGGGGGTATCTTCGTCACCCCCTGTTTCCGCTCCTGGTAAAGATTGGGCTTGTTTGGTGGCCTCTCGATGTTGTGGTGGCACGAGTGGGGGTTTGTGGAGTTCTTTTTGAGGCAGGACTTTGAAGAGGTGTTCTGGTGAAAAATTAAAATTGTGTCCAATCGAGTCCACCTGCCCTAAATTTGTGACCTTGCCGTTGGTTGTTTTAGGCTCTTGTAAGTTTTGTGCCTCCTTCCGCTTTTTGAAGTCGATTGAGACTGTTGTTATGGCGTTTCAAATTGGGGTGGGGCAGGCAAGGATTGATGAACAACATACTCCTCAGTACGAGTTTCCACCTCCTCTTGAGAAATAGGTCGGCTGTTTGTTTTATGTTTCCAAATTTTTTCTGATGTTAGTGGAGAGACCACCGGTTTGGTCGCTAGGATTCCCACTGTGGTTTGTTCCGTGACTGGTGAGGTTGATGGCAGTGAGGGGAGGAGAGGGAGGAGTGGATCATGAAGGCCCAGAATTTTGCCATTGAAAGAGAATATGGCCGACGCTGGGTCCTTTAGGAATTGGAATTTTGATTACATTATTGGTTGATGCAAGCTTCCAGGGTTTTGTGCTGGATTACTGGGGACACCCACTTCCTCCCCTACTTCGGTGGCCATCACCAGAGTTACTGTACTTGGTATTGAATTTCCATTTTGTTTGGCTTTACGCACTGTAACAGCGGGCTGCCCCCTTTTCCTGCCCGACCTCATGGTTGTGGTGGTCTTTGTCCTTTGGGAGAGGCCCTGCTTTCTCACGCCTTCCCCGTTACGTTGTATTTGCCAAAAGCCATCCTAGGGTGGATCAGGACAGGTCTGTCGGGTCTGTCAGCTGCCGGTGGAGGGGCGTCAGCGTGGAGGTGGATTGTCTGCTTTTTTTTTCTTCTTTGGGGCTGTTTGTCCTGTCACCGGTGGTCCCTGTAGCCCTTGCTGCTACTGCCGGGGCTATTGCAAAGCACGATTGCAACAATGCAAGGATACAAGGATGCAGGGATGCAAGGACGATGACATGAGCAGCTGACGCGACATAGGCGGAGTCCTCCCGGCTGACGCTGTGACGCTGATAGTGCTTGTCTGCGTGCTGCAGGTCCAGGTTCAGGGCTGTTCAATCCTCACTCCCGTAGTGTGTCACAGTGGGCAATGGTGGTGTGGGGCAGAGACCACTAGCACAAGAGCAGGGGTGGAACGCCACTTGGCTCCACTCACCCCCCCTAGCACCACTCACCACAGAGCACCACACGGCTCCCTGCAGCTCCTTGCGGCTCACGGCAGTTCCCCACAACACAGGGGCAGGGCACACTGGAGCACACTGGAGCAGCGGCGTCACTATGGGTGTGCGGGGGGTGCGGACCGCACCGGGTGACACCCTCACATGGGGTGACACCAACAGAGCCGGTGTGCGCCTAGCAACCTAACCTTTCAGGAGGAGGAGGTGCCTGTGCGCAGCGCGCACCATCTCCTCTCCTTTCTTTTATTTGCTTCCCTGTGAAATGGATCCAAAAAAGAAAATCACTTTTGCCGGAAATCAATGTCGTATTTTTCTGACATTTAATTCCAAAGTGCAGCATCTGGAATAAAAGTTTAAAAATATGAAAAATAAATAACTAAATAAAGTAAGACAGAGTGGTAGCAAACTGGCCAGATTGATTTTATTCACACCCAAACACATTAGCGCCCCTTTTACAGAGTTTGCCAGTGAAGCGCTATTTTTGTTGTCTTGGCTTTGATTTCCCTGGGCTTGGAACTAGTGCACCAATCCTGGAGGTACTGCAATGTGAGGATTGAAAAACAAAATTTGTACTGCTGCTCTGTATCTAGGGATGTTGTCTTTTTTTTTTACCATACTGCTTACGTTTTATAAGGATATAAGCAATGGCCATTGAAATGGGTGCATTCAGGGCCCTGTTGTCATGTCCTTAACTTTTCAGGCAAAAGCACTCACTGATTTCTGAACAGTGAGTGTAAAAGCGTTAAGGTAACCATGTTGTTCCTGCTTACATTTCACATGGTTTGCAAAATTTTGCATTCCCTATGATTGTTTGCTTTTTCCAGGATGCTGTCCCTTTTTTTGTAGGCCACATATTGCTCTTGCCCAGTGCGTAATTTAAATTGAGCAGCATCCAGGTGTTTCTAGCCGGCAACAATTGGGTTGTAGTTGAAGGCAGTCTGAGTTTTTCTCAGTGGGGCAGTATGGTGTCAGTGGGGGAGAGGATGTGGCACTATGGCCAGAGCTGCTGAATTTGGAACTGGGGAACCAGGTTCAGCCTTAATAACCAGTCCGCGAGACCACTCTCCTGAGAGAGCACTATCTCATGCTAGACCTTAGAAGGCTTCGCAAGACATTAGACGCCCCGGTGTCGTAGTACCAGCAGGTGGACCCTAGCATGACAAGTGTAGGTTAACCTTTAAGGCTTGTCCACCACTATTCATACTGAAGTTCACCTCCAGTCTTGCAGGCAGGCCTATGAAGCAGTACATCCTAGAACAACAGTGACCCTGTCACTGAGATCACAGGGCCCTTGAGAAGGGCCAGCTCTAGGGCGGTGCAACCGGTGTGACCGCACCAGGTGCTGACTTTAGGTGGAGGCATCATTTTTGCAAGTATATTATGGTTTTAAAAGCACTTGCTGCCTCCTTCCTGGCCTCCAGTAATTTTCGGTAACAATAAAAATGTCATGATGACTCTGATGATTAATGTTCTTCCTAGACAGAGATCGGAATTTTGTCTAATGGAAGATTTGACTCATGGAAAGGTAGCTCAGAGGGTTAATGTACCTGCTGCAAAGAACATGTACCATGCAGATCACAAAGTGCACATAATGTAAATAGGCCAGTGGGCTACTGCTTTTGTCAGAGAGATCCTTTTGTTACTTGCAGTTTAGAAGTTAAAATCCTAACATAGAACAGTGAGCCATTAACTGTCATCTACTCCGCAGCAACACAAGTCACATTTTTGATTAACTTTTGATACGTTTGAGCTACAAACAATTTATTAGTTTAAATGGTCAGATCATGCTGCAGATCTTGCATTATGAGTCAAATATGGCAGAGCCATTATTATTTAGAAAACATTTGCAAACTAGGATTTTTAGCCATTCATGTTTGAACTGCTGTTTTGGAAAAAGGAGAAGTGCTGATGACAGAAACTCCATGGCTCGGAGACAAATGGCTTGTGCTTCCACATTTTATCGTATTTGAGGACATTCTGTGATTAGAAGCATATCCCACTTTCTGAATAAATGTTACTGTCAATAACTCGTTATAACCTTAAATAATCATGTGTATCCATTGGTTGATAAAACTGGGCAGTGAAACCAAACAAATACAAAAAATTGGGATGTTTGCGCATTCTGGCCACGCCTCTGGCTCTGCCCACTGATCCAATCCTTTGGGTTATTCCCGCCCTCTGATTCTCCGCCCACAGTTCCCCTACTTTTTTTCCCCACTTCGACCACTGATATATCGTGTTGCTGGATAGTGGGAACACCACACCAGTAAAAAGTACCATACCTATGATATTATAAATTCCAATAAACTGTTGACTAGCAGGTAGCCCACTGTACAACCTGATTAATGAGTCATTATCACACTGTTGTTAACAGGTACATTTACAAACGTTAGTAAGGATTTTGTATGGTCCCGTTATTTGCCAACTGTGTCCACTGGCGGACTCGGAGCGGAGGAGGTCCATGCGGTAAGTCGTGAGGGGGTGACACCATGAGCTACCCGCACCGGGTGACACCAACCCTAGTGACGCCACTGCACTGGAGCAAGTGCCAACCAGGAGTAATGTGGAGTGGAGAGACCATCTGCGTTCGAGCGAGCAGGATCAGGACGTGTGCGAGCAAGAGTGGGGCAGGAGTAGAGCACACTGGAGCTCTGCGGGCTACACGAGCAGCACTGCACTGGTGCTGCTGTCGCCCCCTGGCTCTACTCACTCCAGTCACCGCTCATGCCGCTCTACTCGACTCCTGCGGCTCCCTGCGGGTCCTTACGGCTCCTTGTGGCTCCCGCTGCTCCGTGCAGCTCCCGCGGGTCCTTGCAGCGGTTCAGGACTCAGGATTCTGTGCTCGCAGCTCACGGTTCGCAGTTCTCTTTCTGTTCACGGCCCACGGTTCCAAGCTCCCGCTGTCCGCTTTCCGCTTGCGGCTACTGCCTCCTTCCCGCGCACCACAAGACCTCCACAAGACCTGGACTGGAGTTGTGCAGTAAGTACCAGGAGAGCGCACAAAAGGGGTTTCCAGGTCAACAATAGGAGGTGAAACTCCAGCGGCAGTCGAGGTGAGTATACCTAACCTGGTCCAGCCTTCATTTTTTAGCGAAAATCACGGGATGAGTCATGTAAAGCTTCAAACAGGTTACAATATGCTGTTCAACTAATGATACCTGTGCCTTCTTTCTGTATCTCTTGGTTTTTTCTTCTTGAATATTGCCTCCAATCACTGCTGTGAATCTCTACATACTTGTACTCTCCTGATTTTTTATGTATCCATACTGTTTAATGTTTTTTTCTCTCTTGTATACTTATTGCAATCGAATGCTGATTCAATGTGATTTTTCATGTAATTAATATTTACATGCTATGAATGTGTTTGTGTATCTTGACCACCTGAGATTGCTGATGATATGGAATCCATTATGCTTACACCAATCTGGTATGCTAACTGGATTGCTGATGATATGGAATCCATTATGCTTACACCAATCTGGTATGGTAACTATACCTAACGTTGATCTGATGTTATTATATTTTTTGCTATGTGTCCCACATGGGTCTTCAATGCAAATTTGATATGCATCCAATCGAAAAAAATCCTTTGTTTCTTCAACCCACTAACGGTGACTCCTTTTTTCGTTCATGTAAACCTCACCATCTTTTACCATTACAACTTTCACCCGCCTTGAGAAAGCCCCAGGCCTGAATGCCGGTAAGGGTCGAGACGCCTGTTCTCTGATGAGCTTTCTTTGAAATCTGGTTCGACTTCAGAACCAGCACCGTCTATTCAATAATAAAGCAGTGTGTTTGGAACACAACAATGTTGTATTTGATATATGATTCACCATTTGAGGTATGACCAGTAATATTATTGAGGTATGACCAGTAATATTATTAAGTTTGATTAGACCTCTAACTTCCGTAATGATACTGTTATACTGTGCTGTTGTTAGATGCTAGTACAGCAGTGATGTCACAGACAGTGCAGTGATGGAGTTTGATAGAGTGGTAGTGATGGGTGAAGTCATGGTGTAGTAAGGTGGTTGTAATTGTAATTTCATGTCGGAGTTGGTTGTGTGCTGCTGCTGGTTGGCTGTGTTGTGCTGTGAAAGAGTGGCTGCTGAAACTAGTTGTTTGGGGATGTTGTGAGTGGTGATGGTGATACTGACATATTTGATTCTGTGGTTGTCTGATTTTGCAGTTCGGTGGTATGAGATGATAGTGCAGTGCTCTAGGAGAAGAGTGATGCCGGGGTGGATATGGAGTGCTGTAGGGGGGTAGTGCATTTGCAGGGGGTGTGGTAGTGTGATGGTGGTGGGTGATGAGGTATTTTCGAGTGGTACCATAAGTGTAAGTACTGGTGTATGGCAATGTGAGGGTGCTGGGTTGTAGTTGAACTGATGGAAGATGGTAGTGCTGTAGTAGTATGGTTGTATGGTGCTGCAGGGGGGCAGGCTGGGTAGTGGTAGTGTTAAAGTGGTAGTACAGCAATTGTGGACAATTCGAGTGGTAGCATGGGGTGGCAGTGTGGTGAAAGTACAATCCCAGCCATATAATGCTGCAGTTGAGTAGGTTATTTAGTGATTAGCAGAGATAGTATTGTGCATTGAATGTGTCAAAATATGATGGTATTGAGATGTAAAATAGGTCCCGTGCATTACTATTTTTGAAGAAGCACTCCATTGCAACGGCCAATAGAATGTTGTGAGAGGTATACTCCTCTGCAGGCCCCTTTTAGAAGAAATAATAGTGACTCCTCCAGAGGGCTAAAGCTGTCTGATGTGGCCAGACGACAAAAAAGGGCTCATCATGTCTCTATTGCTATAACATTTCTTAAATAAATGGAAAAGGCAAACTGGGGATTTTTATTTCTATTCCTAAGAACTTAAACAAAATTCAGTTCAGACAATAAGTGCTCTGTGGTTAAAAGAATATCGACCAGTCAGTGTACGTTGTACCAGAGTCACCTACAAGCATTACTTATTTTAACAGTAATGGTCAGTTCTGGAGCTCTCTCTAAGTAGTTGAAGCTTAAGAAGATTTATTACGAAATATCCTTTGTTTTTATCTCCGTTTTGCCTGTCGTTGTAAGGATTACCTGGGGCACAGCTGTAACGGCTGGGTGGACATGGAGGTTTTTTGCTAACTCGACATACCGCATTTTATTCCTCAAGCACACTGATTTAATGTACACAGCAAGGATATTAACAGTACTATCCTTTTGGTTTTTTTGTGTTGTTGTTTTTTTTTTTTAGCTAGGATTGAATGTAAGGTGCTCTCTAAGCTGCTCTTTCTGTTTCTAGTATCCTCCTGGGCATAACATCTTGTAAAAAGATTTACGAAAGGCACAGAGCTATTTTGTAGCAGATATTGACGCCTGTAAGTCCTTTATCCTTCTTCTCCATGATGAGCTCAACATTATTTTTTCTGCAAACATGTAAACATAAACCTGTAGGTCCACCAGTTCCACCTGCACTTGCTGGGTGATTGAGATATTTTGGTTACAGTTCCCACACTACCGTGATGCATGCTGGGGGTGACAAGCCAGTAGATTGCTGGTGCCTCATCGCAGATTATGCTAAGCAGCCATTATAGACTAATCAGGACGTGTAGGATATTCACAATAAGACATCAATCATGTAATTAAACCTTAAAAGTCTTGTAAACGCAGGCGCCATTATCTCCATCAGCTCATCTATGAATATGGTTGATGTGATATGTGAATATGGTTGTTGCAAATACTTTGTCTCCAGTACAGACTATTAAAACTGTTGGGTTCAACCCATGAGATTAAGAATACCATTAGGGGAATGGGAAGGAGAATCACACTGAGCTGCTGATGAACTAAGGATGAGGATGGATGAAGGAAATGCTGTGGCAGTCCTTTTTTATTAGATCTATCAGCCACTTTTGATCCTGTGGACCCCCATATTTTGGTTCAAAGGCGTTCAGAGGTGCGTGCAGGCTGCGGTGCACTAGGCTGGTTATCGTCCTTCCTCGCAAATCAAACCTAAGTAAGACGACTGGACTGAACTGGAGAGTACCGCAAGGTTCCTTCTTATCCGCACTTCTTTGTAATCTTTACCTCAGACTTTTGCTAGTTGTGACCCATGGTTTCCAGGTAAACATATGTATATATGTGATAAATAACTGCTGGTCAAGCTTAAAAATACTCTGTTAGCCTTCAAACAAATATTTTGTTGGGGCTCTAGAATCTATAGGGTCAATGAGTGAGTGACCCATGAGAGCACTGTGGAGGCTGCACCGGTGCGCGCGGACAGCTGCGGCTCCAGGTCCCGGCATGGAGCGCAGAGCCACCCGCAGGGACAAGGACGAGGAGGGCGCAGCCCCCGGCGCGGAGCACCCCGCAGCCCCTGTCACCGCCCCAGCCTCCCTGGTCACGCTAAATGTCGGCGGCTACCTGTACATAACGCAGCGGCAGATGGTGCAGCGCTACCCACACTCGATCCTGGAGGGCACGGTGAGTGGCCGCACGCCTTCCCGCTGGACGCTGACGGCCACCTTTTCTTGGACCGCATCGGACTGCTCTTCTGGCACGTCCTCAACTTTTACTCATGGACAGTACGACTATGACTTTGAAACTGACTGCTCTCCCCCCTCCTGACTCTCTTGCTCATTTCCCCCTCTAGTTACCCTCCGCGAAATTTGCTCTTGGGGTTTTTGGAATTTGCTCATTTGACTTTCTGACTTGGACTCTTATGCTCTACACCATTTCGTGACTTTCTTCTTTGGCTCCCCTGTCCCTGATCCGCCATCTTAGTGATCTTTGACCTCTGTCGTACTTTAATATTCGGGACCGCGTAGGGGACAGGGCCCTACCCCTGTCTATCTTGGCATTAGCGAACCGCAAATGGTAAATGCGGCATGTACGAGTGCCTTATATATCGTATTAGCTATGAATGCACTGTGTACACGTTATTCTGCTTCACTACGCGGGTTCCATTTTGGAAGCAGTGGCCATCTTGTCATTGCCCTCACATAGGCTATAATGGAGTAAATACGGGCCTCACAGTACATGGGCTTTCCCTCTGACTTCTCTGTGACCTGGGCAGCTGGCCCTGCTGCCCCGGGTCAAACTGGTCTCACGAGCTCCCCTTCCTCCGTCCACCTGTGATTAGCATCAGGGCTTGACCCATCATAAAACCCTTTTCATCCTACACAAGCCCCTGGCTAATCTCTTTCGCACCTGCCTGTTCCTGCTTTATGACTTGTTTCCCAAAACAGGAGATGCTCATGTTTATTGGGGGGTCTGTTTACATCCGATGTGGGATCTGAACCTTACTGTGTAAATCATTGTGGGCTGGCCGAACTGGAATGTGGGATGGTCATCATGACTCTGCCTTTTCTTTGTAATGTACACTTGTATATTGCCGTATCATAAAACCTAGGAATGTATGCTTGAGGCAAGAAAAAGCGTATTTAAGATGAAGTCCGTTCCTATGATTTTCAGCTGTCTCCTGAGAACATACACGCTGTTGTACTTCTAGGATACCTGTCATTGGTCTGCAGCCAATAAACGATTCTTTGACTTCACCCAGAAGACTCTGTGTTTCTGTAGGTCCGGAACAGGGTGAACCCAGAAGTCATAGAGTGTGTGCCCCTGCACCGCTGGGTCTAAATACCCAGTACTTCAGTTTGGCGCCCAACTCGGGACGATTTCAGCGGTACCAGTCCAAGCCAGAGGTTCGTGAGGAGCTTCGTGTGGAAATTCCGGAGGAAGGCCGCCACTTCATCGACCCCTGCATGTCGACGTGGTCCGAAAGTCTTTTCTGCGAGGTTCTCCGCGTCCCGACGGCTACGAAGGACTGCTGCCCTGATTAATCGACCTGTTTTGGACCCTTGACGAGTTTTGAGAGAGCGAAACAATCGAGAGAGTCTTCTGGTGACGCCATCGATCAGCAATATTCAGTTAAGTATAAGTGGAGCGTCTCCCATTTGTTTTTGGTATCCTTCGGGATCGTTTGATTTGGTAATTTGGTACTTTGGAGTTTGCAAACGCCAAAACCAGAGGACTCGTGTATTCACGAGGCTATCGTAATCGATAACCCTTTGACGTTTGGATCTAGACTAGTGAGCAAAGATGCCTGGTTCTGGACTATTTGGTAGATTATTCTGTTTGGGTTGTGGAAAAGATTTCCAGCTAGAGGAATCATGTCCGGTTCCTCCGGTTGGAACTCCAACTTATGAGCTCTATGTAAAACATGGCGTAGGCCCCATTGCATATAACGAAGTATGGATCCACTACACCAGGAAAGATGGTGTTTTAAAATGGCCCCAAAATGGTAGTTTCGATACCGATATTTTAGATAATCTGGAAATTAAATTGTTTAAGAAGAAAGCCCGGCCGGCGATGTTTGACTCTTTCCGCTTATGGCGAAAGGAAGCCAAACAAAAGGAAATTAAGTTAGCGAAAAAGAATAAGAGGGAGAAAGGTATGACAGTAATGCAAGCAGCTGTACGATTCAAGGACAATGAGGAGGAACAGATGAATGAGCAATTGCACAGGCAGCATAAGTTAGGGATTGACAAATGTTACCCAGCTTTGCCGCATTCTAAGCAGAATGAGTCCGAAGAAAAGGAGAAAGATCCCCTGATGTCACATTTGTTGAGTTCGCCACCCCCGTATGCTCAAACTGCCACGGCGCCTCCCCAGCTTGTAAATATGCCGCCTCCAGTGCATATACTGCAAGCCTTGCCGCAACCGCCAGTTGCTTTGCAGCCGGTTCCTATCCCTGTAGCGCAGCCCTCTCAAGGGCCGCCAGTTGTGCTTCCAACTGCCCCCGCACTTCCTGCGACTTTGCCTAATTCAGCAGCTGCCTCCCTTGACACTCTTCCTTCCACCACTCCAGTACCTGTCTCTACATCCTCTTTTCTTCCCTCTGTTTTTCCCCCTGTTCTCGCCTCAGCTTCTCCTTCGGCGCGACAGCGCTTAGCTAATGTGGTTACTACATTAATGTCTCCTCTCTTTGAGTCATCTGGTGCGACTCCTGGTTTACAGCGTAAGCAATTGCGTAGCCAATTGCCTAACCCCGATGAGAAAAAGGTAATAGATAACATGGCGCGTAGATGGATCGTTTTTCCTTCACTGTATAATGTGGAATCAGTTGTCAACGTTTTCCATCAATGGGATGCCCCGAAACAGAGATATGTGTTTGAGAAAATGTGCGAAATTCTCTGTGAAGAATTGGAGGATAGTGGTAAAAATCCGAACCCGCAGGAGTTGTGTAGAGTGAGGTTCGATTTTGGAACTGGTATAATTGTGGACCGCGAAGTAGATAAAGCAGTTGCAGTTGTATTGTCCTTTAGGAATGATGATTGCCAACAATCATTGTTTGAACAAGATGTCCTTGTGGGGAAAAAGGCAAAAGCGCGACAATACCCTATGAGAGAAGTTCCCCCGGAATGGAAGGAAGCGGTTGCAGCCGCCGGTGGTAACCCCGCTGTGGCAGCGCATTTCCAGCGTGTTTGGGTGCATGTTCCATGGAAGCGCTCTGAGGTGTTAGCGCTTAAGCAGTCCTTGCCTGATCCCCGTAAGAACCCAGCAGGTTATTATAAAGAGTTGTCGCAGACGGCAGGGTCATGCGTTATGAATCTGGCCGACATAGACATGTTGTTTGGTAATGTTGTTCCACAGCCTCTATGGGGATCAATTCGTAATGTAGATCACAATGCAGAACTAGGGGATACATGGGCTAACATTGTTGCTGCTGATGCTAGACAAACTGGTGGTGCGAAACCAGAACCTTTAGTAGCTGAATTGCCTGGTAGAATCATCACGTATATGAAGACAATAATGCCTGCGATGCGCGTAAATTGGGACAAGTTATCTGCATGCAAGCAGAAGAAAGATGAGACAGTGTCAGACTTCTTTACTAGGTTTGAAGAAACATTTACTGACCACAGTGGGCAAGATATGAGTACTGAGGGTGGCCAACGGTTATTTGTGGATAAGTTTGTGCAGAATTTACTTCCTGACCTGTGTAAAAAGTTAAAAGATTCAGAAAGTTCTTGGGCTGTTTCTTCTTCAGCGCAAATACTGGCTACTGCACAGTATTATGAAAATAGAGATAAAGACGAGAAAGATAGAACAGAAAAGAAAACGAAGGAACTAAAGACAAAGGTCCTTTTACAGCAGGCCTATCCGCCACGTGGAGGTCAGAATAATTATAGGCAACCCCAAGGTGTCTATCACCAACCCCAACAGTTTCAGAACAATCAGCAAATGAACGGGTATTACCAACCACGTGTCCCTATAGGTCCCAACCAATGTTCATACTGTAAAGAGGAAGGTCATTTTAAATATAGTTGCCCTAAATTAATGCAGCGGAACGGTAATGTGTATAGCACAAGAGGTAGGGGTGGTCAGCAAGCTCCTAGAGGCAGAGGGCGTGGAAGTGTTCCCCAGAACGCGCGTCCTCTGCCGCCTCAAAGTACCATCAATAGCTTTGATCAGCAAGCTAACGCGATTAGTAATACGGCCCAGTATTACAATAATGATTATTATGCAGAGGACGGTGATGCAGAGAATAATGATTACTAGGACAGCCGTAGACAGAGAGAGGGAGTTGTTTCAGTGCCAGTGGATCAGAGTGGACCGTATGTTGAGGTGACTACAGCAAATGTAACGGAGCCTTTTCTGATAGACACTGGTGCTGCAAAGAGTTCAATCATGCATTCAAAACTCCCTGGCGCACCTTTGTCTGGCGATATAAATGTTTCAGTAGGTTTTTCTGGCGCCCCAGTTAGGAACCCGATTTCTAGTCCCATGTCACTTTCTGTTGGACCTTGTGAGCTGAAAGCACCCCTGATTCTGACAACAGGTTGTGGTGAGAATTTGCTGGGATTAGATTTGTTGAAAAGATTGCACGCTACACTGTATTGTTCTCCTTCAGGAGTACAACTTACATTAGGCAGGAAAGTGATTTCCCCAATGTATTTGTCTAAAAATACAATGCCACCTGAATTGTCATCCCTTCCGGATGCCCTTTGGGCTACTGGTCCCAATGATGTGGGCCTCTTGGAGATACCGCCATATGTGGTGACTTTAAAGGCTAATGTCAGACTGCCACGTATTCCCCAGTACAAGATCTCTAATGAAGGGCAGAAAGCATTGTTAGACATTGTCAGCGACTTGATTAATAAGGGTGTGATTGAAGAGACAAGAGGCAACGTTTGCAATAGTCCGATTTTACCTGTCTTAAAACGAACGGATCCTTCACAGCCACCTGTTTACAGGTTTGTGATTGATCTTAGAGAGGTTAATAAGATTGTTGTGCCACAGTTTCCGGTTGTCCCCGATATAACTGCCTTGTTAACAATGATTCCAGCCTCTGCTGCATGGTTTTCAGTGATCGATTTAAAGAATGCTTTCTTTAGTATCCCAATTGCAGAAGAGAGCAGGGACATTTTTGGGTTTAGTCTGGGAGGCCGAAGCTTCCGCTTCAAACGCGCTCCCCAGGGCTACTGTGAGAGTCCATCAATATACAGTCAGGCTTTGAAAGCGCAGCTTGATGCACTTGTTTTACCTAGTGGCGCTATCCTGATTCAGTACGTGGACGATTTACTGATCGCCGCGGATACTGAGAAGATTTGTAAAGAAGCCACATTGTCACTGTTGCGCCATTTATCCGCTTTCCATCACAAAGTGTCTCTCTCTAAGCTGCAATATTGTCGACAAGAGGTGACCTACTTAGGTCATCTCTTATCGAAGGAGGGAAGGAAACTGACCCCAGAAAGAATTCAAGCCATTGCACAGTTGAGTGTGCCAAAAACACAGAGAGAAGTACGTGCTTTCTTGGGTATCACTTCATACTGTAGGCATTGGATCCCTAGTTTTTCTTTATTGGCAAAACCTTTGTTAGCCTTAACATGCAAAGACACACCGAATCCTATCCCATGGTCTGAAGAGTGCCAGAAAAGTTTTGTGGAATTGCGTAATGCATTATGTTCAGCACCTGTGTTGGGTACCCCTGACTACAGTAAGCCTTTTACATTGTATGTTCACGAGAAAGATGGATGTGCGTTGTCAGTGTTAACACAGCCTTTTGGTGACAGACCGCGCCCATGCGCATATTTTTCATCAACCTTGGACCCTGTAGCGAGGGCATTGCCAAGCTGTCTGAGAGCGACAGCTGCTGCAGCGATGTCTATCCGACAATCTGCTGGTTTGGTAATGGACAACACATTGATTGTTATGGTTCCACACGCTGTAGACACATTATTAAATAGGACCAAGACACAACACTTGACTAGTGCGCGGCTATCAGGTTATGAACTTACACTGTTAGCAAATCACATACAGATAAAGAGATGCAATACGCTGAATCCAGACACATTGTTGCCAATTCCAGCAGACTCAGATGAGATTGAGCAACATGACTGTCTGTTCAGAACAGAAGAAGAGACGAAAGGGAAAGTAGATCTAAAAGATACTCCCCTGACTGAGTGTGATGGCACTTTATGGGTAGATGGGTCATGTTTCAAGCTCCCTAATGGTGACACGACTGCTGCATATGCTATCACGACTTTGCACACGGTCGTGGAAACTGCACGAGTGCCACATAATTCGGCCCAAGCAGCAGAATTAATCGCCCTCACGAGAGCATGTGTGTTGTCTGAAGGAATGAGAGTGAATATATACACAGATAGCCAGTACGCCTTTGGCGTGGTTCATAATTTTGGGCGACTGTGGAAGGAGCGTGGGTTCCTGACGTCGCATGGATCTAGAATTCAGAATGGCAAGTTGGTGAATGATCTCCTTGAGTCACTGACCCTACCGTTGCAAGTTGCGATCATGAAATGCAGTGCGCACAGGAAAGTCACAGATGATGTTGGACGTGGGAATGCGTTTGCTGATGAGACCGCGAAAGAAACAGCACAGAATGTGAAGACTAGAATGTATGTTGCAGGCCTCGCAAGATGGGTTAATGATGTGGGAATATGTGAGAACACAATAGAGAGTGTGAAGTCGCTTCAAGCTGAAGCCACAGAGGAAGAGTTAAGCAAGTGGAGAGAAAGTATGGGTAAGTTGGATGAGAATGGTTGTTGGATTGATCTGACAGAACATAGGCGATGGTTGTTGCCTGATGCATATGTACTTCCAGTGGTTACTATGGCACATGGAATGGCACGTATCAGTACGAAAGGTATATGCAAGTTGTTGGCTCCAGTATGGCAGAATGCTGGGATTCCCAAGTGTGCAGAGAATGTGGTCAAGAATTGCATAGTATGCTTGAAGTACAACCCTGGTAGGGGAACCCCAACTCCGGCTGGTCACTTTGCACCCCCATCATGTCCATTTGAAGTTTTGCAGCTGGACTTTATTCACATGGAAAGATGCAACAACCTGAAATATGTACTGGTGGTTGTTTGTGCTTTCTCAAAATGGATAGAGGCTTATCCTCTGAAAGATAACACTGCCCTATCCACAGCCAAAGCCCTTGTGAAGGAGTTCTTCCCTAGGTTTGGGATGCCAAGAATGGTGTGGTGTGATAACGGAAGTGAGTTTGTGGGTAAAGTGATGAAGAATGTGTGTGAAGGGCTAGGGATAAAGCAGAAATTCCACGCTGCAAATCACCCCCAATCAGCTGGATTAGTAGAACGCTACAATGGAGCCTTAAAGCTCAAGCTGGCCAAAATCCAGGCGAGCACCGGTCTTAAATGGCCTGACGCTCTGCCTTTAGCACTCCTGTCCACCAGAATGACCATACACTCACGAGTGGGACTTAGCCCTTACGAGGTCGTCTTTGGCCGTCCGGCCAATGTATGGGGTGTACCGAGGCCCATGAAGTTCAGTGAGGTAGAACATCCAGTACTGCTCGATTACCTGTATGATTTGACTGTTAAACTGCATGTTTTGCACCAACAGGTACATGATACTCTTCCCCAAGCCTCTGAACCTCCTGGACACCCTATCAACCCTGGTACGTGGGTGCTAGTCCGAAATTTTCAGCGCAAGAGCAACGACGAGCCTCGCTGGATCGGCCCTCATCTTGTTCTTCTTTCGACAAGATCAGCAGTGCGAGTGAACGGGAAGAAACACTGGATTCATGGTACCCACTGCAAAGTAGTCCCTTTGCCTCTGCCATATGACCAGTGGGTCAAGGAGGGTATCGCCGACTCAGAGACAGACACTGTACCTCGTTTTGTACCATTCAGCAACGCACGCATAAAAGGCACAGTTTTAGACCAAGAGAGTGACAATATTCTGCAGGAAGCTGTGCCACCATCAAATCGACTGGACACCACTGAGCCTGAACTTTTGTTTCAAGACCAAACAGCACCTGGCCGTCTCCGCTATCATTTGAGACCTAGGCCCATGGACAAATAAAGATTTCCTTACTATTTCCTCTTTTTGACATTTTTGCTCTCCCATCTGAAGGACTTTCTTGATTTTTGTTTTTCGAACCACCATCCGGGTTCTGCCGCAGGGTCGCGGTGCCAAGACTTTGGGGTACAGGCCGAAGACGCTAGGTCAACGGTTCTGGTTAGTCTAGGGCGTTTCCCTGGACTGACAGGCGTACTCCTTAGCAGAAGAAACTCATCCACCGCGAGCGGCCTGAGTAGAGGATGGAGTTTTTTAAGATGGAGAGACCGATTGAGGAAATGAACTCTAACGCAAGGATGTGTAGAATTATGAAAAGTAAATGTTTTGTCTTTTTGTGCCTTTTTACACTGTGTAGCATAACAATGTTTATTGTAGGATTTGTGTTCTTCTCCGCTCAAAAGCCCATTGCACCCACTGAACAGCCTATACCTCTTTCTACTGCCTCCTCTCACTCTTTTCACCCTTTGCCTGAGCACGAACAGACCAGACGATCAGAGTTCGTAAATAACTCGTTTATCCAGCTCTTGCACCAGCACCAACTGGTAATGAATACGACCAATTGCTGGGTATGTGGGTTAATGCCACATACCATTAACAAGGGTATTCCCTACCTGGTGCTGCCGTATAGTTACAATGGATCGTCATGGGCATTCCAAACCATGTTTCTCTATGCTCTAGATACATATTCCCCTCGCCAACCGCGTTCCATCAGACCTATCACCAATAATAAGGCTTTGATGAAAGGAGTTGCCGATATGAGTAGGGATATCGATGCATACTCATCCATTCCCAAAGAAGAGTTGAGACCTTATGTAGGATGGAACGCGACGGGGTATAGTATTAGTCTGGGTGAAAGACAGCGAAAAATCTCATCTCCAATCTGGGTCGTACCCCACATAGGTCGGTTCTGCTTACAGGGTAATGGTCAGAATCCTAGAGCTCAACTGGGAAGAAGTGACTGTACTGAAACGTACACCTTCCCATCACAGTTTTCCCCTGCGTTTCTGGCTGCCAAGGGCACATATTTCATCTGTAATGACCGAGCATATACATGGCTGCCCCCTGATTTCTCGGGCACATGTTATATTGCGAACTTGCTACCGCCGACATTTACTGCTGCCTCTGACTATCACAAAACCAGAGTTGTGAGAGGTGTGATTAGTAAGGAGGATACTGCCGGTCAGGAAGCGGGAGACTTCTTCTTGGGTTTCCTGCCGTTTTGGGGACCTATGGTCAATAGTAGGAACCTGAGACAACTGACTCGTGTGGTTGAATCCACTGTCAATGTAACGGCTGGTGCCCTTAGTAATCTGACAGCTGAGCTCCAAGCGGATCGCCTTATGACTCTGCAGAACCGCATGGTTCTAGACGTTATTCTTGCAGACCGCGGTGGGGTATGCAAGGTCATCCAATCCAGTTGCTGCATTTTCATACCAGATAATGCTCCAACAGTGTATCAAGCCATCTCCAAACTCCATAAAATATCTGAATCCATACACGTGGATAAGGGAGATTGGTCACTGGTGGGGTGGTTCTGGGAATTGATATCTGCCTGGGGTTGGAAAGTTCTGATGGTCATTGGAATGATCTTAGCCATTCTTTTCCTGTTCTGTCTGTGCATACAGTGTGCTCCCACGATATGTGGCCTCTGTGCTACCTTATGTGTAAGGAAACCTGTATCGAGGGACAAGCTAAGTAATAGGATGATGCTACAGCAACATCTCCATGACTTTGCGGACATTGACCTAGACTCGGATTAAGATGAGTATAGTGATTGCCTATGTAAGGGCAAAAGGAGGGTCTGTCGTACTATAATATTCGGGACCGCGTAGGGGACAGGGCCCTACCCCTGTCTATCTTGGCATTAGCGAACCGCAAATGGTAAATGCGGCATGTACGAGTGCTTTATATATCGTTCTAGCTATGAATGCACTGTGTACACGTTATTCTGCTTCACTACGCGGGTTCCATTTTGGAAGCAATGGCCATCTTGTCATTGCCCTCACATAGGCTATAATGGAGTAAATACGGGCCTCACAGTACATGGGCTTTCCCTCTGACTTCTCTGTGACCTGGGCAGCTGGCCCTGCTGCCCCGGGTCAAACTGGTCTCACGAGCTCCCCTTCCTCCGTCCACCTGTGATTAGCATCAGGGCTTGACCCATCATAAAACCCTTTTCATCCTGCACAAGCCCCTGGCTAATCTCTTTCGCACCTGCCTGTTCCTGCTTTATGACTTGTTTCCCAAAACAGGAGATGCTCATGTTTATTGGGGGGTCTGTTTACATCCGATGTGGGATCTGAACCTTACTGTATAAATCATTGTGGGCTGGCCGAACTGGAATGTGGGATGGTCATCATGACTCTGCCTTTTCTTTGTAATGTACACTTGTATATTGCCGTATCATAAAACCTAGGAATGTATGCTTGAGGCAAGAAAAAGCGTATTTAAGATGAAGTCCGTTCCTATGATTTTCAGCAGTCTCCTGAGAACATACACGCTGTTGTACTTCTAGGATACCTGTCATTGGTCTGCAGCCAATAAACGATTCTTTGACTTCACCCAGAAGACTCTGTGTTTCTGTAGGTCCGGAACAGGGTGAACCCAGAAGTCATAGGGTGTGTGCCCCTGCACCGCTGGGTCTAAATACCCAGTACTTCACCTCTTCCCCTGTCCCATCCGGTCTCCAGTCGGGCGACCTTTCTATCGTCTCGCCTGTGCCACGGACCTACTCCTCGTTGTCGATCTTGTTAATAACTCTGGTCCCTCTCCCGTTTTGTTTCACTCTCACTTTTCTGTCCTTATCTGCCTTCCTTTCCTTCCTTCCCTTGCCCCCTGAACACCTGGCTGAACGATGGCACGAATTTCCTGCTTTGTAAATATGGAATATGTAATTGTTCAAGCCTAATCGCTGTTAAAATGTAATCCTGAGTGAATTTGCAATTTGTATATATATTTATCTCTAACCACTAGTATATGTAGTTGACCTTTGTACTTACTACCATTCTTATGTGATCTTAGAGTTTATCTGTTTGTATCTCTTCCTTGAGTGACTTTACAACTTGTACATTTGCATTTTTTCCCTCCTTTCACTCCACTTGTATATTTGCAATTTTTTTCCTGTTTATATCTCTTATGTAACTCATGTAATCCAAAATCCTTATGTAACGCAACTGGTTCTTTTGTAAAGCACACCTTCGGGTAATGTTTGCGCTATATAAAATCGCATTAAATAAATAAATAAAAAATAAACTGAGATTAACCAACCTGCCCACAGGGTTTACCCATACATTTGCAATCCAGGTTTGCCCCAGACTGCTAACATGTATAACGATGCAAGACATGCTTACGTTCTCTCCCATATGATAACGATAAGATGATCATGGTTTCTCCAAACCATGGGAAATACCCATTGGAGGCCAGGTCTTATAGGTCACTTTAACTTTTATATTTGGATTATACAAATTTGGGTAAGATTTAGATTCTGGTTTCACAAGTGCACTTGCACCAGCATAGGTTTCTTCCCTGCTGCAGCACTTTCCCAGGCCAGGAGACGTTTCCACCTCATAGCCTGTGGCCTGATGGATAGACGCTGGTGATGATGTTCATCTTAGATATAGAAACAGTCTTTGACTCACTGTGATGGTCGTACACATTTGCTGTACTGAAGAAAATTGAGTTTGTGTTGAAATACTGAGCTGGATCAGGCTGCTTTATTCATTGGCCAGAGTCAAAATCAGGACCCTGAATATTTACTCCTCCCAATGGAATAGTGTGAAGGGTATGAGGCAGGGTCATTAAATCTCTCCTATTTTGTTTGTACCGGCCATAGAATCGTTGGTGTGAGGGCTGGTGTTCCACTTTAAGCAATGCATGATTGATAAAGGGCTCATGCCATATTATTTCTCTTTATGCCAATTGGATATTGCTATACTTCTGAGACCTGGAATCACAGCTGAACAAACTTTGGGCCTTAAAGGGTAACTATGCAAAGTCACCCCTGTTCCTATTTCGCCATAATGCATTTGCTGACCATTGATCTTTCCCTGATGTCACTCTTGGTGGGACTGATCTGGATGGGGGAAGATATGTGGTAAATCTTGCTAAGATCACCTTCTGCTGAAGAGGTGTGGCTGGAGGCCCTGATTTCAAATTGTATTGTATCGAGGTGGAACTGCAATACGTTTTGCAAATGACCTTAGTATCCCAGTTGAAAGAATTACAGTATCTGTCCATGGTAAAGCCTGACACTGTTTGGGATGCATTGTTCTAGGATGTGATTGTGAGTGCCTTACACTCAAGTTCATTATGACTGCATGGAATTGTTATCTACCTATAGATATGACAATAGTGAATTGCTCCCTAATTTACCCGTGTGATACCTCCACATACTCGCAAAAGCCAAGCCGAGATCAATATTGAGATATGGACAAGCTGCTCCTTTGAAAGAGAAGGTGACCTATATTATGCAGGGATTCTTTTTTACTCTTGCAGAAGTGAAAGGGGATTTTGTTATTCCAGTTGGCCGGCTTCTGTCCTTTGGTGGACTGACAAAAGCAGACAGGCTCATTTGGAATATAGGAGTTATGGAAACGGATTTAAATAATTTAATACACACCCTGTTGACATTAGGAAATGGAACAAAAAGGCCTTGGGCCTATGTGGGATACTATTGGAGGCTACTGGTTTGCCGCTCTCTGAACAGGGAAACAAATGAGTAGTTACCATTGTGAGTGATATTGTGGATTTGGGATGGGGAAAAAATGGACAATCTGACAGAGGTATAATTGTAAATTTAATTTATTACAATGTATATATTTTCATCATACCTAAAAAGTATTAAATTATGCAAGATATTTGACCTCACTTCAGGTCACCATACTGGGTGTTATGCAGAAATACCAAATATCAACATAAGGTTTGGAATCTCCCCAAATTATCTTCGAATTGGAACGAGATACTTAACACAATCCTAAATGCCAACCTTTATGGTGATATCCCTAATGGGACTGGTAAAGGGACATATTGCTGCAGGTTTGCACATTTGGCCCCTTTGTTAGCTAAACATAGGCATTGGCCCTGTTTGTAGCTGAATGAAGGACCGAGTGGCGCTCAAGATAGCTGCATTTTTATGAGCTCTGTGAAGTCAAGGAGCTATGCTGAACTCTTTGGCTCACCTTAATGGCCAGAACCTGGGAATTTGGATGTCTCAGAGCATGCTGAGACAGCCTAGCATGGGATATTTGATCCTTTTCTGATGTTGTGTGTTTCCTGCATGGCCCATTGTAGTTTTCCCTATGTTAGTCTAACTGTGCACGTTGTAGGCCTCATTTTACTTTGCACACGTTACTACATAAACACGTTTTGAATTTGTGTCACGTTGTGCTTTCACGCAGAACCTGCACATGTTTTTGCACTCCTGGGATTTAGTCTGAGCACCATAAACATGGTCAAACAAACAATGTCCCTTGTTAATCTTTCTGGACAGGCACTAGCACCTAGAAATAAAGCAAGAATACAGCTGTTATTTATGTGCACATATTCCCTATCATATAAGAGCACTGTGTCTGTGGGGATGAAGAACATTCTTCTGTGGATGCTAAGGTTTGGGGTCTGCCAGTAATCCCAGATATCTTTGAGATATAATCATTTAGCCTCATTAGCAAGGGAGGGGGGTTTAGGTTACTCTGTCCTATATAATGACACGGCTTGTCATGATATTTGGATTATTAACCATGCTAACAGTATTTTTGCATGCATTTGTTCTCTAAATGTGGCATGTGTACTTCACTTCAGAGAACAATAGTTTAAATAAATATTCTAAACATCCTTCCTGTCTCTTGGTTATCTTATTGTGGACGGGTACGAGTGAGAGAGTGAAAGGGTGTGTCCTGCTACCGCGATCCTTGAGAGAGTTGTGTTCTGGGATACCAATTCCCTTGTTTCTCTGGTGAGGTTAGGAGGGCCAGTGAGGCACTATAGCTAGTTGGACTTGGACCCTTAGGCACTGAGGTGGTATGGTGACTCAGTCCCTACATACTGATGTTCTATGGTTCTAAGCATAGTTCTGTTCTAAGAGCAGAATCCCTGCAACACTGACTATTTAGATGGTGTTTTCAAAGTGAGGTAAATATCTAGTACAGTCTCAAATGTCGGCTTCCATTTTGGCTAAATTGTGCAGAGAAGAATTATCTGCCAACAGTGATGCAATATTCATGAAGCATGATGTAACTGCAAACATTTTCCTCTGTCTTCATAGCTATCATCAGAACTTATTTTCTATAGCTTGTTTAACTTTAGCAGTGACTTCAAAAGCGATGCATACATCTTTATTTTGACCGCTAATTTATGAGTGTGTCACAACATGCCCCTTGCTTTATTTGTTATTGGTCCCTCGTTTGAAGGGATTATGGTATTATTTCTTTCTTGTTTTCTTGTTTATTCTGCTTACCATAGGGAAGGCTTACATGCTTACCTTACTACTTCATATTTCTGGTTAATTGGATGGAATATTTGAAGTAATTTTTCTGGATCTTAAATCATATTCTACATTTTGTTTATAGCTATGGTGTAACTAACCAATGCTGATCATTTTTACTGTTCTTCTTTTTGCCATGTCTTGTATATGGGCAGATCTAAAATGTTATTGATTTATCAGACTGTTCCTTTTATTCCACTGCCTACCATGATTCAAGAATGTTTTATATTTTTTAATTCAAATCCCTATTACCATCCCTGCAGACTGCGTATATGGGCGCCGTTTTTCTATGTGGTCATTCCGTTTAATTTTCATATTTGATGTATTTGAAATCCAAACTAAATTAAAATATTTGGAGATGTAATAACCATCTATTATCTGATAAGGAATTTGTTAAGAACTGTAACACTTTTATTGGTGTATTCTTTATATTTAATATCCCTGAAAATACTTATATGGTCAAAATTTTGATGAATTCAGAACTTTTGATATCTCTCAGATAGCTCAGGAAATAAGAAAATGAATGCTCAATATTTGGCTGTTCTTGAAAAAATGAAGGCACTTGAACATAATTATTCTGCATCTAGATCCAATAATATGCTTGGTGAGTTTATTAAAGATAACATTCAGGTAAGAGCAACTGTGACTCCCACAGTCTACAATACACTACTAGGTATTAAATCCAAATTTCAAAGAGAGGAAAACAAGACAGAACAAATATTTTCTAATTACCTAATGAATGGAGTGTGTAAGTTAATTGGTAGTATTATCAATGAGAATGATGGATCAACCTCAGCCTCTAATATGGCTATTGCTGCTTCTTTTGAAATATTTTTTAGGCCTCTTTATTCAGGTGATATTGATACATCAGGTCAAGATTTTTATACATTTTATTCAGGTTTTTTTAAATTTAGAGTATAACCCTATAGCCTGCAGACGAGTGCTTACTGGTTGTTAAAGACCTAGATTTTGAGTTATAGGCTAGAGCCATATGTAAGGGCCTATAACGAGGAAGAGGTCCTTTAACAACTGGCATAAAGTGAGAGAGAAGCGCTATGGGGCTATTAGAACATTCCACCCGCTGCGGGCAGAATGTTCTAAATTAAAAGGGCAGAAAAACAAAGACACTCATCGGAATGTTGGATCAGAAGGTCTATACCAACCCTTATAATCCTTGAGACACTCCATTGTCTCCACTGGAGCTCGCAGAATTCCAATGTTCTAGAAAAAGATTTGGATTACAATATCTGTAAGAAATTGGGTTACTGGTTGAGGGGTGAAACCCTTCTTGAGCAGCAACCACAATTCTTCTCAGGGTGAATTCACAAGAAAATCCTAAATTAGCCTGTGCTCAACCCTTGGGTAGCTTGGCACAAAACAGTCAGGCTTAACTCGGGGGCAATGTGTAAAATATTTGTGCAACACTTAAAACAGTAATACACTCAAAACACACCTTTTAAATGAATAAAACAAGACCCAAATGACAAAAATCCAATCAGTAAAACCAGAGATATTCGACTGTGAAGATTTGAGTAAAAATAGCGCCATAAAGCACAAAGTGCTAACTGTGGCTAACTGCTTACATCGGACTGAGACAAAATCAAAAGTTCAGGCTGACCACGATGGAGCACAGGGACCCAGTTAGGCCCCCTGAACAAAGTCCCTAAAATCCTGGTTGCCAGAGCATTGGCAACTGAAGCCATGCATCGGTTACGAGACGCGTCGAAGCTGTGGTGCGGGGATCCTTATTGTCATCTAGGATCCCATTGATGAGGGCTTGTGATGCAAAGTCTGTGGTTGAGGATGCGTTGCGTAGTCAGGGCGATGCTTGGTTCCGAGGAGCTGCAAGGCTGCAATGCGGAGTCTGGCATTGTCGTTGAGGCTACCGCCGACGAGGGATGAGAGGGCCTGCGTCGGGGATGCGTTGCCCCGTAGTCCGATGAGGCAATGGGTTGCGATGCGATGCGGGTCTTTGTGACTGAGCTGATTCTCACAGCCGCAGCAATGCGTTGGATTTGCTTTGGGTTGCACTGCTCACCAGAGGAGATGTGTCAGTTCTGCTGGATCCACAGAGGCTGGCAGAGCACCTTAGGTCCATCTCCAAGGGTCCCGGTCTGGGGTGGAACCAGTTGGCACAGTAGACTCCCAGATGGCAAAGTCTAGGTGCTCTGTTTAAGGTTGTTGGAGCCTTTTGTCTCTGAGGCTCTAGTCAGAAGAGGCCAGTCAGCTAGCCCTTCGGATGAAGTCCCAGTCCCTCTCACCCTGGCAAGAAGGCAGCAGGCAGCAGGTCATCACAGCAGGGAGGCGGTCCTTCAGAGCAGCAGTGCAGCAGAGTGGCAGTCCTTGCAGCAGCACAGCAGTCCTTCTTCTTGGCAGTGTATCTACAGGTCTCCAAGTGTACTGAAGAGGGGGAGTATGAGTGCCAATATTTATACCTGGTGCTCTTTCTGAGACGTTTCTAGAGGATTCCCTGTGAAGTCCTCACCTTCCTCTCTTCCCTGCTGTGGCTCCAGACTAAGCACAAGGGGTATGCACCCCTTTGTGTGGAGGCAGGACACAGCCTATTTAAGTGTAAGTAGTGCTGTGCTCATTCTGTCCTCCCATCCTAGCAATGATGGCCCATTCAAGCTCTCTATTGCATGTGGCTGTCCAGGGATGACATATATGTATTAAAAAGGATTGTTTTGGCCTGCAATATGTTTATTTTAAAAACACCTGCACTCACAGGCTGCAATGGCAGACCTGAGACATGTATCAAGATCTACTTATGTGGGTGGCACAATACGTGCTGCAGGCCCACTTGTAGCAGTCAATGTACAGGTCCTGTTTTGAAGGATGAGCACATGCACTTTAGCACTGGTCAGCAGTGGTAAAGTACACAGAGTCCTAAGGCCAGTAAAAATGAGATCAGCACAAATGAAGGAGGAGAGCAAAACATTTGGGTGAAGACAACCTTAAGGCTGACAGGTTTAACAATATCTTACTATTATAAGTGATCAAATCATTAAAAAAGGAGCTAAAGCCCCTGGTTGTCTTTCCATTGAACACATATAAATTTTGTCACCCTTCTTTGCTCCTAAACTACTCCAATTATATTATTCACAGTTACATGGTATTCACCCTAACAATTCTTTTTCTTTTAGGCACTAATAACTGTTTTTGCCAAACAAGTTGAAGACCAAAAACTATAGGCCTATTTCACAAACCAACTATGATTCCAAATTAAATGCTAACATCACAGCTTCTTGTTAGAATCAGTTATGCAATATCTTATTAAAATTGACCAATGAGGTTTTATTAGGTGCAGATTGGCTACTGGTAATGCTCGTATGTTTTCTGATATACTATCTTGGGCCTTCAAAATTAATGTACCCATTGCCTACTTTCCCTAGATGCTAAAACAATACTTTATTGCTTTAATTTTAAGTTTTTCTTAGAAACCCTTGGTTTGGTTTTGGCCACTGGTTTATCTCTTTTGATAAATTGCTTTTCCTATCTTCTTAAACCAAGTGTTTTTGTTATTTATTGTTTCTCATCTTATTTTAATTAAAACCGTGGAACTAGAAATTAATGCCATTTATCTCTGTTAATTTTTGTATAATGTTTGGAGCCCTTCCTTGAGTGTATAAGATGTACTTCTGGTATTAGTGGCTTTAAGCTTTTTAGATAAACATTTCAGCTTATGCTAATGATAATATATATATATTTTTATATATATATATATATATTCACTGAAAAAAACATAGGTTTCAGGGGCGTTATAGTTAGCTGGACTTTTTACTCGTACAAAACCATTGAAATTCCCCCGTTATAGTTAGTTCAGCTAACTATAACTCGCGCGCCCTCAATGCACTGCTGATGACGTCACATATTACATCACTCATGACATGGTCAGTGACATCACTGATGACATCACTGATGACCTCTCAAATGACATCACTGATGACATCATCCAGTGAATGTGTGTTTTTCTGAAAATTAAATATGTTTTATATATGTATATCTCAAGGTCAATGGAAGAATAAATGGGTATATAAGTGTCTAAATGGATGATTTGTTTTTTGAAAAATTGATTTTATAACTGACTGATTAAGTGTATCTTAGTGAATACATGGCTTAGTGAGTAATGTTTAACTATGTAAATATCTATATCAGTCTCTCACTTTGTGTATAAGTCGCTGCATGGGTTGGTGAGTTGTTACATGAGTGTCTATATAGGTTATTAGTTGTTTTTTTGAGTATCAGTATGAGTGTCTGAGTGTCTGTATGGTTCGGTGGGGGGTATTACGTAGTGCATAGGTGCATGAATGAGTGACTCACAGTTTGCATGTGTTGAAGACAGCATGTGTGCAGGACTGTATGGGTGGATGAGTGTGTGCATGGGTGTGTTAGTGAGTGAATGACTGTCTCAATAGTGTCTTTATGAGTAACTGCATATGTTTTAAACTAGTATATGTCACTATTGGTGTATATAAGTGAGTATATGTGAGAGTGAGAGATTGGAAGAGTTCCTGTATGAATAAGTATTGAGTTTCTATAAGTGATTGTTTAAAAGACTAAGTATGTGTAAGTTTCTGTAGAAGTAAGTGTGGTGTTATGTTATGTTAGAAAAACGTATATAGCGCACAGCTACCCGAAGGTGTCCCGGCGCTTGCTACAGTCCTCCTAAGAATTGACCAGAGAGAATTAGAACAACCATGTTTTAAGCGCCTTCCTGAAAGTAAATAAATCATTGCAGTTTCTTAAACCAACAGGAAGTTTATTCCAGGCCTTGGCTGCCCCAACGGAAATGCTTCTGCCTCCCCATCTGACTCTCTTAGAGGTGGGCACTACAGTGATCTTCCAGGCACATACCACTGAAATTGTTGCGTCAGATAGGATGGACCTATATCGCGGAGAGCTCTGAAAACCAAACAGAGTGATTTAAAAAGTATTCGTTTTTTTACTGGCAGCCAGTGTAGTTTTTTTATTGTACTCGAGATGGAGGCAAATTTCGGAATCCCCGTAAGCAACCTGGCAGCTGCGTTCTGGAGCATCTGAAGTTTTTGTACGCTGCGTTCGTGAATATTTAAATAGAGGCTGTTGCAATAGTCAAGTCTTGACATGATCAAGGCCGAGACCACTGTCCGCTTGCAGTCTGCCGGCAACAGGGGCAAAACTTTCCTCAATGTTCTGAGAATGTAAGAGATGGCAGAGACCACGGTATTTACTTGATCGTGGATATCAAGGTGTTCATCCAGCACCACCCCCAGATTCTTAACTTTCCTGGAGGGTACTGGGAGAGTACCCATGGCCTCAGGCCACCAGCCAGGGGTCCAGAGATTAACATTGTTCCCGAACCGAATCACTTCTGTTTTGCCAGCATTCAATTTTAGACAGTTATGCAGCATCCAGTCTCCCACTGCCCCCATACAGTCGTGAAACCTCTCACCCGTTACCTCTTCCTGACCTGGTTGCAAAGAGATGACAATTTGAGTGTCATCGGCGTAAGATGTTAAACCAAAGCCGAAGGATTCAATCAAGGGGGCCAGAGAGGAGACATATACATTAAAAAGCGTTGGGCTCAGGGAAGACCCCTGAGGCACCCCACAAGGAAGAGTGAAAGGTTTGGAAACAAACTCACCTAGTGAGACAGTCTGGCTTCTATCAGAGAGGAAGAATTTAAGGAGAGACCAAGCTTTATCTCTCACTCCGCAACCCCATAAACGATCCATCAAACCCCATGGTGGACCGTATCAAAGGCCGCGGAGAGATCAAGCAAGATCAACACCGCCATTCCTCCCCGGTCCAGTGTTTTCCTAATCTCTTCCGTGGATTTAAGGAGGGCGGTTTCGGTACTGTGACCCTCTCTAAACCCAAACTGGGTGGGATCCAGAACCTTAGCTTCACGTAGATAAGAACTCAAAGCAGTGTTCATATATTTCCCCACCAATTTAGAAGGCAAAGGTAGGCGAGAAATAGGACAAAAGCTACTTGGGTCTTTACTATCTAAACTAGGTTTTTTTAAGAGCGGCAAGACAGATGCAGTTTTCCACAATTTAGGGAAAAGTCCTTCTACAAACATAGCATTAAAAAGAGTAGTAAGTGTCCCAGCTAAAGGTTCAGAAGCCTTTTTTGCAATTGCTACTTGGCACGGGTCGTAGGGTGAGCCCGATCTAGCGGATAGAAGAAGCTTAAAAGTGTTTGGGTAGGTTATTGGAGGAAAATTAACCATAGTACATTTTGATCCAGGACCTACTTCAACATCATGGGCCAAATCCCCTGACGTATTAGTATTAGCATGGTCCTTAAAAGTGCTATAAATAGCTTCCACTTTAGATTGAAAGAAAGTGGCCATTTCTTCGCAGAAAACCTGGCTGGTTGAGATGATGGCATATGGTGGATGAGCGAGCCTAGTGACAACTTTATATAGTTCCTTAGAGGAATTATTGGCTAAATGTATCTGTCCAGCGAAGAACTCGCATTTAACATTAAAAATCATCTGTTTATATTGAAGGAGGCCTTGTTTATATAGAGCTTTCTTAGTTGGATGATTGTCCTTCCTCCAGGAGCGTTCCAATTGTTTGCATTTCACTTTTTAAGTCTTTAGTTCCTGAGAATACCAAGGGGCCGTGGGCTGAATCCTCTTTGGGATAAGTACTTTTTTAGGGGCTAAAATATGACAGGCATCCTCTAACCAAGTAGTGTAGGCAACCGAAGCCTCATCCACCTCCAAGGGCAGAGAAGCCTGGGTCCAACATAACAACTCAGTAAGTTCTTTCTCTCCTACCTTATTCCAAGCTCTAATCTCCTTTGTTTTCCTAGAGGGGGGGTCCCTGCCCCGATCTCCCTGAATAATCAGTTCAAACATAATTGCAGCGTGATCAGACCTGGGAAGGGGTAAAATATTTAAAACAGAGAGGGATAAGGCATTAGAAAAAATCCCATCTAACATGTGCCCAGCCAAATGCGTGGGTCCCTTCACTAGTTGCTTTAGCTCGGCACTATTCATTAGATCTAAAAGATTTAGCGTATCTCTATCTGCACCATCCTCTAGATAAAAATTAAAATCTCCCAATATAGTGTGCGAGTCAAGGGTCAAACCGGCTTCCAGAAGTGTGCCGACCTCGGCTAGGAACGGATTCTTAGGACCCGGGGGTCTATACACTAGAATACCCTTGAACATGTAGTGATCAGAGAGGCTGAGCGAGAAGGATAGCGCTTCAAACAGAGGATTAGACATTATATCGAAACTAGCTTTGATGGAGCTGTGGTAAATAACTGCCAGTCCTCCACCTTTTTTTAGAGGTCTATTAGCCGTATACCATATGAATCCAGGAGGGGTTGCTTTCACAAGATCAGGGCCAGAAGCCTCATCAGTCCATGTTTCTGTTATGAAGGCAATTTGGACGTTATTGCCCTCTATTAAGGATGCACATTCGATGCTATGTTTCACCAAAGAGCGTGCGTTTAAAAGAACGCAATTAAAGGCCGGAACAGCCTTTTTATTCAAACCCATCCTAAAGAATTCCCTGGCTGGGTATGTGGTATCCAGCTCTGGGAGGGTTGTTTCACACCCCATGCAAACCTTTATTGGTGATCCAGACAATATATTAGGGTCCAGACAGACACAGCCAAGCGTGCTTGTGTGTCTGTTTAAAGCTCAAAAGAGTAAGTAATAGAGGGTTTCATGTCTATAACCATGCCTTCAGGGATTTCAGCGCAGAGCGCAGTCCGAGCGCGGACGGGCGCAGACGGGCTTGCCTTAGGCGTGCCTTCGGCCCGCCCACGGCGAGCCCGCTGCGCGCTCGGATCATGTGATGTTTAAATCTAGTCAGGGCCAAAGAAGCTACACCGCCAACCGCAATTCCCCCAAGATGGCGGCCCCCGCCCCTGCCACCGAGTGAAAGCTCCTGGTGACTCCGGTAAGTAAATGCAACTAGCAACAGTTCCTGCCCAGCATTAAAACACAGTAAAAGTATATTTTAAAATGACAACTCTTAAAAAATATAGCAGCAAGAATAGCTTTGAATGTGGAAATATGCAAATTTAAGAAGCGCAAGTACGCAGCGTGCCGTTTCCCGGCTCAAGCCTCAGGAGATGCAGCGCTGCGCGCTCGGACCATGTGATGTTTAAATCTAGTCAGGGCCAAAGAAGCTACACCGCCAACCGCAATTCCCCCAAGATGGCGGGCCCCGCCCCTGCCACCGAGTGGAAGCTCCTGGAGACTCCGGTAAGTAAATGCAACTAGCAACAGTTCCTGCCCAGCATTAAAACACAGTAAAAGTATATTTTAAAATGACAACTCTTAAAAAATATAGCAGCAAGAATACCTTTGAATGTGGAAATATGCAAATTTAAGAAGAGCAAGTACGCAGCGTGCCATCTCCCTGCTCAAGCCTCAGGAGATGCAGGTGTGTGTATAACTGTATATGCAAGTAAATGGATGTTTGATTCTTTATCAGCATGAGTGACTATGTGTGTGAGTAACTCTATAGATGAGTGGCGTTGTGTAACAGGATGTATAGGTGTATGAGTACATATGATGAGTGAGTACATGTATGAGTGACTGTATAGGACTGTTGGTGAATGAGTGGATGTGTATGTGGATCTTAGAATTACTGGATAGGTTGTTGTAACTGGTATTGGTATGTCCATTGTTTTGAAAATTTTAGTTTCTATTTTTGAATATGTGTATCAAAGGTTATATTAGGATGAGAGGAGGCCTGCCACTCTATCACAAGGATGATGTCATCAGTGATGTCATTTGAGATGTCATCAGTGATGTCATCAGTGATGTCACTGACCATGTCATGAGTGATGTAATATGTGACGTCATCAGCAGTGCATTGAGGGCGCGCGAGTTATAGTTAGCTGAACTAACTATAACGGGGGAATTTCAATGGTTTTGTACGAGTAAAAAGTCCAGCTAACTATAACGCCCCTGAAACCTATGGTTTTTTCAGTGAATTTCTAAGGTTTTTTAAATGCTAATTCCTAACTATAATGTGCCTGAAACCTGTGGTTTTTTCAGTGAATTTCTAAGGTTTTTTAAATGCTAATTTCTAACTATACCTACAGAGATAGGGCATGTGAAGAAAGAAGAAAAAAAAGAAATGCAGAAAGAAGCAACAGAAGTCCTCAAAGACGAAGAAAAGTGCAGGGAGAAGGATAACGTGCAGAAAGAACAAACAGAAGAGCAGAAAGAAGCCTTGTTGCAAAATCATCCTGTACCCTCAACTTTTTCAGATGGATACTGGTGGTAACTGAGTCTGACTAACCAGTCCTAGAGCCAGTGCTATGTTAAAAGACACTCAGAATACAGTGAAAACACCTGCATACACTAGGGTACACTGTGCGTTGGGGTTCCCTGTGATTAGCATGACCTCCTCTGTAAGCCCCTAGTATAAAATAGGGCAGGGGGATTAAAACTACCTCTTAAAACGCGCCACAGGGCGTGTTTGCACACGTCACCTCAGGCCCCATCCCCTCCCTTCACCACTGTGTAAACGCGCCCTGTGGCCGTTCTAAGTTGAGAGATTAAGTCCCCTTGAATCCTAAGGGTCCCTAGGGTCAAACTAGCCCACTAGGTACCTCCAGTAAGCGTCACAGAGCTGCGTTGCAGCGAGGTGTAAAAAGGGGCATAGCCTCAGAACACCTGTCTGCAATGCAGCTCCTGGCGCATACTGAACATACCTTTTGGGCTAGTTGGCCCTCAGGGACCCTCGGTATTGAAGGGAATTAATTCCCCAACTTACAACTGGCCAGGGGGCGCATTTGCAGAGTGCTGCAAGGAGGGGGCATGGCCTCCGGCGCGATGCCGGTCTTTTATTTATTTTATTTTTTTAAGAAGGAGGGCTGTGTGGCCCCCCTTCTTTTTCTAATTAATTGGCCCTGGGGACCCCATCCCCCGGGGCATGGCCTTTTTAAAAAAAAAAATCTTTAGGAGGGGGGCTGCGTTGCCCCCCTCCTTAGGCCACTTATGGCCCCGGGGACCCCATCCCAGGGGCCGGCCTTTGTTTTTTAATATTTAAAAAAATATATATTTATAGAAACACCTAAGACATGCTGGACAAACCGTATGTACCTATTGTAAGGATCTTACCCGGAATAGATTCTGCAGGAGCGCCACGGAGTTGGTGGTGAATCCGTTGCTAAACCCCTGCCTTCCACCACCACCAAGTACCTCTATCAGACTCTAGAGAGCACTGGTAATAGGGGAAAGCAGGGAAACAAAACAAGGAAAGAGGGGAAGAAAACTCAGCTGCCTCCTCTGGATGTCGCAACCTGGATTGTATCTGGCCTCAGTGAAGCTCGCTGTATAGGATATCTGAAAAGAATATCAGAACGGAGTGAGAGGGTTGAGAAGAGGAGAGAGAAGGCAGAAAGGCATTCACCAGAAAAAAGGAGGTGCATATATGAATACCTAATATCTACGTGAAGTTGCCAGAACACTTTATGGGAGCAATCTGTGGAGGAGATCTTCTCCTCTACAAGTGATCTCCTAAACATAGAAAAACATGTATGAGTCAGATTAAACTTGAATAGCCTCCCCCTTCCCCTACCAGTCCTTCCCCGTTACTGGTTCAGTAAGCAGGACGATGATCAAATGTTCAACAATCTCCGGGAGAGTTTACAGTCCGTTTGTAAAGAGTTCTCAGCAGGCGGTATGAAGAAGTGTTGTTTGCTCGTCCCCGCTTGGATTGTGAAGATAGCTCTCCAGCGCCTCACATACGAAGTCCAGGGAGGCAAGAGACGCACACCACCCAAGCTGAGAAGGGCTCCAGAGGAGATAGGGGAGAGAGCTTAGGGATAAATGGCTGGTGGGGATGCACCCCAAGACACCCGGCCGGCCCTCGGGAGACAACTCCGGAAAGGCGGGCGGAGCGCTGGGTATGCGAAACTAATAACAAGGGCAGGAAAGACAATGGCGATAACACCAGCAGAGAGGCGAGCGGAGCCCTGCCTGCCTTCGCAAAATAGAACTCCAAGTCAGCGTGTGAAGAACAGGGCAAAGGCACGAAACAAAGGCACCGGGGCAAAGGCATGGAGAGAGTAACCGTGTACTTTTAATACAGAGCTCTGTTAGGGCAACAAGTAGGACTCTTCATAAGAATCTAAAGTCCCAGGCACGAGAACGCCGAAAGGCGTCGTCAGGAAGGAAAACAGGATACAAAGACAGGAAACAGGAAATGGACGTCAACGCTACGGGGCAACACTAGAACGCGAAGCCCTGAGCTATCGCGCTTCAAGCTTTTCCATGGTCGCGCCGCTACTGCTCATGCGCGTTAGTAAGATCACTGCTCACGGCAATCCTGACACCCATCACCATGACGATTTGCATGATATTCATTAAAAGGCGACTATGCATACAATGAATCCATGTGGAATGTATTTACCCCGCTAGTGAAGCTCTGACGTGTCTGACGCCCTACCGTGCCTAATCCCGGTACCCCCGCCGGTGGGTACTCTCCAATTAGACACCCTTGTCATTTATTTATACAAACATGGGTAGCTATTGACGGGCACATTTAATACACACACACACCAAGCCATTTAAGAACACTCTGGGACATTCTGTTATTGGGCTACATGTGGGCTACATCTGGGTGATATTTGTGCTGCATTTGGGCTCTTTTGTCTCTGGTGGCCATCTTGGCAGATTTATTTGTTATGAAGTATCCTAATTTCCTCATTTACTGCAATCTCCTCAGTAGGAAATACTTTCAGTTTTTTACTTTGGTTCCATCAAGAAGGCATTCAGATGTGTCACACATTTGCCATACATTCTGAATGTTAGCACTCTAGTTGCTGATTAGATCCCTGTAGTAAAGCTACTGCTCACCAGGGAAATCTGCTGCTGGTATTAAAAGTGCATGTTTCAGTCTGCATGTCAGAATTTTTTAATTAAATAGAAGAGGATTTGAGAAGTCACTCAAAATGTGCCCTAATTTTTCTTTCTTCAGCACTAATCATAATTTCTATGGCAAAATGAATCCCCTCATTTTGTTCCTTTGCAAATTAAATGTTTTAAGTGTTACCACTTTATTCCAATCAAGATGGCTTCAGGTGTGCCATACTTTTGTCATAAGTAAGACTGTTAAAGCTCTAGTTGTTCGTTAGAACACTCTGGGACATTCTGTCATTGGGCTATACTTGGGCTACATCTGGGTGATATTTGTGCTACATTTGGGCTCTTTTGTCTCTGGTGGCCATCTTGGGAGACTTATTTGTTATGAAGTTTCCTAATTTCCTCATTTACTAGTCTCCTCAGTAGGAAATACTTTCAGTTTTTTACTTTGATTCCATTACGAAGGCATTTAGATTTGTCACACATTTGCCATAAATTCAGAATGTTAGCACTCTAGTTGCTCATTAGATCACTGTAGTAAAGCTACTGCTCACCAGGGAAGTGTGCTGCTGGTATTGAAAGTGCATGTTTCAGTCTGCATGTCAGAATTTTTTAATGAAATAGAAAAGGATTTGAGAAGTCACTCAAAATGTGCCCTGATTTTTCTTTCTGCAGCACTAATCATACTTTCTATGGCAAAATGAACCTCCTCATTTTGTTCCTTTTTAAATTAAATGTTTTAAGAGTTACCACTTTATTCCAATCAAGATGGCTTCAAGTGTGCAATACGTTTGTCATAAGTAGGACTGTTAGCGCTCTAGTTGTTCTTTAGAACACTCTGGGAAGCTGCAGTAGAACAAAATGGAATCAACTGACAGTCTCTGCCCTTGTTGGATGTACATGTTTTACTGAGAAAGTCAGACTTCATTCTCACATGACTGAGAAAGATAATGGGAATTTACAGAAAATATGCTCTCAGTTTAGCTTATAGATCACCTTCCAAACCTCTGTGGGAAAAGCATGAGAAAATAGTTATCTCTCAAACATGATTCATGATATCACAGCAGAAAGCTTTTTCACATGGTAAAATCGCCTTAGAACACACCACAATTCCTAAAATGAGTATGGTACCATCAACAAATGATTTATAATGTAACTAAAGTCTTAAAACCTTCTATTAACTGCAATGCTTTTTAATGAGGTGCTATCATATATATTGGTCCCAAGATGGCTGCCAACACTTCTTGGATGAAGTACTGACAGCCAATCAGATCTCACGATGAGATGTGTGGTTAGGCTCCGCCCAGACATATATGTGATTTTGATTTTGATTCTCTCAGGAACTACTGAACGGATTTAAACCATTTAAGCAAAAGGCACGACTCTGAACCAAGGTCTACCTTTCTGCCAAATTTGGTGTAATTCCGTTCAGCAGTTCGGGCTGTAGCTGCAGCTAAAGGTCCTATGAGAAATTGCATGGGGAAAACATGTTTTGGGACCCCCCTTTTTTCTCAGCCCCCGCTATATTATTCATCCCGAGACTTTCAGCATAGGAGCGGACTGGAGCTGGCCACAAGTTTTGAAAATTTCGCGAAGATTTATCAACGGTCGCCAAAGTTATTCCAAATAGAATGTTGCGGATTTCCTATGGAAAATAGGTCCTAACTATAACTACCTACTGGCCGTATATATATATATATATATATATATATATATATTCACTGAAAAAACCATAGGTTTCACACATGTTATAGTTAGCGGAAATTTTACTGATAAAAAACCAATGAAATTCCCCCGTTATAGTTAGTGCAGGCAACTATAACTCACGCGACCGCAATCCTCTGCTGATGCTAATACTGTATTTAGACACTTATTTGCCCATGTCTTCTTCCATACATTTTTAGCTATACATATATTACAAATATTTTTTTTTCATAAAGACACATATGTCATCAGCAGAAGATTGCGGTCGCGTGAGTTATAGTTGCCTGCACTAACTATAACGGGGGAATTTCATTGGTTTTTTATCAGTAAAATTTCCGCTAACTATAACATGTGTGAAACCTATGGTTTTTTCAGTGAATTTGCAAGGTTTTTTAAATGCTAATTCCTAACTATAACGTGTGTGAAACCTATGGTTTTTTCAGTGAATTTGTACGGTTTTTTAAATGCTAAGTTACTTTACGCCATTCGTGGCGTGCGCGCCCACTTAACGCAGTTCGTTCCGTGCGCGCACGGTGCGCTTCGCGCACTGTGCGCGCACAGTGAGCACGCGGTGCGCTTCGCGCACCGCGCGCCCACTTTACGCAGTTAGTGCCGTGCACGCACGGTGGGCACGCGGTGCGATGACAAAGCAAGAAAGAACGTCAACAAATCTGGTTCTGCTTTCCTCCGTGACTATGGTATGGGTGCCATTTACCACAACAACTTGCGTTATGACATGCAAGACATTTATAGAGGAGATGGTGTGCACTTCAATGATGAAGGGAACAGAGTCTTCCTCTTGAACCTTAGACTCTGCATCGGTACTTACTTGTAGGTACCACTAAAAAATCATTTCATAAACACAACGGCTCTTTTTAGAGCCCCCTAATATCTAAACACTTAAATCTGATTTTCATTTTTTTTTTTTTTTTTCCTACCGTACGCTTACCGTAAGCTTACCGTACGCGTACCCCGTGATTTTTTTTAAAATCAATAAATGTTTTCTTTGTACTTTTCTGTCCTTCTTTGACCCCCTTACAAATGTTAGGGGGTCTGTAACTCTCCTCATTGCCCCCTTTCCTTGTTTTCACTCTTTTTTTTCAGAGTGAAATACACAAAATGGCGGCCGCCGCTTCCTGGTTTCGGCCGATTCGAATGTTTACTAAGATCTAAGAGCCAATCAGAATCGCGCTCGCGCACGCCACCGTACGCTTACCGTAAGCGTACGGTAAGCGTACCGTAAGCGGGCTCAGATATATATATTGATTTAAAGGCTATTTTCTCAGAATCTACAGAACAGATTTACACCAAACCTACAAAAGGCACTTCCTTGACCTAGGGACTACCTCTCTGCCAAATTTTGAGTAATTCTGTTCAGCCGTTCGGGCTGTAGCTCGTTCTAAAGGTCCTATGGAAAAATGCATGGGAAAAACGCGTTTTGGGACCCCCCTTTTATCTCAGCCCCCGCTTGACGGATCCCCCCGAGACTTTCAGGGTAGGAGCGGAGCGTAGCGCCCCACCTATTTTGAGAAATTCGCGAGGATTCGTCGACCGGCGCCAAAGTTATTCAAAATAGAATGTTGAGGTTTTCCTATGGAAACGTGGTCCTAACTATAACTACCTACTGGCGACCGCCAGTAGGTAATATATATATATATATATATATATATATATATATATATATATATATATATATATATATATATATATATAAATATATATATATATATATATATATATCACCTACTGGCCATGGCCAGTAGGTAGTTATAGTTAGGACCTAGTTACTATAGGAAAATGGCAACATTCTATTCGCAATAACTTTGACGCTGATTGACGAATCTTCGTGAAATTTTCTAAACTAATTCTTTGTTGAGATCAGCTCCTATGTTGAAAGTTTGGGGGTGATTCGTGAAGGGGTGCCGAGAAAAAAGGGGGTCCCAAAACTTGTTTTTTCAATTTTAATTTCCATAGGAAACTTTAGACAATGCTACAGGTCGAACGGGTGAACGGAATTACCACAAATTTGGAAGGGAGAAGAGTCTTGGTCTAGAAAGCACGCTTTTGTTTATTTGGTGTAAATCCGTTCAGTAGTTTTTGAGAAATATTGAAATTTACAGATATCGATATTTGGGAATTCTGCCATCTGATTGTCTGAGGCATTACGAGCACAAGCTTGCTGGTGATTGGCTCCGAGCGGTGCGAGCGATTGCAACTGGGAAGTGTTGGCCGCTATTTTGTGATTCCGTTGAAGCAAGTAAGGGGACAAAAAGGGAGAAAAAAGTGGGAAAGAGGAGGGTAGGAGCGCTGTGAGGTTTGTAGGGGGGGTAAGGTATGCTATAGAGGGAGTGTGAAACGAATTATTTATCCCTACTGGTGTGAAAGTGCTGTTTTGCCCACTGTGAGGTGGTGCTGAGGTGAGGTGCCGGTACACTCTAGGATGAAACTGTGCGTATAAACTGTGAGCTGAGTGCTGTAAAGTGATGTGCTCTGGGCGCTGTAGCATAGTGGGCGCTGTAGCATATCTGCGCAGGTGGTGTTAGTATGCGTTTAGAGTATAGCAGGAGTGGGAAGCAAAGTACTTAGTGGTATCGGTATGAAGACTCGGGGGTGAAACTGTGAGTGTAAGCTGTGAGTTTATTGCTGTGAAGTGATGTGCTGTGGGCACTGTAGGATACTGGCCGCTGTAGCATACCTGTGTAAGTAGTGTTAATGTGCGTTTATTCTATTCAGGGAGTGTGAAACGAACTACTAAACCCTATTGGTCTGAAGAGTCGAATGTAGTGTTTTAGGAAGCAGGAATAAAGGAATGATCGTGAAAAATATAATGCAGAATGTTGCAATGCCAGAGAAGGAAAATGGTAAAATGAGTTGTGTCTAAGAAAGTGGTTATGTGTAATAAAGGGATGGAGTTTGAAAATTATATAGAAAGTGTCTTTATTTCAGTGCCATAATTGGACCCACTGGTGCAAGAGCTAGGGTATCCAGCTGATGCAAAGTTGAACCACTTCTGCTGTATTCAAACGTAAGCTCCGGCATCGGTGAATTGTATATTACATGTTGCAGTTGCATGTAAAATAAACAATAGCTATTACACTTGAATGACTCTACATTCTATAAAGAAAATAAAGGTAGGATACGATTACCACATGTATCGTTTAAGAAAAGAAAGAAATAAAAAAGAAATTGCAAAATGTAGTCATAAAACTTTATATGTACCTTGGCAGTGCTTTTTTGTAACAGAAAATTAACAACAGTAGAATAGTTAGCAATTTGTTGTACAGTAGATTCAATGTGGTGCGTGTCAGAATTGTTACTAGTTCTACCCACATTGGAACTTTGAGTATGAATACAAACATTTCTCTTCTGAGAAGCACATTCGGTACCTTTGTAGTCAAACCGTACATTATTGTCTTCAGCTGTTTCAAAAAAACATTCTTGTGTAGAGAGCTAAGGCATCGAGCTTAGACAAACTCCAATTGCTTCTGCTGTAGTCAAATCGAAGCTCCTACATCAGTGAATTGCACATTATATGTTACAGTTCTATGTGACCTACAGAATAGCTATTAGACATGAATAAATACATTGTATAATGAAAATAAAGGTAGTTTACGATTACCACACTGTGCCAACCAATTCCTAAACAAAGTCGTCTTTTTACATTTTTATCATGAGGTTCTGAGCAGAGGCTGACTTTGAGTAAAATTGTCTGAAAGGGCTTTTTGAATAACAGGCAGGCAGAGAGGTGTGTGCACAAAGAATAGACGTGGTTTCTAAATAGTTGCCGGGTTTAGGTTAATTTTGGAAGTAAATAGCGTATTTGCATAGGCCATACATCACCGATTCCTGGTTAGACTGGAGACGTAAGGGGGAATAATGAGGATAGAGTTAAAATGTCTGAGTATACTTAGAAAGTTATTATATCAAAGTTGTAGGATTGAAGAGTATTATAAAAAATGTAGGGGAAAAAGTAAAAAAAGATGGAAAAAAATCAATTCAAGAATAATGTGAGTTTCTTACAAGTCTTGGAGATTCCAGTCCAAAAGTTCTTCAGCTGCTTGAGATGCGTAATGTTCCAAGAGGCTATTGTTGCCATCGTGTGAGAAAAGCGAAGCGATCCAATTCATATCCTCGAAGGGACAGTAATGTTCCTCGAATGTTGGAGCGGTAATTTGAATGGGCAGGCAATTTGCGATGTTGTGAAAGGTCGCACGTTGCAGGAGATCTTTTGCGGCTGCGCAGAAATCCCATTGCGCTGTGATTCCTTTTTGCATTGCATTCGCCATTGCTCAGCTGCCAGAACAATCACGTTCATGGTTTTCATTATTCCATTACCTGCTGGATATCGGGAGCGATTGTTGAGATGTTGGCCAGACATACATCCATTCGCCAGTCGAATGGGCAAGTTTTGCAATCAAACAATGGTTGTACGCATATTGCATAAGTGTAGATAAATGTTATGTTGTAGCTAGCTCTGATAAAAGATAGAGGCAGGCAGCCGAAAAGTTTTTTCGTTTTTTTACAGAATTGATGTAGATTGGCGTAGAGGCATATTCTGTCGGACATAGTGTACCATAGAGAGCGTAGCCATTTCTAGAAGTAAAATTAGTAGCAGGATGGCCACAAAGAGGGTGAGAATTATGTTATTCAAGAGATGACCAAAAGAATGTCTGAATGTAGTCTAGTATTAAAAGAAGAACAGTTTGAAAGTGTGTTAGAAGGCTTTAGGAGACCGTTTTAAAAAAGTGTGCCAGACCTTGAGTGTGGCATGTGTTGAAAATTGTGTAACAATTCACAAAGTGTAATTGGCGGTTTGTATTTAAAAGGGAGTGTATTTTATTTGAAGTTCATGGTATCATCAGTCGATAAATTTCTTTTGCAGAAGTAAGGGAGACTTCTGTTCTGAACAAAGGTGCTTTTAGTTTGGTTTGTTTCTTGAAATGTGTTTTCAAACTAGGAATTGAAGGCCAAGTTGAAGTTTGGGAGTTAGTTTCTGTGGGTGGGAATAGATATTGCCACAGGAAGTTACTGTGTTTGAAACAGTAAGGATATGCGGTATGCCAGCTCATATTCCAGGAGTGTATGTTATTGAGAAGCAGATAACTGTCGTTAGAAAGCTGTGTGAATGTTGGTGTGATTGTGGGAGTTGGCGTCCTTTAAAGAAAGGACGCAAGATTGGTGGCTGTAAGCTTAGAAGCGTCGTGCAGTTGGACATTCTTGGATAGTAATGAATGACTGCCATTGTGGTCGCACTATTCACCTGTGAGAAAATCTTTTGTATGCTCTTTAAGACAGCGATATGTAAATGGAATAAGCCACTGCTCGTGAATAAACACGCTACCTTATATAATGACATTCAACATGACAAACAACATGTGCACGTAGCAGACTCAATGACACTACATACTGTGGGAACCGTGGCTAGCCGTGTACACAAACCAAACATGGCATGGCACCTCTGTCTCACAATGCAGAATGCGGGGAGAGATGAGAGCAAAGTATGTGCAAAGGTGGCAAGTAATTCTCGATTATAAAAGTATACAATGCAAAGTCTTGAGGGGATGTGCTGGACAGACTTGAGTATGCAGAGCACAGACATGTACATGTCAACATACACTGATGGTCTATTGAGTGAAGTGGACAGTGGACGCAACCATGATAGTACAGTCAGTAGGGAATATTACGGAATGGTAGCGCGTAAGTGCCTCCCCCACCCAAATGTTTAGGGAAGTGGCTGGCTCGCCGTACGCAAGGCTAGCGTAGGGGTATGAATGAAAGGCACGTTTCTTTGGGTGTGGTTCTCTTCTGGATTGGCGAACGTGTCTGCCAGGTCTGCGCAGCTTACACCGCCACGAGGCTGATGCTGTGAGTGAAGGTGGGTGCGTGAATGATGCTCTCAGCCTGCTGCTACTCAGAAACTGTCATGGCCGTTGTAACGCATATATGCCCCACAGTTCACCTTTTGACACCGCTGTATGTGAAAGAGCAACAAAACCGAAACTGGGTTTGGACTCTAATCAGTAAGGCTGAGCCACAATTGAACAAGAAACAACAAGAATGCCAAAACTGATAACTGATTGCTAATATTTACTTTCAGAAAACATTGAAATAAAACAACGTTTTTCACAGACCTCTTTTTCCGTCTAAGTAAATCCTATCTTTCTTTATTTTTCAGATCACATTTCTTTAAATGACACCATAATTCGAAAAATTCTTTAAAAATTCTTGCCCATCACATCATACAATACACGTACATTTTACTAGCATTCCATACCATAACACTTATAAGCCATTACACTCCATTTGTACAAAATCCATGCATTCCCATTCATCCCCATTCTCATTCCAACACTCAAAAAGTCAAACAATACAACACACTATTCCTAGAAGCTTTTAAACTAATGCTACACAAGCCACAGAATAATTGTCAGCCAGTGATAACTTTATTTCGGTCAAATGACCATAAAAGTGCACATATGTACATCAACAATTACAATAGTACAATAAGACAATAAATAAGCATATAAGTTAAAAATTTAAAAAATAAAGATTAAACTACTGGTTATCAATGTGAGAATAATTAAGATAAAATGGTTTGTCTCCTGCGCCACATACTATGTAGATAGCGAGATACAGCAAAGACAATGTTGGGATGAGTACCATAGATTAGCGACCTACAAGCCTGCTTAAAATTACAAAATCCCAGGTTCCTGCAAATAGGAGTCAGCCAACATTTCCTAATTGTATAGTAAGCAGGACAAAAAAGTAGCACATGTGCAGCAGACTCCGTTTTATAGTTACAAACAGGACAACTTTCCTGGTTTTGAGTCTGCCACTTGGATGAAAAGGACCTAACCGGTAGGGTACCATGTCTTAATTAACTGGATATACAATTTTCGAGCGAATGGGGGTTCTATTTGATCCATGAATTCCTCTAGTTTGGAATCTTGCTTAACCATGAGGAATTTTAAGGTCAACCTACCCATAGCTGAAGATCTCAAAAGAGAAGAGAAGTATTTCGTGGATATCAGGGAAAGAAGTTCTTTCCTCGGTATCCCGGGACAACTTACTTCCGGGTTTGACCACAATTCCGGGAGTCCTAGTTGAATACAAGTTGCATTAATATGCAAAAGCCAAGGGATCTTTTTATGTTTAAGAGCAGGTCAAATCTCTGCAAATTCAGATCTATACGAGGTCAGTTCCGGCACTGACCACAGCCTCTTCCAGTACAAAATTGGTCTTGCACTGGTGATCTCCTCTATTGGGACTAGCCCAAGATCAAACCTAAGGGGGATCAACGGTGTGCTGGAAGGAAGTCCTAGTAGAGATCTTAAAAAAGACTGCTCAGCCTTTAAAAGAGACATTATCTGCATATGTCCCCAGAGTTCAGCCCCGTAGATTGCAGCCACTCTAGCCTGCCGACAATAAATTTCAAGGGCAGGGGACACTGGTTTGAAAGTCGATTTTTTAAAAACTTTGTTTAAACTCCCTGCCAATTGGACAAGCTTGAGCGTTGACTTAGCAATCTGAGAGTTCCAGCTAAAGTTCTCCGTTAAGGTGACGCCCAGGTAAACAAAGGTTTTGACCCTTTCAAGGGGGATATCAAATAAGACTGGGTTAGGACGCACCCGCTTAGGGGGGTTAAAAATCATATATTTTGTTTTCCCCAGATTTATTTTGAGTCCTCTTAGCTCACAGAACTTCGCAAAACCATTCAGTGTATTTTGTATGCCCGATGATGTTCTAGACAATAACAGAGTATTGTCTGCGAACATCAATGCAGGCACACGTCCTGATACCAATTTAGGGGCATCATTATTTACTACACAATTCAAATGGTCAATAAGACCATTAGTATAAAGGCTGAACAGTGTGGGGGCCAGAACACACCCTTGGCGGACGCCTTTTTGGACGGGAAAACGGTCGGTAAGCTCACCATATTTACCGCACCTTACTTGGACAAAATTATTATCGTGAAGCCTAAATAGGACGGCCAGTAGGTAAGACGGAAGACCCAGATCAGCCAGTACTTGCCACAATTTAGTTTGTGGGACTAGATCAAAAGCAGCCCGCAGGTCCACAAACACCAGGTAGAGGCTGCCACCCTCAACCAAGGCTGTTTTCTAATACAAGACCTGCAGGCGAAAAATCTGATCTAGAGTAGAAGTACCAGCCCTAAAGCCTCCCTGTAATGTGGACAGGATCCCATTCTCCTCGATCCATCCCAAGACCCTGTCCAAAAGAACCCTCCCCATTAATTTTTGTGACGTATCTATAAGACTAATAGGCCTATAGTTGGAGGGGGTTAATGGACAGCCTTTTTTAAAAACGGGTACTATCTCGGCCCCGAGCCACGTATAGGGTACTTCACCCCCCTGTAAAATACAATTAAATAAGACGGCCAAGTAGGGTGCCCATATCTTTGGTTGAGCCCTAAATAGGTCCCCCGGCAATTTATCCAGGCCAGGAGCCTTATTCGGGAGCATTTTTTCAATTGCTGTTTCCACCTCATCCAAAGTAAAGAATTCAGATGGGGCATAGCCTACTGGGGCTGGTGGAGGATCTGAGGTATCAACAAAGAGACTATCAAGATCACATATGCCATAAAGATCACAAAAGTGATTTTCCCAAATTGAGGCAGCGATGTTAGGGACAGGGGCATGAGAATGTACACTAACTCCTGTTGCAACGATATTCCAAAATGATTTAAGGTCCTTACAGCTGAGCGCATGGCCCAACTCTTCCCACAGTGCAGCCTCCCCTTCCTTCTTAGCATCACTAATTGCTTTTTTGTACAGGGAACGATTTGCCCTAATTGCTTCTCTGTCCTTGGTTTTTATTACCATCAACAGGGCCTTTTTGGCTGTACGACAGGTTTTGTTAAACCACCGAGCTGATACAGCCCGAGACTGTGTTACCCTTTTTACTGGGTACAAAGTGTCCTTTAATGCAACAACCAATTTGCCATGGGTATCAGTGGGGCTGCCCAGAGACCCAACTCTCCCCATCTCTTCAATAAATGGTATTATTATCCCATACAGTTCCGCCAGCTTACTATTGGACATTTGGAGTTCTGGCCACTTTACTCTCCTTCTGCAATTTGTGATCGTCAATGGATCAATCACAAAATTATCACCAGGGGCAGGATTTTTAAGTCCAAAACTCCCTGGTTTAAGGGTCAGAGCTAGAGCATTGTGGTCACTATCAGACCTCTCAATGACCACAAATTCATAGAGTCTATCCCAATGTCTTGCTTCGATAAAAATGTAGTCAATTATTGAGGTATGATTTGCTCTGTTAAACGTTGCTTTCCCAGGTCTATCTGGCATCACCCTTCCGTTACATGCTCGCAATGATGCAGCTAAGGAAAGTGACTGCAGTTGCAAGACAAGCGGAGTCCATGCCTTAACCAGAGGGGTCAGTGGGTCAGGAATATTCCATAATGAATCAACTTTGTCGCGATCTCCTGTATTTGAGTCCAAAAGAGGCTCAAAGTGGCAGTTAAAATCCCCGCCCAGGATTAGCACAGTAGAGGAGTCAAGTGACTGTAAAAGTTTGGACATTACAGTAATGGCCTTCGATTCAAAGCCCCTCTTAATAGGTCTTGAATAGACATTTATCAGAGCAATACTCGGGCCATTCACTACGTCCAATACTACAAGTTGTACATCCCGAGAATCAGTTGGGATGTCCTTTACCTTAACTCCCAGATGGGAGCCAACCCATATAATAGAATTTATAATAATTGTATTTAGACGATATTTATATACAATCAAGCATTAATATGTGAAGAGTTCTCAATTCTTGTGGCAAAACTCAGGTTTCAAACCATCTCAACTTTTGGGGTTTTCGTCAGGACCTCCTAGCTGGAAAAGAAAAGAAAAATAACCCTTTTTCAATTAACCTAGACACTCAAAAACCCTTCTTTTTACACTCAAAGCCTCACCAGGCACCTCTCGCTTACCTCCTTCGTGGTCTAGATCAGCCGATCTAGCAAATTCAAAGAAGTTTGCTATTTCTAAAAAACAAGGAAAACCAAGACTTTAGTCAATCTCACTTATCTATATGCCAAGTCAAAACCTTTTATGGAATACAATAGGGATTTCTCTTACTTTCACAAGCTCAATGTTGCTCTGAATACTGTACTGCCACATCGGGCTTCATACAACAACCTAAAAAGATTCCTGTCAAAAACAGAAATAAAACTACTATCAGGACCCCATTGTTGGTTAACTACTGCATGTATGTGGTTATTTTATCTATAGCCCCTTTCAGATTACTTGAAAGGTCGGATTCGTTGCCCCGATTTTTTAAAGTATGTGAAAGAGGGCCGACCACGTGCCGGCGGAAGGTCCTGGGCCGAGGTCTGCGAGCTCGGGAGGCTCCTGAGATTAACGCTGGCTACCGCGACACAGGCACACAGAGTCCAGTCTAAGGCCCAGGAGCGTGGAGTGCTCTGTATAATATTAACACAGTAGTCCGACAGGTACAGACAGTGGAACGGTGTTTTGATACCAAAGTGGACGATGTTAGAACTGTATCTGAGAGTGGAGATGAAGTTACTCCCTTCGACCAGCTGCAATCAACTCTGGGTCCCAACAGTGGAACGGTGTGTTGATCCCATAATGGACGATGTCCGATATTACCTGCTGCTGAGTTTTCAGAGAACTCCCTCCGTTGAGGTGCATCAGACTCAGTGCTTCCATAGCTAACTGCTCTACAGGATTATTGGGCTTTATTGACTGTATTTGCTGGACTATAGCGCGGTACAGCAGGTCCGAACAATGAAACGGGGTCTTGATTCTTTGATTGAGGATGTCAGAAGTTAAAGTCTGTGATGATTTCTGTGTACCACCTCCGACCAGGTGTAATAAACTCTGGGTCCCAACAGTGGAACGGTGTCTTGATCCCAGAATGGGCGATGTCCAATATTACCTGCTACTGAGTTTTAAGGGAACTCCCTCCGTTGAGGTGCATCAGACTCTGTGCTTCCGTACCTAACTGTGGCACATGATTATTGGGGTTGGCTGACTGCAGTCGGTGGAACACACCGCGGTACAGCAGGTCCGAACAGTGAAACGGTGTCTTGATATCACAATGGACGATGTTAGAACTGCATCTGAGAGTGGAGATGAAGGTACCCCCTCCGATCAGGTGCAACCAACTCTAGGTCCGAACAGTGGAACGGTGTCTTGATCCCACAATGGACGATGTTAGAACTGCATCTGCGAGTGGAGATGGAGGTATTCCCTTTGACCAGCTGCAACCAACTCTGGGTCCCAACAGTGGAACGGTGTCTTGATGCCATAATGGATGATGTTAGAACTGCATCTGAGAGTGGAGATGAAGGTACTCCCTTTGACCAGGTGGAACCAACTCTAGGTTGCAACAGTGGAACGTTGTCTTGATTCCACAATGGAAAAGGTCCGATATTACATGATGCTTAATTTTTACAGAACTCCTTCCGTTGAGGTGGATTAGACTCTGTGCTTCTGTAGTTAACTGCTGCACATGATTATTAGGCATGGTTTATTGCAGTTGCTGGAGTACACAGCGGTACAGCATGTTCGAACAGTGAAACGAGGTCTTAATTTTATGATTGAGGATGTCAGAAGTTAAAGTGTGTGATGATTTTATTTTTGAATATAGCTTCTGATGAGGCGCAACCATCTCTAGGTACCAACAGTGGAATGGTGTCTTGATTACACAATGGACGATGTCCGATATTACCTGTTGCTGGTTTTTCACAGAACTCCGTCTGTTGAGGTGCATCAGATTCTGTGCTTCTGTAGTTAAGTGCTGCACATGGTTATTGGGCTTAGTTCACTGGTATTGCTGGAATACACCGCGGTAGAGTAGGTCCAAACAGTGAAATGGGATGTTAATTATATGATTGAGGATGTTAGAAGTTACAGTTTGTAATGATTTCTGTGTACCCCCTCCGATGAGGTGCAAGCAACTCTAGGTCCCAACAGTGGAATGGTGTGTTGATTCCACAATGGATGATGTCAGAACTGTATCTGAGAGTGGAGATTAAGGTATTCCCTTCTACCAGCTGCAACCAACTCTAGGTTCCAAAAGCAGAACGGTGTGTTGACTCCACAATGGACGATATTAAAACTGCATTTGAGAGTGGAGATGAAGGTACTCTCTTCGATCAGGTTCATCCAACTTTAGGTCCCAACTGTGGAATGGTGTCTTGATCCCACAATGGATGATGTCCGATATTACCTACTGCTTGCTTTTTTCAGAAGTTCGTGTGTTGAGGTGCATCACAGTCTGTGATTCTATAGCTAACTGCTGCACATGATTATTGGGCTTGGTTGACAGTAGTCGGTGGAGTATACTGTGGTACAGCAGGTGCTTTTGATGTCGTTATGTGAGTGCACTAGAACTGATGGAGCGTTTATGATATAATCTTTTCGTGTATCATTTCAGATCTATTGATTGAATACCACAAGTTGTATACCACAAGTTGTTGTTCATTTACAATGGAATTATTTCTGTATTATTTCACATCTACTGTCCCTACCTTACTGCAGCATAAGTTATTGATTCTTTTAATGTTGAATCTCTGTGTGTGATCCAATGATTATGGTTGTAGTTGATGCTAGCAGCAACCATTGTCTGAAGGCTGGTTTAGACTTACCACACACACATCCAGCACAGACGTCACTGGATATGTCACCATGGTAATAAAAAGGAGTTGAGCGTGCGTGCCCGTATCCACTTCCACTATCTATCTGTGTCCATGTGTTCATTATCTATGCATGATACTGTCTCTGGGCCGTACTATATTATGTTGTGTTGTGGACAGCGTATGTAACCATGTTACCTGTGGTATTGGAGAAAATTTCGGTAATGTAACTTTTAGGTGTATGGGTATCATGGGTGGAAGACTACTTTACAGAGCATGAATATTGATGAAAATGATGGTTGCATGTTGTGTGTAGTGTAAGATATGTGTATATTGCAAACAGTTTTGAACAAAGCCCTCTAAGCAGAAGAGGTGTGTCTCATGAAATGCAGTACAGATATTGACTAAAATGGGTGGCGTTTTCGAACTGTTACAATGGGAAATGTTATGAACTAATGAAATGCTTTTTTTATGGTTGCATGGCAATGCGCAGCCAGTGCGCAATGAGACCGCACCGATGTGATTTTGAGAAAATATATTTATTATAATATAAGTTTATAAGAGTTAGAAATATATAACTCTTTAAAATATTTTTAATTATCGCTTGCTCTCATATACACTTTAAAGTTTTTTAGATATAGTTTTGAGACAAAAAAAATTAGAGGATGGCGTATGCGGCGCGACATCGTACGTCTATGATGTAACACAGGGCGTGGTAGCGTGCACTCGTCGCATACGCAACACGCAGCGGGCGCAACCCTCTACGTGCATGACGTAACACACAGCTTGGTAGTGCATACCCGTTGCATACCAAAGTAGCAGCTGGCGCAACCTCATATGTACATGTTGTTACGCAGGACGCGGTGCCACAAACCCGTCGGATACGAAATGCGCATCGTTTAAATGTGGTGAATTGGATTCGCGTGTTGATGGAGCTTGGTAGACTACCGGTATGGGACTGTAGTTTTCTCAAAAAAGAAAAAAAAAAGATATACATATTTTGTGGGGAAGATATAAAAGATTACATAATTTGTAAAGTTTTAAAAAAAAGGATGATAGAGTTTCAAAATATTAAAAAACAATTTGAAAAAATATAGGTTTTATACATATTTAAATATGAAATTAACATTTAAAAAACCTTCGAAATTCACTGAAACATCCATAGGTTTTACAGACGTTATAGTTAGGAATTAGCATTTAAAAAACCTTAGAAATTCACTGAAAAAAACATAGGTTTCAGGGACGTTATATTTAGTTGGACATTTGACTCATATAAAATCAGAGAAATTCACCTGTTATAGTTAGTTGAGCTAACTATAACTCGCGCGCCTGCAATGCACTGCTGATGACGTCACATATTACATCACTCATGACATGGCCAGTGACATCACTCATGACATCACTGATGACATCTCAAATGACATCACTGATGACATCATCCTTGTGATAGTCTGACACACCTCTTCACACTGTAATATAACCTTTGATAGACGCACTCTAAAATACAGACTACCGTTTGGAAAAGCATAGACACACCAATACCAGATACTAGATATCCATCCACTGATTCCTATATATATATTGTGAGCCAGATATACACTGATACAGTCACTTATACATGGTGTCACTCATCATTATATCAGTATAATATCCACTCATACACGTATATATACATTTACACAGTACTACTGATCCATAGAGTTACTAACACATCTATTCAGTCATGCCAAAAATCAATCATACACTCATGTACTCACCTATGCAGATATATACACAACACCTGCCTTATTTATACACTCATCACTTTCCTTATTTATATAGATACTATCACATACTTACTCTCTTATACAATCACTAATACATGTACACATTCGTGTATGTAGACACTCTTGCAATCACTGTCTTTCACGTAGTCAATTATACACCCCAACACTCACATATAGTGTGTAAAAACATATATAGTTACTCACATATATACAACTGAGACATCAATTCACTAATCAACACACCTGTTCACACAGTCAGCTATCTATACAGCCCTTCTGAGATGCACTTTTGAATCTATAGAACCACTGAATCGGCCATTCAGACATGTATGCATCACTGATGACATCTCAAATGACATCACTGATGACATCGTCCACGTGATAGTCTGACACACCTCTTCACAATGTAATATAACCTTTGATAGACGCACTCTAAAATACAGACTACCGTTTTGAAAAGCATATACACACCAATACCAGATACTAGATATCCATCCACTGATTCCTATCTATATATTGTGAGCCAGATATACACTGATACAGTCACTTATACATGGTGTCACTCATCTTTATATCAGTATAATATCCACTCATACACGTATATATACATTTACACAGTACTACTGATCCATAGAGTTACTAACACATCTATTCAGTGATGCCAAAAATCAATCATACACTCATGTACTCACCTATGTAGATATATACACATATAGTGTGTAAAAACATATATAGTTACTCACATATATACAACTGAGACATCAATTCACTAATCAACACACCTGTTCACACAGTCAGCTATCTATACAGCCCTTCTGAGATGCACTTTTGAATCTATAGAACCAGTGAAACGGCCATTCAGACATGTATGCACAGAGTCAGACACCACCCAGACACCCACATAGACAGTCAGACACCCATACAGATACTCATACAATCAATGAAAAACACATATACACACTGATGTAGCTACTTACCAAGCCATGCACCTGCTTACACACCAAGTGAGAGACTAAGAGAGACATTCACACTGTCTGCTCACTAATCCATGGATTCAGTAACATACATTCAATCAGTGACTTATAGAGTCAGTCATGCATCTACTAAATAATGTATTCAGGCACTTTTACATTGACTTATTCTTGAATAGACCTTGGCATAGATATATATGAAAAATATTTAAACTTTACAGAAACACACATTCACTGGATGATGTCATCAGTGATGTCATCAGTGATGTCATTTGAGATGTCATCAGTGATGTCATGAGTGATGTCACTGACCATGTCATGAGTGATGTAATATGTGATATCATCAGCAGTGCATTGCTGGGGTGCGAGTTATAGTTTGCTCAACTAACTACAACAGGCAAATTTCTCTGGTTTTATATGAGTCAAATGTCCAACTAACTATAATGTCCCTGAAACCTATGGTTTTTTCATTGAATTTCTAAGGTTTTTTAAATGATAATTCCTAACTATAGCGTCTGTAAAACCTATGTTTTTTTCAGCGAATATATATATATATATATATATGAACCAAATGCTCTACCCCACAAAGATAGAAACCACAACACAGCTCCGGAGTGCAGAAAGCGGCTTTATTGATTTTCTTCCACATGGTGACACCAGTCCATGAAATGCTTGTAGCAGACACTTTTCAGCCTTGATTGGCTTTCTTCAGTGCCGGTTCCATGGGCTCCTCATTATCCTTGGGGGTCAAACAAAATCAAAGATGTTATAATGACCACTCCCAGTCAGGTGTCAGTCAGTCAAAATTACTTTATTCGGTTCGATTCAAAAACCATAAAAGTACAACACATACAATAAATAACATTAAAAATAGACATTTACAAATATGTTTAAAACAATAATAAAAATAAGACTTGGTCAAATTTAATCAGAGTTCAAAAAAATACTTAAAAACAACACTATGTCCACTAAATTTTTTTCCTTAATCTCATCACAATGGCCAAAAAATTAGCTATATTGAATGTCTCCCAAGTAGTGCCTAACAGCTGGAGATACATAAGAGCAGGTTTGACTTGTCTAAATCCTTTTTTTTTTATAAGGGGGATGATAAACTTTTTGCGGAGAGGGGACAGATGTTCACAAAAGAAGATAAAATGGACAGTATCCTTAATGGAGAATCTGTCACAAGAACAGATCTCCAAATCCCTGTCCTTCATCCACCCTGGAGATTCAGTGAGCAAAAGATGGAATTTGTTCAGTCTAAACCTGGTCAATAAGAAACGATGGTTCATATTATTCACGATGGTCAAATAAGGTTCGATATTACTAGAAGTAACAATTATCTGATGAGCCTTTACTGTGGGTTTAACTAGCTCCTTTTCCTCCCTGGCTAGGGTTGTCCGATGTTTGTGTAGGTCTTTCACCCATTTTGTATCCCCCTTTAACAGATTGTTTGGGTTGTCAAATAATTCTGGGCGACCTAATTCATTAGTTAAATTCTTAACATAGCTCAGCCAAGGGATAGCCTTGCCGTACTCAAGGGATAAACAATCCTTTATAATTTCGCGGTTTAACTCGAGATCCGGATTTTGCCAGATTGATAGCCATTTTAAAAGAGGAGCCAAAGCTATCCGGTCTGTTAAATACTCAACCCCACATTCTTGATGGACAATATAACCGGGGGTTGCCTGGGGAAGTGATAGGATGGATTTAAGAAACTTGTCTTCTACCACCTGGAGATCCTTTACATTTTTAATACCCCACAAGTCCGCACCATACATAGCTATGGAAATGCATTTAGCTGCGTAAATATTCAACATAGCCTGCATTGGCTTTACCCCCAGTTTACGGGCAAAATCCAAGACACCTGAGATTGACCTGGCAAAGGCATTTCATTTGGCTGCTAATTGAGGAACCCATGAAGATTTATCATCAAAGATGACCCCCAAATATGGGAAACTAGTAACTCTAGATAGGACATGGCCCTCACAGAGCATGGTCTTAGCTCTCTTGGGTTTGCAACCTACAGTCATAACATGGGATTTAGCGAAATTCACGCTTAGATCAAGTCTTTTCATAAAATCAGCAAAATAATCTAAAAGACTTTGCAACCCTACTGCCGTACGTGCTAGCAACGCAGCATCATCTGCATATAGTAATGCAGGAATACAATACTTCCCTGCCCTCGGGATATCCTTACATGATTCAATTAAGGCAGTGGCTAGGTCATTAATATAAAGGGTAAAAAGCAAGGGGGCTAAAATACAGCCCTGCCTAACTCCCTTAGAAATTCCGATCTTGCCTGTACTGTTACCCAAGCGGTCGAATCTAACGGTGGCAGTAAGATCTCTATGTAGATCTGCTAAAAAGTAGACGATCTTTTCATCTAAGCCACGCTTTAGCAGAAGTTCCCATAATTTCGACCGATTCACTCGGTCAAAAGCCGAAGATAGGTCCATAAAGGCAAGATATAGCGTCCCTTTCTTGGCTATGGTATATTTACCTATTAATAGGTAAAGATTCAGGCTTTGGTCTATGGTACCCCGACCCTTTCGAAACCCATATTGTAAACATGAAAGGGTGTTAGTATCTTCCAACCATTCTGTTATTTTACCCAAGACTACTCGCCCCAGGACTTTTACTGCGGAATCAATGAGGGAGATAGGACGGTAGCAACTGGGATCCCCCCGTTTGCCTTTTTTAAATATGGGTATGATCGCGGACTCGGAGCAAGTGTCCGGAATGCCTGCGACACACACCCTGTTAGAAATATTCATTAGAACTGTAGACCAGGTCTCAATATCTGCTTTAAAAAGGTCCGCTGGAACGCCATCGGGTCCTGGAGCCTTATTACTCTTCATCTTACCGATGGCCTCAGCCACCTCAGCCTTGGTTACCGATAAAGTATAATGGTTTGAAGTGGGGAGAGGGAGGTTCAACCCTTCATTTGTTTCCACTTCATAGACTGACTTAAAGTGAGCACACCACTGGTGTTCCCCAATATGTGGAAATGTGGATTTTCCTGATCAGTTATGTCCCCTATCTTGGACCCCAACGGTTCTATGTGCATGTCACAAGTACATGTATGTTCCCTCCAGTTCCAGTTTCCAAAACGCAAACATATGTGCGTCCACCGTCAACATGTTCTCTGTCAGATCCGCCATCAATGGGCTGGATATTCGATTCCTAAGTATGAAAGGCCACCGACTTTATATGGCTAAGTTACTCCATTTTTACAGTTCAGGCAAGTAGGCCCGATTCTGTCCTCAAAGCCTTTCCCTGCTCTCTGTCTCTGACAGCTTCAGCTTGAGCTCGCATCTGTATCCATGAACTTTGTCCTACTCCCTGTGCAGCTAACGGTGCCTGCCTCGGCCAGTTTTGCCTGCCTGCCAAGAAGCTGTATTTCACCTTCGAATTATCTACTTTGCTCTTCGGCCGATGCATTCCTGTCCAGTGATTTAGGTAAACATTTCCTCTAAGCTCACAAGCAAAGGACTCGGCCTTTCCGTCCTCCTGCAAGTAATTCATAGCCCTGTTGCCATGGAAAGTTTTCTGCCCCTCGCATCTCATATAGACACTTAGACGCTTGTACACGCACACACAGTCAGTATAGAATAGATTCTGTCCGAGAGTCTTTTCTTGTGGATAACATAGTTCTCTAAACATAGGATGTTAGATATGATTTGGGATTAGGTTGACTTGACCCCCCAGACTTCTCGTCTCCACATGTAGAGCTAAATGTCAAGTCCCCTTCACCCCCTAGTTGCACGTCAATCACACGTCATGCTGCTGCGCGCGCATCTATGTTAAGTATTATCTTATAGATCCACCTATGCATGATAATCAGAGCCAATCATGTTTCTTTCTGCTCCTTATTACGCCTAGTTTCGATTACGTACCAATATGTCATCTCTCTTATCAATTGTTACGCCTTTTGCATTCATTTCATTGTAATGTATGAACTATAAAAGTTACTTCTTGTCAATAAAGTATTGTACTTCACTTCCTGAACCCTCGTGGTGACGGAACCTGAAGGCCGCCACTCGAGTCGGCCATTTTGGAATAAAGCCCATTCAGAAAATCTCTTATACCACGGATTCTGCCTCTTGTTATTCTGAGCTATTTTACTTTATTTTAGATTCCGCATGAAATTCAGTCAAGGTAAAAAAGAATATTTACCACATAATGGCGCCCGAACAGGGACACTTTCTCATCTCACGCGCCGGCGGTGCGTTGCAGGCCCGGTCTCCTGCCACAGCTGGACGGACCATAAACGCGTACCAGCAGGATTTCCTGTAAGCTCCCTCCGGTCAAGTGGGGGCGACTGAGGCTGCGATCAACCCAGACGAGGCGGTGAGAAGTGCGAAGTATCCCGACCAGAGCCTAGCTGAGAGAGCAAGATCCGAGGTATACAGAGGCCCACCAGGTTTTCGAAATCCCGATGTCCAGAGGGTCCGCTGTCCGCAGTCATCGAGTCCCGTTCATTCTCTGAGGCCTTCCGTTTCAAGGAGCTACTCGGTGAGTACCATCGCCGGGGAGGCGTGTTGACAGCACATAGGTTGTGCCGGTCAAGACGGATTTGGGTACACAAATCCGGTCTGCACTGTTTAGCAGTGTATATGTACTGTTTAGCAGTATATCAAGTATTCCGAAGTATTCAGTTATTGTCAAGAATTCTGCTTGGTGATTAGTTATGCAGACTGTCATCATTGTTGGTCATTTTTAAAGGTTAAAATGTTTAATGTTTAAATGTTTAAAGTGTTCAAATGTCTTGCATATTGTGGTATGAATGATTGTTCATTGTTCACCGTTCATTATTGTGTTTTCCGTATTAAGTGAATTCAAGAATAAGTATCAGATCAGTTGTCGAGATGCCGCTCTTCTCGAAGTTAAGACAGATTACTACCAGAAAAGGGGTGCTTGAAGAAGCAGTTCCTATTCCTCCTAGGGACACCCCAGGGCATTTTATGTATCACAAGCATGGCTTAGATGCCATATTGTTTCTTGATCTATGGGTAGATTATACCAAGGGATTGCCGGAAAGTCAAAGGTGGCCCGCAGCGGGAACCTGGGATGCAGAGTGCATCATGAAAGTGGAAGAAGAGTTATGGAAAAGAAAAGTCAGACAGTCACAGAAAGACGCTGTTGAGTTATGGCGTAAAGAATCTCATAGACGTACAGAAAAAGCACGTAGACAGGAAGAGAGGAGTAAAGAGAGTTCAAAGGAAGTTCAAGAAAATATATTAATTGAGGAAGGTATCCGAGTAAAATCAGAACAAGTAGATAGACAAAGAAACGCTCTTATGAGTGGTATGTATCCCCTCCTAGCCGAAGGACTACCTAAGGCTGTTCCAGAGATGCCAAAAGACTTGCCACCCCCATTATTTCCAATTAAGGTACATCCAAAAGGGCATCCCAGAACCGCAGAAGATGTTTTTCTTTCCTCATATCTAGATGACGCAGCTCCCGAGTATGCTAACCCCACACCACATAGACCGTCTGGCGGAGGGGTTCAACGTCAGGATCAGGTATCTGTCCCCGTGCAACAGCAAGTCCCGACGCGAGCTCCGGCAAGCACGTCTGTTTCCGCATCTGTCCCCGCAGTCGATTCTACAGTGGTATCGACACCTATAGTTGCTGTGTCACGTTCGACGAATCCATTCACACCCGACGCCCCTGAAGGGGCCACGGGAGGTGCAAGCAATACTTTTACGCCACCTAGAATAAATAAACTTATTTTTCAAGAATCAGCGCATTCACGTACACCCAAATTCGTAAGTGAACGTACGCTTAAGGAACTCCTTATAGATTGTAGATATGACCCGGTGGTCGGTAAAGAGGACGAAATGGTCCTGGCATCATTACGTATCAGACGAGCCGCAGAGTATTTAGCGAGGTTACCAGGAATGACTACGCATCTAGATAACATATATCATTTTGTCCAAACAGGGCGAGACCCAGAATGTATTAACAGAGCTATGGAATTCCAGAAAGTAGAGATACAGGGGGAACTGTTACGTTTCCTCATAAACTGCGTGATCAGAAATCAAGACCGTCCGGGGGTAGACCCGAATACAATGCTTATTCTTACAAGATGGAGCCAGAATATATCAGAAGGGAGACACGATAAGAAAAACTGTATAATAGCCATGTGCCGAAAAATCCGTAGAGAAATAGAACGCATTCACGAAGAAAGATTGGAAACAGACGAGTTCGAGCAAGATGAAGTCTCCGAATCAGGGAATTCCGCAAGACAGTCAGAAACCATAGCATACGTAGGCAGAGGAAGATCCTGTGATAATACTAGATGCTTTTCTGATCCCATACACTCTGTATGTCCAAATAATAGCAGAACGTATCCGACGCCTGTAATAAATTTAAAGTCTCCTGAACATCTGTTCCAAGCCGCAGATAAACTACTACGAGAACGAAGGGGTTACCACCTCCTCGATTCCATGGATGAGCAAGAATTGGCCAGATCAGCCGTTCACTGGATTGACAGTCCTGAAAAATACGGTGATGAGACCGTAGCACACACGTTTTTTAACCTTAGTGCAGATGAACAACGTTTAGCTGGAATCTATATGATTCAGCAACTCCTTATATTATATAAGAGCCAACATGCTGACCCTGGTCCTTTACCTGATATATTAACGGAACTACTCACGAACAGATGGAGAGGTTCTAGTAACAAGTTGATTAAAGAAATATTAGTGTCACGTAAACAGTATGTCCTTTTTGTAAATCCGGATTCTTTCCCGCTGCCCCGCAGAGACAGAACGCCGTATTATATGGATAGACAAAATCCCTTACAAGAAGTGCACCCAATAAAAGGCGAAGACAATGAGTTTCACCGTGTATTTGTATACACACCCATATCAAAAATTGAATTGTTAGAAATGAAGAAAATAGTACCAAGTCATGACAAAGACCCAGCGGGTTTCCACCGAGAAATTAAGGACATGTTGCTGATGGGAGAGTATACCTATCCTGATATTATGACGATATTAAAGGTGCTCTTACCTGCTGGTATTTATGAAAAACTGAAAGAAAAAGAGTGGGAGGTAGGAGACCAAAAGATAGATTGGACAGCATTAGAAACAGAAGAAAAGGCCCGAGCTGCAGGTTCAGGGCTCGGGGATAAAGTCAAAGCATTACCAGGTTTACTAGTACAAGTACTGCCACGTTTATTAACTACGAAAAAGGAAGATTGGGGTGCAATCACGGCCTGTAAACAAAAGCATGATGAAGACACAAGTGACTATTATGCCCGATTTGAAAAATGTTTTGGAATAAATAGTGGTATAAAAACAAGTAGTGAGTCGTATCCACATTTATTTGTGACAAAATTAGTAGAAAATGCATTACCTCCAGTAAAGAATAGAATATTGAAATTCGAGAGTACCTGGCAAAGTAACACTCCGTCACAAATGCTACAAATGTTACAGTATCATCACAATAGAATTAGAGATGAACAAGAACACGAACAAAGACGTATGAAAGATACAAAAATGAAAATGCTAGTGTCTCAGACAGTACCGGCTGAAGGACATAAAAAGGGTATGACACATTCCGATTCAGCAGGACCTGTAAAAGGGACATGCAATTATTGCAAAAAGCCAGGTCATTACGTACACGATTGTCCAGTTTTAAAACACAATATCGCCATAGGTAAAACACAAGAAAGATCACGGCCACTCAGACAAGATCAGAATGAACAAGGAGCTATGCCACATTCCCAGGCCATGCCAGCCGCACAACAGCCAATACAGTTTGTGCCAGCTGCACCACCGTTGCCTGTTACTGCCACACAAACCACCACACGACAAATGTATCAGACTGCACAGTATGAATATCCTGAGTATCAGCGTTACGCATGAACCAGCCTAGAGAGGGAAGTTGACTTACCGCTTATCGAGATTCCTGTAGATCAAGAAGGACCTTATGTACATAGTGAATTATTAGGTCAAGATAGAAAATTCTTACTCGATACAGGGGCAAGTCGTACAACTATAAAACGTAGTGAAGTTCCAGGGGCACCCCTCTCAGGCTCTCAAAATGTTTCCCTTGGTTTTTCAGGAAAACCTATTGTTAATGAAGTATCACAGCCTCTTCCACTTACGATAGGACCTTTGACACGAACTACAGATTTATTGCTTACTAAATCATGCCCAGAAAATTTGTTAGGAATTAAAACTCTGAAAGCCCTAGGAGCCATAATATGTTGTTCTCCGGGAGGAATAAGGTTGTTTTTACGTGATTTTAAAGGTCACTATGTGTCTAGAGACATGGATCCCCGACTACAGACTTTACCAGCACATCTATGGGCACAAGGCCCTACTGATGTTGGTTGCATGAACATTACGCCATACCGAGTTACACTCAAGGCAGGAGTGGTATTACCACGAATGCGACAATACAAGTTACCGCAAGATGCTGTAGTGGCTTTGTTGAAAATCATTGATGAGCTAATTGCCCAAGGAGTAGTTGTAGAAACAGACTCCAATGTATGTAATTCACCGATAATTCCGATTCTTAAACGAACTGACCCTACTGCTCCGCCAGTATACCGATTGGTTATTGATTTGCGGGAACTAAACAAGTGCATTGTGCCACAATTTCCTGTGGTCCCCGATATATCATCATTATTGACAGCAATTGATTCCGAAGCAACATTCTTTACTGTAATTGATCTCAAGAATGCCTTTTTTAGCGTCCCAATAGATCCGGAAAGCCAATATTTGTTCGGATTCAGTTTAAATGGGCGCAGCTTTAAATTCTCACGCGCTCCCCAAGGATTCACAGAAAGCCCCAGCATCTACAGCCAAGCACTGAAACGAGAACTTGACAGTATCCACATGCCAGTCAATACTGCACTGCTTCAATATGTCGATGATCTGCTGATCACCGCGAGAAGCGAACCTGAATGTGAAAAGGCTTCTCTGACAGTTTTACATTTTCTAGCCGACAAGGGGCACAAAGTGTCTCCCTCTAAGCTGCAATTCTGTGCCCAGCGAGTTATTTATCTTGGTCACTCGCTGTCCAAGGAGGGAAGGCAGCTTACACCAGATCGCATCCAGTTAATTGCTAACATGTCAATACCCCAGACACAAAAGGAGGTACGGGCTTTCATAGGCCTCACTTCATATTGTAGGCAGTGGATCCCTCAGTACGCATTTCTAGCAAAACCACTCATTCAGTTAACCACACAGGAGGCAGCCACATCGACTGTTCTCCCTTGGACTCAGGAACATACACAAGCTTTTGAAAGCTTAAAGGAAGCTTTATGTCAAGCACCTGTTTTAGCAACACCATGTTATAGCAAACATTTTACACTCTTTGTCACAGAACGCGAAGGTACTGCTTTGTCAGTACTCACACAGGAACAAGCAGGATCACGCAAGCCATGTGCTTATTTTTCCAGTACATTAGATCCCGTAGCTCAGGCTTTGCCCGCATGCCTGAAATCAGTGGCAGCAACAGCTTTAGCAATCAGACAAAGCGATGCCATAGTGTTAGGACATCCATTGACAGTACAAGTACCACATGCAGTAGAAGTTCTTGTGAACCGAACACAAACACAACACTTGACCATAGCAAGACTTACCGGTTATGAACTGACATTGTTTCAGCCACACATAGAGATCCGACGGTGTAATACATTGAATCCTGCTACACTATTACCCGTAATTGGAACAGACCCACTAGCTCATGATTGTGTTGAAATTATTGAAATAAAGACGAAACCTAGACAAGACTTGACAGACGTTCCATTGTTAGATCCAGACCTGACGTTGTATGTAGATGGATCGTGCATGAGAGCAAGTACAGGAAACTTAGTGGCCGCGTATGCAGTCACAACAGACACTGAAGTTATTGAGACAAATTGTATAGATACTTTGTCAGCCCAAGCAGCAGAACTTATTGCTCTAACACAAGCCTGTATTCAAGCCACAAATAAGAAAGTTAATGTATACACTGACTCACGTTATGCATTCGGAGTTGTACACGACTTCGGCGTGCTGTGGCGAGAGAGAGGTTATTTAACCTCCCATGGTGCCCACATTCAGCACGGAACCCTCATTCATGCCTTGTTAGACGCAATACATCTACCAACTGCCATATCGATTATGAAATGTAAAGCACACACGAAGGTTACTGATATCATTTCTCAAGGCAATGATTTAGCTGACAGAACAGCTAAACAGACTGCTCAGAATCGCACATTAGACATGACAAAGCCAATAGTTCAGACACCAACACAGTGTATGACAATTAAGGATCCCGCACTTGACGTAATTGACATACAGACACATGCTACTGCAGAGGAATTAAAGAAATGGACTGAACTAGGAGGGATCCAGACAGATCAGGGATGGATGACGAAGGAGAAATCTGTATGGTTTCTTCCTGACTCTATGGTCCAGGCCATTATAGCTACAATTCACAGCCCAGCGCATTTAGGAGAGAAAGCTATGCTAGATAGCATTCAACACATTTGGTTCAACAAACATTTACGAGCAGCAGCTAAACAAAAAGTCCGTACCTGTATGATATGTTGTCAGTTCAACCCAGGAAAAAGTGTTCCCGTAGAACAGGGTGGATTCCAGACTCCTGATCATCCTTTTGAAGTGCTCCAAATGGATTATATCCAGATGGAACGATGTCGAGGATTCAAATATGTTCTGGTAGTTGTCTGCGCTCTCTCCCGATGGACTGAGGCGTACCCAGTATCAGATTACACGGCCCCGACTACTGCCAAACAGTTAGTTCGAGAATTCTTCCCGCGGTACGGTTTACCACGTGTTGTATATTCAGATAACGGCCAGCCTTTCTCATCCGAATTAATGAAACATGTCTCACTTTTGTTGGGATATCAGTGGAAATTCCACTGTGTCCGACACCCCGAGGCAGCAGGTCTCGTGGAACGACATAATCAAATTTTGAAAATCAGATTGTCTAAAATATGTAAGGAGAAAGGTGTTGACTGGATAGTAGCATTACCAGTTGCACTATTTTACATAAGAATGGTAGCACACTCTCGAACAGGGCTATCCCCGTATGAGGTGATCTTCGGAAGACCACCAAATATGTGGGGGACGCCTATACCACGTAAAATAACTGATGTTAATTGTAATATGCTGACAGATTACTTGGCTTCCTTGATGTCTGCACTACAATCTTGTCGTTCACAGGTAACTGCAGCTTTTCCTGACAACACTGAGGTGAAACCCCATGACGTTGCTCCGGGGGATCTGGTGTTTGTGAGAAATTTTGATCGGAAGACCCAGTTGGAGCCCAGGTGGAAAGCACCGAAGCTAGTCCTGCTGACCACAAGAACAGCCGTGAAAGTTGAGGGCCGCAAGGGCTGGATACATTCCAGCAACATTAAGAAATTTCATGGACTATCCTCGGATATAGACACTGTGCCCTGCACTCCCTCACAGACTGATTCAAAACTTCCTTTTGTTGAACAAAATGACTCTCAGTGCTATAAATTAAAGCTTAGGCCCAAGCAGTCGAGCAATTTGATTGTTTAAGTCCTCTCCAAGGTGAAGCGGTTGAATTGTCTCCGACATGTATCCCTTGGACCTGAGTAGAGAAAATACCCGAGAAATGTTGAAACGACAGGCGTATTGTAAATCACTGCGTAGCTACTGTATAAGGACATTATTAATTTTGTTTTTATTGAGTGTTTTAATAATTATTACGAGTGTGATTTTGCACATATATCATCCTATTTCTAGACATGTTTATAATGTTGCTGCTGAACATTCTTTTAGCGACCTACCGCCACATGAATTATCTTATAGACTTGCGCTGCGCAATAACACTTTCATTAGTATGTTACATCATTCCCATCAGACTAGTAATGCCACCAATTGTTGGGTGTGTGGCCGACTCCCTCCCTATCAGAATAACAAAGGAGTTCTGCCTTTCTTTCCACATCCGTTCACACACAACGGCTCCTGTGGAGCATGGTTTAGTTTACTAAACTCCATAGACCCAGACACAGCAGTTTATCAACAACATTGGATATGGGGAAATCTGAATCTAGTTTTATTCAAAGTCTGTCATCCTAATAAGGAGGGTCGGCCCAGTAGAACAGGAACTGATCTAGAAAATGAAGTGTATAAATTAGGTAATTTTACACCTAATCTTATGATTCTGAATGTCAAATCCGAAGTTGAACTAATTCTGCCCACTATGTCAGTATTTTCAGTTAAGGGTGAATTATGTGTAAGAAAAGTTGGTTCCATACATATGGGCCATAGCCAATGCGTTACTACAGTAGAATATAGTGATCAAGGTAAATCTTCATTTAGAGCTTCTCGCCATTCTTACTTTATATGTGGTCAGACGGCATATATGCGTCTGCCTCTAGATTGGGATGGTACCTGTTACATAGCATTCCTTCTGCCACCTGTTTTCCTAGCTCCACCTGATTATTATCGGAATGTTCATTTAGTACACAATAGAGAGCGAAGAGATCTCCCAGTTGTCGATTATACTGAGACGGCATGGGACAAGTATGTAGATTTCAATAAAGGTATCTTTCCCTATATAGGTACAATATCAAATAGTAAGCTGATACGTAAACTAACCAAGACTCTCGAAGCTGTAGTAAACGAGACTATAGCCGCCCTAGGCAATCTGACAGAGGAACAATCAGTAATGAGAATTGTTGTTCTCCAGAATCGTCTTGTCCTTGACGTCATCCTGGCCGATAGGGGCGGAGCTTGCAGGGTCATCGGATCCAGCTGCTGCATATTCATACCAGAAAATTCGCCATCTGTATATAAAGCTATAACACGCCTTCATAAGATTGTGAGCCAGATACACGAAAATCCAGGCACTTGGACGTGGTCCGAGTGGTTTTGGAGTGTGATATCAGCCTGGGGATGGAGAGTTCTATCCTTCCTAGGTATTGGCCTTCTTATGCTCTTCAGTTGTTGTTTATGCCTGCAATGTGGACCAGCGATTTGTGGTCTGTGTGCCACATCATGCATCCCATATCAAAGTTCTCGTTCAAAATGCCGAAAGAAGAAGGAAGAAGAAATGATGCTCCATGAGCAAATCGATGGAATGATGAAGATTGATATCTCTTGAAGGGCAAGTAGGGGACAAGGAGGGAATGTGGAAATGTGGATTTTCCTGATCAGTTATGTCCCCTATCTTGGACCCCAACGGTTCTATGTGCATGTCACAAGTACATGTATGTTCCCTCCAGTTCCAGTTTCCAAAACGCAAACATATGTGCGTCCACCGTCAACATGTTCTCTGTCAGATCCGCCATCAATGGGCTGGATATTCGATTCCTAAGTATGAAAGGCCACCGACTTTATATGGCTAAGTTACTCCATTTTTACAGTTCAGGCAAGTAGGCCCGATTCTGTCCTCAAAGCCTTTCCCTGCTCTCTGTCTCTGACAGCTTCAGCTTGAGCTCGCATCTGTATCCATGAACTTTGTCCTACTCCCTGTGCAGCTAACGGTGCCTGCCTCGGCCAGTTTTGCCTGCCTGCCAAGAAGCTGTATTTCACCTTCGAATTATCTACTTTGCTCTTCGGCCGATGCATTCCTGTCCAGTGATTTAGGTAAACATTTCCTCTAAGCTCACAAGCAAAGGACTCGGCCTTTCCGTCCTCCTGCAAGTAATTCATAGCCCTGTTGCCATGGAAAGTTTTCTGCCCCTCGCATCTCATATAGACACTTAGACGCTTGTACACGCACACACAGTCAGTATAGAATAGATTCTGTCCGAGAGTCTTTTCTTGTGGATAACATAGTTCTCTAAACATAGGATGTTAGATATGATTTGGGATTAGGTTGACTTGACCCCCCAGACTTCTCGTCTCCACATGTAGAGCTAAATGTCAAGTCCCCTTCACCCCCTAGTTGCACGTCAATCACACGTCATGCTGCTGCGCGCGCATCTATGTTAAGTATTATCTTATAGATCCACCTATGCATGATAATCAGAGCCAATCATGTTTCTTTCTGCTCCTTATTACGCCTAGTTTCGATTACGTACCAATATGTCATCTCTCTTATCAATTGTTACGCCTTTTGCATTCATTTCATTGTAATGTATGAACTATAAAAGTTACTTCTTGTCAATAAAGTATTGTACTTCACTTCCTGAACCCTCGTGGTGACGGAACCTGAAGGCCGCCACTCGAGTCGGCCATTTTGGAATAAAGCCCATTCAGAAAATCTCTTATACCACGGATTCTGCCTCTTGTTATTCTGAGCTATTTTACTTTATTTTAGATTCCGCATGAAATTCAGTCAAGGTAAAAAAGAATATTTACCACAAATACCGCAATCTAATTGGTCATTGCAGGGATCACGGAAAAATGGTTTATTAACCACAGACCAGAACTTCGCACTATTACGGAGGACATCAACGGAAGATAGTTCGTCCCAGGCGTCCTCCCGGATCTCCTTTTTCCTAAGCTCCAGAGTTTTAATATATTCTTTCCTAAGCTGGGCTACAATGGGCCGATTCACTGGTTTACAGTTCAAAGCTGCTCTCAACTTTCTGTTTGCCAGTGAACAGTTTTTGTCAAACCATCCCAACTCGGCCTTATCCTTTACTTTAACAGGACACCGAAGATCTATTGAAATCTGTGAACAGATTGCAGAGTACGCCTCTAATACTTCCACATTCCCGGCTTCTAGGTCAAGGCACGTGGTCAACTCTGAACCAACCTTCCTTTTTAAATTAAGGAAAAAATCACCAGGGATGACTTTATTCCACCTGATCCTACGGTCCTGGTCTGTGAGGTGGAAGTTGGATTTATCCACCTTATCATGGGTTATAACAGATTTTAGAAAAAGGTCAGGCAAAGTGAGGAGCACAGGATTATGGTCACTATAATGTGTCCAAACAGCTGAATATCCATTTATCCTATCCCCCACTGCTGTACTAACAAAGATATAATCAATCACAGAATGCTTGCCTTTCCCTTTAAATGTAGGGATATTATCATCCATCTTAGGTGGAAGTATCAGGCCATAGTCAGCGAGGATTATTTCCAAAAGATCACCCTGTGCTGAATGCTCAAAATGGGCCTCCCCCGATTCTATGGGCCCTAGGGGATCTATGGATAGGCATTTTTCTGGGCATCTGTGAATATTAAAATCGCCCATGATAATAATAATGCAGTTATTCTCGTTATCCTCCTTAAAGTTTGCCAAAAAACGATTTAAAGCGGTGAGGTGTTCAATCGTGGTATCTCTATAATAAGAATTATAAAAATTAACAATTAAGAACTCACTACCCCCAGTCAGGGAAATTTTAATTGCCAAACAGTTACACAAACCTGTGTCTAATTGAGTCAGCGAGCCAGATATACTTGCAGAAATCAGAGTAACCAACCCCCCCTTTGCCCTCCCCATGTTAGATGGTAATGCAGAAACAAAAAAGCTTGTATACCCATCTATAGTCAGGGTATTATCAATGTCCCAGGTTTCTTGGAGCCAAATCACCTCACCCGAACATATAAGATCTCTCCAAGCTGGATCATCTGTTTTATTTCTCAGACCAGCTATGTTCCAGGTAACCAGTTTTGTTAAAGGGCCCAAAGGCCCAGAATCGTACCCATTAATTACTGGTATCACTACTTCAGGAACAGCGAGCTGGCTATCAGAGACATTAAATGCTTCTTGCGACCCTAGTCACTTGTTTTCATCTAAAGTGGAGAGGGCAGAAAACCTATTTGAGACAGGAACTGTATAATCCTGAGAGCCACTATTCTTTGGGTAATCAATGATCGCCCTCCTATCATGAACTGGGGGATAAAAAAAGCCCAAGGGAAGGACATTGACATACTCATGATGAATTCTAACTGAACCAGCCTGCCTCAAAATGTCCTCAACCAACCTAGGAGATCTAAAACTTATAACAATGCAATCACCGTCTAAGCACTTGTTAATCTTGCCCACCCACGGGACTCTTCTTATCATCAAAAAATTACTATGAAGGTGTTGCCCCAAGACAGTTTTACTTGAAAGATAGTGGAGGGCCTTATTTTTTAAGGAGATCCAGTGCTCCCGTTTCCCATCCACTAGCTTTGGTACATTTGCTAAGATAATTGAATAGGGGCAAGCCTCAGCTGGTAAGTGTAATGACGGGTCCCTCCCAAGGGGTTGTGCTGGGAAACAGGGCCTCCCCCTTGTATTCTGTGTGCAAGTTTCTTTACCCCGAACTATTTCTGAATCAATCTGTGGTTGGGATAAGGTACTGGGGCCCATGCCAGGGGTGATAGTGGAAAGTACAGGTTGTTGATGCAAAGTAATCAAAGAATCCAAAAGATTATCAACTGTGGCTGTGCACACATTTAGTGAGTCAGCTGCCGAAGTACTTTGCCCGACTTTAAGGCCTTTATGTTAAGAAGCGACTCAATTTTGGTGATGCGATCCTCTATTCGCTTCAAGGTCGCCATTAGCGGTAGAGTAAATAATTTAAGGCGATCATCTATGATTGTCGCTAGCTCTGGCCCTAAACTTTCCGTAACAATCTCGGGACCCCTGGTTAAACAGTCAGTTGTTCCCTCACGCAGTGTCTCTCTAACGAACTGGGGAACACTAGTATTATCCTGGGCCAGCCTAGGTACAGAACTGCTAATTCTCGAGATTTTCGCCTGTTTCCGGTTTCCCAGGGGGTTATTCTTAGCCTTTCTTTTGCCTGGCATAATTCTACCCCCATTAAGTGTCAAATCCGCTTTAGCTCTTGATTGTCTTGTGCGGATAGCCACGGGGAAGGGGGCAGAACTCATTTTGGGCTAGAGCGTTGATATAACCCTGGGGCTATCTTCAGTGCCTAACCCATTGTGGGACGTACGAGGGTAAGCATCCTCAGGGGATACATCACTAACATCACTAGCAGCTATATTCAAGGAAGGTGTAACAGACAGAGATTGTCTAGGTGGTTCTATGGACAGTCTACGTTCCACCGAGGCTATTTCTTTAACAATGGCTGATTCTGCCTGTTTGAGATAGCTGTCCAAAGTCCCCAAGCCCACAGCTCTTTTGCTTGTTTTGGTATTCATGTTTTGGCAACAAATAGTTTGATGGACAGAGCCGTAGAAATACAATCACCCGCCTAGCTTCAATGGACAAAGAATTAATCACAACGATACCGATACCGTAAAGTCCTTATTAGTGCAGGAGTGTGTGTCCAAGAGCTTCGATTGAAGGGGAATAGTCCCAGCCCAGCCTCAATCGGCCTCTGAGGGCCTAAGAGGGCCCGCCCTTTGCCCGGGCTTAGCCCGGCGCCGCCCGCGCGCGTCACGCAATGCGGAGGGAGCCGTGGACTTTAGTGCGCCTCCGGGCGCGTAACTGGCGTCAACGGGCGCTCAGGCGTCTGGGAGTTGTAGTCTCCCCTGGGTGATGCAGTAGCGGCACTGGCGGCAATGGCGAGGGACAACGCAGCTTTCCAGGTCTGGAGCAACAGCAGCTGTAAAGGTGAGGCAGGGATCCAGTAAGCAGCAGTAAGGTCCCCCCGGTCGTCGCTGCAGCCTCTGTTGATTTGAACTTCCCGCTCCCCCAAGGGAGCCGCGGACTTTAGTGCGCCTCCGGGCGCGTAACTGGCGTCAACGGGCGCTCAGGCGCCTGGGAGTTGTAGTCTCCCCTGGGTGATGCAGTAGCGGCACTGGCGGCAATGGCGAGGGACAACGCAGCTTTCCAGGTCTGGAGCAACAGCAGCTGTAAAGGTGAGGCAGGGCACCAGTAAGCAGCAGTAAGGTCCCCCCGGTCGTCGCTACAGCCTCTGTTGATTTGAACTTCCCGCTCCCCTGAGGGAGCCGCGGACTTTAGTGCGCCTCTGGGCGCGTAACTGGCGTCAACGGGCGCTCAGGTGCCAGGGAGTTGTAGACTCCCCTGGGTGATGCAGTAGCGGCACTGGCGGCAATGGTGAGGGACAACGCAGCTTTCCAGGTCTGGAGCAACAGCAGCTGTAAAGGTGAGGCAGGGCACCAGTAAGCAGCAGTAAGGTCCCCCCGGTCGTCGCTACAGCCTCTGTTGATTTGAACTTCCCGCTCCCCCGAGGGAGCCGCGGACTTTAGTGCGCCTCCGGGCGCGTAACTGGCATCAACGGGCGCTCAGGCGCCTGGGAGTTGTAGTCTCCCCTGGGTGATGCAGTAGCGGCACTGGCGGCAATGGCGAGGGACAACGCAGCTTTCCAGGTCTGGAGCAACAGCAGCTGTAAAGGTGAGGCAGGGCACCAGTAAGCAACAGTAAGGTCCCCCCGGTCGTCGCTACAGCCTCTGTTGATTTGAACTTCCCGCTCCCCCGAGGGAGCCGCGGACTTTAGTGCGCCCTTGGGCGCGTAACTGGCGTCAACGGGCGCTCAGGCACCTGGGAGTTGTAGTCTTCCCTGGGTGATGCAGTAGCGGCACTGGCGGCAATGGCGAGGGACAACGCAGCTTTCCAGGTCTGGAGCCACAGCAGCTGTAAAGGTGAGGCAGGGCACCAGTAAGCAGCAATAAGGTCCCCCCGGTCGTCGCTACAGCCTCTGTTGATTTGAACTTCCCGCACCCCCGAGGGAGCCGCGGACTTTAGTGCACCTCCGGGCGCGTAACTGGCGTCAACGGGCGCTCAGGCGCCTGGGAGTTGTAGTCTCCCCTGGGTGATGCAGTAGCGGCACTGGCGGCAATGGCGAGGGACAACACAGCTTTCCAGGTCTGGAGCAACAGCAGCTGTAAAGGTGAGGCAGGGCACCAGTAAGCAGCAGTAAGGTCCCCCCGGTCGTCGCTACAGCCTCTGTTGATTTGAACTTCCCCAGTCAGTCAGGTGATTACTTGCCCCTCCTCCATTTTAAGGGTGTGTCAACATCTTGCGTTTAACCTGCCCAGAGGGATACAAATGCCGTTTAAGAACCCCTTCTCAGGCACATCAATTTGCCTCCTCTCCCCCTTGCAGAAATCAAACCTAAATAGTCCATCAAACTGCTGGGGGGGCAGCGTGTTTTGCAGTACGATGCACAGTCCAAAGATGATGTTTTACCACGCTGCTCCTGAACAAGAGGGCGTGTCGTGAAGCCAGCGACAGCTTGCTGGCAAAACATGAACCAGATGCTCTCTCCCACAAAGATAGAAAGCACTACACAGCTCCGGAGTGCAGAAAACGGCATTATTGATTTTCTTGCACGCGGTGACACCAGCCCATGAAACGGTTGTGGCAGACGTGTTTTGGCCTTGATTGGCTTTCTTCAGTGCCGGTTCCATGGGCTCCTCATTATCCTTGGGTGTCAAACAATATCAAAGATGTTATAATGACCACTCCCAGTCAGGTGATTACTTGCCCCTCCTCCATCTCAACATCTCGCATTTATCCTGCCAGGCACACAGCATGCTGGTAGTTGGAGTCCTCTAGGGTTGCCTATTAAATAATTAAGACAAACCCAACACCTAGTGATGTCCCAATAAATATTGGATGTCAGACCCCACACCAGCTTGAGTGCCCAGGGGGATACACAAGCGGTTTAAGAACCCCTTCTCAGGCACATCAATTTGCCTCTTCTCTCCCCATGCAGAAATCAAACCTATATATATATATATTCACTGAAAAAACCATAGGTTTCACACATGTTATAGTTATCGGAAATTTTACTGATAAAAAACCAATGAAATTCCCCCGTTATAGTTAGTGCAGGCAACTATAACTCACGCGACCGCAATCCTCTGCTGATGCTAATACTGTATTTAGACACTTATTTGCCCGTGTCTTCTTCCATAAATGTTTAGCTATACATATATTACAAATATTTTTTTTTCATAAAGACACATATGTCATCAGCAGAAGATTGCGGTCGCGTGAGTTATAGTTGCCTGCACTAACTATAACGGGGGAATTTCATTGGTTTTTTATCAGTAAAATTTCCGATAACTATAACATGTGTGAAACCTATGGTTTTTTCAGTGAATTTGCAAGGTTTTTTAAATGCTAATTCCTAACTATAACGTGTGTGAAACCTATGGTTTTTTCAGTGAATTTGTATGTTTTTTTAAATGCTAAGTTACTTTACGCCATTCGTGGCGTGCGCGCCCACTTAACGCAGTTCGTACCGTGCGCGCACAGTGAGCACGCGGTGCGCTTCGCGCACCGCGCGCCCACTTTACGCAGTTAGTGCCGTGCACGCACGGTGGGCACGCGGTGCGCTACGCGCACCGCATGCCCACGTTACGCTAGATGGACCATGTACGCACGATGCGCTTCGCGCACCATGCGCACATGGAGGACATATGATGCGCTTCGTTGTGAAAGGTAATATTTTAATTTTTCACAGCTGTAATATGCCATGCACAAATGGTGCCCTTCGGGCACCATTTGCACATGGGGTGGGGATAGTATGGATAATTTTTTTGGGAAAAAACTTTTTACCGTACGGGTACGGTAAGCGTAATCGGCGAAATTATCGAAAAAATTAAAATTCCGTTTTTGGCCTTGGGGGATCTTTGGGGACTCCCCCAACATGGCTAGGTGCTTAGGAGCTGTCTAAACAGCCCCTTTACATGTTTTTGTCCTTTGTTTTTTAATCCCCACTCAGAGTGCGAGAGAGAAAATGGCGGCCGCCGCTTCCTGGTTTCGACCGATTCGAATGTTTACTAAGATCTAACAGCCAATCAGAATCGCGCTCGCGCACGTCACCGTACGCGTACGGTAAGCGCACCGTAAGCGTACCGTAAGCTGGCTCAGATATATATATTGATTTAAAGGCTATTTTCTCAGAATCTACTGAACAGATTTACACCAAACCTACAAAAGGCACTTCCTTGACCTGTAGACTACCTCTCTGCCAAATTTCAAGGAACTCTGTTCAGCCGTTCGGGCTGTAGCTGTGTCTAAAGGTCCTATGGAAAAATGCATGGGAAAAACGCGTTTTGGGACCCCCTTTTATCTCAGCCCCCGCTTGACGAATCCCCTTGAGACTTTCAGGGTAGGAGCGGAGCGTAGCGCCCCACCTATTTTGAAAACTTCGTGAGGATTCGTCGACCGGCGCCAAAGTTATTCAAAATAGAATGTTGCGGTTTTCCTATGGAAACAGGGTCCTAACTATAACTACCTACTGGCGACCGCCAGTAGGTAATATATATATATATATATATATATATATATATATATTCACTGAAAAAAACCATAGGTTTCAAGCACGTTATAGTTAGAAATTAGCATTTGAAAAACCTTTGAAATTCTCTGAAAAAACCATAGGTTTCAGGGATGTTATAGTTAGTTGGACATTTCACTCATAGAAAACCATAGAAATTCCCCTGTTATAGTTAATTGAGCTAACTATAATTCTCGCCCCTGCAATGCACTGCTGATGACATCACATATTACATCATTCATGACATGGTCAGTGACATCACTGATGACATCACTGATGACATCTCAAATGACATCACTGATGACATCATCCAGTGAATATGTGTTTCTATAAAATGTAAATATGTTTTATATATATATATGCCAAGGTGTATTGAAGAATAAATGGGTGTATAAGAGTCAGGATGGATGATTAAGTAGGTGTGTGACTGACTGTATAAGTGAGTGATTAATTGTGTCTTGCTTAATTCATGTGTTAGCGACTGATACAGACATTCACACAGTTTAGGTTGTCAGTTGGTGTGTAAGCAGTTCCATGGTGTGGTTAGCAAATAAATGAGGATCTATATGAGCTATTGATTGGTTGTCTGAGTACCTGTATGGGTGCCTGAGTGTCTGTGTAGGTGGGTGGGGGGTGTGACTCTATGCATAGATGTGTGAGTGGATAATTCACTGTGTATATGTGTTCAAGTCTGTATCTGTGAAGGGCTGTATGGCTTGGTGAGTGTGTGTTTGATTGTCTTGGTGAGTAAATGGATGCCTCAGTGGTACATGTGTGATTAACTCCATATGTGATATGCAGTATAAATGAGTGTTGGACTGTATAAATGACTATATGTGAGAGTGAGTGATTGTGAGAGTGCGTGTATGGATCAGTGTGTGCTTGTATTAGTTATTGTATTAGAGTGTAAGTATGTGTTAGTATATATTTAAATAAGTGATGTGGTATGTGTATAACTGTACAGGTGAGTAAATGAAAGTGTGATTGATTATTTCCATTACTGACTAGATGTGTGAATAACTCTATGAATGAGAGGCGGTGTGTGAGTGTCTGTATAGATATGTGACTGGATATGATAATGCTGTATTGATGGCTGAATGTATGTATGAGTGACTGTATGGGTGAATGAATGGATGTGTGTGTAGACCTAGGAATTAGTGAGTGGATATGTACTAACTGGTATTGGTGTGTTCATGGTTTCGAATATTATAGTCTGTATTTTAGAGTGGTGTATCAAGTGTTAGATTAGGGTCTGATAAGGTGCATCAGATTTAGACTTGGATGATGTCATCAGTGATGTCATTTGAGATGTCATCAGTGATGTCACTGACCATGTCATGAATGATGTAATATGTGACGTCATCAAAAGTGCATTGCGGGGCGCGAGTTATAGTTAGTTCAACTAACTATAACAGGGGAATTTCTATGGTTTTCTATGAGTGAAATGTCCAACTAACTATAACATCCCTGAAACCTATGGTTTTTTCAGTGAATTTCTAAGGTTTTTTAAATGCTAATTTCTAACTCTAACGTGCCTGAAACCTATGGTTTTTTCTGTGAATATATATATATTCACAGAAAAAACATAGGTTTAGGGGTGTTATAGTTAGCTGGCCATTTCACTCGTACAAAACCATAGAAATTCCTCCGTTATAGTTAGTTCTGCTAACTATATATTGCGCGCCCGCAATGCCCTGCTGATGATGTCACATATTGCATCATTCATGACATGGTCGGTAACATCACTGATGACATCACTGATGACATCTCAAATGACATCACTAATGACATCATCCAGTGAATGTGGTTTAGTTTGAAATTTAAACATGTAATATATATATACCAATCTGTATTGGTATATATATATTGCATTGTATAACTGTCTGGATGGAGGATTTAGTAGCTGTCTGACTGTCTGTTTAAGTGAGTAATTAAAAGTGCCTCACTTAATACATGGATTAGTAACTAAACTATGTGAATGTGTGCATCACTGTCCTTGTTGTTGTTACATGCTGCATCAGTTGGTCACTAACTACATGAGTGTGTATATTAGTTATTGATTAGTGGGGTGAATATTTGTATGGGACACTGAGTTTGTGTGTGGTTGGATGGTGTGTGTGTAACTATGCATAGATGTGTGAATGGTTGACTGACTAGGTGTATAGGTTTATGAGTGCATGTGGAAACAGTTGTTTGGGTGAATGGGTGTATTTATTTGTGTGTTGGTGAGCGAATATATGTTTTAGTTGTACATCTTCAACAAAGTAAAAAAATAAAAGGCATTGTATGTGAGAGTTGGTGTATATAAATAAGTATGTGTAAGATTCAGTGATTGTGAGAGTAACTATATGAATGAGTGTATAATTGTAATGGTGATTTTTTAAAATATTAACTATGAGTTACTATGTGTTTGAATAAATGAGGTGTTGTTGGATAATTGTGTAAGTGAGTAAATGTAAGTGTGATTAATTTTTTTCATGAGTGAGTAGGATGACTGCATAACCGACTAAGATGAATGCTGATGTGTCAATGTCTATATATGTGCATAAGTGCATTTGCTAGTGTTCTATCAATTAGTGACTGCATGTATAAATGATTCTGTTGTTGAATGGGTAGTTGTGTGTGTAGACTTAGGAATCAGTGAGTCAGTATGTAGTAACTGGTATTGGTGGGTCAATGGTTTCAAATATGGTACAATGTATTTTACAGTGAGTGATGAAAGGTTATACTAGTGTATGATGAGGTGTATCAGATTGTCACATGGATGATGTCATCAGTGATGTCATCAGTGATGTCATCTGTGATGTCATCAGTGATGTCATTTGAGATGTCATCAGTGATGTCATCAGTGATGTCACTGACCATGTCATGAATGATGCAATATGTGACATCATCAGCAGTGCATTGCGGGCACGTTAGTTATAGTTAGCAGAACTAACTATAACGGAGGAATTTCTATGGTTTTGTATGAGTGAAATGGCCAGCTAACTATAACACCCCTGAATCCTATGGTTTTTTCTGTGAATTTCTAAGGTTTTTTAAATGCTAATTTCTAACTAGAACGTCTCAAAAACCTATTGTTTTTTCAGTGAATTTCAAAGCTTTTTTAAATGCTAATTTCTAACTATAACATCTCTGAAACCTATGTTTTTTTCAGTGAATTTCAAAGGTTTTTTAAATGCTAATTTTTAAGTGTGATAGTAGTTATACCTATTTTTTTGTACTGATTTTCTACAGTTTTTTAACTGTTTATTTATAAAAAAAATTATTCATTAAATACCATTATATATTTTTCTGAAAATTGCACAAAAAAAATAATAATTCAAACTGGAATATTTATTAATTTTCTTGTTTTCATTTTTTATTTTAATATATTTATATTATTTTCTTTAATGAAACAAATTCCATTTTTTTTTCGGAGTTGCGCACTCAAAGCGTACACATCACGGTAGGTGCGCACATTCTAGCTTCCATTTTAGAAAAGTCGTGAAGGATCTGCGTACGGTGTGCGACGGCTGCTTGTTTTTCAGTTACAGCAGATACATTTAATATAACGTGATGTGTGCGATTGGTATGCGACCAGTCCGCGACACCTGCTCCCGCGCATTCACGACACATGTGCATTACAGTACGAGATGCTTGTGCGGTTGCGGGTCCCGCGTGACGTCCTATACGTGCTGGGGCATGCTGGGTGTGCGACTCCCGCAAAAAAAAATTATGTTCCAAAATTATATATATGTGTCTTTAATATACATATTAGGGCAAGAGATAATCTAAGATATTCATCAAAATAATATATTTGTACTTATAATAAACGTATATTTTTTTAAAATATATTTTCGCGAAGTCGGGTGCGTGCATCGTGAGTGCAGAGAACCAGGTCAGCAGAGCTGCTGTAGAGCCAGAGAAACAGGTCAGCAGAGCTGCTCTAGAGCCTAAGAAGCAGGTCGGCAGAGCTGCTCTAGAACCAGAGACCCAGGTCAGCAGAGCTGCTCTAGAGGCTGAGAACCAGGTCAGCAGAGTTGCTCTAGAGGCTGAGAACCAGGTCAGCAGAGCAGCTGTAGAGCCAGAGAAACCGGGTCAACAGAGCTGCTTTAGAGGGAGAGAACCCAGTCAGCAGAACTGCTTTAGAGCCAGAGAACCAGGTCAGCAGAGCTGCTCTAGAGCCAGAGAACCAGGTCAGCAGAACTGCTTTAGAGCCAGAGAACCAGGTAAGCAGAGCTCTTTAGAGGGAGAGAACCAGGTCAGCAGTGCTGCTTTAGAGCCAGAGAACCAGGTCAGCAGAGCTGCTCTAGAGCCAGAGAACCAGGGCAGCAGAGCTGCTTTAGAGCCAGAGAACCAGGTCAGCAGAGCTGCTTTAGAGCCATAGAACCAGGTCAGCAGAGCTGCTCTACAGGCAGAGAACCAGGTCAGCAGAGCTGCTTTAGAGCCAGAGAACCAGGTCAGCAGAGCTACTCTAGAGCCAGAGAAACCAGGTCAGCAGGGCTGCTTTAGAGGGAGAGAACCAGGTCAGTAGAGCTGCGTTAGAGCCAGAGAACCAGGTCAGCAGAGCTGCTCTAGAGCCAGAGAACCAGGTCAGCATAACTCCTTTAGAGCCATAGAACCAGGTCAGCAGAGCTGCTCTAGAGGCAGAAAACCAGGTCAGTAGAGCTGATTTAGAGGGAGAGAACCAGGTCAGCAGAGCTGCTTTAGAGCCAGAGAACCAGATCAGCAGAGCTGCTCTAGAGCCAGAGAACCAGGTCAGCAGAGCTGCATTAGAGCCATAGAACCAGGTCAGCAGAGCTGCTTTAGAGCCAGAGAACCATTTCAGCAGAGCTGCTCTAGAGCCTAAGAACTGGGTCAGCAGAGCTGCTCTAGAGCCAGAGAACCAGGTCAGCAGAGCTGCTGAAGAGCCAGAGAAACCAGGTCAAATGAGCTGCTTTAGAGCGAGAGAACCAGGTCAGCAGAGCTGCTTTAGAGGGAGAGAACCAGGTCAGCAGAGCTGCTTTAGAGCCAAGGAACCAGGTCAGCAGAGCTGCTCTAGAGCCTAAGAACCGGGTCAGCAGAGCTGCTCTTGAGCCAGAGAACCAAGTCAGCAGAGCTGCTCTAGCTGACACTGACTGACTGACACTGACTGATTGACACTGACTGACACTGATTGACACTGACTGACTGACAGACACTGATTGACTGACACTGACTGACACTGATTGACTGACACTGACACTGACTGACACTGACTGACAATGACTGATACTGACACTGATTGACTGACACTGACTGACACTGACTGATACTGACACTGATTGACTGAAACTGACTGACTGACACTGACTGACACTGACTGACTGCTCTCTACTACTCTACTACTCACTCTCTACCACTCTCTCTCTACTACTCACTCTCTACTACTCACTCTCTACTACTCACTCTCTACTACTCTATACTACTCACTCTCTACTACTCTACTACTCACTCTCTACTACTCTCCACTACTCACTCTCTACTACTCACTCTCTACTACTCACTCTCTACTACTCTCTACTACTCACTCTCTACTACTCTCTCTCTACTACTCACTCTCTACTACTGACACTGACTGACACTGAGACTGACTGATACTGACACTGATTGACCGAAACTGACTGACTGACAATGACTGACTGACACTGACTGACTGACTGACACTGACTGACACTGATTGACACTGACTGACTGACGGACACTGATTGACTGACACTGACACTGACTGACACTGACTGACACTGACTGATACTGACACTGATTGACTGAAACTGACTGACTGACGGACACTGATTGACTGACACTGACTGACACTGACACTAATTGATACTGACACTGATTGACTGACACTGACTGACTGACACTGACTGACTGACCCTGACTGACACTGACTGACTACTCTCTACTACTCTACTACTCACTCTCTACTACTCTCTCTCTACTACTCACTCTCTACTACTCTATACAACTCACTCTCTACTACTCTACTACTCACTCTCTACTACTCTCTACTACTCACTCTCTACTACTCACTCTCTACTACTCTCTACTACTCACTCTCTAATACTCTCTACTATTCACTCTCTACTATTCACTCTACTACTCTCTACTACTCACTTTACTACTCTCTACTACTCTCTACCACTCTCTACGACTGAACTACTCACTCTCTACTACTCTCTCTCTACTACTCACCCTCTACTACTGACACTGACTGACACTGAGACTGACTGATACTGACACTGATTGACTGAAACTGACTGACTGACAATGACTGACTGACACTGACTGACTGACACTGACTGACACTGATTGACACTGACTGACTGACGGACATTGATTGACTGAAACTGACTGACTGACGGACACTGATTGACTGAGACTGACTGACACTGATTGACTGAGACTGACTGACACTGACACTGACTGATACTGACACTGATTGAATGAAACTGACTGACTGACAATGACTGACACTGATTGACTGACACTGACTGACTGACACTGACTGACTGACACTGACTGACACTGGCTGACTACTCTCTACTACTCTACTACTCACTCTCTACTACTCTCTCTCTACTACTCACTCTCTACTACTCACTCTCTACTACTCTATATTACTCACTCTCTACTACTCTACTACTCACGCTCTACTACTCTCTACTACTCTCTACTACTCACTCTCTACTACTCACTCTCTACTACTCTCTACTACTCATTCTCTACTACTCTCTCTCTACTACTCACTCTCTACTACTCTCTACTATTCACTCTCAACTATTCACTCTACTACTCTCTACTACTCACTTTACTACTCTCTACTACTCTCTACCACTCACTCTCTACAACTCAACTACTCACTCTCTACTACTCTCTCTCTACTACTCACTCTCTACTACTCTGCTACTATCTCTTACTCTTTCTCTATTACTCACTCTCTACTACTCTCTACTACTCACTCTCTACTACTCACACACTACTACTCTCTACTACTCTCTACCACTCACTCTCTACGACTCAACTACTCACTCTCTACTACTCTCTCTCTACTACTCACTCTCTACTACTCTGCTGCTATCTCTTACTCTTTCTCTATTTCTCACTCTCTACTACTCTCTACTACTCACTCTCTACTACTCACACACTACTACTCTCTACTACTCACTCTCTACTACTCACTCCCTAATACTCTCTACTACTCTCTCTCTACTACTCTCTACTATTCACTCTCTACTATTCACTCTCTACTACTCACTCTCTACTACTCACTCTACTACTCTCTACTACTCTCTACCACTCACTCTCTACTACTCTACTACTCACTCTCTACTACTCTCTACTACTCTCTCTACTACTCACTCTCTACAACTCACTCTACTACTCTCTACTACTCACTCTCTACTACTCACTCTCTAGTACTCTCTACTACTCACTCTCTACTACTCACTCTCTACTACTCAGCAGAGCTGCTTTAGAGCCATAGAACCAGGTCAGCAGAGCTGCATTAGAGCCAGAGAACCAGGTCAGCAGAGCTGCTCTAGAGCCTAAGAACAGGGTCAGCAGAGCTGCTCTAGAGCCAGAGAACCAGGTCAGCAGAGCTGCTGTAGAGCCAGAGAAACCAGGTCAGTAGAGCTGCTTCAGAGCGAGAGAACCAGGTCAGCAGACCTGCTGTAGAGCCAGAGAAACCAGGTCAGGAGAGCTGCGTTAGAGGGAGAGAATCAGGTCAGCAGAGCTGCTCTAGCTGACACTGACTGATGGACACTGACTGACACTGATTGACTGACACTGATTGACACTGACACTGACTGATACTGACACTGATTGACTAAAACTGACTGACTGACAATGACTGACTGACACTGACTGACTGACTGACACTGACTGATACTGATTGACTGACACTGACTGACTGACGGACACTGTTTGACTGACACTGACTGGCACTGATTGACTGACACTGACTGCTACTGACACTGATTGACTGAAACTGACTGACTGACGGACACTGATTGACTGACACTGACTGACACTGATTGATTGACACTGACACTGACTGACACTGACACTGACTGATACTGATACTGATTGACTGAAAATGACTGACTGACAATGACGGACACTGATTGACTGACACTGACTGACACTGACACTGACTGACTGACACTGACTGACAATGACTGACTACTCTCTACTACTCTACTACTCACTCTCTACTATTCTATCTCTACTACTCACTCTCTACTACTCACTCTCTACTACTCACTCTCTACTACTCTACTACTCACTCTCTACTACTCTCTACTACTCACTCTCTACTACTCACTCTCTACTTCTCTCTACTACTCACTCTCTACTACTCACTCTCTACTACTCTCTACCACTCACTCTCTACGACTCAACTACTCACTCTCTACTACTCTCTCTCTACTACTCACTCTCTACTACTCTGCTACTATCTCTTACTCTTTCTCTATATCTCACTCTCTACTACTCTCTACTACTCACTCTCTACTACTCACACACTACTACTCTCTACTACTCACTCTCTACTACTCACTCCCTAATACTCTCTACTACTCTCTCTCTACTACTCTCTACTATTCACTCTCTACTATTCACTCTCTACTACTCACTCTCTACTACTCACTCTACTACTCTCTACTACTCTCTACCACTCACTCTCTACTACTCTACTACTCACTCTCTACTACTCTCTACTGCTCTCTCTACTACTCACTCTCTACAACTCACTCTACTACTCTCTACTACTCACTCTCTACTACTCACTCTCTAGTACTCTCTACTACTCACTCTCTACTACTCACTCTCTACTACTCAGCAGAGCTGCTTTAGAGCCATAGAACCAGGTCAGCAGAGCTGCATTAGAGCCAGAGAACCAGGTCAGCAGAGCTGCTCTAGAGCCTAAGAACAGGGTCAGCAGAGCTGCTCTAGAGCCAGAGAACCAGGTCAGCAGAGCTGCTGTAGAGCCAGAGAAACCAGGTCAGTAGAGCTGCTTCAGAGCGAGAGAACCAGGTCAGCAGATCTGCTTTAGAGGGAGAGAACCAGGTCAGCAGAGCTGCTTTAGAGCCAAGAGACCAGGTCAGCAGAGCTGCTCTAGAGCCAGAGAACCAGGTCAGCAGAGCTGCTGTAGAGCCAGAGAAATCAGATCAGTAAAGCTGCTTTAAAGGGAGAGAATCAGGCCAGCAGAGCTGCTCTAGTGGGAGAGAACCAGGTCAGCAGAGCTGCTCTAGAGCCAGAGAACCATGTCACCAGAACTGCTTTAGAGCCATAGAACCGGGTCAGCAGAGCTGCCCTAGAGGTAGAGAACCAGGTCAGCAGAGCTGCTTTAGAGCCAGAGAACCAGGTCAGCAGAGCTGCTCTAGAGCCAGAGAAACCAGGTCAGCAGGGCTGCTTTAGAGGGAGAGAAGCAGGTCAGTAGAGCTGCTTTAGAGCCAGAGAACTAGGTCAGCAGAGCTGCTCTAGAGCCAGAGAACCAGGTCATCAGAGCTGCTTTAGAGCCATAGAACGAGGTCAGCAGAGCTGCTCTAGAGGCCGAGAACCAGGTCAGTAGAGCTGCTTTAGAGCCAGAGAACCAGGTCAGCAGAGCTGATCTAGAGCCAGAGAACCAGGTCAGCAGAGCTGCTTTAGAGCCACAGAACCAGGTCAGCAGAGCTGCTTTAGAGCCAGAGAACCGGGTCAGCAGAGCTGCTCTAGAGCCTAAGAACCAGTCAGCAGAGCTGCTCTAGAGCCAGAGAACCAGGTCAGCAGAGCTGCTGTAGAGCCAGAGAAACCAGGTCAGTAGAGCTGCTTTAGAGTGGGAGAACCAGGTTGGCAGAGCTGCTTTAGAGCCAAGGGACCAGGTCAGCAGAGCTGCTCTAGAGCCTAAGAACCGGGTCGGCAGAGCTGCTCTTGAGCCAGAGAACCAGGTCAGCAGAGCTGCTGTAGAGCCAGAGAAACCAGATCATTAGAGCTGCTTTAGAGGGAGAGAACCAGGCCAGCAGAGATGCTCTACTGGGAGAGAACCAGGTCAGCAGAGCTGCTCTAGAGCCAGAGAACCATGTCAGAAGAACTGCTTTAGAGCCATAGAACCGGGTCAGCAGAGCTGCTTTAGAGCCAGAGAACCAGGTCAGCAGAGCTGTTGTAGAGCCAGAGAACCAGATCAGCAGTGCTGCTCTGTAGCCTAAGAACTAGGTCAGCAGAGCTGCTCTAGAGCCAGAGAACCAGGTCAGCAGACCTGCTGTAGAGCCAGAGAAACCAGGTCAGGAGAGCTGCGTTAGAGGGAGAGAATCAGGTCAGCAGAGCTGCTCTAGCTGACACTGACTGATGGACACTGACTGACACTGATTGACTGACACTGATTGACACTGACACTGACTGATACTGACACTGATTGACTAAAACTGACTGACTGACAATGACTGACTGACACTGACTGACTGACGGACACTGTTTGACTGACACTGACTGACACTGATTGACTGACACTGACTGCTACTGACACTGATTGACTGAAACTGACTGACTGACGGACACTGATTGACTGACACTGACTGACACTGATTGATTGACACTGACACTGACTGACACTGACACTGACTGATACTGACACTGATTGACTGAAAATGACTGACTGACAATGACGGACACTGATTGACTGACACTGACTGACACTGACACTGACTGACTGACACTGACTGACAATGACTGACTACTCTCTACTACTCTACTACTCACTCTCTACTATTCTATCTCTACTACTCACTCTCTACTACTCACTCTCTACTACTCACTCTCTACTACTCACTCTCTACTACTCTACTACTCACTCTCTACTACTCTCTACTACTCACTCTCTACTACTCACTCTCTACTTCTCTCTACTACTCACTCTCTACTACTCACTCTCTACTACTCACTCTCTACTACTCTCTACCACTCACTCTCTACGACTCAACTACTCACTCTCTACTACTCTCTCTCTACTACTCACTCTCTACTACTCTGCTACTATCTCTTACTCTTTCTCTATTACTCACTCTCTACTACTCTCTACTACTCACTCTCTACTACTCACACACTACTACTCTCTACTACTCACTCTCTACTACTCACTCCCTAATACTCTCTACTACTCTCTCTCTACTACTCTCTACTATTCACTCTCTACTATTCACTCTCTACTACTCACTCTCTACTACTCACTCTACTACTCACTACTACTCTCTACCACTCACTCTCTACTACTCTACTACTCACTCTCTACTTCTCTCTACTACTCTCTCTACTACTCACTCTCTACAACTCACTCTACTACTCTCTACTACTCACTCTCTACTACTCACTCTCTAGTACTCTCTACTACTCACTCTCTACTACTCACTCTCTACTACTCAGCAGAGCTGCTTTAGAGCCATAGAACCAGGTCAGCAGAGCTGCATTAGAGCCAGAGAACCAGGTCAGCAGAGCTGCTCTAGAGCCTAAGAACAGGGTCAGCAGAGCTGCTCTAGAGCCAGAGAACCAGGTCAGCAGAGCTGCTGTAGAGCCAGAGAAACCAGGTCAGTAGAGCTGCTTCAGAGCGAGAGAACCAGGTCAGCAGATCTGCTTTAGAGGGAGAGAACCAGGTCAGCAGAGCTGCTTTAGAGCCAAGGGACCAGGTCAGCAGAGCTGCTCTAGAGCCAGAGAACCAGGTCAGCAGAGCTGCTGTAGAGCCAGAGAAATCAGATCAGTAAAGCTGCTTTAGAGGGAGAGAATCAGGCCAGCAGAGCTGCTCTAGTGGGAGAGAACCAGGTCAGCAGAGCTGCTCTAGAGCCAGAGAACCATGTCAGCAGAACTGCTTTAGAGCCATAGAACCGGGTCAGCAGAGCTGCCCTAGAGGCAGAGAACCATGTCAGCAGAGCTGCTTTAGAGCCAGAGAACCAGGTCAGCAGAGCTGCTCTAGAGCCAGAGAAACCAGGTCAGCAGGGCTGCTTTAGAGGGAGAGAACCAGGTCAGTAGAGCTGCTTTAGAGCCAGAGAACTAGGTCAGCAGAGCTGCTCTAGAGCCAGAGAACCAGGTCATCAGAGCTGCTTTAGAGCCATAGAACGAGGTCAGCAGAGTTGCTCTAGAGGCAGAGAACCAGGTCAGTAGAGCTGCTTTAGAGCCAGAGAACCAGGTCAGCAGAGCTGATCTAGAGCCAGAGAACCAGGTCAGCAGAGCTGCTTTAGAGCCACAGAACCAGGTCAGCAGAGCTGCTTTAGAGCCAGAGAACCAGGTCAGCAGAGCTGCTCTAGAGCCTAAGAACCAGTCAGCAGAGCTGCTCTAGAGCCAGAGAACCAGGTCAGCAGAGCTGCTGTAGAGCCAGAGAAACCAGGTCAGTAGAGCTGCTTTAGAGTGAGAGAACCAGGTTGGCAGAGCTGCTTTAGAGCCAAGGGACCAGGTCAGCAGAGCTGCCCTAGAGCCTAAGAACCGGGTCGGCAGAGCTGCTCTTGATCCAGAGAACCAGGTCAGCAGAGCTGCTGTAGAGCCAGAGAAACCAGATCATTAGAGCTGCTTTAGAGGGAGAGAACCAGGCCAGCAGAGATGCTCTACTGGGAGAGAACCAGGTCAGCAGAGCTGCTCTAGAGCCAGAGAACCATGTCAGCAGAACTGCTTTAGAGCCATAGAACCGGGTCAGCAGAGCTGCTTTAGAGCCAGAGAACCAGGTCAGCAGAGCTGTTGTAGAGCCAGAGAACCAGATCAGCAGTTCTGCTCTGTAGCCTAAGAACTAGGTCAGCAGAGCTGCTCTAGAGCCAGAGAACCAGGTCAGCAGACCTGCTGTAGAGCCAGAGAAACCAGGTCAGGAGAGCTCCTTTAGAGGGAGAGAATCGGGTCAGCAGAGCTGCTCTAGCTGACACTGACTGATTGACACTGACTGACACTGATTGACTGACACTGATTGACACTGACACTGACTGATACTGACACTGATTGACTAAAACTGACTGACTGACAATGACTGACTGACACTGACTGACTGACTGACACTGACTGATACTGATTGACTGACACTGACTGACTGACGGACACTGATTGACTGACACTGACTGACACTGATTGACTGACACTGACTGCTACTGACACTGACACTGACTGATACTGACACTGATTGACTGAAACTGACTGACTGACAATGACGGACACTGATTGACTGACACTGACTGACACTGACACTGACTGACTGACACTGACTGACAATGACTGACTACTCTCTACTACTCTACTACTCACTCTCTACTATTCTATCTCTACTACTCACTCTCTACTACTCACTCTCTACTACTCACTCTCTACTACTCTACTACTCACTCTCTACTACTCTCTACTACTCACTCTCTACTACTCACTCTCTACTACTCTCTACTACTCACTCTCTACTACTCTCTCTCTACTACTCACTCTCTACTACTCTCTACTATTCTCTCTCTACTATTCACTCTCTACTACTCTCTACTACTCACTTTACTACTCTCTACTACTCTCTACCACTCACTCTCCACTACTCTACTACTCACTCTCTACTACTCTCTACTACTCTCTCCCTAGTACTCACTCTCTACTACTCTACTACACTCTACTACTCACTCTCTACTACTCTCTACAACTCACTCTCTACTACTCTCTACTACTCACTCTCTACTACTCACTCTCTACTACTCTCTACTACTCTCTCTCTACTACTCTCTACTATTCACTCACTACCACTCACTCTCTACTACTCACTCTACTACTCTTTACTACTCTCTACCACTCACTCTCTACTACCCACTCTCTGCTACTCTCCACTACTTTCTCTCTACTACTCACTCTCTACTACTCACTCTACTACTCTCTACTACTCACTCTCTACTACTCACTCTCTAGTACTCTCTACTACTCACTCTCTACTACTCTGCAAAGCTGCTTTAGAGCCATAGAACCAGGTCAGCAGAGCTGCTCTAGAGCCTAAGAACCAGTCAGCAGAGCTGCTCTGGAGCTAGAGAACCAGGTCAGCAGAGCTGCTGTAGAGCCAGAGAAACCAGGTCAGTAGAGCTGCTTTAGAGTGAGAGAACCAGGTTGGCAGAGCTGCTTTAGAGCCAAGGGGCCAGGTCAGCAGAGCTGCTCTAGAGCCTAAGAACCGGGTCGGCAGAGCTGCTCTTGAGCCAGAGAACCAGGTCAGCAGAGCTGCTGTAGAGCCAGAGAAACCAGATCATTAGAGCTGCTTTAGAGGGAGAGAACCAGGCCAGCAGAGATGCTCTACTGGGAGAGAACCATGTCAGCAGAGCTGCTCTAGAGCCAGAGAACCATGTCAGCAGAACTGCTTTAGAGCCATTGAACCGGGTCAGCAGAGCTGCTTTAGAGCCAGAGAACCAGGTCAGCAGAGCTGTTGTAGAGCCAGAGAACCAGATCAGCAGTGCTGCTCTGTAGCCTAAGAACTAGGTCAGCAGAGCTGCTCTAGAGCCAGAGAACCAGGTCAGCAGACCTGCTGTAGAGCCAGAGAAACCAGGTCAGGAGAGCTGCTTTAGAGGGAGAGAATCAGGTCAGCAGAGCTGCTCTAGCTGACACAGACTGATTGACACTGACTGACACTGATTGACTGACACTGATTGACACTGACACTGACTGATACTGACACTGATTGACTAAAACTGACTGACTGACAATGACTGCCAGACACTGACTGACTGACTGACACTGACTGATACTGATTGACTGACACTGACTGACTGACGGACACTGATTGACTGACACTGACTGACACTGATTGACTGACACTGACTGCTACTGACACTGATTGACTGAAACTGACTGACTGACGGACACTGATTGACTGACACTGACTGACACTGATTGATTGACACTGACACTGGCTGACACTGACACTGACTGAAACTGACCGACTGACAATGACGGACACTGATTGACTGACACTGACTGACACTGACTGACTGACACTGACTGACTGACACTGACTGACAATGACTGACTACTCTCTACTACTCTACTACTCACTCTCTACTATTCTATCTCTACTACTCACTCTCTACTACTCACTCTCTACTACTCACTCTCTACTACTCTACTACTCACTCTCTACTACTCTCTACTACTCACTCTCTACTACTCACTCTCTACTACTCTCTACTACTCACTCTCTACTACTCTCTCTCTACTACTCACTCTCTACTACTCTCTACTATTCTCTCTCTACTATTCACTCTCTACTACTCTCTACTACTCACTTTACTACTCTCTACTACTCTCTACCACTCACTCTCCACTACTCTACTACTCACTCTCTACTACTCTCTACTACTCTCTCCCTAGTACTCACTCTCTACTACTCTACTACTCTCTACTACTCACTCTCTACTACTCACTCTCTACTACTCTCTACAACTCACTCTCTACTACTCACTCGCTACTACTCTCTACTACTCACTCTCTACTACTCTCTACTACTCTCTCTCTACTACTCTCTACTATTCACTCACTACCACTCACTCTCTACTACTCACTCTACTACTCTCTACTACTCTCTACCACTCACTCTCTACTACCCACTCTCTGCTACTCTCTACTAGTCTCTCTCTACTACTCACTCTCTACTACTCACTCTACTACTCTATACTACTCACTCTCTAGTACTCTCTACTACTCACTCTCTACTACTCACTCTCTACTACTCCGCAAAGCTGCTTTGGAGCCATAGAACCAGGTCAGCAGAGCTGCTTTAGAGCCAGAGAACCAGGTCAGCAGAGCTGTTCTAGAGCCTAAGAACCGGGTCAGCAGAGCTGCTCTAGAGCCAGAGAACCAGGTCAGTAGAGCTGCTGTAGAGCCAGAGAAACCAGGTCAGTAGAGCTGCTTTAGAGCGAGAGAACCAGGTCAGCAGAGCAGCTTTAGAGGGAGAGAACCAGGTCAGCAGAGCTGCTTTAGAGCCAAGGGACAAGGTCAGCAGAGCTGCTCTACAGCCTAAGAACCAGATCTGCCGAGCTTGTCTAGTGCCAGAGAACCAGGTCAGCAGAGCTGCTGTAGAGCCAGAGAAACCAGGTAAGTAGAACTGCTTTAGAGGGAGAGAACCAGGCCAGCAGACCTGCTCTAGAGGGAGAGAACTAGGTCAGCAGAGCTGCTCTAGAGCCAGAGAACCATGTCAGCAGAACTGCTTTAGAGCCATACAACCGGGTCACCAGAGCTGCTTTAGAGCCAGAGAACCAGGTCAGCAGAGCTGTTGTAGAGCCAGAGAACCAGATAAGCAGTGCTGCTCTGTAGCCTAAGAACTAGGTCAGCAGAGCTGCTCTAGAGCCAGAGAACCAGGTCAGCAGACATGCTGCAAAGCCAGAGAAACCAGGTCAGGAGAACTGCTTTAGAGGGAGAGAACCAGGTCAGCAGAGCTGCATTAGAGCCAGAGAACCAGGTCAGCAGAGCTGCTCTAGCTGACACTGACTGACTGACACTGACTGATTGACACTGACTGACACTGATTGACTGACACTGACACTGACACTGACTGATACTGACACTGATTGACTGACACTGACTGACTGACTGACACTGACTGACACTGATTAACTGACACTGACTGACTGACGGACACTGATTGACTACACTGACTGACACTGATTGACTGACACTGACTGACTGACACTGACTGACTGACACTGACTGACTGACTGACACTGACTGACTGACACTGACTGACTGACACTGACTGACTGACACTGACTGACACTGACTGACACTGACTGACTACTCTCTACTACTCTACTACTCACTCTCTACTGCTCTCTACTACTCTCTCTCTACTATTCACTCTCTACTACTCACTCTCTACTACTCTCTACTATGCACTCTACTACTCTCTACTACTCTCTACTGCTCTACTACTCTCTCTCTACTACTCTCTCTCTACTACTCACTCTCTACTACTCATTCTACTACTCTCTACTACTCACTCTCTACTACTCACTCTCTACTACTCAGTCTCTACTACTCTCTACTACTCACTCTCTACTACTCTCTCTCTGCTACTCACTCTACTACTCTCTCTCTGCTACTCACTCTCTACTACTCACTCTCTACTACTCACTCTACTACTCACTCTCTAGTACTCTCTACTACTCACTCTCTACTACCCACTCTCTACTACTCTCTACTACTCACTCTCTACTACTTACTCTCTACTACTCTCTACTACTCAATCTCTGATACTCTCTCTACTACTCTCTACTACTCTCTATTACTCACTCCCTTCTCTCTATTACTCATCCTTTACTCTCTACCTCTCTACCTCGCTCTACCTTTCTGTCTACTACTCTCTACCTCTACCTCTCTACCTCTACCTCCCTACATCTACACCTCTACCTCTCTACCTCTCTCTACTACTCTACTACTCACTATCTACTACTCTCTACTACTCTCTCTCTACTACTCACTCTCTACTACTCACTGTCTACTACTCTATACTACTCACTCTCTACTACTCTCTACTACTCACTCTCTACTACTCTCTACTACTCACTCTCTACTACTCTCTCTCTACTACTCACTCTCTACTACTCTCTACTATTCACTCTCTACTATTCACTATCTACTACTCTCTACTAGTCACTCTCTACTACTCTTATACTCACTCCCTATTACTCTCTGCTACTCTCTCTCTACTATTCACTCTCTACTACTCACTCTCTACTACTCTCTACTATGCACTCTACTACTCTCTACTACTCTTTACTACGCACTCTACTACTCTCTACTACTCTCTACTACTCTCTCTCTACTACTCACTCTCTACTACTCACTCTACTACTCTACTACTCACTCTCTACTACTCACTCTCTACTACTCACTCTCTACTACTCTCTACTACTCACTCTCTACTACTCTCTCTACTACTCACTCTCTACTACTCACTCTCTACTACTCTCTACTACTCACTCTCTACTACTCTCTCTCTATTACTCACTCTACTACTCACTCTCTACTACTCTCTCTCTGCTACTCACTCTCTACTACTCTTTACTACTCACTCTCTACTACTCACTCTACTACTCACTCTACTACTCTCTACTACTCACTCTCTACTACTCTCTACTACTCACTCTCTACTACTCTCTACTACTCACTCTCTACTACTTACTCTCTACTACTCTCTCTACTACTCTCTACTACTCACTCTCTGATACTCTCTCTACTACTCTCTACTACTCACTCTCTTCTCTCTATTACTCATCCTTTACTCTCTACCTCTCTACCTCTCTCTTCCTTCCTCTCTACTACTTTCTACCTCTCTACCTCTACCTCTCTATCTCTACCTCCCTACAGCTACACCTCTACCTCTCTACCTCTCTCAACCCCTCTCTACACGCACAGATATGCACATATATATGCATATATATGCATATGCATTTATATATATGTATGTGTATATATTTATATACATACATATATAAACATATATATAATCTGCATATCTATATAAATACAAATATAAATGCATGCATACATATACATATACATATATGCATGCAAATGCATGTTATGTACATGAAAGTTTGAAAAACACTAATAAAAGCAAAGCTAAAAAGCCACCTAATTACAAACAGAATTGCTTTAACTTAAACGAGGGCGAGACCTATTGCATTTTCATTGCTTGTTTACTTTGGTTCCATCAAGAAGGCATTCAGATGTGTCACACATTTGCCATAAATTCTGAATGGTAGCACTCTAGTTGCTCATTAGATCACTGTAGTAAAGCTACTGCTCACCAGGGAAGTCTGCTGCTGGTATTCAAAGTGCATGTTTCAGTCTGCATGTCAGAATTTTTTAATGAAATAGGAGAGGATTTGCGAAAGTCAAAATGTGCCCTAATTTTTCTTTCTGCAGCACTAATCATAATTTCTATGGCAAAATGAACCCCCTCATTTTGTTCCTTTTTAAATTCAATGTTTTAAGAGTTACCATTTTATTTCTCTCAAACATGATTCATGATATCCCAGCAGAAGGCTTTTTCACATGGTAAAATCACCTTAGAACATACCACTATTCCTAAAATGAGTATGGTACCATCAACAAATGATTTATAATGTAACTAAAGTCTTAAAACCTTCTATTAACTGCAATGCTTGTTAATGAGGTGCTATCATGTATATTGGTCCCAAGATGGCTGCCAACACTTCTTGGATGAAGTGCTGACAGCCAATCAGATCTCACAATGAGATGTGTGGTTAGGCTCCGCCCAGATATATATGTGATTTTACTTTTGATTTTCTCAGGAACTACTGAATGGATTTACACCATTTAAGCAAAAGGCACGAGTCTGATCTGAGGACTACCTTTCTGCCAAATTTGGTGTAATTCCGTTCAGCAGTTCGGGGTGTAGCTGCGGTAAAGGTCCTATGGGAAATTGCATGGGGAAAATAGATTTTGGGACCCCCCTTTTTTCTAGGCCCCCACTACACAAATCATCCCGAGACTTTCAGGATAGGAGCGGGCCAGAGCTGGCCAAAAGTTTTGAAAATTTCGCGAAGATTCGTCAATCGGCGCCAAAGTTATTGGGAATAGAATGTTGCAGATTTCCTATGGAAAATAGGTCCTAACTATAACTACCTACTGGCGACCGCCAGTAGGTAATATCAGTAGCGGTCTGTGGAGGGAGTTCCGTGGGGTGGTGAGGCTGGGCGGGGGAGGGGCAGGTTGGGGAAATGTAAACACCGGAATATGGATGAACGGAGGTAAGTACACATTTAAATAAATAAAACAAATTCCTTTGCTCGCGCTGCATCGCAAAATGCGATGCAGTGCGCGCAAAGAAAATTAACGAAGGTTAATTTACAAATTACTGCCTTGCATCAAAGAGTGACAGTATACTTTACTTAAGTCTCAAGGCTCTCCCCTCAGAGAGGTTCAGTCTAACTGGCCCTAATCTAAGGGTGGGCGGAAAACTCCGTTCCGCCCACGAAATGTGCGGAGATTTGCCCTTCCGTCTTCCGCGATATAGGCGGAGAAACAAGGCAAATCTCTGCACACTCGGGCATTACGGAAGTTGGCCTCCTGCCCGCCGCCCACCTCCCGCCCGCAGTATTAAATACATTAAAAAAGCAATTTTCAAATAACCTTACCTCATCGGCGGCGTCCCCAGGCTTCCATCCGTCTCCATTGCGTCTTCTTCTGGGAACTGCGCATGCGCGGGAGCCCACGCATGCGCATTCCTCGGCAGGAATGCGCGTTCTCCCGCGCCTGCGCAGTTTCCAGAAGAAGATGCGATTTAGACGGCTGGAAGCCCGGGGACGCCGCCGATAAGGTAAGGTTATTTGAAAATTGCTTTTTTAATGTATTTAATACTGCGGGCGGGTCGCGGGCGGTTGGCAGGCGGGAGGCAGGCGGGAGGCGGGAGGTGCATAACGGAACTATGCGGTGAGTGCGGAGATTGGTTCCATCTCTGTGCCTCTCCGCGTAGGTCCCTTATGGACATTACGCCCACCCTTACCCTAATCCATCCCAAGATTGCTTTCAACTACCATAATTTTACCACCAGAGACTCCAAGTTGTTTCTTTGACAAGTGCAACACCACCAAATGGACTTCAATGGTTCTTAGGGGTCCATTAGGATGGAGGGCGGATGTCCTCCGCCGGGTGGGCGGTATCCGCCCGCCATCGAAGCCCTGAACACCGCTGGCCCGATTAGCATTGCGGTCGTGACCGCAGCGGTGTGTTTTTCTGCACCCCACTTTTCCGCCGGTTGCAGTCCGCCCACTTGCCTGGCATGCTGAGCTGGACCGCTACAATTGTGGCGGATCAGGGCCAAGCACCGCCGGCACAATTATGATGCCGGCGGTGGAATCGCCATGGAAAGGCATGCGGAGAATGTCTCCAGGGGTCCATTGCAGACCCCCCAATGTGTTGGGGGCGTGTGTGGGTGCCTGGGGGGTACCCCCATGTCCTTTTTCCAGGTGGCAGGCACTGTGCAGTGCCTGCAACACAGTGCAGGGACATGCAGGACATGCTTGTTTGGACATCATGGCGGTGCTGCTGGCAGCACCGCCCACCACAATGTTAACCGCCGCTATCCGACCGCCGCGGTCGGATTTCCACTGTGGAGCATAATAATTGGACCGGCGGATTTCCCGCGGTCCAGGCAGGTGGTGTTTTATCGCTACCATGGCGGTCGGAGTCATTTTCCGACCGCCATGCTAATGGACCCTTTAGTATTTTCTCAGAGAGAGCAGTTGACCCCCAAAACCATTTTGTCAGACTGTGGAAACCAAGTGAGCAGGTAGAAAATTAAAACCTCCCCCACTTTGAACCATTATCCTAAAGGAACCAAGTGAGTGGACCTGGGCCTTTTCAGAAGGGACATTTTTCAGAAATAGTAGCAAATTGTATCTTTATAGCTCATTGTTTACAACTAAGCTAAAACATTGAGGGAAATATTTGCAAGGATTAAATGCCAACGTAGCGTCCATTTTTTAACGTTCCGGCAGATTTTTTTTATTGCCATATTTACAAGTTGCCAAAGTCCAGTTAGTGGCATCTTTTCAGCGTTAACTTGATTTTTTCATAGCAGCACTTCTATTAGCTTGACTTACTGAAAATGAGATGCAAGGTAAGTTTTCCAGTGTAAAAACTCCTGCAAAACACACAAGGATGTCCTTGTACGTCGCTAAAAAAGAAAACTGCAGCTAAGTCCCATTAGAGGCAGTTTACTAACGTCAGAAATTAGCTGTTCTTAACAATGCTGCAAACACACGTGGGGCCTCATTTAAGAGGTACTGGTGCAGGACAGCGCTGCATGGAATCTTGCTGCACTGTCCTGGGACTGGCAGGACTGGCCCTATTAATAAGATAGGATGCATTCATGTCTTTTTCCCCTACTTTGGTGCACATTCACTTCCATGCGTCATCACAGGCACCCTTGTGCCATGGTGCAACGGTGCATGCATTGCAGAGCTGATTGATGTTGTGCAGGAAGGGACACATTCCTGCAAAAAATCGATCAATCCAGGCGATTTCTTATTTCTATGTGTGCTGCAGAATGCTGCACATATAGAAAAAGGAAAAAAGGAGGAGAAATTAAAACATTTATCCTCGTTGCGCCTCCCAAACGCCACCCTTGGGGTAGTGTTAGATTCTGACGCATTTCTAGATTTACAAATTCTCGTAAATCTGGTACTACTTCAGATTTTATGGGGTTTGGGACGGAACGGCCACAGCAACACCAACACCAATGGAACACCCCTTTCATGCAGTTGTATGCATGAAAGGGGTACATAATTACAAGGTCATGAAAAGCCACATAACGTGGCTTTACGTGGCCTTGTAAATATGCTGTGGCACATTGCGTAACTGCACTGTCAAAAAGTGACATTCCAGCGGTGCTAAAGTGCCTTGAATAATAGAAGAACTCCCACAATTAATTCTTGGCAAGGTCAACAATGCCATGAACCTCCTGCCATTGCAGCTAGGAGCACCAAGGAGACCACCACCCCTGCAAAGCGTCACTTACCTGAACAACTGCTCTGTTCCATTTGGGTAATGACTGGACCTGATCCCCTCTAAGTGCTGACCTTGGTGGACCGGAACATCAGCAACAGGAAGCTGGAGACCGGAAACCGCAGAAAGCCAGAAACTCTCCGGAGCTGTCTGGAACCGTGGAAGAAGGAGAGATGCACAACCAGCCAACCTTAAATTAGGTCACCTGCCGTCCGAGGAGTCCCATCCAGGGGCCGCCCGGGCCCTGTGCCAGATAGCCACATTGCAGTGGAGCCATCATTGCTGGGAGAGCATTCAGGGGAAGTGTAGGGATCCTGTCTCTGAGTGCAATTGTGCATCGTCGGTGCTGTATGCAGCACCTTCTGCCTCTCTTGTATAACCTGCTCCAGAGTGGGGGTGGCTTGTAGTTGTGGCAGGAGACACCTGCTCCTCCTGTACCTCCCACTATGACTGGCTCAGCAAATGACAGCTTGTTGTACAGACCCTTCACTGCCTGTCCGCCGCACCTGCCGACCAGTAGATTTCATCCAGGCCCAGACCTGTTCAACAGCATCACAGAATTGCGTGTCTCCATCTGAGACCACTCGCAGCCTTGTCGGAAAGAGGAGGGAGTATTTGATGCCCAACTCACAGAGGCATCGCTTAACCACTAGAAACTACCAGCTCTGCACCCCTGTGGCATAGTCAGTGAAGAGAAGTAGTGTGACGTTATCCACTTTCACCTCCCCCAGCTTGCGTACCTCCCTCAGGACAGGGTCACCACCCCTGTAGGAGGTGGAAGAGAAAGGGTCTAGGGCCTGTCCTCGACAGCGGACAGCTCACTGGCACTCGATGGGCCCACTCCACAACAAAGAATGGGGAGAGTGCACCTGCTGGCAGTAGGTCACGCAACCATGTCTCAGTATATGCCACTGCATCAGCTTCTTCTGCTCACTCAGGCAGACCCACCACCTGCATGGTGTTCCATCTGAAGAAGCCCTCTGCATCCTCCACCCTTCTTTCTAGTGACTTCACACATGCCATTAACTGCTATACCTTCAATGCCATGGTCCGGGTAATAGGGTGAACTTCAGCCAGTTCTTGTTCTTATACCTTGTCAGTCAGCTTACGATGATCTGCGTGCTCCAGGGTGAAGTCAACTATGATTTTGTCGATGCGGCCCTCATGGGAAGTGCAAGTTTGTCCAATGTAGGTGCCTGTTTTCTCCACAACCCGAGTACAGAGTCTAGTTTGGAATCCAGATGTCCGCTGTCACCTTTCTCTGCAGCCAGCGACCCCCAGCCGCTTGGTCCACCGACACGGCAGAAAGGCCAGGTGCCGACTATGCCCCAGTGTGCAGGCAGCCCATCATTGCTCCAGATGCCCAGGCACTATGTATGACATGTGGTGCAGTGCAATGTGGCCAGCCTCTCCTCCAATCAGGTGTAAGCTAGCCAGGAATCTTCTTTTTGGAAACACCAAGGGAAATCCCCCGTACACCCAAAAGTACACTAACAGGGGGCGAGGAAAGGCAGCAACACCCAGTTGCCTCCTCTGATCTAACAATGGCGACTAGATTATGTGTTTCCCTGGTGCACTAGTGAGTTATGGCGGATTAAGGTCATGCCCAAGGGCCTGGGCTTGAACCGACCCCCTGGCCCCTGCTGCCACCAACAGCCGATATCAGTGACTTGAGCCAGTTAGTGGAGTCCCCCACCAGTCTTGTGCGGTGTCCTCAGTGATGTGGGTCCACTGCAGTGCAGGGATTGCTCAGGTCAAGGTGTGTACCACCCACAGGCACTACGCCTGGACCTGACATGACTCCTAGGACTCATCCACTTCCCATCCCACCTTCTTCTCACCTGGACATTGACACCGGGGCTCAATCCACCGCATTCTCTCTGAATCTGTGGTTCAGCCAGCAAAAGCATCAGCCAGGCTGGGTTTCACAATCCTGGGTACAGCAGTCACGGCTGAGTCAACTGGGGAACCTCCTGTTGCAGGTGATGCAACAGGGCTTTCTTAGGTGCGAAGTTGCACTGCTCCCGCCACACAAGTTCAGCACAGCTCAGGGGCCTCACCCTCCACAGCGTGCAGGCAGCATCACCTCCTCCGGCCTATGATGCAGAGAGGCGTGGCCCACCATTGGCAATCTCCTTCGTGCACCCCGTGTAGTGGTGACACGTGTTATGCAATGCAGACCTCCTCACATCGGTGTGCAGGAGCGCCTCTACCGATCACATTTTCAAGGGGCACCGGGAGGTCTTCTCACACAGGTCAGTGATGTGTCTCCATGGGACCTGTCAGACTTCGCCACCAGGTAAGGGTGATCGCCAATGCCTCAATGCATACTGCCACGGCCCACAGGCTCGGGCCCAACATGGCCCGCCTCCACCATCAGGCCACAGTAACTCCACTGCACCGGCGCCTGAAGAACCAGAACCTTTTGGACCTGGTGGCGCAGGGTACGCCTTAATCTCCTGGGTTCTCCTGCTTAGCTACACAGAGACACGGGGACACTCTGTCGGCATAAAAGATTAGATTTATTAGCTGCAGCTAGTACAGTTGTCCTAGAAGTACACACAGTATGTTCTCAGGAGACTGCCACTTTGCTCCGTGGCGCACAATCTTATATAGTATATATGTGACATATACATTAACTAAGAACACACCTAAAACATATAAAAGGAGCCAATAAGGAAAGTTGGAAAACAGAACAGAACCAATAGGAAAGGTTTGAAAATAAAGTATCGAGTGACTCGAAGAAGCTTCTCCTCTAACTGTGTTTGTCACCCCTCCCCACGAGCTAATTCATTAACTGACTTGTAGTTGTCTTGCAGGTGACGAGATACGTTTGTGTGTTTTTGAAGGATAGTTGTGAAACAAGAGAATACGAGCAGAGGACAGCGAAGGCCAGACGATAAGATAAAATCAGAAGAGAATAGTGTGAACCAACAAATAGTTGAGACAGGGATTAGGAAAACCAGACAGGGATTAGTGTACTCGGCCAGTCTCCGACACCAGCTTTTGTAAACAGAGGCACAAGGTTATTTAGACACACTATTGCAGGAAAAGCAGAAAAAGACTTCGATCGTCGTGCTGCCTGAGTGAGGGCAACACAAAATGGCAGCGGAGCACAAAATGGCGGGTCGATACGATCACGATCGAAAATCGAAGTTCCTCAGACCCTCCTTTTGCCAGAACTCAGGCAAGATACACAGACTCACATTAATCTGAGTCAATGTCGATGGCCATAAGGTCATCGAGCTGTTGCTGTAGCATCATTCTGATATTCTCTGCTCTTTGTGACTTGGGTTTAGGGATGCACATAGTAGCACAAAGGTCGCAGATGGCAGGACCACAGTGCATACAAAGGCAACAAGAGAATACGATGGCTAAAACTACTCCAAGGAACGTCAATATCTTCCATCCCCATTTGGACAGTAGTCCCCAAAACCAATCCAATAATGACCAATCTCCTTCGTCCTGATGAATCGACTCAGAGATTATATGTAACTTAGAGATAGCTTGGTACACTGTCGGAGCGTCATTAGGTATGAAAATACAGCAACTTGACCCGATCAATTTGCACACTCCACCACGGTCTGCAAGAACAAAGTCTAAGGCAATTCGGTTTTGTAAAGTCATAAGACGATCTGCCTGTAGTTCTGCCGTGATATTACTTAAGGCTCCTACTGTGATGTCTATGGTGGTTTCTACGACACAAACCAGTTGCCTTATATTTCTGCGGTTGGCCATTGGACCCCAAAAAGGAAGAAATCCTTTGAGGAAATCTCCTCCCTCTTGTCCTGCTCTGTCCTTGGAATTAATAACCCCTCTGCCATATCTGTTTCGATGATGATTTGCAGAAGTGGTGTATGTAGGGGGAAGAAGGAAAGCTATATAGCAGGTACCAGAAAAACCAGTTGGAAACCACGTGTAAGCCCTATTATAACAAATGAAATATGTACCCTGAGATGGTACTAGAGGCGGTGAATTCTGAGAGGAGTAGACGTATGTGTGGGAACAGCTATTTCTTTGTACGGTGTCAGCAGACTGACCATTTATCTGTAGACAGAAATTGCCCTGATGTGGTATAGTCCAAATCGGTGAAGATTTTCATTTTTTAACTTTATCACTAAGGCTAGTGACATAATGGGTGACGTTCCAGTTAGTGTACGCTTTTCTTTCGTCAACGGAGATCTTACTATTTTCCATGATTTTAGCCATAGCTACCATTCCCTTTATCAATGAACTATGACTAAAATCTGGATCACCAATATGTGGACTAACGGATCGTCTGAATTTGCTTTGATAGGCATTGGAGAAGATAACAAAATAAGCCCAAGCAGAACCTTCATAGGAGAACGGAAGAACTAAATATAGCATTCCTTTTTCTACGGTATGTGGCATAAGTCCACACACCCAACAGTTTGTTGTATTTATCACTAATTGATGTTGATGTAATAACTGGACAAATGAATTGTTGTAATATTCGGTTCTTCTAATGAGTTCATGTTGAGGAAGTGTATGAAATAGATGTGGAGAGACAGTAGAAGAAGATGAAGAGGTAGAAGGAGAGACAACTTTTTGCTGCAGAGCAATAACAATCCAATTTATACATGCAAAAAGAATACACAATAATATAATAATACATAAAGCAATACCACAACGACTATGCCTTTCTTTACAATGATTCATTTTATCTTTACTTTCTCTTTTGCCTAATGTAGTCTCCATCTTGGAAGCTCACGGTAATCTTCCTCAATCACTTAATCACGATTGTCTGCCGTCCTATGACACTGCAAGTCCTGCAGGCCTATTGCCACTACTCAGGTCGTGACCAAGACTCCTACCGTGACCCTGCAACCGGGACAGAATACTACATAGGAGAGAGAAATTTTAAGTGTTCTTTAGTCTAGGCCTTAGGTTATAGTGTTCTCTATCAGGTATAGTTTGGTCTCGGAACAATGTTCGCGGATTGGTTGTATTCAAGCGACGATGTGGTGGTATTGCTTCCTGAAGAATGTCGTCGTCCTCTTTCTCAGACAATGTTCCATTGAGGCGTGCATCACTAAAAGGTACAAATCGTGGAACCTTTTCGCTCTCAGAGTCTCTAATTCTAATTCTTGCAATGCACACCGTGAATCCAATTTTTCTTTCCTTCGACTTTTACTGCTGTTCCCGTGGTGAGCAAAACCATTCGGGGCTCTCTCCACCTAGGTTCCAAATTTTTCGTCCTTTGGAAATTCTTTGTGCAGACCCAGTCACCTGGCCGAATGGAATGACCTGGGTATGTGGAAACCTTCGGCAAAGCACTCTGTTGATGGAGAACACACAATTTAGTCGTAAGGTCATGCAAGTAGTCAATTAACATTGGATATGATAAGTCTGAGTATTTCTTAGGGCGAGGGACTCCCCATACATTAGCTGGGCATCCAAAAACCACTTTGTAAGGGCTAAGTCCCAAACGAGAGTGTAATGCAGTTCTGGTGGACAGAAGAGCCAATGGTAAAGCATCAGGCCAACTAAGTCCTGTACTAGCCTGAACTTTCGCTAGTTTTAGCTTTATTATACTGTTGTAACATTCTACTAAACCCGCTGACTGTGGATGATTTGCCGCATGGAACTTTTGCTTGATACCAAGACCCGCACAGACTTTTTGCATGACTTGGCCCACAAATTTGCTCCCATTGTCACTCCAGACAATGCGCGGCAAACCAAACCTAGGGAAAAATTCTTTTAGTAGAACTTTAGCTGTGGATAAGGCTGTATTATCTTTTAGAGGGTATGCTTCTATCCATCTAGAAAAGGCGCATACTACCACCAGAACGTATTTGAGGTTGTTGCATCGCTGCATATGAATATAATCGATCTGCAACACCTCAAATGGATATGTCGGAGGAGCAAAGTGACCTGCTGGAGTTGGGGTTCCCTTTCGCGGATTGTACATCAAACAAACAATACAATGTTTCACCATATTGTCTGCACACTTTGGGATTCCTTCATTCTGCCCTACTGAAGCCAGAAGCTTGCATATACCTTTCGCACTTAAGTGGGCTGGACCATGCACCATAGTAACTACTGGCAGTACATAGGCGTCTGGTAACAGCCAACGTTGGTGCTCAGACAATTCCACCCAACATCCCATCTCATCCAACATTCCTGTACTTTCTTTCCACTTGCTCAATTCTTCCTCTGTAGCCTCTTTCTGAATCGATCTTACACTTTCCACTGTATCCTCATACATTCCTCTCTCTCTAACCCAATTCGCAGGACCCGCAACATACATTCGGTTTGTAGCATCTCTCGCTGTCTTTTTCGCTACTTCATCTGCAAATGCATTTCCTCGACCAACATCGTCAGTAATCTTCTTGTGCGCACTACACTTCACAATTGCTATTTGGGTAGGCAAAGAAAGTGACTCAAGGAGATCAGTCACCAATTGTCCATGTTGTATTTTAGTGCCATGGGAAGTAAGGAATCCCCTCTCTTTCCAAAGACGCCCAAAATTAAACGCCACACCAAAGGCATATTGACTGTCAGTATACACATTCACTCTTTTTCCTTTTGACAACACACATGCTCTCGTCAAAGCTATCAGTTCTGCTGCTTGAGCTGAATTGTGTCTGATACGTGCTGTTTCCACAACTGTACGTAAAGTAGTAACAGCATAGGCTGAAACTGTATCTCCATTAGGAAGCTTGAAACAAGAACCATCCACCCATAGAATTCCATCCGGATTTTCTAGCGGCGTGTCTTTCAAGTCAATTCTTCCCTTTGTCTCTTCCTCTGTACGGAGGAAACAATCATGTTGTTCTTGGTCATCTTTGTCACTGGAAGAGGCAATAAAGTAGCTGGATTTAAAGTATTACATCGTTTGATGTGCACGTGACTAGCCAAAAGTGTCAACTTATATCCAGACAAACGAGCACTCGTAAGATGCTGTGTTTTTGTTCGGTTTAGTAAGGTATCCACTGCATGTGGCACCATAACAATAAGTGTATTATCTAGCACTACTCCAGCAGACTGACGAATAGAAATTACTGCTGCTGCTGTTGCTTTAAGACAACTAGGTAATGCTTTAGCTACCGGATCTAACGTAGCCGAAAAATATGCACATGGCCGCTGTTTATCTCCAAATCGTTGCGTTAAAACTGACAACGCACACCCTTCTCTTTCATAAATGTAGAGCGTGAAAGGCTTACTGTAATCGGGAGTACCCAATACAGGAGCAGAACACAGAGCAGTACGCAAGTCAATGAAACTCTTCTGACATTCGTCAGTCCACGGAAGGGGCTGAGGCGTATCTTTCAAAGTGAGTGCCAACTAAGGCTTGGCCAACAGAGAGAAGTTAGGAATCCACTGCCTACAATAAGAAGTAATACCCAGAAAGGCGCGTACCTCCCTTTGTGTGGATGGCACAGACATTTGCGCAATCGCCCGAATTCATTCTGGGGTTAATCGTCGTCCCTCCTTTGATAGGAGATGACCCAAGTAGGTAACCTCTCGACGAACATATTGTAGTTTTGAAGGTGAAACCTTGTGATTCAAATTAAACAGATGACGTAACAATGCAACAGTCACATCTTTGCAAATATCTTCTGAATCAGCAGGAATCAACAAGTCATCCATGTATTGAATAAGAGCAGCACCAGACGGCAAATGAAAAGCATCAAGATGACATTTTAAAGCTTGACTGTAAATAGAGGGACTTTCACAATAGCCCTGAGGTGCGTGCTTAAACCGGAAGCTTCGGCCTCCAAGAGAGAAGCCAAAAATATCCCTACTCTCTTCAGCAATGGGAATACTGAAGATGGCATTCTTTAGATCGATAACAGAAAACCAAGTCGCTGTGGAAGGTATCATCGTCAACAAAGCAGTGATATCTGGGACTACAGGAAATTGTGGTACAACAATTTTGTTTACCTCCCGGAGATCAATTACAAAACGATATACAGGAGGCTGAGAAGGATCAGTGCGTTTAAGAACAGGAAGAATAGGACTATTGCATATGTTACCTCTCGTTTCCTCAACCACACCCTTCTGAATCAAATCATGAATGATTTCCAAAAGCGCTTTTTCACCTTCAGTAGAAATTCTATACTGCGGAATACGTGGCAATTCAACATTAGGCTTCAGAGTGACAACATAAGGTGGAATCTCAAGACAACCCACATCGTTCGGACCCGTGGCCCAAAGCGTTGCCGAAAGAGAAAGCAATTCAGGTGGAAACTGATCTTTGGACAAATACATTGGAGAAATCAATTTCTGTCCTAAAGTAAGATGTACACCAGAAGGAGAACAATTTATCGTAGCATGCATTCTTTTCAATAAGTCCAAACCCAACAGATTTTCACCGCAACCATTCGTCAAAAGAAGCGAAGCTTCCAAATCATAAGGACCAACTGAAATAGGCAAAGGGCAAGTAACCGGATTACGAACAGGGGCGCCAGAAAATCCTACAGAAACATTCGTTAAGCCAGACAAAGGTGCCCCAGGGAGTTTGGAATGAATGATAGAACTTCTCATCGCACCAGTTTCTAGGAGAAATGGCTCCGAAACACCCATTGTTGTAGTGACATTAACATAGGGTCCATTCTGATCTACTGGAATCAACACAACTCCCTTACTTTGTCCATGGCTGTCCTAGTTAGTGTGAAGACTTTCATTCTCGCCTTCAACATAACAGTCCTCATTGTAATACTGTGTAGACCTGACATTTTGCTGATCAAAATAATTCACGGATTTAGGAAGAGGAAGGGAATGCTGTTCTTGAGTCGACATACCTCGACCTCTACCTCTGTTTGCTGACTGGAGGCCACCACGACCTCGTGGAGCAGCTAATGCTCCATTGCGCTGCAATAAAACCGGACAACTACTTTTAAAATGACCTTCTTCTCTATAATAGGCACATTGATTAAGTCCTAACAAAGGTCGCGGAATATATGGCTCAGGTTTTTGATACAACCTCTGAAACTGCGGAGGCTGTTGAAACTGAGGCTGAACATAGCGAGGAGGATAAGCTTGTTGCAAGAGAACCTTTGTTTTCAGTTCTTTTGTCTTTTTCTCTTGCTTTTCTCTTTCTTCTTTATCTCTATTTTCATAATATTGTGCAGTAGCCAATATCTGGGCAGAAGAAGAAACAGCCCATGAACTTTCAGAATCTTTCAATTTGTGTGACAACTCGGGAAGCAAATTAAATACAAATTTGTCCACAAATAATCGCTGACCACCCTCTGTAGCCATATCTTGACCACTGTGATCAATAAATGTCTCCTCGAAACGAGTAAAGAAATCAGAGACACTCTCATCTTTCTTCTGTTTGCATGCTGCTAATTTCTCCCAGTTAACTCTCAAGGCAGGCATCATCGTTTTCATTAATGTAATAATCCTACCAGAGAGTTCTGAAATTAAAGCATCAGGCTTAGCACCACCCACTTGAGCTGCATCCGCAGCAATTATAGCAGCCCAATTACCACCTAATGCTTGATTATGATTCTCTCTACGAATCTTAGCCCATAATGCTTGCGGAACGACATTTCCCATCAACATATCGATATCAGCTAGATTCATGATGCAAGCATGAACCGTCTGTGATAATTCTTTATAATAACCTGCAGGGTTCTTACGAGGATCCGATAGAGTTTGTTTAAGAGCTAAAACTTCAGATCGTTTCCAAGGGACATGTACCCATATACGTTGAAAATGAGCAGGAATAGCTGAAATATTACCTTGAGCCGCAACTTCCTCCTTCCAAACTGGAGGAACCTCTCTCATGGGATAATTTTTCAGTGTTAGTCTAACCGTCGGATCGGAATCAAGGAAAGTCTGAGAGGACAACAAGGATCTAAAGGAAATAAGTGTCCTTACAGCTTTCTCAATCTTAGAACCCACCACAAGTCCTTTGTCAAAATCAGTCTGAACATCTAACAGATCTTGTGGAATCGAACTCGAATTCACATCCTCCCATTCTTTAATGAGAGTATCACACATTACATTAAAAACATATCTTTGCGTAGGCGCATTACATTGTGAGAAGGTAGACATAATATCAAGCACACTATACTGGGGACCCCTCTTGATCCATTTGCGTGCGAGAGAGTCCAACCTTTCTCGTTCTTCAGAATCTGGGAACTGACTACGAGATTGTCTTCGAGCGAAAGCCGGAGACACATTTAAAGCTTCAAAGAAAGGAGATAGAATACCAGTGAAGGTGTCCGTGAAACGCTTACGCACAGACGGAGAATTAGACATAAGAATAGGGGACAAGGTATTAGGCGAACTAGTGGAAGGAGAACCGGTAATTGCAGGAGGAGCAGAAGGCAAAGGAGATCGAAGATTAGGAGATGAGGGCAAAGAAGTTGAAGTTAAAGGAAAAACTGGTAGAGGCGGAGATACTAAAAGGGGCAAAGGCGGAAGAGCCGGAACAGGCGGAGGTACTGCTGGGAGCTGAACAGGCTGTAACAACTGGGGAGCATTAGTACCTTGTGCATAGGGCAGAGGCAACCTCAATAAATGGGACATTAGGGGATCTTCTTCTAAATCTTTCTTGTTATCGGAAGGGGAAACAGGCAATACCGGATAACATTTATCTATCGCCATACGATGCTGTCTTTCTGAAATTTCCATCGCATTATTAATTTCATCATCTTTGAATTGTTGGGCAGCCTGTATAATTGTCATACCCTGTGCTTTCCTATCTAGTTTTTGCTTGTTTAATTTCTCTCTGTTTGGCTTCCTTATGCCAAAGGCGGAAAGAGTCAAACATTGCCGTCCGGGCTTTTCTTTTGAATAAAACTGCTTCCAAATGATCTAGCACATCAGAATCGAAACAACCAATTTCTGGCCATTTTAAAACACCATCTTTCTTCGTGTATCGGGTCCATGCCTCATTAAAGGCAATGGGGCCAAGACCATGTTTAGAATAGAGCTCATATGTGGGAGTTCCAACCGAAGGAATCGGACAAGAGTCCTCAAGCCGGGAATCCCTATTACAACCAAAGCAACGTAGTTTTCCAAACTTAGTCAGACCAGGCATCTCGTGATTTCACCTGACTGTTCACAAACTTCAAGGGGGTAAAACTCAGTTTACGCAGCACAAATGCACTTACCCTCGGCTTCGGCTATTGCAATAGTCGGATCTAAGGACCAAAGAAACTAAGGAACAAAGGACAAAAATTGTGGGCGCGACCCACGAAATACTTAACTAAGGACGTCTTCTTACGCCAACAGAGGCCCGTCTATCATCTCGCCTTACCATACATCACCAAAGGAAGGGCCAAGGCAGGACGGCAGTCAGGGCAGCAGTCGTTAGTAGCCGTCAGGAAGGAGTAACCGCGCTGAAAAAGACCTTCGGACCACTTTCGACATACAGGGGTCGCTTGACGTGGCTCGCGATTCCTCCAGAATTTTCTTGCGGGGTTCCTCACGACCTTCGGGCAGAACTGGTACCGCTGAAGCCGCCCCACGTTGGGCGTCAGTTGAAGAACCAGAACCTTTTTGACCTGGCGGCGCAGGGTACGCCTTAATCTCCTGGGTTCTCCTGCTTAGCTACACGGAGACACGGGGACACTCTGTCTGCGTAAAAGATTAGATTTATTAGCTGCAGCTAGTACAGTTGCCCTAGAAGTACACACGGTATGTTCTCAGGAGACTGCCACTTTACTCCGTGGCGCACAATCTTATATAGTATATATGTGACATATACATTAACTAAGAACACACCTAAAACATATAAAAGGAGCCAATAAGGAAAGTTGAAAAACAGAACAGAACCAATAGGAAAGGTTTGAAAATAAAGCATCGAGTGACTCGAAGAAGCTTCTCCTCTAACTGTGTTTGTCACCCCTCCCCACGAGCTAATTCATTAACTGACTTGTAGTTGTCTTGCAGGTGACGAGATACGTTTGTGTATTTTTGAAGGATAGTTGTGAAACAAGAGAATACGAGCAGAGGACAGCAAAGGCCAGACGATAAGATAAAATCAGAAGAGAATAGTGTGAACCAACAGATAGTTGAGACAGGGATTAGGAAAACCAGACAGGGATTAGTGTACTCGGCCAGTCTCCGACACCAGCTTTTGTAAACAGAGGCACAAGGTTATTTAGACACACTATTGAAGGAAAAGCAGAAAAAGACTTTGATCGTCGTGCTGCCTGAGTGAGGGCAACACAAAATGGCGGCGGAGCACAAAATGGCGGGTCGATACGATCACGATCGAAAATCGAAGTTCCTCACGCCTCACACTCCGGGTCTCAGACGTAAGCCCAGCGATGCCTCCATGCCCTGGGAGTGTCTGCGCTTCCAGGCATGGGCCGCCTTGGTGTTGCAAGGATGGTGCAATGAAAAGTGCTGCATCACTGTTTTTCCCAAGCGATGAGCCACTTTTCATAAATGAGGCCATGATTCTGCATTTCCTCTTCCCCTGGGACTCTGGCTGGTCATCCTGGCTGTTGTGGAGTTTGGGGGGGGGGGGTTGTTGAACTTGGTCCTGGCTGCTCCATTCTGCATTCCGGTGTTTTTTTTTTTTTCCTTGGAAGTGTATTTGTAAGCTTTTTTTGCTGGAAAGTGACGTTGGACTGACTAACATGAATTATTTTGCCGCTAATTGGCCGGCCGGCACTTTTTAACGCTAACGTATATTTTTCTATTGCCTCGAAGCTAGTGTTAGCAACAGTTTTCTGGTCGCTACTAAACTTAACGCCATGTAGTGACGTCTTGTAACTATGCCGCAAACATAGCTTTAGGATTTGGCAATTGGCAGTGGTAAAAATTTGCTGGTAAGCAATTCCAAAACTGCTTAGCGGCAATTCTTGTAAATATGCTCCAGAATGTTTTACAGGCAGTTCTTGTAGGGCCCTCCGGGATAGCTAAATATTCAGGTAATGGTCTTTCATAGGAGTGTTACGAGAACCCTCCCACGCAAGATAGTTTTGAAAAAGTGGGCTCGAACGTTGCAGCACAACTTTTAAATAAATTGCCGAAAATCCACATGTTTTATATGCAGCTCTAAAGAGGCATTGCTAAACATTTACAATACTTTAATGACTGACAAACCAGTCTGCTCCTAAACAGGGTTCTTGGCTGTGGGGAGGAGTTGGGGTTCTAATTTCTCTTTACCCTCTATCCCAAAAAATCCCAGCACAAATGGTGGCAAAATTGAAGGCCTCATTTATTAAGCCCTATCAGCACTTTTGTGTCGACAGAATGTCACTTTTTTGACTTTCTGGTGGCGCAATGTGCCACGGAATATTTATACGGCCACGTAAAGCCACTTTACATGGCTTTTCATGACCTTCTAAATATGTGCCCCTTTCACGCAGACAACTGCGTGAACGGGGTATTCCATGGGTGTTGCTGTGGGTGTTCCCACGCAACACCCTTGGAACTGGACACATTCCCAGATTTATGAGAAATTGTAAACTTGGCAAATGCGTCAGAACCTAACACCACCATAGGGGTGTCGTTAGGGAGGAGCAACAAGGAGAAATGTTTTCATTTTTCCTCATGCTTTCCTTTATTTTATGTGTGCTGCTTTCTGCAGCATACATATAAAAAGAAAATCGCCTGAATTGATTGATTTTGTGCAGGAAAGTGTTATTTCCTGCACAAAATCAATCAGCCCCACAATGCAGGCACCCTTGCACCATGGTGTAAGGGTGTCTGCATTGGCGAACGGCAGCCCTTTGTGCACTGGTGCTGGGAAAAAGGACAGGAATGCGCCATATCGCACAGATACAGTGCAATCCTGCCCGTTTGTTTTGACATAGGGCAGCACACAAAGATTCCTTGAAGTACTGCCCCACATCCATTGTTCCCTGAAGCATGCGCGCCTGAGTGGGACCGTGCACTGCCTTTCCCCAGCATGCACACACTCTCCTACAGCGCGCACTTCACTGCTCCATGCAAGACCAAGAGATGGTTTGAGAGCGGCGCGACAAAAAGTCTTTCTCTTACATGAATGGTTTTTGCTACGGTGGATGACTGCACTCGGAGCAGGCAGTTGTTAATATGCTGATTTCATTATTATTTTCGAGTGGGGGGCCTGCAAGGATTCAGCAGCAACAGCAGCCTCTGGGAGCCTGATGCAGCCGAGGTGCTGATAAAACTTAATATATGTTATCTGTTGTAAAGCGCTAGGTAAAACTGTGCACAACAAAAGGTGGATTCTGCCTGGAACTAAAATCTATTCACATCCTTTAAAAATTAAGCCCAAAGCATTTACCTTTGATGGCACTAAGAGATACCAATCTAGTGGCTGAAGTGCACAGCCTGAAACTGGGAAACCTGGTATCTGTTTTTGCTTGACCAACTTGTGTGATCCTGGGCAAATACATTATTTCACTGAGCAATTTTTTGGTTTGTTATCACATAAGACCATTTCCAAATAATTTAGTTCAAGACATGTGCTGTGCAAAAAAACTTTTCTTGTGTTTGATTTAATAGCTTATAAAGTTGCTCTATCTAAAATAAGAATCTAGGCCACATGTCCTGCATATAACTGACTTGCCTCTTTGGTTGCTTATAGCATGGTCATCAGGGCCCAGGTAGGAAGATTTTTCAGTTCATGTTTAAAAACTCCTACTTTTTAGAAATACTTTGCAAATAAACTGATATGCTAAGGTCAAATGCTTCTGCGTGTTAAATAAATACTCTTTCTTGAATCTCAAAGGCAACTTATAATCTAACGTAATGTTTGTTGCACGATTTAGAAGGCAAATATTTTCAGGGCTCAGCTCGTACAGAGGCTCTTAGAGCCAGAACCGATACTTGGCTCAGCTCTCCTTGTTAATTAGTTGGCTTGCCAATCTCTATTCACTGCCCGCTCTACATTGGACTGCAAAAAGTTGTTCATTTGTTCTTAATCCCTATGGCACAGAGCGTCTACTCCTCAGTCTGTTTCATGAGTCAAGTGTGCTGCCAGCAAAAGGAGAAATCATACTTGTCACCATGGCTTTAAGTGGGATGAAAAAGAAGTGTAAATATTACTGGGGTTTTTTGAAGGCGTAGTGGTCTTTATAGTGTCACAATTACCTGCTCACTTGTAAGGACTGCATTCACTTTCACCCTGTTATAAATTACACTTCTCGTGACTATCTATGCATTACATAGCGACTTTTGCCCCTATTCCTCAACTTGCAGGATTTGACACCACAATCAATTCACAAGGAGATGCTGTGTCTTATGCAGACTGTGAATTAGAGACACCCAATTTTACCTTCAAGAATTCCAAGCAAAGGTTCTCAATGTCACAGTCTGAGGCCAGTGCCTGTTTGATCTCGACTTTGTTAGCGAGATTTAAGCAGTTCTCAAAATTGTTCCAAATCACAGACACACTTTGCCCTATTTTGTTTTCACCAGTATGATGAGAAAAATACTTTCATTTGCGATCCCAGCTGCATGGTGGATCAGCAGATAGCAATGCCACTGAGGAGAGTGGTAGAGTGGGTCTGTCCAGGAGTGAGGGGACGCTGATAATGATGCTGGACAGATTTAGAAAGTAGATAATGTGAAGTTCAAAGTCCACAGACCTAACACCTTTGGAGGTCCTGGATTCCGTGAAGGAGAGCCTGGAAAGGGGGGCTCAGGGGCTGAAGGGGAAGAAACTTAGGGATAGCAAGAAGGAGAAAGTATATCAGAAGAAATACAACATACATCATGCCAAGACCCCATACTCCTACCGGGCCATGATCACCCTGATGATTCAGAACTTCAAGGACAAGTGGCGCACACTCTTACAGGTAAGATGACCACCACTCTGATCATTAGTCACTAATGACTTGTTCGACATTAGGATTGCTTTCGAGGATGTTTTCTAATCGTATGTTGTAGAAAATACCACTAACTTCAACCCACTGTTCTGGGTCCATAAAGGCTGCATTAACTAGCTCTAACCCTTCCAAGTCATTGTCGCCAGGCCACCACTTTACCTTCAGCAACATCTTATAATGGTACATCCTTCTGAGTCCTATCCTTTTCTAAACCTGGGGTGCAGGTGCTACACAAGTAAATAATACATGTCATGACAAAGAGTATCGCCATTACAAAACTGTCTCAAGACCTTAATAAATGTAGCTATATGTGTGAACTGCACCTGCTTTTGCTATTGTTATAAACAAAAGTTTGTAGAGGTGATTGCTACAAATTAACATAGCTGAGCGTTTCACTCACATGCATCATTGGTTCCTTGGTGCACATAGACTTGTCTGCAGCGCACATAGATCTTACACTGCCACACACAGTGGAAATAAATTAGAGGGAACATTGCCTACATCAAAGCCTCATCAATGTCTTTGTTTTTCAACCACCATGAATATAATGTCAGTCATCTGTTCACAATGTTCTTATTTGATTGCTATTACATTGTTATTTGACATTCTATAATGTTTAATATTGGATATTTATATGTACTATATTAGGTTAGGATGTTCATTTCTGTTTTTTATTACCTTCTTCTTTTTCTTTTTTCTCTCTCTCTTTTCTTTCTTTTAAAAAAAACTAAAAACCTAAAATGCTTATTGGGTATGATACATAATTCTTTCATTGCCCTTAACGTTGGTTTATATTTTACTAAAAGTTTGCTGTCTTAAGTTTTTACCTCTCTTCTATCTTACATATTTATTGTATCTTTTGCACTTCTTTTAATGAATATTGATATATTATTGTACCATGTCTTTATCTGCATTAATATATCTTTATTAAACTAAAACAAAAAACTCATAGATGAGGCCCAGCTCATTTTTCAAACTTCCCTTAAACGTGTCTTACAACAATTGGGTTGGGCTGGAAGTACAAACCATTTTGGCTTGCAATTTCAATGGCTTGCCAAAATTTTTCAGATATATGTAGCATCTCCCTTCACATCTATCTTCCCTTCCTTGCCTTTCACACACATCCATCAATCAGTAGATATTTGATACTAAAGATACTGATCAGGATATATTTTCAGTTAGTAGTTATATCTTTAGAGTTGGACAAATATCACATGCTATGACTCGGACAGCAGTACTTATGCTAATATCTTTAAATATTTTATCAATACAGAGGATAAAATAATTCCAAAAGAATTATGAAATAAAAACCATAGAAGCAAGTGCCCTATAACACCACAGACATGGCGTCAGCAACATGTATCACTCAAATGAGCATGAATTTCCATTAATAAAGCAGCTTTTAATATTTATTTTGAATGCTATCATTTCCTGAAAAACACAGAGCTTGTTCCCAAAAGCCAGCTTTTAATTTTTGGTAACTAAATGTAAACCTTGCCAGACAACGCTTGCATTTAAGAAAACTTTTTGTCACCGAAATACTAGCTTTTCATTGGTTGCACATACTTGAGAGTAGCCTCCCATATACCAGCTTGTCATTTTCATCAAGTACTTGTATATTATTGCAACATATACACATAATCTGCCTCATATTCTGAGGTACTACACCCATATGCTGGTGATAGACAGCATATGTTAGCTACCAGTTTCAGGTATGCCCACTTAAGTCTGGATGCTCTGAAAAGGCATGGATGGCCAACTTATGCCAGCCTCAGATGGCCACCATGTTGCCAGGAATTATGACAATATTTCAAGGATGTCCACCTTGTGCCATGGCCACTATTATTCCTGGGATTCAAAGAATGATGCGTAAGCTTCCAAAAACATGCTATTGATGACCACCACTTGTCAGGGATACAATAAGGCCTAGAATACACGCAATATACCTCGTAGGCCTACCTAAACCATATTTCTGTGAATGCCAACAGCATACAATAGCATGCTGCCTTTCATCAACGCCTGTTGAGTGAATATAAGGCACACATTATTCCAAAGAAGGCAGCCTTTTGCCAGTCTTACAGCCATGGCTGAAAGGCTGCCAAACTCCAAGAAGGGCCATAGTAGGTCAAGGTCAACATAAAACCTAGTATGCCTAAAGAATATTTGTCAATGTCACTGTCACCTCAGTCTCCCATTTTCTCTCTCACCACCAAGTCTTATCCAAACAACTAAATTTTCCAGCTGCTACCTTACCCGTATCTCTGTCTTTCCTTCTTGCCTATTTCTATGTTACTCTCTTCCAACCATAAACTACTGTTTGCCACACATCTCATACTTCTTCATCTGCTTCCTATTCTATTCCAATGTCCGTAATTCTACCTAATATTTCTACTTTCCTTCCCCGTCTCCCTCTCATCCTGTTTGCTTTTCTCTTTTTCTTCCCTTTTTCTTTTTTATCTTTCTTTCTTGTTTCCTTTCTTCTCCCATTCTTTTTTCTTCCTAATTCATTCCAGATTTTCTTTTCTTTCTATTTCTTACTCCCTTTCACGCTTTCTTTCTTAACCCCTTTCATTCAATTGCCTTGTTCCACTCTTTTTCTCTCTTTCTGTTTCTTTCTCTTTACTTATTTGTTCTTCCCTTCTCTTTCTTTCTGTCTCTATTTTCTTTCCCCCCTGTTTTATCACCCATTATTTCTTCTTTCTCCCCTGTTTTATCGCCCATTTTATTTCTTGCTTTTCTTTTTCTTTGTCGCTCTTTCTTCCTTTCCTTCCTTCTAATGGCTCCGTTTCTTTCACCCTTTCTTTCACCCTTTCTGTCTTTTTCCATCTTTCTTTTTCTTTCTCCTTCACTTTCTTTCTCAGTTTCTCCCCTTCTTTTCTTTTGCCTATCTGCACCTTCCTCTATTTTCTTATTCTTCTGATTTCGTTGTTTTTCCTCTAGCTTTCCCCTTAAATACCCACCTTTTTCTTTCATATTTTTCTCTCATTTAGTAGTCCAATTTCTTCCCATTTTCATCATTCCTCTTTCCCTTCCTCATATGCAGTAACACTGGAATTATCCGGCAGGGTAGTATCAAATTGTATGGCAAGGCTGGCTAAATTATGTGGCATGAAAAGGCAAATTATACAGTGTAAAGCAGCACATTTTGTGATAGCATCACTTAATTGTTTTGTTATTTTTACACTTCATTGCAGTGTCTGCCTAGATTTCACCTCATTAATTCCAGTTCCACACCCATTTATTGCAAAGAACATCAGAAAGGTTACCGGGAAAACTTTGTGAAGTGCCTCCACTGCCCGGCAGCACGTGTTGGAGCATTTTTAGTAACTTATGATCCGTTAGAGCAGGAATCCATTTTTTTTGGGGGGGGGGGGGCATGCTGAATTTACAGCAGATGATGGATCTCGTGGTAAATATGGCAAAACCACAGTTATGCGAAAAGCCTAGCTACTGCAAAATCGCACAATTCCAGTGGCAATGCTTATACTGCATTCCTTTGGCCGTCCTGGATCTCTGCCTCTCTACACTATCAATTTATTCACTTAGCCTTATTTTTGCTCCTCTCTAGCAATATGCCAAACAGAATGGATGTAAAAGGGATTAATTGATGTTCTACTGGTACCAAGCTGTTAGAAATGGGAGTTCTGGTTGGCTAAGGCCTGCACCAAAGCCAGGCAGAAACCACCACTCTAGTCAGCGCAAGGGGGAAACACACTGTTGATAACCCCTGCTCACACCCTTGGTAGCTTGGCACGAGCAGACAGGCTTATCCCCAAGGCAATGTGTAAAGTATTTGCACCAATACCCACAATAACACTGAAACACCACAAATGGACACAACACAGGTAGTTATAGAAATAAAGTTATCTTTATCTAAATGAGGTAAGACAAGAAAAACATAAATCCAACATACACAATAAAAAGCTTCTTCTTTAGATGGTTCTCTTGTAGTGTTTTCGATAAAACATAAACTTGTTGGTACTGTGTTCCTTTGAGCAATAATTCTCTAGTCACGTAACACAGCGTAGGTTTCCCCAGCACGCGTGGCTTCAGCACCAATGAACAATGCCCCTTCTTACTTCTGCCAGCTGACTCCGTGGTCAGCGTTGCCACACTATGCCCCCGCAAAGCGTGAAGTACACAAATACCAACCAGGCGACGGCCCCCAGTACCGCAGCTCTCCTGATGCCGGTACGGGCCTCACGGATCTCTTTTAAAGGAAGCTGCCACAGTCCCCTGGGCTCAGGCAATTTCCCGTGCAGTCCCGGCAGCCCCGCCGACTCCCAACCCACTCTAAGCACACTCATGCAGCAGTACGGCTGGGATCTGTTTACCTGGGGTGCCGGTGTCATGCTGCTTCTCCCTCTGTCGATCCTTCATAGGCCATCGCTGTTCTCCGGGATGAGGTCGGGCTGCGGGAAAATGGCTCGCGCTTCCTGGAATTCAGTGCGGCACTTCCTGGTTACGAGCCCCTCGTTGCCTAGGTGACACTTCGCTTCTTCCTGATTGCAGCGCGGCTCCTTCTGGCAACTAGCCCCTCATTACCTAGGCGATGCGCAGCCCTGGGTCCATTCACAGTGCAGCTCCTACTGACATGGGCACTGACTGGGGACGGTGCTGGTGAGACTACCGGGCCGGCGGTGGTGATATTACTAGACACAGCGCTTCGCCTTTCCTCGCCGTACCGGGCTGGTGATCTCGGCCCCTTTATTGTGACAGCCTCGGGCAGGGCATGGTCACGCACCCTTGAACATCCGATCTGCGAGATAAGGCACGGCAGACCTCGCCGCGCCCTGCTGTGTGCTGATCGCACACTGAGCCTGTTAGACCTGTCAGCCCTAGGGTGGTCTACCCCGTTTATTTTTTTGCCCTTGTTGCCTCATTTTTTCTGCCATCTTTTTGTTGGCCCTAGGTCTCTGGGCGCCTTACCACTGCTAAACAGTGCTGAGGTGCAGGTGCTTTCTCCTAACAACATGGCTGCCACAGGCCCCTGCTTCTGCGGAGTGGCCATTGCATACACACACTAGTGGTTAGGAGCAGGCTGGGACATCGAGATACAGTATCTTTCTCCATCCCGCCTTTTTGTCCCATAGACTATTATGTGGAAGCTCCTGGAACCTTCCAGCCCTGGGAGGGATTATGCTTTGCTGCCTTTGCAGGAGGGTCACCTGACCTGGGGGTATAAGTGGACAGGAGGGACACCTTACTAGTCAGTTGGGGCACCACAGGACCTGGGGGAACCTCTGCTGGAGCGTAGGCGGTTGGGCCTAGGGGAGAAACCTACACTACTGGGACTGACTGAGTCTAGGCCCTACTGTACCCATAGTTAGATGAGGGACTCTCCCTGCCTGCTGATCTTGCCTGGTGAGGGGGTAACCCAGGGGACCACCTCCAGTGTGCTGCAGGGACCCACCCTGCCTCTGATACCTGCCAACTCCACCCCCTTCTCCGCCCTAACAAGCCTACCAGGGGAACCTGCCATCACCTTTCCCCCTAAGACAAGTGCTGACCTGGACTGACGCTGTGGGCCCTCCAAGAACTGCAGGTAAAGCGCTGTGTCCCCCGAGCGCTGTGCTGCCGGAACTGGGCCCCTGCTGAAGAAGCTGTAACTGCCCAGCCCTGTATCTGTCTAGCGCTGTGCCTGTTAAGCGCTGTCTCTGAGAGGGACTGTACCCGCCCAGCGCTGCCCCTGTTAAGTGCTGTCCCTTCCTAGCGTGGTGCCATCTAAGCGCTGTGAGCCCCAATCACCACCGCTGGCCAGTCCTACCGTGTAGCGCTGGACACCTGGAAGCGCTAGCTGTTTAAAACACCGCTGCGGCTCCCCCCTGCTCTGTCGGAAGAGACGCTGTGCCTCTGTCACCGCAGCAGCCCGGGAAATCGCCGCCATCAGGGACACCTGCCGCGCCACCCTCGCAGCGGCCCCCGACGTCAGGAGAGGGCCGCCGCGATATGAAGGAAGCTGGTGGTAGACCATTGAATCCAGCGCGGCCTGCACCACGTGACGGAGGCGCCGGCCGCGTCGCCACGCCCCGTCAGGGCCGCGCCGCTATTGGACTCAGCTGCCACACCCCCCAGCGGGCCGCGCAAGGATAGGCCGCTGTGGGTGCGGCCTGTGAGATCCGTGCCCCGAACGAGAAGACGGCACGAGGTGGAGGCCGGCCCGGAGGCTTCCGATCTCGCCCCCGCCGTGTGCCGAAGTCTCTGGGGAGCCCGCTTTGCCTGCGCAGGCTTCCACCTTGCCTAGAGACCCACCAAGAGGTAAATCCCCATAAGGGGAGGGTGGAGTGACGACAGGAATCGCAGGGGCTGCCCAGGAAGTTCCCCCGTCTAGAGAGGCAGCCCCGCGTCCGCCCCCCCCCCTCCGGGGACTGCAACTGGGCCGTCCGGCCCCTCTGAACCCCCCGGAATAGAACGACTGGGCTGGGACGGTAATTATACCCAGTGGGGGAGATCTAGTCATGCGAGTGGGCCCTGATTTGTCAACATTAAGCCCCTAACACCCCACTGGAGAGAATCTTGTTGCCTGGGGTCTGCAGTGCTCCTAACGAGGGGATCCCTGTCCTCGGCCGCACGGAATGTAGACCCCCTGGGGGAATTAATCGCTACTCTGAGCCTGAGAATCCATGGATGGGTAGGAATTGGTTGTTATATGGAAATGCCCTGCTTTATCCCCCTGGAATGAATTGTTTTTTACTTAACAATGTCCTGGTTTACTTACGGTAATGCTTTGATTGTTACACTGAAAGGCACTACCACCTTGGGCTGTATGAATTATTGGTTGCCCTGCAGTGCACTGTTTCACTTGGCTGAATAACCTAGTGGTTGCCTGACAAATGTCCGTTTAGCATCTCAAATGAACTTAGGGTGGCTTCGATTTTACCTGCAAACTTCTTGTGATGAATTGACTGTTGCCCTGCGGGTATCTGGAATGTTTACTTAAATGAATTCATGGTTCTGGTGATCATATTTGCATTATTCCTGAAATGACTTGATTTACCATGACTTGAAGTAGATAAAGAATCTTGTTTTTGCCAAACCACTTGGTGTTGTGTCCTTCATTGTGTGTGCATGGCTGGATCCGTGGGAGTGAGTGCTGCACAACTACTTTACACATTGCCTTTGGGTGCCTTCCTACCTTGCGCCAAGCTACCACGTCGGAATTGGTGACCCCAGTTCTAACATTGGTGTTCAGCGGTGGGATTGGGACTTGCGCTTGTGCAGCACCCTACAGGGATTCAGTGTGCACCGCAATTGGACACCTATCCTAACGCAAGCCTACCGATTGCCCTTCACTGTCTACTTGAGTATATAGGCTCCTGTTTTTGACCTGTTGCCTACGTCCTAGTGTCTGTTTTCCCTTGAATTGTCTGGGGCCCCACCTGTCAGGATGGAGTTCGAGCTGGCCAAACTAGAAATGTATACGGTGGTGCAGTTGAAGGAGTTCTGTCAGGGGATGGGGGTGTCCGTCAGGCGAGGCGCCAAGAGAGAGGAGCTTCAGAAAGCCTTTAGGACATGGGTATTTGCCCACCCGGGAGGGCGAGGGGACGAGGGACGGGGGAGCCTGGCGCTCCGGAGGAGCCGGGCGCTCGAGGAGAACCGGGCACTCCAGGAGAGTTGGACCTACTGCAGGTTGACCTTAGTGACAATGTGTTGCCAGGGAGACGTTCCAGGGCAGGCAGTAGTGTGTCAGCAGGGAGTGTGTCATGGAGGAGTATGAGGACAGGAGGGAGGAGAGGAAATTGAGGTTGGAGCTTGCTAGGATGGAGAAGGAGAGAGAGGAGAAGACGCTAGCCATGGAGGAAAGGAAGCTTACGCATGAGCTCAGTCTAAAGGAGTTGGAGTTGAAAGCATTGCAGCTAGGGGTGCAAGGCAACAGGAATGGTGGCAGCGTACCCGCTGAGGTACCACGAGAGCCTAAGTTCTAACCTAACAAAGGAGGTGGTGGCCAGGTTTAGTGTCGGGGAGGACATAGATGAGTGGTTGGCGGCGTATGAGGTGTCCTTGGTAGCCCATGGAGTGCCCGAGAGTTACTGGGGGGTGGCCTGTACCGGTACATGCCTCCCGTGGCAAGGGACACACTCTTGGCCTTAGACATAGAGGATCGAACCAATTACCCTGCCATGAAGGAGGCCCTGCTTAGGAAGTTTGGTCTCACCCCAAAGAAATATCATCAAAGGTTTCGCAACAGCCATAAGCGTCCCACACAGAACTGGGTGGATTTTTGTGATTGTGCACGTAAGGCCTTAGAGGGTTGGGTGCATGGCAGCGCAGTGAGCGACTACGTGGGGCTGAACAATCTGTTTTTAAGAGAGCACCTCCTCGATAAATGTTTTCCAGAGCTACGTCAACACCTCGTGGACCGCAAGCTGACCGACCCTCGGAAGCTTGCGGAGGAGGCAGATACCTGGGTTAGCACCCGGGTGTCCCACAAGGGACCTGGGGAAGACAGCCAGAAGGGCGGACAGGGCGCACCCCAGAAGAGACTGGGGGGGATAAAAGGAAGGAGTTCTTTAAAGGCCCCCAAAATAGACCTCATGGGAAGGGGGTAGGTTCCCCACCCCAATCTGGATCACCGAAACCCACTTACCCTGACAAGAGTCAGCAGCCCAGAACTGTCCGGTGTTACGAATGTGGGGAGGTTGGGCACTACAAGGGGGATCCCCAGTGCCGCAAACGGTCCCCAGCCCCCACAGGTGGTAAGAGCCCCGGGGTGGCTAGTGTAGCGCTGGGGCGGAGTTGTCCCTAGATGAGGGGGGTGAGTGGACAGGCTTGACCCTGGTTTCACTGGGGGATAGAGACATGGTCCTATTGACACAGTTGCCCTCGAACACTGCCAAGTACCGGCAGAGGGTACGGGTTAACGGGGAGGAGGTGGAGGCTCTGAGGGACACGGGTGCCAGCATGATGATGGTAAGGCGTCAGCTGGTGTCCCCAGAGCAGGTGATTCCTGAAGTATTCCACCCGGTAGTAATGGCTGATAACAGCCTAAGTCATTACCCCGTGGCCCAAGTTTCCTTTGAGTGGGGAGGAGTTTCAGGCCAGTGGAGAGTTGCCATCAGCTCTGCCATGCCAGTGGATTGTCTGCTCGGAAACGATGTGGAACATACCGCCTGGAAGGAGGTGGAGTTAAAGGCTCATGCTGAGATGCTGGGGTTACCAGGATGGACTTGCGTAGTCACGAGGTCCATGGCTGCCCGGCAAGGAACTCAACCCGGGTTGGAGCCTGGAACAATGGCCCAGCCCAGTGCTGGTCAGGAGGACGTTGTGGAAGTCACACCCTGCAAGATGGATGGGGAGCCCGAGGAGGTGACCCCGGAGTCCGCGGAGGTGGATGTTGTACCCGTGGGGACTTGCTGACCCCTGCAGAGTGGCAGGTGGAAGGAGGACCTACCCGGGAGGAATTTTGTCAGGCACAGAGAGAGTGCCCCACGCTTGAAGGTATGCGGCGACAGGCCGAAGCCCAAGCGACGAACCAAGAGACCGGCAATTACCATATTTACTGGGAGGATGGTCTCCGCTACAGTGAGCCTAAGGCTCCGGTGCATGGGTTATCTAGGGCCTTAGTGGTTCCCCTATGCTACCGGGCCTTTATGCTACAATTGGCACATGAGATACCGCTAGCAGGACACCTGGGCCAGGACAAAACCTTTGCTCGGTTGGTCCCACATTTTTACTGGCCCAGGATGCGAGTCGCCTCTGACACCTTTTGCAAGACCTGTAAGACTTGCCAGGCGAGTGGCAAGACTGGGACCAAGTTGAAGGTCCCTCTGGAACCGCTCCCAGTTGTTGGTACCCCTTTTGAGCGGGTAGGCATTGATATTGTCGGGCCGATGGACCCGCCGACTTCTTCGGGACACCGGTTCATCTTGGTGTTGGTGGACCACGCCACCCGGTACCCGGAGGCGATCCCTCTGAGGACCATCACTGCACCTGCCGTGGCGCGGGCCTTGATGGGGATTTTTACCCGGGTGGGATTCCCCAAGGTCGTGGTGTCAGATAGGGGCACTAATTTCATGTCAGCCTACATGCCGGCCATGTGGAAGGAGTGCGGAGTGACCTACAGGTTCTCCACTCCTTACCACCCCCAGACTAACGGGCTCGTAGAGCGCTTTAACAAGACTCTGAAGGGGATGATCCGGAGTCTGCCCGAGGACTTGAGGCGGAAGTGGGACGTCCTCTTACCCTGTCTGCTATTTTCCTATCGAGAGGTGCCGCAGAAGGGAGTCGGGTTCAGCCCCTTTGAGCTGCTCTATGGCCACCCCGTTAGGGGGCCCCTCGGTCTTGTGAATGAGGGGTGGGAGAAGACTTCTACGAAGCTTCCCCGAGATGTGGTCAGCTATATGCTGGCGTTCCGCAGCCAGATGGCCAAGCTGTGGAAGGAAGCCTCAGACAACCTGGAGGCTAGTCAAGCCGTCATGAATGAGTGGTATGACCGCAAAGCTCGGACGGTGGAGTTGGATGTTGGACAGAAGGTGTGGGTCATGGAACCCGGAGAGCTTAGGGCCCTCCAGGACTGGTGGACTGGGCTGTACAACATCGTGGAGAAGAGTGGCCAGACCACTTACATCGTTGACCTTAAGACCCCCGACAACCCCATAGGGTGTTCCACATCAACCGCCTGAAGCCGCACCATGAGAGATCGGAGCTTGCTCTCCTTATGGTGACGGATGGGAGCGAAGAGGAAGAGAGTGAGCCTGTTCTGGACCTTCTGGCAACCCAAGAGAAGGATGGATCGGTGGAGGGAGTGGTCCTCGCCCCATCCTTGACACTTGAGCAACAGAGGGACTGACGCCAGGTCTTGGAGCAGTACGCCTCGTTGTTCTCCCTCACTCCTGGGATCACGCATCTGTGTACCCATGATGTGGACACAGGGGACAGCCCGCCCTTGAAAACTAAGTCTTACCGGCTGTCCGACAAGATCAAGTCCAGCATCCAGGGTGAGGTGGCCAAGATGTTGGAGCTGGGGGTGATTGAGCCTTCCAGCAGCCCTTGGGGTAGTCCGGTGGTGTTGGTGCCGAAGGCGGCCCCACCGGGCACCCCACCGGAACTTCAGTTCTGTGTGAATTATTGTGGCTTGAACTCCGTGACCAAGACGGATGCTCACCCGATCCCTAGGGTGGATGAGTTGATTGACCAGCTGGGAGCAGCTCGGTATCTAAGTACCATCGATCTGACATCCGGATACTGGCAGATTTCCATGGCCGATGGAGCAAAGGAGAAGAGTGCGTTCTCCACCCCCGAGGGCCACTTTCAATTTTGGGTGATGCCCTTCGGGCTCAAGAACGCTCCGGCCACTTTCCAGCAGTTGGTTAACCAGGTGCTTTCTGGGCTAGAGGCCTTCTCAGCTGCCTACCTGGACGACATAGCTGTCTTCAGCAGCAGCTGAGAGGACCATCTGGAGCACCTCCAGGGAGGTGCTACAGGCTCTACAATAGGCTGGCCTAACCATCAAGGCTAGCAAGTGCCAGATTGGACAGGGATCTGTCGTCTACCTGGGACACCTGGTGGGTGGGGGTAAGGTGCAACCCCTCCAGGCCAAAATTGAGACCATCTTAGCCTGGGAGCCCCCCAAAACCCAAACGAAGGTCCGGGCTTTCCTTGGCCTCAAGGGTTACTACCGCCAGTTTGTTAAGGGGTACGGAACTTTTGTGGCCCCTCTGACTGAGTTGACATCTAAAAAGCAGCACTGTAGAGTCATTTGGACGGCTGCCTGCCAAGAGGCCTTTGAGACCCTGAAGCACGCGTTGTGCACCGCTCCGGTGCTTCGAACCCCAGATTTTAATAAGGAATTCATCGTGCAGACAGAGGCCTCTGAGCATGGCATTGGAGCTGTGCTCTCTCAACTGAATGAGGAAAGCCAAGACCAGCCAGTGGCCTTTATTTCCCGAAGACTACTCCCCCGGGAACAGCGGAGGGACCACCATAGAACGCGAAGCTTTCGGCGTGGTTTGGGCCCTGAAGAAGCTGAGGCCATAACTTTTTGGCTTTCACTTCCTCATTCAGACCGACCACCGACCACCGACCCCTTCGCTGGCTCATGCAAATGAGAGGCGAAAACCCCAAGTTGTTGAGGTGGTCCATTTCCCTCCAGGGGATGGACTTTCGGGTGGAACATCAACCCGGAGTAGACCACGCCAACGCTGATGGTCTCTCCCGGTTCTTCCGCCTTAGTGAAGAGAACTCCCTAGAGGCTGGGTAGCTCTCCCCACTTTCGGCTGAGGGGGACGCATGTTAGACCTGTCAGCCCAAGGGTGGTCTACCCCATTTTTTTTTTGCCCTTGTTGCCTCATTTTTTCCGCCATCTTTTTGTTGGCCCTAGGTCTCTGGGCGCCTTACCACTGCTAAACAGTGCTGAGGTGCAGGTGCTCTCTCCTAACAACATGGCTGCCAGTGGTCATTGCATACACACACTAGTGGTTAGGAGCAGGCTGGGACATCGAGATACAGTATATTTTTCCATCCTGCCTTTTTGTCCCATGGACTATTATGTGGAAGCTCCTGGAACCTTCCAGCCCTGGGAGGGATTATGCCTCCTTTGCAGGAGGGTCACCTGACCTGGGGGTATAAGAGGAAAGGAGGGAAACCTGACTAGTCAGTTGGGGCACCACTGGACCTGGGGGAACCTCTGCCAGAGCGTAGGCGGTTGGGCCTAGAGGAGAAACCTACACTACTGGGACTGACTGAGTCTAGGCCCTGCTGTACCCAAGTTAGATGAAGGACTCTGCCTGCCTGCTGATCTTGCCTGGTGAGGGGGTAACCCAGGGGACCAACTCCAGTGTGCTGCAGGGACCCATCCTGCCTCTGATACCTGCCAACTCCACCCCCTTCTCCCCCCTAACAAGCCTACCAGGGGAACCTGCCATCACCTTTCCCCCTAAGACAAGTGCTGACCTGGACTGACGCTGTGGGCCCTCCAAGAACTGCGCTGTGTCCCCCGAGTGCTGAGCTGCCGGAACTGGGCCCCTGCTGAAGAAGCTGTAACTGCCCAGCCCTGTATCTGTCTAGCGCTGTGCCTGTTAAGCGCTGTCTCTGCCAGGGACTGTACCGGCCCAGCGCTGCCCCTGTTAAGTGCTGTCCCTTCCTAGCGTGGTGCCATCTAAGCGCTGTGAGCCCTAATCACTGCCGCTTACCCAGTCCTACCGTGTAGCGCTGGACGCCTGGAAGCGCTAGCTGCCTAAAAAACCTCTGCGGCCCCCCCCTGCTCTGTGTCGGAAGAGACGCTGTGCCGCTGTCACCGCCGCGGCCCGGGAAATCACCGCCATCGCAGACACCTGCTGCGCCACCCTCGCAGTGGCCCCCGACGTCATGAGAGGGCCGCCGCGATAAGAAGGAAGCTGGTGGTAGGCCATTAAATCCAGCGCGGCCTGCACAACGTGACGGGGCGACGGCCGCATCACCTGCCATGCCCCGTCCGGGGCCACGCTGCTATTGGACTCAGCTGCCACACCCCCCAACGGGCTGCGCAAGGATAGGCCGCTGTGGGTGCGGCCTGTGAGATCCGTGCCCCGAACGAGAAGACGGCGCGAGGTGGAGGCCGGCCCGGAGGCTTCCGACCTCGCCCCCGCCGTGTGCCGAAGTCGCTGGGGAGCCCGCTTTGCCTGCGCGGGCTCCTACCTTGCCTTGAGGCCCACCAAGAGGTAAATCCCCCTGAGGGGAGGGCGGAGTGACGACAGGAATCGCGGGGGCTGCCCAGGAAGTTCCCCCGTCTGGAGAGGCAGCACCGCGTCCGCCCCCCCGCCTCCGGGGACTGCAACTGGGCCGTCCGGCCCCTCTGAACCCCCCGGAATGGAACGACTGGGCTGGGACGGTAATTATACCCAGTGGGGGAGATCTAGTCATGCGAGTGGGCCCTGATTTGTCAACGTTAAGCCCCTAACACCCCACTGGAGAGAATCTTGTTGCCTGGGGTCTGCAGTGCTCCTAACGAGGGGATCCCTGTCCTCACCGGCACGGAATGTAGACTCCCTGGGGGAATTAATCGCTACTCTGAGCCTGAGAACCCATGGATGGGTAGGAATTGGTTGTTATATGGAAATGCCCTGCTTTATCCCCCTGGAATGAATTGGTTTTTACTTTACAATGTCCTGGTTTACTTACGGTAATGCTTTGATTGTTACACTGAAAGGCACTACCACCTTGGGCTGTATGAATTATTGGTTGTCCTGCAATGCACTGTTTCACTTGGCTGAATAACCTAGTGGTTGCCTGACAAATGTCCGTTTAGCTTCTCAAATGAACTTAGGGTGGCTTTGATTTTACCTGCATACTTCCTGTGATGAATTGACTGTTGCCCTGCGGTTATCTGGAATGTTTACTTAAATGAATTCACGGTCCTGGTGATCATATTTGCATTATTCCTGAATTGTCTTGATTTACCACGACTTGAAGGAGATAAAGAATCTTGTTTTTGCCAAACCACTTGGTGATGTGTCCTTCATTGTGTGTGCATAGCTGGATCCGTGGGAGTGAGTGCTGCACAACTGCTTTACACATTGCCTTTGAGTGCCTTCCTACCTCGCGCCAAGCTACCATGTCGGAATTTTTGACCTCAGTTCTAACAGAGCCACAAATTTGCACGGGGAGGCAGTCTTCACTGTGTGCCGATCGCAAACCGAGCCACAAATCACCAGCAAGCACAGGCTGTGTGCAAAGACATTCACACAGCCCCTTCACAAATGTTTTCTTGGGAACCTTGATATCCCTGCATTCCCAGCAGGAGGCCTGCTCTTCTCAGGCCCTTGGAGACTCTTAAAAGACACAGCACACAGCAACGTCTTATCCTCAAGCAGGTGGGGAGGAGCACAGCACACAGCAAAGTCCCCTTTTCTCCTCTTCAGTAAAAACAGCAAACTGCAGGTCAGCCCCAGAGCACACAGCAAGAGCAGTCTTCCTTCTCAGTTTTTTCAGCTGATCTTCTTCTGACAGAGGTTCTTCTTGATTGTAGAAGTCTTCTTTGACAAACTTTGATATCCCTGAGTTTCAACAGGAGGCCAGCTCATCTCAGGCCCTTGGAGATTTCCTTTTCAGAAGGGGACACAGCACACAGCAACAAGTCCTTCTCCTTTCCTTGGCAGAATAGCAACTGCAAGTCAGCCCCAGAACACACAGCAAGGACAGTCCTTCTAAGTTTTAAGTGCTCTTCTCCTTGGCAAAGGTTCTTCTTACTTCCAGGGTTGATCTAATTTTGCAGCGGTTTCAGCTCTTTCTTTTATACCCCAAAAGTCTTTGTTCTTCATGTGTGAGGGGTCCGGGACCCAGTCCAAACCAGTTCTGGGTGCACTCTGCCAGTGCACAACTTCTTCCTTTGTCAGTGTGGGCCAGGGCCATCAGACGCACCACAGGAGGTGGAGTCAGCATTGTGGAAGGCAGGCACAGCCCTATTCAGACCCAGATGCTACTCCTCCCTACCACTCTACATGCAGATGGGCCTATTCAGCCCAGTGCTGACTCACCCAGCCTCCTGGAGCCACCCCCAGCCCCTGTCGCTTCCAATCCAGACAGTCAATCAACAAACAGGCAGAGGCACACGGAAAGGTTAAACAAGAAAATAGCCACTTTCTAAAAGTGCTATTTTTAAACACTGAATTTAAAAAACATCCTTCCTAAAAGATGTGTTATTAAATTCTGAGTTCAGGGCTACCAGATTCCAATTTTCAATCTTGCTCCTATGGGAAGATATGCAGGTAAACATGATACACAGCATTCCCCAGTCTAGCCTATGGGCAAGATAGCCTTTCAATAGTGAAAAAAGAAATTAGCAGTATTTCACTATCAGGACATGTTACCCACACTAGAACATGTCCTGCCTTTCACATACACTGCACCCTGCCCAGGGGGGTACCTTGAGCATACCATAGGGGTGTCCAATGTGTAATAAAAGGGAAGGGTCAGGCCAGGCCAGTGTGTACACTGGCCAGGACAACATGGCAGTTAACAAACTGCGCACATGCACTGGCAGGCCTGAGACCTCTTTTCAACGCTACTCTTGTGGGGGGCACAATCAGTGCTGCAAGCCGACTAGTAGCATTTGAATTACCAGCCCTGGCACACTCAGTGCACTTTACTAGGGACCTACTGGTAAAACAAATATACCAATTATGGATAACCAATCATAATAACAATTTACAGAGAGAGCATACGCACTTTAGCACTGATCAGCAGTGGTAAAGTGCCCAGAGTTCCATAGCAAACAACCACAGGTCAGGAAAAACAAGGGAGGAAGAAGCAAAAGGTTTGGGGATAACCCTGCATAAAGGGCCATTTCCAACACCAGCTTACTTGCCTAATGACATCCCCACTATAGCTCTTGCAAGAGATGGTTGGAGGCAGGCACCTTCCATCACACCTAGCTTTTTCATTGCAAAATAACAACCCTTAAAACGGCATTGCTATTCATTAAACTATCACTATGCAAATGTGTACACTTTAGTATTTGACTTTAATTCAGCGTAAGACACATCTATTTCTATATATATATAGGCATAACATTTTGTCTGAACTGGATTGGTGGTCTTTTCTTTTGGGTGGGGTCGTACCCTTCTGTTACTGATTAGTACTAATGCATTCTGTCCATAGTGTCATAGTCATTGGCATGCAAAGATATATATGTATCTGAGGCAACTAAGTTTTTTAGTTTAAGTAATTTACAAACGTCCTCCTCTAGTATATCAATACTTGGTTTATTGGGGGTATTCAAGCTCTGTTCAACATTTGACAGTTTTTGCTGATGTGCTCTGGACTACACGGCTGGCGTCCCAGAATGGAGGAGACACATTCTCTCCCAGAAAGGCAACAGGGTCTCGAAAGGCGTTCTAATGATGCCCCCTACGACGTGAAGCACAGTTAGAGCTCTGCCTTAAGGACAGGGCTTTAAGTGGGTTGAAAAAAACAGGTGGAGTCTCTCAAACAGGCGTTCCCGATGCAGTTAAGGGCGTGGCTTAAAACGCCGAAGCTAAAATCTGTGCTAAACATAGTGTGCAGCCTGACTGGCATTTTGCTGCTTCTGTGATTGAATCCAGATTTATAATACAAAAAGTAAGTTTACCAACATCAAGCCAGAACTATTGGCTTTATCAATGGCTGTTAATTGCATAAGATACAAAAGCAGCAACTATGGCTTTGTTGCATATAATATTGAAAATACGGCTGTTTTGAAATGATGAGACGGGAAAAGAACTAGGCCTAGCACTAGGAATTTTTATTTGGGTGGGACAAGAGTGCATTCGGGTGGGCCTCTGTGGGCCCCATTTGTCACTTATATGACTAGCCAGGCATGCTTCAGGGCCCTCCTTTATCTCTGTTTAGTCTTACAAGGGCCCAGTAAACCGCATTCTTTTCTTTCCAAATCGCTTTCTAAATGTTATCACTCTCAAAAAGTGTTTTTTCCATGTAATGTCCCTTTGATGGGAAGAGGCGGTCTCTGAGGTGGGAGTATCAGGCAAGTGACACTTCTCGGGCTCTCCCTCATGACCTCCTCCTCGGATTCCCTCACTGCCACCAGTGCCCCTTATCTCTCCATAGCCCCTCTTCCTCATGACCTCCTCCTCAGACTCCCTCACTACCACCCTCCACCAGTGCCCCTCATCTCTCCATAGCCCCTCCCCCTCATGACCTCCTCCTCAGACTCCCTCACTACCACCCTCCACCAGTGCCCTTAATCTGTCCATAGCCCCTTCCCCTCAAGACCTCCTTCTCGGATTCCCTCACTGCTCCCTCTGCCAGTGCCCTTCATCTCTCCGCAGCCCCTCCCCCTCATGACCTCACCCTCGGATACCCTCTCTGCCACCCTCTGCCAGTGCCCCTCATCTCTCTGAAGCCCCTCCCCCTCATAACCTCCTCCTCAGACTCCCTCACTGCCACTCTCCACTAGCGCACCTCATCTCTCTGTAGCCCCTCTCCCAATGACCTCCTCCTCGGGTACCCTCTCTGCCACCCTCCACAAGCGCCCCTCATCTCTTCATAGCCCCCCCAAAAACCTAATTCTCAGATTCCCTCACTGCCACTCTCCACCAGTGCCCCTCATCTCTCCGTAACCCCTCCCCCAATAACCTCCTTCTCGGATTCCCTCACTGCCACCCTCCACCATCGCCCCTCATCTCTCCGTAGCCCCTCCCCCAATTACCTCCTCCTCGGATACCTTCTCTGCCACCCTCCATCAGTGCCCCTCATCTCTTTGTAGCTCCTCCCCCAATGACCTCCTTCTCGGATTCCCTCACTGCCACCCTCTACCAGCACCCTCTCATCTCTCCGTAGCCCCTCTCCCAATGACCTCCTTCTCGGATTCCCTCACTGCCACCCTCCACCAGTGCTTCTCATCCCTCTAAAGCCCCTCACTCATATTCATTTCATGTGTTGTATAGTGCTACTCGTAGTGTTGTGTGTCACAGTACTTTACATCACACTATACAGTGACAATGAATCATACAAGTACGTAAATCAGTCTACAGGGAATGTCACATAAATCAATGAGGATTACAAGCTGTAGTAATCACATGTCATACATACTGGTGGGCAGTATATGTAAAGAGGGTTTCATCTGGAGAAACACAAACTCAGGATTTAAAGAGTACTCCAGTGCTTGGGGGTTGGCTTTACTAATAAAAAAATGTATATCTGCCCAAACAAACTCTTTTTAGCAACATTAGAATAATGAAAAACCTGGTAAGTTCTATCTATATCACAACACACACAAAAAAAAGCTACGTTCTAACTATACCATTCAGGTTTGCATGCAGCTCTTTGATGACAGTTCATAGATCATTGTCCTATGATAGGATTGTAACTTCCGAACTACAAGCAACACAAGAATCTCTGTGACAAAGGCAGTAACACACTGAGCTATCCACATAAAATACAGTTTATCTGCTTTTGAAAACTACCAGCAGACAAAAGATTGCTCTCCAGCAGGATTAATAATCACCAGCGTTATCAGGACATTTCTTTTTGTAAATGAAGCATACATGAAGTATGTGTCTTGCTGGGCCTTCCATGATTTTTTTAAAGAAGAACAAATAGCCAGACATTCTCTTACCTGCTGAGTTCCTCCTCACAGCCGATCTCATAAGCAGCTGTGGGGCCAGGTAAGGTGAATCAGGATAAACAAACTTTTTTTCCTCCACCATGGAGTAGAAAAGGAAATATCCAGGCAGCAGAACGGTTAAGGTTACAGTGAAGGTTGCCCTGTGCCAAAGAAAGGATTTGTCCCCTTCCTGTGACCCAATTGTACCTGCATGAGTGGGCGAGGACACAGCCCACCTTTCTAAAAGGTGATACGTGATTGGGGGTGCCTGTGAGCGAGCCCAGGCCCAATCACGCAACTCCTAGGAAGAAAAACAGAACGTTTTAAATAAAGTGGCCATTTACTACTGGCCTTCAAGACCGCACTGCCAGGGCCAGGCTCATGTTTGGGTGGGCCAGGCTCCTGTTGGGGTGGGCCTAGCCCACCGCGCCCACCCGCTAGAACTGGGCCTGAAAAGAATTATAACAAGTCTCTTTGAAGTTACCTCAAATGAAGTGAAGGGTGGTACTGCTGCAGAGTTAAGATTTTGTTTTCACCCTGAGGATAAGGGCCCGATAGACACCCGTTTCGGCATCTGCTTTTTAGAACTGCCGGTGCTGAACACCAACCAGACCCGACCCACTTAAAGCCCTGCCTAAAGATGCCCTATGAAAGTGTTTAAGGAGGATACCAGGGACACATTTCAGATGGCCTGCAGGGGGTTGCAGTCACAGACCACCACTACCCCCTACTGGGGTCCCTTCCCTCCTACAATGGTAGACCTGGCTCCTTTTCAGTGATAGCTGGGGCGTAGCTTTCGTTGGTACAACAGGGGCTGTGGGAGTGGGGCCCAGCTGCCTGAGGGGCCCACTGAACCCTGATTGAAGGGGGCATTTCCTTCCTTGCACTCGGGCCCATGACACACTGGCTACGCAGGGCCGGACTGGTAACCGAAATCGGCCCTGGCAAGTTGCTCGGCCGGCCCCCTGGGGGACAGGAGGGGTTCAGCCGAGCTTTTTGCAAGGCCCAGTTTCGGACGATTTTGTTACAGGGGGCCGATATTGCTGCCCCCCCCCCCCATAACAAAAACGGCCCCCACCCTGGTGGTCCACAGGGCAAACGCCCGGTGCTGCTACGGCCAATCTGGCCCTGTGCCTACGGCACTGAGTGAAAGAGTGGAAGTTCGAAGCACTGCTAGGTCTGTTACTGCTGCAGTTTCTTCTCTGAGACGGTGTTGCTTCCTGGTGAGAACGTCTTTTCTTTTCTAAATGAGTGCCTGGTCTGATATGCTGGGCACATCCAATGCGGTGTTCACTGGTGCAAAGGATTTAAAAATGCAGGGGATTGTGTCATATCACACGTAAGTCAGTACAAGTTCGGGTGGACACTCATGTGTTGTGACTTATAAAGATATATTTGAACTTGTGAAAAGACTATACAGATAGCTCAGTGACACCTAGGTGTGAACATCACTTTTGTGAACCAGGTCAGGATGTTTGGGAAACACAGCTACTTTGGGATGGATATTAGTGAAACACATTTTCAGTTTTTCTATGGGTCTTTCTGCAAGAACTAAATTCATCAATGGACGTGTTACCGTGGCCAGTGATACAACGCTCAGCAATGAACAATGCTTTGTAAATAATGACTGTAACAGTCCCTCGCACAGCATGCTCTGTGCGGAGCCAGAGGGGCCGAGCAGGTCATATCCTGAATCTCCAAGGACAGGCTGTACCTTCTCAGGACTGCGACCAAAAACCGACTCCCTCGGCTCCGTCATGCACTGCTAGAAAAGCTGGCCCAACACCCTTGATTTACAAACTCGTTTTCTAAAGGGCTCCCGGAGGTACATTATCGTCCACCTGGGAAGATGATGTCTGGCACTCGCCGCACACACCGCAGCACTTTCTCATCTTTCACTGTGATGGAAAAAAAAAAGCTTGGACTGTATTCCGGGGCGATTCTCTCGGCTCTAATGCAGTTCATGAGAGAGTGATTTTGATTGCAATGGGTAATGCTAAATTTAGAACTCTGAGCGGCCCACCAGGCTATTATTAGAGTCAAATGGATTTTTAATTGGATAACACACGCAGAGCGGCGTGCCAAAAATATGTTGCACTGGGCAAAACGCGCAGAAATGTTTGTTTTTGCCCCGCAGAAAAATCTAAGTGACAAAGAAGCAATTTTGTAATTCACTGACTGGCAGGACTAACGGTTCAGAGGAATTATGTTATGCCCACATTGATGTGCATGAAAACGAGCTTTAATTTTTTTCCGTGTTTTTTATTGCATCACTTTATTTCATTATACTATCCAGATATATTGAGAAAATATGATTTTTTAATGTTAATGCTCGCTTTCCAAGCATAGAGCAGCTGTGCGCACTGTTATAATTTTCTAGTGTCTTCGTTGCCGGTGTGTCAATTATTGTCGCTGTAAAGAGGTTCCATCCAGTTTAGAACAATGCAATACAATTGCATAGCTTTTATCCAACAACGGCATACCTTAATTAATATGATCCCTTCCGAATCAATAGGTTCGAAATTTGGGGGCATATTATCAAGCCAGGCGATAAAAATTATGGCCGCTTTAGCGGCAGAAAACTGCCGCTAAAACGGCGATAATGGGCTTGTGATAATATGCTCTATGGAATTCCAATTGAAGCCCATGTTAGATGTGAAGGACGTCTAACATGGGCTTCAATTGGAATTCCATAGAGCATATTATCAAGCCCATTATCGCTCTTTTAGCGGCAGTTTTCTGCCGCTAAAACGGCGATAATTTATCGCCTGGCTTGATAATATGCCCCTTGCATACTAAAAGGCTTATTTAGCAATTGGCGAAAGGGCACTCTGCCAAAAGCGTGCCAAAGTATCCTGCCCACCCGAGTCGTGGCCCCTCCTCTATATAGAGTCATGCTTCCAGCAGAGGATCCTACACTGGCCCCACTGGTGGGACCTTTGACAGATATCCAGATGGACATTGAACCATCGCTCAACGTACCTCAGACCTCTAACCCTATTTGGGGTAGATGGTCCGATGTACTCCTATTCCTGTTTGGGATCACAAGGGAAAGCCTGGTGGTCCCAATCAGCGAAACAAATAAATGAATCCCCCACCCTGGGAGGACACTCTCAGTGTGAGCGGGTCAGTAAAACTTCAGTTTCTTCATGGAGCATTTTGAAGGCGTGGCCGGCACAGGTAAGAGTGGTGGGCCCGTGGGCTAGGGCGGGGTAGAGGGGAAGTCGAGAGACAACGGGATAGGTAAAATTAAATACAAAAACGAAGAAAACCACTTACATTGAGCTCGATGACTTTTTATTTCATTTTACCTATCCCGTGCTCTGTCGACTACCCACCCCGCCCCCACCCCGCCGCTCTTAACTGTGCTGGTCAAGCCTCCATTTGTGGCAACGACTTCTCAGAAAGCACAGCAATCGCCGCCATGCAGGTGGACTTCTCTAAATACGGTGGCAATAGTTTGCCAGGGCAGCAGAATGCAGGGGTGGCTCCTCCACTGGGGCGGAGGAACATCGCCCCACTACTTTCTCGCAGTGCGAGAAGCAGAAACATAAAATGGTAATAATTATTGTTTTATGTTTCTGATTCTTGCACTATGAGAAAGCAGAAGGGTTTGGGTGCGCGGGGCTGCTCTGCCAGGGTTGGGCAGAGGAGGAGTGGAGTGCCCACTCCTGAGTATGCATGACTGGTTTGGTCGGCCCAAACCAGTCATGCTTACTCTGCCCTTCTCCATGCAGGCAGTCTCCATGGAGAAAATGCCCTGAAAGTAAGCCCATGGCTGGGTGGCATCCACATCAATCACAACACTGCCATTGCAGCGTTGTGATTGGCTTAGGCGAGGGGAGGAAGGCTGCCTGCTTCCTGTTTTTGCCAGAGGCAGAACAGCAGGAGCCAAGAAAATACGGGACCTGGCCGGTAGACAGGTACGTTTTTTAAACTTTATTTTTAAATTTACCTCCGCGTGTTCCCCTAGTCCCATCCACCCGCGACTGGCAGAATGAATCCCCCCCTGGCTGAAGACACTACAGCCCTCCAAGCGGTAACAAAATCCTTTTGGGTTTTAATCATACTGTTGTTGGGTAGTGGTTCTGCACATGCCATGTGCACTTTCTCTGGACGCTGCGTTGTTCAAACAAAGGCGACCCAATATACCTCTTGCTGAAACCAGTTACCAGTTGTACAGATTGCTTGAGTTATGCAAGAGTTCATTCACAGGCTTCAATCTGTTGTAAACTACATTCGAGTTTACTATAAACTTGACAAATGATTCAGTCCTGTACCTTCTGAAGCAAGTCAGACCCTAGCAAAACCACACAATTTGCTTCATGTATACTACCTGGAAAGTTGTGCCAGAACACTAGATGAAAAGTGCCACAAAGGAATGAAGATCTGGGAGGTCATCAATAGAACTCTATTAGTTCTCTTTACTTTTCCATCATGTCTGTTCTTTATTAACACACCGGATTTAAATATTTCTGAGTTGGAAATACCGAAGTAAAATAAGTGAGACGAGGCTGAACCTTTAAACCTGCAGGCACTTTACACATATAACAAAGCCCCTTTAAACCTGCAGGCACTTTACACATATAACAAAGCACCTTTAAACCTGCAGGCACTTTACACATATATAACAAAGCACCTTTAAACCTGAAGGCACTTTACACATATAACAAAGCACCTTTAAACCTGCAGGCACTTTACACATATATATAACAAAGCAGAAGCTGATGCTTCAGGGATTCGGGGAGGTTGCAGGACATGATACACTTAAAATTAAGAACAGGAATTAAGGAGCAAAGGCTTATTCAACTCGGAAGAAAAAACTTATGTGATAAACTACCAATTCCGCCTCATTCTGATTTCCATGAACATCAGGATTTACCATATGTATCGGGCACACTGACCGGGTCTCTGCCAGTGTGCCTTTAATTGGGTGCGCCAACTGTATATCAGATCACTGCGCACTGTTACAGTTCATGTGCTGCCTCCGGGGCAGCTGGGAACACGGGCCTGGCCTGGTGACATTGCATTAGAGAAAAGTGGGGTCAGGCCTGTGATGCACTAGCAGGTTATCCTACCACTTCTTTTAAAAAATATTTCCCGAGGTGTCTAGTGAACTTTCTGCCCTCCTAATAAATTCCCCAGTTGCCCCCTGTCGTCAGAAAGAAAGCTGTGCTCTTTGGAGAGGTTTGCTCACGCCCGATGCCACCTAATTTGTATTAATTACATCATACCTGGTATCTATAGTGGGTTTACTACCCCCGGAGGAGCGATTGGAGGTAATCCCCCACTGTCCGTTGCCGACCATCATCCTAGTATTCATAGCCAATTGCATTGGGTCGCAAATGTCATTCTACCTAATTAATATTCATTAGGAAGTTAATTTTTGACCCCCTGGAACTATTATAAAATGACAGACATTACAAGTGCATTACATCCTATGCACTTGTAATGAGCTGGATGGGATATCCTTCACATTATGAGGGAGTATCCTGCCACCCAAACTTTAACCAGGCCCCAATAATTCAAGTCCACAATCTCTGTATTAGTAAGTAGTCAAACAATAAGCAAAACAGTTTTAATGGAATACCCCACAAAGAACAAAACCTAATTAAAAATTAAAGAAGACAAACACCAAACAATAATACCTTCCCTTAAATCTAGGTATATAATTCATTGAATTGGTACAAAATTGCTTCATATTTCTTCATTTGTCAGATATGAAAAGGCATATTTTAAACAATTACTTTTGATGATCTCTGCCTCTTCTGAGATAATTCAATTTGCAGAGTCTGACAGTAGGATAAGCTATTAATAAGACTGTTCTGGTTAAAACGTGTCCTGACTGAGAAAGTGTTTCTGTATGCCTGGTAAAAAAACATGTTTTATTATGGAGCATAACACAAAGAAATCCATCCTGTTGCATACATCAATATGTTGCCAGCAGCAGTTGTCGAATATTGTTATTGGCACATAATCGTAATTCAATACATAGCTCAATAAATACATACATATTTAAATAGCCCCCAAAACCAAATCATTAATAGACCTTTTCAATTCATACATTCTGCTTGAACAGATCCGGACATTACAATCAGTGGAGTTATTCATTGCACTACCTTTGATAACGCGTTAATCTCTAACCAAAATGTTCAGGCCAAACTACGAAATAAGGTCCCCAATTCCAAATTTATTCTACACCCATTCGGTTAATGGTGCCCAGATCAGGGCTCCACGTGCCCTCGCCCTCTTACCCTTACAGTTATGTAACTTTTCCCCCACATTATACACATTGAACAGTCTTGAGAGCCACTGCTGAACTGTTGGGGACTAGGGACTCAGGTAAAGTGCCACTATACTAAAACATACTACTGCCGTGGTTATAAATATAAAATAAAGCATTCCCTTATTCCTTCGAAAGCCCTGATCAATTTCATATAACATCGAGGGGCGTGATCTCCACTTTCACTGTAAGTGCCTCCTCTAAGAAAGCCCCAATCCCGTCTCCTAATGCCTGTAGCCTTGAACATGAGCAAAACATATGTGCTGTATCTGCAGGTCCATTCCCACAGCGAAGACATTTGTCATCAGGTCTCTTTCTCAAACTAAACATCTTGGTGGGGTATAGTACAAGTTGAATAATGTCATATAATGTTGGCTCTTCAGCCCTGCAGTGAGCAAAACCTCCGAGCTCACCTCAAACGACTTCTTCAAACCTATATCTTTAACGCCCACTCTAGACTCCAATCTTTCTGTTTTGCAATGTAGATCATCTGGCACTGAACCAATCAGCACTTTGTATATTTCCCCAGTCCTAGCTGCCTTAGTACCCTTTGTAGGAGAGTAGGATCTGCTTCACATGTTTACCCCCACTTTTTGCTGGTGTTTCACTTTTTTTCGACTTTAGTCTGGCTGGCACCCTGCTATTCAGGGCCCCAGCCTAGCTGCTTCCTCTCTAAAATGATTCGATGTACTTTAGGTACAGTTCAGATTGGATCTGAGGTGCCCTTATAAGTCCCTAGTATATGGTATACTATGTACCCAGGGCATAGGTACCCCAAAGGCCTACCAGGGGCTGAAGCATGTATTATGCCACCCCTGGAAAGCCACCCAAAATGATACCACAGGGCTGCTACTGCAGACTGGGTAAGGTGGTGCATGCACCCCTTACTGAGATATAGGTTCACATATCTCACCATATACTGTAACTGCACATACAAACCTATCAGTCACCCCTATGGCAGGCCTTATCAAACCTGAAGGCAGGGTGCTTGGTTATATGTGAGGGGGTGCCCAGGTATGAGCTGAGCCCCTCTCCAGCCTTCGGAATCTCTTCTCCGGGGTTGTCCATAGTGCAGCCTGACCATATACTCTTAAGTGCATTATAACCAAACGGTAAATGCTAGCTTTGGACTGGCTTCACAGAAACATGTCGTGTTTGGTGTCAAACACCTTGGAATCATACCCCCACACCAGTAACTGGTGTGGAAGTATGATCCCACCTTTCTAGAGGGAGAGACATGACAGCACTGGTATACCCGGTAGAAACTTAATAGAGCCCTGGCATCATAAAATGGATGTTGCAGCCACAGACACAGGTCTGGCCTCCTGCTGATGACCGAAACTCTGTCATGGGGAGGCGTGGATAATAGGTTTCCTGTCACAGGGAGGTGTACCCACCTCCCAGACAGGATTATGTGTATTGGGGCTGGGTGGGAGCACTCTCTGATTGCTTTGAAGTCCTGCACTGGGGGCACTTTTGGTGTCCCTGTGCATAGTCCAGCTCAAACCGGTTCAGGGGCTTCCAGTCCCTGCTCTGGTGCAAAACTGGACAAAGGAAATGGGTGTAGCCACCCCTCTTTCTAAATCCTCCCATAGGTGGGTCCCCAGAGTATGTCCAACCCCTACCTTAGTATAAGTATTGGATCCCAGTCCTTGGGACTTTAGATTACCCTGGATGAAACTCTGAAGCCAAATCCTGGACCTTTGACGCTCTGCTCAAGACCAGAGGACTGAAGAAATCTCCCTTGGGATCAAGGAGTGACTCCCCTGCTTGGCAGGCACCAACAAAACAATTTGCCGGTCTGCATTTCCGACACTCCCGCCGGACTCCGAAGAATTTGCAGCCCAGGAAGAGGATTTCCAGACATCTCAGAGGCTGACCCAAGTCTCCAGCAAAGCTGAGACCCGCAGCCTTCATGAGTAGCGTGGAACCAGAACTCCTGGTCACCGTGCATTTCTGCAAGTGCATTGACTTCTCGACGTCTCTTGAAGTCGTGCTAGGGCTGACTTGTAGCCCCCATCTCGAGCATTGCATCCACTGAAGATTGTTGGCCTGGTCATTCCAAGTGACCCTTGGGCCGCCATTTTGTGTTTCGTCTTGAGGTCCCTTCGCAATCCCTGGTCCGTTGACTGGTGGGTCTCTGAGGGGATATCTTTGCATTTCCTTGGGCTTTCCTGGTTGCTCCAGACGTACCCTGACTCTCAACCAAGTGGTGAGTCCCACAAACCTTGCCGGTCTGCACTGAAGCATCTTTCTCGTTTCTGCGTGGGTTGCTGTTGTCAAGGCTTGTTGTGTCCACTCCGGGCACCGACACTGCAGCACTCGACATCCTGTGTGGGACAGCTCGAATCCAGCTCCTGGTTGTCCTCGACACCTCCTGGTCCTCGTGGCTGAAGGGTCAAGCTTCACCTCTTTCACCTGAAATCACCCAACAACGGTGGGCATCTGTCCATCGCCTTCCTGGTCACTGGCTAGTGACCCAGACTCTGTCCCCTCTGCTTTCAGGTCCTTCTCATCTTCAATCCAGGCTTGGATCTCTTCAGACACTTTGCATCTTCGCGGCAGCAGCACTGCTGCGCCAGCTCCCATTGATCTCGACGATGCAACCCGACATCAAAAGACACCTATGCACCCGGCTTTCCTGGGTGAGGTAACACACGTACTCCAGTGCTCCCGTGGGTGCTAGCTCTAGAACTTCCTAAGTCCAAAAGGGTTTGGTCCTGACTCATTTCTGAGTGTCCCTAATCTTTACAAATCTAACCGCGACTTCCCCCAAAGAAGCTAACGGGAGCTCGCGGCTGTGTTCACACATTGCATACGGCCCCCGTGGGTCCCCTGTGTCATTACCTTCGGTGGTTCCTTGGGGTCCCAGCGATTCTACAGGCTCTAGGCCTTCCGTCTAGTTAAGTCGTGGTTCTTATACCACTATTTTAGTATATGGTTTGGCTCGCCCCTAGGGCCTGACGTGTATTTGTGCTATTTTACTGTCATTATTGAAGTGTAACTTCTGTGTTTTGACCTCTAGTCTCATAAAGAGACTAGGAGGGTGTGTTTAGTAATAAATACATATATTTTATATGTATACCTGGTGTGGATATCTTTCATTTAGTGACTCAAGAGATTATAGACTGGTAAAACAAGCTGCTTTACATTCCTTCAAGGCTTAGCCTGAAGGCTGCTCTCCATAGCTACCACTAGGACATCTTTCAATAAAGGTTGTCTTTAACCTATAACCAATAAGGGGTTGTTTGCACTGATACAAGGTGCCCACTATAACTAGTGGACAGCATATATCAGGCCAACTTCTTACATTGGTGTGCAGCGTGTGGGATTCCGGCTTGCTATTGTTTTATCAGATAATCTCAATTGAGTAACTAACTGAAAACCACTAAAGGTACCCTTGGTACATATAATACAAGTTTTAGAATACAGTAAGTTCTACTGAACTTAGAGTTGTGTGTTAAGGGATAGCACACCCTTTCTACAACTCAAGAAAGTTTAGTAGGCCACACTAGAGTAGGTAGTGCAATACACCACACCACACTAGAAATGTCTTCAAGGCCAGGAACCAGTAGGTCCTTGCCAGAAGCCAATGGGCTTCAAGATTCCCAGTATGATAGACTCCCATTCATGGAACTGAGAGCATTATGTACAACTAGGAAACTAAAGAAAGGCAAAAGTCCAACCACCCAGCATCTTATAGAGGTACTCAGGCTGGATGACCTTAGCAGATCTTTAGGATCTGAAGGGCTAGGCAGAGTGGGTGGGACAGCACATGAGGAAAGGCCTAGGGGTGTAACTTCCCATGACCTGACCTCTGAGGCTGGCCAGGCAGATAACAATGATCTGGACCTTGAAAATCCAATTCCCCTATACAATGACGGAGAGGAACATAATGGACCACTTTTGGTCCCTCCTGGGAGAGTTGGTGGTGGGCCAAGAAGGTCAAGATCTTCCTCCAGGAAGTCTAACCATTCTAATTCATCAGTAGGGACCTCAATCTCCTCTCATAGGAGGGAAGTCTCTCAGGAGAGAAGGGAGAGACTGCTTAAGTATGAGGAAGCTCAGCTTGAAATCAGAAGAAAGCAGGTAGCCCTAGATAGGGAGGCCCTGGAGCTCTACAGAGCTAGGAAAAAGATGGGACTAGAGTCCCATGATAGCAGCAACATCCCTAGAGATAGGGAAAGGTCTCATGACCATAGAAACCTGAATAAGATTGTCCCTCCCTACCAGAGTGGGGATGACATCCACAAATGGATAACTGCACTGGAAAGGGCCTGTAAAGTACAACGGGTCCCCCAGGAGAGGTGGGCAGTAATCATGTAGCTCTCCTTTGCAGACAAAGGTAGAGATAAGCTCCTCACTATTAGAGAGGAGGAGTCAGATGATTACAACAGTCTGAAGAGTGCCTCAATTGATGGGTTTGGCCTAACCACTGAGCAATACAGGTTAAAGTTCAGGGATACCCAAAAAGCACAGACTAAGGATTGGGTAGACTTTGTAGATTGTGCTACTAAGGCTCTGGAAGGTTGGTTACTTGGCAGTAAAGTGCATTACTATCAAGGAGTGTACAATTTGATTATGAGGGAGCAGATCCTTATTAATTGTCAGAATCAGCTGTTGCACCAGTACCTGGTAGACTCAGATCTGACCTTCTCTCAAGGATTGGGAAAGAAGGCAGACAAATGGGTCAGAACCAGGGTGAGGCAGGAGGTACAGAACCAAGGTGGTGAACCCAAGAAGCAAGATCCTAAAAACTCTGACAAGGGTGGGGAGAAGGGTAAAGACCAGAAGTCTTTACTAGGCCCCCAAAAATCTTCTTCAGGTGGGGATTCACAGTCTAACAAGGGAAAAGGCCAAAAGAAACCATGGTGCAAAATTTGTAAACAGAAAACTCACTGGACCGGTGATTGCACCAAGTCCACAGAATCTACTCCAGACACCATTGCCACTAAGGCAACTGTTCCCCCTAGTACAGCTACAATTGGCGGTGGTAATGTTCAGAATAAGGGTGTAGTAGGGTTGACCCTGGGTTCTGAGATGGACTCTGGCCTAGTCAGAGTTCCAACTCAGACTGTGTTAGTCTGTGATGGGGGCATGGATATGTCCCCCTTTGTGAGTCCCAGTAATCTGGGCAAATACAGACAACAGCCTTTAATAAATGGAATAGAGGCTTTGGCATTCAGGGACACAGGAGCAAGTGTCACAATGGTGACAAAAGATCTTGTGGATCCTGGATCGATTATACTTGGTGAAATGTACTAAAGTGACCGATGCTAGCAATGTCAGAACAGTCCATTCTCTGGCAGTTGTTAACCTCTCCTGGGAGGGGTAACTGGCCTTTAGAAGGTTGTGGTAAGTGCAGACCTACCAGTAGAGTGCTTGCTTGGCAATGATCTAGAAACTTCACCATGGGCTGAAGTGGAGCTCAGGACACATGCAGACATTTTAGGGATCCCTGCTCATGTCTTTGCTGTGACTAGGTCACAGGCCAAAATGTCTAAAACTGGACAGGCCCTGGATTCTGGAATAATTGACCAGGTGCCTCCCAAGAGGAGGAACAGTAGGGTTAAGGCAGTGCCTTCCCACCTGACTCAGAATGCTGATCAGTCTCCTCAGGGAGATGATCTTGAGCCTGAAGAAGGAACTGTCCCAGAGGAGCTTGAACCTGACCAGGTTGAGTTCTTGGGGACAGGGTGCCCTTCCAGGTCTGATCTGAGCCAGTAGCAGAAAACCTGCCCCTCTCTTGAACCCCTCCGAAAGCAAGCTACTGATGAGGCTGTTGGGAATGCTAGTGGCACCCATAGAGTTTCTTGGGATGATGGACTCCTTTATTCAGAGTGTAGAGACCCCAAGCCTGGTGCATCCAGGAGGTTGGTTATACCGCTGAAGTTTAGGGGCTTCCTATTGACACTAGCCCATGATATTCCCCTAGCCGGACACCTGGGCCAGAACAAGACTTGGGACAGAATTGTCCCTCTCTTTCACTGGCCCCACATGTCTGGAGACACTAAGGAGTTTTGTCGCTCCTGTGTGACCTGCCAAGCTAGTGGCAAGGCAGGTGGAACCACAAAGGCCCCCCTGATACCACTACCCAAGGTGGGGGTTCCCTTTGAGAGGGTTGGGATTGACATTGTTGGTTCCATGGATCCTCAGACAGCATATGGGCACGGGTTTATACTGGTGGTGCTGGACCATGCCACCAGGTACCCAGAAGCAATTCTCCTAAGGACCACTACAGCACCTGTGGTGGCAAGAGCTCTCTTGGGTGTATTCTCAAGAGTAGGCTTTCCTAATGAGGTAGTATCTGACAGGGAGGCAAACTTCATGTCTAGTTATTTGACTGCTATGTGGAAGGAGTGTGGCGTGACCTACAAGTTCACCACACCCTATCACCCACAATGCAATGGTTTAGTTGAAAGGTTCAACAAAACCTTAAAGGGCATGATTAAAGAACTCCCAGAACAGCTTAGGCGAAGATGGGACATACTCTTGCCCTGCCTTTTATTTGCATACAGGGAGGTGCCTCAAAAGGGGGTTGGTTACAGCCCTTTTGAACTTTTGTTTTGTCACCCTGTCAGGGGTCCATTGTGTCTGGTTAAGGAAGGATGATAGTTACCTCTCAAGCCCCCCAAACAGGACATAGTGGACTATGTACTTGGTCTCCGCTCCAGGATGGCTGAGTATATGAAAAAGGCAACCAAAAACCTTGAGGCTACCCAGGAATTACAAAAAGCCTGGCATGACCAAAAGGCTGTACTGACTGTCTACCAGCCAGGACAGAAAGTGTGGGTGTTGGAGTCTGTGGCCCCAGCAGCACTCCAGGACACATGGAGTGGCCCCCATACAATTGTTGAACAGAAAGGGGATGTAACCTACTGGGTAGACCTTGGAACCCCTAGGAGTCCCCACAGGGTACTTCATGTCAACAGACTAAAACCATATGTTGACGGGGCAGACATGGGCTTGCTCATAGCTACTGATGAAGGACAGGAGGAAGAGAGTGAGCCACTCCCTGACCTGCTTTCTCAGAACCCTCATGATGGGTCAGTTGATGGTGTAGCCTTGGCAGGCAGCCTCACTGCCCAGCAGCAAACTGACTGCAGAAAACTTCTCAGCCAGTTCAGACATATGTTTTCTCTGACTCCAAGTCAGACCACCTGGTGCACTCATGAAGTGGACACTGAGGATAGTCTACCTGTGAAGAATAAGATCTACAGGCAACCTGACCATGTCAGGGACTGTATAAGGACAGAAGTCCAAAAGATGTTGGATTTGGGATTTATTCAACCCTCAGTTAGCCCATGGGCTAGTCCAGTAGTCCTGGTACCTAAACCTCACACCACAGATGGCAAGAGAGAGATGAGGTTTTGTGTTGACTACAGGGGTCTCAATGCAGTCACTAGGACTGATTCCCATACCATCCCCAGGGCAGATGAGCTAATAGATACTTTGGCCTCAGCCAAGTTTCTAAACACATTTGACCTGACAGCTGACTACTGGCAGATCAGACTGGCTGATGATGCAAAGCCAAAGACAGCATTTTCTACTCCCAGTGGGCACTAACGATTTGTGGTAATGCCCTTTGGTTTGAAGAATGCACCTGCCACTTTCCAGAGGTTGGTGAATCAAGTCCTTACAAGCCTGGAAGACTATAGTGCAGCGTCTCTGGATTATATTGCTGTCTTTAGCTCCACCTGGGAGGATCACCTGGTCCACCTGAGGAATGTTTTGGATGTCCTGCAAAAAGCAGGTCTAACTATCAAGGCAACTAAGTGCCAGATAGGGCAGAGTCAGGTTGTGTACCTGGGCCACCTTGTAGGTGGAGGCCAGGTTCAACCATTGCAGAGCAAAATCCAGACCATAATGGACTGGATTGCTCCAACTACCCAGACTAAAGTGAGAGCCTTCTTAGACCTGACTGGGTATTATAGAAGATTTGTCAAGGGTGTATGGATCAATAGTGACACCCCTGAATGACGTAACCTCCAAGAAAATGCCCAAAAAGCTTAGGTGGACAGCTAGCTGTCAAAAGGCATTTGATTACCTGAAGCAGGCCATGTGCACTGCTCCCATTCTGCAAAGTCCTGATTACTCCAAAATGTTCATTGTCCAAACAGATGCATCTGAGTTGGGGGTAGGGGCTGTACTGTCACAGTTGAATGATGAAGGTCAGGATCAACCAGTAGCTTTCATAAGCAGAAGGTTGACCCCCAGAGAGAAACGTTGATCAGCCATTGAGAGGGAGTCCCTTGCTGTGGTTTGGGCTCTGAAGAAGTTGAGGCCATACTTATTTGGTACTCACTTCATTGTTCAGACAGACCATAAGGCCCACTTATGGCTAAAACAGATGAAGGGTGAAAATCCCAAATTGCTCAGGTAGTCCGATGGACTATACAGTGGAACATAGACCTGGGAGTAACCATGCCAATACAGATTGACTCTCCAGATATTTCCACTTAGAACATGAAGACTCAACTGGTCAAGGTTAGTTTAATGTCCCTGCGTTGGGGGGGGGGGGGCTGGTTGTGTAGGAGAGTAGGATCTGCTTCACATGTTTACCCCACACTTTTTGCTGGTGTTTCACTGTTTTTGACTTTAGTCTGGCTGGGACCCTGCTATTCAGGGCCCCAGCCTAGCTGCTTACTCTCTAAAATGATTCCATGTACTTTAGGTACACTTTAGATTGGATCTGAGGTGCCCTTATGAGTCCCTAGTATATGGTATACTATGTACCCAGGGCATAGGTACCCTAGAGTCCTGCCAGGGGCTGAAGCATGTATTATGCCACCCCTGGAAAACCACCCAAAATGACAACACAGGTCTGCTACTGCAGCCTGAGTAAGGTGGTGCACGCACCCCTGTAGAAAGGTGGAATCTGACTATATGGTTGCCCCCACTTTTTTCCTAGTGTTTTGCTGGTTTATGACTTAGTTGGACTGGGACCCTGCTATTCAGGGCCCCAGTCTCTCAGCTTTCTCTGTAAAATGGTTTCCATGTACCTTAGGTACATTTCTAATTGGATTCTGGAGTGCCTTATAAGCCCCTAGTATATGGTATACTATGTATCTAGGGCATAGGTACCTCAGAGGCCTACCAGGTGCTGAAGCTTGTATTATGCCACACCTGGGAAGCACTCCAAAATGACACCACAGGTTTGCTACTGCAGCCTGGGTAAGGTGGTGCCTGCACCCCTTACTGTGGTATAGGCCACCTATATCACTACCATTGCACACACATATAAAACCTATGAGTCACTCTATGGCAGGCCTTAACAATCCTGAGTGCTTGGTTTTAATGTGAGAGGGTGCCCCTGCATGAGCAGAGCCCCTCTGCAGCGTTCGGAGTACCTCCTCTGATGCTGTTTGTGGTGCAGCCTGACCATATACTCTTAAGTGCATTTTAACCTCGTGGTAAATGCTATCTTTGGACTGGCTGCACGGAAACATGTCGTGTTTGGTGTCAAACGCTTTGGAATACTACGCCCGCCAGTTCTGACAGCGGGGGTAGCATTCCACCCTTCTAGAGGGAGAGACATGTTCACACTGGTCTAACCCGGTAAAGAATTTCTACAGCCCTGGCATCAAAAAATGGATGCCACTGCCACAGACACGGGTCTGGCCTCCTGCTGCTGACCGAAACTCTGGCAGGGGAGGCCTGGACAATAGGTTTCCTGTCCCAGGGAGGTGTAACCACCTCCCCAAACAGGCAGATGTGTATTGGGGCCGGGCGGGAGCACTCTCTGGTGCTTTGAAGTCCTGCACTGGGGGCACCCTTGGTGTCCCTGTGCATAGTCCAGTTCTAACCGGTTGCACGGCTACCTGCCCCTGCTCTGGTGTGAAACTGGACAAAGGAAATGGGTGTAACCACCCCTCTTTCCAAACCTTCCCATAGGTGGGTCCCTAGAGTATATCCAACCCCCAAACTTTGTATAAGTATGGGAACCCAGTCCTTGCGATTTTCGATTACCCTGGACGAAACTCTGCAACATATATCCTGGACCTTCGACGTTCTATTTCAACTAGAAGACTGAAGAAATCTCCCTTGGGGTCAAGGAGTGACTCCCCTGCTTGGCAGGCACGAAAGAAGCAAATGTCTAGTCTGCAATTCTGAATCTCCCGCCGGATGCCGAAGTGTCTGCATCCCCAGAGGTGGATTTCCAGACTTCCCCGAGGCTACCCTGAGTCCACAGCAAAGCTGAGGCCCGTGGCTATCATGGCTGATGTGGAACCGTGACCCATGGACACTGTGATCTTTTGCTGATCCATCATCTTCCTGGTCGTCCTCGAAGTTGTGCTTTTGGCTTTGAGTAGCCCCAGCCTTGAGCACCTTCTGCACTGAAGATCTCTGGTCTCCACTCCACGAGTGACCCATGGGCCTGTTTCCAGTGCGACCGCTCGAGGCTCCTTCGCGATCGCTAGCCCGTTGGCTAGTAGGTCCCCATGAAGGCAACTCCTCTTCTGATTGGGATTTCCTGGTTGATCCAGATGTGCCCCGACTTACCCTCACTGGGTGAGTCCCCCAGACCTTCCTGGTCTGCACCAACATAATTTTTCTATTTCCAAGTGACTTGAACCCGTGAAATTTTCTTCTTTGTGCAAGGATTTCTATTTTGGAACACTTCACAGAATTTATTTGGACAATTATTAATTGGTTTTCAAGCAACATGTATTAATTCAAAAAAATTTTATGGTTGAGGATGAAGTTTAGACTTTCCGTTAAATTGGTGGTATGCACATGTTGTAAACGAAATGTTCACGGTTAAGTTTTTTTAGCACAAATTTGTTTAGTGGTGAAGGATTATGGGAATTGTAGGAGTTGAATAGTGGGAAGGTGGAACAGGGTGGGGATACGAGGGTTGGTAAGCTGATTGTTCCTGATTGAGGAATTCGAGGGCGCGTCTATGGAGGTCATGGGTTGAAGCAGCGCGACAGGATTAGTTCAAATAGCGCACACAGCAACTTCATGGTGATTTGCGCTCGGGGCAAAAGAAAGAGCATAGAGCAGATGTGAGCAACGTCTTTGAACAGGTAAATCATAACTCAGTAAATTGTGAGGGCTTTTTACTTAAGGATACAAGAACAGTTAATAAATATTTAATTTCAGGTGTTGAGTTGGGAACAGGGTCCAGTTTATTTAGAGGATACACTGAAAGCACTGGGGTGGTTGAGTGTTTGTTTTACTGCACGGCATTTTTGGTAGGTTTAACAACGAGGTTGGAGAGGGGGAGGTTACCGTGTTAAACAAACTCTGGATACAGTTAGGAGGGTTTCAAGGGTTAGTGATTAAGTTCAGTCAATTGAAAGGGAATTTAATTTAGATCGAGATTATAGTGTGGTGGTTTGAGGGTAGACCTTGGAGTACAAAGGTAGAGAAGTAACACAGGTTTTATTCCATTTAAACAGCTACCCCTGACGAAGGGCGAAAAAAAGGGATGCCCGAAATGCATTGGGAGTACGATGTGTGCTGCATTTCATGAACCAAATGTCTCGACACAAAGTAGTAAGAGACCTGGATTGGCACAACTATTGTACGTGAAGCAGAAGGATATTTGGCCAGTTTTATCGTGCATAAATCATGTCAAGTAGGATGACAAGTGAACATTTTTTAATAAAAACCATAAAATGTCAATAAGTTTACGACGTAACTTTCCTAGCTGTGCGAATGGGTATACAGCATAGTTATGCTGCATCTTCTTGTTAATTGCACGTGCATTGAGGTCAGGCACGATCCCAGACTGCACGCATAAAAAGGAATAACAACGCAAAATAAGAGTACATCAAGGAATAAAGGTGTGCAACGGCTTTCTTCAAGTGTGTCAGAAATGAAAAAGCTTGCCTCATAAGCTGTGTTGCACCCGACAGTGAACTAGGATATAAATGATGAAACAGAAGAACACCTTAACATCTTCACGATTAAAGCTGCTGCTGTTCATGAAAAAATAAAAAGGACCTGTGAAATTTTCTTCTTTGTGCAAGGATTTCAATTTTGGAACACTTCACAGAATTTATTTGGACAATTATTAATTGGTTTTCAAGCAACATGTATTAATTAAAAAAAAATTTATGGTTGAGGATGAAGTTTAGACTTTACGTTAAATTGGTGGTATGTACATGTTGTAAACGAAATGTTCACGGTTACGTTTTTTTAGCACGAATTTGTTTCGTGGTGAAGGATTATGGGAATTGTAGGAGTTGAATAGTGGGAAGGTAGAACAGGGTGGGGATATGAGGGTTGATAAGCGGATTGTTCCTGATTGAGGAATTCGAGGGCGTGTCTATGGAGGTCATGGGTTGAAGCAGCACGATAGGATTAGTTCAAATAGCGTACACAGCAACTTCATGGTGATTTGAGCTCGGGGCAAAAGAAAGAGCCTAGAGCGGATGTGAGCAACGTCTTTGAACAGGTAAATCATAACTCAGTAAATTGTGAGGGCTTTTTAATTAAGGATACAGGAACAGTAAATAGATATTTAATTTCAGGTGTTGAGTTGGGAACGGGGTCCAGTTTATTTAGAGGTTACACTGAAAGCACTGGGGTGGTTGAGTGTTTGTTTTACTACGCGGCATTTTTGGCAGGTTTAACAACGAGGTTGGAGAGGGGGAGGTTACCATGTTAAACAAACTCTGGATACAGTTAGGAGTGTTTCAAGGGTTAGTGATTAAGCTCAGTCAATTGAAAGGGAATTTTATTTAGATCGAGATTATAGTGTGGTGGTTTGAGGGTAGACCTTGGAGTACAAAGGTAGAGAAGTAACACAGGTTTTATTCCATGTAAACAGCTTCCCCTGACGAAGGGCAAAAAAAAGGGATGCCCGAAATGCATTGGGAGTACGATGTGTGCTGCATTTCATGAACCAAATGTCTCGACATAAAGTAGTAAGAGACCTGGATTGGCACAACTATTGTACGTGAAGCAGAAGGATATTTGGCCAGTTTTATCGTGCATAAATCATGTCAAGTAGGATGACAAGTGAACATTTTTGAATAAAAACCATAAAATGTCAATAAGTTTACGACGTAACTTTCCTAGCTGTGCGAATGGGTATACAGCATAGTTATGCTGCATCTTCTTGTTAATTGCACGTGCATTGAGGTCAGGCACGATCCCAGACTGCACGCATAGAAAGGAATAACAACGCAAAATAAGAGTACATCAAGGAATAAAGGTGTGCAACGGCTTTCTTCAAGTGTGTCAGAAATGAAAAAGCTTGCCTCATAAGCTGTGTTGCACCCGACAGTGAACTAGGATATAAATGATGAAACAGAAGAACACCTTAACATCTTCACGATTAAAGCTGCTGCTGTTCATGAAAAAATAAAAAGGACCCGTGAAATTTTCTTCTTTGTGCAAGGATTTCAATTTTGGAACACTTCACAGAATTTATTTGGACAATTATTAATTGGTTTTCAAGCAACATGTATTAATTAAATTTTTTTTTATGGTTGAGGATGAAGTTTAGACTTTACGTTAAATTGGTGGTATGTACATGTTGTAAACGAAATGTTCACGGTTACGTTTTTTTAGCACAAATTTGTTTCGTGGTGAAGGATTATGGGAATTGTAGGAGTTGAATAGTGGGAAGGTAGAACAGGGTGGGGATATGAGGGTTGATAAGCGGATTGTTCCTGATTGAGGAATTCAAGGGCGTGTCTATGGAGGTCATGGGTTGAAGCAGCACAATAGGATTAGTTCAAATAGCGTACACAGCAACTTCATGGTGATTTGAGCTCGGGGCAAAAGAAAGAGCATAGAGCAGATGTGAGCAACGTCTTTGAACAGGTAAATCATAACTCAGTAAATTGTGAGGGCTTTTTAATTAAGGATACAGGAACAGTAAATAGATATTTAATTTCAGGTGTTGAGTTGGGAACGGGGTCCAGTTTATTTAGAGGTTACACTGAAAGCACTGGGGTGGGTGAGTGTTTGTTTTACTACGCGGCATTTTTGGCAGGTTTAACAACGAGGTTGGAGAGGGGGAGGTTACCATGTTAAACAAACTCTGGATACAGTTAGGAGGGTTTCAAGGGTTAGTGATTAAGTTCAGTCAATTGAAAGGGAATTTTATTTAGATCGAGATTATAGTGTGGTGGTTTGAGGGTAGACCTTGAAGTACAAAGGTAGAGAAGTAACACAGGTTTTATTCCATTTAAACAGCTTCCCCTGACGAAGGGCAAAAAAAAGGGATGCCCGAAATGCATTGGGAGTACGATGTGTGCTGCATTTTATGAACCAAATGTCTCGACATAAAGTAGTAAGAGGCCTGGATTGGCACAACTATTTTACGTGAAGCAGAAGGATATTTGGCCAGTTTTATCGTGCATAAATCATGTCAAGTTGGATGACAAGTGAACATTTTTTAATAAAAACCATGAAATGTCAATAAGTTTACGACGCAATTCCTAGCTGTGCGAATGGGTATACAGCATAGTTATGCTGCATCTTCTTGTCTTTAACCTATCACCATAAGGGGTTGTTTGGACTGATACAAGGTGCCCACTATAACTAGTGGACAGCATATATCTGGCCAACTTCTCACATTGGTGTGCAGCGTGTGGAATTCCAGCTTGCTATTGTTTTACCAGATAATCTCAATTGAATTGATCAACTGAAAACCACTAAAGGTACCTTAGGTACATATAATATCAAGTTTAGTATACAGTAAGTTCTACTGAACTTAGAGTTGTGTGTGAAGGGATAGCACACCCTTTCTACAACTCAAGAGAGTTTAGTAGGCCACACTAGTGTAGGTAGTGCAATACACCACACCAAACTAGTAATGTCTAATCAGCCAGGAACCAGTGGGTCCCTGCCAGAAGCCAGTGGGCTTCTCCCCTATAAATATGAGGATCTCACCTTTGCACAGCTTAGGGCCTTATGTTCCATTAGGAAGCTGAGGACAGGCAAAAGCCCAACCACCCAGCATCTTTTACAGATACTCAGGCTGGATGATCTCTCAGGGCCTAGTGGGCCTGAAGGGGTAGGCAGAGTGGGTGGGGCAGCAGCTGAGGGTAGATCTGGGGGTGGAACTCCACCTGGCCCAAACTCTGCTGCTGACCAGACTGATGACAATGATCAAGATCTGGTAACCACAGCTCAACTGGATGAGGATGATGAGGATGAGCCCAATGCTCCCCTCTTTGTCCCTCCAGGAAGAGTTGAAAGTAGGGTTAGAAGGAATAGATCTCTCTCAAGGGAGTCTGTTCGGTCTACCTAATCTGTAGGTACCTCTGTTTCTTCTTACAGAGGGAGGTAAACCTCCCAGGAGAGGAGGGAGAGACTGCTGAAGTATGAGCAAGATAAGTTCAACCTCAGAAAGCAGCAGATGGCCCTAGACAGGGAAGCCCTAGAGCTCTACAGAGCTAGCAAAAAGGAGGGACTAGAGTCCCCTGGTGGCAGCAATTTCCCTTGAGATAGGGAGAGGTCTTATGACCTTAAAAACCTAAACAAGATTGTCCCTCCCTACCACAGTGGGGATGACATCCACAAATGGATAACTGCCTTGGAAAGGGCCTGTAAAGTACAGAGGGTCCCCCAGGGGCAGTGGGCAGCAATCTTGTGGCTCTCCTTTGCAGACAAAGGTAGAGACAAGCTCCTCACTGTTAGAGAAGAGGATGCTGACAATTACAAGGTCTTGAAGAGTGCTCTGATTGATGGGTTTGGCCTAACCACTGAACAGTATAGGTTGAAGATCAGAGACACCCAAAAAGCTCCGACTCAAGACTGGGTAGACTTTGTTGATTGTGCTACTAAGGCTCTGGAAGGTTGGATACATGGCAGCAAAGTGCAAGACTTTACAAGATTGTACAATTTGATTATGAGGGAGCAGATTCTTTGTAATTGTCAAAACCAACTTTTACACCAGTACCTGGTGGACTCTGTTCTGACCTCTCCCCAAGAATTGGGAAACAAGGCAGACAAATGGGTCAGAACCAGGGTAAGGCCAAAGAATCAGGGGGGTGACCAGAAGAAAAATGCTACCAAGCCCCAAGAGAAAGGTGGGTATAAATCTAAAGATAAGTCCACTGCAGGGCCCCTGAGGTCCTCTTCTGGGAGTGGGTCCCAAACTCCTTCCTCTCCTGAAAGGAAACCATACTGCCATGTCTGTAAAAAGCCTGGGCACTAGAAAACTGATCCCAATTGCCCCAGGATTGGCAATAAAGAAAATGTTCCTCCAACAAATACTACCATTCCCCCTGGTACTACTAGTCGTAATCCCCCAGGTGGTAGTAATGTACCCAAAAAGGTAGGTGCATTCTCATGGGGAATAGAGGTCAGTCCTAGTTTAGACAGGTCCCCCTCACAGTCCTCCTTAGTCTGTGATGGTGGCATGGGATTTGCCACTTTTACTATAAGTCCCAATGCTTTGGGCAGGTACAGACTGGAGCCCAGAATCAATGGTCAGAAAGCTGTGGCCTATAGGGACACTGGAGCTAGTATCACCATAGTGACAGGGAAATTAGTTCCCCCTCAACAACTTTTACCTGACTTTAGTTATCAGGTGACCGATGTGAGAAGTTGGCCTGATATATGCTGTCCACTAGTTCTAGTGGGCACCCTGTATCAGTCCAAACAACCCCTTAATGGTATAGGTTAAAGACAACCTTTATTGAAAGCTATCCTAGTGGTAGCTATGGAGAGCAGCCTTCAGGCTAAGTCTTGAAGGAATGTAAAGCAGCTTGTTTTACCAGTCTATAATCTCTTGAATGATCAAATGAAAGGACAACGACACCAGGTATATATTTAAAATATATGCATTTAAGATAAAACACACCCCTCTAGTCTCTTTATGAGGCTAGAGTTCGAAGTACTTAAGTTACAAGTCAGTAATCAACAGTAATAGCACAAATACACGTTTGGGCCCTAGGGGTGTACCAAACCATATACCAAAAAAGTGGTATAAGAACCATGACTGAACTAGACACAAGGCCTAGAGCCTGTAGAATCGCTGGGACCCCAAGGAACCACCCAAGGCAGTGACACAGGGGACCCACGGGGACTGTGTGTAAACACAACCACGGGTTCCCGTTAGCTTCTATGGGCAATGTCGTGGTTGGAAATTTAAAGATTTAGGACACTTAGAATGGACTCGGGACCAAACCCTTTTGGACCTAGACAGTTCTAGGGCTAGCACCCACGGGCGCACCAGAGTACTCGTGTTACTTCACCCAGGGAAGCCGGGTGCATAGGTGCCTTTTGGTGTCGGGTCTCTTCGTCGATTTCAATGGAAGCTGCTCAAGAAGTGCTGCTGCTGTGAAGAGGAGAAGTGTCCGGATGGATCCAACCCTTGATCGAAGATGGAAGGAGCCTGAAAGCAGAGGGGACAGAGTCTGGGTCACTTGCCAGTGACCAGGGGCAATGCCCACAGATGTCGGGTGCCTCAGGTGAGTTGATGGGTGTCTTGACTCTTCAGCCACGAGGTCCAGGAGGCCCCGATGATGACCAGGGCCTGGATTCAAGCTGTCCCACAAAGCCTGTCAAGTGCTGCGGTATCGGTGACCAGATTGGACCCAACAAGCCTTGGCAACCGCAAGTCTCTTGGAAATAGAGAAAGGACTGTGGATCAGACCAGCGAGGGTAAGTCAGGGCACATCTGTAGCAACTGGTTGTCGGGGGTAGGGAGGGGGGGGCGGTGTCCGGTGTCTGTTCGCTGAAGTTGTCGTAGAGGGCCTTGATTTTCTGGTGGAAGTAGTATCTGAGCTTGTTGCAGAGGTCCTGAGAAGGTGTGACATCCGTGGCTTCGCTGGGAGGTTTGGTGAACTGCTGTATGACGTTGAAGAGTTCTTTGGCGTTGGTGGTGATCTTGTTCTTGAGAAAAGTCCGCTTGGTGGCTCTAATGCGCTGGTGGTATTCATTCATGGCGTTTCTGTAGTTGTTCTGGTCTTTAATGGTTTTCCTGTTCCGCCAGAGTTTCTCAAGGCGCCTGCAGGTGTGCGAACCAGGCGGCATTGTTGGATGGGGTGGCGGAGAGGTGCGAGACTGTTGGTGCAGCTGGTGATCCAGCGGTGTAGTTCTTTTGCTGGGGAGTTGGGTCGTGGAGGTGGGTGGTGTTGAGGTGTTCCTCTGTGATCTTGCTCCAGTTCTTCCGTGTCGGACGCGGGGTGGGTTTGGGTGCAGTGGGGGTGTTGAAGGTGAAGTGTACGCAGTGGTGGTCTGTCCAGATGGTTTGGGTGGTCTGGCTGAAGTGGATGTTTGTTCCTCCTGCGAAGATGGGGTCCAGGGTGTATCCTGCTCTGTGGGTGGGGGTGGTGACGAGCTGCTTCTGTCTGAGGTTGGCGAGGCTGTCAAGGAGGGCGGTTGAGTCTGGGTTGCTGAGGTTGTCTAGGTGGAAGTTCAGGTCTCCGATGGGAATGTAGTCCATGGAGGCAATGGCGGGGGGTGCGGTGAGGTCGGCGCGGGGTCCCTGGGGGTCTGTAGATGAGGGTCCCAAGTAGCTTGGTCCAGGGGTGGTTTGGATCTGGAAGTGGAGGTGCTCTGTGTTGGAGAGTTGGTCGCTCGTGCTTTAGGTGGAGAGTGGAAGGTATCTCTCTTGTGAACGATGGCGAGTCCTCCTCCTGTGCGGTGGGGGCGGTCCTTTCTTTGGATCTTGTATCCGTCGGGGATGGCATTGGCGATTTCGGGGGTGGGAGGTGGCATTGGTCTATGTTTCCGTGAAGAAGGTGACGTCTGGCAAGAGGGTGTCGAGCATGTCCCATATCTCCGTGGCATGTCTCTGGAGGGAGCGTACGTTGAGGATGCACGTTAGGGCTTCGGTGATGCAGGTGTTCGTCGTTGGTTCCACGGTTGTGGGAAGGCTGTTGATGGTGAAGGATAGTCTGCAGTATCGGCAGGAGAACTGGCCGTGGGTGGTGTTCGGCGTCGATCTCTGGCAGTGGTTGCTTTTTCTGGGGTTGAGTGCGAGGAGGGCAGCTGCAGTGAAGTGGTGGGGGGTTGTAGATCCAGGGTCCCTAGCGCTTGCCGCAGACGGGCTTGCCTTTGGCGCGACAGCAACGTGCCAGCTGCGTGTCCGCGCAGCGGCTGCCATCAAGTAGGGGAGGGGGGCGTAAGCGAGCGGTAGGGAGGCGGGACAGGGGGCTGTGCAAGGGGGCAGGGTCGCAGGGGCAGCAGCAGCGGCAGCGGCGGGAACCGGCAGTGCTAGAGGGATTAACAGAAGGAACAGCTAGCGGGGCAGAGGAGACAAAATTAAAATTAAGTGGAAGTGAGGGTGATAAATAAAGAATAAAGTTAAATTTAAATGAGGGTGAAAAATAATAATAAAATTGAAAAGAAATGAGGGCGAGTAATAGGGATTAAATTGAATGAGGGCGAGAAGGGGACACCAGGCAGATGGAGACAGGTGGAGCTCCGAGGCAGGGGTCAGAAACGTGCTACTGGTGCGAACCTTAAACCAGGAGGAGGAGGTTACGATGCGGCCACCACCATGGCGGTCACATCCAGCAATTTAACATTGTGGTTGGCGCTGCTGGCTGCAGCACCCACTGCACTGCTAAATAGCCATATCATGCATTTCACTGCACTACGTGGCAGGCACCAAGCAATGTCTGCCACTTAGTGCAGGGAAATGTATGGGGTATCATGGGTACCCCCCAAGTGCACCACCACCCCCCAACACAAGGGGGGCCTGCAACGGGCCCCGAATCCAATCCCCATCAGTCTTTTCATGACAGTTTCACCACCATGGAAAGGGTGGCTTGAGCCAGCAATGTAATCTGGGGTACGGTGCCTGCTAGGCACCGCCACCATTTTACCTTATCTGGCAGGTCCGCCAGGCAATCTGAATGATTGCCTGTGGCAGAACTGTGGTGGGGGGTCTTTGCGCCCACCACTGTACTAGGACATTGTAATGTGGCGGGGAGGGGAATTGTTGTCAGATGGCGGAAGGCCTGCACGGCTGGCGGTGGCGGGACTTCCCCCATCGTAATTGGCCCCTTATTCTTTATATAAACTCAAATTGCAGTTAATCTCATGGCAGAGGTGTTTTACTTAGAGGGCAGTGTTGAAACTGCCATGACAATGTGCTGTTTTCCTATCTGGCAATGTATAAACGGGAGTCATAGCATGTAACCTAATGAAGAACCTTTCTATTTGAGGCCTGAGATTTTATCATGTGAAACCTCTACTAACCTGAGCATCCTGATCAACAGCCCTGGAACCATGGCAGCGCCTTCACACATCAAGCTGTTTCCTCTAACAGTCAAGAGCAAGAGCACTAAATTTGTTGAGCATCATTGATCACCATCATGACAAGCTGACTTTTTGAGAAGTACTATGGCATATTTGTGTAAGCACCAGCAGGGTTCCATATTTGTCATCATACTATCAGCAGAAAAGAAAGATTTGATTAGGCCCCTAACAGTTGCATGAACTGATGGATATTATACCTGGACACATACTTTAAAAATGTTTTTATTTCCTGGGCAAAAGAATTTGTACTGCTATTTGTCCAGTGAGACATATTGTATTGGATAGGCACAACATTCCCTGTGGTAGAACTATTTGGCGGCTCTGGATATAGTTTTTCTCTGCACCTGGAACAGTGGTGTAGCTATCACTAATTTAGCCAGTGAGGTGGAACTCGGACCCAGAGGGGTGGAGAACTAAGCCTCACCTGCATTACTTACTTAACAGTCTGCCCAGACATATTATTTATTTCCCGTGCCTGGCTATGTCTTTAATCTAAGGAAGAGGTAGGAGAGTTAGGATGGGTGAGGAGGTGTGCACTGACACTGAGATGTAAATAGAGGATACAGATATAAAGGGCAGAAAAGAGGTACAAATGAAAAAATAAAGAGACAATGGGCAAAAAGAAGCAATAAAATGAGAGTAGACATACAATGAAAGGGTGAGAAGATGCAGTGCATAGGGTAAATAGGAGGAGGGAGATATAGAAGGATAGAGAGATGCTGGTGTTCATGGAGACATTTGGATGAAATAGAGAGATTCAGGTTGGTAGGAAAATGTGCAATAGAGAACTGAGAAAGAATTAAGGGAGTGGGGAGATACAGGAATGAAAGGAACGGTACCAAACATATAGAGGTAGAGGAGAGCGTAGAGAGACACCTGACAGAATAAACAAATAGAGGAAAATGCAAATTAAAGTTTGGAGGAATACAGATAGTACCAAAAAGAGAGGAGGATACAGATAGTAACGAAAAGAGAGGATGGTACAGAGATACAAGGGAGAATGGAAAGGCACATGGAAGGAATGGAGGGAGGAGAGACCATTTTTCTACCCAGTCCTGCCCAGGAGGGTTGGGACAGCGTCACTCTGTGTGCCTCTAACCTCTTACACCTTATCTGAGCCAGGACTCGTAACTACCTAAAATACAACTGACAAAGTGAGCCACTGATTGTCATATTACACTGAAGGCCACCTCTTTTGTTTTTCCTCCCTGTTGAATATCCAGCCTGGCAATAAGCTCATATTTGAAGCAAAGGGAATGTCTGCCCACTGATTATGTTCCCTTATACAAGATAACAGTTTTTAAACCTACCAGGTCACTACCTCAGGGTCCCTATTTGATTCAAAGCTGACATTCAGTAGGCTAATACCCGAGAGCTGTTGTGTGTAATCTATAGGTCATCATATATTTGACTTCTGGCAGTGCTGACTCCACCTATAAATGATGTCTCATTTAACTGAGTAATATGAACACCTAATATGTAAGTGCCAAGAGTCACATGAGGTTGTGTAAGTGTGTGGTACACATTTCAACTTTAACACAAGTTGCCAACAAAAGCAATAATCCCTTTCCAGCATTGTTTTGCAAATATTTTATTTAACATTTTTGAGATTTCACAAAAGAGCATTTTTATAGTAGAATATCACAAGATATTTACAAATATTGCAAGAGACAATTTATGAAAAAGGGCATTAAAATAAATTCACAAAGTGTTTTAAATTCTATTGGTAAAGTAGGATAATAATACCTTTATGACATAAAGATGACTCATTTGTGTAAGGAGGTGTGATTCCTTTTCACAGTTGTTACCCCTCTCTTTCATGTGGCAGCTGATAATCAGGTAGATCCTCCTTATCACGTCTAGTCTCCATAAGTGCACCTAAGAGCTCTAGGGCGAGTAACTCAATAAATATACATCATGTTGAGAGAACTTAAAGCCTTCATTAGAAATGTGATTACAGCTTTTACGAAACAGTCAGGATTCTACTTACCAATTCTAACACCCTTTAATCTTTTTGATGCTCAGCATTAAATGAGCACATTGACTGTGGGTTCTTCTTTTTCAATAATGCATAGAAAACATTTTACTTATGAAAGCACAACATACAGTCGTGGAAAGAAGAAAGCAATCATTCCCTTTTTAAAATCAAATTACCTTTCAATAGATAATCCCTTTAAAAAATAAAATCTTTACTTTCACTGTGCATCCATCACATTATCACCTAAATCATAAATTTGCATTTTCTATGCTCTCTCTGAGAAATTCACTGAGGCGGCTTTGTTTAAGCTATAATATACTTTTAGGACTTTCACAGCTCTCGCGTCTTTGCATTAAAGCAGATGTATTAAAATCAAAAGGATATATACTGGGCCTACAGTAATTTTAACCATCCAAAAGGCTAGGCACGACTTTGAATATACTGTATGGTATGCGGGCAAGAGAGAAAATGAAAAGTAGGTTACTGCTATTTAACAGTTAAAATTATGAACTTCAGCCAGGCTCTGGAATCCATCCACCAAAGTTCTACCATGGCCGGCTGATAATGAATGCTTCCCATTGCCAGTAATCTTTACAGTGTGTATATTGCCTAAAGAGATTAAAGATTAAAAAAAGATTAACATAGCTGTTGGAAAATGGGTTATTAGTTAGGTAGTATATGATTCATTTCTAATAATAGAGTAAAATGTAATGAGGAAAATTACACCACAACAAGGTCGGATACCCCAAGCAGGTCTTTCCTGTCAAAGATTTTACCTTCTGATTTAGGGCCTCATTACGATGCCCCGACCGACACTGTCCCGGTCTTGGGGCTGACCGACCTCTGGTCAGCGGTCCCCACACCACAATCACAAAGCGACCGCAAATGGTGCAGTTGCATACTCCCATTTGTCTTTGGGAGCTTGTGCTGCGCCGTAAACCGTTCATAGCACAAGCTCCCGTAGACAAAGTGGAGGATCTGTTCATCCCTACACCGCGTCGCAGGCACTTCAGGGTGCCTGCCCCATGGTGCAGTGATTAACAGAGGTGCACCATAGGTTCTTCCTTGGCCCACAACTAGAGGCCACATGGTGAAGTGCTAGGGGCCCTCAATGTCGTTTTTGGGATAGCTCAACATGGAAAGAGACATCATAATCCCTACGACGGGAATGCTGTTCATATAGATTACGGCAGATGGGTTCCTTGAGCCCATCAGAATCCAGTCTGAATGACCGACCGGTCTCACTTGTGACCGCAAGATTGTAAGTCGGCGGTCAAAGGTGAAACTGTAGATGTCGGTCAGAAAGCCTTCGGCTGATATGTCTCTGAATTAGAAGTTGCAATTCTTCAGTGGGACAAGACTACAGGCTGTATCTGGAGGAGTTCTCTCCAAATGGGTAAACCATTGGATAAGGTTCAGCTGAATCTGCTGGTTTTGGCTGGAAAAGCTCAGAGTTTAATTTTTTTAATTTTGTGTGTGCCAAAGTCCTTTTGTCAGTCAGGGACTTTTTGTGCCTTTGTACCCTCACACCTATCTTGAGACTAGAATGTGCATGATGTTTTCCAGTCTTTCTATTGAGGAATGACAGGTGTTTTCCAATGTGCCCATTATATTGGCAAATACTTCTGCCTTTTAACTATCAAAAAATAGTCATATTGACCATGATTCATTTGCGTTGTATTGGCATGGACATAACCCTCACCTAACACTTGTAGGAGCTAAAAGGCGTTGGTGGCACCCAATGTGCAGATCATCGATCCTCATAGTTTGTGTTGTATGGATGTAAACTGAATATATTTTAGCCATACACATAGCTCCTCCACACCTCTGGTTTCAATTCCCTTTGTACTGGACAGGCTGATGTTGCTATTTACAATCTCCTCTCATGTGTTGAGATCTAGTTCTGGAGTTTGTCATCCCTAGTAAAAAGGCTTTCACACCAATGTTTTGACAGTAGGTCCCTCACAAGATATTTGAGGTTCTAGAGTATCTTTGTTTTTACAGTACAAATATATTTACCTTTTGGGTAACTTTCCTACCCTATTTTTGTTCGGATATAGGAACTGCCCTCCTCTTCAATAACCTTGTAATTATGAATGTACTGTTCTCTTTTGCTGAACTTGACTTTTCTGAGCCTCTGCAAAAAAAGCTGGTGCCGGGTTGTTTTCATATGAAGAGAATGACAGTGGATTGTCATTGCCTATATGGCTAACATTGAAAGTCAGCTTCTAAAACTAAGGACCTACCATGTGGGAATATGCCAGGTTGGCGGAGTCAGAGAGGTCAGATGTTAGCAGGTGACTCTGCATAGATGCTGTAACTGTTGCCCTAAAATTACTCAATTCCTCTTTTATACAGGTAATTTCTGATTATACTACTGAATATTGGCCCCCAGAATATTGTGGTGCAAAAATATTGTGGGACAAAATATAGAAGGATAAGTGCATCTAATAAAGTATAGAATTACTATTCCTAACTCCACATCTACATACCTTGAATATATATATATGTCCTGTAGGTACATATATGTGGAGTTAGGTATAGAAAATCAAGCCGTACTTACCTGTCAATATCTTTTTCCAATTTTTGTTCTCAATATTTTGTCCGATTGATATTCCGAGGTCAATATGCAGGGTGTAATTCGTCATTTTCTGCTGTTGCATGTTTTTCCATGCATATGTAATATCACTGTCCACTAACACTGGCCACAATTATTGTGGCTGGGACTTTTGAGTGCATTTAATTTATACCGACTTGATAGTTCCGATAACACGGGGCACAGAAGAAAACGTATAATTCTGCATCATACAACTGGATTTACCTAGAAGTATCATGAGTACCATGGGTGGTATTACTATACACAGATACCACCTAACCTGTAATGAGAGTTATAGTGTGAATCTAGCAGTGGGGAAGCAGAAACCTATAACAATATCGGCTATAACAATATCATTAAAAAGTACAATATAAAAGTCTATCATTTAACAGATGGCCAGTCCCACTCTCCTATCATATGGAAAGAAAGATGTAATGAAACACGGACAACGCAAACCAATTATGCTTTAAGACCAGTGGTTCTTAACCTTTTGACTTTTGTGGACCCACACATCATATTATTGGAACCCAGGGACCCCCACAGAGTCATTACTAGAAGCCGAGGAACAGGTATAATCACTTTCGATGATTTGAACCACACATCAATAGGCAAAAAATACAGAAACAAGCATTCATCAAACAAACACACAAATTATTAAATATTTATTTCAATTTATAAACTAATGTAAAAAAATCAAAATGTAAATTTTAATAGAATGGTTAGAGCTTTTAGAGCTTTTACCTAAATTCATTTGAGGCAACTCATTATCCATACTATATCCTGTTTGATGCATATGCACTGCTCTCATTAATCAATATGAGGATACTAACCCAATTTTTACCTTCTCATTTCAACTACTTTCACATTGACAGAAAGTGTAAACATTTTAAATTTTCAATTTTGTATATATATGCTATTAGATGCCATGTTACCCACAAATGTTTTTGGTGCGTGACAATAGTAGGTATTTTACCGATAATTTTAGAAGGTATTAATCAACACAAACCTTTTTCGCTATTATCAAAACATTTATTAATATGAATTTTACCAATCTATGGTTAATGATTTGTAACAATGGCATAGATATGAACTAAGGCAATTTAATCTTTCTTTTATGTTCATTACAACCAACGACATGTGATACAGGTTGTATGTGGCACTGTTACTTTAAATATTGCACTTCCTTTACTTGCCACTGTCATGTGATCAAGGCTCAGGTGAGCCAAAACGCGTAATGGCGACTGGTGAGGAATAAGCAACTGTTTTTGCACCATTCCTGGGTCCGTGTCCGTTACTGGAGGCATTCTGCAACTTACGGAAGAAAACTGTGAAATATGTATTACCTCAGGATGATCTAAATGTATCTTCTGTTCAACCTGATAACATGCCAATATTAAGTGGATATCCTTTAACCCACTTTAAACCAAAATCAACATTCAATCCTATTATGTTAAAGGATTCGATTGACTTGTTTCATGATCAAATTACAGATCAACTGAAGTAGCTCAACAGGAAGACATTTAGTGGAAAACCCAAAGAGAAATCTGAGTACATTGCCTTGATGTCTAAACTGAAAAAGAACAATAAAATAATAGTCCGTGCCTCTGACAAAGGTGGAAATATAGTATTGATGACCAGCTCAATGATAGAACCTGCTACACCAGATGTAATGGAACTGAGCTAAAAACAATGTATACAACTTTTTACAAAAACTGTCAACCTGGAAATCAAACAATTTGATTACTGGACAAGAATTCAAATTTTAAAAAAATGACTTTCCTGTGGTGCCTACTATTTATTTTCTGCCCAAGATCCACAAAGACGCTGTAAACCCACCTGGAAGACCCATTATCTCTGCGAGAAATGGATGCTTGGAACATACATCGCAATATGTGGACTTTTTCCTACAGAGTTTAGTAAAAGCCCTTCCTTCATATGTGAGCGACACAAGTGATTTTCTATGTAAGATCAAAAATTTAACTTGGCAACCTAGTTTCCTTTTAATTGCCCTTGATGTCAGCTCACTCTATACCAGCATCCAACATATAGATGGTCTGAGGGCACTTGACTTTTTTTTTGAGAAATTCATGGGCAATCTGATGAGTCATAAAAGAATGTTAATTGAAATGGTTGAGTTCTGTTTAACAAATAACATTTTCATGTTTAACAACCTTCTTTACAGACAGCTAAGAGGTGTTGCGATGGAGGCCAGCTTCTCCCCAAGCTATGCATGTTTACACATGGGCTGGTGGGAGGAGCTGGTCCTCAGGACGGAACACAAGGAGGTTATGACAACTAATGTTAAGCTATGGTTGCGTTTTATAGACGATCTATTTATTGTATGGGATGGCAGCCTTAATAGAGCTCAAGAATTTGTGCAGGCCATTAATACAAATGACTTAAATCTGCAATTCACTGCCAATATTAGCGCTACCTCAGTGAACTTTCTTGATACGGAGGTTTATGTTAAAAATGACAGAATTGAAACCAAACTCCATTGTAAGGAAACTGCTGGGAACTCAACGCTTCATGCTAGTAGCTCCCATGTAAAACATTTGGTGAACAGCATTCCTTACGGTGAGATTCTCAGACTCAGGCTACTCTGACAATATCATACATATCGCTGTTAAAAAATCCATGCGCAAAAATAGAGCTGAGCAGCTAATGGAGACAGAAATTATGACCAACACTACTGGAATAAAAACAAAAGTAAGCCATGAGAATACTGAAAACAAATTTAGATTCATTGTACAGTACAGCCAACAGCATAAAAAGGTCAAATCCATTATAACTCGGAATTGGCCTTTGATTTTAAGTGACCCTGTAATAGGCCCCAGATTACCTAAAAGACCCTCTATAACTTACAGTAGAGGTCGATCTATGAGGAATGAACTGGTCAAAACCAGCCTGGAAGTTATAGAATCTACAAATTGGTTACAAACACATACTGGCTTTTTTAACTGCAAATCATGCAAAGCCTGCCAACAGGGTGAAAATAAGACTACTTACATCACCCCTATTGATCAGAAAAAACACAAAATTGACAAGCTACTCACATGCAAAACTGAGTATGCGATTTATGTCTTGTCATGCCCTTGTAACTTACTTTATGTAGGGAGCACAAATCTCCAAGTTCATAAAAGAATTTTACAACATTTAAGGGCTATAAACAACCAAGATAATACCTACCCAGTAGCTCGTCACTTTAAAGCCAAGCATGATTCTAAAAGCAAAGAGTTAAAGTATTTTGTAATTGATTCCATTCCTGCCAGCAGAAGGGGAGGCAACAGGGAACAAAAACTGCGCCAAATGGAAACTAGATACATCCTAGAATTAAATACCAAACAACCCTTTGGCCTGAATATTAATGAGGATCTCTTTACATGTCTATAAGAATGCTTTCCAGGTTATTGACAAAAAACTGTTACATGCTTTCATATCTAAAATTTTATCTGTGATATTTATATGGGATTTTATAAAATTGTGGATTTTAGTGCTATATTTATTAACTATTTATGATTTAGTGATATTTATATACATATTTATTTTGATGCATATATAAATATTTAAGCGTATTTTATGTACTATAGATTGTAATGTATTAGCTTATCCAATATTTATTATTTATGTACTCATTCATTTATGTGTGTAGGGTTCCTGGTGTGTTCATGAGTAACAAATGGATACTTTATCCTTATATATCTCTCCATAATATCCACTTAATGCTCATTTCCCAGATATTTACTCTTACGTCGATATGAGATCATGACTGCATAATCTTTATGTGATAGACCATTAGGCAAATTAATGTCCAATTATATGTATCTGCACGTTATATTAATTCATGAGTAAATTGGTCCGATAGGAGGATCGCTGGGGCTCCAGCTATCTATAATCCTCTCCTATTTTCATGACATTTCTGCCAGTAACAGATTTAATGTATTTATACAGATATGAATGATACTACATTATCTATAGGATTTTCCTTGATAGTTGGCATTATTTATCCGAAAAAACAAAACAAAAAATCTCCTGAAATAATTTTATTTCACTTTTGCATTTGTTTTGCACATCTTTTGCACAATTGTGTGTATTTTACATTGTATCAACGGTGAATATGGGCTTACAGTGAAGTTTGTCATTTATGATTAGTGATTAGATTAATATCATATTCTTTGTCCTAAACAAATAATAGGATCAATCTTAATGTTTTTAGGCTCTTTTGCAAAGTACATACATTTGAGGCCTATTTGAAACTTTGACAAAGTAAAAAGAAGAAAAAACAGACTCGTAGTTCAATGTAAGTCTGTTTTTTACCCTAATTGTCTTTGTATGCCCAATACACCAATGAATATATCCGCATACCAACGTTATTTAAACCAATGGATGCTCTTGCACTGTGTCATGTGATCAAGGCCCGTGGAAAGGGCTGAAACGCGTCATGGCGACCTCTTGCACCAAATAAACTTTTTTGCACTCAATTGCGGTTTGTATCCGTAGTTTACCTACGAAATTCGCGCAACCAAAGCGGAGTATTTGGATATATATATATATATATATATATATATATATATATATATATATATATATATATATATATATATATATTCAGTGAAAAAACCATAGGTTTCAGAGGCGTTATAGTTAGGAATTGGCATTTAAAAAACCTTAGAAATTCAGTGAAAAGACCATAGGTTTCAGGGGCGTTATAGTTAGCTGGACATTTCCCTCGTACAAAACCCTAGAAATTCCCCTGTTATAGTTAGTTCATCTAACTATAACTCGCGCCCCTGCAATGCACTGCTGATGACGTCACATATTACATCACTCATGACATGGTCAGTGACATCACTGATGACATCACTGATGACATCCCAAACGACATCACTGATGACATCACTGATGACGTCATCCATGTGATAAATTAGTGCATCTTCTCACACCCTAATATAACCTTTGATACACCGACTCAACTGTTCATTGAATTTCAAAGGTTTTTTAAATGCCAATTCCTAACTATAACGTGCATGAAACCTACGGTTTTTTCAGTGATTTTCAAAGGTTTTTTAAATGCTAATTCCTATCTATGACTTATCTCTAAAGATATCATGTTTAATGATTTTGATTGGATTTCTATATTTTTCAAATTCAGTGTGTCAATTTCATTAATTATGTTTTTTTTCTAAATACTTTTTATCACCATTTTTTAAATTTATTTTTTTAATTACTTCTTTTAAAAATTAAAAAATATTATTTGTTTTTATTGGGTTTTTCAAACATATTGTACGCGTTAGCGTCCGCACATGGTATGTGTTGGGTACGTGTTTAGTGCGCGATTGCAATGCGACCGGTACGCGACTCCCAGCCTATACGCGACACGTTCAATGTACGTAACGCGATGCTTCCGCGCTTCCGTGATGCGTCATCTGCATCTATGACGCGGTAGGTGCGCGGATCCCGCGAACTTTTTAACATTTAAAAAAACTTATATATATGTATTTCATGTGAATTTTAATTGAAGACAAACTCTAAACTAGTCTTAAAACTAATATATTTTTACATCTAATCCTATAAAAAAAATTCGCGGATGCGCGCTGGGTGCGTGCTGCCTATGCGCAGGGTGCGCGGATCCCATGTGACCTGCAAAAAAAGAGATTTGATTGGTTCATTACACTTCCTCTTCTAACTATTGAAAGACCCCACCCAATTCAATCATTCTTCTTTGACCGTCTTTGGAGGAGCATCTCTTTGCAGAGAAGATTTTAGACTAAGTTTACACTTAGCTCTAACTTTTTTCAACTAAAAATGGTTTCAGGGCAGCAGGCATCACCTACATCTCCTCATACATCTGAGGATGAATTTTTGGAGGAGGCACCACGCAAAGAACCTTTTTCTTCAGTGGTGTGGAAATTGTTTACTTTTCCCGAGGGGCAGAATAAGACCAATGCCACCTTGGTCACATGCAAGATTTGCAAAAGAGTGCTGTCGCGAGGGGATCCTAACAAGAAATACTCGTGTGGCATGGCTAGTATGATGAAGCACATAAGGACCCTTCATCCAAACAATCCTGCACGAGAAGAGTGCAAACGGATGGGAAACACTCCTCCGCCTTCCACCTCATTGCAGCTGAGCACTTCAAGAGTGCATCCATCAGCCCAAAATTTGGACATCCGTCCTCAATTTCAATATTTAAAAGTGCTCTGCACTAAGTGCAATGCGACTTTGTGCTACGGTGAGCAGTCGATCGATCTGATCTGCCGCCGGCAAAAAAGTCAAATTTGCTAGTTTTTTGTATTTTTTTTTATTGTTTCCTGAAGTTCATTGTTTGGTTCCTCTTGTTTTGTTTTTTTTTTGTGTGTTTTTTTTGCAGAAAAACCAAAAAAATTTAAAAATTGTTCAGAAAACCCCCCAAAAAATATAAAAGAAGAAAGAAGAAAAAACTAACTTTCCTGGTTTAAAAAAAGAGCTACATTTCTTTGTTAGTGTGTGAAAGTTTAGATGAATGTATGTGTAGTACGTAATTGACTGAATGAATGCATTAGTAGCGTATGGTGAATGTATAAGTGCAGAACTATGAGGAAGTGCTGCAGCATCACACAGTAACCTCTTTAACTGCAGTGTGCTGTAGTACTTCCGAAGCACAGGGATGCAACATATGTACATAAATATGTTGCAAATCTATGCTTCTCTCTGCATGGCTGCTTAAACTGCAGCCATGTGGTGATACAGGCACCCTTGCACCATAGTGCAAGGATTTCTGTGTCATGTGCTGTTTGTTTTTGTGCAGGAAGACACACCTTCCTGCACAAAAGCAATCAGTAAAGGCATTTTTCTCCTCCAATGTATGCTGAGCATTGTAGCATGCATTGAAGATATAAAAATGTGGAGAAATGAAAACAATTCTCCTTGTTGTGCTTTCCTACACCAATTTTAGAATGGTGCAGCATTCACACACATATCGAGATTTATGATTTCTGACAAATCTAGACATGTGTCTTGTTCTATGAGTATTCAGTGCAATCATGCACAACAACACTTATAGAACACCCTTTCAACGCAAACTGGTGTGCATAATGAGGTTGTATTTACACGGAGTATAAAAAGTGCACAGAGTGCCTTTTCCTCTCTTTGTAAATATGAAAGAGTGTCTTGAGCAATAACTATGTTCCAAAAAGTGACATATTTACAGTTTTAAAATTCCTTGCAAATGATAGAAGGTATGCACAGAGTTTTGTCTGCAAAGATGTTCAAAGAAGAATGATTGAAATGATTGCGGTCCTTCAATAGCTACAATGGGAAATATTATGAACCCCTCAAATCTCTTTTTTTGCAGGTCACATGATATCTGATTATGGTCAGATTTCAAAACTACATAGGTATAAACAGAGTGTTTTTAGAAACGTGTTTCAACTTTGTAGCTTCTTGCAGACCTCCTCATTCTGCATATTGAGACTTAGTTAAACTTACCTGCACAGTAATGACAATAAAAATGGTATACATTTTCTTCAGATTTTCATTGCAATCTAAATTCATATAAATTGCTTATTTTTAAATTTGGATCTGTGAAAGAAAAGGAAAAAAAAATGATATCATGTAGTAATACATTTTTTACAACACAGCATAATTTCCACAAAGTAATTTGTTTGCTTTTTTTGCTGTTCTCAGAATATATTGAATTTCACTAAAAACAGTGATTTCAATCATACTCATCACTTAACAGCGGGCAAAAAAAAACAATCAAAACGATTGTTAAAAAAAAAACAACATGCTAAATACCACAAGATACAAATCACAGATATATAAAATGCTTACAGCTAACAACATTTTATGAGTTTAACTTACAAAAACTGTAAATGTTGTCGCTTTAAAATATTCACCGAATCTAAGGATGAATTTTTGGAGGAGGCACCACGCCCACAACGTTTTTCTTCAGTGCTGTGGAAATTTTTTACTTTTCCCGAGGAGCAGACAAAGATCAATGCCACCTTGGTCACGTGCAAGATTTGCAAAAGAGTTCTGTTGCGAGGGGATCCTAACAAGAAATACTCGTACGGCACGGCAAGTATGATGAAACACCTAAGGACCCTTCAGCCAAACAATCTTGCACGAGAAGAGTGCAAACGGATGAGAAACACTCCTGTTCTGTATCTGTAAAAAAGAATCACAAATAAATGTATATTAATAACTTTCACATTTATACTATTCCATTACTGTACAAATACATTTTATATAAAAACTGACTAAGAAATGATAACCCTGAACCACAAGTGTGACGATGGTTAAAACTCTACATGCATAATGCATACTACTTTGAAGCAGTTCATGCCCTAAAGCCTACCTCACTAAAAGACTACATGATAACTGACTGAATGATTACAGTACTATAAGGAGACACACTGGGTGAGTAACAGGGTGTTTTCTAGAAGTGTATGGATACTGACTAGGGAATTGAAGATGTGAAAGACAAGTGTATAGTATGTTAGAAGACTGCATGCATACTGCATAGACATTTGAAGCAGTCTATGTGGTAATGTATGGTTCACAACATGAGTACTTGGAAACTGACTAAATCATCAGACTACTGCTAGGACAGTGCCTGGGTAAAACTTTTACATTTTCAGTTCTAGCACAGTGATGAGAATAGTACATGGTACTGCACTTTAGTGTCAAACCCTGACTCATTTTATCAATGCATAAGCAAAGAATAGCTTCTAAAGCTACTAAAACTTGACAACATGACCGGTTTTAAAACAGTTATCTGTCAGCAAATACACGATGTTACCAAATGCTTCTATCACAATCCTTACCCAAATGTACACAGACTCACAGTGTGACTTTAGACAAGCAACACTATCCTAGGAGTTTACCAAAATTCATTCACTAGTCTAGAAGAGATAATGGTACTGCACACAATCTACATATTTAAGTACAGCACATTAGTGTCAAAGCATGACTCATTTTATTAATGCATAAGCAAAGACTGGCTTCTAAAGCTACTAAAACTTGACAACATGACCGGTTTTAAAACAGTTATCTGTCAGCAAATACACAATGTTACCAAATGCTTCTATCACAATCCTTACCCAAATGCACACAGACTCACAGTGTAATTTTAGACAAGCAACACTATCCTCGGAGTTTACCAAAACTCATTCACTAGTCTAGAAGAGGTAAGGGTACTGCACACAATCTACATATTTAAGTACAGCACATTAGTGTCAAAGCATGACTCATTTAATCAACGCATAAGCAAAGACTGGCTTCTAATGCTACTAAAACTTGACAACATGACAGGTTTTAAAAGAGTTATCTGCCAGAAAATACACGATGTTACCAAATGCTTCTCTCACAGTGGTTCCCAAATGCACACAGACTCACAGTGTGATTCTAGACAACAACCACTATACCTAGGAGTTTACCAAAAATCATTCATTATTGTGGAAGTGATAAGGGAACTGCACACAATCTACATATTTCAGGACTGCACTTTTGAGTCAAAGCCTGACTCATTTAATCAAAGCATAAGCAAAAACTGGCTTCTAATGCTACTAAAACTTGATAACAAGACAGGTTTTAAAACAATTATCTGTAACGAAATACACAATGTTACTTAATGCTTCTCTCACAGTGGTTCCCAAATGCACACAGACTCACAGTGTGATTCTAGACAAGCAACACTATCCCTAGCAGCTTACAAAAACTCATTCACTACTGTGCAAGGGGTAAGGAGACTACACACAATCTACATATTAAAGTACAGCACATTAGTGTCAAAGCATGACTCATTTTATCAATGCATAAGCAAAGACTGGCTTCTAATGCTACTAAAACTTGACAACATGACAGATTTTAAAACAGTTATCTGTCAGCAAATACACGATGTTACCAAATGCTTCTCTCACAGTGGTTACCAAATGCACACATACTCACTGTGTGATTCTAGACAAACAACACTATCCCTTGCACTATACCAAAACACATTTCTTCATCTAGAAGGAGTACTACATTTTAGTATAGAAACATAACTCATTTCACAAATTCATAAACAATGACTGGTTTCTAATTCTACCAAAATATAAAAACAGCACAGTTATTGTTCTGCAAACACATGAAAAACACAAATGCTTATCACAGAATGGTTTCTACATGCACACACACTGTCAATAAGATTGTAGAGAAAAAAAAGTACTCCCTACACTTTAGCAGGAGAAATACATTAGTCTGATTAAAATCAAAATAGTCTACATACATCCCCTCACAGTTAAATAACTCACCTTTCAAGTTGTTTTGTAGATTAAGAAGTATATCAGTCACACACCAGATTTTCTTTTACAGAATCTCTGCACTGTGCACCTCTCAGCAAAAACAAAGAATGGAAAAGTTTCCCTTTCATTTTCCACACATATACATGTAAACATCAAATCACAATCCTTCACACATAAATTCAAAAGCAAACACACATTTCTATTGGTTAAACATTTCAACCCTTTCCAAATGAAATACATTTCAACCCTTCCCCCAATCTGCCTTCTGCCTGTTACCATGGAAACAGGTCATGGAACACTGTACTGAGCACACAGGTCACAAGTTCAGCACACAATGTTGCTAAACAAGACAGCAAGTGTGCTTGACTTTTCAACATATCAGCTTATCATATATAATGTTACTTACAATCAGTTTTTGTTAACCAATAAGAATCATGCCTTTAAAAAACAGAAATATACACCTACCTTTCAGTGTAGAAAGTTGACATACAACCAATGATTTCTTGTCTTTTTTCAAAAAAAATTTCCTTGGATCCACGCACCCAATGCGAGAGAATCCGTGCACCCAACGCGATAGGATGCGCGCACCGTGCGAGCATTTCGCCGTTTTAAAAAAAAGGAAAAGGGGGCCCCAGGGGGACCTTCTGGGACCCCCTATGCACATCTCGAGGGTCGGAGTATCTCCACTCTGCCCCCTTTATATGTTTTACACACTTACTCCCCTTGCTTATTCAGCCTCGCTTCTACCGAGGCAGAAAATGGCCACCAACAGTTCCTGGTTTCGAATGTAGACAGACACTCGACAGCCAATTAGCATTCAGCGCGCGATCGGGAGGCTGCGCGCTCGGTTCGAGGAGGGTGCGCTTAAGGTGCGGGTAGGCTGCACGGATCCTCCCCGGCCATAGATATATATGTACTTTTAACTCTAATTTTCTCAGTAACTACTGAACAGATTCATACCATTTATGCAAAAGGCATGAGTCTGAACTCAGGACTACCTCTTTGCCAAATTTGGTGTCATTCCGTTCAGCGGTTTGGGCTGTAGCTGCGACAACAGATCCTATGGGATTGCATGGGAAAAACACGTTTTGGGACCCCCCTTTTTTCTCGGCCCCGGTATTACGAATCACCACAAAACTTTCAGGGTAGGAGCGGAGAGGAGTTGGCCAAAAGTTTGGAAAATTTTGTGAGGATTCATCAACCGGCGCCAGACTTATTAGGAATAGAACATTGCGGATTTCCTACTCCTTCTGGGATGCTGGGACCCGAGGAGGGTGGCGTATATGCCGGCGGAGCATGCCGGTTATTAATATCCAAAACCAAACTCCTGTAAGATAAGCTCTCTGGAAGAATAGGCCAAGTACAGAGTAGATGTTTCCAAAATGTATTCCACACAACACGTTTCAGCCAAAGCCTTGATCACGTGTGAAAAACACAGCGAAAGCAAGTACTGATAAATTTTTGAAAGTTAATGGTAGACATGGACATAGGATTTTGAATACAACCAAGTGAAGCAACTATGGCAGACATATTTGAAAGGGTCACAGACAAGTGAAATGAAAGCATAATGCAAAATATATCACACATTGCGTCCCCTCCAGACTCATGTACTGATAAACTGCGTGGTCTGGAAATTAACACAAAGACATTGAATACATCGTCATGTGATTGGCAGCCAAGTTGGAACAGCTGAGCAGTGTATAGAACATCGGTGCATAATGCATATTATACAATTACAATAAAATCTGTATGTGCATTTATAGCTTTTCTAGATATGAGATGACAACACTGACCAGCGATTCAGAAAAGAGATGGCAAAATAGCCATTGCGCACCAATGTCCGATTCTAGAACACAATGTGTACACAATGATAAAACAATGTCCCCAGATAGCAAACAGCAGGTATATCATCAAAAATAGAGAGTATGACTCAGAGACATTGATCGCTACACATCATACATATATAAAACTGCTATTGCACTGCAGTAGTGTGTGTATATATATATATATACACACACTTTATTAATCTGCTAATCTTATTTAATTTTCTAAGCAGTCACAGACCCCCTGGGTAGGCTTCAGGTGTCCCTGGACCACAGGTTAAGAACCACTATTTTGGACATTATCAAATGTGTTTATCCTAGCTAACCTTTTGAATGCTTCCTTGTGTATCCTTTTGTTGACAAGAAACAATCAGTGGTACTGTAAACTTTAATTGCCATGGGGACTGGGTGCACCTTGCACAGATCTGCTGCGCGCGCTTCCTGGACTAGCAAAGGCATGGGCGTTATTGAACAACTGTCAGAGCCCCTGTTTCTAAAGCAACACATTTAAAGGTTTACTGGTGACTACAATACTTCATGCTTATGTTTTCGTAAATGCAATTGAAAGAGATCGTGTCGTGCCCTTAAAGTGCAAAGTCCACACGGTATGTGCATTTGAAAACGTGTTCCAACATCGGTTTCTTTTCCAAGCAGAAAGAGGTCTATCGAGCTCTGAAGCTTGTCTTGGTATATATATATTTCAATATCTTCTATTTAGAGCATAAACAGGGCGGTTGGGGTTTACTAAGCCAAGAGATAGCAGAAAAAAAGGGATGATAAAAGTTGAAAAATAAGCTGTTCGACCCACACTTTCTCATTTGAAAATCGATTTTTTTACCCTATGGAGATCGTCCATAAAATGAGGCGCTACCTGCCTTCTGCACTGCGGTTTCTGCTTAGTAGTACAATCAGATATTTTAAAAAATGGCCGCCATTTGTAAGACAAGCTGGATAGTTCCTTGCAAGGTTTGGGAGACTGCATGCATTTATGCTTGCTGCACCCAATGGTTGCGGTAATATCAGGGAAATGAACAGTAAATATGGACCCAGCAGACCAGGAAACAGGCTCTCAAACAGCCTAAAAACTGTCCACTCTCTGACCTGTCAGACCAGCCTTTCTGGCACTGACAGATTGCCCTACAAGCCACTCCGACCCGCCCCTCCCCCATTGCATCAGCCCTGTTGTCATCGACTATGTTTCAGTAAAGCTGCTGCTGTCGATCTTTTCATATCCTTGGTATACCAAAGTATCCTTAAATGTGTCTTTGTGAAGCACTCTGACTCCTTAAAAAGTCTGGTCTGTGCTAAAAAAACAATTTTCAAATTCAATAAATATAATAAAATGTGGAAGATGAAAGCTTGAGACTAGGGGCCGGAAATTGGGGAGAAACATCTGCAAAGAGGGAGTGAGGGGGGCTCTGCACTGTTCCTTCTAGCACAGACTAATCTCTGGTGTCTTTTATTATCGAAAGAAGATTATGGGAGGTGTGATGAGATCTCAGTCAGTAGAGTGAAGGTAGAGTAAGCAGGTTAAATGTGTTCTGTAAGTAGGTAGAACCGTTGTTTGGCATCGCTGGATAATGGCTAATAGTTTAACTGTAGCTTTGGATATCAAGCGAAAGCTTATAAGGTTTAAGGTTGATGTTATCAAGTTTACTGTTACTGCTTAGGTGTCCTGCTCTTTGATGAATTGACTAAATGGGAGTTTTTAGACCTGGCACCATTGGCATGGTTTTGCCCTGCATTTTTTGCCTTGGCCTCCTGTGTTTTTGCTGTTGTTGGACTTCGTTTTGCTGGTCTAAATACTTTGGGCACTGCTGTTCAGTGCCAAAGTGCAAGTACTCCCTTTGTAAATTGTTGTTATGGATTGGTGTTTCCATAATTGGCTATTTGATTTACTAAGCAAAACCAAAGGGGATGATGGACGGAGTGTTGAACATTGCAAGCACTCACCCCTAGTCTACTGATCTGGGTTTAATCCATTAACATTCTTTAGCTCACTCCGCCACCCCAGTTCAGACATGGCCATATGCAAATCAGTCTGACCCTGTGCCTCATGGGAACAGTCCAGCCCGAACTGCCAAGCCATGTCTTCCCTGGACTGGAAACAAGCATCCTGGGACCGGTTTCTGGCTAATCAGCCGTCATCAGCCAGGCTAGCTTGAATCCAGTGGCAAAGTGAGCAAGGGACCCACGTCTGGGCATACCCTGCCAAGTTAGGGCGAACAAAGCAAAACCAAAGGGGATGATGGATGGATCATTGAACATTGCAAGCACTCACCCCCAGTCAACTGATCTGGGTTTAATCCATCATCATTCTTTAGCTCACTCCGCCACCCCAGTTCAGACATGGCCATATGCAAATCAGTCTGAGCCTGTGCCTCATGGGAACAGTCCAGCCCGAACTGCCAAGCCATATCTTCACTGGACCGGAAACAAGCATCCTGGGACCGGTTTCTGGCTAATCAGCCATCATCAGCCAGGCTAGCTTGAATCCAGTGGCAAAGTGAGCAAGGGACCCATGTCTGAGCATACCCTGCCAACTTAGGGCGAACAAAGCAAAACCAAATAGTGGGTAACATACTGATTACCTGTTGGTTGTTCTTGAGTTGGGATTTTGGGCGAGTGTGTACTAGAATGTCCCTGAGGTTCTTGCCTCTTCTATGTGAGAACATGGGCAGTGGGATATTCAGTTTCCGATTGTTGAGGATGCACCAGTGCTTTCTTACTATCTTAGAGATTTTGTCCGATGTTATGTTAAATGTTGTTATACAGATGGGTCTTTTGTCTTTTTCTCTGTCATCTTTTAGAAGGACAAAAAGTGCTCCTACTTAGTTCCGCAAGTTGCAACATGCCCCAGACAGTAGCTGTCTGGGATGGCCCCAATGATGAAGGATGTCACCTATGGGCAACCCTTGGTGAGTAAGGGGACTCAAGAAGAGAATTTTCTCTTTTTAGATTCAGGGTTTTGTTTTGCACATTTAGGGGAAGCCCTTCCCTTTGGTTAGGTTCTCAGATTTGTCATTTACAGATTCGGTAATAACTATACATAGTCTGGAGGATGAACATAACGTCTACCTCCATCTCCCCCCATTTTTGTTTATAACATTGGTTTGTACCCAATTGGCATATTTAATTTACTTAGAAGTCCCTAGTAAAGTGCACTAAATGTGCCCAGGGCCTTTAAAATAAATGCTACTTGTGAGCCTGCAGCACTGATTGTGCCACCCACTTAAGTATCCCTTTAAACATGTCTCTTGTCTGCCATTGCAAATCCTGTGTGTGCAGTTGTACCTGCCATGTTGACCTGGCAAAATAAACCTTTTGCCAGGTCCAACCCTTCCTTTTTAATACATATAAGTCACCCCTAATGTAAGCACTGGACAGCCTAGAGGGCAGGGTGCAATACATTTACAAAGTGGGATATGTACTTTTAAGTTTTACATGTTCTGGGAGTGCAAAACACTCACATTTGTTTTTCACTACTGCAAGGCCTATCTCTCCTAAAGGATAGCATTGGAGTTACCCTATTACATTTTATAAGTGGAATTTTCAAATGGGAAGAGATGATCAGGTCATGTTTGGTGTCTCTGGAATCCTAATTTAAAATCCTAACTTATGGTGAAGTAGGATTTTTCCTGCAGCCTGTCTCTGGTCACATGACTGGGTGTAGTTGGCAGTTGTGCTTTGTGTAATCCTCCGAGACAGCCACACGTAATGGGGAGGTTAGTTGTGATTGAAAGGACCATCACTGGCAGGATGGGAGGGAGGAGTAGGACCCAGCCCGACTTACACTTGAATAGGCTGTGTCCGATCTCCACACACAAAGGGCTGCATACTCCCTGTAGGTAGTCTGGAGACAGGGTAGAGAAGGTAGGGGATCAGTGTACTTCAAAGACACGCCTCCAGAAGAGTCTCACTAATTCAAATGCACAATTGTGTATAAAATAGGGACCTCAAACATCACCACTTCAGTAGACTTCTGGACCTCTGGATACTCTGCTAGGAAGAAGGATTGCTGTACTGCTGGAAGGACTGCCACTCTGCTGGAGTGCTGCTCTGAAGGAACTGCTGTCCTGCTGTGCTGCCCCTGCTGTCCTCTTACCTGGGTGAGAAGGGCTGGATCTGTATATCTTAAACCCAGATGCCAGAGTGACTCCAAGGGCTGGGTGTCTGGCCTCCTGATCGGAAGCCTTAGAGACATAGGCTTCCAACAACCTTGCACCTGCACCTGGACTCTGCCTTTTATGAGTCTACCCCACCAAGTGGTGCCACACCAGTAATGGACCCCTGGAAGGGGGCCGAAGGGGCAAATCAGCCTCTGTGGATTCAGCGGAACCGACACATCTCCTCTGCTTAGCATTCCAAAGCCGAACAAAAGCAACGTTGCTGCTGCATGGACCGATCTGTCGCCAAGACCCACATCATAACCACAGTCCTTGGACTGACGCACCGCTTTGGTTGCGCTACGCATCTTCAACTCAGATCCTTGCAATGCTCCACAACCTGAATTTAAGGTACTTTGTTCAGCTGGCCTAATTGGGTCCTTCTATTTGGCCCCTGCTACATCGTGGTCCATCTGAACTTGTGACTTTGTCCTGGTCTGGCACAACCAGATAACCACAGTTGGAGCTTTGTGCTTCTAGATGCTATTTTCCCTGAAATCTTTAACATTGAATATCTCTGGTTCTACAAATTGGATTTGTATTGTTTTGGTCTTGTTTCATTTAATAAAATAAACTCTATTTTTATACCGTGGTGTGGGATCCTTTTTGTGTGGTGTTTTCACTTTATTATAGTTTGAAGTGTTGCACAAATACTTTACACATTGCCTCTTAGATAAGTCTAACTGCTCTGTGCCAAGCTACCAGGAGATTGAGCATAAGTTAATTGGGGGTTTGCATGTGCCTTACCCTGACTAGGATTGTGGTTGCTGCTTGACCAGCACTCAGACCCCAGTCAACCAGCAACCCAATATCTAAACTTCCCCTGTACCCCAACATTGAAACACAATTATTCCTGCCCATAGCATGCAAAGGTTTGCATACATTTCTTTGTGCGGTGGTGAATAACCACAAACAGGAGGTTTCTGTGTGTTCAACAAATAAACACCCACAAATGAGCCATGGGCATGCTGGGTGACCCCTTGGAGTGCCTGGGTATGTAGTGAGCATTTGAAGCTGCAGCAACAATAATATCTTTCAGATACCAATCCCCCTGTCTACAGCAACAACCACCCTTCATCCAATCCTCCTTGAAGTCCTTTCTCTTCCCAAGACCCACTATCACATCCATTATGCCCTGATAGGGCTGTCAAGGTTAGAGTGGATAGAACACATTAGCTCTGTGGCATCAGTGGCCCATAGGGGTAAGGTCTTGTGCTGAACTTGATTGACAATTAATTGGGCTGCCATGCAATTGTTTTTTTTATTCTGTTGCTGTGTTTTGATAAGTGTATGTGAAAACAGGGGTTGGGAATGAAGGAATGAAACAGGATTTAGCAGTCACTCAAGCTAATATTTGTGTCATTAACACAGAATGAGCAATCTGTATATCAAAGCCTAAACCTCAGTATCTCTACATTGGCTGGTAAACTGTTGAGTGGCTAGAACCAATGAATGGACAAGATGTGGTGGAAACAGGAGAGAGTCTGAGGGAAAGAAAATGTGAATGTGTTGGATGAATGAAAAGGAATAAGTGATCCTTTTTGGAATTTTCATTGAAGAATTACAAATGGTTACTGATGGATCCCGTTGCTGGCACGTGTTTTTGACATTTAATGAGAAATTAAATGCTTCCAGCTGCAACTTAAAACATTGGTGTCTAATGGGGCCAGTTTTTCTCTGATGTGCAGCAAACTAGCAAAGAAAACGTGGACAAATTCTAAGCAAAGTATTAGCAAACATAGCTGTTAGCAAATAAATTACAGTCTTTAGCAGTGGCATCTCCAACTGGGCATAGGCCACTAGCTGTTTTCACCAGTTCTGAGCAAATTGTGTAGATGCGGCCTCTAAGTTAGCAGCAGAAGAGGAGGGAAAACATATAGCAATGGCGATAATGCTACAGATATGGCTTTTAGCACTTGACAATACTCCAAATTATGCCACTGGAACCAGCCACAAAACTTCAAATTTGGTCCAACTACCAGGGACAGCGTACCAAAGGTGGCCATCTGAATGTGACCCCCTCCCTCCAGTACTAAATGCAATAGCTCAGAAAATTATCCCCAGATTGATCCCAGCAAAGACTACAAATCTAATGGTAATACAATAGGTGAGGATTAAATGGCCAGACACAACACTACGGACAGATGTCAAGCACTCTATATACTATCGCAATGAGCCCTCTTACACATAAAAACCACCCTATGATTGACTCAATTCTCCAGAAGTGGGGCCTCAGACAGGTGATAATATGTAAGCTTTGCCTTCAGAAACAGATAAAACGCCATAGATGTGGCACCAGCATGAGACACTGGAGACTAGATGTTCACAATGCAGGCCTGTTTATGTTTTAAGTAAAATGGCAGGAAGAAAGAAGGATGCTGTTGTAGGATGGAGGGAGTGAGAGTTCATGCACTGGGGTCCATGTAATTTCCTCTGATATAAAATATGTTATTGATGAACCACCAGCAGCTTAGACCACCAGGGGTTTATAGCAGGAAGTCAAGGGTACCCCAGGCCATAACAAAGAAAACAACGTGGTGGGAAGTGGGAAAAACATTAAGTGCACTTAGAGGCCATCGCTGTGCTCATGTCATGGAAGACAGGATCATCGATTAAAGTACACCAAATGGTCAAAATCCCTTCAACCCCCTAATCTAAAGTGTCAGAGAGAGGGGACAAACTCTGGGTGCAGCGAGTATCCCAACATCACTATAAATACAAAGACAGGAATGAAGCAGGTGCCATATCGGGAGGAGGAGGAACATAGGGACACATCCGGAGCACAGAAAGATAGGCACCATAGGGTCATTATGAGGACCTTGGAGTCAGTACAAATGTGTTCATCGTGGCGACCTTGGAGTCAACTTCTACCACGCAGAGGAAGGAGAGGGACAGTGCAAATTTACAACTGCTCTACTTATTCTGTGTATACAATGTCATGTTTGTGCACTCTGACATCATCCGCACATCACTACAACTTAGTACACGTCTGAAATAACAAAGGCCATTGTCTTACGCACAAAACCTGAACATTAAACATTGTTGCTTCTGCTTGCAGAGAGATCTTCCCTAACCAGGGTAAGAGAACAGAATGTTTCCTGCCACCTCTTCTGGGGGTTGGACTACAGCAGAAAAAGGTAGGTGTGTATCCTGTCACTTGACTAGTCATTCCACATTGTGCATGGCATGTGTCCAGACGTGAAGGCTTGGAAACACAACACACCTCTAAACCAGTATAACAACGATTATGATTACAGGTTGCGATGACAGTTACTGTAATTATGGAAGTATCGAAAATAGCTCAACAATCCAATCCAATCTTTCTTTATTTCGGTCCATGGACCATAAAAGAACATTCAAAACACATACAGTATATAAAAACAGATTAAAAAGCTAAAACCCAGATAAAATAAGCTATAATTGTTACAGTAACCGTTAAAACTCAGTCAGTATTAAATCCATTGTTGTTTACTAGAAGAGCCTTTCGCACCCACCCCATAGAACTTAAGAAACAGGATACGGCATAAACGATTGCCATTTGTGTGTTATGTTGTAGGAGCCTAAACGCTTCTTCACAGCGTCGTGTACCTAGGTTCCTGCACAATTGGATTTTTTTCTATCCAGGACAGAAAAAGAATACATGGAGTTCAGTCTCCTCTCCCCTACCCCATGCAGGGCACCCCTAGAGCAAAACTGCTGGACCATTTGTTAGTAAATGCATACAGAGGGAGAGAGCTGTGCCTAAATTGTACATACAATCTCCTAGCTAGGGCCGGTTGTATTTCATATAACCATGGCTCCAGATTGTACGTATCCTTTATTGCCCAAAAAATTAGCTGTAAGAGAGCCTGGGCCAGAGTTTTCATGGAGTTGGGCACGTTTTTTCCCCCTGTAGCTGCTAACTAGTTGTTTGCGCGAAATTGCAGCACAAGCTATCACGGGTTGCTCCATGGAGTGTCTCTACCTATAATATGGAGACCTTCCTTGATATGTGCGAACCAAGCCAGTTTACCTATACTGGGAAAACCCAGTAGTTCTTGTAGCTCAGACCTGTATTCAGCCAGTTCCGGGGGTCATCCATAGACATCTACAACCAATTATCTCTGCAATGGGTCTCACCCCTAGATCCAAACGTAATGGAACTAGTGGGAAACTCACCGGTAGACCGGCCAGCTGTCTGAGGAAACTGTTCTCGGTTTTGATGATGGTCTTGGGAAGACAATGCCCCCAGAGTTCAGCCGCATACAAAGCAGCACTCCTAAATTGGGTTTTATAAATCTCTATAACCGGTCCTACAGGCTTATGAAAAAGAGTTTCTGTAAATCTTGGCCAGCCCGCCAACAGTCCGGGCCAGCTTAAGGCTTGATTTATCCATTTGAGGCCCCCAATCCCTTTTTTCTGTTAGGGTGAGACCTAAGTAGTCAAAATCAGATACCCGCTCCAGTTGGATACCATTCATGTGCGGGTTGGGGCCGGTTGAGTGGGCGGGGTTAAAGACCATATATTTTGCCTTTTGTATGTTGATATCAAGCCCCCTAGTTCTTCAGAACTCACAGAACCCATCAAGGACTCTGTGGATGCCCATCGGAGATTTAGAAAGCAGGAAGGTGTCATCTGCAAACATCATTGCTTGGATTAGCTCGTGTACTAGCTTGGAGGCATCTATGCCCTTCAATCTGCTTGGCACAAATAGGACACGTTACAATGTAAAATTTTACCATGCATGCCTTTACAACGCGGTTTTTACATTGCAACATCCATTACAATGCATGATTTTACAACGCATGCCATCACAACGCATTTTTAGAAACTACACTTGCAATGCATACCATTACAATGCATACCATTACAACGCATTCCATTACAACACATAATACTTTTAGGGCAACAGTAGTGTATGTGTTGGATAGTGTAGGGGTAAAAATTACTATTCTCACTCCAGTGACAGCAACAGTAGGGTAAGTGTTGGATAGTGTAGGGGTAAAAATGACTGTTTCCCATTACTTACCTTATAAAGCGTTGTAATGGCATGCGTTGTGGTGGCATGCGTTGTAATGACATGCGTTGTAGTGACATGCGTTGTAATGGCTACGTTGTCATGGCATGCGATGTAAAGGATGTTGCGTTGTAATGACTATGGGGCCGATTCACAGAACTAACTTAAGACAGACTTAAAACAGACTTAAGATAGACTTAAGATAAACTTTAGAGAAAATCCTAACTTAAGTCGGTCTTAAATCTGTCTTGAGTCTGTCTTAAGTTTGTCTTAAGTCTGTCTTAAGTCTGTCTTAAGACAAACTTAACACAAAATCCTAACTTCTGTGAATACCAAAAGTAGTAAATTTAGGATTTTGTCTTAAGTTAGTTCTGTGAATCGGGCCCAATATTGTAAAGGTAGTGCGTTGTAATGACTGCGTTGTAATGGTTGTTTCCCGCTCAACACATCTACCAGTCCTTTGATGTAAATACAGAACAAGGTAGAGACATAGTTGCTGTCATGCAGTCTTCTGAACATGTTCAAGAGATAGTAGGGAATTCCAAGGTTGCTCAGTATCACCTAGAGGGCATCTCTATGGACCAGATCAAAAGCACTTTCAAGGTCCACAAAGACCAAAAAAAGCCTACCACCTTCCAGATACACTGACTTCCAGTAGAGTAGTTGGAGTCTAAAAATGTGGTCGATAGTGGATGTTTTTTCCCAGAAGTCAGCTTGTTGGGGGCTCATAACCTTGTGTTCCTCAACCAGGTCTGTAGACGATCTAGTAGGATCCTAGCAAAAACTTTTTGCGATACATCGATCAAATTGATCGCTCTGTAGTTGATGGGTAATAAGGGGGACCCTTTTTTGTATACTGGAAGAATCTCAGCTCCATCCCAGGTTGCGGGGAGGGCCATCACTTTTAAAATAGCATTGACGAGCACCCACAAATAGGGACCCCAGATGCTAGGCTCAGCACGAAAAAGATCCCTGGTATCTTGTTTAATCCTGGGGCTTTGCCAGGAGCTATTCTTCTTACAGCTCTGGTAACTTCTACCAGGGTTAACTCAGGGGGCTCTACACTGAAATTCAGTAATGACTGGGTTGCTAAGAACTGAGTGCTAGCCTCAGCCTCCAGTGGAGTGTAAAGGGCCTGGAAACGCTCTTTCTAACTATCGGCCGCTTTGTTAGGCTATAGAGCCGCCTTCCTGTTGCTGCTACCTGTTTTACGATATGCCAGAATACTTTCATGTACTTGATCGATAAGGCCTGTTTCAGGGTTGTCCATTGGTCAATTTCCCAGGATTTTTTCGCAAGTGCAATGGTGTCTTATAGGAGACCCTCGCTGTTTTTATTTGGGTTCCACTCTTAGATTTTATAGTCACTATCAAGGCCCTCTTTGCCTCTCAACAGCTACCACTGAACCAGGACTGCTTTCATTTTGTCCTTCCCCCTGGGTGCCCAGTGGCCAAAATATATCTGCCAGTTTGGCAGTCATCGCCTCATGGATCTTAGCAACATCTGTTAAAGATGCGACGGTGCTGTCTACTTTTGAGAGCTTTACTAGTTCCAAAAGAATGAGTATGATAGATTCAAATAAAAGAGCCATTCTTTTGGGTGATTGTTCAATCCATGCCCATCTTACTTTTCACATAACATTGGTGAGTGTTAGTCTATTGTCTGTCATTTGGGGTGGATCAGGATTTCCCCCAGTGACTGGGAACAGCAGCTCCGGAGTTAGGGCATTATGATCCCTGTTGTGTCGTGGCAAGACAGCAAAGTCAACAACCCTCTCCCACATCCTGATTTCTACCAGTATGCAGTCTTTAATAGAGGAGTGGCTGCCCCTATTAAAAATATTCCTCCCAGGAGAGTCAGAACTGGTTCGGCCATTGCAGGCTTTCAGAGAGTGTTTTAGGGTGAACAATTTGATCTGAAAAGCCAGTGGTGCCCAAGTCCTGATTGGAGAGATGTTAGACTCAGGGGTGGCCCAAATCTCATCTTCCTCTGTGGGTGGTGTATAATTAAGATCTTTCATTGACTCAAATTGAAAATTGAGATCGCCCCCTAAGACCACCAGAACATTTTTGGGGAGATTGGAGATTAGGCCGTCTAGTTGGTCTCGAGTCGGGGACTCTTTGCCGATCCTCACAGGTCTAGAATAGAGGTTAACTAGGACTAGTTTAAGGTTTGGTGAGAAGGTTAACATGATAAACAGGATGTAATCAGAAGGGTACTCCACCAGAGTAGCCGTGCAACCTAGATGGGAATCTATCCAGATACATAACCCTCCGGAGGGTCTATCCCGTCCCCGTGATGTGGCAAGTATGATGAAGGTCGCAAACCCCACACGTGGGGTCTCCTCCTTTGCCCAGGTTTCCTAGAACATACATATGTCAAATAGGTCCACAAAATGCCACCAATCAGGCCTGCTAAATTAATTATTGAAGCCTGCTACATTCCAGGATAAAACCCTTAGTTTGTTCATTACACTTTGGTTAACTAAACTGCCACCCTTGGTTTCAAGCTCCAGTGATTTCATTACAAGACCGGAGGCTACCATTATGCATATTTCTTTTAATGCAGACTCCAAGCCGCATACATCATAAAGCAACAGTTCCAGAACGTAAACAACAATAAAAGGCATGAGCCCATAGCAATCTGCCTCTTTTAAATGCGGCTCCAAGCAAGATAAGTCCTTTCATTTTCTTCGCTACGCTACTACCATTTAATTTTATAATGTTTAATTCTGTTTTATCAATACTACATTATGCTTAATCCTGTTTATTAATACTGCCTTTTGATTTACTTTCTCTAAATGTAATTACGTTTTCTAAACTGATTGTTCTTCTTAATGCCTTATACTGTTTTCCAACCTCTCTCTCCTTTCGGGAATAATTCCCCTACTTTTCTATTCCTTTCCTTCAAACGACCTCCAATTTACGGAGATCGACTTTAGTCTATTTTTTCAACCCTTTTTTTCAAATTAATTACATACAAGCTACGCTCGTATCCTCTTTCCGGGGGAGAGCCTCGCCTCAACTATGGCTCTCCCCTCGTTTCTCACCCGCTTCATGCATCGAGAAATTCCTCGATTAGGCGCCGTCCGTTGACACCACTCACGGAGACTGCCTTTAGAGGAATGCACCTTAGCAACGCACACGTTGCGTAGCCTCTCCGCTAAGGTGCATTCCTCCTTTTCACTCACCCTGCGACCTTCTGTCGTCTCGATCGCTGAAGCCCTTCAACTGTCGCCTGGTTAGCTCGTTACACGGATATTATACATTATATTGCCACGTTAGCTCTGCTCTCCACTCGTTTTACCTTCTCTACACGGAATTAATTAAATGTATTATTTAAAATATTTTTTAGTCAGCTGACATGACTAAAACCCTCAGTTATACCCAAATTTAAATAAAAATACCCAAATTTAATTTAAATAAAATAATAAGAATTGATAAAAAATAATATAAAATATAAAAAAAAAAAAGGGGGAAATTTAGAGGTTTTAACAATTTTGAATACTCCTGGTCATCTTCATTATGTCTGAAGTTGATTCTGACGAAGGTAACTCTATACCTATCATGGACAACGACAGAATCAAAAGCATGATCCACAATGAAATGATATCTTGTATGTTTCAAACACTTTCGAAAGCCATATCCTCTAAAAGGTCTCATGAATACGATACCACTGAGAGTTATCTATCCCTACCTAACGAAGATCTCAGTGAGATAAGGGGGAAAAGAATTAAGAAGAATAAGAATATTGATCATGCAACCCCCAAGAGCACTATGGAAGGTCTCAGCACCTCTACCCTTACGGGAGGTCACCGCACCTCAGACTCTATGGGTGTCCTTAGCGGCACAAATCTTAAAGGTGTCCTCAGCGGCACAAACTATCAGGGTGTCCCTCGCGGCACAAATTATCGGAGTGCTCATAAGTATGATCTCCAATTTGGAGATGAGGATTTCCAGGATACCGATAACAATTCCTCTGACCCCCCAGATGAATATATCCTGGACCTCGACGAAGATGACCAAGAGTTTAATTCACAACCTCTTGATGAAGAAACACCATCTACCTCTAACGATAATATTAGAGATCCTCTTGGCGAAGATATGTTTTCTCCCCTCAATTTAAAACACCCTAGGAGTTCCGAATGGTTTCCCCAGGAACATGTCAGTAAATTCATTAACAAATGGTTAAGATTTCCCCTAGAAAGAAATACCCGTAATTTATTGAGAGCTGAATGCTCAAGACCTGAAATAGATGACAAAACCTGCCAAACCCCAAATTTGGACCCTGAACTTATCAAATATTTATTTAAACTCGGAAGGAACCCAAGGAAAGGGATGGAGAGATCCCTAAAGGGATGTCAAGACCGGGTCCTCGATATCCTTGGCCCACTAGCTAGGATTATTGATACAGCAGAAGACAGTCACATTAATGGGACCCCCCTTAATACTGACTTAATTAGAGGCTTAAGCCAGAGAGCCTTGATTCTGTTGGGTAATGCCAACGCCAGTCTTAACGCAGAAAGGAGGAGAGTGGTCCTTAATAAGATCTCTCCTAAACTAAACGACCTTGCTGATAAGGAACCCTCCCTGAATCCTAGAGGGCTTCTTTTTGGTGAAGACCTTATCAAGACTCTAGGCAAATACGTGTCTACTTTCACTGCCTTAGACAAGGCCCATCAAAACATGAAAAAGGTCTTTAATACCAGCAACCTTTTTGGAAGGGCCGGAAGAAGGGGCCTCTCTTCCGGCCGGTTCAACCGAAGGCCCTACCCTAGATCCAGAGGATATGGAGGAAGAGGGTACCAACCCTCCAACATCCCTCAGTTCTTTCCACAAAGAGGAAGAGGATTTTGATCCAGAGGTTTCAGATCGCGCGGTCCCTCTAACGACAGCACCCCTCAAAGTAAGTATAGTTTCTCATTCTTCCCCTTTCGCTCCTCTTCCAACCAAAGTGGGAGGGAGACTCAAATTCTTTCTCCAGAATTGGAAATTAATTACCCAAGACCCATGGGTCTTAAATACTGTGAAGGGATTTATGTTAGACTTTACTCAGATTCCGAGTCAATCTTATTTCCCAAGAGATATCCCTCTCTCCATAGATCAGGAAAAAATAATAGAAGAGGAGATTTCCTCAATGCTTCAGAAAGGCGCCATCAGAGAAGTACCCTTAGAAATGTTAAGATTCATAAGCACACTCTTTCTCGTCAAGAAAAAAGACAAGGGTTGGAGACCTGTTATAAACTTAAGGGAACTCAACAAATACCTTGTCTACAGACATTTCAAGATGGAAGGTATTCACCTTTTCAGAGACCTACTTCTAGAGGGAGATTGGTTAGTCAAATTAGATCTAAAAGACGCTTACTTTACCATCCCTATGGCCAGGTGTCATCAACCCTTCCTACAATTTATGTGGAAAAAGCATCTCTTTCAATTCCAAGCTCTCCCCTTCGGTCTCTCTTCAGCACCATGGTGCTTCACCAAGGTGATGAGATCAGTCGCATCTTCAATAAGGGAGAAGGGTATTCGGATGATCATTTATCTCGACGATATTCTTATTCGTTCTCAGGACCAGTCTCAAATCATTCAGGACCTGAATACTGTAATAGACCTACTAGAAAACCTGGGTTTCATTATAAACAAAGAGAAGTCTATTCTCTTACCCTCGAGATCTTTGGAGTTTCTGGGTTTCACGGTAGATACCACAAAATGTCTCCTTCTTCTTCCTCAGAAGAAGATATCAAAAATCAAGAAAGAGATAAGACATGTTCTGACTCAACTGTTCTTATCCCTAAGGGAATTAGCCAGGTTACTCGGTCTCCTCTCGTCTTCTATCCAAGCTATCTTTCCGTGTCCTCTAAACTATCGTGCTCTTCAGAGAATAAAATTGAAAGCCCTTCGTTCAGGTCTCTGGTACGGAGATCGCGTCTCCCTAGATCAAGAAGCAATTTTAGAACTGAATTGGTGGTTAGAAAACCTGGATGCTTGGAATGGGAAAGCTATTTTTGGCTCAACTCCGGAATTTGTCTTAGAATCCGATGCGAGTCTCCATGGCTGGGGAGCCTGTTTCTTAGATCAGAACACGGGTGGAGTCTGGTCTCTGGAAGAATCTTCCCATCATATAAATTTCCTAGAATTGACCGCGGGACTCTATGCCTTAATGAGCTTCAAGCATTCCCTTCAAGGGAGATCTGTCATTCTAAAGATGGACAATATGTCCGCAGTTGCTTATATAAATCGCCTAGGCGGAACAAAATCTGTAGATTTTTCAAACCTAGCCAAGAAGCTTTGGATGTTTTGTCTAGAACACAAGATATCTCTAAGAGCCGAATACCTCCCAGGCAAGACAAACATCTCGGCGGATTGGAACTCAAGGTTCCTCCTGGACCACACGGATTGGAAACTCAATCCCTCTGTCTTCGACTCTCTCAACATTTCTTGGGGTCCCCTGGAATTAGATCTCTTTGCAAGCAGACTAACTTTCCAAGTAAAGAACTACTTCAGCTGGATGCCAGACCCGGGTGCTCTAGCAGTAAATGCCTTTCTTCAACCCTGGATTGGAACCAAGGGTTATGACTTCCCTCCTTTCTCTATGATTCAGAGGGTTCTCCAGAAAATCAGACACGAACGCTGTTCCATCGTCCTAATCACTCCCTTCTGGCCCTCCCAGGCCTGGTTTCCAACAACGCTGGAGCTCGTCTACGACCTTCCCTTCCTAATTCCTCCCCTCAGGGACCTCCTTACAGACGTAGACGGTCGAATTCATCCCCTGGTTCATTCCGGGAATTTGAACCTTCTTGCCTGGAGAGTGTCAGGCGATCCAACCATCTCTCAGGGCTTTCGTCAACAGCTTCTACTCTCCTCGGAGAATCCTGGGCTCCCGGTACTCACTACCGGTATAATAACATCTGGAAATTATGGGTTCGTTGGTGCCTGGAGAGGAACCTGGATTCCGTGGAGGCACCTATTGTTGACATAGTTAACTTCCTTGTGGAACAATTCGAAAGGGGACTTAGTTATAGATCTATCAATTGTTATAGATCTGCTATCTCCGCTGGTCACGCTCTCGTTAATGGTAAAACTGTTGGTAAAAATAACATCATTTGTAGAGTTCTCAAAAGTATTAGACTTAGGAGACCTCCTAAACCTAGATATCAATCTCTATGGGATGTGAATTTGATCCTCAATCTCTTCTCCAATTGGCCTGATAATTCTCTCTTGAATAATAAGAATCTTTCTATTAAACTCGCAACCCTTCTTTGCCTAGTCTCTTGCCGTAGGGTCTCGGATGTTAAAGCCCTCAAAATCTCCAATAGATACTACAACATGTTTGGAGTCAATTTTGATATATTTAGAAGAACCAAGACGATGTCTGGCTCTATTTTTTATCCGCGCTTTGATTCGTGCCCAAAACTTTGTGTCGTTGATTGTCTAAAAGAGTACGACCGCAGAATGAACTCTCTTCGCCCCCCTGGCGTAAATCAACTTCTAATCTCCTTCATTAGACCTCACAAAGCTATCTCCTCTGCTTCTATCGCTAGATGGGTTAAAATTGCCATGAGCTTGGCAGGTATAGATCTAAATTTATTCAAACCCCATTCCATCCGAGGTGCCATGGCCAGTAAGTCCTTCTGGTCCGGAGGTAAGTTGGACGATATTCTCAAAGCTGCCGACTGGTCCAATGCTAGTACCTTTGCTCACCATTATTGCAAACCAATTTCTCATATGTCTGACGTAGTCTTTCATAGCTACCAACATGCATAATGGTAGCCTCCGGTCTTGTAATGAAATTGCGATTCTCCTATTACCATGACTAGAGAATCTGGATTTCATTAAAGACACGGAGGCTAACATTATCCCCCCCTCCGCTTCCCTTTGACTCTTTTAGCATTAATTATATCTTAAGTTCATACATTTTGAGATGTTTTTCATTCAGTATATTGAGAATTCTATTGATGAATGTCATTTTATTCTTTTGATGAATGTCCTTTGTTTTACCTATGCCTAACCAAATTGTTTGCTTCCTTTCTTCATCCTTCTTTATTCCAGATTTACTTGCATCTCTCTCTCTTTTTACAGATAATCTTTCTTAATCTTCAAGTTACTGATGCTCGGATGTTCTTCACTACTGTTCAAGTCCTTTCACTGTTGATTATCGAAGTTATCTACTCCTTCCCTGGAACTTATCCTGCTCTACACTTCATTTAAAAGAGGCAGATTGCTATGGGCTCATGCCTTTTATTGTTGTTTACGTTCTGGAACTTTTGCTTTATGATGTATGCGGCTTGGAGTCTGCATTAAAAGAAATATGCATAATGTTAGCCTCCGTGTCTTTAGTGAAATCCAGATTCTCTAGTCATGGTAATAGGAGAATCGCAATTCTGCTATCTCAGATGACACACTGCAACACCCACTCATAATACCAGTGGAAGCTTCAGGTGTCACCCTATTTGTTACAACTCCAGGTGTTTCTGGTAAACCAGGTGTATGGAATTGGGCATATAAGTTTATGGGGCTGGAATGGGCTTTTTCCAGTGACAATGTATTAAACTTAGAGCTTAATGTTTCACGTGAACCTGAGAGGTTGAACAGTGTGAGGGAATCGGTATAGCTAAAATGCACATTCACAGGATTAACACTGGGACCATGACTAATGGGCCTAGACTCTTCAATTTTGAAACCCATGGCAATACTAATTGGAACCTCTCTTGTTTGCACCGTCTTTAGTTTCTAAACTACCATTACTTCGCGGCCACTACTTCGTAGTACCTTTTATACGCATATTTTAGTTAGCACGTTCCATTACTTAGCATGCTTTTACTACACATGCTTCTACTTCGCAAATGCTGTTACTACGCAACGTTGTAACGAATCATATTTGGCATTATGACAGCGAAGAGGATCGTCAGCATTTAGCGATGACAGCGGAGAGGATCCGTTACTATGCAACTACCATAACTTCTTGTATGTTATTTGTTTGCATAGTAACGAGTTATATTTGTCACAATGACAGCGGAAATTATCCTGAGCCTTACACACAGCAGGCAGGTATCGTTGGTTCACAAGTATAAAAATCAATACAAGAGTATTCATTTAAAAACAAATACCATTACTACGCATTTCAGAAAAATAAAAAGTATATCAGAAACTTTAAATTAAATGCAAAGTAACTGATGTTAGCAAGGGCGCAGAGACGCACATTACTCACCGGGTATTCTTCAGGCTGCCATGCGCATACTGGAGAGTTTAAAAGAATGGACATCCGTCTCAAATATGGTGAACAGGGGCACAACTCTGTGGTGAAACAACAGGGTCACAATGACAGCGAAAAGGATCGTCAGCATTAGGCACAGCAGGCAGGTATCGGCGTATTGCTACACTTTATAATGAATTGAAAAGATGGATTTGTCCTTTTTCTATTTCTCATGATAATAAAGTACTTGGATACAAGTACGTAACAATGTCAATTGGTGGATCAACATGCAAAGGAGAAGGAGAATAGAAGACCGCAGTACAGATAAGATCTTTAAAAGGTTTAAATTGTTATTAAACGTGGTACTTCTAAATTGAAGGTCAGTGGAGGAAGGATAGTTAGTTTAATGAGGAATAGAAAAATGATACACTTCAAAAAGAGAAAATAAAAAAGAGGAAAGGTAGCAAGATGAAGAACGGAAATACCAGAAATAATGAGAAAATGTTTGCATGTGTAAGAGGATATAAGAAAGAGACACCCTTAATAAAGGATATTGCAAGTTCGGGAGAATGCTAAAATTGTTTTTTAGAGTGAAATTCTACGAATTAGTGAAGCGGAAGTGGAAAGAGATAGTTTTAAAAAAGCATGAAAGATATGAGTAAACGTATGATTTATTAACATACATGGCCGTGCCAGGGGATAGGTTACTATTTCAATTAAATTGTAATTACACCGAGCGAAATATGCGTTGAAGTTGTATACGTTAGATTTAAATGCGAACTAAAAGCATTTTTAATACAATACAATGAAGTTGCGAAGTGAAAGCATGCGCACTAAAAAGATGCGTAGTAACGGTATTTGCGAAGTAAAAACTTCGAACAAAAAGTATGCAAAGTATTTGTTTGCATAGTAATGACCCATATTCTCTTTAGTTTCCTCTCTGCCCTGTGCAGAACAACTGAGTCGCGTTGCAAGCTCGGCCGGTTGCCCCTCCCCATTACGGTCCTAGGACAGGTAATTTGAGAGTGGGGATTATATTTTAATACAAGTCAATCAACTTCTTCCAAGACCCCAAATCTGTTTGTCACGGGCAGATTAAATATTTGAGGTCTCGTGTGTTGGTACCTCTGTCCCAGTGGTGGCTGGTTCTGATACCAGTCATCCTGTAATTGTCTGTTACTTGCCCTGGTTTGGATCAATGATCTAGGGATGTAGAAATGAGTAAGCAGGAGTAACCTAATTGAGGTGCCTAGATCCTGGGTGGGATAATTCAGTTGCAAAAGGTGTTGTACAATCCGTGTGTGTTTAAAATTAATAATGACACAATCCACAAATTGATCTTTGGGCCTATTTCCCACCCAGCTAACCCTGCAGGTCATAAGGATTTCGATCGCATGGGAGTAAGCGAACTGATGATATCTAGACAGTCAGTGCAAACACCCATTTTTGAGCTCTAGCTGGGTTTACCTCTGGCCCTCTTTATCTACTGGGACTCCAGCCAATACAACAACATATGGGTTTGAAGCCAGGGGCAGATTTATCGATGGCAGATCAACCCCGACCTCTGCCCCCCCAGGTTCTGATGCCCAGCTCTGGCCATGCTGTTGGTCAAAGTGCCCATGGTTAATGGCGCCCGCTCCCCCTGCTTGGGTCCAGAGACTTAGCTAGCTTTAGTCAAAGCCACGGTATTAGGGACCTCCTCACGTGGTGCTTTAGGCCTTTCCATAGCCTCTGCAGTGCCACTGGCTGTGTGGTCAGCAAGGTCAGGTTTGCTCACTCTGGCTGGTGTGGGGATTACAAGGGTTGGTCCGTCTCTGTTGGTGACCACAGGGGCAAGCTCATCTCTCACAGTGGTTCTGATCTGTTTTCCTAGATACTCCATCAAGGAGGCCACCCACGGCGGAAATTCTGAATACAGTTGTAAACTTTGCCCATTGTCCTTGACCTGGTTGGTCAAGGTTCCCAAATTTACATGTGTTCCGTCATTGGATATTTTCTGCTTTACCCCCTTCTTTGTGGACTGTTTGGTTTTGTTGTTCTTGACTGTGCCCTTGTTCTCACCCCTTCTCCATGTAGATGGTTTTGGTGTGGTTCCCATTTCTATATCTAGTGCTTGCAGGGACAACACTGTGGTTCTTTCCAGATCGCAATTGGTTGTAAGTGTGGCCAGGTAAGTCAGAGTGCACCGAAGGTCTGAAGTCAATGACTACCGGCTTTCGGTTAGTTCTATCTCTGTAGCCACTACCCCTATGGCCCTCTGGAGCATCCGATCAATGGAAGTTTGAGGCAGGGTTGGGGGTATTAGTTGGGGCTGTGCTTGATGGCTGTTGTATGTAATATGCGTCCCCATTGTTAATAGTTTGTTGTGCCAGTTAAATAAATACTACAGCTCTTGTATTTGCTACCATGACCCACAGGGATGAGGTGGGCTGGTTTATGAGTGGGGACTCCAAAAGAAATCAAATAGTGCGGCTACAGCATACCAGGTTATATGAACCCGTCAAAGATACAGAAATGGCACTTACGGGATGTCTTGGTATCGTCCTCTCAATGGTTGTCGTGTGGCCAACCCAAAGGAACGCTAGGTTGTTACTTAATATGATATGGGGGCCATGTAGAGGACCCTGTGCAGGAGCAAAGTACATCCCAGGAGCGAATCCAAGGGAGGTGGCCCAGCCCAGTCTCTTCCAGTGTATAACAGGCTAAGAGGGGCACGTCCTTAGCCCGATCTTTGCCCATGCTGAACCTGGGCACTCCCTGCGCGTGTTCCGTGCTGTGGGACGCCACTTGCAGTTCAATGCTGCTGCTGCTGGCGCTCCTGCGCCGCATCGCAGGCCCGCCGGTTAGGAAGAAATCCTGGCAGTTCGACAGTGATGGAGGCTCCTGCGCTGCAGGACACCTCTTGAGGTTAAATAATGCTGCTGACGGCCCTGCGCCGCGTCACCTTCCCACCCCGCCGGTTAGGAAGAATTTCCAGTAGTCTGACAGTGATGGAGGGTCCCACGCTGCGGGATGCCTCTTGCGGTTAAATACTGCTGGTGGCGCTCCTGCGCCGCGTCACACCTCCCGCTGGTTAGGAAAAAATCCCAGCAGTCCGACAGTGATGGAGGCTCCTGCGCTGCGGGATGCCTCTTGCGGTTAAATGCTTCTGCTGGCGCTCCTGCACTGCATCACGCCCCCCGCTGGTTAGGAAGAAATCCCAGAGTCTGACAGTGATGAAGGCTCCCGTACTGCGGGACGCCTCTTGCAGTTAAATGCTGCTGCTACTGCTGGTGCTCAGGCGCCACGTCATCCCTCCCTCCATCGGTTAGGAAGAAATCCGAGCAGTCTGACAGTGATGGAGGCTCCCGCGCTGTGGGACGCGTCTTGCGGTTAAATGCTGCTGCTGCTGGAGCTCCTGTGCTGCGTCACTCCCCCACCGGTAAGGAAGAAATCCCAGAAGTCCGACAGTGATGGAGGTTCCTGTGCTGCAGGACGCCGCTTGAGGTTAAATGCTGCCGCTAGCACTCCTGCGCTGCGTCACACCCCAGCCAGTTAGGAAGAAATCCCGGCATTCCGACAGTGATGGAGGTTCGTGCGCTGCGGGACGACTCTTGCGATTAAATGCTGCTGCTGGCCCTCCTGCACCACATCACCCCCCGTTTAGGAAGAATTCCTGGCAGTCCGACAGTGTTGGAACAATCTATAAAGAAGGGTTGCAGCCGGCAGTAAGGAGTGACCAGAAATCTTCAATTTACTGGTGAGGAAAAGGCGAGTGGTCAAAGGTGGCATAAAAAGTACTTTGTACAATTGGTTCATACAGTTGAATTAAATGCACTGGAATGAGACATTACTTGCTAGCTTTTTATTGCAAAAGTCTCTGCTGTGTGTGTCAATGTGCACACCTGTGAATTTTATTTTATAGTTTAAAATCTACCTGTACTGGACTTATTGGTAGCATAATAAACCTTGATAATATTTCAAACAGGCTTCTCCAGTGAGTAGCTCATGAGAAGTAGCTCTCATATGTGCAGCCAAACCTACTAAATTAGACGCTTTTGCTTGGTCGAAGTGATATATGTATACCAAAATTGAAAAGTGTGTATTCAAGATGAAAATACATGCAGGGCCGAACTGGCCGTAGCGGGCACTGGGCATTTCTCCGGTGGGCTCAGGGCCGGACTGGCCGTAGCGGGCACCGGGCATTTCCCTGGTGGGCCGCTAGGCTGGAGGCCGTTTTTGGGCCCCGGGGGGGGGAAGGCCATTTTTGTTACCGGGGATCGGCAATATCGGCCCCCTGTAACAAAATCGGCCGGAACCGGCCGTTGTAAACAGCTCGGCCGCCCTCTCGTCCCCCACAGTTTGCCAAGGCCGGTTTTGGTTCCAAGTCCGGCTCTGAATACAAGTATTTTCAGAACTCATAAGCTAATGTTTCGAGAAAAATGGTTGGATTTCCCAAATTAATTAAATTATGTGAGTGATAAATCATGCTGTTTTGGTGTGACCATTACTAATATTACGTTGGTACCAGGGGCATTGTAGCTATGACGGTTATGCATAACCCATGTAGACACGTTGAGAACTGATACCAGTGCTTTAAATGGGCCGGTACTCACCGGTACTGAGTACCGGCACTTCTGAATTTTTTTGCCGTCAATACCGTCACTTCTCTGTAGCCAGGGAGAGTACCGGTACCCTGATCCACGGCACGGCAGTCTTGGTTTCTCTGCTCCAGTGCAGGGCAGAGGCCGCTCTGCCTCAGAGGAGCTTGTAATTAACTCGGCCGAAGTATCCTTTTACAGAGTTGCTGGTGAAGATTCCAGCAGCGCCCATTTCATTGTCCCCAAACTGCAGGGGGGTGAGAGGGTTTGTGTCACACTGTGATTAACAGGGCAGGGTCTCTAGACAGACCCTGCACTGTCAATCAGGTGCGCAGCGACCATTCGGGAGAAAGTGCCATCATGACTTTCATTTTGTATTGAGTTAATCTGTGTTTTTTGACATAAACACATTTGTCATGTGTTTTAATATGTGCTGGAACTGGTACAGAAGTCTCTATATATGATGTTATTTTGCCCTTAGCCCCGCCCCTGCCCCGCCCACTTGCCACACCTCTATTTTATTGAGGACCTGTACTCATTTGTCCCCATTTAAAGCACTGACTGATACACATTGCTGCTAGTAGCCCAGCCTGATGCACCAAGGTCAGCAACCACTGCTTGTTTTCATGGAAGTGGAGGCTACAAATAAAATCTTGTCTGAAATGGTCACTATTACAATACTAATAATACTTGTAGCTCCGAATTATTTTATTAAAGAGAAGGTTGAAGACCCCTGATTTTAGAGTGTGACACTCGGTTTTGATTTCTTTGAACACTTGATACTCAGTCGCCATAAATTCCCCCGTACATGCTTTTTTAAAATGTGAGTCTGGATGCCATGTCACATTTTAGTTATTCCGAACATGCCCTTGTAAGCACTGTAGGTATTAGGCTGGTTTCCTGTTTAGTAGAGCAGGGAAACTATTTTTGAAACGTTGATGCATATGTCTCACTCGCTTGAATGGTATAGAAGCGACTCTGACGTCATACCAGTTTTAATCAGCAAACGCCAGGGTGAATATTAGACAAGCAGTCATCCAATGATTGTTGAGAGCTAAAAGTTCCCCATTAGTCATTAATTCCTAACAGCTTTTTAATTTAAAAGGCCTTTTGCTACTCTGCAGATCGGCAGGGATTCAATCTTTTCAGCATGCTGGCAGCCAAGATGCGGTTACCTCTCGCCGTGCCAGTGAATGAAACAGTTGAAAGTCACGCCTGTATAATTTCGGGCTCCAGATAATTACTGGATATTCTTACGCATGCGTGTTTCCACCATGCAGCTCGTGCTTTCGTTTGTTCGCGCGCATGTATAATCGGGCTCAAATCGCAGCAAGCATAGTCGTATATTTTAAACCCATTTGTGATAATGGTAGTGTGTGAGCGCGAGTGCACGCGCGCATGTGGTTAGTGCCTCATTTAGCTTTCGTTAAACCCTTCCTACGCACACAATAGGTTTGAATGGTGGTGTTCAAATAATTAGTCTCGTTTTATTTTCCATGCCGTGTGATCTAATATAAAGCGCTGTACTTTGCACTTCCTAGTAACGTCAGTATGTTCTTGTGTTTTATTTTGTCGGAGAAATTCGTCACATGAAAACTCACTAAAAAAACATAAAGAATCATGCAATAAGCATAAAAGTGATTAAGGACGAGGCTGAAAAATTCGCTTCAGAAGAGATATGTTGCCCATCAAGGAAATTAACACATTGAAAGACAAGTAGGAAATAATGTAACTGTGTTTACCGCTCGCTCTGCTGGCATGACCTTGCTTGAAAGCTGGGAGACAAATGGCTTGTGATTCCACTTTTAAGGATATTCGGGACATTCTATGATTGGAAACATATCCCACTTTGTGAATGTATTTTAATGTCAATAACTCATATTAAATCTTAAATAAACATGTGTATCCATAGGTTAAATTAAATAACGTAGTAAGCTGTAACCAGTTAGTGAAATGGGAAACAAATACAAAAAAAATGGATATTTTACTCTTTTCGCTACACCTCTGACTCTGCCCACTGACCCAATCCACGGTTCATTCCCGCCCTCAATTTTTCTCCACCCACATTTCCCCTACTTTTTTACCCCCCACTTCGACTACTGCTTGAAGCACATCCAGGGCTTAAAGTGTGCTGGGTGCTGCCGGCAGTTCTAACAAGCATTGGCATAGCCAATAGGTCTCGACTTTGGGACCTTATAACTGTTTAGCCATGCAAAAGTTGCATAACTAAACAGTTATAAGGTCCCAAAAGCGAGACCTATTGGCTATGCCAACGGCCGCGAAAGTGAAAGTAATCGCGGTAAAAGCGGCGCGCGCACCCGCGCACATGCACTGTGGCTCTAGGCTGGCCTGGTAGCACTTTTTGGAGCCCTCTCAATAAGTCTCGCCAGACCAGCGCATGCGCTGGGTCAGGCGAGAGCTAAAAAGCAGGTGGCAAGACGGGGGCTCTATCAGGCTCTCCATTCAATTTGCCCTGACCTTGAGGGTGAAACTATAAATCTTAACTCTGCAGCAGTAGCACACTTCACTGCCTTTGAGGTACCTTCAAAGAGACTCGTTTTAGCTCTTTCTCAGTGTCTCTCCATTTCAGAACTGAAGCATTTTCAATATCCTATACTGCGAAGCCATAGCTGTTACTTATTTATCTTACACAGCTAACAACCACTGGCAAAGACAATAGTCCTGGCTTTTTGTAGGTGTAATGTTATTTGTTGTAGTATAGATCCGGAAGCAATAACAGAAGCAGCAAAATACCAGTCGGGTGGCACACTATGCTAAGCACAGATTTTAATCTTATGTGTTTTTAAGCCACGCCCTTAATTTCCTTGGCCACGCCCCTTTGAGAGACCCCCTAGTTGTTTCATTCCACTTAAAGCCCTGAGCAGGACGATCTGCGGGCGCCATACTGCCAGAGATCTAGTTTCAATTGTGGGTGCAGAGTGGCACACTACCTCTAGGCTTGTGTCGCACAACCTACTCAGAATATGTAAAGGAGTGAGTGCCATAATGCACTCACGCCCGGGTTACCCACTCCACAATTGATATCAAGATCTTTCCTTGTTGACAGGACATCATGTTTCCTGCCAAGGGCATTCCTTTTGTACAAAACACTATTAATTTTTGGCATAGCGTCAGATAATGTATTCGGAACATCAGTAGATGACCCCATTATCTTGAGCATCACAGACCCGGGCCTTGCTCATACAGTGCACCACATTGCTGCCTTGCTCATACAGTGCACCACATTGCTCAGTGTTTACTGCAAGGTGGATTCACAACGCACTGTGCAAATCTTGCCTTTACAGGAAGTGATGTGATAGCCATCTTGATGCAGGTACAGAAGCCTTCCCCTCCTGAGCCCCTCCAGTAATCTTCTCTACAGACTGACAAAAGTAAGCAGAAAGCAGGGGCGGCTCCTCCATTTGGGCAGAGAAGCGCCTCTCCACTGTTTTCTTACAGTGCGAGAAGCAGAAACATAAAATGGTATTATAAATACCATTTTATGTTTCTGCTTCTCGCACTGCGAGAAAGCAGAAGAAGGATTTGGTTTGGGGTGGGCGGGTGGTCTGAACCTGCAACAGGGCAGGGAAGGAGTGGCTAGCCCAATGTTGCGGGCCCTGACTGTTTGGTTGGCCCTCTGGGGCCGACTACACCAGTCTTGCGCACTCTCCCTTTTCTCCATGTAGGCTGCATGCAGCGTACATGGAGTAACTGACCTCCCCATAGACGCCTGTGCGGTGGGCGTCCCAGCCAATCACAATGCTACCATTGTAGTGTTATGATTGGCTTAGGGGATAGGAGGGAGGCTTCCTGCTCCTGCAGAGGCACGAAAGTAGTAGCAGGCGCCGGAGTTGGAGCATGTAAAACGCGCGACCCGGGAAAGGTCAGTTTTTTAAATATTATTTACCCCCCATGTGACCACTCGCCCATTCCCCCCACCCTGAACAGTGAGCCATGCCGTCCGCTACTGGCAGAAAGAAAACCTCAACTTGTAGAGAAATAGAAACAAAGAATGCAACAAGGACGATAATTGCAAACCTGAAAATAAATGGCAGCTGTAGAAAGATGGGACGGTATTGCATTAAAACTTACTTCCAAGGACCATGGAATGATGGAACAGAGGGGTATATGTACAAGCCCCTATTGCCACGGGAACATCACTTTTTCCGACGTTCCTGTGGCAATAGGGGCTTTGCCTTATTTAAAAAGCAGTGTAAAGCCACTTAACATGGCTTAACACTGCCTTGTAAATAAGGCCCCCTTTCACGCTATGCTTTGCGTGAAAGGGGTGGGCAGTGGGTGTTGCGGTGGGCATTCCAATGCAACACCCATTGATTTTGACGCTGCCCCTATTTACAATAGTGGCGTAAATAGGAGGCAGCGCCAAAATTAAGACCAGGGAAAACCTGGTCTTAACTTGGCGAAATGAGAAGAAATGCTTTATTTCTCATCGTTTTTGCTTTTTCCATGTTTACTGCCTAGGCAGCACATGGAAAAAGCAAAATGCCATGGATTGTTTATGTGTAGGAAGGTGTCCCATCCTGCACATTAACAATCTTTTAAAAAAAATGACATTTTGTAACTTTCATGTGTGCTGCATTAAGCAGCACACATAGAAGGGACAAAACTGCATTTAAAGATTGTTTATGAGCAGATGGGACACCTTCCTACACATAAACTATCTTCCCTTGCACGTAGACGCTCTTGAACTATGACACAAGGGTGCCTGCGTTGGCGCTAGGCTGCTTAACGTAGCGCCATAGCAGGTGGAAGCGCAAGGCTGCACCATAGCCTTGTAAATATGGTGCAGCCATGCGTTTTTGCAGTGGCGGAGTGAGGCGTTAAGCACTGATGGATAATGCCTCACTCTGCCACTTCTTTGTACATATGGACAAGAAACTCTAACCCTGCCATATTTCGTCCCCTCCCTCTCCATTGTGTTCTATGGCATTCCAACTTTCCCATGTTTCCATATAGTTTTATAGAACCACTTCCAATGTTTATACAAGTTATAAAAGGCCCTCTCCCAGAGCTATAGGTCAGAACTGCAGGTGTGAACTTATTATGCGGGAGGGTTTTTTTTAACAACTAGTATAGCCCTAGGGAGAAGGGCCATAATGCTATTAGAACATTGCTCTAACTGAGGATAACATGTTGTTAGATTTGGGGGTCTCTAGTTGGCATAGATAGATACCTGTGACAAATAGGGACCCTTGCGTCTAGTCAGGGTAAGGGGCTACACTCTTAAAATAACCCCTTGGTAGCTTGGCACGAGCAGGTAGGCTTATCTCAGAGGCAGTGTGTAAAGCATTTGTGAACACATACAGTAATACAGCGGCAACACTACAAATGGACACCACACAGGTTGTATTATAAAAATAAGTATTTTTATATAGACTTAACAAGACCAAACAACAAAAATCCACAATACTGTACTCAAAAATAGTCTCTCAAATGTTATAAAATAGCTCAGTTCTCTCAAGTTGTAAATGCAACACTTTACTCTCAATGTATCTTAAATGCGTAATGCAAAGAAAACAAAAGGGTCGCAGGGAAGGTGATGCGTCGGTTCCTTACATGCAGGGGAGTGGATGCGTCAGTTCCTTACTGCTGTGCAGGGGAGTTGATGCTCGCTTCCTTACTGTGTGGGGAGTTGATGCGTCGGTTTCTTACTGCTCTCCGGTGCGATGCGACACGCTGGCACCTTGATGCGATACTCTTCTCCAGTGCGATACGACAAAATGGCATCTTGGTTGCAGTGCGACAATGTTGGTGTGATGCGTGCACGCCCGACAGCCGTGCGGCGACTCGATGATCTTTGGAGCCGCGACAGGCCCTGCTACGAGCTTCTCCAGTGATGCGACAATGACCTCTGTGGCAGCGTCCCACTTCTCCGGCGATGTGGCACGCTTCAACAATGCGATGATGGCAGCGGCGGCTCGCTTCCTCTGCGATGACAGCGGCTGCGGCGGCGACACGCTTTTTGTTGTTGCGTCGCGCTTCCAGTTACCAGTAGCACGCAGTCTCTCAGAAGGCCCAGCACAACAGCAGGCACTTCAATTCCCAGCAAGGGAATTCAGGGGGGAGCTGGTTGGTGAAGTCTTGTATCCCTGAGACTTCAGGCAGGAGGCAAGCTCTAGTTAAAGCTCTTGGAGATTCTTCTACAAGTTGATAGAAAGCACACTCAGTCCTTTTCTCCTCTCTTTGGCAATAAAGCAACCACTGCAGGCCAACCCCCAAACACACAGCACCGGGGTAGTCTCCTCCTTCAGCTTCCTGGTTCTTATCCTCAGCAAAGGTTCGCCTTGATTCCCAGAAGTGATCTAAAGTTCTTGGGACTGGGTCCCAATATTTATACTCCTTTTCTCTTTGTTCTCTGAAGGCAGAGAGGCCTTTTCCTAGTCCAAACCAGTTCTGGTCAGTCCTGGAGCACTTTGTTGACATGTCTCCTACTTTCCTTTCACAGTGCAGGGCAGGGACATCAGGCACACCACAGGAGGTGGAGCCAAGCATTGTGGAGGGAAGGCCCAGTCCTATTCAGGTCCCAGGTGCAACCCCTCCCACCCATCTAGATGCAGATCTCTCTATTTAGCCTTGTGCTGACTCGCCCTGTCTCCTGGAATCCCCCAGCCCCTGTCACTCAAACTCCAGACAAGGAATGCACAGCCTAGCAGAGGCAGGTTTGGATGGTTAGAAAAGAAAATACCTACTTTCTAAAAGAGGTATTTTCAAACACAGAATGTTAAAACCAACATCACTAAAAGATGCATTTTATCATTCTGAGTTCAGGCATACTAAACTCGAATTTTTACCATGTTCCCTGAGTCAGTTAGGATTATAAAATGTAATAATCAAACTGCCCATTCTGGCCTATGGCGAACAGGTAGCCTTGCAATAGTGAATAACGGAAATGGCTGTAATTCACTATCAAGACATGCCACACACATCAGGGCATGTCCTACCTCTTACCTACACTGCCCCCTGCCCTTGGGTCTACCATAGGGGTGACTAATATGTATAAAAGGGAAGGTTTAGGGACTGGCAAGTGGGTGCACTTGCCCAGTCAGCATGGCAGTACCAGACTGCAGACAGGCTCTGCAATGGCAGACCTGAGACACACTTTACAAGCTGCTCCGGTGGGTGGCACAATCAGAGCTGCAAGCCCACCAGCAGCATTGGTTACAAGCCCTGGGCACACGCAGTGCACTGTACTAGGGTCTGACAAGTAAACCAATCAACCCAATCATGGAGTCACTAATCCATACATCAATTTACCATAGGGAGCACTTGCACTGTGGCACTAAACAGCAGTGGCACAGTGCCCAAAGCATCGATAACCTGCAAAAACACATGAGCCAACAGCAAACAAATGGAAGGGAGACCCACGCCAATGGTGCCAGGTCTAACACATGTTCTAAATTAAACAAGGAGAAACTGAAAGGGTAGTATTGGAATAATGCAGAGGTCTTCAAACGGGGGGGGGTCTTATTTGCCCCAGGGGTGGGGGGCAGGCTCTGACCAAGAGAATTATCATGCTAATTAAAAAACAGAGCTGCAATAAGCCACTCTATAATGTGCCATCACTTACATCTGTTGTAGATCATAGCCTTGCTGGGAGTAGGTATCAAAGGGGGACGCCAGCCTAATAATCCTTGGCACCCCCACCCCCTCATTTCTGATAGATAATCACACTGTGGATAGTTTTACACTGTAACAAGACCAGATTGCCCATAGCATGTTGGCAACCATGCATTTGATTGCATTTGTAAAAGGGAGAACATAACATAACTGAAATGTTCAAATGTGGTAAACGGATTTAAATATTGCCAATTTTCTAAAATAATTAAAACATGTATATTTGCTCTCTGGGAGGGCCCGATGATTTTTTTACATGATGTGGGGTACAACATTGAAAACTTTGAAGACGACTGGAATAATGGTTAAAGAAATGTTTTAGCGCATGATTTAGATCTTGGCGGTGATGGTCCTGCCATTGCTTCTCTGTTGGATTCCCTGTCCATCTACCAAGTGGTCTGCACGCTCTATTTAGATTTTAGATGCTGGTGGTTGGAGAGACTAAAGACTATCGGAGTGCCACTGACTCCGCCAGGTATGTTCACCCGTGTCAATGGCGCCATAGGCAAAAGCGACTGTCGGAGGGAGGATAGCCACTTTGTCTGCCGAGCCAATTACAATGTGCCTTCCCACTGATGTGACTGTGGCAGTAAAACCTCCACACCTGAGTTGGCAGTTTGGGAGGATATATAAGGGAGAAACTTGCCTTTTCTCACTTTCACACTTCCCTTTCTGCCATGGACCCAATCTACCAAGTACTGCCTCTGCAGCTGCTGCTTGATGAAGAACAAAATCAAATGAAATGGACGGTAAGCTCCACTTTTACCTGTTGCCTTTTGACTTCTCTTTTAGCATTTGCACTGGACTCCTACATTTTTACATCTTTCTTTACAATCAATAGCATACTAACGTGCAATGCATATCTGTGATGACGTTTAAGAAATTGAAAGAAACTCACCTGTATGATTACATTGTATTTCTAAATTTGGTGCAAGATGCCTTAAAAAAATCGACACTTGCACAACAAAAAATATCAATCAAAAGACCAAAATGTCCCCCCCCACCATGTGTTTAAAAAGTTTCGAAAATTGTCAAATTAAAAACATATGCCTTCCACATCATTGGGATAAGTGAAATGCAACATGATGTAGACATTGCACTAGACAAGATGTAACCCTTACCTTATTAATTACCTGTAAAATCAATGTCACTTCCAAATTTGAATCTCTCAACATATTCATCCACATAACATTTCCCCTTGTATAGTGCAACTCCTGTATTACATCCAATTTCAATTCTCACATTATTTTACAAGATGTAATGCATATATGTTCACTCTTATCGGTACTCAAGGTGAAACAAACACACCTGTAGTAACACTTCATAAAATAAATGTAAACATGCATTTGTTGGTGCAAGTGTCCATTAACATGATGTATGCCTGCACCTAAATTCAAATGGCCATCACATTCTAATTTTAACCAGTGTATGCACTTAAAAAAGTTGACATTAAAAAAATAAGTTGGATTTCCTCCTGCCATAATGGTAAATAAAAATATGTACCTCACATTTTAGTCAGAAACATTTATAGGAATAAAAAAATTGTAATTTATTAAAACAATGAAATGAGTCTCTCAAATAAAAACTGATTCAGATGGCAGTTCATCAAAATAGATTTTTCAGTGTACTGTTATTCTGTAGCACTAAGCTTGCCTCCTAAATCACTGCCAAGGGGAACCTTCTCAGGAAGGGGCATCTAGTGGGCACAGAGCAAGCACCTCAGTGATCCTACTTGGGAGGGGGTGTTTGGGTTTGGGTGGCGTGGTCTTGGCAGGTGTGGTTTTTGGTTTGGGATGGGTAGTTCTGGATTTGGGAGGAGTGGGTTGAGTTTTGGAAAGGGTAGCTTTGCGTTTGGGAGGGGTGGGCTGGGGATTGTGGAAGGAGTCAAGGCAAGGGCAAAACGGAGATCTTCACAGAGAAAACGGACAAGATGGTCGGCGGGGAGTTAGGTTTGAGAGGGAGTGGCAGTGGGTGATGTGCATGTGTCTGCTGAGGTTGTAGGTGCCTGTGGGATTGGTGTATGTTGTGTACATCTGGGTGTGTGCTTCTTCCTATGTGTATGTTGTTCAGGTGAGTGTGGGTGTTTGTGTTTGTTGGGTGCAGTTTCTAATGTATGTGTGTGTGTGGATGAGTGTGCTGTTTAGGAGGACCCCTTATTGCATCATCCGGACCCTGAGGTGTACAAGATTCTGAAAGAATCACGCATCCTCCTCCTCACTCCTCCCGGTCTGGGTGTGGCAATACGTGGCGTCCATGGATAATGTGGTTCCAGCGTTGGTGGCAGTTCAACAGGAACTGGCAGCCTCCGGGGTAGAAACTGCGGATTTACGTGACAGAGTAGACAGGTTGGCCAGGAATCCTTTTGATGTATCTGCCTCCAGTACCCCTCAAATACAGGTCATGGTTCCTCCACCTATCCCATTAGCCAGCCCAGAGAGGTATGCAGGTGACCCACTAAAGATCCAGGTATTCTTAACCCAAATTATGCCGCACTTCTCCTGTAAACCCTCATCTATTCTAAGTAGTCACTCCCGGGTGGCTTTCGCGATCTCATATTTGATAGAAGATGCAGCCAATTGGGTGGTTCCGTTGGTTAGGAACAATGACCCCATGTTGTCCGATTGGGATTGTTTCCGCGCTACTTTTGAGAAAGTGTTCGATAGGCGAACAACTACCTTTAGCGCTGATAGGGAGTTAGAGCTAAGACAAGGGAGACAGGATCTAGTTACATACCTCACGTCTTTTAATCGATTGGTAGTAGAAGCAGCATGGCCTGAACAAAAAAGGATGTCTCTATTTTTTCAGGGTTTGCGTGATGAGTTGAAGGACGTGATAGCTCAGATTGATCCACAACCTGTTACCTGTTCTGATTTAATCAGTCTGACGTTGAGACTAGATGGACGCATGGCCGAAAGAGGGGGAGAGAGGCACAAAGGTGATAGGTCGGACAGGAATACCAGGAAAGAGACATTGTACAGCGGAACTGTGGGCGAACCCATGGAGATAGGGGCCTTCAGGGCAATACTCTCACGCGTTGAGAGAGAGAGAGTCGTCGTACACAAGGGCTATGCATGTATTGTGGTAAACGAGGGCATTTCGTACGTGACTGCCCATCAAAACCCAAGTCACACTGCTTTTCTTACAGGAATAAGAAGGCTGCAGTGTCAGTTTTGGGTACAGAGTCTGGTACTTAAGGAACAACTCCTTCAGTACTGTTAGGAGAAAAAGAGTGCAAGATCCCGTCTTTATCTACCAACAGGGTAAAAGACACAGAATCACACATAGTGTTGGCTGTGGGTTTAGAGTACAAACAACAAGTACATCAAGTGTTAGCCATGTTAGACTCAGGAGCAACGGGAAACTTAATCGATAGTGGGTTGGTGAGACAGTTAGCAGTCGGTAGTGTACCTCGAGACACCCCTGAGGAGGTTTTGGCTCTGGATGGGAAACCCTTAAAATCAGGTTTCATTACTGATCAAACGGAATTCCTCAAGCTTTCAATTGAAGATGGGATAAGACAGCATTTGGAAGAGATAGCCTTGAACATCATAGATGCCCCTCAGTATGAGGTGATACTGGGAATGCCATGGTTCTGGCACCACAATCCCACCATAGACTTGAAAACCAAGCCCGTACAATTTCTGTCGAAGGAATGTGAAGAACACAATATGCTGGGCCATACATCGCAGGCTACTGCTCTCACTTCCTCTTTTTGTGTAGCTACGGCAGCGGTGAAGGAGGTAGATTTGCCTGAAGTGTACTCTCAGTTTCAGGATGTATTCAGCAAGGTACAGGCAGAACAGCTTCAGCCTCACAGGATGCATGATTGCCAGATAGACTCGATTGAGGGGGCAACCATTCCAGTTTGTAGGGTGTACGTCTTGTCAGATCCTGAAACTCAACATCTCAGGGATTATCTAGATCATTTTCTTGAAATCGGTTTTATCAGGCCCTCACGTTCTCCAGCAGCCTCCCTTTCTTTATAGTCAAAGCTAGTGACGAGCTAAGAGCGTGTTGTGATTACAGAATATTAAACATGAATACTGTTCGTAACCGATACCCCTTGCCGCTTATCTCAGTTTTGTTGGACCAAGTACGGGAAGCCACGATATACACCAGATTAGATTTGTGGAGAGGCATATCATTTGGTGCGCATCCGGGAGGGAGATGAGTGGAAAACGGCCTTTAAGACACGCTACGGGTTGTTCGAATATATGGTGATGCCGTTCTGGCTGTGTAATGCCCCGGCGGCTTGTCAGTATTTTTTGAATGACGTTTTGAAAGAATATGTGGGCCGTTTTGTTGTCGTACACATAGATGATATACTGGTTTATTCTGTGTCGGCGGAGGGGCATAACAACCATGTCATCTTAGTGTTGGAGAAACTGAGAGAATACCACTTGTTTTGCAAGTTGAGCAAATGTGAATTTGGGGCGAAGGAAGTTGAATTTCTAGGGTTGATACTGTGTCCAGAAGGGTTGAGCATGGCCGAGCGCAAGGTACAAGCCGTGCAGGACTGGCCCATTCCAAGGTGTACAAGAGACGTCCAATGCTTTTTGGGTTTTGCGAACTACTATCGCAGGTTCATCCTGAATTTCTCCCAGGTAGCCGTCCCTATCACCAGACTGCTCCGAAAGGGGGTTCCTTTTCTATGGACCAATAAGGCATCTGCTGCTTTTGCCTATTTGAAACAAGCTTTCACAACTGCTCCAGTGCTCAGACATCCTCAACTGGAGGTACTCTTCATAGTAGAAGCCGACTCTTCAGATGAAGCCATTGGAGCCATTCCCTCCCAGAGAGACAAAGATACTGGACAGTTGCATCCCGTAGCTTACCTCTCCAAAAAGTTGAACACGGCTGAAAGGAACTACACAATTGCAGAGAAAGAACTGTTGTCCATCAAAAAGGCGTTCCAGGAATAGCGACACTACTTATGGGGGGCCCGTTATCCTATCATGGTGTATTCCGATCACCGAAACCTGCAATACATGAAGACAGCCAACATCTCACACAGAGGCAGATGAGGTAGACACTGTTCTTTGCTGAATATGATTTTATCATCACTTTTAGGCCAGGGATGGAGAATCGCAAGGCAGATTAATTATCCAGGCAGGATACAGCCGATGAGCCCTTCACTCAAGTTCCAGAGGCAATATTCGATCCTGCTAAACTCATATGTGTTCTACGGGCTGCCAATTTTCTGAAAGAGGTGAGCATGAACAGATCAGCCAGCAGGTGGGAGACATGAGCACAAGATTGGGGGAATTACCCAATAACCCCCAGAAGTGTGTGAATCGAAGGACCCACACTGGAAAATGAGCACAGTACCGGGCACACATAGTGGGGGTATGACACTGGTGTGAAAGTCTCATGCAAATTACAATTCCAGTGGTCGACACCAGTATAAAGTTGAAAAGCTATTTAATGAAGCAACAACTGAATTTGAAACAAACAACCAGCCGACAGGTGTTTCGTCACTAGGAATAGTCCCGTGCCTCCTCAGTTCTGGGAAGGATAAAAAACATGGGGTGAGGGGGTAAAGGGAAACAATAAAAAAAAACTCAGTTGTTGATATCTAACTGGGAGGAAGGGGGAAAAGGGATCACCCTAAGTGCATGTGGAATATGTGTTTCGTCTAAGGCACATAGAAATAAGTGACTTTTGTGCTTGTGCCACTTTCATGGTTTTTGACATCATGTAAAATGCGGATTGAAGCACAATTAGCATTCTTCACAAGGTTCTCGTGTCTCAACTGGACTTCCTTGAAGAGAGTAACATTATTATGTATGTATAATTGATCTGTGTTACCTTTTTTCCCCTCCCTGCTGTTCCCAACCGTTCCTTTCCCTCACTTGATCACCCTACTACTCTGTAACTTTCAGTTGGAGTTTGGGAATGTCAAGGGGTGGAGCCCTTATTGCATCATCCGGACCCTGAGGAGTACAAGATTCTGACATATGGCAACTAAGCCCCTGGATGGCAAAGCTCCCAAATTTTGGTTCTACATTAGTATTTACTCATGCATGTAGGCAACATTTTCTGAAACCTTTTGGTCACAGTTTTGTAATTCCTCATGATAGCTCCTATATCATGTATGATCTTGTTTCTTATCCATTGTAATTCCTCTGCAGGAACTGTTTAACACCACTGAATGGTTGGGCTTTGTTGTTTAGAATACTGAACTTATGTCACCAAAAAGGATATAGCAAACACAATGAGATGAGGAACAGAGCGCTGAGTATTTACAGACACTCACCGCCAGTCACAGATCTGGGTAAAATCCATCATCGTTCTTTAGTTAACTTTGCCACCCCAGTTCAGTCCCAGCCATATGCAAATCAGTATTGACCCTGTTCCTCATGGGAACAGTCCAGCCCGAACAGCCAAGCCAGGTCTTCCTTGGACGAGAAACAAGCATCTTGGAACCAGTTTCGGGGTAACACCCCTCATCAGCCAGGTAGCTTGAATCCAGTGGCAAAATGAACCATGGACCTACGTCTGGGCATACCCTGCCAACTAGGGCGAACAAAGCAATGTAATGATGGATGGAGTGCTGAATCTTTTCAGACACTCACCCCCAGTCACAGATCTGGGTTGAATCCATCATCGTTCTTTAGCTCACTTCTCCAATTCAGATCCAGCCATACACAATCAGCCTTGACCCTGTTCCTCATGGGAACAGTCAAGCCTGAACTGCCATGCCAGGTCTTCCCTGAACCGGAAACAAGCATCCTGGGACCAGTTTCAGGGTAACACCCCTCATTAGCTAGGCTAACAAAAAAGGATATCACTCCAAAATGTATTTGTACAGAGTGTTTACAAGGCCCTAAAATCTGCATTGTTTTCTTTCACAAAATGTAAGATGTGAACCAATGCATTTCAACATATAATGCAATATTGTACCAATATTTGTATAAAATTAAATGCAGTTTCCTTAATTTAGGCATTTCACAATGATACCACTTACACTAAGTAACTAAAGTATATATCAAATGTAAAACATATTATATTGACTCTGTAGTGAAGTAGCATAACAGTGTATCATGCACTATGTCAATACCTATGCTGTTGAAAGACATGAAAAAACCTATTTTTGAGTGGATTGACTAATGAATTCTACAGCATAAATACATACATATGCCTTGTTACATTTGTAATCCACTTCAGGGCAGAGCAAAAACATTTTCACATTTGCCTCTATATCTCTTGTTATTTGAAGGATGCTTGTTTTACCATTGTGAAATTGTTTCTCGAAATATGCTGCCTTTCACTTCAGGCAAAATATTGGCACACCATCACAGTAAATATTACATACTGTGATTCAAATATGATTATTAATTCAAAGAATCAAATGTAAATCGCAATTTGCCACATATTGCACCTTGATGCATTTCTACATTTGTCCAATGAGCCATCAATTGGGCCTGATTTTGAGTTTTTTAGATGATTCCTACATATATGTGTTGGAACATTCCCTCTAGAAAAGTGCCTTTAATTATTCCATCTTTCTCCATCATTGCTTTATCATTTGGATATAACAAAGGACTTGCAAAAATTCTTTTGGATGTGAGTTGCACTGTCACCAATGTGTACACATTCCTGCCTGTGTTGTTCCAAAAATGGTATGCCTCTCACAAATATTTCCCCAAAAACAGACTGGCTTACATGCACACTTATGAAATCTGTCACTTTTAACATGAATGAAATAATATTTTTATTTAAAAAACACATTAGGGATATCTTTTGAATACAAAATATAGCTATTTAATCTGATATTACTAGTTATTTTTGCTCACGTGCTCACTCTTGTTTGTGTATAAAACCAACTTACCAATGTGACGTTTGGAACATTCACTGTACCATAATAGCATTTTATGCTATGTTGCATGTTATAGCGCTAACGTAACATCATTCACAATAGTGAAGGAGCATCACATCTCACACAATAATGACCAGTGGCCTGTTTGGTACAACTGTCCCTTATAACATCAAAGTACTTGATTTATAATTGTTGTTTAGACAGTTATGTTTCTCCTCAATCCAGCCCTTTGGTAGTGGACAAAAATGAGGTGGTATATTTTCCCAATATATGATCTACTAAAAACACATCATCATACATCTTATGCAAAACTTACACCTTCAAGAACTCTTCTTCCGCATAGGACAGGTGTCAGTCTTAACGTTGATAGCAAAACTAGTTGCTAAAACAGAAATGAGTTATTTAACACTTTGAACTCACACTAGAATGTACACTCTTGCTGCTGCTGCTGTTAGGCTCTCAACTGCCCATCAAGGTCCTGGTAGGCCACTGCAAGTATGTGGGCCATTGGGGGATAACGGTGCAGCGCACATGCTTCCCGTGTTGGGAGGACTTGCCTATCTGGACTTCTGATGATGTCTTGAACCAGCATCATAGGCCTTTCCACCTCTTCCAACTGTGGATGCCCCGCTTTTAGACCCCCAGGGTCAGCACTTTCTTGGTGCTGGCCTTGCAGATCTCCTTTTCCTGATGGGCGTTGACCTGTATGGATGCAAGAAAGAAAAAAAAATCTTTTGTGACTTTTTGTTTGTCTGTATTGATGTAATACAATTTTACTAAAGCAATCCCAAGTGTTAGTCAAGAGTTACTACACAATGGGCCTCATGTAGGTAAATAAATTTTACCGTTTCTTAAATACCGAGCCGTACCGAATCGGTAAATTAGAATCGGTAAGTTATATGTAGCTAAAAATTCGGTAACAGTTACCGATTCGGTAACATTCGGTAATCACGAATCGGAATTCACCGATTCGGTAAATACCAAGGTGGTATTTACCGAATCGGTAAATACCGAGGTGGTATTTACCGAATCGGAAAATACCGAGGTGGTATTTACCGAATCGGAAAATACCGAGGATACTACCACCTTCCCTTTACTAAGAAGCTAATATTATTATTATGCTAATAGAAGGTCTCTTAGGCTTGAATAGGGGACCCCATACCTCAAAGATCAGCTTAGTGAAATCACATCACAGGAGCATCAGGAGTCTTCTCGCAGGAAGGCTCGTCTTCGGTCTGAATCATAACCATGATGTCTGTGATATTAAAAGCACCAACTTTCAGGTATTTGCAGCTGCGCGTGTGTTATGGCTAAACAGTGGGTCGATCAACCTAGAGTGGAAAACATGCATTGTGTAATATTCCAGACTGTTTGTCACACCATGTACAGACCAAGGTCGCTGCGCAGAGCTTGGGATGGTAACAACAGATTGCTCTCGTGTGAAGCAAGTCTCGAGTCAGCAGTTTATTTAAGAAATAACATGTAAACGCAGTGTCGTGTGCAAAGTCAAAAAGATGGCTTTCTAACATTTAACGTGGTTATGCTAACTTAACAATGTATGTACGTATTCAGGGAGAACTCACTACACGCCCCCTTGATCGAAGCACTATTCAATAGGCAAGAAAAGAGAGAACGCAGAGTTCAGTTTCGTCAGAGCAGAACAAGGCGTAACCAATGCTGCGCCAAAGTCCGAAACTACAAAAAATAGCAGCATAGAATTCTAATAAAAAATGCAAGTATATAAAAAACTCAAAACGACCATCAGGAAGAGAAAAAAGAGAAATAAAAGAAATAAATGTTGCGCCAGGGTGCTGTCCAGTAGCACAGGCGCAATGGACGACAGTCCAGTTAATCCATGAATGTATAGGCAGCATATGTGGCCACTGCTTCCAACAAAAAATCGTTTGCAGGGCCACTGAAAGTCTCAGCCATCCAATTAAGTAAAGAAAAGGAACATACGTGTTCTCCAACCATCGGAGCCTCTAGCACAATCAGAGGGCACCCGGAATGTTCCTCCAAATAGCTCATAGCCAAGAAGTCGTAGGCGGCCGCTGAGATGTCCCAATTACCCAGGATACCATGCGCCGCACCACAGGCCATAATCCGGACACCAGAACAGGCCAACTCGTGAGACACTAAGGGCCTCATCAGTCGATCGAAATCCGGCACCGGAGACACCATGTTGGTCAAGCACAAATCCAGAGGCCATTCAAAGGGACAATCCAGGCAGTGAAATACAGGTTGTACGCAGGTGAAGTAGGAATACCTGAAGGATAATCCATAAGCCAGGCTCAAAGTCGCCAATGGCAAAGTACCATAAAAGTCAAGCATCCTATCACGAAGAAGATGCAGACGGGACAGGTGCTCGTGTGGCACAGAAGGAGCAGCCATTCCGGAGTATAAAAAGGAAAAGCAGCACACCTGCCACTAGCGCCAGAAGCAGCGGGACACCTCCAAAGATGCTCGAGAAAAGTGAATGAAAAAATGCCGGAATCACACCAAAAATAGTTTGGAAAGAGGTCACGAGACCCGAGCCCACAACTTTAAAAAAATGAGCCAGGCCGGTCGTGGACGAGGCATTGAAAATAGTATGGATCAAAGAGCCGAAATGCAGGGGGAGGTCAGTATTCAGCAGCGCCTGTACCTCAGTGCGCGTATTAGCAACGTGAAGGACAAATGTTTCACGAGAGGAAGTCAAAGGCACCTCTTTTTGGGACAATAGCGCTCTTATTCTGCACAACTTGTTGAACTCTGCTTTCAAGGTTGGAATCGAAGGCCAGATGGAAACATCCAGCCGCCCATGCGGGGGTGGAAAAAGAACATTATTGCAGCAGACAACTTTCTGTCTGTAGATGCGTTCCTCCCGTCGCCAAACCCTCAGTCCTGCTGCCTGTAGACGTAGGCGCCTTGCAATGACATACATAGCGGCCATGTTGTCCACGCTGTTGCATTTTGGGATTGCTTATATGCACTGTTGATGGTTACCACCTGCTTTCAATCCGTGTTAATTACCGACTCTTATTTACCGATTTTCTTGGATTTCTTAATTACCGAGTGCTCCTACATGTCATTTTAATTTTTACCACTTCATATTTACCACTTCATATTTACCGATTCGTTAAGTATGTATTCGGTAAATCTGATTCGGTATTTTAGAATTCGGTAAATATGATTCGGTATTTACCGCCTCATATTTACCGAAAAGTCGTTTTTGGGCTCCTACATCTCACTTGTCTGGATACCGGTCGGTAACGGCATATTTACCGAAAATCGGCCGTTACCGACCGGTATTTGGCTACCTACATGAGGCCCAATATACTTTTGTTCATTTTGCAAAAATATGTCAACAAATTATACTTTTGTTGTAACTTGTTGACTACCCTTATCCCTTGTCATTCCCTAAATACAATAATCTAGGCCAGTGACATAATCTAGGCCAGGGGCTCCAACCTTTTCAGTAATGAGAGCTGCTCCTCATGAGTAACTATCATTGTGAACTACCGAAGGCTAAATAAATTGCATATTGTTGCACATTGTAACCAGAAACTCCCACGCCCAGCTACATTGACTTGAAGCCTAATGTCCATAGAGCCAGATACTATGGTTAGAAGAAAATCTATGAAAGGGCTGCCATGCATGTCAGTGAGAGCATGGTCTTTTGGATATATGAACATATGTGTGAATGAAGGTGATATATTTGTCAGGGTGACTGACAGCCTATGAAATGTAAAATGTTTGTTTAATTAATAACTCTCCATTGCATTTCTTCCATTTAAAAGCATTCAGAAGCATCCAATTTGTTCACAACACCAGTTTAGAGTTGACAAGGACTTTTTTTTCTAAGAGTCCAATACCTTAGTGCTTCAGTTGTTAACCTCTGTGACTCAGCCCCAGCCTGGCACACAAACCTGACTGAGCACTGTTCATTGTCTGACCCTGCTATCTGCAGCATGATCATGATGTCACATGAACACAGCCTTCCCTTAACTTCGAAATGAAAATATACCCTTGTGCTCTTTTGAAAATAACTCAAGGCTGTGAGCTATTCTGAAGGTGTCTAGGAGATACTGGTAGCTCGTAAACGACAAATTGGAGACACCTGATCTAGGCGGAGTGATATCTGGGATAATGCACATAGCAAACACCATTTGGCATGTAAAAAATGATATACATGGTCTATTTTTACATAATGTGAAATTTCTACATTTTGCATGAAATCCATACATATACATACATATATCTGAAAATACACACCAAATGAAACTGTAGGTTCCAAAACACACAACACATATTAATGTTGTTGTTTTCCCTAATCATAATGTGCTAAAAAATTCACACCATCATTGATTTATGTGAGGTAAAATTTAAATGGCACTTAACTTCAATCACTACACTTCACGCAGGAACTAATCTCACTTCTGCTCCTCTGTCTAGCAGCTCCATGTCCTGTGATGAAGTGCAGTGCGCCGTGCCAATTAAAGAAACACATACTAATAATAAGCAGCAAGGGGCAGAAGGCAACAATAAAAAAACAAGCATTTGCAATGCAATAGGACTCGCACTTATGCAAGACCTATTGCATTGCAAATGGGAGTGCGGGTGGGCGAGGGGCAGGGGGGTGAGAAGGCACGAACAATGGGAGTGCGGGCGGGGGGTGAGAAGGCACAGACTGCGGGAGGGGCGGAGAAGGCAGTAAGAGAACCCCATTAAAGAAAATAGTGCTCACGGTCTAAATAACACATACCGTGCAACGCTCGAAGTAAAGGGGCCAGTATCCATGGAAGGATACAAATGACGACATGACCGTCATAAGGAGGGACTAACAAGCCTATAAACCAATCAGAAGTCAGCATTTAGGATGGACAAAGACACAAGCCAATGAAAATGACGGGCGGGGAGTGCGTGGGGCTTTCCTCACATAGTCAACTACCACAGATCAACCACATAGCAGGGCTTACTTGCAGGCTCAGGGCTCGATCTAAAAAAAAATGTATATGTAGTGCATTATTGTGGTTTAATGCAATAGTTGTGCAGTGTTGTTTACTCTTATGTTGACTGTAGTTACTTTTTAGGAAAAATAAATCAATAATGTGCAAATAATACATTTAAAATATCATATTTACACATTATATTCTTAAAATCAAAAGACATGTAAAACATGATAATTGTTTAAAAAAATCTATTTTCATGTTGTGTTAAGATATGTTAAGAAGCGAAATATATATTTTTATCAAAACATGACATTTGTGTCATTTATCTAAAAACAGATTTGTACATTTTTTATAATGTTGTCATTTCTTTATGCAGGGATATGAACCCTGGTGAGTGAGGAAATGACAGCCTCAGGTGTTTTGGCCATTTCCATATTTTTCCAACATGGAAGAATGGCATATTATCAAAGAATTTTGATTGAATAGACAAACTGTACTGGATTTATGTCATCAGCTGGAGCCAGATCTTCTGCCTCACAATAGAAATCCCACATCTATTACACCAACTATCAAACTCATGGCAGTAGTTCATTTTGTGACCACAAGATCATTCCAATACACTATGGCAATATCTGGAGGAATGTCACAACCAACTTTCAGTGGTGTTCTACAAGAAGTTCTGTCTTCAGTGATGAGACACATCAACAGCTTCATCCATTTCCCATTGCATGAGGATTTTGCAAATGTCAAGGGCAGCTTCTATGGTTTAGGTGGTCTACCTCATGTGGTTGAAGCAATTGAGGGCACACATACTACCTTAATGCCACCACACCAAGTGTATCAGAAGCATTTACATTCAATTGAAGTGCAAGTTGGCTGTGTATCTGATTTGTACATCACAATTGTCTTTGTGCATTTCCCGGGATCAGCCCATGATTCCTTTGTACTACAGAACAGCAGAATACCCCTGCAAAAGTCACACCTTGGACATGAGATGGCCTGGCTTGTTGATAAGTACAATCTGACATAACACTGTTTGGGTAATTTCAAGTCGAATAATCTGAAATTGTGAGACATGTTTTTGATTTTTTTCTCCATATGGAGACTCAGCTTATCCTAATCGACCATGGTTGTTGGCACCACTGAGGAATCCAACAACACCAAAGGAAGTCCGCTTCAATGAGGCCCATGGATGAACATGGAGGTCAGCAGAGTGGGTTTTTGGGCTCCTAAAGGCATGTTTTTGCTGTCTGGACAAGACTGGTGCAACTCTTCTCTCCTCACCCGGTAAGGTGTGCCAAATCACCATGGCCTGCTGCATGTTGCACAACATAGCTCTGCGACAGAACATCCCATACATTGCAGAGGATGGAGACCATGAAGAGCCACCGGTTGAGGATGTTGAAATGGCAAATGAAGATGATAGTGGTGAAGAGGAAGGAGTACTCATATGTCAAGATGTTATAGACAATTTCTTCACCTGAGCGTAAGTATACATTTACATATTATGACATTAAGATTAAACCAACGTTTTATTTTATAAGGAGACCAGTCTGTGCTGGACATTTTTCAGAAAGGGCAAGTTGATCCAGGCCAAAGATGTGTGTTGATCAAAGTGTTGATATATTGACAACTGGGTTAATTTAGAATGTTTATCTTTGATTGTTCTTGGAAAATGGGTCCTCAATAGAAATAATTTGTACTGTGAAAATGTTGTTATGTAATAAACTGATTTCTTTTGCTTTAAATCTGTTTTAGGTTCCTTCACCATGTCATCTTCATTTGGACCTATCAATGTTGTGACATTTGCAGTTCTATGCTGCTTTTGTGAAGTACAAAGGGAACAGGGGTTGATCCTGCGAAAGAGACACGCACACTTTGGATGTGCATATTTGATACAGACAACTTGCATAGTGATTGAATAGAAGTATTTTCGGTTGCATTGGAGTTATTTTCTGTTAATTGTTGGTATCAAGGCAATATGTGCTGTTTGAAATGCTCTAACCACATACGGGAGCCTACCTAAAGCATAGTAATCCCCTTTCACAATTTTGTGTTTTGTAGGAAGCTGTTGTGCTGTCTCATCATTATAGAAAGGACTTATTGTAGCACACCACTGAACTGTGTTTGTGACATTCCACCATATACTGCAACAGTGTATTGGAATGTTCCTCTGGATACATAATGGAGTTCTGCCATGATTATGACTATTGGTGCTATTGATGTGGGATCCCTACTGTGAGCCAGAAGATCTTGAACCAGCTGATGACATTAATCAATAATAGTTTGTCTATGGAACCTGTGTTTGTTTCTTTTTTTAACGATAACCTGTTCTTTCATGGTGGCAAAGTCTGGTAATTACCTAAATATTAGAGACTGTTGTCTTCTCCCTCTCTCTGGATTCATATGATATAATGTTTTTGGAACAGTATGGTAAACAAATCTTTGTTACAATCTAATAAAATACTAGTTTAGGATTTGTGTGTTTTGTTATTTTTTTAAACATTGTTTTAGAGAAGTGAACACCATTAACTACATGTAATGTATTTATGAATAAACAATCTTTTCGAATATAACATTTAAAATGTATGACATGAGTAAAAAAAGTTACGAAATTGAGAGAAAACATACATCACAAGTGTTTGACTATATTCTGTTTTGATTTTATTCATGACAACCAAATGAACTGAAACAGGATGAAAAGAAGAAAGCACACACAAAATCAACTCATCAGTCATGGTAAATGAAACTTTTGTTGAAAAGCCACAATCATTTGAAGGCCAATGTACTAAATACGTCTGGCATCAGAAAGGTAAATGTGTCCAGAAAATAGTCCACTGAGTGAATGCTAGTCATACACTGGAGAAAATTAGATTCTGCATCTCTTGGTGGGGGTGCTGGTCTTGCCATCCTCTCCTGGTGGTCTGGATAAACATGTGCTAATTCAAGTGGCTGGTGGATCCACGGTTGCAGCGACTGGTGTAGGTTTTGCCTTTTGTGGCATGGCTTCCCTTTCTGTGGCTGAGAAAGATGTAGTTGGTCCAAATGTTGTTGGACCACAGAAAGAGGTGATGGGGCTGTAAACATCCTGCACATATGGGTGTAAATGTCATACAACACCCCAGATGAGTTGTCATAAGCCACCTATCTGGATCCCAGATGATTCCAAAGGGGTGGCAATGCTAGTTCCACAACCCTCCAGAGACTTGCTCTTGGTTTTACAGGAGGAGACACTGCTCCAGTGGCAAATCCCAGGGGGAAGTGGGTGGTATGGAAAAAGAGTGTTGAGCCAAACATACTGTGGCTCGTCTACTCAAGAGCAACGATGCAACAGGCATTCACACAAGTATGATGAATGGTACCAGCAGATATGCTACCTATGAACACACACATAATAAGGCCTTAGTCTATTTTTAACTCTATCTCTTAGGGTTTCACTACATGAAAGCTTTTCGAATCTCAACCAACCTTTAGTTTTGTTGTTGTTTTGTTTTGATTTATATTGTCCACAGAGGCTCCTTCATCAAAGTTCTTGAAACTTTAGTGAGTATGAGTTCAGCATCAAAACCACAAGCAAATTTGGACAGGTTTAGCTTCACCCACATCCTCTCTGTTAAAGCCCTGCCAATAGTATGTACAAGTTGGACAAAAACACTGGTTACATTTGTTTGCAGCACAATGAGCTCAGCATGTAGTAAAATCAAGTCTGTTAATAGTCCCTCCTTCTCTTCTTGTTCTATATTCCATCCAGGTGTGAGACTAATGCAGGACATTCTTTGCGATGAAGTCAAAGCCAGAGGCTCAAGGGAGCTCGCAAGACAGAGTCCTGGAAGCCAGGAAACTGGTAAGTGCCAGGCGAAGATGCTAAGTGAAGGGGAGGAGTGTGGGCGGTCTTTAAATAAGACCGCTTTAGAACGTTCATAAAGGTCGCATTCTAATTGTTTGCAACAAGGAACAGGTGCAGACAATTAACTTGAAGAGGCTGTCGTCTAGAAGGTGCTTTAGAATGTTCACAAAGGTTGCGTTCTGATTGCTTATAGCAAGGAACAGGTGTAGATGATTCATTTGATGAGGCTGTCTATTAGAAGGTGTTTTAGAATATTCACAAAGGTCGCATTCTAATTGATTATAGCAAGGAACAGGTGCAGTTGATTAGTTTGGTGAGGCAGTCTTCTAGAAGGTGCTTTAGAATGTTCACAAAAGTTATACTCTAATTGCTTATAGCAAGGAACAGGTGCAGGGGATTAATTAAATGAGGGCCGTCTTCCAGGAAGGTTCACATTGAAGTCATATATGCCAGTTGCTTGATGCTTATTCTGGTAGATTTTGTGGATGTTTACATGTGCCTGAAACCTGACCTTGCATATGCATGGTAAAACATTTGTAAAAGCTATCAAGTGTTTTCCATGAAACTGGCAAACACCAGATGCAGCTAGCTATTACCAACAGCATATAATATGGTTAAAAGTCATGGTACAAGAAGTTTGTTCATTTATAAGTGTAGGGAGGAATTATATGAATCATGGCAGTATATTGTGGTAGTCAAGAGAGGTGATCTGTGGCAAGAATCCTAACACCAGTCAAGGAACACATATTGGAGTAGTGACGTCCCATCTGTTTGTGGGATTCGGGCCAGTATGTAAAGTTAGCATAACGTATCTAGGGTTGTGTCTCCCTCTATGTACACTAGAACTGCTCCATAAGATGGCTTATTCTTTATAGTATCCTGCATGATAGAAAAGGGCCGAAAAGCCACAGTTCAGCCATATTGGATCATGACTAACTATGCCTAGGTCACGTGGTTCTCTGTGAACACCATCTGTATGATTTAGCTCGTACCAGCCTAAAGACAGGGTGAATTGTATTTACGACTGAGGCCCAAGATCACATCTGCAGTAGGGAGTATCAAGAGACATTCCTCTCTGCCCGAGGCGAAAGGGAGTCACCCCGCCGACATTCTCTGAAGAGATAGTAACCTTATGTGCATCCAGGAGCTCTAGGGCTAACTGGTACTTTTCCACTTGCAATGCTTTGTATGCTGAACCTGTAATGTATATAAGTGTTGTTCTGTCAAGGAGCCAGCAGTCTTCTTCGGCGCACCTGATGGGTGAGGTTCGATGAGGCTCCTCTATGTAGAGTTCTGTTATGGCCAATAAACGCTTGAACCTTCTACGTTGCCAACTGCTTATTATTGACTTGATATTGCGGGCCACTGGTAAGTGTGGCCCTTGGGATTACTATTAGATTACTTCAGTTGGCGACCACGAAGGGACCCCGTGATAGGGTCTTCTCCCTCCCCGTAGACGGGTGAGAGGATCGGGGGCGTCTTGGCCGGGTGGGTGGAGGGGAGTCTACGTCCACTCCGCGCTTCCGATCGGGGTGCCCTCTGCTGCTAGTGACCCTTCACCGGGGTCCTACGGGCTTGACCCAGGAGCTGACCGTATTGGTGGTAAGAAGTTGGCAGCGGAGAACGAACATTCGTACCTGGGTGCACCCGGTGAGTAATTTGTTTGTTTGAAACATGCGCTGTTGAGCGGTGCATTTGTTTGAAGCACGCTCTGTTGAGCGGTGCATCTGGAACAGTTAACTGTATTTGATTCGAGGGGTTGTGAGCACCCTAGGAGAATCACGGAGGTCTTGCAGGGTGGTCCGGTAGGGACTGACTGTAGAGACTCCGCGGATCCTTTGTGACGTTGTGAGATACCGATCAGATGCCTAGTTGTTACTTGTGAGCAATGCACGGCCGGATTGCACTTGGAAGAACCTGCGGCTATAACTGGGTAGCCATGAGACATATCTGAGGTACGGCTAGGTCTACATCAGAACAGTCTCAGTGGTGAACCAGGGAGGTCATGGGATGGTCCATAATCCAGTCCGTGGTTACCCCTGTCTGATCATCTCCTGCCAGTGTGTTGAACGACGGCCTGTTGTGATTTTGTTGATCCTTTTGAATAATTCTCCACGAACGGTAGTCGACGGGCTCCGTTCGTTTGTTTGGATGGATCAAATTTGGATAGGTTGAACTGCAGAGAGTAATGTCGACATACATGTTATCTGTGGCATAGAGTCTGTTATATGTTATTTGTGTCTGTCTACTAACCAACATGTCGTGTTTCAGCAAATTGAATTGTTTTGGTTGTTGTTGTCGGACCAGCGACTCTCGGTTGGCCGAGAGTCAGCCTGCCCCACCCGAGGGCAGCCCTAGCCATTTCATGTATGTGAAGCACGGAATTGCCCCCATATTGTTCAACACCCTGTGGCATAAGTATACTAAAGGTAATGAAGAGTTGCAGTGGCTGAAGACTGGTTCATTTGACGAAAAGAAAGTTGCCTTTCTACAGGAGCAACTATTCTCCAGGCACAGTAGGCAATCTATGTTTGATGCCTTAAGCGCCTGGCAGAAAGAGGCCAAGCAGAGACGGATGAGGGGGGAGAAGCTGGCGAGAGTCAAGGCGGGACAGACCGCGACTCAGAAAGCTGTAGCCTATGACAGAGCAAGGGTAGAGAAAGGAATCGATTGTATGAATCGGGAGTTTAGATTAAAAGTTGATAAAAAATATGTGGCCCGACCCGATGCAGAGGATGAAATAGAAGACCTGCTGGACATGCGACCACTGCCCCCGTATGTTCCGCAACGGTTGTACCCGAAGGTAACAGCTGCTATGGTATCGGCTGGAGCGAAGACCGGTGACTCCATGCCGGCGCCAGTTGCCTCTACAGCAACTTCAGTCGCATTGGCGCCTCAACCCACCTCCCTTGTGCCTGTCATTGATCGTTCACGGCTGTCCTCCTCTGTTTCAGAAATTATGGCCATATTGCCCAATTTGCTGTCGGCCTCGACAGCTGAAGCTCCACAGCTGTCTCCGGGGGCCGTATATTCCCCTTCCGCCCTGACCTCCTCTTCCGCGAGTGCAACTCCTTTCACAGCTGTTTCAACTCCCGTACATCCGACCGGTTCATTAGATGGCAGGAAGTTGTTCAGTCGATCAGCCTTAGGAACAGAGGAGAAGGAGGTCATTGCAGTCCAAGCATCCCAGTGGATGCGGCAACCTATTTATACCTTGACTGACATATGGAACACCATGCGAGATTATGAACCAGTGATGCAGCAGCACGCGCTGGCCCATATGGCCCAGCGCCTCATTTCTTTGTGGGAACAAGCCTATAAAGGGGAAAGAGCCCCGGCCATACTGTATGATATCCACACTCAGGCCCATAGATTTCAGCTAAGTCCAGAAGCAGTGTACGGGAATGTGAACACTCTGGTCAGTTACAGAATGCGCCTGCAAGCGGCCAGCCCTGTAGGGGTACAGCAGTTCCCAATGCGTGAAGTGCACCCTATTTATCACCCCGAAGTAACCGAGATAGCAAACGCACAAGGGGCGGTTACCCGCCCAAGAGTAGACGCCCGTTTCCAGGAACAATGGGTCTATACCCCATGGAAACGTAGAGAGGTACTTTCATTGAAAACCCAGTTGCCTGACCCCAGAAAGAATCCTACCGCATACTATAAGGAACTTACAGAAGCCGCCTCCTCGGCGGTGATGACACTGCCTGACATCGAGCTATTCTTTGCTCTATTGGTGCCGGTGGACATATGGCGGCAGGTGCATGACCAGGATCATGTGGCTGAGTTTGGGGGAACATGGGAACAATTGAGAGACTGGGATAGGGATCGTAAGCCAGGAGATAAACCTAGCACTGAGATATTGACTTTGCCGGAGAAAATAATAACCTATATGCATTCCCTAATTCCTCCGAGGAAGGTGGATTGGAACAAATTGACCGCGTGCAAGCAGAAGAAGGACGAGAACGTGTCTGACTTCTTCACGAGGTTCGAAGGAGTTTTTATTGATTTTAGCGGGCAAGATCTGTCTAAGGAGGGTGGCATATGCCTGTTTGTTAATAGGTTTGTGACTAACCTGTTGCCCGAGATATCAGCCCGACTTCAGGCCGCGGAGAGAACCTGGACTACATCAACCCCCTCGACTATTCTAAGTATGGCTCAATACTATGAGCATCGGGAGAACGAGAGTAAGGAAAAGACGGAAAAGAGATCGAAGGACTTGAAAACTAGGGTCTTGTTACAGCAAGTTGAGAGGGGATGCGGTAGGGGTCGGGGAGCGCAGAACTTCGCCCCACGAGGGGCGGGGCCCGGACAGGGTGTAGGACGAACAGATTTAGGAATAAATCAGTGTGCATTCTGTAAGCAGGAAGGTCACTGGCGAGCTCAGTGTCCGTTGTTGCAGGCACAGACCGGCGTTCCGAGGGGTCAAGGGAGAGGCCGTGCCAGTGGTCGTCGAGGTGGATATACGAGACAGGAAGGAGTTGGGCAAGGTGAGGATAGCCAGAATTGTTTCGACCATGGTCAAGGAAAGCAGTATTATAATGAAGGATGTGTAAGTAACGACTCGGCAGGCTATTCTGAGGCATAGGGGAGCCGAGGACAGAGTGGGGGACGCGTGTCAATTCCGATCGATCAAAACGGACCTTATGTACATGCTCGTCTAATGGATGCATCGGGTAAGTTTCTAGTTGACACGGGGGCTATGAATAGTTCCGTTTCACACGCCCTTGTCCCTGGGGCTGCTCTGTCTGGCCAGAATAACGTGTTTGTAGGTTTCTCCGGAACTCCAGTGGTAAGCCCCATCTCCCAACCTCTTTCTCTTAACTTGGGGCCGATTTCAATTGACTCACCTTTCCTTCTGACTTCACAACGTGGTGAGAATCTTTTGGGAATGGATTTACTGAAGAGGCTGTATGCCCGCATCTATTGCTCTCCAGACGGTGTTTACCTGACTATTAGGAAACCTTTCCCTCCCTCTGCACAATGTTTCTCTAAAACGGACCCTCTGCCCCCTGAACTTGCAAAGATTCCACAGAGTCTCTGGGCTACTGGAGATACTGATGTTGGGTTGTTGAGCATACCACCCATTTCGATCACTCTGAAACAAAATGCTCGATTACCCAGAGTTCCACAGTATAAGATTGCCCCCGCAGGGGAGCGGGCATTACTGTCCATTGTTCAAGACTTGATCAGCACGGGGGTGGTGGAAGAGACGGCTTCTAACACGTGCAACAGCCCTATTCTTCCTATTCTTAAACGGGCCCCGATAGATCAGAGTCCTGATTATGCTGATACTTATCGTTTTGTGATTGACGTGCGTGAAATCAATAAGATTGTCGTACCCCAATACCCCGTAGTGCCTGACATCACTACCATCTTGACAATGATTCCCCCGACGGCTAGATTTTTCTCTGTCATTGATTTGAAAAACGCCTTTTTCAGTATTCCCATACATCAAGATAGCCGTTATCTTTTTGGCTTCTCCTTAGGTCGCAACTTCAGATTTTGTCGCGCTCCCCAGGGCTATACAGAAAGTCCTAGTATTTACAGCCAAGCACTTAAAACGTTGTTGGGCACATTGACCTTGCCGCCCGGTAACGTTTTAGTGCAGTATGTGGACGATCTTCTCGTGGCCTCTGATACTGAGCATGGTTGCCGAATGGCGACGACTGCGTTGTTAGAGCACCTGGCAGACAACGGTAATAAAGTTTTGTTGTCAAAATTTCAATATTGTCGACCGGAGGTGACCTATCTCGGTCATCTCCTGTCGAAGGAGGGACGACGGCTAACCCCTGATTGTATTCTAACCATGTCTAACATGCCTGTTCCTTGCACGCAACGTGATGTCCGCGCTTTGCTTGGCATAACTTCTTACTGTCGCCAATGGATTCCTAACTATTCCTTACTGACTAAACCTTTCCTGCATCTAACGACTAAAGATGTGCATGAACCTTTACCTTGGACAGCTGAATGCCAGAATGCTTTTGTTTTTCTGAAATCTGCTCTTTGCTCTGCCCCTGTGCTTGGCACCCCTGATTACCGGAAGCCTTTTGTGCTCTACGTGCATGAGGTGGACGGTTGCTCGCTTTCAGTGTTAACACAAGGATTTGGTGGTAAGCAAAGACCTTGTGCATACTTTTCGGTGGTATTGGATAATGTCGCCAGGGCACTTCCCAGTTGTCTGAGAGCCACTGCTGTGGTTGCTGTAGCGATCCGACAATCGGAAGGGCTCGTCTTGAATACGGACCTGACAGTGATGGTGCCCCACGCTGTGGACGTATTATTGAACAGGACACAGACTCAGCACTTAACTAGTGCGCGTCTTACGGGGTACGAATTGACCCTCTTTGCACCACACATCACTATCAAAAGATGTGTCACCTTGAACCCTGCTACGTTACTACCCCTCCCTCCGGAGGATCACAGTCAAGATACACATGATTGCATATTTCGGACAGAAGAGGAAACGAAGGGGCGGATAGATTTGACAGATATTCCCTTATCTGACCCTCAAGGGGAATTGTATGTTGAGGGCTCATGTTTTCGGTTACCCAATGGCACTACGACCGCTGCTTATGCGATCACCACGTTGCAAACAATAGTTGAGACGGCCAAGGCACCTTATCGATCAGCCCAGGCTGCTGAGTTAGTCGCACTACTGAGGGCTTGTGAGTTGGGTGAAGGGTTGAGGATAAATGCCTACACCGATAGCCAGTATGCTTTCGGCGTAGCACATAGCTTTGGAAGATTGTGGGCGGAGAGAGGTTTCCTTACATCCCATGGTCAGAAGATACAGAATGGTCAGTTGGTTTTGAGGTTGTTAGCCACCCTGACCCTGCCCCAAGCCATAGCTGTTGTTAAATGCAGTGCTCATAAAGCAGTAGTTGATGATGTAGGTAGGGGTAATTCCTTTGCGGACAGAATCGCTAAAGAGACTGCCCAATCCAATACCACTTCTATGTTCGTGACGAGTTCACATAAAGGGATGATAGAAGCAGAGGCATTCAGTAACACTATAGACAGCGTAAGAGAATTGCAATTAGAAGCAACCCCTGAAGAACTAAAATACTGGCAAGAGCAGATAGGAAAGCTGGATGACAATGGATGCTGGATTGATCTATCAGAAAGATGTAGGTGGCTGCTGCCGAATGCATTTGTGAATGCGGTCGTGTCCATGGCACACGGTCCTGCACATGTGGGGATTCAAGGTATTTGCGCAATACTAGATCCTGTGTGGTATAATACCAACATCCACAGGACTGCGAAGCAACTAGTTCAGAATTGCATGATTTGTCTACAGCATAACCCAGGGGGTAGCATCCCTGTTTTGACTGGTAGCTTTGCGCCACCCACTCTACCTTTTGAGGTACTACAAATGGACTTCATTCAGTTTGAACGGGTTAACAATCTTAAATACGTTTTGGTGGTGGTTTGTACATTTAACAAGTGGGTGGAGGCGTACCCTACCAAGGAAAACACTGCCCTAGCCACGATGAAGGCCCTAGTCAAAGAGTTCTTTCCTCGCTATGGGGTGCCCCGGGTGATTTGGAGTGACATTGGGAAACATTTCAATGCTGACCTTGTTGAACACTTTTGCAAGGGTCTGGCAATACAGCAGAAGTTTCATGCGGCTCGCCACCCCCAATCAGCAGGATTGGTGGAAAAATATAATGGGATCTTGAAATTGAAATTAGTTAAGCTGCAGGACACCACAGGTCTAAAATGGCCTGATCTCTTACCTTTGGCTTTACTATCTGTAAGGACCACTCCCGCAGTGGAATATCGCCATATGAAGTGATATTTGGTAGGCCCGCTAATGTATGGGGTTTGCCGCGACCAAAATCCCTTAGAGACATCGAGTACCCTATGTTGGCAGACTACCTTTATGCACTAACTAAAGATCTTCGTTCCATTCCCCAACAGATAGCAGCGGTGCTGCAGCCTCTGCCTGAGGGTCCCGGACACGGCGTGGAGCCTGGACAGTGGGTCCTGGTTCGGAACTACCAACGGAAATCGAGTCTAGACCCACGCTGGACCAAACCTTTCCAGGTGCTTCTGGCCACGAGGATGGCTGTGAAGGTTGAAGGGAAGCGGCATTGGATCCATGTGTCTCATCTCAAAAAGGTCCACTTCCCTTGCCAGATGAGCAACGGGACCAAGCGAGGTGTTGAGACACGAAAGCGATAAATCAACCGAAGAGTCACCTTCCCCGGAAGCCCAAGGAGAAGCGGATGGGCGAGCGGAGGGTGTCGAGAGTTCGGAGACATCTGTAAAAGGTAATCAGGCACCTGGGGTTGCAACAGGTGACGGGGGAAGTCACACACTCAATCCTGTACCTGACCCCACTGTGCCTGTTCTTTTCATTAATCCTGAAACACCGGGTCATGTTCGCTATAACCTGCGGCCCCGACCAAAAGCAAAGATCCCTGGCTCAGGCTAGAGAATGAAAGTAAGAGATCTGAGTAGTCTCTGGGAATAAGTAAAGACACTGGACTGAACCCGTTCAGAGCCTGGAATTTTTGATATTGCTCTGTTCAGAAAGAAGATAGAGACATTGGTTGATTGGTAGGGGGCCCAGGTGGAGTTTTTCTTTCTACAAGAGTTGCGTCAAGTACAACTCCGACGCGAGAAGTTTTTGTGTTCATTTTTCCTTTTTTGTGATTACATGGAACAATAGGAGTCTGCCTGTGAGGCTCTATAACGGACACAGGAAAGAAGCACCCTCCGGCAGGTTGGACTGCTTATAGGTTTTCCGTTTCCCCGAGCTTATGTTTGGACTTTTAGTGAGAATGTACCCTTTTGCTCGTTTTGTCCCTGAAGAGGAGTGTCCCATAGTACACCGCCCTTTGCCTCCACATTTGCCAATGTTTTCTACTTGGAGCCTGCGTGCCAAGATTGTTTTTATTGTCATAATAGTTGTCTCATTAATATTATGCTTAGGAATGTTCATTTATCTAGAATTCCGCTATCCTGTGCATACCCTGATAGCTACCACCCCCGTCCCCGAGGAACACCATTTTCAGACTTTTGGCCCGCATAAAGAGAGACACCGCCAGACCTATGTAAATAATGCTTTCATTGAAATGTTGCATCAAACCCACAGTTCAACGAATACCACAAACTGCTGGGTATGTGGGCTCCTCCCCTCAGTAATGCACAAACATGACCTGTTCATTTCAATGCCGTTGTCATATTTAGGCAGTTGTGAAGCATGGTTTAGATTATTGTCGATGATGTATGAACATTATGCAGTTGATGGACACCAATTTTCAGAAAAGGATTATGAGTTGATTCTGGCCTACATAGAAAGACAGCAGGGATTCACTCCAAATGCCGAGGGTACAGACGGTACCCTGGATCCTACAGCTTGTATGAATGTGCATACGGAACATGAGAATGACATCTGGTTAAGGGACGAAGTATCGGATTTTGTGTCCTTCAACTTTACCGAGTATTTTAGATATTTCCAGGAGCGAAATGTGTCAAATGAAAGAATCATCCTGGTCCCCGTGTTGAATAGCTCATCCTCCTTTTGCATACATGGTACTGGCCACCTATTTGTTGGTTATAGTAGATGTAACTATACCTATAGATTACAGACCTTTAGCAGCCCACCTATACTCACTCCCCCGAATGTATATTTTGTGTGTGGAGAAAATGCTTACAATTGGCTTCCCAGAGGGTGGTCTGGTAAATGCTACTTATCCTTCTTATACCCTCCTGTTTATATAGCGCCTTCTGATTATCACAGATCCCACTCGCTGAATCGACGAAGTTTAGACTCAGTAAAAACTAATGGAGATGCCACTGACCAGACTGACACCCCTGCCCAACATTTTGTGGATATAATAAAGGGAGTTCTGCCTATGTGGGGACCCATTTTGACCAGTAAAGAGATTAGAAGACTGTCCAGGGTAGTAGAGGGAGTAGTAAATACCACTGCTGGGATACTGACCAATATCACAGTCGAGCTTCAAGCGACCCGACTCGTGACACTTCAGAACCGTCTTGTTTTAGACGTTATCTTAGCTGATCGCGGAGGAGCATGTAGAGTGATTGGCAGCTCCTGCTGTGTATATATACCTGACTCCGCCCCCTCAGTCTATCTGGCTATACAGAAGTTACATCGATTGGCATCCGAGATTCATACGGAGACTGGAACCTGGTCTATTTCAGGCTGGTTCTGGGATCTCCTTACCACATGGGGTTGAAAAATATTCATGGTCCTACTAGGAATAGGAGGTTTCCTTTTCACTTGTTGTGTCTGCATTCAATGTGGGCCCGCTTGTTGCTCCTATTGTGCCACCCAAGTCCGCCTTGCCTTACCTACTACTAGAGCAAACACTGGTAAGGTAAACGCTCAATTAGTTCAGAAAGAGATACACGACGTAATGCAAATAGACGAGGGAATTTTCGAGGAATAGTTCCATGGATAGCTACATTATGCTAAAAAGGGCCGTTCTGTGGGATTCGGGCCAGTATGTAAAGTTAGCATAACGTATCTAGGGTTGTGTCTCCCTCTATGTACACTAGAACTGCTTCATAAGATGGCTTATTCTTTATAGTATCCTGCATGATAGAAAAGGGCCGAAAAGCCACAGTTCAGCCATATTGGATCATGACTAACTATGCCTAGGTCACGTAGTTCTCTGTGAACACCATCTGTATGATTTAGCTCGTACCAGCCTAAAGACAGGGTGAATTGTATTTACGACTGAGGCCCAAGGTCACATCTGCAGTAGGGAGTATCAAGAGACATTCCTCTCTGCCCGAGACGAAAGGGAGTCACCCCGCCGACCTTCTCTGAAGAGATAGTAACCTTATGTGTGCAGACGGTATGAGCTCATCCAGGAGCTCTAGGGCTAACTGGTACTTTTCCACTTGCAATGCTTTGTATGCTGAACCTGTAATGTATATAAGTGTTGTTCTGTCAAGGAGCCAGCAGTCTTCTTCGGCGCACCTGATGGGTGAGGTTCGATGAGGCTCCTCTATGTAGAGTTCTGTTGTGGCCAATAAACGCTTGAACCTTCTATGTTGCCAACTGCTTATAATTGACTTGATATTGCGGGCCACTGGTAAGTGTGGCCCTTGGGATTACTATTAGATTACTTCATGTTCATTGAGCTCCCTTTGCAACTGCTTCATCTACCGGAGCTCTGTAAGGACCTAGCCCATCATGTCTTGGGACTGATGGAGGGATCCTAAGATTTGGTTGATGGTGGTCTGGATGACAGTTTACCCAGTGGTCTCACTGTCCTGGCCCACTAGTTCCCTCCCACAAACCTACCCCCACAAACCTGTAAACCTGACCTAGTGCACTCTATCCCACTGGTTTTGGCTCATTTTGAGGTGGTAGTGATGGTATCGGATGAACAGGAGCCAGGACTGGAGGGCAGAAGATTGTGGTGATGGTGCTTTGGACACAGTGAGTATAGGTAGACATGGCCTGAGATGTGGTAACAGCTGGAGTGGGAGGTGTAGGTGTGTGCCAAGGAAAACTCACTGGAGCTGTCTTCCCAGCCAAATCAGATGGACCAGACCACTCCTCTTCATACGGACATTCAGGAAAGGAGTCCTCCATGGAGACTTGATTCAGGTTTGTAGTGGAGGTATCCTGAGTGACAGATCTTTGGCCATGAGCTCTGGCTGTTGGATCTATTATGAATGTATAACAAACAATATTCAGTAAAAGTGTGGATTACACATCCAATGAGTAATACGCAAATATAATGTAACAACCTAAAAGGGACAAGGAATTGAATATCATGATTAGATCTTTCAGTGGAAATGTAATTAATCACACAAACAGTTTATGTTTTATACAAAACTAATTCAAATAAACATGTAAGAAGATGTCCTGAAATGAAAAAACATAATAATTAGTAACTATTAATGAAATGTACCAACCATTCAACACAAAACAGTAGAGAGGAGAAATGTGAAATTAACCATTCCAAGGCCTAGCAGGTGAAAACACAGACATGTATACAAGCTAGAAAGATGTTCATCATTAGGCCTCATATAAACAGTGCAGAGTTAAGTTTTCATATATGTCACATGTATTCAGCATATACATTTACATGCCTTGAATTTTTGTATGTCAATAAACATTGATTGTGAAACTAATGACATCAATTCAGTTATATGATAAGAAAAGGACAACATACAAAATTCAACACAAATAATTTTCAAAAGAGAGCATGAAATGGAGATTTCAATTTTTAAGGGCAGGTAGTGGTCCCTGAGACCACTGCTTGCCCCTAAAAAACATTTTGCCCTGCATTTGCAAAGAGGAAGGAGTCCCCTGGGGACCCCTTTCCTTGTGTGACTGCATTACCACTCTCTTGAAGATGGCGGTAAACTGCGACACTTCTAGGGTCAGTTGCTGCCTTAAAAGCGTCTGCACAGAGAAATACTGCTGTTGCAATATGCACACTAGAAACAAGAGAGTTGGCATTTGTATTAACTGCAAAAGGGTGACTTGTGTGACTTCCCTCCTCATTGAAATGTAAGCAAAATTCACAAGTAGAAATCGCACATGCTTTATTGTCATGCAAGCTTCTCTTTCAATGTCTTGGCATTGCTGCAGAAAGGCCAGGAGCATTGTTAGACTCACTTTAGATGGCAACTCTATCTCAAACGTACAAACGGCAACATGCCATTTACAGCATTAATGCTGTGATGTGTTAGCTGGTACTTTTACCTATCTAATACTGATGTCTTGCTCTCTTACAAGGTAACCAGCTGGTCAATGGAGACGTGCGGGCTGCAGCCTGGCTCCAACCCACAAAGACACAGTGAAGCTCCAAAAGGGGCACTGAAACATCTGCAATCCTGCTGCTCGAGGCAACTATGGTGACAGGAGCAAGGTGCACCATGTTGAGTTATGAACAAAATGATCTGCACTCATTACTAGTTCCCTCACATGTGGCAACTGCCAAATACACTGTGGGCCCCTCCTTCAGCCTGTTCTCTTTGAAACAAAAGCATTCCAGTATGGGGTGTGGGAGGGTTTGCATGTTTACATCGAATCAACCCTACCTCTTTTGTCTTTGGCACTGTGTGGCACCAGCCCCAGTCCACAGAGCGCGCCCATAAAGAAGCAAATACACTGGCATTGCAAAATGCTGCACCCACCACTCTGATGACACAACACTGCCTTGTGCCTCTAGGGCAGAGGTCGTCAAACTTTTGGATGCCGAGACCCCCTGTCAACATTTTGAGGCATAAGGACCCCCTCCTGACAAAAAATTCTAAACCTGTAGCCAGGGCTACTGGAAATATGAGGCAGGTGAGGACCAAATTACGCGACAGGTTTGACTAAATTGTGTGGGAAGAAAATGTAAATGAGGTTATATAATGCCAAGTATTTTGGGATAGCATTGCTTCATTATTATGACATTTTTTACACACAGTAACACTAAGGAAAGATTTCACCCAATCAGTACCTGTTTATAACCAAAATACAGCAATTATCATCAGAAACATTTCTAGTCAACCTTTGTGAAGGGCCTTCCACTCTGCAGGAATACGTGCTGCCACATTAGAAGCTCACCTGGCCCTGGCAGAGTTAAGCAGTTTACCCATGCAGCTATCCTCTCACCCCTCCCTTCCATCCCTCTCTCCTCTCCTAACCCCGGATCCCTCTCTCACTTTGCAGGCCATTTTCTTTCACCCCTTTTTACAATTTCTGAACTCTCCCCATTCAACTTCTCACTTCACCTTTAATCACCTCTTGCCATTCTGTCCTTTCACTGCCCTCATCTCTAACAGTCTTTTGCATTTATCTCATTTCCTCTTTGGCCCTGTAACCTCCCGTGCCCCCCAGCACTTCTCATTCACCTCGTCTCTCCATTCAAATTTTTGTCTATTTGTATCTTACACCTCTCCAGTCCCCCATTAATCTTTCACATCTCCCCTTTGTTCTAACAGAAGCCCTCACCTTTGGCTCACACTCACTTCTTGCGTGTCCACACTTCTCTTCGGCAATTCACATTTCTCCTCATCCCTGACCTCTTCAATCAAATTCTCTCACTCCCTTGCTGTCCTCTCTCATCCTCTCATCTCTCCTCACCAAGCTTATGGGTCGGACCCGTATGCTCCTCTCGGCATGTGCCACTCTGCTTATTGTTCCCTAATTCAAGAAGGCATGAGTTGTCTGTCTCGCTGTTTTGATGCAGGCCGCGCAGTTATGGAACGTGCACCCTCCTTTGCTTCGCTCCACCAAGAATCTATTATCCTTTAGGAAGATATAAAAACCTTTCTCTATGCTCTGTAGGTCACCCCATTTGGCAGGTTCTCCTTCCCCTTCTGTGTGTTTCTCATTTGCCTTCAGGCAGCAGATGGTTATTAGCCCCAGGACATCTTTTGGTAACAGTAGAGCTCTACAAATGTAAATAATAATAGGCAGAAGCAGGGGATTCACTAGACCAGAACTTCGGAGGAGGGTGCTAACACTCCCAGCCAGGGCTGGTTCTAACACTGGTCGTACACCGTGCAACAGTGTTTTTTGATGCCCCACCCCCGTTTCCTCCTTCTCCATGAATTCCTTCACTGCCACTCACCAACAATGCACCTCATCTCTCTATAGCACCCTTCTGACAAACATTTCATTTTTTTATAGCGCTACTCATAGTTTACTCACACTGATTTCTGTGATCTGCATGGTACATGTTCAATGTAGCAGGCACATTAACCCTCTGCACTGTGTGGGGGACAAGAGTGCCCATGTGAGTGCATGGTGAGCGATGCAACAGTGTGAGAGTAGGGCAAGAGGAGTGACTGCAGGATGAGTGAGGTGGCGTATGAATTTACGTGTGGATGCAAGTTGAGAATGGGATGAATGAATGTATGATTACTGATGGGCTTGTCTGATTGAGTTGCATATTGAGCAGTGAGGGGGACAGGTGAGTGAAGTGTCACATGAGTGCAGGGTGAGTAGTGTGCTCGTGTGACTGCAGGGTGAGGTATAGGGTGAACAGCGCAAGTGCATTGTGAGTGCAGAGTGATCACTGTGAGTGCAGGGTGAGCGGGTGAATGGTGTGAGTGCATGGTGATCAGTGTGAGTGCATTGTGAGCGCTGTGAGTGCAGGGTGAGAGTGAAAGTGAAGGGCGAGAATGAGGAATGAGTTGTCTGAATGCGGGTGCATTCCCAGACCCATGAAGTAACTCAGCATGTTATTGACGCCGGGGTAGAGTTTAATATCTAAGTTAAACTATTGCGGCATTAATCGGGGATCTAGGGTGAAGAAAATAAATAATGTGCTGATCCTGCAACAAACTTACAGTCCTATGGTTAGGGTTGCCAGCAGATTATTTTGATGGCCAAGTCGGTACAAAAATAAGCAGTCACCTAAAGCTGTATTTTCAGCACTTATCTGTGCATACTTCGAACAGCAAATATAAATAGAAAGCACTTTTAATTGTGTTCTAGGGCTGCCTCAATGATACTGATAATTAAAGAGAACAAAGACAGAAAAGTCACATAACGAATGCATACATACTTTCTTATTTATAAGTCTTAGTGTCAAGAGGAGATCTTTGCAGGCTCTTTAAACAAAACACGGCTGGCATTTTTCTTTTGGCAACCCTACTTTATATTCCTTTTCATTAAATGCATTCTCACACTACAGCAGTAAATGTAAAATACCAATTTATGGAATAGGCGGAGTGGGGACCCAGTGGGTACTGGATCCCAGAAAAAAACTAAGCCTCTGTAACTAGTTTACAAAGGCATGTAAATATGCAAATGGTCTTTAAAGACCTGTGAAAAACTTGGTGGCCGGAGATAAGACTCCAGACACTGCCCAGCCCCCAGCTGCTCGAGTTACACTGCAGCACCCGGGCTGAGACACAGGACGGGGGAAGAGGGGGGCTGAAGCCCTTGGGCTTGGGCAGAAGTGTGACTGGGAAGGCGTGACCCCCCTTTGCATCGCTCCACGGCCCCCCTGGGGGTCGCACCCCACAGTTTGAAGACCCCTGCTCTAGGGTGAGTAAACTCTCACCAAGCCTGACACATGCGCAGCTGCATCCACTTTTACAGTTCATAAAAACAAGTTTTAGGTTACTTACTGCCTGAAACACCTCAGTGTCTTTCATTAAAGCAAGCCCGTGGGTTTTTCTTTTAGTTACTGTTAGTGGGACAATGCCCAAATCGCCCCTTAATACCAGTCGCCCCTTGTATGCCACTCTACTCTACTCTACTCTACAACATGCCACTCCACTCTATGTGGCTCCACTATACTCTATGCTACTCCATTCTGCTCTAAGACAAACCACTCCCACTGCGCCACTCTATTCTTCACCACTACACACTATAATACTCCACTCTATGCCACTCTATGACACACCACTCTGCTCTACCAAATGCCCCTCCACTCTATGCACCTCTCCTCTACGCCCCTCCATTCTGTGCTCCTCCACTCTACTCCACAACAGTCTGAACCATGACAGTATGACACTCTATGAACAACACTCTACGCCATGAAACTGTATGATACAACACTATACAACACTCTACTCCACTCTACGACACTTCATGAGACTTTACGCCACTCTAGGCTTCACCAGTCTACCTCTTTCCACCCTACTACATTCTACGACATTTTACTCCACTCTATGCCACCCTACGCCACTTTACATAACTTTCTCTATGCCATTCTACATAATTTTATTCCACTCTACTCTATGACATACTACTCTACTCTATTCCACTCTACTCCACTACTCCACACTCCGCCACTCCACTCTATGCCACTCTACCCCACTCTATGCCTTTCCATTCTATAACACCCTACTCCACTCTACTCCACTCTACTCTTTGGCTCTCCACTCTCTGACACTCCACTCTACGACACTCTAGCCAACTCCACACGATGACACTCCACTCGAGACACTCTACTCGACTCTGTGCCACTCTACTCTACGACACTCTACTCCACTTTATGCCACTCAACTCCTATGTTCCCTTTTGGCTGTGCACATGTACATGTGCGCAGATTAAATTTCATCCCCGCCCAGTAACTTTCTAGAAACGCCCATGATGAAGTAAGGTACTTACTGTTCAGCCACAAAAATGGTTTAATGGGGAACAGGAATGTTCTTTGAGGTCACACATTGTGCAGTCATTCTCGAGAGGTGGTGTTTTCGACAGACATTACCTATTGTGTCATCTGAGACACATTGTAATTCAGCCTCACCGCTTTGGATAGCCAGTAGTTGTTCTGTGGTTGGTAGCTGAGGGGAAGATTGACTTGTCTAGGCCTCAAAAGGAGGAGGGGTGTATGCTTGGGAGAGGTAGGAGTAGGGTTGCCACCTTTCCAATGGAAGTATATGTCATTTGTTGTTGTTTTAAGAGTCTGTAATATATATATCAAGCATTTGCAATGCAATCGGTCTCGCCTTTGGGACCTTATATGTATTTAGCTATGCAGCACATTAGCCTGGGTACTGAAACATTTACTGTTCTTTATCATGGAGGGAAAGTAAACATCAAACTGCGTGACAGGCCAGGTATGGGAACACATGGAGAGAAATATTGCCTTTCAGCGGGAAATGGTATAGTCCAAAGCTCTGTTTTTAATATAAAATCAGGGCCTTTGTTGGTCATATAACTGAAAATACAAGATTTGAAAAAAATATTATTGTCTACCGGTGCTGGTGGAAGACAATTTTCTATGGACTGGAATCTAGAGAATGCTAAAATGATTCTGGTATTTTACTGACCTCTGCTGGTCGTTTTCTATCAAGAAAGTTAAATAGAGGCAGTTGCCAGAAAAATTAAATAAAGAAAGTCCCTCAACAGAAAGCAATTCTGGTATTTTACTGACCGCTGCTGGTTGTTTTCTATCAAGACAGTTAAATAGAGGCAGTTAAACAGAAAAAAAAGACCTTAAGCAGAAGCAAGCAAGTCGTAGGGCTGATCTCCAGAGCCCACAAAGTATATACACATATAAGTATATAATAAGTATATACTAAAGTACATAAAGAGGTCTCTAATGCTCAACCTAAAAATCATTTATTTATATATATATATATATATATATATATATATATATATACATATATATATATATATATATATATATATATATATATATATTATCTACTGGCGGTCGCCAGTAGATAGTTATAGTTAGGATCGTGTTTCCATAGGAAATCCGCAACATTCTATTTGGAATAACTTTGGCGCCGATTGACGAATCCACGCGAAATTTTCAAAATAGGTGGGGCGCTCCGCTCTTTCCCTGAAAGTCTCGGGGGGATTCGTCAAGCGGGGGCTGAGAAAAAGGGGGGGTCCCAAAACGCGTTTTCCCCATGCATTTTTCCATAGGACCTTTAGTCCAAGCTACAGCCCGAACGGCTGAACAGAATTACTTGAAATTTGGCAGAGAGGTAGTCCTCAGGTCAGGGATGTGCCTTTTGCAGGTCTGGTGTAAATCTGTTCAGTATTTCCTGAGAAAATAGCATTTAAAAGCATATATATATCTATAAGCGCGCACCGTGCGCGTACGGTAAAACTTACCGTACGCGCACGCTGCCGTGCGCGAGCGCGATTCTGATTGGTTGTTAGATCTTAGTAAACATTCGAATCGGTCGAAACCAGGAAGTGTCGGCCGCCATTTTGTCTCTCGCAGTCTGAGGGGGTGAAAAACAAAGGTGGAGAACGTGAAAAGGGGGCAGGGTGGACAGTTCCTGACCCCCTAGCCTTTGTCAGGGGGTCCCAGAAGGACCCCCAAGGGCCAAAATTTCCTTTAATTTTTTTGTGAAAAATCGCGGAGTACGCGTAGCGTGCGCGTACGGTAGAAACGGAAAAATTCCACGGACTGCGTAACGTGGGCGCACCGTGCGCGTACGGTACGCGCACGGTGAAAAACCTTGAAAAAAAAAAAAAATAACTTAGCATTTAAAAAAACGTACAAATTCACTGAAAAAACCATAGGTTTCACACACGTTATAGTTAGGAATTAGCATTTAAAAAATCTTGCAAATTCACTTAAAAAACCATAGGTTTCACACATGTTATAGTTAGCTGGACATTTCACTCGTGAAAAACCATTGAAATTCCCCCGTTATAGTTAGTGCAGGCAACTATAACTCACGCGACCGCAATCCTCTGCTGATGACGTCAGATATTACATCACTGATGACATATGTGTCTTTCTGAAAAAAAAATATTTGTAATATATGTATAGCTAAAAATTAATGGAAGAAGACATGGGTAAATAAGTGTCTCAATACAGTGATGTAATATCTGACGTCATCAGCAGAGGATTGCGGTCGCGTGAGTTATAGTTGCCTGCACTAACTATAACGGGGGAATTTCAATGGTTTTTCACGAGTGAAATGTCCAGCTAACTATAACATGTGTGAAACCTATGGTTTTTTAAGTGAATATATATATATATATATATATATATATATATATATAAATTTGTAACATGACTTTTCTGTCTTGGTCTACTTTATTAGGCAGGCATCATTAATGCAGCTCCAGAAAAAATTTAAAAGTGTCTTCTATTTATATTTGCTGTTTGATGTACGCACAGATAAGGGCTAAAAATACTGTCTTATTTTTGTACAGTCTGGGACATTAAAATACAAGTGGTGCGGTAGAAAGCCGACCAGTTGGACAAAGATTTCTCCTCATTAGTACCACTTTAATGACCAATGCAGAAATAAGCAAGTGAAAGATAAGCAACTAACCTTTGCTAAGGGCTTTTCTCTGTGTGCTAACACATCAGATATATTTTGATTAACTTTTGACCCGTTTGAACTAGACCCATTTTTTTTTGGGTGCAATATTGCATAATTCCAGTGGCACTGCCCTTTGTATTTTACCCCCCCCTACTTTGTCCAAGGCTTTGCCTCCTAGCTGAAGAAAGAGGAGGAGACAGAGAGCACTGATACGGTTGTGCAATTGCTCACAACTATGCTTTCGCTAGCTTTCACATTCTAAATGGTGTCTGCACTGGGCTGCTGATGCTGTGAGATCTGGTCAGGAAAATACAATCTGCCATTACATAAAACTAAAGCCGGTGGAACACTTACTGCATGAAGGCTGTAATGATTTTTTTCAGTTTAAACAATTGAGATTGTAAAATGCTTTATGAGTCACAATGTATGTGCGGCTAGAAACTGTTTCACTGCAGTCATTTTGGTGTTTTCAAAGGTTATGCGGACCCTGGATACTGTATGGAGCAGTCTCTTAAAGAATGAAGGATGCAGGATGCCACTGCAAACGCACCCCTGGCACCTCTACTACCCAAAATGACTGTGTACCTCATGTTTGCATGTGCACATATTGAGAGGAGACCAGTGTGCCTTTGTGCTATCAGCTACCGCGCATCCTGGCATATCCTTTTGTGTGCCTATAATCTGTTATATATTAAGGTACTTGAAAGTTTGGAGTCATGGAGAGTGGCGGTAGGAATGTTCCTGTCGGACGGTATTCAATGATAAGGTAAACTGTGCAGGTTTTATATGCTGATATTTGGGAAAAGGTAAGGGAGATTTAGAAAAAAATAGGATAATATAACTTTCCCAGTGACTTGCAATGAAGTGGAAGCAGCTTTTAACAGGAGAAGATGTGGCCTTGCAGCCATTGCTGCTGACTGTGCAACTGGGGAACCAGGCTCAAATCCCAGCCTGAGTCAAAATCCTGTGATTATTGGCAAATAGCTTTTAAACTCATGTGCTTAAAAAAACATGTAATACAGTCTGGTGCTGATGTAAAGGGCTCTAATGCCCTTGGGCCAGGGTAGGGTTATATAAAACCGGAAGAAAAGCTAAAATAAAACAACTTATGGCTTACAAAATAAGGAGTGTCCTGTCTAAATCACAAATGTTGGCATGCATGATTTTAATTTCTATATTATCCCAACCACCTCTCTTAAGAGTTGTAGAAAGCAAATAGGCTGGGCGAAGAGCACACTGCAGTCTATAAAAAGTTATCTTTATCTTCCAACTTATGGCTCACCCTTTGTAATGTCTCCAACTAGAGTATACACAGATGTAAAATTAGACAATATCAGCTTAGGCAATGAATTCCACAAACCAGAGGTATTGAACTTGTTTTAGTGAGCCTCTACATTCGTTACAACACCGAACAATTTAGACCTGTCTGTGCCACACGTTTTCGCCAAATTTGTGTTGCTAATAAAGAATCGTACTATGAAAATGTTTCCAAAGTTGACTGTTCTGGGGTGGTCTTCAGTATTTGTGGGTAGAATGTGGCTATTAAGTTGGTCTTTGATGTTGGTAAAGAAACAAGGGTGTTGTTGAGAGAAAGCGAGTGGAGGGATGAAATTGGGTAAGGGTGGTAAGCCTATGAATGTGGTTAATGAAAGTATTTTAAATTAAATGTTAACTCAGCAGTCTGTGCCTTTGGGTTTCAACCATCAGCATCCTGATAAAAATCGCCTAGGAATGAAAGTATGTTGTAAATTGTAAGCAGTGGACAGAATGCATCTTTTCTCTTAAGGAAGAATGAATAGGGTAGACATTATTGTTGCTATTACTCCTGGGAATAAAGCACAGTACCAATGGGTATCACGCTCACATCCTGGCACTATCGTTGCATACTGGGGCACCTCACGAGCATGCATGGGCAATTTTTGAAGCGGGGGCTAGAGGGATGGGCCAAAAAACTAAAAAAAAAATCTTTCCATTAGGTATGGTTTTTAAAATGTTGAAAAGAGCATGTACAAAAAATTGGGTTGCTGTTAATGGGGGGTAACATTAGGCCTGAGCTACGTGGAACTCTGCAAAGTAAACAAAAAACTCCACGCTCTGCGGCGTTTCGCAAGTTGCGGAGCGCGTTAGGTTCCACTATTCACACTGATTTTCAGCTTCGGGTGTTTGTTCCATACTGAAAAATCAGCGCAAACTGCACCATGCGCAGCGCAAGAGGGTACTGCAGACCGTGTCAGGTGCTCTTTTCTCTCCATGTGGTTCTCCCCAGGCTGCCACTCACACGGTGCCATAATGTGACACGCGATATCGGCTCAAATAGTATCTTTTCTTTGCTCCAAAAATGGTTTCTATTCCTGCTCTAAGGAAGCCAGCCTGCTAGGGGAGCGACCCTTGACCCTACCAGGTAGGTCGCTCCCCCTCTGCACTGCACCGCCTGTGTGCCCCTGCCCCAGCTGCCGCTGCTGAGGAAGTTCGAGGCCCTCCTCCACCCGCAGGCTACCACGTGCGCCTCATCCCTGGTGGCCAGTGGTACGCCATAGGTTTGTTCTTCTCCGCTATTTTTCCGCTAGTTATCGTATTGTAGTGTATTGTTTTTCACTGTATTGCCGTTATTTTCATTGTTGTGCCTGTGACTACTGCTCTCTGTCTTCCCCCGCTGCTTGTACTTGATCTGTGCCGTTTTTTCCCTCTGTTCCCCTTGCTGTCCCCGTGTCTCTCTGCCTGGTTTTTCCTTCTGTACTCCGCGCTGTCTCCGTGTCTCTCTGCCCGGTTCTTCCTTCTGTACCCCTTGCTGTCTCCGTGTCTCTCTGCCCGGTTTTGCCTTTTGTTCCTTAAGCTGCCCCTGTAACCCTGTGCCCGTTTTTGCTTTCTGTTCCCTCATTGCCCCTGTAACCCTGTGTCCGTTTTTGCCTTCTGTCCCATTCGTTGCCCCTGCATTTCTGTGCCCTTTTGCCTTCTGTTCCACTCGTTGCCCCACTATTTTTGTGCCCTTTTGCCTTCTGTTCCACTCGTTGCCCCTCCATTTTGTGCCCTTTTGCCTCCTGTGCCACTCGTTGGCCCTTTATTTTTGTGCCCTTTGCCTTCTGTTCCCTTAGTCGCCCCGCACAGCTCCCGTCGCTGCGTCCCCTGCAGCCCCGCACCATAACTGCCCATTCGCTGTCCCCGCCTCTCAGCTGCTCCTCCCTCCCACCTCCCCATATATGCCGGCCGCTGTGCAGCCGCGCCGCTGGTGCGCCAAAGGCGCGCCTAAGGCTTGCCTGTCTGCGCCCGTCCACGCATGGACCGTGCCCAGCGCCAGAACCCCTGGTCCCCGCACCCGCCACGAGGAACGCCGCCTCTGCGATGCCAGCACACTCCACGCTCTCAACCCCAGACGGACCCACACCTGCTTCAAGGCCGCCCCGAAATGCACACACGTCCCCTTCACCTGCCGGAACTGCATCTACACCAGCCTCAGACCCGATGAACCACCCGCCAAGAAAGACCACAACCACCTTCGATGCATCCTACTGAACACTCGCTCCGCACGCAAACACGCCGTCGAACTCTGGGACCTGCTCGACACAACATCCCCAGATGTCGCCTTCCTGACAGAGACGTGGATGAACGATTCTTCCGCACCCAACATCGCCATAGCCATTCCAGACGGCTACAAGATCACCCGCAGAGACCGCACCAACGCAGGAATTGCCATCATCCACAAGAACAGCATCAGGGTCTCGATTAGCACCGACGACACTCTCAGCACTGCCAAACAAATGCATTTCCAGATCCACACAGACCCAAACTCCACCCTCAGAGGCACCCTTGTCTACCGACCCCCTAGACCCCGCCCCCAGTTCAGCGACTCCATCGCTGACTTCATCAGCACGCATGCCCTGACCTCCACCGACTACATTCTCCTTGGAGTCCTGAACTTTCACCTTGAGAACAAGAGAACAATGACAGCAACTACACAACCCTGATCGATAACCTCGCCAACCTCGCCAACCTCGGACTGAGCCAACTCGTCACAACACCCACCACCCACTCTGCCGGCCACACGCTCAACCCCATCTTCTCCTCTAGCCCGCACGTCTCCTTCAACCACACCACCGAACTCCTCTGGACTGACCACCGCTGCGTCCACTTCACCTTCCAGAAACCCACCACACCCAACAGATCCCCCGCCGCTGCTGGAGCAAAATCACCAAAGACCAACTACATGCAAACCTCGCTCTCAACCCACCCACCATACCCTCCAACATCGACGATGCTGCCCACAGCCTCAGACGCTGGATCGAGGACTGCGCCAACACCCTCGCGCCGCTGAAGAAACCCCCCCACAGAGACACCAGCAAGAGGGCCAGCTGGTTCACCCCAGAACTCCTAGCCTCCAAGCAAGCTTGCCAGAAACTAGAGAAGAAATGGCACAGTGAACAGACCCCGGACAGCCACGCAGCACACACGGACGCCATCCGCAACCACCACCACCTCATCAGGGCTGCCAAGAGGACCTCCTTCAAAGACCGACTCGACAACAACGCACACGATAGTAAGGAGCTTTTTAACCTCGTGAAGGAACTCTCTAACCCCAGCTCCAACACCAACGACATACCGCCGTCGCAAGCCCTGTGCAACTCCCTCGCCACCTTCTTCCACAGCAAGATAGCAGACATCCACGAGAGCTTCAAAACCCAGACAGCCCCAACAGACAGCAACACAACAGACTCTCCGCACATCATCGACCACGACCCCCTGCTAGCCTGGGCCAGCGTGAGCACCGATGACACCATCAAGACCATGAGTACAATCCACTCCAGCTCTCTGTCAGACCCATTCCCGCACCACGTCTTCAACAAAGCAAGCAGCTCCATTGCACCCCCCCCTGCGCAACGTCATGAACCTCTCCCTCGAGACCGCGACCTTCCCAGAGAGCTGGAAACACGCCGAAATCAACTCCATACTCAAAAAACAGAAGGCAGATCCAAGAGACCTCAAGAACTTCCGGCCCATCTCTCTGCTCCCGTTCCTGGCCAAGGTCATCGAGAAGATTGTCAATAGACAGCTAACCCGATACCTCGAAGAAAACAGAATCCTGGACGCTTCCCAGTCAGGGTTCCGCAGCAACCACAGCACCGAGACCGCCCTCATCGCCGCCACCGATGACACCAGGACCCTGCTGGACAACGGTGAGACTGCAGCACTCATCCTCCTAGACCTCTCCGCTGCCTTCGACACCGTCTGCCACCGCACACTACGCGCAAGCCTCCACGCCGCAGGGATCCGAGACAAGGTTCTGGAATGGACCACCACCTTCCACTCTCACAGAACCCAGAGCGTCAGCCTCCCCCCATTCCGATCCGCAGCCTCTGAGATTATCTGCGGCGTACCCCAGGGATCCTCCCTCAGCCCGACACTGTTCAACATTTACATGGCCACGCTCGCAGACGTCGCCCGGCAGTACGACCTCAACATAATCTCCTACACTGATGACACTCAACTGATCCTCTCCCTCACCAAGGATCCCATCACAGCCAAAGCCAACCTCCACGAAGGAATGAAAGCCGTCGCCGACTGGATGAAGATCAGCCGTCTGAAGCTGAACTCGGACAAGACAGAGGTCCTCATCCTCGGCTCTAACCCTTCAGCCTGGGACGACTCTTGGCGGCCGACGGCACTGGGGGCACCCCAAACACCCACCGACCACGCACGCAACCTGGGAATCATCCTCGACTCAACGCTCTCAATGACCAAGCAAGTCAAAGCCGTCTCCTCCTCCTGCTTCAACACCCTCCGCATGCTCCGCAAGATCTACAGATGGATCCCGACAGATACATGAAAGACAGTCACCCAGGCTCTCGTCAGCAGCAGACTCGACTACGGAAACGCCCTCTACGTGGGAGCCCCAATCAAGCTTATCAAACGACTACAACACATCCAAAACGCCTCGGCACGACTGATCCTCGACACACCACGCCACGGCCACATCACCCCCCACCTGAGAAACCTGCACTGGATCCCCGTCAACAAGAGGATATCCTTCAAGCTCATCATCCACGCACACAAGGCACTCCACAAGACCGGCCCAGCCTACCTCAACAGACGACTTTCCTTCTACATCCCCAACCGCCAGCTACGCTCCGCCAACCTCTCACTCGCCACTGTCCTGCGCGTCTGAAGAGCAACCACCGGTGGGAGATCTTTCTCCCACCTCGCCACCAAGACATGGAACACCCTCCCACTGACCCAAGACCTGCTGAACTTCAGGAGGACACTCAAGACCTGGCTGTTCGATCAGTAGCGGCCCCCCAGCGCCTTGAGACCCTCGCGGGTATGTAGTGCGCTTAACAAATGACTGATTGATTGATTGATTGATTGACTGCTTCTTTCTCGAGTAGATGTTCTGCTCGAGCAGCAGCTTCCTCACCTTGAACAGAAGATTTCTCAACGCGAGCGTTAGCGGCCCTCCGCGACTGCCCATGTTGAGGAATCTCGCCGGGAGGTGGTCTGGAGTAAGATTTTTCTAGCTCACACTCACCAACCTAATGTTGGGGAGCGCGAGTGTGGAAAAAACTCTGCTCCGTGGAGTGGAGTTTTTCTGAACTCTACGTGCTACATAGAGCACGGAGTGGGAAAATCTCTGCAAACTCTGCAATTGGAGAGAAATTTCACGCTCAGGCCTACGTAGAGCCCTAGTAAAGCCGAAACCACAATCCTTGTCAAAGTGAAGTCACAAGCAAACCTTAAATTAACCTGTGCTTAACCGTCGGGTAGCATGGCACAGAGCAGTCAGGCTTAACTCAGAGACTATGTGTTAAGTATTTGTGCAACACTTCAAACAGTACCAAAATCCCCACAAAAGTATCCCACACCAGTTTAGAAAAATAGAGTTTTTCTAATACATAAAGCAAGACCAAAACAACGAAAATCCACTCAGTAGAACCGTAACCGAAAATAGCACTTAACTAAACGCCAACTGTGGATGTATGTATGCACCGGACGAGGACATAGTTACTAGTTCAGGCGGACCATGATGGAGCACGGGCTGGCTACAGGGACCCAATTAGGCCCGGGCCAACCATGATGGAGAGCGGACTGGCTACAGGGACCCAATTAGGCCCGCTGAAGAAGAGTACCTTAAATCCTGGTTGCGGAACATTGCGAGGTCTCGCGCCAAGTATGAATTGCACAGCAGAGGTGATGCATAAATTCTGAGGTGCTGTACAGCTGTGATACAAGGTCCTGCATCGTTGTTGTGAATCCCATAGATGAGGGCTTTCAATGCAAATTATGGTGTTGAGAATGCATTGATCAGTTGAGGTGATGCTTTGGTTCCGAAGAGCTAAGAGGCTACGATGTGAGAACCTGCATCCTCAATGAGGCTGCTGTTGAAGAGAGATTTGCGATGCAAGGGCTTGTGTCAGTGAAGCTGATATAACCCGCACAGCAGAGGCAATGCGCCAGTTCTGCTCGGGGTTGCCACTCACAGCAGAGGTGACATGTTGGTTCTGCTGGATCCACAGCGGGGTTGGCAGAGCACCTTCAGGCCTTCTTTCAAGGGTCCTGGACTGGGGTGGCACCACTGTCCAGGGTAGGACTCACAGATGTGGGTGCTGGTTTCAAGGTGGTTGGAGCCTTCTGTACCTGAGGCTCTAGTCAGGAGGCCAGCCAACTTGCCCTTGGAGTCACTTTGGGGTCCTGGGTTCAACCAATGCAGGTCCACTCCTCTTCACCCAGGCAAGAGGCCAACAGGCAGCAGGTCAGCACAGTAGGGCATCAGTCCCTCAGAACAGCAGTCCAGCAGAGTAGCAGACCTTTCAGCAGCACAGCAGTCTCTTTTCCTGGCAGAGTATCCACAGGTCTGGATGTGTACTGAAGAGTTGTGTGAGGTCCAATATTAATACCCAGTTCTGCCTTTAATGCAGGAGAAGCTTCTAGAGGTTTCCATTTGAAGTCCTTAGGCATCCTGCCTTCCCTGTCCTAGCTCAGACTATCTACTGGGGGTATGCAGCTCTATGTGTGGAGCCAATTCAAGTTTGAGTAGGGCCGTTTCCATCTCCTCCCTTCCATCCTGCCAGTGATAGCCCATCCAGTCACACCTAAGCGCCCCATTGTGGGTGGCCGTTTAGGAGGATTGCACAAAGCCCAACTGTCAGGCACACCCAGTCATGTAACCAGAGACAGACTGCAGGCACCTAGTACATGTGATACCACTTTAATAGGGACTTATAAGTAGATAAAATATGCCACTTGGGGAGAAGCCAACATGACCATGTTTAGAAGAGAGAGCACATGCACTTTAGTACTGGTTAACTGTGGTAAAGTGCTCAGAGTCCTAATGCCAGCAAAAACTAGATCAGCAAACATGGAGGAGGAAGGCAAAATGTTTGGGGGAAGACCACCCTTAGGCTAACTGGTCTAAAAGCAAGGCTGTGAAATATCTCTGTGTTACAGACAAATAATAATGTTTGGGTGAGTACCAGCAGTAAAAGTTGGGTTGAACTTGCAAAGTAATAGGTTCCAATAAAGGGAAGTTCAAGTCAGTAATTTATAATCTTCCAGTTGATCACATGTGGCTTTTTATGTTGGGCAACAGTAAAATCTATCACTAAATATCCAAGAGACAGCTCATTTTTATCAAGTGTGGTATATAAGGGGTGAAATTGCAATCTTTAGATAACAACCAAGATGCAGTAATGGTTTCCATTTCAGAATTGATACTCCAGCGATTTTTGAAGATCCATCTGAAACAGCAGTTTTCAATAACTCTAATGTGCAGATGTGAAGGAGTCAGTAAACAACTGTCTGTTACCCAGTGTTTTTTCCAAATGAGAGCTGAGGCCAGTCATTTTGGGCCAACAGATAATCTTCTCTAACCTATGCACTGAAGGTAAAACCAGAAGTTATTGCCCTTTCACACCATAATCTGCTTCTCTCTTAACTCTTACAGGCGCTTATTTGTGAAGCAATGTGACTCCCGAGATAGAAACTTAGCGGCAAGAAAACCCTTCACCTTCCCATATTATTGGCCTACTTTAGTTTTGTCTGTCTTCTGAGAGATGCCTTTTAGTAAAAGAAAAGTCCAGGCAGCTGCACAATTGCTGTTTTGTCAAGCTTTCTCTCGTGTATTTAAAGACTAGTCCAGGGAGTGGAGTTTTGTGGTCTCTTGTGGATACATTTCTCCCACTGAAGGGTGATATTTTATTCACCTTTTAATGTTCTTGGGGCTTGGTCTGTACAGGCGTTAGCCTAGTCAAGAGAGCTTGTGACCCATTTATTGGGCCTTTGTGTATTTGCCTTAGTGAATGGTTTGAGACCCTTGAACAGTTAAGCTGGAGCTAAATAACCAATAAACCAGGCTGACAGCAGACTACCACGCATGGGAGGCATGAAGCAGAGGGCAGAGACAAGGCATTTTTGATTTAGCTGACTGATTCATCTGCAATGCAAAACATGCACTGGTGTGAAACTCATCCGGCACATTGCACCTAGATATCAGAGGAAATCATGCATGTCGTAAATAATACAAGGCATCATGGGGCTGTTGGTGTCAGCATTTTAGTTTGTCACATTGTTACATTAGAACAACTGCCTCAAAAGCAGACTGTAGCTTGCAACGCTATACTTGCTTACAAAGGGAGTCATTGAATTATTTTGGTCCACATAGACTTGCCTGCAGTGCACAGACATATTTCATTGCTGCACACAGAGGAAAAAAATTAGAGGGAACATTGATCTACTCTGGTACAATATACTCCACTCTACATCACTCGACTCTACAACACAAAGTTGTGCTGCCTTCTGCAGGACACAAAGGAAGAGGTAAAAGCCTCTAGGGATTGTTTTCGGACAGGAAGATGTCCTTTCCTGCGCAAAAACCATCCTGCCTGCAATGCAAGCATCTTTGAACCATGTCACAAAAGTGCCTCCATTGGGGCTATGCTGCGCTCACTGTGCCAGCGTGGAAAGAGAGTGGGAATGCACCATATCTTAGTAGATATTCCTGCTTCTCTCCATTTGACGCAGCTCAGCAAGTTGTCTTGCTGTGCTGTCCTGCATCAAATGTTAGTAAATGTGCCTCTTGGTGTGCTCTGTGTAGTTTGGCCTGAGTCTTTGCTTTGCCGTTTTCTAAGGTGTGTTTGTCTTTAAATTAATCTCTAATATTATTTATTTTGTTTACAAAATGGCCAGGGAGTCAACTAGAGCTTGCAAGGGTTCCATTTGAACCTTTTTAACAGTTTGTTTACATGGAATGTCAAATGTCTTAAACAAACACAAGGGTTTTATTTGCTTGGAGTAATTTGTTGGAGTATTAAATTTGCACGTGGTAAGTTAATATTTGGCTTGATAGTGTTTCTTTTCAGGCAGAACCACTATATTTAGAGTTTCTGGGAGCGAGTTGTTAAAATGCTGAAGTGTGCTGCCAATAAATTTCCCTGCTGTTGTGTGCTCAATTGTTTAAAGGAAAATATAATTAAAATTCGTAGTGGGAATCGATTTACAGTTCCGTTTTATGATTTTGGTGGGGTAGAGTCTGTGAATAGCTAAAGTAGCATGTTTTATCACAAAATAAATGGTCAGGCCAGGTCAATTTCAACACAGAGAGAAATTGTAACTCTTTGGAGGTTGCAAAAATGAGGTCAAGAGTATGACCTGCTGTGTGGGTGGATCCCCTGGCTAGTTGTTTTACCTAATGTGTGTAATTGTGTCTAGTACTTTGGCGTTCTTGATTTCTTCGGCCCTTAATTTTGAAGTCTCCTAAAAATAAAGGTTCTGAAGAGATCATAAGAGCATGTAAGATAAGCTCGTCCAACCAGTCTAAATATCCCGTACTTGCTTGTACACTTTGCTTTAAAGGCGGAAAGGGGTATAAGTATTGGACCTGTAACCCCACATTTTCAGAACACTTCGGTGCTAAGAGGAAATCTTGCCAAGTAGGGCAGCTGGAGAAGTTGTTGACAGGGCCAGATTTAGGGTGGTGAGACTGGTGCCACCGCAACAGGTCCTGACTTAAGGGGGCGCCAAGTTTGCCAGTTTATTTTGTTTTTAAAAGCACCTGCTGCCGCCTTCCTTGCCTCCAGCAATTGTAAGGTAGTAATAAAAATGTCACGATAACTTCTGTGATTAATGTTCTTTCTGGAGAGAAATAAGAGTTTTGTCTAGTTGAGGGTTTTGGCTGATCCTAAAATAGCATATAAGGTTAATAGGCCTGGTGCAAGGAACGTGTACCTGCAGATCACAAAGTGCATATAATGTAAATAGGTCAGTGGGCTACTGCTTCTCTAGGAGACATAATTTTGTTCCTTGCAGTTTATAAGTCAAAATCCTGATATAGAACAGTGAATTATTTACTGTCATCAAACAACTGCATGCACACTGCAAAGTATAGATTTAAGGGACACCCCTGACACCAGAACCTCATATCTGATTGAAATACTTCAAAGAAGGATAGCAAGAAGACCATTTTAACCGACAACAAGACTTTGTCCTGCCACAAAGGAAGAGAGGAATTCTGGATCCCTGTGGCACCATTGCTTAGAACTGCGGGAGCAATGTTTGTCCATGGCCATAATTCGGCACTGCCTTGAAGAGGGACCCTTTTGGAAGTCAAAAGCAGTCTCAGACTCCCCAGGTCTGATGAAACTAGGCCCCTGCAAGTTGCAGGTAAAACAATGTGCTGAAGCTAAAGAAGTGCTGGCCACTGGGCCCCCCGAGAGATTGCCCAAAGAAAAGTGGTGCTGTGCACTTTGGGAGTTGTAGTCCAGCTCTACCTGAAGTCTCAAGCCATTACCTCACTCCTGTGGACATCCATCAGCCGAAGTTCCAATGGATTACCGTTACTGCAACCAGGCTTGTGACTGACCCCATAGATCAACTCTGAATTGAGAGAGCAGTTCCCAGGAACAGGGAGCGATGTCAGCAATGATCCCGCTCTAGTGTACCTGCATCTTCCTCTTGGTGGTGTCGTACCTATGAAAAAAGCATCATTGGCACGACCAGATTCAAGTTGATTGGCAGTCCGAAGCTATCTCTACACCTGGATTCACTGAGCAGGTAAAAGTGAACCAGCTTTTGAACCTTGGTCCTGGGATCTCAAAGACCTCTACCCTGCGAAGGTAAAAAGCAACTTGATCCCGAAGTGATCACTAAGCAGCTTTTCCCTTTGTCCGTAATGTTAAAAGCCCGATTTTAAAGCCCACTGACTGCTCAGAAGTTACCTCTGCTTCCTTATCCCCCGAGCACGTTAAAAATACCCTATTGAAATTTGGTCCTGGGCCCCCAAAGATCTCTATCTCTCGAGAATGGAAATAAACGTAACCTATAAGTGACCGTTTGTCTCTAGCAGAATATCCCGTTGACTGCAAAGTTAATTGTCTTCAGTATTTAATGCATTTATTTTCTAAAGCTTTGAAAAATCATAACTCTGGTTATATGTATGACACAAAGTTTGTTTTGGTGCCTAAATTTATATAAAAGTAATCTCTATTTGTATAAATCGGTGTTGGATTTCTTTCGAGCTGTGTAAAGTACTCATGCACCATAATGGTACTGTAAAATGCTTATCACAAGTTACTCCAGTAATGCCTGACTGCTCTTTGCCATACTACCAGGAATGAACTAAGGATTATTGCTGTTGAATCCAAGGATCATCTTTGAGGCATTGTGATAATATGACATGGTAAGGTCTCACAGCCATACCACAGAATAGTCCACTTTTCTACAGGCAGGAATTATTTGTATGCTGAATATTTATTTAAATATAACAAATGTGAAGAAAGGTCCAATAAACATCATGAAATTTAACATCCCTCATAATTTTATATGTAATCAGAATTTTGAGGGAAAGATATTTTTTATTATTTTGTATGTTTTAATGGTTTTATGCTAACTGAAAAAAATTATGGGATATATTTAGAGTTTGGCGGATACAGGAGATCTGTAAAAAAAAAAGAGGCAGAAACCCCATCCTCTATATTTACAGCATGTGGCCAGCAATACATTTTAATGGGGAGGATGAAACATCTGCCTTTTCTGGTGGGTGTCCTAAATGTGCCAAAGTCTAAATGGGCCCCATGTCTTGAAGTAAATTTGCATAAATCTGGCCAGTCTCGGAAAACTTCTTTAAAAACCAACGTCCTGGCAGACCATGCCCTGGCGTGAGTAGACTGGTCTAGTACAGCAGTTTGAGCAAATGCTCACCATGCAACTATAGCCAAGGGACAATGAACTAATAGTTGCAGGAAACAAGAGAGAGAAAAAGTAAAAGCAGGAGGACGTATATAGTTAAAAGCTAAACAAATCTTAATATATTGCAGAAATTTAAAGTGTTTTACAGAAAACAAAGGTCCACAAACATTAAGGCCAAACATGAAAAGACGTATAGGAGGTATCACTGATGACCTGACATAAGGCGTCACCTATTAAAACCTTCGATGCAATGAATGAATGTAGGAAACATAACATTGCATAGCACTGCTCTGTTGCCTATCTGCTGACCTTCCACCTCTGCTAAGTGTATATATAGGAGGTGCTAAAGGTCTAAGCTGTTGGTGTTAAAGATAAATAGCTATGATGCAACTTCCTGCATTTGCTGAATTTCATTAATCATAATTAAGGCTGGAGCTCAATACTTAGGCCCAGATTTATGTTAGGTCAATATGTTATGTTAATAACTTTATAGGAAATGCAAATACTCAAGGGTGTCTTGGCGCTAGTGTCAGTTGAACTGGTCAAATACAGTGCAAAGGCAGGGGTTTGTACAAGACCTGGGGCCAAGAGACAGAAAATGTTGCTGGGAAATAAGGACAATATTTTAAGCTGAGGAGAGAGCTAAAATGATACGTTTTTAGTTTCTTTCTGAATTTTAAGAGATTGGCTGGGCTCTTAGATGGTTTGGTAGAGAATTCCACCATTTGGCGTCTGAGAAGGAGAAACGTCTTCCTCCCCAATGGACTCTTTTTATTCTGGGCACAAACACCTACCTTGCATTGCTAGACCGTAGAGTACAAGAAGGAGAGTAGAACTTAAATATATCTTGCAGGAAGCAGGGTACAAGGCCTTATGGACCCAGCATATCATTCTATCACACAGCACAACACTACAGGCCACCTTGCTGGTCTGTGCTTTGTGAAAGGACACGAGTGTGCCTCATTTACCATTAAATGGCATATTCCTCTGGCACACTTTTGGCGGCCTAGTGTCAATGCAGACACCCTTGTGTAATGTTGAAAGGGTGCCTGCACAGGAAGATACACCTTCCTTCAAAAAAACAATCCTGAGAGACAGGAGAAATAAAGATATTTCTCCTTGTTATGCCTCATCTGTGGAGGCATATCATTATGATGCATTCCCAGGCCTACTACTAAAGGTAAGTCTGGAAATGCACCAAAATCCATTGGTGGATGTATGAAACACCCACTCTCCACCCATGGAAGGCTTCCTTGCTGAAGACTAAAGCAAGGCCGTGATTTAGGCTGCTTTGCATTCTCTAGATTGCCATGCAGGGCCACGCAAGGTGGCCTTGTTTGACTTGATATATCTCATTTAGGTTTTGTGTCACCCTTGCACCCCTTTGCATGGCGCAAGGAGGATGCAAAACCTTGATTAATCTGGCCTTTACGGTGTTTGAGATTCTGATCCTTTGTGGGTCCCAGTTTATTTATCAGCTAGTTTAGGAAAGTACTGATTATTGCTTTAGGTATTTGATATAACTTGACTGTATGGGAAAGTCAAACTCAGCACCAGCAAAAGGTGGATGGTAACATCACAGCTTTAACTGTGGAAAATATGCTCAACGTTGTTTCTAAATGTTATTCTGTATATAAAGCTAAAATTACAATGATATCACAATTCTCACATTGATTAAATAACACAAGTACTGCTGTTTCTGTGCACAAATGTGACCTATGCCTAATTACAAGTATCCTAGTTAACTCAAGTGCTTGCACAGACACCTGCTTGTGTAGGGATCAGAATTCCAATAGAAGCCCATGTTCACACCAGAACATGGACTTCTATAAGAATTTTCTGCGGCATATTATCAAGCCCATTATCGCCGCTTTTAGCGGTAGTTTCCTGCCGCTAAAGCGGCGATAATTTTAACGCCGTCCTTGATAATTTGCGCCTTGGTTATCTATGAAGAATCGAAAGCCTGATATTGTTTCACAATCCAGATATTTAGGTGCTCTCCTACATATAAAGTTATCCTCATAGCAGCCAAAGGCGGACAAAAAAGGTTTGACGATATCGAGGTCATTTGGTTTCCTATTTTTTATTTAAATTTTTTAGATATTCGGGTGTTCCACTTATATAGGCATATGTGCAAAAGTAATAGATGGTCATCTATCGCGCCCTGCCCCCCCTTGGGTTACTGATACTATTCTGAATTTCAGTAATGAAACGTGCATTACTAACTAAATTGAATCTTCTGTATGCCATTACACGTGCCAGTCAGATTCAACATGTGGTGTGAGTACATCAAATGAATCTTTATATAGAAAGAGGTGAAGGCATTACATTCTAGGAATATTACGTACAACCCTATCTCCCCAGCCCGCCCCTCCCCTCCATAGATGGTCCCCATCAACACAGCTTTCATGTGCGATGTCAAAAATGTACCCTGGATGGCCTATGCCTATGATTTGTGTAAATTCAAATCTTTGTGAGTTCCAGGAGTAGTTCTGGCAGCTCACTTCTGTCACTTATGGCCAGGACTCGCATGCTTAAACATTAATAGATGTGGAAATGCAGCCCCTCTGTACCTGATATCATACTCGTGAATGTGCACGTTTCTGGATGTTCACCTCCTTATTTGGTATGTAATGCTGCTCTTGAATGCTCAAAACTTGCCTCTCTGATGAATGTATCCCAGATAAAAAATGTACACCTCGCAGATATGTGAGTATTTCCATTTACAATTCAAATTCACATTTTTTGAATCAAGGATGTGAATTTGAATGAGCAAATTCCAGTACCTGTGTACCCAAAGATTACTTGGGTGTGCAAATGTTTTGTTTATTGGGCTTTCACATTTTTCTAAAGCATGTGGTAAATGCGCAATCATTAAGAGTGACGGGGGGATGAGAGTCGACGTAGCAGAAACCAGATATATTTCCACCTTTTATGCTAATCGGGTAGACCTCTCAAGTCCCAACTTTCTCCAATCAACCCCAAGAAGTCTGAAGACTGATTTCTAGTTTGGCCCGCTTCCAGGTCCTTACGCTTATCGCACCTCTTTAAGCAAAAAGTTGGAAACTAATACTTGTTCTTTGGTTGCAGCAATGATTATTGTCAGTAAGTATTTGTGTTTTGAAAATTGATAAACCATAATAAATATGATGTGACAGGCCCAATGAAAACTTCATGAATTTTAACATCCCTCCTAATTTTATATATAGTCTGATTTTTTAGGGAAATAAACATTTTTATATGATCTTTTTGTATGGTTTCATGGTTTCATTGTTAAACTGAAATACATTATGGGAAAGATTTACAGTTTGGCAGATGCAGGACAGCTGCAAAAAAAGAGGCAAAAAAGAGGCAGAAACCCCATCCACCATATTTACAGCATGTGGCCAGCAGTACACTTTAATAGGGCGGATGGGGCCTCTGCCTTTTCTGGTGGGTGTCCTAAATTTGAAACACTCTAAATGGGCCCTATATCTTGAAATACATTTGCGTAAAGGAGGCCAGTCTCGGAAACAGACTGAATAAACTACAAAATAAGAAATGCTGTCCCATGTTTGTCCCACTAGTTTAAAAGGGTTCATCCAAACATTACCAACACGTGTGTTCGTCTTCTGTTCTAAACTATGGATTAAACAAAACACAAAAAGTTACTCTCTAGACATGCAGCAGCACACTCGGTGAGTAAACAGTAGCAGCATTATCATTACTGCACAAAGTTGTCTATTCATGAAATCGTATGTTACAAATTACGCCTAAATCCTTATTGATTTGAAGCCCTGATCCTTCTCACCGCCAGTTCCCGAATCCGTTTAGTCAGGAATCGATTGCTAAGTAGTCGAACACTTAAAGACTAAGCCAGTTTTGAGCAGCTGCAAATAAACTCATCAGTCTGAGCACCAGGGGAGGCAGTGTGATTCTGACGAATCGATAAGGTAACCTTCTTTGAAAACCAGCACCCTGGATACTGTACCCTCGCGCGAGGAGACAGGTTTAGTATACCAGGTTTGCAAACGAACGCACCTCAACTATGGCCAAGGAAATTTGAAGTGATATTTAAAGGTAAGAAGAGAAAAAAAGTGAAATGAAGAAGAAATGCATTGTTAAAAGTAAAACACTACTCTAAAAATAGCATAATTAAATCTATGGGGCATATTATCAAGACAGGCGATAAAATTATCGCCGCTTTAGCGGCAGAAAACTGCCGCTAAAATGGCAATAATGGGCTTGATAATATGCTCTATGGAATTCCAATTGAAGCCCATGTTAGATGTGAAGGACGTCTAACATGGGCTTCAATTGGAATTCCATAGAGCATATTATCAAGCCCATTATCGCCGTTTTAGCGGCAGTTTTCTGCCGCTAAAGCGGCGATAATTTTATCGCCTGTCTTGATAATATGCCCCCTTAATTTGATGCATTGGAGGTATTTTGCAGACCATAAATGGCCGAAAAACATATAGATTTAGAACAAAACATAGTATAGGAGGTATCATCAGCACAGAATCGGCCCTACTTGTTGTCACCGAGAAACTAAAAATCATCCTAGATCAGGGAAGATCTGCGGCAATCGTGCTTCTGGATCTTAGTACGGCCTTCGATACCGTTGACGATGCGGTACTGGTAAATAGGCTCAAGGGTATTGGAATCAAAGGCACAGCCAACAAATGGCTGGCATCCTTCCTGAACGGTAGATCTTTCCAATGCATGGAGGCCGGAATCTTCTCAGACACTTTTTCAGCCCCATGGGGGGTTCCCCAGGGATCTTCCCTGAGCCCAACCCTCTTTAATATGTACCTGAGCCCACTGGCTCATATAGTACAGGAGTTCGGCCTGTCCATCGTGTCATATGCCGATGTCACACAACTAGTGGTCTCAATCTCAGAATCCATCAACTCGGACCACAGACAACTTGCCCCTTGCCTTGCCTGGAAAAAATCGGGTCTTGGATGGCCGATTGCAACCTTAAGCTAAATGGGGATAAAACCGAGCTCATGATCCTGGGCAGTAATTTTAACCCACGCTCGGAGATCCCCTGGCCAGCAAAATGGGGTGCCCCCCCCACCCAAAACCTTCATCAAAAATCTAGGAATTTGGCTGGACCAGAACCTAACGATGGAGATCCAAGCAAAAAAACTGGCGAACACCTGTTTTGGGATGCTCCGAATGATTAGAAAAATACTGAGCCTGCTCTCAGAAAATCAAAGAAGACAGTGGTTCAAGCCTTGGTGGTATCAAGGCTTGACTACGGAAACTCATTACATCTTGGTTCCCCCAAATATGTCACAGACAGACTGCAAATGGTACAGAATGCGGCAGCCCGACTGCTCCTGAAGATACCCAAATACCAATCAGTAAGGGCCTCCCTCAGGGAGCTCCACTGGCTTCAGGTCAGTGCCAGAATAAAATTCAAGTCGCTATGTCTGGCCCACAGAGCCCTGCACGGGAAAGGTCCCGCGCTGGTACGAGACTTGATGTCCCAGTACTCACCACGTCGCCATCTCAGGTCAGGATCTAAGTTCCTGATTAATACCCAAAGAATCACGAGATTCAGATGGGGTGGAAGGTCATTCAAACACCTGGTCCCCAAGCTGTGGAACAGAATGGACACAGAACTGCGAATGATCGAGAACGAAACAACCTTTAAAAAGAGACTAACAACATGGCTGTTCCCCTAAAACATCTGCTGATACTCCCCCTATCTTGCCTCATACCAGCGCTGGGATGCCTAAGGGTAGCCATGCGCTTTACAAAACCCTAAACCTAAACCTAATTATCTCACTGATGACCTCAAAAAAGAAGTAACCTATTGAAATCTTCAATGACATGAGTGAAAGGAGGAATCATCATACTGCATGGCACTGCTCTAAGGTCTATGTGCTTCCAGCACTGTAAAGAATATGGGCAGGTTAATCAAGCAGTTCCCTCGCTCTTGCATCACGTAATAGGGTACAAGGGCGACACAACTACTAAATAAGAATTATGTAGCCCTGCAAGGCCACCTTGTGTGGCTCAGTGTGGCTTAATAAATCTACAGACATGCAATGCAGTGCAAATTGCTGCATTGCCTTACTCTGCCCCAGGGATGCTTTCCATGGGTGGAGCATGGATATTCCAATGAATCCACCCATGGATTTTGGTCCATTCTCAGATTTACCATTACTGGTAGACCTGATAATGCGTCAAAATGCTACGCTTCCTCAAGTGAGGCGTAACGAGAAGAAATATCTTTATCTCTCCTCGTTTTTCCTCTTTCATTTTGTGCTGCACAGTGGCAGCTCCTCCTCTAAGGCAGAGGAGTGTCACCCCACTGCTTTTTAGCAGTGAAATAAGGAAAAAAGTAAAATGATAATAACTTGCAGTTATTATAATTTTATTTGTTTCCGCTTCAGTGTCTTTGCGGTAAGTGGCTGCTCTGTTCTCAGAGCAGAGGGAGGAGTGGTAGGCAGGCATGCTCTGAAAGAGCACATGAATTTTTGGCCGGCCGTCTCAGGCTGGCCAAGCATTCATGCACTCTTTGAATGTTATCCACCCAGGCTGTATTGCAGCCTGGGTGAAGAACATGCACAGGATCCCACTGCCTGTCTGAGCGCTGAACCATGGCACTCAGACCAATCACAACGGTGCATCACGTTGTGATTGGCTATGGGGAGCCTGGATGTGCTTCCTGGCTTGGCTGGAGCAGGGACCACAGAGGAGAGATCAGCTGGAATGAGGGACTATGGAGGAGAGACACAGCGAGGAAGAGGCGAGAAGGTAAGTTTTCTATTTTTCTTTTTTTTTACACCTGCTTCCCACATCCACCCAACTGTTCCTGCCTGGCCCCCCTGATCCGTGCCAGCCACCACTGGTGCTGCATTCTGCAGCTCACATAAAATGAGGAAAATGCCTCTGAGGATTGTTTTTGTGCTGGAAGGTGTTCATTCCTGCACAAAACAGGCCTGTATGCAACACAGACACGGTGCAAGGGTGCCTGCATTCAGGCTAGGCAGCCAAAGGGGCGCTAGCACAAGGAAAGGCCAGGAATGGGCTGCATAATGTTAAATACAGTGCATTCCTGCCCTTTTACACAGCACAGCAAGGTGGCTTTCTGACCTGCGCTACGTGAAAGTTTGATAAATGTTGCCCCCCATATATAAGGAGCTGGATGCTAAGCTGTTGATGTGAAAGATAATTTTGACACAACTTCCTGGGTTTGTTGAATTACACCAATGGAATAATTACGGCTGCAGTTCCAGTCCTCAAGAGACCGAGACCGTGATTTCTCAGTGGGCCTCAGTCTGTGTTTTGGCTACTTTAGGAAGCACTGGTTACAAGTTTTCAAGATGTTCACAGTAGTAGGCACCTGAATTGTTTTTTTCGTAGCTCAGAGCAGCGACATGATTCAATTTGACTTTTATGTTGAGAGGTTCAGTAGTGGAAAACAATCATAAGGAATGTGTGATAAGCTTATTTACCCACATAGTACACAGTTTTAATATTTAAGGCCAAGTGGTATAAGTGTTTTAGTAAGGTGACATAACTTTCCTGCGGGGGAAAGCCATACTCAGCAACAGCAAAATGTGAAGGGAAACATCACAGCTTTAAATGTGGAAAATATGCTGAAACATTGTTTGTGAAGGTTATTCTGCATGTTATGCTAAAATTAAAATAGTATCACAATTTTCACACGCAGTAACACAAGTAAGGCTATTTCTCTCCAAAATTCGACCTGGCCCTAACTACAAGTATCCTACTTAACTCCACAGATTGCACAGACAGCTGTTTGTGTAGGGATCAGAATTCCATGCTTTGTGAAAAGTCTGCTTCCTCCACATTTTCCCTAAATTGAAGGTTGGCAGGTCAAACCTACAGAAGAAGGGGGTGGGGGGAATGCCCTTTAAATATGAAGCATGCAGAATTTGGTGCAAAAACGTATTCTGTATCCTAATTACCATTTTTCAGTGAAGAAACTCAGGGGCATATTCACAAGGATCCATCGTCGAGTCAACAGCACTTTATCGCAGCCAAAGTAACGGTAAACTTATCGCCCCATTCACAAGCTGGTGTTAACTTCCCACAGCACCAGTTTACCCGCGATAGCAGCCAGAAAAAACATAGCCACAGATGACCCCCGCAACTATTTCTAATGAGATGCAGAGTAGGCGTTCCCATGCCAAAAGCCGCGACAACACCACTCCACAACCTTCTCAACAACCAGCCAAATCTGCGATATGAACACAAAACAGGCGATAAGGCACGTTAGCAGCAGGAAACTAACACCTGCTCTGACCTGGTGCAAAGTCAGACAACAGCCTGCACCACAAAAGGGAGTCCAGCCCAGAGCCACACCCGCCGCCACCACCCCCAGGACCCCCCCTCCCCGGCTCCCCCGACCAAAGAGATGCCACATCAGCTACACCTAAACATGTACAAAATAATCTGCATGATGTCGCACAATCACAACTGGTGACATGCATGTGTCGTCACAAAAATGAGCATCACACATTCACTTTCGAAGCAACAAATGAAATGTTATTAAAATGAACACTGACCTTAAATGAAGACACATGGCGGCTCCCCTCGGGACAATCCGTAGGTCACAGCTTGCAAGACAAAAATCATGATGAGAAGGTGTGTCCTGCGCACATCAAAGGACAGAGAAAGAGAGCAAAGGAGAGAGAGAGGACGAGAGGGAGAGAGAGTGAGAAGAAGAGATGGGGAGAGAGAGAAGAAGAGAGGGGGAGGGAGAGAGAGAGAGAAGAAGAGAGGGGTAGAGAGAGAGAAGAAGAGAGGGGGAGAGAGATAAGGAGAGAGGGGAAGAGAGAGATAAGAAGAGAGGGGGACAGAGAGACAGAGAGAGAAGAGAGGGCGAGCGAGAGATAAGAAGAGAGGGGAAGAGAGAGAGAGAGAGAGAGAGAGAGAGAAGAAGAGAGGGAGAGATTGAAGAAGAGAGGGGGAGAGAGATAAGGAGAGAGGGGAGAGAGAGATAAGAAGAGAGGGGGAGAAAGAGAGAGAAGAGAGGGGAGAGAGAGATAAGAAGAAAGGGGAAGAGATAGCGAGAGAGAGAGAAGAGAGGAGGAGAGAGAGAGAGAAGAGAGGGAGAGAGAGATAAGGAGAGATAAGAAGAGAGGGGGAGAGAGAGAGTGAGAGAGAGAAGAAGGGAGGGGGAGAGAGAGAGAGAAGAGATGGGGAGATAGATAAGAAGAGATAAGATGAGAGGGGTATAGAGAGATAAGAAGAGAGGGGGAGAGAGAGAGAGAGAAGAAGAGAGGGGGAGAGAGAGAGAAGAAGAGAGGGAGAGAGAGAGAGAGAAGAAGAGAGGGTGAGAGAGAGATAAGAAGAGAGGGGGAGAGAGAGAGAGAGAGAGAGAAGAGAGGGGGAGAGAGATAAGAAGAGGGGGAGAGAGAGAGAGAGAGAGAGAGAGAGAGAGAGAGAGAGAGAGAAGAAGAGAGGGGGGAGAGAGAGAGAGAAGAGAGGGGGAGAGAGATAAGGAGAGATAAGAAGAGAGGGAGAGAGAGAGAGAATAATCAATCAATCACATTATTTGTAAAGCGCACTACATACCCGGTAGGGTTTCAAGGCGCTGGAGGGGGTGTGGGGGGGTGCTTTTACTGGTCGAAGAGCCAGGTCTTGAGTTGTCTCCTGAAAGTCAGCAGGTCTTCGGTTTGTCGCAAGTCGATGGGGCGGGTGTTCCAGGTCTTGGCGGCGCGATGGGAGAAGGACCTGCCTCCGGAAGTGGTTCTCCGGATGCGAGGGGCCGTGGCCAGGGCGTGGTCAGCGGAGCGGAGATTCCTGTTGGGTACGTAGAAGGAGAGTCGACTGTTGAGATAGGCTGGGCCGGTTTTGTGGAGTGCCTTGTGTGCGTGGATCAGGAGCTTGAATGAGATTCTTTTGTCGACTGGGAGCCAGTGCAGGTTCCTCAGGTGGGGGGTGATGTTGTCGTGGCGCGGGACGTCGAGGATCAGGCGTGCGGAGGCATTCTGGACTCTCTGTAGTTTGCTGATGAGATTGGACGGGGCTCCGGCATAGAGGGCGTTTCGTAATCGAGTCTGCTGCTGACTAGGGCCTGGGTGACTGTTTTTCTCGTGTTAGTCGGAATCCATCTGTAGATCTTGCGGAGCATGCGGAGGGTGTTGAAACAGGTGGAGGAGACTGCGTTGACTTGTTTGGTCATGGAGAGTTTTGAGTCAAGGATGACACCCAGGTTGCGTGCGTGGTCGGTGGGGGCCGGGGGGACCCCAGTGATGTGGGCCACCAGGAGTCGTCCCATGCGGAGGGGTTGGATGCGAGGATGAGGATTTCTGTCTTGCCTGTGTTCAGTTTGAGGGGGCTGTCCTCCATCCAGTCGGCGACGGACTTCATTCCCTGGTGGAGGTTGGATTTGGCGGTGAGGGCGTCCTTTGTGAGGGAGAGGATCAGCTGAGTGTCGTAGGCGTAGGAGATTATGTTGAGGTCGTGCTGTTGGGCGATGGGTGCTAGAGGTGCCATGTAGACGTTGAACAGTGTCAGGGGGAGAGAGGGAGAGAGAGAGAGAAGAGAGGGAGAGAGAGAGAGAGAGAGAGAGAGAGAGAGTGCTGCCCCTGTACACCCAGGCCACACTGCTCACCTGCTGCTACCGGTGTGTCTCCAGCCACTTGCTGGTATGTATTGCAGTTCACCAGGTTACACATCTGAGACAGACCCATCATCTGAAACAGAGTTCAGATACATGATTGGCACAGTACACACAATTGCACAAGACAACATCGCCTGCCCGCCCATGCACATCCAGGCCTCAATGCTCACCTTCCGCCACTGGCGTGCAGAGAAGAGGTCCCACCACGTGCCTCTGCAAGCCACAAGCCCGGGGTCCGCAGACATGGCACCCTCCACATCATGCAGCCCCGCTCCACAGGCCACCAGGTCTCACGTTTGGTGCTGGGTCTTGATTTTTCCATGGCAGAGGACATACCAGTGCGCCTCATCGCAGGCTGCACACCCAATCAGCCCAATAAGTGCCACTAACTCTTTGATCCCGGAAGCAACGCCGCTGGCTTTGGCCTACACTGCCATCCAGCAGGGCACACAAAGCCTGAGCTGTCTGGACCGCCGGGCGGGGCATCATCGCAGGCTGCACACCCGCTCAGCACTTAAGGGGCCCCTACCTCAGTGCACCCAAAGTCAAAGTCCCATGGCGGGGTGCCTGTGCTGGCCACAAAGCTTCGGGTGCCACTAACCCTGTGCAACCTTAGTCAGCTCCACGTGGTGGTAGGCCCGTGATGACCGCAAGGCCTCTGGTGCCTCTAACCCTGTGCGCAACAACTCATGGGCCCTTTATGATTGAGAACCATGGAGCGTCCATCAGCCAGTCACCACTGGCAGAGGGGAATGTGACGTCGTCGGCCCCTTATGTTGGCGGAGTCACATGGCCTGTGACGCCTGTGCAAGATGGGTGTGGTGTGTGTGCAAACCTGCCCTCAGGGAGTGGCTGTGACATGCTGACAACTAGACCAATGTGGTACAAAAGGGGGAGGTGATGGACGGAGCATCAAAACCAATCAAACACTCGCACCCAGTCAACAGATCTGGGTTTGATCCGTCACCGTTCTTTAGCCCACTCTGCCAACCCAGTTCAGAAATGGCCATATGCAAATCAGTCTGACCCTGTGCCTCATGGGAACAGTCCAGCCCAAACAGCCAAGCCATGCCTTCCCTGGACTGGAAACAAGCTCCTAGGACCGGTTTTTGGCATTTCAGCCATCTTCAGCCAGGCTTGCTTGAATCAAGCGGCAAAGTGAGCAAGGGACTCACGTCTGAGCATACCCTGCCAACTTATGGCGAACAAAGCGGTACAAAAGGGGGTGGTGATGGACGGAGCATCAGAACCAATCAAACACTCACACCCAGTCAACAGATCTGGGTTTGATCCATCACCGTTTTTTAGCCCACTCTGCCAACCCAGTTCAGACATGGCTATATGCAAATAAGTCTGACCCTGTGCCTCATGGGAACAGTCCAGCCCAAACTGCCAAGCCATGCCTTCCCTGGACTGGAAACAAGCTTCCTAGGACCGGTTTCTGGCATTTCAGCCGTCTACAGCCAGGCTTGCTTGAATCCAGCGGCAGAGTGAGCAAGGGACTCACGTCAGAGCATACCCTGCCAACTTATGGCGAACAAAGCGGTACAAAAGGGTGTGGTGATGGACGGAGCATCAGAACCAATCAAACACTCACACCCAGTCAACAGATCTGGGTTTGATCCATCACCGTTCTTTAGCCCACTCTGCCAACCCAGTTCAGACATGGCCATATGCAAATCAGTCTGACACTGTGCCTCATGGGAACAGTCCAGCCCAAACTGCCAAGCCATGCCATCCCTGGACTAGAAACAAGCTTCCTAGGACCGGTTTCTGGCATTTCAGCCGTCTTCGGCCAGGCTTGCTTGAATCCAGCGGCAAAGTGAGCAAGGGACTCACGTCTGAGCATACCCTGCCAACTTATGGCGAACAAAGCGGTACAAAAGGGGGTGGTGATGGACGGAACATCAGAACCAATCAAACACTCACACCCAGTCAACAGATCTGGGTTTGATCCATCACCCTTCTTTAGCCCACTCTGCCAACCCAGTTCAGACATGGCCATATGCAAATCAGTCTGACCCTGTGCCTCATGGGAACAGTCCAGCCCAAACTGCCAAGCCATGCCTTCCCTGGCCTGGAAACAAGCTTCCTAGGACCGGTTTCTGGCATTTCAGCCGTCTTCAGCCAGGCTTGCTTGAATCCAGCAGCAAAGTGAGCAAGGGACTCACGTCTGAGCATACCCTGCCAACTTATGGCGAACAAAGCGGTACAAAAGGGGGTGGTGATGGACGGAGCATCAGAACCAATCAAACACTCACACCCAGTCAACAGATCTGGGTTTGATCCATCACTGTTCTTTAGCCCACTCTGCCAACCCAGTTCAGACATGGCCATATGCAAATCACTCTGACCCTGTGCCTCATTGGAACAGTCCAGCCCAAACTGCCAAGCCATGCCTTCCCTGGACTGGAAACAAGCTTCCTAGTACCGGTTTCTGGCATTTCAGCCGTCTTCAGCCAGGCTTGCTTGAATCCAGCGGCAAAGTGAGCAAGGGACTCACGTCTGAGCATACCCTGCCAACTTATGGCGAACAGAGCGGTACAAAAGGGGGTGGTGATGGACGGAGCATCAGAACCAATCAAACACTCACACCCAGTCAACAGATCTGGGTTTGATCCATCACCGTTCTTTAGCCCACCCTGCCAACCCAGTTCAGACATGGCCATATGCAAATCAGTCTGACCCTGTGCCTCATGGGAACAGTCCAGCCCAAACTGCCAAGCCATGCCTTCCCTGGACTGGAGACAAGCTTCCTAGGACCGGTTTCTGGCATTTCAGCCGTCTCCAGCCAGGCTTGCTTGAATCCAGCGGCAGAGTGAGCAAGGGACTCACGTCTGAGCATACCCTGCCAACTTATGGCGAACAAAGCGGTACAAAAGGGGGTGGTGATGGACGGAGCATCAGAACCAATCAAACACTCACACCCAGTCAACAGATCTAGGTTTGATCCATCACCGTTATTTAGCCCACTCTGCCACCCCAGTTCAGACATGGCCATATGCAAATCAGTCTGACCCTGTGCCTCATGGGAACAGTCCAGCCCGAACTGCCAAGCCATGCCTTCCCTGGACTGGAAACAAGCTTCCTAGGCAGGGTATGCTCAGACGTGAGTCCTTTGCTCACTTTGCCACTGGATTCAAGCAAGCCTGGCTGAAGACGGCTGAAATGCCAGAAACTGGTCCTAGGAAGCTTGTTTTCGGTCCAGGGAAGGCATGGCTTGACAGTTCGGGCTGGACTGTTCCCATGGGGCACAGGGTCAGACTGATTTGCATATGGCCATGTCTGAACTGGGGTGGCAGAGCGGGCTAAAGAACGGTGATGGATCAAACCCGGATCTGTTGACTGGGTGTGAGTGTTTGATTGGTTCTGATGCTCCATCCATCACCACCCCCTTTTGTACCGCTTTGTTCGCCATAAGTTGGCAGGGTATGCTCAGAGGTGAGTCCCTTGCTCACTTTGCCACTGGATTCAAGCAAGCCTGGCTGAAGACGGCTGAAATACCAGAAACCGGTCCTAGGAAGCTTGTTTCCGATCCAGGGTAGGCATGGCTTGGCAGTTCGGGCTGGATTGTTCCCATGAAGCACAGGGTCAGACTGATTTGCACATGGCCATGTCTGAACTGGGGTGGCAGAGTGGGCTAAAGAACGGTGATGGATCAAACCCGGATCTGTTGACTGGGTGTGAGTGTTTGATTGGTTCTGATGCTCCGTCCATCACCACCCCCTTTTGTACCGCTTTGTTCGCCATAAGTTGGCAGGGTATGCTCAGACGTGAGTCCCTTGCTCACTTTGCCACTGGATTCAAGCAAGCCTGGCTGAAGACGGCTGAAATACCAGAAACCGGTCCTAGGAAGCTTGTTTCCGGTCCAGGGTAGGCATGGCTTGGCAGTTCGGGCTGGACTGTTCCCATGAGGCACAAGGTCAGACTGATTTGCATATGGCCATGTCTGAACTGGGTTGGCAGAGTGGGTTAAATAACGGTGATGGATCAAACCCAGATCTGTTGACTGGGTGTGAGTGTTTGATTGGTTCTGATGCTCCGTCCATCACCACCCCCTTTTGTACCGCTTTGTTCGCCATAAGTTGGTAGGGTATGCTCAGACGTGAGTCCCTTGCTCACTTTTCCGCTGGAATCAAGCAAGCCTGGCTGAAGACGGCTGAAATGGCAGAAACCGGTCCTAGGAAGCTTGTTTCCAGTCCAGGAAAGGCATGGCTTGGCAGTTTGGGCTGGACTGTTCCCATGAGGCACAGGGTCAGACTGATTTGTATATGGCCATGTCTGAACTGGGTTGGCAGAGTGGGCTAAAGAACGGTGATGGATCAAACCCAGATCTGTTGACTGGGTGTGAGTGTTTGATTGGTTCAGATGCTCTGTCCATCACCACCCCCTTTTGTATCGACAACTAGACCAATGACCTGCACTCCACCAGCGAGTACGCCTTCGACGGGTAGCAATGAGGGTCCCTCCTCGGAGCGTAAGCGGAGTGGTCTGGCCTGCCGTACGCCGGACCATCGCAGGGCTTGCAACAATGACTCGTGGGCTCTGGGTGTGGTTAAGTCCATGTCCGAACATGGAAGTGACTGATGCGTGTGTCCCTGTTTTAGTGTCCACGGCACCCGGAACACAATAGGCAATGTAGCACCCTCTGACTGGCATCCCACAGGATGAGCATCATTGACGCAAGGGAAATCACTGGCCCTACATTCAACCACACATTCATACATGAATGACGAAAGACATAACACAGCAGTGCGTTACTGGATGTTTATTGCACATCCAGTGCAGTTTTGCAGCTGGAGTGGTACGGGGCTATGCCAAGCACACCACATAATATGTGCCCGTGGAGGGCCAGCCAGAGTCACTCTGGGGATGACAGTACTGCGGGAGAGGAATGGGTACAGTCCGCAGTCTCCTCACCGTGTCATTGGTCATCAAAGAGGATATGGCAGTCTATGTCACTGTCCAAGGTGAGTGCATCAGAGTGTATCGGGGGTCAGTGAAAGGTCATGGGGCCATGTGCGGCACCAAGCAGAAACAGGCCAGGTGGTGGAAATTAATGCTAGTGCCTCCTTCTGAACTCAAACCCATCCATGCCCTCGTCCTCCGATGTGTGCTCTGCCCCACCTGTGGGTGTTGCAGTACCGGCTGCGCCACTGTGTGCCCCTGAAACACCAGGGGGCAGAGATGTGGATGGGGTAGGGGCAGCAGCATTCATCAGCGCCACACCTTGCGGCAGCAATGCCATGATGAAGATCTGCAGGGCATGGTAGATCCCAGCTACATTTTGCTGGTGTGCAGCGGTGGCTGCCATCCTTTCCGCCTCCATCCGCACCATGTCCTCCATGAGCCTCGTCATGTGTGCCAGCTCACGGCTGGTATTGCTGGAGCCCCTCTGAGAGGACAGGTGTTCTTCTCTCCACATCATGACTTCAGCGATGTCAGTCAGGGCTCGTTGGAGACCAAGGAGCGGTCCTAGATACCCAAGGATGGCGTCCAGTTTGGTAGCTATGAGGTCGAACGACACCTGCACCTGCTCAGCCGTCTCCCTCTGGCCCTCACGCACATGAAGTGTTGTTCCTGGGGTCTTGGGATACTGCCGGGGCTGTGGCTGCCTCCTGCTGGGGGGTTTGGGTGGTGGGTGGGGTCTCCTTGATGCAGCTGGGCAGCCTTGATCCTGGAGGTGAGTGGCGGATGATGTCAATAATGTCAAGGAGGGCTTGTGTGTCGATGCTAGGGTTGTCCTCCTCGTCATCAGTGAAGAGTGGCCGGGACTGCTCTGCAGGGGGTGTTGACGGTGGCCCTGCAATGTAAAGGGGAGATGGTGTATTGCAATGTGTCCACATGTATGTAGCCGCATGGTACATGTTGACATTCAGACAGCATGGCATTGTACATTGTGACAGTCTATAGATCAGGACCCAGAGTCATTGAGGGTGTGCACTGTGCTCTGCTTGATTGTGCATGTGTGCCATTGTGGCCATCTCCACCCGTCCCCCCAGTACCTGGTGGTCACTCACCCTGTTGCGGTTGTGATGTGTCCTGTCGAGCAGTGTCCGGTCCCCCGACTCAGGCCACAGTATCCACACTGATGAGTGTCGACACCAGCTCCTTCATGTCATCCAGCCCGAGCTGTGGCGCTGGGCCCCCACCTCCAGTCTGCATTGCTGCCTTCTGATTGGCTGCGAGTTTCTCCTTGATCTTTCGCTTGATGTCATTCCATCGCCTCTTGACCTCGTCCATTGTCCTCTTGTGCTCTCCGACGGCATACACCTTGTCCACGATGTCCCGCCATGATCCATTTTTGGTGCCCAATGACACGTTGGAGGTGACGAACAGTTGTTGATGGTGTTCCATCACCTCTGTGACAATGATCCTGTTCGCCTGCAGACTGAACTTCGTCTTCCTCTTCTTCTTGTCCTTCCCGTCCCTGTCCCCGAGGTCCCGGGCTGGTCGTCCGGGGTGCTTGTGGGGTTGCGCTCATCCTCTGCGCCTGCTCCGGCTGCCTCCATGGTGCTTGGGTGTTGGTAAGTTTGTGTTTGGTTGTTTTTTCTGCTTTTATGGTGATTTTTCCCGCCTGCCAGGTGTGTGTTGCAGGCCTGGCGTTGCTTAGCACTGATTTCCTCATCGCGCTTTGCCCCATCGCATGTTGTTTCGCGTTGGGGTTATTGTTTTTATCTCCGTCGAGGTGGTTGTATCGCGGACATTGACCACGGTTCTGGCAATCTATTGCATGGGGCCACCTTTCTGTGAATTTCACGTTGACACAGGGTTATTTTCCTGCGATCGGCTGCAATGTGTAAAGATGCGTTAACATTTTTTGGTGATGTTTAGCACACGTTCTTGTGAATGTACCCCTCGGAGTTTGAAATTGTTAATCCTGGGCTTCAGATTTCACCTGGGCCGTAAATTACCTCAACCTCACCCAGGCTACTCAGAATTAGGGCCTTATTTTAGATGATCTCGAACGTGTGGTAATATTGGTATTATTGATTTATGTTTTTTTATAAATGCAACCTTTTTTGAAAGTGCGTCTATGTAGACATATAATACTTTGCAAGATGTGCTCATATTTCGTTAGCCAATGGTCCTCAAATATACCAATAGCATATAGTTTTTCATTAAAGTAATTGCCATATAAATTGATCTAACATTTTCTTACAATTCTAAACGAGAGTGTTAAGTATGGGGAGCAATTTAAATCATTGTAGTGGCATTTCCTTGAAGAAAGATAAACAGACATTGATGCCCAGAAGTGCTTTTTCAATTAATTACAATGACCAAAAGCTGAGTAAAGCACAGCATGTGTTAGAACTTTTCTTCTGTAAATGTCAGGGTTCATAAAGTATTATTAAACGAATTGAGGTTCACAACTGAGCTCGGTCAACAAAACAATACATTCAATTAATGTGAGGCACATTAGGCTTCACAAGAAAGACAGAGAATGATTATTTTTCAAACCATAAAGTTTAATTATAGGCAAATGTCTTGCAGAAGACACAAATCAGGTTAGTTTTATTTAATGATCAAAATGCTTATGATCAATTAATATCCAACTTAAAATTAAATGGAAGTCATTTATCAGAGAACGAAGAAGCATGGATTCCCCTCAAAGAGAAAGACAAATTAAAGGCAGTTCTCTCATAAAGAGAGTACTCCCAGGGGGATATTCACAAGGCCTTATCTCCGATTTATCACCACCTTATCTCATCAAAAGTGGAGATAGATTTAAAACCCCATTCACAAGCTGGTGCAAACTGCAGACAACGCCAGTATTCCCGCGATAACAGCCCCAACATTTATCTCCACGGTGGACACCACCAACTAACCCTAGTGAGATGCAGAGTAGGTGTTCCCATGCACAAACACACAGAAAAACCACAACACCACTCTCACAACCAACTGCCAGATCCACAATGCGAGTCAAAACCAGACGATAAGCCACGGTAGCAGCAGGTATTTAACACCTGCCTCCTGCAGGTGTAAAGCCGGATGACTACACGCAGTAGGCAATGGAGCCCCGCACACAGCCACACCCGAAGAACAAAAAACACCATGGAGCTACTCATCATACAGCTCGGAGCCCCAACAGGGCCACAACAACCACCGCCACCACCCCCAGGACCGCCACCACCCCCCGGACCCAGACCTGCACCCCCGGACCACCACAGAGGCAGAGCAGTGTAAGACAGCGGATCTACCGAAAACGCACCAGTCTCACAGACCTAACGCCCAAGGAAGTAATTGCCCACTACAGGCTCAAAAGGACAACCATCATCCGCATCATGACCCACATCGGCCACAGGTTGAAGGTCCCAACAGAGCGGAGAACCAACATCCCTCCGCAGACAAAGCTGCTGGCTGTGCTGCACCTGTTGGCCTCTGTACCTTCCAACCAACAACTGCCAGAGTCGGAGGGGTCTTACAGCCAACCTTATCAAAGTTCATCACACATGTCCTGGATGCCATCCTCAGCTTCATACCCCAGTAGCTTCACTTCCCCTACATTGCGCCAGAACAGGAGAAGACCAAGCAAGGCTTCTACGCCATAGCTGAAATTCCCGGCCGTGTTGGGGGCAATAGACTGCACACATGTCCCACGTGTGCCCCCTGCGGATACTGCACACCACTACCACAACAGAAAGGACACGCATTCAATCAATGTGCAGGCAATAGTGGACCACCGGGTATTGTTCACCAATGTCGTCGCAAACTACCCCGGCAGTGTGCATGATTCCTACATCTTCTGACAGTCCAACATCAACCAGCCCTTCCAGGATGGCACATAGGGAACTGGACTGCTCGTTGGTAAGTGCCAAATCAACACACAACACACCTCAAAGCCACCATCACACAACGCACAACTGTGGGAATGCACACGTAACCAAACCACATACAACATGTCAATCGACATGCCCACCTACCAGACATGACAACACTACTCCATGGTGATCCTGGGCTACCCCTGCACACACTACAGCTATATCATGGCACCCAGCTACACAACACCTGAACGTGTGTAGATGCGGAATGCAGCCATGTGAGAAGGATGTAAGTGACCCATGAATGGGAATGTACACAACGACAAGTGAGGCGTGTATGTGCAGGACAGACATGGGTATGCAAACCACAGATATTCCCATGCAGACCACAACTGCTGTTGACTGGAGAGTAGTGAACAGTAGACGCAACCATGTCACCCCAGGCCATGGGTCAGATAGCAGAAATGTCGCTTGCTGCATCCCCCCCTGTGTGCGTGAGCATAGTGGGTTGACTCTGAGTACACCATGGCTGCGCAGGGGTGTGGACAAAAACCCCGTAGCGCAGAGCGTGGTTCACTCCCGGAAAGGCCAGTGTCACTGACACTGACACTGACTCGCAGTCTGCCACGAGGCCGAGGCCATGAGCAGTGGGGCCTGCGACCCTGTGCGCCTGCTGCACCCCCGGACGCTGATACCCAGACCAGGCCTACCCACTCCAGCACCCCAAGGCTGCACTGCTCACCTGCCGACAACGTTGTGTGCCAAAGAGGGCCCACCACGTGCCGGGGCATGCTCCAAGCCCCAGTCCCGTGACCTCTGCACCCTCCCCAGACCATCGCTGGCACCCACGACGCTGGCCCACATCACTCCTTTCTCATTGACATACTCCACCGGTGTCCTCTTCGTACCAGTAGGTCCCACATGTGTAACTGTGTCCTGAGTCCTGAATGGCAGTGACCCCGAGTCCATGACTGCGGCCACAGCACCGGACTCCCTTTGATCAGTGAGGTATAATTCCATATCACAGGCCTGCGACACATGGTGCCACTAACCCTGTTCAATGCAAGCCTTCAACATGTGGTGCCACTTACCCTGTTCAACGCAAGCCTGCAACAATTGGCGCCACTAACCTTGTTCAACGCAAGCCTGCAACACGTGGTTCCACTAACCCTGTTCAACGCAAGCCTGTGACACATGGTGACACCAACCCTGTGCACCGTGAGTGACCGTCAGCCTCCGGCGGAACATCGTTGGTGTCTGAGCCTGTGGCCTAGGGGTTGTCATCAGCAACGGCCAGGTATGGACTTGGTGTACGGCATGAGTCTGTGGCATTCATATCCGCCTTGTTACCGGACACAGCTGGCATGGACTCTCTGCATCAAGCCCTCGGGGTAGACCTCCCATTCTCCCCCGTGATACTCCGCGGAAGGCACCTATGACACATACAAGACCCTGCTCTGCCCTCATGACCCTACCCCAGTCTCCCGCAGGTCAGTGTCCCATGGCGGTGGGCCCGTGTCGGCCGCTGTGCATCCGGGGCCACTAACCCTGTGCGACTCAAGTCATCCCCACCTTGCTGTTCTGACATTACATTTCTGTGTGCCTGATGACTGTTGAAGTTGTTGGCAGCACCAATTACTCACTAAGGGCTGGCTTACACTCACCCCACACACAGCCAGCACAGGCATCACTAGATTAGTGGGCCTGCCATCACATCCTTCCGAACCAAGTATTGACTCTTTTTTCCCTGCACTGTCGCAGGTGATCAAGGATATGCACTCTGCCCTTGGATGATGACACCCCTCTGAGAAACGAACACACCCGCCCAGAGGCAGTACAATACGGCCCACACACGTACCAGTGGCATTGTTGAACACACATTTGGCGTGTTGAAGTCACGTTTCAGGTGCCTGGACGGCACAGGTGGAAAGCTCCTGTACAGCCCTGACATCGTGCGCAAGATGATCGTTGCATGTTGTGTGTTGCACAACATCTGTGTACGCACCAGTGTCCCATGGATCCCAGTTCCAGAAGTACCGGACGATGATGGGGACGATGGGGCAGGTGGCCCATATCTCACTGCAGCTGCGGCAGGAATGGCCCATAGGAACACCATCATTGACAATTACTTCTCATGAGCACGTGACAATGTGTGGCAGTCATGGGTCAGTACTAAATGTCCATAAGTACAGCATGTGTGAATAAAACATATTTGCAGGTTACAGGTTGTACTTGTACATTGTCATGTCACAGTTTCCTGCTGTGCCAGATGTGATTTGCCATGTTGTGCACATTTGTGGCACCAGTTGTGTCCTGTGTTCCGTTGTGGACGTGTTGCTGTTTGTACCGGGATGTTGTCAATGTCGAGGTGCACTTATACTTATATGCGTATTCTGCACGGTGGGTGATTCGCTCCTGCGGCTCTGATTTTTCTGCCACTGGTCCCTTTCATGCAGTATGCCTGTCAGTTCTGTGCTTCCACTGTGCTGAGGTGTTGCAGACTTGGGTAACTTGTGCTCTTTGTCGTGTTGTGACCCTTGGGCATGGTTTGTTCACAGATGCGTCGTTGACGTCAGGGGTTGTTTGTGCAGGTGCAGGTGGTTGTGGCTGAGTGTGGCCACAACTCAGTGTTGTGCCGTTTACATTGTCATGGTGATTGGACTGCAGCCATGCATTGTCAGTGTGGCTGACGTATATGCATGTTTGCTGTGTTTTGCACATGTGCTGGTTGTGTGCTTGTTGATGTGTTGTGTGGGTGCCCCTTTGGGCACATGGTGTACGTGGGACTACTTGGTGTTTGTGTCTGTGCTGAAGTGTTCCCGTGGTATCAGGGACATGATCCTGAGTCATTGTGGGTGTGCAGTGTGCTCTGCTTAATTGTGCATGTGTGCCATTGGGCCCATCTCCCCCCGTCCACCCACTCCCTGGTCAGTGCGCACCCTGTTAATGTGGTGTCGGGTCATGTTGGACAGCTCTTTGATTTAATTTAGATTATGTTGTAAATTAGCGGGTGAATAATTTAAGAAATCTAATATTAAAGATATATTTTTTTCTTCAACTTTTTCCCTTTGGGAATATAGCCACGAGCAACTCTTACCCGGAGCAGTAAAAGAACTCCTTACAGCCAATAACCTTTTACCGAAAGGTGAGCCTCAAAGTTAACAAACTGTAGAAATGTAAGGCAGATATGATTAACAAATGGTATATTTCTTTGACCAGTCAGAGCGCACTGCCCGAGATAACCTAGCCCAATCAAATTGAGTTCCTTTATTTGTAGGAACAAATTGAACAACACGGAGGTGCTTGCCGAGGGTCATAAAGGACGTCCCATGCCCACCCTTATGAACAACCTAGAAAGGTGTCCTCCAGACTCCTATATCAATTAAAGGAGGAAACACAATAGGTAAATCAGGTATGGGACTCTCCATTAGGGAGCCCCCTTATAATCAAACAAATGATTTATTCTTTAGACAAAAACATAAAGTCATTTTATTATTCTTTTGACAGCTCAGGGAAGTGAGAGAAAGTGAAAAATACTCCCGCATGACTGCAGCAAAATAAATAGGCAAGCCTAGTGCGTTTTCGCACAGGTGAGTCTCTTAAACATTTTCTTAAGAGTACGTGAGCAAGGCGATTCCCTACTGGTGTGAAGTTAAAGTGAGAATGCAGATAACTGGATGAGTGAAAGAATGGAAACACTTTCAATATAAATTACGTTGTTTAATACAATAAAAGAGCCCAGGCAGGTTGTCTTGTATTACTTGTGTGGTGCATACTGGCGACATTCTACAATTGACAGTTGGACCTAATTAAATGTATCAGTTTCTTTTTAAAAAACGAATATGATGTTCACCATGCACCAATGTAGTTGTACAATAAGATAGGGCATGACGTAATATAGATTTTTGTTAAAGAAAACACATTGTGTACACCATTAGTAAAAGATTGTTTTCTATTTGTGCATTAGGCAACCATTCCTGGATAAGGAGATACGATTACTTATAGTCCTGAAGAAGGAGGCCACAAACAACGAATAGCCTCCGAAACGCGTCGACGCAATACTTTTGTGTTAAATTTGGAAGGGGCACACAAACCTTTGTCAAATAAGGAAGCGAATCCTTAGTCAATTGTTGCCCACGAGGTTTCTGAATTAACTGTCTCATGACAAAATATATTGTCTTTTAAATCTCCTTTTTTGTCTTGTTTAGATCAACTATTCAATTGTTTTTAAGATTTGTTGCTTTTTTATTAAAACTTAAATGCATTTTTTATAATGATTATACTGTGATAAAAGAAATTTTGTGACGCAAATAAATAGTTTGCTTTTATATAAATTGACGCTCTTTTGTATTGAAGTGTTCCATGAAAAGGAGTGAGTTGTGAACCCCTTATTGAGGTAGCTTGAATGTATAGAATGTGTGAATGAGTCAACATATATTCTACCCAAAAAGGAAAACATTTTTTACTTTACAGTGTCCGGATCCCCGACTCCTGTCACTGTCTCCCGACTGGTGACTGTGGCCACCATATTCTCCATGTCATTCAGCTCCTGGTGTTCTGTTGGCCCCCCTCCTCCGTGCTGCGTTGCAGCTTTCGTGTTGGCAGCGAGTTTCTGCTTGGTTTTGCCATTCACATCAGTCCAGGGCCTCTAGTGCTTTTTCATTGTCCTCCTCAGCCATGCGACGGCATTCACATGGTCCGAGGTGGTGTGCCATCTTTGCCTCTTTGTTGTCAAAGGTAAACAATTGAAGTGCTAGAACTGCCCTTCTATTTAAGCTTCCATATTAATCTGGAATACACATTTAGAGAGCGTGAAACAAAATGTGTCAGAAGAATAACTTCATTATTTTGTTTGATTAAATCAATATTTTATTAATCTGATTTATAGGTCTTTATAACCTTCCTGTTGCCCGAGGGGCTGAATATTTAGAAAAAATAATTAATAGTATATTTACAACATTTGTACATTCAATCCTGACATATCACATACACATCTCATGCACTCACATCCATTCCTACTATCACACAGACTTAATTCACATTGAAGCACAATTTAAACAATCAAAAGACCACAGAGTTAATTAGTAGAACGCCAAGTTTGACTTCTAACACTTCTTAGTTTTCGGTATTTTTAGCCTCTTGTGGTCACAGAATAAGGTCTACGCGTTTCGAGACCCATGGATCATCGGGTCTCTCTTCAGGACCTTGTGTCAGATGGAGACGGACGGGATTTGTAGTTGAGTGGGTTTGCTAAACCCACGTGAGGAAGTTTGATTGTTTAACAGGAAGGCAGCTGGTTGGGCTGAACCTTAAGAGGAAGTATCTTGTGGTTGTAATTGAGTTCGCTGCGGGGGCGCCGCTTTGCATCAGAATGGTGATGATCAACTCTGTCGAAGTCAGAGGGTTTTCGCAAGGTGTCCGTTCGTTTCCGTGTTTTAGTCTGCCGATTTTCGTCGCCACTTCAATTGTTTACCTACTACAGGCTCAGCTTAACTGCTCCCAGCCCTCCTCCATTAGTGTTCATCTCTTTGTTGTCAAAGACACGTTGGAAGTGACGTGCAGTTGGTGGTGTTCTGGCTCATCCATGGCGATAATCGGGTTTTCCTGGTGACTGTACACCGTCTTCCTCTTCTCATTGGCCTTCCACGGGCCCTGTATTCCTGTGTGTTCCTCCGTGGGGATTGTGGGGTTCATGTTGTTCTCTGCAGTCGGTCAGGGTGCATCCGTGGTACTCCGCAGTTGATGTTGTTTTTTAGTGCCATTTTCCGTATGCTGTTCTTGTGCTTTTTCCCGCATTACACGTGGGTATTGCTGGCCTCACCCTGGTTGACACTGTTTTCTTATCGCGTTTGGGCCCATCGCATGTTTTTTCGCGTTGAGTTTTGTGTTTTTATCTCCGTCAAGGTGGCTGTATCGCGGACATTGGCTGCGTTTTAGGCAGACTATCGCATTGTACTGCCGTGTTGTGAATTCCACGTTGACAAGGGGTTATTTTCCAGCGATGGTCTGCGATGTGTAAAGTTGCGTTAACATTTTTGGGAGATGTTTAGCACACGTTCTTGTGAATATACGCCAAAATCTGCTGTAAACCGATTTTACACACTCTGCCTCTAATCTACAATCCACGATTTTAAATTGCACAATTATGCAGCTTCATCATCATTTAGGAAAAAAAATGTTCATGTGCCACAAAGCAAGATGGTAAATATAAGTAATGTGTTGTAACCTGCACTACGTAATAATCAAAGAGGAGGGAAAGAGAAGCTATGGTCCATCCGGCTTCCAATGGTTAGTTATAAATCAAGAGGGGAGAGAGAATGGACCACTTGTCCTGTGTGACCAGGGTCTTTCGGTAGTGTCCGTCATTAAAAAACCCTCATACAAGTACACAGGTCGATGGCGGTATATTTTCATTCTCCGCCTTTTGTGTACTGTTTCAGTGTCATCATTGGGTCTTTTTCTTTGTAAAATGCTGACCTCCGCCTGGAGGGAGACCCGCTGGTACTGTCAGTAGTGGTCAGAAATAGAGGTGAAGATGTGCTCGTGCTCTTGTAAAATGATTAAAATCCCTATGCCACTTATAACCTCAATAATTTATTAGGGAGGCAGTGAAATGGGAGATTAAAAAGGTGTCGTGCGTTTCTTAGAACAAGTTACTTATCTTACGCACTGTTTAGGGTCAACATGTTCCAGCCCTCTGTGTATTCTCGGGGCTTTCGCCAGGACCGAAGTTAAATAGGCAGAGCCCCTTAGGCTCTGCAGAGAGAGGTGTACCCACCACTCTAGAGTTATCAGGTCAGACCAGTAGTATCTGTACCTAGAAAGAAAAAGGAAAACATGGGGGTGCAGTTGTACATGAAACCTAATACATTTAATAGATTCAAGAGGAGACTACTGGAACAGTATAACTCAATTTACCACATTGGGAGTGAGTGTCTTGCATCAATTATGCGTCTGAATGGGTGTAACTACATGAAGGTGCGAAAAACATAGCGGGTAGAATAAAAGGTTAAAGGTTACAGAAGTGTGTATCACGCTATGCTGAAATAAAGCGTCTAAGGCTCGTGAGGAGAATCACTTGTTAACGTGAAGTCAAAGATTCTCAATTACGGGTGAATATGCTGTCCCATTTGGCGCGTATATACCCGATTCAGTATGTCACTCATTAGCGTTCAGATTACATACTCTAAAATCGAGGATGAAATACGCTGTTCCGATTTTGCGAGCATGTGGCTGATTCTTTTTGTTTTTTAGTTACAAAAAGCTCTTGTGGACTGGTCATACAAACCGGAATGTAAAGCTAAGTAAATCTTTATGTTCAAGGAAGAACTGTTCGTCTGACGGGCTCAATTAGTCTTATGAGGCTATAATTAGCAGAATTTATGAACTAGAATGTGATATTTAAACCTCGGTGCATTATTGGCATGGATGCGTTGTTGGCAACCTGCACTAGCCCTTTAATCCTCATTACATCATTTGTGTAAGAAAGTGGGTTACTGGATGAAGCGGTGGAACCCTTCTCGAGTGGCAACCACGATTCTTCTCAGGGTGAAGTGACAAGCAAACCCTAAATTAACCTGTGCTCATCCCTCGGGTAGCTTAGCAGAGAACAGTCAGGCTTAACTCAGAGGCAATGTGTAAAGTATTTGTGCAACACTTCAAACAGGAACACCATTGAAACACACCACTAGTTTAGAAAAATAGAGCAATTTTTAATAAATAAAACAAGAACAGAACGTCAAAAATCCAATTGGTAGAACTGTCGAAATTCAATTGTAAAGATTTTAGTAAAAATAGCGCCAAAAGGCAAAAAATGCCAACTGTGGATATCTGGTTGTGGTTGGACTGGGACAAAGTCAAAAGTTCAGGTTGCTCGAGATGGAATGCATGCAAGCTTCAGAGACCAAGTTCGGCCAGCTGAACAGAGTACCTTAAATCCTGGATTGTGGAGCACTGCAAGGATCTGTGTCAACGATGAATCGTGTATCAGAAGCGCTGTGTGTCAGTTTAGAAATGCAACGAGGCTGCGATGCAAAGTCCTGCTGCGTCGTAATTGAAGATTCCATCGACGAGGACTTTCGCTGTGGAGTCCGGTGTCAAGGACGTGTCGCGCAGTTGGGGCCAAGTGCCTGCTCCAAGGATCTGCGAGGCAGCAATGCGGAATCTGGTGTCCTCGTCAAGGCTGCCATCAAGGAGGGATGCGAGGAGCCGTGCCAAGGATGCATTGCGCAGCAGCGGTTCAGATGCAGCGATGAGCTGCAATGCGATGTGGGTCTTTGTGGTGGTTCCGATCCACGCAGCAGTGGAGATGAGTCAGTTCTGCTTGGGGGTGCACAGCAGAGATGTTCTGCTGGATCCACAGAGGCTGATAGAGATCCTTAGGCCCACTTCCAAGGTTCCAGGACTGGGGTGGCACCAGTTGGCAGGATAGACTCACAGATGCCAGAGGCCAGGTGGAGGAGCAGGTTTATTGGAGTCTTCTGTTCCTGGGGTTAAGGTCAGTGGGCCAGCCAACTAGCCCGCTAGTCACTCCGAGGTTCTGGGCTCAAGAGATGAAGGTCCAGTCTTTCTCACCTAGACAAGAGTGCAGCAGGTCAGTAGAGAAAGGAAGTAGTCCAGCAAGGCAATAGTCCAGCAGGGGAAACAACCTTTACAATGCAACTATTACATCGCACTACACTTACAACGCAGGCATTACAACGGAACATCCTTTACAACGCACGACACTACAACGCATACCATTACAACACATACCATTACAACGCAGACACTACATCGCATGTCACTATAATGCAGGTATTACAACGCATACCATTACAATGCATACCATTGGAGTTAGAATAGTAATTTTTAACCCCTACACTATCCAACACTTACCCTACTGTTGCACCCCCTGGAGTTAGAATAGTAATTTTTACCCCTATACTATCCAACACTTACCCTACTGTTGCACCCCCTGGAGTTAGAATAGTAATTTTTAACCCCTACACTATCCAACACTTACCCTACTGTTGCACCCCCTGGAGTTAGAATAGTAATTTTTACCCCTATACTATCCAACACTTACCCTACTGTTGCACCCCCTGGAGTTAGAATAGTAATTTTTAACCCCTACACTATCCAACACTTACCCTACTGTTGCACCTCCTGGAGTTAGAATAGTAATTTTTAACCCCTACACGATCCAACACTTACCCTACTGTTGCACCCCCTGGAGTTAGAATAGTAATTTTTACCCCTATACTATCCAACACTTACCCTACTGTTGCACCTCCTGGAGTTAGAATAGTCATTTTTACCCCTATACTATCCAATACTTACCTTAAATGCAATGTAACAGTATGCGTTGTAATGGTATGCGTTGTAAAGGTAGTATGCGATGTAATGGAATGTGTTGTAAAGGTAGTTTTTTAAAATGCGTTGTAGTGTCATGCGATGTAATGGAATGCGTTGTAGTGGATGTTGCGATGTAAAAATTGTGTTGTAAGTGCATGCGTTGTAAATGTATGCATTGTAACGTCATACATCCGTCCAGCAGTGTTGCAGTCCAGCAGAGTAACAGTCATTCACCAGCACAGCAGTCCATCTTCTAAGGTCTAGTATATATACCCAGTGTGCCTTTGAAGTAGGGGAGATGTTTCTAGAGGTTTCTCTATGAAGTCCCCAGGCATCCTGCCTCCCCTGCCCTGGCTCCAGACTTACCACAGTGGGTATGAAGCCCTTTGTGTGGAGGCAGGACACAGTCTCCTCAAGTTTAAGTAGGGCTGGGTCCAGCTCCGCTCTCCCATACTGCCAGTAAATGCCCATCCAGACACACCTAAGCTCTTTATTGTGTGTTCTGTTTAGGAGGAATACAGAAAGGCCAACTTTCAGCTACACCCAGTCATGTGACCAGAGGCAGGCTACAGGCTCTAAATGGCTAAGGCAGGAAAATGGCAACTTTCTAAAAGTGACATTTTCAAAATTGTAATTTAAAATCCTACTTCACCATAAGTTAGGATATTCCATTACAATTCCAAAGAGAGCAAAGATGAACTGGTTACCTGCTCTTATTTGGAGATTACAGCTGATTAAATGAAATAAAGCATGTGCTGCAGACCCATTAGTGAAGTTATATGGTGGGGAGAGCACACCGTTTTTAGTATAATTATTCAGTTTGAATGAGTTTTTAAGTTTGCGGTGCAACAGCTAAGTAGAAGTTTGTCCACTTCTACAGAGATAATTGTAGTTAAATAGCCAGCTGATAGCTAGTGTTAAGCTGTGCACTGTTCGCCTGGTGTGTGCTAAGACACTGCAATTTTTTTGACAGATAATTCAATTTATTTCTGACAATGTCAACAGAAATTCAACTTTATGTTAATATATCACACGTGGTAGCATAGTACAGTTTATACAATATGCTTTGTAGTACATTGCAAAATAATGACACATAAAAATAACATCTTTTTACATTATCATTAAATTTCATGAATCCATTACATGATCATCGTATCACATTTTAGTGTGTATGCCCAATGCATTTCGGAACACTGAGGTTCCTTCATCAGGGGATAATCTGAAATAAAGATAAACATGTATATCAGTGTTGGTGTCATAGGGGGCTCAACATCATAAATTGAGTTAGTGGATATGAACGAATTGTTATGTGATCATATCCTACCTGTGATGGATTGTTGGCTTGATATGCACTGTGAAATGAGGATACAGAATCAGTTAATGGTACCCCTTGTTCTAAGTGTTTTTAAGAAAGAATGCTACCTGAACGTGACTTAATCATCAACAGTCTCACGGGCTTACCTCGATGGAGAATAAATATGCAAGCTGTGGAGAAACGAAAGTGCTAATTGAATATAGGATCGTGCTCAAAATCATGACTGATTTGAAAACGAAGCTAAAATGCTCGGACGTTGGTGAAGTGAAATAACTACTCGCTTACCTCAGACCCATTAGTAGCATTTACTTTACAGGCCCTGGACACATGTAATGACACTTTATTAAGGACTTACAAGTAAATTAGATATGCCAATTGGGTATACGCCAATGGTACCATGTGTTAAGGAGTAAGCAAATGCACTTTAGCACTGGGTAGCAGAGGGAAAGTGCCCAGAGTCCTAAGCCCAACAAAAATGAAGGAGGAAGGCAAAATGTTTTGGGGGAAGACCACCCTAATGCTGACAGGTTTAACAATTTCAAATATGGGGTGACCGGAGCAACCTTTGGTCAGTTGTTGTGGTGGCTCACCTAGAGAGGCTGTGCTGTGAGTTTGTGAATGTAATAAAGACTTGAAGACCAAATGGTCTATGCACATTTTATCTTAACCACCAACACATATTGAACCCAGCATGATTGTTCGCATCTTTGCTGACTGATTGATTAGGTAACCGCATTGCTTTGATAAGTATCTGGCAAGTGTAAAGCCATCTGAATTTTTGGATTTATGGTGTACACAGCGAAAGACTTACGTTCTCAAAGTTGATTCATGAAGGTACAGTTTCTGGGTTTTATTTTAATCTTTAAAAAAATATATTGCATTAGTCTTACTTTTAAATTGTCGCACACTATGCCAATTGGTGGAGCAAGGACATCTGAAAAATCCTGAAGAACGAGGGTTCCTCAGCACAAAGACTATATCCTTGCTGATGAATTGAAAGTCTGTTGATGTGTAATAACATGTTTGTATGTGGGTGAAGGTCACACTGTGCGTCTCACTACTAAAGTGTTGTGGGACACTGAGTGGAAGCAGATTTATTTTGGTGGTGTACAGCGTATAGTTACCAAAGTGCCAGTTTGGTGGTGTAGCACACTAAATGCAAGGTTTATTGTGCCAGTTTTAAGTGTTGGCTTATGTTGTCCACAGATGCTTCAGTTTGATTCTAAAGGATTTGGATTCATTGTCCTGGTAATATGTCCTAATATCTCAAAAGAAAGGTATGGCTTTTGTATGGTCTCAAAACTGTGAAAAAGCTTTTACTGATGTGAAAGGTAAGATTGCCAAAATGCCCGCTGTAGGACATATTTATTAGGCCTGGGAGGAACTTGTGGAGTTTCATTCAGTGGAATTCCGCAAAGTTACAAAAAAAACTCAGCGAGATTCCACAGAATTCCACGACTGGGCAAAAATAGGTGTTGCGCTGCTCGTGCTGTGATTTAGCTCCTGGAGCTTGATCTGTGCTGAAAAATCGGCAAGAATGGCACCAAGCAGTGAGACATAGGGTGCTGCTTCTCGAGATGATTTTGCTGCTGCTCGAGTCGATTTTCTACTTGAGCTGCAGTGTTTCTGACCAAGAGCAGCCGCGATTACCCGCTTGGGAAAAATCTTGCTGGGTTCCTTCTGAGCATCCGAAAGTCATGCTATGGGATGCCAAATATTGCTTGCACTCGCCAACTTACCATTAGCACGACGCGAGCAAGGAAAATTAAGCCTCGTGGAAGTTGGGGGAATTTGGCCTGAATTCTGCATACAATGGCCAAAATTCCCCCAATTCAACTGGTGGAGTGGAACATATTGCCCACCCCTTATTCTGATGTGAAACAAATACTGTTCTCACCACTGATGCTAGCAGGAAAGGGTTGGGAGCAGTCCCTAAATAGTAGCTTTTGTCTCACATCACTCAAGGGACTTCAGCTTGCATGTGGGCTGTGCATCATTTAAAGTTCTTCTTATGGAGTCTATCATTTGTAGTGAGGACGGATCGTAGACCACTGTTCTAAATTTATGTGTGTAGACATGTGCAGAGTACTACTACTCCTATCAAAAGATGGGTTGAGAGTCTGATGCAGTTCAACTTCAGGTTGAGTACTTACCTGGCACAAAGAATATACCTGCAGACTGTTTGTCCAGGTTGCCTCTCAACAAAAATGTCATGTCCGATGTTGAACCTTCTGTGATGTGGGCTAATGAGTCAGCTCTGAATAAATTTGAGCGGTAGTCAGAGACTGTTGAATTTGGCCCTTCCTGCCAGGTCATCCCTAGACCTTTTGCCTTCACTTCTCCATTTTTGCTGAATTTGTTTTTTTCTCCAGACCAGGCACTCTTAAACTATACTGCCTACCAGTATGGATGACATGCAACTCCTACACCTTCAAAACCTCTGTCTGATGTAACATTTCCTATCCACTGATTTACACACCTGTGATTGATTGTCTCTGTGTAGTGTTTGTGATGTAAAGTGCTCTGACACCCTACACTGATATAGGTGGCGCTATTACATACATCTGAGAGAGAGTACGTATGGAGAGTTGAGGGGGCACTGTTACAGTATAGTAGTGAGGGAGTTTGTGGGAATCACCAACAAATATTGTTGCACAGAGTGCCACCAATGCTACAGTCGGCCCAGCATGTACTTTTACATTTTACATGTCCTGGTAGTGAAAAACTCTTAAATTCGTTTTTCACTACCTCAAGGCATACCTCTCCTATAGGATAAAATTGGAATTACCTTATTGCATTTTATAAGTTTAATTTCCAAATGGGAACAGAAGACCCACTCATGTTTGTGTCTTCTGAATCGCAATTTAAATTTATAACTTATGATGAAGTCTGATTTTAAATTACAAGTCTGAAAATGCCACTTTTAGGAAGTTGGCATATTCTTGCCTTAGCCATTTGGTGCCTGTAGCCTGTCTCTCGGTCCCGTGACTGGGAGTGGGTGACAGTTGGGCTTTGTGTATACCTCCTAGACAGCCGTACACAATGGGAAGCTTAGGTGTAAGTGGATGGGCCATCACTGGCAGGATGGGATGGAGGATCTGGGCCCAGCTCCACTTGTACTTAAATGAGCTATGTCCTGTCTCCACAAAAAGGGGCTGCATACCTCCTGTAGTTAGTCTGGAGCCAGAGGCAGGAGTGCAGGGCACCTGTGAATTTCAAAGGAATGCCTCTAGAAGCTTCTCCCCACGTCAAAGTTGCAACTGGTTTTATATATATATATATATATATACATATATATTATCTACTGGCGGTCGCCAGTAGATAGTTATAGTTAGGATTGTGTTTCCATAGGAAATCCGCAACATTCTATTTGGAATAACTTTGGCGCCGATTGACAAATCCTCGCGAAATTTTCAAAATAGGTGGGGAGCTCCGCCCCTGAAAGTCTCGGGGGGATTTGTCAAGCGGGGGCTGAGAAAAAGGGGGGTCCCAAAACGCATTTTCCCCATGCATTTTTCCATAGGACCTTTAGTCCAAGCTACAGCCCGAACGGCTGAACAGAATTACTTGAAATTTGGCAGAGAGGTAGTCCTCAGGTCAGGGATGTGCCTTTTGCAGGTCTGGTGTAAATCTGTTCAGTATTTCCTGAGAAAATAGCATATATATATCTATAAGCACGCACCGTGCGCGTACGGTAAAACTTACCGTACGCGCACGCTGCCGTGCGCGAGCGCGATTCTGATTGGTTGTTAGATCTTAGTAAACATTCGAATCGGTCGAAACCAGGAAGTGTCGGCCGCCATTTTGTCTCTCGCAGTCTGAGGGGGTGAAAAACAAAGGTGGAGAACGTGAAAATGGGGCAGGGTGGACAGTTCCTGACCCCCTAGACTTTGTCAGGGGGTCCCAGAAGGAACCCCAAGGGCCAAAATTTCCTTTAATTTTTTTGCGGCAAATCGCGGAGTGCGCGTAGCGTGCGCGTACGGTAGAAACAGAAAAATTCCGCGAACTGCGTAACGTGGGCGCGCGGTGCGCGAAGCGCACCGTGTGCGTACGGTACGCGCACGGTGAAAAACCTTAAAATAAATAAATACATAACTTAGCATTTAAAAAACCGTACAAATTCACTGAAAAAACCATAGGTTTCACACACGTTATAGTTAGGAATTAGCATTTAAAAAACCTTGCATTTTCACTTAAAAAACCATAGGTTTCACACATGTTATAGTTAGCTGGACATTTCACTTGTGAAAAACCATTGAAATTCCCCCGTTATAGTTAGTGCAGGCAACTATAACTCACGCGACCGCAATCCTCTGCTGATGACATCAGATATTACATCACTGATGACATATGTGTCTTTCTGAAAAAAAATATTTGTAATATATGTATAGCTAAAAATTAATGGAAGAAGACATGGGTAAATAAGTGTCTAAATACAGTGATGTAATATCTGACGTCATCAGCAGAGGATTGCGGTCGCGTGAGTTATAGTTGCCTGCACTAACTATAACGGGGGAATTTCAATGGTTTTTCACGAGTGAAATGTCCAGCTAACTATAACATGTGTGAAACTTATGGTTTTTTAAGTGAATATATATATATATATATATATCCCGTTAGCTGAAAAATGTGCAGACTTTAGAAGGTTTTTACATAATCACAGGAACTATTTGGCCACACAAGTTTCCAATTGAAAGTTGATCAGGAACTTAAATACTCCAATGTATACGATGTACCGTGAGTAGGGTGCAGCAAAAATGGAGAAGGCCATTATTGTCTAAAATGTTTACACAAGCATTAATAACATTAGTATTTTTTGCTTGAATTCCTGTTTGCATTATGCTAATATGTTTGTCCAAATTTCGAATGTCAACATCAGGAAAATATTGCGATTATATAAGGCACATTTATAAAAAATCGATGTCTTGGATTTGGGCATGTATTTCTATAAGTCTGCTTTCCATGTCTATGTTGAACCATATCACGTTCAGAATATCTGTCTTCCTATTTAAGGAAGTGTTTTGGAATTGCATGTTGTCATGTGAACAAGGCTCAAGGGGAGCCGAAACGTTATGGCGACAAACTTGCGGATAAGCTAATAAATTTTCGCACGAAGAATACGGTCCTTGTCTATGTTTTCTGGATCAGAGGCTACGAGGAGGCAGCCTTGCCTGGGGAGCAACATTGACTGATATATATATTCACTGAAAAAAACATAGGTTTCAGGCACGTTCTAGTTAGGAATTAGCATTTAAAAAACCTCAGAAATTCACTGAAAAAACCATAGGTTTCAAGGGTGTTATAGTTAGCTGGACTTTTCACTTGTACAAAACCATTGAAATTCCCCCGTTATAGTTAGTTCAGCTAACTATAACTCGCGCGCCCGCAATGCACTGCTGATGACGTCACATATTACATCACTCATGACATGGTCAGTGACATCACTCATGACATCACTGATGACATCTCAAATGACATCACTGATGACATCACTGATGACATCATCCAGTGAATGTGTGTTTTTCTGAAAATTAAATATGTTTTATATATGTATATCTCAAGGTCGATGGAAGAATAAATAGGTATAAGGGTGTCTAAATGGATGATTTGTTTTTGAAAAATTGATTGTGTAACTGACTGATTAAGTGTATCATAGTGAATACATGGCTTAGTGAGTAATGTTTAAATATGTAAATATCTGTATCAGTCTCTCACTTTGTGTATAAGTGGCTGCATGGGTTGGTGAGTAGCTACATGGGTGTCTATATAGGTTATTAGTTGGTTTTTTGAGTATCAGTCTGAGTGTCTGCATGGTTCGGTGGGGGGTATTACGTAGTGCATAGTTGCACGAATGAGTGAATCACTGTTTGTATGTGTTGAAGACAGCATGTGTGCAGGACTGTATGGGTGGATGAGTGTGTGTATGGGTGTGTTAGTGAGTGAATGACTGTCTCAATAGTGTCTTTATGAGTAACTACATATGTTTTAAACTATTATATGTGACTATTGGTGTATATAAGTGAGTATATGTGAGAGTGAGAGATTGAAAGAGTTCCTGTATGAATAAATATGTGTTTCTATAAGTGATTGTTTAAAAGACTAAGTATGTGTAAGTTTCCGTAGAAGTAAGTGTGGTGGTGTGTGCATAACTGTATATGCAAGTAAATGTATGTTTGATTCTTTATTAGCATGAGTGACTATGTGTGTGAGTAACTCTATGGATGAGTGGCATTGTGTAACAGGATGTATAGGTGTATGAGTACATATGATGAGTGAGTACATGTATGAGTGACTGTATAGGACTGTTGGTGAATGAGTGGATGTGTATGTGGATCTTAGAATTACTGAAGAGGTTGTTGTAACTGGTATTGGTATGTCCATTGTTTTGAAAATTGTAGTCTCTATTTTTGAATGTGTGTATCAAAGGTTATATTAGGGTGAGAGGAGGTCTGCCACTCTATCACAAGGATGATGTCATCAGTGATGTCATTTGAGATGTCATCAGTGATGTCATGAGTGATGTCACTGACCATGTCATGAGTGATGTAATATGTGACGTCATCAGCAGTGCATTGCGGGCGCGCGAGTTATAGTTAGCTGAACTAACTATAACGGGGGAATTTCAATGGTTTTGTACAAGTGAAAAGTCCAGCTAACTATAACACCCTTGAAACCTATGGTTTTTTCAGTGAATTTCTGAGGTTTTTTAAATGCTAATTCCTAACTAGAACATGCCTGAAACCTATGGTTTTTTCTGTGAATTTCAAAGGTTTTTTAAATGCTAATTTTTAACTATGCCTACAGAGATAGGACATGTGAAGAAAGAAGAAAAAATGCACAGAAAGAAAAAAAAGAAGTGCAGAAAGAAGCAACAGAAGTCCTCAAAGACGAAGAAAAGTGCAGGAAGAAGGATAACGTGCAGAAAGAACAAAAAGAAGAGCAGAAAGAAGCCTTGTTGCAAAATCATCCTGTACCCTCAACTTTTTCAGACGGATACTGGTGGTAACTGAGTCTGACTAACCAGTCCTAGAGCCAGTGCTATGTTAAAAGACACTTAGAATACAGTGAAAACACCTACATACACTAGGGAACATTATGCGTTGGGGTCCCCCTGTGAATAGCATGACCTCCTCTGTAAGCCCCTAGTATATAATAGGGCAGGGGGATTAAAACTACCTCTTAAAACAGGCCACAGGGCATTTTTGCACACGTTAACTCATGCCCCGTCCCTCCCTTCACCACTGTGTAAACACGCCCTGTGTCTGTTTTTAGTTGGGAGATTAAGTTCATTTGAATCCTGAGGGTCCCTAGGGTCCAACTAGCCCACTAGGTACCTCCAGTAAATGCCACAGAGCTGCGTTGTAGAGAGGTGTAAAAAGTGGCACGGCCTGGACCACCTCTCTGCAATGCAGCTCAGTGGCGCTTACTGGAAGCACTTGGTGGGCTAGTTAGCCCCCAGGGGTCCTCAGTATTGAAGGGAAATTATATCCCCAATTTAAAACGTGCCATAGTGCGTGTTTGCGCACGTCACCTCAGGCCCCGTCCCCTCCCTTCACCACTGTGTAAACGCGCCCTGTGGCTGTTCTAAGTTGAGAGATTAATTCCCCTTGAATCCTAAGGGTCCCTAGGGTCAAACTAGACCACTAGGTACCTCCAGTAAGCGCCACAGAGCTGCGTTGCAGAGAGGTGTAAAAAGGGGCTTGGCCTCAGAACACCTGTCTGCAGCGCAGCTCCCTGGCGCATACTGGAGATGCCTGTTGGGCTAGTTGGCCCTCAGGGACCCTCAGTATTGAAGAGGAATTAATTCCCCAACTTACAACTCGCCAGGGGGCGCGTTTGCAGAGTGCTGCAAGGAGGGGGCGTCGCCTCCGGCACGATGCCAGTCTTTTATTTATTTAATTTTTTTAAGAAGGGGGGCTGTGTGGTTCCCCTTCTTATTCTAATTTATTGGCCCTGATGACCCCATCCCCCAGGGCCTGTCTCCTAATTATATTTTTTTGACCCCAATCCCCAGGGCCGGCCACTGTTTTTTATTATTTTAAAAAAATATATATTTATAGACACACCTAGGACATGCTGGACAAACCGTACGTACCTATCACCATGACGATTTGCGTGATATTCATTAAAAGGCGACTGCATACAATGAATCCACGTGGAATGTATTTACACCACTAGTGAAGCTCTGACATGTCTGATGCCCTACCGTGCCTAATCCCGGTAGACACCCTTGTCGTTTATTTATACAAACATGTGTAGCTATTGACGGGCACATTTAATACATATGCACACCAAGCCATTCAAAGGGGATTCGACAAAAATTCGACCAAAACTTTGCAAGAAACCCCCCTCACGATTAATAAAACACACATCCACTGCCGGATGTGTAATACTTTTAATTTTACTCTCTGGAAAGGGGATGAACATCACTTGAGAGTCACAGCGCGCTCCTGGCAGAGCCCAATGCTGTGTTACACCCACCATTGCCTGCTGAGTGCCACACACCTCTGTGTTGTATTCCACTAGCTAGTGCATATGCTATGACACTCTCTAGCCCATGTGCACTGTAACACCACCCCGTGAATATGTCATGCCACACTTGTCTTCGCACGGGTTATATTGCCCCATCTAACGTGCCTTCCTCGATGCCTATGTTATAACGCACAGTGCTATGCCATACATATTACAATCTGGGATCCATATCTTTGTCACAGTGCATATGCAACGTTACACTCCCCAGCACATATTTTATATTACAACTTTAGAGACTAGTTAGGTTACACAACACTGCCCTGTGCATATTACACTCCAAGGCGCATATTGCATAGCACGCGCTAGTGCCTGTACTATCTCGCGCTCTCCAATGAATCTGTCATTGCGCACAATGTATTGCATATTATATTTCACGCCCGGTTCATCTTATATCACACTTTTTGGTGCATAGTTTATACCATACACTATATCTAGTTTTCATTTTCAATCGTGCTCTCAGGACTATGTTCTATATAACACTGTGTTCACCTACCCTTTTCACGGGCATTACATTTTGCGATAGGGGGTGGAGGGTCAGGGGGTGTTTCTGCCAAGTCAGCCCGGAGTCACAGTCACAAACGTCATCTTCTTCCTGAATAAAAGTGAGATTATGCTGCATACTTGTTCATATTTTAAGTAGTTCGCACAGACACACGTTTTAAAAACAATAAAGTTCCTAATACCCGCCTTCTCTGAACAGTTAGCTTGCTGCCCCATCCCCCTCCTCCCTATCCTCTGTTGTGTGAATCCATGGACTAGCCTCCTCCCTCCTGCCATGCATGGTCTGATGTGCTGCCACTGCCCTCAATTTAGTATGATGTACCAGTCCACTCCTCCTGCCCTCCATTGCCCAATTCTATGTCCCATCATTGACCTCCTGCTTAAACTCTGTGCTTAGCTTGCTGCCCCTATTCTCCTTCCCCCTGCCCTCCGATGTCTTTGTCCATGCCCCTGCTCCATCCTTTTTGCCCACCATGTTCCATGGACCTGCCACTCCTATCTACTCTGAGTGTTCTGTTGAGCTGCCAACCCCCTCCCACCTGCCTAGCATTGTCAGATGACTGTAACCTGTCCCTGCCACCTCCACCCTGCCTGTCCACATGCCATGCCCCTATCCTCTTCCTCCTGTCCACATGGTCCATTGTACTGCCACACCCTTCTGCCCTCCCTGGTCTGTTGTGCTGCAACTGCTCCTCCTGCCTGCCCCGTGCGGTCTGTTGTGAGGCCCCTTCCCCTGAACTTTCTTTTCTGTGCACAGGTCCTGACCCTCCCTTCTATCCTCCATCGTCCTTTGTGCATGCCCCTGCACCCTCCTTCTTGCCCATCATAGCCATTGTGCTGCCACTAACCCTCCCACTTGCCATGCATGGTCTTCTGTGCTGCCATGGACCCTCCCACCTTCCCTGTGTGGTCAGTTAGCTGCCCCAGACCCCCTCCCACCTTCCCTCCATGGTCTGTGTGTATGCCATCACAGTCTCACTGTTGCTCTTCATGGTGTGTCTTGCTTCTAGTGCCCATCCTGCCTGACCTCCATGGCTATCTTGCTGCTCCTGCCCTGCCCCCTTGCCCCCAGCCCTTTGTTTACATGTGCAGACCCCTACTCCCTCTCTCCTGGCTTGTCTGTTCCAGTGTAATGCCCCTGATCCGTCCCTCCTGCCCTTTATGGTCTGTTATGCTGCAGCTTTCTCTCCTGTCTGTCCATTATGGTCAGCTAGCTACCATTGCCTCTTTCCCCTCTGTTCTCTGTTGTCCATGTGCATGGTCCTGTCCCCTCCCTCTTGCTTTCTATGGATTGTTGTGCTGCACTCCCGTCCCGCATGCCCTGTGTGGTGTATTGTGCTGCTGCAAACCCTGATGCCTGCCCTGCAGGGTCAGGTCGGTGCACCTCTCCTTGTCCCTCCTGTCCTCTGTTATCCAAGTCCATGTCCCTACACCATTTCCTTCCATGATCCAATGTACCATACTTGCGAACATTTTGAACTTGGTAAGAGGGAGATTTTGAAACAAAACTGGGGTATTGATTTTCCCCTTTGAGTTACATTGAAAAAGAGGAGATTGTAGACAGGAGACAGATCAAATAAAGCCCATTTGAGCTTAAAAACATTGGACCTTTCCTGGCTGAATCGGGTCTGTTGGTATGTATGGTTGTACTACCATTGCCGCTTCCTTCTGCCCACAATGGTCTATTACATTGCCACAGCCTCTCTTGCATGTCCTGTATTGTTGGTTTGTTGCCCCTGCCCCCCTTTCCACTGCCCTCCATAGTCTGTTGTACTGCCACGGCCCCTCCTGCCTGCTCAGTGTGGTTAAATTGTTGCCTTTGCACCCTCCTACCTGCCTTCAATTTTCAGCCTCTGCCTCTCAACAGTATCCTAATGAACAACTAGATTGCTAACATTCTATATTTATTACAAAAGTGTGGAACGCCTGACGTCATCTTGATGTAATTAAAACTGTAATACCTAGAGCATTTCCTTTAGAAATTACATATATGAGAGGGTCTTATTGGCATCAAAATTATGGTTAGTGCTTTAAAAGAGTAAAATAAGGACATTGTTTTCTGAGTTTTCAAATAGCGACAAAGCACTTTTAAATTATTTGTTATCTTTATGTTTTTTTATCCAGTTGACCGCTTGATTAAATGTTGCACTTAGGGGAGAGGATGTGGTGTTACTTCCAGAACTGCAGACTTTGCAACTGGGGACCAGGTTTGAGTTTCTGCTTCAGCTCGACATTCTGTGATTCTGGTCAAATCACTTAGTCTCCCCATGTCTACAACCAAAATGAATTTGTTCTTGTGTGATGTAACCAATGCTCATGTAAAGCACTCCAATACCTGACAAGTCTGCACTATATAACACTGCAAAAACACAAAATAATAAGTGTTTTGTACACTTCTGTCATTGGGCTATATTTGGGCTACATCTGGGAGATTTTGGGCTACATTTGGGCTCTTTTGTCTCCGGTGGCCATTTTGGGAGATTTATTTGTTATGAAGTTTCCTAATTTCCTCATGTACTGCAGTCTCCTCAGTAGGAAATGCTTTCAGTTTTTTAATTTGATTCCATCATGAAGGTATTCAGATATGTCACACATTTGCCATAAATTCTGAATGTTAGCACTCTAGTTGCTCATTAGATCACTGTAGTAAAACTACTGTTCACCATGGAAGTCTGCTCCTGGTATTAAAAGTGCATGTTTCAGTCTGCATGTCAGAATTTTTTAATGAAATAGAAGAGGATTTGAGAAGTCACTCAAAATGTGCCCTCATTTTCTTTCATCAGCATTAATCATAATTTCTATGGCAAAATGAACCCCCTCATTGTGTTCCTTTTTAAATTACATGTTTTAAGTGTTACCAGTTTATTCCAATCAAGATGGCTTCAGGTGTGCCATACTTTGGTCATAATGAAGACAGTAAGCGCTCTAGTTGTTTTTAAGAACACTCTGGGACATTCTGTCATTGGGCTATACTTGGGCTACATCTGGGTGATATTTGGGCTACATTTGGGCTCTTTTGTCTCTGGTGGCCATCTTGGGAGACTTATTTGTTATGTAGTTTCCTAATTTCCTCATTTACTGCAGTCTCCTCAGTAGGAAATACTTTCAGTTTTTTACTTTGATTCCATCAAGAAGGCATTCAGATGTGTCACACATTTGCCATAAATTCAGAATGTTAGCACTCTTTTTGCTCATTAGATCACTGTAGTAAAGCTACTGCTCACCAGGGAAAACTGATGCTGGTATTCAAAGTGCATGTTTCAGTCTGCATGTCAGAATTGTTTAATGAAATAGAAGAGGATTTGAGAAGTCACTCAAAATGTGCCCTAATTTTTCTTTCTGCAGCACTAATCATACTTTTTATGGAAAAATGAACCCCCTCATTTTGTTCCTTTTGAAATTAAATGTTTTAAGAGTTACCACTTTAATCCAAGCAAGATGGCTTCAGGTGTGCCATACGTTTATCATAAGTAGGACTGTTAGCACTCTAGTTGTTCTTTGGAACACTCTGGGAAGCTGCAGTAGAACACAAAGGAATCAACTGACAGTCTCTGCCCTTGTTGGATGTACATGTTTTTCTGAGAATGTCAGACTTCATTCTCACATGACTGAGAAAGATAATGTGAATTTACAGAAAATATGCTCTCAGTTTAGCTTATAGATCACCTTCCAAACCTCTGTGGGAAAAGCATGAGAAAATATTTTTCTCTCAATCATGATATCCCAGCAGAAGGCTTTTTCACATGGTGAAATCACCTTAGAACATACCACAATTCCTAAAATGAGTATGGTACCATCAACAAATGATTTATAATGTAACTGAAGTCTTAAAACCTTCTATTAACTGAAATGCTTTTTAATGAGGTGCTATCATGTATATTGGTCCCAAGATGGCTGCCAACACTTCTTGCATGAAGTGCTGACAGCCAATCAGATCTCAGGATGAGATGTGTGGTTAGGCTCCGCCCACATATATATATGATTTTACTTTTGATTTTCTCAGGAACTACTGAACAGATTGACACCAGACCTGCAAAAGGCACTTCCCTGACCTGAGGACTACCTCTCTGCCAAATTTCAAGTAATTCTGTTCAGCCGTTCGGGCTGTACCTTGGACTAAAGGTCCCTATGGAAAAATGCATTGGGAAAACGTGTTTTGGGACCCCCCTTTTTTTCGGCCCCCGCTTGATGAATCACCCCGAGACTTTCAGGGTAGGAGCGGAGCGGAGCGCCCCACCTATTTTGAAAATTTTGCGAGGATTCGTCAACCGGCGCCAAAGTTATTCCAAATAGAATGTTGCAGATTTCCTATGGAAACACGGTCCTAACTATAACTATCTACTGGCGACCGCCAGTAGATAATATATATATATATATATATATATTATCTACTGGCGGTCGCAAGTAGATAGTTATAGTTAGGACCGTGTTTCCATAGGAAATCCGCAACATTCTATTTGGAATAACTTTTGCATCGATTGACGAATCCTCGCAAAATTTTCAAAATAGGTGGGGCGCTCCACTCCGCTCCTTCCCTGAAAGTCTCGGGGGGATTCGTCAAGCGGGGGCTGAGAAAAAGGGGGGGTCCCAAAACGCGTTTTCCCCATGCATTTTCCCATAGGACCTTTAGTCCGCGCTACAGCCCGAACGGCTGAACAGAAAACCTTGACATTTGGCAGAGAGGTAGTCCTCAGGTCAGGGATGTGCCTTTTGCAGGACTGGTGTAAATCTGTTCAGTATTTTCTGAGAAAATAGCATTTAAAAGCATATATATATCTATAGGCGCGCACCGTGCGCGTACGGTAAGCGCACCCTGCCGTGCACGAGCGCAATTCTGATTGGTTGTTAGATCTTAGTAAACATTCGAATCGGTCGAAACCAGGAAGTGTCGGCCGCCATTTTGTCTCTCGCAGTCCGAGGGAGGTGAAAAATAAAGGTGGAGAACATGAAAAGGGGGCAGGGTGGACAGTTCCTGACCCCCTAGCCATTGTCAGGGGGTCCCCAAAGGACCCCCAAGGGCCATAAATGTTTTTAATATTTTTACGAAAAATCGCGGAGTGCGCTTACCGTGCGCGCACGGTAGAACCGTGAAAATTACGCGAACGGCGTAACGTGGACACGCGGTGCGCGAAGCGCACCGCGCGTGCACGGTACGCGCACGGTGAGAAACCTTAAAAAAATAAATAATAAATACATAACTTAGCATTTAAAAAACCGTACAAATTCACTGAAAAAACCATAGGTTTCACACACGTTATAGTTAGGAATTAGCATTTAAAAAACCTTGCAAATTCACTTAAAAAACCATAGGTTTCACACATGTTATAGTTAGCTGGACATTTCCCTCGTAAAAAACCAATGAAATTCCCCCGTTATAGTTAGTAAAGGGAACTATAACTCACGCGACCGCAATCCACTGCTGATGACGTCAGATATTACATCACTGATGACATATGTGTCTTTCTGTAAAATAAATATTTATTAAATATGTATAGCTAAAGGTTAAAGGAATGAAAAATGGGTAAATAAGTGAATAAATACAGTGATGTAATATCTGACGTCATCAGCAGTGGATTGCGGTCGCGTGAGTTATAGTTCCCTTTTCTAACTATAACGGGGGAATTTCATTGGTCTTTTTACGAGGGAAATGTCCAGCTAACTATAACATGTGTGAAACCTATGGTTTTTTAAGTGAATATATATATATATATATATATATATATATATACATATATATACTCAGACACCACCACTTCAGTACACTTCTGGACCTGTGAATACTCTGCCAGAAAGGACTGCTGTGCTGCTACATGGACTGCCACTCTACTGGACTGCTGCTCTGAAGGAACTGTTGCCCTACTGTGCTGACTTGCTGTTCTCTTGCCTGGCTGAGAAGGACTGAACCTGCATTTCTTGAACCCAGAATCCAGAGTGACTATAGAACTAGTTGGCCGGTCTCCTATTCTGAAGCCTCGTGGACATAACAGGCTTCCAACCACCTTGTATCTGCAGCTGGACTTGGCCATCTATGAGGCTACCCTGCCAACTGTTGTCACCCCAGTCCTGGACCCTTGGAAGTGGGCTTAAGGTTCTCTGCCAGCCTCTATGGGTCCAGCAGAACAGACACACCTCCTCTGGTGCGTAGCGCAACCCCAAGCAGAGTTGACGCATCTTCACTGCTGCGTGGAATGGGCCAATCACGAAGACCCATATCACTGCCACAGCCAGCAATTCCTTCAGAACCGTCACTGTGTAACGGCGCAGGCCCTCGCATCCCTCGTCAAGGACAGCCTATGCGATGATATCAGACAATGCCATTGCATCCTCGCTGCTCCTCAGAACCGACACAGCACCCTGACTGTGCGCCTCATCCTCGACGCCAGACTTCACAATGTAAGTCTCATGAATGGTATCCTCGACGATGACGCAGGCCCTCACATCGCAGCCTTGCCACATCTCAGAACTGATGCGTTGCTTTGGCTGCCTGACGCATCTTTGACACAGATCCTTGCAACACACCTCAAAGCAGGATTTAAGGTACTTTGCTGAGATGGCCTCACTGGGTCCCTGTAGCTGGCCCATGCTAAATCGCTGTCTGCCTGAACATGTGACTTTGTCGCAGTACGGCACTTTGTGCTTTTTGACACTATTTTTACTCAAATCTGTAAAACTGTATATCTCCATTGTACTAATTGGATATTTGTCGTTTTGGTCTTTTATTTATCAAAGAAAGTTCTATTTTTCTAACTTGGTGTGGAATCCTTTTGTGTGGTGTTTTCCCTGTATTACTGTTTGAAGGGTTGCACAAATACTTTACACATTGCTTCTAAGTTAAGCCTGACTGTTCTGTGCCAATCTACCAGAGGGTCGAGAACAGGTTAATATAGGTTTGGCTTGTGCCTCACCCTTCCAAGGATTGTGGTTGCTGCTTGACTAAGGCTCACACCCCAGTCAACCAAGAACCCAATTTCTCACAGATACTTCCAAAGATGATATGCGGATGCAAGTGCTAGACTATGTTGTTGAAGACTGGCCATGTTTTTTCTGTAAGTCAAAAAATGGAGAGGGGGGACTAGGAGCTATTCAGAGAAGGTCCTGAACCAATGCTCCCAAAATTATTACTTATAATTACAATGGATGGTTTCAGTTCCTATGGGTTAAGGGGAACACAGCCACTAATTACGTGGTGTTATAGAGAAGAGGGGTAGTCTCCTGGGATAGGTGAGTGTGCAAAGAAAGAGGAAGGTACTCCTTAGTTTGGTACGTAGTGCCCTCACACACCCTTTCGAGTGTATAGCATCATCATCGGGCAAGGTTGCTCCTCGTGGGGGTGGCGCTGCAGTCCCTCACGGGCCCCAAGGGGCTCTCTGGCGGAGATCTTTTAGGAGTTTGCCACAGTGGTGAGTGCGGGTATGTGGGAAGGAAGTGTCAGTGAGTGTGAGTTAAAATGGAACAGAAGGCCCTGTAAATTTTATTCGTAGGACCCCTGCTCCAAAATAAAAGTCAACGGGGATGGAGATGCACATTTGTGCCGTTGCGAGAGGGGAAACAGAACCAAATAAGTTCCCACTTCTCTCAACCCGAGTGTTGTGTGATAAGGTGCGGTTTTAAAAGGGGGTCGACATGTTTCGCGCTACAGATTGGTCCCTAAAGGATCCTTCAGCGCTTCATCAGGACCAGTTGGAGAAAGAAACCAGGGATCAGGAAAAGACACACTGTATCCCTAGAAAAACCTGGTTAAGGTATGTAACGGTAATAATTATAAGGACCCGTTCTTATACTAATGTCCTAGTTCACAGCCCTCCCAGGGCCTTCTGTTCCATTTTAACTCACACTCACTGACACTTCCTTCCCACATACCCGCACTCACCACTGTGGCAAACTCCTAAAAGATCTCCGCCAGAGAGCCCCTTGGGGCCCGTGAGGGACTGCAGCGCCACCCCCACGAGGAGCAACCTTGCCCGATGATGATGCTATACACTCGAAAGGGTGTGTGAGGGCACTACGTACCAAACTAAGGAGTACCTTCCTCTTTCTTTGCACACTCACCTATCCCAGGAGACTACCCCTCTTCTCTATAACACCACGTAATTAGTGGCTGTGTTCCCCTTAACCCATAGGAACTGAAACCATCCATTGTAATTACATGTTTTTTCTGTACCTGAGAGTGTAAAAGCTTTCTGAAATATGAGAAATGAGCTATGCATTGTTGATGGTGAACTTTATCATGGGTAGAGGCTTTGTTTCCCCAGTGAGACTGTGTGACAAAATCATCAACCTTGAATCCTCAACCTTACTCATGAGAGGCACTTAGGGAGGAATCTCACTAAGGCCAGAGTAAGAGAACGTTATTGGTGGCCTGGCTTAGACAAATAAGGTGAGGAATTTGTGAGGAATTGCTTACAATGTGCAGGGAATTATTAATCCAGTTTCCTCAGGACAGCCCCTTTGTCTCCTGTTGAGAAATCAGATGAAACTTGGTGCAAACCTGGTTTGGACATAGTAGAGCTGTTTGAATTGCTAACACCTGGTGAGAGCTTTTGTTTAGTATTGGTGGACAATACTGCCAAATGGGTCACAGCTAGTTGTGTCGGGTTGGCCACCACTAGGAATGTGTTAGAGTTCTAAGGGACGTTTTTGCTTGTGAAGGCAACCCCAAACTGATTGTGACAGACAACAATGTCCAATTTGTTTCTCAAGAAATTAAGGAATTCCTTAATGATTTATCTATTGTCCATAATTGCACTGCATTTTATGCCGTCGTCCGCAAGCCAACGGTTTGGAGGAAAGGATGAACTGTTTGGTGAGGGCAAGTTTTTGAACTGCTATGGAAAACATAGTACTGCTAAAAATGGGTCTTGCGTGAACAGCTATGGCCACATTGCAATGCACCTAAGAGCATGGCTAGCATTTTCCATTTCCAGTCCCTCCAGGGAAGAGTTACAGGGTCTAAGCTAAATCCCTTTTGGTTAAGCTTTAAGAGAGATGTGTACGGTGTAACCCCAAATAAGATAAAATATTATCAGGAAAAATACAAGAGGCATTTGATGATAAACACTGTACATAACATGGCAGATGGGAAGTAAATGAGTTAGTTTACGCGTAAAGGGCAGGTTGGACACCAAAGAATGAATTGAAGTACATGGGGCCTAAGGAGATTGTAGAAGTCAAGAGAAATGTTGCGAGTTTCAGTGGTGGTGAAATGTGGAACGTGTCACAGTTGTCAAAGTGTAATCTGAACACCAGTGGCAATGACAACACCTGTGGAGAAGGGAAGTTGGAGCCTGGGAATGTGTATGGTCCCACTATTTAGTGTCAGGAGAGTTCATGATCCAGGAAAGAAAAATCTTACTTTAAGGATTGGAATTTATTAGAGTTATATTTCAGAGCCCTTTAATCCTCATTACATTATTTGAATTTGGGAAGGACTATGCTTTAATTTATCAGAGTTACTAAATTGTTTTGTGGATATTCACTTTGTATTCTTCTAAGTTTTTCGTTATATTTCCCCATGTTTTATGGTTGCTAGCTTTCTTATTGTTTTGTTATTTTTATTTCAGTTGTTGTTGGAGGAGCAAATGTGTTGTAAGCTGCCTAGCACTTTAATGCTCATTATATCATTTGGAACGTGGGATGGCCTGAGCAATCATTGGTCAGTTGTGGTAGTGCCTCACTCAGAGAGGCTATGAGATGGTGGATGTAATAAAGACTAAGGGGCAGATTTATGTTAACTGGCGCATCCCTTCATATCAGCAGGGATGCGCCAATTATTATGCGCCACAGCTGCGCCACCATGGATGCGCCGCATTTACAATGCGGCGCACCATGGGGCAAAAACGGCACAGATGCGTGACGCATCTGTGCCGTAAAAGTGGCGCATTGCTGGAGTTGCATCGCAAGCGCGACGCAGCTCCAGCAATGTTCTGGGGGGCCCTATCTGTACAATGCTGCGTCAATCCTTACGCCTGCTTCAAGCAGGCGCAGGGTTTTGACGCAGCATGGGCCTAAAAGTGACTGAGTGAAATCTTGTAGATTTCACTCAGCCACTTTTAGGAGGCGTTCCTGCGCTGGAACGCCCCCACCTGCCCTGGAAAGCCTACATGTGGCGCAGGGCTTTACAATGTGACGCATCTCCCAGATGCATCACGTTGTAAATACCCCGCACCATGGCGCAGGATTTGCGCCGCTGCTGCGTCACAAAAGTGACGCAACGGCGGCGCAAAAGTGGCGCAAGTGCAACATAAATCTGCCCCTTAAAGACCAAATTGTCTATGCAGATTTTATCTTAATATAATTATTTTTTCATATCTTCAATCTAAAAATAAATGTACATATTTTCTCTACAAATAACATTGCATGTTTATGTTTTAATTCTATGTTAAGGCAAAACATTAGACCCCCAACTTTCTAATGACTTTCTAATGACTTCCGCTGTCCTTGCATGTTGCAGGTTGTCCAAAGAGCCATTCACAAATTGGGATTTACTAAGCCATGCAAAGGGAGATTTGCGCCACCTTGCGTGGCTTTGTAAAGAAAAAAAGTAACACAACACAGTGCATAGTTCTGCCTTGAGTTATCTCGTATTGGGAATGAGTTCCTTGGGTGGAGCATGGGTGCTCCCAGACATCCACCCATGGATTTTAATGCAATCCCAGATTTACTAAACCCAGTACGCCTGAGATTGTGCCAAAATGGTGCACCTCTCTGACCCAGGTGTACCGAGGAGAAATATGTTTATTTCTCATCGTCACTTCCTCTTTCTATACCTGATGCATTCCTCACACATAGAAAGAGGAAAATGCCTCATAGGTAAACCTTCCTGCACAAAAGTAATTCTACCCATTATGCACGTACCCTTGTACCATGGCGCAAGGGTGCCTGCATTGGTGTTAGTCAGCACACTGTGCGCTAACGCTAAGAGACAGAAAAAATTTAACATTTATTTGTCAATATGGCACATTTCTTCAGCCTCCATTTTCACGCAACGCAAAACAGCAGGTTGCCTTGCTGCATTGCTTTGCATGAAGTTTTGATAAATACGCCCCATAATATATATTTTTTTAACTTCACTATATTTGTGCGTAATATTTCTAGTGTGATTAAAAATCGGCAGGAATAAGAAAGCAGATGGCATCTTGGTAGAAAAGTCCAAAAACGTAGTTCTCGATTCTCAAAGGAATTTAGGGGCATATCAACAACAACCGGCGATAATTATCTCTAAGCGCACTTAGCGGTAGGATAATTATCGCCGGCTAGCGTGAATTTTTATCGCTGAGATAGCGTGCTATTAGCAAAGCTTATCTCAATAGCGATAAAAATCCTCACGCTAACAGGCTAACGTGAGATTATCGCTGGAAACCCAGCGATAATCTCACATTACCTTGTTGATAGGGACAAACAAACTTAGCCATGATATCCTCCTTCTATAGGATATCATGGCTAAGTCTGAAAAATACCAGACGTCAAAAAGCAGCGTTAACCGCGATTAGCACTGCTTTTTTTGTCTCTAACAGGGTTAGCGACATTCTTGATAATAGGAGAAATGTCGCTTAGCGACATTTCTCCTATTATTTTACTCTGGAACGCCCCCTTTGCATCTCATTAGAGATGCAAAGGGAAGCGTTGAGTAAAAGGGTGCTAACATGCAAATTTGCATGTTAGCACCCTGTTGTTGATAGGGCGCTAGTTTTATCTCTCCTTTTTTGGCTTTTAAAGCCAAAAAAGGAGAGATAAAGCCCTTGTTGATATGCCCCAGAGGCTTTCAATCAAAACATTCCTATGCAAATATAGGCATTGAATAGAGCCTAGCCCTGTTGCTGATTCACCTAGCAAAGAAATGTGAAGTTTTGCCATCATGTGTTAGATTTGACCACATCGAAATTCATCAATCTGGTGGAATTTCAGTGTCAACAAATCTGCCCGCTTATCAAAGTTAATGCACACCACAAAATTTCAATCCGGTGATATTTACACAATTTTAATAGGTGGTGTCCCACCCAGAAAATGTTTATATATTAACTCATGTGAACATCAGAAGCAGATCGTTTTTAATATATTTATTTATTTTTTATTTATTTTGTGTATTTTATATAGCGCGCAGCTACCCCAACGGGGTGTCCCGGCGCTTCTGAGTGAAAGCAGAGTGATAGTCCTGGGGGGGTTAACAAAAGAGAAAAGTTTTTAGTGCCTTACGGAAGGGTAATTCTTCCTGGATCATCCTAATTGCGATCGGGAGTTCGTTCCAGAGAGTTGTGGCACAGACCTGGAAGGTTTTACCTCCAGAACGTGCTTTCCTGAATCTTGGTATGGAAAGCAGATGTTGGGAGTTGGAACGGCGGTTCCGAGAGTTACAGTAAGGACGGATACTAACAGAGAGGTAGGCCGATCCCCTACCCCTATTTGCTCGATGGGCTAAGGTCATGGCTTTGAATGCAGCTCTTTGATGGATTGGTAGCCAATGTAATGCTCTGCGATGAGGCGAAATATGGGTGCGTAGGGAAACCCCGCAGACCAGCCGAACAGCCGCATTCTGGACTGTCTGGAGCCGATGTAGGAGGCCCGCGGGCAACCCTAAATACAGGCCGTTCGCATAGTCCAGGTGAGATGTAATCAATGCCTGGACTATAGTTTTCCTGGTGTCACTAGGGAGATGGGTGATGAATTTCCTAATCATCCTGATCATGGAAAAACAAGCGGTTGAAACGGTCTGTATTTGGTTGCTAAAAGAAAGATTTGAGTCCCACTTGACCCCTAGATTTTTTACAGAGTCCTTAGGGACAGGGGGAAGGCTAAGTTCCTGTGGCCACCAGAGAGTTGCTTCAAGAGGGGAGGGTTGATGGAAAAAGAGAACCTCCATTTTCGCCGCATTCATGTGGAGGCAGTTATGGTCCATCCATTTTGAAATGTCCCGCAGACAATCCTTCAGAGGATCAAAAGTAGTCTGCGTGGCACTCTCATAGGAGAAAAGCAGCTGAATATCATCTGCATAGGAAGTAGCTATGATGCCCGACCTAGCAATGAGTTCAGCCAGTGGAGAAAAATAGACATTGAACAATAGTGGGCTCAAAGCCGAGCCTTGAGGGACACCCCATTTCAGGGTACGGCTAACAGAGGTAAAAGGGTGAGTATAGACTGCCTGGGTGCGATTAGACAAAAAAAAGGTCAGCCACTCCAGGGCCTTCCCCTGAATGCCCTTCGACCGAAGACGGTCAATCAGGATGGGGTGAGAGACGGTGTCGAATGCTGCCGACAAGTCGAGCAGCACCAGCACCGCTCTGGAACCCCCATCCAGTTTCCACCGCACAGAGTCGAACATTTCTATAAGGGCAGACTCAGTGCTATGGCACTTTCTAAAACCATGTTGGGATTCATGAAGTAGGCCGTGGATTCAAGAAAAACTGCCAGTTGTTGCTGAGCTAGCTTTTCAAGGACCTTGGCAGGGGCTGGGAGCAGAGAAATGGGTCGATAGTTCACCGGCTCATTAGGATCTGTATTAGCATTCTTTAAAATCGGGACCAGTTGGGCATGTTTCCAAGACTCCGGGAAAATTCCGGTTTTGAGCGAGTCATTCCAGATGTAGTTGAGGAAGGGATTAAGAAAAGAGGCCAATAATTTATATTGCTTGGCTGGCCAAGGGTCAAGTGGTGAGCCGGAGCGGCATCTAGACAGTTCCATCAGTGAGTGTTCCAGTGAGATTGCCTCAAAGTCTGAAAATGTGGAAGAAGACTCGATGCGGTCAGGTAAAGGCGTATCACTCCCTAGATCATTATTCTTGGGGAAGGTGTCATAGATCTTCGCTATCTTGTCTTCAAAGAAGTCAGAGAGGCGGGAGCAAAGGGCCTGAGAGACTGGAAGACACTGTTTAAGAGCCAAGGGATCTGTGAAAGTCTTCACTGTGTTAAAAATTTCCCTGGCCGAGCCATGCGCTCTATTAATTTTCTCCTCCAGGTAACGTTTTTTATGCTCAATTATTTTCCTAGGGTATTCTTTGAGGGCCAGTTTATATTTAAGTTTTGTGTCAATAGAATAGGATGACCTCCACCGGCGCTCCAACAGCTTACAAGAAGATTTATATTTCCGAAGCTCGTCGGAGTACCATGGGGCGGAGGGAGCTGCTCGAAAGGTTTTAATCGGTCGCATAGGAGCGAGCGAGTCAATAGCAGAGGTGACCCAGCAGTTGAGGTTAGTCAGGCGTGAATCTAACTCAGGGGCGTCTTTGGGAGTGGTATTTACAAGATGTAGGGCAACACTGTCAGGGGAGATCTTACTCCAATTACGTCCTATCGCCTTAGCGGGAATTCTAGGTCTCACATGCTGGCAAAGATGAATAGCAATAGGGATAAAAAAGTGGTCCGGCCAAATCACGAGATAGGGATCCTCAATCAGGATGTTTGAGAAATTCGAGCAAACAAGATCAAGAGTATAACCAGCTTTGTGCGTAGGTTGAGTAGAAACCTTTCCCAAAATGTATGGGCGGAAGGAAAAGGGGTTTCTTGGTTGCCAAAAATATTTTCACCTTGAAGGAAAAAAAAGTTAGGTGAACTTCAGGATCACTTGTCCGCTCACATAAATGTACACCTGAACATGTTTGCGCATGGACATCTGAGGATTCGAGAGAATCTACGAGAATCATACTTATCATGGAAAACATCTTGTAATTCACTAGGGGGCATATTATCAAGCACGGCGTTACAATTATCGCCGCTTAACTGCCGCTAAAGCGGCGATAATGGGCTTGATAATATGCCGCAGAGAATTCCAATAGAAGCCCATGTTGATACCAGAACATGAGCTTCATGGGAATTCAAAAGGGCATATCATCAAGCCAATTATCGCCGCTTTAGTGGAAGCTTTCTGCCGCTAAAGTGGCGATAATTTTAACGCCATTTCTTGATAATATTCCCCTAAGAACGCCTAAAAAAATTCGAAGTTTTCTCAAAATGTAGGTGTAAGCCCACGTGATTTTATGTAGGATTTAAGGGGCATATTATCAAGGTCCGGCGTTAAAATTATCGCCGCTTTATCGGCAGAAAACTGCCGCTAAAGCGGCGATAGTGTGCTTGATAATATGCCGCAGAGACTTCCAATAGAAGCCCATGTTCACACCAGAACATGGGCTTCCGTGGGAATTCTCTGCGGCATATTATCAAGCCCATTATCGCCGCTTTAGCGGCAGTTTTCTGCCGATAAAGCGGCGACAATTTAACGCCGGACCTTGATAATATGCCCCTTTATTCCACAAGCTTTGAAATTAAGCCTTGGCTCTCTGATGTCTTTTTTCGTATAAAAAAGCAAATACGTGAAAAGAAAACTTTTCATTAATTAAAAATACAATGAAAAATATGTCATAAGCGATGGGGACAAAACGTCCTATTTAACATTTCACTCAATGTAATATTGTAATTTTACCTTTTAAAAGCTTTGCCGAGTATATTGAAAATATATTAGTCGTTTTCAGATACATCTGTGAAGTGGCTAATGAATCTTCAGTCCTACTTGATACAGCCACGAAATTGTATTGAACCCCCAAAGGGGCTCCCCCTCCTTTTTTTAAAAACGTTATAGGTGCCTAAGCACAAAGGAAAATATACATATGTATATTCAGGCACATGCATATTTACTACTACACCTAGGTTCAACTCTACATTTTTTTTGCAATTCACCATTTCAAAGTGTAAATTAACACCTAAGTGTAGACGTAGGTGCCTCCACCCCCTCAAGTCAAGGGATGGAGCCTCCTAAAATAGAATTCACAAGTGCAAAGTTGCTACTAGTAACTTTGCACATATAGGTGGAATTTTCTTTCAAGGTGGCAGAGAGCTCCCCATGAGAAACTCCATGGAAAATTATTCAAGTTTATTAATCTTTATTAAAAAAAAATCGCTAATAGATTTTATTGTATACTATAAATGTAAATCAATTTGAAATAATTATTATTATCCTAGAACTAATAATTAATTAATTTAAATATGTGCATTTAATTTATAAATAATAGTTTTGAAAGACAAGTTAAAAAAAAATACCCCCACATTAACATTTTTATTTTTGTTTAATATTTTAGTACATTTTATTAAAAGGTATGACTATAAGCTTTGTGTTAAATTAATTAAAACGTTTAAAAGTTTAATTTAATCTTTTAATTTAAATTCATTTTTTTTTTTAAATTACATTAATTAATAATCATTTTTTTTATTTTTTATAACTAACTGCCATGTTGTTTTCCTGTTAACTGCTTTTGTGTTTCTGTGCCATTGGCAAATGATGCTTTAAGCATGGCGGAAGCTGTGAGTTATGGCATGAGTTGTATGCGTTCATAACCATAACTGGTTAATTTTAATATGTGTATGGATTTGAGCCAGAATCATAACTCAGTTTTTAACTGTGTTCTTTGAGTGAATTTCATTGGTTGTTTATAATGTACTTAATTCCAACCTCTTCTGCTGAAGGTTGCACGTAGCTCGGTTGTGTGCAGGAGTCAGACCGGCACCCAACCCGTCGTGTTCGCTAACCCCCTACTGCACATGGCCTTGGATTGGCGATGGGGTCTTGCCTGTTCCAGAGCCTGATCCCAACCCACCATCACTGGGCAAACCCCACTGCACCTGGCCTTCGGCTGCATGGCCAGGCCTTCTGCCATGCCGGAGCTTCACAACCCCTTTGCAAATGACCTTTGTTTAGCTACCTTTCTTGATGATATTGGTAAACACAGATCAACAAAGAGGTAGATTATCGGTTGCATTCCTGTCTCCTTCTCTGCACATGAAAAGTCCTTGAGGAAAGAGGCAGAATTTTGCGGTCCCTCTTCTTTTCTCTGTTTGTGTCTATTGAGCCATCCATCTTTAAGCGCTTTATAATAATTTTGGAAGGGTGTATAACAACTGGGTATCTGTGGAGGAACAGGCAATATATTATTTGTATTTGTGGAAGATCGTTCATGCATTTGATTTCATAATGTCACTGTAGTTCGGGTTATGAATGCTGGAGAACCCATAATATTTTTGCTATTTTTATGGGATGATGACTTATGTATTTGGTTACGTGGTGCAGGGACAGTGGAAGCTTGGCAGGTGGGGATACTCATATTTTTGTTCCGTTTTCATTGTGGGGCCAAGGTTTATACATTTAGGGCCTCATTACAAGCGCCCAGAATCAGATTGAAGTTGGTAATCAAAGTTACCAGTCTAATCCGAATCACTAGATTTAGGGTAACTCATTTGGTACTGGTAAAGGCCGATGAAATATCTAGGGGAAAAGGAGAAATTGTCACAGGAATAGGGCACAGTATCCCCAGTTACTCCGGTAATTTCCCATTTCTTAGGACTGCTAGAGTTTAACGTGTAACCCTACAACATTTATACCCCTACGGAACTGCTGATGTTGATGGTATCGTTATTTCTGGGGGCAGGGGTAGCTGTATTGCAGGGGTAGCTGTATTGCAGGGGTAGCTGTATTGCAGGGGTAGCTATATTTCAGGGGTAGCTGTATTGCAGGGGAGCTGTATTGCAGGGGTAGCTGTATTGCAGTGCAGCTGTATTGCAGGGGAGCTGTATTGCAGGGGTAGCTGTATTGCAGGGGAGCTGTTTTGCAGGGGTAGCTGTATTGCAGGGGAGCTGTATTGCAGGGGAGCTGTATTGTAGGGGTAGCTGTATTGCAGGGGAGCTGTATTGCAGGGGAGCTGTATTGTAGGGGTAGCTGTATTGCAGGGGTAGCTGTATTGCAGGGTAGCTGTATTGTAGGGGTAGCTGTATTGCAGGGGAGCTGTATTGCAGGGGTAGCTGTATTGCAGGGGTAGCTGTATTGCAGGGGAGCTGTATTGCAGGGGTAGCTGTATTGCAGGGGTAGCTGTATTGCAGGGGAGCTGTATTGCAGGGGAGCTGTATTGCAGGGGTAGCTGTATTGTATTGGGCTTCTTAGTGAAGTGATGTAGGAGCTAATAGTTTATTATTTTGTCAGCACAGAAAACACACAAAACACACATGACAATGACATAAGGGTCAAGTCATCATAGTGGCAGGACCCTCCCCAATTACCCCTTATCTTTGCATGCAGGTTCTACATCGGGGAGCATTCCACCTCCGCCCCCCCGTTCCTGATTGGAGGAAGTCTCACTGGGAGTAATCGTTCCTTCAGAGCCCTTAAGGTCTTCAGTAAAACCATAATGTGCCCACCATTTGCACCACACCTTGTCAAACTTCCAGAGGCATCCTTGCCCCTCGTATACCACTCTTTCTGCTTCGATGCATCTGTTCACTCCTGCCTGCCACGTGTTTTTTTTGGCATGGTCGCCTGCCCCCAAAGTCTAGCTGTATCTCTCTTTGCAATTATGCAGCTCAACATGTAGAATAGCAATTGTGACCGGGGAACATCTGCGTCGTTAGGGATTCCCAATGTCACCAGAGTGTCCTAGGGAGGTCCACCTCTAGGATGCTCTCCAGTTCCTGAATAATTTCACTCCCAGTAGCTGCTTGCCCTTGGGCAAGTCCAGAGCGTGTGTAGAAATCTACCTTCCTTTGTTAGGCATCTTAAGCAATAGAAATCCGTTGCTCTCCACATTTTAAATAGTTCGGATCGGTTCGGATCGGTTATAGTATGACAGGTGTACTGGCCTGAGGTACTGGAATTCCAGGGTGGTCATCAGTTGAAATTGCTGCTGTGAGGAATTCAATGATCTAACTTCTTGTTCTTCCACTACATCTCTCATTCATATCATGTCCCAACTGTGGAGCCCTGTAAGCTTGCCCACATCCTTCAGCTTTCATCCTTTCCACAATGGTGTGGCTAAGCTAACTCTTCACATTCAGCACAGGACTTTAGAGGCAGCGTCCCGCACTCTCAGACTCACTTGGGTCAGTTCTGGCAAATGTCTCCAAGCTTTCTTACCATAGACATGATGTAGGTAGGTATCACTCACCGTTGCTGCCAATTCCACTCTAATTGCCTGCTCTGTGCTTGGGGTGAACCCTCATTTAGTGATGATTTTGTGTTGGTTGGATCTGTAGTATGCTCTTATAGCCGGCACTGCTAATCTGCCATTATAAACAGCGCTTAGAGACCCCTGTGGTTATAACGCGCCATATAAATTAAATAAATAAATAAATAAATAAATAAACAAAGAGGAGCATGGTCCGTAAGTCCTCTCTGGCGGTGCCCCAGTCCCATAACAATGTGCGTAGTGCTACATCTATTTTATCAAACTACGTGTCTGGTATTGAGAAGGGGTTGTTCTGCAGGATGTACTTAGGTAGTGTGATCATTTTGAAGATAGCTGCTCTACCCATTGGGGTTAGTAGGAATTTGCAACATCCCTCTGTGTCGTCCCGGAAGTTCCTCAGGACACTGTCTAAGTTCAGTTCGAGGAATTAGTCCCTCCCCATCGTTATCTCAATCCCCAAATATCTATAGTTGGTGCTCAAGACATGAAAGGTTCCTTGGACCATGTCCTGCCCTTCCCAGTCTCCCATCTGATATAGGACGAATTTCTCCCAGTTGAAATGGTATCAGGAGTAAGTCTAAACATTTCACATCTATAGGACTGTTGGGATGGAGATCAGTGGATCTGAAAGGTAAATCAGGGCATCATCTGTGGATAATGAAATTTTCCCTGTTTTTCTTTCCTATCTGGGAAGCCCACTATATTTCCCTACATCTCACCTAGGCGGGCAGTGGATCCAGGCACAATGTGAAAAGTAAGGGGGGACATGGGCCCCCCTACCCCATACCCCTATCTAGTGAAAATGTGGTTGATTTAACTCCATTCACTCTCACCGCTTCAGTGGGTGCCTTGTACAGTTGAGCCACCAAGGCACAGAATTTACTCCCAAAGCCAAACCTGTTCAGGGCCAAGAGCAGGTAGCACTCATCAATAGAGTCAAATGCCTTCTCAGCATCCACGAACAATAGGGCTCTCAGCTCTTTTTCATTCTTAAATATATCTAACTATACATGCAAGATGCAGTAAAAAAACAGTAAAAGACAGAAAATGACTTAGGCTTTATATATAATTAGGCCTGTGTCTCTCCACCCCAGTGCCCTACCTTTCTTGGTGGTGGCAGGGCTAGTTTCATTGATTTTATGATGGAACCTAAGTATTCCAGTGATTACAACCCCCTCATTGTCTCTCTCAATTTAAAGATCTCAGCGGGGGTGGGCGATGAACACCCGATCCATTGTCACCCGAATAAAGGAGTCAGATTAAATTGGGGTCAGATAAATCCATCCAAATTTGAGGAAGATATTATTAAAGAAAACTACCACTCAATAATAGGGTGCTTGCAGTTAGATTCTTCCCCAGCTGACCTTGTCGAGAGTTCGGGTCACTTTGTTCTGATGTAGTCAAGAGCCAAGAGCCACTTTTAATAGCAAGAGCCCACCACAAAAGTAGGGCAGTGGAAGGGCTATTTCAATTCCCTTGTAAATTAGGGCACAAGCCTGTAAGGGAATTAATCACTCTATATAAAGCTAAATGTCTCTCTGTTGCAACCTACGGAGCAGGAGTGTGGGGACATTACAAAAGTCGCAGCTTCAAGTATGGGAAAACAAATTCACTAAAAGATTATTGATGGTATCCCGAACAGTGCCCCCACTTTCCTCTGTCACAAGGAACTGGGACTAGAGTTTATAGAGGACTGCATAGGTAGTGCCCCTTTGTTTCTATGGGCAAAAATGTGGCTGTTTTAAGACTAGGGGGCATATTCTCAAGGAGTCATCACCGATTTATCGGCACTTTATCACAGCCAAAGTCGCAATAAACTTATCGCCCCTTTCACAAGCTACTGCTAACAGCCGATATCACCAGTTTTCCTGCGATAGCATCCTCAAAAAACATTGCCACGGATGACCCCGCCAACTATCGCTAATGAGATGCAGAGTAGACGTTCCCAAGCAAAAAGCCGCGACAACACCACACCGCAACATTCTCAACGACCAGCCAGATAGGCGATAAGATCACAAAATATGCGCTAAGGCATGTTAGCAGCAGGAAATTAACACCTGCTCTGACCTGCTGCAAAGTCGGACAACAACCTGCAGCATAAAGGGAGCCCAGCCCAGAGCCACACATGAAGAACAACAGATGCCATGGAGCTACTCATCATGCAGCTCAGAGCCCCAACAGGGCCACAACACCCACCGCCACCACCCCCAGGACCACAACCCCCCAGACTCCCACCGCCCCCCCTGGACCACCACAGAGGCAGCACAGACAAAGACAGCGGACCTTCAGGAAATGCATCAGCCTCACAGAGTTAACACCAGTGTATGTCATTACCCACTAGTCATTACCCACTACAGACTCAAAAGGACAACCATCCTCCGCATCCTGAACATCATTGCCCACCAACACAGGGGATAACCAACATCCCTCCACAAACAAATATGCTGGCTGTGCTGCACCTGTTGGCCTCTGCGACATTCCAACCAACAACCGCCAGAGTCGGAGGAGTCTCACAGCCAGCCCTATCCAAGTTCCTCAAACCTGGCCTGGATGCCATCCTCAGCTTGGTGCCCCAGTATCTATACTTCCCCCACACTGAGCAGGAGCAGCTGGAGACCAAGAAAGACTTCTATGCCGTAGCTGCATTCCCGCACATGTTGGGGGCAATTGACTGCACACATGTCCTACTTGTGCCCCCTGCCGACACTGCACACAATTACCGCAACAGAAAGCACACGCATTCCATCAATGTGCAGACAATATTGGACCACTGGGGACTCTTCACCAATGTCGTTGCCTACTACCCAGGCAGAGTGCATGACTCATACATCTTCCGACAGTCCATCATCAACCGACGCTTCCAGGATGGTACCTACGGAAATGCAGTGCTTGTTGGTAAGTACCAAATGAACACACCACACACCTCCAATCCACAATCATGCAACTCACAACTCTGGCAATACACACATTACAAACCCACATACAACATGCCGAACAACATGCCAACCCACCAGACACGACAGCACAACTTACTGTGACAACCTGGGCTAGCCATGTACATGATCCACCAACAGCATGGCACATCAGTCACACACCAGGGGAATGTGGAGGTAGGTGGCAACCAGCTATGTTCGAAGGAGGCAAGGGACCCATGAATGAGAATGCACACATTGCCAAGTGTGGCGTGGATGTGCTGGACAGACTGCAGTATGCAGACCACAGACATATCCACGTCGACATATAATGCTGGTGTTGGTAGTGTTGTGGACAGTGGACGCAACCATGTCACCCCAGCCAGTGGTGAAGATCATGGAAATGTAGCTTGTTACGTCCCCCCAGTAAGTGTGTGCAGAGTGGGCTGGCCCTGCATACGCCAGGCTAGCATAGGCGTGTGAATAAAAAGCACGTAGCCCTGGGCGTGGTTCTCTTCCAGAATGGCCATCATGTCTGCCAGGGCAGTGCCTCTAAACCCGCCACAAGGCCGACGCCATGTGCGGCCGTGCCTGCGATCCTGGGCACCTGCCGCAGCCGGGCCTCTGCTCCCAGAACCAGTCTTGTCCGCCCCTGCGCATTCCAGGCCTTACTGCTCACCTGCTGACACCAGCGTGTCTCCAAGAGTACCCACCACGTACCTGTGCCAGCTACAAGCCGGGGGCCCATGATCTTGGCAGCCTCCTCAGACCATCGCGGCCTCTGCGAGCAAGGCCCGCAGTACTCCTTTCCCGTTGACGCACTCCACCAGCATACACAGCGGACATGTAGGTTACACATTTAGAACTGAGTCTTGATTACACGATGGCAGAGTACATATTCGTGGCATCGTTTAAATCCCTATACTCCCTTCGATGTGGTGCCACCAACTCTGTGCATAGCATTCTGACAACACGTGTCTCAGGGCCCCTGAGGACTTCTGCCTTAGGCCTACACACTGGTCCAGCTGGCCTCAGACAAATCCAATCCAGTCCGTCCCAAGCAGGACACGCCATCATCGGAGGGTGCACACCCGCTCAGCTCTGGTACCCCCACCTCTGTTAACCAGGAATCTTCTCCACATGCCATTCAAACGCTGTGTGTTATAGATCCAGGAGGCTGCACAGTGGCTGCCCCATGCTGACCGCTGCCTCCGGCACACACTGCGCTCGAGTAGGACACACAATTGGGACTGAGTCTTGATTTGTTCATTGCAGAGTTAGTATCAATGTACATGCCTCGTCGCAGACTGCATGTCCTGCAGTTCTGGTGCCACTGAATCTGTGCCACGGGAGTCATGCGCACTCTCCTGTTGAACTTTGTTGGCGTCTGAGTCTATGGCCTGGGTGTTGTCTACATTATTTAGCTGATACTGACATGGTGGGAAAAAGGAGACAGTAGCATTCAACTCCTCCATAATGCCTGTTTCTGCTTACTTCTGCCCTCTACATCATGCCCTGGATGAACACCTTTCACTGTCCCCCGTAACACTCCTCGACATTCTCCTTGGACATCAACGAGGACCCCCTCAGCTCTTGTGGCCCTATCTCAGTGCACCACAAGTCACCATCCCTTGCGGGTGTGCCTGAGCTGGCCGCTGGGCATCCGGGGCCACTAACTGTGTGCAGCTCATGTCATGGACCCTAGCTGTTTGTACTTTGAACTTCTGATTGTCTGATCACTGTTGTAGTTGTTGCCAGCACCAACCAACCCCTGAGGGGTGGCTTACACTACCCAACACCCATCCAGCACAGGCGTCCCTGAACGTGTGACCCTGGTAATAAAAGGTGCCGGGCGCATGTGCCCGTAGCCAGTTCCACCAATTATCTCAGTGTGCCCATGTGGTCATTATGTATGCATGCCATACCCCATCACATTGTGCTGTGTACAGCGTGTGCAACCTTGTCACCTCAGGCAGTGGGGTAGACCTGGGACATGTAGCAGTGTCGGACCCCCCTGTGAGGGTGAGTGGAAAGGCATACAGCAGTACGGCATAGGGGTGTGGTCATTCGACACATGGCTCTGGGCGTGGGTGAGTTTAGGCCTTTACAAAGATGTAACTGATGCTTGTGTCTCTGGTCTAGTATCTGCCCCACCCGTCACACAATGTGCAATGTTGCTATGTAGCATGCCCACGGAGTGTGGCCTTGGCCAAGGGGTACATGAGGGTGGGCAAGCCCGCCCAGGATCATACTTGCCAACGGCTGTGTGTGTTGCGATTTCCGCAGCATAAGCCAAATGTCTACCCTCAACCGCAGGGCGAGTTTAGCCAGGCATGGACTCTACATCTGTGTCTGCCCTGTCCTTACTATAGACCTACACACACGTGGCCGCCCACCTTTTGCGCACAACATCACTGTGTCGTTGTCAGGCTTGTGGACATTCACAGACGGGCATGACAATGGTGTGCTGTAGGTGTGCAAGTGATGTATCCGCGCTGCGCACACTAGTAAATAGGCTCGGGGGGAGGGAGGATCGCAGTGAGGCTACGTAATACACATTGATGCCACTCATTTGCAACAAGCAGTACATGTCATACAGGAATCACAAAGTCACACATTTCACACACCAATGAACCAGTGAGCCTGCCAACACATGCAGAACCAACTATTGAATTATGTCTCTCTGCACTGTCACAGGTGACCAAGGATATGCACTCTGCGCTTGGATGATGACACCCCTCCGAGCCCCGAACACACAGGCCCAGAGGCAGTACAATGTGGTCCACAACGGCAACAGGGGCATCTTGGACCGCACATTTGGCGTGTTGAAGTCAGGTTTCAGGTGCCTGGACGTCACAGGTGGAAGGCTCCTGTACAGACCAGACATCGAGTGCAAGATGATCGTTGCATGTTGTCTGTTGCACAACATATGTGTACACAGCAAGGCACAATGGATACCAGTTTCAGAGTCACCGGACGATGATGATGGAGATGAGACAGGTGGACCACACCCCACTGCAGCCGCAGCAGGAATAGCCCACGGGGACACCATCATTGCAAATTTCTTCAGATGAGCACATCACATTGGGACAGTCCTTGGCAATCATGGGACAGTACAGAATAACCACAGGCACAGCATGTGCAAATAAATGCATAACAAAATGACATTCCCTAAGTGCATGTCACTCATCTGTTCGGGCACATCATTCAGACAAGTGTGAGTGCGACATGTGTTGATAACGATTTTATGATGTGTTCATGGATGGTGGTTGTGTCACCTCTGTGCAGGGGGCTGTTTGGTGTGTCACGTATTCGAACTGCCAGTTCTGTGTGTCACAGTTAGTAGGGTATCCCACTCTTCGGCGTTTCACATGTGTCCAACATCATTCCATTTTGGCTGCCATTTGTGACCTACAGGTGACAACAGGGCTCCTTTTGGGGTCAGTTATGTACCACCATGATGCAGGGATGCCCCCTGTGACTCAAGTCCCACAACATGGGCAACATGTATGTAAGCGGGAGTCACTGCCCCTACATTCGTCCACGCTGTCATAATTGTTTGATCATGGCAATGACACGTCTGTGTGCAGGAGGGGTTGCTTGTCCCTCTGCAATGTGAAGAAGAAATGCGGTTTCACTGTGTGTTCCGTGCATGTGTCTGCATTGGCGCAGTTTACATGCAGACTGCATGTCAATGTACATTTTGACTGTGAGGAGAAGCCTATGTGATGCGGGACAATGGTAATTTGTTCAATGTCACGGATGTGAGGTTGTGCTCGTACATTGTCATCTCACCGTTTTTGTACTCTGCTTTTATGGTGCATTTTCACGCATGCCTCATGGGAATTGCAGGACTATCGCTGGTTATCACTGATTTTTGTATCGCTATTGGCCTCATCGCAGCTTTTTTGCGTTTGTGTTTTGCATTTTTGCGATGTAGCATTGACTTTATCCCGGACATTTAATGTGTTATCGTGAGCCTATCGCATGGTACCGCCGGCTTGTGAATACGACGTTACCACAGTGTAAATTTCCTGTGATAGACTGCAATGTGAAGAGTTGCGTTAAGCTAATTTTGCGATGAATATCACACGTTCTTGAGAATATCCCCCTTATTGTTTTCAAGAGAAGTAATCATAGACTGCAAAAATGTGACCAACGCAATAAAGATACATTGACTCCGCTTCTTGACGGATAAATATCACGAGATAGGATTAGGGCATTTTTACGATAATCCCAAAAGTATTCCATCGAATGCCAAAGCTAAAGAGGCGTATCACACCATGGCCTTTATGCGCTATCCACAACACGATGAGATGGGCTTATCACGGATGTCCCTTGTCCCATCGCAATTTTATTGAAATTTTACTACTAATTTGCAGACTAGATTTTATTTAACTAGATTTCTTTTATGCACTTTGCACTTTTTGCTGGCATTCCCTTGCCAAACAGGGTGAGCTGATAAGCTTATGCCTTGTCGGTGTGACAACTCTACAAGCCAAAGCACTTTACACTTTGATCTATTCTGCACCTTATATAAAATTGCGAGGAGGACATTTTTAGCCCAATTATTAAGGAAAATTCATCCCTGCACATACATTGATGGTTTTAACTTCTTGTACACACTGGCCCACCCCTGATATTTGCATTGCGTTAGCCAATTACATAAAAGTTTCTATGGCTATCAGAAAGCGCTATGAGTAAAAGTTGCAGATAATGAATGGTTTAATAACATAAGGTTTCAAACCGTTCACTGTATGTAATGAATTTTATAATGTCAGAAATTTATGAACTGTGTAATATCTTGATGCTCTAAACTGATCACTGTCTGTATAGAACTTTATACTGTTGGAATTGTATGAATTGTTTTCCTTTTAATTCATTGATTGTGATTGTTTTATAACTGCAATAATTTTATTGCTAAAACTTTTGTGGTTCTTGGAACCGAAATAAAATTATTCTTGACTTGACCTGACTTACCTCAAGTGGAGTGGTCCTCCACTGCTTCCCAGAGACAGGAGATATAAGGGGAAGGGTGGGAGGCTGAGTTTCCTCGTTAGAGGGGGCATCAGCAAGCTTTTGAGGCAGTTCTCAAGACCAGAGTCTACCAATAGCTCCTCTCCCTCCAAGTCCTCCAGGACTTGAAACATATTACTCCCCACTCTCCTCAGACCCTTTGCCCTCACCATTTCGTCTGATCTGGAAAAGATCCCTTGATCATCAAGCCTACTTGTACCATAGCCCTCAATCACGCTTAGCCCATGGTCTCTCACTGCCCCAATGGGACTTGTAACCTTGGGTAATACCTTGAAGAGAAGAAAAGGGAGGATTTTTAAAAATTGGTGATTAATTTTCTTCTCTATCGTGTGATTTCTCACGCTAGAGCATGTAGCATTCTTTAGGGATACATGAGGCACAGAAGCGAGAATCTGCTGAATTCCTAGAGGTGTTATACTCTCACTAGCAGGACCCAAATTCATTGATGTGGCTGATGGCACCTGTTTAAGAAGCTCAGCGAGATGACTGGGAGAAACGTTACACTTATCCTCAGTGTCGGTCCTGGATGAGTATCTAGTTTTACCCACGGAGTCTTTAACTGAGTTCAATCTCTTCAGGCCCCTCACAGGCTTGTTTGAGCCAGCTACTACTCCAGTCATACAAGACCTTACCTTTGGCTGTCTCAACTCTCTCTTCCTGCCCAAGTCTCTGTTAGAAACTCCAGGCTTGGGCCTGGACTTAGCCAGCACGCCACCGCCCGGCTGCTCCACAAATGCTAATACTGATGCTGACAGAGCAGTGACCCTGCATGTGCTGCCACTGCCTCCTTTCCCCCGGAGGGAAACCCTGGCAGCAGCTCTGCAGGACTTTCCGAGCTCCAGAGCTGCTTGCCTCCAATGTGCTGCACTGTTACCGGGGGCTGAGAGGCCCTTCCATGCCTCTCCCGCCCCACACGGAGTTGAAGAATGTGGATCAATTGACCTGGTAAACCCAGCAAGGCACGTTATGTGAAGTAGCTCCTTAATTACAGGCTCTTCAAAACATAGGGCCAGATGTAGCAAGCCAAATTGCGATCGCAAATGCTGAAATTCTCAGAATTTCAGCGTTTGCGATCGCAATTCAGCTATGTGCAATGTAGAAAGGCAAATACCTACTCGCAAGCATTCAGAGAATCGCAATTTGCGATTCCCTAAATGCTATGCTAGTAGGCATCACAAATTGCGATATTGCCTTAAGGAATCGCAAATTACCAGCAACTTCAAGTTGGTGGTAATTTGCGATTTCCTATAAAAAAGCACTTTTTTGCTTTTTTCAAAGTGCTATGTGGCACACATACAAGCCCTTAGGGCATGTATGTGCGCCACATGTGCACACATGCACATTTCAGGGGTGCACTAGGGTGCCCTTTTGGAACCCTTGCAACCTTTGAAATTGCGCACGCAATTTGCGAGTACCTATCGGGTACTCGCAAATTGTGTGCGCAATTCCCATTCATTCCTATGGCCCTCTAGGCCCATAGGAATGAATGGGAAGGTATTCCTTGATTGTGAATCGCAATTTGCAATGCTCAATTAAGGAATATTAAGGAATCACAATTATTATTTCGATTCCTACATACATTCCATTTTGCGAGTCCTTAATAGCGATTCGCTAAAAATCACTATTAAGGACTCGCAAAACTGATTTTACCTACATCTGGCCCATAGTGCTGTTGGACATCCCTCACTGTCGAGAGCTCTATCGAAGGGCTCCCTTGCCAGCTGCCATGTTCTCCCCCTATAATCTCACCACTCCCTCCAACTAACTTTTTATATATTTTTGTTCATGTCTTTTTCATAATAATGAAAAAAAAAGTATTTTCATGTCTGTTATTTAATCGTCAACTTAGCTTCATTCTTTTAAGATAACATATTATCTGGATACCCAATGTTGTACTACTTACAATTTACAGTGGTTCTTATGAGGCAAACCGAGATAAGTAGTGTTACAATCCTGACTTGCTAACATCACCACATTCAGGTTGAAGAATGTTCTGGGACCCAGAATTTGGTTACCTCCTTTCCTTTAAGTACAACTCTGTTATTGTAGTGATATGTTGCAATTTGCCTCTTTCTGATGGCCATTGCTGGTGGATCGGTAAGGCAGCTGCATACAATAGCACTAACTGAGCACCAGCTCTCACAACAGCCAAAATTAGCTCAGCTCTCTAGGTTCTGGACAAGTGTGATGTGGTCTTGGATGTTTAGCGCCGGGACACTCCTGGGAGTAGCCATGCGCTCTATAAGTACAAAGTAACATTAACATTAACATTAAATATGGGTTGATGTGCATAGGCAACCAAAATATCGAAGCATTATGCCACAAACTACCTTAGTTAGTAAGGATATTTGATTTGTTTAGCGTATTTGCGTTTTCACCACAAAGTAGGATTAATAAATGGGTCTATAAAAACCTAGAGATGAAATTTGAAAAATGATCAGTCTTTGGTGATATTTTTATTTTATCTACCTGAAACAAGTCACAAAGGGTGACACATTTGCACTGTGGGTCTATGTATTATATGTTGTTCTATGAGACTGCACCAAACCATTAATCTTTTGCTTGACCTGTCAGGATGTGACTGGATTTTTTCCAACAAAAATGTTTTTGGGAAGTACAGTCTGCCATGCCTCATATTGTATTGCTTGAGTTTTAAGTGCTTGACAGCAGTTTCAAACCAACACTATACACAGCAGTGTGTTCACAGTTGCCACAGGCGTTTGCTGTTCTTCGCTTCGATCAATAGTTTTATTTAATTATTTATGAGTTTTAAAAGCACATACCAAACTCCGAAAGGCAACAGAGGACCAGACACACTTGTAATCGGACTTCAGAAAGTTACATATAATATGTGAAATCGGAGTGAAAAGAAAACCTTTTTTATCTCGAGCCAGACAGAGATTCACTAATAAAGGTGGGATCAGTCAAGTGTGAAGTCTAGAAGCTGGACAATAGGCAGGTGAACTGAGCATCAAAAGTAGGATTTGTTTCATGGGTTTGAGAGGAGAAGTGCTTATTTTAGCTCGATGGCTGTAAATTGTAGATGGTGGGCACTTGCATTTTCAGGTAATAGACGTATATTTCATCAGAAGATTTTATCCTATAAGAAAAGAGAAAAAGTCAGATAAGGGAGAATGAAGGAGGAAAAGAAAACAGAGGAACTATGAAAAAAGGGGAAAACACGAATGAAAAATAACTTGCAAGAGTGAGATTAAGGGACAGGAAGTGTAGGGTGATGAAAAGTCTTTGGACCCGCTCTTGTTTTTATTTTTTTTACAAATAGCACTAGAAAGAAGCAATGAACAGGGTACTCCACGGTTAATAAGCTTTATCCGTTGTGGATAGTATAGTCTACCAGTGTTTTGGACCTCGAGCAGTACCACAATCCTAATGGATAGGTAAACTCTCACCTTTGTACAGTTGGGGGCCTATTTACGAGAATGTTACGCAGTGGAGTACAGCAAGTCATCTTGCTGTGCTGCACTGCGTCCCAGGGAAAGGGCAGGAATGCACCATCTTTAAGGAAATGTGGTGCATTCCTGCTTTTTCCTCAGCGCTGCTGTCCATTTGGTAGCTTAGCTCCAACGCAGGCACCTGTGCACTATGGCGCAAGGGTGCCTTCATTGCATGCAGGATTGTTTGTGTGCAGGAAGGGACGCCTTCCTTAAAAAACAATCCTGAGAGGCATATTTCTCTTTGTGTGCTGCACACATAGAAAGAGAAAGTAACAGGAGAAATAAATATACTTCTCCTCGTCATTTCTCACCTCGGAAGGCGTATTGTTTAGCACGTTTCCAGGGCCACAAGTTCTGGTAAATCTGGGAATGCATAAAAAACATGGGAGTTGTATGGGAACACCAATGCAATGCCCATAAAACGCCTTCCCAGGGCAGAGTAAGGCAATGCAGTGATTTGCGCTGGGTTCACTTACTCTAGATTTAAGGAGCCACCCAGGGCCATGCAAAGCGGCCTTGTGTGGCTTCATAAATCACATGTATGTAAGGTTTGCAGCGCTCTTGCACCTCATAGCGTGGTGCATGAGCAACGGATGCTCTAATATGTAAGTACTTACAACCCTAATCCCCAGTCAGCCCTATCGCTTTTGAGAAGCATAGTAATTTTTCTGCAGGTAGTAAAGTAGGGTGATTAAAACAATGACTCAGACACACACACACACATACAAACACAAGACAAATATCCTACCATCCTATAGGACAGTGTTAGGACCGCCAACATTAAAATAGTACATGCATCTGCTACAATAGTATTTACTACAATGTATGCTTATCTTAGCCATATGGTGAGGAAAAGTGCTAGACAGAACACTGCAATGTGTTGGCGCACATATTTCTTTAACGTTTTTATGGGCATTCACATGATGCAGTGTAATGTAATTTAGCACTGCACACAAGGGCTTTTAAAATAAACAAATTGATGTTACATTTTGCATCATGTTGCATCACACGAGTGATGTGCAAAACCTTAACAAATGTAGGCACATGTTGCCTGCAATACATCTAGACTTTGCTCTAGTTCTTCTAAAGACACTGAGTGCTGGGATGTACAACTCAGTGGGTTTGAATCCAAGTGGTTGGTTCTCCAACAAAATTGTCTAAAATCAGACAAACCCATAAATACCATACCTAAAATGGAACAGTGGTCCACTGGACTGCAAAGTAATTTTGAGAATGCAAATGAGCCAGAAAATAGACTTGGTGTCCAGTTAATGGGGCCACAGGGAAGATGGTTGTTGGTAGTCGTTCAGGATATTGTTTAAGGGTAGAGCAGCTAGGAAGACAACTTTTCTAAAATAAATGCTAAAGTACTACCGGTTCTGAAATATGCTAACACCCAAAGTACGTCCACTGGGAATGTAGTACTTCAGGTCTCTGTATCTGCACAACTGCATTGGCGTAGTGTACCTCTAAAATCTTACACTTCAAAAGTCACCTCAAAGCACGTCCTTAGTTGGGTGCATCTGAGACAGTGTTAAACCCCAGTTTCAAGAGGCAATGTGTGCCAGAGACAAGGTATAAACAGCAACAAGAAATGCATTCAAATAGAAAGGTTTGAATCAATAAATGTGCTCTAGAGCGGAATTTAGAAACAACATTATGGTTTATTTCAAAATTTAAAGAAGTACAATACAGAAGTTGTAAAGTGCAGATGCAGGAATTCTCAATTAAAATGCATGAATCATTGCCATGAAGGCTTTCAGTAATAGAATAGTTCAGAATAATTGGCTAAGTACAAAATGTACAGCAACATCCATAAGAAATGGGACAGCATCCCTAATAGAAATCAAAAGTCATCTGGATCATCCCCAAATGTGAAGTTATATATAGGAAATCTTCGCATAGAACAAAATAAAAACTGCAGAATCATTGTGGTGTGAGCAAAAAATATTTCCAACAAATCAGAATGTAATTTTTTTAATCATCATACAGCCGTAGCATCAAAGCACTAACCCACTCCATGAATCCTGATTCAAAAGGGCTGAAATAGTATCATCTGGAGGCGTCAGAAGAAGCTAGTTGTTACATAAACAACAGTGAACCATTGTAAATAAATACAATCCTGTGTGCAAGCGGAAGAGTCTTGAAAAAATGTTACAATAGCGTGCCCATGCTAGAGAGATTTCCTTGAGAACAGTGTCCTACAGAAATAAAAAGAATCTGCATCTTGCTTGACTAAGTGCAGCAGAAATAATAACAAAGTATGAATATGTTGAAAAATCCATTGTATTTTATTGTCAAAAAATTTCAACAAGATGGTTTTGAGTCCTAACTCAGGCCTAGTTAGCATAAGCCAATGAAACAGAAATGGCCCCTCCATCTCGGCAAAGGAGCACCGGCCTCCTGCCACCACGCTCAAATAAAACATTAATAAAATGGGTTTTAAACCTGTTTTATTAATGTTTTAATTTAATCCCCTGGACCCACCCTCAGGACTCCGACAATTCCCGGGGGTGGGTCCAGGGAATGATATTGCTGGTGGTTGTGGAGTAGTGCACTCTCTTCACTGCACATGAGGGTTTAGCTGGCCGTTTCAGGCCAGCCAAACCCTCATGCACAGTGAAGCGCTCTCCAGCCCCAGATGCATTGCTGGGGCTGGAGAAAGCAGGCACATGCTCCTAGTGTGTCGGGGAGCACAAGTTGCCAGCGCTCAGGCCAATCCCGACGCTGCTTTCATGCAGCATCAGGATTGGCTGCAGTGCAGTTGCGCAGAAGCAGGAAGAGCGTGGTTCGGCAGGAGACAGTGGTGGTGGCATTCAGGTACGTTTTTTACATTTTTTGTTTCCTCAAACTCCCACCTCCTTCCCTCCATTCGGCCCGCACTACAACTTTGTCAGGGGCTGGGCCGCTACTGCAGGGAAACTCACTGTACGAGTCATAGTAAAATGGTATCAAAGGCAGTAGTGTTACAACATTATGTACATGTGAAATTAAGCGTAAATTAGTATTTTGATCATTTGTTAAATAATGAACATTTTGATTAATGCATTGTTGGAGGGAGGACCACCGGGGAGTCGGGGAGACTATTCCGGGGCACCTTCCTACCGCACAAGTATAGCCGAGCGCCGCTGAGAAGCCCCTGCAGGGAGGTCCTTCTCCTATGATCGTACTAGGCCCAGTAACACCACCACACACTCAATATCGGTTGCTTGACTTGGTTCTTTATCAAAAAGTAGTACGTTCAATATTTACAGTGGGATCGAGGGATCCAGTAAGAGTCTCAATGTCTCGAAAGGAATAGGGTAGCGGGACAGTCTCAGTACCAACCAGGTACGGGGGAGGGGGCTCTGTGCCAGACCTTGGATGCTGTCTCAGAGCGGCTTGGACGAGGAGAGCCGCGACGGCGTCAGCAGGGCTCGGGTGGTAGTTCCGCTTGGGTCGAGCCGCGACACAGTCAGCAGGGCTCCGGTGGTAGGTCCGCTTCGGTCGAGCCGCGACGAGGTCAGCTGGGCTCTGATGGCAAGTTCACAAGGTCGGGCCGCGACGGCGTCAGCAGGGCCCCAAAGCTTCGTGAAGGTCTTGTAAGTACGAGGGAGCCGCAACGTCGTCAGCAGGGCTCAGCAGGTAGTTTCAGGCAGAGTCTTCCTCCGTAGGGTCAGCCGCGATCCGATCAGCAGGGCTCTTGACTCCAGGATACAACTACTGTCCTGTTGTCGGGTCGCCCCAGATATAGGACTGGAGCCCTTTGATGTCCGGACCCTTGCGCCCGGAGGGGCGGAGAAGCTGGGTAGGGAGCGGCCAGACGCCCAGCAGGAGAGGCGCCAGGCCCCAGAGAGCTGTGGAGCGATGGCACCTAGGTGTGGAAGGACGGTTGGGGGTCCCATCAATACTGCCCTCCGCCGGGAGTGGGAAGGGTTCACGTGGTATCCCCCGGGCCAGGGGTTGGCGCCTCGATGTTGGGCCTCGCTGGGACAGAGGCCGGGTGAAGCGGGGTCACGCAGGTGGTCACGTGGAGTGACGTATAGTCCAAAATGGAGGAGCTCCGAGGTGCATGGGACCTCGTGCGGCTTAGCGCGGGGAAACAGGACCACGCCACGAGGCCGGCTCCCACATGTGTCCCCCCCAGCTGAAGGCAGGGAGAGTCACCCATCTCCTTGGGGGTTCTCCTCGCCGAGGCGGAAGAATCGGGACAGGCCGTCAGCATTGGCGTGGTCGTTGCCGGGCCGGTGTTCCACAGTGAAGTCCATCCCTTGCAGCGAGATGGACCAGCGCAACAGCTTGGGGTTCTCGCCCCGCATTTGCATGAGCCACCGCAAGGGCCGGTGGTCAGTTTGGACCTTGAAGTGGGTGCCGAACAGGTAGGGCCGGAGCTTCTTGAGAGCCCATACCACGGCGAAGGCCTCCCGCTCGATGGTGCTCCACCTCTGTTCTCGCGGCAGCAGTCGGCGGCTGATAAAGGCCACAGGTCGGTCGAGGCCCTTGGTGTCCACCTGGGAGAGGACCGCCCCGATTCCGTACTCCGAGGCATCGGTCTGGACTACAAATTCCTTGCTGTAGTCAGGGGCCTGTAGCACAGGGGCAGCGCACATGGCCGCCTTGAGAGCATCAAAAGCGGTCTGACAGCGGGGCGTCCAGTGCACCGCCTTGGGCTGTTTCTTTGAAGTGAGCTCCGAAAGGGGGCCCACAATGCTGCCATAATCCTTGATGAATCGTCGGTAGTAGCCTGTGAGGCCTAGGAAGGCCCGGACAGCGGTTTGGGTTGCGGGGGGCTCCCACGCCTGGATGGCGTCGACTTTTAACTGGAGGGGCGCCACCTGGCCACTCCCCACCTGGTGGCCCAGATAGGTCACAGATCCTTGACCGATCTGGCATTTACTGGCCTTAATGGTGAGCCCGGCTCTTTGGAGAGCGTCCAGGACTTCCCCAAGGTGTCCTAAGTGCGCGGCCCAGTGGTCGCTGAAGACGGCAATGTCGTCGAGGTAGGCCGCGCTGAAGGCTTCTAGTCCGGCCAGGACCTTGTTTACTAGCCTCTGAAAGGTCGCTGGGGCGTTCTTCATACCGAAGGGCATTACCCGATAGTGGTAGTGCCCATCGGGGGTGGAAAAGGCGGATCGTTCCTGGGCGCCGGGAGTGAGCTTGATCTGCCAGTACCCAGCGGTGAGATCAAAGGTGCTTAGGTAGCGGGCGGCCCCTAGGCGATCGATCAGCTCGTCGGCTCGTGGCAAGGGGTGGGCGTCGGTCTTGGTGACTGCGTTCAGGCCCCGGTAGTCGACACAGAATCTGAGTTCGGGGGCCGTGCCGGGGGCGGCGGCCTTCGGCACCAAGACTACCGGGCTGGCCCACGGGCTGTCGGAAGGCTCGATGACTCCGAGGGCGAGCATCTTGGCGACCTCGGTCTGTATGCAGGTTCGGACTCGGTCAGGTACTCTGTAAGCGCGGTGTCGTACAGGGGGGCTGTCCCCTGTGTCCACATCGTGGGCGCACCAGGGGGTCACCCCGGGCGTGAGTGAGAAGAGGGCAGCGAAGGGTTGCAGCAGCTTCTGGCAGTCATGGCGCTGTTCTGGTGTCAGGGTGGCGGAGTGGCGGACGCCCTCCACGGAGCCGTCTTGGCCCGAGGACCCCAGGAGGTCTGGTAGGGGCTCGGAGTCACTTTCGCCCCCATCGTCGGTAGCCAGCAGTAGGCTTAGTTCAGTTCGGGCAAAGTGGGGCTTGAGCCGGTTGGCGTGCAGGACCCGGAGGGGGTTCCTCGGGGACTCCATGTCGACCAGGTAGGTGACCGGGCTCTTCCTCTCAACTACCTTGAAGGGCCCGGTCCACTTGTCCTGCAGGGCGCAGGGGTCCACGGGCGACATGACCCAGACTTGCTGGCCCGGCTCGAACTCGATGGCTGAGGCATTTTCGTCATACCAGCGTTTCATGTCTTCTTGGCTGGCTTCGAGGTTGGCTTCCGCCAGGGCCCGGAACTTCCGAGTCTGGTTCCGCAGGGTCAGGAGGTACCGGTAGACGTTGGGGGGGGCATCTTGGACGGCCGCCTCATGGCCCTCCTTGACCAGGCTGAGGGGCCCTCGGACGGGGTGCCCATACAACAGTTCGAAGGGGCTGAAGCCCAGGGATTTCTGTGGTACCTCCCGATAGGCGAACAAGAGGCAGGGCAGCAGGACATCCCATCTCCTCCTCAGGGGCTCTTCCAGGCCCTTGATCATCCCCTTCAGGGTTCTGTTGAACCGATCGACCAGTCCATTCCCCTGGGGGTGGTAAGGGGTAGTGAATTTATAGGTGACCCCACATTGTTGCCAGAGGGATCTCATGTACTTCGAAATAAAGTTCGTACCCCTGTCGCTCACCACTTCTCGGGGTAACCCCACCCTGGAGAAGATGCCCATCAGGGCCCGGCCCACCACTGGAGCTGTCACGGTGCGGAGTGGGATGGCCTCGGGGTATCGGGTGGCGTGGTCGACCAGTACCAGGATGAAGCGGTGCCCCAGGGCGGTTCGGGGGTCGAGGGGTCCCACGATGTCGATTCCCACTCGTTCGAACAGGGTGTGGACGGCTGGAAATGGTTGGAGGGGGGCTTTCACTCGCCCCCCAGTCTTCCCGCTAGCTTGGCAGGTCGGGCAGGACCGGCAGTGATGGTCCACGTCCCTTCTCATTCGGGGCCAATAGAAATGGGTCACTAAGCGGCTGTAAGTTTTGTCCCGCCCGAGGTGTCCGGCGAGAGGCACGTCATGTGCCAGGTTCAGGAGGAACTCTCGAAATCGGAGGGGGACCACCAGCACCCGGCCGGCCCCTAGTTCGGCGACTTTCTGCTCGCTATACAATAAGTCATTGTCCCAATAGACCCAGTGGGTTCCCGTGGGGTCCCCCGCAGCCTGGGCGGCCGCTTGCTGTCGGGCCCCCTCGAGGGACGGGCAGGCCTTCTGCTCTTGCTGGAATTGTTCGCGGGTGGGGCCCCCGTCGTGGCGCCACTGGGCCAGCTCGGGGATCTCGCTGAGGGAGGCGGCCTCGTCGGGAGAAAGTTCGGGTGGCCCGGCCTCCTCTTCAGGTTCCTCCGTGCCGGAGGAGGGTGATAGTTCGGGGCCCGTCGGCTTGTCGGGGCCCGTGGCAGCGGCTGGTTGGGCGGTCATGGACCGGGTGGTGGCGCAGGCCCACTCGGGCAGTCCTAGCATCCCCAGATGCTCTCGGCGTTCTACCTGGGCCCAGGGTGAGCTCTCTAGGTCATTCCCCAGGAGGCAGTCCACTGGGGCGTCGTCGCGGACAGTCACTTTCAGGGTGCCGGACACTCCTCCCCACTCGAAGGGGATCCTGGCCATCCGGCACATGCTCTCGGTCTTGTCCACGGTCCGGACAGGGCAGAGGACATGTGGCAGGATTTGTTCGGGGGTCACCAGGTGGCAGCGGACGGCGGTCACACTGGCCCCAGTGTCCCGGAGGGCCTCGGCCCGTCGTCCATTGATGGTGACCCACTGTTGGTACTTCTGGGTGTTGCTTGGGATGGCGGCTCGGGGCACCATTTCTCGGGAGCCCAGGCATACAAGCGACATGGCAGCTGGTTCCCACTCTGGGGACCCGTCGTCGTGGTTTTCCTCCTCGTCTTCTACCTCCCCCAGGGCTGCGGCGGCTATTTGTCGGGGAGGGGGCCCAGTGGTCCAGTTCCGTCGGTTCACGGGGCAGGCCGGGTCGCTCGCATAGTGGCCGGTCTGCTGACAGCCGAAGCAGGTCACTGTCGGTCGTGGTCCAGGCCGTGCGATAGGGGTCCCCCTTCGGCCCTGGGTCGGGGAAGTGTGGTTGGTGGCTTGACCTCGTGGCGGGCTTCTGGGCGGCCCGGCCGGGAATTCTCGATTGCGGTGGGACCCCCCTCCTCCGCCTCGCTGGCGGGGAGGTCCCGTGGTACTCCGTGGATAGTCCCCCACTGGGTTCCGGGGGACCCGGGTGTTGACCCATCGGTCTGCTTCGGCGGCGAGCTTCCGGGGCTCGGTCAGTTTACTGTCCAGGAGGTGTTGCCTTAGTTCAACAAAGCAGTTGTTGGCGAGGTGCTCCCAGACAATGAGGTCGAACAGTTCATTGTATGAGGTGACCTTGCTTCCTTTTATCCAACCTTCCAACGCTCGGCTGAAGAAGTCCACGTATTCGACCCATGTGGTACCGGGGAGCTTCTTGCAGTCCCGGAAGCGCTGCCGGTACATCTCGGCTGATAGTCCGTAGCCTGTGAGTAGGGCTTCCTTCATGTGGTCGTATGATGTCATCACCGCGTCGGGGAGTTGCAGCAGGGTATCCCGGCCTTCGCTGAGGAACCTCCCCCATAGGCCGGCACCCCAATCCTTCCGGGGTACCCGATGGGAGGTCATGGCTACTTCGTACGCTCGGAACCATTGCTGGATGTCGTCATTTTTATAGTACTCTTTGACGACATCCTTGGGGATGTGAACCTTTGGCTCGGTCAGGGGCAGAGCGTCCCAGGTTCCGGGGTTGCTGGTCTCCCCCGTTTTAGCTTTGAGTTCAAGTTCCTTAAGGCTCCTCTCGTGCTCGAGGGTTAGCCGTCTCTCCTCTAGTTCCCGACGCCGTTTCTTTTCCTCGATTTCCTCTTGCAGCCGTAGTTGCTCCAAGGCTATCTTCTTCTCCGCCAGTAGGAGCTCACCGTCCAGGCGGAGTCGGGCGAGGTCCATTTCGTGTGTCCGGACCCTCTCCCGTTCTCGCATTTCTTCGGGGGAAAGGCTGGTTTCTGGGTCGGCTCGCCCCCATCTGTCGGGGTTGGGGTCGGCAGGTTTCCGTCCCGGGCCGAGGTCCCTTCGGCTCGGGGTGGAGTGGTCTCGGGTTCTGTCCAGGCTTTCAGGGCTTTCTGCATCTCTTCCTTGGTGCCCAATCCTGTGGTTGCGATCCCTTTGTCTTTGCAGAATTGTTTGAGTTCTTTGTGGGTGTATTCTTCCAGTTTTTCCAGCTGGAAGATTGCGGCCACGATTGCTTCTTGGCCGTCCATGGTTCCCTTTTTCTTTTTCCGTCTGGTCAGGTAGTGGGTGCGTTACTTGCCTGTACGATTGCGTCTGGCTCGGATCCCGTCGCTGGCCACCAAATGTTGGAGGGAGGACCACCGGGGAGTCGGGGAGACTATTCCGGGGCACCTTCCTACCGCACAAGTATAGCCGAGCGCCGCTGAGAAGCCCCTGCAGGGAGGTCCTTCTCCTATGATCGTACTAGGCCCAGTAACACCACCACACAGGACTCAATATCGGTTGCTTGACTTGGTTCTTTATCAAAAAGTAGTACGTTCAATATTTACAGTGGGATCGAGGGATCCAGTAAGAGTCTCAATGTCTCGAAAGGAATAGGGTAGGGGGACAGTCTCAGTACCAACCAGGTACGGGGGAGGGGGCTCTGTGCCAGACCTTGGATGCTGTCTCAGAGCGGCTTGGACGAGGAGAGCCGCGACGGCGTCAGCAGGGCTCGGGTGGTAGTTCCGCTTGGGTCGAGCCGCGACACAATCAGCAGGGCTCCGGTGGTAGGTCCGCTTCGGTCGAGCCGCGACGAGGTCAGCTGGGCTCTGATGGCAAATTCACAAGGTCGGGCCGCGACGGCGTCAGCAGGGCCCCAAAGGTTCGTGAAGGTCTTGTAAGTACGAGGGAGCCGCGACGTCGTCAGCAGGGCTCAGCAGGTAGTTTCAGGCAGAGTCTTCCTCCGTAGGGTCAGCCGCGATCCGATCAGCAGGGCTCTTGACTCCAGGATACAACTACTGTCCTGTTGTCGGGTCGCCCCAGATATAGGACTGGAGACCTTTGATGTCCGGACCCTTGCGCCCGGAGGGGCGGAGAAGCTGGGTAGGGAGCGGCCAGATGCCCAGCAGGAGAGGCGCCAGGCCCCAGAGAGCTGTGGAGCAATGGCACCTAGGTGTGGAAGGACGGTTGGGGGTCCCATCGATACTGCCCTCCGCCGGGAGTGGGAAGGGTTCACGTGGTATCCCCCGGGCCAGGGGTTGGCGCCTCGATGTCGGGCCTCGCTGGGACAGAGGCCGGGTGAAGCGGGGTCACGCAGGTGGTCACGTGGAGTGACCTATAGTCCAAAATGGAGGAGCCCCGAGGTGCATGGGACCTCCTGTGGCTTAGCACGGGGAAACAGGACCACGCCACGAGGCCGGCTCCCACATGCATATTAGCTTCCTCATCTGCTTGTCACATTTAACAATTTTCAGTTTCTGAGTATGGAATGTAGCATTAGGGTGTAACCATGACTTTAGATATAGTTCTTTAGACATAGTTATAGAAAGATAAATACTAAAGGGATTACTAAAACCATAGTTCTGGATTCAGGGTAACTAGCCACAGCTAATGACAAACTATTCAAAACCCTGGGGTGAAAAGTACAAACGTCTCCCTCTGTGGCAAGGAATGGACAGATGAGGCTTTCTATAAAGTCAGAGATTGTAACGGTCTGGGCAGGATGATGTAGGCACATCATAATTGTTGTCTTGTAATGTATCTCTGTATTTCTTTGGCATTTAGCCTTTGGCTCTAAAATGCTTTGTGGGTTAGTCCTTGCCAGCTGACATGTAAGTTCACTATTGCCTCTAAGTGATTCACTACCTTGAGTTCACATACAACAGGTTTCAGTCAGATTTGCATTGCTCTTAGTCCTACTAGTCAGGGGCATGCCCCATAGCTCAGGCCAGGTAGACAAGCTTCCTCTTGTTCCATGATAGTCTGAAGCAGTAGCCCTTCTCCATAATTTATCTGTTCCTAACAAAAGGTTCAGGAGACAATTTGTTTAAAAATACACAGCATACAATATACAAATCAAACATGAAACAAATAATACATTAGTGAAAAAAACAGAGGAAGAGAAAAAAGGAAATAAGAGTACCCATATGTATAAGAACAATCACTGTAAATTTATTACAAAGACTAAAACAATTAAGACAATAACGCTCAACACAATATGCTGGTATATAAACAATATAGATCACAAACCAGACAAGTGGCAAACGAAAAAATGTACGTTACAACAAAGGTACAAAATATACAAAAATGAATGTGTCCATCATGGATTTAGGCCACAGAAGTGTCAACGGCGTTTCGACCACTGTAGAATTACACGGTCATCCTCAGGACTAAGAGTTCCATTGAGCGTTCAAACCATTCAATATCTATTAAAACGGAGGACTGCAACCTTAATTACTTCAGTTGGTCCAAAAACAATTTAATCACATCAATAAAATGGGCGTATATAACTTCAACCAGCCTAAAAAAATCAGAAGTTAAAACTTCAATCCGTCTTGAAGAGTCAGCAATTTGTTTATACTTTAATGGCATCAGTCCATATGAATAGAAAGATCGTATCAAAAGGTAGTGAGCAAAACACCACGGGGCTTGCGCACAATCATGGACGGGCAATATCTTAGAGCGGCAATAGATTCAAACTGGACGCGGACTGTTTGAATCTATTGCCGCTCTAAGATATTGCCCGTTCATGATTGTGCGCAAGCCCCGTGGTGTTTTGCTCACTACCTTTTGATACGATCTTTCTATTTATATGGACTGATGCCATTAAAGTATAAACAAATTGCGGACTCTTCAAGACGGGTTGAAGTTGTTAACTTCTGATTTTTGGAGGCTGGTTGAAGTTATATCCGCCCATTTTATTGATGTGATCAAATTGTTTTTGGACCAACTGAAGTAATTAAGGTTGCAGTCCTCCGTTTTAATAGCTATTGAATGGTTTGTAAAGCTCAATGGAATTCTTAGTCCTGAGGATGACCGTGTAATTCTACAGTGGTCGAAACGCCGTTGACGCTTCTGTGGCCTAAATGCACGATGGACACATTAATTTTTGGATATTTTGTACCTTTGTTGTAACGTACATTTTTTCATTTGTCACTTGTCTGGTTTGTGATCTATATTGTTTATATACCAGCATATTGTGTTGAGCGTTATTGTCTTAATTGTTTTAGTCTTTTTTAATAAATTTAAAGTGATTGTTCTTATACATATGGGTATTCCTATTTCCTTTTTGCTCTTCCTCTTTTTTTTCACTACTGTATTATTTGTTTCATGTTTGATTTGTATATTGTATGTTGTGTATTTTTAAACAAATTGTCAACCTTTTGTTAGGAACAGATATTATTGCCCCTGGTTCTGGTGTGTTGGGTTGCCCCTGTTGTTGTTAATGAGTTCTCCATAATTTAGGCTTAAGGTTAGCCTGGAAGAAGACAGCATCCACCAGGGTTGTGTTCCCGGTAGTCATATATGTGATCTGGTCCAAAAGATCTCTTTATGAAGCCCAGATTACACCTGCAGACTCAATGGGGCCATTAGTATCCTGCTTTGGGGTTCTGGTCGGAATCCATGACCAACCAAAGCTCTATTGCAGAACTGATAAGTCTGAATATATCATGACAAGGAGACTTCAAAAATGTTGAGAAGCCGAAAGAAACCCAAAAGTTAATCAGTTTGCTCCCAAAAGACAAATAAGTCAAACTGCTGGCTTGGCTCAGAGAATTTTCCTACCCTCTTATTTTTTTCTTTTCTCTCACTCTCTTCGCTTCTAAATCAAACCCAGGAGCAGCCTTGCCATTTTCAGGAATGTGAATTAGCATTCCCACCATGGACCAACGAATTGGGAGGTGGTGACCAGTTTCAGTTTTTTCAATTTTCTGGTCTTCGGAGGGATAAAGTGAGGGTGGGAAACCGAAGGTTGGGGTGGGAATGCTGGTGAAATGAATAGAGAAAATAAGGCAAGCAGCGGGTCTCATCTTAGTCACTTGTAGTTCATATACACTGAAACACATGGATGCAGTGTCAATTATCTTATAATTTTGACATTAAGGGGCCAATTATGATGCAGACCGTTACGGCTCTGACGGACAGTCGGAGCCTTCAGAGCCACATCGTAATCAGCCCCTAATTATGATCGTGGAGGACCGGAAAGGAAACCTGCCGGTCATTCCGGCTGGCTTTCAACAGGCTGTAGGAGCCCATTGGCCAGTCGAAAGCCGGCCAGTAATCTCAAGGGCTGGACTTTCCGCTCTTGAGTTCACGATGTACAGTTTCCGCAAAGGTTTCCATGCTGGCCGGTTCGACATAGAAATCATGTCAGAAAGCATGCTTGGGGCACCCAGCAGGGCCTCCTTGTGCTTGTGGCCTCCGTTTGGAGGCCAAGGGGGCACCTATGTTGCCCCCCTGTTGATCGCTGCACCTCTCTTTTCTCTATGGGAGCTTGTGTTACAGCTGGTTTATGACCGTACCACAAGCTCGCATTGAGAAAAGGGAGCATGCGACCACACTGTGTTCGATCGCATTGTAATGAGCCGGTTGGGACTGGCAACCGAAGGTCGGTCCGTCCCAGGACCAAGGCAGTGTCGGGCAGACTGATGTCCGCCTAACATAGTAATCAAGCCCTTAATGTTAAGAGCCTTAGCACATGTGCGAAGCGTAATAAAACCAAGTGTAATAAATCCAAGGAAGAGATTCTGCATTACCACCTGCAGGTACCCTGCCTCTAAGAAACTAGGTTGGCATATAAAGACATCACAGACTCAGGGGAAAATCATACTATCCTACAGAGCAAAATGCTTTAGTTAAGTGGGTCGCAATCTTAATATTTGACGTTTCTTTGAAAGTTACCGACTGCATGAGATACCATCAGTCACCTGATTATATTAACAATTTATAAATAGAACCAAGAGCTGCACATTTGTTCCATATACAGACCAAATTATGATATGCCTACACCATTAAATCAAATATTAAACTAATCACTGCTACGGGTAGGTACATCATAGCAGGGGATTATAACTACATTAGCTCTCAGCACCCAGATACTACTATTATTTGAGTTCAAAACCCAGTAAAATAGAGAAGACAAGAAGCATTTGGCAAAATTGGAACGGCTTGTTTAATTAAACATTACGGTCAGGAGAACAGTTAAAGGTACAGGGTCTGAGGACTGTCTCAGTTGCATCTGTAAGCGTCTTTCTTCTATACAAAACATGATAAGTTGTAAAAGTTTCTGGCTTACCATATATGGAATCATGTATTAATTGTTTAATGGTTACCACAGGTGGGTCCGAACCTCGCGTGGACACAATGTGGCCAGTGGATAACGTTTCCGGATGTCTGGCATCGGGAGCACATGATCACTATGAGTGCTGGGTCCTGATTGTCAATGTGTTCCTAACTCATGTGACTTTATGTTGTTTTTAGGAGCGTGCATACCCCCTCAGTCATGTGGGGTTTATTGAGACAATCTCTCTTGACCATTGTAATGGTGCTGCGTCTATCTCTGGGATTGATCAAGAGTTGCCTGCCCAAGTCTTTGTCTGTCAGCTACACACCCTCCCACCTGTAACCTATCAATCAGCAATCCCGGGCCTAAGTCTCAGGGCCTGCTTGACTACAAATTTGCGAGTCGAGGTTAGAGGCAATTCTGTTTATAAAGATGAGATTTCATTTTCAGTGATGTATGCAATGATTTCCAAATTAAAATTCCCCCCTCTAGTTGATTTTTCAACTACACTACCTAACTCAGGCAAATTCCTTTATTTGGGGGCTGTTGTTCATTAAGCTCACTATTGACAGCAATTACCTCCCTATTTACCTGCATTCTTCCCAATTTGAGGACTGCGCTTTTACAGCAGGAGATACCTAATTGTAAAACCCAACCAAACAATAGCAACATAATGATCACTGGCAACAGTAATTTACATCAACCGGATATCCATTGTGGTCACCAGGAGAACCAATTTTAAAACCACTCCTGCTCAGGGGCACCGCCCTCTTTGCGTATGTATCTTTATAGATTGTGAAAGGCTTGGATGGCATGAGTCAATGTCCCATTGTCCATGTCATTCCCTGGGATGAACATACAGCAAGAGGCTCTGATCTTGGCGCAGACCCTCCCTCCATTGCAGTCATTAAGTCCAGTACATATCAGTGCTGCATTACCATGAGGCGGATTACTTGCATTTTTTCTTTGATGGAATTGAGGCCAAGCTTAGCGCTATTTATCATTACTGAGCATCTCCCACTGGGTTATTTGGAGCCAGTAGGCATTAGCTTGGGTCTGCAGGGTGAAGAAGGGTATCAACCCCCTACCCTCAGCTGTGCTTCTGTGAACAGTCTAAATTCTTCTGAAATGTCTTTGAATTGAGCCCAACTAAAATAGTCCAGGGCTCTCCTTTCACGATCATCGGTGCAGCAAGGTTGTCTTCTTCCTTAATTGGTGCTGGTACAAGCCTGATGGCTCTTCTCCCGGAATTACCAGGGTAGGGGTGTGCATGGTGAACAGGGAGCACAGCCCTCTCCGAGTGTAGGGATACTTGCCACATTGCCAGTAGTAATCCATCAGTGTGGAGGTGCCCCATTGCATATCTAGAATATAAAATATCATTCCGCAGTTCATGCCCATCGGAAGCATACTTTTTCATCTGAAACATAAGGAGCACAGTGTTAGTTTCAATTCAATCAGGGGTTTTCCTTTCCCTTCTAACCAAGTGTATCCACCCACCTCAGTGTCCCAGATTCCCTGAGATGGGGTGGCCGTACTTTCATTCAACCCTCGTCCTTGTGACTCGTTCTGCTTTTTAACCCCTGAGCTGGACAGCCCTACATAGGAATTCCATGTTGGGAGGCAAATTGTTGTTCAACTCCTTCGCTGCTTTTTCCAACATCATGGGGATTTTAAAGGTACCCAGGGTTTGTTGATTACCTTCGAGGGGACCCAGAAATTATCCAAAATACAGCTACATGTTGATTTTTTGTGAACATTTGGAAAAAAGGGCTACATATGAAAGCGTCTGGGTTTTTTCCTGCAAATGGTATCAACAAAGGGGTTGTGATGCTTAAATCACCATCTTCCCAACTCTCAGGGACAAGCAGACTTTTGTCAGAAAGCCAAAAAAGTTTACACAGTTTTGGCATTTTTTTGGGACATAGCCTATTTTTGCTATTTTTTGTGCTTTGAACCTCCTTCCAGTTAATGGTAAAAATGGGTATGAAAGCACTGATGGATCCTGGAAAGCTATACATTTCTGAAAAGTAGACAAAGGTTTGAATTCAGCAAGGGGTCATTTGTGTGGATCTTTCAAGGTTTTGGTATAGAAACTAACAGTTAAAAATAGAAAAAATTCGACTACTGATGGGAGATCTGAGCCTCCACAAGATTAGGCAAATATACCAGACATTAACGACCCACACACGGACAGCGCTCGACAAGACGCGACTGGCGTGGCAAGCTGACATCCCTGAATTGACAGACGATGACTGGGCTGAGGCCATGGCTAGCCCACGGGGGTGGCGGTATCTACTAGTTACCGCCTGATACAGTTTAAGTATTTGCACCTGGCCTATTATACCCGGACTAGACTCTGGCGGATGGGAGTGATCCTATTCCTACAATTTTGTGTTCCCCTAAGTCTCTAAATAAAAATGATACCTCACTTGTGTGGGTAAATGTAGTGGCCGCGACAGGAAATGGCTCAAAACGCAACGTGGACACACCACATTTACACAGTGAAAAATGACTCGTTTTTTGCAAAGTCCTTAGCTGTTGATTGTGCACCCTAGCTCTGCCGGCACCTAGGGAAACCTAGCAAACCTATACATTTTTGAAAACTAGAAACCCAGAAAAATCCAGGATGGAATGACTTGTCTGGCTCTCACCAGGTTCTATTACCTAGAATACCTTGCAAACCTTATACTTTGTCAAAAGGACACATTTTCCTCACATTTCTGTGGTGGAAAGTTCTGGAATCTGCGTGGATCCACAGAATTTCACTCACCCCACATTCCCCAAAGTCTCCCGAGAAAAATGGTACCTCACTTGTGTGGATAGGCCTAGTGCCCGTAACTGGAAACGGCCCAAAACGCAACGTGGACACCACATTTCCACAGTGAAAACAGACCATTTTTTTTGCAAAGTGCCTAGCTGTAGATTTCCAACCCTAGCTCTGCCGGCATCTAGGGAAACGTAGCAAACCTAGACACCCAGGGACATCCAGGATGGGGTGACTTCTCTGGCTCTCACCAGGTTCTGTTACCCAGAATCCCTTGCAAACCTCAACATTTGTCCCCAAAAACATATTTTCCTCACATTTCTGTGGTGGAAAGTTCTGGAATCTGCGTGGATCCACAAAATTCCACCCACCCCGCATTCCCCAAAGTCTTCTGAGAGAAATGGTATCTCACTTGTGTGGGTAGGCCTAGTGCCCCCAACAGAAAATGGCCCAAAACGCAACATGGACACATCAAATTTTCACAGTGAGAACAGACCCTTTGGTTGCAAAGTGACTAGCTGTAGATTTTGAACCATAGCTCTGCCCAGCACATAGGGAAACCTAGAAAACCTATACATTTTCTAAAACTAGACACCCAGGGGAATCCAGGATGGGATGACTTCTCTGGCTCACACCAGGTAATGTTACTCAGAATCCCTTGAAAACCTCAAAATTTGTCGAAAAAAACACATTTTCCTCACATTAATTTCTGTGTTGGAAAGTTCTGGAATCTGCGTGGATCCACAAAATTCCACCTACCCCGTATTTCCCAAAGTCTTCCAAAAAATGATACATCACTTGTTTTGATAGGCCTGGTGTCGGGGGCGACAGGAACGGCCCAAAACGCAACGCAAATGTTCACAGTGAACACAGACCCTTTTTTTGCAAAGTGACTAGCTGTAGATTTTGAACCCTAGCTCTGCTCGGTACCTAGGGAAACCTAGCAAACCTATACATTTTTTAAAACTAGACACCCAGGGGAATCCAGGATGGGATGACTTGTCTGGCTCTGACCAGGTAGTGTTACTCAGAATCCCTTGCAAACCTCAAAATTTGTCCAAAAAAACACATTTCCCTCACATTTCTGTGTTGGAAAGTTCTGGAATCTGCGTGGATCCACAAAATTCCACCTATCCCGTATTTACCAAAGTCTTCCGAGAAAAATGGTACCTCACTTGTGTGGGTAGGCCTGGTGCCCGCGACAGGAACTACCCAAACCCCAACGTGAACACCCCACATTTTCACAGTGAAAAGGGTCCCTTTTTTTGCAAAGTGCCTAGCTGTAGATTTTGAACCCTTGCCCTGACGGCACCTAGGAAAACCTAGCAATCCAATACACTTTTAAAAACCAGACACCCAGGGGAATCCAGGATGGGGTGACTTATCTGGTTCTCACCAGGTTCTGTTACTCATAATCCCTTGCAAATCTCAAAATTGGTTTAAAAAAAACACATTTTCCTCAAATTTCTATGGTGGAAAGTTCTGGAATCTTCGTGGATCCACAAAATGCCACCCACACCGCATTCCCCGAAGTCTTCAGAGAAAAATGGTACCTCACTTGTGTGGGTGGGTCAAGTACTCGCAACATGCAAGGGCCGAAAACGTATTGAAGAGACATCAAAATGACCTATCACAAAACAACTTGGCTTTGCAATTGGGTCACCTGGGTTTTTGGCCCCGAGCTCGGAGTACATCTTGGGAAACTACAAAACCTAGTCCAGCGAGGTATGGCTTGCATAGATTCTGCAACGTTTTCCTACCCAAACCTCAAATTTAGCTGAAAACACAGATTTTCCACATATTTTTGTGTGGAATCACCGTGCCGGCACAAATGTCCTACCCCACAGCGTTCCCCTCAGTCTCCCGAGTAAAATTATACCTCCTTCGCACATGAGCACTCATACGTCGGACAGCCCCCGGCTGTCCGACGCACCGAAAGGGTTAAGAAGACAGCCCCGGTCACACACAGACCAATTTTCGGTCCACAGATGGACGCTGGAGCAAACGTTTCTGTGCACTGAGAGGGGGTTTTACTACCTCCAAAAATCTTTTCTTCTGGAAATCTGTTGGTCATGTGATTACTTCCCTATGTGGCCTTTCTTACGCATCTTTTCCAGCTCATTTTGGATATTAATGGTTTCAGTTAGTGCGGCATATATCCCAAGGGGATATCGCTACCCAAATGTTACTTTTAGCGACGTTCTGGTGGTGATATGCCCTTCTCCATATTTACAAAGCGGCGTTAACAGCAAATCGCCATGAATGACTGTTTATGACCAGAAAGGTGTCCCTTCCTGCACATAAACAATCCAGAATGATGATTTGTAACTTCTATGTGTGCTGCATTGTGCAGCACACATAGAAGTTGCAAATCGTAATTTTTTAAATGATTGTTTAATTGCAGGAAGGGACACCTTTCTGGTCATAAACAGTCATTCATGGCGATTTGCTGTTTGCACAATGCAACACACATAGAAACTGAAAAAAAACAAGGAGAAATAAAACATTTCTCCCCGTTTTGCCATGTTAAGATTTTGTGAATAGGGGGGCAGTGTCAAAATTAATGTGTGTTGCGACGAAACGCCCACCTCAACACCCGTTGCCCACCCCTAGCGTGAAAGGGTGCCTTATTTACAAGGTGCAATTAAGCCACGTTAAGTGGCATAACGCCGTCTTGTAAATAAGGCAAAGCCCCCATCATTAAAAGTGATGTTCCTGTGGCACTAGGTCCTAAGGCTCTACCGAAGACGGTCTAACACTCTGGGCAGGCAAGTGATCTAATTGGACAGATACTGTTATCTCAGTCAAGCAATTCACCATCTTACTCAGAGCATTCTCTCTGCATCATCCATAGTCAAGATAAAACTACAGTGCTATAGAAATCTGTTTGATTTTGATGTCACACCTGCAGAAATCTGCAAAAGACAGCCGAGAATATAGCCAGAGGCCCACTATGTCCACTATGTCACGTGATAGCCGCTGACAGAGTTCGCCTGCTTTTAACTTGCCCTGGGAATCGAACGTACTGCGAATGTATTTTAGATACGATTTATCTGCTATATGAAATATTCTTGCCCAGGAAGTCCACCTAATTATCTTAGGTCACACCCCAGCTTCAGTTCTGAGTGCGTATTTTTACTGATTTTCATTGCAGTTATTATTCGTCCCGTCGTTGGAAAGATATTGCAAGGCCTAACCCACTATTATGAATTCAAGAAGGTTTTGTCATCCAACCACGCACTTTCTAAAGATTTGGGGTAGATTTAATCCTATTGTTTTTACAACCGCTGTGATAAACTATGACGGTATTGACCTGCAATGCTATCAGCAAATATCAATTAAAGACAATTCATAAAATATATGTACTGTGACGTAACTATATTGTATTTAGGAGTATTAACTATTTGCCTTCAAGAAAAAATAAATACATCTCTAGGTCCTTTAAAATTAGATTACACCTGCCAATTACGAAAGAGTGCATATTTCCAGACCTTTGTGCAGAGCAGAGGTAGGAGAGACTGTACCAGCTGATCAAGCTATGTGAATGTGCCCCTGATTTTGGCAAGCCTCTCTCTGACTGGGTCATCGGTTTGCTGTGCAATGCCCAGCACAACAATTGTTCAGAAGTGTGCATGTACCATGGAAGGCAGAAACTACTTTGCCAAATGCAACATGTTTATTCACTCTGTCGACCAGACATCTATACTTTCAAGGTGAGGTCCCAAGAGCATGGGGATGTTCATTGCCACAGTGAATGGGAAAACTGAAAGAAACGTAGGGAGGAACCATCATTATCTGCAGACTTACATTAGGCCAACATACTTGCAGGAACAGGAAAAAGAGGCAGGTCAGTTGCACAACTGCAGTTCCCAGTTTGAGGTAAAGCTACAATTAGCTCTTAAACCTGTGCATGGGAGCTGCTGACATAAAGGCCTGATTCAAAGGCAAACTTAGAAATGAAATATAAGTGCCTGATTCCCAAAGGTAAACTGAGACAAAAGCCTAACTTTACTACTTTCGGTATTCACAAAGCGCATTTAAGAGTATTAAAGTATTAAGACCAAAAACTAAGTTTAACTGAGCCAAAGTCTACTTTTACTGCTCGTAAATGCCCTTTGTAAATACCGAAATTCGTAAAGTTAGACTTTCGTCTCAGTTTACCTTTGTGAAGCGGGCCCTATGTTTAGACCTGAAGTCTATGTTAGACCCTATGTATTAGACCTGAAGTTTAACTTTATACCTGAAATCTAATTGCCAATTCACAAAGGTAAACTTAGACTTCAGGACTTCATAGTGTGCACAATAACAATGGGTTGGGATGCAGCCCAGAGGGATTGCCAGTGGCTGAGATTAATTCAAGTTTTTCATCTGTCACTGTTTTGTGTATTTATTTCTAGCAATCCAGCTTTAACTGACAATATTTAGGTCTTGATAAATAGAGCACACAACACTGATACACAGTTCTTGTTTCTTTATGAAATCAGGTGTTTGCGTCTGTTATCACACCCATCGCTGAGTATCTGTTTTTCTGACAAGTAAATTGAACCTACCAAACCGCTTTCTATTAGCATTCAATGGTGAAACTGAGCAGCAACACGCAGAATCTTCCATGCAGCCAGCCCTTTTTAGGTACCATCATTATAGCTGGCATCCTCCTATCACCTGGCATTTTACAGCTGGCTCCCTCCTATCACCTGACATTTTACACGTGGCACAATATATGGCATCATATCTCTCCTTGAATTTAAAAATGTCAGCATACATCATATGGGGAATGGTGCTGAGCCTGTCTTTGACTGGGATTGGCCAATTGTACCTCCATATCTGTCAGAGGCTAAAAGTGACATCTAGGTCACACATTGCTCCTCTTCCACAAGTTCAATCTCTTCGCATTGATGCTGTGTAAACTGCTCATTCTTTACACGACAAAAAACATACTATGGGAATAATAATCAACAGGAAGTGAATGTGCACCATGCACATGTATAAAGAAAACCACAATGATCGTGGGAAAATATATAGTAAAAGTGTGCTTAAGTTGTACAGATAGTGAAAAACATATACCGTGTGTGTAAATAGTCTAACACATTAGGTCGTATAGTTACAACCCATCTTTATTATGAATCAATCACTTAAGAAATGATATGCGAAAGTTATATATGTAATGTAACACCAAACATTAGAAGTAACTCAATTGTTTTATTTGATGGAAATAATTGCATCATAAATTCAACCATTTCTGTTTGTAATGCATAGTTGAGTGATTAAAACAAGGTGTAAACATGTTATCATGGTAGTTTGAGAGATAAAACTTTCCTGAAATCTTCTTTATATGTAAGGAGTCTTAGATTTCTTAAAACGATAACATTCTGATGAAGTATGCATATATGTTACATGCATGTATTTTGTGTTGCAGTAATAGGCTATACTTACAAGTAAATATTCTATGAATCAAAGTATGACACTGAATCTCTTAACAAAATGTATAAATAAAACTTTAAACACATGCTTTATAAATATTTATATTGCTTATATTAATATTACTTTTAAATGCATTTTACTTGACATTCATTTCTAGGCCTATTCTTTCTCATGGCATCTATACAACGGAATTTCATTGCAACTTGCTCAAGAAACGTTCTTGTAGTTTTCCATGAGATCCTAGAATAAGTTGAAACTAATCGCATGGTAAATATTGATACCTATTCGAGGACTGATTTGCTGCTGGAACAGAAATATTCAGAAATTAATGTGGATTAACTTGTTTGCTTTGCAATGAATGCTCCTTTCTATGATCTCTGTGGGAAAATATCTTTATGTTTCTTTCTAATACATCGTGAGTGGTTAATTACCTCATGGAAATCGTACGTTGATGATGCGATGATGAAATGACGATGGCATGACACTGATGGTGTGGCACAGTGGGTGTTAGATCTGGACTGATGAACTACATTACTGAAAGTCCTCTTTGGAACGGTGGCTCGGCTCTCTCGCCCTCCCTCTAGCTTTGTCTGGTCTCGCCTGCCTGCGTAACGACCGGATGTGGCTTCTTCTACCTTGCCCTTGCTGGAGCAAATACTGTTTAGCTCCTTATCCTGGCAGACATAAGGGCATATCAGCAAAGGCCGGCGATAATTATCGCTAAGCGCACTTAGCGCTAGGATAATTATCGCCGGCTATCGTGGAATTTTATCGCTGAGATAACGTGCTATCAGCAACGCTTATCTCAAAAGCGAAAAAATTCCTCGCGCTAACAGCCAAAAGTGAGATTATCGCTGGAAATCCAGCGATAATCTCACACATTTTGACGTTAGCTCGCTGATAAGGCAGGGCATACTTAGCCATTATATCCTCCTTACATTGGATATAATGGCTAAATCAGGGTGAAAGCAGGCGTAAGGAAAGTAGCGTTAACTGTGGTTAGCGCTACTTTTCTTATCGCTATGCCTGTTAGCGATTCCCTTAATAATTGGAGAAATGTCGGTTAGCGACATTTCTCCAGTTATTTTGGGATGGAACGCCCACTTTGCATCTCATTGAAGATGCAAAGGTGGGCGTTATGGGAAAGGGAGCTAAAGCAAGGAATCACGTGTTAGCGTGACCTTGCTGATTAAGCGATAAAATTATCGCCGCTTTTGGTCCAAAAACGGACGCTAAAGCGGCGATAATTTTTTATCGCTAGCTTGCTGATATGCCCCTTACAGACTACCTAACTCACCGAGAGGACTTTGCAGACCTTTTCTCCTGCTTTGGCAATAGCAGGAACCCCTTGCTTAATGAACTTTCCTTGGACTCCTTGGCTTAACCACTGAACCAAGGCTCACCAATGCCCTGCTGAGTTTTCCCCTTCAGAGCCCACGCTCCACAACATTTTCCCTTTCAAGGCTCTGTCCTGTGGACTTTACGAACTCTTAGGGGCAGATTTACAAGCCCTTGCCCTACTTTTGTGTCACTTATTATAAGGGAAAAGTGACGCAAAAGTGGAGCAAGGGGCTTGTAAATCTGCCCCTGAGACTCTTCACTCCATTATCTAAAGGTTCATCATAGATTGCATTTTTAATACAACTAATTATAAATCTAAAACTGAACTCCTTTCACGTCTGAGTTTATGAATGTTCTTTCCTAAGGGACTGTTATGGGATTTTTAGATTACTAACACCGAGTGTTAGTGCTATTATTTTGTATAACGGTAGCAGTGTCGCTAGTCTGTGTGATCCCAACCCATTTAAACTTCTTTAGGAGGTCGGGATTCCCTGTTGCCATCTGAAACCTTTACAGTATGGTCCTGAGGGTTATATATTTAAATCTGATTAGTAACTTATACATTGGATACCAATTCCTGGTCCTTGTTGGGTACCCAATGATCGACCACCTAAGTCCCCTCACTCCTCAATGTGACGAGCAAGATCCATCAGAGGACCAAGTATAAGGTTAACAATTATTTGCTGGAGGAAGTGAACAAGAGGAGTAAAAAATGTTGGTCCTGGTACATGGATCACCATCATACAGTATAGAGAGGAGATGCCGCAGGGGATGTTACAGTCCAGGTGGCTGGAGCAGCGAGAGAGCTTCAGTGGCAATTATTCTCCAAAAGGCCCTGGAATTTACCCTGCCACTACCTTCTTGTTTTTTTATAATTCTTTTTATTACAGAAAGTAAATATTGCTTTACAATGACATTTATGTTCACCACATAATACACAGTCCGACAGTAGGGAAATAGTGTCAGCTGTTATACCTTTCACATATCTTAATCTTTCCCTCCTCATCACAATTTTCCTGTTCCACCTGTCAGGCCTTCCAAACACCTCCCCATGCCTGCCACGGGCCACCGGCATGCCAATCAATCACATGTGCTCCTTCCATTTCCCCTAAACTTTGGTCCTTTTGTTGGGTCAGCCTCTGCTCTCGTAGACTGCCCTCCCTGCAAGCATGCACCAGCCCATATCCGCCCTCCATTCACTCAGGGTAGGGGCCGATGTGACTCTCCACAACTTTGCTATGCAGAGCTTGCCACCATGAACCCCAATGTCACCCAGAGATGGTCTTTGCTGGTTAGATCCGTTTCATCCCATATGTTTAAAAGGCACCACTTTGGTGATATAGTTGTGTCTATGTTGTATACCTCTCGCATACAGGACAGCATTGCCTCCCAGTATTCCTGAAGTACTGGGCACCCCCATATCATGTGGAAGAAGGTGCCCTCCTGCTCACATCCCCTATGGCATAGCGGTGAGTCAGACCTGGCCATTTTAACTAGTCTGGTGCCCTCCACTACCTTCTTAAGCTTTTGTGTCTCCCTTGGACCATATCATCATCTTAAACTGCTGCTTCACATTGCACGCCACCGTTCTCTTTCCTACAGGCATGACTCAAAGCAGCTGACTTAAAAAGTGCTACTTCCAATCATTTGTGCCCTAAACATGATTCACTTGTCCTGCACTGTGAAAACACAGAGCAGCTTCAAAGCAGCCACTCTAATTTTTACATGAATGTGCTGCCCCCAGGGCAGCACTCGTTCGCGGTTGTCCTGGGGGCAGCGCATTCACCCTAATGTGGCGCATTTCCCTTGATTACGCTGGGTGCACTTATTAAAAGGTGCCCCGGCGCAATCGCGGAAAATGTGGCAAATGTATAATATGGCCCCATAGGAAGAAGTTATGATCAATTTCAATTTGGTTTGCACAGATACGTTGTAAGTAATTGATAAAATCATTATACAAGTCTGTCCTGACTTTTGAATAATACATTGTCAAAAAGAGAATGGAAACCTTTAAAGCAATATGCATATAAATCAGTTGAAAAGAACACAAAATCATGAATGAGTTGTATTTGCTTTCTACAAGTTGCCGACCTGTGATCCTCTAGGTAGATTGAAAAACAATTCACAGTATTTGGTGCAGTGATTGCATCCATGATAGATTTTGCTACCACTAGTTAAGGCCTGTGCTGAGGGAGCTGAAATGGGCTATACCCTTTAGCCCATATGTAGAGTCTCCCTCAACTCAGTACACAATAATTGTAGTTTGAGTGATTACTATAGGATCCAAGGGCCAGATGTATCGAAGGGTTTTGCCCATTCTGTGTCAATGGGGAAATGTGTTGATACATATGGCCCCAAGGTCCCAAAAGTGTTGCCAAAAAGCAAAGTTTTGTAGAAAATGGAAAAGTGGTGGGGATGTTACAACTGCACATCACAGAGTGACTAACAGACTATTCAACGGTGAGAATGTAACATTTTGTGTATTGCAAGCAAAGCTACTGCTATGTGAACAAATAAATAAACATGATAGGAGTAGGAAAGTGAATTATGAGTAGGTGGGGGTATTCCCATTCAGCTAGTAATAATACCACAATCACTAATAAGGCCCAGTCAAGTCTCAATAGATACATCCTAGCTCAACCCTTGGTAGCTTAGCAAGCGAGCAGCCAGGCTTAACTTAGGAGATAGGTATGTGTATGATTTAATATAATCAAAACAGTAAATAAGTAAAAGGCACAACATAATAAAAACCCACCTCCAATTTATAAATATAGAGACTATTTTTATCTTTTAAATGACATTGAAATTCCAATGTAGGCAACCGGAGATATTAATTTTGAAAGATTAAATAAAACATTGTGTAGTCTAGCGCCAAAAAGCTTAAAGGGGCACTCATGGCTATCTGGTCGCTCTGGACCAGGACAAAGTCAACGTTTACGCTGACTGCAATGGAGCATGGGTTGGATAGGCTGAGTGCTAGGTCTCAGTCAGAAAGTTTACCTTTGGACTTTTTCTTGGAGCTTTTTCCTCATCAACGGGCTCGTTGGTGGGTCCTCTGGCTTCTCGGATCCAAAAGTTTGAGTGAACGACAGCAGCCAGCTGCAGCATGAATCCTTGGTGAGTCTCTGGAAGTCGTCTCCCTTGATATGGCTAAGAGCTCCAGAGCTTTCAGCAGGACAGACCAGCGTGGTCAGGCTGATTACTGAGTCGACAGCTGCATCTTGACTCTCGACATCAAACCGTTCTCCTCCTGAAACTTTTCTGCAAAACTTTGCAGAGAGTTTCCAAACTTTTAAATCTGGAAGTTTCTTGGTTCCTATGGGAAAATTACGTGTCCACTAGCTCCTTCAAAGGATTCAGAGACTCTGGATTGCATCTTGGAGGCTATGACTCAAATTCACACAGTGCATCTGCGCAGTCCAGGAAAAATCCAGTTGCAGCTGGTCAGCTGGGGTGATACTCTCTTTGGGCTTGCAGGAAACTTCTTTCCACTCTGTTGTACCTGTTGCTGACCAGGGAGTCCACACCATTTCCCTTGTGTCAGGCACAGTTCTTTTTTAGGGAGCCTTGAGAGTGCAGCAGATGCAGTCCTTTTAAGTTCAGGCCTTCTGTGGTGCAGTCCAAGCGTCCAGCAGGACAATCCTTCTCCTTTTTTGTGTTTCAGGCAGTGTTATGATGAACCCTTGCAGTTCTCCCATGCTTATTTTCCATTGTTGGGTGGCAAAAGGGGGTACCCCAACCAATGAGGGTAAAGTTAACTCCTTCAGCTATGACCGATTCCTGCAAAGTGTCGCATATTTTTGACCGAGAATGCACTGTTCTCCAAAATCAAAATAGAGAAAAATTTTCCTTGGTGTTGTCTCTGTATAACTCAACCCACAGCGGTGGCTAACAGCTGACTATACTCCATTTTTCAGCCCCTCTCCTAATTCAATTAGGGGTCTCCCATCTGGCTGGGGATCGAGGAAATGGGGCTGGTCTGGGCCCTGTGACATTTGTTCTCCTGCCTTTGAAGTCCAGCTTATGACCCTAGTTCTCCAAGAAGCAAATCTCCTCCCACCAAATGACTGTATTATTCCAGCCCCAGGCCTCTTCACATATTCTAGGGGGCAGTTTGGCTCAGGCTGTCAAAGGCTGACCAATCAGAAGAGGCTGTTACAGGGCTGCTTTGAGTACGTTCAGGACAGTAAGCTCTAAATCTACTTCCCTATAATAGCCATAATAAATCAGATCTTGCAAAGTTGTTGGATTTATTGTAACCATTATTGGAATACTGTGAATGATAATGCTAGCTAGTTACTAAGCAAATATAGAGTGTATTAAGGTTAGTAAAGCCTTCCCACGTTAGCCTATGGGATTAGCAGCTCTACAATGAGGAAAACAACTTTGGCTGTTTTTGCCTACCAGGGCATATAAAACATATTTTATACAGTCCCTGCCTTTTATAACAATGCACCCTACCTTTGGGGCACCTGGGTCAGACCTTACGGGTGACTTACATGTTATAAAAGGTAGTTTAGGCTTTGGAAGTACTTTTAATTCCAGAGTCGAATTTAATTTTGAAACCAGCCTGAAAGGCAGGCCTGGTTTTACAGTGGAACCAGACATCACAGCAGTGCACACTTTAGTGCAGTTTGTCCACTGGAGACTCTAAATCTACATGCCCTACCATATACCAGTGACTTACAGGTAGGCTGTCTTTGCCAATTAGAATTAAACCAGTTACCAGATACCTTTAGAGGACAGAGCACTGGCCCTGGGCCTGGTTAGCAGAGCCCAGGGCGCTTTCAGAGCTAGTAACCACCAGCATCGGCCAAAAAATGCAGTTGATCAGGGCAAAAAGAATGGCTTTCCTACAAGAGGTAGAACACACCTATTACCTATCAATGATATTGAGGAGATCCAGCTGGGAAAAATACTATATTACAAAAATGCTTGTTGCTGAAAGCTGCAGTAGTCTCAATGTCACTTGTTTGAGTTCTGGCCAAGAAGGCTAAGCTTTCTATTCTTCTGAAGTCAGTAAATGAAACTCTAGTAAATTGGATAGTAGAGATGCTGATTATGTAATGCAACATGTTTGGCACTATATAAATCTGGAAAAATAAATATATTATAAACAAATATGCAGTGTTTAAAACATCAAAAGTGCTTTAGGAAATGATATTTAAGAACACGTTAATACAATCATTGGGCTCTATAAGTGACAACCAACTTTAGCACAGGTGCCCAAAAGGAATAGCATTGATTTCCCTTTACCCATCCCACCATTACCTTCTCCCACTTGCTGACCCAAGTTACCTCTTTAGTAGTGTATATATAGAATATCGTGATCTCTCAGCTTTCAAATGTTCGTAAAACAAAAACCTAACAATAGTTTGAGTAATCCCTTCTCAAGCCAAGATAGAGATTAATATAGAAATCTATTCCTTTATATCTTGTGGCAATTAATTTCGCTCTCATTGTTCTGCCACAAGAGTCTTCTCTAGCTTCTTGAAACAATCACAGACCAACAGAGAAGCTGTGGCTTCTAGGAACAACAATGGATTTCTGGATTATGTCAACATATAAATATGATTACTGTTTGACATAATTGTGATACTTTTATGATCTAAGACACTTCTCTGTTACAATATTCCAAAAGCCAGTCCGTAAGTTCTCCAAACAAGGCTGCATACAAAGGGCCTTTATACTATGCAACTCTTTGCTAAGGAAAGACTAGGGTCACTAGTTTTTATTTTAACTTTATATTTATAGGTCTATGATCGCGGTTCCAATTTACAATGCTTCAATGTTTTGCTGGCTGCTCCTCCTGCAACTTTATTAAGATGCAACTTTATTCTAGTAGTGTGAAGCTGGGCAGTGCCAGACAATGTGGACAAAGTCACCATAAGGCTTAGCCCATCAAGGGAAGTATCCTACTTTTGTTGAGTACAATATACTAAGGGCCCCATATACAAAAATCTAGAATTGCGATTTCCCAATTGTAATTCTTACCAAATCACAATTCTTATAGCGATTCCTATTGGGTCACAAATCTACCTGTCTCATGAATATTAATGAGATAGGTCTCAATTTGTGACCCATTAGGAATGATAGGCAACACAAGGATGGTAGCCTGCTGGGGTAAGTAGACCACCATGTTTGTGATTTCTTTTTAATAAAGCAATCGTTATATATTTTTTTTTAATGCAGCCTGTTTTCCTTAAGGAAAACTGGGATGCCTTTAAAAAACTGAAAATGAAACTTTGAAATTAAATTTTTTGAGAGTAGGTAGTGGTCCCAGGTCTTAAAAGTATTTTTCCCATTCTCAAATGGGAAGGGATCCCAGTGGGACCTCTTCCCATTTGCGAATGAGTTACCACCTTCTGCAAGGAGTTGGTAAAGTATTAATGTTTTGAGAGCAATATTAGATCGCAAAACATTAATATATGCCATTCAGATTCGATATTTGAAAGGGACACTTAAAACACGCCCCTTTTAAATACTAAATCGCAAACAAAAATTGCGATTCAGTAACATATATCACGGATTCGCAATGTGTGCTTTGAACATATGCAAAAGCATTTTTGGGGTCAAAAACTTTTCCAACTGCAAAAAAGCTTTGTATATATTATCCATAGTATCTTAAAAATAAGGTATTTTCTATTCATGAATGTATATAGTGTGGATCAAAACCTGTCACCAATTTGTTATACAGGAGCATTATTTGTCATTCCGCTGCCAGTATTTGATCTCCCACGTCCCTCCCCCATTTTGCCTTTATGCCCAGTGCTGGTACCACTTTGTCCCTGCTGATGGTGGTATATTGGGATGGCTTATAGGGACATATAGGAATGACTTAGGGCTATCTCCTTTCAGTTAGGAATATTTTTCTGTAAGAGTTTTCGTTTGCAGGGATCTGCCCATGAATCAATCACAGGAGCACCTCACTGCCCCAGTCAGATGGACATACAATAGGATCTGGTCTGGTATTCCAAAGTGTGACACCGGGCCTCCCTAAATTTCAAGAACCTGTCCTCAGTGTCAAAATATCCTAATGTACAGCATAGTTGTTCAGTCTATACCCTTACACTCGTCTTTCTGTTACTGTAGAGCCTAAAAAAACAGTATTGCAGCCTCTGTAGCAAATAGAGTGTGTATAATCGCCAATTTATCTGCTCCCTGCCAAACACAGGGGATTAATGACATAAGCTACAGAGTACCCAGACTGAGAGCTCAAGGTGACATAAGCTGTCTATGCAAAGATGCCCTCACATAAAAATCAGCCAAGAGGGACTGTTCCCAGTGAAGCGTTGGTTCTATACACTGGGGTAGTGTTGGAGCTGGGATGCGAAGTAGTAACATTTTAATCTGGCAGCGCTTTGCCACCCTGTTCATGTGGGAGTTTAAATTTATGTTGGACTCAGTTAATTCTCAAGCGCGAGTTGGGCCACAGAAATAAATTTAACACGTGGTCCGCTCTCCAAATATCATATATGGATCAGATACATTACTCCATGGAAGACATATTGATGATAATTTACTCAGAAAAACACAAACCTATGAAAGCCAATCCATTGCCCTACCTTTATTAAGGGATACCTTTGCTTTCTCAGTGTGAGCTGCCCTGATCCCCCGATTTTTCAGAGCTGACGGTTGCTGTACCTGTCGCAAGTCTCTTTGATAACTTTCCCTTCTTTGGACGATGGTTCCCAGAGCAAAACAAAGGCCCTACTATTGTGCCGCCGGAACGTCACTTTTTTGATGTTCTGGTGGTGCAATGTGCCACTGGCATATTTATAAGGCCACGTAAAGCCATGTTACGTGGCTTTTCATGGCCTTATAAATATGTGCCCCTTTCACGAAGAAAACTGTGTGAAAAGGGCATTCCATGGATGTTGCTGGGCACGTTCGTAGCAACATCCATGGCTTTTTGACACTGACCACGATTTACGAAAAATCATAAGTCTGAGGCAGCGCCAAAAATTGACACCTCCCCAAGGGAGTCATAAGGGAGGCACACCGAGGAGAAATATCTTCATTTCTTCTTGTTTTTCATCTTTCTATGTGTGCTGCATTCTGCAGCACACATGGAAAGAGCTGCATTCTGCAGCACACATGGAAAGAGGGGAAAGCCTCTTGTGATTGCTTTTGTGCAGGGAGGTTTCTCTTTCTGCACAAAAATAACCATCCCCGTAACGCAGGCACCCTTGCACCACCATGAAAACGTGCCTGCATTGGCACATGGCAGCCCATTGTGCGCCGGAGCAGGGAAACAGGACAGGAAAGCGCTATATCTAGGGCAACGCATTAGCAAGGCCTATTGCACTGGCCTATAGCAAAAAAAACATAAATTAAGCCCGGAAATTTGGGCCAGGTGGTCCTCAGACCTGATAACCTATTAAACTCATTCCAGAACAGAAGGAGTCAACATACAGCTCTATTCAGTTCTCATAACTACAGTACTTTAGGTGTATTGTCTGTATAGAAGGATACCACATGTGTTGTGTTGCCACTTTTTATGCACCACTCATGCTATTCCCATCTTATTGACCATGTCAATAGTTCCATGGCCAGGGCAAACAAGGGTGGTGATAGCAGCTACCCTTATATACTCAACGATCTGATAATAAACCAATGGTTTTCACTCAGCCTCTAACACTGGAGTACAATGTGCACACCCACCCCAGAGCAAAGAGAACCAAATTAAATACTGTCAGAGCTGCAAATAAGAATTCCCATCTTATCAAATCAAATGTTTTCTCAGTTTCTAGAAACGCCACAACATGGTCTCTCCAGGTAGTGTCTAACATATGACAGCCTTCAAAGATTAACTATATTCTCATCAGTCTTCTTGCTGTTACTTTACTGTTATGTTATGTTGTTTTGTGTCATGCACTAATTCAGGAAATTAGGCAGGTGTGTAGGTGTGTTCTACACAAGGTGCCTATACAAAGAGCCAGGTCTTCAGCTTCTTCCCGCACTCAAGAACTGAGGAGGAGGCTCCGATCTGTTGAGGGAGGTTGTTCCATATATTGGGTGCGATGTAGGCGAATGTGTGCCCTCCAGTTTTGCTTTTGCAGATGCAGAGAGTGTGTGTGAGTGAGAATGAGGCAGAGCATAGGTGTCTGGTGGTTAGTGAAATTGAATGCGGCTGTTCAGGTATTCTGGTTGTGTAGGGCTTTGTATGTGTATGTGAAAAGTTTGAATTGACTGCACTTGTGAATGGGGAGCCAGTGAATCTTCCTGAGGTGAGGTGTGATGTGGGTAGAGTGTTGGAGGTGGAGTATGAGGCAGCAGTGTTCTGGATGGCCTGGGGTCTGTGTAGGAGTTGTTTAGAGATTCTGGCAAAGAGAGTATTGCCGTAGTCCAGCCTACTGGTAATGGGTGCTTGTGTGATGTTCTGTCTCATGTTCTGAGGCAACCATTTGAAGATCTTTCACAGCATGTATAGGATGTGGAAGCAGGAGCAGCGCACTGTGTTGACTTGAACCGTCATGTTGAGCTTGTCATCTAGGAGGATCCCTAGATTTCTTGTGAGGTCTGTGGGTATGGGTGTTGGGCCTAGATCTGACAGCCACCATGTGGCGTCCCACTGGGAGTCATGTTGCCGAAGACCAGTACTTCTGTCTTGTCAGAGTTGAAATTCCGTCTTGTCAGAGTTGAACTTCAGGATGTTGGTTCTCATCCAGTCTGTTACCATGGTCATGCAGTTGGTGAAGTTGGTTCTGGTGGTAGTTGTCGGTGAGGAGTCGGATGAGTTGGGTGTTATCGTCATATGAGATGACGCTGATGTGATCGGATGATGTTGATGAGTGGTGTCATGTATATGTTGATAGGGTGGCACTGAAGGATGATCCCTGAGGCTCTCCGCTTATCAATTTCTTGGTCTCTGATGTGAAGGGTGGCATCCTGACCCTTTGCGTTCTTCCCATGAGGAAGGAAAAAACCCCTTTGAGAGCGGATGCTTGTATGCCAATCTCGTGGCCCCTTCTGATGAGGGTGTTGTGGGAGACTGTGTCGAAGGCCGTGGGGAGGTCAGGCAGGATGAAGGAAATTGTTTCTCCTCAGTCCAGTATGAGTCGAATGCTTTCAGTGACCACAATAAGTGCTGTTTCATGCTGTGGTTCTTTCTTAATTCTGATTGACTCTTCTCTAGCAAATGGTGAAGTTCAAGGTAGGTTGTTATATGCTAGTTAAAGGCTTCTGAATCACTTTGGCTGAACAGGGGAGCCGGGAGATGGGTCAGAAGTTGCTCACTTGATTTGGGTCAGTTGTGGCCTTCTTGAGGTAGGCGTTGATTTCTGCAAGTTTTTATTTAATGGGGAAAGTCGCGGATGTGATGGAGGTGGTAATGAAGTGGGTGAGGGATTGGTGATGTTCTCAGGTTGCGGATGTGGTGGGGGAATGGGTCCATTGTGGCCCCTGGATGGATGGTCCTCATGATTACTGCTGTGTCGTTTCTGGTGGGGGTTGCCCATTCAGTCAGGTAGCGGTCTTGGTTAGTGGTGGGTAGGTTAACAGTGAGTTCTCTGTGGTTGAGTTGATTGGTGAATGAAGTTGCTGTAATTGTTTGTGATTTTGCGTTCACTTGTGGTGAAGACAGGGTCCAATGTGTGTCCAGCGGTGTGTTAGTTTTGAGACAAGCTGTGTGAGTTCGATGCTACTCAAGTTTGTGAGGAGTGCTGTGGAGCAGGGGTGATTTTGGTCTTCCAGGTGAAAGTTGAGGTCTGGAGCAGATTGCGAACAGAGTGACAAAGTTGATGATGAGGATAGTACAGGTAAAGACAACAATTGGTTCTGTCGGGTAAGAATAATTTCTTTAGATATTGAGTCACTTCTTTAGTTATTCAGAACAAACAGCAATTTATAAAAATATACACACAATGAGACCATAAAGAATATAAACGATTTTATAAATTCCGCCATTTATAAATACTTGAATTGAATTATATGGCTGTCAAAAAACGAAAATGATTAAAGAATTATTGGTGACAAGGTGACATGTGGTGCTCAGTGAAATAGTGATAGTGCGTACTATATACAAGGTGATTATTAAAATTCCGACAATTTAAAGAGGCCAGAAAAACAGATAATTGAATAGGTCTGCAAATAGGTTGAGTCAGTCTTTTAGCAGAGTCTTTCAACTGATACAGTATTAGTCGACGTTTCAACCCTGAAGGTGCACAACTGGGTAGTCAATGCGGGTCTTCATCAGGACATTAAGAAGGAGGGGGGGTTGACAGCCTGTAGGATAGCAAAGTATAAGGTCAAATGTGTGTAAGTTGGGAGAAGGATGCTCGTAATATATCGGCATGCAAGGTGAAAACTCACCTAGTGTGGTCCGATATTTCTTAAAGGACTTGTTTCGAAATCTTCGACTGGCAAGTGTTCAAAGATCTCCTGAATGACACTAATTCTGAGAGAAAGGGGGGTGGGGAATAATCACGCATTGCCTATTGAGTGCTCTGTTGTAATCTAATAGGTGTTGGTCTATACGTGAAATAAAACTCACCCAGTATCTGTTTTGGGTCTTTCAGTCGGGTTTCACATTAATCAAAAGCCAAGCGCAGGCATTCGTCCTGACTTCTCTGAGCGCATAAATCGCTCGTCTAGGAGGTTCTGTATGGAAGGGAATTCATTAGCCTTTCCAGTGCTTGTTACATACTCTAATGTACTCTCATGGGTGCTCGTCTATATTGGAATTAGCACTCACCCAGTGTCAGTGTTCTGTCTTGCAGTCAGGTTTCGCATTAGTTAGAAGCCGGGTGCAGACGTTCGTCCGGATCCCTCTGAGCGCGTTAATCACTCGTTAGGAGGGTTCTGCATGAAAAGGGGATTCGTTCGTTTTCCAGTACCGTTGGTAGTTCGATGACCGGATAAACCACGATATAGTACCCGCTCACCTTGGTGTGATTCACGACTGGAGATTAGTTAAAGAGGGGCTCAGGCATAAGTCCTGTCTCCGCAAGGCCGAATCAGTGAGTGTTCATGAAGGCGGCCGATAGATATACAATTAGCTGCGCGTGTACGTGGCGCCCGTCAGCTACAAACGCGTGGGCCACTAGTTGCTAGGTGACGCGTCCAGCGCGCAACGCTGTTGCGTCATGCATTTAGAGACGGTAGCTAGGCAACCAAGTGACAGGCCTTACGTAGCTTAATGAATGGGGCGTTCAAAAATTACTCGTCATAGAATAGACGCGATAGTTGGCCAATTGGGTGACAGATCGTGTAGTATCAGTGTTCAATGCGTGAGGAGTAAGCCGTATATGTCAAGTACAAAGTACAGCAAGTGCTTAATCTCACTCCAAGCAAAGACCAGGGTTGCCGGTAAATGTGTAGCAGATTTAAAAATTTAAAAATTACTCGTGCCGCTGGAGCTAAGCACAATTTCCAGTTTAGCGGTCAATAGCAGAATGTAAAAGTTGCCATTGTTGGTGCAAACGTGTAGCATCCTGTCGACTTGATTTAGATTCAGCTGATGATTCTATATGCATTTCTCACAGCATACTGGAGTAAAAATTCATAATTACATATTACTTCATGCTTAAGATGCACAACATTTTACAGTATTTGCATTGTAAAAACATGTATGTACATTAACATGTCAAGGATCCTGTACAAGATATTAATGGAAAATACAGTGAAAAGCTACAGCTTATGTCAAGTGAGAATGTTGAGGGCTAGAGTTGTCCCATTTGTTTTGCAGTCTCCTCCATCTCGTTCAACCCGGACTGTACCGAGTTGAGCGAATGAATCCATCTACATTCCCTGAAATTCAGGGCCACAGAAATCGCACCCCCCCTCGCATTGGGAATGATCTTCTCTATAATCCACCATTTCATGCTGTCTGGAGAGTGGTTATGTGTAACAAAGTGTTCAACCATGGGAGCGCCCTGTACTTTGCATCTTATTCTGCTCATGTGTTGTAGGATTCTGGCTTTAGCTTTCTGGATTGTTTGACCAACATAAATCAGCCCACAGGGACAGAGAATAGCGTATATAACATGAGAGCTATTACAGTTGGTGAAGTGAGCTAGCTTGTATGTTTTGTTGTTGTATGTGAATGTAGTCCCCTCTTGACATTGGTCACATGCTTTGCAATGACCGCATTTGTGGTGTCCATTCACAGGTGGTAGACCAAAGTAGTGTCTGAGGTCCAATTGCTTGGGAGGTTCCAAGAATGCCCTGACAACCGTGTCCTTGATATTTTTGCCTCTCCTAAAGGCAAAGATAGGTCCTGCTCAGTCTTAAGTTCACTCGCCACCAGGTTCCAGTATTTCTTTTCTCATCTTCTTGATGTCGTTGCTCTTGGTGTTGAATGTGGTTACGCAGACAATGTTGTCTGACACGTTGTCCTTAACTTTGACTTCTAAGAGTTGGTCACGTGGACAGTACCAGGCGCGCTTCTTTGCCCGTTTCAGCAGCCCAGTTGGGTATCCTCTTCCTTCAGACGGCTTGTGAGGGTCTCAGATTCCTTGAAGAAATCATTTCTTCTGGTACAGTTTCTTCTTAATCTCAGGTATTGCCCATAGGGTAAGTTATCCCTCAGATTTCGTGGATGATGTGAGTCATACATTAGTAGCGTGTTCCTTTCCATCGGTTTTCTATACAAATCACAGTATAATAAACCTTCCTCTACTCGGAACGTGAGGTCCAGGAAGTCTATAGACTCGTTGTTGCTCGTCATTGTAAACTGAATGTCACTCGTTCTTGCGTTAAGCCAGTCATGAAATTTGTTGAGTTCCTCAGTGTCGCCAGACCATACCATTATAACGTCGTCGATGTAACGTTTCCATACGGCGATCTGGTTAAGGTATGGATTTTCATGACTGTACAGATGTTCCTCTTCGTAGTGGTCCATGAAGATATTTGCCAGGCTCGGCGCATAGGTAGTAGGATAGTACAGGTGGCTGGTGGTCCACGTAGTCAGTAGGTGAGTATTTCATTCAGGGTGAATTTTTTAGAGATTTGCATCTTAAAGTCTAGGTGTTCCAAGAATGGAATGGTGTATTCTGTGGATGTTGTGCAATTAATGGATTCATTGCAGATGATCGCAAGTCCTACTCCTGGCTTATGAAGGTGATCCCATTAAGCGATCTTGTAGCCCACTGGGTATGCTGTGGCGATGTCGGGAGCTGATGAGGGGTTGAGCCAGGTCTCTTTGATGAAGAGGATGCCGGGTGCAATGCTGTTCAACAGGTACCATATTTCGGTTGTGTATTTTCTCAGTGATCGTGTGAGCATGCATGAGTGGGTGTTGATGCAAGGGTTTGCTGTGGGATGTGGTGTAAATGAGGATGTGGGTATTGTTGGAGCTTGTCTGGGGTGTGTGTTCGAAGGGGGTGTTGAGGGAATTGTTAGTATTTGCGTGGGGCTGTAGGCAAATGGCAGCTGGAGAGCCAGCAGTGGGTGATGGTGAAGGCTCCTACTGTGGTGTGAAAAACGGCAGCAGTTGGGGGAACAGCATCAGTGGTCTAGTGAGCTAAGGAGTGCTGTGTATTATTGCTGAAAAGAGAAAGGACAGGGGAACCCTACTCACTAACGGAACCAGGGTAATGGCTATATAAGGGGAAACAACGGTTCCTGTGGACTCATAAGAAATGATTCAAGCAATATAATTTGCACAATCCCAATAAAAAGAGGGTAGAATAATGTCAGAGGGCAAGGAACCACCAACACATTTGTACAATTATGACTTGTTTTATAAACACAGACTTATTATATACATTGTTTAAATTTACAATAGAACAGATATTTGTGCACTGTGTCCCAAAGTGAAAAATGGAACCTAATCGTAAGTGACAGGGTGTACATTTATATACAAGGTTTCCATACATCTTAAAAGGCGACCATTCTTGTTTAATTTCTTTGTAAACAGCAACTGTATATAATAATACGTGCTGGGCAATGGTTCGCTCTTTCAGCTTGTCGACGGCGTTTCGACCCTCTATCAGTACGGGGTCTCCTCAGGACTAGTGATGCAGGGACATCTATAATGAAATAATAAGAGCATAAGGCCCATGTACCGGCACAAATGCGAGAAATAAAAAAGGGGGGACATGGAGTGGGAATTACCTGGATTGCTTAATGCACAGCCTTGTGAACTAGTGATGTGCCACAAGTGAGAAGTGAAAGGGTATTACTCACAAGAGGACCCGTCCGGGTACTGCCGGGAGAGAAGGAGAGTGTGGTTAAGGGAAAGCGGTGAGACAGGGCAGGATATGTGATGCACTTTGATTCAAAAGGTATTCTTACCTGGCAGTCAGGGGTACGGTTTGGCCAACCGGCTCTATACATTAACTCGCTATAGCCATAGCGGTATGGTTAATCCCTGGTAAGTTCTGGAAACAGTGACAATGCACTGTGTAGATCTATGGATTTAATAAAAGGGGAGGTTGGTTTCTAGAGAAGGCGGTGAGCATAATGTATTGCGCTCTTCAGTTATAGTTATTCTTACCTGCATGATATTCTGTGCGCGAAGAATTACAGCATCTGTATTCCCAAGCTGCGTGAGTCAGCTTCAAGGACGGTACAATGACAGTGATCGCTTTGGAAGACTGCTCCTTTATGCAGTGTTTCCCTCCTTTTTGCATTGAGAACCGGCAGGCCTTGCTAGGGATAGTGGAAAACACCGTTCAATCCGGTGCTCGGTATCCGTGAAGGATAGAAAGTAAAGAAAGACCTCTGTGTTCTTGTGGCACAAGTGTAAGTGTTGCGCTGCTGTTAAATGCAAGTGATATTGTGAGGCATGTAATATTGTGAGGCATTAACTAAATTCTTATGCAAAGGGAACAGATACAGGAATTTTGATCATGATCAAGGACAGTATTATAATTATTAATCATCATTTACAAAAATCATATTTTTGAAAGAACTTCATATTACATTACATATGATTTGGTATAAGTAAAACCATTTGTTTGGAATAGTGTGAGAGATAAAATTAAACAGTGAACATTAAAATACTTCATATTTCATACCAAAATGGCATTTCACCTTTGGTCTCGGATTAGTACACGAATAATCAATATTAAGTTCTTATTGAAGGGTGGTGACATACCCCCTCCATTCCTCAGCAGAGTTAAGACCATCATCTATTGAGTTGACCCTGTCAATCCAACGACATTGCATTGTAGTATGTGTGTAATGTCACCTCCCCTCCCTGGTAGAGTGGCGACATCAATTACTTGCCATCTTAGTTCGTCTGCAGTGTGATTTTTCTCATTGTAGTGCGACACCAGAGGGGCATTGGGAACCGATCTACGTATGCGACTACGGTGTTGACTAATACGTGCTTTGACCGGTTGTTGCGTTTGTCCAATGTATGGGAGTCCGCAGGGACACCAAATACAGTACACTACATTTTGTGTGTTACAGTTGGAAAAGGTTAATAGATCATGCTTCACATTGCCATGTTCAAATGTGGCAGTGTTAAACGTGAGATCACAGGAGACACAATTGCCGCATATGTGATGGATTTTGAATTTGGGAAGGCCCCAAGTCCTGATAAGTGTATTGGTATTGTTAATCTTGATATCTGTGGCAGATCTGACAAGATGATCTTTGATATTTTTCCCTCTCTTGTATGCAAATAGTGGCGTCTCTATTGTGGGGTCAACACTTTGGATTATGTTCCACTTTTTTGTGATCAGGTTGCGCACTTGATTGGTGTGAGTGCCAAAGGTCGTAACGCCTACAATCTTTTCAAGATTTGGTTTGGTTTTTGTTTTTAGCAGTTGCTCTCTAGGGCAATGCCAAGCCCGTTTAAGTGACTTCTTCACTAGTCTATTTAGATAGCCTCTCTTGACTAGTTTCATTCTTAATATTTCAGCTTCTCGCATATAGTCAGCTTTATATGTGCAGTTACGCCGCACCCTCAAAAATTGGCCAAATGGTAAGCCATCTCTTAAGGCATGGGGGTGTTGGCTGCGATAAGATAGAAGGGTGTTTCTTTCAGTAGTCTTTCTGTGGAGGGAGGTGTAAAGTGTGTTACTGTCATGGTTGATATTTAAGTCTAGAAATGCTATACTGATTAATGTTCCGTGGACGTGAATGAAAGATGAGTTTGGATAGTGTTGAGGTATGTGACGAAGTTATTAAAATCAGTTTCACTGCCTGCCCAGATCAGACAGATATTGTCAATGTACCGCTTCCAACATTTAATGTTGGAGCGGCACACATTGTTGTCATTTAGGGCAAATTTGTGCTCAACATGGCCCATATAGATATTCGCCAGATTGGGAACAAAAATTGCTTGACCTTTGAGAAATTGGTCATACAAGGCATAGACAGAATGAAATCTATAAGGACATTTATCCTCTATAAGATTTATGGAAACCTTGTATATAAATATACACCCTGTCACTTACGATTAGGTTCCATTTTTCACTTTGGGACACAGTGCACAAATATCTGTTCTATTGTAAATTTATCCAATGTATATAATAAGTCTGTGTGTTTATAAAACAAGTCATAATTGTACAAATGTGTTGGTGGTTCCTTGCCCTCTGACATTATTCTACCCTCTTTTTATTGCGATTGTGCAAATTATAGTGTATCATTGCTGAGCAGTGATCGGACTAGGGTTCCTGGCACTGGTCACAGTCCATGCTATGGCACACTAGTGGTACAGCTGCAGCACATCTGTGTTGCAGCTGCCATGAAATAGGTCCTGGGAGGCTGAGGAGTGCAGGGTTTTGTGGCATCATTTCCTGTGCAACTGGGTAGTAGGGAATGTAGCCCTATTGCTTGACTTCTTCTTTTAAAGAAGGGTTTGGTGGGAAAAACCAGTAACATAGTTTCCTGCCCAGAATAATGATGAGATATTCAGTGATGTCACTTCCTGTCCAGGGGGATAATGGGAGATCCAGTGATATCACTTCCTGTGCTGATGAGTGATGGGAATATAAGTACTCATGCTTGGCTTTTTTTTTAAAGACGTTTTGGTGGGAAAAGTTATATTTATTAAATCAGCATTAATCATGGATAGTAGTTATTTGACCTCTCAGTCTGAGGGTGGTCTTCCCACAAACGTTTTGACTAACCCCTCCTACTTTTGCTGATCTCGTTTTTCCTGGTTTTGGAACTCTGCACACTTTACCACTGCTAACCAGTTCTAATGTGCTTGTGCTCTCCCCTTTAAACATGGTAGAATTGAGTTATACTCAATTGGGATATTTAATTTATTTATAAGCCACTAGTAAAGTGGTACTATATATACCTAGGACCTGTAAATGAAATGCTATTAGTGAGCCTACAGCACTGATTTTGCTGCCTGCCATTTCAACCTGGCAAAATAAACCTGGCAGGGTGCAGTGTACTTAGAAAATAGGACATGCACTTTTATTTTTTTCATGTCCTGGTTGTGAAAAACTCTTAAATCAACTTTTCACTACTGCAAAGCCTGACATTAGAGTTACATTTGATAAGCTGTAACTTCCGAATGGGAACAGGTAACAAGTTCAAGTTTGGTGTCTTTGGAGTTGTAATGAAAGATCCTGGTGAAGTATTTCTGTTTACAATTTTGCAAATGCCACATTTAGAAAATTGGCATTTCTTGCCTTAGCCATTTATGGTCTGTAGCCTGTATCTGGTTCACATGACTGGGTATAGCTGACAGTTGTACTTTTTGTATTCCTCCTAGACAACCACACACAATAGAGACCTTAGATGTGCCTGGATAGGCCATCACTGGCAGGATGGGAGGACGGATCTGGGCACAGCCCTACTCCACACAAAGGGATGCACACTCCTGTAGTTAGTCTGAAGCCAGGGCAGGTGAGGTATGAAACCTGTGCACATAAAATGGAAACTTATAGAAGCTTCCCCTACTACAAAGGCGGCCCATGGTATAAATATTGGACCTCAGACATCAACTCTTCAGAACACGTCTGGACCTGTGGAGACTGTGCCAGGAAAAAGGACTGCTGTGCTGATGAAAGGACAGCCGTCCTGCTGAACTACTGCCCTGCCGGACTACTGCCTTGCTGGACTGCTGCCTTGCTGGATTTCTGCCCTGTTGCTCTTCTGCCCTCCTGCCTGAGTCAGAGGGATCTGGATTCGACCAAAAACCCAGGACTCCCAGAGTGACTCCATGGCCTGGTCTGCTGAACTCCTGTCCAGAACCACAGGGACATTTCAGGCTCCTAATCACCTAAACCAGCACCCAGATCTAGCTGGATCAAGCCCCTAACCACCTCCAAGTGATGCCCCACAGTACCCAGACCCTTGGTGTGGCCTCAGAAAGGCTCAATTGGAGTATTTGGGCTCTTTGTAACCACAAACTGGCCCATTGATACTGAACCCTTGTCGCTCGTACAGCCCCCCAATGTTAAGTTCTGTCAACCCAGCACTGCCCACTCATGGGGAACATCCCCGCGAAGCACTGTAGCAGCCACGACCACAGCGGGATCTTTTCACCACAGGGGTGCTCGCCTGCAACACCAGGCATGTTTTTCGCACTACATTGACGACTGTACACAATGCTTCACTGCTCCTCATGGCCCTCTCCTCCACAAACAGGACTCTTTGCCCTGGTCTGAGAATGTAACTTTTCAGCAGACCTAACCTGGTCCCTTTATCCGACCCATGCGGGCAGCCTGAACTTGTGACTTCAGCCTGGTATTGCATGACCAGATAGCTGTGCATGTCACTTAGGACTTTTTGGCGCTATTTTCACTTAAATTCTTAAAGTTGGATATCTCTTCTTCTACTGATTGGATTTTTGTTGTTTTGATCTTGTTTTATTTACTAAAATCCACTCTAGGTTTCTGATCTGGTGTGGGATCCCTTTTGTGGTGTGTTTTCATTTAATTACTGTTTAGAATATAGCACAAGTACTTTACACATTGCTTCTAAGTAAGGCTGACTACTCTGTCCCAAGCTACCAGAGGGCTGATCACAGGTTGAATTGGGCTTTGCTTGCGACTTCACCCTGGCAAATATTGTGGTTGATGCTTGAGTAGAGTTTTACCCTCCTCAACCAGAAACCCACATTCTTACAGCTGCCTATAGGACCTGTCATCCATTTTCTCTTTCTTATTTTTGAGCACTGTTATCATCATAGCCCCCTATATAGGGTTTGGCACATAATTTGCCTCTTGGCCTTCTTTTCTTATGCCCAACAGCTTATTTCAAAATAAACGTGGGCACACTGATAAAGTTTGGCTGGCCAGGCATCTGAACCAGGTACCCCTCAGCTCTGGTTGGACCTATGCATAGTCTTAAACTCTTCTACTGTTAATGGTACATCACCAATTTGTATACCTTCCACACTTAAACAATTTGTAAAATCTTCATCTTACAAAACGTCAACTCTCATTCTTGTATTGAAATTTGGGGCTTATACCGGTTTTATGTAATCAAATGGGAGAATGACTCTGATGCTAGTTCTCTTTACGAGTCCGACACTTGGGGCCTGATTTAGATCTAGGCAGGCAGGTTACTCCCTTACAACAGTGACAGATATTCTGTCTGCCAAAATATAAATCCCAAGATCTAAATAAGGACCTTAATTTTTAGGAAGATTTAAATGCTTGAATAGTGATTCATATTCTGATTCTGATTTAGTATTTTGTATCTGATTCTTCGTGACATTATTCAATTTTTTCTGGAATACCTTTTACTAAAGACTTTTTGTAATGGATAGTTAAAACGTATTTCCTGATCTGGAATTCAATTATTGAGTGGTCCCAGTTACCATTCGATCAGGCTAATTCATACTCTGCTAATTCAATTAATTTGAGGGAAGAGGATGGTTCTCTTGCCACAAGATCAACTAAACTGTGAAGCCGAACTGTCAATCGTGAAATTTTTTGTATCTTAATTATTAGGATTCATTGCATTATTGGGGACCGACACCCACAACATTTTGGTATCAGAGGATGTTTTATTTTAGGGCACCCCCTCTTTAAAGGATCCCCGAAAGATTCCCGTATAGTTTGAGTCCTTATTGCCCAGCTGGAGGAAGAAAGGAGATTGGAGATTTGCCAACTTGTCCGTTGCTGGATCGTCGCAGGAAGTGATTAGCTGTGTTGGCTGCATATTGCTGCGTGAAATGTAAATATAAACAAGGAGACACATTTAGATGAGAGTGTACATCATTTGGATAAAGCTGTGGTAATAGATTTCTATGTTTTTTGTTGCATTGTTTGGATAAGTGATCATTGTGGGCTAAATTGGTAGATTAATTTCTGTTGTGTTGATGTATTATTCATGTATGGAATTACTTTTGAGGTATTATTTTGAAATCTTTTGAAAAATGTAGATTATACAACTTAGTTGGTTATCAAATTCCTGATATCCAAGATCTGGAGATATTTGATTACTTGTCTGTCCTTGTGGTGTGTTGAGCAAGGAGCCACTCACACATTGTAAGGGTGTCTGAATTACCAATTTTCCTTTTCTAGGTTGTGTGTACTATTTTGGTATGGTGTAACTTGTTCTTGAGTGCATGGGAGTAGTCACACTAGACAAGGTAGACAACTGCTGGTTGGAAAACTGCTTGGTGTGAATTGCAGTCTACAGGAGTTGCTGTTCTTGTTCTTAATTCAAACTATTGATTTTGAAAAGTTGTATTCTATATTCTTGACATTTCTTTCCTCTCTAGGGTACACAGGCCAGGGGTTAATTAAGTTATTTCATGTAAAGAGATTTTACAATTGTTTTCTTGTATCATGGGTAAGTTGGGCTGTGATTCGTTACCTATTAAGGAGCCGCACTGCGATTGGTGAGACATCACCACAAGGTAGTGCTCTGATTGGTTGGTTGCTGACGAAACCACGCTGTGATAAGTTGACCTTTAACAGAGCAGCACTGAGATTAATTGTTGCTCGTTGTCTGTTGTAGTTTTCGTGGAGATTTTGAGTTGTAGTGTGTTCGTTTTGAAAATAAGTAATGGGTGGTTCGTTGACAAAGTCTAAAGTTACTGATATACCCAGAGAGTGTCAGAAATTGCCAGCTGAGTGAACACCAGCCTATGAAATGATGAAGGAGTTTGGGTACTATATGTGCCCTTGGATTTCTGAATGGAATCATTATATGGCCCATAATGAAGCACTACAGTTTCCATTGGTGGGTACCTTTAGAAAGTTCAATTTCATGAGACAAACTATGTATGAAATGAAGGTAATGCCTAGACCTCCACAGTTTGAGGCACTAAATAAATGGGATAGCATAGCTACAGGAGAGAAAGAAAGCTTCTAAAGGAGTAAAGAGCTCATTTAGGCATTGCTTCAGAATAAATTAGATCGCCAGAAAAAGCATTGGAGGGAGGCTATGAGTGAATGTGTTAAAACTTTCCATGCTTTGGTCTCAGATGAGGGAGAGCAGAGTAAATAAAGAATAAGATAAAATGATGAAAAAGCTGAAAAGACACATGAAGATGAAAAATTCAAATGTGATCTTCTGAATTCTAGACCACCATCATACACATATAGGCCATTAGAAAAAACTTGGTGTGCTGAAGTGGTTGACTCAGGGGCTGGGGAGATGATGTTGTAGAGTAGACTTTTGGAGTGATATCTAGTACACCAACTGAAGTGATAATACGAGCCCCAAACCCTAGTTCAATTGGAGAAGTACAGCCATATATCCAGGTAGAGGGTACTCATGTGAGACCAGTAAAGACATTAGTATTGGCATTTTAAAAATTTAAATAGGTGAAATGTTGCAAGAAAATGTGGATTTGGTAAGGCTTTTAACATAAAATGCTGCTGAAATTAGATATTTGATATAGGAAGCTGTTTGATGTATTAATAGAGTGCACAATAAATTAGAAGCATTCTTTGATGAATTAAAAGTTGACATCGCCACAAGGAAAAATGTGAAGCAAAATTATAAGAGGGGTTTGACACATGATGACATAAGAGAGATGAACCTGATCACTCTGAGAGCACATATTGAAGATGTAATTAACAAAATACAGGACTGGAGTGATTGGGAGAAATTCACAACAAATAAAAAGAGAAGGAAAGACGTTAAGGGGAAGACGAGTAACATTGCAAGTGACTCTGAAGTTGGAACAGGTTCGATGTTGCAGTTCTCTTTGAGAGAGATTCATGGTGGAAAGTTTGTGCATGTGCTGTGGACAAGAGCTGATTTGAATGCACTTAAGCATAACTTCCCAAATCCGCGAGAGGACCTAGCAAAGTAGTATGATGAAATACATAAGTTGATGTACCTTTCTTGGATGTTGTGGACAGATTTGAACTTGTTATTTGGAATTGTGGTTCATGAAGACTTGTGGTTGGAATGTAAAATTGGCATTGAGTGGCAGATATTAGAATTGGCTAGAGCTGTTCTCAATAATGCTCCTGCTACAGAAATAGCAGTCATCATCATCATCAAAATCCTTTATTCAATATTTAAAATATATCATAAAAGTACAATAATACATTTAAAAAAACTTCATTTCAATACATTCTGGTTACATTTGGCATCACAAAATTACATTTGTCATCGGTTCATTCAATTTTGCCCCCTAGTGTTCCTAAGTCTTATAGCAACTTTAATAAAATTCGTGATACAGGCCAATGTCAATGGGTTTTCAGACCTTTGTAAATATAAAAGAGCAACCTTGGCATGTCTAAACTTCATTTGTTTTAAGATCCTTAATAAAAAGCTACGCCTGGGTACCGAATAAAAAGGGCACAATAAAACAAAGTGAAGGGTATCCTGCGGAGACCTATTGTCGCAGCCGCAGGTACCCTTCTGCTCAACTGTAACAGTAAAACCAGGTGGGTCAGCCAGCAGGTGATGTAAGAGATTAAGCCTGAATCGGGTGATTAAAAACCTGTCCTGTGCGCTATGCATAAGAGCAAGGTACGGTTCCATACCTTCTACTGTCTTTACTATGCTATAAGCACGCACCGTAGGCTTACTTTCTATCTCTATCCATGCAGTCTCTGATTATTTGTCTGCTCAAACCTGCCTCCGTATTAGACCAAATTTTTAGCCAAGCCATAAGAGGTCTGACCTTAATCATGTCCTCCATGTGTGCCCTTCCCAGTTCGGCGTGAATGATATGGGCCGATATACTTTGTGAGGTTTGGAGAATCTTCCTCAAGAATTTATTCTCTTCGATCTGTAATTGTCGAGTACATACAAAACCCCAAACCTCAGCCCCATACATTACTTTGGGGCAGCAGATTGAGCTGTATAGGTGCATGACCTGTTCTGGAGACCACCTGCCCAGCCTACGCCCTAAGCTCATTATGGCCCCTGTGGATCCCACTAATTTTGAGCTCCGCTCTTCGATTAAAAATGTCAAATTTAAAAGCCCATCAAAAAGTAAACCCAGATAGGAGAAGGTCTTGACCTGTTCCATTTTGTGTGTGCCTATTTTATATAGGAACTTTTTGCAAGGTTTAGATCCAGCCAGCAATACATAGGATTTAGTTAAGTTAGCAGATAGACCTAAACTGGCCATAAAACCCACAAACCCATCTATCAGACTCTGCAGGCATTTTGGTGTACGGGCTAGAAGTACCGCATCGTCAGCGTACAACAGCACGGGGACCGGTCGGGAACCTATTCTAGGGGTATCTACATTCAATTTGCATAATGCTTGTTCTAGCTCATTTATATACAGTGAGAACAGGAACCGGGCCAAAATACACCCCTGTCTCACCCCGCTAGTGCAGGAGAAGGGTGCCGTAGTGTCGCCATCCATATTAAAACGCACTTTAGCAGAGGTGTTCCAGTGAAGTGCTCTTAAGATGTCAACTAGGCCCTGGTCTACCCCAAGTCTGATCATCAGATCCCAGAGCTTTTCCCTATTGACATGATCAAAAGCGGCTGAGAGATCCATGAACCCCAAGTATACAGCCTGGTCGCTTGCAATGGTATATTTAGCCACTAATAAGTAAAGGTTCAGACACTGATCTGTGGTTGATTTTCCGGTCCTGAACCCATATTGCAGGTCCGAAATTATATGATGTTCTTCAGCCCAATCTAATAGACGATTTAGGACTACTCGACCCAAAACTTTGGCCGTCACATCAATTAGGGATATGGGTCGATAGCACTGCGGGTCATACTTTTTTCCTTTCTTGAAAATTGGGACTATTATAGCCTCAGACCAGGATCGTGGCATGCCTGTTGCGATTGCTGTATTTATTACCCTTGTTAAGATTGGTGCCCAAAGATCAACCCTGCTGAAATAGAGGTCTGGCGGAATTCCGTCTGGCCCGGGAGCTTTGTTGTGTGTCAGCCCTTGGATGCCCACTACCATCTCCTCCAGTGTAAATTCAATTTTGGACACCCATGGGCAAAGTCTCCCATCACCCCCAGAGTTCTCAGTTGAGTGGTTATACAACAATTCAAAATGGTCAGACCATTGCTCTGGGAGGATAGTCGTACCAATTACTGGGGCAGCAGTATCCTGGAAACAAGGTTTGTTTATTATTTTCCAGAATGCACTAGAATCTCTTCTATCTGCTGCATCCCGTAGATCTTCCCAAACCTGTAATTGGAGTGCCAGTTTCCTTTGTTTAATTGCTTTTTATATGCAATCCTGCACTGTGCGATACGTATCTTATCTCTAGGGACTATCTTTAAACATTCTTTTAATTCTTTATGAGCCCAGGAGCAATTTTTGTTAAACCATCTAGGTGAGGATTTGACTTCCACTTTAGAAGTTGATTTTAATAGGCCGTCTATGAGATGGGCCACAGACTCAAAAGCTTTAATCACTACAGGACCTTTCAATGAGGGGTCTAAGCATATCCCAATTGATTCTTTACCTTTCTCCATTAAGGATCTATAAAAGGCATCCCCATCCACTTTTGCCCATCTGAGGCGTCTCCCTTGGTCAGTTGTCCTCACTGTACTAATTGCCTTGTACGCTTTCTTCACGTTGCGGGAGGACCAATTCTTAATCTTCAGTACTAGTGGGTTGTGGTCGCTGAATACGCTCCATTCAATGTCTGCCTCATTTATCCAATCCCGGAATAGATGAGACACCGCTATATAATCTATAATGGAGCAATTCCCTCTTCCTTTAAAAGTTGGCGTGACTTCACAGCCATCTTTAGAACCCACCAGGTCTAATGTATAGCTTAACGCATGGTTTTTCAGGACCCTCTCTAATTCCAACCCTTCTGAGGTATGTTCAAAGTGCAGCCCTTTTGCCAGTGTGCAACCAGACCAAACGCCCTCCAGCAAACTTAAGTTGGGGCACAGATGACAGTTTAGATCTCCCATCAAAACCACACACGGGGCCACAGCTGACTTCCTTTGATCCAACTCACGAGTCATACATCTATCTAGATCATTTATTATTTGCCCCTTCCCACTCCCTGCTATGGCATTATAAACATTAATCAGGATGATATTGAGCTTGCTTGCATGAAGCCTAATAGCTTGTATGTTGGTTGAGTTCCAGTTTAAATCGGTCCATGCTCCTTCTAGCTGCAAATTCACGTAGGTGATTAGCCCTCCCATTGCTCTTCCCGGGGCCAGTTTCTGTGCGGGGACAAAAAAACACTTATACCCTACTAAGTGGAAGGGATTGTGGTCCACCACCCAGGTTTCCTGAAGACAAATTACATGATATCTGGTAATATATTGCCTCCATTCTTGGTTATGAAATTTGGAGGCCAGCTATGTTCCACAAGACCATTTCAATCCCCTCTTGCGATTGGCTCCATTTTGGGCCAAGGTTGTTATAGATAATGTGGTCAGATGCTCCAGAACTTACATCTATATTAGTTATAGATATATTCAGAACAACTTGTGATTGCTGTGTTTGTGGGGACACATGGGCTACTGCCTCAGCAATCTTATCCACCTGTATGCGTGCAGGACTACCCGACATATTTCCTACTATGCATTCAAGTACAGTAGTTTTATCCGGGGTCCTCCCCCTATTTGGATAGTGAGTGCAGATCTTACTCGTTTTAGGGTGACTGAGAGTCATAGTTGTATAAATAGTTTGGGCAGTGTTCAGTGCTGCAAGAGTTTGCCCAGCATGATCTTTCACCCCTTGCAGTCAGTCCACCTCCTCCAGGGATGCAAGGGGATCAAACCTGTTTCTCAGAGCTAATCTACCTTGGTTCCCCGGGAGTACAGATGGTTTTGTTACTTGGGAGTCCTTGCCACCCCAGGAACACTCAACTGTGTCTTGGTGGACCCAGTTTCCACCCAATGTATTTCTTCTATTAACATAAAAGGACCCCAAGGGTAGAGAACTGATATTACTACTGTAAGCGACCGGACCCCAGCTTATTATATGATCTACTATTCTGTAGTCCCTGAAGTTTACCACCACACAGTCGCCTGCTACATTCTTTTGCCTATTCCCTAGTCACCTTACCCTTCTTACATGCAAAATTTCCCCCTGTGTGTCCCTTGGCAATGGCCTGTACTTGTTCAGCCAGTGTGTGACCTTATTTTTGAGCTCATCATGGGATTCTGTGTGGCCAGGTTTTAATTCTGGGACCCCCGTGAGTATAATAACATTTGGGGCCACCTCTGGGGGTAAATTTATACAAGGTCCATTATTCATAGGCTTAATAGAAGGTATTTTTCTGGGTTGGGACGAGGCCAACAAATTCTGCGGTGGTGGCAAGTCTGAGGGGGCTGTATTCGAGGGGGGGGCTGTATAAGTTCTATCACTGTATGAGTGATTCGAAATTGGCAATGATGGTGGTCTTGTGTGAACATTAGAGGGCACCACTACAGAATTATCTAGTTGGGTGGTAGGCATATTTTCATTAAGCTGCTCTTCCTCCGTAATTTTGGTTATTTGTGCAATCAATAGATTTTTGCTCATTGGCTCTGTAGCTGAATTATTAGTCAATAGAGATAGTGGCGTATTGCCTGCCCCTCCCCCCCTTAATTTTACTAAAGAGACAACTTTATCCAACCTGCTCAGAATTTGTTTTGTCTGAGCAATAATGAGCTGTTCAAAATGTAACTGTTGATTACTGATGATGTGGGACACCCACCCAGGGGGTGCCTGTTTTTCCGGTACTTGTCAGTACTATTTTCAGCGGCTGCAACACCTAGGTGATTATGGGTCAGGCGAGTCCCAGCCTTTTTATACTCAGGTTGCTTCTTACTATTCACCTTTTTTTTGGAAGCTCGTGTCTTGACCCCTTTACCATTTGCTTCTGGGCCCCTAATAGGAGTTGTCTGTACAGGGGAAATAATTATCAGAGGGGTATCCAGAGGCGAATCCTGAGTAGTCATTGGCAAATCAATGTCAAGCGATGAGAGTTGGCTCAATTGAGGGGTTAATGAGAGGCGTCTTTCAGTGCGTTCAATTTCGTTAGACATTTCGCCAATGGCCTTGAGCAACATTCTATCGATTGCAGTCTGCTGCGCAGGTCCTTGGGGGGGAATTCCTTTAGAGTTGCTCGTGTGTTTTAAGTTTAGGTGGCCCTTGTCGCTCAATTTAGCCGATCGGGTTTTTACTTTTGCTGCCATTCTGCTTATGCGCTAGGATGACAGTGACACAACGTGACTAAAGCAGAGTAAACCCTTGCAATGTATTTCCAGGGGGCACAGTGTTCGATTATTACCTATAAGGTGATATGAAAACCACAAATGAATCTTTTACAGGTTCGTGACGACACAACAGTACCTTAGTGTGCTCTCTTCAGCTTCTTCGAGTTGTAAGAGGGGTGGCCCAGCCTTGCCTTGGTCTGCCCCGGACGGCCACAGACGGGCCGCCCTTTGCCCGGGCTTCGCCCGGCGCACCCTGCACGCGATCCCGCGACGCGGGGATCGCGAGGTTTATTTAAAGTCCGGTGCAGGAGGGAGGGGCCGCTGGAGGTCACTCTGCCCCTGAGCCTCCTGGAGCCTGTAGTTGTCCGAGGTTCGTGGCAGGGTTTCAATCGCCCCCTCAAAGATCTTCTTTCACGCTGCGCATCCCGCGAAGTGGGAGGCGCGAGGATTATTTAAAGTCTGGTGCGGGAGGGAGGGGCCGCTGGAGGTCACTCTGCCCCTGAGCCTCCTGGAGCCTGTAGTTGTCCGAGGTTCGTGGCAGGGCTTCAATCGCCCCCTCAGAGATCTTCTTTCACGCTGCGCGTCCCGCGAAGCGGGAGGCGCGAGGTTTATTTAAAGTCCGGTGCGGGAGGGAGGGGCCGCTGGAGGTCACTCTGCCCCTGAGCCTCCTGGAGCCTGTAGTTGTCTGAGGTTTGTGGCAGGGTTTCAATCGCCCCCTCAGAGATCTTCTTTCACACTGCGCGTCCCCATATATAGCAGTCAAATATAAGGCTGTGATTGAATATTTGAAAAAAAATTCCTGACAGAGATGTAACTTGGCACTAGATTTTGAAAACTACACAAGAGCTGAAGGAGTCAGCGCATTGTTTTTATGAGAAACTGATGCAAGTTCACAAGAAATGCAGTGGAGTCAAAAATCCAGAAAAATATGGGAGCTTATTTACAAACCCCTTGCGTCACTTTTCCCATGTTAAAAATGACACAAAAGTGGCGCAAGAGGCTTGTAAATAGGCCCCATGTTATTTAGCAAAGTGAGTTGTATTGGCACACAAAGAGCATAGATTAGATCTTGATGTTGGCAAAAAATAGTGACTATTTTTAGGCAATACAGAAGGGGCTCAAGAAAAAGCTAATGATTGATTAAAAGAAGCAGTTTGAGAAAGGGAACCGGAAACAAATGAGTTTAAATATGACATTTTTACAGACTAGAATTAATTTATTCAATTAAGGAATGCAAGGTGGTAAAAATGGTGGAGTAAACATGAATGTTGAGATATTGAAAAATAATACAGCGTTTCATTTTTGTGAGAGAATCAAGCACTAGAAAAGGGAGCGTAGACAAAATCCAAATAGGATCCAGAGTAATCCACAAAAAATTTAACAGATGCCAAAAAACGGTGGAATTTCAAATATGTAGAATTCAGAACTGAATGCACAAAATCAGAAAACATTTTGAGTGTCCATTCCAAAATCTCCAGTGATGCTTCTTGCGAGGAGAAATAACATGCTATACAATGCAGGGTGCCATCATAATACAATGATTATGAATCATGAAGTGGCAGGGAGTAGTTCACAATCATGGTGCATTAGGGGGAAGGGTGATCGCCTACTTGAAGCAGTCCTAGAGGTACACTAAAGTGGTCCATACACTGACAGTTAAGTCAATGGTCACTCCGTTTCATTTTTGATCGACATGGGAGTTACCCATTCTAGAGTTCGTTCTGTGGTAATCTCAAACCTATCCCTTCCCCGTAAGAGCAGTTAAACTTGTAGAGATCAGTAAAAAATCAAGTTGTTAATTAGGTCACAGTAGATGTCCCAGTTAAAATTGGTCTGATGGAGAATAAATACCAGTTGTATCTGGTTGAAGGCCTTTGAATCTATTTGAAAGGGATCTACTTTATAAGAGCAATTGCATAATTTACTGTAGGCTGGATAGTGCCACTATTGAACACAAGATAAGGATTCAGTTTTTAAACTCTGTACAGAAGATTCAAGAGTTGAATTATATTCAGTATTGACAAAAGAAGACCTGCCCCTGGATTTAAGACATACTGTCAGAGAAAGGGTATGGAATTACCTAGCCATGGACTGAATGATGGTGATTGGGTGATAATCCTCAAACATACTCAGGGAGGTTGTCTGGACGAGAGCTGGAAGGGGCCTTTCCAAGTTGTGTTAACAACAAATAAGGCTGTCAAATATGCAGGTGTGCATCTCATACAAACAGTCCTTAGTGGGACCCAGAGCAAAGCTTGAGCTCGCAGCGGGAATTCAGAGGTGGGTGAATATTTTCCTGAAACTGATGAAGTAGAAGATGAAACACAACAACGAACACAAGGGGTGAGGTTTCAGGTGAGTGAGAATTCTGATGAAGAACCTGAAACTCCAGAAGCCCAGTTTCAGAGGGATCAGAGTGAAGAGCTGTTGCAATGTAAAAGCTCAAAGCATGAATGGCAGCAATAAGAAGCAGTCTCTGAGGCTAACAATTTCAAGTTGCAATAGTTACAAAGACTCCTCATGGAAGGAAAAAGTTTACTGTGAATAGACCGAATGAAGACAAGATTAGTCAAAATGCAAATCCAAGTAGCAGTTTAGGATTGATCTCAAAGAAAGGTTTTGAGAAAAACATAAATGAAAAGGCTGTGGTTGAAAAAGAACAAGTTAAAGATATTCTGAGGAAAAGAACCTGCAATCAGAAGCATTATGAACCAAAAAAAGATCCCAGTGAGAAAATGTGATCCTGAAGCAAGTGAGATTGAATCAACTGTTGATAAAATTTAAACAGAAAAAGAGTTCCCAGTTAAAAGTATGCTTCACCTGAATGGGTATACCTAGCTGCAGTGTTGGAAAGAGAAGCAGATGAAATCAAGGAGGGTTATTCTCTGGTGAATGAGTGACTGTTAGGCCTGTCAGCTTTAGAGTGAGCTTTCCTCAGTCTGTATGCCTTCATCCGCCAACATTTCTGAATTTGTTTGTGCTGGCTTTAGGGCTCTGTGCACTTTACCATTGCTAACCTGTGCAAACATGCTTTTGCTCACTCCCTAAAACATGGCAAAATTGACTTACACCTGATTGGCATGTTTAATTTACTTATAATTCCCAAGTAAAGTGGTATAGGCTACACCCAGGGCTGGTAAATTAAATGCTACTAGTGGGCCTGCAGCACTTAGTGTGTCACCTACTTAGGTACCCTCATAAAACAATTCTCCGGCCTGCCATTGCAGTCTGCAAGCATCTTTACACTGCCAATTCGTCTTGGCAAAATAACACCTTACCAAGCCCTTAACTCCCTTTTTATTACGTATGAGTCACCCCTAAGATAGGCCCTAGGCAGCCTATTGGGCAGGGTGTAGTGTAATTAAAAGGTTGTACATGTACATTACATGTCCTGGTAGTGAAAAAACACTACATTTGTATTTTACTACTCTGAGCCCTATCGCTCCCATAGAATAACATTCAGATACCTTGTTACATCTAATGAATGATAAAGTTTGATATGGAACAGGTATGAAAGTCATGTTTTGTGCCTGCAAAAGTGTAATTTAATATCCTCTTTAATGGTAAAGTCAGATCTTAAGTCACAATTTTTACAATGCTACTTTTAGAAAGTTGCCATTTTGCTGTCCTGGCTATTTATTGTATTCAGCCTGTTCCTGGGTCACATGAGTGGGTGTAGTTGGTAGATGGACTTTGTATGTCCTGCCCAGACAGCCACTGTTGGAAGGCGGACCCCGAGGAGTCGGTGAGACCACCAAGGGGGGCCCTCGCACTGCACGAAGTAGCCGAGCGCTGCCGAGAAGTCTCCTGAGAGATCCTTCTCCTATCACGTACTAGCACAGTAACACCACCACACCGGACTCAAGGAGGTTGTCTCAAGACAAGCAATTCTTTATCATCAATAAAAGGTTACGAGTTCAATATTTACACGAAGGGATCGAGGGATCCACCAAAAGTCTCAATGTCTCTTTGGAAGGGTAGGGGTAGCGGGACAGTCTTTGGCAGGAATGTGGTACGAGGGTACCTGGGGCCCAGTTCTTATCCTCAAGCTGGAGGACCTCCGATCTCGGAGGGGTCGAGCCGCGACGGCGTCAGCAGGGCTCTGGCGTACAGTTCGTGGAGAGCCGCGATTCAATCAGCAGGGCTCTCAAGATGGTTTCTGCTCAGCTCGAGCCGCGACGTCGTCAGCAGGGCTCCGAGGAAGGTCTCAGCGAGGTGGGGCCGCGACGGCGTCTGCAGGGCTCCGATGTTCCAGGTGGTTCAGGAAAGGTTCACAAGAGGGAGCCGCGACGCAGTCAGCAGGGCTCGTGATGGTTCCGACAAGAGTTCTTCTCCGTAGGGTCAGCCGCGATTCGATCAGCAGGGCTCTCGACTCCGGGATACAACTGCCGAGCTGTGGTGGGGTCGCCCCAGATATAGGTCTGGAGCCCTTTGATGTCCGGACCCTTGCGCCCAAGGGGGCGGAGTGGCCGGGTGGAGGTGGCCAGACGCCCAGCAGGAGAGGCGCCAGGCCCATGGGAGTTTGCAGGGCGATCACACCTCGAGAGGGGAGGACAGTTGGGGGTCCCAACGATACCGTCCTCCGCCGGGGGCGATGAATGGTTCCTGCGGCACCCCCTGGCCAGTCCGTGGTGCCTCGAGGTCGGGGCTTCGCTGGGGTCGAGGCCGGGTTGAGCGGGGTCGCGCCGGCTGGTGTACGGGGTGACGTAGATGCCAACAAGATGGCGGAGCCATGAGGAGCATGCGACCACGTGCAGTTCCAGGTGAAGGGCCTTGGAGCAGTTCAGACGGGTGGCCCGTGAAGGCCGGGGCGGGGAACGGCCACAGTCCAGGGGGGTTAAGGACCACGCCACGAGGCCGGGTCCAACAGGCGTCCCCCCCAGCCGAAGGCATGGAGAGTCACCCATCTCCTTGGGGATTCTCCTCGTCAAGGCGGAAGAAGCGGGACAGGCCGTCGGCGTTGGCGTGGTCATTGCCGGGCCGGTGTTCGACGTCAAAGTCCATCCCTTGTAGCGAGATGGACCATCGCAGCAGTTTGGGGTTCTCGCCCCGCATTCGCATTAACCATTGCAAGGGCCGGTGGTCGGTCTGGACCCGGAAGTGGGCGCCAAAGAGGTAGGGCCGGAGCTTCTTGAGGGCCCACACCACAGCGAAGGCCTCGCGCTCAATAGTGCTCCAGCGTTGCTCCCGGGGCAGTAGTCGCCGGCTGATGAAGGCCACTGGTCGGTCGAGCCCCTTTTCGTCAGTTTGGGAGAGAACGGCCCCGATCCCATACTCGGAGGCGTCCGTCTGTACCACGAACTCCTTCTGGTAGTCCGGGGCCTGCAGCACCGGAGCAGTACACATGGCCGTTTTGAGGGTGTCGAAGGCTGTTTGGCAGCGGGGTGTCCAGTGTACCTTCTTGGGCTGCTTTTTGGACGTTAACTCTGTGAGGGGGCCGACAATGCTCCCATAGTCCCGGATAAACCGTCGGTAGTATCCGGTGAGGCCCAGGAAGGCCCGGACAGCGGTCTGGGTAGTGGGGGGGTTCCCAGGTCTGGATGGCATCTATCTTTGCTTGGAGGGGGGCCACCTGCCCGCTCCCCACTTGATGGCCCAGGTAGGTCACGGATCCGTGGCCGATTTGGCATTTGCTGGCCTTGATTGTGAGCCCGGCCCGCTGGAGGGCGGCCAGGACGGCCTTTAGGTGGAGGAGGTGCTCGGCCCAGTGGTTGCTGTACACGGCAATGTCATCTAAGTAGGCCGCGCTGAAGGCCTCAAGCCCGGCCAAAACTTTGTTCACCAGTCGCTGGAAGGTGGCCGGGGCGTTCTTCATTCCGAAGGGCATCACCCGAAAGTGGTAATGCCCATCCGGAGTCGAAAAGGCGGATCTTTCTTGGGCGCCGGGGGTGAGCTGGATTTGCCAGTACCCGGCGGTGAGGTCCAGCGTGCTCAGGTAGCGAGCGGCCCCTAGGCGGTCGATGAGTTCGTCGGCCCGGGGTATCGGGTGTGCGTCCGTCTTGGTTACTACATTCAGGGCTCGGTAGTCCACGCAGAATCGCAACTCCGGGGGGTGGCCGGGAGCTGCAGCCTTGGGCACCAGGACGACAGGGCTGGCCCACGGGCTGTCGGAAGGCTCGATGACCCCCAGGGCCAGCATCTTCGCTACTTCGGCCTGGATGCAGGCCAGCACTCGGTCAGGCACCCGGTAGGCTCTGTGTCGTATGGGGGGGTTCTCCCCGGTGTCGACGTCGTGGACGCACCAGTGGGTCACCCCCGGGGTGAGAGAGAAGAGGGCTGCGTAGTCCCGCAGTAATCGCTGGCAGTCGTTGCGCTGTTCCGGGGTCAGGGACGAGGCGAGTTGGACCCCTTCGATCGATCCATCGTGAATGTCGGATTGCAAGAGGTCGGGCAGGGGCTCGGAGTCGTCCTCGCCCCCCTCGTCGGTCGCCAGCAGCAGGCTCAGTTCGGTCCGGGCGAAGTGGGGTTTTAGCCTGTTAGCATGTAGGACCCGGAGGGGGTTCCGGGGGGACTCCAGATCGACCAAGTAGGTGACGGGACTTTTCTTCTCCACCACCTTGAAGGGCCCGGTCCACTTGTCCTGGAGGGCGCCGGGTTCGACCGGGGCCATGACCCATACTTTCTGACCTGGCTCGAATTCTACAGTAGAAGTGTTGCGATCGTACCACCGCTTCATGTCCTCCTGGCTGGCCTCGAGGTTAGCTTCGGCGAGGGCTCGGAACTTGCGGGTCTGGTTTCGGAGGGTCAGGAGGTATCGGTAGACGTCAGGAGGGGCGCCTCGGGGCTTCATCTCCCAGCCCTCCTTGACCAGACTGAGCGGTCCGCGGACCGGGTGTCCATACAATAGTTCAAACGGGCTGAACCCCAGGGACTTCTGCGGGACCTCCCGATAGGCGAACAGGAGGCAGGGCAGCAGGACATCCCATTTCCGCCTGAGTGGTTCTTCCAGGCCCTGGATCATCCCTCTCAATGTTCGGTTGAATCGCTCAACCAGTCCGTTCCCCTGAGGGTGATATGGGGTCGTGAACTTGTATGTGACCCCGCACTGTTGCCACAGGGACCGCATGTACCTGGAGATAAAGTTCGTGCCGCGGTCGCTCACCACTTCGCTGGGGAATCCCACTCGGGAGAAGATCCCCATCAAGGCCCGGCCTACCACAGGGGCCGTTATGGTTCTGAGCGGGACCGCCTCCGGGTACCTGGTGGCGTGGTCCACGAGGACCAGGATGAAGCGGTGGCCCAGGGCGGTTTGGGGGTCCAGGGGTCCCACAATGTCGATTCCGACCCGTTCAAACGGGGTGCTGACGGCGGGAAAGGGCTGGAGGGGGGCCTTGACCCGACCCCCCGTCTTTCCGCTGGCTTGGCAGGTCTGGCAGGACCGGCAGTGGTTGTCCACATCTCTCCGCATCCGGGGCCAGTAGAAGTGGGTCACCAGACGACTGTACGTTTTGTCTTGCCCCAAGTGTCCGGCGAGGGGCACATCATGGGCCAGGTTGAGAAGAAACTCCCGGAAGCGGAGGGGGACCACCAACACGCGGCTGGCCCCGAGTTCTGCTACTTTCTGTTCACTGTACAACAGGCCCTCGGCCCAGTAGATCCAGTGGGTGCCGGTCTGGTCACCGTTGGCTTGCGCGGTCGCCTGCTGCCGGACCCCTTCGAGAGAGGGACAGGACTGTTGCTCTTGCTGGAACTGCTCTCGGGTGGGGCCCCCTTCGTGTTGCCATTGCGCCAGCTCTGGTAGGGCGCTCGGAGAAGTCATCTCTTCGGGGGAGGATTCGCTGGACCCAGGGTCGGTGTCCGCCTCCTCCTCGCTGCTGGCGGGAGGGGGTGTGAGCCCCTCGGGTCGGGCGGTCCCGGAGGTCGAGGATGAGCGGGGGGCCTGGGCGGTCATGGACCGGGTGATGGCGCAGGCCCAATCAGCCAGTCCCAACATCCGGAGGTGCTCTCGTCGTTCTACTTGAGCCCAGGGGGAACTCTCCAAGTCGTTCCCCAGGAGGCAGTCGACCGGGGCGTCGTCGCGCACTGTCACCTTCAGCAGGCCCGTCACCCCTCCCTGTTGTCGGCCGTCCGGACAGGGCACAGCACATTCGGTAGAATCTGTTCAGGGGTCACCAGGTGGCAGCGGACAGCGGTGATACTGGCGCCGGTGTCGCGAAGGGCTTCGGCCCGTTGTCCGTTGACCGTGACCTGCTGCCGGTACTTCTGGGTGTTGGTTGGGATGGGGGTGCAGGGTACCATCTCCCGGCTACCCAGGCAGACCAGAGACATGGCTGCCGGCTCCCACTCAGTGTTTTCTCGGTCGAGGGCCTCTTCTTCCTCTTCTCCTCCCCCCAAGGCGGCGGCTGTCAGCTGCCGGGGCGGGGGCCCGCCGGCCCCGTTTCTTCGGTTCAGAGGGCAGGCCGGGTCGCTGGCAAAGTGTCCGGTTTGTTGGCAGCCATAGCAGGTCACTGGTGGCCGTGGTCCGGGTCGGGCCGGGCCCACCCTTCGTGCTAGGCTCGGGGAGAGATGTGGCTGCGGTGGCCCTCGAGGGGGGCTCCTGGGGGCCCCAGCGGGAGGGTCTCGGTTCCTGTTCGGCCCTCCCCCCCCACCGCGCTGGCGTGGGGGTCCGTTGGGGTTCCTCTGGTACTCCCCCATTGAGCTCCGGGGGACCCGGGAGTTGACCCATCGATCGGCCTCGACGGCCAGTTTCCGCGGGTCGGTTATTTTGCTGTCGAGGAGGTGCTGTCTCAGCTCCACGAAGCAATTGTTGGAAAGATGTTCCCACACGATGAGGTCGACCAGTTGCCCGTAGGTGGTTACTTTGCTGCCTTTGATCCACCCTTCTAGGGCCCGACTAAAAAAGTCCACATATTCCACCCATGTGGTACCCGGGATTTTCTTGCAGTCTCGGAACCGCTGGCGGTACATTTCCGCTGTTAGCCCGTAGCGGGTGAGCAGGGCCTCCTTCATGTGATCGTAGGAGGTCATCACTTCCTCCGGTAGCTGGAGCAGCATGTCCCGCCCTTCACTCAGGAATCGCCCCCACAGGCCTGCGCCCCAGTCTTTTCGGGGCACTCGATGGGAGGTCATGGCCACCTCATAGGCCTTGAACCACTGTTGGATATCGTCATTCTTGTAATACTCCTTGACGACCTCCTTCGGGATATGTACTTTGGCCTCGGCAGGCGGTAGAGTGTCTCTCGTACTGGGGGTGTTGGTCCCTCCGTTCTTGGCCTTGATCTCGAGCTCCTTGAGGCTGCGCTCGTGCTCAAGGGTGAGCTTCTTTTCCTCCAACTCCCGGTGTCGTCTCTTCTCTTCTATCTCTTCTTGAAGACGTAGCTGCTCGAGGGCCAGTTTCTTTTCTGCCAGCTGGAGTTCGCCGTCCAGTCGCAGTCGGGCGAGCTCTAGCTCGTGGCTCCGGACCTTTTCCCGCTCTCGTATTTCTTCTTCGGAGAGGCCGGTTTCTAGGCTCTTTCGTCCTCCGGTTGCCGGGGTCAGTGCGGTTGCTGTGGTCTCCGTCAGGGGCAAGGGCCCTTCTTCCTGGGAGGGGCCTGCCCCGGCCTCCAGCCATGTCCTCAGAGCTTTCTGCATCTCTTCCTTGGTACCGAGGCTGGTGGTTGCAATGCCTTTGTCTCTGCAGAACTGTTTTAATTCTTTGTGCGTATATTCTTCCAGCCGTTCGGGCTGGAACTCCATTGTCGCGTTGTTTTCCTGGCTGCTCATGATGCTATTCGTTTGGATGGGTAGCTAGTGGGTACTGGCTGGTACGTACTGCGTTCGGCTCGGATCCCGTCGCTGGCCACCAAATGTTGGAAGGCGGACCCCGAGGAGTCGGTGAGACCACCAAGGAGGGCCCTCGCACTGCACGAAGTAGCCGAGCGCTGCCGAGAAGTCTCCTGAGAGATCCTTCTCCTATCACGTACTAGCACAGTAACACCACCACACCGGACTCAAGGAGGTTGTCTCAAGACAAGCAATTCTTTATCATCAATAAAAGGTTACGAGTTCAATATTTACACGAAGGGATCGAGGGATCCACCAAAAGTCTCAATGTCTCTTTGGAAGGGTAGGGGTAGCGGGACAGTCTTTGGCAGGAATGTGGTACGAGGGTACCTGGGGCCCAGTTCTTATCCTCAAGCTGGAGGACCTCCGATCTCGGAGGGGTCGAGCCGCGACGGCGTCAGCAGGGCTCTGGCGTACAGTTCGTGGAGAGCCGCGATTCAATCAGCAGGGCTCTCAAGATGGTTTCTGCTCAGCTCGAGCCGCGACGTCGTCAGCAGGGCTCCGAGGAAGGTCTCAGCGAGGTGGGGCCGCGACGGCGTCTGCAGGGCTCCGATGTTCCAGGTGGTTCAGGAAAGGTTCACAAGAGGGAGCCGCGATGCAGTCAGCAGGGCTCATGATGGTTCCGACAAGAGTTCTTCTCCGTAGGGTCAGCCGCGATTCGATCAGCAGGGCTCTCGACTCCGGGATACAACTGCCGAGCTGTGGTGGGGTCGCCCCAGATATAGGTCTGGAGCCCTTTGATGTCCGGACCCTTGCGCCCAAGGGGGCGGAGTGGCCGGGTGGAGGTGGCCAGACGCCCAGCAGTGGACGGCACGGACCTCACCTCGGGACTAATCCGCTATCAGACCGAAGACCTGGAGATGACGCTGGATAACAAGCATACTGAGGTCATCGCCTTCGACGTTATTGACGCTCCACAGTTCAAACTAATACTGGGCATCCCCTGGCTGACGCAACACAATCCTCACATAAATTGGGTGACCAAGGAATTCATGCTAACATCAGCCCAGTGTAGGTTGTCCTGTTACCCTTCAACCGAACGCCACATCTGCAGAACCGTGCAGGCCTGCGCACTGCTGATCCACGAGATAGGGATCATCGTGCCAGGGGGCATCCCTGTAGAATATCTGGATTTGGTCCAAGTGTTCGACAAAAAAGGCACCAACACGTTACCCCCACATCGAAACTTCGACTGTAGGATCGACATCATTCCGGGATCCACGCTTCCCTGCAGCCGTGTTTACTCCCTCACAGAAAAAGAGAACGAAAACCTCCGCATCTACCTCAACAAATACCTACAGAACTGATTCATCCATCATTCACGGTCTCCCGTCTCTTCCCCTCTTTTCTTCGTGGCAAAGAAAGAAGGGGATTTGCGCCCCTGCATAGACTTCAGGGCGATAAACGCCATAACGATACAAAACCGGTACCCGTTGCCTCTGATCCCAGACTTGTTGGACCAAGTGAAGGATGCAGCAGTCTACACGAAATTGGATTTGCGCGGGGCTTACCACCTAGTCAGAGTCCGAGAGGGGGACGAATGGAAAACCGCCTTCCAAACACGGTACGGTTTATTCGAATATCGTGTTATGCCCTTCGGGCTCTGCAATGCCCCTGCTGCTTTCCAATTTTTTATCGACGAGGTGTTGCGGGAATATATCGACCGCTTTTGTATCGTCTATATAGATGACATATTAATCTACTCATCAACCATGTCAGACCATATACCGCATGTACGAGCCGTTCTCCAATGCCTACAACAGCACGGCCTATACGTCAAGCTAGAAAAAAGTGTTTTTCACACCACCACAGTGGAGTTTTTAGGACACATCCTAACCCCGACCGGTATCGAGATGGACCCCAGGAAGGTGAACACTATACTACAATGGCCATCCCCAGACTCTGTAAAGCAAGTCCAGAGGTTCTTGGGTTTTACGAACTATTATCGTCGCTTTATCGCAGGTTTTTCCAAGATAGTGAACCCTATCACTTGCTTGTTACGAAAAGGCACGCGGTTCTTCTGGAGTAAAGAGGTTGAAAACGCATTCCAGGTACTAAAATCGTGCTTCATCTCAGCACCAGTACTAAGACACCTAGATCCCAATCAGCCCTTCATCGTGGAGGCCGATGCCTCACAAAACGCATTAGGAGGAGTATTGTCACAAAGAGACCCCGGAAGCGGTTTACTCCACCCAGTGGCTTACTATTCCAGAAAACTACAGCCAGCAGAATGAAACTATTCAATCTCAGACAAGGAGCTGTTGGCCATCAAAGCAGCTTTCGGAGAATTGCGCCATTACCTAAAAGACGCCAAACACTCAGTGACCATCTTTACCGATCATAGAAACCTACAGTTCCTACGTTCAGCAAGGGCTCTAACCGCCAGACAGCTATGGTGGACTCTCTTCTTTAATGAATATGATTTCAGGATTACCTACCGGCCGGGAAGGGAGAACGCCTAGGCTGATGCCCTGTCTAGGCTAGACGAAACCGGAAACAACCACCCACCTACGGAACCAGTACCCATTATTCCAGAACATCGTTTCCAGGGGGCAATGATCACCTCCTCCTTTCTATCCCAGCTACGCGGAGACCTGAAACAGAAAAAACCAGAGGACTGGCCACGTAACGTCCAGGGGGTGACCAAACATGACGGATTCCTGTACAAAGGAAAAAACTATTACCTACTGTTGGTGAGTCACCAACAACAGGTATTGTTCCTGTACCATGACCACCCCTTGTCTGAGCACCCCGGGTACCAGAAAACCAAGGACCTGATACAAAGACATTTCTGGTGGCCACCTCTCGCCTCCGACAGGCAGACACACAAAGCCCGATGTACCGTGTGCGCACAAGGAAAAACCTCCACCCAACCTATGGTGGGATTGTTACATCCCATACCGGTTCCACCCTACCCTTGGCACACGATCTTGATGGATTTTATCGTGGAACTCCCCAAAATCAGGACAGGTGATACCGCCATCCTCACCATTGTGGATCACCTCACAAAGATGGCGCACTTCGTGCCCCTCCAAAAACTCCCTACCGCTGCCGAACTAGCAGTGATCTTCGCACACAACGTGATCTGGCTACATGGCATTCCTTCTGCTCTGATCACAGACAGAGGGCCCCAGTTTGTGTCCTGATTCTGGAACGAGGTCTGCGGCCTTCTGGACCTGGAAGTACGGTTGTCCTCCACCTACCATCCTCAAACAGACGGGCAGGCGGAGAGGACCAAACAATCCATGGAACAGTACCTCCGTTGCTTGCTGCTCACCATTGAAGAAGAATGGTCTGAAGTTCTATGGTTGGTGGAATATGCATACAACAACAACAAACATACAGCCACCGGAGTGTCACCGTTCTTCTGTCTCCAAGGCCACCACCCTAGGACGACGCCATGGGAAGACAACCGAACCAGCAATGTACCCACCGTACAGGCGTACCACTCCTTGCTCCGTACCTTATGGCAACAAGCCCGCTTTGAACTAGCCAAGGCAAAAGAAACCAACAAACAAAACACAGATAAACATCGGCAAATGGAACCCGACTGCAAGGTGGGGGATAGAGTGTGGGTATCCACTAAAAACCTCAACACCCATGGACCCAAAAAACTGTTACCACGTTTCATAGGTCCCTTTCCCATAGCACAGGTGATCAATCGAGTTGCCATGAAACTCACATTACCCACCCAAATGAGAATCCATTCTGTCTTTCATGTTTCCCTCCTGCGACCCACTCACCCCGACTGTCTAACGACTACACCTCCGCCTCCGGTCCTCATAGACAATCACGAGGAATATGAGGTCCGAGTCATTCTCGATTCCCGCAGGACTAGGGGTATGCTTTTCTACCTAGTAGACTGGAAGGGTTAGGGTCCCGAAGAGCGATCCTGTGATCCTCTGACCCATGTCCGTCACGCACCCCGCTTAGTCCGCGCCTTCCACATCCAGCATCCCCAAAAGCTGCGTCCTGCAACCCCAGTGTAGCCGAGAAGGTGGGTCTGTTTTAGGGGTGGGTGCTGTCACGTCCTTCCTGCTGATATGGCTGGCGCGCGAGATCTTGTGCCCATGCGCATGCCTGCTCACCCTGGGAACAACCGAGGAAGGTCAGCGGTCTAGTTCTTAGACGTGACCCCACTCGAACCAATGGCAGAGCACTTCCGGGGGCGAACGTCTTTCACCCGTGAAGCCAATGAACTCTCGGCTTCGTATTGCCGTCCCGAGCCTACGTAGGAGCGTGGCTCGACCAGCAACCGGAGCCTCGTCCGGACCGCGCAAGGGCGCCAACGATCCCCGGAGTCCAAGTAGTGCATGTATCGGCACTGGCCGCTACTTTTGTGTCGCTCTGCGCAGGAGCGCTTGCAAGGCAAGTTCACCATGACTTTCCTCTTGGCGCAGGAGCGCGTTTGGAAATACTCGCGGCCCGTGCAGAAGCATGGGGCCGCCCTAGACTTTATCGCACTGCTCGTGCTCCAGCGTGAGGCGGGCATTAACCTCAGCACCTCGGCACAGGAGCGCGCTTTCATTTCCTTTACAGCTCGTGCATAGCACGAAGCCGCCTCAGACTTCTCTCCACAGCTCGCGCTCCACGGAGCTGACAGGACATTTGTCATCCCGGCGCAGGAGCGCGTTCAGTTATATTTACGGCTCGTGCAGCGGCACGGAGCCGCCTGGTACCTGGAAATGACAATGCTCGAGCGTTTCCTCTTGTATCACACGTCCCGTGGGTATCACGGGTACGAATTTCTTCCCCCCATACGTACACCAGTAGGACCCTGCTGGGAAGTAGTCTATGTAGGATCTCTAAGCAACAACGGAGGGGTTTTGGTGTTCCTGGTGTGTCCTGGATCTCATGGTCGCTCTGCGCAGGAGTGCCCTCACTGAGTGCTGTTCGTGACATTGTTCCTCTTACACTCAAGCCGTACCCGATGATCTTCTCCGTTCTCGAAGTGTTACACCCCAGGTGACTATAGCATCTCCTCTTGTCGTGTACGCTTGTCTTGGCGGCTTGTGTTTGGTCTGTGTGTGTGATACCCATGTGCTCCATTTCCTAGGTTGCGCCCACCATCAGACTCCCCATGGATCCAAGGGCCGGCCTCTCCTGGCATCTTCCCCAGCTGTCTACACCTCCTCGGGCTGCCTCCCCCGGTTCCCTTGTGGTCCTAGGCAGTATCTACCCTATCTGGGAGGCGAAGGGTGCTGGAGGGGGTTGTTCACGTCACCCCTGCGGGATTACTCCACACAACTAACGGTAAGTGGTGTGGGGACATGACAGAAACTTGTGATATGTACCCACATGCATGACATATGTGTGGATATGCCTTGTACCCCGTTGCTGAAGTGTGGCAATCTGTACACAGTCCAGTCAATGGGGATACATACCACCTACGGACTTACCTGCATTCCAGCACCCACAGGGTTGTAGTCATTGGGGTTCAGCTGCCGTGGTGTAGAGGGGACCTGGACAAAGGGATCCACGCTGGAGACTGTCAGGGAAAGAGAATTCTGGAGAGTATGCACCCCAAATCCTTCCTTTCTGACGAGTTGAAGCAGCTAGTTAGACCGCCATGGTTGACTCATTGGAAATGCACCTCATAATCGGAGCGCCGCCAGAACTCCCTGTATAGCTCTATGGCTGCTGCTTTTCTCTGACCACCATCTCAGCGGTTTTAGAAAAGCTGCCAGACTCGATCTCTTCTAGCAGTCGGTTGGACTGCATTCAGCATGCATCGTAATCGCTGGTCGGTGCAACCGCTTTCAATGAGACAGCGGCAGGCCGACCAAAGCCGACAGGGTAATGGATGTCAGTCCAACCAGCATCCCAATTAGGCCCAAAGATACTTACATTTAAAAAGACAGATTAAAGTATAACTACATCTTGTTTTTAATCAGGGTTAAGCACTGAGGCTGTTCATTGGTATAACTATCTTGAAGTTACTTTTAATTGAAGTCTGTCTTGAGATGACTAGCTGAATTCAAGGCAGATATTTTCCATGATGGGGCACCTTATAAAAGCTTAATTCCATGAATTCAGAACGTCTAACCTTAGATGGCAGAATTAAGTGGGACTCCTTGGAGGCTGCAAATACACCAAGGCATTTGTGGCTACTACCTAGTATAATGATACAGCTGATTAATTTGGAACCAGATGTGATGAGCTGGGGTGTTTTGCCTCGGTGCCTCGATAGAGGTGTCAGTTTCAAGCCACATTAAAACTAGGCAATCTAAGAAAATGTATCCTATATTCACTTAATTATATTGCTTTTGGGTGACCATGAGTCTGACATTGTGAGGGCTTATTATAAGCTCATTGCACCGCTGGTGTGTTACTTTGTTTGATGCACCGGCGGCGTAGTGTGCCTGTCCATATTTACAAGGCCACATAAAGCCATCCTGCACGGCTTTCCATGACCTTGTAATTATGTCCCCAATTTCACGCATTACTTTGAATGAAAGGGGTGCTCCATGGCTGTTGCTGTGGGGTTTCCCAAGCAACACATATGGAACCTGAAGCATTCCCAGATATACAAGGTTTTGTAGACCTGGGACTGCGTCAGATTCCTACGCCGCCCCAGGGAGGAGTAAGGGAGGTGCAACGAGAAAAAATACCTTCATTTCTCCTCATTTTTCCTTTTTCTGTTTTAGGCAGCACACATAGAAAGTGGAAAACTCCTCTCGTAATTGATTTTGTGTAGGAAGGTGTCCTTCCTTGCACAAAAACAATCACCCCTACAAAACAGACACACTTGCACCATGGTGCAAGGGTGCCTGCATAGGGACACGGCAGCCCACTGTGCGCCAGTGCAGGGGAAAAGGACAGAAATTTTCTGTATCTTGTAGATACAACCCATTCCTTCCCTTTTCTTTTGATGCACGGCAGCACAACAGAAAGTCTTGCTGCGCTGCCGTGCATCAAAATATTGTAAATGAGTCCCCCAGTTTACAAATTCCTATGTGCCTTGGAAGGATCCTTTTCTACATGTGATATATAAGATTTTCTAATTATTTTGGGTTAAAGATGGCACTTTTGAAATTTGCAACAGTAAATAATTTTCTATTAGATCTTGTATATGATGCAGAAATTTAATTTATGGTGTTTTCATTAGGTACTCTGAGATACAATAAAATGTTTCCATTTATTATAATCTTCCAAATGCTTGTCTGATAAATGAGCTACTCCAACAAAGGTTGAGGGGTTTCATTCCTTGCAGGTCTTGTGAAGTGGCAATTAGAGATACAATTATTAATCATGGCTACTGTGCCTGTGAAGTCCCCCCACAAATGACTATAATCCATGTATTCATTGTTTGCAATTTTATGCAGCAACAAGATTGCATTTCCGTTTGATATTTATTCGTTGTGCAGCTTAAGGTAGGGGACCTTTGAATGAGCTTTCAAGAGCTATGCCATCATTACAAGTTACAATCGCCCTTTATCAATTTGTACTGTATTTTAAGGATTGTATTATTTATACAGACACTTTGTCTAAATAACTAATACTTTAAATTGAAAAACTAAAAGTTTTTGACAGCAGCCCTAAAGTGAACCTACTTAAGGTACAAATATAAATATGATCTGAGTACCTGCAGGAAGTTGAGTACCACAACCTCCCTACAATATGTAAATTACTGTTTTCTGCAGAGGACCACAAGCAAGACCAGACAATAATCTTAGGATGATTACAACACTGCTGTTCTGAAAGAAAGATGGCACGATGGTCATACAGTGCGCGGGCCATAAAGTAGTGCCCTGCAACCCCCGCCTTGCGCGAGGGAGGGCAGGCTTCGTCATCCAAGGGGGGCCACTCAGCACCTGTTTTGGCATTTTGCAGAGGAGAGTCATGGGGCAGAAGATTTCAGATGGACAGTGTTAGAGAAACCTACTATACCCTCACACATCAGTGATATATCTAGGTATCTGTTTATTAAGGAACAAAGATGGGTCCACAGGCTCCATTGTGATGTTCAAGGTTTGAATGACGATATACCTTGGACTAGCCTGTAGGGACTTCCCTGTAGTGACACTGTACACCTGATATAATTTTTCTGAAGATAGGAAGCTGTAAAAATGGTTGGTTTAAATAAAGGGTATTCACCCCCTTTTTTGTATTATCGGAGTACCAACCCCCCTCTTCTTTTGTCAATTTAGTCATAGATACTATGACCCCAATACAGTAACATTCTGTCATATTATTGCTCACTATTAATGTTACACTGTGGTCTGTGTATCCCATTTCTGGATGAGGACTAATTGATAGTAAGTCTCATAACCCTTTATCTGCCATGGACACAGCAGGTGTTACAGGAACATGGAGGGTTGTTGCCTATGCACTTTGATAGACTAGATCTGGCGCTAGTATCATTGCAAATAAAGTTTTCATCAGATTTCTTTTGTATAATAAAATATGTAAAAAACATGACATGTCTACAATGTAACCCGTATGGCACACTACTTTTATAAATTTGATAACCAGCAAGCACTACATTGTCGTGAGGAGCTGTGGTGACACTGGTGGCTGCTGCTCTTTAAGACAGCTGAGATTGCTCTGTTTCTTTAAGACTTACGATATTCAATAGACCATTGACTCTTTGCGTGCTTATCCCGAACTAGTTTAAACTACAATACTTGGGATGTACAGCACCCATACATGATTTGAGGGCTTTGTTTTTACAATATATTTGCAATTTCTGTTGGCATTCATTTGTCATTTATATTTTTTTTAAAACCCTCTCCCTCTTCCTTGTATGACTTTGCTAGCGCGATGCACTCCAGACGATTTAACTACAATTCGGGAATTGGTGACATCATTTTGTAGTTCTGCACGTGACGCTCTTGTTGCAGTCTTTCCGTGATGAGGTTGGGGATGCAGCTTGCTCTATTTACAGCTGCGTAAGCCGCTATACGGATGTACACCACATCAGGCGATTGAATTATATGTATACTTTGTGGATCCTTATTAGTACTCAAGATACTGCGCGATCGAGTTGTGGGTTCTTAGCACGACGCGATGTGGACAATTAGAACTACGACTCCATATTGAATTACATCATCTTGTAGTTTTTATGTAGATGCCATTCATGTAGATTCTTTCGTAGAGGGTTACTCTTACATCTGCAGAGGCGGGTGCATAGATGGACGTCACGCTACTCCAAGCCCGGTTATTACAAGTTGATTTCAGCTGTGTTGAGGATGACTATTTAAGCGTGGTTCCTGTTCCAGTTGTTGCCTCTCTCCCTGTTCAGATGAGACCTGAGGCAACGACGGACAGGTAAGCGCTCATGCTGGTAATGAATGCAGGTCTTTTTTACGAGTTCATAGACAAGATTTGTCTGACCTTAATGGCAATAGATTTTGTTCCATTATGAGAGCCCAATCTAGTCTAACATGTGAGTTGCTCACGATCAGTGGGCTTAGCAAACGCTTTCCCTTATTTGTTTTGGCCACTACTGTTGATTGGACAGTGACTAGATAATTTCTATACAATCTTTATGTAGCTAGACAGGTACTATATTTTATTGTGAGGATTGAGATTGTCCTGTGGAATCGAATGGTGTACTTATGTAGACACCTTGTGCTATATGTACTAGGTTAGACTATACAAGTATCCCAATGAGGACTGTTACTGATGAAGACTTTCTTCTGTCACCCCTATTTTAGAGCGGGCCTCATTCGCCTGAGACAGGTTCCAGGGTAGGTGAGGTGTAATCCCAGATCACGTTGGGTAAGCTTTATCCATAGGCTTTGATGCAATGAGTAGGCATATACATTTGTTGGCCTTATTTACAGAAGCACAGTAGATATATAAGGTGTTTGTGACAATTGTTCTATCCCTCCAGGTGATGTTTGCACCCTGTGATTCAGCGGATTGGAACCAAATAAGGTTGTATTGATTCCAACCTTTATTTATTTATCACATTTCATTTGTAATTTGGTTTACACTTCACTATAGGCAGTGTGAACATTGGTTGGTTTAGCATGGTTTAGACATACACAGGTCCTGAAGAAAGCCGTGGGTAGTATACCCGGATGGCTGAAACATGTTGACCTACCAATAGCAGTCACTAGGAAGTACTGCTATAGTTTCTTTGCACTGTTTTTAATAAAGGTGTGAGGAGCATATGTAACACGTAGAAGTTTCCTCTCTGCACAACCTTTTTTAGATTTCACTCACTTTTTTGCACTGCACCACATAGGATCATTCACCATGGTCACAACAATCTTTTTCTCTTTCATGTGAGGTCCTATTCCATCAGTCATTTTGAGCAATAGAGCTTTTTCCAGCGAGGTAGTCTCCGTGATCAAGAGACAGACCTCCGATATTGGATGGATGACCAAATGATATAAATGATCAAGAGAGCTTGATTGATGAGAATCCATGCTCCATTCGAAGAGTAAGATTGATGGAAATCCACGCTCTGCTCTAAGACTTGTTGTGCTGTTTCTTTGAATAGATATCTTTTTTCTTCTGTGCTGTCTGACACTAGACCCTCAGTTCTTCTTGTGTGTTTGATTGAGTTAAACGTGGGGATTAGAACTTGGGCAGGTCTTTAAAAAAATTCTCTTAGACCCTGGTTTTCTAAAGTGTTTTTGATGGCTTGAAAAGCAACAGCTATTGGAAGCCTTTTTTTTCACTGAGCTGAAATAAAGAAAACGTGCATCACTATTGCTTTAATGTTGCTGATCATGTGGCCTCTCATAGGCATAACAACACTTCAGCAATGGGGTCACTAGTACCTTTGCCCTGTAACAAAGGGTATAACACAGGCCCCTGCAGGCCTTGTGGCGAGGTAGGCAATCTAGTGCTTAATCGGTAAATAATGTCCAAAGCTCTCCTCTGAAAGACACGGCTTCTGGAATTACATGCACGAGCACAGAATACTGAGGCAGTGTAATAATAAAGCCATCTCGAGACTCTTTAATCCATTTACAGCCACTCCCTTTCCCTTCAGCTCACTGTTGCAGCTTTCTGGTTTCTCTGTTGTGAGCAACGCTTTTCCGTCTTTCTCTTCCTTCCTCTTTCCAATATGTGTCTCTTGCTCGCAGTAAGTGCCTGATGCAGAAAAATAAGTACCGTGCCCTCCAACATGCAACCACTGGCTCAAATTAAGCACTGGGGCAATACCTTCCTGGGAAGCCCCCATTTAACGCAAGGCCAATGAATATCCTTGATAAATTGGACCCTAATGCCACCCCCCCCCCCCATCTTATACTCCATGGAGGCAATCATTTTGCATTACGCCCCTGACAATGCTTTCAGGGAGATTATATTCATAGTACCATTGGTCAGCGGCATTTCTTCCCAGGAGCTTTGCCCCCCAAAAACAGCAGGAAAGGAAAAATAAAAACAACACTTGTTTAATTTCTTCTTTCCTGACGAGTCTTGGGGGTGGGGCCTGGGGGGGTGACAGCACAGACAGGAGTCGTAGTGCAGTCCCTTCACTGTGCATGATGGCTGGTGGCCGTCTCAGGCCGGCCAAACCCTCATGCTCAGTGAAGCTCTCTCCAACCCAACCCAAGCTGCATTGCTTGGGTTGGACAAAGCAGACACAGACTCCCGGTCTGTCCTGGAGCGCAAATCTAGAGTGCTCAGGCCAATCCTGAAGTTGCTCTTATGCGAGATCAGCTTCACGATTGGCCGTTGAGCAGGCTGGGATCCTGTGCCTGAAGAAGAGGAGCAGAGGAGCACAACGTGGGAGGCGGTCGACTGAAGGTATCTTTTTTTTAAAATTGTTATTATTATTTATTTTGCCACCCTCCCTTCACGACCCCTATAACTTCCTCGAACGCCTGGCCACTCGTAGCAAACACTGGCCACTGCTGCCATTGATGACTTATTATGAGATTGGTTCTGATTTTTGTGGCTTAGCTTTGATTCATTGGACATGTAGTCTTTGATTTTATGTCATGATCATGTTTTGTGATGTTAGCTGCTTTTCAAGTAAAGAAAGAGAAGCAAGCACATCCATACATAGTAAACTAGATGAAATATTTGTGCTGCTAGACCAGCGGTCCATCCATCATCTCCTTGTGTTTGCTGTATGGGGTATGCCCAGACGTTGGTCTCTTGCTCACTTTGTCACTGGATTCAAGCTAGCCTGGCTGATGATGTTAACCCGAAACCGGTCCCACGATGCTTGTTTCCAGTTCAGGAAAGACCTGGCTTGGCAGTTCGGGCTGGACTGTTCCCATGAGGTACAGATTCAGGGCTGATTTACATATAGCTGGGTCAGAACTGAGGTGGCGATGGGGGCGTGGTTTCGACGCCGGCCAAGGTGGCCGCTTGATTTGGAAGCTCCGCTACGCCGGACACCGCCGCGACCATTTAGGTGCGTTGCCTCGCATCTTTGAAACACGGACCTCAGCTCTATTTATGCCAAAACACCCCGAGACCATGGTGAGCCATTTATAGTTCTTAAGCGCGGTGTGCTTCTCTTCAAATTTTGCCGATTTTCAGCACGCCTCAGAGCTGCCGCCATTTTGTTTTTGGATGCCTCGTAATTTCCCTCCTCACAACAGCTGCTGAAAATGCATTCTGCTGATTTTCGCTAGACTTTACCGTTATTTTGGAACTTTGAAGAGCATTACATGATGTGCCTGTGTCTTTTTATGCTCTACCAACACCCTTTTTCATTATTTTATCAGAGTTTTCTCTCTGATATATTTTCTATGGTGTTTTCCTTCGTGAGTGCTCCGTATCACCTCTGGTAAACAGGTTCCTCCTTTCCTCAATTCGCACCTTTGGACTATTTTTTCTTGGAGTCTGCTTCTTTATATGAGTCACTTTTCACATTACTTGCTTGTTGCTGAATGCCCATTTTATGATCTGTGGGATATTTTTCTTATTTCCACGGTTTCCAACTCCTGAAGAAATATTACTTCCACAGTTACTTTTTCTTCTTTTTTACAACGTGCATTTTTACTGGATTGACACCTGTATATGGGCAGAATACACAAGCCACAATTTTTCTTTGTCCCTAAAGCTTCCTCCACAACGACGCCTACACCTCCTGTATCATCTACATCTACTACTTCACCCTCCACTGCAGACATGGCTGGAGTGGCTTCTGCTCGTACTCAATCATCACAATTAACTCCGCATAAATCTTCTCCGCCTACTTCAACACCTAAGCAACTGAAGCAAGACCCTCTATCTCCTGATAAGACATCTCCTACTATCACCTTGGAACTGCTATTGGAGGAAATCCGTGCCTTACGCCCGTTTGTGGAAGAAGCAAACAGTAAAATGCAATTTCTGGAAGAAAAGTGGTCTTCAATGGAGAATAGGGTCTCTACAATGGAGCAACAACTTTCAGCTGTTCAAAGTGACTCTCAAAGACTTTCCTGTCTGGAGAAAGAGGTTCATAAATTCCAGCAACATACTGAAGATTTGGAAAACCGCAACAGGAGGAATAACCTACGTATTTATGGACTATCTGAAGCCTTAAAGGTGAAGACCCTGTCGCCTTTTTCACTTCCTTCCTGCCAAAACTACTGGATATGACTACTTCAACGTAACTCAATATCCAGAGAGCCCACTGGCTTGGTCCTCGTCCTTCACTTTCTTCATCTTTGGTCAGACCCCGGGGAGTCAGTATCCTCTTTTTGAAATTTACTGACCTACTCCCAGTCCTTTCTGCAGCCAGAGCCAAACAACAAATTTCTTGGCTTCGTCAGAGGGTTTTTCTGCCTCAGGATGTCTCCAATGTTACAGCAGCCAGGCGCAAAGAGTTTCCTAGTCTTCATCCACCTCTTCACTCATTGGGAGCCCGCTATGGCCTTTTTCATCCCTGCATCTTTAAAGTGACTTTCCAAAATCGTACTCTTTCCTTCAAAGATCCTGCGGAACTTAGGAAGTTTATCCACTCTCACACTTCAACCAACATGGATACTGCTGGTCCTCCTACTGGTTGACATGTTACATTCATATTTGTATTCTCCTCACAGTTTTCTTACTGTTAACGTATGATTCAAATATGTTTACCTCTACTCCTTTTTTTTAGCCTCCCTACTTTTTCTTGTATTTATTAATATAATCACTTGTTTGAAATATTTCTCAAGTACAATATAGTTAATATCAAAATTTTTCATGGTTAATTAGTTATGCACTTCCTCTTATTTATTTTAGAATTTTGCTATATTCTTTAATTTTTCATTAATGATCTATAAGCCATTTCTACAGTTCATATTTGTTTTTATGTCTCTGTTTTGTCAAATGTGTATCTTCTAATTATCTCTTATCTTTTTCGCTGCTCTCTTAACTCCTTTTCATATTTCCACAGGTTCCGTCTATCATTTTCATTTTTTAAACTTATTTGGTCCGTCTACATACCCCTATTTGTTCTGGTGTGGTCTGGACTTCCTGGTTCGTCTTCCGTACGTTGCCCTTGTCCCAGTCTTATCTTGTCCTCTTGTCATCCTCAGTCGTCCTCTTTGGATATGTACTGTCTCTCCTTCTATTTTTCCTCTTCCTTCTGACTTTCCCTTTTCCTTCCCCTTCTCATTTTCCCTTTTTCTATTTGTATCTCCTTTCATTCTTCTATCACTGCATATTTTGTTCTATATAAATCTTTAATGTTTTTGCATTCAGAGTTATTTCCTGGAATGTGAAAGGTTTTATTAATCCAATTAAAAGACAGAGAATCCTTTCCCACCTCGCCTCTTATAACCCTGATTTGGTTCTCCTACAAGAGACCCATCTTACAGAAATTGAGGCGTTAAAATTAAAAAGAGGTTGGGTAGGTACAGTTTTATTCTCTCCTTCTGCTAATAAAAAAAATGGTGTTGTAATTTTATGTCATAAGAAATTGAACTGTAAAGTGTTATCGCAAGAAACTGACATAGAAGGCAGATGGTTACTAGCTAACTTGTTAATTAATGCTGTTTTCTTTAACTGTTTTTAATATTTATGGACCTACACATCCTGATTGTTCCTTCTGGCCTCTGATTACGCAAAAATGTATCCAATTTCAAGATGATCTCTTCATACTAGGAGGCGATTGCAATCAAGTTGTAGACCCATTTCTTGATGGTCAATCTCAGATCCGCTTTGTTCCCAATAAGACCCATAAACATTTTCTCGACACTATTTCTCAAACACATCTTATAAACTCTTGGAGACTTTCCCACCCCAACACTCTGGATTTCTCTTTTTTCTCTCCTCCTCATGCATCCCGTTCTCACCTAAACTATATTTTTCTCTCTCAATCTTTATCTCAAAATCTGCTATCTTCCTCTATTGAACCTATAGTTATTTCTGATCATGCCCCAATTGTAAGAGATCTTGATTTTCTCCCTCAGCATCCCAGATCTTCTCGTTGGCGTTTTAATAATTCCCTTCTCTCAGATCCTCTCTTCTCTTCCTCTTTTCTCTCTTTTGCTAATGAATCATTTGAACTTAACTGTGACCCCAATTCTTCCCCCCATAATATATGGGATTCTTTTAAGGCTACTGCGAAAGGATTTATTATAGACTCTGTCTAAAAAAAAAAAGAAACCTTTTCTTCAGCAACGGAAGGCCACTTTGGCGCATATTAAGCTCCTAGAACATACATTTTATACTTCCTCGAAAGATTTGATCTCGCCAGAATTGATACGTGCTAAACTTGCTTTTAATAAAACTACCACTGACAATGCGTCCTCTGTGGTCCTTCGTAGTAGTGCTTGTTCCTATGGTGGTCGTAATAAAGCAGGGAAACTCTTGGCAAATTATCTCAAAACATGCCAAGATCGCACCCTCATAGACTCTATTTATTCTTCAAATGATTCCCTCTCACATAAAGATCAAGAAATACTTAATGAATTTAAACGTTTTTACCAAACTCTTTATAATCCAGAATCTCCTCCTTCCTCTTCTCTCATTAAGGCCTACCTTAATAAACTTCCTCCTCCCTCTAACTCTCATCTTAATATTTCTGAGCTTGAAACTGATCTATCCTTAATGAATTATCCACTGCCTTAAACGCCCTCACTAAAGGGAAAACTCAGATGTTTTTTCTGTTGAATTTTATTTGCATTATTCTGAGTTACTGATCCTGAAACTCTTAACACTTTTCCACTCATTTTTTTTAGCTGGTAAGACAAAAGGCACTTTTCAGGAAGCCACAATCTGCCTCATTCATAAAGAAGGTCGAGACCCTAAGTTTTGTAAGAATTATCATCTGATCTCCCTGGTTGATTATAATGTATTTGCTAAATTGCTTGCTATACGCTTAGATCCCCTCATGCCTCATCTTATTGGTAAGGAGCAATATGGTTTTGTCAAGGGTAGACTTACCTCTGATAATTCCCGTCTTTTCTTCAATGTTTTATATAAAATTCCCTCCCTTTCCACTTCCCTGGCGGCCATTTCTGTCGATGCGGAGAAAGCTTTTGAGTAGATTGGTCCTTCCTATTTGCCTCATTGCAATGGCACGGTTTTGGTCCTAAATTGATCTCACTTATCTCTTTACTGTACTCTGCTCCCAGAGCTTCGGTATTAGTCAATGGTCGGGTCTCTTCTTATTTTCCTCTTCAGCGAGGCGTTCATCAAGGGTGCCCTTTATCCCCTCTTCTTTTCATTCTATCTCTTGAACCCTTTCTATCCTCTATTCGTAATAATGACTCCATCTCCGGATTTTCTTATGGTGACCAACAGCTAAAACTTTCTGCTTATGTGGACGATATTCTTTTATTTATTTCTGCTCCTGATTCCTCTATTCCCCCTTTATTATTTGAATTTGACTCTTTTTCACAGGTGTCTGGCTATAAAATCAACTCAGATAAAACAGAAATTCTCCCCCTCACAAAATGTTGTCTTCCCCACTCCTTTTCCTCCACCGATTTTGCCTGGAATAGTTAAAAAATTAAATATTTAGGTATATGGTTTTCCAATTCTATTGCTTCTTCAATTAAATTAAATATGTCTGCAGTTTTATCCCGAATTGATAAATTACTCTCTTCTTGGAACTCCCTTTTTCTTTCTTGGTGGGGCTGGTTAGATTCAATTAAAATGATGATTGTCCCAATTCTAATTTATACACTCTCCATGCTCCCCATTCATATTCCCACCCTTTACTTTAAACGTATTGATTCCTGTCTCTCTAAATTTCTTTGGAAAAATAAGAAAGCTAGAATCGCCTTATCTTCTCTTCGCAAGACAAAGTCTAATGGTGGTTTGAACTTCCCTGATTTTCGTCTCGATCACAAATCTTTTTCCCTTCAACAGGCCTCAAAATGGCTCTTATCTGATCCCTCCCCTTTTACCCCCCTCTGGCTCTTCATTGAACAAACTTTATTATTACCCTTTTCTTTCAAGGAAATGATGGCTTTTTCTGCCAAAACTCCTCATACCTCCCTCCCCTTATTTAGACACACTTGTTCCCTTTTGAAACCTTTGGTCCAACCTAATCCTATCTCTCGGGAATCCTTTTTAGATTCTTCTATTTGGCATAACTATATTATTCTCCTTAATAACAGATCCATCTTCTGGAAATCATGGAAATTGAAAGGCATTATTTGGGTTAAACATCTTTTTAACGGACTTTCACAATGTTCTTTCCCCTAATTTCAAGCCTTATTCCATTGCCCCCGTTACTTTTCACAGACGTTTACTATTCTCATGGTGATTATTTTTTAGGTTTACTATTCTCTTCCCTCTTCATCCCCCACTGAAGTCCAAAACTCTCTTCTTAAAATACTCCTCTCTCTACCCAAAGCCTCCCTTATATACAAATATTTATTAGCCCCCAATCCAGACCAAGCCAAATCTAAATTGGAACTCTCTTGGGAATCTGATCTGGGATGCGAATGGACTATCATCTTCTGGGATAAACTCTGGTCCAGATCTCTAAAAATTTCTCATTCCGCTTCTCTTACCCAATCTATGTTTTTTCTTTATCATAGACTTTATCTTACCCCTGCCTCTATAGCCCGATTTTCCTCTTCTACTGATTCTAACTGCTGGACCAGCGGTTCCTCTTACGCTAATCTTGTACATCTTCTCTTCCTCTGTCCTTCGGCTTCCAACTTTTGGGGGAAGGTTTGGTCATATATCTCTCGCCTGTTTAAGATTTCCAACTCTTATTCTATACCCCTCCTCTTCGCTGGCAGCCTCTCTGATTCCTTAGATTTACCCTCACACAGCCATGGTCTCTTCGATCTACTGCTTGCTCTTGCCTTCCAACACACCTCTCTCAATTGGAAAGCCCTCACAAAACTCTCTATACAACACTGGTGGAATAGTCTTTGTCATTTTCATAGACTTGATGTTGCTTTCGCCTCCTCCTGTGAACCAATGGTTAATAGAGATCTCTTTTGGCTACCCCTTACTATTTATTTAAATCAGATTGTTTTAAATAATTATTTTCCTCTAAACTTTGAAAATTTCAAACCCCCTTGAATGCTATTATCTCTGTTCTCTATTTTTCTCACCCATGTTGACTTAATATATGGAATTAGTTGATCAATAGTCCACTCACATTCCTATGTAATATGCAATGTAGTATGCAGTCTTCTTTTATATCACTATGTTAGAACTTTCTCCCCCCCCCTTTTCCCTGGCCCTGCTCTTCCTCCCTTCCCTACTTCATATAAAATCCTAAAAATAGCTTTTATTTTCTTCCTCAATGTACTAGCCAATTCTTTTGTTATACTTCTACTTTGACATCTCGATTCTGTTTTGCTAGTATGTTATATTTTTATTGGCTGTCAAATAAAGCTTTTCAAACATAAAAAAAGAACTGAGGTGGTGAAGTGAGCTATATAATGATGATGAATTCAACCCAGATCTGTGACTGCGGGTGGGTGTCTGCAAGTTTCAGCACTCGTCCATCATCTCTTTGTGTTTTCTGTGTTTGCCCGAAGTTGGCAGGGCATGCCCAGACGTGGGTCCCTTGCTCACTTTGCCACTGGATTCAAGCTAGCCTGGCTGATGAGGTGTGTAACCCCGAAACCGGTCCCAGGATGCTTGCTTCCGGTTCAGGAAAGACCTAGCTTGGCAGTAAGTGTTGGACTGTTCCCATGAGGAACAGGGTCAAGACTGATTTGTATATAGCTGGGTCTGAACTGAGGTGGTGAAGTGAGCTAAAGAAGGATGATAGACTCAACCCAGATCTGTGACTGGGGGTGAGTTACTAACAACTTTCAGTGCTCCGTCCATCATCTCTTTGTGTTTGCTTTGTTTGCCTGAAGTTGGCAGGGTATGCCCAGACGTGGGTCCCTTGCTCACTTTGCCACTGTATTCAAGCTAGCTTGGCTAATGAGGGGTGCTACCCCAAAACCGGTCCCAGGATGCTTGTTTCCAGTTCAGGGAAGACCTAGCTTGGCAGTTCAGGCTGGACTGTTCCCATGAGCTACAGGGTCAAGACTGATTTGCATATACCTTTAGTTTGAACTGAGGTGACGAAGCGCGCTTAAGAATGAGAATGAATTCTACCCAGATCTGTGACTGTGGGTGAATGTCTGAAAGGTTTCAGCACTCGTCCATCATCTCTTTGTGTTTGCTTTGTTTGCCCGAAGTTGGCAGGGTATGGCCAGACGTGGGTCCCTTGCTCACTTTGCCACTGGATTCAGGCTAGCCTGGCTAATGAGGGGTGCTACCCAGAAACCGGTCCCAGGATGCTTGTTTCCGGTTCAGGGAAGACCTGGCTTGGCAGTTCAGGTTGGACTGTTCCCATGAGCTACAGAGTCAAGACGGATTTACATATACCTGGGTCTGAACTGAGGTGGTGAAGTGCGCTTAAGAATGATGATGAATTCAACCCAGATCTGTGACTAGGGGGTGAGTGTCGGAAAAGTTTCAGCACTCCGTCCATCATCTCCTTGTGTTTGCTTCATTTGCCCTAAGTTGCCAGGGTATGCTCAGACGTGGGTGCCTTCCTCACTTTGCCACTGGATTCAAGCTAACAAGCTAGTCTGGCTGATGAGGGGTGTTACCCTGAAACCGGTCCCAAGATGCTTGTTTCCGGTTCAGGGAAGACCTGGCTTGGCAGTTCGGGTTGGACTGTGCCCATGAAGTACAGGGTCAAGACTGATTTACATATAGCTGGGTCTGAACTGAGGTGGCGAAGTGAGCTAAAGAATGATGATGGATTCAACCCAGATCTGTGACTGGGGGTGAGTGTCTAAAAAGTTTCAGCACGCCGTCCAGCATCTCCTTGTGTTCACTAGACCACTACAAGGCACATTTGCAGTAATTGCATTCAACATTTTGCTATTTTATATTTCTCCACAGTTATGCCTGCTTTGTTTCAAACACTGCCTTTTTAAGTGTACTCTGTGATGCAGTTTTAAATCCCACCTTCCAGTCTTTACGTAAACATCAAACATATGAGGTCCCATTTTGAAGCTCGGAAAAAATGTGTACTTCTTGAAGCATTTTTGCCAACATAGTTTTTATTACCAAAATAGATTCCTGAGAAACTCAACTGAAAGAACATGTCAATTTACATATACTTTGCTTTCCAAGAAATATTTTGCAATTCTGGAATACGGATTTTAAATATACACATATGATCCTCCAATATAAGTACTGGCCCCGGATATGACAGGCCTCCCGCCCACCATTTGTTTTATTAGAGAAGAGTGCTTGGGTCATTCCCGATACACCCCCAACATGATTTCCTCGTGCACAGCTGATGAGTGGGCCTAGAAGAGAAATTGCTAAAACATTGTTCTGGTGTGCGAGAGTGCAAAGATTACCCTTGTGAACTTCCAATAAATATTGTGAATACTGCAATTACTAATGTACTTTACAACATTTTCCTCATAGTGGTTTTCACATTAAAATTGGAACTTTTCTGCCCCATTCAAGTTGTATGAACTTAAAAATTTAAATTCTCAAGGAAAACTGTTTTTTAACTGTTGAACCATGGTTAGGCCAATAACTGGGTTACACATAAGACTTGCTTGTTTAATAAAAACACTGCACACCCCTCCTGAAAAATAAAATATTCTTCCCACCGATGAGCAAAAAAATCTAACTTTCCATTTTATTGGAATGTGGCGAAAAAAGAAAATTGGGTACACAATATTTGGAGGTCAATAATGCTGTTTTGAGTGAGATACTATACAAATTCATTAGTGTTAAATCAAAAATACATTTCTCGCATGAATTTTATTTTTTAAATAATGTCTTGGTAAAAAACAACACTTTCGACTGCTGTTTTTAACTCTGTTCCACAGTTATCACTTTCTTAGTAAACTGGGCATGAGGAGTCATTCTGGAATTTTCACAGTAAATGTTGCAGTTGCCTGCCTTCAGAGCTGATAATCCTTTGTGATGTGAAGCATTCGGAGGGTAGCAAAGCCTGACTGAAAACTCTGTCACAAGATGGCCACAGACAAGCAGCATGCAGAATGACTCGGCCACTGCACTGAAAGGAGATGCAGATTCACAGCAGAAGGCAAGTTATTGAGAAGAGAACCAAAAACCATGAACCAGAGTTGTAGAAAAAGCCTGAGAGGGAAGGTGACAATACTCCCCATTGTTACCCATTGCCATATTTGTGGACTAGCACTGTTGTTGTTGTCTGCTTTTTTTGTTCCCTGGCATGGACGAATGCCCTCAGTGGGCTGACTGAAGAACCCTGTGCCGCACTGGGAACTACAAGCAGCTGTGGGAACTACTTAACACCAGCCCCATAGTGCACTGAGTGAGCGCGTGCAAGTGAACGACTTCAGCCATCTCCAAGGTAGTATGGGGGATTCCCAGCTAGAATTTACATTTAAAAATAGAGAGAAGCAATTCCATTGCACAGCACAATTTTCCAAATGTATTGTCGAAATAAGTCTTTGACTTAATAGTTCTGAACAGAAGCTATAAAAATATGTCAGTACTTCCGGCTCTGGCACCCTGCACTCAAGTATTATACCCCTGTACCATCAAACCATGTATGTCATTATGAAAATTGTGCAGCGGTTCCTTCACACTGCCTTCAGGCCTGAATGGGATGAAGATCCCGCAGCCCAAAGACCACTGGAAATGGCTCGCTGTCTCCGCCAAGTGGGTGTTTCCCTTCCCTGGAAGTCCCTTTCTTCCAAAAACGAGTTTTGAGGTTGTTCAAGTTGTGATATAATTGTAGCCATCAAAAAATGTGAACTGTTGACTTGTCACCTAACGTTACTGGGCCTCCTACACAGCCTCTCCGTTCTCACTCAGGGAGATGGTATGGATCTTTATGGTGGGCATGCGATGGCCGCCTTGACTGTGGCTTCCCGTTGAGCCAATGCAACAGCATGTTCTCAGGAACGTCTTGCTCCTCACTTGGGTGGTGCAACAGTTCGACCTGTCTTTTGAGATGGCCTGCTTGGCGGATGTGCTTGGCAAGAAGAATTTCCACTCACACACCCCATCAGACTTGGAGATCCGGTAGAAGGTTTCACCAGATCCCACAGGAATGCGCACCATGTCCCGCGGCCCTGCTGGACTGTGCTGAGCTGAGCTGTTCAGGTTGAACGCAGAAGAGTACTTGCTGCTGGCCTGTCTCCTTTGGGAACACTGGGCTCTCAGGATGTTCTGGAATGCTTTCTTGAACTCCTGACTCGAGCATGGGTAGATGATCGGGTTAATACAGCTGTTGAAGTATCCGAGCCAAAATACTATTTTAAAAACTGTGTCAGAGGCCTTCATTGCTGGGAAGATGGATCCTGGAAAGAGAGAATGTAGTATATTAGTTTTCTACTTGTAGCAAACACATGCACTTTTCATTGTGAGTGAAAATAAAGAGAAAACACAATCAAGATAAATGAGGTTTTGAAGAGGCATTATAGTGTCATAGGATCCTATTAGTGACCTATTGCATCAATCAGAAAACATAATTTAGAGCTAACCAAAGCACTGCAACTGAAAATCCTCAGGCACACTTGTGCATTGAGCGCTTGGCAGTATAAAATAACAACGACCTATTCATACAATAGTATAGCAGGGCATTAGGCACCAAACCAAACCAAGAGCGGACTCTCGGTAAGACATCACCCAGGGTTACTTCCAGTTTCCACAATAATATAAATAATTGTGCACTTTTAAAAAAACTTTCTTGAATCTATTTATGCCTTGAGAATCTCGATCACAAAGTCTGTTCAATAATAACATCGAGTGATATATATGCATATATACAGTAAACAGTGGATTGCAATGGAAACCAAGAAGGCCTAGAATACAAATGTCACATTAGTTTGCAATCCCTATGCGAACCCCTCTTTTTGCATGCATTGCAAATACAAGAGATGTTTCACACACTCAGAAATTACCAGGTGCAATAAATTCCGTACCCCTAGAGTTTTCCCCTATTACATTTTAGCTGGTCGAACCAGTTGAAATGTAGCGAGTAAAAAAGGCTTGATAAATATTGGGAACATGCAGATATCAGTGAGGAAAGTATGGTATTCTCAGTTTAGGTATAAACTTGCAAAACGTTCTACTTCTCACACCCAATAAACTCCAATCGTTGGGGTATCATATTTTATCACTTAGGGTAACTAGCACATCACCCTCCGGTGCATTTTTATTCAGGCCAGAACAGCAGTTAAGATGTAGAATTAGACCCATCACCCATTTCCAGGGCCACAGGAATTATGTGATAGGAGAGGACCAAATCATGTAGCTGCACTGACTCAATTATGCATAGAGAAAATTCAAAGTATGCGGCATAACGTGTCACATTTACTGATAATATTATTTCATTATTTTGTCATTTTTACACGTTAATACTGTCTGGGTAATGGTTTAATCTCATTATTACGATACCAAAGGGGATGATGGACGGAGCGCTTGAGCAAATCAAACACTCAACCCCAGTCAACTGATCTGGGTTTAATCCATCATCATTCTTTAGCTCACTCCACCACCCCAGTTCAGACATGGCCATATGCAAATCAGTCTGACCCTGTGCCTCATGGGAACAGTCCAGCCCGAACTGCCAAGCCATGTCTTCCCTTATCTTATCAGCCTGAAACAATACACCTTAGGTTTGGCAGTATCTAATGGTGTCATATTTTAATCCTTGTCAAATTCTCAAGTTTTTTCCATACATAGGTCCAAACCTAAATATTCTATTTCTTTTTCCAACATGATAGAAAAGTCCCAGTACTGTGAGCCTCTAACCCTTTTCATTTGCTCCGATTGCTTCCTTTGTCTCACAATTCAGAAGAATTTGTATTAGAGCACCCATAACAAGGGATTCTGTTGGAGGTAACCTAATTCCTTGATTCAGAATGGTCACTCTTTTTATTGAAAAATAATGCATTATTTATCATAGCCTTACAGCCCGCTGCCAAGGGCTATTGCAGCTGTTAATGGCCCTGAACCACAGTTAAAGGCCTGAGCTTCAGGCAAGGGCTTATAATGAGGAAAAGGACCTTGAACATCAGGGGCCGTAGCACAGATGGTGCCCCAGGGGCGCAACAGGCATTTGAGCCCGCTCTGCTCACCCCGGGGCACTTTGGTATTATAGAAAGGGACCCAGAGGCTTGTGCGTCCCCTTCTATAATACCTATAGTGCCGGCGCTATCAAAAGAGGGTGTTCCCACATTTGAATAAGGGTGTGCCCTATGCAAATGAGGGAATTCCTTTGACTCTGCACCCGCGCCTTATTACAGACGCGGGCACAGAGTTAAAGAAGCCCTCAGGCGGTGCACTGACAGTGTGCCATTTAAAAGTTGGCACACTGCCAGTGCGCCTCCTGACAGAAGCCCTCTGCAGGCGGTAAAGGGGGTCCCATGGACCCCTCAGACATTCCCTTGCAGGCGGGTGCAGTCACTGACTGCGCCCGCCTGCAAGGGGATCTCTAAACCCCTTTGAAAGTGCAGGCAGGTGCTGCCTGCACTGTGAAAATACGGATCGGGTGCTCCGTGTTTTTTACATGAATTGGCTGCCCCCAGGACAGCGCGAGTTTGCGGCTGCCCAAGGAGAAGCGCATACACCATACTTGGGCGCATTATCACTGTTTGCGCCCGGCGTACCTTTTGAAAGGTGCGCCGGACACAGGGATAATGGGCAATACGGCGCCAGGAATGGCTTTGGGCAGAAGGGAGACCCCAACATTCTAATGTTCACATGTCTGTTGTTTCTTGTGACTCTGTATGTTTGTTTTGTTTCTGAGTGCCTGGAAGCAGTCGCATGGGTGCATAATGGAGCTATACAAAACACCTAGGTCCTGATTTTTAAGTGGGTCTAGAAAGGGTGAGGCATTTACTGCACCCAGAAAAAACTAACAAAGCAGGATGTGGGGCCGTATTACAGATGGTGCCCTAGGAACGCAACGGGCATTTGCGCACGCTTTGCATGCCCCTGGGGTATTTTGGTATTATAGAAGGGGACGCAGAGGCTTGTGCGTCCTCTTTTATAATACCTATAGCGCTTTCAACAGAGGGTGTTCCCTCATTTGCATAAGAGCATGCCCTATGCAAATGAGGGAATTCCTTTGACTCTGCGCCCGTGCCTTATTACAGACGCGGGCGCAGAGTCAAAGAAGCCCTCAGGAGGCGCACTGACAGTGCACCATTTAAAAGGTGGCGCAATGTCAGTGCGCCTCCTGACAGTAGCCCTCTGCAGGGGGTAAATGGGGTCCAATGGACACCCCATGTAGCCCCTTACAGGTGGGTGCAGTCAAGCCCCTTGCAGGCGGGTGCAGTCACTGACTGCACCCGCCTGCAAGGGATCCCTAAACCCCTTTGAAATTGCAGGCGGCTGCTACCTGCACTGTCAAAACCCGGAGCGGCTACTCCGTGTTTTCACATGAAAGTGCTGCCTCCAGGGCAGCAGGAGTTCGCGGCTGCCCTGGGGGCAGCGCATACAGCATAATGAGGCGCATTATCCCTGTTTGCACCCTGCGCACCTTTTGATGTATAATCCGGCTCGTGGTATTTCCTTAGTGCAGTAAATACCTCTCAGTCTGTAAAATAAATAATTGGGTGCACTGTTGGGTGTTTTTCACTCAAAATTTCACATGCGTGAGTTTGAACTGCCGCTATTGACAGGGAGATTTTGTGTACAGCAGTATTTAAAATAACGATCTCTGCAAAAGCAGGAATTTGTGAACTGACTGGAATTTACCATCCCACTCACATTCAGGACCCTACAGAAGCAGAGCAACATGACCTCTGTCGTGACAGTAGCAGAATAACCCCTGCTTTGGATGCATAGAGTGCCATCTCATTTCATTTTTATTGTGTCTACAGGGGAGAGATTATGGAACGTTTTGCCTCTAAAAAACGAAAAAAATGTTTTTTGCCACGTATGAGGGTTTTTCCATCTAGGCTTGCCAAAAAGTCACTCACTTATAAATTAAATACATGCAAGTATTATGTTAAGTGGCTCACAGGGTTAAGAAACTGCTGAAAATAAACTAGGTATAGAACTTAATTAAAGCAAGTGGTTGCAGGTGGGGCCCATCGGCACCTAGTGTTGGGGATCAGCACTTACGTTTCCTCATCAGACTCTGAGCAAGAGAGAGGCAAACACAAACGGAAGGGAGCGGGATTAACAGAAAGACTGACCACCCGCGACAAAAGGAGAAAGCAGGTATGAAAAAAGAACGTGCAAGAGGGAATTAAAGAGGTAGGCAGTGTGTTGCGGAGGAAAAAAAGAGTCTTGAGGTGGAATCAAAACCATGCCTCTTTGATATTCGGCAATCCCGACATTCATCAGTGCCAGCTTTAGGCATTTAAGAACACCTTTGGGCACCGCCACATACCATTTTACAAATTAAACACTGCTCACATCATCTGTTTGAGTCCCAGGAAACCTTAGACTTTTGTCATTAAATGGCCAATACATTGGTTGTTTTGTAACATTCATTACTGCACATTCAAAGCAAATACAGGAAACAACTAATAATCGAGCAAAAGATGCGAGTACAATCTGCTCTACAAAAGAAACATTACAACCAGGTACAGCTATTAAGTGAACAATTGACACAAGAGAAACATTCAATGTCTGCTCCACAAATGAGCTCAGTTGGCACATCTCAAATAGCTGAAACAAATGGCTGTAGCTTTTTAACAACAGTACCTATTATGTATGTGCCAAGAGGAAAACCAATTTGTGGTTTCTTCTAGACATATTAAATATTATATGAGTGTGAGGAACTGGCTCATTCAGTGATAACTTGCCCTAACATGTCAATTTCGGAAAGCCTCCTCCACAATGTCAGTTCAGAACAATCACAGCTATTCGGACATTAAAGTTCTCGTCCCTTGGGCCAGAGGAAAAACACAAAAGAAAGACATTTAACAAATCTGTAGAAATGGGAAGTTCATGCTAAATTAAACTGTGGTGCGCCTTAAAATTATGCAAATCCTGCTTTAACGTATCAATTTATTAGTGGGAGTTTGTCACTTCAAGCTGTGAACGTTTTAAAACAATCAGGAAGATATTTCAAGCCCCAAAAGCAGAAAAAGAAGAAAGAAAACAAAGTACTGAAACCTGTTAAACAGTGGCTCTCGAGTATTCATTCATCAACTTGCAGAGAGAGGTAATGTTGTGTATACATTATGAAGACCAGGAGTTCAGCCAAGGAGGAAAGATACCTGGGAATGCTAATGCCCTAAAAGAAATGGCGCAGGCTATCAGTTAAGGCTGAACCATCCTTTTTGGGTTGAACCCAAAACTTATGTTGCATTTATTTGCTCCCTAACTGTATAGGCACAGACACCAATGATTAAGACAGGGAACCTCTGCAGAAGTGCAGATCTGGGGCCTGATGTACAAAAATTCTATTTATCAATTCCTGAATAGCAACCAATACCAATTCGCTAAGTATGACTTGTGTGCCTTTTCTGTAAGCAGATAGTGATTTGTAAGCATTCTTTATGTTTAAATATCGAAGCAAAATTTGTGAATCAAATTGCGGCTGTCACACTGGCAGTGAGTAATGGCCTCACCTATTTCAGGAAGTATATTTACTTTCAGCTTCAGTGTAGAAAGATAACTTCTGTCACATCACAGGAAAATTTCAAACCAACATGTACAGTCAGGAGCAACGTGAGGAGGTTGACAGGAACAGGAAGTGCAAATTTAGTGACCAAGAGATAGAAAGTTTTGTGGAGGGGTGTGGCTCTGAACAATGAAGCTCTTTGGGAAATCTCTCATGTCTGTTCCTGAGGCTACAAAAACATTTGGACCATTATAAAGCAAAGAAATACATCTCTGAGTGTCACCAAGAGGTCTGTAGAATAAATCAGAAAGTGATGGCACAACCTGTTTTCCCCCTCCAAAGAGAACGTAGGAACAAGAAGGCAGGAGGTTGCAGCTACATCTAGTGCACCAACTACAGAGAGACAACTTCTATACTTTTGGAAGAATTCATTGAGATTACCTTCCAGCCTGATGTTATTCCTGGAGTATCTACTATTAACATATTTAATAACACGGTAGAGAGACTTTGTTTTTATAAGAAAATGTCACCCTATGTATTGCATATATATTTTATGATGCAAATATAAAAGATGTATTTTTTACTGAATGCACAGGGAACAATCTGTCCAAAAGGTCATTTGTGATTCATAGGAGCACCCATCTCCATATCAAATGAATCTCCCACCTGCAATGAATCTCTAAACAGAAATTCTAGATAAATTAAATTACCTGACGAAATATGGAAACCAAGGCGCATTTATGCACTCAGGAATACAATACGAGAGGCACATAATGATGTAGTGAGTGCTAAAGAGGTAAATCACCCCACACAACTTAATTGCAAAAATACAGGAGACAGGAGACAAGGCTTCCTGCATATCAAAGTGATAAGCAGGCTATACGTCTGAAGGTTGGAGGGCGGTAAGCAAGTGAAGAATGTCACATCTGGGATATGGCTGCTGAAATGCAAGCTACTTTAGAACCTTTGAATATTGCGAGCTCTACTGAAGACATTGAAGGGGCCAGTGGCCAATAATGACTGGTGCAAGCATTCTGCTCCAAGAAGGTGATCCTTGGGATTGCATTCCAATGGAAACCTTTTTTTTCTAAAGCAGTGGTACTCCTTAAAGGAAGGACTGATGTTGCAGTGTTGAAAAACTTCAGGGGGGACAGGAAGTGGTCCCCTGCACATCTACCTGCTCCCCCTGGGTCTGCCACTATGACTCCCAAAGGGGAAGAGTTCCACAGGGGACCCCTTCCTCTTAGTTAATCAGTTACCACTTCCTTCAAGGACCAAGTAACTGGTCAATGGTTTGTGACCTAAATTGCAAACCATTGATCTATTCTTTACCAAATCACAATATGGGAGGCATGCCCCTTTTACGATCCTTCCAAATTGAAATTCAGTATAAGTCACAGAACCCAAATCACAAAGAGCCTGCGCGACTCCACAGTTGTGGCGGAGAATCCGCACTAGTGGTGGAATCTCTGCACCGCAGATCTTATTGCAGAGATCCCACCATGACTGTGGAGCCTCGCCCCAGTTGCTGAGGCCCTTTGTGAATCAGGCCCAAACACTTTTTGACTCGTAAAATGGGTTTTGCAAATTTGAAATAATGCTTATGCAGTCGCAAGTCCTGTGACTTTGCAACCAGCAGGGTTTGTGACCACTGAAGAGGTTTGTACGCCGGGCCATATGTGCCTTATTACAAGCCTCTTGGTAATTCTGATGTGACCAATAATATGAGTTTCTGACACTATTTCAAGATTCATGGCATTGTTACGGAATAGGTGTATTTAATCTGAATACTTGAGCAGCAGAAAGCAGCAGAATCCTTTTGAAACAGAGGGATAACATTGGGAATTATTAGATTAATCAGATGTGGAACTACCAATTTGAATGGTAATTCCCCATTTCTTTAGGTACTCTTAATGTACACCTCATAATGATCGACCCCTGCTCCCAAGAATCACAGATGACCCAAATATGGGAAACATCCTTTACCCCGCACTCACAACAAAGACCTGCCTGTACAACGCAGTACTACTGCGAAGTTGCCATGCGTTACTTGGCCATGTAATCTATTACAATGGTAATCTATTACAATGAATTGTTTTATGGGGCACGTTGTTGGACTTAAAAAAACAACACCTTCTCTGCTGTTGTGTAGACTGAAATAATAATTTATACTATTCCAAAGTCCAGAGCTGCCTAAAGCTAGTCGCTGTAATGACTTGTTTGGTGAAGTAACATGTGGAAACGTTGTTGTCAGGTAAGTGACTGCATTGTAAATGCATGCAGGGTAAATAAATGCAGGGTTCCATAAAAAAAACAGTATTCCGGGTGGGGGTAAATATCAGACACAATCCAAGGAACTAGCTAGAGATGCAGAGAAGGAAGAATGAATAAATGGTGACATCTTCATCACTACCTGAGGCACGCGTGATTGGGTGGAACAGAGGCAGCAATATGGTATTGTGGGCCCAAGGGATAACAACTGCTGTAGCTCAAGAAAGTCTTCTGTATGATTGTAGTAGCTCCTATACAGCTCAGCCATCTTTCCTTTGGCAGATTAGCAATTTTCACTATCTACTCACAAAAAGTAGGTCTTTCCATGAATACATTGTGCAAGTCATATTAGGAGAGTATCTACTTCTTTATATGTGGGCCCATGCATCCAAATACAAATGGAATCATGTTTGTATGATTTTGGTCCTGGGATTCCAAAGCACATTACATTGGCAAGGCACTATGGACACACATATACAAGGGAAACAAGGATGGCATGGAGGAGGCCTCTGTGATCTGTTTCCTTACCAGCTCCTTCTGGTAAAAGTGAAGTACATACTGCTTCAGTAGCCTGTTCAATACATGTCCCATATAACTCTCAGTGATATTTTCCACTACTCTGTTTTAATATCCAATTATGACGTTCAGTGATGCCCGACTATACTCACTTCTTTGATTGCCCCACTCTTCAAACTGCACCTGGTAAACTAAGTGCAAGGAAAACTTCACGCAGCCTGACCCTTACTTTTCAAGCTACATCACAGTTGTCTGACTGACCACACTTTAGAATGCGGTATCAAAACAAAAAGCAAGGCTACTCTAGTTATAATTTCGGGGAGCATACAAAACTACGGTGAACTTGATAGATAAAGTAAGATGGGTGGCATCTTACGTTTTTTCTGGGCTACCTCGGAATAAATCCGGATACTTTTGAATCATTTTTAGATCTCGCCTGGCACTGCAGTGCGCATTTGCTGCTCGCTTTGCGAGGCATATGGTATATACTGTAGCGGGCAAGCTTCACATAACCTCCGCCCACTCCCCGCCCATGTTATTGTTTGGCTTCCATTCTAAATGCTGCCTTCTGATTGGTTTTTACCTTCTTAGTCCCTCCTCCTAACGTCCATGGCATAATTTGTACACATACAAGGCTTTTGGCCCCTTTACTCAACATTATTTTTTTACCTGTGTCCCCCCGCCCCCTTACGCAGTCCGTGATTTTTCACCAACCCCTCACCCCATCCCATTTGTGCCTTCTTTCACGCCCACACTCCCATTTTTAATGCAATACATCTCGTGTAAATGCGAGTTGTATTGCATTGCAAATGCTTGTTTTAAAGTAGTGCAGGCAGGGCCGACGAAGCTGGAAGTGAAATCCCTGCGGTGCACTGGAAAAGAACCCTCGTTGTATTCGTGTGCTTTGGATCGCGAGGGCTCTGATCCGGTCGTCACCGCTGCTGTCCTGGCAGAGACGGCACCTGTTCTGCTTTGCGGGCCATCCCGAGGCTCCGACAACCTAGGAATCTGCAAAGGAAGGGGTTGGTGCCATTCTGTAGTGGCTGGAGTACTTACTGTTGCACCAAGATAGCACAGCAAAAATAAAGTTTTGGGATATAGACTCGGCCACAGCATTGGCTGTTTGTCTTGGAGACAGTGTTGGTGACCTTGGATAAGTCCAGAGGAATTGCCTTTGGATTGTTTTCCTTCTTTGAAGTGCAGCACGTTCTTGATGCCGCGACATGGAGCAAGGTGTGCTGTGTTGAGGGAGTGTTTTTTGAGGGCCATTCTTAGTTTTAGTCTTGTGCGGGACGCGTGTCCCGGCCTTGTCACAATGGAATGTGGAGGACTGCCACTGTGTCTGCTTTGCGGCCATCTTGGGATGAGAATTTGGGTGAATGGGACACTACGTGTGGAGACTTTGTTGGTATTTAGAGATATGGTTGCAGCTTGTGGATGCGCCAGGTGCCGGACAATGCATGGTCCAGACAGTGGAGTTCTGCACACGCGGGCTGTGAAGATGGTTGTGTTGTGAGAATTTGGAGTGTGGTGCCCTGGATCGGCAACATACGTTCTGGAGGGTCCGGGTTCCGGTGCCTATTTTCAGTGGTTCGTTCCACAGGACTAGCCTGCCCTGAGGGACGGAGGGCATTGAGTCTCGAGGATGAGGACTTGAGTAGTTGAGAGCTGTGTTTGAAACGTAGGCGAATACATCAGACTGTTTTTTGTTTAGAAATCAACTCACAGGATGAATTTTGTTGAGTGTGGCTCATTTGTATCTCCCTTGCTTTGGTGTGTACATCCAACATTCCATTGTTGGCCATGTAGGATAACAGGAGTCCACACTGTTGTCTCTTGTTCTCGAGCCTGAGGTGATCCGAAAAGGGCACAAGCTGCCGTAGGAAGGGGAGAGAAGCAGGTTATAGTCGTGCAGGAATATTCAGGGAGGAAGGGGAGCGAAGGTGCAGGAACAAGGGGTGGCCTAGGGGCTAGGGTAGACGATCTGCACTAGGGGATTCGGGGAACTGGGTTGAGTTTCAGTGGTAATGGTCAACACCTTGTGATTTTGGGTAAATCGCTTAATCCTCCACCCAAATATATATTTAATAAATAATTGTGGCTGTATGTAACGCAATTTGTGCTCATGTAAATCGCACTGATACTTGGGGTAAACATTTGTGTTAAATGGGACACCAGTAATGAACGATGTTGCACACACGACGATTTCCCTTCAGTGACGGTGGGGTGGAAAACGCCCCAATAGTGTGGATACAGGTTGTCAAACATATAGCACAAGCAAGCCAGGGCTGTATGTGGGATGGAAAAGCTGGGGGGGGTCTCTCATAGGGGCGTGGCTAGTATAATGAAGGGTGTGGCGTAAATCACGTAGGCTAAAAAATCGGTGCTTAGCATAGTGTGCCGCTCGACTGGTATTTTGCTGTTTCTGTCATTGGATCCAGGTATATGATACAAGTAACATCATACTTGCAACAGGTCAGGTCTATTAGCTTTGTCAAGGGTTGTTGGTTGCGTAAGATAAATGGGCAGCAACTGTCGCTTGTATAGGAGGTGCTGCAGGAAGGTTCGGTGAGAGAGGTCAGCGAGTGGGGTGTAGGGAGTTTGGGCGTGAATTTGGATGGGTGGGTAATGTGTAGGGAGTCACGCGGCATGGGAGGGGATGTGGGGGGTGGGGTGCAGGGGTGGCTCTTGTGGGGGTAGACTGGGGAATTCCTGCTAGCAGGGAAGGAATGTTGTCTGGGAAGTATGTTGCTCATCTGTGCGCGATCACGGCATTCCTACTGGCACGGTCAATGTTTAGCTCATTCTGTGTGGCACGTGGTGATGGACTGCTGGCAGCGATCCAGGTTTTGGAGGGGAGCAGCAGACGCCCGCAGCCCCGCCTCTGGCCAATGACAGACATGATTCATCTGGAGTGGGCACGAAGGTGCATGAACATTCCAAAGAGGGCGTCACTGCTTTACATTCAATGCTTGGTGTCCGTCCTTGTGCACTTCGAGATTGAGAAATCCTTGAATAATGCACGGGTGACATTCTATTTTCCTTTTATACAGTAGGTGCCTTAATAAGTACGGAACATGAACATTTGTCATACTGATTAATGCTCTGACCTCATCCATCCTCTCCCCTCCCCCCTCTAACGCTTTTAGTAAGTGCCTGGTTAACCTGAGCAGATGCGTTAGCAAATAGCTCTGGCTAAGCACTTCTAAGGCCCCAAAGGCGAGACCGATTGGCATTGCCAGTGCTTGTTGTTCTTCTTGGTGTTTTCTTGTATGTTTGTGATCCACTTCATCCTAAAACAGGGGTAGGCTTGGTTTTCCTTTTATCTACTTGCATATTTTTTATGTCAATGCAGTGGAAATGTTGCCTGCTGAAGAATGACCCACATAGTCTTGAAAGAACTGTTGGTGTCAGTTTACACAGCCAGAGCGTACATCGCAGGGGTAAACTGGGAGAGTAGGTGAAGGCTGGCACAAAGTTCCCCTCATATTTTGTGAATGGATCTATCCAGCAGGCTTCGTTTTGCCTCTCTGATGTCCAAGTCAAGTCTCTGCAGTAGGGGTGGGCGGAATTTGTGAAATCCACTTTCGCAAATTATCGCGAAAATGTTAAAAATTATCGCAAACACGCAGAAATATTGCGAAGATGCGGAAGTTTTTTTCCCGCATGTGCGCGAGATTTTCTGCATGGTTGCGGCTCTCCAACTTACCCATGTGGTTGCTCGCGGGCGCGGCCATCTTGTTTTCAGTTGTCTCGCGGTGCATGATCGCGAGAAGAAAGACGTGATCGCGCGACGCATGACGTCACTGCGGGCGCGAACTGTCACGAGACAGCGCAAATGGCTAAAAACAATACAACATCTCATGGAAAACTTGTCGGCGAACGCAGGGATTCAGGTAAGGCGATCGCGCACGCGCGAGAATGTATTATTTTACAGTGCGAGCAAGAACCAAATTATCGCTAAGCTGCGGAATGCGGAAATTTTGACATTTTCGTGCTTTCCGCGGAACGCAAAAATGTCAAATTATCGCAATTTCCGCGAACGGAACGAAATTTTCGCCCAGGCCTACTCTGCAGGTGAGGTGAGGATTTCTGCTGATGTGTTTTTCTTCTGCTAGGATCCGCAGGGATTCTTGAACCTTCACTGTTAGTAGGCTCTGCAGGGATTGTATGCAGCATTGTGGGAATCGCAATAATGTGGCAAATGTATCCCCAGTTTTAGGGCCTGTTATGACACATTACGGAAGCAGCTGATTTTGTGAACTGCATGGGGATTACAAAGCATCCACTTCATGGTTACTGTGGGTGAACATGGACTACTTAAACAATCAATAAACTGTGCTTCGTTCGTAAGAAAATGGACATTTCATCATCTAGAGAATTTGCTGTGTAAGGATCCGAAGGGTAAATGTAGCTGCTAGTCTGAGACTAGATCTAAAAAAGCTGGAAAGGGAATGATGATGAAACATGAGAGGACAAACGAAATAACTGCGAAAGGCATTTATATGTGTGTCCTTGTTTAAGTGTTATCCAATATAGAGTGTGCATTTTCAAGGATATTAATGGGATGATAGCTGTTTCTTTTATTTGCTATTGGTCCTAACATCTTAACAGGGATAACCAATAATATGATAAAGAGTAGTCGCTGAAGCATTGAAAAAAGCATCCAGGATTAGAGGAAGCAATTCATGAAGTCATTTCCTCGCACACTGCTGCAGTGGTTTGTAAACAGATAAACATAATTCACTGTGGCTTTTGGCTCACTTTTACTGGAATGTGGTTGCCCTGCCAAGTCGTTTAAAAATAGAAAACAGCCAATGTCAAGGCCAGATTTGGGTATTCCTAAAGGACTGGGAACGACAGAGCAGAAAGGACAGCGCAGGCTCTGACTACCAGTGTAACTGTGGAAACCAAATGCGAGAAGAGATTTCCTGTCCCCCGACAGCACCGCGCTAATTGGAAGCGCATGTGGCACAGTGGTCAGTGCAGTGATAGTTTGACCTTCTCAACAGGCATCAAACGAATGGGCTCAGCTACTTAATTTTTTCCAAGTGTTGTGATCATCCCCTCCATGACCTTTTTGGTTGCCCAGTTGTTCTGAAGGTAATACAATCCTCAACGCCCATTGGTTTCTTCAACCAACCCCATTTTGTTCTAAACATGCCAGGTAAGTGTCAAGATCTGCCAACTCAGCGAACAAGTGTGAGTGTCTCCTACATCTGTGTGTGTGCAATTGCACCCCCCCCACCCCAAATGTACCTTTCTCTCCCACAATATAGTGTGAGAAATCCGAGGCCTCGTGAATGCACGGCTGATGGTTCACCTGCTTCTCAGATATGCGAGAGGCTGCTTGCTAGTGTCTAGAGAGAAAGGGAGGGGAAGGGTCGACACCAGGAATCATCGATGGATAGTTGTTGGAAATTCTTTCAAGATGTCCCACTCTAAAACTGTCAACATCCACAAGAAACAAGAACTATGCTCCTAGCGGCATTTACATGCTTCACATTCAACTTCATACTCAACAAACACTTATCCTGCTCTGAACATTTAATGAACCTTTAAAGGTCATCGCTGTGAGCGTCTACCAAGCTGATAAGAGGGAGTGAAATGTTTTCACGACACCTCTTCCTGCTTCACATGACCTTGCTCCAGGAGTCCATCTGTGAGAGAATGAACAAGAAGGAAGGCACTGCCTTGGGCTGGTGGCTGCATATGCTGCTATGACCTCTGGCAGCTCCTCTTACCTGGGATTCTTGTAATCACTTCAAGACTGCTTCACCGAGAGATGTTTGAAGCTGTTTAACTCCTTTTACATATCACTTGTATCCAGTGATTATTTGTAAAAAAAACACTAAGTGGCAATACTCTCATCAGGATACCACTGCAGCTTACACCACGCATTGCCTCTGCCACCGCTGCCAATGACAGTACCAACATAACTACTAACTGTGAGAAGTTGGCCTGGTATATGCTGTCCACTAATAAAGTGGGCATCTTGTACCAGTCCAAACACCCCTTATTGATGATTAGGTTAAAGACAACCTTTATTGAAAGCTATCCTAGTGGTAACTGTGGAGAGCAGCCTTCAGGCTAAGTCTCAAAGGAATGTAAAGCAGCTTGTTTTAACAGATCAGAACCTCCTGAATGACCAAATGAAAGGAGAACCACACAAGAGATATATAAAATATATGTATGTATTACTAACCTCTTTATGAGATTAGAGCAGAAAGCACACAATATTAAATCACTAGAATAACAGTAAATTGCACAATACACAGCGGGCTCCAGGGGGAGACCGGACCATATACTAAGAAATTGGTATAACAACCACAACTTAACTAGGCACAGTGCCTAGAGCATGCAGAATCGCTGAGACCCCAAGGAACCACCCAAAGTAGTGACACAGGGGACCCACGGAGGACTGGTGCAGTGTGAGAAGACAGGCGCAAGCTCCGTACAACCCTATGGGAAAGTCGCGGTTGGAAAATAACAGTTTGAGGACACTTCGGAGAGGACTTCAAGCTAACCCTTTGGATTATAGAAGGTTCTAAGTAAGCCTGGGCAAAGCACTACGCTACGCTCGCGTAGTTTGCGAAGTTCGCGCTACTTCGCACTACGCGAACTGCACATAGCACAGTGCGAACACGCGTAGCGTAGTGTTGCGTAGTGCTGCGGTCATTTTTTGCTTGCTCGTGGACCTCAACGTCAAGTTGGCGACCGTGACCAAGCAAAATGACATCCCGGCGAGACTTTTTCCTTGTTCGCGATCAGCAACATCAAGTTGGCGATCGCGAGCATGGAAAATAAACCTCCCGGCGAGATTCCCAACGCGAGGAGGTCAGGTTTCTCATTGCGAGTGGTCGCGTATGCTCGCGACCGCTCGCGATGAGAAACTACCAGTTCGCGTTGAGAAAGCTGCCGCTCGAGTAAAAATCTACTCGAGCAGCAGAAAACTACAGCTCACACTGTGCAAGATGCCATTTTCAATGATTGCACAGTGCCGGTTGCTTGTCCGCACTGTGCAATCATTGAAAACGACATCTGGCACAGTGCGAACAAGGTACTACGCAGTTCGCGAAGTGCTACGCGTAGCTCGCGTAGTGCGAACTGCACTTTGCGTAGCTTCGCGAAGTGCTACTTCGCGAACTACGCCCAGGGTTAGTTCTAAGGCCAGCACCCATGTGAGTACCAAGGTACCCGTGCTACCTATCCCAGAGGAGCCGAGTGCATAGGGGTCAAGTGGTGTTGGAAACCCTTGTCGTTTTCAATGGCGTGATGCGAAGAAATGCTGTTGCCGGGAAGATGAAAAGTATCCAGTGGAATCCAAGCCTGGATCTAAGGTGAGAACAACCTGAAAGCAGAGGGGACAGAGTCTGGGTCACTTCAGGGTGACCAGGGGCACGATAGACGAATGCCCACTGATGTCGAGTGCTTCAGGTGAGAAGATAGGATGCTTGACTCTGCAGCCACGGGGACCAGGAGGCGTCGACGCCAACCAAAGTCTGGAGATGAGCTGTCCCACAAAGAATGACGAGTGCTGGGGGGTCAGTGTCCGGATCGAACACCAACAAGCCTTGGCAACTGCAACGCACAGAAAGCAAGCTACGGTGAGGACCAGCAAGATCCTGGGGACTCGCCAAGCAATGGAGAGTCAGGGCATGTCTGGAGCAACCAGGAAAGTCCAAGGAAAGTCAAAGTTACTTTCACAGGGACCCACAGGCCAATGGACCAGGGATCGCAAAGGGACCTCGAGCTGAATCACGAAATACCAGCCCACGGAACACTCGTGGAGTGTAGGCTGTAAATCTGTGGTGGAAATACTGCTTGCGGTCAGGACTACACGTAGCCCAAAGCAACGCCTCAGAGGTTACCAAAAAGCATATGCTGCTGCAAAAGTACATGGTGCACAGGGGTTTAGGTTGCACGGTCCCCACGAGGGATACTGGTCTCAGAATTGCTGAGAGAGCAGATCAATCTCAGAGACGCTCGTGAACCCACCTCCTGTGTTGCAGAAATCTTCGGAGTCCTCAGGATCTTGGGAGATGCAAACTGTCAGATGCGTTAAGGTTCCTCGGGCTGCAGGGGAGTAACTCCTTTAATCCAAGGGAAATTCTTCAGTCATCCAGCAAAGTGTAGATCGTCGAAGTACTTGGTTTTTGTAGCAGAGTTTAGTCCAGGTAAAATCTAAAGCACTTTAGTGAGGGTTCCTACTTTATACCCAAGGAAGGGGTGGGACAAACTCTGGGGGCCCACCTATAGGAGGGTCAGGACAGAGGGGTGGCTGCACCCATGTCCTTTATCCAGTTTGGCCCAGAGCAGGAGCAAATGGCTCCTGCAACCGGTTTGAACTGGACTATGCACAGGGACAACAAATGTACCCCCAGTGCAGACTTTCAAACACTCTCAGAGTTCACCCACTCAGCCCCAATACACTAAATCCTGTCTGGGAGGTGGTCACACCTCCCTGTTACAGGAAACCTATTGTCAAGCCTCCCCCTGCTCAAGCTTGGCTCAGCAGCAGGAGAGCAGACTTGTGTCTGTGGCTGGCAGCATCCATTTTGTGATGCCCAGGTCGAGAAAGCTGGTACCGGGTAGTCTGGTGACCCACAGTAGTGGTTCTAGAAGGGAGGAATCATACCTCTCACACCAGTTACTGGTCTGGAGGTATGATTCCAAGGTGTTTGACACCAAACACGACATGTTTCTAAGCAGCCGTTTTAAAGTTAGCATTTACCGTGAGGTTATAATACACTTAAATATAAATGGTTGGCTGCATCACAAACAACCCCGGAAAATAGGTTCCAAAGGCTGCAGAGGGGCTCTGCTCATGCAGGGGCACCCTCTCACATAAAACCCAACACCCTGCATTCAGGATTGATAAGGCCTGCCATAGGGGTGACTAATAGGTTTATATGTGCAGTGATATAGAATAGATATAGTGAACTTATATCTAAGTAAGGGGTGCATGCACCACCTTACACAGGCAGTGTTAGCAGACCTGTGGTGTCAGTTTGAATGGTCTCTCAGGGGTGGCATAATACATGCTGCAACCCCTGGGAGGTCTCTGGGGTACCTATGCCCTGGGTAGATGGTGTACCATATACTAGGGACTGATAAGGGTACCGCAGTATCGAATCTGGAGTGTACCTAAAGTACATGCAATCAATTTTGAGGAGAAAGCAGCTAGACTGGGGTTCTGGATAGCAGGACCCCAGTCAGTCTAAGTCGAAAACAGTGATACATCAGCAAAAAGTGGGGGTAACTATGAGAAGCAGATCCTACTCTCCTCCACTAACCATCACACAAAGTGTGCCAATTCGGACTATTTCAGGCCCCCAAAGCTATCAGAATAGCGCACATGATGACTCGGCACACCACTGTGTCAGGCGTTGGCCTGCTTCAATGACATGGAGATATTGGACTGTGAAGTGCATTGGGTGTGCCTGTAGCATGCTACCCAGCACGCATCAAGTGCTCCAACAATAGAGTTGTAGACGAGGAACTAGCCAAGCGGGAGTCCCTCATCTGATATTAGGGGTTCAAATAGTGTAAGGGAAACGTCTCGATAAAGATCTCCCAGTGTGCGTAAGCCTAGATCATGCCAGGCAGTGAGTTCCCTCACAGAGGTGATCTGGTCTCCCCTGGGGGTGCCAAGGAGTGGGATGACAGGGGCGTATAGGGTTAATTGTCTTGGTAATGAAGAAAATAGGTTTAATGCAGGGGCGCACTACTCGTAGTAGTGCAGGGAAGAGTGTCGGCTGTCTGGCGCATGGATGGAATAGGTGAAATATATGAAAATGGCTCCAGGCTGGGGTAGATATGCCGGTGTCTGATAATTGGAGGCCTGAAAGCCACTTGGCCACCCATTGCAGCGGAGAAGCCAGATGATACTGCTTAAAGTTGGGGATCGCCAGTCCCCTTTCTGTGGTCAGTAACTGGAGCTTGTGAAGTGCTGCTCTACATCTCATGTTATGCAAAAGGAGTTATCTTGTGAGTTTGTCAAGAGTGCGGAAAAGGGATTTAGGAAAGAACTGGGGAAGATTGCCAAAATATGACAGTTAGTTGGACCACATGACCATCTTAAGGAGGCCACTCGCCCGGTGACGGAAAGTGGAATAGTTTTCCAAAATGCTAATTGTGCGTGTATCAAGGACACCGCTTAGGTAAGGTTACCATCAAATAAGACAACGAGATCCCGATAAATGAGAATACCTAAGTATCTAAATGTTATGGGCTGGCAGGTTAGATGAGTAGCCCCAGGTTGGAAGTCAGGGTCCGGAACAGTGGCACTGAAGGAGTAGAGACATTACTTCTACTAGTTAACTTTGAGTCCTTAAATCTTCGCAAATCTGTTAAATATAGGTGCTATGTCTGGGGTGATCTTGTGGAAATCGCAAAAGTATAGGAGAAGGTAAACAGCATTAAGGGATACTGAGTGTGTCCCTTATCCTATTAGTATTCCTCAGTCTTTTCCATGGGTGCGAAGGGCAATACTAATGGTTCAATGGCTAGTACATAGAGGAGAGGGGATAGTGGGCAACCTTGCTGGGTGCCCCTGTGGACTGTGATAGGATCGGAAATCAAGACACCAGTTTTTATCTTCACCAGTGGCTGGGAGTATAACAGTCTAACCCAGTTAATAAATCTGAGGCCCAACCCATACTGGGGCAAAACTGCGAATAGGAAATCTCATTCCAAGGAATCAGATACCTTTTCTAAGTTTAGGACTGGGCACCCAGAGAGTGGCCAATCCCAAGGTGCATTCTCCATAACTCTAAAAAATCTCCTTAGGTTTAGCAAGGTTTTCCGAGCTAGAACAAACCAGTCTTGATCGGGCTGAACTAGCCTAGATACCAGTGGGGGCAGGTGGTCTGCTAATAGCTTGGCTAAAATTGTATAATCTGTGTTGAGTAATGCGAGGGGATTGTACGAGCTCAAGACAGAAGGGTCACAATCCGGTTTGGGCAGGGAAATAAGTAGTACCAGTGGGAGCAGGTGGCCTCATTGTAAAGTGTCTGGAGTCAGGGGGAATAGTAATAGGGCATATGCTTTTTAGAATTCTGTCAGGAGATCATGCAGACCCGGCATCTTCCCTGTAGCCAGGACGCGCATGGCCTCCTGGATCTCGTATAGGGTAATGGCATTATCCAAGTGAAGTTCAAGTCCAGGTGATATGGTGGGTAGGGACGTGGAGATCAAAAAGTAGTTGATGGCATCGAAATCAGTAGGTGTGATAGATACGTACACAGAGGTGTAGCATCTTGTCACTTCAGGATGAATTGCCGATTGGGTGTGGAGAAGGGTGTTATCGCATGACCGAAGAGCCAATATGGGACACCAAGGTGGTTCCTGACGAACAAGCCATGCTAAAAGTGTGTCCAGCATGAGTCTTAGCTTCATGGCGGCATAATTGAGGCAGCAAAGACATCCCGGTAGCGCCACGTGTTCTTGTTGCATCAGAAGAAGCCTCTCTCTGTGTTTTGGGGTTGAAATAGCTTGCAACTCATGGCTCAGTAAGTCACATTCAATGTGGGATATGTCTTTTTCGAGTAACTGCCTCATATTCTACGTGTATCCCAAACAATGGCTTACTGTCTCAACAGGGTCCAAATCGAGCAAGCGAGAAGAGGCTGTATTGGCATTAAGTTGGAAGGGTTCTTCTATGGACGTCTCCCGTGAGGACTGGAAAGGAGGGTCTTCCAGTGCTGTTGGTTATAGTTGCCATGTGGGGATTGGGGGGAGTGTTGAGTCCTAGTTCAGGCCTAGGTGCTGTGGATTATAGTCTGAGTGGGTACAATGTAAATAATCAATGTGTGTTATGTGGGGAAGGATGTCTGGTGTGCCCATTAGGTGATCTATTAGGATGTGTAACTTGTGGGGACTTGAATAGAAGGAACAAACCCTAGTGTGTGGATCGCGGAGCCTCCATTTGTCGGATAGCCTCCAGTGTTTTAGCTAGGCAGTCAGTGTCTGGGCATTAGAAGTGTCAATTGTGCAGGGGAGGCTCACGCAAACTGACCCTTATTGTGCAAGCACCATCACTGTAGTCTGACTGACCACATTCTATTAGCTGATATCAAAGCACAAAGAAAGGTTAATCCAATTAGTATTCCATGAAACATACAAAAACCATGGTGGACTTAATAGATAAGGTAACAGAAGAAAAAAAAAACTTTCAGGTAAAAACTAGTGGGTAGAGTATTCAATGATTCTTGCATGGTCTGCTTACAGAGCTAGATGTGCTACCCATCCAGTTCTGAAACTGCACATTCAACTCCCCGCTCATGTTAGTTAACATTGACAGTTGAGATATGCAAGCTGCTCCCATGGGCTTGCGCTCCACCCTTTTCCTTGCACTTTAAGGGGTGCTCTGCACTACGGGGATCAGGTATTATCATAGATGCTGACTACTCCTATTGGAGTAGGGTCAAGACTGATTTGCATATTGGTGGGTCCAAACTGAGGTGGCATGGTGTGCTAAAATAACAATTGATTGTGATGCATCCCTGAGTGTTTACCAGTGGCTGAGATTAAGTAAAGCATTCCACCCGTCAATGTTTTGTGTAGTTATCATAGAGACTTATCCTGCACATTCTCTTAAGTGGGAAGGATGGCCCTCTTCAAGCCTCCTATAACAGAAGAAACATATGAACTCTGCTACATGCACACTTCCCATTGGTCTTCAAGCCAACCTCCCTACCGGCATCTTATCTAACTGCCTTTTATCTTAACATGTCTCTCTGTCTGCCTTTAGTGACTAATTTGCAGTTGTTGGAGTTTGGTTTTGATTATAGATTTTTAAAGAGCTTCAAGCGTCCTTATATGATCTTCTAAAAATAGCTTTATTCTACTGAGCCATAGCTAACTTGTTTTTCAAACATTGTAAGTTCATGGATTAAGAATTAGCGACTAAGAGCTTGAACAAACAAGCATTGGAAATGCTAATATGACTCGGCGCCAAATAAATAAGCTATTTGCTTTGACAATGCTTTTTTGGCAGTGAAAATGACAACACGTGTTAAGATATATGTGTGCAGTAGGCTGTCAGTGTTGCAATAGCTCTCTGTGCCTGCTATATGATCATCCCCAGCTTGGACCTACAATGATTTCATGGGACTTTACACTGTGGTAAAGCACTGCTCCCCTAGGTGGAGTTGGGCCTAAAGAGGGTTGTTTACCCTTAGGAAAGCAAGGGTGCTCAGCTTGAAGAATTATGCGGCCCTTCCCGCGAACCAGTAGTTTCTGTGCTGACCATCACTTAATAGCTGTCAGGAGGCACTTTCTTAGAATGTAAAGCCCTGAATTTGTTGCCCTGACTGTTATTAACAAAACTTGTATTTCTATTGTCTGTCTCCAAAACATTCATCTATAAGAATGCATATCAATGGAAAGTTAATGTTTGACCTGAATCACAATTAAGAGTGACCCATATTGTTTAACATCACCTATGTAAATTCCCTGACATATTTTAAAATACTTAGAAAACATTCTTAAATATTCTTAAATTCATAAACTTTACAGGAAATGCCTGAAACACTCTGCATAGAGCTTGAATCTGTGCAGAAAGAGCTCCACAAAAAATATTTGGAAATCTTACGCCCAAGCAAACATGGCGAGGTGAACAAATGTAACAATTTGGCAGCATACAAAGTTGTTCTCTTTGCCCAGCTCTGTCACTGGAATGAAATCTCCACACAGTGTTGGTTAGGTTTTCATGACTTCTGCCTCTGTCTCTTCCTTTCACAATGTTTGCTCACAGCTTTTCCCATTGTGCTCTCACGCCAATTCACCGGTTATTTTTATGTGCAAACAGCTATGTGTGAAGCACAATTTTCAAAACTTGAGTGAAAGGAAAGGCTTGCTCTGAAAGCATGCAATAATTGAGGGAGAAAATATGGGCAGATTATTAGCTCTTTAGAAAATTTGTGGTACTGGTCCCTTACTATTTTTACATGCCTTTCCACGACCTTAAATGTGAACTTAGGCCAGCGGATGATACAGACAGCCTGATGGTTAACCTCTGGTTTATATCTAGGGAAAGCGTTGTTATTGAAACCTGGGGGCATATTATCAAGACAGGCGATACAATTATCGCCGCTTTAGCGTCAGAAAACTGCCGCTAAAGCGGCGATAATGGGCTTGATACTATGCCGCAGAGAATTCCCATCGAAGCCCAGGTTCTGGTGTCAACATGGGCTTCTATTGGAATTCTCTGCGGCATATTATCAAGCCCATTAGCGCCGCTTTAGCGGCAGTTTTCTGCCGCTAAAGCGGCGATACTTTTAACGCCGTGCTTGATAATATGCCCCTAAAACCTCTAATTTTGCTTTCACGTTTGTCTTGTGAATGGCCTGATCACAGACAGCCTGCCAGGTGGACACATGGTTGTTAAATAATGGTATTTTCAGATATTAGCAAAATCGACCTACTTCTTGTGTGTCTGTAGATTTGTTTTTCATTTTTTACTAACTTGGAATGACAATAAGAAACTGTGGAAAAGCTCTCTCTCAAGGTACCTTTCCTTAAACATGGTAATCAAGATTGCTATATCAATTGACCCGCTGGAGTATTGGCCTCTTGGAGTATCTTGTGCACAAATGCAAAGAAACTGCCCAGACTGCATAAAAGTCAAAAACCACATATGAACCACAGCGATGGGTTTTTATCATGTACATGTGGAGCGAAAATATCATCACATGAGCTGAGCAGCAGCCATGTATCACTACAGGCAAAGAATTAGTAGGAGGCTGCAATCTGATCCCTTTTTGGTATTTAAATGTGACGTTTGGTAAGAAATGTATGAGTTTGCCGTGTAGCAGCCTGGTCCACCTTCGTAATGCTAAAGTTTAAAGCATGTTTTACACACATGAAGGTTCTACGCATGGACATGTTATGCACTTGAGTAATTTCAATGCGCGTAACTGGGGAACATTTGCTCAAATCGGCTGTTTTAATTGTTAGATGCGAGCTATGTGTAGGCCGAGTGCTGAGATACAGCTCTGGGTGTGATTCGTTGCGGTTTACTAAGTGGATATAACATAAGATAACATAAAAAACTACCACAGGGCTGGCTTTAACAATGGGGGCGCCCTGTGTGACAATGTCTGTTGGCGCCCCCCCCATGACCACCTCTGCCACGGATTCACTCACTAGCACCCTTTAACAGTGGCCCTCAAGTCTCCATAACCACTGTCTCTCAGATTCATTTAGTTTTATAGCAATGGTCATACCAGTGTAAGGTGTCAAAGCACTGTACATCACACACACATTGCACAGAGACAATCATATGTGTGTAAATCAGAGTATAGGAAATGTTACATCAGACAGGACTACAAGGTGTAGGAGTGACGTCATCAATACTGGTAGGCAATAAAGTTTAAAAGTCCTTTTTCTGGAAAAGCACAAATTCAGAATTTAAAATGTAACATCACTGTTAGGGGTTCTCTTTAATTATAAGAATTGTTTTCTACTTAAATGAACCCTTTTTGCAAGATTAGGATGATGAGACTGGGCAAAAAAACATAGCTCTAACATGTACCTTGCAGGTTGCATGCAGCTGTTTGATGACAGTTAATAGCTCAATGTTCTATATTAGGATTTTGACTTATAAACAACAAGTTACAAAAGGAGCTCTCTTACAGAAGCAGTGACCCACTGACCTAGTTACGATATATGCACTTTGTTATCTGCATAGCACACGTTCTTAGCAGCAGGCATTTTAATCCTCTGTGCTACCTTAGGATTAGTCAAAATGTCCACTAGACAAACCTCCAGTCTCTTTACAGGAAGACGATTAATCACCAGAGTTATCTTGACATTTTAATTGATGCCTGAAAATTGCTGGAGGCCAGGATCGAGGCAACAGGTGTTTTTAAAATGATGATATACTTGTAAAAATGACGCCCCCACCCCAAGTCAGAAGTCAGTGCCCAGTGCAGTGGCAGTGATCGCACCGCCCTAGAGCTGGTCCTAAACTACCATGTGCTCGGTAACATTGCAGGCTTGTTATACTTTGGTAAGCTTGTGTAGTTTTAAAAACAACTCAGCTAACTTTGACTTGGGAGAGATATAGGGGCATATCAGCAAGCAGGCGATAACAAATTATCGCCGCTTTTGCGTCCGTTTTAGGACGAAAAGCGGCGATAATTTTATCGCCTAATCAGCAAGGTCACGCTATTGCGTGAAAGCTTGCCTTATCGCCATTTCCGTTAACGCCCATCTTTGTATCTCTAATGAGATGCAAAGTGGGCGTTCCTCCTCAGGATAACGGGAGAAATGTCGCTATGCGACATTTCTCCTATTATCAAGCCTCAAACAAAGCAGCATAGCGACAGGAAAAGTAGCGATAACCTCTGTTATCGCTACTTTCCGTACGCCTGCTTTGAAACTGACTTAGCCATGATATCCTATGGAAGGTGGATATCATGGCTAAGTATGTGAGGCCCTATCAGCAAGCTATCGCCAAACTTCGTGGGATTTTCGCTGGGATCCCAGTGATAATCTCACGTTAGGCAGTTAGCTCTAGGATTTTTATCCCTTTTGAGATAAGCGTTGCTAATAGCACGCTATCTCAGCGATAAAAATCCACGCTAGCCGGCGATAATTATCCTAGCACTAAGTGCACTTAGCGATAATTATCGCCAGTTGTTGCTGATATGCCCCATAGTTCTCCATTTATCCTATACATAACCCGTTTCCATACATCAAGATCATTTGTTCACATAGGTTTTTATTTTACATGTTATAAGAACTACTTTTAGAAGAGCACCTAAATTGGGTTGAGAATTTGAACTTATTTAACTTTTTCAATTTAAGGTTTGTTAGTTGCGGTATGTGAAATTCCAAACAATTTAGTTTACCTACAGAGGTACTCTATGTTTAATACATATTCGAGGGGTGTGTGTTTGTCTGTGTGTGTGTGTGTTTTTACAATATGTAGCGTGGTGTACTATGCACAGATGCAAATTACTTACAACTTGACATCCTACTGAACGCTACAGAACTATGGGCCCAGTGCTAAATTTAAGCTAATGATTACCTGTGCTTGACACCTGCAGTTAATTGTCAACAGCGGCACTTATGACAGGCTGCCATATACCTGCCACATGGTGGCGATGTTTGTCTAATCAGCACAATAACAGTTGTCCATTAATTAAATATACATTAAAAATGACTGATACCTGCCAATCAAGTCATTCTTATAGTTTGGGGTCCTGGAAGAGTCACAAATGTCACACTTGTAGGTGTATGATGGTTATCAGTTGTGTTATTACTGTCCCTGTCAGCACTGGTAGGGGCAATCGGTGTTGGAAGGTGCAGTCACTTCCTGACGAGGACCTCAGCACTTATTTATTCACAAATTAAGTACTGTATGGGCCAGAAGTATAACACTATTTAGAAGTTGCAAACCCTGCAAGTCACAAAATCACAGTGTTGGTGAGCACAAAAGTGTGTTTCTTAATTTACAAAATACCTTTTTGCTAGTCAGATAATTCTTGCGTTTGCAATCTTTTTCGACTCGCGAATAGAAGGACCATGATAGGGGCATCTCCATCCTGTTAGTAAAACTGCTGTCTCAAACCACTGATGAGCTCCCAAACCCAAGGTTGGGGTGGTTCCCTTGGGACTCCTTCCCCTTTGTAATTTATCTGGGCGGCCTCACGGGGAGCAGGCTGTTGTCCCGATGGAACACTGCCTGCTATGCTCTGCAGTTGTCTTCCCAAAAGAGAAATATTTTTCAAGAGTTGCAGCTGTGCCATTAATGAATGCTGGCTGCTTAAACAAAATGCTTCTCATTTCAGAAAGTAAATTCAGAGATGAAGGTCTGCTGTCCTTGCAGGCAATTGTCCCTACATTGTCAGCCACTCACAGGGGGTGGCAAATTGTGGTATGCCTATTTAATAGCCATTAGACAGGTCATTTGGCAACCCCTGTGAAAGGACAAATTATATCTTGCCCTATTAAAACATAAGTCACTTTCATTCCCATTCACAAACCAGCTGGTGTGCAAATTGTATATCTCTTATTTGCAAATTGGAAGGATGCATCAGGCCCTTCCATTCTTTAGAGGATGTCTCAGGCGTATGTCTGATTGGCCTCAGATATCAATATGAGCTCTCCCTGAAGCTTTCCTTTTTTCACTTATAGTTGTGGTCTTTTAGATATTGTTCTTTTTATTTCTATTTAAACTCCTATTCTTAACGAAAACACTTTATCTTCTATAATTCTATAATTCTCCATCCCATAGTAAGGAACTGAGGAAAGCGATTCATTTGCTTTTGCATAGTTGCGCAAACTTCCACTAAAAATATGTGAAATTACAGAAAATGCAAAACAGGCTTTTACCGCTATTGTTTAGCATTAAATTTGTCCTCGCATCCATTGTGGATGGGGGGGCATTTTGTGCAAAAAAAAACCTTCAAAATACACAATTGCTGCAAATACCAATGGTTTGCATCCTGATTGTTTGTGTTGTTCCTGTGCTCCTCCACTAAAATTTTGCCATGGATGCAGCATAATCATGGTACATGGCGTAATGGCGTGATGACATAATTTCTTGAATTTTGCATACCAAGCATAATGCAAAAGTCACAAATTACGAGAGATTGTGCTGGTGTATTAAAAATAACGCTGAGGACTAATTGAAGCCGGCAAAACAAGAGCTGACCATAATATTTGGATAACAGTGTAGTTTTGACAACACTTTTTACTTTTAGATTTTTTTTCCATCAAGGCTCTAATATAATAGACCAAGACTGCTGGGCAGTCGAAACACGTTGTGTGAATTAAACAGCTTTCTGCATGCCTGTGACTACTTTCTGTTGCATTCTGAGCGTGCGCCTACCTATTTTTGCTTTTGGATTTCCAGCCGGTATGCTCTGCCGGCATGCGCACCACCTCCCATGGGTCCTCGAGTTCCAGAAGGGGCAATAATGAGGAGGATATATATATGCACAGAGGATAGTGCCCTCAATTTTATTGAGCAGATCAACAACAATAACCTGAGCTTACAATTCACAGCCCAGCTAACCAAGAAATCTATTTGCTCTTTAGATGTAGAAATCATAGCTGTACAGGACAGGCTAGAGACAAGGTTACACAGAAAACCAACTGCAGGTAATACCTTGTTACATGCCACCAGCCACCATCCTCTACACTTGATTCACAGCATCCCTTTTGGGGAAATACTGCAGATTCGGAAGATATGCAGCCTAGATGAAGACTGTGAAATTGCACAAAGAGAGAGTTGAGAAAGGTTCCTGGCTAGGGGCTATTCTCAGATTGAGATCGAGAAAGCCATTGAAAAACAAACAAAATGGGTAGATCCCATGCACTGGCTTGTAGGTCGGATACCAAAATCCAACATCAAGCACAGTCAGAACAACCATCCAGATTGATCCTGACATACAGTAACCAACACAGAACATTGCACAGGATAGTCAATAAGAACTGGGTCCTGGTAAAGAATGATCCAGTTGTAGGAGCCAAACTGATTAGAACACCCAACATCACTTTCAGAAAGGCACGCTCAATTAATAATTCATTAGTCAAGAGCAACCCGGAAGTAAGAACCAACAAGTCTTGGCTGGATTCGAGCAAAGGGTTCTTTAGATGTGCAACATGCAAGGCCTGTAAATATGGGGTCAGCAAATCAGCGTATGCTACACCCTTTAAGACAGAGCTGGTGCCCATCAACAAAAATTTGACCTGCAAAACAGAATATGCAGTGTATGTGCTGGAGTGTCCCTGTGGCTTGCGGTACATAGGAAGTACGAAGCTGGAGGTCCACAAGGGAATACTCCAGCACATTAGGGTCATCAGCAACAGTGATATGTCGTACCCGGTTGGGAGACATTTTTAAGGAGTCCCACGGCAATAATGTTAGCAATCTGAAATATTTTGTCGTGGACGCAGTCCCCCCTTTAAGGCGGGGAGGAAACCGGGAAGCTCTCCCAAGGAAACTGAGACCAGATATATACTGGAGTTGTATTGTAAAACTCCACAACTCCAGCAAAGATTTCTTTACCTGCCTTTGAAAGCTCAGCTAATTACATTAATGAATTTACTTTTACCACTGCCTCTGCATTGTTTTTAGTCTTCACTAAATGTACTGTTTTCACTATTGCACTTCATGAACCATTTGGTGGTTCTGCACGTGGCACAATATTTAGTCAGCACTAGCACTTTTTTTATGTATGCGTAGTCATGGAAAACAGTCCAGGATCACTGGGGCAGAATTGTCCAACTACTGTATACGGTTGCACTAGCAACTTCCTCCTTTTAAGAAATAGTGTGGGGGTTGACATGGGCATGAGAGTTTTACCAAATGATACAAGACTGGGTTGTGTTTATACATGAAAAGTTAGCACTACATCAACTTGTAAAATGTATTTCACTCAGTATTGTGGTCTTAATTCTCGTTTGCATTTTGAATTTAAAATCATGCATTGCCTATTTTAAATATTTATTTATACTATTGTTGCTGAGAATAACAAATATTATTATAAAAAGCACTTAGGTATTGATGTGAAATACAGCTGAGAATATGAGAACCATTCTTCCATGTCTATTATAAACGTCATCGTTAGGTCATGAGTAAGAGCACTGTCACTTAAAAAATGTGAAGGCACTCCACATGCGCGTCATCTGATCAAGGCCTCCTGAAGGCCGAAATGCATTATGGCGGTGGTGCAGGGCATGAAATTAAATGTATTGCACCAGAATCTGGGTCCGCATTCGTCTGCTCCTGTTTTAAAAGAGTGTGAGAGGCGAAGCAAGATATATATATATATATATATATATATTCACTCCCAACAGTCTCACGTATCTTAGAGAAATACTCGAACTCCAAAGTAGAATGCAGAAAGTTTTATTCACAAGTGCAAAGCGACGCGTTTCGCCATTACGGCTTGTTCACGCTCGAAATCACAGTGAAACTCATCAAGTTTAAATTACATAAATTAGATGATGGACAAGTCACAACAAAGTAATGAAATGCTTGCTACTGTGGCGGCCATTTTGTAACGATGTTGTTTTGTAAATAAACATAGTATAATAGCATGAAATTGAGTACAAGGCCAAGAGGAGGAGTAAGCAACGTAGACAAAACCTTAGTGGGAATGGAAACAAGGGGAAAAAGACAACAGAAAATATGACAGTTGTCAACCTATCCCAAAGGTCTCTCTCAATTGAAGAGATTGAGACCCTCTCCCTTGGACTTACTTTTTGCCCGTCATCTAATATGAACTTTGCGCAAACCCGCATCGATCTATTCCTGTTTTCAAGAAAGTTGAAACTGAAGAAATGGTTTAACACCAAACCATCATATCAAGACAAAGTAAGTGTTAAGCCTAAAGAGAGTAATCTAAATTTGATGGACATTGAAATGTTACACGCTCTACATAGTAATACGGAAAATGTTGATGCTAGTCAATCTGTACATGATTGGGAAATGTGGGGTGAAGATGTTGATATGAATCCTGGGAGTAAATTTAAACCCAAATCTGTGTTCCTCCCGAATGTTCAGTGTGAGGCTATTGAGATCTTTGAAAAAGGTGTCTTATATGATTTACAGAAAATGCGATACAAGAAAATACCATGGGATAGAAAGAATCTTACATTGAAACAAATTATGGCTATTGACAATCTAAAAGCTGACCAGAATATCGTCATACGCCAATCAGATAAAGGCGGCAATGTGGTCGTTTTAGACAAACAGAAATACCTTCTAGAAGGACTAAGACAACTTAACGATCAGGATTGTTATGTAAAAACAGATATGGCGGAAGTATTAAAATCTAAAACCTTGTACAGAGAAACACTGGTGGGGTGGAAAGATAAAGGACTACTAGAACAGGAAGAGTTTAATTACCTGTACTGTGCACACCCCAGGTTACCGATTCTATATCTGCTTCCAAAGTTACATAAAGACATGCAGAATCCGCCGGGGCGACCCATAGTATCATCGATGGGGTCACTGTATGAGAATACATCTAGATTCATAGATTACTTTCTTAGGCCCTATGTTGTGGCCTTACCCTCATATCTAAAAGACACAAAACATTTTTTAACTATCATTGATGGCCTACATTGGGAAGCAAATTACGTCCTAGTTTCCTTGGACGTAAGTAGCCTATACACCAGCATTCAACACGACTTGGGTCTCCGCAGTATTTTACATTTTTTCAAGAGTAGATCTATCTCACTTTTACACCATTCTCAAATGCTTTTTGAGATGATTGAGATTTGTTTGAAGAACAATTTTTTTATTTTCAATGACACCATATACCGTCAGTCACAGGGTACGGCTATGGGAACCTGCTTCGCCCCCAGCTACGCGAACTTGTTCATGGGCTGGTGGGAGGAGCAGGTGGTCGCCAACATGCATGAATTTACCAACGTTGCCCTGTGGCTGAGGTATATTGATGATATTTTTTTCATCTGGTGTGGCGATGAAGAATCAGTAAAAAGATTCATTGAGAAACTGAACACTAACACATATAATCTACAATTTACGGAGAAAATAAGCACGAATACAATTGATTTTCTGGATGTTCGTGTGGAAGTCAAGAATAATCAACTGACCTCCAAATTATTCCGCAAGGAAACTGCGGGTAATAGCATCCTTAATGCGAACAGCAGTCATCCTCGCAATCTAGTGCGCAGCATCCCTTATGGAGAGCTGCTACGCGCCAAAAGAAATTGCAGTACAGCAGAGGCGTACAAGCACGAGGAGAAAGTTATGTGCGACAGGTTCAAAGAGAGGGGCTACAGTGCCCAAATTATAAATCAAGCCAAGTCCAGAGTTGAAAGCAAATCCCGCAATGATCTAATTTACCCCAAACCCAAAGTAACCACAGAGGAAAATATCAGATTCATCACCACCTTTTCAGAACAAGCTCAGGAGGTACGAAGAATTTTTAAAAAACATTGGCATGTGTTACTCACTGATGAACATCTTAACAATGCTCTCGGAAGTAATCCCCAAATTACATTCAGAAAAGGGCGCTCCTTGAGAGACGAACTCAGTCACAATAACATCACTGAGACGGGTTCGAATATCCATGCCGACAATGGGGGATTTAGGTGCTGCCGCAGATGTAAAGCCTGCAAACACAGCATTGACTGTGACAAACTGCAAGTACCCAATTCCAAAAGAGAATTTACCATAAGGAAAAAACGTACCTGTAACACTACCTACTGTGTGTACGTTCTCATTTGCCCATGTGCTAAATGGTACATTGGGAGTACCAAACATACAGCAAAGAAAAGGGTGCTTGAGCATCTGCGTGCGATCAAGAATAACAACAGAACATACCCCATAGCTAGACATTTCTATGACCTACATCTGCAAGATGAGACTAAGGCACGTATGGTGGTGATTGATTCGGTTGACCTGGGAATTAGAGGGGGTAATAGAGAACTATCCCTGAGAAAATTAGAATCCCGTTATATAGTGGACTTTGAGAGTCTAGCCCCTAAGGGGTTAAATATGAGTGAGGAACTTGCAGTACACCTGCAATGAATATGTTGTAAATTTGTCAGTAGTGATTTTAGCAGTCTTACATTTTAAATTTTGTATTCTATTCTAGATGGAGTCACACGTTGTACAACAGGAATGCTACCTATGATGGAAGAGGCATTTGTTCCTAGTAGGAACGATACATTGTTATTTTTTTCGATTTGTGTGCCAGGACTGGTGTTTCTCTTTGCCCACTTGGGCATAATTTTGTCAATGATAGCACAGGGTCATTAATTTACCTTATGTATATTAGTACAGGATTGTTAGAGTTACGGCTTGAACTACAATATGTATAACAGAATTTACGATGTGCCGTAATATTTGTAACACCAATGCCTACCTGGGCTTGATTGAAGTTGGTAACTTCATTATACCGTGTTTGCTATATAAACTTGTATCCGACTTGGAACTTAAAGCATTTTACATTTAAGTTGAAAATTCCCATCGATAAGGCCTGTACGGAAACATGTACGATAATATCCATTATATGCTACTATAAATATCGGATTAATGCCCACTTGGGCTACATTGATGGTGATAACTACACTGTACGGAACGTAATTATGTATTAGGTTTTATTTTACATATACATTGTATAACCATGAGGTTGCCTCAGAGCAAGGAATGTATTCATTTGACAATTCAAATACTACGTACCATTCGAGACCATTGTGTACTCAATTTCATGCTATTATACTATGTTTATTTACAAAACAACATCGTTACAAAATGGCCGCCACAGTAGCAAGCATTTCATTACTTTGTTGTGACTTGTCCATCATCTAATTTATGTAATTTAAACTTGATGAGTTTCACTGTGATTTCGAGCGTGAACAAGCCGTAATGGCGAAACGCGTCGCTTTGCACTTGTGAATAAAACTTTCTGCATTCTACTTTGGAGTTCGAGTATTTCTCTAAGATACGTGAGACTGTTGGGAGTGAACATTCTTGGAAATCCGGTTTCCAAACTCGGACCGCCGGCGACAGACCGAAATTCTTTTACCGGGATTTGTGGCTTAATATATATATATATATATATATATTCACTGAAAAAACCATAGGTTTCACACACGTTATAGTTAGGAATTAGCATTTAAAAAACCTTGCAAATTCACTGAAAAAACCATAGGTTTCACACATGTTATAGTTAGCGGAAATTTTACTGATAAAAAACCAATGAAATTCCCCCGTTATAGTTAGTGCAGGCAACTATAACTCACGCGACCGCAATCCTCTGCCGATTACGTGCGCGCCCACTTAACGCAGTTTGTTCCATGCGCGCACGGTGCGCTTCGCGCACCGTGCGCGCACAGTGAGCACGCGGTGCGCTTCGCGCACCGCGCGCCCACTTTACGCAGTTAGTGCCGTGCATGCACGGTGGGCACGCGGTGCGCTACGCGCACCGCGTGCCCACGTTACGCTAGATGGGCCATGTACGCACGATGCGCTTCGCGCACCGTGCGCACATGGAGGACATATGATGCACTTCGTTTTTAAAGGTAATATTTTAATTTTTCGCAGTAGTTATAAGCCATGCACAAATGGTGCCTTTCGGGCACCATTTGCACACGGGGTGGAGAGAGTGTGGATAATTTTTTTTTTTAATATTTTTTTTTTTTATCTTTTCGTTTTTTACTTGTTAGATAAGCCATGCACAATTGGTGACCTTCGGTCACCAATTACACATGGGGTGGGGTTAGTGTGGATATTTTATTTTTTTTAAAAAAAATTTACCGTACGCGTACGGTAAGCGTAATCGGCGAAATTAGCGAAAAAAGTAAAAATTCCGTTTTTGGCCTTGGGGGATCTTTGGGGACTCCCTGTACATGGCTATGTGTGTGGGAGCTGTCAAAACAGCCCCTTTAAATGTTTTTGTGCTTTGTTTGTTAATCATCTCTCTCAGTGCGAGAGAGAAAATGGCGGCCGCCGCTTCCTGGTTTCGGCCGATTCGAATGTTTACTAAGATCTAAGAGCCAATCATAATCGTGCTCGCGCACGCCACCGTACGCGTACGGTAAGCGTACCGTAAGCGCACCGTAAGCTGGCTCAGATATATATATTGATTTAAAGGCTATTTTCTCAGAATCTACTGAACAGATTTACACCAAACCTACAAAAGGCACTTCCTTGACCTGAGGACTACCTCTCTGCCAAATTTCTAGTAATTCTGTTCAGCCGTTCGGGCTGTAGCCCTGTCTAAAGGTCCTATGGAAAAATGCATGGGAAAAACGCGTTTTGGGTCCCCCCTTTTATCTCAGCCCCCGCTTGACGAATCCCCCCGAGACTTTCAGGGTAGGAGCGGAGCGTAGCGCCCCACCTATTTTGAAAAATTTGCGAGGATTCGTCGACCGGCGCCAAAGTTATTCAAAATAGAATGTTGCGGATTTCCTATGGAAACGTGGTCCTAACTATAACTACCTACTGGCGACCGCCAGTAGGTAATATATATATATATATATATATATATATATATATATATATATATATATATATATATATATATATATATATATATATATGTATGTAATGTATACCTTTGTTTTTTCATATATATGGCATTATCCAGTGACTGTGAGTGTTTTAAAAGAGTTAATGAGTGTTAAATATATGTAACAAGGTGTATTGGTGAATCAGTGGGTGTATGAGTGCCTGTATGGGTGATTCAGTGGATGGTGGCTGACTGTATAAGTGAGTGATTAGGTGACTCAGTGAATGTACGGGTGAGTGACTTGTGTGAATGTCTGTATCTGTCTGTCAGTTGGTGTCTAAGGTGTTTTATAGGTGTGTGAGTGGGTATTTGAGTTTCTTTAAGGGTGAGTGATTGGTTGTCTGAGTACATGTATGGTGTCTCAATGTCTGTGTGGGTGGGGGAGGGTGTGTGTAACTGCCTGTATGGATAAGTTAGTGGATGGGTGAGTCAGCGGCTCTATGGGTTAGTGAGTGTGTGTGTAAGGGGCTGTATGGGTGAGTGAGTGAGTGTATGTATGGCTGTGTCTGTGAGTGAATGGATGTGTCACTGGTACATGGTGATTAACTGCATATAAGAAAGGCAGTATAGTTGAGTGTTGGAGTATATGACTGAGTGTATGTGTGACTGAGTGATTGCGAGAGTGGCCGTATGGGTGAGTGTGTTTTTGTGTCAGTGACTGTATAAGTGCGTGAGTATGTGTTGGTATCGGTGTGAATACATGAGTGGAGGGTGTATAACTGTAAAGGTGAGGTAATGGCTGTGTGATTGACTTTATAGGTGAGTGAGTAGGTGTGTGAGTAGCTCTATGAGTGACTGACTGTGTGAATGGCTTTATGAGTGGATATGTCAGTGGTTGTATTAGTGAGTGTGTTGGTGTATGATTGTATGAATGGGTGACTGAGTGGATGTAGACCTATGAATCAGCGAGTGGGTGTGTAAGTACTGATATGAGTGTGTCAATGGTTTTGAGAATTGTAATGGGGAAGTTGGAGTGTGTTTATGAAAGGTTATAATGGGGTGTGACTGGGAGCGTCAGAGATTCTGTGGATGAAGTCATCAGTGAGTACAGACAGAGCCCGAGAACAGTGATCCACTATTGCCTGCTGATGAAAGGCCCGGGCCCTCGCATTTCCTGATGTTGCTGCATGCCTAGTCTTAACCCCTTCGCTGCTAGGCTCCCCCCCCCCACCACTGCTTCTCGCTGGAGCCTGGCAGTAGCTGTGGGTGCCACTGGTGAGACCGTAGTTGGTGCAACCGGTGCAAACGGACTCCTGAATCTGAGGACTGCGAGGCCCAGCAGCCCTCCACCTTCCCACTGCCGCCTCTTCCTCAGGACCTGCCCCTGGACACTACTTCAGCCCTCGCGGCCCCCGCTTTGCGGGTGCCGCTGGTGAGACCGTAGTTGGTGCAAACGGACTCCTGAATCTGAGGACTGCGAGGCCCAGCAGCCCTCCACCTTCCCCCTGCCGCCTCTTCCTCAGGACCCGCCCCTGGACACTACTTCAGCCCTCGCGGCCCCCGCTTCGCGGGTGCCGCTGGTGAGACCGTAGTTGGTGCAAACGGTGCAAACGGACTCCTGAATCTGAGGACTGCGAGGCCCAGCAGCCCTCCACCTTCCCGCTGCCGCCTCTTCCTCAGGACCCGCCTCTGGACACTATTTCAGCCCTCGCGGCCCCCGCTTCGCGGGTGCCGCTGGTGAGACCGTAGTTGGTGCAAACAGGTGCAAACGGACTCCTGAATCTGAGGACTGCGAGGCCCAGCATCCCTCCACCTTCCCGCTGCCGCCTCTTCCTCAGGACCACGCCCCCTGTGCATCCTCATAATCCCGCGCACGTATTTCCGCAGCGCGGAACGCAGCGCGGGCACAGCCCGGGACAAGGGCGGGCCCGTCTGAGCCCGACAGAGGCCGGGACAGGCCACACATCTTGGTTCTTCAGGTGAGCTATGTGCGACTGAGCACTTGTTGACGGTGCGTTGTTTTAATTTCTGAGTTGTTGCGTCTGGACGCCTACTTGACACTTTCCTGTTACGGTGACCTGCACCTCACCGATTTACAACAAAAAAAAACTCAATGGCCTCTGTTGGTACGAAGAAGGGTCGGAAGTCCCTTAGCGGGGCTGGGGTGGCCGGAACCTTGGATAACTTCATACTGAGAGCTGCGTCAGTCCTACAGAAGGAAATAGAACTTACTGAGAAAAGACTCTCTCTCGACCTAGTGCACAATAAACGTTCCTCTTTGGGCAACATCGCTTCAGCAAAGTCGCCAGTAGCCACAAACTTGTCTACTCCAGCCTCTGACATTAGCGTACCGCTACTGAGTGAACATGAAAATGCTGTAATGGCAACTAGCAATGTCTGTTTTGTGCCTGAACAAAGCGTTTCCCAAGGACCTGATGCTCTTATTTCTATGACCCATGAAGGAACAACTAGATCTGGCCAACCCATTCGTTCTGATGCTACCTTCGCTAAGCAGTCAGAAAAAGCGGCGAAACGTAAGCAGGGTGACACAGTGCTGCCCAACAAAAGATGTAAAATCCCAAAACGGCAAAACATTGGAACCCTTGAAGCTGCGCCTAATATAGATTCGCCGGCTGGAGGTCTAGAGGTCCCGAACGACTATTGGCTTAGGATGGAACAGCTACTAACTGCGACCTGCCGCCCTATCTGTAACAGACTTGATTCCTTGGAAAATAGACTCTCAAATCTGGAATCAATGTTTTCTATATTGAATAGGTCCAAGGGGCCAGAGGTTAGAGGGGGAACAAATGAAAGTGCTGTTGAGTCCGTCTGGCCCGCTCCCGCTCCCAATCCGTCTAATGCACTGGCAGATATAATAGAACATCCCACCTCGTTGAGCAAAGTCCAGGCCATGGCCAACGAGTCCCACACTGTCCCATGCCCTCTCCCTCTCCCTTCACCTTCGGTCATAGGGAATTTAAGGAGTGGGAAGCCCCCTGCTACCGGCAATTCGCCAAACGAGTTGAGTGGCCCTGAACATGTCCTATGTAACTTGACAAGGCCATTCTCTGTCCCGAATTTACCCTCCTTGAACCTCCCCCCTGAATCTGTCCCGTATGCGGTGGTCCTTGCCGGGGTCCCTCCCCTGAGCCATGGATCAAGGGAGTCCTTCCTTGATCTAAAGAACAAATGTATGCACTGGCTAAATTGTAATAAACCTCTTCCGAACCAGTGCACAAGCGAGCTATTATTTGTAAGGAGGATAAATTGGGTAGGCCATAGACTTAAGGACATCCCAGGCGACTGTGTAGTAATCAATTTTAGGAATCCAAACACTGCTAGGTACATCTGCACATTTCAGCCGGGACCCCATTTTCTATTCCCCACTCAACAATCAAAGCCCTCCCAGTCACCTATTTCTACCCGGGACCCCAGAATTCTGGCACTGTCCTATCAATGGAATCCATATCCTTGACCGATTCAACCCACCTCCGCTTGAACTTTTTCAGCATACCAATAGATACAGTATCCTTGACCAGGTGGATTGACGCCCAAATTGTAGTGTCTTGAAACCACCCATAGTATCGGGGGGGCGGATAGAATTGGAAGAATCGTTAAATGGGCTTGGGCAGGAATCCCTGAATAGGACAACTACCTCACCACCAAATACCAGCTTTGTTGTTGATCAGATCCCAGTTATAACAAAACTAAAGTCGAGTTTTTCCTTGCTTTCTTGGAATGTGGCAGGTCTTAAGAATAAATTGTTGTGTGAAGATTGGGGCACTTTTATAGACAATTTTGATATTTGCTTAATGCAAGAGACGTGGGCCCTTGAAAACTTCCAAAGGGTAGGCTTTGCATCTTTTAATACACTAGCGGTAACCAGTGGTAAGGGTAGACCTTCTGGGGGCCTCACTACCTGGGTGGGACTCCACCTAGGCGCGACAGCAAGACAACTTAATACCTACCTAGATGACATCCAATGTGTTCTGCTTGAGTCCCCCAATAACAACTATTTGGCTCTCCTGAACGTCTACTCCAGACCTTCTCAGGGCGGCCGGGAATCTACGGTCATCGAACAGCTAAACACATTTATCCTGTCCCTGTATCCTAGATACTCCGTAATAGTGGGAGGCGACCTTAATTGCCAATATGAACCACTTAGTGTGTCAATTCTAGATGACCCAACTGCTGAAAACGAAAACTGGAATATTCCCGATCCCATGATTCCCAAGGTTAAAGTATGGACCCCCTTGGTTCTCCAGATCACGGCTCTTGCTCTCTCATTATCTCTGAGGGCATGTAATGGGAGATTTGATTCCGACAGACCTGGCCGAGCTACTTTTTACAGAACTGGACAAACCTCTATTCTCGATTACATTCTCATTCAAACCCGATCGTGGGACAAGGTCCTCGATTTCAATGTGATTGAACGCGATGACAGTGATCACAACGCCCTGGTCGCAACATTTAAACCAGGAAGCTGGGGCATTGGCAGCAGCAGCAATGACACCATACCACCTACATCTGCGCAACCTTTAATCTTGCGCAACAACGGACGAAGGGTTAGATGGCCCCGTATTGCTGCAAGCCAAAACATAATCTCAGAGATCTATTGCCTCGCTCTTCCTCATCTTATTGAAATGTCTGAGGTTGGTTTAAATCGAACCACCATAGAACAGGTGATCGAACCTACAGGCATTCACCTACAGTTAGTAGAAAAACTGTCGAAGGTGTTTTGTCCGCCAGGGAATGCTAGGTCCTATCCGCACAAAAGGCAATTATGGTACACTGCAGAGTGTAGGAAATCGAAGAGCGATTTGCTTATTGCTATTAAGGCCTCGGACAAAGGCAGGATAAAAATCTTGAGGGCAAGGTATAAACAAATCTTACAAAGGGCTAGAAAGGCTTGGGAGGTTGAGTTATGGGAGGAGTTAAGGTTAACCTTGCAGGCTAAAGACTTCAAGGGTTTTTGGTCCATTGTTAGTACGGGTAGGAAAGAATCTGGCCCTACCTCATTTCCAAATATATCCGCAGTGGCATGGGAAGCCCATTATGGGGGCCTGTATTCTTGTCCAAATGACAATGTATTATCCATATCCACTCCTTCCAGCAGACCTGCCTGTCAGGCTGATGCCATTATGGAGATAACACCAAAGGAAGTGGAAACGGCCATACGTTTGTTGATACCTAACAAAGCGCCGGGACTGGATAAAATCCCCGGCGATCTCTATCGCTCGGAACCAAAGATTTGGGTCCCGTATCTTTGCGCCCTATTTAATTCTATTTTGCTGGGTGCGGAACTCCCAGAGTCTTGGCTTGGTGCAGAAATCGTTCCGATATTTAAGAAAGGCTGTCCTTTACAACCTACAAATTATAGGCCCATCAGCTTAATTGACACCACGCAAAAGCTGTTTGGCCGAATAATTTTGGATAGATTACAGTCCTGAGAGTCAGACAATAATATCCTAAGTCTTTTGCAAGCGGGTTTCAGAGAGGGAATCTCCACTGTTGACCAGATCTTTCGACTTCAGATCATACATTGGAAGACTGTAAATTTAGAGGGTGGCAGCCTCTACCTTATTTTTGTTGATCTGAGGTCGGCATTTGACCTGGTACCACGAGAAAAACTGTGGAAGGTGCTTCGGGCCCTTAATGTCCCCCCGTATCTTTTGGATATTGTGAGCAGACTCCACAGGAAAAACTTCGCCCAGGTTAGATGTGGAAAACATGGTGACCTGTCCTCCCGCTTCCCCGTTAACCGAGGAGTCCGACAAGGATGCGTGTTGGCACCCACGCTATTCTGTCTATATATCAATGGGCTCATTAAACATCTGGAAGGCATTAGGGATATAGACGTACCAAGACTTTCCATGGGCTTGGTGCCAGCGTTGATGTTCGCTGACGACACTTTGTTGTTGTCTCGAACGTCAACCGGCATCCAGCGCATCTTGGACGGCTTTGTGGATTTCTGCGCTGAAAGAGGCCTTGAGATCAATTTAGCTAAGACTAAATTTATGATTCTCAATCCCCCCAAGCACACACGGCCAAACCCAGTTCTGAACGGTGTTCACCTTGAGCGGGTGACAATGTTCAGTTACCTGGGGATTACCTTACAAGAAAACTTTGGATGGGGGGGACAAATTGCCAATTCTGTGCTGAAACTTGCCCAAACCACTGGGGGAATTTCACAAGTATTTAGAGGCCTGGTCTCCAAACCAGTGGGACCAGCAATTGAAATTTATAGGACCCAAGTGAGAGCTGCGTCTATCTATGGGGCAGAATTGTGGGGTCACTCAAAAATTTACAGCCTGACTAGGACCGAAAATTCTTTTATGAGGAGTCTATTGGGTTTACCCTCTAGCACCCCGTTGATCCCTATCAGGCTGGATTTTGGCATGATACCCATGGAACAAGTGGTAATGCTGCGCCCACTGGTATACTGGAAGAGACTTTGGTCTAATGCAGAGCTAGGCCCTTATCGGGAGGAATTTATGGGGGTTTGGTCTCAATTAAAGCATAAGAACATCCCCTGGTTAAGCTTTGTCAAGGACGCTTGCACCAAGATTGGTCTACCAGAACTATGGATCTCCCCGGAGGTCTCGTGTCCGGCCCTATCCAAAGTAAAGTTGGCCGCACAGGCTAAAAACTACCACCTTATGTGTTTACACGAACGTTCTGAGACTGGGAGGTTGATGACCGAGTTCCTTCAAATTAAAGACAACTATAGGAAAGAGGAATTTTTAGATCTGGTCAGTCCCCCTGCAGCTAGGAAGCTTTATTGCCAATTGAGATTGGGTTGCTTGCCACTTAGATCGCTTACCTCCAGGTGGGATCCAAATAATAGCACAGCCTGCCCGGCCTGTGGCTATAGTCTGGAGGACGAAAAACACGTTTTTTTTTTCTGCCCTATCTATTATCTCCAAAGAAAACGTTGGGTTAAGCCCATCTGTATTAATCTGGGCTTCAGAGAGTGCGAGCATGCAATGAGAGTCCTGAAATATGATACCCAACCTCCAGTAGTTTTTGCAGTTTCCCGGTTTCTAAATGCAATGTGGCTAAAGCGCAGGAATTTCTTGTAGTCTTATATTGAGTTCTGTGGTGTCTGAATCTTATGCAATATTTTAACAATTGTGACTTAATGTGTATATTTTAACTGTAAATTGTGATAATAATTGTTGCTTTTATGGCCCTCGGAGCCGAAATAAAGATTAACAATGGCAATGGCAATGGCATTTTAGACAACTTCAGTGATGTCATCAGTGATGTCACTGACCATGTCATGAGTGATGTAATATGTGAGGTTCTCTGGTTTTGTATGAGTGAAATGTCAGCCTAACTAGAGCGTCCCTGTAACCTTTGTTTTTTTCAGTGAAGTTCTAAGGTTACATACGCATATATTTGTAGTAACTTTAAAAAAAACTGTGTTTGAACCCTACTTCCTGTTTTCCCAATTACATCAAGAGTTGTGATGACTTGCGACGATCGCACCTTTTTTAGAGGGTGCAGAGCACATATATGCACACATTTTACACTATTTTGGACTCCAGGGGTTTATTACTGCACTGTTTAAAGTCACATTTTCAGTTTTTGCTCTGATGCCAGGTGTCTCAATGATATCGGTAGCCATGATCACCGCAAATACGTCGCAAAATGACAAAACAAATGCAGACATTCAATAGCCACCACCACATTCAAAACTTATAACTGCAGAATGAATTATACCCGACAAACTAAACACATTACTATCTAAACGACTATATAATAGCATGTACAACTCCCTTAATATCTCTATAACGCACAGTGCATAACCTTTTCAGTGCAGTGTAATATATGACTGCACGCATCACTGTATCACTAAGTCGCTCATTCACTGTATAAATATTTGAGGAGATCTGTGAGAGGATGCATCAGTCTTTCAATATTTCTGTAACAAAATGCTTGTCTGCCTCAGAACATCTATGAGTGGGTGCATCAGTGTCACAATGGGTCTGTGACTGGTTGTGTAAGTCTCTCACCCAATCAGTGAGTAGGTGCATGAGTGCCTTTGTGCATTTGAAAGTATATGACTGTCTGGCTAGATCTGTGAGTGGATACATGAGTGTCTAAGTGGGTGTCTGAATGGGTGAGTGGGTGCATGAGTGTCTGAGTGGATCTGTAAGTGAGTGCATGAGTCTCTCAATGGGTCTATGACTGGCAGCGTGAGTGTCTGAGTGGTTCTGTCAGTGGGTGCATGGGACTGTGAGTGCGCATAGGTACATACATTTCTGAGTGTATAACTAACTCGGTGCATAAGTCTCTGCGTGGGTCGATGAGTGGCTGTGTGAGTGACTGTATGGACCTGTGAATGTCTGAGTGGGTGTATGAGTGGATATATGAGTGTCTGAGTGGATCTGTGAGTAGGTGTATGACTGTCTGAGTGGGTCAGTGAGTGAGAGCAAATGTCTCTGAGTAGATGAGTAAATGAGTGCATGCATCAGTGTCTGAGTGGGTCTGTGACTGGGAGGGCGATTGTCTTGGTGGGTCTATGAGTGGATGTATGAGCCTTGACTGGGTGAGTAAGTGGGTGTGTGTATATCTGAGTAAGTCTGTGAGTGGGTGTGTGAGTCTCAGGGTGTATCACTGTGTGACTGAGTGCATAAGTCTCTGAGATGGGCTGTGACTGTATGGGTGTGTGAGTGGGTATATGAGTGTCTGAGTGGATCTGTAAGTGGGTGTATGAGTGTTGCAGTGGGTCTATGAGTACATATGTTATGGTGTGAGTGGGTCTGTAAGTAAGAGTGTGACTCTCTGATTGGATCTGTACATGGGTGTGTGACTCTCCGAGTGAGTCTGTAAGTGGGTGCATGAGTATCTGAGTGGGTCTGTGAGTGGGTACATGACTGTCCAAGTGGGTCTGTGAGTGGGTGTAAGAGTCTCTAAGTGGGTATAGGACTATATGCATGAGTCTCTAAGTAGGTGCATGAGTCTATGAGTGGGTCTGTACATGGGTGTGTCACTCTCTCAGTGAATCTGTAAGTGGGTGCATGAGTACCTGAATGGGTATGTGAGTGGGTGCATGAGTATCTGAGTGGGTTTGTGACTGAATTTATACATGGGTGAGTGGGTATGTGAATGGATGTATAAGTGTCTGAGTGAATTGGTGAGTGCATACATGAGTGTGTGACAGTGACCGGCAAGTGTGTACAAATATATATTTTTTCAAATATATTTTCACCAATTTTCGCGATGTCATCCCGATAGTCGCGATGTCCCTGCGATGGTACACGGGGGGTAGTGCTTGCGATCACGGCATCAATGCAAATATGATGCGCTATAAAAAAAAATAATTGAGGACACATTACTTGTGTCACTAACACACCCATTACTCAAACATGGGGTTAGAGTTTCTCCAGCATGACCCCTTATGTTAGCTTTCACACAGAATTTCAGCCCCAGGAACTGTTTCCAGATGTTAAAAAGGCAGCCGCCACTTGCTGTTTAGGTTGCGTCCAGCCAACAGAGCATTTCTGTTGGCGCGCGCATTTTTGATTCATCATGAAACCAATATCTGCGGGCAGAGATATATCTATAATTTTCAGCTTAAATATCTCAAAAACTACTAGACGTATTTGTACCAAATAACAAAAAAAAAAAACAATCTGTGTAACAACATCTACCTGTCTGCCAAATTTGGTTTGATTACATCCAGCGGTTCCGGCAATTGGTTGAACAATGCGTTCCTATGGGAATTAACATTACAAATGCACCCTTTTTTCACTCCCCTGTATCTTGGTCACTGCACAAGCCGAGGCGATAACCTCGCTTGTTATCCTTTCTCACCTCAAACTGGAAATCTCCATTAATCCAGGGTCCACCAAGAGGCAAGCAGGTCCTGCCCCCCTCATTAATTACTTCAGCAAAACCTCTGTCGTCGGGGCCCTAAACCTGCAGGGTGGATGTGGCTGCGGGAGACAGAAATTTCCGTATTTAAATCCACAAGAAAAAAGTGCCACAGACCAGATTTAGAAATAGCTGCATTTTCCACCCTTGCGCAGCCATTATTTTATTTTTTTATTTTTATTTTGTTACTTGTAGAAGAGTGAATTACTCTGTAGGTCCTAGTAAATGCCTTAGAATCATGTCTGAGGTCCACATTTGGCAGAAACATGTTGAACATACTAAGGGAGCTTATTTATTGAGAATCCCCTAGTCCTCTCTTATTTTAACGCTATCCCGAGGGCATCAGAATTAAATCAATATAGCCATTCTGGAGTTAGTTTTATCCCTTTTGATTTTTTTGCACTCTGCCCCTCGGTCCCTGTTAACATCTGCTCTTCATTTTGAAAACACCGCAGCTCCTCCCCATCGGGGAGATGTAGCTCACACCAGGTACCTCGCAGTCCTGCTTTGAGGAGTATTAGAAATGGGGGTCTCTAGTTGGCAGAGGTAGGTACTTTTGGCAAAATAGGGACCCTTGCATCTAGTCAGGGTAAGGGGGAAACACACTCTAGATAACCCCTGCTCACTTCCTTGGTAGCTTGGCACGAGCAGACAGGCTTATCTTCAAGGCAATGTGTAAAGTATTTGTACCAACACTCACAGTAACACAAATGGACACCACACAGGTTTTGAAAAATAAAGTTATCTTTATCTAACTTGACAAGACCAAAACGACAGAAATTCAACATACACAATTAAAGCTTTCCTTAGAACTGTTCTTTGGAAGGTTCTTGTTAAAAACAAACTTCCAGATTCTGTATTTCTTTAGGCAAATACGATGGGATCAAAAACAGTTTCAGAATAAAACAAAATATAAGTCACTTGCATAGACTGTATTTCTTCCTTAGCAAACGTAGGTTATTTGCATAGGTCGTGACGTTATAAACCCCTTTTCCTTGGCACCGGGGTGCGATGCCCCTGTGGCTCTGAAAAACCACGTCTACAACAGTAATGCTGACTCCGTTGTCAGCCACTACGTAAGTATGCCCCGGCTGCCCTCTGAGCCCAAAAGGAGGAGTGGAAGCAGGCCCCCGGTATAGGAACAATTCCCTGCAGGCTCTCATCTCGCCTCAGGCAGCGACACATGCGGCAGCTCAGTACTTCAGTCTGATCGTTACCTAAGGGGTTGCTCTTTCTCTCCGGTAACTCTGAACTCGACTGGACGGCTACCCGGACCTCGGGTGGCCCCCGGGAAGTACTGGACTCCGGCTCAAGGGAGAGCACTCCTCACTCTTCCGCTGCGATCAACCTGCTGGGCAGGGTACGACAAGCACCAGCTTCCTCACATCGAGGAGTCCTTCATTGCCAGGCAACATCTCCTGGCTGATCTTGCTGCAGCAGGGCCTCTTCCACCGTGATTGCAATCTTGCTGACGACTTCACTTCCCTTCCTCAGATGATTACGAACTCGGGCCAGCGGCGGTGATGGCCTCTCAGTTGATCACAGCTTTCCACTGTTCACTGACACACGCACAGCATCACAGAGACGATCGTCATGCAGACTTCAAGATAGGTATATGCTGTGCCCAGACACATGCACACAGAACTTATAGAGATCTTTGGAAAGTTTGTTGTACCTGAGTTTCTACAACAGGAGGCCAGCTCTCCTCAGGCCCTTGGAGATTTCCTTTCAAGCAGGGGGACACAGCATACAGCAAAGTCCTCTTCCTTCCTTTGGCAGAACAGCAACTGCAGGTCAGCCCTAGAACACACAGCAAGGGCAGTCCTTCTTCTCAGTCTCATCCGCTCTTCTCCTCAGCAAAGGTTCTTCTTGTTTCCAGGATGATCTAATGTACAGGAGTTTCAGCTCAAATACTTATAACCCAAATGTCTTTGTTCTCTAGGTGTAAGGGGTCCTGAACCCAGTCCAAACCAGTTCTAGGTGCACTCTGCCAGTGCACAACTTCTTCCTTTGTCAATGTGGGCCAGGGTCTTCAGACACACCGCAGGAGGTGGAGCCAGTCTTTTGTGGAAGGCAGGCACAGCCCTAGTCAGGGACAGGTACTACTCCTCCCACCACTGCAAATGCAGATTGGCCTATTCAGCCAGTCTGACTCACCCAGACTCCTGGAGCCGCCCCTGTCACTGCAAAGCCAGATAGTCAATCCACAACCAGGCAGAGGCACACAAAATGGTTGAACAAGAAAATAGCTACCTTCTAAAAGTGCTATTTTCAAACACAGAATTTAAAAACCATCCTCACTAAAAGATGCTTTATTAAATTCTGAGTTCAGGGATACCAGACTCCAATTTGCTTTCTCACTCCTATGGGAAGATATGCTTGTAAAATGTTACACAGCATTCCCCATTCTATCCTATGGGCAAGATAGCCTTTCAATAGTGAAAAACGAAATTGGCAGTATTTCACAATCAGGACATGGTACATACACCAGTACATGTCCTACCTTTTAAAAACACTGCACCCTACCCAGGGGGGTACCTTGGGCCTACCATAGGGGTGTCCTATGTGTAAGAAAAGGGAAGGGGAAGGCCTGGCAAGTGGGTACACTGGCCAGGTCAAAATGGCAGTTAGCAACTGCGTGCAGTGCCAGGTCTGAGACATCTCTTTGGGGCTACTCATGTGGGTGGCACAATCATTGCTGCAGGTCCACTAGTAGCATTTGATTTACCAGCCCTGGCACATGTAGTGCACTTTACTAGGGACCTACTGGTAACAAAAATATGCCAATCAGGGAGAACCAATCACAATATCAATTTATACAGGGAACACTTGCACTTTGACACTGATCAGCAGTGGCAAAGTGCCCAAACCATCTAAGCCAGCAAAAATGAAATCCAGCACAGCATCAAAAACACAGAACATAGAGGCAAAAGTCAGGGAAAACCACACCAAGAATGCCAGGTCTAACAAGGAGGGAACCCAATGATGAAGCATGTCACGCTTGGGTGAGTGAGGGTTCTCGTCCTTAAAGAAGCACTCTTTCCTGGAGGCACTTACTTTCCCTGTTGTCTCAACTCCTTTATCATTATAGATACCAGACGTACCTTTTGTGAGTTTCATAGTATTATTAATAGGTGCGGGCAGAGAACTCCGCTCTGCCAGCAGTCTGCAGAGATTTTCCTACTCAGCGCTCTGCTGAGAACGCAGAGTAGGGAAAAAACTCCAGCTCTGCAGTGGAGCAGAGTTAGGCAGCCCAGCTCTGCTAAATTGGGCCCCCACGTAAATTTAAATACATACAACATAATTTAAAAGGAATAAAAGTAACTCACTTTATTGCGGCGTCCCCGGGCTGCCCGCCCGTCTCCTCCTCACGTACATCTGGCACGAACTTTGTGAGAAATGCACATGCGCACGCCCATGTGCAGTTTGTGCAAGAAGTACGTGAGAAGGAGGAGGGCAGCCCGGGGACGCCTGCAATAAGGTGAGTTACTTTTATTCTTTTTAAATTATGTTGTAAGTTATTTTAATTTATGTGGGGTGGAGGCAGGTGGCTACGCGGAGTTCCACGGAGTTTCCCCCAACTCCGTGTAACTCTGTGTAGCTTCACTCCGCAATCTCCGCTCTGGTTTAATTATTAATTCCTGGAATATTGTCGGCTAGCGTGGCATGAAGATGCCCATCCTTGGTACAAGGGTGTCCCCAGCATGATGTTTGCAATTACTGGCATAGTGAGTAATCCATGGTGTAAAATGATGACACATGGTCCTTCAAGACAGAATCCATACATGTGTGTCAGAATTATATGCCAGTATTTGTTAAAATGACACATTTGTTGCTTGAGCAACAATTTGTATGTGCTAACCATGAAATGTTGATATTTCAGCACACAAAATTGTGTTTTTTAATGAAAACGTTGCTTGGGGGAATTATATATTTTTTTCAAAATGGAAATCTTGCATTTGATAGCAAATTGTGTGCATTTTCAAAAACTTACACGACGATGTTTGGAAACAGAATTATTGGATTCACAAGTTTATATTTAAAGTTGAGATTTAAGTGATTACTTCCAGGTGTTTATACCTGATTAACAACAATGCTGAATGCTTGTGGAATATCTAGCTGTAATACATATTATATGAGACTGTGATAATTATGGGGCATATTATCGAGCACGGCGTTAAAATTATCACCGCTTTAGCTGCAGAAAACTGCTGCTAAAGCGGCGATAATGGGCTTGATAATATGCCGCAGAGAATTCCAATAGAAGCCCATGTTGACACAAGAACATGGGCTTCTAAGGGAATTCTCAAGGGCATGTTATCAAGCCCATTATTGCCGCTTTAGCAGCAGTTTTCTGCCGCTGAAGCGGCGATCATTTTAACGCCGTTTCTTGATAATATGCCCCTATGTATCTTTATTATTTTAGCCTGACCCTACCATGATGGCACAACACATGTTTGAAAATCTACTTGAAAAGGGGAGGATAAGAACATTAAGCAAACTCAAATTTCGAAATATAGTTGGACGTACTCACAAATGACATTGTGAGGTATAGTATTTCTAGGCGGCCAGTACACCAGTGGCATAGCTAGCCATTCTGCAGCCTGTGCCAGTCCTTCAGTTTGCTGCCCAGCGGCCGTGTGTGGAAGCGGTGGGGAGTGCTGGCAATTCCTGCATACAGTCAATGAACACAACCACAGGCAATAGCCGGCCCCCAAAACTTGTGCCGTCCGGGGCAGACTGCCCCCACCACCCCACTTTGCTGCACCACTGCAGTACACCCTTTGGAAGATTGAGCATTGACTTGGAAAATTTTGCTTAAAAATGCACCATTCAGTTGTCATTTTCTAAGAATTTTCTTTGGGAGGTGAACTTTCAACACTCCTGAGGAGGGCTAGATTTGCTTGGCACACTATGAAAGTACTTCAATATTACATAAGCTCCCTTTTAAAACCTATGGCCCTTGTGAAAATGTATGTGAAAACCACACTGTAAAATGCTCAAATGTGGGATGAAAGACCACTAGTGCTGATGCACACCAAAAAATATTGAGGACATAAAATGTCTGCCTCTTTGCGAAGACCCAGGCATTGTCTTTAGCTGTTCGCCAAGCCCATCGCCTCAATTTGGTGAGTGACACCGACTCTACTTCCTTTTCTCTACTAAGGCATAGAACATGGAGATGCAGATCTGTTCCACAGGTTACAAAGACCACAAGGTTTAATAGATTTTTTTTTTCAAACAGCTTTAGTTGTATTTCAGAGGTCTTAATCATCATGCAGTAACGTAAATACTGCTAGGCGTTTTACTTGGTTCAAAATACACCTGTAAATTAGATTATTTGCTTTACTATGCAGTCATATAGCAGGGTGGATAACTATTAATTTTGCATAATGATCTTCAAATGCACGCATAGATAGTTAGGTCAAGATCATATGTTATCATGGGCGCCACTAATGCCAAGCGCAGGACAGTCATGTGGTTGGAGAGCTTTGATTGGAGTAGGTTGGTGTATGTAGGGGGACCTTGTCCCAGGATGGCAGTCATTGGGTCTTGATGGTAGATAGGCTTCAGTTTCCCATCTCATGCTTACATGTGCAGCACTTTTAGAGTGGGTCCTCCTTGGGTCCCCACTTATATCTTCCAGACCCCTTCGTATTTACTTTTTGTGCGTTAAGGTTGTGTTCAGCTTCCAACATGGACCTTGTGCCAGAGCTTTTTGACCAATTTTTATTCTCCTGCTCTACCATAAAAGGCAAGTGGCCCTTTATGTATTCCCTGTATTCCTTCAGTGTACCAGTCTATGTTCTCACTACTGGCCCAACTCAGAACCCACAGTTGGTGTTTAGGCTCATACAATAGAGTTATTAATCAGGAGATATAGCAAATACACACTTAGATCCTGATTATGATACTGTCGGAGTCAGCATTACTGTTGTAGACGCTGGTCAGAGCCTTTCTGACAACATCGTAATTTGCTGGTCGGATTCCTTTCCAACCGCTTCATTACACTGAAGGCGGCCTGAAAGAAATCTGACCAGTAAATCCGACTGGCTTCCGACGGGCTCGGAGAACCCGTCCACCAGTCAGAATGCTGTCAGTAATCCCAAGGACGGCTCTTTCAGCCCTTGGGATTATGATGTCAGGTTTTGGCAGCCTTTCTGTGCTGGCCTTTCCGACACAGAAAGGCTGTCGGAACTTGACTTTGAGGGTCCCCAGCAGGTCTGCAATGGGTGTATGACCTCTGGTTGGAGGCTGAGGGGGCACACTGTTGATCCCTGCACCCCGTGGCAGGGATGAACTGCACCTCCTATTTTACAATAGGAGCATGCATTCCGGTGCAATATATGCTCCTATTGTAAAGTATAGGAATGCGATTGAACAGTGTTTGGTCGCATCCTAATTAGTTGGTCGAGACCGCAGACTGGGAGTCGGCCGGTCCCTTTGCTGAGACGATGTCGGGCGGAGGAAACTCCACCCGACATCATAATAGGGCCCTTAGTTCTCACTCAGCAGAACTATCCGTAACAGATATTACATGCATTAGTTTTAGGCAACAAACCAATGCCTCAGGTTGGAAGTTTTTAGGCTATGGTTCAGAGAGCAGGTTATATCTCAACCCTCTCAAAACTTCCTGGCACCAGTCTTGCACATCAAAGACATCCTGCGAGTGACATTGAAAGGTATATGCCATACATTTTTTACTGGAGGCAGCCTTTAAGGAAATACACATTTTGCAAGTGCTTGCTTCAGCAAATAAAGCTACCCCTCAAGGGAAGCAAAATGGAAATGCCTTAAAAAAGAGACAGCAGATCTATCTATTTGCAACACTCACAATTTACGGATTCAAGCATCAGAAAGCAAAGCAACCTCAAGGTGAACTCTCATACTCTGTGGCCATAGACGGCAGAGCTTTCCCTTAGGATACACAGACCAACAACTCTGACTTTGACAGCAGAATTATGTTTTTGGAGATTCAAAACTTATAGGCTCAGACACCACACATCAGAGGTCTCACTTAAATTTCAGAGAACATATGGGTTTGGTTTCAAACAGCAGAGCTATCCTTCAGGTTACACAAGCATTACACGCATTAGGCTTTATACAGCAAAGCTATATCATAGGTTCAGTAACTTTATATGCTCTGACTTTATTTGCTAGTGCTATCCTGTCCTATTACAGAAAGTAGAGGCTTTAGCTTTAGACAGCAAATCTGTCTGTTTGGGTACTTAGGATTTATGTAATTTGCTATAGATAGCAGTGATACCCCAAAGGTAGCACTTAACCTTACAACCTTTGACACTATGTAGCACAGCTATTTTTCCTTCAACACAATGTACAGGTTCAGGCCTAATGACACAGAATGTATGAGCTCAGGCTAAAGACAGCAGAGCCATCTCATGGACTGAAGTCTGAAAGCAAATCCTTGAGATTTTACTCTCTCTATTATATGGCTGTTAAAGCATAACATAGATCAAATGAGTGAGTGGTTCAGGATCACACTGAGTCTTTGCAATCAGCTGGGCACTCGTCTCTTGAATTCCAACTTCTAAATTGGCGGTCTGGTCACTTTGTCCTATCTCAGGTGGGGGTAGCATCCTGATAATTTGGTTCTTGCTAAGCCTTGATGCTAATCCTTGTTTCACAATGTCTTCCTTGACCTGTCTCACTTTTTCTCTCCTTTCCCTTTCATCTCTTATTCTGCTTTTTCTCTTGCTCTACCTTTCTTACCCTAATCATCGCTCTAATTGATTTAAGCTCCGATTACGAGTATAGGTACCTTAAATTGCACATGATAAATAACAGTGGTACAGGTACATTATTTATCGAGTGTGATAAATACCCCTAACAGGAGTTGCTAGAAAATAACATGTAGATTTTGGTTTTTAGTGCACCAAAATCCACATGAAACTGTTAATCCCATATGGCTTTCCCCCATTAAATTTCAGCAGGTTTGACCTGCTCAAATTGAACACATTCGATAATTATTGGATGTGTTAAATACCTAACAACTCGTAATTCCAACCCATGTGTAAACGGGTTTAATCATGCGACTGAATTAAACGCCCAACTTGAAATCAGGTTGTTAGTCTAAAAAATCTCAACAAATACATTAAGGTGATTGGGAATGCTCTTTGCAGACCAGTCCATCCTCTGTTATTAAATAGGCAGGTTTTTCTCACTGGTATTGCATAACTGTTGATATACTGTAGGATGGCTCACGCCTTATCTCAAAATATTTCTCTTTTGCCATAAGCTTTGCATGCCAACTGCAAACAGTGGAAAACAGACTGAATATACTGCTGAACATTCAGGTTGCTGTTTCATTCAATTTAGCAAATCCTCCACTGTACATTCATGGCCGTTTAGCACCTCCCCCCCCCACAGGAGTAGATCTACCCATAAATTAACCTTTGTATGAGTAATTTATGTGTAAATTGCAAAACGTGTTTGCTACTTGTAAGAGAAGATATTTTGCATGTAAGTCAAACGCACACATGGACATATCTTAGTGAATCAACATTCTCAGTATGAAGTTATTGATAGATATGAGCATAGCTTAATATAGCACAGCACCACTTGGCCATTGAACTGTAACCATTTTTCAAAATCCAGTGTGGCTTACCCCTCTCTCCTCCCTCACTCTCCTCACCTCGCCCCCCCCCCCCAGGCAAACTCACTCCTTTGATTGAGACCTTTCCTTTAGAGCAGAGCTTTCCAAACGGTGTGTCCCGACACTGTGTTGCCTGCAAATGGTGGGTGTGTCGCGGGATGACACTGGCATTAACAGGCACTTAGCACATAACTGCTGCTAATTAAAGAGGCATTCCTTTAAAAGCTTTGTTCTCACTATGCCTCATCTATTGCATAACGTCTCCCAGTAAATGGTCTTTTAAAGACCTGCGAGGTACTCGGGTGCGGCTGTGTGTGTGCCCGGGGAGCTGGGGTGAGGTGACAGAGGGTGACAGACAGAGGGTGACAGGCAGAGGGAGATAGAGGGAGGAAGACAGAGGGAGACAGTGGGAGGGAGACAGAGAGAGAGCGAGACAGAGACAAAGAGAGAGGGAGACAGAGGGAGGGAGACAGAGAGGGAGAGAGGGAGGGAGACAGATAGAGGGAGACAGACAGCGGGAGGGAGACAGAGAGAGAGAGGGAAAACATGGGAGAGAGAGGGAGACAGAGGGAGACAGAGGGAGGGAGTCCGGGGTAGACAGAGGGAAAAAGACAGAGAGAGGGAGACAGAGAGAGGGAGACAGATAGCTTGCTACGCTCGCTCGCTACACTGCCTTACTGTGTCCCAAAATGATGCATCTCCAAAAAGTGTGTCACCAACATGAAAGGTTTGGAAAGCTGTGCCTTAGAGTGTGGCTCTCCATAAAAGGAATAATATTCCCCAAAATATGTTAATGGAAAGAAGGTCCAAGGCCATGCTTAATATAAGCTGAGCACATTTGTTTTTAAGATGGCTATCACTTGGTGCCTTGGCAAGCTACTCACTACCATGCCACTGAGGGAGAAACCCATATTGAACCAAGGAAAATATGTGCAGGGTACATGAAAGCTGCAGTTTGGAATATTTGCAAGCCCTCACCAGCAATTCTTTTATTTTTACTACATTCTAAAATAATGGTATGAGTAGAGATACGTTTTGTAAATAGTCTATTTAGTACTCACATTTGGAGACCTGATATTTATGAAAACATTATTATATATAATGTCAAATGTGGACTGTATAAACAATAGGCTGTAGTCCTCGTTATGAGTTATGGGCTAAATTCCAATCCTTGTGTGAATATGTGTTTGTGATAATTATCACACCCTCGCAGTTATTATCTGATTAATTCTGGCAGGTCAAAGCTGCTGAAATCTTTTGGGGAGAAATGTCCAGAAAGAATGCAGAATGTGATGTTAAAAATCAGTGTTACAGGTTATGCCCCATTTTCCTTTTAAAAACTCAGAATAGGAAGTATCTACAACACATGGTAAATACCTCACCCTGGGTTAATGGTACTTACCATGACAAACTGGCAATGAGAAATCTTAGTGGATTTCCAATCGTATTGGAAAACTTCACATATGTCTAGCATTAGGCGCATTTGTCTTCCTGTTAGCACTAACTCATGCCATCTTAATTTCAGGCAACCTATCAGCCATCATCTTGTGCTCCTGAAGACTGCTCCATATATCTCTTTCCATATCAATAATACCGTGCTTGCACTGAAGGGTCAATGCTTTCTGTGGGAGAGGCCATATTCCCTTATACTGCTGTCTTCAGTGAACTGCATAAAGCTTTATGAAGTTGCACTTGGGTATCTATCGATGGTAGGGTTGTGTTCTATTGAGGGGTTCCAACTAATCATGGACAATGATCTTGATGCTCGAGATGTCTGTTATGTCGCTTGGAACTCTGGGACAGAAATCCCTAGCTGCTCCACCTACAATGTTAAGGCAATGTTTGGCCGTTCCAAAAAGGCATTCCCCCCCGAAGGCTGATGCCAAATATCAACTTTTCGGCGAGGGGGGGGGGGAGGGGGGCGGGGTCTTCCGTGAGGGGCACACAAAAAATGCCCAAGGCTCTCACACACCTCCATCCAAATAATAAAAATGAAACCCGGCATCTTGCCATCCACATTAAAACCCTGATGGCTCCTGCCACCCGAAGTATTAAACAATGCACGTGCCGATTTGCTTGCCTACCTCTGTGCTTTCTTTTTACCTTCCAACTACAGAGACAGGGCTCTCTGCTGTCATTTAAAGAGTACAAAGCATGTGCTGGTCTGACACCGGCTCTGTTACAATCGCTAACATCATGGTAAGAAGTTCCCCGTCAGCCTCAATTTTGCACTGACCCAAGGGAGACAGAGGGGAGGCGGTGCCTTATATCACCTGTGTTCCCCTGCCATTCTGAGGTCTGTGTAGATCCAAGGAGGTGGAGAAAGCCAGCTGTCCATCGTCTACCAGTCAACCACCTCTTCGGGTCGCAGGAGACGCCGGTGCGTCAGTAGTTCAGTGCTAACTTTTCCACCATTTTTCTTTGGTCTCTAAAACCCAGGTGAGGTTAGGGAAGGCCAGGTAAGCGCATGTTTCCTCATGTTATATTAAAACCGCAGAAAAAGGGGCATATTTACAAGCCCCTATTGCCATCACAATGTCACTTTCAGTGATGTGATGGACATAGGGGCCGCGCCTTATTTACAAGGCAGCGTTAAGCCACTTAACATGGCTTAACGCTGCCTTGTAAATATGCTTAGCGTGAAAGGGGAGGACAATGGTTGTTGCTGTGGGCGTTCCACTGCAACAGCCATTGATTCTGACGCTGTCTCCGATTTACAAGGGAGGAGTAAATAGGAGGCAGCACCAGAATCAATAACAGGGAAAACCTGGTCTTACCCTGGCACAACGAGGAGAAATGTTTCATTTCTCCTTGTTTTTGCTATTTTCATGTGTGCTGCATTGTGCAGCACACATGAAAACAGCAAAAGGCCAATGATTGTTTATGTACAAGACGGTCCCCCTTCCTGCACATAAAAAAATATTTTTTTAAATGCCATTTTGCAACTTCTGTGTGTTCTGCATTAGGCAGCACACATAGAAGTTACAAAGCGGCATTTAAAGATTGTTTATGTGCAGGAAGGGGGACCTCCCTGTACATAAATAATCTTACACTGAACACTGACACCCTTGCACAATGATGCACGGGTGCCTGCGTTAGTGCTAGACTGCTTAACTTAGCGCCAGCGCAGGGGGAAAGGCAGGGCTGCACCATATTCTTGAAAATATAGTGCAGCCCTGCGTCAGAAGTGACAGAGCATGTCGCTAACCCAAGGAGGCTAATGATACACTACACCACTACTGCCGCAAAGAGTGGGATGTAAAACCAGTGATCGACCAGGTTTTTAACCCTCGTTCTGACTTCTTATTTAATCAAGTGAGTTAAAATCAACTTATTAAACTCAGGAATAGCTGAATACTACCTCGAGATATGTTCTGATGTCTTTTTGAGATCAGCTTTGGAAAAAAAATACATCAATTCATTAAGAGGCAACACCAAACATGAGAATTTATTGAAACCGGCATCTGTTCCTAATGACCTTTCTCTGCACCGGGCAGCACATGTGAGAGGTCAGCACCGGAGGTATTGGATTATTTACATTATTCGTTTATGGTATGTTGTGCAGCCTCAAACATGTCAGCTTTTAGCCATTCCAAGGCCAGTGATGAAACTGAAGAAACTGAAACCACTGCATTAACTGGAAAGTGCTTGCAAAAAGAGTCTTCCCGGTGCATTTTTCAACATCTCCTTTGTCTAATTACCATAAACAAGGGAGACAAAGCAGGATCATTCAACCAGCATATGACGGCATGTCTCCGTTCTGATAAAAAGCCATTTACCCCGCTACTCGGTGCTTGTACAAGTAATTAATGATGCACGATCCAATTCTAGCTCAGCGCTGCATTGACGGGTAAATCAAATAAAACATTAATTAATACAAATGTGTCTCAGCACTCGTTAGGCGGGAGGTCTTGTCAGCTGTAAGGGGTACCTATATTAATTCCACCGAGACTGTGAATAATGGGGTGAGCTGTCACCCAATCAGGACTGGAGGATGCAACTAACACATTTCTCATGCTGTAGCTCTTTCCCACTGTTCAGCCCTCCATGCCGCACTGAAAGTGACATTAGACAACATGGAGGCGCAAGTATCTAGTAACACTCACTTCTGGAAGAGCTGTTTACGCTCAATGAAAGAACTTAGGGGCATATTTACAAGCGGGCGATAAAAAATTATCGCCGCTTTTGCGGCCGTTTTCGGCCGAGAAGCGGCCATAATTTTATCGCCTAATTAGCAAGGCCACGCTAACGCGTGAAACCTTGCTTTAGCGTCAGGATTCCTAACACCCAGCTTTGCATCTCTAATGAGATGCAAAGTGGGCGTTCCTGACCTAACATGAGAGGAGAAATGTCGCTAAGCGACATTTCTCCTATCATCAAGCCCCACGCTATGAAGCATAGCATCATGAAAAGTAACTTAATCTCCTCGTGCCTGAATGTGTAATGTAAATACGGTGCTATGTAAAGCGCTCCAATACCTTCGGGTCGAGTTCGCGCTATATAAAATATGCAACAACAAAAAAAAATGCGCTGCACCACCCCATATTTACAAAGTGGCGTTAAGCCACTTGGCCTGACTTAGCGCGGCTTGGTAAATATGGTACCCTTTCACACAGTTTTCTGCATGAAAGGGACGTGCAATGGGTGTTGCTGTTGGGGGTTCACCGCAACACCCATTGCTTTTTGACGCTGCCCCAGTTTTACAAGGATCTGTAAATTTCAGGCCGCTCCAAAAACGAATGCCATGCAAAAGTGTTAGATATGTGCAATATGTGTGCTGCATTCCTTGCAATGCAGACACCCTTGCATTATGGCACAAGGGTGTCTGTGTTGGCGCTAGGCAGCTATTGTTAGCGACAGTGCAAGGGAAAACACATGGGTGTGGCGTATTGTTGTAAATACAGCACATCCCTGAATTTTTTAAATGATGCAGAGCGGCGCCACAAAATTTACTGCAGTGCTGCGCTGCACCATTTCCTTGTAGATATGGCCCCTTAGTGAGGTAATATTGGCCAGATAAGTACATGTTTCCTATGTATGGAATGAGGAGTGACAGAGTGCATCAAGTAATTCCTTGTGTGGGGTTACTGGATGTGAAACCAATCAATCTCATTACATGTTGCAGATTATTGGGAAAATGTAACTTGAGTGCTCCCCTAACATAAATTATCTGGTACATCATGACAACTAACCATAGTGCCACAAAAAAAGTGTTGGAAAGGTAGCGCCAAGGAATAAACCATGATCAAAAAACTCAATTATAAAATATAATTTGGAAATGAAGACAAAAAAGGTTGAACAGTCACAGATCTACAAATTGCATTGGCATTCATTAGGGTAACCGGGACTAATTAACATCTATGGGGACTCCAGCTTGACACTCAAGACTAAAAAATATGACCACACCCATCCTCACACAAACACACCCAAACAACACCATGAAACACAGCACACGTTCTGCACAATTTCAGGCTACAAGAACTGCAAATGCTGATCTTGCTAGACCCTCTTCAGTTACAACAGCAGCATGCAGCCCAGCACAGAGGGCATTGCAACCCGCTAGGTCGAGGAGAAGGTCCAGGCTCAGTATGAGATGTCTAAAGCCTCTCAACATATCCAGAGAATGTACAGTATCCACATATCAGCGGGACTTGAACACCACCCTAAACCAATTGACTTGCACTGGGGAGGCAAAGCAGCCTACATTGGCATATGGGCTGTCATCTCACTATGACATTGCTGTCTGTGATGGCTTTCCGGGACCCATGAGAAGTGTACATCCCATGTCATAGCCCACTTTTTGTAAGGCATTAAAGCAGATCAGGAGCGTCTTATCACCATAGCCCCCAGAATATTGTTTCCAACACACATGCAGACAATAATTGCTTTCAAATCAATGTTTTATGCAATTTGTGATGTCTTCACCATCATAGGGTGTTAGATTGCACCTTTACGATTGTCTCTCTGAGGTCCATTGATATGTATTGAACCACAATAGTGCAATTCACCATCAGCGTGCAGATGGCGTTGGATGCAAACCTGGTAATTACACTTTGGATTGCCCGCATTACATAACCAGCCTATGACTCCTTGATCCGCTGGAACAGTAGACTGCTACATACATTGGAAGCATAGCACCTAGAGAGTACATGTCTGCTAGGCTTGTATATCACATAAGACACACACCTCACAGGAAAGAGCAGAGGTGTAATGGAGGGTATCACGAAGGAATGTGTAAGCACATAGTAACAGAGACGTAAATGGAACTATCACAAAACCAGGATGCAAGGGTTTAATGTATTCTGTAAGCAAAATCACATGAAGGGACCTTTCTGATCATTGGTAGGGAGTTGTTGCCATTTATAAGCATACACTTCTCACAGCAGCTGTTTCTTTGCTGATGTCAGAGTGTTCTACTCTAACTTACAAAGAGACCTCTAAGAATGAAGTACATTGATTGCATTCTGCAGTGATAACAAGGTTTTGATGTTACTGGAACCAAGCTGCTGAAGTGGAATCTGCACAACAAACAGCATTTTCTTGGGCTCAGTATTGATGAAATTATAAAACCTATGGGCCTCAATGGTAATGTTTTTTCTAAGGTAAACTTCCAATTTGTTGTTTGAGGTGGATCTGTTTAGCTTGCAAGATGGTCAAATGAGCTAAACACTTTATTTGGGCATTTGCTGTGATCTACAGGTCAAAGATTCGAAGCCTGGTCGGCCAAACTCCGTTTTCCATCTTTTTACGTTAGTACAGTGAATACCATAACATTTAAGTGAAATCAAACATTCTTTGATTGTTAAATAGCAATCATAACAGTACATCATAAAAACATCTAGACATCTACAAAGCAATTGATCTAAATAAGCAATAACAACATAGATGTCATACAAGATTTAAAAAATGATATTAAGATTTGGTAAACATCAATAATAAAAATCAAAACAAAATAAAGTATTTCCTCCAGAGCAATATACTCTTGTTATGCTAAAGGGTAGATTTTATTAAAAGTCCCACTTAAAACACACATCAGTAAAAGCAAGCAGTTGTAAAAACATTAATGGTGGTGTGCATTGGGTAAAACTAATTTCCCTCAAAATCGGGAATAAAAACTTTCATGAAAATACACCATAAAATTCCCCAAAAACATAAAATGAAGAAGAGTCTGTAGTGATGTTTAATCACGGAGGCAATTATGAATCAAAACAGTATTAATGGAGGGGCGTGGCTGGCAGCCGACGAAGATGGCCGCTGCCTAGAAGAGCGCACCGGAACCCCGGAGGTTGATTTAAATATCCGGACGATTATCCGTACCCAAAACTCGGCAAAACAGATGGCGGAAGAACAGGAACCCCTGCGGCACCTGTTGGGTCCACAATGAAGCAGAAAATTGCCGGCCGCACAAGATTTTGCCAACAGTGCAGGACACGGCCTGTGACCGTGCAGCAACCGGGGCCCCGATTGCTAGCTGTGCCCGGCGTCCGCTTCCAGCACTCGCGGCGACGCGGTGCGCCGCAAGCTGATCCTCACCTTGAAGACCCCCTCTTGAGGCTCCGTTGCAGCTGTTCCCTAATCCGACTCGGCGGTGGGACCGGAAGGGAGTGAAACATGGGGGGTCCACCGCCAGCACTAGCTGCAGGTCAAGACGGCCGGTCAGAAGTGGCGCCGGCAGCAGAAGTAAATGCGCAAAGGGGGCCCACCACAAAATAAGACGTGGGACACCGCAGCGCAAGCACCGGACGGCTCCCGGCTGGGAGTCAAGAGCGGGGGTCGCCAGGGTGAACATATGGCAGAAACCGCCGCGGCTCCTCGAGGACCACAAGCTTGGCAGCCGGCACACCGGGATCTGGCAGCGTCCCGGATCACAGCATTGCATGGTGGGGCCCGCTCTCAAAAGCCAGCCCGCAGGAGGGAAATATTGAGCGCCGCAGACACCCGCCCAGAGGCGCATCACACGACGGCTCCCCACGGAAGGAATGGGGCCTCATCCTTCCCCCAGACGCCTGTGGAGCTGACTGCTTTGGGGGCCTCAGTGACCAAAGACCGTACGTCGCCCAAGAGGATATATTTCGAACAAGACCTATGCACGGAGAATCTCCACGCCACAATGGCAGCAGGCTGGTAGGAAACCCAACAGACCGCGTGCATTGAGGGATAGCACAGGCTGGCGGTGGCGAGTACTACCAGCAGGCAACTAGCGGCTACTGCTCATTGTTGCAGAATGGCACACAATGGGGGTCGTGGCCAGCAAGTGACCCACCAAAACAAACTCAAAAAATATGCCTATTCCAAACCTGACCAAGATCCACGCGGCCATTACTGACGCTGACACGGTGGCCGCCAAGGACCCCACGACAGGGAAAGAGGTCACGGTAGAAGACATCATGACTACACTCAATAAGCTACATACATCGCTGTAGTCCCGCATAGACACAGTTACTATTGAACTTTCACTAATCTACGCCGATTTCAGCAACCTCAGCTCCCGGGTGACTGAGGTAGAAACCACAACCACTGAGCTGAACACTGACACAACAGCCCTGAAGAAAAAATTTAAACAGCTAGAAATGGAGAGTAGGGCCATGGCAGCGAAACTTGACAACTACGAAGGTCACTCCAGTCGCAATAATGTTCGAATTGTGGGAGTACCAGAGGGAGAGGGGGGCCCTGCTATGGACCTCTTTGTAGAGGACCTGGTCAAGAATCACCTGCAACGCAGAGGACTCTCCAACTATTTCTCGGTTGAACGGGACCACCGGGTCCCTGGGGACAGACCCCGGCCGGGTGCGCCTCCTCCGCCCATACTGGCACGTATCTTCAACTTTCGGGACCAAGACATCATCCTCCAGATGGACAGAGCGGCCCTCCCGATCCGCTACCAACAAAGCACAATCTCCTTCTTCCCGGACTACACGACAGCAGTGGCCAAACAGCAACGGAACTTCATTGCGATAAAACAAGAGCTCAGGAAACGTGAACTTATATATTCGATGATGTTCCCTGCGAAGCTCAGAGTGGAGGCGGACGGGAAGACATGGTTCTTCACCACTACGGAGGAAGCACAGGACTGGCTTGAGGGCTGGTGACAGGTCCCACATCGTGGCATACCCGGCCGCAACATCAATCGAGGAGCTCTGGGATCACAAGCTCCGGGAACGGCGGAGCAGACGACGGCAACAGAAACCCAGCATAAAGAGAACTAAACGGACCTCATAGACGCTGACCTCACACAGTATAGCTTGACAAGGACCTATTCCTCAGTCAAGATACAGTCAGGAGTTGAGGATCATTTGGCTGCATTGTGGGTACTTGGTTGGATGGGGGTATGGACTCTGGTGGCGACCTGCTGTAGCAGTGGGACTCTTGGGGCTGATTGCTGCTGGCTCTACCTGTGGCCCTGTGTGGATTTACGGCCTCCAAAGTCTCGCAAGGGCTTATTAAAACTGCTGAGAGGGTAATGACATTTACAAGATGGCCCGGGAGGGTCAACACAGGAGCTCTCTATCCCCCCATGAAGGTACCGGGTAAAGGGACTTAGGTGCTCTGCAAAGTTGGGGTGGCAGGTAGTTCTCAAACCATCTTGCAGGGAGGCAGGGAGGGGGGAGGGAATAGGGGTTATCGGGGTAATTTTTGTTTCAATTGGACCATTTGTTGTTATATGTTTTATGGTACATCACATATTCCTACATGCTGTTCATATATGGTCGCCAAGATAGCCACATCATGTAGCCCACATCACCAACACTGTCCATGACAAGACCGCCTGACCCCTCCAATTTAGCGACTGCACACCCGCAGCACCTACCTATAATATCCTGGAATGTCAACGGTCTCTGGGATAAGCTTAAATGGGGATTGGTCCTACAATTTTTAATGCGTAAGGCACCAGCGATAGTCCTGATACAAGAAACCCACTTAACAGGGCTGACCTGTAAAGCTCTTGACAGATGGGGCTTTAGACTAGTGGTACACTCGGAGTTTACTTCCGGTTCCCGGGGGGTAGGGATCATCATTAAAAAGTAAGCCTAGGTAAAGCACTACGCTATGCTCGCGTAGTTTGCGTAGTTTGCGCTACTTCGCACTACGCGAATTGCACGTAGCACAGTGCAAACACGCGTAGCGTAGTGTTGCGTAGTGCAGAGGTCATTTTTTGCTTGCTCGCAGTCCTCAACGTCAAGTTGGTGACCGCGAGCAAGTAAAATGACATCCCGGCGAGACTTTTTCCTCGTTCGCGATCAGCAACATCAAGTTGGCGATCGCGAGCGTGGAAAATAAACCTCCCGGCGAGATTCTCAACGCGAGGAGGGCATGTTTCTCATTGCGAGTGGTCGCGTATGCTCGCGACCGCTCGCGATGAGAAACTACCAGTCCGCGTTGGAGAAAGCTGCTGCTCGAGTAAAAATCTACTCGAGCAGCAGAAAACTACAGCTCGCACTGTGCAAGATGCCGTTTTCAATGATTGCACAGTGCCGGTTGCTTGTCCGCACTGTGCAATCATTGAAAACGACATCTTGCACAGTGCGAACAGGGTACTACGCAGTTCGCGAAGTGCTACGCGTAGCTCGCGTAGTGCGAAGTGCACTTTGCGTAGCTTCGCATAGTGCTACTTCGTGAACTACGCCCAGGGTTATTAAAAAGCAGCACCCAATTGTCATAAAACACACTTACACGGACGATCAGGGCAGCTTCGCGGCACTACCATGCCAATGGGAAGGTCGGGTACTCAACTTGGTTTCGGTATACATCCCCACCGTGCTCCACTCTCTGGCATTTCCGGAGCTCAGCACATTCTTGCTTCAGCTCCCGCAGGGTAATTTAATTATAGGAGGTGACCTCAATGCAACACTAGATGATACCATAGACCGCACACCCCCTCGACAACAGCATCAAACACACACTAACGGTGCAGACTTTCTGGACACCATGGGTCTGGTAGATGTCTGGCGGCTCCGCTTTCCACAGGTACGACAATACACATATCACTAGGGCGCACATAACAGCCTGTCTAGAATAGATCATATACTGATGCGGGCGAAGTCGGGAACTTCCTGGACGTCACGCATTTACAGAGGGGCATCTCAGATCATTCCCCTGTCAGTGCTCTGTATACATGGCACGCCACAACGCAGTGACTAATATTCCCTATCTATCCGGTATGTCTTAAGAACTCAGAAATTTGGAAGGGACTGACTAACAGTACTAAACTCTATTTCAGTGTGAACACACACTCAGTCTCCTCCCCCTCATTCTGTGGGAAGCCTAAAAAACAGTGCTCCACAGACAGGCGATCTCCCTTATCACAAACCACAAAAGGGAAAAAGCACGGACAGTGATGACCCTCGAGCGGGAGGTGGGTGACCTGGAGAGGGCCCAAGGACAGCACCCCTCCGACACGACTGCCCATTTGCCGCTCCTCAAAATACAGGAATACAAAGAGTACTTGTGGGAGGAGGCGAAGATGCGAATCTCCGCTACTCAGCACACTGTATTCGAAGTCGGCGATAAAGCCGGCAAGCTTCTGGCCTGGCTTGACAAAAGAGAAAAGGCAGACAGGTGGATCGCGGAACTCCAGCTTCCCACGGGAGAAACTACACTGAACCCGCAGGACATAGCGGACCTCCTAGCGCATCACTATGAACAGGTTTACACCTCGGCGATTACAATAACGCAGGCGGATGCGTAGGACTTCCTCTGCGATATCCGACTTCCCAAGCTCATGGAGACAGATTCTCAACTATTAGAGGCGAAACTTTGCACGGAAGAGATAGCCATCGCGATCGGTAATCTCCAGTCAGGAAAGGCCCTAGGCCCAAATGGTATACCCATAGAGTGGTACAAACGAAACGCAATGACACTCATGCCCCATCTCGTGGCGATGTACGAGGCTGCTCTAGAGGGGAACTTCCGTGAGACCAACGTACAGCAACAATAGTGGCCGTTCACATGCCCGGTAAACCGGCTCGGGAATGAGCCTCCTACAGGCCCATTTCTCTGATTAATGCGGAGGCCAAAATATTGGCTAAAGCCCTGGCCAATCAACTCACACAGCATCTAGTCACATTGATACACTCAGATCAATCGGGGTTCATGCCAGGTAGGAATACGGCCCTAAATCTGAGGCGTCTCCATAGCGTAGTGGGACACAAACACACTATGCAAGAGGAAGCCATCGTCCTGTCCCTGGACACCCAAATGGCCTTTGATATGGTCGAGTGGCCCTTCCTATTTGCTGTCCTCATAAAGGTGGGATTCGGGCCAAAATTCTGTGCTTGGGTTAAGTTGCTGTACACCTCTCCCCTAGCACATGTAGTAGCCAATGGACATATATCCAGAGAGTTCCCACTGCACTGGACAAGGCTGCTCGTTGTCTCTGCTTCTCTTTGCGCTTATATTGGAGCCACTGGTGGCCTGGGTGCAACAAGACCCTGTCATTCGCGGGCTCCGCTGGACGGAGAGCTGCGAGGATTGATAATCCCTATATACTGACGATGTTCTCCTCTATATGGCCTCTCCCAAACATTCCCTATCTTGTCTATTAGACAAATGTGACTCATATGGGAGAAACTCAGGGTACACAATCAACTGGACTAAATCGGTGATGTACGTCCTGAAGGGGTCTCCAGCAGCACTACCAAATAGATGTGCTATAACGATAGCTGGGGATACTTTCAAATATTTGGGAATCCACATTACCCATGATCCGGGGTCTTCATGGCTCTGAACCTCCAGCCTCGCCTGCGACGGCTACAAAGGGACACCAAATACTGGCAATCACTCCCGCTGACGCTCCTGGGAAAGGCGGCACTTTTTAAGATGATGGCGCTTCCAAGGTTCCTACATGCCCTGCAAAATACGCCTTTCTTGGTCCCCCAGTCCTACTTCCGAGCCATAGAAGCAGAAGTCACCAAACTCCTCTGGAATAATAAACCGGCTCGCTTAGCTATGACAAAACTGTTCCGAACCTGGTATGATGGCGGCTTCGCGCTCCCGAGTTTACAAGTATACTATTGGGCGTCCCAACTATCTGTCATTTATCACTGGCTCCATGTCCCACACAAGGACCCGGCCTAAGGCCTCGATAGACTAGAACTGGGCGAGGAGGGATTATATCGAGCACTCTATAACAAGACTCGGGCCCTGACAGACCCAACAAACCACACACTCCAGGTATGGAACATAGTGCACAGAAAGTTGGGGTGGCATAGCAAGATCAAACAAGCAACGCCCCTCTGGGTCACGGATAAATTAGGTTGTCTGGTGTGAGAAAGTGGGTTTCTGCTGCTGTAAACCCCCCTTTTTTTTTTTTTTTGTTGCCAGACTACTGATGCTCTTTGACTTGATGTGAATTGGGCTCCTGCCAATTAGGTGCCCAGGGCCTGTGTTCCTTCCCTAAAACTGTATTGAAGCCTAAATCCAATTGGCATCGCTGGCCACATGTCAGCCCCTGGTAAATGGTACCATAGGTACCCAGGGCACTGTGACCAGAGAAGGCCCCTAAGGGCTGCAGCACTTATTGTGCCACACTTAGAGGCCCTGTACCCTGACACACACACACTTCCTCTGCAGGCTGAGTGTCTGGGTGCAGAACAAAACACCAAGACGTCATAGCACACATCCCTGTGTGCCATGCCCACAAACCACTGCCCTGGCATACATCAGTCACCCCTCTAGCTGGGTGCCCTATGCAAGTAGTGAGGGTACAGGTGCATTAGCCCTGTACCCCTACAGTGCCCAGGTCCATTCCTGGGCCCTGTGTGCAGTGTTGCTATTAAGAGTATATGGTGCTGGCAGGTCGAAATTACGAACTCCACAGCACCATGATGGCTGCACTGAAGACTGAGAAGTTTGGTATCAAACATCTCAGCACATTAAACCCACACTGATGCCAGTGTGGGATTTAATGTAAAATGCACTTCAGAGGCCCTGAAACTAACCAACAACCAGCGACCTGACTGAGAGGCTGCCTAGGCTGCCACCCAGCAAACGTGTTGCTGGACCCCTCGGTAGAGAGCCATGCGCTCTCGTGGGTCTGCAACAATGCACATCCTGGGCGAGGTGCTAGGTCTCCTCCCCCAGGATGGGCAGGGGAAGCTTCAAAGGCAGGCCGCCTTTGTGAGCTTCTCCAGGCCACTTTCTGTACTCAGCAACTGGCCCCCACCGGTTCTAACCCCCACTCTGGCGGGAAGACTGGCAGGAAAGGGGGTGTGCCAGCCTTTGCCAACCCCACCCCTCAGGTGGGGGAGGTGAGGTGAAGCACAACTCCGGGCTCTCGCCATCTTCAAGCAAGAAGAACAAGTTGAAAGAAGACCTGCCGTGCAGCTGCTAACAATAGGATGACACCAACTGACTTGGCCCCAGCCCTACAGGCCTGTCTACCGTCGAACCTGCTCCTGCTAAAACCCGGCATCTCCAGGGGTCAGCAACCTCGAAAACCCCGGAGGACCTGACTGTCTTGTGACTCTAAAAGACTGGGACTCCCACGAGCAGTGGTTCTGCTCAAAGCAAGTAACAAACCCCTGGTGCCAGCCCGGAACTGCCACTCCTGCACACTCTGCACCCGCCAAGCCCGGCCTGTGCCTGAGTGAACAAAGACCACGAGGACGTCCCCCCAGCGAGTGTGACCAAGAATCCAGCACCCAAGGACCCTTCTCGATGTTCCTGTTGACACCTGCAGCCTCAGAACCAGGGACCCCTCCAACCGCGACCAGCAGAGGGTAAGATTTCCCGACTCCAAAAGGCACCCCTGCACCCGGCACCCTGCGGCCCCCTGTGCCCAACTCCTGGGTGCCTACCTATCCTACAGCTTCCCAACTTACCTCTCGAAGTGGTGGTCACACCTGAAGAATCTCCGTCCCCGAGCTTCCAGCCTTTGTTCATCTGGTAGCTTCCCCTTTGAAATACATTGAGCGCCTGATGGCTCAAAAGCACCCTGCACCCTGCACCCAGCCGCCCGAGTGCCCCTGCGAGTGCAACATCTATCCTATTCTACTTCCCAACTTGCCCTGTGTAAGTGACCAGGAGCCCAGCTCCCACAGCCGCGTGGCCTGCCTGCTAGCAGCCACCAACCAAAGGCCCCCTGCCCGCCATAGGCTAACATTGGGCCTAACTCTCTCTGCACCCGGCTGCCCCTGTACCGCTGAGGGTGTAACAACTGTACCTACCCGACCCTGGGAGACACCTGAGTCTATGCCCAGAACCTTAACCCTGCCAGTCGAGTACTTACCTGAAAGTCGATAACTCACTTTTTCTCCATAGGGTAACATTGACTGGTTTCACTTGGAAATTCTTCTGTCGAGTTTTGAAACTTTAAAATATTCACTAAAAATCAGCCGAATAATGAAAACAAAATACCTCACCTGTTATCAGGAGAGATCCTAGTGCTGGATCTTGGTGCCCAATACTGACCCTGAAAAGTAATCACAACTGCACTTACCGATAACTTGATTTTCCTCCATAGGATAACATTTCCTGGGTTTTGCCAGAATTTCTTCTAAGTGTCGATTTTTGAAACATACAAATATTCCTTAAAAATCGCCTGTGTAACAAAAACGATTTCTCTCAACTGTTTACAGGAAATGCACTGGGGTTGAATCCAGGATCCAACCCTGACTAAGAAAATCATACACCGAGTAATTGAAATTGCATTTACTTAAAAACTCCCTTTGAGCTCAATGTTATAATTGTGTTTGAATTGTGTTGCCTATTTGCAACAACTGTAACTATTGCATTTAAAAGTCTATTGCTTATTGAAAGTATACAACTACAGCATTTTATTCTGAGAAAGTATTTTGATACCTATTGTTGGTTCTAAAATAAAACTACTATATATTTTTATATACAAAACAATTGGCCTAGAGTTCAGTTCTTGAGTGTGTGAGACCATTTGCTGACTGAGTGTGTACAACAAATGCTTTACACTGTCCTCTGATACTGCCTTACTGCTCGACCAAGCTACCACTTTAGAGAGTAAGGTTATATCTAACTTTAGCCTCTGCCAAACCTCTGGGGACTGTGGACTCTGTGCACACTGAACCTTACTTTGGTGCAGTATATACAGAGCCACTTTCTTACAGCTGGGTAAGAGCAAAGGTCTCAAACACTGGGACAACATAGGTATAACCAGGTTCGGGGATCTCTGGGTGTGGGGAAAGATGGTCCCCTTCGCACAGCTCCAGGAGCAATACGAAATGGCACCGACGGAGCAGGTCTGTTACCACCAGATCAAGCACGCACTAGAGGCTGTGATTCCCGCTGATACTACTCCACCCGAGGCCTCACCGCTAGAGGATAGACTACTAACAGATCATATGACAACCAGAGCAATCTCCATGACGTATAGGAAGATTATTAACAACATGCCTGACCCCATGCAAAGGCTCCGAGACAAATGGCGGGAGGAGGTAGGAGACCTAGATGACACCATTTGGCAGGAAGCGTTTGCGTCACCCAGAGAAGTAGCGATCACATCCAAGCTGCGCCTCGTACAGCTCAAGATACTCCACTGAATTTATTATACCAGAAACACTCTCTATAAAATAGGGAGAGCTCATACCCAACTCTGTCTAGGGCAATGTGGGGCGATTGGTACCTTCTTCCATACACTCTGGGTCTGCCCAGCAATAATGTCATACTGTAAGTCAGTCATGAGCAGCATCACAAGAGTTAGCGGGAAACTTGTCCCTCCGGAGCCCAAACGTTGCACTTTAAATATTTGGGAGGCAACAGATCTTAACTCCACAGCGCAGATGTGGGCAACACTGGGAATGATGCTGGCTAAAAGAAACATTGCCAAAAACTGGTGTGGGGCTGCCGTACCCACACACACGGAATGGTGCAAAGATATGGACAGGGCCATGTTCGCGGAAAAGACTGTGTATGTGTGTAGAGATGAAATTGTGGGGAGGAAGGAAAACTTACAGGGGGAATATGTGCATTACCGACAGTGTCTCGTGATCCGGAACTGCCTTAATGTAATATATATATATAAACAAGGGGGCATAGTTACAAAAAAATGCTGCCGCGCAGTGCTAGCATTTTTTGCCAACGCCGTGCTCCAAAATGTTATAAATGCAGCAATGTGCCATAGTCACAAGAATACGGTGCACCGTGTGTTTCCCCTAGCGCTGGTGCAAAAAGAGCTGCCGCCATGTGACAAGGGTGCCGGTGCTTGGTTATGTGCAGGAAGGGACACCTTCCGGCAAATAAACAATCCATACTGGCAATTTGCACTTTCTATATGTGCTGCAGAATGCAGCACACATAGAAAAGGCAAAACATTTATAATTTCTCCTCGTATCCCCATTCTAAGACCAGGTATTCCTTGGCATTCATTTTTGGCTGGCATAACTGTGTAAATCTGGGGCAGCGTCAAAAAGCAATGTGTGTTGCAGTGGAATGCCCACTGAAACACCCATTGCATGCCCCTTCGCCGCAGAGGACTGCAGCGGAAAGGGGCATATTTACAAGGTGACGTTAAGTGTCTTAGCACCACCTTGTAAATATGGGAAATGGTTCTAGGACACTGGAGTGTCCAAAAAGTGATGCTCCGGTGGCGATAGGGGCTTGTAAATTTGTCCCATAGTTTTGTATCATACCCAGATTGTATTGCGTGCACGTATATAGGCGGCCATAAACCTGATGAAATACCAAAGCACAACAGAACAGACAGGTAGCATGCTAAACCAAGGGGGGTGGTTCTTGGTTGTAAGAGTTTTGAAATTGAAGGGACACCCATGAAGGAAGTGATTTGCTGTGCCTGAGTGACTGGAGCTGTGCTCTTATCTCGTCTTGGGTTGCTGCCTACAGGAATGCGATGGCAGGAAGAGTACAGTTTTCTTCATCTGGGTGCCCTTTTGTATAGAACTGGAGCAACATTTGTCTCACAGTGTATGCCCGTTGTATGCTGATCTTTGTAGATGGTAGTTCTCCTTGGTGATAGCTAATGGTATGCAGAACGTTATCCATTCTAAGTTAGTGAGCAGTTCTGGAAATGTTAGTATGAGAAATTGTCTGTTCCAGTTGCCCTCAAATATAAAATGTAGGCAGGTTTTAACTTACTTTGTATCTGAGAATAAATGAGTGCAGGGGCCCTCAGTGCTGATTAATGTGCATGAAAAGAAGGTTTTGAGTTCCAATTCCAAAAGGCCATCTCTTTTTGTTTAAATATCTGAGATCAATGTTCTAATCACGTACCGGTAATTGTCAGTATCTCAAGTCAATAATTTCAAATTCCAGATGTTCCTGCTCAAGTAAATAAGGTCTGAGACAAGGAAGAGGGACAACGAGGTAATGAACCAAGATCAACATATTGTGGTAAATTTGGTTTCGTTCTATTTTGGTTATCATTGAAGGTTTATAAAAGTTGTGCGACATCAGTTTGTTTTAGCTCTTCTACTCAATAGAATGTAATACATCTTTACCTCTCCACAATGTGTGACTTACTGTGTCTTTGAGGTTTTCTGGTCTTTATCTTTGCATGCTCATTTTACTAGTTTGGGAATTTTCTTCAGTGCTGGAAAGTAGGGGAATCACGCCAGATCTCGATTCCAGCAGCTGTTTCTAGGCCGGATCTGGGATTAGGCTGATCCAGGGAAATATATTCAATTTGTCGTGGTATCATTTCCCGACACCTGGACAGAATTCAGCAGCACCAGCACATTATCTGCATTTCGTTCAGAGCAGCAACCTTCAGGCAGGGAGGGGACTGTCTTACTTTCACTTCCAGCCAGACACAAACAAAGGCCTGATTTAAAGGGACAGCAGCCTTTCCTTTGTTTATGTATTATCCTCGCTGAGAGTTATATCTGGTGTCTGATACCATATGTAAATCCAATGGAGGAAACAAAGGGACATACCCTATCACTTCACTAGTGCTTTGGAGAAACTCTAACTTGAAGGCAGGTTTTTAACTTTGCTCAACACCCCTACGTAAAAGATGTTCCTGCACTGTCAGAGTGCATGATTTACCTCTGTGTATAAGTGATTACACTCATAATGATTTTAATGGCACCTACAAACTTATTTTTTATTTTGTGCTATTCATCCCAGTTTTGGGCATTTGGGCGCTTTACATCACCCACAGAGACACAATAACGTGTGTAAATGAATGTACAGTACTTAAGACAATGAGGATTACATGGAGCAGGAATCTGATACCATCCATACTTGTAGAAATTATACGTTAAGAATGAATGGTCAGGAGAAACACAAAGTCAGGATATAAAACATTTGACAGTGATAGGAGAGGTCTATACTAACAAGACTTTATTAATTCCCAGAGGAGCCCATATTTGCAATTTTAGAATAGTAACAGGTTGAGAAAAAAACAATAAGGATCTAAACCCATGAGTTACAGTTTGCATGCAACTCCTTGATGCTGGTAAATTGATCACTGTGCTATATTAGAAGGATTGAAACTTGAACTAGAATTAACAAAATGATCCCAGTGTCAAAAGCAGTTGCCTGCCTACCTAGCTACATAAAATACAGATCTGTCATCAGCATGTTATCTGATGTGCTTTGCAGTTGGCACATTAACCCTCTATGCATTTGCATGAGTCAAGAACGTGATTCAAAAAAACAAAGAACTCTGAGAACTGCATTAACCACCAGAGTTATCTAACCGCTATTATAATCCCCTCAAAATTGCTCATCACACAAACATCTCTGCAGCAGGTATCTCAACCTTGTAAGATATTTCAAGTGCAGTCTCTTTGTCACCAGTAAGAAAGCTAAAACATATTTGCTGTCATATTTGCCCTAATTGCCAATTTATTGGCAGCTGATTTAAAAGAAAGAATTTGTTACATTGACTGCCGGATCTCTGCTTTTCAGGTGCCACCTTTCTCTGCCACACTTTGACCGTCAATTTATAGGTTCCCAGAGTATTATTTTTCAAATCCAACATTGATGTTGTTCTCCTACTGTCAAGCAATAAAAGCCTTTGGGTAATGGCTTAGCTATGTAAAATTGTGTGAATAGATAAATACATATTAGCCTTGTCCTTCTTTTTCTTAAAACATGTGAGTAATCATAAAATAACAAAGAGGCCAAGCCTTAATCTGACGTTAAAAAATATTCAAACTCCTCGCACTATTTTGCGCTTCTGGAAAAAAAACTGATCTAATCGCTCCTCTGGAAACGTGCATGTATCGGCGCAACATAAATTATGCTGCTTTTAACTTTCCAAAAAGCGTCCAACAAACGTTTGGGCGCCGTTCTTGCACGACAGACTGCTCTATTTATTGTGCTGATTACAACGTTTCAATCTATTGCCAAATAGGCCATTAAAAAGATTTCGATCTGCTTTCCTCAGAAACAATTAGAGCAAAGTACCTGAAGAGAGGACATGAAGTGCAAGGTGCAGACACTGTAGTGTATTTCAGTTCTACTACATTTTTAGAGCTGTGATCACCATCAATGGATTTAATAAAGTCCACAAGAAGATACTTTTTTCATAGTGTCTAATATAATGATTAATGTGTGGGTGACTGATTCCTTACCAGAATTCGATCCCGGGGGATAGATTTGTGCCATATCTTCAAGCTATCTAAATTATATATGATTACATGCATTTCATCAAAGTGATCTTTATACATACTATGGATCCTACTCAGAAACTGCATTTTGTAGTTGTGTAAAACTCCACCTTCACTTCTCCTATCTTTTTTATGGGAAGATCCTCACCCATCTATGTTTACTACTTAGGGCCCGATTATGATGTCATCTGGAAAGCGGTCCAACCGAATGGGTTTGGGAATGCTTTCTGAATGACTCAGGTTCGGGGAGTCCAACCGACAGATTACAGTGTGTCCAAACACCTTTTTGGTTGGACTTCCATTGACTTCAATGGGAGCCTGTATTCCGAACGAGAACACAGGCTCCTATTGAGAAAAGGGGTGGTTGGGGAAAACCTTGCACCCTGTGGCAGGCACCCCATGGTACCTGCCACACTGTGCATGCACCCCCAAGTCCCTGAATCAGAGGACCCTGGATGAAGAGGGGGCTGCTACGATCCCCCAAAGTCAGATTCCGGCAGCCGATCCGTGTTGGAAAAACCACCCGATTCACAAAGGTAAACGTACACTTTTGTATAAGCTTACAATTGTTTGCTATTCATGAAGTTATTTTACAAGTAGTATCCTTACAACTGTGGAGTCTTCACACATAAAAAGACAGGACAGTCATATCTTTTTGTGTGGAGACTCCACAGTCGTAAACATATTATCCTCAAAATATCTTTGTGACTAGCAAACTATTGTAAACTTACACAAAATTGTAAGTTTAGCTTTGTGAATAAGGCCCACATTAACATTAAATCTATATCAATGTATGGGGTCAGCTATTATTGTGATTATCCCAAGATAGCAACAGTTGTACACCACATGTATGGTACAAAAGTGTGATTATTCATCTTTTAATGTTAGCTTTACTAAAACCCATTATTTGCATGACTTTTGCTCACTTTTCTCTAAATCGTTATCATTATAATAGGTAACTAATGTGTTTAGAGCATGCTAGACATGACAACGTGTTTGGTCCCTATAGGGTTGTCTGCACAGTGCAGTCCAGAAATGTGGTCTGACCCCAACCTTGGTGCCGAACAGCCTCAGGATATTCTTCCATGTTAGAACAGGAAAGTTAAAGACTTGGCTCTTGGTAAGTAGAGCCTCAGATTTTGCCAAGCTCAATCTGAAGGAGTGCTGGTCCATCTACATCCCTATATGGAGAAGAAACTTAAGTGGTGATCTTCATACAGAAACAACACACACAGCCAGATTTGATTGCCTTTAATACAAAAATGAACTGAATTTCAAATTCATACACTGACATTGAGTGAGTTCCATAAATACTTTGAAGAAGCTCTGGATAAATATGGATACCTTAGATATCACAAATGGTGCTTTAAGTGCAAGATTTGATCAGATTGTCCCACTTCTGACATCAGAAAACATTCTGCTTAAAATGATGAATGTCAACCCAGGACCAGCCACCAAAATCCATTTTGTCCCTTAATAGGTTATTGAGGGCACCATGTTCAAGTGTATGAAAAGACGGGGAGCAGCCAAAGAAGAGTGATACACATATATCTCCATCATCACATATTTGTGTCATCCAGCAATTTGATCATGGCAGTGACAGTGCCAAAGCCAGCATGAAAATTGGCAGGTAATGCCTCAGTGGCATTACCTGCCACTTCATCATCATAATTATGCCTTCTTCATCATCATAATTATGGTACACTGGGCTGCCAAACGAGCCTCCTTAACTTTTCCTAAGTATGGCAGGGGAGCGAATTGGACAAAAAATGCCCAACACAGCTACATCAACTATGTAGCTTTTCAAGAGGAAGATGACTTATTGCTCTATACATTCACCGGATGTTCCTTCGGAAATATGACTGCAATTAGAACATTGGAATGTTGGGGGATCCATTGAAAACAATGGAGTGCACTGAGCTTCTAATGGCCAGTAGAAGCCCGGAGCTTCAACATTTCAATGTTGTCATTCAAAGCTGTTGCTGTGAACAAAGGCGTCACGGGGCCAGAGGGGATTTCAATGTGAGGCCTTTGTTTTATTTGTTAGAACATTCTGCCCTCTAGTGGAAGAATGTTCTACTAGCGTTACAGCCCTTCATAGCTGGACTATACCTTTGGCTCGGGTCTTTAACACTGGAGCGGGTCTTTAATAGTTGGTACAGCCCGGATGTATTACAATATTGGACTGTTGACAGCTCTGTTGAAGACAATGGAGCAGTGATGGCCTATAAATAGTATAGGCCCACTGCGCTCAACATTTCAAAGTTCTAATAAACAGCCTCTGCCTCTTTCTTTCCCTCTGCCTCTCTCTTTCCCTGCCTCTCCAAAATTACATGGAGTGGGCAGGAGAAAGTAAAAAGTAGAGGCTGTGCTGCAGGGCACCCCAGAGCCTTCCCCCTCCCTAGCTCAAAGTCACTTGAACATTGGAAGGCGGCGGGGGGGATGCTGCTCAGCTCCTGGGTTTCCCTGGCTTGCCTGAACTACAAAAAGCAATTCAGCAAAGGCGGGAAAAACCAGGGGCTGACTTTAGCCCCTTTTCACTATTGTTGCAGCGGCGGCTCCTCTCTAATGGCGAAGGAGCGTTCCCCACCTGCTAAAAGCCAGCAGAAGAAAAATAATATGATAATAAAACTATTTTATTATCATTTTATTTTTCTATGTCTGATAGCCGACGCAAGTCTACAGCGAGCGCGGCTAGGCAATCCTCAACAGGGCAGGGACTGGGAGGAGGTGTTGTAGGTGGACTTGTAAGTGTGCATGTTAGTGTGGATGTCTGCCTTAGGCTGGCCAAACAGAAAGGCTCACTTAGCTTCTCCAACCCGAGTTGGATTGGAGAAACAGCACAGACTCCCAGGTACTGTCCAAGCGGCAAACCAGGCCACTCAGACAAATCCCAGTGCTTCCCTCATACTGGGAATAGCATTCCAAGCATGAGAGCAGTAATGAGATTGGCCTCTGGGAGCCTTCCTAGTGTGCGGCAGTTCATGGACATCCGGGAGGCAAGGATCAGGAGAGAGGAGCAAGGCAGCAGCCGCCGGGGCAGCAGGTAAGCACAACTTTATATTGTCTTCCATGCTTTTTGTTGTATTTCCCCTCCTCCCCACCACTTTGCAATGCAAGCAGCCACCAATGTACTGTAGCTGTGAATGTTCAAAAGCTAACAGCCATGGCCCAGTGTGGGGCTGTTAGCTGTAGAACATTCACAGCAACAGCTGTAAAAAAAGGCCTCACAGAGCCCCAAGGGATCTCAACCCACTTGAGGCCTTTGTTTTACTAATTAGAACATTCTGCCCTGATGGGGGGAATACTCTAATAACTTTATAGCCCTCCGTAGCTGGGCTATACCAGCCATCAAAGGCCCACTCCCTTCTTAAAGGCCCTTGCCTTCGGCTCAGGCCTTTAATGGCTCGCACAGCCCTCTCTGCCAGAGCATGAGTTAGGGCTGAGAAAGATTATTTACCACGTCAGATAAAAGGCAATCTTCAGCATAGAACGTGGACCTGATTCACCAGATGATGGTTTGCATTAATAAAGACAGGTGACTGATGTCATTGCAACAATAAATAATTAAATAAAATACATTAAATAAATAATTGTGAGAAACACTCGGCAAACTCGGATCAGGGAATGAACAGAAAACAAGAACGAGAACTGGAGTCAAAGGAGAAAGTCAACTTTAACCTTGGTAATTATGGGTCTCTTAATTTGTCATTTGAGTTCAAAATCTGAAACTCAAAGGAGTCAGCATTGGCTTTGAGTACAGCCCTCTTATAATCCAGCCTAGCCCGTGTCATAAGGGTCTGAGAGGTGTCACTCCTTTGACACGTGCAGCGCTTCTTGATTTTGGTAGGTACTTTCTGCCTCAGTCTCAGGACTGGAGGCAGAACAATGAAGAGAAAAGAAAGACCTGTCGAGTCAACGGTCACAAGTTCCTGAAATACAAGTGGAAACTGTTAAAAGACTATTAAGTCCATAATTTGGCAATGTTTGTAAATGGAAACAAGCTTGATGTATGTATGTACATACGTGCCCCGTTCATTTATGCATTCTCACGAATATGAACTCGGTCACGTATTCAGAAAAACAATAAAAAGGGAAAGAGGTACAAATTCATGACTACAAACCTGCTTGTCTAGCCTGGCAGTAGTCAAGCTAATGGAAGAAGTTATGCCTCTGCCAAGAAAGAAGCCAACTAAAAGTTGTTATCTTTTGATTATTATAAAGCTTTGGAAATGTAGCTTTAATATACTTCGAGTGGAACCAAACTACAATGGACCTGAGATACCCAGGAGAGACAAACAGTGGCATAGCTCACACGTGACTTGTTTTTCCTGTGACAGTGGTGCATAAGGTGGTTCCTAAAATGGGTAAGAAAAAAATAAGGAGGTACATCAGCAGACTACTGCGGTGCATGGTCATAGGAGGTCTGTCTGCTCTCTGCTTTACTCCGAGAATTTGTTCCAATCGCTTCTCTCTATTGTGATGTCACCATAGGACTGGGCCTGTGTGCCTGTGTCTATAAGTTGCTTCTTTTACACCAACCATTTCCCTCTCTTTAGAGTAGCTGCTTATGAAAATCTGGTGAATTCTTTGTGTAACACAAGGATGTGGTGAATTACGTGTGGATTTCACGGTAACTTGGAAAGCTGCAATGTCTGGTAGCGTTTCTTGTTTGCTGCAATATGCCAACACAATACATTTATTAAGGTACCTTAAATTAATGTGTATGGCAGGAAAGTGGTTAATCTTTCGCACAGGCCGTAACGTTTACATTATCCAGGGATTCCATTAGCGATCAACATCTGGCGGGGAGAATTATACCCCAGCTTGGAGGCTTGATTTAATATTTATTTATACGTGTTAGAGGAATTAGAGTACTCACGTATTGCCCTGAGGTTTAGAATCTACGCTAGTGTCTATGATCATGGCCAATAAGATGAAATTGTGAATTCCTGTCCCACTAAATAAAAAGTCATGCCAACAGTATAAGAATGTCTGTGGGCGTGTGGGGAAGGCAGTGTCCCGAATGATGCATGTTATCATCATGCACCACATGCCAATTTCAAATCATTGCCCTTCTCAGCAGAGTTACACTTCCAACCACAGCGTTTGTTTGTACTCCCAAGGATGCTGGTATGTTTTTTTTATCGTGGAGTTTTTGCCCAATTCGAAATTTCTTACTCGAAAACATACCTCGAAAAACTAACACATTCGGCGAGTTCTTTCTTCTGAAACTGAACCTTACCACTGAATTCCTGTTCCTATACTGCAAAGACACCCTTTCTCCAGGACAAAATTGTCTTCTTCAACTGTCACATCTTGATCTCTTGCCCAAAATTACCCCTTTGGCTAAATTGCTGGGTTTCACCATTGCTCAGAGTCCCATGATGTAATGTGTTAAATCTGCTGTTTCCTCTCCAAAAATTAAAAACTTCTATACCCAACTTTGATATCACAACAGCAGTGCTCACCCTGGTCCACATGCACCATGGTGGGGCTCAGGCCTACCTTCAAGTCTCGCTAAATCCATCTTGGCTCCTCTAAAAGCCACTCTCCACACATCAAAAGGTGCTAAAATATGAAGACCAGTGCACCCACCTACAAAGATGTGCAAACCATGCTTTACAGTAAATGTTCAAAGTGAGCAAAATTGTGCATGTTTGAACTGTATAAAAGGACAACTGGGCATGCGCAGCAAAACAAAAATAAAAACAGGCATGTTAAAGTTTTCGTTTGACATTGCTCTGCGTCCTACGGTCGCACAATCACACCACTTCCTCAGTACACTTGCTGGGAAGACAAAAGAAATAGGCATGGTTCAAGAAAAGTACTGAAAAGAGGAAAGACACTGCAAATGAGCTGCACAAAGCAGACTTTTATGATCCTGGGTTTGGGAAAACTTATGCTGCAAATGAAGCAAGAGCTGTGAGGGAGAAGATGGTTAGAAAGCCTTCACCCTTTGGTTTTGTAAAATACTTGAATACAAATCTATACAGATGAAGGATGGCTGTAAGAGCACCACCCAGAAGAAGAGAGATTTGACTGTCCTAGGAGCGCTGAGTGATTTTGCCGATTTGAGATCCAGCAGAGACAAACAACTGCCTGTCACCCTAAGGAGCCTTCATCTTTCACTGGCAGACATTGAAGGCACAGAAATGCATAACATTGAGCTAAGGGAAATGGAACACATCATTGTGCTTTTATATATCCCTTCACCTGAGCGGCAGGACATCTCCAACATAAATGCTGTAAATAAGGACCATTGCAGTAAATAGCTTGGGGAGGAAGCGTGCATAACATAAACCAGAGTGGGTCATTGAGGCATTGAACAATAATGCTGTGTGTGATGAAAGGACATTCTTATGCTGCATGTGTGTGTGTCCTTCACTATGTACAGTCTAGTTACACTAATTACAAGTGAGTTTCGCTCTCACGCAGACCTATCATGCTGCGTTACCCCCACCACCTAAAGATACTTACATTGATAAAACCTGCCTTGGTAAAGCCAGTTGATCTGGCTGTTTGCTACAGTAAGTCAGGCGACTTTGCATGTGTTGACCCCAGATGACCAAGAAAGACTTTTCCATAATGAAATAATGTCTAAGATTAGGGCCTCTTTCCTGGGCAGACTGCATTATCAAAGTTATACTAAAATTAGAGTATGATAAAATGAGTCAAAAGATGAAGTGTGGCATTGTATGTGCTAAACATAAAAGTCATGCACAGCAAAGTGTTGCATAGTAGATACATTTTACAAAGGACCAATATTTTTGTTGCATTTTTAAAAGAACCTACGTGCATACATATCTTTATTTGGAGAAAAAAGGTAAATATCAAACATGTAATCATGACTCTCTTTTAATCAATGCAATACGTTTAAACACCCGTTACCCGTACATTAAAAACAAAACATGAAACCAAATTTCAAACACAACTTTTTGATTAGAAAATAATAGTGCTGTAAGTAAGAGAGAATGAGATATATGATCATCGTGGAAAAACTGTGAAACATGTTTTTAATATACGCATATGACTTGTGTATGGAATATAGAATTTGATTGTCATAAATAAATATAGATATCTTTTTATATACAGAAACACAGTCTATTTGTGTTTCTGTACGTATGTTCTTTTAATACAGATCCCTAGTGTATAACATAAGTATTTAGTGCATCCTAATTAGCTTTTGACAAGTAAATCCACAGTCCACTCAAAACGGGTGCACAAAGGGAATCCCTCTTTTTCAGATACATATCAACCCTGTTCCTTTCGGCGGTTTAAGGGTGTCTCTCCCTCTTTTGTGGAGACCAATCGCACAATGCCATGGCCTTGGGAGACAGTGCATCCAAGTAATGGTAAACTAGGAACAAACACATGAAACCAATGGCGGAAGGGGGTGACCAATATTCACCTCTCTCTGTGCTATTCTTATTGTACATTTTTTAAAGAATTGATAACATGAGGTCCTTAGACAAATAAAGCTGTGTTGGAAATTAGGTTACTGGTTGAGGGGAATGAAGCCCCACTCAAGCAGAAACCACAATCTCTGTTAGGGAGAGACACAAGCAGACCCCAAATTAACCTGTGGTCAACCCTCTGGAAGCTTGGCACAAGAGCAATCAGACTTAAATTAGAGGTATTGTGTAAAGTATTTATGCAGCACTTCAAATAGTAGTAAAGTTAAAACACAACACAAGAAAAATTGCACATCATCTTAGAAACATAGACTAACATTTAATAAATAGTTTTACACAAAAATTGCAAAAATCCAATAAGTAGAACAGGAGATATAATTTGAAAGATTTCAGGTCAGGATAGTGCATACCAGCACAAAGCGCCACTCGTGGTTATCTGGTTGTGTGAAACCAGGTAAGTTCAGGTTGACCACGAAGGAGCACTGGCTGGAGACAGGGACCAGGTTAGAGTTACCTTCAAAGTCCAGTTCAAAGACTTCTGTTTGCACTGGAAGGTGTCGCGAGGGGCACCAAGGGCGTCACTGATAGTTGTCAAAGTAGCACAAAGAGCAGGCCAGGCATCTTGGATAGTCGTCGCTGTAGCAGAAAGATCCTGTCTGGCACCATGTATGATTGTTGCTGGCTTTGCATTGACAGTCACCGCAAGCTGTTGATGTTGTACCGCAAAGTGCAGATCTCTCATTGCTGGGCATCGTTGGCCGTTGCTGAGGCGCAAAGAGTTAGATTCACCGGAACTTTCCATTGACTGGTGGCACAGGTGGCAATGACTAGGTGCGAAGGGGCCCTTCACATTCACAATGAACCCAAAACATCAGGATTTCTCTTTTTCTTGAGGAGAGAGTACAATTGATGCCACACCAAATGTCCAGGACCTGACGGGCACCTCTTGGGGATCAGGAACTCACTCTAGAAGAGGCCAGCATGGCTAAGGCAGTCCAGTTGCCGGTCTAGGTAGTAGGTCAGCTGGGCAATTGCAGGGAGCCTCTGAAACTGGTTATGTTCCTGTAGTTCAGAACAGGAGGTCAGATGCCTGACTCTTGGAGTTACTGGAGCTTGGAATGAAGGGTTAGGTCCAGTCTTCCTTCTCAGCAAGTAGAGCAGCAGAGTAACAGGGCAGCAGAGTTGCAGTCCCTCTGACAGCAAAGCAGCACAGCAGTCATTCTTCTTTAGTATCCACAGGTCCAGGAGTGTACTGAAGAGTTGGGTCTGAGGGTCAAATATTTATACCTGGTGATGTTTCTAGAAAATTGCCTTTGAAAACCTTGAAGATTCCTGACTCCCATGCCCTGGCTCCAAACTGGCTGAATGAACAATGCAGTGGTGGCAAGTAATTTAGGGGAAGGCGGGGCATCGCCTCTTCAGTTGCATGAAAGGCTGTGCCCATCTCTGGCCCCCATCCTGCCAATTGATGGCCCATCCAGGCACACCTAATCCCTCAATTGTGTCACTGTCTAGGAGAAACATACGGCATTCAGACAAAATATAAAAAAAAAATCCCCATACCAAAATATCGAGTCTTAAATACCGTGATATGGAAATATTGTCAGCAAGAATATTGATGTCAAGATTATCATTCTTATGGTAAGTAATATCGATCCCGCTTCTAGCAAGAAAATTAGGTTTGTAACACATAACGGAAAGTATGGTACAACCAGTCAACAACAAGATTCGTGAGAAGAAAAGTCACAACCAGAAACCCAATATTAACACATCATCTAAACACAAGAAGAAAACTTCAGGAATGGCCACTGTTGGGATCCATCAGAAAAATTGGGCATGCCACCAAAGCTTAATCTTCATGGGGAGCCGAAAGACATGCCTAAACTATTCATGCCACCAACATCTGATCACAACTTGATAATGACATCAACCAATCACGTTACACCACTTTCACACCAGAAATGAGCAAAGGCCTACACCACACTGCACTGCACACAGTTAGCATGACCTCGTAATAACAGAAATATCAGAGACCATCTATGTGAACATGAATACATGGAAGGCATGCCACAGGAATTTCATAGAGTCCATGATGTGTTTGCAGTATACCAGGGGGTGCCTTGCTATCACAATATTGCAATGTACACAAAAATAAAATATAATTCCTTTAAAGGGCTATATCAGGGGATGATAGGAATGATATGTATTATACAAAAATCTATTTAGCCCTGTTGTTCATGGCATGTGCATAAAAAGGATACAATCAATCCCTCACATAAGGTCGCATGCTTCATCATAGTGTTGCTCCTCATCTGAGGGCAAGTCCAAATTGAGCCTCCATTTGGTTCTTTTCATACCGGTGGTGTATGAACTGTATTGAGAGGGGTTCTGATATTATTATGCTAGACTTGAAGGCCATAACTTTTAAAAGTTTGTAATGGTGGCCGTGTACACATTTTTCATAAACCCCTACCTATCAGTACAGTTAGTTGAATTGTTTCTGCCTAAATTATTTGCCAACTAATGGGGGCACAATTAGAAGGGTCGTATCAGCAAGGTTATCGTCATTTTCCATGGAACATCGCTGGGAAATTATCGCCATTGCGCTATGCGTTGTTAATATATCGCTAGCATGGCGATAATTTTCTGCGATAGCCAGCGATAACTTTTTCTCGCTAAGAGCGGCCAGCGATAATTATTGCTGCCGCTTGTTAATATGCCCCTTCATTTTAGACCTACTGACTAAAGTAATGTCTTGAATGTCGAAGTCCAACTTATTCTTTAGAAATACAAAATAGAACTAAAGTGTCTAGTGTGTAATACACACTATTTCATATATCTAATGCAGCATATGTTCCTTGTTAGTGAGGATTCACAACCTAGACTCCCTGGGGCTCTGGCTCAAGTTGTTAGGAGGACCTTATGGGTAACTCTTTGCACCTCTTCCAGTGTAACACATAGATAAAATGTTCCCTGAAAGAGAATTTTCAATTTAGATTGCTGAACTATTGAGGCCTGTGCCGCAGCAGATTTAAATTTACCTGTCAATCCCAAGAAGTCTCTTCGACGGTGAGCAGCCACTGCTGACATATCCAAAAAAACAACTAAACTGTGCTATATCAAGTAGCAGGAAAAGCTTCTTTTGTATGGCTCTTGAAAGAATATCCTCCTTAATCAGGTAATCCGCAAAATTGACAATCATTGTTTGCGGATACTTAGCATTGGATATAAGTTCAGCAGGGACCAGGTGAGCATGCATAATGGTAAGGCTGCCGGGGCATTCTCCAGGATGTGTGCCTCGATTAGTGTTTCCACAAAGGGAAGTGGGTTCTTATGCCCCACCCCCGTAGACTCTGCCCCATTCAGAATTCCCATGAAGTGCAAGTTGGACTTTCTTGCGTAATTTTCCATTTTATCCATCTTGTTCTGTGAGGCCAGTAACTTCTTTTGCCTAACAACAAAGTCCTTATCCCATTTGAAGGAGAGATCATCTAGATTGGATACTCTCTGCTCTACTTTCTTGATTTGCTCCAGAACCTGTTGCATTATCTCATCAATTTTGTCGACTCTCTGATGTATTGCAGATATTTCTTGAGCCTGTAGTGCCTTCAAATCTCTGATGTTTGCCAGATGGTCGATAAAGGACACTGCAACTGAGATGTTTTAGAGTGATTTATGTTTAACGGTCCAAAACCTGACATTGGTGATGTAGTTGATCGAATATCCTAGCTAGCCACCTATTTTCTGAGACTGAGATGGGGGGTGGGGGGGGGGACTACTTGTCACGTCTCCTAGTTTTTTTGGCAGGCTTCTTGTTGTGTTTGTCTTTCCTGCATTAGCGCCAGGACGCCCCCTTGCTGGGGCAGCTGTCGCGCTCTACAAGATATGATAACATAACATAACTTGTCCCTGCTTGCCCTTGTTGTTGGACAGACTACTTAGGAGATGGACACAGATGAAGCCACACTTTGCTCCAAGTCCTTCTGAGACTGGAGTGAAGGCTGATCAATCTCTTGTACTGCTTTGGTCGAACTAGCTGATACAAGAGTGACGGGGTGACCAGAGTTACTACTTGCTCCTACTCCTGTAGGCTCTGAATCCGCAGCCCCCGTGCAAGCCTTGCGGTCATAGAGAACAGCCAATAGTCCTTGCCCCCCTTGTCATTACCTTTCATGCTCCCTGTTAACTCCTGGCTGTCATCACCCCCATTTCTCAACCCCCAGGCTGGTTGTCTATCTTTATGCCAGCAGAGTTTAAGTATTAATTCAAGGGGGATTCTGAGCCGAAGAGACGTGTTGCATGGATTCCTTGAGGCAAGATGCCTCCCTTACATCAGTGAGGCACCTGGCAGTCCACCAGCTCTCCACCATAAACCTCACAACTTTAGAACCATCTCCGTGGTGGAACCCGGCTTGCTCGTCGTATTGCTGTGATCCTGGGATCACCGCAGGGGCTCCATTATAAAGCCTTTAGTGCGGTCCTCAGGCATGACGCTAGATGGGAGCGGCTCAGTCCTCCACGTTGATATCGTGCCCTTCTTCTCCCAGCTTTTACTCTCTGTCCCAGTAGTTTCTGTGCTCCATGCCAGCCTCGGGCATGACTATGCAGGGTAGCGGCTCAAACTGTCACGCCGAGAATGCATCGTCCAGCTTCAGCTTCAGCGTTTTCCCCCAAAAGCCCAGGTAGCTGCATCATCTGGCGAGGAAGGAGGGGCTGAGCCCTCATGCTGGCGGCCAACCCACTGGTGACTTCAAGACTCAGTAACATGAAGAGTTAAGTTTATTAGCAGTAGCCATCAGACACATCTTGTCAGCACCTGCACAAAGCATCAGCAACATTCCGATCTCTCTACATTCCACATCATCAATACCCCTATAATGTTCCACTGCCTTGTCTTAAAACCCCACATTTGCTTGTGGCTATTAAATCTAGTTCATCTGATGATTTCTATTCTCTTGGCTATGTTTATTATAGCTTATTTGAATGTGCACATTATGTTTGTAGAGCTGTAGTTTCATATCACATTCACATGTCTTTCTAAAGCATGAGTCCATCTTTAACAGTTTCTCGCTGATTTAAGTATATACCCTTAGTTATACATTTTGAATATCTAAGTCTTTGTGCAGTTCATTTGATCATTGGCAAAAGAATTGCACTTTGAGTGAAAACAAAACGAGGTTGGCCCAAAAAGTAATGCCTGCTTTTGTGGGATTCAATATAACTGCAAAAGAAGAAAGCCATAAAATGAGAACATTTGGAGGCATATTATCAAGACAGGCGATAACATTATCGCTGCTTTAGCGGCAGAAAACTGCCGCTAAAACGGCGATAATGGGCTTGATAATATGCACTTTGGAATTCCAATTGAAGCCCATGTTAGATGTGAAGGACATCTAACATGGGCTTCAATTGGAATTCCATAGAGCATATTATCAAGCCCATTATCGCCGTTTTAGCTGCAGTTTTCTGCCGCTAAAGCGGCGATAAATGTATCGCCTGTCTTGGTAATATGCCCCATAGTTTGTTATATGTACTGAAACGCTTGAGGCAACACTTGTCAAAATACTAACAGTTCCCTACAACTAGACTCTGATCACAATGTAAAGATACAGGGAAAATGTGAGCATGACTGATCACAATCACTAACCAGCAGCTCACACCAGGGGCGTAACACAGGTGCATGCAGCTTCTGCAGTGCGGGGGGGGGGGGGGGAGTCCCAGCTCACCAGGGCCCCTTCCACTTTAAAGGGGCCCATTCAGATCAAGGGCACTGAATGTGAGATTTGAGAGGCGTTTGCAGGGGGGGCATCATTTTGCATTATGCCACTGGCGCACATAACATGAGAAACCCTCGTGCATAGCTAGGAGGCAACCCAGTAGGCCAAGTTGACCATAGACCAGCCTTGATACAGAACTTTGGGCTAAATGACATTCAGCAGTGAAACAAGGAAGCGCTTAACTTAAGATATCATTCCCTTGTTCATTGTAGACAGACACAGGAACTGCCAGATGATAACCTTGCTCACACAGTTACAGTACCTACTCTATAACTCATGTTGAATATAGTACAGTCTGGGTCTGGAGGCCGGAAATTTGGCTGTGGCCTGATGATGGAGAAGAATGAGAGAGAGGCTAGGCACTCATACAAGGTACTGAAGATGCCCTAAACCTTCTACTGAGAACTTTCCCTGCTGGTAGAACCTGGGTGCTTATTCCTGCACACTCATCCCCCAAAAGGTACTGGGTTTCATTAAGCAAACACATAAAAGGTACTAATTGCAACTTCGAGGCCAGCTTTTTCAGCACACTGCCACTCTGCTCTATGAACAGTGGCTTGAACAGGAAACCAAGTCTGGAAGATCAGCAACAACCTACTCATAATCCATTGTTTGAAAATCTGTTAAGAGATACATATTAGAGTTCATAATATGTATGTTCAACTAGCAGCAGTGGCTCCTTGTCAGGGGCTTCAAGACGCAGCCCCCCTGCCTCCTGTGAGGCCCCTGCGCATCTTTCAAATTAACAGTGGCCATGAAGACGCACGATTCCTGTTCTCATGGACACTGCCAGTGCACCTCAGCCCTCTCTGCCTCATCTCCAGGCTCCTAATGACTGAAGGAGGAGGAGGGCACTGAGGCATGATCTAGCTACAAAGTGTTGTTTCAAAATAATAAATTAATAATACTTTGGCAGTCTTGACGAACACCGCATTGGGACTTCTTCCAATATCCTGGCTGAACGTGAAGACTTCAGCCAAGGGCTTATCATAGCCCCCCTGCCACTATTATACTGATGTAAGGACTGACCAGATAGTGCTTTGTGGTTATCATCAAAGCGGTCACTACCACAGCGCCACTCTGTACCCTACAGTTACTACTTTATTCCCACTCTCATCATAAGTAGAAATGAGACATTTTAGCTTTGGGACAATTCCAGCCTGCTGAAATAGACCCACAACAATAAGACTTAGACCTGGGCGGAGCTCACTGAGTTTCACTCCACGGAGTTACCAACAAACTCAGCCAAATTTCGCAAAGTTCCGCACTCGGGCAGAGTTGTTGAGAGGAGGTTGGAGGAGAGCAGTGGCAAGAATTATAGGGTTGGTCAATCACGTGAAGATGGAGAGCACCCAGACAGGATCAGCAATAAGAAGTGGAGATCAAAGAGATACGGCATGGATCTCTCCACCAGGGCACCGCATTAGAGAGCTACGGAGACACAGATCCGCAGAAGGGAGATAGGGGAGCATGTTGTTACTGAAGTAGGTTCGGTGACCGTGAGACTCAAAGGGGCATATTATCAACCCCAATATCACCGCTTTAGTGGCTGTTTTTGGCCGAAAAGCAGCGATTTAAATATCGCTCTATCATCAAGGACATGCTAACAGGCTTTAGCGCATGTATCCTTGAGAAAGTAGCCGTTTTTTATCTCACTTTGCATGTCAGCGATATACATCGCTAATGACATGCAAAGTGGGCGTACCTCAGCAAAACTACATGAGAATTACTCGCAAAATCAGCTTTGCGATACTTACAAGGCTGCACTGGACCCGCGATGCGGGAATAAAAGGCGCGCTAAGCTCCCATTATCGCAGGATTTTAACTCCTGCTAGAAATCTGACTTAGCCATCTCTTCAATGGCAGGTGGATTGATGGGCTAAGTACACCATTGCGTATCATCAAGCATTTCCTTTACGCTCTTGATTTTTCGCAGGTTTTCACCCGCTATTGCGGTTTATCGCCCTCTATCACTGGAATTCACATCGCCGGTGAGCAGCGCATTGATAATACGCCGCTAACAGGGCGATGTATTCCAGTGATATGCGGTGATAAAGAAAACAGCGCTATACTCGGTTTGCGATAAATATCGCAGATCGTTGCTAATATGCCCCAGAGGAGGGAGAGGGTACTAGTGTGCCCGGCCATGGATGGGTGTGAGCGGCACCTGGAAACAGAGGATACATTGCACCACAACAAGTGTGCACATCACCTTTCAAATACATCACAGTGTGAATGTGTATCACTGTGTCAATTAATACGGCATGAACTGCACTCTACTAACAAAGAACCCAGCACCACAGCTAAATTACACACAGCACAACACACATGCACATAAAGCTCCTGCAATGTGTTAGTGATGTAGCGCGGAGTGCATGCACATCGCTATTGTGATAGGGCTCGGAGTGCATGTACAGTGCTACGATAGACCTCAGAGTGCATGCACAGCTCTGAAAGCCCATTAGGGGGTGGAAGAAAAAGACGACTGGCTTTTTTTCACATGGGCGGCAGTTCCGTCGGCCCAGCCGAGCCTGGTCAATCCTGCTTTTCTGTGGTACTGTGGGTCGTATCTCACACCTAGGGTTACTCTTCCGCCCTGTTATCAGCTGAGAACGCTTCGCATTGTGAAGGAAGTGCTCTCACCTCAGGCACACATCCCAATGTTTATAGGCATTCACAGCTCCCTACGGATGGTTAGTGGCCCCTGCAGTCCAGTGCCCGTTGCAGTCAGTGGGTTGCACGTGGGACTACAGGAACAGCTGAAGGCTGCGGACATCTTCTATCTAGCTGATTATCTACGTACGCCTACAAACATACACTAAAGATTTCTGTTGGGACTTTTCTCAGTTTTTTTATTGGCTGTGGCTTATGGGGCCTGCATAGAGACCTAAGATTGGCCGAGGGAACGTCTGCAAGCTACTTATAGTTTTGGGGGTTGTGCCTGAGAGTGCAGTGCCCTTGGCAATGGCGGACTCCACTGAGGGAAGTCTGGAGGGGCTGTTTTAATGTGTGAGGAAGCACATGTAGGTCAGCCTTGAAAAGCAGCAGAGAACTCAGAGCCAAGGAGTGGAGATCAGGACTCGCTGCAAAGGACTTGGCATCAGTAAACTCCACCACACAGCTTTTGCCGCACTCAGTGCACCACACTCCTCAAACTCCATCCACGGAGCGGAGTTTACCGCACACCCTTACAACAAGCGATACTTTTTGGAATTTTTCTACAGCTATCCCTCCAGTTTATTGGTGGCACCTTATTCATCTTAACGGACACTACTAAGCCTTGCAAAAGTCGGAAATTGACAAAACACTTATCTGCTGCCAGGGCAATATGTGAATTGCCAACCAAGACTTGTGAGACTGTTTATGGCTCATTTTCACTCTCCATTTTTGGAACAAACCTTGAAAAACTGATCAACATGACTATTTGGACTGTGGTTTGGAGTATGCTTCTCTATAGTTGGCATGGTGAGTTTTTGGTTCACAATCAATATACACACCATTGACAGCAGTGTGTAATGATACCCTGTGAGCACCATGGTCAGTTTTATGAATTATCTCAGAAGAGTGTTTTGTTTCTTTAACCCTAAGAGTATTTGTTGTTGTTGTGTGATCTTTAAATCTCTTCTATCAGTAGGCTTGACATTCTTTCAAATTAAATACTCTGCAGGTGGATTTCTGGATTGAGTATGTCTGAAGGGCATAGTCCAACTATGATCCCTTTGCACAGGCACAATCCATTTTATTTAGCAGACATACTGAGCATGCCTCAGGCAGCAAAGTATAGCTGCTAAAATGTGGATGTCAGGGCGCACATCAGTGCAACCCTGAAGCCAATGAAAAGCCACACAGAGCAGTAGATCCTCAGCACTATCTCAGCATCTTCTAGGGCTGTGCTTCCAGTGCGATTGAGGGACCTGCTCTTGCTTCTCTATCTGACTCCTCATTGGGAATCCTGGCTTGTTGGTTCCAATGTCCAGCACCTGATTCCGTCCCTACAGCTGCCATGGCACCTCCGAGTTGTCAATTAAGTAAGCAAGGGAAGTAAAATGTTATTTATTTATGCATTCCTTTATGTGTTTGTGAGTGGTTTTGTGAGTGATTGAGTGTGAATGGGATTGAGTAAAAGTGTGTGTATGAGCATGTTATAAGTGTCAATGAGAGTGACAGTGAGTGGGAATCTGATTTTGAAAGTGTGTATGAATAAGTGAAAGAGAGTATGTAGGAGTGAGTAAAGGAGTATCAGTGTGTTAGAATGAGTGACTAATTGGACATTGTGTGAGGGAGTGTGAGTCAAGAGTGTAAATATCATTGGTGCAGCAGGTGCAGCTTCACCAGGTCCCAGACTCAGTGAGTGTGGGTACGTGTGTTAGCAAATGAAAACGAGAACCAGTGAGAATGAGTATGTTTGTTTGTAACAATGAGTTGGAGTGCATATGAGTGAGAATGAGCAAGCAAGATAATGTGTGAGGAGAAAGAAGTAATGTGAGAGCGAGTGAGCATGAATGAGACAAATTGCCGAAAACAAATGAGGTGAACTATTGGCCGGCATTGCGCCCCACATTTTTCAAAGATCACCACCTGCCACTGCCAACTAGATAGTCACAACCTTCTCAAGGACAGAAACAGAAATTGCAATTTAATAGTTTAAAATCAATCTTGCAAGTGTACGTTTTTGAAAAGAAGTTAAGTGTATATTTCACACTAAAAGTACTTTAAGAAAGAAAAATCAAGACAACTTTCCCATCGGTCTCCACAGCAGCAGTAGTGAATAATGTCCGAACAGTCACGAGAAACATCCGGGTGCTAGTCCTGGATATCAGCTACCTTATTCAACTTAATATTTTAGCAGCAAGAAAAAAGAGATTTTCATCTCCTGTCATCAAAACAGTATGCTTTAGGTACCAGGAGAAAGAACACAAAGTCCCATTGCAGATTATGCACCAAGATGTTAGTCTTGTTGGCGATTGCTGTGGATTTTGGATTTCCAAAGACTTCTGGAATATTTTGCAAAGGTTTTACTTAATGACATTTTCATTTCATGAATTGACTTCGCTCCCAGTGACAAGGAACTCGTGGTACAACAAATATAAGTCTGCTGAGTTACTTGTCAAAGCCACTGAATGACAAAGTCTCACAAGGCCTAAGTGCTGAAATCTATAAGGGGCCTCCCTGTTTGTTCTGAAATTAGGACAGACGACTTGCTTTAGGGTCTACTGGTCATGAGTCAGGGTCATCTTATTTCTTCATCATCAGACTTGGACCCTGAGTGAGAGAGAGAAAGGCAGCATAGGGATAAAAGAGAAGGAAACAGTGAGCTAAAAAAAGAGGCAGTGTATAGTAGTGGAAGAAAGAGTCTTCACGTGGAATTAAGACTAAACAGACTTGGTATTAGGCAACCTTGACATTTGCAGTGCTGGCTGCAGTCTCCTAAGAAAAACTTTGGACCCCCCCCCACACACACTAGTGTTACAGATTAAGCACTGAGCTTAACTGGCAGCAATAGTAACAGAAAAACCTAATCAATAAAATGAAATTACAGTTCCTGAGTGAGACATAAACTAGTAAACAGCATTAGGAGATTAAACTATTAATAGATATCCCAACAATTGATTCTGAGAATCAATATGCATTAGATTTATCAAGGATTAGAAGACTGCAATGTTGAAAGCTCAATTGAGAAGAATGGAGCAGCTGCGGCCAATAAAAGCTGGGATAGGCCAGGTGCTCTCAACATTACAACCTCTTAATCCACAGCCTCTGCCTCTCTCTTTCCCCTGCCTCTCCAGAATATGTGGGCAAGAGTCAGAACCTGTGCAGCAGGGCACACAGTGAGCCTTCCACCACTCCCTCCTCCCGTTGCTCGCAGGTTCACTGGAGTCTCAGAAGGAGGGGGGGTAGTTCTGCTCAACTCCTGTCTTCCTCGGCCAAATAATGACAGTTTGGCGGAACCCAAGAAGAAAGGGGCTGACTGTTGCCCACTTTCACAGCTCTTCCAGTGTGTGACCACACTAGTAATGACCAGGTTCGCACAGCAAAAGCTGTGAAAGGCTCTAAAGTCTTGGAGGTGTGAGTGGTAGTAAACCCTCTTCATCTCCCAGGAGGCTTTTTTCAACTACAGGATTCTAGATAGAGATCAGCCAGATGCAAACCAGTCTTGGTTCTGCTCCAGTAGGAACAGTCCAGCTGAACCGTGAGGTCACCTCTAGAAAGGAACACAAGCAACACCAAGCAGTTTCCCCCTATCTATACCCTGTGAGTGAAGTATAGATTGAGCCTTGTGTCACGTTGAGCATGGGACCCACATCTGGTCATACCTAGCACACTAAAGATATCTAATGTAACAATCAGCAAGGTTATGGATGGAATGCTCTAATTAATCACATTAAATAGCAATTGTTAGGGGCCACATTCCAGAAAATCATTCTTTGCTCGCCATGTCACTCTAGACAGGGACCAGCAGTATGCCAATCAGACCTGGTCCTGCTTCAGTAGAGCAGGCCAGCCTGAACTGCCATACCAGCTCTCCTATAGAAAGGAACACAAACAATCACAAACCAGTTTTGGCATTCTTAAGCCTTGTCTGTTAAATATATCTTGAGTCCTGTGGCATAGTGAGTATGAGAGCCAAATTTGGGTACAACTATCACTCCTAGGGTGACAAATACAGCAAACAAGTGATGGAAGCAATGCTTTGATTAAAGAGAACCACAGGAGATCGCTCAAATCACATTCTATGCTAACCATGTCATTTTAAATAAAGACTATCCATATGTAAATCAGGCCTGATCCAGCTCCAATAGAACAGTCCTGCCTGAACTGCCAGGTGAGTCCCCCTCCATATAGCAGCACAAAGAACCCCAGACTAGTTTCAGCCTACTTGGGCCTCATCAGTGAAGTGTAGCTTGAATTATGTGGCACAGTGGGCATTGGACTTACCTCACACAATGCTCATCTCTCTTAGGGTATCTAATGAAACAAACAACAAAGTGATAGAAGAAAGGATGGAATTAATTTCAACCATTGGCAAACGCTTGGGACACATTCCGTTTTTCGTGCATCATGCCATTCTAGACAGAGACCAGCTATACGCAAATCAGTCTTGCACATCCCAATAAAAACAGTCCTCTCCGAATTGCCAGGCTAAGTCCCCTCCAGGCGGGTACACAAGTAACCACAGATTTGTTGCATTAAACTCAGCAATTAGAGATCACTTGGGCCACATTCCAAACCATCAATAATGAGGCAATTTACATTTTCCTACCACTAGTCAAATGCCATGGACTTTTACTCAGACTTAGAACCAAGTGCTAGGTGCCCATGACACTCTGCAGGAAAGGAAGAAGCATCCTGGGGATCTGTTGTATCAGATTTGTTAGCAAAGCCCAGCAAAAACATGTGATAGACCTGGGGCCTTGGCGGTTCTCTAAGAGACCATTCCCTGTCAGGTGACCATGCAGAGCTGCCAAGGGAAGCAGAGACCTCACCATTGTGATATTTGCACCGTCAAGCTGGTGACTGCCTCATCACCCCTTCCTCACCATATTCCGTTTGCTCTTGTAATAAAATGCAACTACCACTGGTGGGTCCACAGGGTGAAAAAAGGGTGGTGGCAGCATTTAGGTCTGGGTGAAGACGGTGCCTCCACTCAGGTCTGAGTGAGCCCATTGAGCCTCTGCTGAGTCAGGGACAATAAACACTTTTGAGTGTTGCCTATCTGCTGCGTCAACTACTTAATTTAAAAATTGGAAACCCTGATATTTTAGGGCAATAGGGCAATATTGACCTCTGTATAAAGCGGTTTTGGAGACGTCACATTGTTCCTTGAACAAGTCTCAGGTTGTCCCTTAGTAAACAGTTCAAGTACTTTTTGTTGGCATTCTGGTACTTGTAGTTTTTCTTCCATCATTTTATACTCAGGACTGAAATTACCGAAACACAAACATAAAAACAGTTCCGGGTGAGCCACTCACATAAGACCTCTGATAATTGAGCCTAGTTTCATTAATCAGGAAATGGCAACTTTAAATATTTAATGTGCTCTAAAACACAGTAACATGCTCAACGATGGAGACTTTTTTGCTGTTATAAATCATGAATAACACATTATGAAACAATGAGCTGATATTTTAACAGACATTCTGCCGAAAAGAAACATGTCTTTCTGAGGGAGTCCTGACAAAGTCATCAGGACTGACTTTGTCACCAGATGTTTTAATAAGCTCAATTTGCATCAAATGAATAATGTAGCCAGGGACCCATATGAGCTTACCAAGTCCTGCCAAGTAGAAATCTGCATGTCACTGGCACGTGTTGCAGACTCCTTTCCGTGAGTCCTTTTCCGATCCATATACAGTGGCGGACGGCCTGATTCGCAGGTGGGGGCTGGGCGTGGGGGGGCACAGTGTGGTGGGGGCACGGGGGTTGCGCAATGGGATGAAATATATATACACACTTTATTAACGCGATGCACTTTAACTATGTCTATATCAGTTTAGTTGGATGTTAGGAAAAGCACCTATGCACTTGGTACAGCATTCTGTCCGTTGAATGATGTCTGAAAACAGAAATTAATGTGTACAAGATATCACAGAAAAAGAAAGATTTTGTGACCAATTAAATGGCATATTGATGTACCATGTGAGCACATATCAATAGGACCTTCCATTTAGTTTGTAATGTAAAGATAGAACAATTGATAAAAGAGGAAAATATTTTGACATAGTGAGAATCAAGAGTGCCAAGGTAACATTTTTGCTAATATTTTTAATTCATTTTATTTTATTTTGCAAATTCTTTTGGCCCTAATACCTTGAGCTCCGCTTTTGAATCCTTTTTGATGAATGTGCAATTATATGGACCATGGAGATCGCTCTGTGCCAAATTGATTATTGTGAGGTTAGCGTTGCCGTGTTTCCATGGATCACTGAAATAGAAAAAAAAGTGTTTAAATAAGCTGTTTACTGCTTGAACCGGGAGACCCAGTTGAAGGCAGTTGCCGAAACGCATCGGTCATGGTCAGTTGCTGTAATTGCTGTAGACCACACAATTCTGACACGCTGGTTTGCTGGAAAAATAAAATAAAAAGACATTTGGTCGGAAGTCCTGAAGAGTACTGGATTGTCTTTCTTAGTCTGTGCAGCTGCATGGTGGGCTGAGTTAATTAAGCTGCTGTAGAATGAATATATATATATATTATCTACTGGCGGTCGCCAGTAGATAGTTATAGTTAGGACCGTGTTTCCATAGGAAATCTCAAAATTCTATTTTGAATAACTTTGGCGCCGGTTGACGAATCGTCACAAAATTTTCAAAACTAATGGGGCGCTCCGCTCAGCTCCTACCCTGAAAGTCTCGAGGGGATTCGTCAAGCGGAGGCCGAGAAAAAAGGGGGGTCCCAAAACGCGTTTTCCCCATGCATTTTCCCATAGGACCTTTAGTCGAAGGTACAGCCCGAACGGCTGAACAGAATTACTTGAAATTTGGCAAAGAGTCCTCAGGTCAGGGATGTGCCTTTTGCATATATGGTGTCAATCTGTTCAGTAGTTCCTGAGAAAATTGCAGTTAAATGTACATAAATATCTATAGGCACGCAGGGTGCCGTGCGCGAGCGTAATACTGATTGGTGGTTACATGTCAGTCAACATTCGAATCGGTCGAAATCAGGAAGTGTTGTCCGCCATTTTGTGTGTGACAGTGAAAAAGAAAGGTACAGAGTTCCTGACCCCCTAGCTTTTGTCAGGGGGTCCCTGAAGGACCATGAAGGATGAAAAAAACATTTTATTTTTTTTTAAAAATCGCGGGGTGCGCGCACGGTGCGCGCACCGTCGCGAGGTGCGCGCACGGTGCTCGCACGGCGGGAAAAAAATCATTAAAGAAATAGAATTAAAAATCAAATTTAAGTGTTTAGATGTTAGGTGGCTCTAAAAAGAGCCGATGTGTTAATTGAGGAACAGGGGAACAAAAAATGACAAAAATTATAGGGTGCCGCACGTGTGCTGCTGTATCTTGCTCTCTATTAGGGGAATGCTGGTGTCCTCATAAGAGAGAAGAGCATTGCACGCATTGCACCGTATATGCACCCTCTTAAACAGAGGGTGTATATCCAGAGGAACAGAAGCAGGTGAAGCTGCCGCCGCAGATGAAGTGCTCGGCTGAGCTGCCGATGATGTGCTCGGCTGAGCTGCTGCAGATGTGCTCGGCTGAGCTGCTGGAGGGTTTTCTCTAGCAGCTCGAGCATAAGCCACAGGATGCACACCTCTAACGTGCCTGATCATAGTGAAGATACTAAAAGAGTATTTCTTTTTAGGATCTCCTCTTGATAAGACACCATTACAAATAGTGCAGGTGACTTTTGGAGCATTCACCTTCTTCTGCCCCTCTGGAAAAGTGAAAAATTGCCATATAAAAGAGTTTTTCTGTTTCCTCTGTCTCTGTGGCACAAGGGTCTCCTGCTCACTCCCAGAAGATGACTGCTGCTCTGCCATTCTCAAGTACTGGAGTACTGGAAAAGCTGCTCAGCTCCTTCTCCCAGGGAATCAGAAGTAATAATGAGGGGAGTGGGTGTGGTGTTAGAAGTTTCTGGAACTGAAACTACTATGAACCAATGAAAAGTGTTGTTTCTTAATCACATGACCTGAAACTACTATAAACCAATGAAAAGTGTTGTTTCTAAATCACATGACTTGCCGTGCGCGCACCGTGCGCGCACGGAGCACACGCGCATGCGCGTACGTGCACGGAACGCGCACGCATGTGCGTACGGAGCACGCGCACATGCGCGGACAGAGCATGCACGCATGCGCGCACAGAGCACGCGCGCATGCGCGTACGTGCACGGAACACGCACGCATGTGCGTACGGAGCACGCGCGCATGCGCGTACAGAGCACGGAGCACGCACGCATGCGCGTACGGAGCACGCGCGCATACGCGCACAGAGCACGCACGCATGCGCGTACGGAGCACGCACGCATGCGCGTACGGAGCACGTATGCATGCGTGCACCGTGCGCGCACCGTGCGCGCACGGACAAAAACACTTAAAAATACAAATAAAAAAAAATTAAAAGTGTTTATAAGTTTATAGAAGATATTAACTATGCTGTTCAACTCTATCCAAATAAAAAAAAAGAGCCATTCCATACACCTGTAGGTCTACATACACCTCCACTCATTCACCTGTACAGTCACTCATACTTACAGTCACTCCATACAAAACTATCATATGCATTTATACACCTATATAATATGATGCACCTTTTAGAGTCACAGCAATGAACCCCTGCATTTGTTACAGCTTGCTTGAGTTCAGCTCTCACAATAAGAGATCGTAAATTTGGAGCTCTGCGGTAAGCAATGACTGGTGGTTTTGGAAAAACCTTTTGCAATTTTTCACAAGTGGACAGTAAGGGAAATGTTTTTTGCATTACATTTCTGTAGTTAGGAGCTGATGGATGATAGTCAACTACAAATGGAGTTCTCTCACTTTTGTTTCTGCTGTTGGTATTCCAAATAAGTGCTTCTGTGGGTAACTGCAAAGACTTGCCAATTTGTTCATCCAGGAGAAAATCAGTAAGTGCCAATTTACTGATATCACATTTACAAATCTATAGAAAACTTAACATCTATCCTATGGGGTTGGAGGTTAAGTTTAAGCCACCTTTTAAACTAACTAGTTGTGAATGGTCCGCTACATGGAATATTTTACTGCATAACTCATCAATGGCCCTACTATTGGTATCTATTAAATTAACCATTCAAAAAATGCAGATGCTTAAAGCCAAGCTACCAAAAAAACTGGAACTTTTAAAGAACACAAAAAGGGACTCTGAAGTGGCACAAATACTACAGAGGATTGAAGTAGTAAAAAAGATGACTGCCAGGAAAGCTATTGAAATTAAATCTGCAAAACTAAAAAGAGATATGTTAAGATTTCATATACCTCCTCTTCCAACTCACCACTTCATAAATCATTCTGTTTGGAGATTTTCTTGTCCGTGAAAGCCCTGTGAGTAAACAGCATAAAAAGAATAGAAGATTTATTAGACAAAAAAGGCTGCATAGCATCAGTCAGCTACAACCCTTCTAGACATCCGACCCAGTTATTGACTTGACTGGAGGGCTCCTATCACTAGGCGAATTGAACCTCTTGAGCAAAGGCCTCTATTTCTGTCCTGTACCGAAGGACCATAATACTGCCAACATGATGAGAGACCTAAAAACCTTCGAGAGAAGGTGCAGACTTGCAGAATACTTTTACAATAATTCTAATGTTGATCTGCCAAGCTACCTTCCAGATCCATTTAAGAAGTTCCGCCATCCCAAATCATGGACTCCTCAATGTGGTAGAAATCCTGTCCTTGATACACACATTTTATCCATCAAGAAACTCATCAAGGAATCAACACCTAAAAGGATTTTTGATAACATCACCCGAGAAGAAAGAAAAGCTCTCCACCTCCTTCAACAGAGAATGGATGTCATTATAAAACCGGAAGACAAAGGTGGGGCAGTGGTTGCCATGAAAGTAAGTGATTATATTGAGGAAGGAATGCGACAACTAATGGATACCAACACTTACAAACCTTTAGAAACTGATCCCACAGAAGACTTGAACAAAGAAATTAAGAACATGGTTGTAAGATACAGGAGCTTAAACCTCATTGATGAAACAACAGCAGATATACTTGTTCATCCCAAACCAAGACCTGGGAGATTTTATATGCTTCCCAAAATTCACAAAATGAACAATCCTGGCCGTCCCATCATCTCTGGCAATGACACAGCCACTGAGAGACTATATTTATTTGTTGACCTGCACCTCCAGCCCATTGTACAGGAACTTCCATCATTTGTTAAAGATACCAGTCACTTCCTTCAGATTATTGAAAAATTAAACCCAACCTACACATTTGATGATGATACTCTTCTGGCTACATTTGATGTTACATCATTATACACCAATATACCACATGAGGTTGGGCTTATGGCATTATCTGAAGCTCTTAATAAAAGAACTGTGAAAAAGCCATCAACAAATGTGCTTACCAACTTTGCAAGAGTTATCCTTAAATCCAACAATTTTACATTCAATGGTAAACACTATCTGCAGATACAAGGGACTTCCATGAGCACTTGGATGGCTCCATCCTATGCAAATATCTTCATGGGCAAACTAGAGAACTGGATACTTGCTACTTCCAGCATCAAACCACTGGTATGGCTACGATACATTGATGACATATTTATAATATGGAATTCAGGAAGAAGAACATTGAAACAATTTTACAGCTTATATCAACAAAATCCATCCTACCATCAAATTTAACAGCAGCAATACTAAACAGAAGCCTCATCTCCCTTTTCTGGATGTGCTACTCACCATTCATGAACACAAAATTAAAACTGATCTGTACCACAAGCCTAAAGATGCTCATTTGTATCTAAACTGGACTTCATGTCACCCACACCACACTAAACTGAGCATCATCTACAGCCAAGCACTCAGAATAAGACGCATCTGCAGCAATGAGGAAACCTGTAAAGACCATCTACAGGAGCTTGGTCCATTATTTAAAAGGTGAGGCTATCCTCTGCATATCATACAGCAACAAATTGGCAAGTCATTGCAGTTTTAGAGTGGGTGTATCAACTATTACATTAGGATCGGATGAGGTGCATCAGATTTTCACGTGGATGATGTCATCAGTGATGTCATTTGAGATGTCATCAGTGATGTCACTGACCATGTCATGAATGATGTAATATGTGACGTCATCAGCAGTGCATTGCGGGGGCGCGAGTTATAGCTAGCTCAACTAACTATAACAGGGGAATTTCTATGGTTTTCTATGTGTGAAATGTCCAACTAACTATAACGTCCCTGAAACCTATGGCTTTTTCAGTGAATTTCTAAGGTTTTTTTAAAATGCTAATTCCTAACTATAACGTCTGTAAAACCTATGGTTCTTACAGTGAATTTCGAAGGTTTTTTAAATGTTGATTTCATATTTTAATATTTATAAAACCTATATTTTTTCTATTTTTTTAATAATATTTTTGAACTCTAGAAACCTTTTTTTTACTTTAAAAATTATGTAATGTTTTATATCTTCAAAAAAATAATCTATATAATTATTTTTTCTGAGAAAACTAGAGTCCCGTACCGGTAGTCTACCAAGCTCCATCAGCACATGAATCCTATCCGCCATATTGAAATGATGTGCATTTCGTATTCGATGAGTTTGTGGCACCACGTCCCGCGAAAGAACATATACGTATGAGGTCACGCCAGCTACTGCCTTGGTATGCGACGGGTACACAATACCAAGCCGCGCGTTACATCATGTACGTATGGGGTCGCGCCCGCTGCGCGTTTCATATGCGACGACTGCACGCTGCCATGCCCTGTGTTACGTCACAGACGTATAGTGCCCCGCCGGGTACGCCATTCCCTCATTTTTTTGTATGTCTCAAAACTATATCTACATAACTTTAAAGTGTATATGAAAGCAAGTGATAATCTCAAATATGTTAAACATTTGTATATTTCTAACTGTAATAAACTTATATTATCGTAATATTTTCTCTAAATCGCGCCGGTGTGGCCTTGTGTGCTCGCTGCGCGATTCCCATGTGACCTTAAAGAAAAATATTTGATCGGTTCATAACATTTCCCATTGTAACAGTTGGAGGACCCCACCCATTTTCACCATTCTCTCTACAGCGTTTGATGAGAGACTCCTCTTCTCCTTACAGAGCTTTTTTGAAAACTTTTTGCTATGTACACATATCTGACAGTACACACAACATGCAACCATCATCTTCATCAATATTCATGCTCTGCAGACTTCCACCTGTGATAGCCATGCATCTTAAAGCTACATAACAGAATTTTTCCCCACTGCCAGAGGTAACATGGTTGCATACGCTGTCCACAGCACAATGTATGTAATGTGGTACGGCCCAGGGGCAGTATCATGCATAGATAATGAACACATGGACACAGATAGATAGTGGAAGTGGGTACGGGTACGTGCGCTCGACTCCTTTTTATTACCATGGTCACATATCCAGTGACGCCTGTGCTGGATGCGTGTGTGGTGAGTGTAAACCAGACCTCAGGGAATGGTTGCTGCTAGCATCAATTACAACAGTAATCATTGGATCACACACATAGATTTAATAATAAAAGGGTCAATAGTTTGTGCTGCACTAAGGTAGGGACTGTAGATATAAAATAATACAGAAAAGATTCATCGTAAAAGAACCATAACTTGTGGTATACTGAGATACAGGCAGTAGATCTGAAATAATACACAAAAAGATTGTATCATAGAGGGTCCAGCAGTTGTAGTGCACTCAGATAGCCACATCAAAAGCATTCAGCATGTGCACAGCCAGCGATGAAGAGTGCTGCGAGCGAGCCGTACTAGCAGCAATGTTTGCTGCCATCAACACTGCATCATCTGCCATAGCGACTCGATCTCAATTGTGAACACTGCCCTCTGCAGTGTAGGCCAGAGAGAGCGGTCAGCAAAGACCCACAGCTACGTAAGGTGGACTTGAGCTACACAGTTTGTCATATGCGAAGCAAGAAAAAGCATCTGCGGAGCCTGCGATGACGCGTATGCATGGTGCGGACAGAGCGCACTGCAGCAATGTCTTTTCCTACAGGACTGCATCATCTACAATACCGACTCGATCTGAATTGTGAACATTGCTGTCTGCAGGGTAAATTGAAGGCATAAGTCACACAGACATCCATTAATACTTTTTCTCACTTCCTCTTCCCAAAATACAACAACATAAATTACAGAAAACTCTGCAAGAAATAAATCATAACAATTCGAATTGCGATTTCTACTGTCCACAGTGTAGACTATTCAGTGTTCCTTTGAACTTGCAAGATGAATTTCACCATTGTACTAAACATATAACTCATCTAAAATAAATTCTTCAAGCAAATATACTAAAAGGATATTCTATATATTTCAAAACATTGTAGTTAGTTGCCTACTAAATTCTGTAATTAAACAATCACAACTCGATCTGAATTGTGAGCCCTGCTGACCACAGTGTAAGCCAGAGGCAGTAGTCATTAACACCTCACAGCCGCGTAGCGTTGAATTCGGATGCACGGAGTTGGTTGCATCTGGTCGGAGGGGGTACAGAGAAATCATTACAGACTTTAACTTCTGACATCCTCAATCATATAATCAAGACCCTGTTTCACTGTTCGGACCTTCTGTACCGCAGTGTAGTCCTCCGACTACAGTCAACCAAGCCCAATAATCATGTGCATCAGTTAACTACGGAAGTACAGACACTGAATGATGCACCTCAACGGAAACAGTTCTGTGCAAAGCAAGCAGCAGTTAATATCGGACACCGTCCATTGTGGGATCAAGACACCGTTCCACTGTTGGGACCTAAAGTTGGTAGCACCTGGTCAGAGGGAGTACCTTTATCTCCACTCTCAGATGCAGTTCTTACATCATCCATTGTGGGATCAAGACCCCGTTTCACTGTTCGGTCCTGCTGTTCCGCGGTGTACTCCAGCCACTACAGTCAGCCAAGCCAAATAATCATGTGCAGCAATTAGCTATGGAAGCACAGAGTCTGATGCACCTCAACGGAGGGAGTTCTCTGAAAACTCAGCAGCAGGTAATATCGGACATCGTCCATTCTGGGATCAAGACACCGTTCCAAAGTTGGGACCTAGAGTTGCTTGCACCTCGTCGAAGGGAGTACCTTCATCTCCACTCAGATCCAGTTCTAACATCGTCCATTGTGGGATCCAGACACCGTTCCACTGTTGGGACCTAGAGTTGGTTACGCCTGGTCGAAGGGAGGACCTTCATCTGCACTCTGAGATGCAGTTCTAACATTGTCCATTGTGGGATCAAGACCCCGTTTCACTGTTCGGACCTGCTATACCGCAGTGTACTCCAGCCACTGCAGTCAGCCAAGCCCAATAATTATATGCAGCAATTTGCTACGGAAGCACAGAGTTTGATGCACGTGAACAGAAGGAGTTCTGTGAAAACCCACTAGCAAGTAATATCGGACATCGTCCATTCTGGAATCAATACACCGTTCCACTATTGTGACCTACAGTTGGTTGCACCTGCTCCAAGAGAGTACCTTCATCTCCACTCTCAGATGCAGTTCTAACATCGTCCATTGTGGGATCAGGACACCGTTCCACTGTTGGTACCTGTTCGACTACTGTGCTAGTAGTATACAGAGCACTCCAAGCTGCTGGGCCTCAAACTGAACCTTGTCTGCCTGTGTCGCGGTAGCCAGCGTTGATCTGAGGAACCTTCCGACCTCGCAGACCTCGCCCCAGGAGCTTCCGCCGGCATGTGGTGGGCCCTCTTTCACATAATGCGGTAGTGAAAGGTCAACTGTGGGGCATATGTGCATCGCAGCGGCCACTACGGTTTCTGAGTACCAGCAAACTGAGAGCATTATTCCCACAGCCACCTTCGCTCACGGCGTCAGCCTAATGGCGGTGTACGCTGCGCAAAGCTGGCAGTCACATTCGCCATTCTGGAAGAGAACCACACCCAGAGAAAAGTGCCTTTTATTCATACCCATATGCTAGCCTTGCGTACGCCGAGCCAGCCCACTACGCTAAAGATTTTGGGGGGGAAGGGCACGTACACGCTAAGTTTTCAAAATCTTCCCTACTGACTGTACTATTATGGTTCCGTCCACTCTCTACTTCACTCAATAGACCATCAGTGTATGTTCGCATGTACACGTGTGTGCTCTGCAAACTCAAGTCTATCCGGCACATCCCCTCAACACTGTGCATTGTATACTTTTATCATCGAGAATCACTTGCCACCTTCGCACATACTTTGCTCCCATCTCTCCCCGCATTCTGCATTGTGTGAAAGAGGTGCTATGCCATGTTTGGTTTGTGTACATGGCTAGCACAGTACGTACTGTTGTTGTGTGTGATAGGTGTACATGTTGTTTGTCATGTTGTATGCAATTATATAAGGTAGCGCGTTTATTCAAGAGCAGTGGTTTATCCCATTTACATATCGCTATCTTAAAGAGCATACAGAAGTTTTTCTCACAGGTGCAAACTGTGACCACAATGGCAGTCATTCGTTACTATGCAAGAATTTCCAACTGCACGACACTTCTAAGCTTACAGCCCCCAATCTTGCCTGCTTTCTTGAAAGCATGCCAACTCCTACAATCACACCAACATTCACACAGCTTTCTAACGGCAGTTATCTGCTTCTCAATAACATGCACTCCTACGGAATGTGAGGTGGCATACCGTATGTCCTTACTGTTTCAAACCGAGTAGCAATGTCTAATCCCACCCACACAAACTAACTCCCAAACTTCAACTTGGCCTTGAATCCCTACTTTGCAAACAGATTTCATTAAACTAATCAAACTAAAGTGCTTTTCTTCACAACAGAAGTGTCACTCACTTCTGCAAAAGAAATGTATCGCCTGCAGATAGCACGAACTTCCAGTGAAATACACTCCCTTTTAAAATCGAACCTCCCATTACGCTTTGTGAATTGTTACCCAATTTTCAACACATCTCACACTCAAGGTCTGGCACACTTTTTATTATGGTCTCCTCTGGCCTTCTCACAGCCTTTCAAACTGTTTTTCGTATAATACCACACTTCATTTATTCGATCATCTCTGGAATAACAGGAACAGTGCCCAAAATTATCACTCTCTTTGCGGCCATCCTACTACTATTTTTGCTTGTAAAAAATGACTGTGCTCCATGTGGTAACAAGCATCTCCGACAGAATACGCCTCTACGCGAAGCTCCATCAATACCGTGAAAAAATGGAACAACTTTTCACCTGCCTGCCTCTATCTATTATCGGAGCCAGCTACAACATGACATTTATTTACACATATACAACCTGCGTGCAACCATCTTTCTATTGCAAAACTTGCCCATTCTACTGGCGAATGGATGAATGCCTTGCCAACATCCCAACAATTGCTCCCGATATCCAGCAGATAATGGAGTATCTTCAAATCCATGAACTCGATTGTTAAGGCAGTAGAGCAATGGCGGATGCAATGCAAAACGGTATCGTTGGGGAATGGGATTTCTGCGCAGCCGCGAAAGATCTACTGCAACGTACGACCTTTGACAACATCGCCCCTTCGAATATATGAATTGGATCGCTTCATTTTTCTCACACAATGGCAACAATGACCTCTGGAACATTACGCATCTCAAGCCGCTGAAGAACTTCCGGACTGCAATCTCCAAGACTTGTAAAAAATTCACGTTCTTCTTCGATTGATTTTTACCAACTTTTTTGGGCTTTTCTTTAAATTTTTTTAATACACTTCAATTGAAATATTTTAATATAATAACTTTCTAAGTATGCTCAGGCATTTGAACTCTATTCATTATTGCCCCTTACGTCTCCAGTCTAACAAGGAATGGGTGATGTATGGCCTATCCAAATACGCTATTTACTTCCTAAATTAGCCTAAACCTGACATCCATTTTGAAACCATCTCTATTCTTTGTGCACACGTTTCTCTGCCTGCCTGTTATCCACAAAACCGTTTCACACAAATTTACTCATCCTCAGCCTCTACTCACGAGCTGGTGATCACGATCAAAAAACACAACATTGTTTAGGAACTGGTTGGCACAGTGTGCTAATCGTATCCTACCTTTATTTTCATTATATAATTGAGTCATTCATGTCTAATAGCTATTGTCTATGTCACATGGAACTGTTACATGCAATGTGGAATTCACTAATGCAGCAGCTTCAGATTTGAATATAACAGAATCATTTGGAGTTTGCCCCAGCTCGGTGCCTTAGCTGTTGGCACAAGATTTTTTGTTTTTTGAAAGAGCTGAAGACAATAATGTATGGTTTGACAAGAAGGGTACCTAATGTGCTTCTCAGAAGCACAATTTTGTGTACCTCCTCAAAGTGACTAGAACTATTACCAATTCTGACACGCACCAGATTGAATCTACCGTACAAGAGATTGCTGGCTGTTCTACTGTTGATAATTTTGTGTTACAACAAAGGAGTACCAGAGTACCGAAGAAGTTTGATGATTACACTTTGCAATTTTTTTTTGTTTCTTTTCTGAAAGGATACATGTGCTAATCGTATCCTACCTTTATTTTCATTATAGAATTTCATTAAAGTGTAATAGGTATTGTTTATGTCACATGGAACTGTAACATGTAATGTGGAATTCACTGATGCAGGAGCTTACGTTTGAATACAGCAGAACCGGTTGGAATTTGCCTCAACTGAATGCCTTACCTCTTGCACCAGTGGATCCATTTATAGCACTTAAATAAAGACACTCTTTATATAACTTTCAGACTCCATCGCTTTATTACACACAGTCACTTTCTTAGGCACACCTGATTTCACCATTTCTCTTCTGTGGCATTGCAACATTCTGCATTATATTCTTCACAATTATTTCTTTATTCCACCTTCGTATTACACACACCCACTTTCTTAGACACGCCTGTTTTCACCATTGCTCTTCTGTGGCATTGCAGCTTTCTGCATTATATTCTTCACGATTATTTCTTTATTCCTGCTTCCTAAAACACTGCATTTGAGTCTTCAGAAAGTAAAGGTGAGTAGTTTGCTTCCCACTCCCTGTATCATATAAACGCATACCAACACTACTTACACAGATATGCTAAAGTGGCCAGTATCCTACAACGCCCACACACATCACTTTACAGCAATCAGCTCACGGCTTAAGCTCACGGTTTCAACCCCCAGCCTTCAGACCAGTACCAGTGAGTAGTTTGCTTCCCACTCCCGCAATACTCTAAACGCATACCAACACCACCTGCACAGCTATCCTACAGCAGCCAGTATGCTACAGCGCGAAGACCACATCAGTTTACACCACTCAGCTCACGGGTTAAGCGCACGCTTTCATCCCCGAGTGTACCGGCACCTCACCTCAGCACCCTCTCACTCTCGGCAAAACAGCGCTTTCACACCGGTAGGACTAAATACTTCGCTTCACACTCCCTGTATAGCCCACCCTAAATACCCCATAGATGTTACAGTGCTCCTACCCTCCCCTTTCCTACCTTTTTCGCCCTTTTTCCCCTTACTAGTTTCAACGGAATCACAAATAGTTGCAACCGCTCGCACCGCTCACAGCCAATAAGCAGCAAGCTTGTGCTCGTAACGCCTCAGCCAATCAGATGGCAGAATATCCAAATATCGATATCTGTAAATGTCGATATTTCTCAAAAACTACTGAACGGATTTACACCAAATAAACAAAAATGTGCTTTCTAGACCAAGACCCTTCTCCCTGCCAAATTTGGGGTAATTCCGTTCACCCGTTCGACCTGTAGCCTTGTCTAAAGTTTCCTATGGAAATTAACGAAGAGAAAACACGTTTTGGGACCCCCTTTTTTCTCGGCCCCCCCTTGACCAATCAACCCAAACTTTAATATATATATATGTGTGTATATATATATATATCTATAGATATATATATATATTTATTTTCACTGAAAAAACCATAGGTGTCAGGGATGTTATAGTTAATTGGATATTTCACTCATACAAAACCAGAGAAATTCAGCCGTTATAGTTAGTTGAGCTAACTATAACTCGCGCCCCCGCAATGCACTGCTGATGACGTCACATATTACATCATTCATGATATGGTCAGTGACATCACTCATGACATCACTGATGACATCTCAAATGACATCACTGATGACATCATCCAGTGAATGTGTGTTTCTGTAAAGTTTAAATATGTTTTATATATGTTAATGCCAAGGTGTATTGAAGAATGAGTGGGTGTATGAGTGTATGAATGGATGATTTAATAGGTGCGTGACTGACTGTATAAGTGAGTGATTAAACGTGTCTTACTGAATGCATGGGTTAGTGACTAAACTGTGTGAATTTCTGTATCAGTCTGTTAGTTGGTGTGTAAGCAGCTTCATGGGCTGGTGAGTAGCTACATGATTGTGTATATGGGTTATTGATTGGTTGTCTGAGTATCTGTATGGGTGCCTGAGTGTCTGTGTGGGTGGGTGGGGAGTATGTGACTCTGTGCAGAGATGTGTGAGTGGGTCATTCACTGGGTGTATGGGTTCAAGACTGCATGTGTGAAGGGCTGTATGGGTGGGTGAGTATATGTAGGGGTGTGTTGGTAAGTAAATAGATGTCTCAGTGGTACATGTGTGAGTAACTACATATGTGAAAGGCAGTATAGGTGAGTGTTGGAGTATATACATGACTATATGTGAGAGTGAGTTATTGTGAGAGTGGCTGTATGGATGAGTGTGTGCTTGTATCAGTGATTTTATAAGAGAGTAAGCATGTGTTAGTATCTGTATGAATAAGTGAGGTGGTGTGTATATAACTGTATAGGTGAGTAAACGAGAGTGTGATTGGTTCTTTGCATGACTGACTAGGTGTGTGAGTAACTCTATGGATGAGTGATGATGTGTGAGTGTCTGTATAGGTGTATGAGCGCATATGATAGTGCTGTATTGATGAGTGACTGCATATATGAGTGACTGTATGGGTGGATGAGTGGATGTGTGTGTAGACCTAGGAATCAGTGAGTGGGTATGTAGTAACTGGTATAAGTGTGTCTATGGTTTTGAAAATGGTAGTCTGTATTTTAGAGTGAGTGAATCAAAGGTTATATTATGGTATGAGGAGGGGCATCAGATTATCACATGGATGATATCATCAGTGATGTCATCAGTGATGTCATTTGAGATGTCATTAGTGATGTCATCAGTGATGTCACTGACCATGTAATGAATGATGTAATATGTGACGTCATCAGCAGTGCATTGTGGGGGGGGGGCTAGATATAGTTAGCTCAACTAACTATAACGGTTGAATTTCTATGGTTTTGTATGAGTTAAATGTCCAACTAACTATAACGTCCCTGACACCTATGGTTTTTTCAGTGAATTTCAAAGGTTTTTAGAATGATCATTTCTAACTATAACGTTCCTGAAACCTATGGTTTTTTTAGTGAATTTCTAAGGTTTTTTAAATGCTAATTCCTAACTATAACACCCCTGAAAACTAGGTTTTTTTCAGTGAATTTGGCTAAGGTGTTTTAAATGCTAATTTCTAACTATTCCTACAGAGGTAGGACATGTGCAGAAAGAGGAAGAAAATCTCAAAAAGAAGCAAGAGAAATGTAGAAAGATGCAACAGAAGTCCAGAAAGACGAAGAAAGGTGCAGAAAGAAGCAAGAGATATGCAGAAAGAACCAACAGAGGTGCAGAAAGAGGCCTTATTACAAAGTCATCCTGTGCCCCCAACATTTTGCTGACTGGTACTGGTGGTAACTGACTCTGACTAACCAGCCCCGGAGCCAATGCTATGCTGAAAGACACTTAGAATATAGTGGAAACACCTACATACACTAAGGTACACGATGGGTTGGGGAACCCCTGTGATTGGCATGACCTCACCTGAAAGGCCCTAGTACATAATAGGGCAGGGGGATTACAACTACCTCTAAGTCAAAGGTGCAGAAAGAGGGAAGAGAAGTGCAGAAAGAGGCAACAGAGGTGCAGAAAGATGCAAGATAGGTGCAGAAACAAGTAAGAGAATTGCAGAGGCAAGAGAATTGCTCAAAGAAGCAACAGAGGTGCCGAAAGGAGCAAGAGCAGTGCAGAAAGAACCAACAGAGGTGCAAAAAGAGGCAAGAAGGGTGCAGAAAGAGGTGGGAGAGGTGCACATAGAGGCAAGAGAGGTACATATAGAGCCAGGAGGGGTACAGAAAGAAGGAAGAGATGTGCAGAAAGAAGCAACAAAGATGTTGAAAGAGGTGTGAAGGGTGCAGAAAGAGCAAGAGAAGTACAGAAAGAAGTAACAGAGGTACAGAAAGAGGAAAGAGAGGTGCAGAAACAAGTAGGAAAGATGCAGAAACGGAACACGGGTGCAAAAAGAGGCAAGAGAGATACAGAAAGAGCAAAGAGGGGTGCAGAAAGAGGCAAGAAGGGTGCAGAAAGAAGGAAGTGAGCTGCAGAAAGAGGCAAGAGAGTTGCAGAAACAGGCAAAAGTGGTACAGAAAGAGGGAACAGGTGTGCAGACAGAGGCAAGAGAGGTACAGAAAGACGGAAGAGGGGTACAGAAAGAGGCAAGGGGGATGCAGAAATTTACAAAAGAGGTACAGAAAGAAGCAAGAGCAGTGCAGAAAGAACCAACAGAGGTGCAATAAGAGGCAAGAGGGGTACAGAAAAAAGTAGGGGAGGTGCACAAAGAGGCAAGGTAAGTACAGAAAGGAGGGGTGCAGAAAGAAGGAAGAACAGTGCAAAAAGAAGCAACAGAGGTGCTGAAAGAGGCAATAAAGGTGCAGCAACAGGCAGGAAAGGTGGAGAAAGAGGGAACAGGGGTACAGAAAGATGCAAGAGAGGTGCAGAAAGAGAAAAAAGGGGTGCAAAAAGATACAAGAGAGGTGCCGAAACAAGCAAGCGAAATGCAGAAAGAGGCAAGAGAATTGCTGAAAGAAGCAACAGAAGTGTGGAAAGAAGCAAGAGAAGTGCAGAAAGAGGCAATTGAGGCCAGAGAGGTGCAGAAAATGGCAAGAGAACAGCAGAAAGAGGCAAGAGGGATGCAAACAAGGGAAGAAGGGCACAGAAAGAAGCAAGAGAGGTGCAGAAAGAAGCAAGAGAAGTGCAGAAAGAAGCAAGAGAGGTACAGAAAGAGGACAGACGATTGCAGAAAGAGACAACAGGGGTGCAGAAAGAGACAACAGGGGTACAGAAAGAAGCAAGAGAGGTGCAGAAATAGGCAATAGAAGTGCAGAAAGAGGCAGATGAGGTGCAGAAGGAGGCAAGAAAAATGCATAAAGAGGCAAGAGAGTTGCAGAAACAGGCAAAAAGGGTACAGAAAGAGGGAACAGGTGTGCAGACAGAGGCAAGAGAGGTACAGAAAGAGGGAGGAGGGGTACAGAAAGAGGCAAGAGGGATGCAGAAATTTGCGAAAGAGGTGTAGAAAGAAGCAAGAGCAGAGAGCAGTGCAGAAAGAACCAACAGAGGTGCAAAAGAGGCAAGAGAGGTGCAGAAATAGGTAGGAGAGGTGCACAAAGAGGCAAGACAAGTACAGAAAGAGGCAGGAGGGTTTCAGAAAGAAGGAAGAGAAGTGGAGAAAGAAGCAGCAGAGGTGCTGAAAGAGACGTGAAGGATGCAGAAAGAGCAAGAGATGTACAGAAAGAAGCAATAGAGGTACAGAAAGGCAAGAGGGGTGCAGAAACAGGCAGGAAAGGTGCAGAAAGAGGGAACAAGGGTGCAGAAAGACGCAAGAGAGGTGCAGAAAGAGACAAAAGGGCTGCAAAAATAGGCAAGAGGGGAGCAGAAACATGTAAGAGAAGTGCTGGAAGAGGCAAGAGAATTGCTGAAAGAAGCAACAGGGGTGTGGAAAGAAGTAAGAGAAGTGCTGAAAGAGGTAAATGAGGTGCAGAAAAGTAAGTGAGGTGCACAAAGAGGGAACAGGGGTGTAGAAAGATGCAAGAGAAGTACAGAAACAGGCAGGAAAGGTACAGAAAGAGGCAATAGAGGTGCAGAAATGAGCGGGAAAGGTGCAGAAAGAGGGAACAGGGGTGCAAAAAATGCAAGAGAGAGACACAAAGAGAAAAAAGGGGTACAGAAATAGGCAAGAGGGGTGCAGAAAGAAGCAAGTGAGTTGAAGCAAGAGGCAACAGAGCTGCGAAAAGATGCAAGAGAGGTGTATAAACAAGCAAGAGAAGTGAAGAAAGAGGCAAGAGAATTGCTGAAAGAAGCAACAGAGATGTGGAAACAAGCAAGCGAAATGCAGAAAGAGGCAAGAGAATTGCTGAAAGAAGCAACAGAAGTGTGGAAAGAAGCAAGAGAAGTGCAGAAAGAGGCAATTGAGGCCAGAGAGGTGCAGAAAATGGCAAGAGAACAGCAGAAAGAGGCAAGAGGGATGCAAACAAGGGAAGAAGGGCACAGAAAGAAGCAAGAGAGGTGCAGAAAGAAGCAAGAGAAGTGCAGAAAGAAGCAAGAGAAGTGCAGAAAGAGGACAGACGATTGCAGAAAGAGACAACAGGGGTGCAGAAAGAGACAACAGGGGTACAGAAAGAAGCAAGAGAGGTGCAGAAATAGGCAATAGAAGTGCAGAAAGAGGCAGATGAGGTGCAGAAGGAGGCAAGAAAACTGCATAAAGAGGCAAGAGAGTTGCAGAAACAGGCAAAAAGGGTACAGAAAGAGGGAACAGGTGTGCAGACAGAGGCAAGAGAGGTACAGAAAGAGGGAGGAGGGGTACAGAAAGAGGCAAGAGGGATGCAGAAATTTGCGAAAGAGGTGTAGAAAGAAGCAAGAGCAGAGAGCAGTGCAGAAAGAACCAACAGAGGTGCAAAAGAGGCAAGAGAGGTGCAGAAATAGGTAGGAGAGGTGCACAAAGAGGCAAGACAAGTTCAGAAAGAGGCAGGAGGGTTTCAGAAAGAAGGAAGAGAAGTGGAGAAAGAAGCAGCAGAGGTGCTGAAAGAGACGTGAAGGATGCAGAAAGAGCAAGAGATGTACAGAAAGAAGCAATAGAGGTACAGAAAGGCAAGAGGGGTGCAGAAACAGGCAGGAAAGGTGCAGAAAGAGGGAACAAGGGTGCAGAAAGACGCAAGAGAGGTGCAGAAAGAGACAAAAGGGCTGCAAAAATAGGCAAGAGGGGAGCAGAAACATGTAAGAGAAGTGCTGGAAGAGGCAAGAGAATTGCTGAAAGAAGCAACAGGGGTGTGGAAAGAAGTAAGAGAAGTGCTGAAAGAGGTAAATGAGGTGCAGAAAGAGGCAAGAGAGGTGCAGAAAAGTAAGTGAGGTGCACAAAGAGGGAACAGGGGTGTAGAAAGATGCAAGAGAAGTACAGAAACAGGCAGGAAAGGTACAGAAAGAGGCAATAGAGGTGCAGAAATGAGCGGGAAAGGTGCAGAAAGAGGGAACAGGGGTGCAAAAAATGCAAGAGAGAGACACAAAGAGAAAAAAGGGGTACAGAAATAGGCAAGAGGGGTGCAGAAAGAAGCAAGTGAGTTGAAGCAAGAGGCAACAGAGCTGCGAAAAGATGCAAGAGAGGTGTATAAACAAGCAAGAGAAGTGAAGAAAGAGGCAAGAGAATTGCTGAAAGAAGCAACAGAGATGTGGAAATAAGCAAGAGAAGTGCAGAAAGAGGCAAGTGAGGTGCAGAAAGAGGCAAGAAAGGTACAGAAAGAAGCAAGAGAAGTGCAGAAAGAAGCAAGAGAAATGTAGAAAGAGGGAAGACGAGTGCACAAAGAGACAACAGGGGTGCAGAAAGAGACAACAGGGATGCAGAAAGAAGCAAGAGAGGTGCAGAAATAAGTAAGAGAGGTGCACAAAGAGGCAAGACAAGTACAGAAAGAGGCAGGAGGGCTTTGGAAAGAAGGAAGAGAAGTGCAGAAAAAAGCAACAGAGGTGCTGGAAGAGGCATGAGAGGTGCAGAAACAGGCAGGAAAGGTACAGAAAGTGGGAACAGGGGTACAGAAAGATGCAAGCGAGGTGCAGAAAAAGACAAAAAGGGGTGCAAAAAGAGGCAAGAGGGGTGCAGAAAGAAGCAAGTGAGGTGCAGATAGAGGCAACAGAGGTGCAGAAAGATGTTAGAGAAGTGCAGAAAGAGGCAAGTGAAGTGCAGAAAGAGGCAAGTAAAGTGCAGAAAGGCAAGAGAGGTGCAGAAAATGGAAAGACAACAGCAGAAAGAGGCAAGAGGGATGCAAAAAAGGGAAGAAGGGTGCAAATAGAAGCAAGAGAGGTACAGAAAGAGGCAAGAGAAGTGCAGAAAGAAGCAAGAAAGGTGCAGAAAGAGAGAGGACGAGTGCAGAAGGAGACAACAGGGGTGCAGAAAGACAACAGGGGTGCAGAAAGAAGCAAGAGAGGTACAGAAATAGGCAATAGAAGTGCAGAAAGAGGCAAGTGAGGTACAGAAGGAGGCAAGAGAACTGCAGAAAAGGGCAATAGAGTTGCCGAAACAGGCAAAATGGGCACAGAAAGAGGGTAGAGGGATGCAGAAATTTGCAGAGGTGCATAAAGAAGCAAGAGCAGTACAGAAAGAACCAACAGAAGTGCAAAAAGAGGCAAGAGAGGTGCAGAAATAAGTAGGAGGGGTGCGAAAAGAGGCAAGACAAGTACAGAGCGGGCAGGAGGGGTGAAGAAAGAAAGAAGAGAAGTGCAGAAAGAAGCAACAGAGGTGCTGAAAGATGCATGAAGGGTGCAGAAAGTGCAAGAGAAGTACAGAAAGAAGCAAGAGAGTTACAGAAAGATGCAAGACAGGTGCAGAAACAGGTAAGAAAGGTACAGAAAGGGAACACAGGTGCAAAAAGTCGCTAGTGAGGTGCAGAAGGAGGCAAGAGAACTGCAGAATGAGGCAAGAGAGGTCCGTAAACAGGCAAAAGGTGTGCAGAAAGAGGGAACATGTGTGAAGAGAGGGACAAGAGAGGTGCAGAAAGAGAAAGAGGGAAGAGTGGTACAGAAAGAAGAGAGTGAGGTTTAGAAAGAAGCAATAGAAGTGCAGAAAGAGGCAAGTGAGGTGCAGAAGGAGGCAAGAGAGCTACAGAAAGAGGCAAGAGAGTTGCAGAAACAAGCAAAAGGGGTGCAGAAAGAGAGAAGAGGGATGCAGAAATTTGCCGAGGTGCATAAAGAAGCAAGAGCAGTACAGAAAGAACCAACAGAGGGTGTAAAAAGAAGGAAGAGAAGTGCAGAAAGAAGCAACAGAGGTGCTGAAAGAGGCATGAAGGGTGCAGAAAGTGCAAGAGAAGTACAGAAAGAAGCAAGAGAGTTTACAGAAAGAGGCAAGAGAGGTACAGAAACAGGTAAGAAAAGTACAGAAAGGGAACACAGGTGCAAAAAGTCGCTAGTGAGGTGCAGAAGGAGGCAAAAGAACTGCAGAAAGAGGCAAGAGAGGTCCGTAAACAGGCAAAAGGTGTGCAGAAAGAGGGAACAGGTGTGAAGAGAGGGACAAGAGAGGTGCAGAAAGAGAAAGAGGTAAGAGTGGTACAGAAAGAAGAGAGTGAGGTTTAGAAAGAGGCAATAGAAGTGCAGAAAGAGGCAAGTGAGGTGCAGAAGGAGGCAAGAGAGCTACAGAAAGAGGCAAGAGAGTTGCAGAAACAGGCAAAAGGGGTGCAGAAAGAGGGAAGAGGGATGCAGAAATTTGCCGAGGTGCATAAAGAAGCAAGAGCAGTACACAAAGAACCAACAGAGGGTGTAAAAAGAAGGAAGAGAAGTGCAGAAAGAAGCAACAGAGGTGCTGAAAGAGGCATGAAGGGTGCAGAAAGTGCAAGAGAAGTACAGAAAGAAGCAAGAGAGTTTGCAGAAAGAGGCAAGAAAGGTACAGAAACAGGTAAGAAAAGTACAGAAAGGGAACACAGGTGCAAAAAGTCACTAGTGAGGTGCAGAAAGAGGCAAGAGAGTTGCATAAACATGCAAAAGGGGTGCAGAAAGAGGGAACAGGTAACAGGTGTGAAGAGGGGTACAGAAAGAAGAGAGTGAGGTTTAGAAAGAGGCAAGAGAGGTGCAGAAAGAGGCAAGTGAGGTGCAGAAGGAGGCAAGAGAACTACAGAAAGAGGCAAGAGAGTTGCAGAAACAGGCAAAAGGGGTGCGTAAAGAACCAATAGATGTGCAAAAAGAGGCAAGAGGGGTGCAGAAAGGGGCAAGAGAAATGCAGAAAGAAGCAAGTGAAGAGCAGAAAGTAGACAGTGAGGTGCAGGAAGAGGAAGAAAGGTGCAGAAAGATGGAAGAGAAATGCAGAAAGAGGTAAGACAGGCACAGAAAGAAGAGAGGTTTGTGCACCATTAGTACCAATTTAACACCCACATTTAGCAATAAGTAACACATGACCATTCCAGCTTTGCAAAGGGCCTTCCACCACGGTGTAACATGTGAAGCTGCATTTTTGGTAACAGTTGAGCCGTTTGAGCTAGAAACAAGGCTTTTTTGTTCAAATCTGCAGATTATGCAGCAGATGATGGAATATTTGGCAAATGTGGAAAATGTTTAATTATGTGACAATTGATGCAGCCGAACAGTTACATAATTCCAGTGCCGGGCTCCCCTAACTATTCCGCTACAGGTCCAGCTCCCAGCACTGTCCCGCTACTGACCCAGCTCCCCTTACTATCTCGCTACTGACTCGGCTCCCCTCACTGTCCCGCTACTGACCCAGCTCCCCGCACTGTACCGCTACCAACCTAGCTCCTCTTACTGTCTCGCTACTGACCCAGCTCCCCTCACTGCCCGCTACTGACCTATGGATTCTTGTAGATTCCCACAAGTTCAGCAATCGGTAAGGATGTTGCTGAAGAGAAGTCTCCGATGAACCCACACAGTACGTCCTTCTTCTGACAGCCATAGTTTGGAACTGCTTCTCTTTTAGCTGAGAATATATTTATAGCGCTGTGAAGTGCATTCATCTCACTTGTGCAAGAGCCATAAATCTGGTAGCCCAGTGTGAGGTGTGGTAAGAGTTCAGGGTTTCTATTGATCTGTTCTATGGCAAAGAAAAGAGCCATGGCATGTCGAAGAAAGCGGAATGCAGGTCTGAAAGCGACACAGTCAGAAACTTAGTATCACTAGATAAAGGCACCAGTATGACAAACATATTCATCTCTCTGTTAATTCCATGTACTTCTTTAATGGTTGTGTATGGGATGGTGACAAAGAACATCATTTCAGCCATACCACAGCAGACTGAACCATGCTGCAGCATTCTGAATAATAACACAGCAGACCCCACCACCACCAGAACCAACTTTCACAGATGCATGACAAATGTTGCTGACTGGATGAAAAACAACTGCCTGCAGCTGAATATAGACAAGAAGGAAGTACTGATCTTTGGCAACAGCAGCAACACATGGAACAACTCCTGGTGGTCATCAGACCTAGGACATGCACCCATTCCCTCCGACCATGCCAGAAACCTCAGAATTATCCTTGACAACACGCTCACCATGAAATCACAGATCAACGCCGTCTCCTCCACCTGCTCCCTCACTCTGTACATGGTACAGAAGATTTTCAAGTGGCTACCCCAACGCACGAGATGCAACTTGACACAGTCCCTCGTCACCAGCCGAATGGACTACGGCAACATCCTCTAAGTAGGAATTGCTGCATACCTCCTAAAGAGACTTCAGACCATACAGAAAGCCGCAGCCAGGCTTATCCTCGGCCTTCTCCGGTGAACCCAAATCACACCCCAACTCAGGCAACTCCACAGACACAATACAGAAGAGAAGTGAATTCCAGCTGCTGACCCACGCACACAAGACTCTACACAACCAAGGACCCGGAATACATTAACCACCACCTGAACTTCCACCAACCGTCAAGAAGACTACGCACCACCTCACATTGCAGCAAAAACCTGGAACAGCCTACCCACGCACCCCTGGACCATCACCTGAGTTCCAGAACTCTGAATGGCCCTCAAGACCCGGCTGTTAGAATAAGCCTCCGGGACCTGCAAGCACCTGGATACTCTATCGAGTGATTAGCCTAACTTTATAAATCCTGATTGATTGATTGATTGATTGATTGATTCACAACACTACTGTAGACTGAACCATGTCATGGCAGATTGGACTACACATCAGCAGGGTGAATAATGCCAAAGCAGACTGGACCAAAACACTGCAAACTGAAGCATGCCATGGCAGATCGAAGAGTACCACAGCAGAGTGAATCATGCCAGAGCAGACTGAAACACATCCCAGCATAGTGAACTACACCACAGCAGACTGAACCATACCACAGCAGTCTGAACCAAACCACTGCAAACTGAAGCATGATATGGCAGATTGAAGAGTACCACAGCATAGTAAACTACACCACAGCAGACTGAACCACATCCAAGCATAGTGAACTACACCACTGCAGACTGAACCATACAACAGCAGACTGAACCAACCACTGCAAACTGAAGCATACCACAGCAGACTGAACCACACCAGAGATAGTGAGCTACACCACAGCAAACTGAACCCATACCACAGCAGACTGAATCACATCCCAGCATAGTCAACTACACAACAGCAGACTGAACCATACCACAGCAGACTGAATCATACCACAGCAGACTGAACCAAACCACTGCAAACTGAAGCATACCACAGCAGACTGAACCACACCACAGCATAGTGAAGTACACCGCAGCAGACTGAACCATACCACAGCAGACTGAATCACATCCCAGCATAGTGAACTACACCACAGCAGACTGAACCATACCACAGCAGACTGAATCACATCCCAGCATAGTGAACTACACCACAGCAGACTGAACAATACCACAGCAGACTGGACCATGCTGCAGCAGACTGAATATTACAACTGCAGACTGGACCATACCTGAACATGCCACAGCAGAATGTTTTAACACTGTGGTGTAATAGGTATCGTAAGAAGAAATAATAAGCATTGTCTAAGCCATTGAATATTACTTGTATTTATATATTCATTTTAATCAGCTCAAGATTACTAATGCGCTTTATGGGTTGGGGAGCATGTAGCTGCTCCTTATGTATCATGCATGTAGTGCTTCATGGCTCGGAAGTAAAGTGGGGAGAGGATTTAGCCTTGCGGCTAGACTGGAGGACCTTGAAGCTGGGAAACCGGGTTCGAGTCTCGGCAACAACGCGCAACATGCACCCACCTTGATTCACCATCACCGTCCTACTGGGGAATAACTTGCTAAAAGACTACTTTTGAGCAACATAAAAGGGAAATCCCAGTAACTGAATAAGGCGCAGTATGGTATGACCACAACAGTTTTTTAACCAATATATCCATAGGTACAATAGACACTCACGCTGTTTGAATGCACCCTTTTTGCATGTGATGCACCTTTTCCACAAGGCTCTTTGCCTTGGGCCCTTAGCTGACTTTCGCAAACAGGACAATCACTGCCATCTAGGAAACGACGGCGGCTGCCGTGCTTCGCACCGGGCTCCTGTAGTTTGTATCCTCTGCCGAGTATTGCCCAATAACTAATAGAGGTTCCAGAAAAGGGCCGCCCACTCCACTAGTCCCACGGAGCATGTTTCTTCTCTCCCACCACCCTGTTAACTACTAGGAGACAACAGCAACTGCCGTGCTTTGCATCGGGCTCCTGTAGTTTGTATCCTCCACAGAGTATTTCCCAATAACTAATAGAGGTTCCAGAAAAAACCCGCCCACTCCACGAGTACCGGGGAGCATGTTTCTTCTCTCCCACTACCCTGTTCACTACTAGGAAACAATGGTGGCTGCCGTGCTTTGCACCGGGCTCCTGTAGTTTGTATCCTCTGCCGAATATTGCCCAATAACTAATAGAGGTTCCAGAAAATGTCCGCCCACTCCACGAGTTCCGCGGAGCATGTTTCTTCCCTCCCACCACCCTGTTAATAACTAGGAAACGACGGCGGCTGCCGTGCTTCGCACCGAGCATGTTTCTTCTCTCCCACCACCCTGTTCACTACTAGGAAACAACGGTAGCTGCGGTGCTTCGCACCGAGCATGTTTCTTTTCTCCCACCACCCTGTTCACTACTAGGAAACGACGGTGGCTGCCGTGCTTCACACCTGGCTCCTGAAGTTTGTATCCTCCGCCGAGTATTGCCCAATAACTAATAGAGGTTCCAGAAAACAGCCGACCACTCTACGAGTCCATTGGGTAGAGTAGTTCATACCTGCGCTTGGATTGGGAAACTACAGCTGACTGCATAATTGCTAATGATAGAAACGGCCCTGGGGTGAGCTAACAAGAACAAGCTAATAGCAGCAGCAAACTAACCTCAACTGCTGCTGTTGGTGGCAGTTACCTTGATTTTCACTCGATGCGAGGCACAAGATGGCTGCCAACACTTCCTGGTTTGAAGTGTTGGCAGCCAATTAGAGCCAATTAGAGCCACGCTCGGGCTCCGGGGTATAGGCTCCGCCCAGATATATAAACTTTTTATTTTTTGAACTACTAAACAGATTTACACCATTTAACAAAATGGGCTCTTTCTGAACCAAGTGCTACCTTTTTGCCAAATTTGGTGTAATTCTGTTCAGCAGTTCGGGCTGTAGCTTTGTCTAAAGTTTCCAATGGAAAATTACATGTGGAAAACGCGTTTTGGGACCCCCCTTTTTTCTTGGCCCCCGCTTTGTGAATCACCCCGAAACTTTCAAAACAGGAGCTGACCGGAGCGCACCACTAGTTTTGAAATTTTCACGAAGATTCGTTAACCGGTGACAAAGTTATTGGGAAAACTAAAAACGCTTTTCCTATGGAAAATAGGTCCTAACTATAACTACCTACTGGCGACCGGCAGTAGGTAATATATATGTATATATATATTTGGAGCTTGTTTGGCGATATATGCCCACTAGGGCTTTATGTATACATAATAGTTTAATTATCGCGCTTCTGTGGGGCTTGATTCCTGCCGTTAGCACAATTTGATATTTTTGCCCACATGGGCTGGAATATTGTTAAATCTGATGGACTTGAACAGTGTTCCCCTTTCAGGGTAATGGTTTTCCCACTTGGGTTGATTTATGTTAGAATAACTCTGTTCATTGAAAAAGTTATGGCCATATCAGATTGCGAGTATGGCCTTTTGTGCGCAGGCACCTCATGTTTGTGTAGGAGACACATGCACGGTAATATGATTATTTACCGCGCGTAGCTGCGATTAATTTTGTTTGACACACTTGCTGAACATATCGTATTGTATATGGTTTTTTGCCCGGAATGAACTAAGATGTTACAAATGACAAATTATTATTAGCCTTATTTACTAAGAATCTCTGAGACATCGTGGATGCAATCTGTTTTCACTCTTTATGATTTTGAGTGTCACATGATTTGTATTTAACTTTATTGTTTTCATTTGCCCACCACCCGTGAACAAGGAGCGGACGCTTCGAAATGCGTTGGGTGATTCTTTTTCCATGATAATAAACTCACGTTTGAAGCAGATATGGGCCAAGGCGTTGTCTTTGTGATGTGGTAAAGGCGACTTTTGTTTGGAAGTATATATATATATATATATATATATATATATATATATATATATATATATATATATATTACCTACTGGCGGTCGCCAGTAGGTAGTTATAGTTAGGACCGTGTTTCCATAGGAAATCTCAAAATTCTATTTTGAATAACTTTGGCGCCGGTTGACGAATCCTCGCAAAATTTTCAAAACTAATGGGGCGCTCCGCTCAGCTCCTACCCTGAAAGTTTCGGGGGGATTCGTCAAGCAGGGGCCGAGAAAAAGGGGGGGTCCCAAAACGCATTTTCCCCATGCATTTTTCCATAGGGACTTTAGTCGCAGCTACAGCCCGAACGGCTGAACAGAATTATGTGAAATTTGGCAGAGAGGTAGCCATAAGGTCCATGAAGTGCCTTTTGCAGGTTTGGTGTAAATCTGTTCAGTATTTCCTGAGAAATTAGCATTTAAATCAATATATATATCTGTACGCGCGTACCGTGCGCGCACTGAGCAAGTCCTGTGCGCGCACCTTGCCGTGCGCGAGCGCACTTCTGATTGGTTGTTAGATGTCAGTAAACATTCGAATCGGTGGAAATCAGGAAGCAGCGGCCGCCATTTTGTCTCTCGCATAACGAGGGGGTGATAAACAAAGGGGGAGAACTTGAAAAGGGGGCAGAGTGGGGAGATATTGACCCACTAGGCATTGTAAGGGGGTCACAGTAGGACCTTGTAGGGCAAAAAAAAAGATTTATATTTTGAAAAAAATATAGCCGAGTGCGCGCACCCAGCGCGCACCCGAAAAAAAACTAAAAAAAAAAAAAAAAAAAATCGCATTTGTGTTTAGATATAAGGTGGTTTTAAAAAGAGCCCTTGTGTTTATTGTTTGTTTTTTGGTACCTACAAGTAAGTACCGATGCAGAGTCTAAAGTTCAAGAGGAAGACTCTGTTGCCTTCATCAGTGAAGTGTACACCATCTCCACTATAAATGTCTTGCATGTTGTAACGCAAGTTGTTGTGGTATATAGAACCCATACCATAGTCTCTGAGGAAAGCAGAAATAGATTAGTTGACGTGCTTCCTTGCTTTGTCAATCTGCGGACAAAATTGGTTGGACCAGTTCCACTTTTGCCTTTGGCATATGTTAGAATATATGAAGGCAGTTTGTGGAAAAAGCAACATCAATTGCACAAAGGTGTCCTTAATAAGCATTTCCAGACCTACCCCAGTTAAAGTGCCTAGGTCATTTCCACCACAGTGCACAATAATAAGGTTAGGCTGTGGGAGATGTAGAAAGGTTTTCACCAAAGGCATTAATTGGTGCCACTTTAACCCTCTCTGACCAATCCATGTAATGTCTACATTTGGCAAAGCAAGGTCTCTCACCATACGTCTTTTTTCTGCAAATTTTTCACTCCAGAAGACATAGCTGTGACCTACAATCCACACTGTGAACATCTTCAAAGGAGATCTGGATGCACTCAGGAGCTGTCTTTCAGTAGAAAGGCAAAAAGAAATGAAAGACAGTTGAAAAATGGGGGCACACATACTTTTTTTTATAAAAAAGAACTCATTGGCTGTTTCAAACCATTCTACACTAAAAACTAGGCTGTATGTTTAAATTTTAAAAAGCATGTTTTGTATTGGTTCAGAAAAATGTGTGAACAAAGAACATTAGTTTGGATTTGCTGTTAGGTTTGAAAAGTCAAGCACACTTGCTCTTTGGAAATGAAACATTGTCTGCTGAACTTCTGACCTCTCTGCTCACACCTGTGTTCCATGACCTGTTGCTATGGTAGCAGGCAGAAGTCAAGTTGGGGGAAGGGTACATTTGGAAAGGGGTTGAAGTTTTCAACCAATAGAAATGTGTGATTTCATTTGAAAAAAAGTGGGAAGCACTGAGATTTGTAATTAACATGTATATGTGTGAAAAAAGAGAGGGAAACTGTGCCATTAACGGGTTCTGCTGAGAGGAGAGAGGTGTTCAGCTCAGAGATTCTGGTCTGATAAACTGCTGTGTGACTGCCACATTTCTTTCCCAAATAACTAATTTTAAAGGTGAGTTATGAGTTTGAGAGGGGGTGTTTGTGGTTAATTTAGATATAAAAAAAAGAATTGTGATTAATTGTTTAAAGTTGTGATTTACATTTTCTGTTTTGGGAGATATTTAACTGTCTTGAATATGTAAAATATTATGGAGTATGTTTTCACCATAAGTTAATGTGTACTGGTAACAATGAGGAATACTGTTTTGTGCCTACCATCAAACCATGAGTCTGTGTGCAGAGAAGAATTGTTGACAGAGATTTAATTTGTGTTGCTGTTGAAAAGTAAGACTTGCAGTTGAAAGAAAAGGACAGCTTCTTTTTAATTGTGATGGTTAGCATTTAGCAGAAATCACTTTGAAAGAAAAGAGAGGAAAATTGCAGCACATTTGAAAAAAGCATTAGTTCTGTAAGAATTGATGACCCAGGAAAGGGGCAGCCTGTGTTTTGTGCCTACCAACACAGCATGAGTCTGTGTGCATATAGGAATTGTTGTCTGAGATTTAATTTATGAAGTTGTTGTTCAGTAAGAAATGCAGTCCCAGGAAAGGGGCAGCCTGTGTTATGTGCTTAAAATGATGGTATGACTCTGTGTGCACACAGGAATTGTGGGCAGAGATTTAATTTGTGAAGATGTTGTTCAGTAAGAAATGCAGTCCCAGGAAAGGGGCAGCCTGTGTTATGTGCCTAAAATGATGGCATGACTCTGTGTGCACACAGGAATTGTGGGCAGAGATTTAATTTATGAAGTTGTTGTTCAGTAAGAAATGCAGTCCCAGGAAAGGGGCAGCCTGTGTTATGTGCGTAAAATGATGGCATGAGTCTGTGTGCGCACAGGAATTGTGGGCAGAGATTTAATTTGTGAAGATGTTGTTCAGTAAGAAATGCAGTCCCAGGAAAGGGGCAGCCTGTTGTGTTTACACAAATTATCCCTTAGCACACATGCACTGTTACATATATCCCTGCAGTCTTCATGCAGTTCTGGAAGTCTCTTTGCTCATCTGTCTTGCACCAGACAATACACAGTCTTCAGAAACACACTCTTGGCACACACGCAGCAGCTTCTCCAACACTCTCATGTGTAGTACTCAGCTCTGTGTGCTGTTTCAGATAGCACTGTGTAATGCAAACACATTCAACGTCACCAAGGCCTCATTTAAATTGATCTAGTCTAATCACTCACCTTGTAACACATGGTCATGGTCTTAAGGAGCTGTTAGGACATGTGCTGTTTTTTGCTTCTGTAAATGATAAGGGAAATGTGTCAGGCAGTAACAGTAATTTGATACTATTCAGGGACACTGTTTTGTTCCAAAAAACATAGCATGAGTCTGTGTGCGCACAGGAATTGTGGGCAGAGATTTAATTTGTGAAGATGTTGTTCAGTAAGAAATGCAGTCCCAGGAAAGGGGCAGCCTGTGTTATGTGCCTAAAATGATGGCATGACTCTGTGTGCACACAGGAATTGTGGGCAGAGATTTAATTTGTGAAGATGTTGTTCAGTAAGAAATGCAGTCCCAGGAAAGGGGCAGCCTGTGTTATGTGCCTAAAATGATGGCATGACTCTTTGTGCACACAGGAATTGTGGGCAGAGATTTAATTTATGAATTTGTTGTTCAGTAAGAAATGCAGTCCCAGGAAAGGGGCAGCCTGTGTTATGTGTGTAAAATGATGGCATGAGTCTGTGTGCGCACAGGAATTTTGGGCAGAGATTTAATTTGTGAAGATGTTGTTCAGTAAGAAATGCAGTCCCAGGAAAGGGGCAGCCTGTTGTGTTTACACAAATTATCCCTTAGCAAACATGCACTGTTACATATATCCCTGCAGTCTTCATGCAGTTCTGGAAGCCTCTTTGCTCATCTGTCTTGCACCAGACAATACACAGTCTTCAGAAACACACTCTTGGCACACACGCAGCAGCTTCTCCAACACTCTCATGTGTAGTACTCAGCTCTGTGTGCTGTTTCAGATAGCACTGTGTAATGCAAACACATTCAACATCACCAAGGCCTCATTTAAATTGATCTAGTCTAATCACTCACCCTGTAACACATGGTCATGGTCTTAAGGAGCTGTTAGGACATGTGCTGTTTTTTGCTTCTGTAAATGATAAGGGAAATGTGTCAGGCAGTAACAGTAATTTGGTACTATTCAGGGACACTGTTTTGTTCCAAAAAACATAGCATGAGTCTGTGTGCGCACAGGAATTGTGGGCAGAGATTTAATTTGTGAAGATGTTGTTCAGTAAGAAATGCAGTCCCAGGAAAGGGGCAGCCTGTGTTATGTGCCTAAAATGATGGCATGACTCTGTGTGCACACAGGAATTGTGGGCAGAGATTTAATTTGTGCATTTGTTGTTCAGTAAGAAATGCTGTCCCAGGAAAGGGGCAGCCTGTGTTATGTGTGTAAAATGATGGCATGAGTCTGTGTGCGCACAGGAATTGTGGGCAGAGATTTAATTTGTGAAGATGTTGTTCAGTAAGAAATGCAGTCCCAGGAAAGGGGAAGCCTGTTGTGTTTACACAAATTATCCCTTAGCAAACATGCACTGTTACATATATCCCTGCAGTCTTCATGCAGTTCTGGAAGTCTCTTTGCTCATCTGTCTTGCACCAGACAATACACAGTCTTCAGAAACACACTCTTGGCACACACGCAGCAGCTTCTCCAACACTCTCATGTGTAGTACTCAGCTCTGTGTGCTGTTTCAGATAGCACTGTGTAATGCAAACACATTCAACGTCACCAAGGCCTCATTTAAATTGATCTAGTCTAATCACTCACCCTGTAACACATGGTCATGGTCTTAAGGAGCTGTTAGGACATGTGCTGTTTTTTGCTTCTGTAAATGATAAGGGAAATGTGTCAGGCAGTAACAGTAATTTGGTACTATTCAGGGACACTGTTTTGTTCCAAAAAACATAGCATGAGTCTGTGTGCGCACAGGAATTGTGGGCAGAGATTTAGTTTGTGAAGTTGTTGTTCAGTAAGAATTGCAGTCCCAGGAAAGGGGCAGCCTGTTGTGTTTACACAAATTATCCCTTAGCACACATGCACTGTTACGTACATCCCTGCAGTCTTCATGCAGTTCTGGAAATCTCCTTGCTCATGTCTCTTGCAGCTGACAATACATAGTCTGCAGAAACACACTCTTGGGACACACGCAGCAGCTTCTCCAACACTCCCATGCGTACTACTCAGGACTGTGTGTAATGCAAACACATTCAATGTCACCAAGGCCTCATTTTCTTTGCTCTACTCTAAACACTCACCCAGGTTGTAGATACTTATGGTATGAAGTAGCTGTTAGGAAATGTGCTCTTTTCTGCCTCTGTGATCTACAAGGAAAATGTGTAAGGCTGTAACAGCAATTATCACTTGATCTACCAGAGTAGTAAATGTGCTTTGAATTTGCAAATCAAATTCTGTTTTCTGCTTAGAAGCACACCATGAGGCTGTGTGCGCACAGGAATTGTGGCCACAGATATAATTTGTGTTGCAGTTGTTCTGTAAAACATGCACTTGCAGGAAAGGGGCAGCTTGTTTTTTTTCAACTGTGGTGGTTAGCACTGTGCACAAATTAGTAAATCACAAATGAGAGACAAATGGAAAAACATTTGAAATTAATGAAAAGTAAAAAAAAAATATTTTAATGAATTATAATTACAAAAAGGATTTTTTTTAAAGTTCCTTGCAGGTATTGCTGAGCAACAGTGAAAAAAAAAATGCGTGTAACAAGAGGGAGAGAGAGGACTAGAAAGCTAGTCCATGTCCCCGAGGGATTTATATGTGATTAAACAAAGAAGACTAGCTTAAGTTGACCAAAGTGATGCAGTACTCAAAGTAGTTCTGTCACAGACACCTTGTAGGTGTATTCATGAAGCCCTCACCCACCAACCTAGTTGGTGGCATGCTTCATCATCGGGCCCACCCAGTGACACCTAGTATGTCCCGGGTGTGCTACGACGCCTGATTACAGCGGAGCTGGTATATTGCTGAGAGTGCAGTGAGGTTGGGTGAATTGTGATTTAAAACGGCTTGGTGGTGGTCCCAGTACCCAAGGGTAAATTAAATTTTAATAACTGGGCCGACACCAGCGGTTAAAAGTAAGGCTACAGGATGTGTAAGGGTGGAGAGTTACTGCCCCCTGCGTCCTTCAGATGGTCGACATGTTTCAGCCAGTGCCTTAGAGTATTCTGGCTTTCCTCAGGACTGTTTTTAAAAGGGTGTGGTGGACGGAGGACGACGGCGGGACAACAGGTACAAGGCAGGCACTGACCAGAAAGACTGGTCATCCCCTTACCGCTTCCCTCCAGGAAGCCTTGGCTAATAACCCAAAGCGTATGCATGAGAAGGGAATCCCCCTCTCACACATAGAAAAACGCCTTAGTGAGTGTATCACATAGTCTGTACCACAACACTAAGTCTGTTTTATTTTCACCACACCCTTTTAAAAACGGTCCTGAGGAAAGCCAGAATACTCTAAGGCACTGGCTGAAACATGTCACCATCTGAAGGACGCAGGGGGCAGTAACTCTCCACCCTTACACATCCTGTAGCCTTACTTTTAACCGCTGGTGTCGGGCCAGTTATTAAAATTTAATTTACCCTTGGGTACTGGGACCACCACCAAGCCGTTTTAAATCACAATTCACCCAACCTCACTGCACTCTCAGCAATATACCAGCTCCGCTGTAATCAGGCGTCGTAGCACACCCGGGACATACTAGGTGTCACTGGGTGGGCCCGATGATGAAGCATGCCACCAACTAGGTTGGTGGGTGAGGGCTTCATGAATACACCTACAAGGTGTCTGTGACAGAACTACTTTGAGTACTGCATCACTTTGGTCAACTTAAGCTAGTCTTCTTTGTTTAATCACAAAAAAAAATGCCTTTAAGGACAAGAAAGAGGAAAGAAAAGCAACAAGTATATCTGGACAAAACTGGGGAAAAAAAATAGGAGGAGAAGCTGGTGATGGCAAAAAGAAAAAGTCTACTGGTAAGCAGAGCAGAGATTTCTTAAAAAAGATTTTCAAAAAACAAAAAAAAGGCAAGAATAACTGTAAAACAAACAGAGTTTTATGTACAAAGCAACAACACAGTCAACAGCAAAAAAAAAGCTAATGTACAATCAGAAGTATGTCAAACTGATTTAACACGAAAATTAGATTTTAAAAACATTCGTCGAAAAATGTTTCATAGAAGAGTGATGTTAAATTTGCTAAAGGATGTGAAAAAATATAAGAAAAAAACAAAATTTATTAAGAAAAAAAAATGTATAGAACATATTGTAAGTAAGGCTTTGGAAATAAAAAGAAAACTTTTTATTCTAATTTTGAATAGGATGCGTAGATTAGATAAATTAGTGAATGCAATGAAGTCACAAAGCAAAAGGAAAAGAGAAGTGAAAAAAAGTAACTTTTGTAAAGTGTTCTTGGGAGAATGGAAACACAGTTCAAGTACTGAACCATTTTTTAATGAAGAGAGTTATCTTCAAAGTAATAGTTTGTTGCATGCAGTTGACACCAATGGTAGAGCATATGAAGTTAAGGATGGTTGTGTGATGGAAAAAGAGAAAATGGTCCCAAGAAATGAGGAAGAAGTAATGGCTGCTGAGGCTATGGGGAGACGTCCAAAAGCCCCAGTGTACACTTGGAACTGTAGTAGTATTTGTACTGTGCGTCAGGAATCTATTGATAAATTACGTGACTTTCTAAGAGAATATAGTAAAAAGAGTGTAAAACAGAAGATGAAGGTGCTTCAAACACTAGATCCATGCAGAGTGAGAGAAAATACTGGTTTGCAGGGACATTCTCTGGCTTGTCTATCTAGAAAAGTGTGTAAAAGTGTTTTTCATCATTTTAGGATGCTGGCTGTTCATCATACTGAAATGAGAAAGTTTGTGAGAACATTGTATTTTGCTAAAAGTCCAGCAGTAAAGTTGAATGAGTTGAATAATGCTCTGTTCCGTGGATCTGTATCAGATGTAGTGAAGGTTACTGATGAGATTCAGTTTTGTTACTTTGGTCCAGAACAAGAAAGTGCAGAAAAGGACACAGTAAATGAGGAAAATGAGGAACAGAATGTAGAACTCATTATTACTAAAAATTTTGAGGATGAAATGACAAAATTTACTATCACCTCTAATGAAAGACCAAATATTACTTGTATTTGTTGCCGCAGAAGTCATTATAAAATTCAAACAAGGAATGTTGATCTGTATAAAAAAAGTGAAAATGAAGATAATTATAAGTGGAAGGATTTTGCAACATATATATTTCTTGAAAATTGTTTTGAATTGGGTGAAGATCAGCGTATTTGTAAATACTGTTATAATAAGTTAGAAGAAAATAGAATGCCGACCAGAGCTGTACATAATAATTTAGAATTTGATGCTATTCCTGCCGAACTTTCTGAATTAAATACATATGAGTCTATACTCATTCAATGTGTTCATCCGTTCCAGACCATAGTACGTATGGAGCCCAAAACTGGTAAATTACCTCCTTCTGATTTACTGAGAGGTTTAAAAGGAAGAGTGGTGTATTTGCCCTTGGATTTGAAAAAAAATATGGAAACTATTGATGCAGATACTTTGGAAACTGAACCATTAGTAATTCTGGTTAATGGTGTACCTACAAAGAATAAGAAGATTTGGCAGGAGCTGGTGGATGTACGAAAAGTACAAAGAGCAAATTTGTATTTGAAAAAAAATAATAAATGGTATGAATCAATTTATATAGATGAAGAAGAAGAAGATTTACAAGAAGACACAGAAACACCAACTGGTCAAACTGAAAAAGTGGATAAGTCAAAGGAAGAAGAAATTTATGAACATTTTAGCATACATCCTCTTCATTCAAAAGAAGTTATGGGAGACACTATTGATCTGTTTCAGATGAAGAAAGCAAAAGGAACTCCCGTGAGTGTATGGGAGAAGAGCTTGGAAGCTCGATGTTTTCCTCAGCTGTTTCCTACAGGAAAAGGTGGACGATACGATGAACGCCCAGAACAGATTCCTGCTTCTGAGTATCGGACTACAAGATTATATGCAGAAGATCCAAGATTTCGTCAAAGTATTCCTTATTTGTTCCATCTTTTATTTGAAAGCGACTTGTCTGCATTATCTTATGCAGTAAATCACATTTTAAAAAGTGGAGTACATTTACAAAATGTGTCTGCTAAGGATTTTATGGAGAAAGTGCAGCACCGAGATGATCATTTGGAAACACAACTGATCAATCTGATGGCTTGTCAGCGTGGGACAAATGAATATTGGTACCGACGCCATGGTGAATTAAAATGCATGTTACGGAATTTAGGAACTCCTACATGGTTTCTAACCCTAAGCTGTGCCGAGTACGATTTACTGGATTTTCTACGAGAGGCAAATTCAAACATTAAAAACATTGAATACAAGACAGCAGGAGAACTGTGCTCATTGGATCCAGTTAATGTTTGCAGATATTTCAATCATAGATTTGAGGCTATGATGTCCTTCATCTGCAATAAAAAAAATCCACCTCTTGGAGCAGTAGTGGATTTCTTTTGGAGAAAAGAGTACCAGGCAAGAGGTGCTCCTCATATTCATATGCTGTTGTGGATCAAGGATGCCCCAAAGTTTGGAACAGATACTGATGAAGCAGTGTTATCTTTCATTGAAGAATATGCAACATGTGCTATACCTAAAAGCACAGAAGAGAAAAAGTTAAAAGAACAAGTTTTACGTTTCCAAAGTCATCGGTGTGGAAAATACTGTCGACGGAAGTACAAGACCAAAGATAAATTCTACACAAAGTGTCGATTTGGATTTCCTAGACCTGTTCTTTCAAAAGGAAGAGTCAACAGTTTTATGTCAGCTGTGCGACATACTATAACCAGAAAATCTCCCAAAAATACCTACAACCTAAAAAGAAATGAAGAGTCAAAATTTATAAATGACTTCAACCCAGTCATTTTATCCATGTGGAATGCTAACATGGATATTCAGTATGTGGCAGACAATTCTATTGCTGTTGCTCGGTATGTGACATCTTACATCACTAAATCTGAGAAAACAGAATTGAAGGAAATGTGGGAAGAGATTTCTCACGAGAAGACTGTCAGTAAGAAGCTGTACAGTTTCAGTTTAAAGATGTTATCGCATCGAGAAATTGGATCCTACGAATGCTCAGATAGGTTATCATCTGCAATTCTTTACTCGAAATCCAGAAGAATAATTTGGGTAAGCTTAGGCCTTGCAGGAATGAGAAATCGGGTACTGAAATCTGTTGGAGAAATTGAATATTTGGCCGAGAATGACCCAGAAAGTACAGATATTTTGCAATCAAACATGTTGGACACATATTACCCAAAGAGAAGTCATCATCTTGAGAACATGTGTCTCTATGAAGTGCTGCAGAACTACATTTTTTCACGGAAAGCCACAGAAGACATCAACAATGGAAAATATAAAGTCATTGGTGAGGAAGGATGTTTGGTGAAGCAAACAAAAGGAAGTTTGATAAATCACAGGAAGCTCAGTTGCGAAACTACTGACAAAAAGGAATTTTACTACTTGGCTCTTTTACAGCTGTTTAAACCATGGCGTTCAGAGGACGAACTACTGGGAGAATTTCAAAGCTTTGAAGATTCTTTTAATGCTAGCAAAGACAGCATAGAATGCAGTACTTTCACAACTTATGTCCAAATGTTAAATGAAGAAAATGAACAGGAAGCAAAAATTGCAGCTGAAGTAGCTAGAGACAGTTCTCAAGACAGCCAAAGTTCAGGAACACTTAGTCAAGATCCCCTAGGACAACCAATCATAGAAAATGAAGCTGCAGTAGCCATGACTGAAGTAGAAACGGCTATGAATCAAGCACAGGAAGATTCAATCGACTTACTAAATCTGGAACAACAACTGAATGAAGAACAAAAAGAAATTTATGAAGAAGTCATCAAAAAAATTGATCATGGATTACTACATGAAAAGAAAGAGTGCTCATGCACATCATTTGAACCAATCAGGATGTATGTGAGTGGACAAGCTGGAACTGGTAAAAGTTTCTTAATAAAAGTCATCAGAAGCTACCTACAGGCAAAAAGCTTCAAATGTGTCTTGTGTGGTAACTGCTCCAACTGGGTTAGCAGCCTATAACATAAAAGGAATTACCTTACATCGCTTGCTAATGTTACCAGTGGAGCATGAAAACAAAATAGAATACCACAAGCTAACTGGAGAAGCATGCCTCGAAGTTTCAAGAGTGTTGAAGAAGATGCAAGTTCTCATTATTGATGAGGTGAGCATGGTTTAAAATTTAATGCTTGCCTTTGTGCATTTAAGAATGCAACGAATTCTTAAGAGAGACTATGACGTGTTATTTGGAGGTAAACACGTCATAGTATTTGGAGATCTTTTACAGCTCACTCCAGTTAAAGGACAACCAGTGTTTAATACTGTGACACATGAAGACACGAAGAAGTCATTAGGAAGCATTGGTAATGCGAATATTTGGTCATTCTTTGAGTACAAAGAACTCACTACCAATATGAGACAAGCAAACGACGAAGATTATGCAAATATTCTGAAAGATATCAGAATTGGACTACTCACAGAAGTTGGCAAAAAAGCATTACAGAGTCGGTTGCTACATAACTTATTTCCAAATGAAGAAATAGTTGCAGAGAAAATATACCAGAACATTGCAGAAAAAAATACTGTAATCTGCTTAATGCCAACACTACGTGAGTGCTCAATATTCAATGAGGAACTTTTGAAATTGGAAAAGGAAGAGATTAAGAAAATGGAAGCAGAGGACAAAATTCAGCATGAAAGAATTACTTTTACATTAACAGGCAAACTGAAAAATAAATTGGATTCACTAGAGAAGAACATTTCCAAAACAGCTGGATTAGAAAAAAATCTATATGTTTGCATGAATTGTCGAGTGATTTTAAGGAGAAATTTGGATGTGGAAAAGGTTTAGTGAATGGAGCTATGGGAAGAGTTGTGGGTTTTATTAATTATCAGAAAAAAGAAGGAATTGAATGTTTAAAAATAAAATTTGATCAGATAGAAGAAGTTAAAGACATTTGTCGTTGTTCAGTTCGTTTCATGCTTGTGAAAGACTTATATGTACGTAGGAAGCAGTTTCCGTTTTCTCTAGCATATGCTGTAACTATTCACAAGTCTCAAGGATTGACTGTAGGTAGTGCTTTTGTAAACATTGGTTCTACTGTGTTCAAAGAAGGTATGGCATATGTTGCTTTGTCACGAGTGAAAACATTATCTGGTTTATGTATGATAGACTTTGATGACTCAAAAGTTAGTGCTGATACAAACTGTGTAAAGGAGTATAATAGATTAAGAAGAACCTATGCTCCTCATTTAGGTCAGTATCCTGTGATTGAAAAACATGTTGTTTGTCGGAAAAGGAGATTTGAGAATATCTGTAATGTGGATGAACAGAACAAAAAAAAAAGGACAGTGATGTGATAGCAAGGAAAAAGAAAAAGGACAGTGTTGAAGAGGTTGTTGGTTGCCATTTTGAAAATAGCTCTGGTGTCAACTGCTATGCAAATGTAGTGCTGAATGTTGTATTTTATCTTGAAAAGTTGCTAGAACAGATAATAGTAAATCATGGAAAAAGATTGTGTTCTCTGCTGAGTCTCCTTTTTGAGAAGCTGAGTACTGATAAAACTGAAATAGAAAGTGCTTCTGATGTTAGAAATCTTTTAGATGTATGATGTGGTTCTACACAGTTTAAAGAAAATGTCCAGCAAGATGCACAGGAATTCTTAATATATATTTTGAGTGTACTAGAAGATGAAGGAGTAGAAGTAGAAAACTTATTTGGTGTCTCTTACAAATGGGAACATTGCTGTGAAAACTGTATGAACACATGTAGTAGTAATGTTGATTCAGAAAGGTTCATATTTTTACCATTACCACAAAGTAAATCAGTGACTTTTAGTAAATTAGTTAAAGATGCCAATCACAACATGGAATGTTCTGAATGTAAATCAGACATGTTTTCCACATTATTTTTACAGAAATATGGTCAGTATGTAATTTTAATGATGCAACGTTGTAGAGCTGATGGTTCAAAATTGGAAACGTTAATAAAGAAGTTTACAGGACAGCAATTATCAATTTCTGGAAAAACTTTTGTTACAGTTGCAATAATTTTTCATGAAGGATCTACTGTAACTTCTGGGCATTACACAGTTTATCTTAAATGTGAAAAAGGCTGGACACTGTGTAATGATTCCCAATTGATTTTCAAGCAACGTTTGCCTTATGATTTACCCAATTCTTATTTAATTTTTCTGAAACCTAAATTTTGAAAACTAAAAACTGCATCTGAACAAAGCATTTTTTGTATTTTTAAAGGATTATAATTGAAGATATCACTTAAAAAGGATTTTAAAATTACTATTTGGCCTAAAGGAAAAGTAATAAAAACAATTGTGGACTCCTTTGACAGAAATTATTTTGGCATGTGTGCTTTTGCGACAAGGTTTAAAGACGGTTTGTCTAGAAAATGTTTATTCATCTAGAGAAGTACTTGTAATATATATGTAATATTTCTAACAAGGTATATTTTAGTGAGGAAAGTTTTAGGGCTTTTTTTAAGCAATCTTTCAGATTGTTTTTTTTTGCCTGCTGTTAAATGATGAATACAATTGTTTTCACTATTTTAACCCCTTCGGTGCTCATGACGGAACGGTTCCGTCATGAGCCACGGTTGAGCTGTGCTCATGACGGAACCGTTCCGTCATGACCACGCCCGCGCAAGATTCCGTCAGCACAGCGGCGGAATCTGCGCAGCATGGAAGGGGTTAAGTGAAAAATAAAAAATTCTGAAAACAGCAAAAAAAGGGCAAAAAATTGCTTTGTAAAATATGTAAAAACATGTAATGCTCTTTGTAATGTATGATTGAATATTAATATTTTTTTTTCTTTTTTTGCAGAACTGGAAAGAAAAAATTAAAAAAAAATGCTGTTCCCTTGCAAAATACTTAAAAAAAAAAATTCTAAAAATGTTATATTTTTTAAAAAATAAGTGACAAATATTAGTATTACTCAATCCTCCCTTTTCTTGCTTCCATTTCTTCACCTCTTTTTGTACATTAAATAAAAAAAAAAAAAAAAACCAATTTTAAAACCTTGGGTGCGCGCATGCGCGCACCCCCAAAAAAAATTCCCCCCAAAAAATTTTTGGGGTTTAGTTTATAAGTGGCTCTTAAAAGAGCCCTTGAGTTAATGGTGGGAAACAGGAAGAGAAAAACGAAAAAAAAGAAAAAACATCTATGGCCTACTGCACTCATGGGCATCAAATTTTCTCTGAATGAGATCAAGACTGGTCTCACACACAGAAATAAGTTTACCGCAATCAGTGCAGCGTGTGGACAACCTAGCAAAACAAGGTGGTCCAAAACGAGGTGTGGAAGAAGGCAAAGGCACCACTGCAGAAGAAGTGCTCGGCTGAGCTGCCGAAGATGTGCTCGGCTGAGCTGCTGCAGATGTCGTCAGTTGAGCAGGTGGAGGGTTTGCTCCAGAAGCTCGACGAAAAGTCACTGGATGCATTTTGTCAACATGCCTCAACATAGTATGAATGCTAAAAGAATATTTCTTGTTAGGATTCCCACGTGACAAGACTTTTTGACAAAGTACACATGTAACTTTAGGTGCATTTACCTTTTTTTGTCCCTCTGGAAAAGTGAAAAACTGCCATATAAAGCTGTCTTTCTGCTTCCTGCTCCTCTGCCACTCAAGAGTGTCCTGGTCACTGTCTGAAGATGGTTGCTGTTCAGCCATTGTATCTCAACAACAGAATAGCTCCTTCTCCAAAGGAATCAGAACTAATAATGAGGGGAGTAGGTGTGGTTTGGGAAGAATCTGGAACTGAAAGTACTTCAAACCAATCAAAAGTGATGATTCTTGATCACATGACTTGCCATGAGGGGATTGGGTCTGGTGTTGAAACAATCAGAAACTGAAAGTAATGATAACCAATAAGAAGTGCTGTTTTATTATGCATATACCCGAGGTGCGCGCACTGCGCAAGCTCCGAGCGCGCACCTCGTGATTACGTATGCGCGAACGCGTAGGAGCGCATGTGCATACGTCATATGCGCGTACGTAGCGCGCATACGTTGAACACGTGTATACGCGACCGTTATTGCGCGTAATTTTAGCGTATGCGGAAGTAAACCGCGTGGAGCGCGTAGGACGCACGCACGCATGCGTACGTACGTATGCATACGTACTGGGTGCGCGCTCCCAGCGGGCACTATGACGTATATATGCGTACGTAAATAACGTACGACGGTATTCATAAAAAACTTACGAAATTGTACTAGGAGCGCGCTCAGAGCGCACACCCCAAGAATTTATATAAAAAAAAAAAAAGTGGAGAAAGATTAATTGCAAAAATTAAAAAAACTGTTCAACTTTATCCTAATTGAAATTTAAAAAAAAAAGCAAAAACAAATAAAAAGATACAGATAATATATAAATGAATACATAGGAATTTTATTTTTAATATAACATTTTTTTTTAAATTATATAATTCAAAAATTAGCATTTAAAAAACCGTACAAATTCACTGAAAAAACCAAAGGTTTCACACACGTTATAGTTAGGAATTAGCATTTAAAAAACCTTGCAAATTCACTGAAAAAAACATAGGTTTCACACATGTTATAGTTAGCTGGACATTTCACTCGTGAAAAACCAATGAAATTCCCCCGTTATAGTTAGTTCAGCTAACTATAACTCGCGCCCCCGCAATGCACTGCTGATGACGTCACATATTACATCACTCATGACATGGTCAGTGACATCACTCATGACATCACTGATGACATCTCAAATGACATCACTGATGACATCATCCTTGTGACAGAGTGGCAGACCTCCTCTCACCCTAATATAACCTTTGATACACACATTCAAAAATAGAGAGTAAAATTTTCAAAAAAATGGACATACCAATACCAGTTACAACAACCTCTTGAGTAATTCTAAGATCCACATACACATCCACTCATTCACCAACAGTCCTGTACAGTCACTCATACATGTACTCACTCATCATATGTACTCATACACCTATACATCCTGTTACACAATGCCTCACATCCACAGAGTTACTGACACACATAGTCACTCATGAAAATAAAGAAAGAAACATACATTTACTTGCATATACATTTATACACACACCACCACACTTACTTCTACGGGAACTTACACATACTTAGTCTTTTAAACAATCACTTATAGAAACACATATTTATTCATACAGGAACTCTTTCAATCTCTCACTCTCACATATACTCAGTTATATACACCAATAGTCACATATACTAGTTTAAAACATATGTAGTTACTCATAGAGACACTATTGAGACAGTCATTCACTCACTAACACACCCATGCACACACTCATCCACCCATACAGTCCTGCAGACATGCTGTCTTCAACACATACAAACAGTGAGTCACTCATTCATGTACCTATGCAATACGTAATACCCCCCACCGAACCATACACACACTCACACTGATACTAAAAAAACCAACTAATAACCTATATAAACACCCATGTAGCTACTCACCAACCCATGCAGCCACTTATACACAAAGTGAGAGACTGATAAAGATATTTACATATTTAAACATTACTCACTAAGCCATGTATTCACTAAGATACACTTAATCAGTCAGTTATACAATCCATTTTTCAAAAACAAATCATCCATTTAGACACTTATATACCCATTTATTCTTCCATCGTCCTTGAGATATGCATATATAAAACATATTTAATTTTCAGAAAAATACACATTCACTGGATGATGTCATCAGTGATGTCATTTGAGATGTCATCAGTGATGTCATGAGTGATGTCACTGACCACGTCATGAGTGATGTAATATGTGACGTCATCAGCAGTGCATTGCGGGGGCACGAGTTATAGTTAGCTGAACTAACTATAACGGGGGAATTTCATTGGTTTTTCATGAGTGAAATGTCCAGATAACTATAACATGTGTGAAACATATGGTTTTTTCAGTGAATTTGCAAGGTTTTTTAAATGCTAATTCCTAACTATAACGTGTGTGAAACCTTTGGTTTTTTCCGTGAATATATATATAGATATATATATATATATACACACATACATACATGCACACTTACCTGGCCACCCGGTCCTGTGTCTCTGCTCATGCTCTCCTCATGGGACAGGAAGAACAGCATTGTGATTGGTAGGCACTTGGGCACTCCTGACAAATCACAGCACTGCAATGCAACATTGTGATTGTTTTTGAGCATCCAGGTTTGACGCTCAACCAGGGAATAGGGGCCTGGGATGCGCTCCATGAAGTCTGTAATGCAGCCTGCATGGAGAATGGGGAAAGTGCGCATGACTGTTTTGGGCTGCCCGCAAGAACTGCTTTGCGGTACTTAGTGCCACAGGGGAGTTACATGGGTGTTCTCATTAAACCACCCATGCTTTTTGATGCAAAATCCTATCTACAAACAATTGTAGACAGGGTTTAGCGCCAAAAATTATTTCCAACTTGAGGGAGGCATTAACAGGATGTTTTTATTTCTCATTTCTTTCTCTGACTTTAAATAAGTACTGCACTCTGCAGCACACATACAAAGTAGGAAAAGTGTTTAAACTTGTCTAGGTATAGTATTTTGTACAGGAAGGGATACCCTTCCTGTTCAAACCCTATGCTAAACTCAGGCACACACTAGCACTATGCCACTAAAGTGTGTGCCCCGCACACGACAGCTGAAATCAGTGCCAGGGATAGGGAGAGGGTAAGGAAAGAGCCATATCTCTGTAGATATGGTGCTTTCCTGCACTCTCGCCCTCATGCAATGCAGCACAGCCTCTTTGGGTGCTGCGCTGAGTTGCATGTCCTCTTTGAAAATCTGGTCCTAAGTGCTTTACGGTCACATATTTGACCCAAATGACTCATATAGTGTCTTATTTGTATCAATTAAAAGAATATAATCAACAGGTCCTCACCTGTGCCACTCCAATTATGAGTCCTGATGTATGTAATTTGAAGGCAATAATGTGAATTGTACTCGCTGCCACCCTAATATCTGGTGGTCAAGCGAAAGTGCCAATGTCTTATCAAGTGGGGTTTTGTTTCTAGTGATGAGTAATTCTTCCCTTTGGCAGAACCATGCACGTTTTAGGGAATTTTTCACTATTCTGTTTGGATAACCTCTGGTCACTAGTTTTGCTTTTAGGACTTGTGCTTCTCTCATATAATCCTCTTTGTGGGAACAATTTTTACGAAGACGTAGGAATTGCCCGAAGGGTAATCCATCCCTCAAGGAATGGAGATGGTTGCTGGTATAGGATAGGAGATTGTTTCTTTCTGTGGGTTTCCTATGCATATGGTTTCTTGTCTCTCTCGGACATCTTTTTAACCATGAATATTGCCAGTGTGCTATTTCTATCAAACACTGCATACATTGTCTACAGGAACTAATATTCCTTGTTATATAATAGATACCCTGGTTCCATGTGAGTATGGTGGCACTTGTTTCCTTATACACAACTGCGTAGTGATACGAAATTTAAATAATCAGTGGATTCATTCCCCTAGCCTAAAATATCAGAAATGCTAGCTCTTGTAAGAGATGCCAACATTTCTGCTTCAATAGGCGTATCTGCAGCCTATCATGAGATCATCCTTAAGGAAGAATGCAGAGCATACACCTATGGGCTGTTATCTGTATTAAAAGATACCGCTTGAGCTACCTTCTGCAGCAGCAGTTTTTCAGCATATGATGCACCAGTTGTTTTCTTAACTTCCAAAGTTGAATGCTTCCAAGATGATATACTAATATATGACAAAAACAAAGAGGAGCATAATGATATTTTGAAGGGAGTGTTTGGAACTTTGAATGAGAAAAGGCTAACCGTTGAATTTACTAAGAGCAAATGTGCAGTGCAATCTGTTACCTATTTCTGCCATGTGCTAAGTAAGGATGGAGTTAAGCCCAAAACGAATTTAGTAGAATCAATTCCACTAACACCAGAACCAAGGAGTAAGGATGATGTGAGATCTTTCAGTGGACTCGCAGAGTTCTATTCAACGTATGTGAACAACTTTTCCACAATAACTTTTAATTTTCTCCAGTTACTCAAGAATAAATGCAAATTAGTGGGGAGTGATGAATGTCAATGAGAATTTGCTGATGTAAAAAAAGCCATTGCTGATGCCACAGCTTTGAGCAGGTTTGATTCCAACTTGTTGAGTGTGATTACAACCGATGCAAGTAGCAAGGGAATAAGTGCTGTGTTCTCACAAGGAAAGGAGAAAGGTGGTGAAGTTATAATTGTGTATGCCTCTAGAGCTCCTACACCATCAGAAATTAAATATTCAGTTATTAAGAGGGAGAGTTTAGAATGTGTGTTGGGATTGGAGCATTTCAGATCATTTATTTGTGGTAAACATTGTTCGTTACACAGTGACCATAAGCCTTTGGTCAGATTACTTACCACTGAAGGTATGATAAAAACGTCTGCACGCATAGCAAGAATGTCTATGAGATTGAAAGATTACTTGTACAGAATTGTTTATGTGCCAGGAAAAGAAAATGTAACAGCAGATTTCTTGTCTAGAATGCCTTTTCATATTCAAAAAGATTTGAGCATCGAATGGGATGAGTATCACATAGTATGTGTACATGATCGGGGTGTACCGACTACAGAGATGGAAGTCTGGATAAAAGAGTATGGTGAAGAATACATACTACAAAAGGTATTGGTGTGCATGGCTAATGGATGGCATACAAAGGGGGAATTTAAAGTTGAAATAATACATTTTTGGAAAATTAGGAATGAATTGACTTCGGAAGATCTTATAATATGGAGAGGCGATAGAGTAGTTCCTCCATCTACATTGATAAATAACATTACTGTACAGTGTCATGAAGGTCATGGAGGTATTGTCAGAACTAAGCAAAGAGTTAAGAAAGGATTTTGGTGTCCGGGTACGGACTTATTCATAGAAAGAATGGTTAGAAATTGTATAGTTTGTGTTAATTCCGATAAGTCGCTGAAATCTTTGAGACCTAACACGTGTGAACCTTTTATTCCTAAAGAACTCTGGAATACTCTAGCTGCCGATATTTTGGGACCTACTGAAGAGCATTCAAAGTATATTATTGCTCTTATTGATATTTTCTCAAGATGGCCCGAAGTACAGGTAGTAGAGGAAGTGGACACAGACACTGTTTTGTGTTTTCTGGACAAGATGTTCACTTGGGAAGGTTTACCTTTCACAATTATCACTGAAAATGGTCCTCAATTTGCATACAATAAAGGTAAGTATTATTTTAAGAGGGTGGGATTTAAACATCGTACCACATCTCTTTATAATCCTATGGGCAATGGTATGATCGAAAGATTTAATAAGGTACTGAAGGGGGCTAGTCAGATGGCAGGGAGTGATAAAGAAGATTGGGAACTACAAATTGAAATAACTGTATGGATGTACAGTATGACTGCCCATGATATGACTACATTTCCTCCATTTGAAATTATGAGGGGCCGACTTCCAAGGACCAAAAGTGACACAGGGTGGTTAAAAAATTCTACTTCTTGTAAGGTAGTTGTGGAAATGATCAGGGAAATCATTGAAGATACCCATACTAAATACAAGTTACAAGTTACGGTATGATAAAAAGAAAGTATTACTGGTTGATGGATCAAGTATTAAAGTTGGTATGCTAGTTAAAGTTAAAAAACAACTTGGAAAGTTAAAAAAGGTGGGATTAAATTTACAGATCCTTTTGAAATGACTCAAGTTTTGAAAAACGCTGTGAGGTTAAATGATGGCAAAGTATGCAACCTCAAAGGAATTGCTGTTTTGAAGGGTGAGAATCACATATATAGAAAAGAATGTAGTGATGGAGTGAGTAGGAACTTTGATGGAAAGTTCTGGGAAGAAATGGAAACTCCTGGAAGTAGAAGAAATGAGATTACTCCAGAAAGAGTTGACAATGATTTAAATGTGGAAAGAGAATTACAGGCTTCTGATGATCAGTCTGTCAGGGAGAATTGGGGAAATGATTGAGCAGTTACCTGCAGAAGGAAAAATGTTGCGAAGGAATCCAGTGTGGATGTCTGATTATGTGGTGTGAGGGTGAATGTTGAATATTGTTTTTTGTATTTTGTACTAGTTTTTTCTTCTATGTGTTTACAATAATTTTACTTAGGTTTCATGGTTAGAATACATATTATGTGGCTATTATTTTATGCAATTATTTAGAACAATCCATGTTATTGTCTTTCAAATTGTAACAGGAGGGGATGTGTTGTGTATAGCTCTGTTTCTAGCACTGTCACTACACGAGCTTGGAATTTCTAATTTAGAGTTCTATGGAGCATGAGGGACAGTTGCAGAAAACTTGAGGACAAATGAGGAGTGGACTGTTGGCGGTTTTCATTTCTACAAATAAATACTTAATCAGTTCTGGCTTTGAGTATATACTTGACACTGGGTCCAATCTGTATGTTAACACCTCAACGGCTACGGCTAATTTGTGAAAATAATTTCTTGTTAGCGAGTGGCAGGATGTTAGAAATGAGCCTAGTACAGCTGTGTTTCAGCGTGTGCAGCCGTGATCAGTTCAGGTAATGCCCACACCAGCCTACAATTATCTCCCATCATAACACATCTCAGAATCTGGTTGAAGAGAAAATAATATTTTGGAACAGGTTCATTGTTTGAAACAAAGTCTTTTGTTGACAGAAAATAGAACAAGTGTACTGGTGGCCATATTGGACAAGGTTTGTTGCTTTGTTTTGAAAACATGGCCTACTTTTCATGGAAAACGCATGCCCCACACAGCGAGCGGGAATTTTAAAGGTTTGGGTTAACCTTCATTGCTGTGGAAGGAAACCACATCATTCTGGTGCATCTTTGGCTGATGAACGTTAATTCAAATATCCTGGGTGGGCGGTATACCACATGGTAACAGGCAACCCTATACATGCCTGTACAACAGTGATAGGCACACCAACAACAGTTGGTGGTTTTGAAGTCTTGCCTACACAATAGTAACATTATCAAGTCAAGTCAAATAGGCTTTATTTCGACATAAAATATCTTAAAAAGCGTACATACATTGGAGATCATTTAGAGCATATACAAGATAAAAAACGTAAAAAACCCTAGATAATCTAAAATTCATCATTTTTCTACATTTGACTAAAAGGAAGGTTATTTAAATTAGCTAAAAAGAATTAAAATCATGATTAAACAATTTGCCTAAGTCTTTTTGACCGTATTCGCCATGCCCAACCTAGATACTTCGAGGTGGCGCATGCAAAGAATGGGCGAGTGTCTGTGAGTAAAATTCGTAATGCCACGTTACAATGTCTAGTGCCCAAAGTAAGGCACATCGGTTTTAACCATTTCATTCGGGGGACCTTATAGGCGGGGCACTCAAATAACAAATGGGGGACAGATTCATGACGCTGAGGGCAAAATGGACACCATGGCGCTGTCTGGTGTGGTATTTTCCAGTGGCATGTGAGCTCCATGACCGGGAGGAGACCTGTTCTAAATTTGAAATACAGAGATCTATCCCATGGGGCAGTAACAATGTCCAGGTACAGTTCTCTGATAGGTGCATCTTTGTGCTCCAAGAAATTTCTGGTAGATTTGCAAATTGTTGAGGAAGAATTCCTGTTATTTGCTACCCATGTCCAATAGATTTGTTTTAACATGGATTTGGGCGGGGCTGACTGTTGGTGCCATGCTTCTTCCAGACCCAGATTTATAAGTAGAGCTTTGATGTCCCTTAGCCATTTTATTTTTGCCCAGCCGGGGCAGTTAATTATCTCCCGTAAGCCTTCCGCATAACTTGAGAGCTCTGGCACTCTCCAGATGCGGGCCCATAGTAACAGGGGGCGTAGTTTTGCTTGATCTTCAATCGCCCGGCAACCCATGTCCAATTGCAAGGGTAAAATGGGAACAGAAGGGCCGAGAGACATTAGGCTTCTCTGGAAGGCGTTCTCAGCTAGAGTTAGCACTTTCACATTTGACATCCCCCAGAGCTCCGCTCCGTAAAGTGCTGCACTTGTTCCTCTGGCGGAGTAAATATCCATTACTGCCGCTATCGGTCTTGTGGATGCTGCTCTCTGTTCTTTCAGCAGGGCCCCAGTCACTCTTTTTAAGCTCAACAACATTTTGGTCAAGTGGCAGTCCCATTTCATTGTATCCACCAAGCGAATGCCCAGATAGTCAAACGTTTTAGTTCTTTCAAGGGCAACATGCCCCAGTGTGGGAGGGGGGCCAAGCTTGCGTGGGGGATTCAAAATGAGATACTTAGTTTTGTCTGTATTAATACAAAGGCCTCGCTGCTTACAGAAGGTGTCAAATCCAGAAAGAAGCCGCTGGAGGCCCATCGGGGATTTTGACAAAAGTAAGGTATCATCGGCAAAGAGTAAGGTGGGAATTAAGCGACCTGCCAAACGTGGAGCATCTGCTGGAGTCTGAGTCAGAAAATCCACCACTCCATTTACGTATAAGGAGAACAGGGTTGGAGCAAGTACGCAACCTTGTCGTACACCTCTGTTCACCTCAATTCTTGATGTCTTTTGACCATTTGATCCCCAACGTATTTGGGCGTAGTTATTTTCATGGAATCTCATGATCAAATGGAGCAAGTAGGGTGGCATGCCCAGGTCACACAGCACTTTCCACAAGTTGTTTCTAGGCACCAAATCGAAGGCCGTGCGGAGGTCGATGAAGGCCAGATATAAGGTACCCTTTCCAATTGTGACGACCTTCCAGTGGATCATAAGTAGCCTTAGCGATTGTTCTATCGTTCCTGTCCCGGATCTGAACCCAGCCTGAAAATCCGAGAGTATCTTATTCTCGTCAGCCCACTGCTGGATCCTAGATAAGAGGACCTTGCCCGCCACTTTTTGGGAACAGTCTATTAAGCTAATCGGTCTGTAATTAGCTGGGTCATCTCTTGAACCTTTCTTGTGCAGGGGAACCACCTCAGCTGCCATCCAAGAAGCAGGGAGGGGGGCGCCTGCCATGACTGCGTTCAATAGCGAGGCAATCATCATAGCCCATTCGCTTATGTCCATTCGGATAAGGTCGCCAGGTAAGCCATCGGGTCCAGCTGCCTTGCGAGGAACCAGGGATTTTATGGCAATTTCAGCCTCTTTCCTGGAAAATAGACTCTCCTCATAATTGAAGAATCTGAGGTAAGGGGAAGACCATCGCTTCTGTAGCAGGTGCAGTATACAGCTTCGTAAAGTGTGAGTGCCACTGGTCCTCGGTTATATTGCATGTAATAACAGTGTCCAGGGGTCTATGTTTTTTTCGTAACAGATCCTAGAAACCTTTCGCATTTTTTTCTATGCTTGCTGCGCGAAGCTCCTGCCAGAAGTTGTCTTCCCAGTCTCTCCTGGCTAAATTAATAATGGATTTGTAGGACTTACGTTTAGCAGCTATTGCTAGGGCATCACCAGTCTTTACTGCCATGATTAGAGCTCTTTTTCCAGCACGGCACGCCTGTGAGTACCAGCCAAATTTGCCCTGTCGCTTAACCTGGTTTTTGTTTGCCTTGGAATTTGGTTTGACCAGGAACAGGTCCCCTATCGCTGTCGAAACCTCACTGAACATGGCTGCTATCTTATGCGGGCTAGGAGATTGATTTTCCAGGATTTCAGAGGCTGCGGCAATGACGGCTCTGATGCAAGATAGTTTTTCTTCATCAATTGCCACCTTGTCCCATTTTAAGCGTCTGAGGCAATTGGAAGGGACCACCCCCCCCAATGACCTCTGTACGAGTGGTACATGGTGACAGGTAAGTACACCTATTGTCTACAGACCTTCCTTTTTCCGAACACAACTCGATCGCTGTAAAAACAGACCCAGAGAACTATTTAACATTTTTGCAACCAAACATCCATAGCCCCCCTTAAACTTACTGCCTCAACTAATGAATGTGAAGAAATTGCCAACTTCTTCTCTGATAAAATCGGCAAAATCAATCTCTCCTTCCATCTAACTGAGATCCGACCCAATTCCTCTCCTGTTACTGACCCCACACTGAATGTTCCTCCCATCCTGACTCTGACTCCTTACCCCTCCACTCTCCCTCTCGCCACTCCCCCTTCTGAATTTAGCCTTCCCCCGTGCAACTGAAAAAAAATGCATCTTGGACTAACTTCCACCCCGTGACTGAGCTTGAAGTATTTAACTTCATCGCCAAACTTAAGCCGTCCTCACACACCAAAGACCCTATCCCTTCTAGCCTTTTAGAATCTCAACCACATTATTCCCCCATACTTGTCCAGTATCATCAACACATACTTCTCCACAGGCTGCGTCCCGGACTCACTTCAACTCGGTCAAATCAGGCCTATCCCTAAAAATCCCACCGCAGACCCGAGTGACCTGAACAACCTCCGCCCTATCTCTAACCTACCACTCCTTTCCAAAGCCCTGGAAAAATGTGCCTTGCTTGAATTAGATAAACACATTAACAACTTCAACCTTCTAGACCCCATGCAATCCGGCTTCAGAAAAGGCTGCAGCACTGAAACCGCCATGCTAAACATAATCGATGACATCCACTCCTCACTTGACAATGGCGAATCCTGCCTACTCATTCTCCTTGACCTCTCGGCTGCCTTTGATACAGTCAACCACAACTCCCTACTCAATTCAAGTCCCGCTTTGGCCTTATTGGTCAGGTCCTTAAATGGTTCACCTCATTTCTCAGTCACAGAACACAACAAATCAAAATGAACAACTGTCTATCGGACCTCTCTCCGGTGTCCCTTGGCGTTCCCCAAGGGTCTATTCTTTCCCCCTCTCTCTTTAACCTCTTTATGGAACCCCTTACCAGCATTCTGAAACAAGCTGAAATCAACTACCACCTCTATGCTGACGCCACCCAACTTTACTATAAGATTAGGTCACACTCTGATGTGCTTCATCTTAACCATACCTTAAAACAAATCCAAAACTGGTTCCACTCCAACCATCTCAAACTTACTCCTAAGAAAACTGAAATTATCCTCTTCTCCCCTAAAAACAACCGACTCCCCATCCAAGCCTGGATCTCTGACCTTAATGCACTTAACTGCTCGCTCTCTTTGTCCAATTCAGCGAAATCACTTGGTATTACAGTTGACAAAAATCTAACCCTTAACAACCACATAAAACAAGCATTTGCATAGCCAATAGTTCTCGCCTTTGGGACCTGATAAGTATTTAGATATGCAGCACAATATCCTTGGTGAAACACATTAACTGTTGCATGGTTAAACACTTATAAGGTCCCAAAGGCGAAACCTATAGGCTATGCCATTGCTTGTTAGCTCATTGGGCTTAATAGTGGCGAAGCGGAATATTGCATGATACTGAGGCACGCAGGAAACTCCCACACTACATGAATGGAAACGGGGTATGGATCTCTACATGGCAGTGGAAAGGGTGACGTACAAAAGTAAAGGAAGCCCCAAAAAATGTACAAACATCTGGGGTAGGTGGATGAAATACTATGGCCTAACTCAAAGCGACAAAGACACCCAAACCGCTATGGCAGGGGCACAGGACTAAAAGAAACCAGCTGAATTTAGGATATATGGGGAGGGAACGAGTAGGAGACAGTGTAATCCCAATATCCCAAAGGGCTAAAGAGGAAGTCATATGCCTGTCATGTCTTGATGACAATATGGACAGTCACCAGAGATGAGAAAACTAAACACATTTGTCCGGTCTAAGTGAAACCTGTTGTTACTTTTATGTGATTCTACTGTTTCCTTACTAACTGAAAAAATAAAATAATACATATTTCTTTTTTAAAGACTGATTTGCATATAGCTGGGTCTAAACTGGAATGGCGTGGCGTGCAAAAAACAATTAATTTAATGCAGCTCCGTAACTGGTGCTGAATGTTTGATTTGTTCAGCATTTTGTCCGTCATCTGTTCTTTTTGCAAGATCAAATATAAGCATAAAGTCAACAAGTGATAGGAGAGGTAGCTGGTCTGTTAATTGTTAAATCATTGTGATATAGAGTCCTTTAAAGAGGTGCGTCTTCAACTCTATCCTAAATTGAATGTTATGTTATGTTATGTTAGTCCAACTTGTATAGCGCAACAGCTGCCTCAGCAAAGAGGCGTCCCCACACTTACTACAGGCAGACTGCAAAAACTAGAGCTTAAACCGAGGGGAAGAGATGAGTTTTTATTGCCTTCCTAAACGTCAGGTAGTTCTCCAGACTGCGAATGTGAAGGGAGAGGAAATTCCAAAGCTTGTCCGCTAGACAGCGGAAAGATCGTCCCCCAGCACGTAAACTTTTTACCCGCGGGACAAGAGCAAGGCATGACCCCGTAGAGCGCAGGTGGCGCATGGGTGTGTGTGGTACCAGTACATCGGTCAGAATACAAGAGGAAGAGAGTTTCAAGATTTTGAAGGCTGTGCAGAGAGCTTTAAATTCTATTCACTTGGCCACAGGCAGCCAGTGTAATAGACGGATTACACCCAAAATCAGCGTTGGTGATGTAGACATGTTGTTCCAGATCCTGGGTGCATAGATAGAAAAGGCCTGCTGCCTTGTTTTTTTTAAACACTTTAGTGTGCAGTCTGATGGGGTCCTTGTTCAATCATGGATTGAGCTGCCCTCCTTGCTGTGACTAGCGAGTGATCTCCTATGTTTTAGGAAATCGCAAAAAATATCCCTATTTTAATTGGGTTATCTCATTTCCTTTCTTAGTTGTGCTGTGGTTCTGATTATGGGCTTGTTATATATGCAAACTAAAAAGAATGCTTTCAAGCCACCTAAAACCAGACTTTCAGTTAATAGTTTCTGACTTGAACCTCCTTATTCCAAAAATGAAAAATCATTACCATCCCCATGTGTGTTTTCTTGACCTCTTGTCTCATACTGATTGCCTGCAATTAGGTAACTTAATAAATGTTATGGTAAAGTACACACTCAAGGAGAAAGTAACAACGTACACATTTTAACACATCTAAACATACAAGCTTAAGAATGATCTAATTAAAATACGCATATGTTGACGTTAAGTAATTTGCAAGGTAACAAAAGTGAGAGAAGACAGTCTGACAGAAGTCCCTTTTTTCTTAGCTGGGAGATCCACAGTAAATAGAGTGGACAGTGCAACCTTCCTGGTGGGATGGATGGACAGTATGCAACACTTCGTGAATGTTCAAATTGAATCTGCACAATATCTTTAAAAAATGCCTTAAATATATGAAATTCTGGCATTCATCCCCGCAAGGGTCGTTCAGACACTTGCTGTCCTTTCCCAAAACAATACTGCAGATATGTTATGTTATGTTTATTTATATAGCACCCAACGTACCCAGGAGAGTATTGTAGCACTGAACCAGGAGATGTGTGGGCCAAGCCAGGGTCTGGGTTAGGGGAAGAGAATATGCAATGTTACAATGAATGCGCTACAATGCTTTCCATTACAACGCGGTCATTACAACAACCGCATTGTTACATCGCAAACCATTACAATGCAAGCCATTACAACGATTTGCTGTAGGGGCGCTGGATGTTGGACTAGTAGAATTTACTATACCAACTCCAATCTGTGCAACAGTAGGGAAAGTGTTGGATTTTAAATTCAACACCTTCTGCCCCCTTCAGCAAGTCGTTGTAACGACCGCGTTGTAATGGAATGTGTTGTAGCGCATTCGTTGTAAACGATGTCTTCCGGTGAAGAGTCAGGTGTTCCGTTTCTTGCGAAATTCAAGAACTGAGGAGGAGGATCTGATGTGTAGGGGCAGGTTGTTCAAGGCTTTAGGAGCGCGGTATGAGAGGGTACAAACACCGGATCTGTCTCTGCGTATTTGGGATTTGTGCGAATAAGAGTCCAGCTGAGTTGATGAGTCAGGGATGTTTATATGGTTGTTGAGGTATGTGGGGCGCCGATGCTTAGTATGTGAGCATGAGGAGAGATATTTTCAATCACTGTGTAATCAGAGTGTTTCTCTCCTTTTTGAATGCCAGAAGGCTGTGGATGCCCACTACCTAGGATTCATAACACATTATCTTTTTTATCTCTATCCCGTGCTCTTTGAAGACTTCAGCAGAAATCAAATACATGCAGCTGTGTTTATGAAATTCCAATGCACTTTCACAGCTTTTTTTTAATCATCTTCTAGAGTTGGACTGTCTTATCCAAGTTCACAAAAAGTTGTCCTTCCAAACACAGCTTGCTACAAACACGGCTCTGCGCTAGATTAGGAGTCCCCACACATCTAATTTATCTTATTGACTACTTATGTTCTAAACTTGCGGTCCATCGAGATTATTACTGGAAATTGACTAACCTACGCTGCTTCTGAGCACTATCCTCTTTTTTATAAACACAATTATGCATAATCAAACCAATGGAGATTATTGTGTCCAAATCAAACTCTGGGAATGGGACATAATACATAACCACTTTGCCATATAGAGCTTTAAAAAACATAACGTTAGGAACATCTACCCTAATGAGTGTAACGCATAAGCACTGTAAGCATTCAATGATATATTTTGCAGGTGATGATTTTCGATTTAGAAAATGTTAAATATTTTGACAGGACAGTGAGTTTCAGACAGAACGGATGCAGCCAAACTTCCACCTAAGTCACAATGTGCTCTTTTAAAAGTAATACAGGGTGACTGCTGAACTCAGGCAGTTCTTTTTAATCTGGCAGGGCTTGTTGGAATGCAGCACTTTTCTGGTTCCTAAAGAACATCTCTCTAATAATGAAGAACTTCCCGTGGTCTAAGGCAGCATTTGATTTCTAGGATTACAATCTTTAAAAGTGATTGTTCAAAAGACCAAGAACAGGGGTGAGCGTGTGGCTATCACAGAGCCTACTGTTCTAGCCACTTAGAGATGTCACACCCAAATACAATAAAATACCACAAGCAAACCATCGCACATACATCTAGCCATTGACCAGCCTCAGGGAGCTAGCAGGGGCTCTCTTGCCCGCACATATTCCCTCTTGTGTGGTTGCACGTGCTTGGGTTTGGGCTTTCACAAAAGCTATTCTAAGCAAAGATGAGACCCTGCTGCATAACAATAGCAGATGTTAAAAGAAACCAACGTACCAACTGCTTAAAACCTCACTGCCTTAACACACCATCTAATATAATCTATGACAATATAGTAGCAATAAAGTTCATATCATAATATATTGAAATTAACAGGATAACCAAAAGAAATTCATTGTAATATACTGTACGTGGTGAATTGTAAAGAATTAACTAAATCATTTTCGTAACTCATTCATCAGGATAAACACGCACTCCCGCATTTTGGATACATATAGAACCGAAACCACAACAAAACACGTTATACAGATATTCCAGCATCTTTCTGTGCACAACACAAAATGGCAAGCATGCCACGTCCTCAATGGTACAACTTATTTCTCACACATATTAACACCCACAACCAAAGCAGACTACATTAGGTAATCCACCTGCAAACTAAAGCGTACAATAAGGCGCACAGTAATTGAAGTGGTGATGCATAGTCCTTTAAAACACAATGCAAGTCTCATACATATCAATGTCCTCAATCAATAGAATAATTTAGTTAATCTGCATCGTCACATCGAAGACAACACCCAGGCAACCTCGTTGTCAAAGTGATGCCACACCAACAGAACACTCCCATCCACATAGACAATGGGACACATTAGACAGTCTACCTGCACCCTAAAGCGCACAACACAACACAACATTAAATGCGTTTCGATATCAAAGCCATGCCACACCAACATCACATCCCACTTCTCATAACAACAGAATCGATCTGAACAAGGTTGACTTTCCTCCAAGCATACGCAGGACGGCATCAGAAACATACTGCAAGCAGGGAAGGACTTTTTAACTACACAAGCCATCCTAGCTTCTAAGGCATTCAACAACCCTTCACCCTCATGACATAAGTGCAAAGCAAAGTGACTCCCTCACTCTGACACACGCAGCTCAAAGACCCCGAACAAGATGTGACTAATCCTTTAAACCAAGAAGAATCTTCACAGATTCCATCTATGAACAAAACCATCTTTACATATACCTGACACAAGTTGAAAACTATGCAAAAAGATACAACCAAATTCATGATCAGGACGCCAAATAATTGACAGAAACGTGCTATTTAAAAGTTGCTAGCCCCACATAAGTTTGCCACATGAATTGTGACTCTGACAGCATATTCCAGCTGGTGCGTACTCCCATAAATGGCTAAAATATAATTTTTTTCATATCTGTTCAACTAAAGTGAAACAGGACTACAACGCCCAGAACGCACTGGGTTATTACATTAATTCACAAAACTGGAATATGATGCCCTTGAGGAGATGGTATAATGTGGTAATCTTATCTACCACACCAGCACCTGTCCTGTTTTTATGTTCATGGAGAAATCATCCTATATATGGTTTACAGGTGGTCAACCAAAGCTGACTTGGCTTGCCCATGTTTTTGACTGCACGCAGGACTGTAGTATAGCACAACTAACCCTTTACCCCGACGAAGCTACAAAACAAGAAAGATAATATTACTATGAAAGGCTTTCACTCAGTTCTGTTAAGAGGTAAGCCACCATGTCTCTTCCACAGCTATCTAGCCCTGTGACCTACTTCGCAGATGCAATCTGAAAGAGGGGAGAATATATTGGTTACTTAAACCTTCATCAGAGGAGAGCTGATTTAAACCTGATTGCCAAAAAACGATGCACTGAAAAACAGCACTTAGTAACTGCCAAGCCTTGAGCTTCATTCAAGAGTTCCACCCGTAACATTTTTGCTTTCTTCAAAGTCTGCGAGGAAAACAAAGGGCATGATCTTCAGCTGATTGCAACACAACTACATGAAAATGCAAGTTTTGTGAAACAATAATCCCCAATTTGGGAAAAAAAGATTTTGGGATTTTCTTGCCACTTAATAAATTACACTTGGCGATAACAGGAAACTCCTTGTAATGCAAAAAATAACGTGGAGGGTGCAGGTAGAGGGAAGCAACATAGAGGGCGCAAGGAAGGAATATGGAGGGTAGGGGAAGAAAACAGTGAGAGGAGGAATGTGGGAGGAGCAAAACGACAAGAGAGAGCTGGATGTGGGGCGGAGCACATAGGGGGAAAAAAGTACAGAGTGGGATAAGCACACAAGAAGAGAAGAAAGCAGACAGGAAGCAAAAGTGTATCACCAGCAAGCACAGCAGGAAGGGGATATGTACACAAGGAGACATCTAGAGAAAACATGCACTCTTGTTGAGCGCTTGAAAAAAAAACAAGCGCGCGTACCTCGCGCAGCAGCTGGGGGAGGAGGGGGCCTGCGTGATTCACTTGCGGGAGCGAGCGGCTGGCGCCGCGATAATTGATAACATATGTTGCCAGCCGCTCGCTCCCGCAAGTGAATCCCCAGACTTGCACGCGTTGCTATTGGAAGCAATGCAACGCGTGCCCGTTTTTGCCCTCAAAGCTGTGCCGATGGCTAATGGTCTTTCCTAAGCAGCGCATGCATGCTGCATAGGCGAGACCTAAAAATCGGCTAAAGGAGCACTTTTCACTCTCCGTCACCTGAAGAAAATCAAACCCTTCATCCCACCCGAAGACTTCAAATGGGTCGTCCAATCACTGATACTCTCTAAAATCGACTATGGTAGCGCCATCCTCACAGGAACCCCCAAAGTCCACCTAGCCCCTCTCAGATCTGTGCTCCACCTTGCAGCCAGGCTCATCACGGACTATAAACTCTTTGACCACATCTCCCCAGCCATGAAGGCTCTGAACTGGCTTCCCGTTGAAGGTAGATCCTCCTACAAGACAGCATGCATCACACATAAAGAACCTACACCAGAATGCCCCGCTGTACCTCACAAATAAACAAAAAAAGCTGGTGAACCCAGAACGATGAGGAGCACTAACACTTTTCTCCTCGTCCCCCCCTTATTCAAAAAGAAAACCACTCAATCTGGCTCCTTCTCTGGAAATGCACCGATCGTCTGGAATGCCATCCCAAAGGAACTGCATTGCAATCCCTCCTACCTTGCCTTCAAAAAATACCTTAAACTGCACCTCTTCTATAAATACTGGGGCCCCTAATTCGGACTACGTACCTTCTCTGTCCCTACCCACCTCCCCTTCTCTCTCCATTATCACTTCTCCCCACGTGTCCCCCCACCCCTTCCCCCACCCTCCTACTCCTCTTCCCCTTTCCTCCTTCCTCTCAACACCCAACCCAGTTGACCAACTCCCCTCTTCCCCAATCCTGGTTCTCCCTGCATATCCTTCCCTAACCCCTGACGCACCTACAGCTCTGCCCAGATTCCTGTTCCCACCACAGCCATTATATATATAAATGTATCTGCTTTAGCTGTATATCTATTTATTGAAAGGAAAACAAGGAAAGGAGTAGAGAGGTACCACTCAGCGAGTGGTGGAGGTGGATACTTCCACCCACATTCATGGATTAAGTGATGATATACCATGGAACCAGTTCCATCTTTAAGAGATCTGATTACAGACTGAATGGCTTTCTACTATGAGTTCTACAACCTAACTGGAGCTTCCATTTTTGGGGGGTGATTATTCCACTGTTATGCCTATCCGGTACCTCTCCCTCACCACTGTGAGGTTTCTGTCACCCCCTCCTATTTCTAAGATTCTATTTTTCATTTTTTATTCTTAGATTCATTGCTACATTTCTGTACATTTTTGGCACTCTGCCGGATTCTCCCTGATGACGTTCGGCTATTCAGCCCATCACTACTGTGGCTTCTCCCTTTCCTTTGTGGAGTTATGCCCATCCCTCTATCTACATTCGGTTATTGTGAGTCAATATACTCCGTGCCCACTATTATTACACACTCCCAAACCCAGGTGACCACAGCTCTTGCTCTCTTTTTATCCCATCTTTTTTATTCCATCAGTTTGGTTTCTATGCAGGCATTTGGTTGAGACACCTCTGTCTTCCCCGTGGGGTCCTTCTCCTTTCAGTCTCGGCTCAGTCAGTCGATCTTGGTGACCGTTCCGGTCCCAATCCCAGGTGACCACAGCACTTGCTCCCTTTTTATTCCATCAGTTTTGTATCTATGCAGGCAGTTGGTTGAGACACCTCTGTCTTCCCCATGGGGTCCTTCTCCTTTCAGTCTCGGCTCAGTCAATCGATCTTAGTGACCCGTACGGTCCCCTTCCGGTTCCGGGTCTACGTTTGCAGAGTCAGCGCGCATAGGGCGTTAACCTTTTTGGCGCGATTACACTAATTGATGCAGTCATTTAAACGGGCTCCCTTCGACTCAGTTCTATCGACGGAGCCGACCGGGGTGGTTCATTTGGCGGGACATTGATCCTTGAAGTCGTAAGTACGGCGCTTCTGGATGAACTAGGTAATATTCTGACAACGCTAACATTTTGATCGTTGGACCACTTTTTCCCCTCCCGTTCCTCCCTTCATATAGGTAGCCTACCTGGCACGCCCACCACTCGGTCCACGAGCTCATGAGGTTACTTATCTCCTTTTAGCAAGTATGTCCATACTTTGGGGATCTTTTTACTGGCATGGATATACACTGAATTAGTGCGGGATTTCAGTCCCATTCTGAATAGAGTGTGTGATTTTTGTTGTATGTTTGTTATGTCCAATGTTGTATGTTCATTTGTCACACAGTGCCTTCATCACAGATCACGTGATAACGTTACGGATAGCGTTAAGAGACCAGTACTCTTCACCTTTTTTACAGATCACCGTACTCACACGATGGATTGAATTACTTCCTACGTAATTAATGTGCCTTTATCTTATGTTTATTCCCTTTAGGTTAATAGGATTATGTAAGACCTATTAAGGCATTACGACTTCTTGGAGGCTATTTACTTCCTTTTTTCATTTCATTTTCTTACAATTTTTGTTTTAACACAACACAGTTAGTGGCAGGAAGGGATCCTTAAGGTCCTGACGAAGAAGCACGGGGAAGCTTCGAAACATGTCGACACCACTAGGAGGCATAGCTCATTGAGGCATACACCCTCCTCTCCCCACCTTTTACTAATACCAGCTCGAACGGCAGAATAAATTTTTCGAGACCAGAGAGCCAGGTATTTTTTAACTCACTCCTTATTCACTCCTGACCCTTCCTCTCACACCCCCGCATCACACATAGCTGTCTCACTAACAACAGTGCTCCCACGCAAACGTAGGTCGTAGCACGCCCTGTCCCGTAGAGGGGCAGGAAGACCCCTATGATGAAGCATGACACCAAGGGCCCTTTTGGTGTGTGAGGGGTATTTAAACAACTAATGTGTATTCTCCACGACCGTGGGATACATATTGAGTAATCGGGAGATCCCTTATACCCGTGGGTGGATCCCTTTATCTATTTATTGGTCTTCGAATGGAGTGTTTGTATTTGCTTATCGTTATATTGTACCCTAGACCTTTTTCTGTAATTCTTGTCTTTCCACATTTAATTATGAGAGTTGTTTTTTACCACTGTTATACTGTGCCCTTGAACAACTCCTCTAATTCTGTCTTTACACATGTAAAGCACTCTGATACCCCCGGGTTTAGCCAGCGCTATATAAAACCTTTCAAATAAATAAAATAAGACCGTTACATAAGTCTACACAACGGTGATAGGCACACTCACAACGGTTGGTGTTATTGGGCACTTGCTTACACTACGGTGGCAAGCACACTTATTTATCCAGTTGAGAGACAATCAACTGTAAAACCGTGGTGATCATGCATGATATTTATTCTGCTCATTATTTCCGTTGCTCGGCTCTACCAGTGATATATTTTTTTTATAAACGGTGAATAAGTATTCAGAATGTACCACCACCTCAATTTTTTTAACAACTCCAGGAAACCGACTAATAAGGTGTAATAAGTGGAAGAAAATATTTATTAAGCATGCAAGAGTGTGTGGGATAAATTTGAGTGCAGAAAGAAGATCTCCTCTTCTATTACACCGTATGGGGGAGAAGGACAGGAAGTTTTAGAGACTCTACATGACTTGAGTGCTGAGGAAGAACGGAATTAGAATGAATATGAAATATGTATATTAAAGTTAGATTGTCATTATCAGGCAGAAGTTAGTAGAATTACGAAACTGTATTATTTTGGTCTTAGGGAACAAGGAAAAGATGGATCTGTTAAAGAATACATCATAAGTTTATGGACGGTAGATTTCACATTTAAATGTTCTACCACCCAGTGTTTCCCCAGATCCCCCAATAAAAATGGTACCTCTTTTGTGTGGGATGGGCCCAAAACATAATGTGGAGACATAAAAATGATCTAACACAAAGTTACCTGGTTTTGCAAGGGGCCACCTGCATTTTTCCCTCGATGGCCACTCAGCCCGGGACCAAAAACACAGGTGCCTCCCTTGCAAAACTAGGTCATTTTGTGAAAGATAATTCTGATGTTTCCACAATTCGTTTTGGGCCATTCCCTGTCATGCGTACTTGCACCACCCACACAAGTGAGATAGCATTTTTACCAGGAGACCTGGGGGAATGCTGGGTGGTATCAAATTTGTGTCTGCCTGGTGATCCCACAACGTCCCCACACAGAAATGTAAAATGTTTTTTTTAGAGAAATTGCAGGTGATTCTGGGTCAGAAAAAGTTGGGAGACCCATGCAAGACACACCTCCCTGGACTCCCCCCGGGTGTCTAGTTTTCAGGATTGTCTGGGTTTGGTTTCTTTAGATGCCCACCAAGCCTGGGACCAACTACCCAGGTGAACCCCTCACCAAACCAAGTCTTTTTTGTGATCAATAATTAGAAGGCTTCCCAGTATGTTTTGGGCCATTTCACAGGCACTAGGTCTACCCATATATGTAAAGTACCATTTTCATCTGCAGACTAGGGGGAATGCTGGGCAGGTGGAAGCGTGTGGCTCCCCACAGATTCCAGAACTTTCCATCACAGAAATGTAACAAAAATATATATATTTTTTTAACAAATTTTGAGGTTTGCAAGGGAATCTGGGGAACCCAACCTGGTGAGAGCCACACAAGCCAACCCCTCCTGGATTCCCCTGGCTGTCTATTTTTCAAACATTTACAAGTTTGCTAGGTTTCCCTAGGTGCCGGCTGAGCTAGGGTCCAAAATCCAGAGCTAGGCACTTTTCAAAAAAGTGTCAGTTTTCCCTGGAAAAATGTGGTGTGTCAATGTTGGGTTTTGGGCTGTTTCCTGCTGGCAGCACTAGGCCTACTGACACCAGTGAGGTACCATTGTTATTGAAAGACTTGGGGTAATGCTGGGTGGGTGGAAGTTTGTGGCACCCCACAAATTCCAGAACTTTCCATCACAGAAATGTGAGGAAAATGTGTTTTTTTGGAAAAGTTTGAGGTTTGCAAGGGATTCTGGGTAACAGAACAAGGTGAGAGCCACACAAGCTACTCCATCCTTGATTACCCTGGGTGTCTAGTTTTAAAAATCTGCACAGGGTTGCTAGGTTTCCCTAGGTGCAAGCTGAACTAGAGTCTGAAATCCACAGCTAGACACATTGTGAAAAAAGTGTCAGTTTACACTGGAAAAATGTGTCCACATTGCGTTTTGGGCCATTTCCTGTCACGGGCACTAGGTCTACCCACACAAGTGAGGTTCTATTTGTATCAGGAGACTTAGCAAAACACAGAATACCAGAAGTGTTATTACCAATTGATTTTCTACGTATTTCTGCCTTCCAAATGTAAGACAATGGGCAATAAAAAAGTCATTTTGAAAAATGCCCTCTAATTCACATGCTAGTATGGGTACCCACACATTTGGAGATGTGCAAATAACTACTGCTTCTAAACTCCATATTTTGTTCCCATTTCGGAAATAGATAGGTTTCCTTGATACCTATTTTTCACTCTTTATATTCTACCAAATGAATTGCTGTATGCCCGATACCCTGTACACAAAGAAAAACCATTGCAAGGCGCAGCTCAGTTATTGGCTCTGGGTACCTCGGTTCTTGGTGAACCTACAAGTCCTAAATATCCCCGCAACCAGAAGGATCCAGCAGATGTAACAGTATATTGCTTTCAAAAATCTGCCTTAGAAGAAGCTACAGGTTAAAATGTAGGCACAAATAGCTGTTTTTTTCAACTCAATGTCAATATTTTATTTATTTCAACTGTTACTTTCTATAGGAAAACCTTGAAGGATCCACACAAATGACCCCTTGCTGGTTTCAGAATTGTGGAAAAGTATAGCTTTCCTAGAGCTTTTATTGGTTTCACACCTATTTCTATCACTAACTGGAAGGAGGTTGAAAGCACAAAAAATAGGAAAAATAAGCTATGTCCCAGTAAAATGTCAAACCTACTTGACATGGGAGAATCAGCCACCCTCAGCCTCCTTTATTCTCTCTGCAGCTTTCGACTAAGGGTTGGCGGAGAACTCTGCTCCACCAGACTGACCCTTAACTTACCCAAGAGGACACATATCACCCAGCACCACTAGCTCCCCATCCAGAAGAGATGCCAGTTCAAACTCCTGACCCACGCCTACAAAGCCCTCCACAACAGAGGACCAAGCTAATTTAACCACGCTCCTTTGCCCACCTCACCGCCAAAGCCTGTAACACCCTTCCCCTCCACCTTTGCACTTCACCCTCGCTGAACCACTCCAGGAAGGGACTTAAGACCTGGCACTTCATCTGATGAGGCATTCAGGAGGTTCAGCAGATGTTTATAATCACCAAAGTTATCAAGGTCAGTTTTTCAAAGCAGCAAAGTCAGAAGAAAAGGAGTCCAGAAAGGATTCAGCAGGACCTTCTAGTTTATTCCTGGCCAGGAGGAAGTGGTGAGAGGCCAAAATATACCTCCAAGCAGACTGCTGTGGTGGAAAATTATGTAGATTTCTTTAAGCAAACCTGGAAACAAAGAAAGGACAAGAAGAGGATATGTTGTTGTTAGAATCCGGGGTCTCTGGTTGGCGCAGGTATGCACTTGCGACAAGCAGGGACCCTTTTCATCTAAGTCAGGGCGTAGGATTACCTCTTTAAAAATAACCCCTGCTCACCCTCTAGGTAACGTGGCGCGAGCAGTCAGGCTAGATTTCCAGAGGGCATTAGGTTAAGCGTTCAAGTTGTCCCTCACTATAATCACCACCCCACCACACAAAGACACAAGGCTGTATTTATAAAAAAATAGAAGTCTTTATATAAAAGGTTTCTTTCAGGCAGGTTACACAAATACAGTTCTCTTGGTGGAATAATGTTCCAGTTACTTTCTAAATGCTCAAATTTAGTCCACAGTTATTAAAAAGGGCACAGTTCTGATCAAAATAAGCATCTTGGGGGTTCGGCGTGCTTCGTAGCGCCTTTGTTATGCTTTGTACCAGGTTTTAAGTACGTCATGCCCTTTCTCACGCTTCTCGCATGAGCACGAGTACGCTTGCCGTTCCTCACGCTTCCCGCGTGAGCGCCGGCAACAGTTTTCAATGCGGTACGGCCCGTACAGTGGCAGGGACGCGCCGGACCCAGACGGTAGCACCAGTACGGGTCGAACTACGGGGCTTCAGAGGCAAATACGGTTCGAACTGTAACACTTCAGGGGCAAGTACGGTCCAGACTATTACACCTCCGAAGCAAGTACGGTTCAGACTATTACACCTCCGCAGCAAGTACGGTTCAGACTATTACACCTGGAGAAGCCAGTACGGTTCAAACTACGGCGGGTACGGTTCGTACCACGGGGCACCAGCCTCAAATATGGCAAGGGCAGGTACGGCTCGTACAAGGCAGGTACGGGCAGTACAACGCACACAAAATCCCAACTACTTCCAAGGCAGGTACGCCTCGTACGAAGGTCAGTACGGGACGTACTTTCAGCGCGCGAAGTCACAAATACCTTTGTTCTGCACGGGGATGGTCAAGGCGGCCTCGGGTGTCCACGGAGCGGTGTCCCACGTCGCGGTGTCGTCCCTCACAGTCAGAGGGCGGTGGTGCTTTGTGGGACACCCGAAGAAGGTCTCAGCCGCACGACCAAGGACAGAGGAGGGGAGAGCAGCTCCGGGGCAATTCTCAGCGCGTTGCAGCGCGATCGGCTACTCAGTTGATCACAAGGGTGCACAGGGCCTCGCGGTGATCTCGACGGCACTAGGTCGCCAAGGCTCGGTGCGCAGGCCTTCAGGTGCCTTTCTCCACGTTGCGAGCTACGGCTCGGAGGGGCTGGTACTTGCGGTGCTTGGACCAGGTAGGCAGGTCCTTGCGGTGCTCGTGGTAGTCCCAGGTGGCAGAGATCGCGGTTTAGAGAAAGGGGGAGAGGCACACAGGTTCTCTGGGGATCAGCGTCACGGGATTGCGTCCAGTTACTTCTCCTCTTCTGGGGGATAGGTTGCGCCCACTGTTCCTGGGGCGCAGATCAGGGGGCAAGTTCACAAGCAAGCCCTTGGAGATTGTTTAAAAGCACAAGTTGAGTCAAAGTCTTTTTCTGTAGTCTTTTCCTCTCCTTCCAGCAGACAGGCACCCACTGCAGGCCAGTCTCTTAGGCAGAGAGAGAGTATTCCTCCTTCAGCTTCTCCAGGTCCTTCTCCTTCAGGCAGAGGTTCGTCTTGGCGTAAACAGGATCTGATTTCTTAGGAGCAGGGCTCCTTCTTTTATACACCAATTCTTTTGTTCTTTGTCGCCAGGGGGCCTGGGCCTGGCTCAGTCCAGTTTTGGAGCACTTTGTTGTGGTGACTCTGCTCTTTCCTTTCAGCAGCAGGGCAGAGACATCAGCCGCTCCACAGGGGGCAGAGCCGGCTTTGTGGTGGCAGAGCACAGGTCTATTCAGAGTCAAAGGTGTACTCCTTCCACCCATCCTGGTGTAATCTCTCTACCCACCACCTGGCAGCCAGCCTGTCTCCTGGAATTCCCCAGTCCTGCTCTTCCCTGTTACTAGGCAGAACACACACACACAGCAGAGGCGGACTGAAATGGCCAGGTCAGTAAATACTAACATTCTAAAAGTAGTATTTACAAACGCAGGATATTAAAATAAACTTTACTAAAAGAAGTATTTTATTATTCTGAGTTCAGGCATACTGAACATGACTTTCTACCATGCTCTATGAGTTCACTGGAATTATAGCGTGTAGTAATTCCAGCAGCCCATTCTGGCCTATGGAGAGCAGGTAGCCTTCAATAGTGAAAAACGAAAATGGCTGTAATTCACTATTAAGACATGCCACACACATCAGGGCATGTCCTACCTTATGCCTACAATGCACCCTGCCCTTGGGCCTACCAGAGGGGTGACTAATATGTAGTTAAGGGAAGGTTTAGGGACTAGCAAGTGGGTGCACGTGCGCAGTCAGCACGACAGTACCAGACTGCATGCAGGTTCTGCAGTGGCAGACCTTAGACACATTTTACTAGGCCGCTTCTGTGGGTGGCACAACCAGTGCTGCAAGCCCACTAGCGGTATTTGTATTTACAAGCCCTGGCACTCCTGGTGCACTTTACTAGGGGCTGACAGTAAACCAAATAAGCCAAACATGGACACGAATCAATGTATACACTTTTCAAAAGGGAGAGCATATGCACCTTAGCACTGATCAGCAGTGGTAAGGTGCCCAGAGTCATAACACAGCCAACAACAGGTCAGAAAAAATACAGGAGGAAGGCAAAAAGTTTAGGGATGACCCCACAAAAAGGGCCAGGTCCAACAGTTGTTGTCTTCGAAAAGTACTAAGCCTCTATCATGAAAATGGTATTCTGAGGCAAATATAACTCTTTGCAGTGAGATATTGGTAATCCTAACAGTAGTGTCACTGAAACCGTTAGTAAAACATTACCCTTCGTCATTTGTTCTAATGTTCTGATGGATATGCCGACAATGATTGCACAAAACGTTTGCAAAAAAAATAGTAATTCCAAAACAGTACAGACATAAAATCTCCCATCTAGCCACAGCCTTTGGACTTCATTTTACATGTGGAGGCCAGTAGATAGCTCCTTGAGGCGCACCAAGGCACCACAAAACTGAAAATGAGCTGTAGTCAGCCAGGGGGGCAAGAGTATCTACCCCTTGAGCCTAAAAAGAGATGAGAGAGATTGATGGAGGTTCTCCTCTTCCTCTGGGCACTGCAAGGGTGCACCTGGGAATCCTCAGATATGAAGTTTGAGTGATCGCTATGGATTAGAGGTTCTGCAAACCCTGTAAAAAAAACAGAGACATAAGGGAACATCTACGGAGAATGAAAAATCGGGTGGCATTGCACAACTCCTGTGTTGGTTCTGGACTGTCATTTCTTCAGGTAAATTCACATTATTTTAAGAGGAGGAAAGGACTGGGTGAATTTGTTCCGCGCACTGCACAAATGTTCAATACAGAGTGCTGTGAGTGAACTTTCTTTGTCACTTTGTCTTTTGTACTACACTTAATTTCCCCTAGTTTTTACTTTACATTTAAAGATTTATACTATTGTTAAAGTAAATACATCTTATATTAGAATATGTTCTTCACATTGGCCTCATCACAAGTCTGACAATTTTCTGTTATTTAAAAGTCTTTTGATTCTGTTTCTGCAAGAGTCAAAGACTCCTTTTCTCCTTATGACTAATAATTACATTGTACAGTTTTGTATGTGCTTCTCAGATGGAATTGCTCCCTTAATCAAAAAGGACAAATATGCATCTATGTTTTCTTGTTATACCCATTTAAATTATATTTTTAGGAAGACAAAAACGAACTGGAGGCATCGGCTTTCTTATACTTTGAGTTGGGTAACAATAAACATCTGTTATTCAGCGCCAAGAGACCTATGGGTGAACGTGCGCTTCACAAATACACATGTTATGTTATGTTATACTTTGTTAGGTAAATTGTTGATTGAAAGAATATCGAGCTACGAATAATGCATTAAATGGACTATCTGCTACTGCTCTATTAAAAAGCATTAAATGGACTATCTGCTACTGCTCGATAAAGACAAATTCAGACGCTGGCATGGAAAACTGTCACTTTCTTAAGGGAAGCACAGGAGACAACTGTGAAAGTTGTACTACCACTAGGACTCAAGCAGTGACGGCCCGTGTAGGGCGTTTTACCGGGGCGGTGACGTGGCGCAGAGGAGGGGCAGGGTGGGGGGGTTGCAAAATGCGGCATACGGCCGAGTTCTGGTAAGTTACGAAACAAATTAATAAAACAAATGTTGTTGCGCGCGCTGCATCGCATCCGGCGATGCAGCGCGCGCAACGAAATTCGTTTTATTAATGTTTTTCGTAACTTACCTGAACTCGCCGTTTGCCGCATTTTGCAACCCCCCCACCCTGCCCCTCCTCTGCGCCATGTCACCGCCCCGGTAAAACGCCCTACACGGGCCGTCACTGGACTCAAGTCAGGAAGTGAGCTGAAGCCAAATTCAACCACCCTGGTATCCACACTGGGGGGGATATTTACAAGAAACTGTCGGAGTGTGGCATTAATCCACAATTGCTATCGCCGCGCTCCAAAAGTTTTGAAAATGCAGGAATGTGCCGCATCTACAAACATGAGGCACACCCCTATGTTTCCCGTAGCGCTGGAGCTAAATTGACCTGCCTAGCACCAACCAAGGAACCCTTGCACCATAGTGAACACAATGATACAGCAAAAACAAGAAGAAATTAATTATTTCTCCCTGTTGCATCAGTTTAGGAAAAGGTTTTTATCTGGTCTTATTTTCGGCGCTGCCCCATAGTTACAGCACCCTTGTAAATAGGGGGCAGTGTTAAAAAGCAATGGGTGTTGCGGTGGAATGCCCACAGCAACACCCATTGGCCGCATCTTTGACACAGTGGACTTCTGTGGTAAGGGGCATAGTTACAAGTTGCGGTTAAACTACGCTAAGTGGCTTAATGCCACCTTGTAAATATGGAGCAGGGCATTGCGCCAAAGGAACATCATTAAAAGTGACGTTCCTGTGGCTTAATACCCTTGTAAATATACCTGGGGGGGGGGAATCCACAAAATGTGGTGGAGAGGGAAGCAGAGAAAGGGTGGAGTCAGGAATGGTGAAGTCATGAGAGGTGGAGTCATTGATAGCTTTTGATCAACCAGTAGTATATGTATTATTTTCAGTAATTGTGCCTCTAACAAAATTGGCAGAAATGAGAAATGTAGAATTAAAGCTGCTCTGTCTTACTTTATTTGTTGCAGACAGAAAGGATTTTAGGAAAGCTTTGGTTGGAAAAAGCACCACTTGGAAGGATGGCACTTACTCGTCAAGTCACATGCAATCATTCAGGTAGGGTAGACCAGGTAGTTAATGCCATTGCTGCAGGTATGTTTTTGTAACCTGCTGTTCACTGGTTTACATTGTCATGGAATGCTACAAATGTGTCCTCCTACTTGTTATTTGATGACCTGTAAGCCAATGTCTTTTTATCTTAGCAAAATAGCCCATTTAAGTTATACACCCACTTCAAACAGTTGAAAAAAAAACCTGTAATACATGCATTTTAATTCTTGCAGGTTTTAAGGAACTTGTTCATTCTTGTAAGTTTGACAAATGGATACCCTTTATAATGGTACCTAGTATTTAGTTTAAAAAATAATGTATCTTGTAATGTATACCATATAAGTTTCATCTACCGCGTCATTCAGAAAAGAAGTAAAATCAGTTCTGATGAAGAGGTTTTCACCTTAAGCTATCTCCTTTATGTATAGTGATTGTATACATGTTACTCTTTTATGATTCCTGGCCTTTTCTTGATGACCTTCTTTGAGAACAAGCTTAGTAAGTTATGTATGCTCAAGGCTTTTTACTTCCATTTATATAGGTCATCATGTTATATTCTCAATTATACTCATGTAAAGCACTCCGATACCCAATAGGGTCATGTTCGCGCTACACAAAACTTTATAAATAAATAAATAAAATAAATGGTCATTACTAGTTTAATTAGGCACAGAAACTTTCATATCTTACATGCTATCATAGATCTTTATCACTTACATGAATTCCGTGCTTATAAATTAAAAATGAGTATGTATTTAGGTTTAACTCTTTCGATCCAATGAAATGACATGCCATAGACATCTTTGCTCCTGTGATTGGCTGCTGAATCTGCTGGCAAGATGTAGCAGTAGACATCTGTGCTGACTTCGATTTCTGATACTTGAGCCCAAAAAGTACATAATTTAGAGAAAATTAATCCTGGAAGTAAGGCTCCCGAAACACACATGGTGAAGAAGAGGGGGCAATCCATTGCCCTCAGGCCAAGACGGCTGCTCTCTTCTGCTCAGAACATCACACACTCCATAGATGTTGTATGAAGCTGGCTTTTTATGCAATCCATAATTGGATATACTTTGCAAAGAGTCCTAGGGTTCCCTTATAAGTGGACAGGAGCTTGTTCTAGCAATCCTAAGGTGCTCTATTAGGGGCAGCGTGGCCGAGCGGCCTTAGGCCGAGAGATGTCCAAGACATGTGTAAATACACACAATGATCAATAAATGATGCAGACAACTCAAGAAGGAGATCCACACCAATTTATGCAAATAGTGAGCATCTTTATATATGGTTAGTCATTAGAGAGGAATCCCTCAGGTAAGTTTGTTTTTAAATATCAATTCAGTTCTGCAGTATAATCCTATCAAAAGGAAGAATAAGTTCTGCAAACATGTATAGCATAGAGACTTACGGGACCAATGTCCTGGAGTCAAGGTGAGTGATGGGCAATGACCAAGGCAGCACACCACCAGTGGCACAAGGTCAGCTGGATGCAGGGTGCAAAACAGCAACTGGAGCCCACTGTTATTCTATGGAGACTGGTCTCTCTGGAAGGAGGCTGGAGGTTCCTGGCTAGAAGGCCAGTCTGGCTGAACCAACAGGGGGCTTAAGCTTTGTGAAGCTCGGGGACATAGGGACACCTTCGGTCCTCTTCTGCATTGCGCAGGGGTCATGGGTGAGGAGGGCTGGCCTTAGGCATCTGTTTTTTCCTTACTGAAGCAGTTGCAGTAGAGGGGCCTGCTTGCAGAGGCTGCAGGCCAAGAGGCTTGAACCCAGGATGTACTCGGGATCCGGAGGGCTGGGGGACCTTCTTGGCACCATTGGCCCAAGTTGTCTTGGGCTTGGAGCAACGGTGCAGTGGTGGCTTCAGCTGTCAGGTTTTGGCAGTTCCAGAGGCCTCAGAGTCCTTTCTTTTGAAGTTGATGCAAGATGAAGGGAACATGTCTGCTGTCCCATGGGAGGTCTTGGTTCTTTATCGAAGGCAGGCAGTCCACCCCAAGTCCTCCAATTCCCACGTTTTGGAGCTGTAGAATGAGTTGACTTTGACGCAGTTTTTGATGAGGAGTGCAGACAAGCCGGAAGGGCTGGTATCAGGTTAGCTGATTCTTCTCACCTCTCTGTTTTTGGGGCTCTTCAGTGCCCTCTCTCTTCTTAGGACATCAGAATCTGCTTCTTTTGTGCCAAGGACTTCCCTAAATACTGTATTTAGGGGCATTAGTGGAGTGGAGGGTAGTAGCCATTAGGCTACTGACCCATAAGGTCACTACGCCCCCTATATGACCACTTCCTGTGGAAAGTGGGCATAACCCTGTCCCAGAATTCCTACGTTTGCCATCATAAAGATGGCTACTTCTGAAAAGTCATGTTCACCTCAGTGTAGCCCACACTAGGTGGGTGGTAAAAGCCTGAAATGGTATGTCTACCTGACTAGCTAATTCTCCCACCTGTCAAGGTGCCAAGGGGGTCCTGGACAAATGGGTGTGGCTTCCTCCCCTGTGAGGGGAGCCAGTTGCATTCCAAAGGTGGCAGTTCTTTGAAGCTTGTTGGACTGGAGAGGCTAATAAGTAGGTCATCCTGTGGGAGGGGTGTTGCACTCTCTTCCTGAACATGCGTTTGTTCTGGGCCTCTCAGAGCTGATGATCTCACCCTTGGAGGCCAGAATAGTGTCTTGGGTGAAAGGCTGGCAGAAACCAGTCATGGAGCACACCAAAGTCTGGTAGATTTTCAGGGAGCATCTCTAAGGTGCCCCCTGGGTGCATTTATTGGTAAATACATTGCAGGAATCAGTGTGGGTTTATAAATTCAAGATGTTTGATACCAAATATTCCTATTCTCATTGAGGTTATCATGTAGCGGAGGAACTCATTTTCACCAGTATCCAGCACATTTTTTTAAACGGCTTAACTGTCCACTTGCACTGGCAGTAATAGGACTGAGAAGCCCAGGGGCATATCTGCTTATGCAGCTATGCCCTCACATGTAATATTCAGCACCCTGCCTTTGGGCTGACAGGCCTGCTTGGGGGTGGGTGACTTACACATACCACATGCAGAGTTAGGGGACATTGCACACATGGATGTTTTAACTTTTGACTGCACCAAGACATGCAGCACGCAATGGTCGCCTTGCATGTGCTTGATGAGGCGCCCCTTAAGATGGCACGATTGGTGTTGCTGCCCTTAAGGGCCATCTTTAGTACCTCATGCGCTAGATACCAGGGGTTCCATTTACTAGGGACTTACAGAGGGTGCTTAAGATTTTGCCAATCGGGGAAACAAATGTACAGTTTTGGGAAACAGCTCTGGCACTGGGGACCTGGTTAGCAGGAACCCAGGGCACTTCCAGTCAAAATCACCTCAGTTACCAGGTAAAAGGTGGGGTGGACACATTTAAAAGGGCTAGTTTTCTACAGATGTCACTGCAGCATTTGTTGTAATGTGTCCCACATCACTATGGCCAGAACCCAGTTCCAGCATAAGAATAACTGATGGGAAGGGAATCCATCTGGTTCCTTCATATGCCAGCACAAACATATTGCAGAAACATCTTGTCTGCAAATGAACACATAAACCTCTGCTTTACTACATATCAAATTTTCAATGCCAGAATCACAGTTCTAAGCAACGATTTTAGTCTTCTTCTGCTTTCTATTTCTTCTAGGGAGTTTGATGTTTGAGGTATGTTTAGCATAATATTAATTCTAAACCCAATTCAATATTTGAAAGGGCACATCTTCGAAGAATTCTGATTCTGACCATACATGATGTATTTTGAAATGACTATTTCACATCATGACACCCTTGCTGAAATTTCAGAGCCTGGGTTTCGGAATGCACAAGAAGATCAATTCAGTACATTGCTGTGTTGCAATCTACACGCATAATTTCTTGTGCATTGCAACACGAAGTACTTCCTGCAAACATAACAACTTCCTACAAAAAACAGTCAAATTGTACGAGTGTGGTGGAGGTTCAGAAGGCCAGTATAGTAGTGTGTTAATGCTCCTATACTTATGTGTGCAACAAATGTGCTAGAGCAACCCCCTCTAAAACTGTTGTAAAAAGAGATATTATGAGTTAAATAATCAGTGGAGTACGTCTGACAAATCCACAGTAATCGGTGGTACCTATTATCTTTTTTTTATAATTTTTATCAAAATCCATAAATATTGCAATACATTAAATACATTAAGATCGAAACATCCAATAAAAAAAAAAGAGAGTTACCTTCTGGCATAACATTAGGTTTCCAAAAATTTAGAAATATTACATAGATTACATAAAACACTTAAATTTCAGGGATAAATACATTCAAAACAATAACGCCCCCCCTCCTAAGCTTAGTCGAAATATGTGACCCAGATTTTTTCAAACTTCCTAAGACCCCCCACCTGAAGTCCGTAAGTGCGTTCACTTCTTCTAACCACTTGCATCTTATGGGCCCACTCCAGGACAGAGGGAATCGAATCAGTACGCCACCTTTGTAATAACAGTGATCTAGCTACTGCCATTGCAATGTATACAAATTTTACCAATTGGTCACAAAGGAAGAAATCTGGATCAAAACCAAAAATAATTAACAAATCATTCACTACTAATTGAATACAGCATTCAGTTTCCAAATAGCAAAATATGTCCTCCCATAACTTCTGAATCTTAGGACATTGCAGCATAATATGCGACCAATTAGCTGAGGGGTGAATGTTACAGCGAAAACAGTTCACTGAGTGATTGGCATACATTTTTGAAAGAGAAAGAGGGGTTCGGTAAAGTTGCCATTTACTAAAAAACAACATCCTTCGCCAATTTGCCCCTCTTAATGTACTAAAATTCAGTTTATTAACAACCGACCATAAATTAACAGAAATTTCAAAATCTTTATGGTCCTTCCATTTTTTAATTGCCTTCTGTCCAAGATCCAATCCCCTGATTGAGGCTAAACGCTTTCTCCATATCCCAGGGTTTCTGCCAGATGTATCCTCTAAGAGTTCAGTAACCATCTGGTATTGTTTGCCAATTTGAGAAACATCTAGCTCAACAAGGAATTTAAGGAGGATGTTATATGACCCTAAAAGAATAAAATCATTAACGGTCACTTGCGACATTTCGGTCAACGTCAGCCATCCTCCATTCCTCAGAAAGTCTGAGACCTTACAGAAACCTACCGAGGCCCATTTTGCAGTAAGTTCTGAGGATTGCGTAATACCTGCTAATGGTAGAATGCTGGATAGTTGGGTGGCTGAATTGATTACCGAGATGGAATATCTTTTATAAAGCGCCTGTCGTTTTTTAAAAAAAGAATGGAGACACTTATAGCGAACCAGTTTAGGGGATTTAAAAATTAAGAGAGGGAAGTGGATCTGACTTTCCTTACACATGAGATCCACAGAACTATTGATAAAAGGATTTAACTGTAATTCAGGTTTGAATCTAGATAAATATTGTGCAAAATAAGCATAGTAATAATCCCTAAGGTTCGGAAGAGCTAAGCCTCCTTGTTCCACTTCTTCATATAAAGTGCTAAGTGCAATACGTGATGACTTTTTTGCCCAAAGGAAGGCTGTAAACATTGACTCTACTTGGGTAAAAAAAGAACCTGATAAAATACATGGGATAGTTGAAAACTAAAAATTAAACAAAGGAAAAACAGACATTTTAATCAAGGCCACCCGACCCAGGATGGATAAAGGGAGAGAGTGCCAGCGTAAAAAACACAAGGCCTGAATTTTTCGAAGGAGCGGTGTGAAATTTAGATGGTATGGATCACTAACTTTTTCTGAGAAATATACCCCCAGATATGTTTTCGGTTTGGTGTTGACACAAGGAAGGATATCAGGGTGCAGATCCCAGCTTGCTCCTCCACATTGTAAGATTTCAGTTTTCCTTTTCTTAATGCGGTACCCACCTAAAGCTTCAAAATCTTCAAAAAGCTGGAAAACTTTAGCCTGAACCTCTATCCCTTGCTTAATAATAAGCATAATGTCGTCGGCTTATAATTTCAACTTCGCCATAGATGGAAATGGGGGACGGATATCAGCACAGTTCCTTATTGCTATCGCCAACGGTTCTGTAAAAAAAGCAAATAAAACCGGCGATAAAGGGCACCCCTGCCTTGTGCCCCGTTTTACTGTAACCTGCCCAATCACTGACGTATTGATGATAACATTAGCTTCAGCATTATTGTATAGATTATGAATCAAAGTCATAATCTTGGGGGGAATATCAAAGTGACCTAAAATCCTAAACAATGTCTCCCACACAACAAGGTCAAAGGCCTTCTCGGCGTCTAATAGAAGGACTAATGCGGGTACCCTCTGTGTATCAAAATAGTCGAGAGCCTCAGTTAGGTAATGTGTGTTGGTAGCCAGCTGCCGACCAGCAATAAAACCATTCTGATCCGAATGGATCAATTGCGATGCATATCGATTAAACCGAAGTGATAACAATTTGGTGACAATTTTGTAATCTGAATTTAATAACGTTATCGGACTATATGAGTTCGGATCCTCGCTGTTCTTATCTTTTTTCAAAAAAACGAACTATATTACCCTGTCTAAAAGTCTCTGGTATTCCCCCCCCCCCCCGCCAATAGAGAATTTACTAATCGAAGAAAATAATCTGCAATTGAGCTAAAAAAGATTTTAAAAAATTCAGGTGGATACCCATCCGGGCCACAGGCCTTGCCGCTTGGTAGATTCTTAATAACCCCCTCCAATTCTTCCATAGTAAAGGGATTTGCCATGGCTAACTTTTCTATACCTGAAAGTGTCGGTAATCCATAATTCTGCCAAAAACTTTCTAATAAAGTCATGTCAACAGTCTGTTGTTGGCCATAAATGGACACATAATGCTGTAGCATTTTTTCCCCAATTTTGACTGGGTCATCTGTACGCAGGGTGGTTAGTGGGCATTTCAGCGCATTGATTTGATTTATAGCAGCTTGCTCCCTGGCTTGCCAGGCTAAAAACCTGCCAGTAAAATTGCTTTCCTCATAAGTTTTTGGGCGAAGTTGCTGAAAGGAAGCTTCCCTCTGAGTGTGGTAGTTAGCACTGAGTTCCCGCTTAGCCTGATCGAGCTGGTGCTGGTTAAACACAGAGGGGTTATTAAGAAATGCAGAATAGGACATTTGGACTTTCTGTTCCAAAATTCTCTTGTCTTCCCTAACCTTTTTTACAATTTCTGCATCTTTAACAATAATTAACCCCCGGATAAAGGCCTTAAGTGTATCCCATACCACGCTCACAGGTGCCGACTCGCTATTTCGTAGTAAAAATTCCTTAATCTCGGTCCCAATAAAACCCACCCAGGCCTCTTCATTTAAATATTGTCTGTTTAACAACCAACGTTTAGGGGATCTAACACAATTTCCTAGCTGCACCTCAAGCACCAGCATAGCATGATCAGAGAAACCATTATGTAGAAATCTCTGCTGGTTAAAACACAGCCTCCAGGAAACCAGAAAAAAAATCAATCCATGAAGAGGAGCGGAATCTACCTGACCAGCAAGTATACGCTATTTTGGATGGAAAGGCTGTGCACCAGGGATCCTGTAGATTTAAGGTTCTTTCATAGTATTGTAAGGTTCTAAAGGATTTAGGTTTCAACTGCTGTTTGGCCTGCACTGAGGAGTCTATTTTAGGATTCATTAGGACATTGAAATCGCCCCCCAGGATTAGCTCACCAGGAACCTGGATTAGGGACTGAAACAAATCCTCGTAGATCTTAGCGTTGTCCTCAACTGGGGCATATATGCTAACAAAAGTAATCGGTCTCTGGCTTTGTCTAAGAATGCAGGTAGCCCAACACCAGCGGCCCTGCTGAGCTTTCTCAAAATTAAGAACCTCCGCCTGAAGTTTTTTATATAAAAATATTGATATCCCCCTATGGGAAGCAGAAGACGAAGAGAATACCCTATAAGCTCCCTAAGACCTAAACATAGAAAAATCTGGCAGTTTTATAGCTGGTATATGGGTCTCTTGTAGAAATATCACCGCCGGGTTTTCTGTTTTAATCCATGATTCAATTGCCCACATTTTCTATTGATTGTTGAGACCATTAACATTAAAAGAAACCACTCTTAGCAATTCTTTACTAGCCATAGTTAAAACCTAACCAGAACCTAAACCCGATAAACATCCTACCCAGAGTCAAACTAGAATATGGATGAATAAAACATAAATGCATTTGCAATAAAAGGACATCATTTTGTTTTATACTCCCATCCCACCCCACATACCCCCTTCCCCCAAAATGTGGAAAACCCCCACCAGCCACGCTGAACACATTTCACCCCCCCACTCCAACCAGGGTGTCATGTAATTACACCCAAGTGATCTTACCCCTAGCCCCCCCAGCAATTCTCAATTTTGTCAAATATATTGGAACATGCAAGCAAATGTATGATCCAAGTGACAAAACCCCAGTTAAGATCGATCATGATTAGACAGACACCTTGACCTCCCGGGGACAGGGGCAAGAAAACACACCTACCTGACCCCACAATTTATAACAATTTATAACGATGACAGTAACTAATATTTTACCTCAAGCAGATCCTTCTAAGCCCTGGAGCCCTGTAAAAACTCTTTCCCCATCTAACCTGGGTGTCAGCAAAGCTAGAAATAACTATCAATAAAATACACCTACAAGCAAACATGCACAATAAGGATACAGCCCCTACTATAATCAGTTTAGCAGCTGAACACACAACATAACCTTAACCGGGCCTTCAATGAAAGAAGCGACGGGTAAGCGTAGCTTAACCCACCAAGACCCCACAGTATCCTGGCCCATATGGTTATAATAATAAACAGAATCTCCCCCTAAATGCCAGAGCCCTGCGAAATCTCTTTTAGTAGTTCCTGGGCTTCATCCAGATAAGAGAACATAAAAAATGTGCCCTTAACCAGGACCTTCAATTTAGACTGTTGGGCGATGGATGCTTGTGCCCCATGCGCTTTAAATAAATGGAGGATCTTCACAAATTCTTTCCTCCTACGCACCGCCACTGCAGTCATATCTGAAAAAATGCGACATTTTACAGTCTCATTCACTGGAAATTGTCTCTGCTGGACTGCTTTAGACAATATCCTCTCTTTTATGTGATAGTCTGCAAAATTTAATAGAATTGTCCGTGGTACCGTGGAATTCGGGAATGGGCGGGCAGGGACACGGTGAGCCCTGGTGATGGTGAGATCACCATCAAACTCTGGGATAACCATTTGTTTGATAAATGAGTCTACCCACTGCAGGGTTTGGGAGCCCTCGATTCCTTCCGGAATTCCCACTATCCGGAGTTAGCCCGCCAAGAGTGATTTTCTAACTCCTCCAGTTTGTGCTCAAGGGTGTGGTTACTTTTAGCTGCCGCTTTGGCCTCTCCCATTACGATGGTCATCTGGTCCTCTAAGGCTGAAATCCTAGCTTCTGCCTCCTGTAATTTCACTGGAAGGGTTGACATTGTGCCTTCGATATTCTCTAGGCGTTGATTAAGAGAGGCAAGTTCAGCTTTCTGAGTTCTTTTCAACTCGCGGACTTCCTCCAGGATTAAGTTTAGCATGTCTTTGACACTCATCTGAAAATCACCAACTGCTTCCAGATTGGGACTAGTAATGATCTGGGGAGGGTCCACAGCAGAAGAGGAGCTCCCTTCAAAAATCCTCTCACGAAACATCACACCAGTTAAGGATACAGGCTCTTGTAAAGGAGCCTGAACCGGGAGGTGAGTTGGTGACTTAGCTTGAAAAGTCGATGTTGTACTGGGGGCACTAGATGTGATGATGGTCGGTTCTGGTACATCAGGACTTTCCGGGACTCCCGTGCTTCCTAAATATCCCGCTTGCCTCCCTATCTGATCGATCGGGAGAGTTAAAGATGTTGTCTCATCCTGATTGGATATTTGGTCCAGAAATATTTCCGTGGTTGCAATGGGACCAGTTTTCAAAGATGCCTGCGGTTTTACCAAACTCGAAGGGACCAAATCTGCAGCTGCTGATGTTAGGGCTGATGGAGAAATAACAGCCAAAGTTTCCATAGAGAACTTGAGGGCAGAGCTAGAGCCAGGGGAAGTGGACTGCAGAGTTGCTTTTTTCAAGAATAATGAAAATTGTTTAGCTTCTTTTGTTGCTCTCACCTTTTTAAGACCTTTGGACCCAGAGATCTCTTGTGGGGTTAATCCAGGCATAAATGTTGCTGTGTTCTTGTCAGCCACACCCACTAAGCCAGCCTGATCCAAAGGTGCAGCAGAGGCTGGGACCTCATCCTCTGAGCTGTCAAAAGTCGAATCGAGGTCAAGCAGATTTGGAACGCTTTCCTTGCAGGCCAGTCTGGCAGTTTCTTTTATCTCCTTAGCCTGGGCACGACGAGTTTTAACCTTGAGACGGGCATTGAGCAATTTCCCCATTCTGGCCACAGTTCCACTAGGACGCCTCCTTACCACTCGTGTAGTACGTGCTAATGAAATATACCGCTTTTAAATAAACATATACGCCCAATGAGGGATAGAGTTCGAAAAGGCAACTTCTCCCTTGGTACAGCGTGGAGTTGGACCTATGAAATTGAAGGAAATGGGGCCAGATTCTATACTATTGTCGGTTAAAGCAGGGCATGCAAAGGCAACTAATGTGAGAAAAACAATGAGGCCCGAATCTATATCGGTTAAAGCAGGGCATACAATATGCAGATGTGCCGTTTAATTTGTACAATCAGGAAGGATTCACATCCTATGTCCAAAGCTCGGTATTATATAGCTGCAGTATGGTGAAGAATGCAGCTGAATCATTCTAAACAACCTTCTTGCTTTTAATCTTTGAATGCTTCACATTTTTTCCATATTAGAGATCTGTTTCCTTTGTAGTATTTTGAATGCAGCTCGCGTACATCCAAACGGCCGCCACCGCCACTGTCTTTCTCGCCTGCCTCTCCTTACCTCCAGCGGGCCCCCATCCACACCTGGTAAGTTATGGTGAAGGCGTTCGGGAGAAGATCGAGTGGGAGAGCTCAGAGCAGACACTGTTCCAAACACCGCCAAGTGGAGAAGAAAATGCGCCGCTTTCACTTCGCTTCGCTGCCCCAGACACAGCCACACTCATTCCAAGTTAGAAGAGCGAGAACCACAGCCTCCCGCACACATGCCAGGTACAATCCGCCATTGCTGGGGGCCGGGCTCAGATCACCTGTGGTACGCGGCGTGGTGCTCCACAGCCATTCCCCCTTGTGTTTTTATATTTCTTGTTAACACAGTTTTGTAGTGTCAGAAAATGAGGAATTAACTGTGTCTTAAGACATGCCATTGATGTTGTCAATGGTGATGTGATGTTACCAGTGATGTCGTCAATTATGTAATTTGCAATGCCATCTTTGAAATCATGTCTGTCAAGAGCAGCACTTTAGGGAAGAGCAGTGGTTATATAGCTCTCGACTATTAGTACATTCCAGTGGTTTTAGTGGTCAGCACATTTGTAGAGTTTCTCAGCTTCAGAAACAACCAAAATCTTCTTTGGGGAAAGTTTATTTTTTGTTACAATTGTTTCGGTATTACTGTGATATTCCTAGCAACTCTTTCACAGGGAACCCACTGGCCATAAGGTGTAGACTTTGGTCACTTCTTGCCCCCAGTCCCCAAAGATAGCGGATACAGCCTGCCAATGCACAGTCAGCAATGGGCATACTTGTGAACCAGGTGTCATTCAAAAAGTCAAAATATTTTTACATTTTGAATTTCTGAATAACTAATAAATGAGTCTACTCATAATGTCAAAAACTAGGGTCCAAGGCTCTTCAAAATTCACCAAAGATTCCCCAAATGGTACCGAGGTTATTAGCCATCTTAAACCAGCTTTTGACGTGGACTCAGCATCCTAACCTTAACTAAACATATCATGCAAGCGAGGTAGCATAAGCTTGAAATCTGAATTTCCTTGAAACAAGCACATTTTTTATGACACTTAACTTTGGTTGTCATTGATGAATCAGCACCAGCCTTTCCAAACACTATTCAGTCCCCTCTACATGTTTGTGCAAAGTCTGGTGCAGAGTAGTCATCAAATATATAGAGGTTCCCAAATCTTTTTTTTATTGGAACCCCCCCCATATAATCTTTATTTCTGGAAATAAACTTGAGATATTATTTTAATACAAGGCACTTTTTGTATCATTTTGCCACGCATACACAGATCTGCATCAAGAATTTGAAAGAAAGCGTTTGATTTACCATTAATGATTGTGCCATATTTCCTGCAGAATAATCGTTATGGGGGAGGGTGGACAGCAAAGCACCTCAAATACATCTAAATGTGGCTGAACACAAAATACTCCAGATCTGGCAGGCACACGGCGTTTAGCTTCATTCTATGCCCTTTCCTGGTTTGACGACTTTTTATCCACCGCTTTTAAGAAAAACACTAAATTCGGGAGGTACATTACGTTGGCAAACAATATGCATATTTCTTTATAGCTGCTAGCAAGCAGTTGAATATTTTTTTTTTTAATGATGCGAGTTGGGAATCCTGTTCAGTAGCATGTAACAATAAGCTGGAAGAATGACCTTCTGTTACCAATTACAACCTGGAAACGTGATATTAGTCAGTGTGGATAGAAAGCTTTTACAAAGTCACCATTTTTATGGCAATTGCATATGCTTACACCCGTAAGCGAGCATCATTATGATAATGAAATACGAAGAGCAGATTCAAACAAATACGTCTGCTTATAACTAGGAGTGGGCAGAATGTTCCGTTACGTCCGCGGAATTGGCAGAATTTTGGCCACTCCGCTTTACTCTTTAACACAGAGTTCTGTCCAAATTCTGCCAATCGCCAGGTGGTGGAATTTTCTCCTGCAAGGCTCCAAAATATGCCAGCTGGGGAGCACGAATGAGATTTGACATCCCCTAGCCCTATTTTCTAACGCGGGCGGTTGTCAGCATTTGCGAGTGGCTGTAATCAGAGGACCGCAGTTCGAGAAGATTTGCTGCCACTTTAGTAGATTTCAGCCGCGGTCCGTGCAGGTAACAGCGGTGGACCAGTGGGGCCGGGTGAGGGGGGATTTCTAGGGGCGATGCCGACGGAAAGTTATTGATTTATTTTTCCCTCTGCATCGTCCCTCGAAATTCCCCTGAGCCGGCCCCACCGCCGCACCGATGTTACCTTCACGGACCGCGGCTGGTAGATTTTCTACTCAAGTGGCAGCAAAATCAACTTGAATGGCCGCTTGCTCTTGCACAACGCATGGTGCAGTTTGCGCTGATGTTCAGCTCTTGCTCATGTTATCGGCACTAAATTGTAGCTCGAGCTGCATATTTTCTTCCCGTTGGAGGAATTTCATGGAATCTTGTTGAGTTTTTTTGTAACTCCGTGAAATTACTCAGAGTGAAACTCTGCGAGTTCTGCCCTACTCCTACTAACCATGTAGGCATAAATATACTACAGCCACGTTTAACAAATGACTGCAATTGTTATAATAAAAACATTACTTGCGTGACAACCTCCAATAATACCCAGCACAAACCTCCAGTGTTCAGAAAAGAGGCACGCCAAACCAAAACTTCAAGATCAGCTTGTATTTTAATCCAACAGAGGAACAGCCTTCTTTCATCCTTACGCGTTTCAGCTAAATGATTAACCTTGTTCACGGGTGAGTTGTGTCATGGATTTGCGGCGTACCAGCCTGTTTCATATGCCTTCGGTTGGACTACTACATTGCTACGTAGCCCCAACATACCACAAATCCCAGCATGCATTGTGAATGTAAAAAGTCTCATAATTTATGTAAAGTCACTGATACTCCTTTTCCCTTTACACTTCATTCACGGGTGTTTTCACAGTGACAAATGAATCCTACAGAGTCAATTCACAGTGCATTTTCTACACTCAATGTCCATTTTGGCTGTTGGTCCTTAATACAATTCATGGCAATACCTGACTGTCTTGAAGTCAAAACGTGAAGGACCAATGTCATTCTATGACTTATGACATCGGTAAGACCATAGCTGAGCACCAACTGTGCTGTGAGCTCAATGTGTTCAAGGGTACAGTATCTTCTATCATTAGTGACATGATGCGAAGGGCTGAGCAGTGCATGGAGACAAGGTACCAGAGCTACAATAACTAGCAAATTGCAAGTGTTTTGGGGGGTTTCAGTGGTGGACACAGAATCTAGACAACTCATGATTTTGGCTGGTTTGTAGTGTGACCTCTAACAATTCAACTTATCTAAATCTAATAAGGTTCTTTCAGATAGAAAGATAGATTGATTGATAGATTATTTTAGTAGCGAGGACGCATTACTGTTCAATTCAAACATTTTAAAGCCATTCAGGCAGATTAACTGAATAAACACCGGCTCGGCATACCAATGTGTTAATCCTGCTGGCAGTGTCCTTCCATCTCAGATGTGTCATTCACTTGTTTTCTGTCCTTGAAATGCTAATGCTGGGGTCGTGCACCACCAATGGGTTTTCATTTTATATTATGCATAGAAGTGCACTGCTGTGCCCCCACTTCATGGCTCCATTGATTTCCTCTGACTCTTGTTAAAGGTGATAACGCGATGTTCAAAAATTGTAAATATGTTGTTAAAAAAAGATGCAGTAAGCATGCGCTGCAGGGTTAAGAACATATTTTGCTATAACGAGGAATGATAGGCTCAGGAGGTGAGGCAGTGCACGGCGCCTGAATACTGAAAGTATCAAGGATGGATACGGAAAGACAAGGAGACAGTCAGACACACAGACACTTAAGCTCTCATTGCAAGCGGGTCAGTAATACTGATTTTGATGCAACCACGAGTTTGCACCATTATCAGGATTGAAAATATTGCAAACATACCACACTTTTTCAGCTTTCATATGTAAGAAATTGTGTTATTAGTTGAGAGGGGTTGAAGTCCCACTCAAGTAATAAACACAATTCTTGTGCTTAACCATCTGGTAGCTTGGCACAAAGCAGTCAGGCTCAATATCGAGGCAATGTGTAAAGTATATATACAGAATTCAAACAGTAATAAAATGAAAACACAACACAAAAATTCTCAAATCAATTTGAAATGTCACCAAAACAAACAAAATCCAATCAGCGGAAATGAAGATATACATTTTTACATTTTAGGTAGAAATGGTGCCAAGAACCATTAAGCACGCTTGTGGCTATCTGATCTCGCTGAACCGGGGGTAAGTCTCAAGTACAGGCCAACTGCGATGGAGCACGGGTCGGATACAGGTACCAGGTTAGTCCTGCTGAAGAGTTACCTTCTGAAGTCTGGCTCAAAAAGTTCCATTTGCGTTGGAGGCAGCAAGGAGGAGGCTTTCAGCACAAGGAGCGGGTCAAGTGTCGCTGGCCGTCATTACTGCAGTGAGAACAGCTAGTTGTCACTGGAGGTTCACGTTTGATCATCTAGGAGATTCGCTGTTCGCACAAAGTGCAGGTCTCATGTTGCCGGTTGCCATGGACGGTCATTGTCAGTGCGAAGAGCTGGTCGCACTGGAGCTGCTCGTTGACAGTCATCGCAGACAGTAGATTTTTGGCACAAAGCGGTCAGTCACTTGGTGATCACAAGGAGCCCAAAGTCTGTGAGGCTACTAGAGGGGGAATGGGTTTTCAAGAAGGGTGTCACACAATTCCACGTAGGGTCACTGAAACGTTTTAGGCCTGTGCTCAAAATAAACAATGATTCACAAAAATGTCAAGGGTAGCAGAAGTGACTCCACACAAACGATCACAACCGATGACAGAGCTGTCCTTTTTTCTCCACCCTAAGCCCCCACCTGCTATCTATCTATAACTGTGAAGCCAGGAAAGGGGCAAGCAGTGAAATGTACAGAAAGTAAACATGGTTCCTAGGGCCTACACCGTGTTTGCTTTTGTTATCACTGGCTTCATGACCACTGACACGAGGGGTAACAAGGACAGTGCCCGGAGTTCGAAATGGGAAGCCAGAAGTAACAGCTGTCACACTTGGCCATGGGCTGCCCATGGCAATCACCTTGCATGTCCGAGGCTGCCTTGCCACTGAAAACACTTGCTCAGTCTCCAGGTCTCTCTTTTTGCATCTTGGTGGTGTGGACTAGTGTGATGACACTAGTACTATTAAACATAAATACATGCAAGGAGGCTAGACGGCATAGTCTTTTCTGGGCCCTGTCATTTTAAGCATGTGCTACAGGTTGCCCAAGTGACATCATTCAGCGTAAGCATGGCTTTCTTCCTGTTCTGCTTTGACCAATCTTTTTGACTCTATGACATGAGTCTTGGTTCATACCTAATATGGAGGTCCCACTTTTGTCCTTCCAACTATTTCCAATGAACTCCCCACATTCACTTGAGGAGTCCTCCCACCTGACCAGTCATTGTCAAGCTCTTAAAGGCTGAGTTGTGCCAGTTCATTAGAAGTAGAAGCATAGACAGTGTCACTTACACAAGGATAGGGGCCGCCACTTTTGTTCTGAGTGTGTCGCCCCTACATATAATCCTGACAACTTGTTAGCTTTCCTGTGACTATTTCTTTCTTTGCTCCATGGAGACTGTATCGTCTTAAATTCTAGCATGTCTTTAAATGGACAACTCTCACATAAAGTTTGGAACGTTATCTCCAGAAACCAGATTCCATTTTCTCTGTGCCATACCAATTCTCGTTTCTCGCACTACTTAATTGATTTGTATGAAACACAAAAACATTGATGGGAGGATGCTTGCAATGAAATTAGCCAATGGCAATCGCTCAGGTAGCATTTTAGCCGTTCGTTCTTTTGCATACCATGGCCCACAGTTTGGAGTGAAACATATGCAAATCCGTTTTGTCCCTGTTCAAATAGAAACAGTCCAGACCAGACTGCCAGGCCAGGTCCTCCCAGAGCCAGAAACTAGAGTAGTTTGCCCTGATTTCGGCTCTTCAGCTGGATGTAGCTTGGTTTTAGTGGCACGGTGAGCACAGGACCCATGTCTGGGCTTATCCTTGGCCACTTAGTGTGTTACATGAAACACACAATAGTTGAGGTAGGATGCTTGCCATACATGCTGTCTTGTGGTAGCATTTCAGCCGACCATTCTTTTTCTCACATACCACCTCAGTTTGGATTGAGTCATATACAATTAGTCTTGACCTTGGTACAGTTCACCCTGAAAAGCCAGTGTATTTGTTATTGATTTGTGTGTCACTATCTGCATACCTGCTAACAGTCACTGGTAAAAGGTATTTTTTCAGGTTACAAAACAATCAATTCCTGTAAGGAGGACATCTCTAAGAAGGATATCCCGAGACTTAGAGCTGATGATGACGTCATATGAATCACAGCTCCTTAGAGCCAGACCAGAGGAAACTGCAGTGCGGTTCTAGCCAAACATATGATCAACAATCTGCAGTGATCTCTGATCAACCGCAGATATCCTTCCAGGTCCACCTCAGTCCCAGCAATTTCTACTACTTTTCTAAAATAAATGATGAACGCGACCTGGCCAACTGGTCATTGATTACGCACTTAATGGACATAATTTTAATTTTTATTATTTTTCTTGAAAATCCGATAAAATAGAAAGACCATTTGGAATCATTTCCATTGAGTTTGGAGTCATAACTCAGCTGGGTATCTGCTGTTCTTAACTACGTTTAGTGTGGTTTTAGAAATAAATGAAGGCATGAGAAGTAAAATTCATAAATGAGTTACTTGGTCAGCGTTCCCGTTGATAACACATATCTTAATGAGGGAACATATCAGTGCCATGCAGTGCCAGTTATTTACTGCATGAGCTGCCGTGAGGCATGCCCCTTATCTTTCCCTGGGTTCTTGGTAATAATTCTCTTCCTGCGTGAAGAGCTGACTTTATAAGAACTACAAGTTGCAGCTTTCTCCATCACTGGGATGACCACAAATAAATGTGTGGCTACCAGCGGCCTGTCTCCAAAATGACTAGGGTTGGCGAAGTAGGCATCTATCTGCTGGGTGTTGATGTGACTGAAGTGGCACCACAAAGTTGTTACCCGCATAGCAACACAAAGGGCGTGCCCCCTCACGCCTCCCCCTCACCACCAAAGCCTGCCAGTAGCTATGCCTTCTGCAGGAAGTGTATGTTCAGTTGTAAATCGAGGTCGTAAATATAGTTTTTAGCAGGTTTCACAGTAAAGTGTGGTTTGTGTTTAGGCAGACAGCCTTATGCGGCTGAGAAAGCCAAGCAAATGACGATGTGCTGTGGGCTTTGTGAGGAGAGATTTACATCGCTTTCAATTAAGTATAAGAATATAGTACACGAGCTGTTCACTGTTTAATAGCTCCAGGAAACTAGGCCCCAGGTACCTCTAAAAGTAACTCGGCAAGATATATGCCTTCTTTAGGAACAGTAAAAAAAAAAACTCTCACAGTGAGAGGCATAAAAAGAATACATTTGTGTGTTGTGCATGGCAGATCACTGCCTCTGGAGTCCCCTCGAGCGTGTACACTCCTATCTTTACAGAGCGACACCGCGCGCATTTTGACCCAGTCAGACATAAAAACCGACTCACCCTCATCTACGGCGTCGCCGTACACGACCTGCATCATACAAAGGTCCCTTCCCATGTTCTGCGCTCCGGTCCTTCCAAGCTGGTTCGCCATGTCCAAATAGAGCGACATAAACACATATCGATACACCCGTAACACCGGGGTGCCAGAAGCTGACGTGGGGCGCGGATCATAGACGTCATGCGAGGCCCTTGCCTTGTGCATGAATGAGTCTCTCGTTCAAAATCAGAACATTTCCAGGTTGCTGAAGTATGTGGCTTCACCTAGTGGCGACTGATGTCACCCTCGTCCTCTTTTATATACATCACAAATTCAGACTAGACCCGACTTTGTGATAAATACATTTATCAGTGGCAGCAGTACTTAACTTGTAAGTGCTGGGGCCTGCGTCAGGGGCCACTGCCGCCTGGGCCACCCACTGCCCCTGCTGGCACTGCCAATGAAAGTACGATCTATACGAACGGCTTGGGTGGCAGGTGTTAGTCATTTTAATGTACATTGAATTAATAAGCATCTGTTGTTGTGCTCATCTCTAAATTAGACAGTGCCACCATGTGGCAGACTGTCATTACTGCTGGTGCGGAGCACCGTAAACCACGGCTCAAATTAAGCACTGAGTGGCAGCGTGGGCCCTGAAACCAGCACGGCCTGGGGCAATAAGCCCTAGAGGCCCCTCCCCCTCTTGTGACCACCATGTCATAACTAAATATATTTTACTCTTTTTTTAATGTTTTTTTGCTAGCTGTAGAACACATGAAATTGCTTATTATCTGGACCTTTGCTTTTCAGCACACCAAATTAAAAATAAAACAATTCATAATATGAAAGGAGAGGGTTTTACGTACCATTATTCTTATTTACTGAAGTATTTCATTGGAGCTCATTTTCTGCAAAGGAACTCTAAGCCTTGTATCACTTTACTTAGCATTAAAAAGCAGACAGGGTCAGAGGAAACCTGCACAATGCTACAGGAGTGCCAATGCAACCCTTAGTATATAACTCTCAACTTGATCATGGTGTAATGTATGTAGGAATATGTTTACCTGAATACTTATTATACATTATATGTGATTAATGATATAACAAGAGATAAGATAAGATTAAATAAGATAACACAAAATAACATAGCATAGCATAACTGTAAGCAATTGAGTTACTGGTGGAGGGGGTGAAATCCTTCTCAGGCAGAAACCACAATTCTTCTCAGGGTGAAGATACAAGCAAACCGTAAATTAACCTTTGCTCAACCCTCGGACAGCTTGGCACAGAGCAGTCAGACTTAACTCAGAGACAATGTTTAAAGTATTTGTGCAACACTTCAAACACTAACACAGTGAAAACTTAACACAGCAGGAGACACAACAGAGTTAGGAAAATAGAGGAATTTTTTATAAATAAAACAAGACCAAAACAACAAAAATTCAAATAGTAGAACCGGAGCTATTACATTTTAAATGTTTTAATGAAAATAGCACCAAAAGGCAAGAAACGCTAACTGTGCATATCTGGTTGTTCAGGACTAGGACAAAGTCACAAGTTCAGGCTGACTACAATGGAGCGGGTGCTGAGTACAAGGACCCAGTTAAGTCAGCTGAACAGAGTAACCTAAATCCTGGTGTTTGGAGTGCTGTGAGGATCTGCGTTGAAGATGTGTTGTTCAGCCGAAGCAATATGTCGGTTCTGTGATGCGGCGGGGCTGCGATGTGAGGTCCTGCATCATTGTCGAGGCTCCTGTCGAACAGGGCTAGTGATGTGAAGTCCAGAGTGGAGGATTTGCTGCACAGTCAGGGTGATCAATCAGTTAGGAAGAGCTCCATCATCATTGAGGCTGCCATCAACAAGGGACTTGAGGCCTGCGCCGAGCTTGCCCCATGGATGCATCACGCAGCGGTGGTTCCGATGTGGCAATGGACTACGATGCAATACTGGCCTTTGCTGCTGTTCCAATCCTCACAGAAGCAGCAATGTGTCGGTTCTGCTTGGGGTTGCGCTGTGCAACAGAGGAGATATGTTAGTTCTGCTGGATACACAGAAGCTAGATTGGGAAACAAGGAGACCCTACCCACAAGGAGCCTGGGTATTATGCGTTGTATGGAAACAATAGCTCGTGCGGATTAATATTTATCAATACACTATGTATTCTATAATAATAATCAAAAAACGGGGTTAGGAGAGATGTCAGAAGAAAAGGCAAAGCCATACACATTAGGTGTTGTTTGAAGAATGTTTTTTGCTTTTATATTACAGAATATTTACATAAGAAGTGGACATAAATACACAATACAAATTGACATTAAATATACAAATTACATATTACACTTATTTGTAATATGTAATTTGTATATTTAATGTCAATTTGTATTGTGTATTTATGTCCACTTCTTATGTAAATATTCTGTAATATAAAAGCAAAAAACATTCTTCAAAAAACACCTAATGTGTATGGCTTTGCCTTTTCTTCTGACATCTCTCCTAACCCCGTTTTTTGATTATTATTATAGAATACATAGTGTATTGATAAATATTAATCCGCACGAGCTATTGTTTCCTTACAACGGATACACAGAAGCTGGCAGAGCACCTTAGACTCCAGGACTGGGGTGGCACCAGTTGGTAGAGTAGACTCACAGCTGGCAGGGTCCAGGTGCAGGGTTGTTGGAAGCATGTTATGTCCCTGAGGCTCCAGATCAGAAGCCCAGCCAAGTATCCCTATGAGTCACTCTGGGTTCAAAAGATACAGGTCCGGTCCTTCTCACCAAGACACGAGGGCAGCAGATAAGCACAGCAAGGCAGCACTGCAGCGCAGCAAGGTAGTAGCCCAGCAGGGCAGTAGTCTGGCAGTGTGGCTGCCCTTCAGCAACTCAGCAGTTCTTCTTCCTGGCAGAGTATCCACAGGTCCAGAAGCGTACCAAAACGGTGGTGTTTGAGGTTCAATATTTATACCCAGATGTACCTTTGAAGTGGGGGAGAAGGTTCTAGAGGTTTCCCTTTGAAGTCCCCAGGCATCCTGCCCTCCCTATTCTGGCTCCAGACTAAGTACAGGGGTCGTGCAGTTGTTTGTCTGCAGGTATGAGACAGCCTATTCAAGAGTCAGTGGTTCTATGTCTAGCTCCTTCCTCCCATCCTGCCAGTGATGGCCCATCCAGGCACACCTAAGCTACATATTGTGTGGCTGTGTACACTAAGTACACTGAGTACACTAAGCTCAACTTTCAGCTACAACCAGTCATGTGACCCAAGTACAGGCTACAGGCGCTAAATGGTGAATGCAGGAAAATGCCAGCTTTGGGTACCAGATAATAGATTACTAAAAGTGACATTTTCAAAATTGCAATTAAAAATCCGACTTCAACATAAGTTAGTATTCTTCATTGTAATTCCGAAGACAGTTAACATGAATGGGTTACCAACCTCATTTGGAAATTATATCTTATTATGTGTAATATGGTAACCCCAATGATATAATATAGGAGAGATAAGTCTTGCTCTAGCGAAAAATGAATATAAGAGTTTTTAACTACCAGGACATTTAAAACCTAAAAGTACATGTACCACCTTTTAAACACACTGCACCTTGCCTTCTGGGCTGTCCAGGGTCAACCGGGGAGTGATTTATTTGTTTTAAAATGGATGGTTGGCCCTGGCAAAAAGTTTACTTTGCCAAGGTGAAATGGTAGATTAAAAGTGCCCACACATGCTGCATGTTGGAAGGGCTACCTAGGTGGGTGGCACAATCAGTGCTACAGGCCCACTAGCAGCATTTAATTTACCTGCCCTGGGAACATGTAGTGCCGCTGTACTAGGGACTTACAAGTAAATGAAAAATGCCAATTGGGGATTAGCCAATGTTCCCATGTTTTAAGGAATGAGCACATGAACGTTAGCACTGATGAGCAGAGGTAAAGTGTGCAGAATCTGCATGCCAGCAAAAAAGAGATCAGCAAAAGGGAGTAGGAAGGCCAAACATTTGAGGAAACACCACCCTAAGACTGACAGGTCTAACAATAACATAACATAACTATGTGAGCACTTTGAGACAGGATCAAGTCTGTGGGGTGATATCTCAAGTTGTGGAGATTACATTCAAGGTTTTCTACCTGTCGAAGAAACCCTGAGTAGAGAGACTGGCATTACATGCTTTGATATCTCTATACAATTGCACACAAAAATCCTCTGTTTTCAGAAGAAGTAAAAGAACAGAGATTTAATTCCAAAAGCAACAATAGGGAGTTTTACGACAACACCCAATTAAATTATTCATGAATGGCTTATCAAAATCATGATTCAAGATAAAGTAAAGGTTATCCTATTAATGTTCTGAATCTCTCAGTGGTACACACCCATAATGGTTTAAATTGGTAAGGATTTAAAAAATATACGCGCCCTATAACAAAACCTGCAAAAATACGTATGGACATTAGCATCTCTAGCTGAAGATATTTTTGTATTTCTTTTTTAATCACCAACATTTCTAGTAGTATGTCTGGAAAGCTGAGGGTGACACATACTACTAGGAATGTCATGCGACTATTCCCATAGGCTCCTATTCCAGCTGTTCAGAATTCTATATAGAGTAGAGGTATGCAAAGGACGAAAAAATTATAGTGGAGAAATCTCTTTACCAATGTCCCCAGTAAATCTGGTGGTGATCCGTTTCTCTTCCTACGATGGCAGGGGAGTTACTCAAGTCCTTGGCTTGAGTAAATCCTATTATACACTTGAGATCTGAAAAAGGGGATCTTTTCCGAATCCAGAGGGTAGAGAGGTCCCTTCGCAATTGAAGAGGGTATGGGGGGATGCGTCCTCCCTAGTGTATCTAGATTAAACATACAAGTATCCCACCTAAGACCACAGGTGTGGTCCTTAGAAGAACAGAGAGACAGAAGGAAAAAGGGGTGGTAACCCTGAGTGGGCACAGTAGCTCTGCACAACTAGTGCGGGGAAGGAAAAATTATTTTTTATATATATAACCCTCACACACTCTAGTAGTGTCATGCTTCATCATTGGGTTCACTTTGACTCCAAAAGGTCAGGGTTGACTCAACCATATTCCAGGGAGCACTTACAAGAAGGATGACCAGAAGGCTTAACTAAAGATTAAAATCCCTCAACTTCTCCAAGGTATCCCTTTATAAGCGGAGAAGGTGGGGAAAGTAAAAGCAATATATCATGGGTAATGTGGACTATTATGGTCCTTTGACCCTGTATTTTACCACATAGAGTGTGTGAGGGCTATATATAAAAACGTTTTTTTCTTACCCGCACTAGTTGCACAGAGCTACTGTGCCCACTCGGGGTTACCATACCCCTTTTGTCTCTGCCCCTCTATACTTCTAAGGACCACACTTGTGGTCTAAGGTGGAATACTTGTATGTTTAATGTTGAGTAAATCTTAACCCTTAGTGGAGAGGGCTCAGGGAAGAGCTTCGAAATGCTCACAAACCATGCCTTGGAATGCTCATAACCTACCTCTTGAGTAAGTTTTCTACCTATGGATTTCTCCACAGACGTGACAAAGAAATTTGTAAAAGTAAACACTTACACCACATTGGCTCCACACGTATAAGCCTTCATTTATAGGGATTTGGCAGAGGGCTGCGCAGAAAGTCAGCTTGATACACTGCCCTACGCCAAACTGAAAGGGCAGGAACACACCGTAAGTATGCAAAATGCTGAATTCCTGTCCTGGCACTGTTTCGGCAGCCTAGCAACAATACAGGCAGCAGTGGCCACTGCTTTGAAATAAAAGTGGTTGGGCAGTGCAGGGGGCAGCGTGGGGGAGAAAAAATAAAATAGTACTGACCTGGGGAACGCAGTTTCGGTGCTCTTCTGTTTCTCTTCTCCTCTCGACTCTGATAACTCCACGCACTGGCCCCCAGACTACCTACACCAATCTAAATGCTGCTCTCATGCTGGTAGTAACCAGCATGAGAAAAGCGCCCGGATTGGTTTAAGCAGTCTGGTTTCATGCTCAGTCAGATCCTGGGAACCTGTGTCTGTTCTCCACCTGGTTGTGCAGCACAGCTTGGGTGGAGAGTTCTAAGTGCGCATGTCGGTTTGGCCATCCTCAGGGGGCTGGCTAAACTGACATGCGCACATTCAGCAGTGCCCACCACTCCTCCTCGCTGATGCTGCTGTTCCTTAGAATGGCCTGGCCCACCCCATTCTAGACTTGACTTAGTGAGGAAAATAAAATGATAGTAAGCTGTTTTACTATCATTTTATTTCTATGTTTTCACTGCTGGGAGAGCAGTGGGGTGATGTGCCTCCGCCTTAACGGAGAAGTTGCCACTGGCCGGCACCCTTGCATCATGTTGCAAGGCTACCTGTGTTGTCGGCAGGATTGCTCTTGTTGAGGAAGGGGCACCTTCCTGCACAGAAACAATCCTAAGAGGCGTTTTCCTCTTCCTATGTGTGTGGCAGAATGTAAAATAAAGTTATTTCTCCTCATTATGCCTCACCTCGGGAGGTGTAAGGTTTTGGCACTTCTCCAAGTTTACATGCTCTCGTAAACCCACCGCAACATCCATGGAACGCCTCCTGAACAGTGCTTTGCCTTACTCCATATCTATGAGGACATTCAAAGCCACGCATAGCGGATTTGCGTGACCTCATAGATATGATTTTGTGATTTGTGCTGCCAGAGTGTCACAGAAAGTGATGCTCCGGCAGGCAACAGGTTACGGAATCACAAAATAAGGTTTTGTGCATTGTAAAATGCTTTTTCTAGTTGCAAACGGTCTGTTTATGTGAATCGGGCTGTTCTAGATCTAAATTGGTCAGCTTATTGTCTGGATAGATCTGATTGCTACCTTATAGAGATTTGAAATGTTTGGAGCCACAGCCTTATTTTGCATCTACATTTCTCCAAACGTCCTTTGCTTGGCATTCTTAACGTTGGAGGCAGTAAGGGGCAAGGTATGTCTTTTTAGGTTTGCGATAGAGACAGCTTTAGTTTCATCGCTGGCCTTATGACATTAAACAATTGTACCTAAAAGGTACATGCATCTATACATACGTGGTTCATCCTTCCCCATTCATTGGAATATTAAACTGTCATTCACATCACCCACTAGACCATATGCATGGAGGAATGGGTCACCCTACCTTGCCCACTGGTTTTCTTGCCTCTGAGGGACAGTGCTCAGCCTGATTATTTGTGCACATCTACCTAACAAGTAGTCAATTTCAGTGTCAGGGCAGGTGGACCAATACTTTACTGTGCCAATGCTTTGTGCTTCATTTCTTTATGCTTTTTAATTTCTTTAGTCATCCTTGTGTTTTTAAACTATGTTTTCAAGCTACTATAATTCCACGCCAATAGAAACTTTATTTTGTGCCAATAAGAACCACATTTTCAAGAGATGTGCATTAGAAATAAAAGTAGTTTAAGTAAGTGTTCTGAGTAAACCTGATTGCTAGGAGCCACCCATACTGCACTATTAAAATTATATGTAATGGTTATCTTTTTGAGTTCAAGTTTTTTAGCAAGGATATGGCCACCTACATTTAGGAGGCGTATATCTTTTGTTTATCTTCCTTTTTGAAGCATATGCTTTTAATAATTAAAAATACAATTGCCCATGTTTCCAAGATCTAGTAGCATGGAGATTTAGGCCTTAAGCAGAAATTCTAGCAGCCGCTGCAGGTAAGAGCGGTGGGGTGGTGGCCCGCAGGGGCAGCTCCTCCATGTGGGCGGAGGAGCGTCGTCGCCCCCACTGCTTTCTCGCAGCGTGAGAAGCAGAAACATAAAATGGTATCATAAATACCATTTTATGTTTCTGCTTCTTGCACTGCGAGAAAGCAAAAAGGTTTTGGTTGGAGGCAGGCGGGTGGGCGGCCCTTCAATAGTGCAGGGGAGGTATGACTAGCCCTCTGGGGCAGACCAAACCAGTCATGCGCACTCTCATAGAGAAAATGGCCTCACCATAGGCGCCTGGCTGGGCGCCTTGCCCACCAATCACAACGCTGCTATTGAAGCATTGTGGTTGACTTAGGGGAGGGGAGGGAGGCTGTCTGCTTCCTGTTCCTGCGAGGCAGGAAAGCAAGAGCAGACCCAGCAGGCAACACGCGGGACCCAGGACAGGTACATTTTTTATATATATTGTTATTATTTAAACCCCCCCACATGACCCCCCGCGCAACACCGCAGTGAACAATGCTGACTGCGGCTGGTGGTGGAGTCGGCTGGGGGGGACTTTGAGAGACGACCACGAGGAAAAACGAATTATTTATTTTTAATTTTCCCTTGTGGTCGTCTCTCAAATTCCCCTTCCCCCAGCCGGCCCCACCGCTCTTACCTGCAGCGGCCAACGTATATTACTTCCATAATATAGGGGACTGTAGTGATAGGGTGAAGACAGAATGACCACAGTCTTTTTGTGAGCTGTGCCCCAGCTTCCACAAGGCCAAAATAATCTTTAAGCTCAATAATAAACTGATTCCTGTGAGGAATCTTGTCCCACCCTTGATAGCGTGGCACAAGCTGCAAGAAGTCCTCAGAGATAATGCACATGGTTTGTGTTCTACAGCCAGCCATCAAGCAACTCAGGTATGAAACAAGTACTTAACAAATTGTTGTCCAACAAACAACGTTTTAAGAAGAAAAATAATGAAAAATAAAGGAAAACAAATGTAGAGTTCGAATTTTATATGGATCACAAAAACTACTCCATAAGAACCCTTTGTAAGAAGGTATTCATTTCGACCTCATAAGAAAAGTATAAAAAATGAAAAAATGCAAGTGTTTTCTGAGCTATTGACACCATCTGTGGCTGGCCATTTCAGTGAATGTAGAACGGGAACGTGGCTGGTTTTTCCTACTAAATGTATTGTCCCTTTGAACTTAGAAACCTTTTTGGATATATAAAATCTCTAGTTGCGCAAGATTGAAAGTTGTGGTCAAAAACGGCCACACAAGGTCAGGTTCATTGGCTAAGGGGTATCTTAAAATGTCTCATCAAATAAACCAAACAGAACAAAACCCACCAACTATGTTAACTGTTTGAGTGAGCTTGGCACTTTGTCATGCTTATCCAGCCACGTTTTGTTCAGGTTCTCATGGCACGGCCCTGGATCTTCAGGAATGGCTGCTAAGACTCCAGTCCACTGTTCATAACGACAGGAAGGTTTCCAGAATTCTGCTTTTGGGTAAAAGAGAAATATATCCTGTTCAAACTGATCCACTGAAAACATTTCTGGCAGGTAGCAGCTTCCTCTGTAGATCTTCTCTATATGCATATGTATATGTGTATGCATGTGGTATTTCAATAAAAGTCAAAAGTCAGAGGAGAACAGTACAGGATCACAGACATGAATAAAGAAGAGTGATAGGAGCGGTAGCTGGTCTGTGGTCTGGTAGTTCATTGTGATGTAGTGCTCCTTAAAGAGGTGCGTTTTTATATAAATTGGTGCAGTGTTGGGGCAGTCCTAGTGAGTATAGGGATATTGTTCCCAATCCTGAGTGCAGAGATGGAAAAACTGTTGCCTTCTTCTCTACCTTTTCCCATTTTTAGTCTGCAGTCTGATGGTGTCGTGGCTGCCGGTAAGTGGAGAACCACCAGTGATGGTGAACTCATCTGCAAGATGTGTGAGGATGCTGTTCATAATTTTTTTATAAATGATACAGCGTCTTTCGAAAATGGTGTGGCCAGAAAGGGGAGACAATAGAGTTGAATGTGGGTGATATGAACATATTTCTTCAGACCTTGGATGAGACTTGATGCAGCTTGTATAATACCCTTGAGTGGTGCCAGTTTGGAGTCTGGGAGGCAATGGAGCAAGTGTTACCACCTTAGGATGCAAGGGTATGAGGGCTTTGACAGTATCTCTGAAGGCACTTTCTGTAAGAAAGGGTTTCACTTTTTTAAGAAGAGTAAGCTGGTCCCAGACCATCTTTATTTTATTAACAAAGTGTTCCTTGTGGGTGAGGTTGATGTCCAGGATAAATCCAAGTGTCTTGGCATCCAGTGAAAATTGGGGATCGAAGTCTTCAAGGTTCATCTTTGATCCAGGTTTTTACTGTTTATTATTTGCTGCTGTTGGCAATTAACAAGAATGATGTTGGCAATTAACAGGAATTCTTTCTTGATTCTGTTAAGCTGTAGGTAGGCACTAGGATTTCGGATCTGGATGCTGTGCATGTAGTGTTTTAGACATAGGATTCTGAAATAGAATATAGTTTCAAACAGAGTTGCATATCCCTGGCATATTGATAAATCTTGATGTGTTCTCTGTGAGTAGTGCACCAAGTGGCTCTATGTAGAGGCTGAAGAAGGCAAGAGACAGTATGGTGATAGGGGTCCTTTTGGGACCTGGAGGTACTCATGTGAATAAATTAGTTTTGGTTGGAAAGGTTGAAAGAGAAACAGTGAAGAACATTACCAGTTAATCACATTCCAGACTCTAGGGTGAATATGAGGGTGAAATGGTCGACTGTGTTGAAGGCAGTTAAGAGGCTCAGCAATATCAAGCTGCAGTGGCCATCTTATTTTTTTTTTAATGAAACTTTTTTATTGTCATTTGTTCAAAAAATAAAACAAACAATTCTGGTTACACTTAGCAATGTCCATTATTATGACACATTCATTACAGGTTATATACAAAGGTAATGCATTGTCTATAGTTGCCTTAATTCACATCTCAAATTATCAAAGTGCCAGGACCCCTGAGCTTGGGTGTGTAGCCAGCCCTCTAACAGTCCTTGTTGGCTAGTCGCTTAAGTCTGAGTCTGATTCCTCTGCCGGGGGGGCACAAATATTGCCACGGAACGAATTCCACTTGCCCCACACCCGCTCCCACTTTTTGGGACACCCTCTGTGTATGAAGACTGCTTTTTTGGCCACCATTGCTCTATCCATGTCTTGACACCAGTGTTGTTGTAGGGGGCAGTGGGCGCGCCCCAATGTTGTGCGATATTGCGTTTAGCCAACGTGATCCCAAGGGTCGCCCAGTCCTGTGCTGCGTGATTACGGTCAGTTGGTTCCCATATATTGAGGAGGCACCTTTTTGGCTCAGGGGGAACTTCGAGGCCTCACACCCGAGTAATTGTCTCCATGACCAGTAGTGTGTTATGTGAGGACAGTCCCATAGCGTGTGGTAAAATGTGGCTCGTGTCCCACATCCCCACAGACAGAGAGGTGTCTCAGTCCCGCCGATTTTGTGGAGCATGGTTCTAGTGCAATACGTCCTATGTAGGATCTTCAGTTGCACCAACAGTAATCGAGACGGGATTGCCACCTCCCGTGGGGACGCCAATGCTTCCTGCCAATCCTGGTCGTCCATGTCTCCCAGGTCAGCCCGCCATTTGTCTTGTAAGGCTTGTGCGGGATCTTTCTGATTATTAATTAGTTTGCGATAGGTGAGAGAAATGGCTTTTTTAGTTAGATGTTCTGTAAGGAGACGGTCCTCGAGCGGCGATGATTCGGGGAGATCGGTGCCTCTGGGTATGGCCCTTTTAAGTGCATGCTTAATTTGTGTATAGCGAAACTGTTCGTCAGCCATTTGATATGTTGTTCATAGTTGGGTGAATGTCACTACTTTTCCCTTTTTCCAGAGGTCCCCAATTTTCGAGATACCAATAAGGTCTCATTGTGCACAAACTTTACTGTAGTGGAGCATACCAAGTTTTGGCGTATCCCACAGTGGTGTGAGTTGGGTGAGGACTCCCTCCCAACCGAGCGCTCGCTGCGCTGTGAACCATATGTATATTGTGTGTGCAGTGGGACTGATCCATGCGCCTTTTTTGTTTTTGTGGTAAAGCGCCACTAGGGGTCCTGCGGCCCGAGAGTGTGTCTGTCAAGCTGGAGAACTGGTTCCTCCTGCGGGGCATGGAGCCATTGCTTCATTATGATAAGTTGTGAGGCCCAGTAATACAATTGTATGCTGGGCATGGCGATTCCACCATCGTAACAGCTTCTATTGAGTTTGGATAGGGCTATTAGGGGGGTTTTCCACCCCAGAGGAGCAGTCCCACTTCAGCCTCGATGGCTTTGAAATAAGAGTTTGGGACCGGGGTAGGTGTATTTTGCAGGGCGTACAGGAACCGCGGGAGAGCCATCATCTTAAACAAGGCTGCGCGGCCCAGGAGGGTCAGAGGTAGTGCATGCCAGTTTTTTACGTCATTTTTAAGTCTCAGGAGTGGAGGCACGAGATTTCGCTCATAAAATTGAGTATGGTCTGGGGTAATATGGATGCCCAGGTATTTAAAACCGTCTTTCCCAAGCTGTATCGTTTCTCCCCTGGGTAGGCGCGGAGGGGAACTGTGGAGGTCAAACAAAACCGATTTCGCCCAGTTAATCATGTAACCTGAGTATCTGCCATAAGATGCACAGATATCTAATAAACAATTAATTGAGCGGCTGGGGGAGGTCATGTATAGTAATATATCATCTGCGTACAGTGATATACGGTCTTCTCACCCTTCCGTCCATCTCAGTCCCTGTATCACTGGGTCGCATCGTATCCAAGTCGCGAGGGGCTCAAGCACCAGGGCAAATAGGAGCGGGGACAATGGACATCCCTGTCTGGTCCCGCGCCCTAAAGGAAAGTCCTCAGATATGCGTCCATTGACCACTACGTGTGCCATGGGTTGTGTATATAACAACCGGCCCCACGCACAAAAGTTGGGCCCAAAGCCAAAGTGTTGCAGCACTGCAAACATAAATGGCCACTCTACCCGATCAAAGGCCATACTGGCATCCAATGATAGAATGACTGCCTCTTCTTGGATGGTGGACATTCGGGCCATCACTCCGTGTAGCCGTCGTAGGTTCATTGCTGTGTTGCGGCCTGGCATAAAACCAGATTGATCCGATGTATAAGGGACGTGAGGTGTGGTTGGAGCCTGGAGGCTAGTACTTTTGCTAAGATTTTCACCTCCGCATTGAGAAGTGAAATTGGATGATAGGAGGTGCAGTCCTGAGGGGGCTTGCCAGGTTTTGGGATCATCACTAAAGTCGCTATCCTCTGATCCCTGGGAAGTATTCCCTTATCTAGACTGTCTTCGTACATTGTTAATAAGTGAGGCCCCAGCCTCTCCGCTTCTGTTTTGTAGAGTTCTACCGGAATGCCGTTGGGACCTAGTGCTTTGACTGATTGTAGCCCACTAAGTGCATCGGTAATTTCGTCCACCGTGAGTGGCTCATCTAATGTGTCGGCTTCTTGGGATGTCAGAGTTGGCAAACGGATATCTTTGAGAAAGGCCAAATTCTCTTCTACCGTGGCGTTTGTGGTGGGTGTGTAAACTGCCTCATAATGTCGTGTAAAGGTTGTTACTATGTCCTGTGGGTCCGTTATGTCCTTCCCAGAGGGTAAGTGTAGGTGAGCCACCCAGCGACTAGCGCGTTCTTTCTTGTCGAGCCAGGCTACAACTTATCGGCCTTGTCCCCTGCCTCATATATCGTGTGTTGCGTTTTTTCGGCTTTCGCCTTAGCGTCTTCCCATGTGTAGTGCCTGTATGCTTGTTTGGCCAAGTTTAGAGTGTGCGTTGTCTCATCAGTCTGCGCTCTTGTGTGTTCTTCTCCGGCTACGCCTACTGCGCTCTCAAGTTCCTGCACTTGTAGTGCCTTGTCACGCTTGTGTGCGGTTATTACGGATATCGCCTGCCCTCGCAAAACCGTCTTGTATGCCTCCCATAGAGTACCAGGGGAAGCAACTGAGTGTGTGTTTTATTGGAAATATTGTTTCGTGGTTTTGCGCAGTTGTTTCCTGATAGTCAGGACTTTCAAGTACCCCGGGTAAGTTGGATAGATGCGTTTACGTCCCATGTGCTGCGATGTGTAAGTTACTGACAAGGGAGAGTGATCAGATATTCCTCTAGGGAGGTGTGTGATCTCTGTGATTGCTGCAAGGCTTGTTGGGATGAGAGGATATATAATCTATCATTGACGAACTATTGTGGGCTCCAGAGTGATATGTGTATTGGCGCGTCGTGGGGTGTCGTGCACTCCAAACGTCCACAAGTCCCATAGCTTCTGTGAAGTCACATAGATGTGTGAGGGGGTTCCCCTGGTCACGTGGTGGTAACCTATCCCAGGAGGCATTGAGGACGGCGTTAAAATTGTCTCCTATAACCAGTTCCCCAGGGGGTAAGGTGAGCAGGAACTTACCGAGAGCTGGGAGGGCCAGACTTTGGAGCGCAGGGGGGACATATACGGCAACTAGGTTGTAGGCTCGTCTTTCCCATTGACAGGATAGTGCCGCAAAACGCCCCTGATCATCCGTCTGGGTGCTATATATTATTAGCGGGCAGCTCTTTCATATCAGTATCCCCACCCCTCTTGATCCCGTAGTGAATTCGGAGTGCACTATAATTTTGAACCCCCATCTGTCCAGTGCTTTAGTGGCGGTTCCCACCAAATGAGTTTCTTGTAAGAGGACTACGGAAGGAGTTTGTCTCTTAAGATATTGTAGTACAAGCCCTCTTTTAATTTTGTTGCCTAGGCCATTAACATTCACGATATGAGGGTAAGGGGGGGCAGGGCTTGTGAGTGTCATCCAGGTGTAATTGTGAGGGGTCAGGAACTATGTCACTCAGGACGTTGAGGCAACTTTGTGACATTGGAGTCGCGTGTGAGAGCTGATGGGTTCCCTGTGCTTAACCTTAAAGTGTATGGTACCAGCATAAAACAAATTAACATTTCCAAAAGGAAAAAGAGCTCAAACTCTAACAATACCTTGATAAAACCCCCCCTTCCGCCCCCCTCCCTACCTCCCTGCTAGACGGATTTCCAACTACCCGCCACCCCAACTGTGCAGAGCGCTTTAGTCTCATGAACAGTACTTGCGTGTGGGGGGAGAGGACATCCGGAGCACTCCGAACATCCCTTCACTCCAAGACGTTGAAGAGGTCAGGATATTACTTTAAGTATGGCATCTAAATTAAAGGTGCAATCGCAGTAGTAGGTCTCTAGTTGTTCATTTCTGGACCACCACGGGCAATCCGAGCCGCGGCTAGGCATCTTGGCATGGGGTAGGTGGAGGTTCCATCTATGAAGTCCCATCACTGTCAAGTTGGCGATCACCATCCTTAGGAGGTCAGTCCTCTGTGTCCGTTTGGCTTTGGTCTTCTTCTCCTTCCCTGTGTCTCCGTCCTTGGGATGCTACTTCCACGGAGTGGCGTTGCTGTCGCCCATTGCTGTTTTTAGATCTGCTGACCTGTTGCCAACCCTCCAGCCAGTCGTGGGCGTCCTCCGGCGTCTCGAAGAACCAGGTCTTACCGTCCGCTACTGCTCGGAGCTTCGCGGGAAAGAGCATGGAGTATGCAAGTTCTCTGCGTTGGAGTTCCTTCTTGACCTCAAGAAAACTCCTTCTTTGCTTGGTGACTGCCGCCGTGTAATCTGGGAAGAAGGAGATGACGGAGTTTTCTATACGCAGAGGTGGAGCCACTCTTGCAGTTTGGAGGATGGCGTCACGGTCTCTGAAATTGAAGATCCTGGCCAGGATCGGTCGAGGGGGTGCTTCAGGCTTTGACTTACCCCCGAGTATTCTGAGCGCCCGTTCCACCGAAAAGAAGCTGGAGAGACCCCTTGGTTGGAGTTGATTCTTGATGAGGTCTTCTACGTAGAGGTCCATGGCTGGCATCCCCTTTGACTCTGGGACTCCAGTAATACGGACGTTGTTGTGTCTCGATCTGCCTTCCTGGTCGTCTAGTTTGGCCGCCATCTGGCAGTTCTGAGCTTCTAATTTTGGACCTGTCGCTGGTGGTTGACTGTGTCCTTCGTGAGAGATGCTGTCTTGGTTTCCACCTCAGTCATTCTGCAGGCCATTTTCTAGAAGTCTGCTCAGAGGAACGATACATCTGAGGAAATGGACCCCACTGTTGTTGGGACTTTCGTCAGGGCGGACATTATGTCTAGCAATGTGACTTCTGGCTGGCCTTCTGGCGTGGCACCGACCTCCGTGGGTGCCCGTTGGGTGGTCACGTCCGTCGCATCTTTGGAAAAAGCATATTTGTCTAATTTGGCTTGTTGGGTCGCTCGTGGACCCTGGACCCCCATTGGGTCCTCTCCGTGGGATTGCTGGTATTGCGCAGTACTCACCGCCGCCTGCCTCGGGACTGCGTGTCACCTTGCGGCCTGTCGGGTTTCCTGCTCGATTGTGTGGGGCCTCTGGTTTCGGTGTGGGCCGAGTTATTCCCAGCACAGTGGAGTTAGAGTCTGTGGCCGGCAGCGTTTTGTCAAGTGCTTAATTCATGGCCCCGAGCAAGGGGTCCCTTGAAATATGTGGGTTGCGAGGCCTCTCCGCGTGGATCGGCATGGTATCGGTGGGATGCAGCTGACAGCTTAGAGTTGCGCGGGGGGATTCCGGTCCCTCTCACCCGTGCAACCTTTTATGTTGTGTGGGAACTCTGCAGTTGACAATGGCACTGGGGTGCCAGGTATTCTAAAGCCTCAGAGTGGAGTCGCTCAGTGCAGCCAGGCAGTGCAGGGCCCTCCAGTGTCCCAGGAATTGTGCAGGATCTCACCACCAGGGCGCAGATCCCCCAACTGGGAGTCTAAGCGCTGTATTCTGCGCACCTCTCCTTCCAGTATTGTGGGCCACTAGTTGTGGGGCAAAGATGGTCCCCTGGGGGCCTCTGGTGCGCCGTGCCTCACTGCCCCCTATCTTGTATTTCACCTGGGGGCCACAGATGTTCAGTGTCCTGGCTCTGGCTGATGAAGGGGGCACCGCTGGTGTCTGGGCTCCACCGGCTCTTTCCCATGTGGAGCCGTGAGGGCCTGCCGGGCGGGGATTACGGATCGAAACCGGGCCTCTCCCGGTGCCTGGAGTTCGTCGCGATGTTAGCTTGCCCTGCAGAGGCTTCCCAGGCACCCAAAGGTGTCGCAAGAAGCAGTTGCACAGGCGCAGTCCCCACAGCAATGCGACGCCCTCCACTTCTCACCGCTGCACAGCCATCTCGTCGGGCCGCAGGTCGTCCGATCACCTGAGCCCGCGGCTCCGTGCACAGCTGTAGGCCGCTCCTCGCCTCGCACCTGCAGATCAGCAGTACAGCGCCGGTTCCACTCCAAACTTAATCGGAACGAGCCTCCAGTGTTTCAATGCCTAGAAAAGGTCTTGGGTGATAGTTTTGTCGCGGATAAGTGTCCGGATTAATAGGGGATGTTCTCGTGCATGCCGGAGCTCAGTTAGGTTGCGGTCATTACTCTCGGCTGCAAGCCACGCCCCCCCGGCAGTGGTCATCTTCATATGTGGTTAGGAGGGCATTATCTCCAATGTGTAAGGTAGCTCTATTTGTTCTGCAGTGTGATCGAAAGACAGACTGGTAGTTGTACAGGAAATAGAGAGTATTATTGTGATCTTGTAGTTGAACATAGACTGCCCCTTCAATGCTCTTCCCGGTGAATGACAGGTGTGTTATGTCCCAGTAGTTGGTGAGTTCATCAGGGTCTGCTGTAGGTTTATTTAGGAGCGGGAGGATCTGACCTCTATTTAAAGCTTCTGGGAAGATGACTTGAATAAGGGAGCAATTGACAATTGTGAATAGGGAGAGAGAATCTCCAGAAAAAGCTTTGATAAAGGACGATGGTAGGGCATATTTTTCATAAGAAGTGATTTTGGGGGAGTTGAGTATTACAGCGAGATCTGCCGGTGATAGGGCTTTGAACGGTGACCATTACCGGATTCTATAGGAAGAGGCTGAAGTAAGAGACAAAGCAGGCTTGGTGTTGATGATGTGCAGTCAAATCTTCTGTATTTTTTCACTGAAGAAGAGGTTGACAGTATTACTCTTCTCTGTGGAGTGAGGAACAGGTAGATCTGGGAGGGGGTTGATGCAGTGCCTGATTGTTTGAAAAGTGTTTTGCTTCTGTTGTTGGCTTCACCTTTGTTGTTGGTATAGTACTTTGCTTTGGCTGATGTGATGAACTGCTGTTGTGTTGTGCAGAGGGACTTCAGCATCATGAGATCATTAGAGTTCTGTTTTTCTTTTCTTTTATTTCCTGTCTGTCGATGGATCATTTATTGTCAGCAAGCTCTTTAGAGTGCCAAAGTGCTGAAGGCTTTGGCTTGCACTTTCAAGTTTTAAATGTAGAGTGGGTGCTCATACAGTTTTCTACAAAAAAGTGATGACGTTTTTTAGAAAAGTATTGGCTTCAGATGTGAAATTGAAATGGTGTTAGATGTGTTCAACCATCAGGTTGCCCCCACTCAAACAACAGGCTCTGGATTGCACCCTATCTCTCTGAAAGGTACAATACCCTTTTATGTTCATCTGCTTGCTTTCCCATGTTTACTGGTTGAACTCTTTCTGGTTATATCCTGCTATGTTCCAGGAAATTATATTAAGGGAGTCCGTACCTACTCTTGATATAGTAGTTTAATCCTGGATTGAGAAGGTACCAGTGACACCCTGAATATTGTTTCCATAAGTTTTGTTTGAGAGTTCAAATAGTCAGTCACATGTCTCAAGGTCGCTCAGGAGTGCATATCTATTTCTAATTGACTAGTACATGCCTAGAGTTTGGACAGAAAAAAGGGGAATTGTGAACATACCTTTGTGGATTATAAAAAAAGCCCAGTGGGAAAGCATAGATGTGATCAAAATGGGGGGTATATATTCAATAGATGCTAGACCAATTGTTGGCTATTAAAAATTACAACTATACAGTCACCTCCAATAGATTTTGGGCCACGCCCCACCCATTTTGCCAGTCTGGCCATATTAATATGATTATATAACTTTGGGTTACCCATATAAAACTTAGATAACCAATGTAATACCTTGTCCATCAATTGCTCTGTGGATTCCTGCTGAATCGGCTCTAATTCAGGGGTATTAACCAGAATGATAACAAAAGGGCAATCTGCAGGGGGCAGATCAAAACGTCCGCCTTGTGCAATGTTCTGAGTCTCATGGGAACTAACTGAACCATGGATTATAACAGATCCAATCGCTTCATTTCCATCAGCACCAGTACAATTATCAACAGGCCCCTCTTGCCCCAGTTGACTGCCTCCTGACACAACTGAAGAGTTTCTCAGAAAATTATTTGTGCCCGTAGCCCGAGGTTGCCTATTGATATTTCTCGGAGCTTCCAGAGTCCTTGATGGTATTGTTTGTAATGGGTGGGTATAAGCTCGATTGGACCATATTAAATCTGAGCATAGGATGAAGCTCTACTGCTGTGTTTAGGCTTGGGTTTAGGCTTGGTTTGAATTTCCCTTGTATAAGTTTCCCTGCCCCAGTCGTGCATTTGCTGTTTTAGCATTGAGGAATAAGTCTTAGCACTCCTCAATTTTGGACAGCCTGGCCAATATGGGCTGTAAGACGCCGCTAAGTGTTTGTTCGAGCTTTTGGCATAATGCATCTCCAAGGAGCAACGCGTGTGATATAAGGGTGGGCTACACATGAGTTCCCCTAGGTGAGGCCATGGGGGTGTTCTTCGGCGTCCTAGTGGATTTAGCCACAGGAGCCAGAGGAGCAGTTTTGGTCCTCCCCCTCTTTCTTTTGCCCGGGGGTTCCACTAAGCGGCTACCGTCAAACCTAGGCAATTTAGGGTCAGTAGGCAAAGCCTGTACATTGGGCACTATGTTATTTACAGTCTGCTCTTCTGTAGGACCATTTAGTGAAAGATCAGCGGTTGCCATAGGAAATCTTACCTCTTCAAGTGAGAGGCAACGCTCTGTTATCTCAATTTCCTTAGAGCGCCTCCCGAGTCAAGTGACTAGTACTTCCTTTTCACCATTTTTTAAGTTAAATGTGCCCAAAAGGATCAATTTATAAAACCAGGAGTTAGAGGGGTGGCATGGCCCAGCCTCCTCTGGACGATGATGGGCATGGGCAGGCCTGCCCTTGGCCTGGGCTTTGCCATGGTGCGGCCCGGGGTGTCCCCGCATGTGTCCTGCGCTGTGGGGCATCGCCGCTCATTTAAGTGCATCCCTCAGCCTCCAGCCAGCCAGGAAATGTGGGAAATACAGTCCCTCAGAAGCTGAAGAGGCGTCAGGGGCTATGTCCACCACAGGGCGGTGTCGCACTTTTAAGCTAGTCCCTCAGCCTCCAGCCAGCCAGGAAATATAGGAAATGCAGTCCCACAGAAGCAACAGAGTCATCAGCATCTACGTCCACCGTAGGGTGGCGTCGTACTTTTATGCACATCCCTCAGCCTCCCACCAGCTAGGAAACATGATAAATGCAGAACCCCAGAAGTGGCAGACTCGTCAGCCGCACATTGAGTCAAGTGATGAGGCTGAGGAGGATGTCTGTTGTTTCATTGATCTTGTGTTATCTAGGAGGTTAAAATCACTCAAGATGGTAATGTGGGCATGTCAGATGGACGAGGTAGTGAAGAGATATGACAATTCTTCAATGAAGTCCTTATTTGGCCCATGAGGCCTGTAGATGAAGTGGAAGGTGGTGGTCTGAGTTACAGAGTGGAAAATGACAAGTCATCATCTCCATGGAGTTGGGTGTTACTTGCTTCCTTAGGGTGCAGGACAAGGAGAACTTATGTTTAATAGCAAGGCCTGCTATAGTCAGTGGGAAGAAGGACATCTAGGACGTGTGAGGAGTGGGAGTGAACAATGGTTTTCTGAAGAAGAGGGCATCCAACTTGCGAGAAGTGATAAGTCTGCGATGTCTGCTTAGTGGAATACTGCAGAATGAGTTCTAATAGGATTGAGTTGCAAAGATTTTTCTGTAGTTTGAGGGTGGGTGGTAGCAAGTGGGATGTGTACAAGGTTGGGTCTGTGTGTTGAGTCATTGCTGTTAGAGCTTGGGTCACTGAGGACTGATGCAAATGTGATTATTGTCAGTATGGGATTTGGTGTGTGGCACATGATTATATGACCACACAATGGGGCTCCCTGAAATGTTGGCTTAAGTAGGGAGCAAAGAGAAAGAGATGGATGATGAGAAATGCAGTCACATCACTTCCTGTGTGAGCGGGTGATGGGAAACTAAGTTCTCTTGACTGGCATGCAGTTGCGGCTTGCAATTCTCATGGGTGGGGGCAGGGGGGCTCGCGCAGGGGTTATCACGTGGGGGTTACTGCGAGGGGGGTAAAATAAAAATAAACCTTACCTGAACGGGTCCTGTGCTGTCTGCTCCTGGGCCTGGTCCCGTGCCGTCTCTGCTCCTGAACAGGAACAGTCATACTCCCTCCCCTCCTGTAAACCAATCCCAACGCTGCAATGGCAGCGTTGTGATTGGTGCGGAGTCCCAGACAGCTCCCAACCAGGCACCAGGTAGGGAGGCCATTTTCTCTATGTAGGCTGCATGCAGCCTACATAGAGAAAATGTAAAGTGTGCATGACTGCTTTGGTCGGCCCCAGGGCCTACCAAACAGTTAGGGTACTCAGAGTGGTGCAAGCCACTTCTCCCCGACCTGCCCACCCGTCCGCCCCCTACCAGGCATATCCTCCCGCCCGCCCCCAACCAGGCATACCCCTGCCTTCTGCTTTCTCGCAATGCGAGAAGCAGAAAACAAGATGGTATTTAAAATACCATTTTATTTTCTGCTTGCACTGCGAGAAAGCAGTGGGGCGGCGCTCCTCCGCCCTAATGGAGGAGCCGCCGCTGCTGGCATGGCTTTTTCTTTTCAAGATTTTTTTGGTAAGAAAATAGTCATGCCATTTTCTGTGTTGATGGATGATGAGACATGCAGTGATGACACTTACTATGAAGATGGATAATGGAAAAATCATCCTCTGCGTCATTCAGCCACTGGAGAGAAGTAAATACTGGATTGACACTTTTTGTGACTTTGCTGCAGAGGACAATGTTGATAAATCTCTTCCCAGATAGCCAAAGCTGAGAAATGGGATTGCTATCTACAAGATTGATTAATTTCCATGTTTGTGTTTTTCTTTGATTTGTATGATGTGTTATGTGCATGATGTTCTCTCTACCTCTTTTTAAGAAAATCACTAATTGACTTGGTTTTTGAGCTAGGTGACATAGCTGATACTAAACATGCAATGAGAAAGGAATACAGATATTAACTTTTGCTAAACAATGCCAAAGGGGGGTGATGATGGGTAACACCCTTTCTGCTGCTACCCCAATTTGTGGGTGACCCGATTTTTCCTATTTCCGGAACTGAAGGTTAGAGCAGCTTTACACAGCAGGGTATTAAGTTATGTTTGATATACATTTATGACCAGCTACCTACATAGCTGTCTGAAGGGCATATTTAGGGTGAAATCGTTTTAAATTGTTGTAATTTTGGTTACAGTGAGCAGCTGTATACACTGGGGCATGGCAGCATGTCCAGTGTGTCTTGGGTATACAAATGTTTAAAGAGCTGTGGCGGAAAGAGGGCAGAGGATAAGTGAATTGCAAATTGGGGAAGTTGTGGACTTGTTGTCAGCAAGCATTTTCATGGCTCTACTACGACATTCTCAAAGCAGTTAGGCTGAATTGTTAGCAGTTTCTAATAGCCACCACATGTGCTTGTAAAGAAGACCCTGCCAAGACAATATAAACACCCTATTCGTGTCCGAATTGAGACAGTAAGAAGCGCATTTCAAGCCTGAGTCAAGCAGAGTGTGGCTGAAGGGCTGAGTTTGGTATAGCAGGAGTAACTGGCTGAAGGTGGAATTTATGCATGCCATGCTTAATTTGTAAAGTAATGAGCACAATGGCCAAATGTTTTGCTCAGAAGCCCATGGCTGGTGCTATCAAATGTCGAGGCACAGCTCACCAAGGCTGCGCAGTCTTCATTATACTTCATGCCTATTTAATACACCACCAGACACTCCTTGCCTCTTTATCTCACTCTTGCAGGTTCGTTTGTCACCCCTTCTTTCTCCCCTCATCTCTGTTTATTTCACTTTTCTCTTCCTTCTTCCCCTTTTTGTGTTTTTCTCTTTTTATGCTCTGGGTAGAATGTTGATAAGGAAACATAAGTGCATCTTCGGAGTTGTCTGAGATGTGTATGAAAAGTTCGATAGCAGGCAGCTTTTGAAGACAGGTGAGAAGGAAGAAGAAAATGCTTCAACAAGGATTCAAGAGGGAGGGTGGGAATGTGATGTGATATGTGCCGCATGAGGTGAGCCTCAGAGCAGAGCAAGTACAGAGTGAGTTCTGCCCTAGTTAACACATATGGAATATTTTTGTATTTTATTTCTAAAGTTTTATATAGCGTGAACATGACCCAAGAGGGTATCAGAGTGCTGTACATAAAGTGGGAGGTAAGAGATACGTGAGAAATCAAGAACCAGTCACATATATGAACAAAGTACAAAGATAGAGGATTTACAAAATAAAAAGCTTGACCTGCATAGGGAGTCCGCAATGTAGAAGTCAAAATCAGCAAATGAATAACACACATGTAAAAAAATCAATAAACAAAAGGTGTGATCTTAGGGCAATGTTTGAGCTCCTTTTCTAAAATGACAAACAACCTTCTGCCTGCACAGCACTGATTTGGAAAGGCCTGAAGCAATGAGCTGAATGGAGCACTGCATTGCCCCCTTTTTAGGTCGAGCCTATCGCAGCGCGCATGCGCTGCCCTATGGGGAGGCTTCTTGTAAGCACTCCAGACTTCCCAGAGACTTCTCCTTGCGAGTCGGACTCCTCCCAGACATTCCATTGGCCTTTGTGTGTTGCTTTCAATAATGAAAGCACACAAATGGCCAAAGTCGGGTACATGTCCCGCCTTTCCTCTAAACGTTTACTCCCATGGCCTTTGGGTATCGGGAGGGAGCAGCGGCACGAAGGCTAGCAGCTGGTTGTGGATCAGGTTACTAAGCGCTGTCGCTTTCACTTTCGCTGCCACACTTGTTTTGTGCTTGTTTCTGGGACATTTGTTTTCTTTCTTTCCTGCCCACTCCCATTTGCGTTCAGACCGTGTTTTTGAAATGTTTATTTAAACTCATTTTGGAAGCTGCACCATCTTGCCCTCCCACTCCATTGCTCTTTGCCCCTGTTGCGGGTGTGGAGCAATCCTCAGGGCTCAAGCCATCCCCTCTCAACCCCAAGCCCTGTATTTGCCTTTGTGAATGTCTTTCTTGTTCTATATCTTTCCTTAGCTGTAGGAGTGAGCGAGCGTTTGTGGGCCAAACTGCAGGAAGTGTTATTAAGTATGAGGTTAGGCGTGGCTGTGCATGACCTCAGCATCACCTCAGCATCAAGAGAAAACCTTGTGTGAGGTAATATACAGGGCGAGAGGCATTTGCTTCTAGAATTAAGACATGACTACTTTACAGAAAGATAAATTAAAACTGCCCGGGTTTCCTTTGGTTAATCAGCCGTCTTTCAGGTCACAACTTTCGAGTGTGTAACTCTTGAACCATTTTGCAACGTTTGTGTAGCACTTCATGATCTTTAGAAGTTCAGGAAGCACTCAGATTTGCATTGGACTCAGTGATGTGCTATTGTTGCATATTAGCATGAGTTGATGAGCAGTGTGAAAATAAATACCACTAAGGAGTTAGATATAACCTAGTTATTTTCTTTGGAGAAGAGACGCAATTCTAGGTGGTTGTATTCTCATTCCAGCAGGAAGCGATTTCTTATTACATCTGTTAGAACCGAGGGGTTTACTGTAGTGTAGTATGTTTTTTAAGGAAGGGGGCTGCTTGAAGCCGAGGTTTGCAAACTTCCATGACCACCACATCCATGCTAGTAGGCTAGCCTGGAAGGTTCAGCCCTTCCTGCTGGGATTTGTTTACCTATCAGTCACAGGCTGAAACCCGAGCTGGGCTGACTTGGTGTTTCATCCTCTCACCTCAATTACCAGAGTATCAATGGGTTATGTACTGATAAGGTCACCAATTAAGTATTGACAGACAGTTCAGTGTATGCTGAAAGCTATTGAAGTGTTAATAATTGGTAATAATTGCAGTTGAACTCTGGGTACGAGTGGGCCTGCAGGCAGAACGGAAAGAGGTGTATATCTCTGAAACACATTCTAATTACACATTCTGCGTATCGTTGAAGGGTGCGAAACTATGCTTGCCAGTCTGTTTGACGCAGCACTTAACAAAACAACTTAAAATAATATTTTTCCGGAATTCGGCTTACATAAAAATTAAAGGGTATGGGAGGGAGCTGTTTGCATGGGCGACGCTGTTATAACACCAAGCTATTTACTTGTTATTTGTGGTCCTGTGATGCAAATGCTTTCTTCCTTGATATTCTCCTTGACTTAAGGAGGTGACGACGTTTTATAGAGCTTGTAGCATTGGCTTGGTCCTCGCATTCAGATTATTCCGCTCTGTGACCCGGTCATTTTTTCCGTGAGTAAGTGAGAGCACCTCATATGGATAAGTCGAACACTCTTTAGTATAGAAAATCTGTAGCCGAGAGACATTTCCTGTCATTCGTGGTATTGCTTGAAATAATTTTACACGCGCTCCTTTGCTTAAAAAACATCTCTACCTCCGCCGAGGGAGCCTGCTAGGGCGCTCTGTATCACTACCCCCCCCCCCCTCCCCCCACTGCTGCTCCCAGCCGCCCCGCAAGCTCAGGCTACCGTGAATAACACCGGAAGAAGCTGCGCGCAGCCAGCTGCGCCTCTTCTGTGGAGCAGGCATGGCCTTAACCATGGATGTCCTGCTGACATCGGGGGCCATTATAAGATTTTTTTTTATTTGAAAAGGTTTTATGAGAAGGCTCAACCAATAGTGATAAATGTACAAGTGCGCACAAAGAGAACTACAACAGAACTTTGTTCGATTGATCATTTTTGTGGCGCATTTCTGGTCCGATTAGCATGAGATTAACAAAAGGGAATAACTGAATAATGGCTTCTCTGAGAACTCTGAGTTTGTGATCCCCCTTCAATGTATCCTTCTGCTGAAACAAGAAGGGAGTCGATGGGAATCCTAATTGCACCATTTTTTTATTTGTTTTAGTTAGACTTCCCATCTAAAAAGTCTGACCTTATTTTCTTTTCCATGGCATCCAATGAGCTATTGCACAAGATGCAAAAGTGGTGGAGATAAGCGTGATAATGCCTTAATCTATGGCGGGACAGCACCCAGGATAATGTACTGCATGACTGACCACTTATAACGTCCCGAAGGCGAGACCTAATGGCTATGCCAATGCTTGTTTCATCTTGCCTTCCGCAATAATACCAACTGGTGTAATTGGCAAACAAGCTTAATAAACAACTGTGGTACCTTTTTCCTATCTATTACATATTTAAGGATTTCATTTGCAAAATCCTCTTAAGGAGGAGGGAAGAAAGGTATGCCATTGCTTCATTGGCAACCCTTGTGGGGCACCACCTGCAGCATGTGTTGCACCTGATCAAGGCAGAGCGCTTAACAAAGGTGTTGCCGATGCACCATGTGAAGCACCAGACTGTTGGCTGGGCTGAAGAACAGAAGCACTAGCACATTGTTTGCTTTTCTCACGTCTCTTCAGGCACGCTAAGCTGCTGGAGTTACAGTGTAATCAAAGGAGGTGTAGCGGTTGGCGGTCCTGTTATGCTCGCTTAGTTTAAACTGACGTTTCTGGGCAATAAGAAAGTTTTAGCAAGCTCATTCATTTTAGGGTGATATTGATGTTTGCGGCCCGGGCGGAGCTGGCGTAGTTGCACTACGCAGAGCTCCACCAAGTTGGGCAAAAACTCAGTGGAGCTCCTCTCCGCTCTGCTCCGCGCCTCAACCCCCCCTAAATAAATAAATATTTTTAATAAGTAAATAAATTAGATTTAAAAACACACTTACCTCTATCGCGTCATCTCCGGGCTGCCCTCCTCCTCGCCGTGGTCACTTCTGCAAACGGAAACCCCTACATCAGACGTACGTCTTGTAGAACTGCACACGCATGCACAGTCCTACCACGACGTAGGTCTGACGTAGGGGTTTCTTGCCCAAATCTGCAAGCTCCGCCAGCAGAGCGGAGTTCTCTGTCCATATTTAATTAGCAGTAGAATGCTCATCTGCACCTCAAAGGTCATCTTCCCTTTTCCCCCACTAGACTGCCTTGAGAAACAAGCATTTGCACAACCAATCCGTCTCTCGTCTATGTTGCAAGAGCTAAGTTATTGGCTTTGTCAATGAGTGTTTCTAAAGAATTAAAAAAAAAATGAAAGTATACAATTTCAAGTATTGGAGGAATAGCAAACTCACATGTTGAAGTATCCCGAAATTATACATTGAATTGAATATTTTCATTCTATATAAAAAGAATAGCTTATTTTTCAAATGGAATGCAGGAAACTCTAAACAGAATTTTACAGACCTATTATTCGTGATTCAACTTAAAACTGATGAAGTGTAACATTTTATAGAAAACTGATTGCCATATACTTTCCATATGACTCGGAATTGGAAAAAATTATCAGGCCATTTGGTCTCTGTGGGGAGCAGATATGTTTGCCTCCAGGAGAAAGAAGCATTTTGGTCTCGCATTTGTGAAAGTTAGTGCTATTGCAAATTTCTTTCTACTTCCAACAATTATAAAACATGTTTAGTAAATAATAAATAAGCCTCACAAACTTTGGAGTTGTATGTATTGGCAAGGTAGCAAAAAGGGTTAATAGACCTACTGTAAGCATGCAAACTAAATGCTGGTTGTTCTTGGTTTTTTGTACTTGTGGTGCCTGGTTCTTGCAGAACGATTTAAGTAAAATACTTTTAAGTAAGCAAAGGTGTGAGTTTGGGATATGTACATAGAGTTCCGATTTCAAAAGGGTCTTTTGCTCTGTGTGTGCACTGCTCCTGCAAGGAGGGCTCAGCAGATGGTGGGGAGGGCGAGTAATGTCAGGAATCCACAGGTCTTGATTGGCATCAACAAAATGATTACAGCGGGTATTGTGACACAGACAAAACGTTAGCTATGTATCAAGACCAAAAAGTGTTAAAAATACCCAGTGGAAAACAAATGCACAGCAACTTGCTTTCAAAGATCAGCGCACCCGCATTGACTGCACACTCTAAGTACCAGATTATCTGTAGTGGAGATTGGTGAGGCAGAGCTCAGTTTCCATTGAAGTGGCTACGGTGCCGGCAGCGGAGTCTTCCTACAGTGCAGCCTGATCTCTGCAGACAGCAGGAGTGCAGGCGATCCTAACAGCTACTGCATTGCAGGGCAGAGTCGGAAGCGTCATCTTACTCCCTTTTGCTCTGTTGCAGCCCTGATGTTTACTGCACACATAGTCACAGCTTTGTAAGAAGGCAGGAGTGCAGTAGGCACAAAAGTAAGATGCGTGCCGCCTTTATCAAAGTGAAAGCATGGCATGGCAGCAAAGATTTAAATGGGAGGGGATGCGTTTGGAAAAACGGGGGTGGGGGAGAGATATGTCAGCGTCCCCAGCAGAGCTGCCGTCAGGCAGCGGAGAGCGAGGAAGCAACAGACAGCCTGCATCTTCTGGCAGCACGTTTGCAACCAAGTAAGGCGCTTTAAGTGAAAGTGCGGCATGGCGTGCTGCCAAAAATTAATATGATAGGGGGTGGGTTTGGAAAGGTGATGGAGAGGGGGGTTGGATAAGGCGCCATCCCTACAAGGCAGCATCTACTGCAGAGCTGCTGTCAGGCAGCAGAGAGCGAGGAGGGGACAGACACCCTGCATCTTCCAGCGGTGCTATATTTGCAAGCTTTGAAACACTTTGCTTATTGAAATAGTCTCCGAAGGAACAAATAGACAGCTGCAATTTAAGTAAACTGTAGTTGGCCAGTGCCCCCGAGTGAAAAACGGAAGTGATGTATCAGGAGTGCCAACCAATGAGGAGCCACCAAAGAAGACCGATGCAGAAGTGAACCAATGGTACGCAGAAGGTGGGGGTTCACTGCTGTATAGTGATTACAGCAGGTCTTGCAGACAGCACATGCATGTTGCCAAGGCTCAACCTGAAAATATCTCCTATCCAGGCCCTCTGAGTAAACCTTGCACCTCAGATGAAGTTTAATTGAGGGGAGCCGCTTCGTTGTTTGTGGACTTAACTGCTGTGAACTACAGGTCCCAGGGGGCGTGAGGAGAGAGCCCGCACCTGAGCCTGCCTGTGCTGAAGAGATAAAGCGTCTAGCTGCTTCTGCTTCGCGGAACGCGCGCGGACGTGCGCCGGGCGAAGCCTGGGCCAAGGTCGGGCCCGTTTGAGCCTGTTGGAGACCGGAGGAGGCTGGGCCGGGCCCCCCTCTAACATTGTTAACATCGTAAAGCCCCTACTAATTGTGAATAGCAGTGTGGATCTGTCTTGTGGAGTCTGAAAAGTTTGGTAACGTTAATCAGTACAGTATACAGGAACGATGGCTGTAAGAGAAGGGAAGGGGAAGAAAGCTGTGACTAGCGGGGGGGTCGTCGGCACTTTAGATCAGTTCAAAACCAGGGCTACGTCAGTATTGGTACAAGAGATAGCCTTAACTGAACGTCGACTTTCATTGGACCCCATGTATACTAAGCGATCATCCCTAGGAGGGCTAATGTTGGAAAGTTCTCCTGAACAACAAATAGTTGTTAATCCTTATTCCACTGATGTGGCAGAAAGTAATGATGTCCAGCCACAGGTAATGCCGACTCTATCTGTGACAAAAGATTTTAGCTCTACTATCCTAACTGATGATTCTGCCCTGGCTGGTATAGCTAGCGGAACAGTTACACGTACATCCACAAGGTCAGCACCTAAACCTAAATCCCCATCCCTAAAACAAGCTACAGGACCTATTGTTAAGAGGAAGAGAGGAGGGGGCTCACATAAAGGAAATTGCCCAAAGATAACAAAAATGTCTAGAACTGCCAAGAATGCGGAATGTGAGTTTCCGGTCTTACTAGATACTGCACCCCCTTTGACAAATAATCCTTCGTCAAGGGACTTGCCGATGGAGTCTGCAGGCCGTTCTTTGCCCCAATTTGAAGAGGGATTTATGGAAATGGTGGAGCAACTTATTAAGTCCTCTATGTTACCGCTGCTCGAGAGATTGACATTTATCAATGAAAGATTGGCAAAATTTGAACAGTCTATTGCAATAAATCTTGACTCTTTGAAAAAATCAGTTGAGGGGACACCCAATCCGAGTTCAGGGGATAATAATATAATACATGATCCCACAACTATTACACCCCGGTTGCCAATTCCAACAGTACCCAATACACTTTCTGTAACATTGTGTGGGAATAGTCAAGCTGGTATAAGTACCTACAGTGATGCAGTGATGCAAGGAAGATGGGGACAACAAAGGGGAGGGGGGCAGGAACAGGAACCCAGGGAATCGGGATTGGCCCGAAAGTCATCAAGTACAGCTAATGAAACAACGAATAATGTGAAAACCAAGTGTTTATTTACATGAATCGATTTACCCCCGGATTCCTTTCCATACGTTGTTATGATGGCCGGGGTCCCTGAACTGGATAAAGGCAGTACAGAAACGCATACTGACTTGAAAAATAAGGTTATTTTTTGGCTAAACAATAATAGACCCCTTCCCTCCTACATTCATAGTGAAATTTTGTTTGTTCGCAGAGTAGGCTGGGTGGGAGATAGACCAAAGGATTTAGCAGGTGACTGTATTATTATCAACTTTAGAGAAAGACGGGTAGTTGAATTTATCTGTGATTGGAACCATCGAAGGGGGGCAAGCAGTATACAGACTTTTGATTTGTTATTTTTATCCCCCACCTATTGTCCAGCAATCAAATTTGTATTCTTTTGAGGCACAGCGAGGGGACTCAATGATGTTGCAAAATAATCAATTCAACATCCCGACTTTTAATCACTTCGACAGGCTCTATGGGCTTGAAGGAGTGGATTGACTGAGAACAGGGTATGTTATGGTTAATGATACTTTTAATCCACGGAATATAACTATACAAAATTGCCAACCCATAGACGGATCAAGTTGTCTTCAACCTGATTCCTGTGTGGGAACCCGGACATCAGATTTAGAAGCTAGCGGGGAAATGGGGGATAACGGTCCTGCAGCTAATATCCATATTGAAAGTAACATCAGTTCTAGTGACGCCCTTAGATGTAATAGTCAGGTAGATAGTGCCATTAAAGAGGGCAAATGGGCGATCATGTTTTGCAACGTGGCCGGGTTAAAAACAAAGGTGTCTAACCAATTGTGGCCTGATCTTGTAAATGGGTATGATATACTGAGTCTACAAGAAACTTGGGAGGAAGAGGCCCACCATTTGTGTGGTTTTAAGACACTACATACATCAGCGATAGGCTCCAGACATGGAAGGGCAAAAGGGGGACTCTGTACTTATATATCTAATTATTTCAAGAGTGAAAAAATAGAAATGGTTCATAATACTAGATACTATCATACGGTTAGGATACACGTAGATAAAGTGCTTTGTTTGGTTATTATAAATCTTTATAATAATGCCCCTTCTGAGGAAATTGAAAACATATTAAGAGCATTGAATACAGATGTTAAAAGTTTATTAGGCTGGACAACTAAAGAAGTCCTTGTTATTTGGGGAGGGGATTTTAATTGCTCACTATGTAAAAGAGGGGAGTCAGGGACATGCAGTATAATGTTGGATAGAGAGAGTAGTTTATCGCATTTTGAACATACTGTATGTGGGGATCTAATGAATGAAATAATGTTTTCTTGTGATATGGGTTATGCTAATAGACTTTGTCAACCAGAGACCTCTTTCTGTCCTACGTTTAATGGTAGAGGCGCTTCTTCAATAATCGATTTTATAATGATATCTTCCAGATATTCAACACAAGTTAGGAATTTTAATACCCTTGACATTGCTTTAAGCGATCATTTCCCTTTAAGTGTTGAAATGTTAATACCTAATTATGAATACGTTAGAAATAGAATACCTAGGCAGCTTATAAATAATATCGCCTTGAACAGACAAAATGGGTACTCCTTAAAATGGACAAAGGTGATACCAGATGACTTTCTTTTTAGCCTAGTTAAGAAATGTGAAGTTAGTATCTATGCTTGCCTGGATGAAAATTCAAATCATTCTGAAATTACCAAAAACTTTGCAGTTATCGCCTCTTACATTAAGAAAAGTTTGTGGATAGAAACCAATAAACATAGAGAAGACTCAATGGGTTGGTTTGATACAGCTTGCACTAAGGCTTACTCTAACCTGAACCATGCCTTAAATGCTCCTGAAAAAGATCAGATTTTAATAAGAGACCTGAGAAGGAATCATAAGAAGACCCTTAATAAAAGAAGAGATGAAATGAAAAAAGAAGCATGGAATTCCTTGTGTGTGGCTTCACTGAAAAGAGACACCGTAGCTTTTCGGAAAGCGGTTAATGCCCCTTTTTTCAATGATAAAACAAAAGCAACAATAGAGATAGCCATAACAGAGAATGAATGGGTATCACTTTATACAGATTTATATAGTGTTTCGCCCGTATTAGAGCAGATAACATTAGAGAATGCAGCAGACTTTGAGTCTCCACATAGTTCTAAAAGAGTGGAGTTGGGTATCACCTTGAATGAAGTCAACATGGGCATTAAAACCAGTACGGGAGGAAAGGCACCGGGCCCGGATGGGGTGCCGGTGGATCTGTACAAAAATAATGTGGCGTTATGGGGTCCACTCCTTACGCAAGTGTTTAATGCATGCTGCATGAGTGGATTGTCACAGTCATGGTATGAGTCTATTATTGTACCTATATTTAAAAAGGGGGATAGAACAAGTTGCTCGTACTATCGCCTCATTTCATTATTAGACTCAACAATTAAGATCATTGGACGTGTGATTTTACATAGACTACAATCATGGGCGGATGAACATTTAATTATTAGTGATCTGCAATATGGCTTTCGGAAGGGTCTTGGTACTATTGATCAGGGCCTTAATTTATATATCCTCCTAGTAAAATATACCAGAGCCAAGGGAGGTCGCTTATTTTTAACTTTTGTGGACTTAACGTCAGCTTTCAATTGGGTTACCAAACTAAGGTATGGCTAATTATGGAAAATTTAGGGGTGGATGAAAATATAATTTCTTTTCTCAGGGAGCTTTATTCTGGAGCAAGGGCCAAAGTTAGATTTGGAAAGAATGGGGATTGTACAAGGGCTTTTGGTATTGCAAGAGGAGTGCGGCAAGGATGTGTCCTTGCCCCATTTTTGTTCACAATCTATATTAATGACCTAGAAAGAACCTTGCTGAGGGATTGCAGGGACATGCCTAAGGTAGCTAATAGATCTGTTCCTGCACTCCTATACGCGGATGACGCAGTATTGATGGCCCGGACGCCCGTTGCCATGCAGAGGATGGTAACATCCTTCTCTCAATTCATGACAAATCTGGATTTGGGAATCAATTGCACGAAGACGTTTTACCTGAATTGTGGCTCTGGGGCTAACAAAAAGAAAAAGGTAATGTTTATTAACTCTAAACCCCTTGATTTTACACCTACATTTCCCTATTTAGGAATTTTGTTTGACCAGACTGGTACATGGACAAATGCGGTAAAAACAAGAAGATTCTTGTTTTGTGAATCTTTAATGGCTTTGACTAATTTTAGTCGAAAAATGGGTAGAAGGCCGATTGGGGAACTTCTGTGCGTCTATAGAGCCAATTGTGTAGCTATTGCGACCTATGGCGCAGGGTTATGGGGACATACAAATGTGAAATCATTACAGGTTGCAGAAAATTGTTTTATGAGATATCTCTTAGCAATCCCGGATAGTGTCTCCACATTTATATGTCACGCTGAACTCGGACAGTCGTACTTAGAAGATGTAATTAAGGTACAACCGGTTCTGTTGTGGCATAGGGTATAGACTACTGAAGAGTGTGTGTTTAATCATTCCATTTTGAAGGATGCGATGAATATTAACAACGTTAGCAAGATTAAGTGGTTGCATTATGTAAAGATGTTTTTTATACAAATAGGCCACCAGGGGTATTTTAGCGATCCCTCATCGATGTGTAATGTCTCTAGGAAAGACCTTAGAGATCTTTGTATGACATATCTGAGTGATTGTAGAATTAACTGTGAAATGACAAAAACCACCGTGGTGGCTCACCATCTAATAATGACCACTTTTAATATCCAACTGTATGTTAAGATATACATGAAGGACTTTGAAAGGTTTTTATTAACACGGTTTAGGCTAAATATCTTATTTAGATTTTTAAGCTTCCCCAAGATGAATGACTGGACAAGACAACTTTATAAATGTCCATGTGATGATTTGTCTAGTCAATCAGATATACACATTTTGTTTTTCTGTAAGTTCTACTCTATACCGAGGAGAAGATGGATAGTACCAATATTAAAGAGAATGGAACTTAGGCAATGTCGCCCTGCATTTCTGGCCATTCAGAAACTAGACAATATATTTACTGTTGCATCTGTTTCCGGTTTAAAAAAAAATGTTTTTAAAACACGGAAATCAATTCATGCATGAAAATTTTATTATTCATTTTAACGAGGGTTGATTTCTTCCTTTTTATTACTTTTTAATATATATTATAAATGTGCTTATCAAATTGTACTTTTATGGTTATCTTCTGTATAATAACCGAATAAAGTTATTTGATTGATTGATTGATTGATTGAGTGGAGCAGTCCGCCTATCCACTAGCACCATAAATACTCCCATTGTGTGCCAAAGCATTGGCTTCCCTACAACATGTGGAAGGCTTGAGATAAGTTAAACCAACCCGATAAAGTCTGCTTTTGACTAATGAAACTGATTTGGTATTTAGAAGGGACACCTACAACGTGCCCCTTCCTGATAAGGAATAGGAATCTATCCATTCAATCCTATTTTAGGACTTGGAAAATATTTGCTGACTCCTAAAATGGGAAATTTACCAAAAAAAGTTAATGGTCGCAAATGCTGAATTGGAGTGCTTGCTACTGTTAAAATGCTTTTTAAATCTGACCCTAAATTCTACATCACGCTTGAACTGTTGCTTCCTATGCAAAGAGCAATTTCACTATGCCTCCATTTCAGTATTCCTACAACAAACATAACATTTTGAGTTCAGAATGAGTATCATAGAGAACTATTAGTGAAATCAGTAATGACAAACTGGGTGTTCAGCCTAAATATCAAAATAAAAATATCGAGATGCAAAAATGTTGAGTTTTTAATATTGTGATACACAAATATCGTGATGCACTAATATCGCTGGCAAGAATATACATTTTCTAACGTAAGTAATATTGATCTAAAAAATATTTATGTTGTTAATATCATTTACAAAGATATTGTTGTTAATCATATTGTTTTTTAATAATTTTTATGTATTTTGGTATATGTTTTAGTTGTATAAGTTTAAAATTCTTTGGGCCTAATTACAAGTTTGGCAGTCCATGGACTGCCAGACTCGTGGGAGCACCACAGTGGCGGTCTCCCAACCACTCAACTATGAGATGAGCGGTCGGACTGCAACAGCCCAGCCGCAGCCTCCAGGGAACCATTGTTCCCTGGTGGTGTAGAGGCATCTATTTGCTTGACGGGACTGCTGCGGTCCCGCCAAGCATATTAGGAGTTTCTTCTCTGCCAGGATTTTCATGGTGGTTTCTCCTCCATGTGAACCCTGGAGGAGAGGAAACATAGGGGGGGGGGGGGCTGGTGCCTCTACGCCCTGTGGAAGCTGTCTTGCTTTTCTCTTTCAGATAATACAGCTCCCACACGGTGGCTCAACACTCGGCGAAGCAGGAGACAGAACACAGCACCTTCAGAAAAGGGTTTTATTTTACAAAATGCAAGGACTTTCTCTTTTAGAATAAGGCTTGGGGTTTTATTTTACACAGTGCTCTCTAACAGAAAGGTTTTCCCAGATGCCAAATGCAGAACATTCAAATATATATAAAGAGATATATATATATATTTATATGCAAGCAATAATAATGTATGAATAAACAAGCAGCAAATAATATAAGACTCTAGCAAATATACTGGACGTCCTGCAAGAGATCAGAAAGATATATATACATCAAATGATTTCTTTGGATGTGCACCTCAACTCACTCACACATCACAAAGAAAACAACTCAAATGACCACAGCCACTGGAACCACACATCACAATGGCACTAGTCAAAACTCAATACTTCACCTGGTGCAAACACTGTATCTCAGCCCACTCCTGACTGGGGAAGTTAAACAGCCGTGGTTGAGAGCCTCAGCATCCAGGGTTCCACGCTCCAAAGTAGATGCGTCCGTCCCCGTTCGGATTCCAAACTCCCGGTTTCTAAGTCAACAACCCCCATCTTTATAATTTCAAGACACACTAGAAGGTTCGAGAAAGACCTCCCCTCGCGCCAGAGGAATCTTACCAGAATTGGCCAGGTTCCAAGCAAGCATTCCCATGGCAGGAAGGAGTTCTCATGTCCCCTTCTGCAAATCTCGCATGTTCCAGCCTTTATCTGCACGAAGCTCACAAAGCCTTCCTGGTACATTAAACAATCTCTCACAAAAACAATCCTTGAACGTGAATAACCGAAACAACTTGGTAGCACTGCTGTGTACGCAGAAAAAGCTCAAGCAAGGCAGAGTCAGAAAAAAGGGTGATATGAGGCCATGCCAAAGCCAATAGTAAGAACTTCATAATTCTCATCAATTTACAACACAATGCACAATTATGCACAACTGCTTATAGATTCACATACTTCATCTCTCGATGTACAACACCGAGCACATTTACTCACAACACTGCAGTTCAAGACCACAAAGTACATTCCACACCTATCTCTCCCTCTCATGCTTTCAAATGCACATCCCACACGTTCTGTTCTTGGCAAGGATGTCCTACTCCGTGACAGCTCCAACTGAAAGACAGCAAGATTACAAGAAAGAATATTTTAAGAGAAACAGGCATATGCAGGACATTATACATTCAGGCTAGGATAAAATAACACACTAAAGTCAATTAAAATAATGGTAGTCAAAGGTCATCAAAGGGTGTCAGACCACAAGAGTGCCTCTAGCTCTACAGAAGCACACACTGTGTGCATACACACCAGTTCCTGCATGGCATGGACTTTTCAGTCAATGCCGTGCAGGAACTGTTTTTGGTGTTCCCATTGTGGTTGTTTTTAATATAAATTGTAAATTTTTAGTTGTTTTTAAATGTATTTATTTATTGTAATTTTTAGAGCTGTGCCGGTTTGTGGGTTTTGTAGGGGTATAGGTTGGGAAGTAAATTTAAATATAATGAATAAATAGTTAAATTTTTATCATTATTAATTCTTTAATTGATAATTAATTATTTATATTGTGTAATTAATGTATTTTTTCAGTTAAGTTTTAGGTGCAGGTTGTGGTGTATAGGGTGGGATGTAATTTAATTATAATGAATTAATAATTACATTTTTTAAATTATAATAATTATTTAATTGATAATTAATTGTGATAATTGTGAAATTCATTTATTTTTTAAGTTATGTGTTAGGTGATGGTTGTGAGGCTTGAAGGGGTACAGCCTGGAAAGTAAACACATTTAAATTAATTAATAATGTATTTTTAATTGTTTAGCTGCAAGTTGTGAGGTTTACTGGGGTACAGGGTGAGACGAAAATGAATCATAATTAATAAATAATTCATTAAAATTATTATTAATTGTTAAATTGATAAATAATTATGTAAATTGTGTAATTTTTTTTTTTTTTTATTTTATTTTAGTTTTTACATGAAAACCCCATATGGTGGTGGGGAGGAAGAAAATGAAACCTTAGTTATACAAACAAATGTCCATAAAAAAGTTATACAGCAAAGATAAATTAAAAGAAAACAAGAGGCAAGATCACACAAGAATATATGCATAAAGAAATAATGCGTGATAAATAGGCAACAGTACATTGTTAGTTTGCCAACCATTCTTGAAAAGGAGCCCAATTCTTAGAAGCGATTAAACGTCGTTTCTTTCCTCTAAATGTTTGTACAGCAGTTTCTAATTTAAACCAAGCCAACATCCTCGCCTGCCAATGACAAAAAGTAGGCGGCTCAGGGTTTATCCAAAGAGAAGTAATACAAAGTCTGATCATTGCCATTGAAATAAACAGAAAGGCCTGCAAGTATCTTGATCTCTCAGAAGCCATAGAATATTGATAACCAATGATTACCAATTCTGCCGAGATTTTAATTGGGGACTGGGTAATCCGGGTGAGAAAAATTTCGATTTGATTAATGAAGAGCGACAGCTCGGGACAGTCAAAAAACATATGAAGGGAATCCGCAGACTGGAGTTTACATCTTGCACAAGATGAACTTTTACCACCTGTAACGGTTCCCCATCTGACCAATTTTGCAGGCGTGTAATAAAGATTAAACATGGCCATATAACTTTGAGTACGAAGAGTACCGGAAACCAAGACAGTCCTAGCTAACATCAATGGGATTTTTAGATCAATACAAGGTACTCCAAATTTAGTCGCCCAATTGCTATTATGGTCAGATAAGTCGTCTGGGAGTTGAGAGAGAAAGGATTGATATAAAATCCCGATTTTGACTTTTCTTTGAACTAATTGAATGATTAAAATTTCATCAAACAGATTTGGATCTGAGAGAGATTTTTTATCAAGAAAGCTTCTGATTTGTAAGTATTTGAAGAAATGATTGGACTGTAGCTTAAACTTGTGCTTCAAAAACAGAAAGGAGGCCATCAAGCCAGAATCCGCAAGATCTCCGATGTCCCTAAGACCCAGAGAAGCCCAAGTAAAAACTACACCCTCTTGAAATATTGCTGGGAGTAATCCAGAAGCATTTAATGGGGTATAATAATTAAGCTTAGGGATCGAAAAATGGCGCCTGACCTTTTGCCAGATCGTAAATAAAGCCCACAGCACCTTAAATCTGTTTTTTTTGAAGTAGCTTGGCTCAAGAATACGTGTTAGTATTCCTTTTGTAGCATCACCTAATGCAATTGCGTATATTGATGGTGCTAGATGGGGCGGCATCACAAAAGTCTCCCCTGATAATGGAAAAGCGAATTGCTGAATCATGGCTGCCCAATAGTAATAAACTAAATTAGGGACTGACCACCCGCCACGATCTTGCGGGAGGGAAGTCCATTTAGTGGCCCTTCTTGGTTTCCGATATGCCCATAAAAACCTTTGACAAACCCTTTGAGCTTTTATTAAAGTGGAATTAGAGATTAATAATGGGATAGATCTAAATAAATATAAAAATTTAGGAAGGACAAACATTTTAAGGACATTACAACGTCCATATAGAGAGAGGTGGAGATGATTCAGCCTTTCTAACTTATTATGAAGCAGATCAATAACAGGAGAGTAATTCAGATCAGGAATCAGTTCAACCTCGGCCGAGATCTGAACGCCCAGATATGTTGCCTGTGAGCTAATAGGGACCTGGGAAGTTGGCATAGCCGATGTTTGAACAATTTGTGTTTTTGCAATATTTAGCTTATAGCCCGAAATTGAGCCGAATTGAACTGCTAAAGTGGGTGATTTTAATATCCATATGGATAAAGTAGACTGCGCTACGGCAGAGATGCTTCGAACAACGCTAGACGCTGCCGGCCTTAGATTGATCAATAAAGGCCCCACACACACTGGGGGCCATACTATTGATCTCATCTTTGCTAATATCAAAGATGTGCGGCCCGAAAAACCTCTCCCTTTGATATGGTCAGATCATTCTCTTGTTCCATTCACTCTGAACATTCGAAGTGAAACCAAGGCGCCAAGCAAATGCTACTTTATGAAAAGGCAATGGAAAAAACTGACCCCTGAGTCTATGTCCCCGGTTCTGGCGCAAACCACCCCCCCCTTGACAAATAATCCCAATTTGGATGCTGTACTACTCAACGAATGGATAGGAGGGATGGTCTCTTTTATTGCCCCAGCCTTTCGGGCCCTATCAAAAAGAGAATCCCCCTCAGCCCCCTGGTTTACGCAGGAACTTGGAGAGGAGAAAGCGGTTTGTAAACAACTGGAAAGACTCTGGAGAGTAAACTACGGCTTAGAAGAAAAAACTAGATATAAGGAAGCATTAAAAAAATTCCGAAAAGCCATTAGGAAAAATAAAAAGCGCTTTTACGCGGACTCAATTATACAGGCAGAACAGTCCAGCAAACAAGTTTTTAAAGTAGTACAGTCCTTTTTCAAACCTCAATGCATTGAAAGAGAGGTTGTTCCCACACCATTACTTTGCGAGCAAATTTCAGAATACTTTGATCTTAAAATTAAAAAAGTATATGACTCCTTTGGCCCAGTAATAAGTACGGTGAAACTGGACACAGCGAATAATGGCGAGTCAGGAGAAACCCTCACCCAGTTCGCGCATACCCCTCTGAACGAGGTGAGGCAAGAACTCAGCCGCTGTAAATCCGGCTCCCCTGATGACCCCTGCCCTGCTAAACTATGGAGTACCATAGCGAACTTTGTAGCGCCCACACTTCAAAGTATCTGGAATCCTTCCATTACGTCAGGAATTTTCCCTGACGTCTGGAAGCATGCCACTCTCCTTCCCCTAAAGAAAAAACCAAACGGGGACCCAGATGACCTCACGAATCTCCGCCCAATATCCCTTCTAGCCGCCCCGGGTAAAATGCTGGAAAAAGTGATACAACGCCAATTGAGCAAATTCGTGGAAACTAACAACATTCTCCATGAAACTCAATCTGGCTTTCGACCCGGCTTCAGCACAGAAACAGCGCTCCTAGAGGTAGCCGAGTCAGTGAGGTGGTCGATGGATGCTGGAAGTTCAGCTATGCTGGTACTCCTGGATCTGTCGGCCGCCTTCGATACGGTGGACCACGCTAGACTACTCAGCCGGCTGGCAGAGATAGGCATTCAAGACAACGCGCTGAGGTGGATAAACTCCTATCTATCTCAGAGATCGCAGAAGGTGGCACTTGGGATGATTTCTTCCACACCTAAAACCCTTAACTGTGGAGTCCCGCAGGGCTCGGCCCTCAGCCCTCTTTTGTTTAATATCTATCTGGCCCCCCTTTTTACGTTAATTGCCAACTGGGGTGTTAAGGCAATTTCTTATGCCGATGACACCCAGTTGGTATTTCCATACTCTGAGATGACACAGGGATCCTTTGCAAACTTTAAAGGCTGTCTCCAGGACATTGCCCACTGGATGAATATCAACAAACTAAAACTAAATGCCAATAAAACCGAAGTTATCTTTTTCGGTAAGGGCCCCACCCCCGCCCCAGAGCTATGGTGGCCGGCGGAGATGGGCCCCCCCCCTTTGCCCAGTCACTCGGCAAAAAACCTTGGAGTGAGATGGGATAATAAAATGTCTTTCAATTCCCATATCCAACAAGTGGCTGGTTGCTGTTTAAGTAAATTAAGAAACCTCCGAAAATTTCTTAAACTTCTACCAGAGAGCTGTAGAAAAATGGTAGTCCATGCAACGGTCACCTCACGGCTTGACTATGCTAATGGTCTTTACCTGATTTGGGAAAAAGGGGGTGGTGATGGACAGAGTTTCTGAATGATGCAGAATACTCTTACCAAGTCAAGAGATCATGGTTTTAATCCATCACCGTTTTTTAGCTCACTGCACCATCCCAGCTCAGAACCTGGCTACATGCAAATTAGTCTGTACCTGTCCCAGTGCATGATGGGAACAGGGCAAAACAAACTACCAAGCCAATTCTTATACTGGGAAGGAAACAAGCTTCCGGGGACCGGTTTCTGGCATCACAGCCTTCGTCGGCCCGGCTTGCCTGAATCCTGATGGTGCAATGAGCAAGGGACTCACGTCTGAGCATACCCTCCCACACTGAGTGTGGTTAAAAACGATTTGGGAAAAAGGGGGTGGTGATGGACAGAGTTTCTGAATGATGCAGAATACTCTTACCAAGTCAAGAGATCATGGTTTTAATCCATCACCGTTTTTTAGCTCACTGCACCATCCCAGCTCAGAACCTGGCTACATGCAAATTAGTCTGTACCTGTCCCAGTGCATGATGGGAACAGGGCAAAACAAACTACCAAGCCAATTCTTATACTGGGAAGGAAACAAGCTTCCGGGGACCGGTTTCTGGCATCACAGCCTTCGTCGGCCCGGCTTGCCTGAATCCTGATGGTGCAATGAGCAAGGGACTCACGTCTGAGCATACCCTCCCACACTGAGTGTGGTTAAAAACGATTTGGGAAAAAGGGGGTGGTGATGGACAGAGTTTCTGAATGATGCAGAATACTCTTACCAAGTCAAGAGATCATGGTTTTAATCCATCACCGTTTTTTAGCTCACTGCACCATCCCAGCTCAGAACCTGGCTACATGCAAATTAGTCTGTACCTGTCCCAGTGCATGATGGGAACAGGGCAAAACAAACTACCAAGCCAATTCTTATACTGGGAAGGAAACAAGCTTCCGGGGACCGGTTTCTGGCATCACAGCCTTCGTCGGCCCGGCTTGCCTGAATCCTGATGGTGCAATGAGCAAGGGACTCACGTCTGAGCATACCCTCCCACACTGAGTGTGGTTAAAAACGATTTGGGAAAAAGGGGGTGGTGATGGACAGAGTTTCTGAATGATGCAGAATACTCTTACCAAGTCAAGAGATCATGGTTTTAATCCATCACCGTTTTTTAGCTCACTGCACCATCCCAGCTCAGAACCTGGCTACATGCAAATTAGTCTGTACCTGTCCCAGTGCATGATGGGAACAGGGCAAAACAAACTACCAAGCCAATTCTTATACTGGGAAGGAAACAAGCTTCCGGGGACCGGTTTCTGGCATCACAGCCTTCGTCGGCCCGGCTTGCCTGAATCCTGATGGTGCAATGAGCAAGGGACTCACGTCTGAGCATACCCTCCCACACTGAGTGTGGTTAAAAACGATTTGGGAAAAAGGGGGTGGTGATGGACAGAGTTTCTGAATGATGCAGAATACTCTTACCAAGTCAAGAGATCATGGTTTTAATCCATCACCGTTTTTTAGCTCACTGCACCATCCCAGCTCAGAACCTGGCTACATGCAAATTAGTCTGTACCTGTCCCAGTGCATGATGGGAACAGGGCAAAACAAACTACCAAGCCAATTCTTATACTGGGAAGGAAACAAGCTTCCGGGGACCGGTTTCTGGCATCACAGCCTTCGTCGGCCCGGCTTGCCTGAATCCTGATGGTGCAATGAGCAAGGGACTCACGTCTGAGCATACCCTCCCACACTGAGTGTGGTTAAAAACGATTTGGGAAAAAGGGGGTGGTGATGGACAGAGTTTCTGAATGATGCAGAATACTCTTACCAAGTCAAGAGATCATGGTTTTAATCCATCACCGTTTTTTAGCTCACTGCACCATCCCAGCTCAGAACCTGGCTACATGCAAATTAGTCTGTACCTGTCCCAGTGCATGATGGGAACAGGGCAAAACAAACTACCAAGCCAATTCTTATACTGGGAAGGAAACAAGCTTCCGGGGACCGGTTTCTGGCATCACAGCCTTCGTCGGCCCGGCTTGCCTGAATCCTGATGGTGCAATGAGCAAGGGACTCACGTCTGAGCATACCCTCCCACACTGAGTGTGGTTAAAAACGATTTGGGAAAAAGGGGGTGGTGATGGACAGAGTTTCTGAATGATGCAGAATACTCTTACCAAGTCAAGAGATCATGGTTTTAATCCATCACCGTTTTTTAGCTCACTGCACCATCCCAGCTCAGAACCTGGCTACATGCAAATTAGTCTGTACCTGTCCCAGTGCATGATGGGAACAGGGCAAAACAAACTACCAAGCCAATTCTTATACTGGGAAGGAAACAAGCTTCCGGGGACCGGTTTCTGGCATCACAGCCTTCGTCGGCCCGGCTTGCCTGAATCCTGATGGTGCAATGAGCAAGGGACTCACGTCTGAGCATACCCTCCCACACTGAGTGTGGTTAAAAACGATTTGGGAAAAAGGGGGTGGTGATGGACAGAGTTTCTGAATGATGCAGAATACTCTTACCAAGTCAAGAGATCATGGTTTTAATCCATCAACGTTTTTTAGCTCACTGCACCATCCCAGCTCAGAACCTGGCTACATGCAAATTAGTCTGTACCTGTCCCAGTGCATGATGGGAACAGGGCAAAACAAACTACCAAGCCAATTCTTATACTGGGAAGGAAACAAGCTTCCGGGGACCGGTTTCTGGCATCACAGCCTTCGTCGGCCCGGCTTGCCTGAATCCTGATGGTGCAATGAGCAAGGGACTCACGTCTGAGCATACCCTCCCACACTGAGTGTGGTTAAAAACGATTTGGGAAAAAGGGGGTGGTGATGGACAGAGTTTCTGAATGATGCAGAATACTCTTACCAAGTCAAGAGATCATGGTTTTAATCCATCACCGTTTTTTAGCTCACTGCACCATCCCAGCTCAGAACCTGGCTACATGCAAATTAGTCTGTACCTGTCCCAGTGCATGATGGGAACAGGGCAAAACAAACTACCAAGCCAATTCTTATACTGGGAAGGAAACAAGCTTCCGGGGACCGGTTTCTGGCATCACAGCCTTCGTCGGCCCGGCTTGCCTGAATCCTGATGGTGCAATGAGCAAGGGACTCACGTCTGAGCATACCCTCCCACACTGAGTGTGGTTAAAAACGATTTGGGAAAAAGGGGGTGGTGATGGACAGAGTTTCTGAATGATGCAGAATACTCTTACCAAGTCAAGAGATCATGGTTTTAATCCATCACCGTTTTTTAGCTCACTGCACCATCCCAGCTCAGAACCTGGCTACATGCAAATTAGTCTGTACCTGTCCCAGTGCATGATGGGAACAGGGCAAAACAAACTACCAAGCCAATTCTTATACTAGGAAGGAAACAAGCTTCCGGGGACCGGTTTCTGGCATCACAGCCTTCGTCGGCCCGGCTTGCCTGAATCCTGATGGTGCAATGAGCAAGGGACTTACGTCTGAGCATACCCTCCCACACTGAGTGTGGTTAAAAACGATTTGGGAAAAAGGGGGTGGTGATGGACAGAGTTTCTGAATGATGCAGAATACTCTTACCAAGTCAAGAGATCATGGTTTTAATCCATCACCGTTTTTTAGCTCACTGCACCATCCCAGCTCAGAACCTGGCTACATGCAAATTAGTCTGTACCTGTCCCAGTGCATGATGGGAACAGGGCAAAACAAACTACCAAGCCAATTCTTATACTGGGAAGGAAACAAGCTTCCGGGGACCGGTTTCTGGCATCACAGCCTTCGTCGGCCCGGCTTGCCTGAATCCTGATGGTGCAATGAGCAAGGGACTCACGTCTGAGCATACCCTCCCACACTGAGTGTGGTTAAAAACGATTTGGGAAAAAGGGGGTGGTGATGGACAGAGTTTCTGAATGATGCAGAATACTCTTACCAAGTCAAGAGATCATGGTTTTAATCCATCACCGTTTTTTAGCTCACTGCACCATCCCAGCTCAGAACCTGGCTACATGCAAATTAGTCTGTACCTGTCCCAGTGCATGATGGGAACAGGGCAAAACAAACTACCAAGCCAATTCTTATACTGGGAAGGAAACAAGCTTCCGGGGACCGGTTTCTGGCATCACAGCCTTCGTCGGCCCGGCTTGCCTGAATCCTGATGGTGCAATGAGCAAGGGACTCACGTCTGAGCATACCCTCCCACACTGAGTGTGGTTAAAAACGATTTGGGAAAAAGGGGGTGGTGATGGACAGAGTTTCTGAATGATGCAGAATACTCTTACCAAGTCAAGAGATCATGGTTTTAATCCATCACCGTTTTTTAGCTCACTGCACCATCCCAGCTCAGAACCTGGCTACATGCAAATTAGTCTGTACCTGTCCCAGTGCATGATGGGAACAGGGCAAAACAAACTACCAAGCCAATTCTTATACTGGGAAGGAAACAAGCTTCCGGGGACCGGTTTCTGGCATCACAGCCTTCGTCGGCCCGGCTTGCCTGAATCCTGATGGTGCAATGAGCAAGGGACTCACGTCTGAGCATACCCTCCCACACTGAGTGTGGTTAAAAACGATAGGGGTGGCAGAGTGGGCTAAAGAATGGTGATGGATCAAACCCAGATCTGTTGACTGGGTGTGAGTGTTTGATTGGTTCTGATGCTCCGTCCATCACCACCCCCTTTTGTACCGCAATGGTCTTTACCTGGGCCTCCCAAAATTCCTTACCCATAAATTGCAGGTAGTTCAAAACGCGGCTGCGAGGCTGCTACTGCGAATTCCTTTTAAGCAGTCAGTCTCTCCGCATCTTCGAACCCTGCACTGGCTTCCTGTGGTCAACCGGATAAAATTCAAAGCTCTGACGCTTGCGTTCAGATCTCTGCATGGCTCCTGCCCACTTTACCTAAAAAAACGCCTCCCAAGATATTCCCAAAGTCGGGCACTACGGTCAAATGACCGTGTCATACTGGCTGTCCCACGAGCAAAAAAGGCCCGCCTTGGCGGACGCACCTTTTCAGCAAACGTCTCCGTTCTGTGGAACTTTCTACCTCAAGCAATCCAGCAGGCTCCATCCGAGCACTGCTTTAAGAAGATGCTAAAGACCTGGCTCTTCTCCCAGCCACGCTAGGTCTTCTATCTCCGCCCCAGGTCTTCTATGGTTCCTATAGCGCCGGGACACCTCCTCGTGAGGTAGCTGTTCGCGCTTTATAAAATCCAGTATTATTATTATTATTATTAAAGTCTCAACTGCCGGAAAGGAGCCAGCGACAATATCTTTTAATATTACTATGTCATCGGCGTATGCCAGTGTCTTATATGCAATACCGTGAACTGAAATTGGAGAGATATTTTGTGATTTTTCTATCTGAGAAAGAAAGGGATCGATAAATAGGGCGAAAAGTAGAGGGGAGCAGGGGCATCCTTGTCTGGTGCCCCTACTGATGGAAAAAAAACCTGACTCATTACCTGAAATACGTATTTTAGCAATTGGCGAGATGTATAAGGTTTGTAAAGCCTTAATGAATTCCGGCGACAGACCCTTCCAGTGTAGTACGGCCCACAGATACCCCCAGGAGACCCTGTCGAACGCCTTCTCGGCATCCAACAGGATCAACCCGAGGGGAGAGTTTGACACTTTGGCCCAATCTAGAAGGGCAATAACCCGCCTGATATGGTCAGTCATGTCTCTGCCAGAAATAAACCCGTGCTGACGGATGGAAACTAAAGGGGAAATTATTTGTGCTAGTCGAGAAGCTAAAATCCTCTCGTAAATTTTGCTATCTGTATTTATGAGTGCTATAGGCCGATATGATGCGGGATTAAGTTCGTCCTTACCCTTTTTCTTAAATAATACTATTGTGGATTGTCGCCAGGAGTCGGGGATGACCCCGATCTGGGCAAGTTGAAAAACTTCTAATAGCTGACGCTTAAATAGATATGAGAACATCTTATAAAATTCAAGGTGGATAAGATCAGGGCCTGCTGCTTTGCCGTTGGAAAGAGATTTTATAGGACCCTCAGCTTCTTCCCAACTAATGGGTTCTGCAAGAATTAAATTCTGATCAGTAGTAACCTTCTGAGTATCGAGGGATTCAAAAAATTGCGATAAAAAGGTTTGTTGCCGCTCAGCTATGTTTAACTCCTCAGTGTATAAGTTCGAATAAAAATCGACAAAAATATTTAGAACGGCGCTGGGTGAATCCTGAGTTATACCAAGATGGTCGTTGACCCTAAAAATTTGATTGGTGATGGCCCTTTGTTGGAGACGTTTGGCTAGGACTCTTCCGGCAGCTTCCCCCACCTCATACATTGAAGATCGAAATTGAAAATATTTGGCTGCAATGTCCTCATAAAGAGGATCCAAAAAGTTAGCTTTGGCTAAGGCGACAGCTTTCTGACTAGTTGTTAGATCCTGACCCCGACGAATGTTAGTACTTAAATCAAACTCAGCCTGTTGAAGTGCTACTACTCTTTTTTTGAGGGATTGTTGCTCGGTTACCCATCGATAGGATGCAATTCTCTTGGTTTCGCCGCGTAAAGCGGCTTTAAAGGTATCCCAGACTATACTGGCTGATGAAGTGGAACTATTGATTTAAAAAAACTCTGGGATCCAAAGCGACATCCGTTCTTGATAGAGTTTGTCCAAGAGGAGCTTCCTGTCGAAAGTCCATGATCTAATTTGATTAACAGAGCGATCCCATGAGAAACTAAAAATAATAGGATTATGATCCGATATGGTCCGGGGTTTGATCTGGATCTTAACAGAACCGAGAAATTCAGAAGACATAAAAACAAAATCGATACGTACTAACTTTTGGTGAGGTATTGAATAAAAAGTAAACCCATCATGTGTTGGATGATTAACATGCCATAAGTCTACGAGCCCATGTTCAAAGAGTAAGGTACGAAGCGCCTTATAGACTTGGGGCTTCCGCCCGGTATACGCACTATGGTTTTTGATATCTAGCTGGCTAGAAATATTAATATTAAAATCCCCACAGAAGATCAAATTAGTGCGGCCATGTAGCTAATTCTAAATTTAACTCCATCAGGGCCTGCGGGTCATCTAAATTGGATGCGTATATCGAGCATACAGAGAGCAGAGAATTGTTAACCAACAATTCTACAATTAGCCATCTTCCTGAGTTATCCTGTTTTATCCTTTTAACCCGCCCAATCCCAAACTTTAGAATGATGGCAACACCCCTAATAGTAGAGGTTTGTCGAGTGGAAGCCACTAGATCGTAGCCCGGAAATTTAAGATGGGAGCGGTTAGCCCAAGGGATATGAGTTTCCTGCAGACAGATTAAGTCCACCTGCATCAGTTGTAACATTTTATGAAAAATCCTGTGCTTCTTAGAGTCATTCAGACCACAGATGTTCCAGGTTGCACATGTCAGTCTAGGACCAGCCATTGAATGTAATGAAAGTAGACAAACAATTTAGGAATTTTAGGGAATATATTCCTGCTATTAAGCTTGAAAAATAACCAAAATAAACAACAATTTAAGTACTTTGAAATGATCTTGCTGAAATTTGTTACAGTAATTTTGGTCACCTCTTCCACCCACCACCAAAACACCCCCCAGTAAACCCACCCTACAACCCAACACCCCCCGTGAAAGACCCCACCCATCGCCCATAGCCCCCCCACACCCCTCTCCCCCCATTCGGAGCACAGGACCCGAGTCCTTATGATGGTTGAGCAAACATCACCCCGCAGACCGCTGGACCGACAATTTCTTCTTTCAAAAAAAAAAAAGAAAGAGGGGGGATGATCCTTAATAATTTTCTGTGAGAAAGAAAAGAGATAGCCTATAAATTTGGATCACCCCCTGGAACCTAAAAGGGCTAGGTAACATGTAACATGTAACCTGCTCAACATTTGCCTATAAGTAATAAAGAGAAAAAACAAAACCTTGAAAGATTCCACTAAATTGTATCAAGGAATTCTTTAGCCAATATTTCTGAGAAAAAAAACCTTGTCTGACCCTTAAAGATGACTTTCAATTTCGCCGGAAAAAGCAAAAATACCTGGGCCCCCTTCACCTGAAACATAGAAATTAGCTGACGTAAATGCCAGCGACGGTCAACTGTCTCTGCACAGAGGTCCGGACGGACAAAGAATTGGCAGCCCTTAGCGGATCGCTTTTTGTTAGGTCTAGCTAAATCAAAAATGGATTCTCGAGCAAGAAAATTATTAAAGCACACCAAAATCGCTCTAGGATATTGATTATTAGTACTAGAAGAGGATTGTTTTTTCCTGTTGAATGGGAATCGATGCGCTCATTGTATCTGGAGATTCCAGTCCCATTGGGTGAGCTCTGGGAAGGCATCTGTAAAAAGTTCGACTATAAATTTTCGAGTGTCGTTGCCCTCCTTATTCTCCTCGATCCCAAAAACGCATAGATTATTCCTTCTTGCTCGATTCTCAAGGTCAGAGAGTTTCCATAGAATATCCTGACGTTGTTCTTTGACCTCCGTAACTAAATCTTTCTGTGTTGTAACAGCGTCCTCTAGGGCTGAAACTCGTTCTTCAACTTCTGTGACCCTTGCGACACTTTCAGTGGAGGACTTGATAGCACGGCGCAAAGAGTTTTGCATTTTGCGACAGACCCCTTGGGTGCGAATATTTTCTTGTCTAGTGGCTTCTCTATGAATCATTATGGTGCGATAGAGATTGTTACCAATGAGATTTCTTCTGGGATATCAAAAGAGTCCCCTCCAGTACTACCTGGAGTTTCGTAGAGGTCGGGCTGTAACTGATTCTCTCGGCAGTCACTCTGTGAATTTTTTAACGTGTGCTGAGGAGGTAACTTAGAACCGAAAGCCTTACGTACTGTGCCCTCCGTCTTGTCTCTTGAGAAAGTGCTGGGTCGCCAATCAGCGGCATCGCTATCATTATCTGACCACTGAATGTCGGGGTCATCCTCCTCCCCAGACGCAGAGTGATCAGAGACAGAGTAGAACTTATCTGTGGACTCGCTAACCTCAGACCCCCTGGCATTATTAGATCGCTCAGCGGGCAACTCCAGAGTAGCAGTCTTAGATATATTAGAGGACTGGACTACATTACCCAGAATGCCATGTGTCGGAGTGAATACAGCTTTAGAGAGATCAGGGGTCCGAGATACTTCCTCATGAGTAGTATTTGATATCAATGAGCCAGATGAATCTTGCAGAGTTAAACTGGAATGAGGGAGTGCAGAGTCAGTAAGTATTTGCGAATTCCCCCCCTCCTTACCAGCTAGACCGTTGAAGCCGTTAGAGACCAAAGCTATGTCCCTCGAGGTAGCAGGGAGGGTAATAGCGGGTTCATTCAGAGTCAGAGCTCTGTCCTTCGCGCCAAGTTTGCTGAAAATTTCAGGGAGCGTCTGCCCCTTAGCAGACAGTGCAGAGCTTGATGCAGTAGCATTCGAAGGAGGGGACTTATCGTTTTGTGATCGAACTTTTAAACACAGAGTCCCGGAGCCTTTCAGGTCGGCATCCCGTGCATCACGAGCGGAGCCGCGAGACTTCAAAGCGGCAGCCGCAGCTTTGGAAAGGGCTTTCGGCGGCATCCTCCGGATAGCAGAAAACAAAAGAAGCTCCGAGTCTCCAAGTCCGGAAGAAGAGAGCCGGGTCAGGACGCTGTTCGAGCACTGATCGAAATAAGCAAGAAATCAGGCAAGTGTTGATGAGCCTTGGTTCAGGATAAGCTAGGGTCCAGCGGAGCGGGGCAGAACGCTGTCTCACTCGGCCGAGATCACGGCCGCCATCTTGCTCCCCGTAAATTGTGTAATTAAGGTACACACAGTGGCGGTCTCCCAACCACTCAACTATGAGATGAGCGGTCGGACTGCAACAGCCCGGCCGCAGCCTCCAGGGAACCATTGTTCCCTGGTGGTGTAGAGGCATCTATTTGCTTGACGGGACTGCTGCGGTCCCGCCAAGCATATTAGGAGTTTCTTCTCTGCCAGGATTTTCATGGTGGTTTCTCCTCCATGAGAACCCTGGAGGAGAGGAAACATAGGGAGGGGGGGCTGGTGCCTCTACGCCCTGTGGAAGCTGTCTTGCTTTTCTCTTTCAGATAATACAGCTCCCACACGGTGGCTCAACACTCGGCGAAGCAGGAGACATAACACAGCACCTTCAGAAAAGGGTTTTATTTTACAAAATGCAAGGACTTTCTCTTTTAGAATAAGGCTTGGGGTTTTATTTTACACAGTGCTCTCTAACAGAAAGGTTTTCCCAGATGCCAAATGCAGAACATTCAAATATATATAAAGAGATATATATATATATTTATATGCAAGCAATAATAATGTATGAATAAACAAGCAGCAAATAATATAAGACTCTAGCAAATATACTGGACGTCCTGCAAGAGATCAGAAAGATATATATACATCAATTGATTTCTTTGGATGTGCACCTCAACTCACTCACACATCACAAAGAAAACAACTCAAATGACCACAGCCACTGGAACCACACATCACAATGGCACTAGTCAAAACTCAATACTTCACCTGGTGCAAACACTGTATCTCAGCCCACTCCTGACTGGGGAAGTTAAACAGCCGTGGTTGAGAGCCTCAGCAACCAGGGTTCCACGCTCCAAAGTAGATGCGTCCGTCCCCGTTCGGATTCCAAACTCCCGGTTTCTAAGTCAACAACCCCCATCTTTATAATTTCAAAACACACTAGAAGGTTCGAGAAAGACCTCCCCTCGCGCCAGAGGAATCTTACCAGAGTTGGCCAGGTTCCAAGCAAGCATTCCCATGGCAGGAAGGAGTTCTCATGTCCCCTTCTGCAAATCTCGCATGTTCCAGCCTTTATCTTGACGAAGCTCACAAAGCCTTCCTGGTACATTAAACAATCTCTCACAAAAACAATCCTTGAACGTGAATAACCGAAACAACTTGGTAGCACTGCTGTGTACGCAGAAAAAGCTCAAGCAAGGTAGAGTTAGAAAAAAGGGTGATATGAGGCCATGTCAAAGCCAATAGTAAGAACTTCATAATTCTCATCAATTTACAACACAATGCACAATTATGCACAACTGCTTATAGATTCACATACTTCATCTCTCGATGTACAACACCGAGCACATTTACTCACAACACTGCAGTTCAAGACCACAAAGTACATTCCACACCTATCTCTCCCTCTCATGCTTTCAAATGCACATCCCACATGTTCTGTTCTTGGCAAGGATGTCCTACTCCGTGACAGCTCCCACTGAAAGACAGCAAGATTACAAGAAAGAAAATTTTAAGAGAAACAGGCATATGCAGGACATTATACATTCAGGCTAGGATAAAATAACACACTAAAGTCAATTAAAATAATGGTAGTCAAAGGTCATCACAGGGTGTCAGACCACAAGAGTGCCTCTAGCTCTACAGAAGGACACACTGTGTGCATACACACCAGTTCCTGCATGGCATGGACTTTTCAGTCAATGCCGTGCAGGAACTGTTTTTGGTGTTCCCATTGTGGTTGTTTTTAATATAAATTGTAAATTTTTAGTTGTTTTTAAATGTATTTATTTATTGTAATTTTTAGAGCTGTGCCGGTTTGTGGGTTTTGTAGGGGTATAGGTTTGGAAGTAAATTTAAATATAATGAATAAATAGTTAAATTTTTATCATTATTAATTCTTTAATTGATAATTAATTATTTATATTGTGTAATTAATGTATTTTTTCAGTTAAGTTTTAGGTGCAGGTTGTGGTGTATAGGGTGGGATGTAATTTAATTATAATGAATTAATAATTACATTTTTTAAATTATAATAATTATTTAATTGATAATTAATTGTGATAATTGTGAAATTCATTTATTTTTTAAGTTATGTGTTAGGTGATGGTTGTGAGGCTTGAAGGGGTACAGCCTGGAAAGTAAACACATTTAAATTAATTAATAATGTATTTTTAATTGTTTAGCTGCAAGTTGTGAGGTTTACTGGGGTACAGGGTGAGACGAAAATGAATCATAATTAATAAATAATTCATTAAAATTATTATTAATTATTAAATTGATAAATAATTATGTAACTTGTGTAATTAAGGTATTCTTTTAATTATATGTCAGGTGGGGATTGTTGTGTTTTTAGACTTACAGGGTAGGAAGTTAATTAAGAAACACTTTATTGCTAATTAATTATTACTTTAGCATTGATCATTTAATTGTTAATTATGTTAATTGTGACATTATAATATTTGTTAAGCTATACTTTAGGTGTGTGTGGTTTAGTTTGTAGAGGCTTGGGGGTAAGTTATTTAAGTAATCATAAATTAAAAACAAATATTCATTTTTTAAAAAGATTTCATATGTTGATTGTACATTGTGTATTCCTATTACATTTTAATTGTTGTTGTTATGTTTGTGGGACTGTTTGAATTATATTAATACTATTTGTGTTAATTGATAATAATTATTAACATGTGGTATTTTTATCTTATTTTTAAAGCTTTTGTCACAATTTTGGGATATTTTATAGAGTTGGTAAAATATGCTACTTGTACTGTACCAGTGACTGGATTAGGAATAGTAAATGTTACCCCTTCTGAGTCTAACGCTTTCCCTACTGTTGAATCTACTGGAGTGGCAATAGTAAATTTAACCCCTCCTGAGTCCAAAATTTTCCCTACTGTTGCACACAACGGAGTGGGAATAGTAAATGTTACCCCTCCTGAGTCAAATGCTTTCCCTGCTGTTGCACTTACTGGAGTGGAAATAGTAAATTTAACCCCTCCTAAGTACCAACTCTTTCCTCACTGTTACAAATACTGCAGTGGGAATAGTATATTTATTATTCCTGGAGTTTAGTAGTTTTGTTGTATAGTTTACATGTTTATTATTATGGGACCGATTCCGAATCCGGCCGCAAAATGAACCGACCGACACAGACCCGGACCGGATACCGACGGACACGGACCAGCGCCGTACGACCCGTGCAGTACGATGAAACGTGTGTGAATTACAACCGACACGTACGGAATACAAGCCGTACGACCGAGCCGTAGGGAAAATAGTGATCCGGCCTGAAAACCGACACGAATTTCACCGACCGACACGAACCCGGAATGAATCCGACCAACCCTTACCCGCGATGTCCGATCCCCGCAGTACGATGCAATGCGTGTAAAACCAGACCGACTCGCACGGAGACCAAGCCGCACGACTGACACGCACAGAAAACCGGGCCCACAAGCAATAGAGACCTTCGCGACCAACGCGTATGAAACACAGAAGATAGACAACGTGAACGAGGCGGAGAAGCCCGCACGAGCCAACATCAGCGTCCGTTTCCGTCAGATGAACGTCTCCTTCATGCCTACAAAACCCAAAGGAAAAAAGACAAAAAAAGGACCAAACAAGCAATGACAAAGCTAATAAATGTCAAATAAAAAAAACTGGGACAAAGACACACCCACAACTCCAACTATATAAAGGACTACAATCACTACCATCATCCTTTGCAAACAGGAGACACAACCAGCAGCAAACACCATTACACAGCAACCACAGACACACTCACAACTCACCCATCACACAACCCACACACCATCAGCACCTCATCCAAAAGCACACACACATACAGCCAGCAAAACCAACACCAACCCACCCTCACTTGCACCCTCACACCCACATCCCTCACCACCACCACCCATCACCATGCCCCCAAAGAAGAATCCAAAGTTCACAGATAGTGAGTTAGAAGTGCTGGTAGACAAGATCATCAGAGTAGAGCCACATTTATTTGGTACATTGGTCCAAAGGACCCCCATGTCACAGAAAACCAAGATGTGGGCGAGGATTGTGGACAAGGTGAACGCTCAAGCACCAGCAAGGCGCACAAAGGACGATATCCAGAACAGGTGGTATGACGTGCACAGGAGGATCAAGAAACTCATCGAAAAAGATCACGCCCTGAGTCAGTGCACTGGCGGTGGCCCTCCTGCCAAACCAGTCTACTTCAGGACCTGGGAGGAGAAGGTGCGGTACATCCAACCACCAGAGAGCGTCCATGGGCTAACAGACATACCGGAGCCTGGTGAGTACACAAACAACATACCCAAGATTGTGTGGCAAGGGGACAGTGAAACCACGCACCGCAAGCAAAGCTACACTAACCAATAGAAGCTCAACTCGCAGCCCTGATCACTCACCTGCTGGAAAGGGAAGTTGCTGGTGTCTGGCCCTGCTGACCGTGAGCCCTGCTGCTGTTCCGCTGCGTGTATCCCTGCCGCTGCCGCCCCATTGCATCGCGGCTCTGGTGCGGGGAGACTGCAGCTCCCAGGTGCCCTAGCGCACCTCGACGTCATCCAAGCGCCCGGAGGCGCTCAAAAGAACGCTGCCCCCTCGGTGGAGCGGGAAGCTCAACTCGCAGCCCTGATCACTCACCTCCTGGAAAGGGAAGTTGCTGGTGTCCTGCCCTGCTGACCGTGAGCCCTGCTGCTGTTCCGCTGCGTGTATCCCTGCCGCTGCCGCCCCATTGCATCGCGGCTCTGGTGCGGGGAGACTGCAGCTCCCAGGTGCCCTAGTGCACCTCGACGTCATCCAAGCGCCCGGAGGCGCTCAAAAGAACGCTGCCCCCTCGGTGGAGCGGGAAGCTCAACTCGCAGCCCTGATCACTCACCTGCTGGAAAGGGAAGTTGCTGGTGTCCTGCCCTGCTGACCGTGAGCCCTGCTGCTGTTCCGCTGCGTGTATCCCTGCCGCTGCCGCCCCATTGCATCGTGGCTCTGGTGCGGGGAGACTGCAGCTCCCAGGTGCCCTAGCGCACCTCGATGTCATCCAAGCGCCCGGAGGCGCTCAAAAGAACGCTGCTCCCTCCGCGTCGCGGGACGCGCGCGGGCGGGCGCCGGGCTAAGCCCGGGCAAAGGGCGGGCCCTCTGTAGCCCTCAGGAGCCGAAGGAGGCCGGGCTGGGCCTACCCTTTTGACTTTGGTCAGTACTGTTGTAGCTTTATTTGTGCTGTTATTGTTAGCGGTCTGTTTTTAGTTCAATCTCCTTGTGCTTCAATATATTGACGCTTTTTAGTATTTGTAATTTGATTGTTGGGGTTGGGGTATTCATCGTATCACCATGACTAACTATTCTAACAAGGGTACCCTTGATAGTTATTTACTGAAAACTAACTTAGGGTCAGATCGAGAAGCCACTCTTACAGAATTAAGGGTCAGGCGGCGCAACTCGATAGAGCATATTAAAAACATGTCTTTAAATACAACTTCCCCTCATGAAGTAATTCCTTCAGACAAGAGTGCCCCTCTCCATCAAGAAATTTTAACTCTCCAGGATAATAACGATTCCCTAATCTCCCCTGGTAACTCAAACATGGTTGTTCTATCTAACCATTCGCCTTTACCTATTTCATCCCCTCCCATTGACATAACTAGTGAATCACTTACATCGAGTAATACATTATTGCAAATCACGGAGCATCTATCTCAGAATGTTATCCCCCCTAGGACACCAAAATCATCACACCCGTTGCCCAGGAAAAGGAGGACGATAGACACCGTGCTATGCAAAAGTAAAAACAAATTCAATTATAATTCGATATTGGCTCATACTGATGCAGGCTCTACTCCCTGTCTTGACAGTACACCTCTTCCTAGTACCTCTGTATCCTGCTCTGTAAACGACACCACTATTGCGGGTCTAATGGGCAGTATAGATAAATTATTTAAATCTCATATGCTACCCATTGTCGATAGTTTAAAAACTATTGAAAAAAGTTGGAGAGAGTGGAATCTCTAATGGGTGCCAAATGGGATACATTTATGAATCCTATGAAGCCAGCAATGGAGATTCCCACTACTTCAACATCTGTCGTACCACCTTCCATTTTACCATCATCACAGGAGATAGCCCCTCAAGTTGACCGTAGTACAAATAATGAAACTAATAACTACGCTGGAAGAATTACCATCCCAAAGCCAATTCATTTAAATAGGGTCTGTGATTCCCGGGAGGGTAATATCCCATCACAAGGGGGTTCAATGCCTGTCAGTAAAAGCTGTAATTTGATTCCTATGGTTAAGACGCGAGGGCCTTTTTCTATCGACCTTCCACCGGAAGCTGTCCCTCTTGTAGTGGTGCTTGCGGGTGTTCCCACTCTAAAGGATGGAACCATAGAACGATATTCACAACTAAAAAACAAGGTTATCCATTGGTTAGGTCAAAACCGCCCTCTTCCCTCGTATGTCAATGGGGAAATTTTACATGTTAGGAGACTACCTTGGTTGGGTAAAACACCCAAAAATATTAATGGGGACATTATCACAATTAATTTTAGGGACTCCAGAGCTGTTAGCCATATTTTAAATTGGTACATGAAGAATAGGAGGTCTTCCATTACCACTTGGGAACTAACCCATTTTTTTCCTAGATCTAGGCTAGGTCCCATCTCCAACTCTGGGGTTCCATTTTGTATACAACCTAACTCTTTGATCCCGTTGAGTAATCGATATGAGGTGTTAGATAACCTTGAAGATGTAGATTGACTTGAAAACAACAAGGTTATGATAGCGAGTCCCGTTGAGCCACTATCTGATACATTACTTTTTTGCAATGAGCCAAGATACCTACCTTTGAAAGCAGGTACAGATATCCGTCCTAATGATCACACTGTTTCTGATCCTCTACTTTCAGTTAATATCCCGACCAATTTTCAGGGAACTATGGGGAACTTATTCTCCTGGAATATTGCTGGGCTGACCTCCAAAATGGAATCTGTGGAGTGGACATCTTTTGTCAATAAATTCGACCTATGCATATTCCAGGAGACCTGGACATGTGAACCCTGTTTTGTCCAGGGTTACCTAAATTATTATGTACCCGCTTCAAAGGGCCCAAGGGGTAGACCCATGGGTGGCTTAACAATATGGGTTCGCCAGTGTTTAAAGATGGTCATCAAAGTTGTTGATACTAAAAACCATGATATCCAACTGATCAGATTGGTTTTAGATAAATTAGGTTGCTTAGATATATACAATGTTTACGTTCGGAGTAATAGGGGAGGGAGGTCCGAGGTATTAGTTGCCCTGGATAGTCTTCTTGAAATTCATTCCCCGAACAACAAAATTGTCATCGCGGGCGACCTTAACAGAACATTTGAACCCCTAATTAGTGAAGATGATTTATTTGGTGATGAGGAAGATCGACAATGGGGTGTCCCTAAACTAGAACTCCCTCCGGTTGTGCGCTGGACTGCTGATGTTATTGGGCTAAACACCCTATGTTTTGAAAAGTGTCTAAGAGCTCTAAATGGCAGGACTAGTGGTGATAGGAATGGGGCAAGTACATTTGATAATGGCCGACATAACAGTAGAATTGATTATGTGTTATGTAGTTTAAAATTATGGCCTATGATTTGTGACATGGAGGTTGTAGTAAGGATCGAGAGAGATCACAACCCCCTGTGCGCAACCCACAAATGGTGGTCCCATTCTACCCCCCCTTTAGGCTCTTCTGTGACTGTCCCTCCTCGGATTATCCCCACAAATGATATGCGGAGACTAAAATGGGAAAGTGTAGCAACTAATCACCAGGCTATTGTTGATATCAATGGTCAGGTCGATATAGCAATATTAGCTATAGAACAGTCCACCGCTCTCGGCATTGGCTTAGACAAGGTTGAGGAGTTACATAATTCTCTCTTTTGTACAATTAAAAAGTATTTCCTCAAACCTTTGAAAAACAAAGGTAATAGACCCTTTAAGCCTGCTAAGTGGTATAATGAGCAGTGTAGGGATGCACGAATAGCCCTAAGCAAAGCTATTAAGGGGGGGCAATCTGTGCTAACTCAAGCTGCCAGAAAGAACTATAAAATTAGTATATCTAAGGCTAAAAAAGCTCGGGATGAACAGCACTGGTCCGAGTTAAAGGCAGCTAGTGATAGCAGGGATTCCCGGTTATTCTGGCACATCGTTAGGTGGGGAAAATCGGGTTTTCCCGAGCCCCATTATAACAATGTGCCTGAGGAAGAATGGATAAAATTCTTCAAAAATCAGTATGCTGCACCTAACAATGATAACTTGGCCCAGGAAACTAGTGTAGATCTGCCCAAAGCAAACCCCTTTGGAATAGCCGAAATTTTGCTGGCCTTGAATACGGTTGCTCGTGGGCGTGCCCCCGGTCTGGATGGTGTGCCAGCTGATCTATTTATAAACGATAAAGAGCGCTGGAGTCAGTATATCCACCTTCTTATTAATGCTATTGCTTTGGGTGCAGCAGTACCAAAATCTTGGCAGGGTGCAGTAATCATTCCTGTCTTTAAGAAAGGTGATCGATCCTTGCCGGGTAATTATAGGCCAATAAGTCTTATAGACACCATTCAAAAGGTTGTGGGACGTGTAATCGTCAATAGGCTCCTGGATTGGGTGGAAGAGATTAATGCTCTTTCACCATTTCAGGCTGGCTTTCGACGATCTACAAGTACGGTGGATCAGGTTTTCCGTTTTACGTTGTTACAATGGAAGACGGTTGTGCTGGGTAAAGGAAGCCTGTATGCGGCCTTTGTCGACCTACGGGCCGCTTTCGACCTTGTCCCTCGATCCAAGTTATGGTTAGTTCTTAAGAAGCAGGGTCTCCCTAGCGACCTATTATCTTTAATAATGAGGTTACATGAATCCAACTACGCTAGAATTCAGTGGGGGGGATTAGGCTTGGTAACCTCGGACTTCCCTGTTGAGAGGGGAGTCTGACAGGGATGTTCGATGGCTCCCGTTCTTTTCACCTTATATATTAATGATGTTGTTGCGCGCATGACTTCTGCACAAGTAGACGCACCCTTTTTAGCTGGGATTAAAACCCCTATTTTAATGTTTGCAGATGACACACTCATCCTATCTAAAACTCCAAGTGGATTACAGTCTGCCTTGTCTATTTTCGACCATTTCTGTGGGGAGTATGGTCTAGAGGTTAATACTGCCAAAACAAAGCTTATGACTTTTAATCCCCACCGTAGCTTTAAATCTAAAATCATTTTAAATGACCGTCCGCTAGAAGTAGTGAATACCTTTACATATCTGGGCATTCACATATCTAGCGAGAAGAGTTGGTGGCATCATATTGACATTGCTACATTGAGACACAGGCAACTGGCTGGTGCTATTTGCATAGAGCACAGAAAATCACTAACCAAACCTGTAAAACCTGCCTTACAGGTTTACGAAGCAAAAGCTCTAGGCTCTGCTCTTTACGGTGCTGAGCTCTGGGGCTTTGAGAAGGTTGCTGCTCTTCAATCCACAGAGAACAAATTTCTTAGGGCAATAACAGGTGTTCCTAAAAGCACCCCACTGTTGCCACTTAAATATGACCTGGGTAGAAAAGCAGTCTCAGATTTGGTCCAACTTCGTCCGATCCTATATTGGCATAGGTTATGGACGACTCCTGTGCTTTCCCACTATGCAGAGGGTTTCTTAGTTATTATACGATCCGATGTGTCCCACAAAATAGGATGGTTAAAATCATTGAGGACATCCTTGGTTGAGCTTGGTATGAGCACACTTTGGGACGATCCGGCGAGAGCCATTTTTCCATCCAAAAGCACTCTTAAGACCATCTATTGGGAGATGGTTGCCCACCGGTGTTGGAGCAACCCGGGTGCTGGCTCTATGACCGGAGAGTTCCTAGTGGCCAAGATGTATGCCTGTCTAGAACCATACTGGGACATCATAACGAAGCCCAGAGAAAGGAAGCTCCTTTTCCAATTGAGAGCAGGTGCTCTCCCCCTTAAATTTTTGTCATCTAAGTGGGTAGAGGGATCCTGTGATAGATGTCCTGCTTGTGGTACTAGTAAAGAAACCATCAGTCATTTTTTATTTGTTTGCAGGTTTTACGCGACCCCACGGCGTATCTGGCTATCCCCAATGTGTAAAAACCTGGGAACAGCCAGTGGTACCGTGGCCCTGCGTATCATATGCACTAGCACTTTGCCTTGGATTTCAGTAGCCACTGCTAAATATCTAGGATGGGCGTGGATGATTAGACAGAGATTGCTAGTTATTTGACTATTCTCTTGCTTTGGAAGAGACTGCTAGTCCTTCGACTATTCTCTCCCATGCTACTTCTTTTTCTTTTTTCTGCATTCAAAATTTTTATACCTTGGTTTTTAATCCATTTTATCTAATCATTTTACCCCTTTTATAAGACCATCTACCGCTAATAGTACAGTATGTCTTATACATGAAATAATTAAGTCAGTAATTTGTAGAAGTATGCTTTGTATCTGTTGTCTTGATTGTAATTTAATTGTATTTTAAACCATTGTATGTAATTGTTAATGTAATTGTATTTTGCTTTTATGAATGAAATTCGAATAAAGCATACTTTGACTGACTGACTGACTAACCAATAGATAATCATACCAAGATGTGTATGCCAGTCAGACAAACACAATATCTGCCATCTCATAGTGACTTGGAACTGTGTCATGACATGTACCAACCTACAAACAAATAGAGCAAGGCAGTGGCACAAAGCTAAATAGACACTGCCAGACAGTTTGCCACCACAAACACACTGCCTCACAGTGCAGCTGACTTACAGGAAGGAATTGTGGGGATGCAGGTGAAGTGAGTATATCCAATAGCATGATGGGGCCTGTAGTCACAGATAATGCTCCCCCTCCTGATTGGCCCATCAAGACCTCTCTGAAACATGCCCACATCACAGGGAGTGGAAAATGACTGACAAGAAGGCTGACAATGGCTCCTGCTGTGGGGAGCACAAGGCCCTGCTAGGGCATGTGCACAAATCAGAAGCAGGACACCACTGACTGACATCCTGAAAGACAACTTGCACGCCCCACAATGGAAGCACGTTTCATGGTGGGATGTCTGGCCGGGTGGGAAGGAGGACTGACAGCTCTGACCATACTTACCAGCATGTGGAGACAAACACACCCCTCAACACAAACTCCACACAACTCACCGGGTAGAATGCATTGATCCACACCTCTGTGAAATATCAGGAAAAGATTCACCATACTGGGTGCTGCTGTGTGAAGCACAGGGGCTCTCTTTGGACTTGTACCCAAAAAAACACCAGGATTTCACAGTCAGCCATCTTGCCATTGATGTCACACCCCCTCACAGGGAAGCAGAGTCAAGAGGAAGGAAGTATGGGCATGCTGGGAAGGGGGGTGTAGCTGGGAGCATGATGGGAGTTGCAGTCACAGACAATCTACACCCACCCACATGGCCCAGCAAGTTCTAACTGAACCATACTCGCCCTTCAGGGAGTGGGAAGGGACTGACAGGATGTCTGACACTGGGCTCTGTTGTGGGGAGCACAAGGCCATGCTGGGAAATGGGCACAAACAAACACCAGGACTACACAGTCAGCCATCTTGCCATTGCTGTCACACCCTTTCACAGGGAAGCAGAGTCAAGAGGAAGGAAGTATGGGCATGCTGGGAAGGGGGGTGTAGCCAGGAGCATGATGGGAGTTGCAGTCACAGACAATCTACACCCACCCACATGGCCCAGCAAGTTCTAACTAAACCATACTCGCCCCACAGGGAGTGGGAAGGGACTGACAGGATGTCTGACACTGGTCTCTGTTGTGGGGAGCACAAGGCCATGCTGGGAAATGGGCAACAACAAAATCAAACTCTATCCGTGACAAGCTGGGAAAAAGCAGTGTACAGGCAGGCATCTGTTTGTAAAGTAGTAAATGTCATGTTTTTGAACCATCGATGCATGTAGAAACATAACTCACATTGTGTGTCTCTTCCAAACACAGGTGGTGCTGGGCACCCAGCACCAAATGAAGAGGACTCCCAGTCCCAGACTCTGGCGGACACTGAGCTCTCTGGTTTGACTCTGTCTCTGTCCTCTTCGGATGACGACGACCAAACTGTCCCCTCTCGTGTGAGTCATCATGCAGCACCAGCAGCATCAACATCTGCACCCCCTGTACCCACGCCGCCAGCATCTGGAAACCGACAGGGCACCCCCGCCAACACGGACAGACCAAGGCCACTGAACACCCACAGCACAGGGACACAGGACCCCCCGGAAGCTACAGCAAACACCACCAGCGACACCACCCAAGGGGTGCCAGTGTCACCTGTGCGTCCCGCCGCTGGTCCTGCACGTGTGGATAGGGGTGCTGGGAGGGGTGGGAGGCAGAGGGCGCGCCTTATAGAGGGGTCTGGACTGCATGATGACTCCCACCTGGCACGCATCATAGATGCGTACCAGGATAGCACCGGAGGATTTGGCCAGGTAGTGGGGCTCCTCAAGGACATGCAACAGGAGCAGGCTGCCCTTACTGTCGTGCATCGGGCATACTCCAATGCCTCCGCCAGATCAACACAAACCTGTCCACACCTCCCTGTGTGGCCACAACATCTGTTGCAACACCATCTGCCAGCGCCACATGGAGGGAGGAGGACTCTGGTGGAGAGTTCCCTGCACCGCAGAGACCTGCACCTTTGGATCCCCCCCCCCCCATGAAGAAGAGGGTTCGTCCGAAGAAGGACATGTGAGAGGCAGATGTCCCAGCACATTCCCCAGGGCCTCTAAACCTGTTCTGGACAATGTTCTTTGTGCGCAACCCGTTCACCTTGTCCAATCGCACACAACTCGCCCACATGACATGGAGGGTTCATGTTGGGCCAATGTAGCAGATGACTGTGGACTTTACTCTGGACATTTCATTTACCAGCACATCCAACTCTAATGTGAACTTTGGATTCCAAAACCAATGTACAGCACCCACCATCCTGTGCACTTTCCTCACACATGTTTGAAAATAAACTCACCAGTACACCATACTTGCCTCTGTTATGATTCCAACTTGTCATGTGTCATGGAGATGTCGATCTGCTACACAACACAGTGCATGCCAAATACTGCAACAATGTGACCAACATAACGTGAGTCATGGTGATGTGACACATGTGAAGGAGACACACCACTATGGCACCACAACACATACTCACCATGGCCATGTTACTCATCCCACACAATGATGTTGACCTGAAACACATTGGCATGCACAAACACAACACCAACCCCAGTCAGTGGTAACAAGTCCACAGGTGAGGTAAGCAGATGTCAGTCAGATGTGGGAAGACAGACAACGCACATAACAAAGTGTAGCACAGGTTTATTACACATCAGCAACATGTTTATTCCACAATAGTTGCACGGTAATTCTACGTAACAGTGGACACACGCTCACAAAGTGTAGGAGAATTGAAGTCCAGGGATGTGTGGTACATCATTTGATGGGAATTGACAACTTCCACACTGGTGTTGGTTTCTGGGTGTTGGGGGTCAGTGTTGAGGAAACAACAGGCAAAGTACCCTGGGAAGGACAGACACAAGACACAGTCAAAAGCACAGCAGAACAGGAGAGAAATGCAATACACATGGCACAAAACATGTCGCAATACACCTACACAAAAACAAGTTAGCAGTACTACCCTATTGTGGAGGACACACCACCTGAATGGACACATCACTGCGCGCATCCAGTCAAGTGGTACACAGACACACTCAGACAGCAACAGAGCAGCCACAACACATTCAAGGCTACCTCCATACATTGACATAACAACCCTGGAAACTCACATTCAGGTGAAGAAGTTGTTGAGCTGTGAGCGGACGTCATCCTCATCCTCATCATCACTGGCATCGTGGCCCAGGTTGGGATCCTCCACAGGTGCCGGAGGTTGGCTATCGTCATCCTGGATGAGAGGCACCTCCTTCCGCACTGCCATGTTGTGTAGCATGCAGCAAACAAGGATTATTTTACCCACCTTTGCAGGCTCATATGGGAGGGCCCCTCCGGTCTTGTCCAGGCAGCGAAAGTGGCTTTTCAGGATGCCGAATGTCCGCTCAATCACCCTCCTGCTCCGACCATGTGCCTCATTGTAGCGCATCTCGGCTGGTGTCACAGGGTTCCGGAGGGGTGTCAGCAACCATGGCATGTTGGGGTATCTGGAGTCACCTACACGCACAAAAATGAACAAATAGCTGAGTTTTGTAGGAGTGCGGAATACAACATTGGCAAACACACACAATGAGAAACAGTCAGTACACACCAACAAGCCAGGCATGCTGAGCTGGCATCTGTGACATCAGCGTTGCAATGCGACTACTCCTCATTATGTAGGCATCGTGCGCCGAACCAGGGAACCGTGCACACACGTGTGTGATAGACATGTCAGCAAGACATACCACCAGAGCATTGATGGAGTGATAGTGCTTCCTGTTCCGGTATGCCTGCTCATGTGCCTGTGGTGGCATCAGGGCCACATGTGTCCCATCAATAGATCCGATGACGTTCGGCATCTTCGCCAGTGTATAAAAGGCATCCTTTATTTCAGGGAGTTCAGCTGGGCTAGGGAACTTGATGTACAGGTCTAGGAAATGCAATATCCTCTCCAAGACATTGCGTAGCACCCGACTAAACATCGTTTGCGACATACCACCAGCAGTAGCCACAGTGTACTGGAATGTACCAGTAGCAAAGAAGTGCAGGTCTGCCATCACCTTCACCTCTGGGGTCAGTGTTGTAGGGTATGTCCAGCCAGGTAGCAGATGTTGCGCCAACTGCTCCGCCAACTCCTCAATCAGTGGCCTGGTGAAGCGGTACCGTCTGATGCAGTCGCGTTCCTGCATGGTCGCAAGGTCTGGCAATGGTCTATGGACAGCTGATGCCCTGCAGTACAGAGATGCACAAAGGAAGATTGTCAGTTCATCCACCCATGTGGCCATGACCAGGCTCAATATCACATGATAGATCATGACATTACACAATGTACTAAGGTGTGTGCTGTTGGGCATGGACACATATGTCACCTACATGACCATCACCTCACATCTCAATTCCACATGTCCACATGAGTCCCATGTAGTGCAATGGCCAACCATCTGGCTGTGTCACCCAACCTATGTACTGCTGTGATAATCCAAACACACCACAGTGACAAGTGAGGCCTGATGTCTCCCAGGCATCACAGATCTTTGCCATGCAGAAACCCAGGGTCCCTGTATTGCCACATCAACACTGGCATGGACATAGCATATCACGTACACACCACAAGGCAAGCATTAAGTCCCACAGGTAGTGGCCTCTGTTGTTCCTGCAGGCCCTACATGCACGTCTCTTAGATACACACACACCATCAAGGTTGATGCATATACCACATTGATGTGGAGACTGTATTGGGCACATTTGATCAGACACATCTGAGACACAACATGCACACAGACTGTGGGTGCACATCAGTATTGTGGCTACAGGTCTCACTGTGACGTACATGCCATCACCCCCTGGACTCAGGGGGCCCGATTCACAGAACTAACTTAAGACAAAATCCTAAACTTACTACCATTTTGGTATTCACAGAAGGCACTTACTCATTTTGGTATTCACAGAAGGCACTTACTCATTTCGGTATTCACAGAAGTTAGGAGTCCTAACTTTAGGACTCCTAAATGCCTTCTGTGAATACCGAAAGTCTTAAAATTAGGATTTTTCGCAGTTTAGTAGTAGTATAGTTAGGACTCCTAACTTTAGGACTCCTAAATGCCTTCTGTGAATACCGAAATTCTTAAAATTAGGATTTTTCTCAATTTAGTAGTCCTAAGTTTAGGACTCCTAACTTTAGGACTCCTAAATGCCTTCTGTGACTACCGAAAGTCTTAAAATTAGGATTTTTCTCAGTTTAGTAGTAGTATAGTTAGGACTCCTAACTTTAGGACTCCTAAATGCCTTCTGTGAATACCGAAATTCTTAAAATTAGGATTTTTCTCAATTTAGTAGTCCTAAATCTAAATTTAGGACTACTAAATTGAGAAAAATCCTAATTTTAAGACTTTCGGTATTCACAGAAGGCATTTAGGAGTCCTAAAGTTAGGAGTCCTAACTATACTACTACTAAACTGAGAAAAATCCTAATTTTAAGACTTTCAGTATTCACAGAAGGCATTTAGGAGTCCTAAAGTTAGGACTCCTAACTTCTGTGAATACCGAAATGAGTAAGTGCCTTTTGTGAATACCAAAATGAGTAAGTGCCTTCTGTGAATACCAAAATGGTAGTAAGTTTAGGATTTTGTCTTAAGTTAGTTCTGTGAATCGGGCCCAGGGTGTATGTGACATGCCCCAAACATATCCAACATGAAACTGTGTCCGTGACTCATGCCCATTACTGTACAATTGCACAGCACAGTGGTAATGTGCACGACACACAAAGGATTCTGCCCCCATGTACACATGCACAGCCTGGGAGTGGCTGCACAAAAGTGCCACCCAACAAACCAAATGTGGCCCCCCCAAACACCCAGGGAATGCAGCCTTACATGCCATGGGACACTGTGTGGCCAATGCTGTAGTGTGGTAGGTGTGCACAGGTGTCCCTGGCTAGTATCAATAGTCACACCAATGAGGTCCGACGCGGGAGATAATGCATACGCATTGCACGGTTCATGACCGAGCCGTATGTACGCTTTGCCATTGAATGAAATGAGGTCCGACGCGGGTGACAATGCGTACACATTGCACGGTTCATGACGATCCGTGCGTACGCTTTGCCATTGAATGCAATGAGGTCCGACGCGGGTGACAATGCGTATGCATTGCACAGTTCATGACCGAGCCGTGCGTACGCTTTGTCATTGACTACAATGAGGTCAGACGCGGGTGACAATGCGTACGCATTGCACGGTTCATTACCGAGCCATGCGTACCCTTTGTCATTGACTGCAATGAGGTCCGACACGGGTGACTATCATGCATGCGCGTCGGGCAGGCATGGTCCGAGACAGGCGTACGCCTTGGCCATTGAATCTTATGGAGACGGGTGCATGTGTATTTTCAAAATACGCGTTGTACAGTCAGTTGACCGAGCCGGGCACACCCATTGGCTCTGGACTGTCATGGAGACGGATGCGGATTCAAAACTTGTACGAGTTGTGCACTGGAAATTCAGTTGGATGCCTACAACAATGTTGCAATTTCAAGTGTTTCATGAAGGTGAAGATTTGAACGATGCTGAAGGCGTGTACGAGTCGTACAATTCCATGGATTGGCCAGATTCATAGAATGCAACCGTGTTGGACCTATCACTTGGGACACATGGCACGGATTCTGCCTCTGCAGCACAGATATAAGGCTGGCTGGACCCCAGGGAGCTCACTTGCCTGCACTACATGCTACTGGACCACATCTCTGCTACCAATGCTGCTGTCTCTGCATCCTCTGGCTCCTGCTATGGCACGTACTCTGGAGAGGGTCCCAGCCTTCACTGAGGAGGAGAACCAGGCCCTGCTGGACGGGCTCCTTCCACAGTACAGCAAGCTCAATGGGAAACCAGGGGAGCAGGTGAGTGTGTAGTCAACTGCCTTCCTAATTATGCATGTTGTCTGACTAGCAGTAATAGCAGTGTGTACACTAGTGGCAAGCATTCTCACTGACTACTTTCATCCCCCAAAGTGTGTAAGTACACGTAATGAACAGGTGTCCTGCTGCTAAAGTGCATTAGTGCAGCTTAAACTATCCAGACATTGTTAACATGTCAGACATGCAGGTGATTTGTCCTTCCCCATGGTTGCACTACTTGTGTAACTCATTTCCCTTTGTGATGATGACATGTATATCCAAAGTGTGCAGCACAAATCTGGGGCATGTGTGTTAATGTACTTTTAACTTTGTCATCCTCACTGGTTGATGCCCACCAAAAGCAGGAGATATGGCTGACCATCGCCCGGGCTGTTCGTTCAGTGGGGGTCTACAATCGCCGGATCCGCAACTGCCAGAAGAGGTGGCAGGACCTTCGGGGCTGGACCCGGAGTTTAGCTAGAGTCCAGCTGAAGCTGTCACCTCCGCGCAGAAGGGGCGGACACCGGACCCTGACCCCCCACATGCTCCGGATACTGGCAGTAGTCTTCCCGGACCTGGATAGGCAGCTGAAGGCCAGACAGCAGCAGGGAGGGGGTAAGTCCATGCCTAATCTGTGTACTATGTCTGACATGCTAATTGCAGTCTTTTGGCCTGGTCACACTTCCACATTACGTAGGTCTTGTAGTCCAATACTCATGTCCCTCAATTGTGTGATGCACCCTCCTCATCTGTTCCACAGGTGAGGCCTCTACAGTCTGTTGCTTGTGTCACTAGGGCACTGTGTCCCTGCAGTCAGCTATGCTTCATCTACCGGACAGCATCTGTTCCCGTGACTCTGTTGTGTGTTTCATGGGTGGGTCAATTGTTTGCCCAATGCCTGAGATCTGACATGTGATCTGAGTGTGCCCTTGAGATGTGTTCCAATTGCTGGTCTGACTTGCCACATGTGGCTGGGGTATTCTAATCAAACCCATGCAGCAGGGGACTCCAATTTTGGGGCCTCGGGAGTATGTATATCAAGTATGTCACACTTGCTTAGCCACCTGACTACTGTCCAGGGCCAAACACTGTTTCATGGAGACCTGGGCATTCATGCCTCCTCAAGGGCATTTAGAAACACTCTGTAATCCCACTCCTGTGTATTAAATTACAGGTTGTGCTTAGTGACATGTGCCCTCAGGTGTCTGCCTCTGTGTCATTAGGGTGTGGCTTGTTGTTACGTACAACTGGGGTGTCCATGATTCAGAGGGTCAGCAGGACATCTGAGATGTGACTGTGAGAGACAAGACCTGTGTGACATATAGGTGTGTGATCATCTGACAGCGCACAATGGTGTATGCAACTGTGTCCTTCATGCAGCTGGGTTACATGCATGGCAGACGGTGATGTCTTAATGTACAGGGAGTTGTGTTTGCAGAGACTCATATGTCTGATTTGCATGATGTGGGGTCTTATGGGTCGTGTATATGTTGTTTGCAGGGGATGGGCAAGCGTGCCAGTCATCTGCAGAGTTAGCTTTACCCCGGAGCTAGGATTGTGAGTCAGTGCTGACTTGGGCACTGCAGTGGGGACCTAATCCACTCCATCTGACCTGCCCACTGGAGTTGTACCGGCACCCGCCCCATCTGACTTGTGCCCCACAGTTGTGACTGCACCCACCACTTCAGTCAGCTCCACTGCAGTTGCAAGTGTCTCGCCTGCATCCACCACCTCGTCACTGCCTCCTTCTGCTGCGGCCTGATCCTGTCCTTGCGGTTCCTGGCCTTCCCCCATGTTTGCCCCTCCGAGGGGATGACCCCGGTCCTTAGCAGTGCAGACAAGCAACGTGTGACAGTTGTCACTCCAGTTCACTCCTTGGCATTTGGACATGGACTGGCCATTGGCCTTTTGTTTGAACAGATGTTTAACTTTTAATATGCTGAATAAAGCTTTTTTTCTTTATCCCTTTATCCCTGTGAACTTGATTTAGCTGTACATTATGTTGATGATGTTTAACATGCCCTTGCACCTGTAATGCTTGGTTTCCAATGTAGAATACTGATGTGTTGATGTGAGGTACTCCATGTGGTCCATGAGATATGTATCCTATTCTGGTGGGTATCCATGTCATCCTTTGCAGCTACCCGGGTGTGTCATGAGCAACTATTTGTGGACATCTCTGTGAACATTTCATGTGCATGGTCACATCTCTGGCTTGCACCCATGCACATATGATGTGCTTCCCATTGTCTAATTTGTCAATTTCACAGACTTTGTGCGCATCACCACTGGACCTACAGGTGTGGGCATCATTGGTATAGGAGCAACTGGGTCCTCTGTGCAACTTGCTGTACATATGTATTGAGTATGTGCAGATGACCTAGGGGAGACTCACGTACCCATGCTGTTGTGACCAGAGCCTTCATTGTGTGGTAACTGATGACTGACTGACCAAGTGTTCTGCTGACATGAGTGAGACCTGCTGTGAATATGTTTGTCACAGCTGGGCTTCCACAGGAGTTAGGTCCCCTCAAGTAAGTGTGTTGTCCCGTGACATAGCCTGGGCCCAGGGTGTGTGTTGTATGAACATGTGTGTGTGTCCACATCCCTTTTCATACACAGGCAGTGTTCCCTTCGTTTGTTCCTGTTGTTGATGCTTGATGAGTGGTACTGGGTGCATCCCACTACTTTGCCATGGGCTACCAGATGTGGGGGTGCATCACACACTACTGTTAATTGGTGTATCATCATTGGGATTTGTCAGTTCTGAGTGGTGATGATGTTGTCAGATACAGATGGGACACAGTCAGGGTTCCCCAATGCACTTGTTTATTTGCAATGTCATGTAGTTGTACCTAGGTAGTACCTTTCAGTGATTGAGACATGTCTATGTGTGTGTGACTGCTCCCACTTGTCGGGTTCAGGGCTGCAATGTAGGCAGGTGTCAGCATGTGTGCCTTGTGGTTCTCCTTGGCTTCTGCATTGTCCTGGGACTGTGGCAGGTAATCTGAAGATTACGTGAGCTTTGACGTCATGTCCATATACTGCATACTGTGCAGTATGTCTGTTATTCCCCAGGGGATGCAAACTGTCCTTGTGTGATGAATCTGTGCACCTTAGTTCCTCCCAACATTCCTGTGTTTGTCATGGGTGCATGTGCAATGTCACCTGTCCATGTGGGCTTCACAGATGCACATTGTTGCAGTTCAGGGTGTGTGGTGTTAAGGGTGGACTGATGTCAATGTTTGCATGGATGGTCCTCTAGCTCCCGTTTGTCCATGGATGAGAGGCCATGCTGAGTGATTTGTGTTTGTGTATGTGTGATGTACGTTTGCGGAACAGGACACATGTCTGGGTTTCCCAGTTTGTACGACATCTGCCTTTGTCATCACAGTGGAGGTGTCATGCATGCTTGTGTCACCCCAATATCCGGTCACTGGGGTTAGTGCTCTTGTGTGTCAGTCTCTTGCTGTGTTAGTTGCTGTTCATTCCAGCTTCTGTCACATGTGTCTGTTGTGCTCCCTCTCATCTCACAATGCCCGATTGCCCACTAAAGGTGTCCCAATGATGGTTTACGTTTGTATGGCACTGTGTCCACACTTGTGTCACTGTGGTTCAAACCCCCTCATGTGTTGTGTAGTTGCCTGGGGATACTGAGACACACACACACACACACACATGTTGTGTCAGATGTACAGTGTGAGGTTGCCTGTTTGGGATTGTGCATCTGCATCAGTTCATTGGTATTGCTGTTGTGGGCCATTGTCTGGATGATGTTTCTGTTATTGTCCCTGCTGTCCCTGTGAGTCATATCACATCATTGTGCACATTCATCCTGGTTGTTAGGTGCCATTGCTGGCATGGAATGGGAGTTTGTGAGCTGACACCTAAAGTCTACACAGGTTGTTTTGATTAGTGTGTCTATTTTCGAGATGTGTGTATGCTTTGTGATGGTCACTTCTGCTCTTGTGTCATTGTACACTGTATGCATTGTCAGCCCCCATGTGTGGTGCCTGTCTGCACATGGCCGAGAGTGTGTTATGTTTTCACAGCACTGTTAGCCTCACCACATCTCTGTGGGAATGGGACACAACCACTACTTCGCCCCAGAAGTGTTTAATGTGTTGGGAGCAGAGATCATACATGCTGTTTGTTATTTGTTATTTGCAACACAATGCTCAACATCTGCTGCAGTTTGGAAGCCCACACTTAACTTTTGTTCTACACAGTGAGGGGGTGTTCTTGTTACATTGACACAGTGCTATGGTGATGCTTGACTTGTGTAGGGCACACTCATTTGTTGGTCACACATGTGCTGTTAGTTATATTTTATGTTCGAAGTCATAATCACTGGTGTGGGCATTTGTCACAGACTACACACTGTTGTCATGATGTTAGGGGGGATGTATTTTGCTGACATACCTAATATTGGAGTATGATGGATGTGTGGCGCATCACCCATCCTATGAGTGGGGGTGGCAGTAGTGATGGGCAACAGGTCACCTATGGCTAGGGGTGGCAGTAGTGATGGGCACCAGGTCCCCTATGAGTGGGGGTGGCAGGGGTGATGGGCAACAGGTCACCTATGGCTGGGGGTGGCAGTAGTGATGGGCACCAGGTCTCCTATGAGTGGGGGTGGCAGGGGTGATGGGCAACAGGTCACCTATGAGTGGGAGTGGCAGGGGTGATGGGCAACAGGTCCCCTATGGGTGGGGGTGGCGGTAGTGATGGGCATCATATGCCCTATGGCTGGGGGTGGCAGGGGTGATGGGCAACATAAGCCCTATGAGTGGGGGTAGCAGTAGTTATGGGCAACAGGTCACCTATGGCTGGGGGAAGCAGTAGTGATGGGCACCAGGTCCCCTATGAGTTGGGGTGGCAGGGGTGATGGGCAACAGGTCACCTATGGCTGGGGGTGGCAGTAGTGATGGGCACCAGGTCCCCTATGAGTGGGGGTGGCAGGGATAATGGGCAAAAGGTCACCTATGAGTGGGGGTGGCAGGGGTGAATGGCAACAGGTCCCCTATGGGGGCGGGCAGTAGTGATGGGCAACATATGCCCTATGGCTGGTGGTGGCAGGGGTGATAGGCAACATAAGCCCTATGAGTGGGGATGGCAGTAGTGGTGGGCAACAGGTCCCCTATGGCTGGGGGTGTCAGTAGTGATGGGCAACAGGTCCCCTATGAGTGGGGGTGGCAGTAGGGATGGGCACCAGGTCCCCTATGAGTGGGGGTGGCAGGGGTGATGGGCAACAGGTCCCCTATGGGTGTAGGTGGCAGTAGTGATGGGCAACATATGCCCTATGGCTGGGGGTGGCAGTAGTGGTGGGCACCAGGTCCCCTATGGGTGGGGGTGGCAGTAGTGATGGGTAACATATGCCCTATGGCTGGGGGTGGCAGGGGTGGTGGGCAACATAAGCCCTATGAGTGGGGGTGGCAGTAGTGATGGGCAACAGGTCCCCTATGGCTGGGGGTGGCAGGGGTGATGGGCACCAGGTCCCCTATGAGTGGGGGTGGCAGGGGTGATGGGCAAAAGGTCACCTATGAGTGGGGGTGGCAGGGGTGATGGGCAACAGGTCCCCTATGGGTGGGGGTGGCAGTAGGGATGGGCAACATATGCCCTATGGCTAGGGGTGGCAGGAGTGATGGGCATCATAAGCCCTATGAGTGGAGTAGCATTAGTGATGGGCAACAGGTCCCCTATGCCTGGGGGTGGCAGGGGTGATGAGCAACATAAGCCCTATGAGTGGGGGTGGCAGTAGTGATGGGCAACATGTCCCCTATGGCTGGGGGTGGCAGTAGTGATGGGCACCAGGTCCCCTATGGGTGGGGGTGGCAGTAGTAATGGGCAACATATGCCCTATGGCTGGGGTTGGCAGGGGTCATGGGCAACATAAGCCCTATGAGTGGGGGTGGCAGTAGTGATGGGCAACAGGACCCCTATGGCTGGGGGAGGCAGGGGTAATGGGCAAAAGGTCACCTATGACTGGGGGTGGCAGTAGTGATGGGCACCAGGTCCCCTATGAGTGGAGGTGGCAGGGGTGATGGGCAACAGGTCACCTATGGCTGGGGGTGGCAGTAGTGATGGGCAACATATGCCCTATGGCTGGGGGTGGCAGGGGTGATTGCCAACATAAGCCCTATGAGTGGGGGTGGCAGTAGTGATGGGCACCAGGTCCCCTATGAGTGGGGGTGGCAGGGGTGATGGGCAACAGGTCACCCATGGCTGGGGGTGGCAGTAGTGATGGGCACCAGGTCCCCTATGATTGGGGGTGGCAGGGATGATGGGCAAAAGGCCACTTATGAGTGGGGGTGGCAGGTGTGATGGGCAACAGGTCCCCTATGGGTGGGGGTGGCAGTAGTGATAGGCAACAGGTACCCTATGAGTGGGGGTGGCAGTAGTAATGGGCAACATATGCCCTATGGCTGGGGGTGGCAGGGGTGATGGGCAACATAAGCCCTATGAGTGGGGGTGGCAGTAGTGATGGGCAGCAACAGGTCCCCTATGGCTGGGGGCGGCAGGGGTGATGGGCAAAAGGTCACCTATGTCTGGGGGTGGCAGTAGTGATGGGCACCAGGTCCCCTATGAGTGGAGGTGGCAGGGGTGATGGGCAACAGGTCACCTATGGCTGGGGGTGGCAGTAGTGATGGGCAACATATGCCCTATGGCTGGGGTGGCAGGGGTGATTGGCAACATAAGCCCTATGAGTGGGGGTGGCAGTAGTGATGGGCACCAGGTCCCCTATGAGTGGGGGTGGCAGGGGTGATGGGCAACAGGTCACCTATGGCTGGGGGTGGCAGTAGTGATGGGCACCAGGTCCCCTATGAGTGGGGGTGGCAGGGGTGATGGGCAACAGGTCCCCTATGGCTGGGGGTGGCAGGGGTGATGGGCAACAGGTCACCTATGAGTGGGGGTGGCAGGGGTCAAGTCAGTCAAGTCATAGAATTTGTAAAGCGCACTACGTACCCAGAGGGTTTCAAGGCGCTTAGGAAGGGGAGGAGGGTTATTTGTCAAATATCCACGTTTTAAGCTGCTTTCTGAACGCTAGGTGGTTCTGGGTGAGGCGAAGGTAGGCGGGGAGTGAGTTCCATGTTTTAGCAGCCAGGTATGCAAAGGATCTGCCTCCCATGGTGGTCTTGTTGATGCGAGGTATAGTGGCGAGGGCTTGGCTGGAAGATCGTAGTTGGCGGGAGGGGGTGTAGAAGGACAGTCGAGAGTTGAGGCAATCTGGTCCGATGTCGTAGAGTGATTTGTGTGCGTGGGTAAGCAGTCGGAAGGTGATCCTCTTATTGACGGGTAGCCAGTGGAGGTCTTTAAGGTGATCAGAGATGTGTTCGTTGCGAGGGATGTCTAATATGAGCCTGGCTGATGCGTTTTGGATTCGTTGGAGTTTCTTCTGGAGCTTTGCGGTAGTACCCGCGTAGAGGGTGTTTCCGTAGTCCAGTCGGCTCGTGACAAGAGCGTGGGTAACTGTTTTCCTTGTTTCGAGGGGGATCCAGCGAAATGTTTTTCTGAGCATGCGAAGAATGTTGAAGCAGGAAGAGGATACGGCGCTGACTTGTCTGTTCATTGAGAGTGAAGAATCCAGGATGACGCCTAGGTTCCGTGCGTGGTCTGTCGGGATGGGTGCTTTTCCGAGGGCTTCAGGCCACCAGGAATCGTCCCATGCAGAGGGGGATGTACCTAAGATGAGGACTTCAGTTTTGTCTGAGTTCAGTTTCAGACGGCTTTGTTTCATCCATTCGGCAACTTCTTTCATTCCTTCGTGTAGGTTAGTTTTGGCGGTGCTAGGGTCATTGGTGAGAGAAAGGATTAGTTGAGTGTCGTCCGCGTAGGAGATGATGTTGAGGTTGTGTCGGCGTGCGATGGCCGCGAGGGGGCTCATGTATACGTTGAAGAGGGTGGGACTGAGTGAGGATCCTTGAGGGACGCCGCAGATGACTTCAGAGGCCTCGGACTTGAATGGAGGAAGGCGGACTCTCTGGGTTCTTCCGGTGAGGAACGAGGTGATCCATTCAAGTGCTCTTCCTTGGATTCCGATGTTATTGAGGCGTTGTAGAAGGGTGCTGTGGCAGACTGTATCGAATGCTGCAGAGAGGTCGAGGAGGATGAGGGCGACTGTGTCTCCGTTGTCCAGTAGAGTTCGAATGTCGTCTGTTGCTGCGATGAGGGCGGTCTCAGTGCTGTGTTTGGCTCGGAAGCCGGACTGTGAGGAGTCGAGGGATTTGTTGGCTTCGAGGAAAGCGGCGAGCTGGTTGTTGACGGCTTTCTCGATGACTTTGGCCGGGAATGGAAGAAGCGAGATGGGGCGGTAATTTTTGAGTTCGGTGGGGTCCGCTGTTGGTTTTTTCAGAAGGGCAGTGAGTTCGGCGTGTTTCCAGTCTTCTGGGAAGGTAGCGGAGTTGAAGGAGCAGTTGATGACGTCTCGGAGGTGCGGTGCTATGACGGAGTCTGCTTTGTTGAAGATGTGGTGAGGGCATGGGTCTGTGGGGGATCCTGAGTGGATGGAATTCATCAGGCGGATGGTGTCCTCAGTGGAGATTGGGTTCCAAGCGTTAAGGGTGTTCACGGGGGGAAGGTGGTCAGCAGATGGTAGGGTGGGTTGGTTTCCGGGTTGGTTGTCAAAGCTGTTGTGGATGTCTGCAATCTTGTTGTGGAAAAAAGAGGCTAGGGAGTCGCAGAGGGTTTGAGAGGGGGTGATGTCGTTGGAGTTGGCCGAGGGATTGGAAAATTCCTTGACGATGTTGAAAAGTTCCTTGCTGTTGTGGGCGTTGTTGTCAAGTCGATCCTTGAAAGCTGTTTTCTTGGCTTTTCGGATCAGTTGGTGGTGGGTGCGGGTGGCGCTTTTGAAGGCGTCCTTGGTGCTGGTGGTTGGGTCTTTTTTCCAGGCCTTTTCAAGGGAGCGGCAGAGTTTCTTGGACTTCTTGAGATCATCGTTGAACCATGAGGCTTTCTTGCTGCCAGGTTTGCTTTGACGTTTTTTCAGTGGAGCTAAGGTGTCGGCGGTGTTGGATAACCATAGGGTGAGGTTGGCGGCGGCTTCGTTGGCGTTAGACGAGAGGGCTGGGGAGTTTCGAAGGAGCGATGCGGAGATTTGGTCCGTGGTGATTTTGTTCCAGTTTCTTTGCAGGGTAGGTTGGGAGTGGATGATGGGTTTCGGCTTGTTGTAGATGAAGTGAACGCAGCTGTGGTCGGTCCAGAGGAGATCCGTAGTGTGGCAGAAGGAGATATGATTGCTGGATGTGAAGATGGGGTCGAGTGTGTGACCTGCGATGTGGGTGGGGGAAGTGACTAGTTGTTTAAGTCCGAGGTTGGCGAGGTTGTCCACGAGGGTGGAGGTGTTGTGGTCGTTGGTCTTTTCAAGGTGAAAGTTGAGGTCTCCCAGAAGGATGTAATCTTTGGAGGGGAGCGCGTGTGGGGTGATGAAGTCCGTGATGTCTTCACTGAATTTTGCGCGGGGTCCTGGTGGTCTGTAGAGGAGAGTGCCTCTGAGTGTTGTTTTGGGGTCGATGTGGATCTGGAAGTGAAGATGTTCGGAGTTGGCGAGATTGACGTCAGAGCTGGTTGAGATGCGGATAGATTTCTTGTGGACGATGGCGATTCCTCCTCCTGTGTGGCTGGTACGGTCTTTGCGGGTGATCTTATAGTCTTCAGGGATGGCAATGGTGATGTCTGGTGCGGAGGAAGCATTCATCCATGTTTCCGTAAGGAAGGCGATGTCCGGGGAAATGGTGTCTAGTAGATTCCATAGGTCAATGGCATGCCTATTGACCGATCGGGTGTTGAGAAGGATGCATTGTAGGTGGTTGGGGTCGGGAATCTGTGGTGTGGACGTAGCAGAGATGTTGTCGGTGCCGCTGAATTTGCAGGAGTAGCAGGAGAAAGGGCCATGGGTGTGTCCAGGAGCGGCAAGGACGCAGTTGGGGGCGCGACCGGGGTCGAGGGCTAGGAGGGAGGCGGCATCGTAGGTAATGCGGGAGGGCTGGGCAGCTCGAGGGGCAGGGGGTCTGGCGCTGGGCGCGGTCCAGGCGCGGACGGGCGTAGACGGGCTTACCTTTGGCGCACCTTCGGCGCGGGTTGGGCGCGGACGCTGCGCGTGGACGCTGCGCGCGGGAACTACTGTCATATATGGATAGCGGAGGGGGAGGGGCGAGGGCGGCTCAGCTGGGAGGCGTGGCGGGCTCAGGGGAACACAACAACAGCAGGATCAAAATGGAGGGGAGGTCAGAGCAGGGCGCCGGGGGAAATCACACACAACAATGCAATCAAAGCAATGTAAGCGCTGTGGGATAATAGCGCTATGAAATTACGAAGCTTACTAAAAATGGAGCTATGCAGATATCACAACTTGGTTACAATGCAGCAATACGATACCACGCTGTGAGGAGCAGCGAGGGGAGCGATCACTCAAGGCGGAAGCAGCGAGTGAATCACAGCGCTGCGAGGTTTGGGGAATGCTTTTGGGTGCTTGTGGGAGGGCGGCTCAGCTGGGAGGCGTGGCGGGCTCAGGGGAACACAACAACAGCAGGATCAAAATGGAGGGGAGGTCAGAGCAGGGCGCCGGGGGAAATCACACACAACAATGCAATCAAAGCAATGTAAGCGCTGTGGGATAATAGCGCTATGAAATTACGAAGCTTACTAAAAATGGAGCTATGCAGATATCACAACTTGGTTACAATGCAGCAATACGATACCACGCTGTGAGGAGCAGCGAGGGGAGCGATCACTCAAGGCGGGTGATGGGCAACAGGTCCCCTATGGGTGGGGGTGGCAGTAGGGATGGGCAACATATGCTCTAAGGCTGGGGGTGGCAGGGGTGATGGGCATCATAAGCCCTATGAGTGGAGTGGCAGTAGTGATGGGCAACAGGTCCCCTATGGCTGGGGGTGGCAGGGGTGATGAGCAACATAAGCCCTATGAGTGGGGGTGGCAGTAGTGATGGGCAACAGGTCCCCTATGGCTGGGGGTGGCAGTAGTAATGGGCAACATATGCCCTATGGCTGGGGGTGGGAGGGGTCATGGGCAACATAAGCCCTATGAGTGGGGGTGGCAGTAGTGATGGGCAACAGGTCACCTATGGCTGGGGGCAGCAGGGGTGATGGGCAAAAGGTCACCTATGACTGGGGGTGGCAGTAGTGATGGGCACCAGGTCCCCTATGAGTGGAGGTGGCAGGGGTGATGGACAACAGGTCACATATGGCTGGGGGTGGCAGTAGTGATGGGCAACATATGCCCTATGGCTGGGGGTGGCAGGGGTGATTGCCAACATAAGCCCTATGAGTGGGGGTGGCAGTAGTGATGGGCACCAGGTCCCCTATGAGTGGGGGTGGCAGGGGTGATGGGCAACAGGTCACCTATGGCTGGGGGTGGCAGTAGTGATGGGCACCAGGTCCCCTATGATTGGGGGTGGCAGGGATGATGGGCAAAAGGTCACTTATGAGTGGGGTGGCAGGTGTGATGGGCAACATGTCCCCTATGGGTGGGGGTGGCAGTAGTGATGGGCAACAGGTACCCTATGAGTGGGGGTGGCAGTAGTAATGGGCAACATATGCCCTATGGCTGGGGGTGGCAGGGGAGATGGGCAACATAAGCCCTATGAGTGGGGGTGGCAGTAGTGATGGGCACCAGGTCCCCTATGAGTGGGGGTGGCAGGGGTGATGGGCAACAGGTCACCTATGGCTGGGGGTGGCAGTAGTGATGGGCACCAGGTCCCCTATGAGTGGGAGCGGCAGGGGTGATGGGCAACAGGTCACTTATGAGTGGGGGTGGCAGGTGTGATGGGCAACAGGTCCCCTATGGGTGGGGGTGGCAGTAGTGATGGGCAACAGGTACCCTATGAGTGGGGGTGGCAGTAGTGATGGGCACCAGGTCCTCTATGAGTGGGGGTGGCAGGGGTGATGGGCAACAGGTCCCCTATGGGTGGGGGTGACAGTAGTGATGGGCAACATATGCCCTATGGCTGTGGATTCCAGGGGTGATGGGCACCAGGTCCCCTATGAGTGGGGGTGGCAGGGGTGATGGGCAACAGGTCACCTATGGCTGGGGGTGGCAGTAGTGATGGGCACCAGGTCCCCTACGAGTGGGGGTGGCAGGGGTGATGGGCAACAGGTCACCTATGGCTGGGGGCGGCAGTAGTGATGGGCACCAGGTCCCCTATCAGTGGGGGTGGCAGGGTGATGGGCAACAGGTCACCTATGAGTGGGGGTGGCTGGGGTGATAGGCAACAGGTCCCCTATGGGTGGGGGTGGCAGTAGTGATGGGCAACATATGCCCTATGGCTGGGGGTGGCAGGGGTGATGGGCAACAGGTCCCCTATGGCTGGGGGTGGTAGTGGTGCTGGCCATACAACCCCTATGGTGGCCTGTTGTTAGTGGCCAGGATGTGGATCCCCTGTGTGTGTGTGCCATTTTGCGGGTACGTGTTGTTTGTTTGTGTGGTAGGTGTCTGACTTACCGCCTGCGCCGTCGGCATCGGTTCCTGATCCGGTCATAGATGTAGAGTACTGGTATGACCTGCGCGATGGGATTCATGATGTGTTTGTGTCGTACATGCTGCTTGTTGCTCCGTCTCGTAGCCGTGGATTGAGTTGTGGCGCGAATCGTAGCTGATATGCGACTCTGTTCAGCGTTAGGAGTTACGGCTCGGATGGTGCTTGAATCACGGCCTACGTGTCGGTCGTGTTTTCGGCAGTTATGCTCATCGTACTTCCTCTACAGGACGGACCGGCTACGGGTACGTGTCGGTCGCATGGTAAGGCTACGGACAGCTCTCGGAGAGCTGTCCGACCCGGGATCTCAATCGACCCCTATTTGTTTACTTTTATATTTTTATATATAAATGTATGTAATGTGTAATATATATTTTAGTTGAATGTATTTTTATATATTGTTTACTATTTTATGTATAAATAAATTAGAAATATTTTACTTTTTTGAAGTTTATTTGTTATATTTTTGGATATTTTTATATGTGCATGTGAAGATATAAATATATTTATATAGATATATATACACAGACACATTATATTGGTATATTAAAAAATATTAAAATATAGATTATAGTTATTATTTTTTTAATAGTTTTTCATTATGTATGTGTATATAAATAAGCACACATTCATATACATGTGTGTGTTTAAAGAGGTATGTATTTATATGTTTCAATATTACTTAAATATATTTAATTTACTTTATATTAAGGTTATATTGTTTAAATATTTAATATATACTGTATTTAACTATACATATAAAAAATATTTATGTATATATTTTTTCGACATTAGTGTAAAATAATATATTTCTTTTTTATATTTTTGTACTTACCATCATATGTATAGTAAAAAAAGATATTTTGACACAATATTTTTATATCACAATATTTTTGGTCTCAATATTCTGTCAGTGAATTGACAAACTGAAACCAATATATGTGATCTTCCTCGAAGAAACTTCAGCAAGTATTTGTGTAAAGTCCCTTTTTTCCATTGCGGTGGGTGCTGCAGCCAGCAGCACCCACTTCAATGCAAAATATAGGCATTGTGACCGCCTTGGTGGCGATCGCATCAAAATGCTTACTGCGGGACCTTTGACAGCCTGTCCTAATCCCCGATCGCCTCCATCGTAATCAGGCCCTATGTCTCAAGGGGTTGTACGCAGAACACAGTCCTGAGTTGCTGATCTCAAACATTAAATGTATGTTATTTCTAACGCTCTATCCATTTTGACAGAGAATATGTGGGAGTGACTCTGCTTAGTTACTTTGTTACGATAGTCTTGATTTTTACTATACTAGGATTACATCAAAATTATTTAATTGGCCCCAAATACAAATACGGGGCAAAATTCCAATCTTTCTGCAAACTTCGGTTTGCACAGAGATTAGAATTCAGAGACCTACAGAGTTCTATGCTTGGAATAATTACTGGGTGAGATAAATAATAAACCACAGCTTTTTTCCCAGGTCATTTTTGGCAGATCAAACCTGCCAAAATGTATAGCGGGACATATGTGAATGAATGAATGAAGATTCATTTTATAAAGCGCAAACTTTGCCCAAAGGCTTCAAGGCGCTGTGGAAGGGGCCAGCAATTGTTCTGTAATTACTAAGACAAAAGGAATTCCGAAGTTGACACTCAATTCCACATATTATGCCCCATTTCTGAGAGAAACCGTGGAATAAGAGGTATTTATCTGAATGTTCTCACCCTGCAGCAGCAGTATTTCCTGGTTCTTTTAACTGCCTCAACCTGATCCATGACACTTGTAATCAGGGCTATTGTGTTTTGCGGGGAGAAAAATAATTATGCCTTGTATTTATCAAGCATGAGCTGTAGCTAGTGGTCTTGCTCTGCTGTTTATAATAAAAGGGTTTAACCCCAAGTACAATTTTCAATGAGACGGCTTAAATATATCTAGGTACCATGGGTTCCACTGTTCATGAAAGGCGCCTCTTAGCAAACTTCAAGGCATGGAATTATATTATAACATGTATTTTCTAGGGATTGTGTTCAAATTCTCTCTCATAATAAATTTCCTCAGGGCCAAGTTACAGCATTTAAAAATGTATTTGTTCATGGGAATCCTTAAGTTCAAGATTTGTAACTACAATAATTCTCGATCTAACACTTTTGTTGTGGCCACTCTTGAAAACTTACATTTCAAGTTGGGAAAAGTTTGTTTCACCACAAAGCTTTCTTTGGTTGTAAAATCTGCTTCTCAATTTACCATCTCCATAGGAGAAAAATGTAGATGCTTTTCAGAAAGCATATACCATTAACACTATCTGCAATACCTTGACAATGGAAGGTTTCTATTCTTTTTGAGCTCTGGAAACAGGATACCTCACAAAGATCTCTTTGGTTGCCCTTTGCTTGCCCTGCGACATCCAAGACAAGTGATTCTTCAAATTTGCCACTTTGTTGCAAGTACATTGAGGTAGAGCAAACTATTGTTCGTGGAACATGTTCCTTTGGAATAAGACAATTTAAGGTAATAGACACTGGATCACAAAATAGTGAGACTGTACTCCATTGACCAGAATCACCCAGTCTTCTTGAATGGAGAGATCTGGATTAGAATGCCTAATTCCATGGTCTTCCACCCAGTCACTGGACCATGTCTCCTCTCTAAATTTTGCAGCTTATTGCTTAGAGTGTCAGGAAGGAGAACCACGATTTATTGACCAATTAGATTAGCCTGCAGTCATGACAGTCAGGTCACCCCCACCCACAGCAGGGCTAGCAATCTCTCTCAGTTTCTAGAAACATCAAACTACACTACTACTCTCCCATGTATCTGCTTGGCAACGTTCAGACTGCATTGAGATTCCATTGGCTCCACCCAAAAGGGTCTGGGAACTTATTGTCCTTGAATGTACACATTATAAGCAGCTCCACTATTTAAATGCTGACATGAACCTCTTGAGTGCCAGACCTTCTTGGCTGCCGTGCTCACTGCAGATACAATTACAACATTTTTCCTATGAATGTAAGTTCACCAACCCTCTTCCTTTTTGCTTTGACCCCGCCATTTTGTTAAATTCAGTGCTTTCTGTAAATGCACTCTTGCGCTTGGCTTTCAGCATAAGCAATACAGCAGACATCTCTCCCAGATTGCTTTGATGTCACATATTCATCTTGCTGATAAGCCAAATTCATCTTTCAAAAGCAGAGGGTAGAACTGAAAAGCTGATGACAGGAATGAGAAGTGAGGAACCACAGCATTTGGGCTCACTGCAGGCAACGTGTATATTATTAGCAGAGAAATGAAGCAAAGAAATTAGCTATGTTCCTTCCCTATCCAAAAAGAGAAAAACATTAACTCATCTCCGCTGTTCTACCAACAAAGTTGGTCCATCGCTGCTGACTCCAATGAGATTAAAGCATTCACAGTGCACTTTCCTCATTCCTTCAATTCTATCTCCCTCTCTCTCTCCTGTTCCGCTGTTTCACCTTAACTGTCCCTTTCAGTGCTTTGGGCGAATGTGCCATCTTATTCTGGATTTCAAAATGTCATAGAAAAGTTTGGCAGAGTGCTTTGAAGCACACTGATTAACCTTTCATATTCAACCTGGAGATCAACAGATTACATACAGATATCTTACGCAGGTGCATTAACAATGTAGACAATATTTTGGAAGCATTATCCCAATGGGTGTTGGATGCACACAGATAATCAAGTAATTTCAACTCGTCAGCAGGTGGCTCATACCCTAAGCCAGTTTATCAATGGAAACAGTTAGGCAGCAGATATGGCAAACAAGATACCTAGGTGAACAGTGTTCATATTGTGGTTGACCGAGGGCTAACTAGAGGTGACAGGTTCATTTCTCGCTGCTGAAAACTCACCCTTTCATTTGCTTTTGGTAAATAATTTGTGCACTATGATTTGTGTACTGATAACTCCCATTAACATTGCACCAAACGATAGGAGTGTGATTACAAGTGGTGAAAACAAATAAAATTAATAGTGTGTGTATGTGTACGTATATATATATATATATATATATATATATATATATATATATATATATATATATATATATATATAAAGTTGTACTCTTGCTCCACCGCAACTGCCGAAACGAGGAAAACAGGTACCGACCACAGCTTGTTGATTGAATATGCAGTGCTTTATTTGCAGAAAATAATTCAGCAGCATTCAAGTCTGATACTGGCCAGTGCCCAGCATGACGTGTTTGCACGGTCTTGATCACATGACAAGCTGGCGGGACCAATGCATTTAAATAGTGATAAAAGACACACCCTTAAAAAAATATATATACATTCGCTGAAAAAACCACAGGTTTCAGGGACGTTATAGTTAGGGATTAGCATTTAAAAAACCTTAGAAACTCACTGAAAAAAACACAGGTTTCAGGGACGTTATAGTTAGGTACTAGCATTTAAAAAACCTTAGAAATTCATTAAAAAAAATAGGTTTCAGGGATGTTATAGTTAGTCAGATATTTCACTCATACAAAACCTGAGAAATTCAGCCGTTATAGTTAGTTGAGCTAACTATAACTCGCATCCCTGCAATGCACTGCTGATGACCTTGCTACTCTGTAGAACTTTGCTGCTCTGTCGAAATGCTGCTTTGCTAATTTGCAAAATCCTCTTAACCTTTTTTAGTTGATTTTAAAATAATCTGTAATAAATTTGTTTTAACTGTTGTATTCAGAATATGGTTTGCTCTTGAACTGTGGGGTGTGGCGGGGGAATCGAACTCTGAATCTTGCAGCCCTCCGTACAGACGTCACCATTTTTACTAGGTGGCACGGTCTAGTTGCTGGCAATTCTGAACCACATAAAGCGTGATGCTGCGCGAGCGCGCTTAGAACTCGCTACTCTGTAGCACTTAGCTGCTCTGTCAAAAAACTGCTTTGATAATTTGCATAATCCTCTTAACCTTTTTTAGTTTATTTTAAAACAAACTGTAATTAATTTGTTTTAACTGTTGCATTCAGAAACTGGTTTGTTCTTGAACTATGGGGTGTGGCGGGGAATCAAACTCTGAATCTTACAGCCCTCAGTACCGACGTCGCCATTTTTACTAGGCGGCGTTGTCTAGTTGCTGGCAATCCTGGACCACATAAAGCGTGATGCTGCGCGAGCGCGCTTAGACCTCCCTACTCTGTAGTACTTTGCTGCTCTGCCGAAACGCTGCTTTGCTAATTTCCACAATCTTCTTAACCTTTTTTAGTTGATTTTAAAACGAACTGCAATGAATTAGTTTTAACTGTTATATTCAGATCCTGGTTTGTTCTTGAACTGTGGGGTGTGGGGGGGAATCGAACTCTGAATCTTGCAGCCCTCAGTACCGACGTCACCATTTTTGTAGGTGGCGCGGTCTAGTTGCTGGCAATTCTGGACCGCATAAAGCGTGATGCTGCACTCGCGCGCAGCCGGCACGCCTAAGGCAAGCCCGTCTGCACCCGTCAGTGTCCCGGAGGTGGCCGGACCTGGAAATGCTACCGGTTTGACCACGGTGATGAGGCGATACCTGAAATGCGATAGAGAAGAGCTTGTGAATATTGGGAAGAATGCTAGTTGTATCCCACACCTTTTGACTCGGATGTTTATGAAGGGTACTGTAACTGGATGGCCTCGCCGACATGTTTAGATCCCTGCTCAAACCATAACACCAATATCGTTTCTGACCGAATGCGGGAGGGAGGTAGGCAGTTGAATGCGCTCCTTCTGAATGCTCACTCAATAAAGAAACACAAACTTCAATTATTTGATCTGCTAACAGACTCCTCCCCCGACCTAGTGTTTGTAACAGAAACTTGGTTAACAGAAGCCTCCAATCCTACGATCGCCACCGCGGTCCTGCCGGACTACCAGATTATTAGGAAAGACCGCCCTATGGGGAGGGGAGGGGGCGTTGCGCTCATTGTCCGGAGCCCTCTCAATTGCTCTCCGTTAACTATTGGGGAGATAGAGGGGGCTGAAAGCCTAGGTTTTCTTATCACAATTTCTGCCCAACAGTCTATTGCAGGGGTAGTTGTTCACCGCCCTCCTGGCCCTGCTGGGAAGTCCTTGGAATCAATCAGCCGCATCATTGCTCCGATTGCAGCAAAATATAGCCACTGCCTGTTGCTCGGGACTTTAATATTCATATGAATAATCTGATGGAACCCGAGTCTAGAGGGTTGTTTGAAGCTCTAGACTTTCTTAACATGACCCCATATGTTCATCTCCCGACCCATGAAAAGGGCCACATGTTGGACCAGGTCTTCTCTTCTAAATAGATTGAATTGGACACCCCATTACCCTTAGTCTGGTCGGACCATTTTCTGCTCAGATTTAGAATTAACAGGGACTGTGGCAGCCCTCAATCACACACTCTGCCCAGGGAGAGTAGCTACAGACCTTTTCATTTGATCACTCCAGAGGGTTTGCAAAGGGCTCTCAGTCTCCATCCTATTCCCCTTAGCGGGTGCTTGGAAGAGGATGTACTTGCACTGGAGAATTGGCTCCAACTTTGTGCCTTAGAACTGGCACCTTATACTAGGCTGAAGATGAAAATTAACAGAGCCTCAGCCCCCTGGTTCACGGAGGCACTTAAGAAAAATAAGAGTGCTTGTAAACGCCTGGAAAGGGTGTGGTGTACTAATTACAAGCTGACAGACAAAAATGTCTACAAACATGCCCTTAAGGAGCCCTACAGGAATGTGGGTGAGGGGAAAAAACTCTTCCTGGCTGCTAAAATCGAGCATGCGGGGAATAGAAGTAGAGAACTTTTCAATATTGTTAAAGATTTCTCTTCCCCTAAAGCTATTAGCAGCCCGTTTGTCCCCAGTGAGGTTTGGGCTAACCAGATGGCCTGTTTCTTCTATGACAAGATTAAGATTATCCAAGACTCTTTTGCGGCTCAATTACCAGTATTAGCAGGGGACAGAGATCTGCCCTGTCCTAGCAGCTGGGACAAAGGCCCCGCTCTTACTCAGTTCACTCCCATGTCATTTGATAAATCCCTGGCGCTGATAAAAGCCATCAAATCCGGTTCACCCACCGATCCCTGTCCGGCCAAAATTCTGGCTGCCATTGCGGAGGTAATTAATCCGGCAGTTAATGCAGTTTTGAATACTGCCCTCCAGGCGGGAGAAATGCCTAAGAACTAGAAAAATGCCAAAATCCTTCCTCTTTTAAAAAAACCTACGGCTGATCCCTCAGTGGCCAGTAATTATAGGCCGATATCTTTATTACCATACTTCTCTAAAGTTCTGGAGAGCTATGTTAATTCGGTGACCACATACTATGTTGAGGCCAACCATCTCCTTCACCCAAGTCAATCTGGCTTTAGAGCCAATTTCAGCATGGAGACTGCCCTCCTGGAAGTTGCGGAAACTATTAAAACCACATTGGACAAGGGGGGCAGGGCAGCTCTGGTGCTGCTGCATCTCTCCACGGCCTTCGACACCGTGCCCCACAGTGGACTTTTACAAAGGCTCCAAGAGGGCGGGATCGGAGGCACAGTGTTGAGATGGTTTAATTCCTTACTGAACAACCGCCAGCAAACTATCTGGTGCCCGCCTTTCTCTGCACCCATTTCCCCTATGAAAGTGGACGTCCCTCAGGGTTCAAATGTTAGCCACACATTGTTCAATGTTTATATGGTGCCTCTGGCGCATCTCGCAGAGAATCATGGGGCTAAGATACTGTCATACACTGATGACACGCAACAGCTTTTTACCTGCAAGAAGAGCTCAGAATTTAACAGTAAGGAAATCAACACATGCTTATCAGAGGTTTTCCACTGGCTCAGGAAAAACCAACTGAAGTGCAACTCTGAGAAGTCAGAGATGATGTTCTTCGGCTCTCGGTCCTGTGATCTATGGCATCATTGGTGGCCGCAAGACATGTCTCTTCCCACTGCAGCCATTCAGACTGTAAAAAATCTAGGCGTCAAATTTGATGACTCTCTCTCAATGAAGGCCCGAATTCAATCAGTGGCGGGGACCTGTTTCGGGTTGTTGAGGATATATTGAGGAACTTTCTGCCTCTTCTCCAGGTCTCCCACAGGAAGACGATAGTTCAAGCTCTGGTGGTGTCGAGATTGGACTATGCCAATGCCCTGTATCTTGGCCCTCCTGAATTTTTACTTGGCCGCCTCCAGGTGATCCAAAATGTGGTGGCCAGAGCCATTCTCTTGGCAGGGCCGAGAACTCATTCTACACCCCTACTGGCCTCCCTGCATTGGCTACCTATTAGAAAATGGATCACCTTTAAATCACTAGTGCTGGTCTTTAAGGCCTTTCATATCTTGGGGAAAGACTTCAGCACTATATTCCGTATCGAACTCTGAGGTCATCCGCCCAGTCACTGATCATTACCCCACGTATCCTGCTCTCTCGGAGGGGTGGCAGATCTTTCCAAGTGGTGGACTCTCGTCTCTGGAATGGCCTGCCACTCGCGCTGAGGAAATCCCAGGATCTCCTCACTTTCAGAAGGAAATTAAACCTGGCTATTCCAACAGCAGCCTTAAACTGGAGTACTCTGGCTCAGTGGTGCGGGTCTTTGCCTTGAACACCGGGACACTCCTGGGAGTAGCTGTGCGCTTAATAAATACCTGTTAACATAACATAACATGACATCACATATTACAACACTCATGACATGGCCAGTGACATCACTGATGACATCACTGATCACCAAGTGCAAGAATGGTTTACATTAGGGCTGGGCGGTAAATTCCGTTCCGCCCACAGAATTTGGAGAATTTGGGTAATTTCGCGTTCCGCGGACAACGTGGAATTGCTAAAAATCCGCAGCTTCACGGAATTTTTGCTTGTTCGCGAGATATTTTGCGAAGAGGAAAAAAGCATTGTGAACAGGAGGAACAAGCAATTCCGCGTGTTCGTGGAACTCTGCGTGCTCGCAGAGATTTTTTACCATTTCATGGAGCTTTGCATAGCAAATTCCGCCCACCCCTAGTTTGCACACCATTAGTACAAATCTAACACCCACATTTAGCAATAAGTAAGAGGTGACCATTCAAGGTTTGCAAAGGGCCTTCCACCACGCTATACCAACTACAGAAAGAAACAAGAGAGCTGCAGAAAGAACCAACAGAGGTACAGAAGGAGACAAGAGAACTGCAGAAAGAGGCAAGGGAGTTTCAGAATCAGGCAAACGAGGTGCAGAAAAAGGGAACAGGGGTACAGAAAGAGGCAGGAGAGGTGGCTAAAGAGGGAAGAAGGGGGCAGAAAGAAGCCAGAGAAGTGCAGAAAGAAACAACAGAGGTGCAGAAAGAGGCATGAGGGGTACACAAAGAGGCAAGAGAAGTGCAGAAAGAAACAACAGAGGTGCAGAAAGAACCAACAGAGGTGCAGAAAGAGGCAAGAGGGGTGCAGAAAGAGGCAAGAGAAGTGCAGAGAAAAGCAAAAGAGGTACAGAAAAAGGCAAGAGAGGAGCAGAAAGAGGCAAGAGAGGTGCACACAGAGGCACGAGGGGTATACAAATTTGGCAAGAGAGGGGCAGAAAGAACGAAGAGAAGTGCAGAAAGAAGCAACAAAGGTGCAGAAAGTGGCAAGAGGGTTGCAGAAAGAAGCAAGAGAAGTGCAGAAAGAAGGAACAGAGGTGCAGACAGAGGCAAGAGGGTTGCTCACAGAGGCAAGAAAGGTACAGAAAGAGGGAAGAGGGGTGCAGAAATTTGCAAGACAGTTGTAGAAAGAAACAAGAGCAGTACAGAAGCAACCAAGAGAGGTGTAGAAAGAGGCAAGAGGGTGTAGAAAGAGGCAAGAGGAGTACAGAAAGAGGCACGAGAGTTTCAGAAACAGGCAAGAGATGTCCAGAAAGAGGGAACGGGGGTGCAGAAAGAGGTAACAGGGGTACAGGAAGAGACAAGAGAGGTGCAGAAAGAGGGAAGAAGGGTGACGAAAGAGGCAAGATGAGTGCAGAAAGAAGCAACAGAGGTGCTGAAAGAGGCAAGAGGGGTGCAGAAAGAGACAAGAGAAGTGCAGAAAGAAGCAACGGTGGTGCAGGAGGCAAGAGGGGTGCAGCAAGAGGCAAGAGAAGTGCAGAAAAAAGGAACGGAGGTGCAGAAAGAGGCAAGAGGGTTGTAGAAAGAAGCAAGAGAAGTGCAGAAAGAAGGAACAGCGGTGCAGAAAGAGGCAATAGGGGTGCAGAAAGAGGCAAGAGGGGTGCAGAAAGAGGCAAGAGAAGTGCAGAAAAAAGGAACAGAGGTGCAGAAGAGGCAAGAGGGTTGTAAAAAGAAGCAAGAGAAGTGCAGAAAGAAGCAACGGAGGTACAGAAAGAGGCAAGAGAGGTATAGAAAGAAGTAAGAGAAGTGCAGGAAGACATAACAGAGGTGGAGAAAGAGGCAGGAGGGGTGCAGACAGAGGCAAGGGAGGTGCAGAAAGAGGGAAGAGGGGTGCAGAAAGAGGCAAGATGGGTACAGAAAGAAGCAGGACAAGTGCAGAAAGAAAGAAGAGCAGTACAGAAACAACCAAGAGAGGTGCAGAAAGAGGCAAGAGGGGTGCAGAAGGAGGCAAGAGAGGTATAGAAAGAAGCAACAGAGGTGCAGAAAGAGGCAAGAGAACTGCAAAAAAGAGGCATGCATGAGGCTACATTAATTACAGAACTGGAAGAAACAGAGTCAGGGGTACTAACTTCGACAAGGAACGAATTTCAAATATTTTTTGGATCATTATTGTAAGATATTTGCAACTAAGTATATTGTATCAAACGAGGTGATAGACCAGTACATTGGGGGACATTAATCTCCCCCAGTTGACAATAGACCAATTGGAAGAAATAAGTGCCAAAATCATTCCAAAAAAAATTAAGAGTGCCCTTGCTTCAATGTCGAGTGGCAAGGCGTCAGGAAATGATGGTTTACCAACAGAGTTCTACAAAATCTTGTTGGTAGAATTAACACCCTTTTTGATAGAGCTTTTTATTTACATTAGAGTGGGAGGGGAGGTCCCATCTACTTTTAAGGAATCTACGATAGTAAGTTTTGTTAAAAAGGGCAAGAGCCCCAAAAATGTCAACTCATATAGACTAATCAGTTTGCTGAATGTCGACTATAAAATACTAATTAAAATATGGGCTAATCACTTCTCTCCAATAGCAGAGAAGGTAATTCATAAAGACCAGATGGGATTTGTCTCAGGTAAATGTATAAAATCAAAGGGGAGTGGACCACTTGTCCTGTATATCCAGGGTCTTTTTTGTTCTTGGTTCCTTCATAAAAGAACCCTCATAACTATACACAGGTATGACAGCGGCATGAACTGGATTACCGCTTATGTGTAATAGTGCAGCATCATCATTGGGTCTTTTTCTGTGTGTATGCTGACCTCCACCCGGAGGAAGACCATCTGGTTAGACAGTAGCGTCCAGACATGAAGGATCAAGGGATGTGAGAAGGCTCATGTCAAGTGAATTAAAATCTCTGGATCATTGTTTCAAAAGTAATTTTATTCTGGAAATCTTGATCAGAGAGGGATAAAAGAAAAAGTTCAAGTGCGGAGGAAGACCGAGTTACTGGTCTGCCGTACTTATCAAAATTAAAGGTCAAAGGTCGACATGTTTCAGCCTACTGTCGTAGTCTATAGGCTTTCATCAGGACCGATGTAAGGAAGGCGCATTATGGCTCCTTATCTAGTGAGATATTCCCCACTAATCTAATTAGAGTGGTCAAATCCGTGTATCTGTACCTCATGTATAGAAAGTTTCATATTCCGGAGGTGCCCGGGGGCGTGAAAGGAAACCGTATTTCGGTGTTTTCTCGTTCACTGACTTGTTCTGCCTCTGTCCGCTGCACCTCCTATTGGAGGCGCAGCGGACAGAGGCAGAACAAGTCAGTGACAGTAGGCTGAAACATGTCGACCTTTGACCTTTAATTTTGATAAGTACGGCAGACCAGTAACTCGGTCTTCCTCCGCACTTGAACTTTTTCTTTTATCCCTCTCTGATCAAGATTTCCAGAATAAAATTACTTTTGAAACAATGATCCAGAGATTTTAATTCACTTGACATGAGCCTTCTCACATCCCTTGATCCTTCATGTCTGGACGCTACTGTCTAACCAGATGGTCTTCCTCCGGGTGGAGGTCAGCATACACACAGAAAAAGACCCAATGATGATGCTGCACTATTACACATAAGCGGTAATCCAGTTCATGCCGCTGTCATACCTGTGTATAGTTATGAGGGTTCTTTTATGAAGGAACCAAGAACAAAAAAGACCCTGGATATACAGGACAAGTGGTCCACTCCCCTTTGATTTTTTGCATAAACGATAAGGAAGCCGACTGGACCACAGCTTCTCTTTCCCTCCCCTTTGATTACTTGTCAGGTAAATGTATGTCATCTTATGACAGCTTTTTAGCCCAACCGCTCATTTTTTTTAATTTGAATAAACTACCGGTCTTAATTATGATGGTTGATGTGGTAAAAGCATTCGATCTAGTTAATTGGGATGCTCTCTTTGCGATTCATGGAAGGGTAAGATTTCAAGTACAAATAACACAAATGCTGGGGAACTTATATCAAGGGGCTCAGGCCCAAGTCTTTATAAAGTCTCAGCTAGCAGGAACGGTGGATATAAGGCGAGGAACACGCCAGGGATATCCTTTATCCTCCGCTTTGTTTGCGTTTTTTATAGAACCACTGGCTGCAAAAATTAGGGCTAATCTTCAGATACAAGCGCCTCTGGAAGGAATGCTCAAATTAAAACTGTTCGCAGATGAGATTATTCTGTACCTTAGGCCAGAGGAACAGAATGCCAGGACAACATTGACATATTTTGGGTGGTTTAAAGCTACTGGGTGGTATAAAATTAATCATAATAAAACTGAAATCCTACTACTCAATGCAAGTAGTCAAAGTCTTCCTGGGTTTTTACAGCAGCAAGCTCAATCGGCAGATCCCATCCTTTATTTAGGGATCTCCGTTACAAATAATTATAAAGAACTCAACTACCTAACAATGGCTACTAAGATTAGAAACCTATTAGATAGGTGGACTCTTCTTCCACTCACATTAATAGGTAGGGTAGCCCTTATAAAAATGTCCATTCTACCATTATTAATATTTTTATTCTCAAATGTACCATTTAAAATGAATATGTCATATTTTAAACAGTTGGAAGCCATGATTGGACAATTTATTTGGAAGAAGAAAGCATTACGAGTGAGAATTCCAGTGCTCCAACTCGACATTAGTGAAGGGTGGCTGGCTCGTCCTCAGATGCGAACTTATTATGAAGCTACTTTTGTGGATATAATGGCCCGAATGTTAGATGGCAAGGAATCGTTGGCTAGTTTTTTTTTTAGTTAAGATGGTGCAGGAAGCAGGATTGCAGACTCCAGTTTTTATTAAAACGGCTAAAATACCTAAAAAGACTCGATATAGGACATCACAGGGATATGAGGAAAGAATACAGTCATTTTATAATATGAAGGCAAATACAGCGGGATACAAGTTTTTGAAACTCTCGGAGTGTAAAATGCTGGGCCTGCATTTTCAAAATAACCAGATAATATTTTGGGAAAGCAAAGGCTTTAGGGAATTAGGGCATTTCATAGCAAGGGGGAGATGTTTTAAGTGGCAGGAGATCCAGGCTAGGTGTGGAACTATCCGCAAACTATACTTTTTCAGATTACCCAATTTGTGTAGAAATTTTGCTTTCCATTAAGCACAGTCCCGGTGCCCTTATTAACAGCTCTTTAGAGAGCTAAGTTAAGGGGGTTCAGAAACTGGTACAGACTTCTTTGGAATCAAAGGGAAAGCTCTTTAGTAATACGTTTTTTGGGCAAAATCTCCCAAGAAACGCAGTGTACTTTTTCAGATCTATAATGGCAGGAGATTTTGCTACATGATAATAAAACATTACGAGCTGCAAACTTTAAAAGAATGGCATTCTTATCTCATTGGATGTCTTATTACACACCAAGAGTCCTACATAAAATGTACCCAGAAGTAGAGGATAAGTGTTTTCGCTGTCAGCAAATGGGCCAGGGAGGTTGGATACATTTTTTTTTACTTGCCCGCTTCTAACCCAGTTCTGGGAGGAAGTGTTCTACGCCCTCAATGAGGGTTTACAGAGAAAATTAAAACCAGAAACAGAGATTGAACTGTTTGGGTTTGTGTGGCAAAGCTTGAATACTCCAATCTCCGAAGGAGAGAAAGAATTCATAGCAATTTCTGCTTTAGTAGCTCGCTCCCTGATCCTACAGAAGTGGAGGACAGCGAAAATTCCAAACTCCCAATTTTGGCATGAAAAAATGGTGCGCACTAAAAACCTTTGAGGAAGCGTATGCAAAAAAGGGTAGGGGCTACTAAGAAATTCGTAGCAATCTGGAAATTTATGGACAAAATAGAAAGCAGAATATTTAGTATTCTTGAATGGGGGGGTGGGCAATTTGATACAATTGTTGACAGAGGAGGGAGGATCAACTTTAACTTTTGCTTATTACTCATGGGATGTACTGCTTTGGGAAGGGTAAGAGAGGACTCAAAATGTCATTAATGGAAGATATGTGTAATGATGAAATACATGATCTAAATATGTAACAGATGCTATGCACCGCACTTCAATGCTTATGGGTGGGAGGGAGACTTGTTCTTTTAGTAAGCTGAATCTAATAACCTTATTATGCCAAAACCTCTCTGCACTGCACTTTCATATCTGCACAATGCATTTTAGGATGTTCGCGGGAGGTACGTCTGTATGTGATCAAGAATAAGGGAAATGCTCGATTCCAGCCATGAGTTAAAAAGATGTATTTAATGTAAATTGTATAGGTATTAATAATTGTATGTATGGTCGATGCTGCTCTTTCTTGGTTTTAATTTTGCTCAATAAAAATTATATATAAAAAAGAAAGAGGCAAGAGGGGGCAAAAACAAGCAAGAGATGTGCAGAAAGAGGGAACAGGGGTGCAGAAAGAGTCAAGAGGGGTGTAGAAACAGGCAAGAGAGGTGCAGAAAGAGGGAAGAGGAGTGCAGAAAGAGACAAGAGAGGTGCAGAAAGAGGGAAGAGGGGTGCAGAAAGAGGCAAGAGGGGTGCAGAAAGAAGCAACAGAAGTGCAGAAAGAGGCAAGAGAGGTGCAGAAACAGGCAAGAGAAGTGCAGATAAAGGAAGAACGGTGCAGAAAGAAGCAAGAGAAATGCAGGAAGAGTCAAGAGAGGCAAAGAAACAAGCAAGAGGGATTTGCACACCATTAGTACCAATCGACACCCACATTTAGCAATAAGTAAGAAGTGACCATTCTAGGTTTGCAAAGGGCCTTCCACCATGCTATACCACTTGTCACTGCTTTTTGGTAATGTTTGAGTCATTTGAGCTAGAAACAAGGTTTTTTTTGTTCAAATCTGCAGATTATGCAGCAGATGATGGATTATGTGGCAAATGCGGAAAATGTATAATAGTGCAAAAGTTAGTGCAGCCAAACAGTTGCATAACTCCAGTGGCCCTGCTCACACCTCTGACTAGGTCCAGAAGTGCTCGTCAGTGGTTCCTTCTTTTTTTGTCTCATTGAGTTTATAGTATAGCTTCTATGGAAATGAGAAAGACTAATCCAGAGGTTATCACTCCACAAACCAGACTGCCATAGCACATAATAACTCTCATAACACATAATCACACAATACATAATTTCTATACACTAAATACCACAAACTTTCTGCCCACATAATTTCACTGCACAACATACCACATAATTTCACTACACACAACATACATTCACTCCACTCCAAAAAACATTAGTAAAAAGTTTTCATATTTACCACGCCAATACCTCTAACTCTCGCAAAATGCGAGACCTTTTACATTGCAAATGCTTCTTTAATTGGTAGTCGTGTTTGCAGTGTGGTGGAGAAATGGGATGGGGCCTCCGACCAGCGCTCAAGAATTCCGCTGCGTAGGACTTACAGGAGGTACCAGGATGGCTTCTTGGCCTCCAGAGTCCCTCAGGAGAAAAGGAGACTTCATCCCCCAAACCATAGTGTGCCAGGAGGTGCATTTGCAGAGTGGTGGAGAAAGGGGGACATAGCTTCTGAAGACCTCTTAGCAATCCTACTGTGTGTGACTTACTGGAAATAACAAGATGGGTAGTTGGCCCCCAAGGTCAACCTTAGGGGCCAACTCTCCCTTCTATTACCTCCAGTAAGTCCCACACAGCAGGATTGCTAAGTTCTCATAGCAGGCCACACCCCCTTTCCCCACCACTCTGCAAACACACTTCCTGGCACGCTCTTTGATAGGGATTAAAGTCCCCTTCAGTGCTGGGGGTCCTTAGGGGCCAACTAGCCTACCTGATACCTCCAGTGTGCCCCAGATAGTGGGATTGCTGACAGGTGGACACAGGCCATGCCCACCTTCTCCACCACTCTGCAAATGCGCCTCCTGGCCCATTCTTGGTTGGGGGATTAAGTCCCTTTGAATCCTGAGGGTCCCTGGGGGCCAACTAGCCCACCAGGTAACTCCAGTAAGCCCCACACAGCTGGATTGCTGAGAGTGGTCCGAGGCCACTACTCTGCAACGCACCTTCTGGCGCACTGCTGCTTGAGGGGATAAAGTCCACTTTAGTCCTGAGGTCCTCAGGACACAAGAGGACCTCTTCGCCCCACCAGCAATGCGCCAGGAGTTTAGGTGGAGAGCAACTCTATCTCGGTGTGAATGGCACTGTGCCAATCCTATGCTTACAAATTTTGACAGAAAAGCAGACATTTGAGGTGAGCAAATTAGAGTGTCACTAGCGTGGTAGGGTACTCCATACAGGAGCTGCTCTCCACCTAAACCTGAGAACTGCCCAGAGTTCTCTGCTTCTTTTTTGCATTAGATATGCGGCACTCGATGTCTGAACGAGTATTGTTTTGACTTTTACTGGATGCTTCCTTGTGTCTGGGAAAAGCTGCACCTCTCCGAAGAGCTATAATGATAGCAAAACATGTGCCTGTGGTTGCTTTTATTCATTCCAGGTTGGCTTGGATGGTATTTTACCAATCCAAAGCTGTAATAGTGTGCCTGGAGTGGTAAAATGCTTTTTTTCATTTTACAGCCTGGCGTGGATGGCACTGTGCTAATCTCATGCTTAAAAAGTTTGACAGAAAAGCAGACATTTGAGGTGAGAAAATTTAGAGTGTTGCTGGGGTTTTAGGATGCTCCATACAGGAGCTACTCTCCAACTAAACTTGAGAACTACCCAGAGTTCTCTACTTCTATTTTCTATAATTTATGCAGCGCTCAATGCCTGAAACGGTATTTATGTATACATATAATAAGAATAAAGTCAATTTTAAAATATTACATAAATTACCAAACAAATTATAAACATATAAAAAAACAAATAGGACTTTTACAAAAAATCTAAAAATCTTTAAAAAAAATAAATAAACGAATAATATAAAATTGAAAGAATACACCAATATTAACAACAAATATGTCTAACCAATATTATGGAAAGTATTGGCATCTATGAATAACACATATGCTAGTCTCACTCGAGTTTATGCAACAGTAGCAGCGCAATCATAGGAAAGTGTTGAACTTTGGAGGGGTACTATTTACTATTCCCGCTCTAGTCTGTTGAACGCAAACACAAGGAGATGATGGATGGAGCGCTGAAACTTTTCAGACACTCACACCCAGTCACAGATCTGGGTTGAATCCATCATCGTTCTTGAGCTCACTTCGCCACTTCAGTTCAAACCTAGCTATATGCAAAACAGTCTTGACCCTGTGCCTCATGGAAACTGTCCAGCCCGTACTAGCCATTTGTAGATGAGAGACCACATAAACGTCTCAGCTTTGAGACAATATCATGCTCAAATGAAGACATGCACATTTGCTGTCCAGGATTGTGTCCTATGTATCCTTTGAAACACAGGATACAGACCATGCAGTGTCTACATTACATGTGGATTCACATTACATAGAACACAAAGCTTTTTTGGCTAATTGCTAGTCTTCAGTGTTAGTGTAGAAATCAAGTGACAAGCAGACTAGTGCATAACTGTGCTCAGCAAATGTAAGAGCGGCAACAAGCTTCGCTCATAACACTTTTGGTTTGTCTGAGAAGCATTACTATCATCACAATGGGGTTGACATTCACTTTTACTGGAGATAGAAGAATGGCATTATTGTTTTGCATTTAGACTTTATTTATGTTTTGGTACTGCATATATATTTTACACATTTCCGTAAGTTAAACCTGTCTGCCTTGTGCTATAGCAACCTGCCGGATGAGCTCAGGTTAATTTAGCAATTTTAAGCGTTCGCCCTAACAAGGGTTGTAATTATTTGTGCAAAAGTTGGTCGCACACTGCTCGTCACACCAGCAAGTTGCCCCAAAGGACTGTGGTAAATGTAGTGCGTAGTAGGGTTGTAATTACTCCTTGAGGTGGGTAGTCAGTGGCCCCAATTAATAATCCAGTTTCTTACAGTCCCAACCATCAAAACCAACATAATTTAATTTCTGGAAACTATCACTGGATCTCACTCCAGGACTGCCTGTAGATGATCTTTGTAAAGCTTGCTCTTTAAAGAATCCAGGCGCAGGTAGATGTACAGGGTGTACTGACGAACGTGCTAGCAGTAATTTTATGGGTTGGGCTTCATTGATCTTCAACTAAAGGTAATAATTATGAAATATGAGCAACTGAAGGGAGCTATTTTTTCTAGCTTTTCTGGACCCCCTAAAGCGCTTTGGCCTGTGTTGATAGGTCAAGACTAATAAATGAATACACATCATAAAAGCAATGGGTTTATTGCTGGCTCAATTGTGTCAGTCCGGGTCTCTATTCAGAAACTTCAGCTTGTATTAATTTTAGTCATGATGGAGAGTGTCAAGGGAAATAAGTGTTTCAAAGGAAGTGTGCCAGGTGCAGTCTGGCTCCCTTACTTTTTAATCCTTATGTAAATGGCTTGGATGCGGAACTGAAGGACATTTGTTCCTTGATTGGGGTTTGATCTGGTTTTTTTATTGTATGCTGATCACACCATTGTCCAAATATGAACAAGCAGCCTTTTATGGCTTTCTGAAAATCCTGTCTGCATTATAAGGTTTCTATCGATTTTCAACAATGTAAACTTTTAGTTGTTGGCTCAAAAGAGAAGATGAAGAAAAAAATATACTTGAATGACACTGCACTATCACATGTCACAGATTCTAACTACTTGGAAATCTGCTCACAGCATCTGGGAAGTGGGCCAACCAATTGATTAAAGCTAAAAATACACTTGCTCCCACAGTATGAGGTCTGAACTCATTTAACAGATGGTGTGATAGCTGTGGTGTCTTGGCAGCCCTGATGGTCTATAATGCTAAATTTCCCAGCACTTACCTCAATTGAGAAGAACTCTGGGATCAATCTCATCTAAATTTTCAAACCATTGTATAAAATATATTTTTTTTAAATTATTACTGTTTCTGCCCCATGCTACTCCAACTCTACTTCGGCATGACGAAATGGGTGTTTGCACTTTTTTTCACTTGCCCTAGTTAACCATTACTTTCCATAGTTGCAGAAATAATCCTCACATTCAAACTCAAAATAACTAATCTTGAATTAGGCTGAGAGCAAAACATTGCATCCCTAAAAAATCTGACTACCGAAACATCAGTTGTTCAACCTCGGATAATCAGAGGATGGCCGGTATTAGAGATAATCTGAGCATCAAGTTTCAACACAAATGTATACTGGCCCATTTTCCAGGAATGTAATTCCTACCTGAAGGCTCTCCTCACCACTCAAACATCTACAGTCCCCCCACCTTACTCACTCAACACAATTGTACCCACTTATAAGATGCATCTTTCTTCTAACCTCCCTCTTTCACTTAAACATTCACCCACACTCCAAATATCGGCCACTCCTATTCCCTCTGCATTTCACTTCTCAATCCACCACCATCTTGCCTACTGCACGTCCACTCTTCTCAGGTAACTACGCTCCTCGCTTATACTGTGCCACCCTATAATCATCTCCATCTACCCTGTCCATTCCCCCCTTTTCCGTTAACCTTCCTATTACCTTTAAATGTTCCCTTAATATATTTCCACCCCCTTACTAACCCACATATTTTCCTACTCTTCATTTGACCTCATCACCCCTACTAACTCTTTATGGAATCTCACAATAACACATCTGTTGCTCCATGATACCCTCCTCAACGCTTAAAATTTAGATATCCAAAGTCCCTATCACCCTTGCTTTTATACTCCAATCACCCTCTTATCTGAAGACCCTTCCCTCCTGCCCACTACAACCTGTCTCAACAATCTTGACTTAAATGACCCCCTTTTTTCTTTCTTTTCGCATATTGCCCCAAATTATCCTACTTTTCTCATTTTGACCCTGGTGGATTGTCTGCTAGTGTTTCTAAGGAAGGGAAGGGGCAGAGGTCATGGCCCTTCTCCAGCCTACTGTACTACCATTTTCTCTGAGCCATGACAGGAACTGCCACCTCCTCTGCTTCCTTCACAGCCCAGATGGTTTGTCATATAGGACCTATGTCTAAACACCAGCTTGGTAAACGTTTTATTAAGAGAAGCCAAACAAATTACCCTGATGCTATAGGAGTATCCTCCTTTTGCTTGAAGACTATTGAGCATTTCCTCTGCCCATGTCCATCATGCATTACTTGCTGGACACAATCTGTAAATATAAGCAAATGACGCCCCTCATCAAAAGGGTGGGGCAAGCTTCACTGTGAACAGATGGGTCCTTGGAGGACAAGCTACAAGGTCATAGCCTTAGACTGGAAGCTTTCCTCACACTAACCAGAGCAGTAGAACTGTGAGTTTTGGGGGGTGGATTATCGATGATGTATGGCTGGGCCCCCACTCTGCAAAATCTAAATAAAGCCCTTCTTATCTTCCCTGTCTGGTAACTCATGTCCCACCCATTCAACATTGTCTAACAAATCTTCTGGCTTCCCTCCCTTTCCTCCTTAGCAGCCACCTTCACATGCTTCACACATCACAAATACCACCTCCTTTTTGGATCTTACATGGGTGTCAACATTTTGTTTCACCCAAATCCCAACATACCTGAACTACTTCAATGTCGGCCTAACATAATATGCGAAAACCTGCTTTCCTCTGTGTCCTACCAACCCTACCTCCCTTATCTGACATTTTGCCTCACATTTCTACTCCCCATGGTGATACTGTACCCTTCCTTACCACCTAATACCTCTTGTTTAACTTTCTTCAGTAAGCCTTTCTGCTTATTCTTCTGCCTTTCCTAATACTGTGAATGCCCGTGTCCAACTCAAGGCATAAAGACTTCTACATCAACACCTATTTACCCATCCTTTAGACTCCACAAGATCCCATAACAATTTAGGGCCTCATTTATGAAAAGTGTTGCATAGCTGCTTGGCAACAGCAATGCAAAACTTTTCAAGCCTCCATCCTTGTGATGCCATTGATGGACCGTATTTACTCTTTAGTGCTCCAAGGATTTACAGATACGTCAGTATTCCTGACGTATCTGTAGGTGCAAAATTGGTGCATTGCTGGGGTGTGTCTGAAAACAGACGCAACTCCAACAATGTGACCTTTCACATGGGGCAAGCCCCATGTGAAAGGGCCTGCGTCACTCCTTACGTCTGCTGTGAAGCAGGCGTAAGGATTTGATGCAGTGGCATCCTAGAAGTGGCGCACTGAAATCTCGTAGATTTCACTGTGTAACTACTATGAAAGTTTGATATAGCAAATTCCTAATTGCAATTTCCTGCGAATTACTATTTCAAAAGTATGAAACTTTTTTGAGTTTCATTTGCGATTCCTATGGGGTTGCAAATCGACCTACCTCTTTGATATTAATGAGGTAGATCGCAATTTGCGACCTCCTAGGAATCAGTAAAATCATGGGGATGGTGGCCTGCTGGGGTCAGCAGACCACCTTGTCCTAGATTGCTTTTAAATGAAGACATTTTCTTTTTTTTAAATGCAGCCTGTTTTCCTTAAAGGAAAACAGTTTGCATTTAAAAAATAAACAAAGTTTTCTTTTCATTTTTTAAGATCAGGCAGTGATCCATGGGGCCACTGCCTGCTCTTAAAATGTTTGTACTACCATTCCCAAATGGAAAGGGATCCCTTAGGGACCCCTTCCCATTTATTAATGGGTTAACACCAACTTGAAGTTTGTGGAAAAAAGGGATTGTTTTGCGACTGCATTCATGGTCACAAAACATTCATACATGCTGTAATTATTTGGCTTTTGGAATGGATGCCCTAAATACGCCCCTTCCAAATACCAAATCACAAACCCATTTTGCGATTCGGTAACAGGTTACCGAATCGCAAAATAGGGTTTGATATATGTAAAAAGCCTTTTTTGCATTTGCAAACGGGCCGATTCTGATAATTTGACCATTTGCGACCTCAAAAGACTTCATACATGTGGCCCTAAGTTCCATCTGCCCACCTTTCAGGCAACTGGGCTGTCTTGTCATTATGCATAATTCATTAACAAAAAACACTTAAATACCTATAACTTGATGTTGTCCTTAACTTCCATTCCATTGATCACAAGGGAGATTTGGCTTGGTGATTATATTCTACTAGACAGTCATGAGACAATACTTTCTAAGTCTGGAATTCTGACCAGGCATAGTCCCAAAAAGACAGGAGGAGCCCTTGCAGTTGTCTTCAAACACATATTAGGGACCACAAACTTTGATGATTTCAACAGTCAGTCAAATGTAAATGAAATGTAGTCTGCTGCTATTACTCTTCTACATTCTACTGTTTATTCTGCCCTATATAAACCACTGTGAGTAACAGAGTATTCAATGCCCCCTTATGTGATAGCTTCTTGAAGATTATAATAAAATACCAACAGTCGCTATGTTGTGGAAGTCCCATCTGGTTCAACCAATTTTACCTTTAAACAATGAGATCAGTAGTTGACTCCATCTCAACAACAGCTCTTCCAACAAACACACAGCAGAAATAGAACAAAAATTCTATAGGATCATCAAATGTTTTGGCATTTGAATAACCTAGAAGACATCCACAAACCCTAATCACTGAAAGAGATCAATAAAAGGATAAAGAAGCTGAAATCAGAATAAACACCTCTGCAATTCTAATGCAGAAAATTAAACAGCACAGTTAATAACATACATTTCCAACTACACTCTAAGATAAATAAATCATACATCAGGAATACAAAAAGACTCAATTACTCATTATATATCTCTAATGCAAAATGCCCAATCAAGGAAATACACAAGATTCTCTCAGAATTCTACAACCCAGAGTCAACCACCTGGTATAGCAGACGTTTGTGAGGGGCCAAGGACAGCGGGATTACAGAATCTGGCACCTTCTACTGGTATTAGCCACATTAGATGCCTTGTCATTAACCCCTTAGTGCACTAGACATGAAGTTCACGTTCTGTGAACGAAAGACAAGAATGAGACATCCAAACACTAAAGGCAGAAAACCCCTCTGGTGCTCACACCATAGAGATTTCTTCTTTTGGCCCAAAACTTGAGCTGTAATTGAATAGCTTACCTAGCAGTCAAATATTGGAGGCTCTCAGTGTAATCAGTGCTGGGGGGCATATGTTAGCCTCCTGCCTCCTGAGCACCGATCACTATGGGGGAAGCACCATTGGAACAGTACCTCTTGCAAGTGGATCCTTGTATGGGGATTGGTGCAGGGGGGCAGAACCACAGCAGGCATCCACCAATGAGACACCAGTTTTTTTTTTAAAGTAGTGGCAACCATGAATCGGCAACTGCTTTCCCACCTTACTTGGTCCCCTGTTTACCTATCTGGGGTAGATTAGGATATTTACCCTTAATCTGCCATCTAAAGTGTGGCAAAAAGTGCACTAGACCCCAGGGATGTATTTGTAAGTGAAAACATGTGGTAGGACCAGGATCCTCCTGCCGTTGGGCACACCCATACCCCTAAAGGGCACATAGTCTTTCTGCATCCAGGGATAGATAAAACATTACACAAAAAGGAACAATTTGTTTTATTTAAAACATGAAGAATGGGATGGGGACAACCATCCTGGTATCAGAATATACCCCACCTCTAAAGCATCAATAGTCTTTCTGCAACCCTGGGGGGGGGCTTGTTGGGGGGTGGCAAAATTATCTATAGGCACCAGAGATAGTTTTTTATAAAAGAAATGGTATGGGGGTTAGCTGTCCTGTCATCTGGACTGAAGCCCTAAGCTCCTTAAGCTTACAAAAATCTTTATGACACCCTTTTGAAGCTGGCTGGGGGTAATGAATCACATTTCTCCCTCACTGGTGGGGGGGGGCAGAAAGTACACTAAATGCCAAGGGTGCATAGAATAAAAAGGGATGTGGTGGAAGCTGTCTTGCCCTAGCATCAGACTGCACCCCTACCCCTAAAGCTCCACCAGTCTTTTTGTACCCCTTGTAAAAAATAATCTGCACCACTGGTAAAAAAATTATCTGTGGTGTCTACAGTGTTTTCTGCCTCCCAACACTGTAAACACCGCCTATATTTGTTTTAGAAAAAAATAGTGTGGGACTGGCCAATCCTAGCATCAGAGATAAACCGTAAGCCTCTAAAGCTCTGACTGACGTTTCGCCCCCGTGGGGGTAGATTGGGGATTTACCTCTAATATGACCTTCTTGGGGGCAGAAAGCACGCGATATACCAATGGATGCATTTAAAAGAAACTTGTGGAGACTTGCCAATACTGTCATCATGCCACACCACATCACCCTTAAAGCCCCAAAAGTCCTTTTACGCTCTGCCCCAGAGAGGAGAGAAAATCACATTTGACTCTGGGATCATTTTTTTTTTTAGAATGTGAAAGGATCTGACAGAGGCTGACCTAGATCCCAAATAATTCATACATTTCTCTTGAAATGGAAGATTACTTTGGGTGTACTTTTGGTACACGGACTTGCATAGAGTGAGTAAACCCCTCCGAGGAGCAGAAATATTTCCTTATGACTGAGAAGGGGCCCAGTGCGAAGACGGTTTGAACCCTACCACACTCCTTTTCTTAATTCTTTCTACTGGTAGTTTGGTGGGCTTTAAACTCCTTGGATTGGCAAATGTGGGTGTTAATCCCTATCTGTTCATTCTGGGGAAGGCAATGGGGGACAGAAGCCCACAAGAGCATCAGTGAAAAGAGTGAAACATCAAATAGAGTGCAGGGCTTGATCTTCATAGCTCCCTCCGCTGGACACCAGACAATATTTTTACTCCTTTAAGGGAAAGATTGGAGGATTCCCATCCTATCTTCTTGCCCCAGGTGTCAGGATGGCCACTAGACACCAGGGTTGGGTATCCAAAAAAGGAATGATATGGGACCCTGGTCTGCTCCAGTTGTCTGGTTTCCAGACATGACTTGAGTTGGTAGGTTTTTCAGAGTTCCAACTGACCCTGGATCCAAATACTGCTGCTATTGACATATCTAGAAAGATTAAAGATCACTCGAAAATGCTTGATGTTTAATGTTGTATAATGCAACATGACCTGTAGTGTGTGATGAACCTGTGCATTTTTATCAGGAGAAGTCTTGGAATTCTCTGTTGTAGAACCTTTGCCAATCCCCACAGCTTCCAGAACTTTCCCTCACAGAAAGGTAAGAAAATGCTGAGCCAAAGCTTGAGGTTTTGAGGGGATTCAGAGTAAGAAAAAGTTGTGGGATCGACGTAAGTCACACAATCATGAATAACAGTGTGTTTAGTTCTCAGAAAAGTTGGGGGCTGGTAGTGTTGCCTGAATGTCAGCCAGTTCTGTGCTCAAATTCCACAGCTACTTACATCCCCAGACAGAATGAAATTCCAAGGACATTTCTCAATGTCTCACTTTGGGGTCTTTTCTGCCGGATATGATAGGGCCACCCACGCAAGTGGTTCATTGTTTTTATTGAGAGAAGTGTGGAAGCCAGAATAGTAGAACATTTGCTATTATCTGTTGCATTTCTCTAGATTTTTTGCTTTCAAATGTAAGGCAATTTGCAAGAAAGGACATGTTGTGCAAAACATCCTCTGAATCACATTTTGCCTGGAACCTGAAATTCAGAATCATGTAAATAACCACTATTTCTAACTCAGACTCTAGGGGACATTTAAAAAATGAATATGTTCCTTCACACACATTTTTCATTCATATATTTTTACCTTATGAATTGATGTACAGTGAAAAATATTATAAGCTGCGGCTCAGTTGATGGTTATTGCCTGTTTTTGGACAACTACCAACCTCCAGAGGCGGCTCCTCTGCTTTGGGGTAAGAGCGTCGCCCCACCCCCCTGACAGCAGAATGAATAAAAAAAAACGTTTTATTATCGTTTTAATTTGTTTCCAGGTCGGGTCTTGGGGGCGTAGCGAGGGAGATGACAGACACCTACGGGGAGTGGTAGGCACTGCTATCAGTGTGCACGATGGTTTGGCCGGTCATTTCAGGCTGGCCAAACCTCATGCACGCTAAAGCTCTCTCCAACCCAGCTATGTTGCCGGGTTAGAGAGACCAAGCACAGGTTCCCAGTTGCCCTGGAAACGAAAATCATCGGCGCTCAGGCCAATCCTGAAGCTGCTCTCAAGCATGAGAGCAGTTTAGGATTGTCTGTAGGGGAGTCTGAAAGCCTATGCCTGCAGTGGAGCCATGGGAGGAGCACAAAACCGGTAAAGTGGCGGGCTGCAGGTAAGTTCTTTTTCTCTTTCTCCTCCGATACTGGCCGCTACTGCCAAACTCTATATATAACTTAACAACTTTAAGAGTAAGCAGACATAATTGTATATTACTATTTGAGGCTGGCATTGTGGCAAACCTATGGTTCAAAATATTGTCACTTATTTCTATTTTTCGTACATGGTTTCATTAGTTTTTTATTTCAACAAATAGTTTCTTTTGAAAAACTGCAAGCTGTCATCACCAATGACCCCTTGCATAACTTAGAATTGTGTCTAAATATGCAGCCTTCGATGTTTACCCATGGATATCACACACATTTCTTTCATAAGCTACAAATAGATAGAAAAAATAAGAACTATAGACTATCACATAGAAAATTGTAAATACAATGGAAACATTGCTTTTTTTTTGTCAATGCAGCAGTTCCTAAAAGCAGTTTCTAAAAGCAGTGAAGATGACAATTGTAGCACAGCAAACCTTTTGGTTATAACATTCTCACAAAAAACCACACTGTTTTCCACAACATATTTTCCCCTTTTTCTAACAAAACATGAGAAATAATGACCCCCCCCATTCCCCTGCTTCTGATAGCCCTGTACACCACCACTACCGTTTCTCAAACCTTGAGTAACACCATTGTAAACAAACTTACCTCTAAAACAAAAGAATTGAAAGACGTCCCCACAAACAATATGTACAACACTTAGCCTACAAAGAACATGGGGCATATTATCAAGGGCAATATCGCCGCTTTAGCGGCACTTTTTGCCGCTAAAGCGGTGGTATTTTTATTGCCCTATTAGCAAGCTGTCGCTAACAGATGTTAGCGACAGTTTACTGGCAATAGCGCCCGTTTGTTTGCCTCTTTGCATGTCAGCGATATTTATCGCTAATGACATGCAAAGTAGGCGTTCCTCACTAAAAGTAAATGGAAACAGTCACGAAGACAAGTTCTCCCTAATATCAATGCCCACGTTGCGATAAAAAAAGTCGCGCTAACCGCGAATCTCGCCATAAGCTAACGTCTGCAAAAATCCAGACTTAGCTACACATATAATGGGAGGTGGATTCTGTGGTGTTGGGCCTCAGGCCCACATACAAGTAAATGACCGAGACTGACACTGCGTGTTTAGGTACGATAACTGGCCACGAGCACGTGCACCCGGGCCTTTTTATTATCGGGGCCACGTCACTCGTGACACCCGTGATGGATGGGTGTCGGGTGCAGTGTGTCCAGCCCTCGAGGGAGTGGCTGGGGTTACAGCTTCCTGTGAGACACTAGAGCGTGTCTCGCAGGACACTACATTCCTCCCCAACTTTATTGAAGGACAAAACAAAGAGTCAAGTCCAACCTGTGGGGAAAAACACAGTTGATGAAATACCACAGGGTCCATCAGCTTCTCGAGTCAGGTGGCAGGACGACATCAGACGTTGGCTGGTGGCCTTGGCTTGCAGCAGAACCTTCTCCGCGGGCACTCGTAGTTTAACCTGAGGGACTCAGGGCACGACCGCTGGCTTGGAGACGTCTGCTGCCTACCGTCCGTTCGCTGACAATGACGGGTCTTGCATGGCTTCCCCTTGGCTGACGTCGGTGATGGTCTGTGGTGAGATCTACTAGTTCTTTTGGTGGGCTGCGTCATGACCATGGACGGGGTCTGACGTGAGAGTTCACGGAGGTGTTGCTGGACCGACTGTCCCTGTGGAACGCTTGGCTGTGATCGGTACCCTGTCGGTGGGGCAATGTCTCTTCTCGCTCTCCCGCCTGGGGAGGCCCGTCGTCGGGGTTGCTGCGGGACTGTAGGAAGGCTGCGCCGGAGCCGCTGCATGTGTGCCGTCTGGGGGCAGCTGCAGGACCGCCGAGGAGCCGTTGCTTGGTCGCACACACAACCCTCACTGGTGGATGAGTCTTGGCTAAGACTTGCACTCGCTGCCGCGGTTCCGGTGTAGGCCAGGTTCACAGGAGGTTTTGGGTTCCATTTAGTCGGCTTGTGTGGCAACGGTTTCGTACTCCAGTCTATCGGTACTCAGGGAGTGGTGCTTGACGCATGTGTCGATGGCTGGCGTGGGTGACGGTTGCCAGCCATGTGGTGATTCGGAATGACAGGTGTTGGTGATTTGCTGGGAGAGTTCGGATGTTAGGATGGACCTGGGCAGCCACGGGCCTCCGCCTTGCTGATGTTGAGTGTCCATGGCGGCTTAACACGTAGAGTGTGTTGATCCTCTCTTGCCTGGCTTGGGGGCCACTGCTGACTCCATCTTGAGGCGGTGTGAGGACGGACACTCAGGGCAGATCTTCACCCATGGCATCTGCGGACAGGAGCAGGGATGCTACTTGACTTGGACAGCCGACGCTTGGGGAGTGGCCGTTCACCTGAAGACGTGTTGTGGAGAGACGCGGTTTGCGACTGCTGCGGCTTACGTTCGGTTCTCCTGTGAGGCTGTGTCCAGGGACGGTGGTCCGCCTTAGTGGCTGTCGGATGTGTCAGGGTGAGCTCTCGGCTTGCTGTGAGTCCTTGGTCTTCTCCCTTTTCTGGCCTGTTCAGCCCACCTGTGTCTTCCGGTTTTCCAGGGTGACAGGCTGTCACTCTCCGGTCTTCGAGGGCGTTGTGCTTGGACCTCGAGGCGGCGCTGTCATGGCGCCGGCTTCTGCCTTCGCTCCGGCGCGCTCCTTGCTTGCTGGGCGTCGTGACGTCCAGTCGCGTGTCGCTGGCGTTGGAGCACCTGTTGCTGTGGCAGCCGCCACGTGGAGTGTGCGACTCCTTCCTTGCCTGTCGTGGGTCACCGCCGACTCCATCTTGAGGCTGTGTTGAGGAGGACACTGTGTCACGGACACTGTGACGCTTTCGGGCCGCTGCGGGTGCGACTCCTCTCTTGCCTGTTGTGGGTCACCGCCGACTCCATCTTGAGGCTGTGTTGAGGAGGACCCTGTGTTGCTTTCAGCCCACTGCGGGGCTTCGCTGGTGCAGTGGGGACGTGGTCGCTCTCTTTGCTGCATTCAGCTGTGTTTTGTTGCGGAGATGCTTCTATCTCCCGGGCGCCTGCCCGTGTTGTAGGATTCACTGGTGTGGTCTTCTGCGCGCTTCGGACCACGTGCTTTGTCCTCTGTCTGGACGCTTTCTTCTGGCACTTCGTGTGCCTGTAGCGTAGCTTGCAGTTCGGTCTGTGTACTAGGAGGGGCGAGTGATGCGATCTCTCCTCCGGCAGTGGCGTAGGGCGGCCACATGTGATGCTCGCTCTGCACAAGCTCCTCTTGAGCTATTAGCGGGTACAGCGACCTTGAGACGTCGCTGCTCTGGCTGGTCGTCCACTCTTGTTGGTGGTGGCTGTCCGTGCGTAGCTCTGAATTTCTTGCAGCTCTTTGCGGGGTTTGTCTCTCTCTCCTTGTACATTGCAGAGGTGGCAGGCAGTGTTTATGTCTATATGATGCCTGTTTGCACTGGTGCGTCTTGGGACGCTTTGGGGCCTCTTAAGTGCGGCAGCTACCTGGAGGCTTCGCTGTCTTCAAAGGCGTCCTGGCTGTTCTCGTTTGCGGGGTATGGAGGGCCTCTTTGTGAGCATTCTTCTCGGAAGGCACTTGTTACTGTGCCTGGTGCCGCCCGTCTCAGCCACTGGGGGGAGCAGGCGGTCTCCCTGATGTTGGCAGTGTATGCTCTTGGACCTGTTGGCTGCTGTTGCCGGCTGGTTGGCAGGACACAGTGCTGTGCTCTAGTACTGCTGGTCTGTATGGTGCAGTGTAGCCACCCTTGATGCTGATCTGCTGACGTTGGTCACGGTGGGCGGTCAGTGCGCTGGACCACTCTTATGATATGCCGGCGTGGATCCTCCAGCTTGGCTCACTTGGCAATGTCCTCTCGCTGATCTCGTTATTTCCTGTAGGGTAGCGGGGTGTCAGGGCCTCTTCTACGGCCTCTGGTGGTTCCAGCGTGGACGGTCGCGGTGTGCACTGGCTATCCGCTCTGGGTAGGCAGTATGTCTATCTCTCTGTGCATAGCTGTCGATGGCCACAACATGGGAGCTGGGAACACCGTGTAGTGCACTTGGCCCCAGGGTGAAGTGAGCTGCCTCCGCTCCTCGTGTTGGGTTCTGGGCATTTGCCGTAGCTCCGCTTTGTTCCTGGTTGCAGCAGCTCGGTGGGTGCGTGGGCTTGGATCCCCCCTGCCCTGGTGCATTTATCATCCTGTTGATTGCACTGCAGGCTGTTTCCCCTTGTGTTCTGGGTTACGGTAGCTGCAGTACCGCAGGTGGCCACCGGGTGTCAGCGCCGCACTCCGTTTGTGCCGGTCCTGACGTCCGTTCCTTAAGCTGAGGCCTGTGTTGCTCCTACCTGCCAGCGACGCGGTGAGGCCATCCTGTGGGCCGTAGGTCGTCTGTGGAGGTAGGTGGAGCTGTTTGCTGCAGGGAGAGGCAGGGGGTTGCTGGCCAGGGTTGTGGGTGTCAAACTGGGCGGCGCTGCATGCTTCTCACCGTGGGCGGTTTCTCTTACGCCAGGACTTTGGAGCTTTTTGCGGGGAACACTGAGGCAGCGCTGCTGGTGTCACCAGGTGTTGGGACTTTTCCTGGGGGAGCTGGCTGGCAGCAGTGGGACGGCCTTATTGCTAGTGCTGGCCGGTGGGGCGTCGTGCTGCTGTGTGTGCTTCCCTCTTGTCAACGAGCAATTCCAGCCCGTGTCGTGGCACAAGTAGGATGCTTCTAGGTGGCGCTGCGGCGGCGGCTCTCTCTCGGCCGCGGCAGTCTCTCCCTTTCGCTGTGGGCCATGCTGTGTTCTCGTCAGGCGGGTGCATCCGCACTCAATGCCCCGGTGCCGCGAGGCGACAGGCAGCAGTCCAGCACTGCCCGAGCCCAGCTCTGTGGAGGCTACAGGCGCGCTGGAGATCGCAGTCTTGGCAGGGGGGTGCAAATGGAGCTGCGGAGCACGGCAGGCGCTGTGTGGTAGCAGGGTCGCAGGCTCTCTAGCCGCTGCGGGCTGTTTGCTGTGCTACCCTTGGACCATTGTCTGCTGAAACGGCCTGGTTACCTTCACGTTGGAGGGGGGGGGCCCCGTCGGACTCTCGGCCTTTAGGTAGTAGTTCGTGCTTCCTCCTGGCCCATCTTTTCGACGGGACGCCCACCGACCGGCTAGAACAGTTGGTCCCTGTTGGGTGGCCGCTGGCTGTGCGGGCGAGGGAACGGGGCAAGGTTGCTTGGTTTTCTCCTACGCCGCGATCGCACGTTCATCGTATTCAGCCTCAGACATCTGGAGGTGTGTGTGTGGCACAGCCAGATTCAGTCACGGCTGCAGAGAGAGGCGCCGCGCCTGATCACCACAGCAGTTGTTGGGGGCTGTGGGCATTGCCGTGGGGTGCCGCTTCTCAGGCACGTTCCTTTTGTTCCCCCACGAATGACGAGTGTGCCGATCCGCGGGCACGCGTGATCAGTTGCCCGCCTCGTCGCCAGTGTGGTGTTGGGCCTCAGGCCCACATACAAGTAAATGACCGAGACTGACACTGCGTGTTTAGGTACGATAACTGGCCACGAGCACGTGCACCCGGGCCTTTTTATTATCGGGGCCACGTCACTCGTGACACCCATGATGGATGGGTGTCGGGTGCAGTGTGTCCAGCCCTCGAGGGAGTGGCTGGGGTTGCAGCTTCCTGTGAGACACTAGAGCGTGTCTCGCAGGACACTACAGATTCTATGGCTGAATCCACATCTCCCCATCATCAAGGTTTTCCCTATCGCTGCAGGAATATCACGGGATTTTCAGAGATATTCCTGCATTTCGCAGCTATCGCTGGATTTTTTATCGCCTTGGAGATAAGCGTTGATAATAACGCGCTCTCTCGGCGATGTAATCCAGCGGTAGCCGGCGGTAAATAGGATCGCGCTAAGCGCGCTTAGCGATAATTATCACTGGCCATTGATAATATGTCCCATGGTGAACAAAATAAGTGGCACTAATAGACAACAGTTTCGATATTCATTCAAACAGTTCTCGGATTCTGAATTATGTAACTGGTCAAGGTATGTGGGACATCAGGCTCCTAGCTCTTCGGGAGACCCCTCCGCAGCACAAATATTCAAAGACACCTTGGGGCATATTTACAAGGGCATAGAGCCACCGGGGCATCACATTTACTGGCGCTCTGGTGGAGCTATACCATGCTCCATATTTACAAAGCGTTGCTAAGCCACTTCTGAGTAGATTAACGCCACCTTGTAAATACGGCCCCTTTTCACACATCACTCAGCATGAAAGGGGTGTGCAATGGGTGTTGCTGTGGGCATTTCCATGCAACACCCATTGCATTTTGATGCTGCCCCAGATTTACAAGAATCTGTCATTCTGAGGCTGTGCCAAAAGTTATAGTGGTACTAAGAGGAGAAATACTGTTATTTCTCCTCGTTGTTAGCTCTTTTTATGTGCTCTTCATTCTGCAACACATACAGAAGAAGCAAAATGCCATTAATGATTGTTTTTGTGCAGAAAGGGTTCCCTTCATGCACGAAAACAATCATTATTTAATGCGGATTTGCTACTTCAATGTGTGCTGCAGAATACAGCACACATAGAAGTAGCAAATCACCATTATTGATTGTTTATGCGCAGGAAGGGACACCTTACTGCACATAAACAATTATCCTGCAACGCAGGCACTCTTGTCTGTGCTGTCTCTGGGCAGCTATTTTTACCGCTGGCGCAAGAAAAAACACAAGGGTGCACTGTATTCTTGTGAATAAGTCACATCCCTGCACAGGCGGGTGCTGCAAAAGTGCTCGCAGCGCCATTTCCTAGTAAATATACCCCCTTGCTTGTCACTCTCTCCTAAACCTCTATCCTCAGAAATCATCCCTTCAGCACTCAAGATTTCATTCATTGGATTACTTATAAAAAACAAAACCTCGACCCATGAAATCCAGCAAAATAGCGACCATTCTAAATTTCTCATTCTTATGAAATATATATCTCCAACTTTGCAAAAGAGAACAATATACTCTCTCAGCATGAAACACGCTTCCACCCAAACAGAGGCATGGCATGTGACCTGATGCCTACGTGGGGTGGCCTGAAATTAACGAGGAACAGAAATAGTATGGTAGCACTTTTAATGCTCGACTTAGCTGCTGCTTTTGAAATAGTCCATCACCATACTCAACAACTGATATTGGAAGCGCTTGGCATATAAGGAAGTATACTAAAATGAATCTCAATAAATATACAAGGCAGGCAAATTATCTCACTACACCTGTTCACATGACATTCTTCCACTAGAGACTGTAAAGTGCTCCAAGACTCAATTGACTCTCTCCACTTATATTTGTCCTCTACCTCTTACCCTTGCCAAATTTGAGCAGCTCCTTCAAATTAACATGCCCCAGCTACAATGGCACACATACATTATCCTAAAACTTGAAACCCCTGAAGATGAGTACCATCTTAAAAAAGCACATGCTAGATTATGATCCAGCCATGAAACCACTACTTTACATCTATAAACAAAGTAAATAAATCTAGAGTGCTTATGGAGGCCAAACATTTCCTGATCGCAGAAGTGAATATAGTCACTAATGGCACCTTCTATACAATGAACACTCAAACACATCTTCCCACATCTTGTCACAGAAACATCAGGTCACTCTTCCCCTCATCATGTTGCCCTCACCCGCCATCTCCCTTCACCCTAAGGGCCTGCTCTTTGTATTTGATGCTTTAAGTGCTTCTCTGGCAGAAACATCCAAGACCATCTGAAATCCAGGAAGCAAGTAAAAACCTTTCACATCCCTAAGTATTGGTGCAGAATCACGTTGTTTGCTCTTGCTCTGTAAAATCGCAATAATTATTGAACAGTTGCAATAATAGTTGCAAGTGTAGCAGGAACGTGAGCTGTGATAAGAGCTTACATTACAGTGTAAACAATTTCAAGAACAGTTTGTGAGAAATTGAGTTGTTGGTTGGATGGGGATGTCCCCTGTTCAAACAACAGCCACAATCCCTGTCAGGGTGAACCACTAAATTCACTAAATCAACATGTGTTTAACCCTCTGTTAGCTTGGAACAAAAAAGCAGTCAGGCTTAAGTTAGAGGCAGTGTTTAAAGTATTTGTGCAGCACTTCTAACAGTACTAATTTGAAAACTCAAAAAGACTACGATAAGGTTGAGCACAGGTTAATTTGGGGTTTGGTTGTATTTCCCCTGACAGAGATCAGAGTCACTGCTTTAGCTTCACACCCTTTCAACTAGTAACCCAATTTTCAACAAGCCTTATGACACTTAGGGGCCGATTTCGATGTCGGACGGATCTGAGTCTGTCCAACATCGATTGGGTACTGGGACCGACCAACCTCCTGTCAGCGGTCCCAACCCAGCAATCAGGATGAGACCGAACACTGCTCGGACGCATCATCACTGCACCCCGTGGCAGGCACCTCAAGTTGCCTGCCACAGGGTGCAGGGATCAACAGGGGGTACCATAGGTTCCCCCTCGGCTGCCATCCGGAGGCCTTTCACCCATGGGGGTCCTGCTGGGGGCCTCCAAAGTTGACTTCAAACAGAAAGGCTGTCGCAATCTCACATTGTACTCCCTCAGGCTGAAAGAGCTGCCCTTGGGATTACAGGAGGCTTTCCGAATGGCAGATGGGCTCTCCAAGCCCATCGTAAGCCATTCGGAAATCCAGTTTGGATTTATTACCCACTGACTCCAGCCAAATGGGTCAGTCAGAAATGAATCCAAACTGCTGATTACGATGCCGTAGGAACGGCTTCGACCAAGGGTCAGAGCTATTTCCAATAGCATCATAATCGCCTCCTTAGAGTCCACTTCTCTTTCCTGGGTACAAGAGGGAGTAGGTCAAGTCCTTTAAGAGCTCATCTCAGGTCACAGACAGCAAATTCTGTCCTCTTCTGATCATCCTCAGGCCCAGGTGTGTTCTGAAGTGGGTGCCTGAAAGTGCCACATAGATGCCTGCCACAATCTAGTGGGTAGGAATGACTCCTAGATACACCCTAACCAATGAGGTAAACGTTCCCAGGGCCAACCTACCCACATTGGCATTTTCAAAATGGAAGTCTTTGACAGTGTACTAAAGGCCTGGAGTGTGTGGAGAATATACTATGGCAATCCTAGTGGTCTCCTAAAACTAAAAATAAAATCCAGTTTCAAGCAGCCATGGTACCCCCAATAAACCTAGAGAAAGAAGTCTGGTAGTACAAATAGTAGGGTTCTCAGCAACCAGATGGTGGATACACATGACTTGTTTTGGCAACCTTTCTTCACCCTTTGAAGTGTGAATGTCAAAAAGAGGTCCACTGTAATTGGAACCTGCTTGGCTGAGAGAAAAAAGGAAGGGCCCACCTTAGGTGTCAGCTAACATTTGCTGTGACAGGCGAGGCCTTTTTGAAGGAAGTGCACCTAAAGTATTATATATAAACCCCTGCTGATCTGTTAAGCTGGATTTGACATTCAAGCAGGATTTGACACTGCAGTGTCAAAAAAGAAGTTCACAGACACACCATACATGTCATGTGAGGAATGCCCTATCATGCATTATCTAGTGTAAGAATTGTAATTTCATATAATTTTAGGCAAAAGTAAATCTAACATTTATAATATAATTTAATACATTCTGCACACCTGGGCTTGAGCAGCAGTATCAAGGTGTTTGGTAGTGCTATGGATAGAACTTCTTTTACAAGACCTTCATGCATTTTCGAAAGGCTAGCATGTGCTGACATGATTTGAGTTGCAGATTTGTTTGTTTAAGCTCTGAAAATATTGAACACTAGGGGCCAAATCCGGTATCAGACAGAATGAAGTCCGTCCAGCATCGGTTTGGAACTGGAACCAAACGACCTCATGTCATCGGTTCCAGCCCAGGTAGTCAGATGCAACCGAACCCTGTTCGATCGCAAGCCTATTCTTTACAATGGGAACATGCATTCCAAATGGAATGCATGCTCTCATTGCAAAGATTAGAGGTGCAGTTCATCCTTGCACCCTGTGGCAGGCACTACAAGGTGCCTGTCCCCGGGTGCAGGTATCAACAGGGGGGCACCCCACCATTCGGTGGCCTTGTACCTATAGGGGCCCTACTGTCCACCTATGTAACCATGTGTGTGGTGGCAAGTCCTGTCGGACCAGGGCCAGGTCTACCTTTAGTTAACTCCCATTTTTCCCTTCATAATTTCTTTAAGGTCTTGGATTGCCTTCAGGATGTAAGAGGTGGGGAAGCTCTCTGTTGGTGGGGTGTCCCCCCCTGTGGCCCCAACATCCTCTCAGGGGGTCCTCTGTTTGGTATATTTATCAGATTTTTGCTGCAACACAGTGCCCGTTGTCACTTGCCTTGTTAGGTACAGAGACCACTGGGGGAAGGGCACACACAGGTGCGGAGCCAAGATGGGAGCTCTTGACAAGGAAACAGTTCATACTTCAACAATGCCATGGAAACACAGAGTCATGTCCTCAAAGGGATCACCCTTGATCCATCCCCAGTCTCACATTGGTAGGTGTTCAGAGTCGTCAGGTTCAGGATGACTGCACCTGCAGCAGGGCCCAAAATAGCACTAACCTGAGGAGCCACATGGAATTCCACACCGGACCGACGTCTGCACCTCTCTTGTCAGCATGGCAAAAGAAGCAATCCCTCTAGTGCAAAGGGGGACGGACTGCATTGAGAGTATGAATCTATGGCTGGTCCCCCAGTATTGGCCAGGCATGGGCAGCCCAGTAAAATTCGCGGCATTGGTAGTTGGCCCCCAGGCGAATACAGCCACAGGAGGGATCATGAAAAACAGGAGCCTTGGCTGCTTAGCTCTGACAATGGGCCCCATGACTTGAAAGTACCGGAGGGGGCAGTTCAGTGCTCCTGGGTAGTGTCTGGCAGGTCGTGGCCTTCCAACGTACCTCAGAGCAGGCTCCAAGCCTAAGCCATGGCCCGCCTCCCACTCGGTTCAGTGATTCAGCTCAGCCCCAATAGGGGCGAACCTCAGAAGGAAAGGGCTGAGAAGTCCCCTCACCAGTATCCTCCTACGGGTGCTCCCCAGGCCCATCAAGCAGGTACAACTGTGGCCTCCCACAGGCATGGTCATAATCCCGTGGTCAAGGAGGCCGCCAATCATGGTAAAGGAGTGGATCTGGGAAGTTCTCAATGGGAAAATCAAGGTCCCCCTTCCATCAACATCCCCAAGCAGGCGCCCACAAATTCATATGCAGTCTCACCCGTGGCCTTCTGTGGGCCTGTTGGGAACTCCGGAGGCTCATAGTCCAGGAGGCAGCAACCTACGGAGACCTCACAAGGGGATCAGAGTAAGCGCCACAGCAGCGCCAGCAATATAGGCTCAACTCTTGCTAAATAGCCCCGGGGAGCAGGAGGCTGGATAGGTAGCGCTGTGTGCCGGAGCTCTAACTATGAGCAGTATTTTTTAATGTGTATGAATGGTTGGAAAGTTTAAAAACAAATATGTGATTTGGCAACAAATTTATAATATACAGATTACATTTTTAAGTTAAAACGTTTTACATAAAGGTTAGTAGTTCAAAATAGTGTGTTTTCATATTTGTTTTATGTTTTGAAATGTTAGAATGTCTAGCAGTAATTTTGTATTTTTAAATTTTAATTTATAATATCTTAGGTACATACGTTTTTATGTTATTTGGATTTATAATATTTGAAGATTTTAATGGATTAGAGTGTGAATAGTAAATGTCACCCCTTTAGTGTCGAACACCTTCCTCCAACTGGTTTAGATTGGAATGACAACAGTAGTTGTCACCCCTTTAGTGTCCAACACTTTCCCCAAGTTGGTTTAGATTGGAGTGGGAATAGTAAATGTTATCCCTTTAGTGTCCAACACCTTTTTTAAGTTGGTTTTTATTGGAGTGTGAATAGTAAATGGCACCCCTTTACTGTCCAACACTTTCCCCAAGTTGGTTTAGATTGGAGTGGGAATAGCAAATATCATTCCTTTATTGTTCAACACTTTCCTGAAGTTGGTTTAGATTGGAGAGGGGTGAGAAATGTCACCCCTTTAGTGCCCAACTCTTTCTACAAGTTGGTTTAAATTGGATTGAAAATAGTGAATGTCATCACGTTTGTGTCCAAAGTTTCTTTACATTGGTTTAGATTGGAGTGGGAATGGTAAATGTCACCCTTTTAGTGTTCAACACTTTCCCTAAGTTGGTTTATATTGGAGTGGGAATAGTAAATGTCACCACTTCAGTGTCTAACACTTTCCCCAAGTTCATTTGGATTAGAGTAGGAATAGTAAATGTGACCCATCTCTTGTCCAACACCTTTTTAAAGTTGGTTTGGATTGGAGAGTGAATAGTAAATGTCACCCCTTTATTGCCCAACACCTTTTTCAAGTTGGTTTAAATATGAGTGGGAAAAGTAAATGTCACATCTTTAGTGTCCAACACTTTCTTCAAGTTGGTTTAGACTGAATTGGGGATAGTAAATGTCAACGCTTTAGTGTCCAACACTTTTCCCAAGTTGGTTTAGATTGGAGTGGGAATAGTAAATTGCACCTCTTTAGTGTCCAACACTTTCCCCCAGTTGCTTTAGATTGGAGTGGGGATGGTAAATGTCACCCCTTTAGTGCCCAATCCTTTCTCTAAGTTGGTTTAGGTTGAAGTGGAAATAGTGAATGCCATCACACCAGTGTCCAAAATTTCTTTAAGTTGGTTTAGATTTTTTATTCATTGGAAAGGTTTTATAAAGCGCGAACATGACACAATGGTACAAATGATGTAGCTAAGTCAACACACTGTCAAACAAAGTGGGGGGAAGCAATCAAGGTCGGGGGCTGGGGAGTCGACCCGACCAGTACAGTTTCAGAAGGGCCATATAGCGAGATAACAATTTGACAGGCAAGCATAAAATAAATCGTAACAACGGTCTAAAATAAGTATCAAATCTGTAGACAAGTGTCCTAGAAAGGAGTACAAGTTGATGCTGTTAATGTTCACTCAAGAATAGCCATTTGACATGCTTCTTGAAAGATGCAGTGGAAGGATTGGATCTGATCTCGGGAGGAAGAGCGTTCCAAATTCTTGGAGCAAGACCAGTGAAGGCAAGATTTTAAGTTCTTTTGTTTTTCAATTTGGGAGGTTTCAAAAGTAGGGTGGACGTACTTCTTAAAATTTTCCAACATGAGCCTCTAAAGGTCAAGCTTTTTCGGAAAGCAAACCGGGGTGTTCTAATGTATGGCTTTATGCGTCGATAAAAAGCTATCTTGAAACGTATTCTAGCTTCGATATTCAGCTAATTTAGTTGCATAAGGTGATGCTTTCTGGAGCCAGTGATGAGCCTGGCCGATGCATTTAGAGTGGCTCTGAGCTGGGCCAAACTAGCTTTTGGGAAGCCCAGCAAGGGTCACCAAACCATATTCCAGTCAAGAGATAACCAGGGATTGCACTACAGGCCAGATGTCTTCAGGGGGAAGGAAAGGCTTGATTTTCTTAAGGGTGTTGAGTTGAAAGTTGGCTCCCCTAATAGTTGCACTGATGTGAGCTTGCATATTTAGGCATTTGTCTAAGGTAATGCCTAACGATTTACTGGAGTCAACCACATGAGGGGTGTTGCAGGGATTCTGCTCATGCACAGAACTATGCGCAGGAAACCAGGACCTCAGTGAATTGCGGTGTACCAAAAACTCACCTCAGTACCCAGAACCCCTATCCGACCAGCATCAGTGTCTCATTCGCTCTTCATACCATATAGAAGCTACCAATGATTAGACAACCTAGAACATGCGACTTTATAGTACTCTCAGGAATGGTGGGAATCAGAAATACCTGTTCGTTATTATTCTCATATCAGTCCACAACAAGAGTATTCAGAGACACAGTAAAGTTTAAAATGTTTATTTTATAAACTACGTGTCCGGAGATGCAGTACTTTGGCTAACATAAGCAGACAAATGATTAAAATTAAAACCATCAGCATAGTTACAATAGCATAGAAAATGAAGGGAGAAATCATATTACAAATGACAGTGGAATACAACCACCCTCCCTTCGCTAGTAAGCTAGCATTATTATACTAATAGAAGGTCTCTAGGTTTGAATGGGAAACCCTATACCGTAAAGATCAGCTTAGGTGAATCACATCACAGGATCAGATTTGCTCTGCGCCTGGAAGAGTTATTCTCCAGAATGTGTGTCTAGTGCATGCAAACTGCAATATTAAAGGCGCTCAACTTTCAGATATTTGCCGCTGTGTTTGTGTTATGGCTAGAGTGTGGGCCGATCAACCTGAACTCAAAAACATACATTGTTTGGTGGCTCAGACTGTTTCTGCACACAATGTTCAGACCAAGGTCGCAGTGCACGTCTAGATATGTGAACAACAGACAGTTCTCATGTGAAGAAAAGGCAATCAAGCAGTTTTCAAATAATAACATCTATCTGCAGTGTCGTGTGCAAAAGCAGCAAAAGTGGCAAGGTGGCATTTCTAACATCTAAGACGCTTATGCTAACATAGCAATGTGTGTCATCTAAAACTCCGCCTCCACTACAGGGGTGCAGTTAAGAACAGTGAGTTGTTTAAGCCAGTCCATGGTAGGTGCAGAGTGGTTGCGGGGGGCAATCAAAAGGAATTCAGTTTTGAGAGTATTTAACAAAAGATGGTTCTGGGCTAACCATTGTTGAGTTTGTGAGACTGCTTCGTTTAAAGTTTTTATGTCCTCTGGAGAGGAGATCTTCAAGTACAGTTGCGTGTCATCCGCATACATGTAGTAATGAATGTTAGAATGGTTCAGAATGTCTGTAAGTGGTTCCATAAGAAGGTTGAAAAGAATGGGCTAGAGTGTGGATCCTTGAGGAACTCCGATCGTGACAGGGATACTGGTTGCAAGGGAATGGTTAACTTTGATTCTTTGTGTGCGGTTATGTAAGAAAGAGGCAAACCAATTTAAGACCAGGCCAGAGAGACTCATCCTATGTTGAAGAAGAGCAATCAAGTTTTCATGTTTGATGGTGTCAAATGCTGAGGACAGGTCAAGAAGGATCAGAAGACAAGGGACATTTTGATTAAGGGATCTCAGGGCGTCATCCACAATGTGAGTTGGTATTTTTGCAGTACTGAGCCCTGCTCTGAAACCCGACTGGTAGAGGTCAAGGAGTTGAAATTTCTGTATGTGGTTGCTGAACTGTGTGTGGACACATTTCTCAAGCAATTTATAATCATGATGCTGGTGATTGACTGGAAGTTGTTAGGATCAGATAAGTCAGTGTTGGGCTTCTTAGGGACGGGAGTGACTTGCCCAGTCTTGAGGCAAACAGGGATCCTTTCCTGTAAGAGAGATTCATGAATGGTCCGGGACCAAAGAGGGAGAATGGCCGAATTGAGTTCTTTAAAAATCTTAGCAGGTAGTGGATCGCTGAAATGATTGGAAAGGTTTAGGAGCGCCAAAGCGTGGAACAGCTCTGTGATCTCTGGAACGTGAAAGGAATTCCAAGAGGCGTTGTGTCTGGGAGAACAACCAATGGGTGAGGACACTGCTGAAGGTTCCGTAGGCTCAGCTGATTATGCGGTGTAGTTCAGATGCCCCAAAATGGTAGTGTCGGGTAGCAGCTCCAGTTCAATTTTTCTTGCTCTTTCAGACCCACTAGCAAATGAGGTCATGGGTGTCGAGATAGGGTTGGAAGAGTGGTTAGCTTGTTGCTTGATGATTTCAAAGAGCTTCTTGGGTTTATTTTTAGCACCGTCTAGCTGAGCCCTTAAATGGTCGGTTTTAGCAATGCAGATGTGTTTGGTGTATGTACTTCTCATCTTCCTTGGCTGAATTGGAGTGGGAATAGTACATGTCACACCTTTAGTATCCACCACTTTCACCAAGTTGGTTCAGACTGAGATGGGGATAGTAAATGTCAACTCTTTAGTTTCCAAACACTTTCCCCAAGTTGGTTTAGATTGGAGTGGGACTAGTAAATGTCACCCCTTTAGTGCCCAACACCTTTTTCAAGCTGGTTTGGATTGGAGTAGGAATAGTAAATGGCACCCCTTTAGTGTCCAACACTTTCCCCAAGTTGGTTTAGGTTGGAGTGGAAATAGTGAATGTCATCAAAGCAGTGTCCAAAATGTCTTTAAATTGGTTTAGATTGGAGTGTTAATAGTAAATGTCACACCTTTAGTGTCTAATACTTTCCCTAAGTTAGTTTAGATTGGAGTAGGAATAGTAAATGTCACCGCTTTATTGTCCAACACCTTTTTCAAGTTGGTTTAGATTGGAGTGTGAATAGTAAATGTTACCCCTTTAGTACACAACACCTTTTTCAAATTGGTTTAAATATGAGTGGGAAAAGTAAATTTCACCCCTTTTAATATCCAACACTTTCTCCAAGTTGGTTTAGACTGGGATGCGGATAGTAAATGTCAACCCTTTAGTGTCCAACACTTTCCCCAAGTTGGTTTAGATTGGAGTGGGAATAGTAAATGTCACCCCTTTAGGGCCCAACACCGTTTTCAAGTTGGTTTAGATTGGAGTGGGAATAGTAAATGGCACCCCTTTAGTGTCCAACACTTTCCCCAAGTTAGATGGGAGTGGGAATAGCAAATATAATTCCTTTAGTTTTTAACGCTTTCCCCAAGTTGATTTAGATTAGAGTGGGGATAGTAAATGTCACCTGTTTAGAGCCCAACCCTTTCTCCAAGTTGGTTAAGGTTGGAGTGGAAATAGTGAATGTCAATTAATCAATCAATATTTGCTTTATTCGATTCAAGTATTAAATCACAAAAGCACAAGAAATATCATTCAACATTTACAAATAAGCATTCATAATTTAAAAGTTTATCAAACTAAAAACTGATTAACATCCATTACAATTACCATAGGTATAAAATAACAGACAGATTACAAGGTAATAGCCACATGCTCAGGTAGTAACAAAATCATCATGAGAATCAGTTAGAATTGGACTTTGCATCGATGACCTTGTTCTGACCACCCCTTTCAGATATTTTGCAATGTGACTAGTGACATTTTCATCAGATAGAGATTGAAGCCTTATAAATGCGGGTCGACATTGCCTCAAGCATACCATCTTCAAATAAGGCACAATCCATCTTCTCCTAAGTACAGTATAAAATTTACAAAAAAATATAATGTGTATTGTCGACTGATTAGATACATTGTAACAAGGACAGAGGCAGAGAGAGCGTGACCAGTTGTTTATTTGGGGACATGTAACCAGGTTGTGAAAGTTGCCTAAGCGTAGGCGCGTCAGTAAGAACCTATCATAATTACTTAGGGTACATAATAAATACGGTTGTGTCCCTGTTTGAATCAAGAGTAATTGATAGGCTCTGACTGTCTGTTTCATAATGTTAGAAGACAGCCTGATCGTCTCCAGGTGATTTAAACATAATGTGTTTAGGTCCTTCCTCGAGATGTGAAGCATGGAGTCAGGATTGTCAAACAACTCAATGTGGCCAAGGTCACCAAAAATGTTTTAATATAAGCGAGCCAGGGGATATAATTTACCCGCTGCAGTTTCAAACAATCTAAAATTACTTCCCTATTTACGCCTGTAGACACACCTGTCCAGACCTTATGCCATAATAAAATCGGCTGGATTTTTATAAGGTCAGACAGGTATGGCAGGCCCAGTTTGGCATGGCAGATGTAAGTAGCTGTGCTATCAGGGACAGCCAAGAGGTATCTCAGAGGTATCTCAGAAAACTATTTTCAACTTGTTGGAGTGGCTCCACATTTACATGCCCCAAATGCCAGCCCCATACAAGGCAACAGAGATACATTTGGCTTTATATATTACCAGGAGGTCATCAATAGGGCGCTTCCCCAACCTCCTTGCAAAATTAATCAAAGCACCTGTAGCTTTAGCAAAAATTAATTTTCTGCAATTGACAGCTTTTACCCACAAACCCCTATTGTCAAAAACAACCCCCAGATATGAAAAATGATCTACAAAATCAAGTTTCCCGCTATGAATGAAAATATTGCGGCACTTTACACTGGGCTTACTACATTTCATGACAAAGGTTTTTGAGATGTTAACTTTAAGGTCCAGGCTTGACATATAAGATACAAAACTCGTCACTATTTTTGCAGGTCGTTCGGGGTGCGGACTAACAGGATCACATCATCGGCGTATAATAATACGCCAATTGCCCTGTTGCCAATGCTGGGCAGGTCTTGACATTCCCATGCTAAAAAGTCCCCCCAAGCTATTTATATAGAGGGTAAAAAGGAATGGAGCAAGCACACACCCTTGCCTTACCCCCTTTCCAATGGGAAAACTATAACTAAGCTCACCCGTTCTGCCGTAACGAACCCTGGCCCGGGCCTCTAGATAGGATTGTTTTAAGAAATTGACTAATTGACCTTCCACCCCCATTTCCTCTAGAATTTGCCAAAGCTTTGAGTGATTGACACAATCACACAATCAAACACTGAACTCAAGTCAGAAAAACACATATACAGACTCCCTTTTGTTGCTTGGACATATTTTCTTGTAATGAGGCTCAGGTTCAGGCTCTGTTCAATTGTGCCCACCCCAGTGCGAAATCCGTACTGTAAGTCTGAAATGCTACCTGTATCCTCAGCCCACTTCTGCAATCTATTTAGGACCACACGCCCGGCGACCTTTACTAGGGAGTCCATCAATAAAATGGGGCGGTAGCAAGCTGGGTCATTGCAATCACCTTTCTTAAAGATCTGTCCAGGTCGAAGTAAAACCTTGAACACAGCATGCCCTTAGGACCAATGTTAGAAGTTACACAAAGTTCTTTGGATATATTCCTTTGAATAGCCGACAAGTCGGCCAGAAACTGCCTAATGACTTCGTTCATTGCTGTAACTGGAATATTGTTATAACAATAATAAGAACGATACAATACTGTTTATCAGTGTACAATTTAAACATTAAATAGAAAATATTGGATGCCACCTTTCTGAGGTTCAACCTATGTGATATAAAAATACCCAGACTCCCCTTGCTCCTCCCATGACTGGAAGGCACAGCCGGAGTTAGAAAGGTTTTAAACCCATTGATATGTAAAGTTTCAGTTATCCAAGTTTCCTGAACACATAAAATATTAAAATCATAAATGAAATCCAGCCAATCCAGGTTACTTAGTTTAGTGTTTAAGCCTGCCACATTCCATGAGAGTGTAGTCAAGTGGCTAACCCTGGAATCAGCCTTAGTAAGACATTTTGTGTAGCCACAATTTGAGCTATGGTTTGTGGTACAGGAATTGACATCACTCATTAAATGCAGGTTTTTGTTGTTTCCATCTAGCATAAGTGGTCCCTGGTCACTATTATCGGGTACAGAATTAATGTTGGTCATTTCCTTATTTGCCCAAGTGGCAACAATTGGCCCAATACATTGATCGATAGAGCAGATGGCCTGATTTTCAGTATGTTTCTTAAGATTATAAATAAACTTCTTTGGGGCCACGGGTGCAACCTTTACAGAATTAAAAATATCACTTTCATGCCCCCTTTGTGGTACAGAACTAGGGTGTAAGGTAAGTCAATCTATGTCTTCCAGGGATGGCAATATATCAAATCTATTTTGAACTGGTATACTAAACTGCTGATAAAAACTGGTAGTAATCGGTCTCTGTGTTATGAGCTGATGGAAATCGTTTTTGGGTGGGTAAAAATATCCTAGGGGCAGAACATTTATCCCATTTTGTATCACAAAATCACAACCAAGTCTGCAAAGAATCTCACGTACCAAACTTGGTGATTTAAAAGTGAGAACGTTGCAGTCCCCTGGAAGTGTTTTTTCCCTTCTCCCTACCCACCCTACCCACCCTACCCTTCTGGCCATTTTAAACTCGCTAAACAAGGCCTCAGTCAGCCGGGTTTTGGTCCTGAGCCAGTAGAGAGCCTTGTTTATTAATGCCTTCCAGGATTCATTTGCCTCAGAGACATAGTGTGGCACATTTGCTAGAATTATCGTCAATGGGGTAGCTTCCGGAGGCAGGCTAAGCCTCACCTCCTCCTTCTCCATAAGGAAAACAGGTGGGATGAATACCTTGGTGGTGACACAAGGCTTGTCACAAACAGAAGCGCGGTTTGAAATTGACCCAGAAGTGTTCTTGGGTCCTACGAGCGCTCTATCTATTACAGTAGGGGCCGTAACCTGTCGTGGGGGAACTGGGACGCCACCTTCTGCTACTACGGTATTGTGCAATACACTAGAATTGCAGGTTCCCTGGCCTTTGCGTAGCAGATCTTCAATGGCTGATATCCTAGCAAATAAGTCCACTTAAGGAGCTATAGCTGGAGTACAGGATACTGCTAGGCCCATACCCTCCCCCATAGAGTTAATATGCTCTGAGGATCCAATTTGACTACTCAGTTTGCTTACAACAAGGTCCATATGGTCTAGACGAGTCTGAAGTAAAGCAAAACGGGTTTCAAGCAATTGTTCCATATGAGCACAAACACAAACACTACCCATGGTGTCCTCACCCCCAGTGTTCAGAGTGGCAGGCCCAGAAGCGGAGCTTGAGGAAGGGGTAGCGTCAAATTGAAAGTCAGTTTGAGTACAGACAGTGCATGCTAAAAACGCCTCCTGGTTGTATAATTGAGGCCGCTTTTGTTGATTGACCTTTTGAGTCCCAGCCCCTCTTCTTTTCTTCCCTGTCTGCTCTTTTGCTTTGGTCACGGGATCCTCAATAGAGGATTTGAAGATCTTCTGCCTAGTGACCATACTTGTTCCAGATGGCGTGTCTGTAAGGGATGATACAATTTTGGGGAGGGACCGATACTGGTCATCGATAGAAGGGGGCGATCAAGTTAAAAGAATGTTACCCGCAACCATGGGTCCTGAAGATAATCGCCTTGGCACAGCTAAGGGTTCAAGGGCCAGGCGCCTCTCCAGAAGTTCAATCTCATGGCAGAGCACGGTCTCTGCCCTGACAAGAAAGGCATCCAGAGAGCCTGTCACTCCTTCACGGTTACTCATATTAACAATGAACAAACTTAAGGGCTCAACAAAGGGGATTAGCGTTACAAAAATAAATCACAAACAACGACACAAAGGTTTAGCAACTGAATAAAAAAACTTGCAGGAAAAAGTAACCATAAAAGGTGCGATGAACACTCGATGAGACCACTACCTTGAGGTGATGCGACAGCCCGTAGCTCTAATACAGTAAATGTCAATGCCGTGGCCCAGCCCAGCCTCTTCCGGTCGATGACAGACAAGGACGGGCCCACCCTTGGCCCGGGCTTCCCGCTGCGGGTGTCGAGAGTGCTTTTGTAGCGCAAGGCTGTCGGAAAGCTCCTCCCGCCAGGCAGAGCAAAGATTGCTGGTCGTTGTGGTCCCCAGCCAGTCCCCCAGTCAGTAGTCGATAAAATGAACAGCAGGGCGTCCCCAACCTAGTTGGTTCGCACTCTGTGGCTGCAGCTAATAGTGGTCGCGATCTCTGCACACGCACACACACTCACCCCCCAGCAGCTGTTTTTCAGGTGTCTTTAGGTGCCTCCTGGCGGTCCTGACGCTGAGGGTATTGCAGTACAGGTGCAAGAGCAGCCTCCCGCTGCTGACCCTCAAAGGGCATAGAAACCGCTTTAAGGCTATGCCGGTGTCACTGATGTTACTCTCCGCAGTTCTCCTTTTATTCCTGTGGTTTGGCCTTGTTTAGCTGATGCAGATCCCCCCTTCCCGCGGCTGGTTTGGCCGCCAGCGGGATTGGCACAGGGACGCTGCAAGTTGGAGGGGTTGGAGGGAGTGAAGTGTCCTTTCTGCTTCACAGGCCAGGTCTGATCCGGGCTCTCCACGGTCTCTCCAGACCCCCCCCCCCCGGAGCTTTTCCTGCCTGTCCGCCATCGCCAAAAATGCTAAAATGCGGCTAAATACGGCCCGGGGTGGCGTTGTTGTTGCCCCCCCCTGGAGACACACAGACACACAGAAATCGGCGACAGCCTGGAGCCAGGGGTCGGGAGCCGTAGGAGCTGCGAGCGTCCAACTGCCTCACACTCAAACAGCAGTCAGTCGTGGCGAAAACGTGGAAGTAGAATATAGTGAATGTCATCACACTAGTGACTACATTTCTTTAAGTTGGTTTAGATTTGAGTGAGAATAGTAAATGTCATCACTTCAGTGTGTATCACTTTCCCCAAGTTAGTTTAGATTGGAGTGAGAATTGAAAATGTTCCCCCTTCAGGGTACAACATGTTCCCCAAGTTGATTTAGGTTGGAGTGGGAATAGTAAATGACACCCTTTTAGTGTGTAAGAAGTTTTAAATATTAGCATATTAACACAATGTCACACGTATTTTTTTATTTTCTTTATAATTTTCAATTTGTTGAACTGTTTTGCATATTAACAAATATATTTTTAAAGTAATAATACAAGTAATTCCAAAGTGAAGTAAAACATATTCTTTGATAATTTCTAACTGTAAAAAACATAAGTATATTATATTTAATATATTTGTGTAATGTACATTTTCAATTGTTATTTTTCGATGTTTACAACTTTTATACAAGTATTAAATTTTTTCATTGCATTTTAACACAATATTAAAATATATATATATATATTAGTATATGGTAAATATTTGTATATATTTTATACTGTTACTTAATTTATACTTTGCAAGTTTTCAAACATTTTTACAACATTATTTGAGAAGTGTAACATTTTAAAAAATGTGTTAATTTTTTAACATTTATTTAACATTTTTGTTGAATTTCCTATTGATTTATATCGGGAGATGTTCATTTTTTTAAGTTTCGTTTGGTGACTATTTTTTTTTTGCCACTACCTTTGATTTTGTAGTCTATTTTTGTTATTTTGGGTCATTTTTCAAGGAAACACATCGATGGTTAGGTGATGGTGTTCGTCAGAACAAGTAAGTCTTTTTTAAGGATTCTTTAATGGTTCTGAGGGCAGGGGGGATTTGAGATGCATGTTGAAAAGTTGAGTATTGTGTTTTATTTTTTTCAAATATTTAGATGTGTTTTGATGGTGTTTTGCACTGTTCTGTCATTTTAATATGATGTAAATGTATGAATGTTTTATGTTAAATTATGTGCTACTATTTATATTTTGATGACTAAATTATCTGTATTTGTATATTTGGGACTGTAATCTATTATGTGGGTGGGTCTTTATTGTTCATTTTTCAGATTTTTCTTCCTTAGCGATTTCTATGGAAGTTTGGAGTTTACGTTTTTTTTGTAAAGGAAATCCGTATTGGTTTATCTTACACTGGTGGTTTTTACGTAGATTTCCTTATTTCGGGTTTATTGAAGCAGTTCTATTTTTTTAAAACCAATTTTATGGAACCCACAGCTTTTGGATTGGCTTGAGGGATTTCTATTGGATTGCTTATATGTTTGAGTTTATATTTTGGAGCTTGTTACCTTCGGATTTTTCCTTTTTTGTGGATTCCTATTTTTTATTATGTGGGGATGGAGAAAGATCTGCGGCAACAAAACAGTAAGTCTTATTTCTTACTTTTCTGTGTGAGTGGAAAATGTGACATTATATTGTTTATGCTTCGTGTATGTTATTATTATGTGCAATAGTTTTGACTATGTGTTGTATTTGTTGGATGTTATGTATTGAATTAGTTTACATTGGTTGGTGGAATATTCTTTTGTTAAATATAGTTTTTTGTGTTTTTAACCTGGTGGTTTTAAACATTTTTTTCACTGATGTAATAACATATTTATGTTAATATATAAATATAGAAGAAGGATTTGAATTTTGGGATTACAGCTTGTTGTGGTTTTTGGTAGGTTTATATTTAATATGTAATATGCTTTTGGATGGATATCGTTTCTAAGTAAAGCAGTCCTTTGTTACTTTCGAAGAGTTTCACTTTAAATTGGGCATGTCGTACATTCTTTGAGTTTTCTCTTTTGTAAAGCTTTGATAAATTTGTATAATGTAGGTTGAGGATTACCTAGTGTGGATTGGAAGGCATTGAGCCATCTTTCCACTGCGTTGTTTGTTTTGGCTTCTTGTGCCAAAGTGCTCTCGTAGGAATTCCACCATAGCATATGGTACCTGGCTTGGTGTCTGTGTCCTGACTGATGCAGTCTGCCATAATATGTATCTTCAAAATAGTCCAGTAGGGGACTGTGGGGCATATTTACAAGGTCTGGCGCATCTCTGCAAATCAGCTATTCTCCCCTTGCGCCACCATGGATGCGTTGCACTTACAATGTGGCGCACCGTGGTGCAAGGATAGGCAGATGCGTGTCGCATCTTATGGCGTAATGATAGGCAGATGCATGTTGCATCTTGTGTCACAAGCGCGTCGCAACTCCAGCAATGCTCAGGGGCCACCCATACTTAACCTTAACGTGGTGCGTCACTCCTTACGCCTGCTTGAAGCAGGCGTAAGGGTTTGAAGCAGCGGCGTCGTAAAACCGAGTCAATGAAATCTTGTAGATTTCACTGCGTCACATTTACGAGGCTTTCCTGTGACGGAACGCCAACCCTGACACGGAACGCCTACATGAAACCTGATGCAGGTTTCATGTGGCGCAGTGCTTTACAACATGACGCATCTGCCTAGATGCGTCACGTTGTAAATAAGTCGCAACGTGGCGCAGGGTTTATGCCGCCACTGCGTCACAGAAGTGACGCAACAGCGGTGCAAATGTGTCGCAAGGGGCTTGTAAATCTGCCCCTAAGTTTGTCTTCATTTTGTTGGTAGAAATGGCTTTCTATTAGTAAGTTAAAGTGGTTGACTACCTATCTGACAAGGACATAAGCTAGTGCTATCATTTTCTTTATTAGGAAAAGTAGACTGGCTGTTAGTGGAGTATTCTACACTTAGGGCCGCAATACGAGGTTCAGGGGTGTGGGGGTGGCTGGTACTCCACCCTAGCGCCCCCGCCCAATATCAAGGTATTTGAGTCAGGCGGGCGGGCTGCATCGTGTTCTCAGGGCAATGCCTCTTTCAACTACTGCTGTGCCTTTGAAAGAGGTACCGCAATGGGAAATACTCACAAGGTTCATGCACGGCATGGATTGTAAAGTCCATGCCGTGCAAGAACTCTTGTGTATTCACACAGGGGGCACTTGATATACCCCCTGTGTGCATATACAAGTGAAGGAGGCACAGGGGGCCCAGTAGGGCCCCCTTTATCTCATCTCCACCAGGGTTGACATCGAGTAGAAACCTTCATGACACCGCCAGCAGAGAGGAAACTTGTAATATGCCTGGTCGGACCACTGCGGTGCCATTAAGCATATTGCAGTCCCTGACCACAGCACCACCTCAAAGGAACGGTGGTTCCCTGGTGGCAGTCCCAAGGCAGTCTAACCCACCATCTCCTGATGGTGCGGTTGAACCCCAGGTGCGACGGTGGCTGGACGACGTGAGTCTGTCAGTCCTCAGACCGCCAGACTCATAATCGGGACCTAAGTGTAGATATTTGAAGGTGCCTCCATATACTGTGGTTCAAGTGAGAGCAACAGCCTTGTATAGCTGTGTGGGAGTATTTTTTTAGAATTGTTTGAATCATAGCTTGCTCAAAGTACATGATTATTTTTTGAGGTAGTAGTTATTTTATTGTTGTTTTATATTATTTAGGAGTTCATAGTAGGTGCTGCATTGTCCGGTTGTAAAGCATTTATGAAAGGGATATTGGTGTATTTCATATTCACTTGTATAGTGTATATTTGGGTGAATGATTTAGGACACATTTTGAAGGTCCCATCTAGCATCCAGTTTTGGCATTGGGTAAGTTTCATTAAATTGTTTGCTGTAGAGAAAAGTAGGATTTATTTTTCATTATTTAAATTGTCATGTAAAAGGAAGGTTTCCTCATTATGTGATATTTTTAAATGGTCATGTCTATCTATGTCTTAGTATGTTCTAGGGACAGGTGGGGTATCGCTGATGGTTTTTTTTATACTTGCAATTAAGCATTTTAAAGTGGGCATAGGTGGTAGTTGGCCTGGTATATGTATGGGTACTTTTGATAGTATGTCTTTCAGGATTTTGCTTGTAGGTTCCTGGGAGCAAGTGCTTGCCTCGCTTATATCTTGTAAGATTCTCTAACTTTTATTTCTGTAACATTTGGGGGGGATTTGTGCTCTTTTACATTTATTACAAAATTATCTTTTAGTAACTGCTCTCCCGTAGCATGCATTCAAATAATATTTAGTACAGTTCAAGTTTATAGTTCTGTTGATGCATGTCTTTGACTGTAGGCGTAGCCCATATGGTTTAATAATTTTTTCCCTTTCTGTGAAGTAATATATTTAGCCTCTTCTGTCCTTGTATCTGTAAATAGGTTTCAATTATAAATTCATTATAAATTGACTTCTGCTTCTTTGTTATTAATATTTAAAAAGTGCAGCTACTTCTCATTTATTTACTTGTACATTTTGTTGAGGTGTTTTGCATGGTTTTGAAGCTTTTTTATGTCATTTTAACATGGAGCAGGTGCTGAATTTTCTATTAAAAGAGAAAAAACAGTTATATTAATTGAATATGGTATTTTGTTGCAAATTTGTCGAGGGTTAGGGAGTTATGTTTATTTGTGGTCATTTGGAGAGTTTTTAAATGATTATTAGCGCATACCTACTTCTTATATATTCTTGATGCTTTGTTATAGTTGATATTTTTGCAGTTTGTTGGTTTGGAAGTTGTTTTCTGGAAATAAGTTTAAATATGTGCAGTACTTACTTGAATTTGTAGTTGTAGTGATGATTTATTTCTGTTTTACTCATTTCTTGTGAGAATCTGGAAGAATTTACTCCTCTTGCAACATTTATTGTTTATGGAGTATTTAGTTGGCTTAATTGTTTGATTTTATTGGTTAAAGTTGTTTATACTGTTTTCTATTGGTTGTTTTAGTATAGTTTGAATTTTTTTCAGTTGAGGCTTTTTGGTAAATGCTAATTTATGTTTTATTTTTGTAATATAAAATATAGTTTATTTTACTTATATATGAACTATGTTGTGTGTGTATATTTATATATCAATTAATATTAATGAATGTGCTTATATGTGTATGGTTAATAATTGTTTTATTTCTAAATATATGTGTTTTGGGGTTACAATTTGTTTGGGGTGCTTGCTCAATGTTGGCTAATGCAATATATTTGTTTTTAATGTAGTTGTTTATTATAAGTTTTGTGTTTATTGGAAGTCATTGTTTTAGGTTAAAATTGTATTAGTTTGTGTATTTTTAAACAGATTGTTAGTCATGTTGGTGATAATAAGCCTCATTTATGGATACATCTTTGAGGTAGATTAAGGATGTACACAGAAACTGCGCAATACTTGCAGTAACTAAATGGGATTTACATTTTTAACTGGATATTTGTTAAACAAATTGTTTGGGCTTATCAATAAGCAAGGAAAGAAAACCCACACCTTTGCAAGCAATACACTTTCCACTAGCAGTGGAAAGGAGCGTTAGATCAGGAAAGTGAAGGGAGCCAATGGGTAATGTGGTCTGACCAGCAGGCAGTGACGTATTCTGTGGTAGGTGGAAGCAAAATGTGAATTACAATCTTACAAACCAATTGATGAAGTACATTGGGATCGATTACGATGTCCTTTGGAAACCATTCCGTCCGAATCGGTTTGAAATTGTTTCCGATCGAATCTTATTCGGGGAGTCCGACCAACCGATTACGATGGTTTACGAATACCATTCGTTCGGACTCCCATTGTCTTCAATGGAAGCCTGTGTTCCAACCGAATACACAGGATCCCATTGAAGAAAGGGGGGATGGGAAAATCGTGCACCCAGGTGCCTGCTACACTGTGCATGGTTGGAAAGGGGGGACCCCCGGGGACTCCCTCAGGCCAGTTTTGGAGTACCCCGGGTGAAGGGGGTCCTGCTATGGGCCCTGAAAGGCAACTTCCAACCACCAATCTGTGTCGGAACAACCGATTTAGAAAGACTGTCCATATCTGACATCCTAATTGCTTGTTCAGAAACGGGGTCCGTAGACCTGTACGAGTCGGCTCCGAATGCCTCTGTTACTCCGAATGCCGTTGGGAACCGAGTCGGACAGTCTAAACGGTTTCAGAACATCATGATCGGTCGTTCAGAAAAGTTTCCAAATCGGTGGGACACAAGCCTTCAAACAAATCGAATGCCATTAGGGGCCTTTTGGAACGACTTTGTCTGAATTTAACTTAAAAAACAGCTGTCTGGTGAGAAAGCTCAAGAACTCTCAAGTGGCTAGAACAAAAAATGTGGGTGCATTAGGTTGTCATCACTTTAAGAATAATGGAATGTGTTATGGTGGCAACAAGCTCACCATTTACAACTTGTAAAGGGTGCATGGCAGACTAGCGATGGTTGTGCATATATCAACAAAGATGCACATATTTACAAAGAAATGGTGCAGCGCGTCTTCTCAAGCAATTTTGCTGTTCTAAGCTGTGTTATTTTAAAAAATGCAGGGATGAGCCATATTTACAGGAATACAGCACAGCCCTTTGCTCTCCCCTGCACTAAAATAGCAGTTGTGCGCCAAAGCAGGCACCATTGCACCATAATTCAAAGGGGCCTGCGTTGCAGGGATGATTGAGTTTGTGCAGGATGGGACACCTTCCTGCACAAAAACAATAATTAATGGTATTTTGCTCCTTCTATTTGTGCTGTGTACATAGAAAGAGCAAAAAACAAGGAGAAATAAAAGTATTTCGCCTCATAGCACCACTTTAATGCATCCCCTTGAAAGGCGTTAATTTTTGGTGCTGCCTCAGATTTACCAATCCTTGTAAATCTGTGGCAGTGTCAGGAAGCCATGAGTGTTGCATGGGAACACCCATGACACGCCCTTTAAGGCAGAATACTGTGTGAAAGAGGGCCACATTTACAATGCTGTGTAAAGTGATGCTCCGTTGGCTCCAAGGGTTAGTAAATATTCCCCAGAGTTTCTGCAGTCATTGTAGCAGAGTGGCACAGGCCATTGTGCGCATCTATGCACACTTTGGAGTATATTTACAACAGGATTGTGCCACCAGAATGCCACATTTAGCGATGTTCTGGTGGCACTATGCCCTTTTGCATTTTAACAAAGTGGCGCTAAGCCACTTTTAGTGACTTAACGCCATCTTGTAAATACGGACCCTTTACATGCATCACTTTGCATCTTAGAGGTGTGCAATGGGTGTTGCTGTGGGCATTCCACCACAACATCCATTGCATTTTGATGCTGCTCCAGATTTACAATGATGTGTATATCTGAGGCAGCATCAAAAACTAACGCCATGCAGTAGCAGACACTAGAATGGCACAACGAGGAGAAATACTTTTATTTCTCCTCATTTTTAGGCCTCGCTGAGCCCAGCGCATGCGCTGGCTCGGAGAGACATTTTGTAAGGGACTTTTCAAAGTGCTACCGCTGGCATAGAGCTACAGTGCACGAGGCGTACACGCGCGCAAAGCAACCATATGGCTTTAAGTCGCCGCAATGCGCTAGGCCAGCCAGCAGCACTAGCGCATCATCGCGATCACTTTTGCTTTCACAGCGATTGTGATCGCGATGACTTTCGTGGCCAATGCTTGTTCATTCACATTTAAACCTTTTTACAGTGATAAGCAAATAAATATTCGCAATTCGGTCATGCCTTGCACCTCCCACACCACATATTGACCTCCTCATAGGAATGCTCTGCCCAGAACCAAGACTCAAGTAGACAGTATAGTGCAAAGCAGTTGAAGAGGGAAGCCACACTTTTCAGCACCTTTAGCAAAAGTTCAGAAGGCAATACCTTTTTATTTAAATGTGCATCGCTTCTCTATTCCTGTTGAACAAGTCTTTGCTTCTGCTCTGCTTAATAAAGTGGTAAAAAAGCTTTGTCTGTTGAGTGCTTACTATACCTCTAAACTTCTCCTCGTTTGCATGGTATCAACCTCTTCGGACTCTGTTCTGTTCAACCCTCTTCGGGCTCATCTCCATCCTCCAAGCAATCGTCATTTCTCGCAGAGATTTCACTGGGATGCCTACCCTGAAAACCTTGCTCACTTACTAAAAATGTATGGTGTCTGTTTATTTCAGTGGGTTTAACCCTCCTCCCACTGCACTCAATGACTCAATCAACAAGCATTGGCATAGCCAATAGGTCTCGCCTTTAGGGGCTTATAAGTGTTTAACCATGCAAAAGTTAATGTTGTTGCACCAAGGATATTGTGCTGCAGGGCTACACACTTGTAAGGTCCCAAAAGTGAGACCTATTGTCTATGCCAATGCTTGTTTCTTTTTCCATGTGTGCTGCAGAATGCCATTAATAATTGCTCATCTGTAGGAAGGTGTCCTTTCCAGCACATAAACAATCATTAAATACTCATGTTTTGCTACTTCTATGTGTGCTGCAGATAGCAGTAGCAAATCGCTATTATTGATTGTTGATGTGCAGGAAGGGACACCTTTGTGCACATAAACAATCATTCCCTGCCACACTGGCACCCTTACACATTGGTGCAAGGGTGCCTGCGTTGACACTAGGCAGCTAATTTTCGGGTCAGCGCTAGGGAAAACACAGGTGTGCACCGTGTTGTTGGAAATAGGGCGCATCTCTGCATTTTGGAAATGTCGGAGTGTGATGCTGCCAAATTTGGTGCAGCTCTGTGCTCTGACAATTCCTTGTAAATATGCCCCCAAAAGTCAGTATGGAAATCAAGATATATTTTGTAAGGCAGTGACATAATAGTCAGGCTAGTGTACTCTGTGATTGACTCTGTCCCTAACCTGCTGGTTGTTTAGGCGCACTGGCATGTTGAATCCTCCCAGTTTTGATTCAGGCCAGGCCGCGTATGGTCCACTTTACTGTACATTTTGTTCCATCCATTCAGAAAACCTGATAGTGACAAAAGACAGTATTAAAAGAGTACCCTCTTGGTCTGGGGAGAAACACGCTGATGAGCTTAGAGAACCAATAATCATGAGAAATGTCTAATTGGACATTTGATCATTTTGGATCTGTGAGTTTTACAAACCTACATACCTGTCTATTCAAATAGGAGGAATCCAGAAGACTTTAGTTCTCTGTAAAGATCTCAAAAAGCAAGAATGAAAAATGTAATAATATTCAAAGCTAGAATGAAACAATACTCCCGATCCACTTGATACATTGGAAAAGAGATATGGGTCACCCATGAGTTACTGAAGTGGGTAAACAAGAAATGTCTTAAGCAAACTTCACTCAGGGGATGCGTTCGGAGCAAAGTGTTGTGGGCTCGTGCTGTGTTATTGGGCTTGTGTCATGTTATATGAGTTACACGTGCTAGCCTTGTGCGCATTATATGTTTATGTTTGTATTATGGTCTGAGTTTCTGAATTTTAGGAGTGTTCTCCTGGGCACAGTTGCTGCTGCGTTGCGCTGGAAGGACGTGTTACCTTGTATCAGCCCTTGAGGAAATAAAGTACTTTTTTGGGAGAATTATGTGTACGCCCTTCACTTCAAATTGACGACGAGGTATCCTGGAGTGCTTACGGACCCTGTGCTCCTTTTGGATTGATTTCCTGATAGTGTACAATATTTTGCAACCTTACTAGACTCTATTTGGATTTCATGTGTTCAGTATTTACTAATGAGGATTGGCCATCTGGAAGGGTAACCGTTCTGTTTTGTGAGTCTACTTCCCATCGCTGGATTGGAATTTGTTTTGGGGAGTTGTTCAGTCACTGCTCGTGCTTTTGTGCATGCTCACAATATGTGTCAGGCGGGAAACAACCTTTACAATGCAGTCATTACATCGCACTACCTTTACATAGCAGTCATTACATCGCAACATCCTTTACATCGCATGTCATTACAGCCAGCCATTCCATTGTGTCACTACAACGCATGTCATTACAACGCATGTCACTACAACGCAGGCATTACATCGCAAGTCATTACAATGCATACCATTACAACGCATGGTACCCTTACACTATCCAACACTTATCCTACAGTTGCACTCTCTGGAGTTAGAATAGTAATTTTTACCCTTACACTATCCAACACTTACCCTACTGTTGCACTCACTGGAGTTAGAATAGTAATTTTTGCCCCTACACTATCCAACAATAACCCTAATGTTGCACTCACTGGAGTTAGAATAGTAATTATTACCCCTATACTATCCAATACTTACCTTAAATGCGATGTAATGGTATGCATTGTAATGGTATGCGTTGTAAAGGTATAATGCAATGTAATGGAATGCGTTGTAAAGGTAGTTTCTATAAATGCTATGTAATGGCATGCAATGTAAAATAATGCATTGTAAAGGATATTGCGATGTAAAAACTGTGTTGTAAAGGCATGCGTTTTAAATGTATGCATTGTAACTTCATACATTTGTGTTGGGCACATACAGCAGACCGCATTGCCTGCAGCAGCTGTCGACGTTCCCTGCAGAGCAACGTACCCAATGTCATTGCCATACACGTTGCCTAGCAGCAGTCATTGGCGTTTCTTGCAGTTAAATTACACACACGCCGTTTCCGAGTTGTTTAACATTTAAAACAACGTGCAAGCTGACGTGTAAAAGTTACGTGAAAGACCTTACAGTAATACCTTTCGGCAGTTTGAAACTGGAATATTGTAATTTGGCTGCCGATTGTTGTCCTATTACAGCATATTAAAGTAAGTCATTTCTGTACTCATTTCTTCAATGGTGAAGAAAGGACAATGTAAATTTTCTTAAGTTTAAACACTGAACTAGTCCATTTTAAAATAAGTATTACAAATTTCACAATCAGTCCACCTCAGACTTTTTGGTCAGCAGGAAATGAACCAAAATTTAAATGGATTGAATGGAAGGAGTATTTCATAAATTACATCGATGCTATTGACATTGAGGAAGAAATGTCTACAGCACAGAAGAAAAGGATCTTATTACATTCAATGGGACCTGTTGCGTTAAGAATGTTCGCTCGCATAACAAAGACACCTACATACCTGTCTATTCAAACAGGAGGAATCCAGAAGACTCTAGTTCTCTGTAAAGATCTCAAGAAGCAAGTAATAAAAAAGTAATATTATTTAAAGCTAGAGTGAAACAATACTCCCGATACACTTGATACATTGAAAAAGAGATATGGGTCACCCATGAGTTACTGAAGTGGGTAAACAAGAAATGTCTTAAGCAAACTTCACTCAGGGGATGCGATCGGAGCAAAGTGTTGTGGGCACGTGCTGTGTTATTGGGCTTGTGTCGTGTTATATGAAATACACGTGCTAGCCTTGTGCGCGTTATATGTTTATGTTTGTATTATGTTCCGAGTTCCTGAATGTTAGGAGTGTTCTCCTGGGCACAGTTGCTGCTGCGTTACGCTGGAAGGACGTGTTACCTTGTATCTGCCCTTGAGGAAATAAAGTACGTTTTCTGGAGATCTACGTGTACGCCCTTCACTTCATATTGACAACGAGGTATCTTGGAGTGCTTACGACCCTGTGCTCTTTTTGGATTGATTTCCTGATAGTGTACAATATTTTACAACCTTTATGGACTCTATTTGGATTTCATGTGTTCAGTATTTACTAATGAGGATTGGCTATCTGGAAGGGTAACCGTTCTGTTTTGGGAGTCTTCTTCCCATCGCTGAATTGGAATTTGTTTCGGGGAGTTGTTCAGTCGCTGCTGGTGCTTTTGTGCATGCTCACAGTATGTGTCGGGCGGGGAACAACCTTTACAACGCAGTCATTACATCGCACTACCTTTACATAGCAGTCATTACATCGCAACATCCTTTACATCACATGTCACCACAACGTATGTCATTACAACGCATGTCACTACAACGCAGGCATTACATCGCAAGTCATTACAATGCATACCATTACAACGCATAGTACCCTTACACTATCCAACACTTACCCTACTGTTGCACTCACTGGAGTTAGAATAGTAATTTGTACCCCTACACAATCCAACACTTACCCTACTGTTGCACTCACTGGAGTTAAAATAGCAATTATTACCCCTACACTATCCAACACTTACGTTATATGCGATGTAAGGGTAGTTTCTGAAAATGCTACGTAATGGCATGCGATGTAAAAGAATGCGTTGTAAAGGATGTTGCGATGTAAAAACTGTGTTGTAAAGGCATGCGATGTAAATGTATGCGTTGTAACTTCATACATTTGTGTTGGGCATGTACAGCATACTGCATCGCCTAGCAGAAGCCGTCGACGTTCCCTGCAGAGCAACGCAGATAACGTAATTGCCATACACGCTGCCTAGCAGCAGTCATTGGCGTTTCTTGCAGTTAAATTACACATACGCCGTTTCCGAGTTGTTTAACAATTAAAACCATGTGCAAGCTGATGTGCAACAGTTACATGAAAGACCTTACAGTAATACCTTTCAGCAGTTTGAAACTGGAATATTGTCCTTTGGTTGCCGATTGCTGTTCTATTACAGCGCATTAAAGTAAGTCATTTCTGTACTCATTTACTCAATGGTGAAGAAAGTACAATGTAAATGTTCTTAAGTTTAAACACTGAACTCGTCCATTTTAAAATGAGTATTACAAATTTCACAATCAGTCCACCTCAGACTTCTTGGTCATCAGGAAATGAACCACAATTTTAATGGATTGAATGGAAGGAGTACTTCATAAATTACATCGATGCTATTGACATTGAGGAAGAAATATCCACAGCACAGAAGAAAAGGATCTTTATTACATTCATTGGGACCTGTTAGGTTAAGAATGTGCGCTCGCATAACAAAGACACCTGTAATGGGAGATACCAATGTATTATTAGCTGCTCTTCGTGATCTTGACAAGCATTTTGCACCAAAAGTATGTGTAGGTAGAAGTAGGTACAAGCTTTGTCAACGTAAACAATCTAAGATGGAAACTGTGGATGAGTATGTGGCAGATTTACAAAAGTTAGGTGTGGATTACAAGTTTGGTGGATTAGTGAATGATCTCATTAGAGATCAAGTAGTGATGCATGCTAGCAATCCTGTGATACAAGAGAGGTTATGGATAAATGGTGACGTTCCTTTAGATACTATTTCAACACTTGTTAGAAAAGCTGAAATGTCAGAAAAGAGTGGCATAGCCTTACTAGTGAATGAATAAGAATCAGAATCTGTTAATAGAGTGTTCAAGAATTATAGTGCCAAAGGGAACAGTTAGCAAAATAAGGACTTCAGTAAGTTTAAAGGTAAATGAGAAAATAGCAGATGTTACAGATGCAATAGTAAAGAGCATTTACCTTATAGTAGAAGTTGCACTGCCATTAATGTGAAGTATAGCAATCGTAGTATAAAGGGCCATTATGCCAAAGTCTGCTGGAAGAAAAAATGTCTTAAATATGCGCAGGGTAAACATGGAATTGTAGAAGAACATGAAGAAGAGGGTGATATGTCGGATTTTGTAATGAATGTCAGAAAAAAATTTATTTTGAAGTGAATGAGGATTTTTGCAAGGGCAAAACCGAATGTTGGATGTCTATTGGTGGTGTGGGGTTGACCGTTTATGCAGATTCAGGATCGCCATATACCATTGTTAGTAAAGAGATATGGAAGGAGAAATTTGTGGAGAATTTTGGAGAATATCTAATGGAAGCAGACCTAAACCCAGAGGGTTTTGGAGGAGTAAGAATTGAAGTTTTGGGTTTCCGGTGGTTTATTTTTAAATTCAGGCATAGGACCTCACATGGCAAATTGTATGAAGCAAAGCCATCTATTTTGGGATGGCGAGACCAGAGAGAGCTCCATATCATTTTAGATCCTAATAGCAAGGAACAAGCCCTAATTGTTGATGAAGGCACGTCAGTCACAGATGAAGTATGAAAGACGTTTCTCGGAGGTTTTAGCAAGACATTAGGGAAATGTATGGAATTTGAACACAGAATTCATTTAAAGAAAGAGGCTTGTCCCAAAATTAATAAAGCCAAAAAAGCACCCAATTTGTACATGAGGAATTATCCAAAGAGTTTGAAAGATTGATGGAATCGGGAGTCATTGAACCTGTAGATGCATCAGAATGGATTACTCCAGCTGTGACCGCTAGACGCAATAATGGAAAAATCCGATTATGTGTGGACTTACGCTACTTGAATAATAATATTATGGTTGATAAGTTTCCATTGCCTAAAATTAATGAAATGGTGGCAATACTCAAAAGTGCTCGGTGGTTCTCTGCCATTGACTTATCTTCAGCTTACTATCACGTTTCTTTGACCCCTGACTCCAAAAAATATGCCATTTAGGCTTGCTTCTGTTTCTGCAGTTTTCTATCGGTTGATGTTTAATTTGTTCTCTAAAGAAAATAATTTTGTGTTTCTTCAGGATGATATTTTGGTTTTCAGAAAGAACAAGGAAGAATGTGATGCCAGGGGGGGTGTGGCTTGGCACCAACGAAGATGGCCGCCTGACGAGAGAGCTCCGCCAGAGCTGAGCCCAAAAACCCCCACAATCCGTCTACAATCCGGTAGGAGGGAACCCAGCACATTCCCAGCATTGGTGAAAGATGCCGGTATCGGATTGCTGCGAAATCCGGACCTTAAAGAAAGTCCTGAGACCGCTTTGTGCCTCAGAGATGCAGCCGCGGCGGCCCGGAGGAATCGAACGCAGCGTAGAAGAAATACCTTCAGCTGCTCATGTATGTGCCCTGCACGACGGCCCAGTCAGCCGCGAGAGTACCTGCGCTGCCTCTTGTGCTCGCTTGGAGGTCGGCGACCTTGGTGGGGATCAAAGCTACTCGACCCTGGACCCTCAGGAGGCCGCTCTCACAACGGTAGGCGTTGGACGAGCAGGGCCGCCCATGGCCCCACCACACTGCTAACCCAGCGCTGCTCAACTATATCAGGTGAGCGGGGACAAACTATTACATTTTCCCTTCATCAGAACCCCCGCACCCGGCCCGGCACACCCCTACATCTAGAGGCGGAGTTGAGCGCAGCGAGGTGGCCTAGCAGAGGCGCGTGAAGACTGCGGAGCATGGAGGCGGAGGGCTTTCTCCCCGTCTTCCCTCAGGGGCGGCCTGCCCGGAGACGAGGACTGAATCACTATCAGACGCACCCTGGGGGGATTGGGTGGCCCACGCCTGGGGCAAGCGCATGTGGTGAGAACAGCGTGCTAGCGATGGGAGGTCGGTCTCTTCCTCTAAACTGGGGTAGTAGGCCCGTTCGCAAAACACGAGCCACGCACAAAGCTGCATCGGGGCTGTGGAGGCCGGACTTTACCGGACGCCCAGGAATGAATTGCCTGCTTGAAGGCGAGGGAGTGGCCAAGTACGCAACAAAAGAGGGAGCAGCGATCGCCACCTAAGGAAGTAGCGAGGTTGGCCCTGTGGATCTGTGGAGGAGGCCACATCCCCCAGCACACAGACGTAACAACATACCTGCCGCAGACGGCGGTCAAAGGGGGCCAGTGTACACGCGACCAGTAAGTGTTTCCGCACCTTTGCAGAACTGTAGCTTCTGGGAGAAAGACACAGCATCACAGGTACATAGGGAGAGGCACTACCCTTTTGTGGTGTGGACAAGAAGAGCGCTACTACACAATGAAGCCCAAGGGTACCACAACAATGCAAACTAATAAACTTGATAAATACGCTCTCCCTAAGTCGGCCCCGCAAGATGAGGGAGCTCAAGGTGTCCAGACTGACACCACTGATCCGTCTCTCACATCCATAATGGCGGCTATCCAGGGGCTGGGGACCACTCTTGAAACCAAAATTGACAAAGTATCCATCGAAATGAACTTTTTAAGAGCCGATATGAACAAAACGGCAGATAAAGTCAAAGTTACCGAAGCTAATGTCCTGGAACTCCAAACTTGCACGAAAAAGCTCGAAGAGCGGGTCAACAAACTGGTTCACCAACACCGTCAAATGGCTCTGAAACTCAAAGATCAAGAAGGGAGGGTACGTCGAAACAACATCAGTGGTCGGAGTCCCGGAGGGCTCGGAGGGGCCGAGTATGGACCTCTTCCTTGAAGATCTAATCCTCAATCACCTTAAACCGAAGCGGCTCTCCTCTCTATTCACCATGTAGAGGGCGCACCGGGTGCCAATCCCCAGACCCAAACCGGGTGCGGCCCCTAGGACTATAATCGCAAAAATACTCAACTATAGAGACTGTGACGCTATACTACAGGCGGCTCGAGTCCAGGGAGACTTGCAGCATGAAAATTCAATGGTGCTCTTCTTCCCGGATTTTACGCTTAAGGTCCAACAAGACCACCGCTCCTTTGACGGGGTGAAGGCGGCACTCAGACAAAGAGGAATCAAATACATGATGATCTTCCCCGCAAAGCTCAAAATCATAGTGGACGGAAAGTCGCTCTTCTTCACTACTCCACCGGAGGTGCAGGACTGGCTTGATAGGGGGGCCACGCAGAGATCGACAGCAGCAACAGGGGGCAACTGGAGGGAATCCCACATCCAATCACCGGGTTCAATGGATGAAAGATCTGACACAGACAAATGGAGTCAGCGTTCCTGGAGATCGCAGTCCAGCAGCCCAGGAACGCTCATCGCCCAGAGGGACTGACTGACCCTGGTTTCGGGATGTGGCACCGACAGGCCTACCTTTACCGCTGTAAAGTATAATCTTTTTCTATGATGAAATGCGCATGGGGTGCCCCGTGAGGCCTGGGCCAGTAAGACTGTGGAGTCTTGAACTTGATATCTCTCGCCAAAGACGGGGGTAGACTTATGGCCAGAGACATTGCACAAACTTGATTTTGTAAGCTGCACTCGTAGACTGGCCTCACGTCACTGAGGGTGGAATATGTTCCTCGGGGAAAAGACAGGCTGGAGACATGTTGTGTGGTGCGGGTCCTGTACTATTCTGGGGTCCCCAACCTAACAAATCTCTCAAAGTAAGGGGGTGGGCCTCTGGCGGCCGGAGTTGGTACTAGCTCATCACCCCACATAACTGTTGACTAGTTTCTAGGGCCATAGGCACTCTGCTAGTTGGGGATGTGGGTAGTTTTTAAACTTACGTGGCAGGGTAGCAGGGGGAAGGGGTTGGTGTCGGGGAGGTTCGACTGTTGATTTCTTTGTTAACATTTTTTGTGGATTTTTCGGGGAGGGAAAGGGGGGTGCATATTGGTCATGCAGGAACCGCTCTATCGTGATTTGGCGATGTTACATGCTTCACAGGTTGCACGGAATTATACTTTGTCACAATGCGTACAAAGTGGGATAAAAGTTTGAAACTCTTGAGTTGGAACGTCAATGGGCTGGGCGATAAGATAAAAAGAAGTATTGTTCTCCAACATATAAAACGTCACCTCCCAGATGTTGCCCTCCTCCAGGAGACGCACCGAATCGGAAACAACTGCAAGGCACTAAACAGATGGGGATACACAATGGTGGCACACGCCGGCTTCACATCTGGGTCCCGAGGGGTGGGCATCCTACTCAGACGCACCTTCCCACTCAATATCAAACACACCTGGACTGATCTGCTTGGACGCTTCACAGCGGTCTCGGGACAATGGGAAGGGCTCACACTCACACTGTTAATGGTCTATATACCACCAGGCCTCCAAACACAATCATATAAGGATCTTGGGACGCTCCTCCTCTCCTTTCCCGAGTGGCAACTCATACTTGGGGGGACTTCAACGCGGTGGTATCGGGCCTGCTAGATCAACACCCACCGCAAGACATCAGTGCTGGGCATAACTGGCTTTCCAATTTCATCGAGGCATTTGGCCTCACAGACCTCTGGAGAATGCTCTATTCAGACCTCCAACAATACACATTCTTCTCGGGGTCACATCATACCCTTTCTAGGATAGACTTTATCCTCATGCCACTCCAACAAAACACGATTACGCAAGACATCAAACACCTGGCACGGGGCATATCCGATCACTCCCCACTATGGGTCCACCTAACCATTGGGGAGAAGAGGGTTGGCTGTATAGCACCTATAAATCGTTGGTATCGCCACAACCCAGATACCAAAACTACGATCACCCGGGCCATTGACCAATACTTCTAAGAAAACGAAGGGACAGTGGATTCCCCTACCACCCTGTGGGAAGTGTTTAAAATGGTAATAAGAGGACACACCCTCTCGGCCATAGCAGGGCTGCGTAAAGAAAGAGAAAAGCAAATGATCACTATTGAACGTGATCTCCTTCATCTCGAGGAGGTAGCGAAGGACGGCGATGATCAAACTGCACTTCACCAGATGCAAATCAAGGCGGCCGAATACAAAGCACTAGCAACCGACGCTGCTAAAACTCTCGCAAGAGACAGGGACGGACGCCTCTACGACCAGGGAGATAAAGCGGGCAAAATGATAGCCTGGTTGGATAAAAAAGAAAAGGCGCAAAGACTAGCATCGGAGCTGAAGAGCAGTTCGGTGCTACTTTGATGGAACCTCAGGACATAGCCCGCGAGTTTGCCGCCCATAGGTAGTATTTATTTATTTGTTGATTACTTAAAATCATTACAATCAGCAAAGTCCACATAGAAGATAAAATTAGATTAAGAATATAACATTCAAACAGAAAATAAAAAGATTCATGTTCCCTACATAATTGTTTTGCGACTACAGTGTACAATTATATCTAAGCAAGATCTACAACTAAGCCTCAACATAGTTTGTTTGGCTGCAAATAATCGGCAAGCAAAAATAAAGTGCTTTGTGCTAGCAGCTATAGTTTACAGTATACAATATATTTCTCTAAGAAAAACTTTAAAACAATGGGAGCTGCAAAAATAAAAACGCCCGTAATAAAATTACATTTAGAGCAACATTAGCAATAAAGTGCAATTGTGCTGGTAAACTTTTAACAGTGGAGACTAAGGTTCCTTATGCTAGCAACTAAAGTTGTCAATATACCATTTATTACTCTTAAACACTTTAAAACAGTGAGAGATGCATAAGAAAGAACCAACCGTATTAAAATTGAATTTAGAACGACATTAGCAATAAAGTGCATTTGTGCTAATAAACTTTAGCAACAAAGATAAAGTGCTTTGTGCTAGCAACTTTAGTTGACAATATACCGTACATCGTTCTAGAGAGTGCTTTATAACAATGTGAGCGGGAACAAAAGAGAAGAAGTCGTAGTTAAATACAATTGTTCAAACCTCGGAGATGATGTGCATTTCCGCTAAGCAGACTTTAGCGGTTTTAATTTAAAAGATGCCAGCACTACCCCTTAAAACATTTAGTAGCGATATAACAAACAGCAACAGTACACTTAAGCTAGCAATCGAAATAAAATACCATTCTACTAGCAAACCTTAGCAACTATGGTTTAAAGTAGACCGTGCATAACCCTAAAAATACATTGCAGCATTATAAATAATCTTCATGTCATAAATATCTTCACTTCAATTGTCAATATTAAAAAGTTTCTTTTCAACTATAAAGATAAACTTAACAAATCGGGAAATAAGGTGGGCGGTGGCACCATTTAGACATAAGATGATGGCGTTTCTACACGTTCTTACCCCCAATTCATTAAAAATAGACTTTAACATAGTTTTCCGCTCTTCTAACAATTTGGGGCATAAAGTTACTATATGCACTAAGGTTTACTCACAAGAACCACATAACCTACACAATTTAGAAGGCCACTTGTTTTCCCATTTTGGTATTCCATCTTTAGTCGGATATCTCCCGAACCGTAGTAACATAAATGTATTCTTAATTAAGTGTTTTAAATGGAACAGCAAATATGGTTGGGGAACCAATTTACTAAAAGAATTTGCAATTGACCATAAGTGTTTTTTTTTCCTAAGTTCATTTTTATCTATTATAGACGACAATAAAATAGCTGATTGGTTAATTAATTTTTTATAAACAACTTTACTCCTGATTTCGTCTTCTAGGTTTGGACAATCAAAATTACGTAGACACTCATTTAGATATGTTTGCCAGCTACTCGCGTATTCACTTCTCATCATCTCATGCCAACACTGGTTTGCAATGACAATAGGGTTTTTAAAAATGTGGATTGTCGGGCCAATGTTTGTCTTTTTAGGCCAAATTCTAGTCTCATATTGGCACGGCTAATATATCTGGGAATCCTAAAAACTGATTTATATGTTCTTATTTCAATGTCGTCAAGGAGTTTCGCGTCTTTGCCACGGAAGATAATAGAACCGTAATCCAAGGATGGAATCAACTTTGCTTTCATGACCTTCAACAGGTGATCATAATTTGTGCATGATAGCTTATCCCTCAATTTTCTAAAAGCAAATGATAGTGATGTTCCCTTAGCTTCAAGGTTATTAAAATGCTGCCTAAACGTCATACTATCGTCAAATGTGATTCCTACATATTTATAAGATTTTACACATTCGACGACCAAACCATTGATATTCCATTCTTTCATTCCTAATTTTGTTTTTCCTACGGTCATTATTTTTGTCTTTTTTGTATTTATTTTTAAGCCATTTTGAGAAACATATTGGTTAAAAGAATCTATTAATCTTTTTAGTCCTATGACAGATCGGCTTAATAAAATGGTGTCATCGGCATATTGTAGATATTTAATCTCCTTGCCTAAAATAGCAGGAGAATGGGCATTGTCATGTTTAAAATGAACTGGGAGATACGACATAAAAAGATTAAAAAGACAAGGTGCCAAGACACAACCTTGTTTCAATCCAATATTGGTCTCAAGACAACGAATTGTGTGTCTTCCATCACCAACTTTGATCTGTACCCATGTGTTGGAGTATAATAATTTAATCATATTAGTAAGGTGTTAGATATGCCACAATTGGTTAAATTCGACTATAATAGATTTCGTGGTACAGAATCAAAGACGGCTTTTAAATCAATGAAACAAATATACAACTTTTGTTTCCTGTATTTGGCCCTATCGCCCAATAAGGTCAACAAGATCAAATTTGTGTTAGTCGAGTCTCCTCTTCTAAAACCAGTTTGTAAATTTGGAATCAAATCCTTTCTCAAGGCCCATGCTTCCAGTTCTTCCAAAAGACAACTAGCAAATATTTTAGCCTCCACATCCGTTAAGGCAATTAAACAGTAGTTTTGCGGGATTGTCTTTGGGACCGCTTTTATATATTGGTTGGATGATACTTCCCTGCCATAATTCAGGAATGGAACCCGTTTTAAGCACATCATTGAATAAAAATGTTAAAACCTCTGGCCAATACTTTAGATTTGTTTTAAAAACTATATTAGAAGCCAAGGCAGTTTTTCTCTCTATTTCTTGTACTGTAGCCCGCTCTTTAATCCTTCAAAATTGGAAATCCAGGGATGTTCCCACCCATGCGAAATGGTTTAATAAAATGAAAAGGACACAGGATTTTGAAGAAGCTTATGCAAGACGGGTGGGAGCTTCCAGGAAATTCAGTAAGAATTGGAATTTTTTAAGTAACTTAGAAAACATAATGGAGGGATAATATTACCCGTTATTGATAATAGTGTATATGTCTTATTATTTTTTGTTATGGCTTGGACGAATTAGAATTACTGTTGTTAAGTAGTCCAACATCTCAATATTGCTATTTAGTAGTTTAGTATAAAAAGCACTAGCACTTTTCTTTCTATTGCACCTTATTGCACTTTTTGCACTTTGCTATGTTGCAACTATTACTGATTTTATATTATCTGCTATAGCCATATTTTAAAAATCTGTCATGGAAAGAAGAAGTTATTGTATCTGTGTTAAATGGTTTTTATGCTTGCTCAGATCATAATATTTGTATCATGTTCTTAATGCTCTGCTCAATAAACAAAAAAAAAAAAAGGGAATAAGTCAAGCAAACGTATTTGTAAACCACCTACCTGGTTGAAAGATTTTATTGTGGAACGCTATAGATAGGATCACGTCTACTTTTGTTATCTATTTCTCACAAAAAAAAAATCTATTTTAGGAGGGCGGGAGGTGTGTTGTTTTTTGTTATACTTTTAATGTTTCCCTTTCCGCAGCCTTTGTTTCTCCGCAGCTTTTCTTTTTAAGGGAAGGGGCTGTGTTGTGGGGTCGTGCTGTGTTATTGAACTTGTGCTGTGTTATATGAGTTACACACACTAGCCTTGTGAGCGTTATATGTTTATGTTCACATTACGTTCTAAGTTCTTTAATGTTAGGAGTTTTCTCCTGGGCACAGTTGCTGCTGCGCTGCGAAGGAAGGACGTGTTACCCTGTATCTGCACTTGAGGAAATAAAGTACTTTTTTGGGAGAACTAAATGTACACCCTTCACTTCACAAGGGTTTAAAATTCATTCATCTGTAATTTTTCAGAAATATAGGAGTCAGCAGTGCTTAATTTGCAAATGATTGAGTACTGGTGCGGTGCCCAAAACTCTGCTCAGGAGCCCGAGGTCGGTGCAATTAAATGTATGCACACTGAATACCAAGGTTGCGTAGCCTTAAATAAACCTCATGGCTCTTTACGTCACTGTCAGACTGTCCCTGCCCCTTCATCTTACTCTTTAAGGTTCCAGCATTCTGCTTTTGTGACGGGTTTTCCATCTTTCTCTTCCTCCGTCTTTCAGCTTGGTGTGTTTGTGGCGAGACCGTTGTCCATTTATTCTAAAAATGGTGTAGGGATTTACCAAAAAGTGCATTACTATACACCTCATTATGAATATTGCCCTGTACAGTAATCTGTTTGTTTCACATATTGTCCTAAAATGTGTATCCTAGTCTTCCAGAAATATATGTAAAATAATATTTCACAATTATTATAATTCTCTGGAAGCCAACCCTCTCCTTAAATAACTGATGCATAATACATTAATAGAATGCCGTACCTCTTAATAGGTGTATGCAGAATAAGAACACAAACAGAAGCCAAACAAAAAAGCAAAATTTGTTTAACTCGTTTTATGGGGACCCTCAATTCAGTTATAATATTGTAGTTTTTCATCATTGAAAGATTTAACCGTGAGAAATGGAAAGTAGGGATAAATATTTCTTATATTGTGAATCTCCAACTTGGCTTCAGTGATAGGAAAAAACAGGATTGATCGCATTAGCATGTGGGAAAATATCCTGAAGTTTCTTAACACTGGGTGGCAGTGGAAGAGTACCTGAAGGAAGGGAAATGGGGAGAGGGCAGGGAAAGGTTAAGACTTACATAAATAAATGATTTCTGTTTTAGAGGATTTGAGAATTAGGGAGTGTAAGACCATCCAGTGGAGCACACGTGTTCAACAGTCACTAATTCTGGTGGGGACTTGTGGGGTGAGTTAAGTCAAACAGAAGAATTTGTATTTCAGGTGGTAGGAGAAGCAGCTTTCGTAGATAATGGTACCGAGCGAGGTGGTAGGGGGAAATCGAAAGGGTATGGAAGCGAGACGTATAGGATGCCTTCCAGCAAGTGAATGGATGTGTCATTTACAGAGTGTCTGGAAGAAATCTGTTTTTAACCCGAAGGTCACAGATTCGAATCGCAGTATGTCCCTTTAACCTAATCTCTCATTTTACCAAGGTCAGTAAAACGAGTGCCATACATCAATTCAACGTTCAGAAAATGTATTTTTTTTCTTTTTTTGACAAGAACTCATTGGCTAAGTTTTGGAGATGCGACAGAAACAGCTAATTAAAAAAAGTTTAATAGGTACAAAAATGGAGCAAATGTTTGCATATTTCTTTTCAGTTTATCTGATATAGGGGTGCCGCTCGAAGGCTTGGACTTGGTTGCACAACATTTGGGCTTCCCTCTTTCATCTGCTCTCACATTGTGAAGGACGCCACGCTGTACGCTGTGCTCTGCCAAAGGGGAAACACCGTTGTTTGAAACTGGATCACCACGCACTCGGGACTGCGAGGACCAGGGTGCTGTGCGCGTTGTACACCAGCTGCACCTGGTCCTCTTCCCGACTCCTCCCCCGCTGACCTTATCACGCCTCGCGGCCCCCACTTCGCGGGGCCGCTCGAAGGCTTGAACTTGGTTGCACAACATTTGGGCTTCCCTCTTTCATCTGCTCCCACATTGTGAAGGACGCCACGCTGTACGCTGTGCTCTACCAAAGGGGAAACACCGTTGTTTGAAACCGGATCACCACGCACTCGGGACTGCGAGGACCAGGGTGCTGTGCGCGTTGTACACCAGCTGCACCTGGTCCTCTTCCCGACTCCTCCCCCGCTGACCTTATCACACCTCGCGGCCCACGCTTCGCGGGAGCCGCTCGAAGGCTTGGACTTGGTTGCACAACATTTGGGCTTCCCTCTTTCATCAGCTCTCACATTGTGAAGGACGCCACGCTGTACGCTGTGCTCTGCCAAAGGGGAAACACCATTGTTTGAAACCGGATCACCACGCACTCGGGACTGCGAGGACCAGGGTGCTGTGCGCGTTGTACACCAGCTGCACCTGGTCCTCTTCCCGACTCCTCCCCTACTCCAACCTCCATCCTCTACATTAACAAAGCCCCGCTTACACGCGTTAGCGGGACGCGTGCGGGTCGAAGCTCGGGGCGAACACCGGGCAAAGAGTGGGCCGTTTGAGGCCGTTCGAGGGCGGACGAGGAAGGAAGAGGATTATCTCCCTGTCCTTAGTTCAACCGGCACGTCTTGTGCAATTGCCTAGTCAAGGATGTCTCTAAGGACAACTAGGAGTAAAACATCGTCGGCTTCGGGGTCCCCCACAGGTACATTGGACACATATTTTGTAAAAGCAGGGTCCCTTCTTATAGATGAAATTACCGTACTGGAAAGGCGCATTTCTCAAGAGCTAGAATGGGCTAGAAGATCTTCTCTGGGCCCCCTGCAACATGTTACATCTCCTGTGCTTCCAGTCAGTGGTATAATGATGGAAGAGGAGGGGGGAAATGCAACAGTGTGTAATGTATCTGAGTATTCGGTACTTGGTAACTCTAAGAATTCTTTATCTGAACATGACTTCTCCACTCACACTGAGTTTAGCTTATTACCCCTCCCACTACCTACTTCATCTACATTAGCCACTACCACCGAACCCAGTTTGCTTGATAAAGAGTCAACCCCAACTCCTATAGTTCAGTATGACTCTACCACTGTACATGTCAGGGAAGGAGCAATCCCAAAAATAAAGAGAGGGGCACAAAGTACAAGAGGGGGCAAAACCAAAATTACTAAACACTCTTCCCTCCGCGACAACAATGTAACCACTACGGTTAAAAAAGTTACGAGTAGATTCCAAAAACAAGGCCTTTTACCCTCTAGTATCCAGCCTAAAGATAAACAAAACATAACTGCTGCTCCAGGAGAGGAGGGCCTCACATTATCAAACATTGGTATACTTTTGAGGGATTTACTTAACCCTATTTTAAGCTGTTTAATAAAGATAGAAAAAGCCTTAGTGCATCGACAGAAGGATTCTACTCGAGTACCGGAGGGCTCCAATGTACACAATCAGATCCCATGTAATAACTCATTAGCTACCATTAACACTCTAACTCCTGAGACTTTAGGGGAGGCGGGTTGCCCGATCTCACAACCCATACAACTGCAGGAGCCGACCATCACCTCTGCAGTGCCCATGACCCTATAATAAGGTTAATGGCTCAAGCGAACAACCGAAGATAGTCGCACCCCTTACGACCACCAACGGTTATGACCCAAATTATAGAACTATTGATTTACCGCCAGAAGCAATACCATATACCGTAATTCTAGCTGGCAACCCCCAATTAAATCCTTCCAATAGAGAATCAATGGGGGCCCTGAAGAATAAAGTAATCCACTGGCTTTCAATAAATAGGCCGCTACCAGAAGGAATATATAGTGAGATGCTGACGGTGAGACGAATCCCCTGGATAGGAAATACCAGGAAGTCAATCCAGGGAGATTGTGCTTTGATCAATTTTAGAGATCCTTCCACTGTTTCGCACATTTGCAGCTGGCCTCATCAGTCACAAGGGTCACAGATTCGCCCCCTACCTTTGTCCTTTTTCTATCCTACTGCTAATTGTGAACCAGGAGAGGACTGTTGGGAATTAGTGTCTAGAAGGGCAAGAAACCAGGCCCCTAGAGTATTAAGAGCAATCCCCCATTTTAGGCCACCACGTCCCGACTGCTTTCCCATTTACAATAGATTTAGTAGTCTCGACATGGTGGAATGACCAACAAAGATACAGGAGGAGGTATCTCTTGGGCTTAATGGTTTTACTAACATACAGACTAGGTTATTTGTTCCACCTGAAAAGATCACAACTACTGGAGTACAACAAGTCATAGAGAAAGATCCCGGTACCCTCCTCCCAATGTCTAGCCCACACGGGGAATCTGCACTCCATGTGGTGAATACACAGGAAGCCTCACCCTTAGAGCAGGACACGAGGGAGGCTCCCTCTGCAACTTTAGCATCAGAAAGATCCAATCGCCCCTGCCTTAAGATCCTATCCTGGAACGTGGCGGGTCTGGCTAATAAAGTTAACTGTCCGGAATGGAGCACATATATTCAGGCCCAAGACATCTGCCTCTTTCAAGAAACCTGGGCGAGAGAACATCTCCCTCATGTGGGTTTTGCTACATTATCTGCGCTGGCAAAATGGGCTGGCATAGGACGTCCCTCGGGAGGTTTGGCTACTTGGGTATTCACTGACTTGGGATGTAGGGCAGTTGTTCATCCACAAAATTCGCCCGACATCCTTGTGGTCCGGCTTGAATGGCCGAACGCAACTAGTCTCCTGTTGATCAACGTATATTCCAGACCAACTAAGATCTCGCAGACCTCACATACGATAGAGGAGCTGGCAGTAGTCTTAGATAACATCCCGCAGGGTATTTCTTTCCTGATAGGTGGAGACCTTAATTCCCACTATGAGCCCCTCCCGGACCTACTGGTGGACTTAGCCACGGAAGAGGATATGGAATGGTCCATACCTCCCTTTCAAGCATCGGCCCCTAGAGCTTGGACCCCTCTTGCCACACAAATTACCGCTCTAACCATGAAATATGGCCTGCGGGCATGTAATGGTAGGGCAACCTCGGATAAACCAGCTAGCTATACTTTCAATAGCAAAGGCAGGGAGTCAAGACTGGATTATATACTGGCCCCCCTAGCACTGTGGTCATGTATTACTGACTTCCGGGTATTGCCCAGGGAAGACAGTGATCACAATGCGCTGGAACTGGAATTTGCTCACCCTGGCTTAGCCCCTAAATTGAGACAGAGGGAGTCCCTGGAGGCTGGGCTTGGCCTCACACAAAATAGACGTAGAGTAAAGTGGGAGAGATTTATCTCCAACCCAGAAAAGATATCAATGCTCTATGTGAGGGTAGTCCCCATACTTGAAAAGGTTCACGCACTCATGGCCTGCGATACAACTCAGAGCGAACAAGAACAACTAGGGCAGTGCCACAGAGATCTCTCTGAGACAGTATCCGCAATCCTCACTCGCATACCAAAGAGGGTAAATGGCTGCGTTGCTGGACCATCTTGGTACAACAAGACCTGCCGCAACGCCAAATTAAGCCTACTGACTTCTATTAAGGCGGGTATGGGAAGTGAGGTAATTAGAGCCAAGAGATCTGCTTACAAAACCTTAACTTGTAATGCAAAAAAAGAATGGGAACACCAAAGATGGGAAACCCTCTCTGCATCTCTGGTCAGGGGTGACTCACGCTTATTCTGGCGAACAGTGAATACTGGTTCAACGGAATTGGCTCCAGTGTTGGAGCCGAACATTTCATCAAAATCATGGTCAGACCATTTTCATTCGCTATATCAACTACCGGACGGGGAACCGGTCGCTTCTCATCCTCTACTGGTTGATGATTCCATAGTAATGCCCTTGTTTACTACCAAGGAGGTTAGAGTGGCAATAGCCGGACTGGCATCAGGCAAGGCTCCTGGCTTGGACGGTCTTCCGGGTGACCTCTTTAAGCAGGAGCCGGATGTCTGGACTCCCTATCTAGTCTTACTGTTTAACTGTATTTTGCGTGGTATGGAGGTTCCTGTTACTTGGCTGGGCGCAGAGATTGTCCCTATTTACAAAAAGGGCTCCCCTCTGCTCCCAGCCAACTACAGACCTATTAGTCTCATAGACGTCCCACAAAAAATCTTTGGTAGACTGATTCTGGACCGACTGCAGGTCTGGATTGAAGACTACAATATTCTGAGCCCCTTCCAAGCAGGCTTCAGGAAGGGGGTTTCAACGGTGGATCAAATTTTCCGTTTAAACCTTCTCTACTGGAAGTCAGTAACAATTGAGGGGGGTAGTTTATACACCATATTCGTCGACCTGCGAGCGGCATTTGATTTAGTCCCCAGGGACAAATTATGGGCAGTCCTGACAGCTTTAGGGGACCCGGTTTATTTGCTTAAAATCCTGAAAAAACTACACCAGGGCAACGTTTGCAAGGGTAAGGTGTGGCAGAGGAGGTACCCTTTCAGAACCTTTCCCCATTGACAGGGGGGTTAGACAGGGTTGCGTGCTCGCACCTACCCTTTTCTGCCTCTTTGTCAACGGGGTTTTTAAGCACTTAAATGAGATAAGTAATATTGATGCCCCTAGGTTGGCGGGCAGCAGGGTACCAGCAATTATGTTTGCAGATGAAACCCTGCTGCTCTCCAAATCTCCTATGGGCATACAAAGGGTCCTCGATGGATTTGTCGACATTTGTAAGTCGCATGGCTTGGAGATCAACACCACAAAAACTAAATATATGATCTTCAACCCGCCCGCCGTAACCCGACCGAGCCCGCGGATAGGGGCTTCTAGTCTTGAGAGGGTATATACCTTTGAATATTTGGGAGTTATTTTTAATCAATCAATGAAGTGGGACTCACACCAGACAAAAGTAAACTTGAAGTTAACGCAGATGACGGGCGCCATCTCTAGGACGATGAGTGGGCTGAATTATAAACCACTAGGCCCACGCCTGCACATCTACAAAACTCAGGCCAGGGCAGCTGGGTTATATGGGGGTGAAATCTGGGGACACACACCTAACCAGAAACTACAGATCATCGAGAATAACTTCTTGAGGCAGTTGACAGCCCTACCACCAAGTACACCATTACTACCTTTAAGATTGGATATGGGCTTAAGACCCATAATGGTGGAACTTGGTCTTAAACCCCTAATGTTCTGGCGCAAACTATGGTGCTCTCCAGAGCTTGAGAATTATAGAATGGAGTTACAAGAGATTCTGCGCCTTACAAGAGCTGATCAAGTACCATGGCTTCTCTACGTTAAACATTCTTGTGAGTTAATAGGAAGACCCGATTTGTGGTCTGACCCAGCTAATGTATGCCGAACAACCTCCCGCAAAACCATTTCTCAGGCCTATTATGAGCACAATCTACGTGTTTTATCTATGAAGGCTAGGGCTGGGTGCTTAACTGAGCATTTTCTGGAATTTAAAGACACATATTACCGGGAATCAGTCCTAGATGACATTGAATCAACGCTAACTAGGAAACTTTATCTACAATGGCGTTATGGTACTTTGCCTTTAGGAGCTCACACTGCCACTTGGTCGCAATCAAATTCAGCATCACAATGCCCAGCATGTGGCCACCCATCTGAGTCTGACTTGCATATAATTTTCTTTTGTCGAGCCTATCATAGATCAAGGAGATATTGGATCCTTCCACTTCTAAAAAATCTGGGCTTTAAGCAGCACATTCCAGCTTATAGAATTTTAAAAAACGATTTATCTGCACCCACAGTATTTGCAGTTGCGAAATTTTTAACAGCTATGTGGATTAATCGAAATCGCTGCATAAAATCCAAACACGGTGATTGAACATTTTTTCTCAATGCTATGCTGTAATTCTTAATTGATGTATTTTAACATGTGGCGCGCAACATGTATATTTTATTGTATGTTTATCCTATTATACTCTTTTATGGCCCGAGTGGCCGAAATAAAGCTGAAATGAAATAGATATAGAGTGTTGCACACTTGTGCCGATGCAGGCTAGTCCATTAAATTTCCTCACCAATTAATTATTTTAAATGTGTACTTTTTGTTTGTTTGTTTGTATTTTACAAATAAAAAACCTGATCACTGAATAACCTTTGTTAAAATAGGACATGGTTATTTTTCTCCCAACGTAATTCAATATTTCACATCTTCAAAGCACGAATGTAATTCCTTATTACGTAAATGCAACAAATAAAACATTTTCCTTGTTACAAAAATTTACAGTTTTATTGGACCATAGAAAAGGCTGTTTGCTCTATTTTCATTTACGAAATATGAAACAATGAAGAAAAAGACTATTAACTTTTCTATTTTTATAAGAGTGAGATGTTTCCACAACCAAGTCCAAGCAGTGGCAAATGCTTTGATCACAAAGAAACCAATGCTGTTCTTTAACTTACCCGTAGATGGGTGAGGGAATTGGAAAATTCTGACGCTCTGGGATGAGCAATCAATGTTAATGCCTTTGAGTCCAATTATGAGAACATTTATCACGTTTCCGGAATTCGTGTTTTTTAATGCGGGTAAAATCCTTTTTCATCTCTTTGTCGCATTCAGTATGCCAACATGCTTGTCTTTTATCATCACTGTTAAATTCTACGCTAATTCATTTTCTTTCTCTTTGTGCATTCTACCTAATTTGGATTATGTTTATGAGCATTGTGTATACTTTCCCCCTAGTGAAAAAAGCTTGCAAAACACATAAAATTAAATCTATAGCTTCAGAAAAAAGAAGAAAACAGAAGAGAATCCATTTAGCAATTGAACAGTTTTTGAACCTTGTGTAAGTCGCTCATCCATTATTAATCTCTCATCAACATTTTATCTCAGCACACAAGCCCACATTTAAAAACTGGAAATCTTCTCTTATGAGCAACTCCGATTTTTGAAGCAGATTTCCAACCAAAACGATCATGGAAGTGAAATTGTACATTTGTAGAGTTAATTTCCAATTGGTGGCTAAGGCCCTGATTACGAGTACAGCGGTCCATAGAAACATTGTACTTGCGTTGGGGGTGCTATGGCGGTCGGGGACTGTCGCACAAGCAGTCTGACCGCCGAATTACGAGTTTGGCAGTTGGAAGGCCATGGGACCGCTGCAACCGCCAAGGATCCCCGATCCCTGGCAGTTGGGAGGTGGTTCGGGGACGTAATATTATGTCTTTCCCCCTCACCAGTCTTTTCATGGCAGTGAGCCCACCATGAATAGTGTTATGGTGGGGAAAGAAAGGGGCCCTACAGGGCCCCCCGTTGCCCCCGTGCAATTGTGTTTGTGTGTGTGCACTCATATTTGCAGGGTAACTTAAGCGTAGATGCATACAATGGGGGTGTTTGATTTTCATGTAATTTGCTTTTTCATAATTATGTGAAATTATGGAAAAAGTAAGCAAATTACGTCTTATTACTTGAAATGCAATGGCAGCATTTGGAGCAATATTTTAGATGAAATGCTCCTCATGCCCATTTTGGAGGCAAGGAGGCATTTCGAGCTAAAAGCTAAAGATGAGCACAAAAACAATGGAGCCAAAAACAGTTGCCGCTCGCATTCTGGTCGTTTGCATTGTTCCTGTGCGCTCACTCTAAAATTGAGCTGTGAACACTGCATAATACCCTGATGTGGCATAGTAGCATAATTCCAGGAACTATGGATAAAGAGGGTAATGCATAATTACTGGAATTAGATAAGATTACGCTTGTGTAATATAAATTTCACCTTGGCAATCATACAATCTAACCACAGACTAGGAATTTATATATGTGGCAATTTCTCCAAACTGTCAAGAATTATTACACTCTTAAGTACATTTATCGAATGAAAAACTTCATACATTATAATTCTATGAATGAGAATGGAGAATTTAGGATCGCAAAGTTCTCACTGGGACATTGTAAATGTTATCTATTTGCTTACAATTCTTTGTGAAGGGTCCTATTGCCTGTAAAACAATGCTGTTAGCATTTTCAGAGATTACCTGCATGCAGCTAATGACAAGGAATCCGGAAATACTTGCTTGCAGTGGTCTTACAGCAGTGACGTGGGGGATCACACAGCATTATCTAATTGACCATTCAATGTAGTATAAAAACTTTTGTCATATGAGACTAAGGGCCTAATTATGACTACGGCAGTCCGATGGATTGCCGTAGCCAAGATGGCAGTGTGGACACCACCACACTGGCGGTCCTACTGCCCTATTAAAAGTTGGGCGGTCGATCTCCCACAACCATCAGGGATCAGAGATCCCTGGCAGTGTTTCAGCAGTCTCTAGGTTGCAATATGCTTGGCACCACCGAGCATTTCACGAGTTTCCTCCACGCCACGGTTTTCATGGCGGTCAGCCCGCCATGAAAACTGTGGTGGAGAGGAAACAAAGGGGACCCTACAGGGCCATAGGGTGCATGCAGGGTGGTACATGGTGTGCCCCCCTGTGTGCATGTACCCCAATTCCTGCATGGCATGGACTGCAAAGTCCATGCCTTGCAGGAACTGCCTTTGATGTTCCCATTGCGGTGCCCTTTTTTAGAGGGACAGCCACGGGACTGCCAAAGAAACGCCCGCCAGACACAAGAAAACTGGTAGGGCATGATTACGACTTTGGCAGTCTGGGAGCGGGATGCCATGCCAGCAACCCCGCTCCCAGACCGCCATAGTCGACCGCAGGCCACCTGCTAGATTGCAAAATGTTTTGTAGTCTGGCGGGCGGTCGGCAAGGTAGTGCCTTTCAAAAGGCAGTGCAATGGGAGCGTCACAGCCCGTACCTGCACGACATGAACTGTGCAGTCCGAGCCGTGCAGGTACTCAGGATGCATGTATACAGGAGGGCACACATGCACCCCCCTGCATGCATCCCATGCACAGGGCCAACAGGGGCCCCTGTAGGTACCCCTTTCTTTCCACACGAGCACACTTTTCATGGCAGGCTCATGGCCATGAAAATGCTTGTGGTGGAGAAAGTCGTAATATGCTTGGAGGTGCCGCAGTGGCACTGCCAAGCATATTGCTTCCCCTGACCGTCTTGCAACTGCAAGGGATTGCGGATCCCTGGTGGTTTCAGCAGTCCCATGGCAGTCCGACTGCCAAACTCGTAAGTGGGACCACAGGTGCAGCGGTTCCTGACTGCCACCCCATCTCCACGAGTACTGCGGTCCATCAGGACGGTCCAATGGACCGCCGTACTCTTAACAGGCCAGTAATCAGGTGGGCGGTGCTCACACGTCTTTGGTGGCATGGCAGTGGGGTAGCAGCATAGTGGTCCCACTCCCACACCGCCAAAGTCATAATCGGGCCTTAAGCAGGACACCACCATCGCAATGATGGGAAAAGCTTTTTTGCTTGAGAAGACAATCTGGGCCTCCATACAAATGCTAGTTGCCTAGTTTTATTTCTCCTCTATATAAGCCCCTCCTACCATGTTCTCGTAAGACAGATCAAAGACATGAAGCCTATCAAATGAGAATGGACAGTTTTAGACATGAATAGTTGGTGGCAAAGCAGCCTTGACAAAGGACCAATAACATAAAAAATCCTGAAGCATATAAAGTGTCTTGTCTGGACAGCATGAGACTGGGATCTCTAAAACATATCTACCTATTTTTTTATGTTTATGTTACTGCCTGGCTTCTCACCTTTTTGTGTCTCATCTTCCATCACAGCCACCCAACTTCGAGGCAGATGGAGGAGAAATAGGTACTGCTGGCCCCAGCTACCCCACTTGTGTGGTCACAGGTGAGGTGGCTACTAATCATGTCTATGAGGCAGAAAAACACTGGAGGATTGGGTGCCAAACACTGGAATCTGTAGGATAGGTATGAAAACCTTATTCCTCATCTCACATGTATGGAGTGAATGCAACAGATGGACAGGGAGTGTTGAGGCACTGAAAAAGACTGGTGACCCATTGGCTTGATGAACGATTAAAACTTGTTGACCAAAAACACTGGATAGATGAATCATTATTCTTAATTTACTATCCATCACAATCATTTTTAATTATATCAAGGGTAACCACTTAATAAAGGTAATTCCAGGTATACCCTGAGATATTTTTACTTTTCAACTGAATCCCTGCTTTTCAAATTACAAATATCTAAGAACTTCCGTATAGGTCGAATCAGTTGAAGTGGTATTCAGTTCACCCATTCCAGTGTAGGGGGTTGCCAATGATGAAGCATGCCTTAATAAGTTGAGGGTAAGGCGACCTCTCTAATACCTTTTTGAATACCATCAGGTGACAATGAAAGTAGATGACTAGCACATAGAAGTTGTGTTATAGTTTAGCAATCCTGCTCAAGCACCAATTGTATGACATGAGGACTTAAGACTATACCTACCCCCCCCCCGAACCTATGCCTTAGAAAGGCTACTTGAGGGCCACGGAAGTTGGTTTCTTGTTAAACCCATTAGCCCAGGGACTGGGACCCACGAAACAGTCCTTGAAAATTTGGAGACAATTAGAGAAGATGTTCATCATTTGCCAAAGGTGGGATTTAAAAATTGTTCAAACTCTGGTGGACCGGGGAAGGTGACAACATGGCTAAGAAAGCACTATCTCAGGAGCTTCAGATTTTCAGTACACCTCAGTAACAGCTTTTGAGCATTTAGTTTGCGGCTAGGGTGGGACCACACAAAGAAGGATCTGGCCTCATGGAATTCTATTGAGCCACAGGCTCCAACCTTGCTTGCTGGAAGGATTTTGACACCTCAAAACATTTCAGATGCTACAGGTAAATTGTTGATTGGGACAAACCAGTGCCTAGTTTTTAAAAGAATAAGTGATGGGTCCAAAGTTTTGTTCAGAAGCCCGCAGCTGGCGGTATTGAAGGTTGGGATGTGTAGTTTTGATTCCACCTCATGCCTTTATATTCCATCACCAGACATTCGCAGACTCTTTATCTCACTCTTTCAGGTTCTTTTCAATTACCGGTTTCTCTCTTCAAGGGCCTCTGTCCGACTTCCCTCCATATCTGGATGGTCACAAAGGGTGCTTCGGACCAAATCAACCATGTCTTATAGGATAATGCTAAATGCTTTTTGCTATTTAGTCATGCTTTAAATTACATTTTTTTACTAAATTGATTTGAGAATTCTAACTTACATATTTATTATTATGAAGTTGTTTTTAGTACAGTCGTTCACACACACCACATGCATATTCTCTTAGGGAGGCCACGTATATGCTAAAGACTACCTTGTGTGAACTGAGGTTCCTCGGAGAAATACATCTTTACCTCTAGGGTCTAGATTGATGTAATTGTGTTATAGTTCAGGAAAAGGTCATGTCAAGACCGATGGTATGAGTTGGAGTTTAGTTTATGGGTAATCCTTCACAATGGTGAGAGATATGCCATTCACCTTATTACAAGCATTAAAATGATTACATGTGCATTAGCATAAAATGCACTTGTAATAAGGCGGTTGGGATATTTGTCATATTTGTGAAGGACTTCCCGTCTGCCAAACCGCAAATCAAGCTCTTCTTTCCCTCTTAGTTTCACCATCCTTTCAAACAGTAATTAACAACCTAGATTATGAATATAATTTATCATGTATAAAGTCATGTGTGCCCTTTTACATTCACCCCTCTACATTCTTTCCTGTTACTAAATGGATTTACAATAGCTGTCTGAGTTTCTATTGACATTAAGCACAAATGATGCTACTTTATCAAAGGGCTACCATTTTAGTATCATACTTGGAGGAATGAAACCATTCACCCTATAATTAAGAATGACACCAAATTACTCAAACAGTTATTGAGAGGACCTACCGCATACCTGTTGTACCAAGAGTTTGGAATATGGAGAATACAGGTCTCTGCACAGTTTATCCATGTATTTCTTTAGTGCTTGATCATGCTAATTCCTAATGCCACTCATAGTCACTGTACAATTCTATATGTCATGAGTCACTCATTAGAATTAGGTGATTCTGCTGCCATAGTGTTTTTTGCTAAATTATGGATTTGCCACATAATCCATCATCTTCCGCAAAATTCACAGATTTTAACAAAACTATCTTTTTCCAGCTCAAACGGCTCAAAAGTTGCCAAAAATTAGGCAAAGCCTGTTGTTGTACCACTGCACAAAGGTTCACTTTACGAAGGCTCCTTTGATGCAGTTGCATATTGCGGTATTTGGGCTTTAAACCTGAACTAATAAGATCAAACCTTTGTCCATACATTGTTAATGTGCACAAATTACAAAATAACAAACTGCTATTACCACAAAATGTGCAGCATTAGCAAGTAGTCTCAGCTGCCTATTCTAAAGGGAATTGGATGTGAGGACTGTAATACCAAATCCCAGATTTACTAAACATTTTCTCTGGTGCAAAGCAATTGAAAGCAATGCATGGTATTTACTTTCCAGGGCAAAAGATGTTTTGCCTGAAAATGTGCCAGTTTCTCAGAGAAAAGAAATGTTTTGTGCCACTTGGCTCCACTTTGCATCAAGGAGGCACTACTGTGGTGGGTCTGTGCAGACACCCACACTTTTTGACTCAAAGCTGATCTAGTGTGATAGGTAGATTGGATTTTACTTCAAAAACTAATGTATGCATTTCTCAAAAACACATTTCATGTTTGCGTCAGTGCACAGTGCACATTCAGTGCATAAGATCCTTCTGAGTCCCTGGTGTGCTTCCAGTACAAATCTTACGTTAGCCAATACACACTCAACTCTGCACCATCGTGCTAGGCTGTGCATTGTGCAAGGCAATGTTTTTTGAGAGCTAGGCCCAGATTAACTAAATTATCATGCAGCTCAGTGCAGCAGCCACAAATGCTGCACTGCACTGCGTGAGGAGAGAGCAGGAGAGCGCCATACCACACCAATGTATAAAAATTGAAAATATTTTTATCATTAAAATGACACCCAAACAACAATAATCTAATGTAAGTAACCATCGATATGATTTTATTTCAAGAAAGAACAGTTTCTAGCACTTAGTCACCTTATGGAGCTTTTTTTCCAAAGTTGCTCCAAACTTCTGGAATTTCTTCCTGAAGTTCCATTTGAGGGTCCAAAGGGTTTAAAACACAATCCAAACGTCTAAAATCTCCAAGATGGTCCTTGAAAGTGTGGGACCACAATTCCCACAATGCAGTTGGCCAAAACCCTTAAAAGTCCACTGGATGCACTCCATGACAGGGACTCTTTGTGGTGATGCAGGAGAGTTCTAGTAACCTGTAGTTTGCAGGGAGTCCACTCGTTAATCATTCTTGAGCAAGGTACTTCCACAGGGTTGTAGTTCCAGATTGTGTAGCAGGCGCAGTCAGTCAGAATGCAGGGCCTGGGGGTGCAAATCAACTTTCCAGCATGGCAGTCCTTCTTTAGCTCTTAGTTTCAAGCAGCAGATCTGTGAGGCTCTGCACCTCTCACATATGTGTTCAGTGTTCTCTGGGGGCAAGCAAGGGAGCAACCATGTCTGGTGAGATGCAAGGCAACACCCCAAAGCATGACCACTCCCTCCAAAGTGTGGGATAATCTTCTCCCGAAAGCACTATTCCTCCAAAATGTATCATTGCTGAAATCTCAGGAGAGCATACAGAGCTAACTAAAACAACTCTCAGTGTGGCTCACTTCCATAGCTCTCCACCCCTGACATCTGCAGTTTCCTTCCTTAAGCTTCCTTGTCTAGCTGGGTTAGAGGGAATGATGTAGGCAGACCTGGCATTCCCTGCCTGTCCTGTTCCTCCTTTGAAGCCTCATGCTTTATGACCCCTTACCCTCTGTTATGGCATTCCTATGTAGCAGAGTCCTCTCCAGTACATAGCCTCTCCCCTGGTGAGCCACTTATCACTTCATCAAAGCAGCCTGTTAACTCCGACCAATTGTGGAAGACTGCAGGAAGGCTACATTTTGGCTTATAGACAAGAACATCTTATACTTTCTTTTCTGTACAATTTAGGATACATTCTACAATGGCATTTTGTTGGATCTATTAATACCATTCTCCTACGTCTTTGAATGATGTTTATTCAATTCCTATCAATAATTAGGTGTTCATAAACTATTGCAATGTTATCCTATGTGGCTACAATGGGGAAAATGAAATGTGCAATTTCTCCATCGCCAGGGCATATAAAGAATATTTCATAAGGGCCCTGCTTATAGTTACATGCCTCTCAACAGTGCTCATAGCACCAAAGTCGATTTTGGGAGGCACTTTACTACAATGGGGGAAGTGAAATGTCCAATTTTTCTATCCCCAGGGCAAAGAAAACATCTTTTATAGGGACCCTACTTATAATTACGTGCCCCCTCCCACCCGAGGACACGTAGGGGAGACCTTGGGGGTACTTAATACGTACAATAATGTAATTTTAGAACTTTGTATGTGTACCTACCACCAAAGTCAAGTTTGCAGTTAATTTACTTTTTAAAAAAGTGCTACAATGCACGGCTGCGCTCAGCAGTGCACACATGCAAGTGCAGATAGGGCTGCTGGCCTCTAAACTGCCATACCCTATTATATACTAAGGACTTATAGGTGGATGTAATGCCCTACGCTATTATCTACTAGGGACTTACAGGGTAGGTCATGCCATTTGTAAGTGTACCCTAATACATAGCATACCCTAATGCATGTGTGTGTTTCATTGTGTTTTCAGCACAGTACTGGCCTGGGCCTGGTTAGACCGACCCGAGGGACTGTCAGAGTCTGTTACCACTAGTACCAGTCACCAAAAAATGGGGGCGCACAGTATAACTTTCCAACACATAAATATGGCACTCTCCTCCCCTCTACCTAGCGCCAGCGAAGAAAGGAGCTGCTCTGAGCTACACACATACCTTTGTCTATGGTACAAGGGTGTCTGAGTGAGTCTTGCATAGGCTTTGCACTGGAAGGATACCCTTCCAGCACACAATACTGTGCTTAGACTAACTTTAATACTATTCCCACCTTGTATGTGTGCTGTATAGTGCAAAATTGGAAAAGAAAAGAGAAATAAAAGCATTTCTCCATGATAGCGCCCGCTTGAAGTGGGCACTATTTTTGGATGCAAAACGCTACATTTTTTTAGTAAATAGGGCTTTGAGTCAGAAAAGTCTTGTGTGGTAGCATGGGAACGCCCATGCACCACACATGAAACACCCCCTTGGCGCTAAGTAAGTCGAAGCAGCGCTATGCTGTGTTTGCTCCACTTTTAAGTGATTTTCCAGCACAAAACAGGTTTTGTGGTGGAAAGTAAATTAGTAAAAATAGATTTTGCAGCGATTTGCTTCACTTTTGTGATGCAAACACTGCACTGAATCCAAGTAAATATACACCCTAGAGTAGTACATGACACCAGCAACAGGCCAGTCTTTCTCAATATGACTGTGCGCTGTATTGTCCGCCTTGTGCAATGCAGCGCAATGCAGCAATTATGGTTGGTACGCTGTGTTGCATGAAAAATCGGTAAATCTGGGCCTCCATACATTTTTTTTTATCGAAACTGATAGCAGAAAAGACAAGAAGCGACACCAAAGAATTATAAATGTTTTTAGAATAGCTGACAGAAGTATTATAATAGCTTGCCACTTGGAAAGAAACAAGACTTGGTAAAGTCATGTTAATGCAAATTCCACAGAGGTGCAACCATATAAGAAAGCAATTACAATAGTTTCTAACATCTGGGACTAAAGTAAAAAGAAGTCAAGGGTACAAACCCTAAGAATGCATTATTACAGAAACGTGTATTGTAGGCCGGTTATTTCCATATTCTGAAAAATAATTTGAACATTGAAAGAATCTGTGTCTTCTGCTCCTCAACAGCCTACATTTCCAAGTATAATCACTCACCTGTATGTAAGTAATAGAGATGAGATAAACTCAGCCCTGAAGTCTGAAATCTTGCCATCGTAGCCTGGTAGGCGATGGGGTAACCAAGTCTGAAAGACATTTAGGTACCAAAGATCCCCTTTCAATTGAGTGATCAACTTTAGTTTGTATTCAGTGATAATATATTCAAAGAACAAAGGGGCATATTATCAACGGCCAGCGATAATTATCGCTGGCCGTACATAGCGATAGAAATATTATCGCCGGCTATCGCTGAATATTATCGCCATGATAACGTTATATTTACAACGCATAGCGCTATGGCGATAATATTTCAGCGATAGCGGTGTTTTCAATGGAACATCGCATATCATCGAAGGGTTTTATTGCCTGATGGAGTGACTTAAGCCACCACTGGGCCAGACGATACAGGTTGCCAGTTTTATGCGATAGCCATCAAGTCTAGCAGACAATCTTTAATCCAATCTGCATGGCAGCCATCCAGACACAGAATAAATGAAGATATATGGCAGAGTTCAGCTGTTGAATCATCTGATGCAATTTATGTTTAAAAAACAAAACGTGAATAATAATAATACTTTAATGGGATGTTTTAATGTGGTTATAGGTTTTTGCTTTCTCCTTTGTTCTGAAAATTTTCCATTATTTTGCAATATTTAACTGTTTTATTCTGCCATTGACATGACCATTTATGAAATACGATGCAATTTGTATCGTGGCCGCTACGAACCGGAAATGCCTGGGTTTGATTTGATGATAATAAAGATAACTCTTTTTTAGCTAATTTCTAGGTGAAATGTCACTAGGCGCAAGAGTTTCCATTACCTGCACGAACAAAAAACATGGGGGCATATTATCAAGCACGGTGTCAAAATTATCGCTACTTTAGCAGCAGAAAACTGCCGCGAAAGCGGCGATAGTGGGCTTGATAATATGCCGCAGAGAATTCCAATAGAAGCCCATGTTGACACCAGAACATGGGCTTCTATTGGAATTCTCAAGGGCATATTATCAAGCCCATTATCGGCGCTTTAGAGGCAGTTTTCTGCCTCTAAAGCGGCGATAATTTTAACGCCGTTTCTTGATAATATGCCCCAGAATTACTAGGGGAGATTACTAGAGGAGTATTGTGCTAAAGCTACCTTTAGGCGTGAAAGTGGCAAATTACGTTTAAACGCCAGGTAAATAATTCCACTTACTGGCTAATTAGATGGTAAAATCCCCTACCACACTAAGGGCCTCATGTAGGAAGCCAAATACCGGTCGGTAACGGCCGATTTTCGGTAATTATACCGTTACCGACCGGTATTTTGGCTTTTGAGCTGTAGGGGGAGAATTTCATGATTCGGTATTTACCGAATCGGTAAAATTACCGAATCGGTAATATTACCGATTCGGTAAATTTACCGATTCGGTAAATACCGAATCATGAAATGAGATGTAGGGGGAGTGTGTGGTGGGTGTGGGGATTCGTTATTTACCACCAACTAAAGGTTGGTGGTAAATGACGAATAGGTGACAAAAAGCATTTTTGTGCACGTTTAAGTGTGCAATGTGGCAGACATACATGCCCTTAGGGCATGTATGTGCACCACATGTGCACACATGGCCGAATCAGGGGTGCAACAGGGTGTCAATGTGACACCCTGCCACCCTTGCATGTGCTTCCCCATTACCGAATTGGTATTTACCGATTCGGTAATGAGGCATACCTTCCCATCAATGGGAAGGTATGCCTCATTACCGAATCGGTAAATACCGATTCGGTAATTACCGAATTTTTCCGAATCGGTAATGTTGGACTTGGCCCTTCTGGCAGGTTCACCCCTGAACTTTTTTTGCTTGTAATTGGTAACTTGGTGTAGTGATTTTGGGTTTCTGCGCACTTTACCGCTGTGTCCCAGGGTAAAGTGCGTGCGTGTTGTGAGGTTGGCCTGCCCTCCCATAGGAATGCATGGGGGAATGTAGATGTCCCGGTAGTTCCTGATGCGTGGGGTGTGCAGGCCCGTGTTTGGTATGTGCGGACTCGTGTGAGTGAATGCTGCGCGTTGATGTGTGCGGCGTGCATGTACCTGGTGTGGAAGTGCCACTTCTAGAAGTGGGCACTTCAGTGTGCAGTCTGAAATGTGTGGCTTGTCTGATGATTGGCTGGTGAGGTCAGGTGACGGACTAGGGAATTCCCCAGAGTCAGGAGGAGTCACCCAGTGGTGAATGGGGAGTTAGCATGTTGATGGCTGGGGAGGAGTGTACCTGGGTCCTGAATAGGACAGGGCTTCCCCCACACAATGCTGGCGCCGGCCCCTGTGGTGCGTCTAATGACCCTAGCCCTGCCAGTGAATAGAGTGAGGGGCTGAGCACATCAAGGGTGCTCCCCAACCAGCTGCGACTGGTTTTCCCCCTCACCCTGAACCCAGAACAAAGGGATTTGGTGTATAAAAAGGGGCTGTGTCCCCTTACAAAAGGTTCTTGTTCTTGTTCTAACTCGAATCTACCAGGGGCGTGCTGCTGCTGGGGCCCAGGGGAAGGCTTGCCTCCCTGGGCCCTGCCCAGCCCCTGGATGCCAGATGGACTTACTGGACCTTTTTCCTTTGCTGGGAGCTGCTGTGCTCCAGCTTCTGATGCCCAGGACTGCTTACAACTATCCCTTTGCCAAGGCTTGTTACAGCCTGCCTAGCGCTTGGGGAGCGCTGTGTCTCCAAACTGCTGAGGAGCGCTTATGATTATGGAGGAGCGCTTCCCTGGTTTCCCCGAGCGCCCCTCTGCCGCCTGCGGTGCTGCGAAGTCCTTGGAGGGAATCCCCGGCGTAGGGATTCCCCCTCGTCGTGTCCTGTCACGGGTGCCCACCCCGCTAGTTGTGAGCCAACGCGGGTGCCACCCCACTTATGTTCATATTATTTCGGGTGCCCACCCCGCTGAACTGCTTTGTTTTATTGCGGGTGCCCACCCCGCGATTCTTGACGATCACCGCTGCGGCCCGAGTCGCGGCCAAAAACGGAAGTCAGGCGAGAATGTGCCTGGCGGCGGGCGGGACTTCCGGTTTTGCGAAGGAAGTCCCGCGCACGCCGCCGCCTGAGAAGCTGCCCGGAGTGAAGGTGAAGGTGCCTGCCTGTGCGGGGCTCCCATGGCTGAGGGAGAGCCCCGCGGGCACCAGCAAGTGGAGACTGAAGGCGGAGGGGGCTCGAGGCACATTGCCGGTGCCTGCCCCCACCGCGTGCGAAGAGCGGAGACCGGAGTCCTGCCGCTGAAGAGCCCAGGTGAGTTGGGCTCGCATTCAAGGGTGCCGGGCAGAGGCACACGGTCAGAGCGGCCCCGTTTGCGCAGCGGGCCGCTCCAACGTGGGGGACTGATTTGTTTTAGAGCGCTCCTGCGCTCCAACGACGGGTGCCAGTTCCTCGTGTGGGAACATGATTATTCTAGAGCCCAGAGAGGCTCCAATTTGGGGACATGCTTAGTTTAAAGCGCCCGTGCGCTCTACGTTTCAGGGGGCCATTTGATAGTTAGAAGTCCCAGGGGGACTTGGGGACATGTTGTTTCTAGAGCCTAGAGGGCTCCCACGTTGTGACATTGTGTCATGGGCCATTTGAGAGCCCAGGCCCCTATCTACCTTCCACAGCTGCGCAGCACTTAGTGCCAGCTGCAGCGTTTAGGCCCTGCTTTGTCCCCAGCTGCCCAGCAAGTAGTGGGCGGCTGCTACGTTTAGGTTCTGGTGCGTCCTGGACTCTAATGTGATTGAGGTGTTATTGCGATTCATGCTAATGTGCTTTTGGGTGCTAGGAAATGTATTGTATATAGCATGTTTTGCGCACCCTGTGTCTGATACCTCTAAATGTGGTTATTTCTGCCGAGAAGGTTGTTTTACCTGCTTAGGTTGATGGTAGGGAGAATGTACTTCCCTGTGCGATGTGCGCCCCTAGTATAGTTATAGCTAGGTGGTTAGGTCTAATGAGTTAGACCAATGAGAATTGCATAATGTGATTTATGCCCCTGTGATAGATACAGGATAGGTTTTATACCTGATGCTAGTGTGATGACGCTGAGGTCATTGTTGCGCCAGTAGAGACTGGTTGTGCTCTACAGTTACTTTGTGTTATGTTCTACGTTTACTATTGGTGATTTGTGCTGTGTTCTAAGTGCTAATTCCTGACAGTGGTCCATGTGGCCCTGTCCCCTGTATATATAATCCCTTGTACATTCTGCCCGTGCCTGTTGGCACCTTGTAAAGTGTGTGTTTTTATCTAATGTGTTGTGTATAATACAAAGGCTATTTTTATAGAATACCTTGTGTGGAGTTTCCTTTGTGGTGGGCCTTGGGTGTTGTTGCTGGGTGCGCGCGCAAACGCTTTACACATCGCCTCAGGGATAAGCCTGTCTGCTCGTGCCAAGCTACCAAGGGGGTGAGCAGGGGTTATCTTTGGCGTGTAACTTCCTTGCCCTGACTAGAGTGGTGGTTTCTGCCTGGCTTTGGCGCAAGCCCTAGCCAGCCAGAAATCCCATTTCTAACATTGGTGATCAGCGGTGGGATTTGGACTTGCGTTTGCGCTGTACCGCAGCAGCAACTGGCCGCACTACAAAACTCTGCATTTAGATAAATCACATGGTATAGGGATTATTGTTTTAAAGTTTGCTTTTAAATGTCATTTCTTTGGAAATGTGGTTCTTGTGCACTGTGAGTTAGGTGTCCCTAGCTCGGGAGGGTAGATCATCCCCCTTAGTGCATTGTGTTTTCTGGATTCACCAGAGGGTGGGATCCAGTGGTGGCAGCAGATGTGTGTCCAGTGCATGTATTCCCATTCCCAGTTCCCGGGGTAGTGGTACCTGTGTCACGTGGTGGTCAGGTTGAGAAATCAGGGGCGGTAGAAACTGTCTTACCAGTCCTGGGAGGGGTTTGGAGATGAATGTGTAATGCGCTGGATGAATGTGAATGTCCCATTCCCAGTTCCCAGAGTGATAGTACCTGTGTCACGTGGTGGTCAGGTTGAGAAATCAGGGGCGGTAGAAACTGTCTTACTAGTCTGGGGGGTGTGAGTGTGGATGAATGTTGTGTTGCACTGGAAGATTGAGTGTTAAATGGTGGGTGTAAAATTATTTTGAGCTTGTTTTTGGGAGTAACCCTAGAAGAATGGTGCAGGTATCTCCACAAACCCTTGCGGCGGAGATGGTTTAGAGTAGCCCAGCTAGGTACCCTTATTTGTGAGGAGGTTGAGTGGTCTCACGCCTGAACTGGTTGAGGGCGTGACCCTGGGTTGTATTCCCAACCCCAACCTCAGTCTCCAGGACTGGTTGGTTCCATGAGGGAACACCAGGTAGGGAGCCTAGTCTGTCCTGTTGTACTGTTCTTCGAGGTGGTTCTTCCTGTTTGAGGTAAGCTGGGAGTGTCTGTAGTCAGGCCTCCATCAGTTTTGGTGTCGAGCAGTGCCACTCCTAGGTGGAGGGTGCAGAGGTTCAGTTTTGAGGGGTGAGAGGGGGAAGAGTCCCCAGTGGGAGCCAGTGGGTCAGGGGCCGGCCAGAAGGGCTGGGCCACCAATGAGTGACCATGGTGACGCCACTTCTGTCCTGGGGCATCTTCACGCACTGTCAGAGGGACAGGAGGTCGTGAGCTCTGCGCCAGGCAGACTGTCACACGACACGCTAGGTATGTGTCACCCTCGGGAGGGTATATGTACTCCCAGGAAGTCCTGGTTCTCCGGGCAATTGTGAGGTGATACCCCCCTGATAGCAGGTGGGGTACAGTTGTGAGGGGTGAGAGGGGGAGAGGTCCCCAGTGGGAACCAGTGGGTCAGGGGGCCAGCCGGATGGGCTGAGCCACCAATGAGTGACCATGGTGATGCCACTTCTGTCCTGGGGCATCTTCACGCACTGTCGGAGGGACAGGAGGTCGTGAGCTCTGCGCCAGGTTGCTGGGGCATCTTCACGCACTGTCAGAGGGACAGGAGGTCGTGAGCTCTGCGCCAGGTTGCTGGGGCATCTTCACGCACTGTCAGAGGGACAGGAGGTCGTGAGCTCTGCGCCAGGCAGACTGTCACACGACACGCTAGGTATGTGTCACCCTTAGGAAGTCCTGGTCCGCCAGGCATCTGACCAAAGGGTACGTCCCTCGGTTGGGGAGCCAGTAGCCGGTGTTTCCGGATCTGGACGTAAGGACGACTGTAGTCAGTGTCCTGGCTGGTTTGCCTTCTAGGGGTACCACTCCAGTTGGGAGGGTGCGGAACTCTGGAAGGGGGTGCAGAGGGAGGACGGCCTCGCCTCTGACCCCGGTGCAGCCGGCGAACTTGGATCCCAGGTGGTAGACCAGTTGGTGGAGAGAGGTCCTAAACTGGTGGGAGAGTTGTGTTCTGGTGGGTGCTTCCCTGGGAGGGTGCGGAACCCCAGAAGTAGAGGTAGGGTGGGGCATTCTTGCCCGTGACCTCTGGTCAGCCTGAGGGTGCGGACCCTAGGTTGAAGGATCAGTGGTAGTTGGGAACTACACTGAGAGGGAGAGTGGAGAATGGCTTGTATGCCAGGGGTTACTACCCCCCACTCTGGGTTTGGCAAGGACCAGTGGTATCTGGGTGGCCTAGGGCCTGGTCCTGGCCGTGGACAACTAGGTAGTACCAGTGGGGTAGCCTAGTTGGGCCTGAGTTCTTTTCGGTTGTTTTTTTTCCAGATGGAACCAGGTTGATTGAGAATGGCGTAGAACCGGAGAGTGTCCCTGCAGTGCGGGCCTGCGTCCGTGTTCTATCGCCCCAAGCAGGGAAGACCATCACGGTGGTGATTGGTCTGCCCTGCGTTTTGGCAGGAAGGGGGTTGTGTTGGACTTGGCCCTTCTGGCAGGTTCACCCCTGAACTTTTTTTGCTTGTAATTGGTAACTTGGTGTAGTGATTTTGGGTTTCTGCGCACTTTACCGCTGTGTCCCAGGGTAAAGTGCGTGCGTGTTGTGAGGTTGGCCTGCCCTCCCATAGGAATGCATGGGGGAATGTAGATGTCCCGGTAGTTCCTGATGCGTGGGGTGTGCAGGCCCGTGTTTGGTATGTGCGGACTCGTGTGAGTGAATGCTGCGCGTTGATGTGTGCGGCGTGCATGTACCTGGTGTGGAAGTGCCACTTCTAGAAGTGGGCACTTCAGTGTGCAGTCTGAAATGTGTGGCTTGTCTGATGATTGGCTGGTGAGGTCAGGTGACGGACTAGGGAATTCCCCAGAGTCAGGAGGAGTCACCCAGTGGTGAATGGGGAGTTAGCATGTTGATGGCTGGGGAGGAGTGTACCTGGGTCCTGAATAGGACAGGGCTTCCCCCACACAATGCTGGCGCCGGCCCCTGTGGTGCGTCTAATGACCCTAGCCCTGCCAGTGAATAGAGTGAGGGGCTGAGCACATCAAGGGTGCTCCCCAACCAGCTGCGACTGGTTTTCCCCCTCACCCTGAACCCAGAACAAAGGGATTTGGTGTATAAAAAGGGGCTGTGTCCCCTTACAAAAGGTTCTTGTTCTTGTTCTAACTCGAATCTACCAGGGGCGTGCTGCTGCTGGGGCCCAGGGGAAGGCTTGCCTCCCTGGGCCCTGCCCAGCCCCTGGATGCCAGATGGACTTACTGGACCTTTTTCCTTTGCTGGGAGCTGCTGTGCTCCAGCTTCTGATGCCCAGGACTGCTTACAACTATCCCTTTGCCAAGGCTTGTTACAGCCTGCCTAGCGCTTGGGGAGCGCTGTGTCTCCAAACTGCTGAGGAGCGCTTATGATTATGGAGGAGCGCTTCCCTGGTTTCCCCGAGCGCCCCTCTGCCGCCTGCGGTGCTGCGAAGTCCTTGGAGGGAATCCCCGGCGTAGGGATTCCCCCTCGTCGTGTCCTGTCACGGGTGCCCACCCCGCTAGTTGTGAGCCAACGCGGGTGCCACCCCACTTATGTTCATATTATTTCGGGTGCCCACCCCGCTGAACTGCTTTGTTTTATTGCGGGTGCCCACCCCGCGATTCTTGACGATCACCGCTGCGGCCCGAGTCGCGGCCAAAAACGGAAGTCAGGCGAGAATGTGCCTGGCGGCGGGCGGGACTTCCGGTTTTGCGAAGGAAGTCCCGCGCACGCCGCCGCCTGAGAAGCTGCCCGGAGTGAAGGTGAAGGTGCCTGCCTGTGCGGGGCTCCCATGGCTGAGGGAGAGCCCCGCGGGCACCAGCAAGTGGAGACTGAAGGCGGAGGGGGCTCGAGGCACATTGCCGGTGCCTGCCCCCACCGCGTGCGAAGAGCGGAGACCGGAGTCCTGCCGCTGAAGAGCCCAGGTGAGTTGGGCTCGCATTCAAGGGTGCCGGGCAGAGGCACACGGTCAGAGCGGCCCCGTTTGCGCAGCGGGCCGCTCCAACGTGGGGGACTGATTTGTTTTAGAGCGCTCCTGCGCTCCAACGACGGGTGCCAGTTCCTCGTGTGGGAACATGATTATTCTAGAGCCCAGAGAGGCTCCAATTTGGGGACATGCTTAGTTTAAAGCGCCCGTGCGCTCTACGTTTCAGGGGGCCATTTGATAGTTAGAAGTCCCAGGGGGACTTGGGGACATGTTGTTTCTAGAGCCTAGAGGGCTCCCACGTTGTGACATTGTGTCATGGGCCATTTGAGAGCCCAGGCCCCTATCTACCTTCCACAGCTGCGCAGCACTTAGTGCCAGCTGCAGCGTTTAGGCCCTGCTTTGTCCCCAGCTGCCCAGCAAGTAGTGGGCGGCTGCTACGTTTAGGTTCTGGTGCGTCCTGGACTCTAATGTGATTGAGGTGTTATTGCGATTCATGCTAATGTGCTTTTGGGTGCTAGGAAATGTATTGTATATAGCATGTTTTGCGCACCCTGTGTCTGATACCTCTAAATGTGGTTATTTCTGCCGAGAAGGTTGTTTTACCTGCTTAGGTTGATGGTAGGGAGAATGTACTTCCCTGTGCGATGTGCGCCCCTAGTATAGTTATAGCTAGGTGGTTAGGTCTAATGAGTTAGACCAATGAGAATTGCATAATGTGATTTATGCCCCTGTGATAGATACAGGATAGGTTTTATACCTGATGCTAGTGTGATGACGCTGAGGTCATTGTTGCGCCAGTAGAGACTGGTTGTGCTCTACAGTTACTTTGTGTTATGTTCTACGTTTACTATTGGTGATTTGTGCTGTGTTCTAAGTGCTAATTCCTGACAGTGGTCCATGTGGCCCTGTCCCCTGTATATATAATCCCTTGTACATTCTGCCCGTGCCTGTTGGCACCTTGTAAAGTGTGTGTTTTTATCTAATGTGTTGTGTATAATACAAAGGCTATTTTTATAGAATACCTTGTGTGGAGTTTCCTTTGTGGTGGGCCTTGGGTGTTGTTGCTGGGTGCGCGCGCAAACGCTTTACACATCGCCTCAGGGATAAGCCTGTCTGCTCGTGCCAAGCTACCAAGGGGGTGAGCAGGGGTTATCTTTGGCGTGTAACTTCCTTGCCCTGACTAGAGTGGTGGTTTCTGCCTGGCTTTGGCGCAAGCCCTAGCCAGCCAGAAATCCCATTTCTAACAGGTAATATTTACAGACTCATTACCTACATTGCATTTACCACTTCATAAATACCGAATCGGTATGATTCGGTATTTATGAAGTGGTAAATGCAAGCCCACCTACATAAGGCCCTTAATGAGACATTAAAAGGCGGTAGGGCAAAGGAGACCCTTGTTACACGAATTCAGTGTTCTGGCGTGTAGAGAGTAAACCAGTTTATCTGACACGTAGAAGACTAGAAGACGAATGAATGCATTTAAGGGCTGCACACATGCACTTAGAGATGATGAAATACTCCAGCTATTGTAACTCTAGTCCAGCAGATGAGATCTGCCTCATTAATGATTCCTGGATTTTGAGCAAGCATTTGAACATATTCATGTCCAGGGAGTGTCAAAGACCAGATGCTGAGAAATAATACCTCGTCCGGGTGGATATAATGCCACCCTGCACAAGGTATCAAGTGCCTCCTACAGAGGGTCTCAGATAAGATGGAAAAAACCTTCTTGACAATCTTGTCAGTCTTGATTGAATATGAATATTAATACAGAAGTAAGTAGCAAGGTACCCCCACACTCTCCTTGACATCAGTGATGAGGAAAGAGCCAAGCAAGAATATGCAGGAGTAGATCCAGTGGAAGTTCCAACTGCAAGAAGCAAAAATCAGGGATGAAATAGTAGCAAAGGGATGAAGAATATCAGGAAAGATAATGGAACAAATACATTGGCAAGCCTCGATCAATGGTAAAAACCTATTTCTATTGTTTCAAACAGGAACTGACATCAATTCTCTGGACAGACCTCCATGTCGGAAAGGCTCCTTTAGAAGGTCTCTCTGGCCTCTTTCTTGAAGCTCATGGCATCAGTTTGGCAAACAAAGACAAAGCCCAAGCTTGACTTCTATTGCTCAGTACTGAAGTTTGCAGTCCTCCGCTGCTCTTCTCCCCTGGCTCGCTGCACAGCTCACACACTCACACAACAATCCTTCCAGTGACTGTGCGCGCAGAAACATCAGTACAGTCTCGGTGACGAGGATGATTAAACATGCGCCTAGCATGGCATCCGTCCACATTGTGCCTGTCATCTCTGAATGCCTTAACTCTCTGCACAGAGGTTACAGGTAGCTGGCATAGTCCAGTAATGAATTAAGAAAGACAGTAACCACATGTATGAATGACTAGGCAAGCTGGAAATTAAAAGGAATTGTTAATGTGTGAGAAAGATCAAAATATTAATGATAGACACATAGTTAACCTGAAGATTCATGGACATCCTTTTGTTAATGAATACACTAAGGGTTTTCATCTTGGAAGCATACGATTTTAAAACATTTGGATTGAGATAGTCTCATTGATGCTCTGGTAATGAGGCAGAATGTACCTCCTCTCAGCAGGGCCTACTGACTAGCAGAGTGGAGTTTTTTTGCAAAGCTACTTTTCTGAAAATATTAAGTCTGCCACAAATTCGCCTGGGAAACTGTTTCACACAATACAGAGATTATCCACTCCCCCTGCTGGTGCCAAGATACTACCCACACAACAGCTTTTCAATAATTTAGCAAATGGTTTTAGAAATAAAGTAGAAGCAGTTTCCAACGATGTTAAGCTCTGCAACGGTACCACATCATTATTACCTCAAGCTGCCTCTCCGTTGGACCTCAGCCTTTTAGCTCTCTGTGAGTTTCCCATTATCATGACAGAATGTATGCTCCAACGGACTCCTGCCCCACTAAGGTGTTGCAAGAGATAGCTGAATTCATCGCACCCCCACTGGCTTTATTAATAATATATTGAAGTCCGGTTGTTTTCCAACAGTATGGAAAAAGGCCTCCATTCTGCCTTTACTAAAAAAAGCCAACCCTAAATCCCCTAGAGGAAAAGAACTACCGGCCGATTTCCAGGCCCCCCCACACTTGCTAAAGATCTAGAAAGACAATTAAATATCTCTCTTTTTGAATTTTAGAGCCAGAATGGCATCCTGGATAGGGCGCAGTACAATTGTAGGAAAGCTCACAGAACTGAAACTGTGCTGGTAGCAGTTGCAGATGAGAATAGGAACATAATGGACAAGGGTGGCAATGCTGTGGTGGTACTTTTCAACCTATCCGGAGCCTTTGACAGGGTGAGTCACATGTGGTTTTTTTTGTGCCGGCTGACCGGGACTGGTATTGAAAGCTCAGCTTTTAAGCTACTATGCTCCTTTCTTGATAAAAGGGAGCAAATAGTTAATATGGGAGAGTTCAGCTCCAAATCTTTCACCTTCTTACCCTATGGTGTCCCGCAAGGGTCTTCACTAACCTCTTCCATGCTCATGACATCTCCCGGCCGTCATGAGTCACGATGGGCATGTGCGGACGACGGCCGGGAGACGTCATGACCCCGCCCGCGATTGGAATGTCAGCACTGCGGCAGCGCTGCGGCGGAATTTGCGCCGCAGCGAAGAGGCTAAGTCCCACATTGTTTAGTATAAATGTGGCTCCACTTCTGAAATTGATAAGATCGTATGGATTCTCAACTGTCTCCTATGCTGACGATACCCAGATTGTGGTGTCTATGAAGAACTACTTCGATGAAGTGGCATCTCAATTCAAACAGTGCATAAGACAATTGGATGAGCTTTCACTGTCTTAAATTAAATTCCCAAAAGACAAAGGTGGTACTCTTTGGATGGGATACCTCCCTTTGGAATGATGCTTGGTGGCTGCAGTCCCTTGGCTCCATCCCTATCCCAGTACTAAAAACAAGGCACCTGGGAATCATCATTGATTCTAATCTGTCTTTTAGAGATCAGACCAGTCAACTCACTTCCTCGTGTTTACTTGTTTTAAAAACCTTAAGGGAAATTCTTCATTTTTGCCGTTTGACCTGCTGAAAACAGTGGTCACTTCTCCCGCATTATCAAAGTTGGGCTATTGTAATGCCCTTTATGTTGGTTCTCAGCAGGTCATCTTCAAAGAACTCCAAAGACCGCAAAATGCCGCAGTCAGACTTCTTAAAAATATTAAGAAATATGAACCAGTCTCTATGGCCATGGAAGAACTACATTGGCTCTCAGCATAGCACACAAAGTGCCTAATCAATCTGGCCCTGCTTTTCTTAAGAACCATGGGGCAGATTTATAAGCCCCGTGCGCCACTTTTGCGCCGCCGTTGCGTCACTTTTGTGACGCAGCGGTGGCGCAAAGCCAGCGCCATGCTGTGGGCTATTTACAACGTGACGCATCTAGGGAGATGCGTCACGTTGTAAAGCTTGCACCACATGTGGGCGTACCTGTGCAGGGGGGGGCGTTCCGGCACAGGAACGACTCCGAAAAGTGGCTGAGTGAAATCTACAAGATTTCACTCAGTCACTTTTGAGCCCATGCTGCATCAAAACCCTGCGCCTGCTTGAATCAGGCATAAGGATTGACGAAGCATTGTAACGATAGGGCACCCCCGAGCCTTGCTGGAGCTGCGTCGCGCTTGCGACGCAACTCCAGCAATGCGCCGCCTTACGCCTTCAGATGCGTCACGCATCTGTTTATCCTTGCGCCACGATGCGCTGCATTGCAAATGCGGCGCATCTGTGGTGGCGCAAGGGTAAACTTGCGTGACGCATATTTCCTGGCACATCCATGCTGATTTGCAGGGATGCGCCAGGAAACATAGATCTGCCCCAAAATCTCCTTGTACGCCCCTGTTAAAGTGCTTTGATTACCCAGAGCTAGGAAGGTGTCAGTTCTGTTAATTCACAAAGCCTCTTGGGGTGGCAAAAGTGTCACCCATGCTACTACCCGTCTTTGGAACCAAATGCTGGCATCTGAGAAATCAGCCCAACTTCCTTATTTTCGGAAACTCCTTAAAACTTGGTTGTTTGTTCACTCTTCCCTGGTACGTCAGACTTTAGGCAGCTCTCATCTTCAAGCAGATGGCAGCTCCAAGACGCCCACGGGCAGGCAAAACGTTATACAAAACCAAATTCAAATCAAAGTTCAAAGTCATAAAAAGAAAACCTAAAAATTGAAAAGAAGAAAACACCTGCACACACATGGAACTGGGAATATATAGAAATGAGGTTTGTTCAAGTTTGCACTGCACACGTTATGAGTTTCGAAAAATGTGTCTAGTATTTATGGATCATGTCTAAACCATCTTTTCAAATAAAATGTGAAAATTATCATGGCACCCTTAGTGCTTGGGGTACACCCTCTCAGCAACGTTCCGCTGCGTTACTTAGCAAACAGCATAACCAGAAATTCCATTCGATGTCCTGTCTGCATATGACATCAACCAACACTTATTTCCTTCTTTGGCATTGGACATTGTTAATATCAAACATACCACATCCAGCAAGGAGAACCACTACTAAATAGGAAACATAATGGAGCACCACAGGCATAGGTATGCATTATCTTCTTTATCATCGATCAATTAAAATTTGTAAAGATAAATATACATTTTGCATGGATTCAGGACTAACCAGAGCTCTGCACCCACTGCTAGCAAATACCTTTAGATGCAGGGTGTAGAGCATCAGTCCAAGTACACACTTTTAAGTGTGAGAATGCTGGATAGGTGGAAAGTAAAGAAGAAGAAAATATAATAAAAAATGAGCTGCAGGAGTTCTGAGAGGGAAAGGTTAGGCCAAATAAGATTGATTGTTATCCCCTGTTTCTACCATCAGTGAATCCATGCAACAAGGGACAAAAGTCTGATTCATAATATTTAGGACTTTGCATACCCTTATTCCAAAATGTTGTGATTCGCTACCAAGTCAGTATCCTTGTCAGACTCCTGATCGTTTATGCAAATTGACAACACAGCAGCATGAGAGATATGCACCTACACCGGGCCAGCTTTCTTCTTGCTTAGTTATTGGTTTGGGCACACCTGAGATCTGAGGGAGCCTGAGAGGCACCAGAGTAGTTGGCATAGGGTGCTTGAGAGTAAAATCTGGCTTTGTTATTCATTACACACTGCCCTTCTTCCATCTTATGTGCAAAATACATGCTCGCTCTGCTCTGGGCCTGACTGGAATATAAAAACATCTTTGGAAAAACGATGTTCAATCTAGCCCTATACTGCAGGAAGCTACCTCTTCTCTCTCTCACTCACTCACTCACTCACTCACTCACTCACTCACTCACTCACTCACTCACTCACTCACTCACCCACTCCATCTTTATTTACCTTGGCCACCACCATCCCCGCTTATCCACCAAATGGTGCCCACAGTTATGATCAAGTAACTAAGCCACTGAATGAAAATGTGTCCCTCTAGATAAGACTATGTCAGGTTTCTGAATGATGCTACATGAAAGACCCCTGATATCAAATCCATTTCCAGACCTGTACATGGCTTCTCCGGTAGTCTTCATGTCAGAAGACTTGCAAGAGCATACACCTTCACTATGCAAATAAGCGCTCAGTACCACCCATTATTCAAAGCCGAATGCTAAAGCCTGGAGCCTCCCTCTCCTGTGAAAACTGAATTGTGGAATTCGCTTCTGCTGACTTCAGTCGGAGAGTCTCATTTTCTGAGGCTATCCCTGTGGAAAAACTGCCCCATTTGCCCACAACTCCTGTGACAAAGATCAGTTTAGAACTACTGTGCCAGTGCTGCTCAGATTTAGAGCAGTAGCATTAACCCGGTCTAAATATTAGTAGTATGCTCCATTGGCACCTTCAGGTTGCAGATAGACCAACTGGGATGTGGGTAGTCCTTGGGGAACCCTTCCACTACCACAGAAGAGGCAACGGGTGGAACGAAGGGTGGGCAAAGTTTTTATTACGTGATCAAAATCTAGTATGAATCTCCATTATTGACCTACTCGTGGTTCACAAAGTTTCCCAATTGTCCTATGTATGTGTCCTGGCATAGTTCTACCAAGTAAGCTGGCAATATTTCCTCACAACTGCTGCTTTACATGAAAGTGCCGTTTTCTTACGAGTTAACTTTGAAACCCTTTTCCTTGCGCCTTTTCCTTGCGACTTTCAACATAGATGGACATTGGCAAACTTTTTTTCTCAAAGCAGTCTAAAAGGGTTGCGAAAGTCCAGATTTGTTAAACAACATATGCAGAGAATTTTGCGAAATTACTAGCTGCAACCACAGTATTTGAGATAATAGGACGAATTTTGCAAGTGAAAATTTAATAACTTTATAAACTACAACTCCAGAAGCCACACCGCTGAGAGGTAAGAAACAAATGACATTTCTTTATCAGTGGAAACAATTTCAGGGAACCAACAAGTAGCAATAACTGCTGATGTGTAAAATACATTTCACATCTAAGCTGGCCGGGAAAAACTAATTTATGTAATTGCTGCCCACCCAAGTGGTACCACCTTCAGAAAAAAAAGTCCTACTTGCAGTACATTTTATCTAGTGAGGGCCCAAATATTTAGGAAGACAATGTTTGCTTTTCACCTAAATGCTGAAAAGATTCTTGGGCCGAGGAATCAAAGGCAGAAGGCCCTGTCCCTAGTTCCCAGAGACACAACAATACTTATTGGCCTGACATTCCATAGATTAGTTAAAATCAATAGAGCCATAGACACTTGCCTTGAATTTAATTAGAAAAGAACTGAGACTAGAATAATGGATGGTAAATAGAGTTTTAATCAATAGAGCAGCAGAGGAATCAATGTGTGAATAGATTTGGGTAAGAGGTTTCGCTAAACAAGCTAGAGACTGTAGGGCTGTGTAAACAACAGGCCCCAAGGGATCCTTATTATGCAGAACCCAGGTTAAACCCATTATGGACGGCTACAGAGCATTTTTATTAGGCAGGATTCTTGTGGGCTTTCAAATTAGTTAAATACTTATCTGTTTGTCATCGTTGATGATTGTTTGTGTTTTTGCTCCATTGGCCGTCTGGTCTTGTGTTACATGTATACAACACATGCTGTTTTATTTGAGCTGCTCTAACAAGAAGGAAATATACCATCCCTCTGCAATGCGAATGTACTGACTGTGCCATTTTAGCCAGGGCCATAAATGACTCAGAAGGTTAGATGTCTCACAAAACTACTGGATTTCTGGGCCTTTGTCCAAACCTGCAGAGCACATGAAGCCAAATGATGAAGCATAACATTTTGCAAGGTTGAAAAGATACATCTCAGACGTTTATACTAGTTAGTGATGGTGGGATGAGTAAGAATGTGTGTAGTAAACTTTATTCGATTTGATGAGTAAGAATGTTTTTCATTTCATTGATAGACACAATGGGCCATCATTACTAGTCGAATGCATAAGCGCATACCAGATTTGCATGTGGTTGATTGCTCTTAGTATAACTATGCTGATTAGGACTTGCATCAGGTACATTTTTAGGTCAAACCTATAGCGCTCGCTCGGTGACGCCCCTCCCCAGCTTAGTCAACCGGCAGGCCTCCCATTGTGCCCGGAGCCCAGCTCCCGGCCTCCAATCCCAGCATCACCACTGATCCATTATCTTTTCACTGTAGACAAGCTGCATCATCGTATAATGCTTCGAGTAACCAACCTATAGTGGCAATATTCAAATCCCATCTCGTACAGAGATTAAAATACCAATGTTCCGCCATCTCACTCTAACAATTCTAGGACATGTGCAGTGCTAAATACACGACTCTCATCCATTGGACACCACGCATGTGTCCGTGTAATGGGTGTTATGCTTCGATTTGGCCAATGAAAATGACAATATTCAAATCCCACCTTGTACAGATACTAAGGGGCATATTATCAAGCACGGTGTTAAAATGATCGCCGCTATGGGAATTCTCTGCGGCATATTATCAAGCCCATTATCGCCGCTTTAGCAGCAGTTTTCTGCCGCTAAAGCTGCGATAATTTTAACGCCGTTTCTTGATAATATGCCCCTAAAACACTAATGTTTAGCGATCTCGCCCTAACAATTCTAGCGCATGAGCAGTGCTACATACACGACTCTCATCGGGTTGACACCTCGCATGCCTTCATGTACAGAGCTGAGGCTAGTGACATTGACATACGGGCTCTCAGCAGAAGAAAGGCCCTGTAGCTAGTGTTGGCCATCATGTTACCACTGAGAGCTGGGGTGAGTGTGGATTTGTGCATTAAAATTGATCCCCGTACATCCTTCCTCAACTGGGTGAGTGATATACATGCTTGCATGCATCACGGACATAGAAGAGGGACTAGAAAGATACACGCATTGACAGAGTGGCTAGAGCGACAGGCTAGAAGAAGGGGAAGGTATAGAGGGACAGAGAATATAGAAATATATTTGATCAGCTGTTGGCCATATCTAAGGCACGCAAACACTCATTTTTATAAATGTTGTCATCTACAGATGGTGTACCAACACTTTAGATCATATCAACAAAATGTGTAGTTTTGTATTCCTTAGAGGAAGATGAAATTCTAGAGACGCTCATGCCTTGGCCACTATCAGAGCGTGCATTGAAATCTGACTCTGCTCGGGTTAGCAGATTTATGGTATTTCCTGAAAGTTGTACTTCTGTTTTACAGAAGACACAGTGCACTGAAATCAATTTGCTCCTCTAGGTGTACATGCCTATTACCTTTAAATCCAACTTTTCCAATATGGCAGTTCTACAGCGTGGTCCATATTTGGGTCTGAGGTTAGGCACAAGTGATAGGTTGAATGTCACAGCTAGATTTACATATTGTGAGTCCCACACTATTATCTTTTTTGATGGAGAAACCCAATAAATTTGTGAATTGGTAGTGTGCATTTTATACATTGTATGTCACACCAACTCAGCACCACCACAGCATCAGCGCAGCACCAGTAAGCGTCACTCAGCACCACTACATCACTCAGGAGCATCACAGCAGCATCACCTGAGTACCACGCGGCAGCACCTGAGCACCACCTTAACACCACAATAGCACCACCTCAGCATCACTGTGCACCAGCGCAGCACCAGCTCAGCACCAGCACAGCACCACCTCATCACCAGTGCAGCACCATGTGCGCACCACCTTGGCACACGCACAGCACCATCTCTTCACAAGTGCAGCAACACCTCACTACCAGCACTGTTTGTGTCCCCCCATAACAAAAATATATATAACAAACAAGCATTAGAACAGGCAAGAAGAATGTGCCAGAAACTATGTTAATTCTTTTTTTATTAGGGTTGTTTAGTTGTACATAATATCTGCTTGGTTATATATAAGATAACAAAAATACTTATACACTTTTTTATTATAACTTTTCAACATGGTGCACAGCAGCCACGCTGCTCTACACCATAGCTTAAATGCATTGGCAAATCCAATAGCTCTGGCTAAACACTCATAAGGTCCCAAAGGCAAGAACTATTGGCTATGCCAATGCTTGATAAAGAAACATTGGCAGAACCAAAAAATGTGACCTTTGCCCCAGCCTTTTGACGTTGTCAATGCTGTTTTCTTTTGTTAAAATGTTTGCAAAACATAATTACTGGAAAAGCTGCGAGGCACTAGTAAATTACAAAAATATATTGGCTAAAAGTTATGTTTTTGGTCTCAAAAACAAATAGTTAGGGCAGCTCATGGCACTTAAAGGGACTACTTTGTATGCAGATGTGCTCCCTTGTGAAAGGGCAGAATGTCATCACTCAAAGTGAAGTGAGCCAATGGCTAAAGAGGGCTGACCCACTCCCCTAAGCTGTAGTGGGTGGAAGAAAAATGTAAATTATTCAACGAGAAACCACTGGATGGAGAGTTCTGGCTGACACCCACTATAATCCATATACGTGAGTATATATTCATATAATTTTAGTAAAGTCAAAGGTCTTGGCTAAGGCAAGACGTAAAAAAGCATGACTCGATGCTGCAGTGCGAAGAGTTGGGCTGATGGAGTTTTGTGCTGATTTGTGGGCGAGCGACGAGGTCTTGCGGTTGCGAGGAGCCCAAAAGCTTGATTTCAATGCCACTGAGGCATAATGAGGGTGTAGGAGGGTCCAGGATCTGAGAGGCACCATTTGGGGGTCAGGCACTTGCTGTCACTGGCTCCAGAGGCTTGTACAGGATGTTGGGGAGCCTTTTATGTCCTTGATGCTCAGATGAGGAGAACAGCAGACTAGCCCTTGGAGTCACCCTGGAGTCCTGGGTTCAAGATGAAGTTGCAGGTCCAGTTCTTCATCCCCGGGCAAGAGGGCAGCAGGCAGCATGTCAGCAGGGCAGCAGTTCCTCTAGAACAGATGTCCAAGAGAGTGGCAGTTCAAGGAGCAGCACAGCAGCCCTTCTTTCTGGCAGAGTATACACAGGTCCAGAGGTGTACTGGAGTTGGTGTCTGAGGTTCAGTATTTATACACAGATGTGCCTTTGAAGTGGGGGCAAGCTTCTAGAGGCAGGCCTTTGAAGTGCACAGATGCCCTGCATTCTTGGTCCTGGATCCAGATTAACTACAGGGGTATGTAGCCCTTTGTGTGGAAACAGGTCACAGCCTATTCATGTGTAAGTGGGGTTGGGCCCAGCTCTTCCTATCCATCCTGCCAGTGATGGGCCATCCAGCCACACATAAGCTCTCCATTGTGTGTGGCTGTCTGGGAGGGATACAGAAATCCCAACTGTATGCTACAGCCAGCCATGTGACCCAGAGACTGGCTGCAGGCACCAAATGGATAAGGCAAGAAAATGCCAACTATCGAAAAGTGGCTTCTTCAAAATTGTAAATTAAAATCTGTCTTTACCATTAGTCAGGACTTTGAATTCCAATTTCAGAGACACCAGACAAGAAGGTTCTACCTGTTCTCATTTGGAAATTACACTTATAAAATGATATAAGGTAATTCCAACGTTATCCACAGGCAGAGGGAGGCCTTCTACTAGTGAAAAACAAAATGAAGAGTTTTTTCACTACAAGGACATGTAAAACTTAAAAGAACATGTCCTGCTTTACGAATACATTGCACCGTGACTTCCGGGCTGTCCAGGTTCTACCCTGGGGTGACATATGTGTTAAAAAGGAAGGTTTGGGCCTGGAAAAAGGTTTATTTTGCCAGGTCGAAATGACCTCTTAAAAACTGCACACAGGCTGCAATGGCAGGCCTAAGACATGTTTAAAATGCTACTTAACTGGGTGGCACAATCTGTTCATTTAATTTACATGCCCTGGCCACAGGTAGTGCCCTTTTATTAGGGACTTACAAGTAAATTAAATATGCCAATTGGGTATAAGTCACGTTTACCATGTTTTAAGGAGAGAGCACAAGCAATTTAGCCCAGGTTAGTAGTGGTAAAGGGCAAAGAGTCCTAAGGCCATCAAAACCTAATGCAGCAAAAGGTGGAGGGAAAAAGGCAAACAATTTGGGGATGACCCTGCAGAAAGGGCCAAGTCCAACAATGCACACTTGTGTGATTGTTATGCAAGTGAATGTACTATTCCACTCAGCCAGATATCGGCACACAAATGGCCTGTTGCAGAGTGGACCTTTTCATGGTTTGGTGCTAACATCTGCAGCCATTAAAATATAAGTGGTCATTCATAGTGTGACCATGCACATTTGTAGTATACTACTGCAAAGTGTGTGTGCTACACTGTATAATACACTATGGGTGAACTTTGTCCTAAATTACAGTCTCACCATAACTTGAGCTGAAGACAAGATGGACACACTATTATTATAATTAATCAGCATGTTGAATACAGATCGGACATTCATTTCCACCCACTTATACTCCTAACAGACACTTCATAATTTATAATGAATCACCCTGCTAGCCAACTACACGATCAAAGACCTTCTAGCATAAATGGGCCATTTGACATTAGTTAGGACTGTTTCGAGGAGAAGAAATGATGGGAACAGAATCTTCACATGCTTATTACTTTTTACAGTGTAGCTGGCCTGGAAAGGCTCAACCACACAGAAATAAAAGATCGTAGTCATATTTCTGGTACCAGTCACTTTGAAGATTAGGAGGGTTGCGATCAGGCAGCTGTGGGAGTCAGATCATGAACGTAGGCTCTAAGAGAAGGTCTTTGAACAACCTAATTGGGGACGCCATCTTGTAAAATCCCAAAATGCTAGGCAGGAGGGTTGGGGCAGGGGTGGAATGAATATGTGTAACCCTAGGATTGGACAGAGATGCCTAAATACATCATTGTCATCATGGATGAATACTCTCGATTCCCCATTGCTCACCAAATCTCGTCCACTAAAGCAGCTGCTGTCATACCAGTCATTGATGAAGCATTTACCGCATGGGGAATCCCCACAGTCGTAAAGACAGACAATGGACCACCATTCAATGAACAGGACTTTGCAGAATTTGCGAGGCATTTAAATTTCAAACACCGAAAGATCACTCCCCTGTGGCCTCAGGCCAACAGAATGGTGGAGCGATTCATGGCTACTATTAAAAAGACAATGCAACAAGCTGAACTAGCTCATCAGGACATTCAGCCAGCCATAAATGAAGTGTTACAGGCCTACAGGACCACGCCACACAGCACTACTAACCAATGCCCTGCGACCCTGATGCTGGGGCGCATCCCACGCACTCAGATACCAGCTGCAGACGCTATCACACAATCCAGATTCACAAATTCGGACCATGAGACAATGGTAGAACTTGATCGGACCAAGAAGGCGAAAATGAAGGAATATGCGGATCACCGTAGGCATGCCAAGATGTCTGACATTCGAGAAGGGGACTGGGTGCTAGTAAAGCAGGAAAGGAAAACCAAGGCTGACAGCCGCTACTACGCTCAGCCACAGCAAGTAATCAAGAAGAAAGGGACCATGATCACGGCAGAATCCGGAGTCAAGAGAACAACCAAAAATGTGTCATACTTCAAGAGGTGTAATCCTACAATATATACACGGGCTCGGGATTTAAACGGGGACACCGACGAGTCATGTCAAGAAGAAAACAAATATGAAGAACCCCAATCGACTTCAGGAGCCAGTGACAGTAGAGAGAGGCATCTCTCCGTCCGACTACGAAGCAGCCGACCACAGAAAAGCCCAGCCGACTCATTGAAGAACTTTGAAAATAGAACTTTGAACACTCAAAATACAAAGGAGGGAGATGTCGTATTGCCATGCCTGTCCTGGGTTACAGACAGGACCAGGCATGGCAGGAAAGGGAAGGGGAAGAGCATAAGGGGAAGGGGGAGTGCACGCTGAGATGCGAAGAATAAAGACGTGCCTGAACTCCCGCTGGTGTACCGTGTCTTTAATTAGTGCGGGGCCGGCGGGAACATGAAATCCACCACCACTTAAAAATCCTGCACAAGGGAGAGACTGAGGATGAGAGAACATCCTGGACCTGGGAGAAGTGACATCTGTAGAATGCCTAGCTGAAGGGTCAGAAGACACCTGACCCCCTACTACCAAGATGGACTCAGGTACGTCTGATTTCAGTTGCAACTCACAGACTAGGATGAGTTTATCTAGGGCCAATGACGCTGGCCTGCTCCACTCTCTGTTTGACAGCAGAGGGACAGACCTGTTGCAGTGGACACTGGATCATTTCCCTGGATGTTCTGTCTACTGATCCTACAGGTGTGTGACCTCCAAAAGGAGGGGGGAGTCCTGGCGTTTGCTGACAGAAGTGTCCTGCAAGTGGTAAAAGGATGCTGTGGGACAGGAAGGGTGTGAACATTCTGCCTAGTAGTCCTGGGTGCGATGTTGATGAAATTCCCAAGCCTAACAGAAAAGCTAGGTGCCCAGACAGGAAACATGTCCGATGGAAGGAGCAAAAGGGCAGGAGAAGAGGCGCTGAACTCTCCCTAATCAGAGGGAGAGGAAAAACCCAACTCGTGAGAATTTAAACATTGATTTTGAGGGCAGGAAGCTTGATAAAACCATTTCTGGTGACTGGAATACACCACCACGTGCATAATGCCACTTTGCCTTTGTAAAATGGCCAAACTGGGCAAGAGAAATGGGGAGAAAAATATGTTCTGCCCTGGAGACAACTGAGATCAGGCACATGTTGCATTCTCCCTAATGTTATATGAAATGTCCCCCTGGGTACCAAAGGAAAAGACAATTAATGGGTGTGCTCATGTGTGTATTTATTATTTCTATTAAAAATGTCCCTTGAGTTCACTTCTCCCTGCTGATCAACATACAGACACATCCAAGGAGATAGGCACAAGGACGCCAGATCCTCCCATTAACAGCGACAGATGCATGCCCCCCTGTTCCCATTTCTGGAGGGGGCACACACGCCAGATAGATTTTCACTCACACTTATGGTGGGAGGGACAACACGGAGCCAACTGGCTCCTGTACAGTTGCAAAAAAGCTGAGCGGTGCAGAGACAGGGCCGAAAGGCCTCTTATATCACAAGGCATATCCGCAGATGCTTGAAGCCATTGGAGATCAAGGGCCCTTGTGGTGCCTTGGTCACTTTACCCAGCTCCCTGAGGTTAATTGCAGAAGACACAGGGAGGCTTCAAGAGACAGAGAGAAAGAGTATGGGGAGAGTACAGTGATATTACTCAGAGAAGGAGAAGAGACAAAGGAAAGAAGGAAAGCAAAAATGGATGGATGAAAAGAGAGAGAGAGAATGAGTAGGGCTGATTTGAGCATTTTTGCTAGAGCTGTTTTTGGTTCCTCAGTCCAGCCCTACACAAGAAACTGTTTCAGGTGCCCACTTGAGCCAGGCCCCCATTTTAAAAACAAGAGACACCTAGCAAAATCCAAAACAGCAAAAAAAGCACTAAAAAGACCACTTGGCTGTGGCACAATGTCACTCTTTTAGCAATCCCGCTCAAATGCAAACACACACCACATAAGGCACCAGGCCCCCTTGAAAATGTTCATAATGTGCTCTGTGATGCTCAGCAAAGGTCAGGGGCACGCTGATTATTAATACTGTGTGTTCTTAGAGCTGCCACGGTGCAGCAGGCCCTAAAGGAGCCCATTACAAATGGAAGTAGTGATGACCCCAAAAAGATGTGGCATTTTTCTTAGTGTTTCTGGAGTTGCGGCTTTTAGCCTTATGGATCGAGGGTGCAGGGGCCATTATTGTGGTCCTCAAGACTGCTTCATAGATGTGTAAAATCAGAAAATAAACCTGCTCACAGTATAGTGAATGTTGTAATGCTTTATTCACAAACACAATGTGAACAGTGAACAGTGAATCATTATGTGTATGACTAAATATAATTGTAAGATGGTGCCATCGGTATTAGTTTTATGGTGTTGCATTGGTTTAGCATGACATATTTCTGCTTTTATTATTGTGGTGACACTGTGACAAATCTAATAGGCCTTACTTTAGAGAACTACACCCCTTAATATTGTGCTGTCTTGTATATGTGAGAACTACACCCCTTAATATTGTGCTGTCTTGTATATGTGAATGGTATTGTGTTTTAGGTTTTAGGGCTCACTAGGGGTATGAACTACTAAGAGGGGGTCACCGCAGGTATCTTCTCCTGCTGCCTTACTTACATTTGTAAATTAGTTCATAGTATTGAGTAATAATATAGTAATTTTCCTTTTCATGATAGAAAGCACTGACTGGACAATGATTTATTGTTTTTTGTTGTTGTTGCATGTCGTAGGACTGAGGAAGGTGCTGGACTGCTCTAGCTTGCTACCGTGAGAGAGTTAAGTGCTGCCAAGGGGTATGTCGTTCCTTCTAAGGGAAATTGTGAACTTGCTTCTTGTGAAGGACCCACATCCTTTAAAACAAAAAGCCTAATCACTTACTCTGACCCAGATCACCAGCATATAAAATAGACAATAAACTGCTATATAATATGGACCCCATCAATGCAAATGGGGATCTAGGTGTCACCAGCATTCATGTAAAATGTCCAGTAATCAAGTGAGAGACTCCACTTAGATGTGAAAGAACTTGAGTTAGATGAGGAATCCTCTGGAACCCCGCACAAGGGTATCTTCTATGTTGATAAATACCGAGTACGAACACACCCTAAGTCTGATCAGTCAGAAAGAGTGACGCCTCTTATGAACTATTCCACCTAGACCGAAGGCCTGAAGCTGGTTGTGAAGAATGGAGTAGTGGATGGTGTCAAATGCCAATATGAAGTCCAGAAAATCTAGGGCACTGACACTGTCTACCTCAGACACCCGACACAGACCATTTTATTTAGTAAGTATGACAGATACTGTATACCATTGTAGGAAGAAAAGAACCATAAGATCATCAGTAAGGATATTAGCCTCCAGAAAATCAGAAAATTGGTGTTACGCTTCACTGTGGGGTGTGGTGCGCTGCAGTTTCTGGCATGTATGGAACCTGCGAGCGCCCAATAATGGACGACTCTGTCCCAAAATTCTACGGGCAACGTATTGATAGCAGGGCAAGATGTGCTGTAAATACATATCCCTTAGCCATTAGAAAGCAAAATATTTGCTCAACCCTTTTTTGGGGGCAAATGGAGATGTTGGAACAGAATGCGGTTTAAGTTTCTTACTTAGCTGTGAGAACATCTAGTGGTTGGAAGTCTACATGACAAAGAATATGTTGCTACAAGAAGTACCATTTATTCCTATGGGGCAAGATAATATAAGATGGCTGTAATGAATTTCCAGGTCATGATTATGGATGTCACAGCTAGTTACTGTATAAAGGGATGTTTTGTATTCTTCAGTGCATCATAACTATTCAGGGATTCTGCATTTGTCATGTCTGATGCCCTTTAGACTCCAGTCCCTTGCAGGGTCGGTCTGGGAAAGTAAACAAGCCTGGACACAAACAAAAGTGACCCCGCGTAGTGAATCAACTAGATAAAAAAGAGGTCTATGTTTGCAAACCGGAACAGTTTTGAACACGTAAAGACACGCTGTAAAAGTGATTTGTTTTGCAAGATATGGCATATTGCATGGATTTGAGCTTGCTGCAGGCAACACTTGTTTTAATATCATGTAAATTAACAGTAAAAACCAGCACAGCAGACTATAAAACCAGCCCACAAACAGACAAACTGGCCCTCACACTGACCTGATAGACCAGCCCATCGGGCACTGCCTGATTGCCCGAGAGGCCAGTCCAACAACTGTCCTTGTTTCATCTTTAAAGGTTACATCAAACTTGTTTTTGTGATTGTTTTGAAATGCTTATTTGAAGAAAAAAAACGTTTAAGTTACATTTTTTAAGGGCAAGCAGTGGTCCCTTGTACCAATGCCTGCTCTTGAAAAATATTTATTCGACCATTCTCAAAGGTTAAGAGATCCCTCGGGAACCCTTTCCCATTTGCGAATGGTTTAACATCACCTTTCAGTTAGCGGTAAATTGTGCATGTTTTGCAACTGCATTTCGGTTGCAAAATATTCGTGCATAACACTGTGATTCAGTAATAGGAAGGGACAATCTTAACACGCCCCTTCCAAATACTGAATGGCAAAACCCAAATTGCGATTTGGTCACGAGTTACCGAATGACAAATTGTGTTCGCAAACTGTGCATTGGGGCGTTTGCAAATGCAAAAATGCTTCGTACATCTGGCCATAGATGTCTCTCTGTCCTCCTAATATTTTGCTGGACATTCTAATATCTAACTCCAAAAGATTTTCCAGCACAGTCCCCAAATATTCCAACGAGTTGTAATGGTCTAGTGGTTCCCTCTCCAGTGATTTGATACGGCCTATGGAAGAGTAAGCAAATGACTAGTGCAGATTCACTCTTTGATGTACACCCCCCCCCCCCCACCGGATTCCTCCCGATTCCATGGCAGTCAAGTTACATTAAGCCTGCATCTTCACTGATATAAGTGAGAGTATGTTTTTGTTGATGCTGTGTGATAATAACATACCATAATTGCTAAATACGTGTATGCGCCGGTGATTTTTTGAAATGTGTGAAAAGCAAAAGCATAAAATAAACAAGTCCTTTACAAAACACAAAAAGCACATTATCATTTCCCAGAGACAGCATTAGTGCCTTTAAAATCATCGACAATAAACCTGGATAAGCAGACAAGGCATTAAGGAATTATGATTAGAGCCAGTTGACACTTCGTTAGACAGTGAGTTGTGTATACACCCCATAGCCCTCGTTATCTCTTTCTTGTACACCAAGGCTCGCTCAAAGCAGTGTTGTACTTATCGCTTCTCCTAGAATGGATCCCTGAGACAGCAGCTGCATGCCAACTGCGCTGCGGATGCCATCATATCCCACAACACGAAGCAAACATCCTTTCAGCTGTTATCAACACCCAGCAACCTGCAGCGAAGGCTGAACAACACAGCAGGTCTTTGCACGGGAGTCAAGCAGCCAATGCAGTGTAAGAAATGAATGTTACTTGAACTGCCTGAAGGGCCACGAACGAAAATGAGATTGCTGTTTCCAAAAGGTCAGATCTCGTGGCTGCGGGTATTGTGTTTAGAAATGTGAAAGTACAGGAGACGCAACAGAAACCTGGAAAAAACGAAAAAGACATGGTGGGTCGTAGGGTTAAATGAACAAAAAGAGGATTGTTCACTTTCCACAAAGTGGGGGTTGGGCAGTACTTTTACAACCATTTCATCCATGTATTTACAGGTTTTTCGAAATCACTTAATGGTACATGCAGAGACGTTTTAAGGCATGTGCAAATTGGGCTATGGCCCAGGGCCCCAGCCTTTCAGGGGGCACCTTTAGGGCCAGCTCTGTTCTACAGAGAGATTTGCTCTGATAACCTTTAATAATTCTTAAACAGAGTGTTTTAAATACCGTTCACATTTAATTTATTTTTAATGTGAGTAATGCTTGAGAGTGTATTATAGAAATTTTGTAGAGAAATGTTGTGTATATGTTTCATGCAACATCCATAAACGAAGTTAAGTTTAGGTAGCAACAGAACTTCACATATGAGAAATAGGCAGGTGTCACATAGCCTATTTGCAGTAATATTATTGAGCTGCTGCTGTGTTAAAAAAATCAAATCATATCACTATCCATGAATATTAGATATAAACACATTTAAAATTTGGACGAGTGTGCCTGTGCACTGTCAGTGACCTGTCGAAAGAGGGCCTTAAAGAGCTGAAATTGGATCATAAATTCAAAGCTGTTCCAAACAGGGGATCCCAAAATATGTTTGACCCAGAGCACCAAAATCCTTAAGATGTCCATGGGAGTGGGTGCATGAGGATGATATTCAAAAGGTCTATCATGGATTCCAACTGAGATGTTCAGGAGGAGTGACTTCCCATAATTTTGTAGATTGACTTCTTTGTAGAACTGCAAGTTAATCTAGATACAGGGATGGACTGTCTACACGGGCCTTCTGCCATTTTCCCAGTTGCCTGGCTTCAAGCTAGAGGGTATACAGCCTTTACAACGCTGGCATTCCCACTCGTTTCATTAACAAAGCGGCCATTACTGTGCAGGTAAGTACTACACAAGACATTTTCTGACAATTTACAAAACGGGACTTTACCAAACAGCTATGAGCTTTTTAAATTACATTTTAATAAGGGAATTACGGTGATTTAAAGGGAGCAAGGGTATGAAACGATTCACAGGTGGGTAAGGGTACGAGTTTGTGAGGGTTTTAGGGTTTTGGGACTGGTAAGGTAGGGGGTAGTAGTGATATCTAGGGTTCAGGAATGGATAAGGGTATGAGGTTGTAAGGGTTTTTAAGGTTCAGACACGGGGTAATGGTAGGAATAGTAAGGTTTTAGGAGGCACGGATGGGTGAGGGTATGGGGATGTAAGTTTTTTTTTTAGAGTTCAGTGATGGGCAACTGTAAGGGTAGTATTGGGTAATACCGGGTTTACAAGTATGGGTAAGGGACAGAGTAGTTAGGGGTTTTAGGGTTCAGGGATGGGTAAGGTGTTGAAAGAGGTTTTAGGGTTTAGGGATGGGTAATGGTACAAGGCAGTAAAGAGTTTTAATGTTCAGGGATGGATAAAGGGAGGGGGTAGTAAAGGGCGTTTAGGGTTCAGAGATGGATATGGGTACAGAGTTGTAAAGGGTTATTTGAGTTTTAAGAACTAACCGAGGGGTAAGAGCCGGAATAGTGAGGGGTTTCTAAGGGCAGGAGGATTGTACACATATATATTACCACAAAACAGCTGATATTTACATTAAGCTGGAGAGCTGCTTATATAACTAGATGGGCGACATTGACTCAGCCTTAAACAAGTTTAGCCAAAGTATTTTTAAAATGATGTCATAATATGCCCCTTTTAGACCCATTTTTCGTTTTTTCCTGAGACAGCAATGCGCTTTTGTGTTCACACCATTTTGTTTACTTGCAAGGAGCTTCGAGGCCGCCCATTGCTTACCATTGACTTGCTTCATTATCACAATCATTTGCTTACTTTTCATAAATAGGGATGTGCGGTATTCACTTCTTCTTCTTGTGTTTAAAGTATACAGCTCTGCGGCCGCGCTGCTGTACAACATGGCCATCACTGACAAAGCTGAAGCTCTTGGCTCATAGACCAGACCAAATATCTCTGCCAATGCTTGTTTAAAAACTGTCTTTGAGAAGAGCATCACCTCCAAATCGACTGACGAGCATCCGATTTGCTTGCTCACCCTGCTTGCATTGTCAGATGTTGTGCTTTTTTAAACAGTTTTTCCAGGTCTGGACTTGATTCCTATCAAGGAAAGAACAAACGGCAGACCAAGGTCAAGGACATCCAGTCCATATGTACATTAAATTCAGAAGGTGGTGCAGTCACTCCCTACACCCGCCATCCAGGGGTGTCAATAGTAGCCAGATTCACAAGAGAAAATGGAAGGTGCACTAGTTGCAAAGTCAGTACACAAACGTCAAGATTTGTTCCAGAGTTACTTCTTTTTATTCAATAAATCTTTTAAAACTGGCACACAGCCAACGCGCTTCTTTCCCGATTCTTGCCAGAGGGAACTTTTTCAGGGCTCCTATATGTTCAGCTGATCGGATAACAGAAAAGATATATATATTTGGGAATTCGGACCCAATGGAACAAAAGGTTAGCCTCAATAACGGTATGGTTGGCGAAGTTTGTCACAACTCAGAGTAATAGGCGTAAACATTTTCTATGCAGTATGGTCAAACTGTAAGTGGGGTCCAAAAATAATTTTTCCATCAACGAACTGTGAAATTGCGGAGTAACGCTGTATAGGCTAAAGAAGGAAAGTCTCCTTGTAACGTCCTCGTAACTCCTCGTATGCGACCATACTGCATAGAAAATATTTACGCCTATTACTCTGAGCTGCGAGAAACTTCGCCACCATACCGTTATTGAGGCTAACCTTTTGCCCCATTGGATCCGAATTCCCAAATATATATATCTTTTCTGCTATTCGACCAGCTGACTTTGCAACGAGTGCACCTTCCATTTTCTCTTGTGAATCTGGACTTGATTCCTTGCCTGGTCTAGTTGGACAGTCCTTGGTATTGAAGTTGAGACCATCTAGCCGGCTTGCACATACTAGATAATATGCAGGCAGATGTTTTGGTCATATATTTCTGACACAAATGAGCTTGTCTAATCCAGAACTAATGATTAGCAAAATGATTCAGGAAATGATGTATGCCTATGGAATATTTTTTTTGCTTCTGGTGGATACTTTACATGGAACCACCTTAAAAATCATCACTTCCAGGCCAACAGCAATTTTGATTCAAGCACAAAGAGCAGTTTGCACCAAAATTGTAAGTAATGTGAATTTGGTGCACTTTTTACCCCCACACAAAATGCAATATTATAAGACATGAAGCTAGAAACAGGGAAAACATGAGATGAGGTATTATCAATGAATTGGGAGATAATAACACAACCAGAAAATGCACAACTTTATTGGTATTTACCAGGTAGGTCGTAATTAAGGTCTCGATCAGGTGACTTTATTGAGTAGCTCAAGAGCTACTGGTAGCTCGCCATCACTCTAGAAGTAGCTCTCAGAGGAGAAGCCTATCTTGCTACATTAGTTAGAGGATCTGGGCATTTTAAAGAAGGCTGCACTGATTATTTCCAGGCTCTTGAAGAGGCAGCCAGCTCACTCAATGACACTATCATACCATGTAAACTGCATCACGAACACTCTCAATCTAGGATAGTCACATGGAGCTGGATCATGTTGCAGTCCTCACTTTACCAGTTATCGTCATCATCAAAGACTTTTTATTCAGCAGATCGCCATAAAAAGGTTGTCACATACAAAGACAATTTACAAGAAAAAAATAAAACAAAAAAATAAAAAACATTGTACAAATACAATAAGTTACAGGATAAAACTACCCAGAATACTATTACAATTCATCCAAAGATATTCTGACATTAAACAGATAATTAGACAACACCGTAAATTTAGGCCTGGACGAAAATCTCAGGCAGGCCCTATGTATTTTGGGGCAGATTTACAAGCCCCTTGCGAGACATTTACGCCGACGTTGCGTCACTTCTGTGACGCAGCGGCAGCGTAAACTATGCGCCATGTTGTGCCCTATTTACAATGTGACGGATCTAGGGAGATGCGTCACGTTGTAAAGCAGGGCGGACGTTCCGTCGGAAAAAGCCTCGGAAAAGGGACGCAGTGAAATCTACAAGATTTCACTGAGTCACTTTTCCGACGCTGCGGCGTCACAACCCTGCGCCTGCTTGAAGCAGGCGTAAGGCATGACGCAGCATGTTAGGTATGGGCAGCCCCTGATCATTGCTGGAGTTGCATCGTGCTTGCGACACAACTCCAGCAATGCGCCGCCCTTATACTATCAGATGCGTCACTCATCTGTTTATCCTTGCGCCACGATGCGCTGCATTGTAAATGCGGCGCATCTGTGATGGCGCAAGGGTAAACTTGCGTGACACATCTTTCCTGGCGCATCCCTGCTGATTTGCAGGGATGCGCCAGGAAACATAAATCTGCCCCCTAGTTTTTTCCAAATTCTGAGTCACTTACTAATGTAACTGACTACAGCAGAACAAATAAGCTGCGGGTCGAAATGCTGTACAACTCGCAAACCTGCCATGCACGATGTTGCACAATATTCACCAGTAGGGGACGCAAAACATGATTTCTCAGTATTGTACAAAAGCTACAGAAAAAGGTAAAATTATTAAGATATTGTTGTGAAGAATTGTCTCGGGGCAATATGGCAAGGAGGAAGACGAAGTCCCACACTGTGGAAAAGCCACCAGAATGAGGCTGTGGCAAGTCTAAAACGGGTCAAATAAAATCACTGTTCAGGGCTGGCTGTCCAAAGCAAGCATGGCTCCATGCCATATGCGGTGGTGCGTGCTAAATGGCAGAGGGACGACTCCATTGTTAACACTCCATTGTTAACAATCTAGAATGGCCTTTCTATGTTTATGAAATAAAACTTTACCAGTCACATTTTGTGTGTGTGAACTTTGAGCCAGGGATACATGGGTTCGAGCAAAAGCCAAAGTGAACTCACTAGTGTGGAACTGCAGGAACCAGAGCAAAAGTGTGGCACTTGTTATGTTATTTTTATTTATTATGCGCACGAATCACCCCCGCAGGTGTATCTGGGCACGAGACCAAGACAACAGATAAAGAGGGCTACCTTTAATAAAGGTGAGTCTTGAGTAAGTTCCTGTAGTGGAAGTGGTCCTCACAGATACATATTTGCAGTGGCAGGTTACCTCACAGATACCTGAAGCTTAGATAGCAATTTCTCATTGGCGGAAGGCAAAAGTGCATTGACATAGTCTAGTTGGCTGATGACCAGTGCCTGGACTGAAGTTTTCCTAGTGGAAAGTAGTAGTAGAAGAAAAACTCTTCTCAGCAACCGCATCATATAAACATATGAGCATGTAGCGGCTGAGGTTTGTTCATCATAGTAAGGGATTGATCCAGCCGGACACCCAGATATTTTACAACTAGTTTGGGTGAGGGGGCCACCAATCCAGTGACCAAAGTTGCTGGGCCATCCAAAACAACATAAACTCAGTTTTTGTAGCGTTTAGTTGAAGTCTATTTTTGGACATCCAGGTAGTGATGGCTTTCATCCCAGCAGAAAAAGATTCTTTAGTTTTAGTCAGATTTTTCTCAAAGGAAAAGATTCGCTGGGAATTGTCCACATATGATATGATTTCAAAGCCGAAAGCTCTAACAATTTTGACGAGGGGAGCCACATAAATGTTGGAAAGCGAGAGGCTAAGACAAGAGCCCTGTGGTACTCCTCTATCCGGAGTCATGGTTCGAGACGTATAAGGGCCCAGAATGACCATTAGGGCCCTATTTGAAAGGAAGTCAGACAGCCATTGGAAATCTAAACCATGGATACCAATCTCTGGTAGCCCACCAAGAAGCCTAAGATGGGATACCATATCACATGCTGCTGACAAGTCCAGCAGCACCAGCATTGAGGGTACATTTGCATCGAGAGAGCATTTAATGTGGTGGGTCTTCTAACAAAGCGATCTCTGTGGTGTTTGATGGTCTAAAACCTGACTGAGAAGGATCTAATAAACTATTTGATTCTAGATAGTCTATGAGTTATTTGTTTATGTGCTTCTCTCCAGCAGCTTCCCCAGGAGAGGGAGGAGCGATATAGGTAGATTGTTGGCAAGATTCGTCAGTGCCAGATTGGCCTTTTTTTGACTTGGTCTAATCTGAGTCGTCTTCCAGTGCCAGTTCCACTTGCATAATAATGGTTATACTTAGCATTGTGGGAGTTTCTTTGTCTAATCAGTGGCAAATTGGAAACATCAGTGACCTAATTGTGCCCATCTCTGACATAACGGCAGCCTCCTGGAATAATACTGGTCCGAATGCCGCATTTTAGCATGGTTGACACAGTGGTCACCTTGGGAAAACTTTAGCATTATTCTCATGTTATAGCCATTCTTCCATTATGGCACACATCCAAAGCATGCAATGGTAATAAGTGGACATTAGAGAACAAATGTCCCTATGTAAGGCCTTTCTGCAAGTGACTACCTGATGGAAGTTACAAGCTGGTGTTGAGGGATCACTTATTTATTAAAAATAAACACTAGTATTTTGAAGGAATATTTTTTTTTTTAAAAGGTGCTTTTCTTTGGAGAATAATTTCGTTTTTCAAAATCTAAATCAGAAGTGTTTGTTTGACAGAAAAACATGTGTGCATTCATAAAGTGATCTGGTGACATTTAAACTCTAAGTGGTTGCATTTTCTAAACATATTTCAAGACAGTATTTGAATTATATAATTTACACAAGGTTGGATGTCCTTCTCACTAAAAGGCACCTGCTTCTATGATTCTTCTTTCATTATTCATGTGGTGATATTTCATGTTTACAAAGCTTTCCAGGACATTATAGTTAATAACCACTTCCTATACATTGGGGTGATCACTACTGCATGCGGTTCCCACAGTTGTAATGTTGAAGGATGTGGTCAACGCTGTAAAGTTTATTAGTAGTTCGGGATGCATTTCCTTGATCAGAAAAAGTTCTCATTAGATAAAAGCTTGGAGACAGAGACATCAGACATTTTAGGTAGAAAGAACGTTACACAGATGTTTGGAAGGTTCGGGTAGCTATCTTCATTGTTATGTCTGACCTAGAGAAAGCTTTGGCTGTCTTGCCACCATTTCGTAAAAAAAAAATATCATAAATAAAATATACAAAAATATATCATATAAAAAATAAATATATAAACATACAGATTCGAATTTTCGATTAGTTCACTTCTTCCATTAATCTGTTGCACTATCAATCTTATTTTGCTTCTGCCCACTGCAATATACTGCTCAGGGCAATGGGTCATGCCATATCAGCCATTGGCACTCTTGCACCATGATTCATGGCATTCTCCCCGCTCACATGTGCAGATCTGCCTAAAAAGAAGTGCACTTCAGTGCCAGGGATAATGGACAATACTTTACTCCACTAATACTTAATTATTTCACGCTTTGTTCTTAATTGTATTTAGTCATCCTTGTGTTTGCTCTATCTCTTTTGGACTCAGTAATTCAAAGCCAATAGCAACATTTCTCTGTGCCAATAAAAATAATACTTTCCTGTGATGTGCAATTAAATTGAAAAGAGTACCTATGCCACTCTAGGTGCACTTGTCTTCTAGGAAAAACTCATACCGTTCTATTGAAATTATATGGGATTTCCTTTCTTCTTTTTGTGTGTCATTTGCCTACAATAAAAAGAAACAAGCATTTGCAATGCAATAGGTCTCGCAGTTAAACGAGCATAAGCTATTGGCATTGTAATTGACAATGCCTTTTATTTATGTTTTTAAAACGAAAAGAAAAATAAAAGGCATAGTTATTTGCAATGTCAATAGCTCAAACTCACGTAAATGCGAGACCTATTGCATTGCAAATGCTTGTTCTTTACAGTATGTATGTAAAGCGCTCTGATACCTACGGGTCAAGGTAGCGCTATATAAAACTTAAAAAAAAAAAAAAAAAAAAAAATGATGACCTGTTGGTAGAGGAGGAGTCATTCACGAGTGAGTATCACGATCATTGCTCGTCCCCCGCCAAGGCTATCAGTTTCAGGCTATCCCCAGTGTCTACCACAAGATGCCACTGAAACCGGTTTAATACTACATCAGCGCAGTGCATAATTATTTACAAATTATGTAGAAATAATTATTATGATTTGTATAACGATCAAATGATAGTTTCTGCCCATGTTGACTTGCAGTCTCGCCCGAAGGATATAGAGAGCGCAGATATGGCCTGTTCGCTAAATTGTTGACCCGTGAGGCATGATGCACGGAATTTACGCCAGTTCTCCAAATTGTGCGATGCTCTATAAATCGCTCTTATACCTATTTCTCTATTCTCGTCTCTACCAAGGATGGGAGTTTTGTAAAAAGGCTGAACATCAGTATTAAGAGTAAAAGCCAGGCCTGTGGGAATTTTTTGTTCACATAAATTGAATGCGAGGGTAACTTCCATTTGGTTACATGAAGCCGGTCCCTGAACCAAAGAAGGAATGCCTGCAATGTGTGACTCCCCCGCCCCGCTGCACAGGAAGCCCTATTATCACTTGAAAAGGGCAGCTGGCGAGCGGCCTAACCCCGGCAGGGAGTGCACTGAGATGGGAATCACAACCCTGCTGGGATGAAAGAACCGAGCTCAGTGGACGTTGACCCCCGGAGATAATCTGGATTGTATGTGGAAGGAGGAGGGACAGCCCCTCGCACCCTCCTTTACACGTAAGAGGAAAGATGTTTTTAATTGCCGAACATCTCTGAAAGGTGTCCTTTGGCCAGCACAGTAGTTTCAAAGACGCACCGCGTGAGATAATGGCGCAGTGCTAAACTGTTGCGTGGAATAGGAATCAGGTATGCACCCCCGTCCCCACCGTCCTCTTGAGGCGGAGCCGTAACAATTCAGTATCTCAGAGTGGAAAAGCATTGGCAAAGGCAAGAGGTCGTGCCTTTGTATTTGAGCCATGCAAATTACTGTCTCCGTGGTGGCATGGAGCTGGGCAAACCACGCAAAGAACAGAAATGTGCAGTCGCCGTTGTTTAAGCTGAAGCGTGGAGTGAAGCAGGGCCACCAGCCATACCAGCTTTGCCATGGCGAGTGAGCGTGGAGAGGGCCGAAAAGCCTGTGCAACGCATGCATGCTACGAGATCTGTCACTCATGAGTGATTTAGTTGTTCGTAATTGGTGAAATAAATATATTTTGCGGGTCCTCAGTATCCAGTATCTCCTATTCATACATGTTAAACGGTCTGACGGACATGAATTCATGCTTGCGTGACATTACCCTTCAACGCTTGAGAAACCCTTTTGCATTTCTGTACTAATGAACATGTACAGCCAAAATAATGACGACAATCATACTGCGGAGCATTTCTTTTTAGACAACTACATTCCTTATAGATGCTAATGCTATTTTAAACGTTGTTTCATTTGGGGCGGGTTAAAACGTTTTGTCTTTCACGAGTGCGTGTTATTGACGCCATTGTCTTATTGGAGGAACATTCAAAATTGTGAACTGTTTAAGCTACAGCAGATGTGATGATCGCGCCACTTGTTTCTCTGCTTTATTTATTTCAAGTGTGGGGTAGATATTGCGCTTCGTTTTGCAGGCCGTTTTTTTTTTCTCTGAACGTTTGCCAAGATTGTTACACACGGCCTATTCAGAGTTAGCTTTCTAAGCCCAAAAGTCTGTTTTGGAGGGAATACCCGCCTACTGCGGCTTTCTTCTACCTTAATAGTGCTTCTGTTGTGGGGAGGCGAGGGGAGTGTGTGTGAGGCGAAGGGTGGAGTCAAGAGCTTCGAAGTCAAGTCAGGCCTGGGGCTGACTATCTGGTTTATTTTTAAAATGCTTCTGCGGGGTTAAAATCCCAGCGGAAACAGACCCTTCAAACTCTCAGAATGCGTGCTCAGACACATGCACTTCATGTCACGCTGTTTGCAAAAACAGCCTCCACAACGGACCAGAGGATAACATCCTGGGGATACAAGCAAGGAGAGAAAACAAGCATTGGCCGCACGCGATTAAAGTAAAAAAAAAAAATGAAAGACAAGCCCGGCGGATCGTGGGCGCGAGCGCTTGGGGGCGGGGGAGCGGACCCTTTGAAGTGCTCAAAGGAGCCAAAGCTATAGAGAAGGGAGGGGGGAGTGGGAGCAGCTGTGCACGTGCATGTGATCGTGCACTCAAGGTTTAGGCCAGCCAAAAATGTGGGTAGCACTTCGAAAATCTCACATATAAAATGTCTCTTCGAGCCTTTGGCTCGCGAGACCTAAAAAAGGATCCATCACGCAAGCTTGCTATTGCCCAACCTATTGACTTTGCCAATGCTTGTCCTGATTGGAGGGGGCTTGGCGATGTAGAGGACTTGCCACTGCTAGTCAACTGCTACCTATGGCATTTAGGATCAATAATCAAATCTTGATGATTGTACTTCTGAATATCGACACTAACAATATTGTGGCATACTAATATTGAGGACATAATATGAAGGGACATAATATTGAAAAGTAAGTGGATATAGGAAACTATAGATTTACTATTTTTAACTCCACATCTACATACCTTGAAGATATATGACCGGTGTAGCTACATATATTTTGAGATAGGCATAGAAAATCTAGACTATCTAATTTATTGATATTTTATTTTCAATATTCTGCCCTTGATATTCTGACCCATCAATATTGTTGACTCGATATTCAGTGGGTAAGCCAATCTGGGTGCCCAACTTGGTCAACTTGGTTGCTATTACCTGTTTCCACACCCTCAAGGTCCTCTAGAAAGTTTTGGATGGCTCTTGCTAAACAACCAAACATCCATCGCACAGGTCCTGATCACCAGCAGACTGGACTACCGAACTGCCCTACATATCAGCATCACCTCACAACTCACGCAAAGACTCCAGGTCATTGATAACACAGCAGCCAGACTCAAACTACCAGTCCGCCAAACTTTTCAGAAATTTCCACTAGCTCCCTCCACACTAATGCACCCTCTTCAAGCTCCTCACACACACCTTCAAAGCACTTCAAATACGAGGTCCTGCATACCTGAGCAGCTGCATCTACTTCCACACACCAACAAGACACCTCTGCTTGGCCAACCTCTTGCTCACCCACGTTCTCCGCATCCGAAGAGCTGAAAGCTGCACCTTTTCCTGCCTAGCTTCTAAAGCCTGGTAAGCCCTCCCCTTACAAATCAGCCACCGGTTTCATTTTATAATTTTGCAAGACACTGAAAACCTGGCTATTCCAACGGCCTCAGTCATGGCAGCCCCCTTCTTAGGGGGGTAGCATGCCATACAAATCATCATAACATAACATGACAACATAACCCTGCCTTGGGCAGCAAATCACCCACTGCACATGGGCAGCAAATGTATGACATATTATATATGTGGTCAGGAAAAGTTAATAATGTCGCTACAGCAATATTAGTATTATCTGGTATGTGACTATTACACAAGGAGAATTCAGGTAAGTGATTGACAAGGACCCGCATTTATATTTTGTTTACATGTTTATCTCGAACAGACATTATGCTGCTATAGCATGGGGGCATATAATAAAGGAAACACGATAAATATTGCATTTCCCGCTTTGCGCGATTCTGTTTAACGCCGCGTATCGCCGGATTTAATCGCCGAGATATCGCATTATTATCAATGCAAATCTCCACGGCGATTAAATCCAGTGATAGCGGCTTGAAACAGAATTGCGCAAAGCGGGAAATGCGATATTTATAGCGTTTCCTTGATAATATGCCCCGTTGCCTCAGCCGTTCAATCCACCTGCCATTAAAAGTATAGCTAGGTCAGTTTCTTAGCAGGCGTTACAAACCTGCGGTAACCGCAGTTAGAGCGGTTTATTTTATTTTATCGAGGGTTTGCACGAGGCTTGATAATCTTGCGCCGCAGTGTCAGTGCGGATTTCCATTGAGCAATGGAAAGGAACGCCTACTTTGCATGTCATTAGCGATATTCATCGCTGACATGCAAAGTGGCGTTTAAAGGGCTGCTTAAACAAGGAAACACGCGTTAGCGTGCCCTTGTTGATTCTGCAATAGAATTATGGCCGCTTTTCGGCCGAAAACGGCCGCTAAAGCGGCGATAATTCTCTTGATAATAAATCAACAACAACAGGCGATAATTATCGCAAAGCGCACTTAGCGCTTGGATAATTATCGCCGGCTAGCGTGAATTTTTATCGCTGAGATAGCGTGCTATTAGCAACGCTTATCTCAATAGCGATAAAAATCTACACGCTAACAGGCTAACGTGAGATTATTGCTGGAAACCCAGCGATAATCACACGTTACCTTGTTGCTAGGGACAGGCAAACTTAGCCATTATATCCTCCTTCCATGGGATATCAAGGCTAAGTCTGAAAATTAGCAGACGTAAAAAAGCAGCGTTAACCGCGGTTAGCGCTGCTTTTTTTGTCTCTAACAGGGTTAGCGACATTCTTGATAATAGAAATGTCGCTTAGCGACATTTCTCCTATTATTTTACTAAGGAACGCCCCCTTTGCATCTCATTAGAGATGCAAGGGGAAGCGTAGAGTAAAAGGGTGCTAACATGCAAATTTGCGTGTTAGCACCCTGTTGTTGATAGGGCGCTAGTTTTATCTCTGCTTTTTTGGCTTTTAAAGCCAAAAAAGCAGAGATAAAGCCCTTGTTGATATGCCCCTCTGTTCGTAAAGAACCAGTCTGCTCAGACAATGCAAGCACGCGCGGGTCTCCCTTTCCCTCTAAACCTCTTTAATTGTGCCATGCCAGGATATCACCTTTCCTGACTGCCTTAATTAAAGGTTTTGAACCAGTGTCTCCGGGCCGAGCTTTAGCGCGTGACAGGCCCACGCGCTGCTGTCTCTGTCTTCCAAAGAGACAAAGACACAAAGGTTAGGGAGGTGTACAGATAATTTTAACAGCCCCTCACTCCTCTTAGCCCCTGGCCCTGGGATTTCTTATCTCAAAGACGCAGGAAAATGGCAACACTTGCAGGAGAAGGATTTTGGATTAGGTTTAGGGCAAAAAAAAGATCATGAGACTTCAATGTGGACTTTGCAGTTTTAGTTATCTATCAGTATCTGTTTTAAGACTGTGGTTTATTGTAGCAGAAATGTCTGCTAGTGCTAAAGCTGTTTTTTTTCTCTCTTTTAAATATGGTGCACATGAACATCTAAACACCAACCTCACACTATCACCCTCACGCACACTGTTCATATTTGAGCTCAATACAACATCAAACTCTCCTCAAATCTGAATCTCACTGAACTGGGAAGAAGGGAACGAGGTGAGCTGATGGGTTTCAAAAGCACAGCAGGAGTGACGTGGACACAGCTTGATTGAAGGCCTAGTGCTCTCGGCCGGCCTTACCTCAGCATGTGTTGGTGGGGATGGGGACATGCTCGAACAGTAGTGGAAAACGCAGAGCGAAATTTGTGACACATCCGGGCATCTTGCAATATCACTTCCCTCTGTCTCGGAATGCATTTTCGCATCACTGCACTGCATCAATTATGTGGCACCACCATACACCGGCCTACACAGACGATGCCTCACCTTACCACAATAGACTAGAATACAATAACAAAATAGAACTCAATGTACCACAACATCCTGGACTCTCCCGCGACTAGCAACACCACACCTTACTGAAACACAGCAAAGGGGTGACGCAGACAAACGGAAACTCTGACATAATTGATGAGGCATTGAAACAGCGAATGTGCCACTTGTAGGCTATGGGAGTTCCAGGTAGATTGTTGTGGTTACGTCTCTGTAAGTAGTGCAGGGCTCGGTCCAACACAACCTCATACTGTCAGGCAAGTGCATCGTGGAAACTCTAGCCACAGCATTCACATATTTACGGCTAATAACTGTTATGTAAAGATACAGGCTCTGTCTACCAAGCTAATCATAGAGTGATACCTAAGAACAAAGTTTATGTTTACTAAAAACACTTTCTAAAGCCAGGCCATTGGAAAACATCTTCCACAGCAATGACCAGAATACTATCACATCTGAAAACCCAAAACCAGCTCACCTCACTCCAAAGGAACTATATAGGATGGCACACTGAGCATTTCACCCCTGGAATTAATGCCATTCACCAACATACTTTAGACTATCGACATGTATTACTCATCTTAACACCCAACAGGTTAGCGTGTAGGTTGCAAGATCTAACTGCCCACTGGAGACATTCATAGAGGAAACCTACACAGAGACAGACAGATTTTTCAGTAGAAATGAAGAAAATGGAGGGAGAAAATACAAGGGCAACTTTAGAGGAACTGATAGAGCAGATTAATAGGAAATCAGGAACATGGAAATCTGACCCATCGTGCAAGGTAAAAAGTCGCAAGCATTGGTTTGATAGAAGATGAAAAGACAGCTCTCTACATAGTAGACCATTCTATTAAAACAATCTGACATGACAACAACTACCCTAAGAAGTGCTTGAACGGTGTAGCGCAAGCTCGACATGGGCTACTGGACGCCGTGGCAGGAACAAGTTGCAAACAGAATCAGCATAAGGTAGTGCATATGCAAACCGCAGTGTTTTCAGCTGCTAAATGTAGTATTGCACATGCATTTTTTAACACTGACCTCAAATTGTACTAGTCAGTTGCCACTGTAGAGGCAGACTGCTGCAATCCATATGGACCTTATAAGTTCAGGATATCCATTCAAGAGACCTTTATCCTATCCTTATTAATATGGAAAAAGTAAATGCTGATATGAAAAACGATACATTCCTTTTGTGAACTGTTAGAAATTGGATTTCTGATTGGCTAGGGCACGCGCCTAAGCCAGGCAGAAACCACCACTCTAGTCAGGGCAAGGGAGTTACACACTGAAGATAACCCTTGCTTACCCCCTTGGTAGCTTGGCACGAGCAGTCAGGCTCATTCGAGAGGCTATGTGTTAAGCGTTTTCGCAACACACACACACAGCAGCGACACACTAAGCACAGCACAAATGAAATTCCACACAAGGTTATACAAGCATTTGCAATGCAATAGGTCTCGCATTATAAAAGTGTGAGCAGTTGGCATTGCTAATAATAATGCAACACTAGCTATTGGCATTGTAAATGATAATGGCATTTATTTATGTGTTTGTTTTATAATATAGATAAAAAAGGCATTGTCATGAACAATGCCAATAGCTTAAACTTTTGCAAATGCAAGACCTATTGCATTGCAAATGCTTGTTTCAGTACTGCAGGCATTTTTTAAGTTTTAGTCACTACTCAGAATGAAATCCATTTTATCAGCATTGCCAGTGCTCCTTTATGTTTAATGCCATAAATGAAACACAATGTTCTAAGCAGATTGCTAAATAGCATCTCCAGCCCCGATCACAATGTCTCACTTCATGCTGGACAGTGGGCACCCTGTTTTCATGCAGCGCCAAGACGGGGTGAACTAATGCACAGACTGAGGTCTGTCAGCCTCCGAGGCTCAAAGCATTCCTTGCAACAGTCTGCTGTGTCAAGGTATTGCCATGTGTACAGCACACACTATGCAACAGCAATTGGTTTCAAAGTTGGGGGTGACTTCCCAAACTTTCCCGAGGTGTTCATCGTGTTTGGTGACAGCGTATTTATGCTGACAGCCCAAAAAACTGTTTGTGGTTGTGTGTTGTGTGTGTGTGTGTGGTTGTGTGTGTGTGTGTGTGTGTGTGGTTGTGTGTGTGTAGTTGTGTGAGTAGTTGTGTGTGGTTGTGTGTGTGTAGTTGTGTGTGTGTGTGGTTGTATGTGTGTGGTTGTGTGTGTGGTTGTGTGTGTGGTTGTGGTTGTGTGTGTGGTTGTGTGTGCGTGTGTGCTTGTGGTTGTGTGTGGTTGTGGTTGTGTGTGTGTGGTTGTGTGTTGATGTGTACGTGTGTTGTTGCGTGTGTTGTGTGTGTGGTTGTGTGTGTGGTTGTGTGTATGTGCTTGTGGTTGCGTGTGTGGTTGTGTGTGCCTGGTTGGGTGGTTAGGTGTGGTTGTGTGTGTGTATGTGGTTGTGTGTGTAGCAACAGTAACAAATCAGAACACCAGAAGACGGGTCATGAGTCAGTAAAGTGAGTGCCATTAATGATTTTAATATTAGCACGTCTAATGTACAGCACTTGAGAGCGGAATGGCGATATTAAGTGCTACTGTTTACCATTTTATTCCCTCTCGCCCTCTGTTCTTTCCACTTTTCCCTCCTCGGTAGCTTGTACTCCCTTCGTCTATTTTTTGATGCATCTCACGTAACACACCTTGCCTTTTCGAACTCCTCACATTATTCAGTTTTGCTTTCATCTGTCGGTCAACCCATTGTATATTCTCTCCATTCACGTAACCAACGTTTACTCATCTTCCTCTCCACTACCCACTCCTGCACCCGCACACAGCTTCAGATTCGCTAATCGCTAGTATATACTTTGCGTAGCAGTGGTTGCCAACGCCTCTGTTTTTCCCTCATCTAAATTCAAAAGGCTCGGCCTAACAACCGCTGCTCGCGCTGGATACAGGGACGCTCTTGCCATATCTAGCCATTCAAACGCCAGGGGACAGTGACAGTAACCGTCCAACTAGCTAATCCTACTACTGATTGGGAATTCAGTGAGTCGTGAGCTCCGCGTGGCTACTACAAGAGCGAGAAACGTGAGCCTCAGCCACTCACCCGCCATTGCTGTGCTAGCCAGTACAGGGAACAATGAAAAATTCTGGAGTGAATGTGAGGTTGCCTAATATCTCCGACTTCACCGCGAACAACAAACTAGTTTTCCCACTTAAAGCCCTACCATAGGGCAAACATCGACACAGCCTGGATGGATACAGTGTATGCCCTGTGGTGATTGCTGCTTTTTTGTAGGGGGGTAGGGGCGGGCGGGAACGGGTTGGGAAATAGCCCTGCTGCCCTCTCCACTGTGACCACAGGTATTTCGCTACCTACAGCTCTAACCCAACATGTGGAGGAGATTGGCCTAGCGCTTGAGCTGCTGACTTTGGAACTGAGATGAAAGGTTCGAGCTACAGCCTTGGCCCAACATCCCTGAGTTCTGGGCGGTTCACCAAATCTCCCTCGTGCTGATAAAAATAAAATGTTGCTTTGGGAAAAGCAATTTCCTGCTCGTATAAGGCGCTCGAATGCCCTTGATCCAAGTGTGCGCTATATTAACCTGCAAACCATAAAATGGTATTCAGTGAAGCCTGTGAAGGGAGCCCGATCCTGTCCTACTTACCATGCACAAACACAGAGGGGTTTGCGGCGAGCCTCGCTACACTAGTTTGGAAAATGATTAGGGCCTATAGAGCTGATGATAGGAAGGAGAGCAAATTAAATCAGGCCGTGACGTGGCCACAGACTCTTCCATGGTTCTTCACCCGCCAGTGAGTATGTGGAGAATGCAAGCAAAAGTTTGTGTTGGGTGGGTGTAGGTTTTCCATCTTAGTGACGTGATTGATAGGAGGGCGATGTGACCAACTCATTAAAATTAAATATTGTGGCTAGGCGGGACTTAGGCATATGTAAACATCTTATAGGTACCACTTAGATATCATGTAAGGCAAAAGATAGAATTTTATTTTTATTTTCTGAAGCCTACCACTCACTACCCAGGAACAGGGCCTCCAGGTGCCAAAGCTACAAAAACAAGAAAATAAGAAAATTGTGAGGGTTCACAAATACTGCTTGTAAAAACAGTACTTTCTTTCAACTGTATATTGGGTTAGGACTTCTTGATTACGTGGTCTTACAGCTAGACAGGCAGGGATGGAACTGGGCAGGTGACAGACAGTCTTTGCAGCGTTTTTTCGGGAGGCTTATGTTTTGAATCCCAGCCACTCCCCTGATTAAACGCTGTGATCCTAAGCAAGTAATATTGCCTTCGTATACTTCAGTTCCCATATCTTATTGTGAGTGTCCTGTAGGAATTCATTTGTATACTATGGAACCGCATGCCCTTTGACTGAAGCTACAACTAAAAAGCGATTGCTTTTGAAAACAAAGCCGCGAGTGGTGCGCACGCGCCATATGGTTTCAATTATCGCACCTGTGTCTGGGCAAGATAATTGAAACCATATGGCAGGAATGCGCGTAATAGACACCAATAGGCCATGGGCGGAGCAATGCGCCCACCTTTGGCCTATTGTGTGCTATTTTAAAAACGAACACGCAGGCAAAGGCCAATAGCAGGCCACAAAAGTAAAAACACATGAACAAGCGGGTACAATTCCAGGGTCTGTTTCAGGACCCCAGACAAAAGGACTCTTGCCTGCGTGAGCACTGCTGAGCAGTGCAACGCAGGGCGCGAGCCCTAATAAAGAATAGCCTTTGTATTATCCGTAAACACATTAGAACATAATCACAAATGTACACTGTGCCACCCGGCACTAGGTTATACTTTACAGGGGATTATATACAGGGCAGGGCCAATCGGGCATCTGTCATCACCACTAGAACAGATAAGTAATAAAACCACCAGTAACTACTGGTAAGACACTTTGCATTATTCACATTAGGCATAAGCATTAGGCATAAACAAATCATGCATCATCTCATTAGGCATAAACACATTAGGCCTAAACACTGGGCAGAAACACCTTATGAATCATCACATTAGGTAGACAGCCTAAATTAGCCGTGCACCACAGTAACACTAGTCAGGTGCACACGTCTCCTTAGGGCTTTGTGCCCTACCAGCACACCAGGTGTTCACAAGCCAACTGGGCTTCCTCAGGGGGCCCCTCTGGGACTCCCCCGCAATGTCCTATGTCCATCCGAAGTCAGGGCTCTAATTGGGGTGAGTTTGCAACTCACCCTTGTTTTTCTTATGGCCAAAAGAAGTGTCCCCGTCGTTGCAGCTGCTCGCAACCTCGCGGTTCAGCTGTGAAGACCGGCACCAACATTGCCTCTCAAGCCCCACTCACCGGGACTTCTATTGTGGCCCAAAAAGGAATGCCCCCATCGTTGTAGCTGCCCGCACCCTGGCAGTGCAGCTGTGCAGAATCAGCACCGGCACCAACAGTGCCTGGGGAGCCCTTCCTTCGTGGGGCTCCTCTTGGTGCAACTGCCACCTCAAATAGGCACCTGCAGTGCGCCCTCCCAGCCCCACTTACCGGGACTGTCATTGCAACAGATGCGAGTAGCAGGATGGAGGCGGTCACTGACGGAGCCCGCGAGGCTCCGGTCCTCCTCTCCTGGGACCCGGTAAGCCCGCGAGGCTCCTTCTCCACTTGCAGGCACGCTGGGCTCTCCTCCTCAGCATGGGGAGCCCCACCCTCTCCCAGGCACAAGCTTGCCTGACTTCTTGCTGCGAGGCACCTTCTGGCAACACCCCAGGGATCACCTCAGCATGGAGCGAAGTCTCCGTCAATCCCCTCTCCTGTCTGTGTCATCCCCTCCGCCTCGCCTTCTACCGCAGCAGTCTCCATCAATACACCCCACCCACCTCCAGGCAGCAGGTTTGCCTGACTTCCTCCTTTGGCACAGCCCTTCACGCTCGGCCACGCCCCAGGTCAGGCATCCCTCGCCTGGCTTCCGGTTCGCATTGGAGGCTCCTTCTCGCCGCGGTGCAACACGAGTCCCCTGCTTGGATTCTGCAGGCGGAAAATGGAACAAGTGCCCACAACATGCTTTTGATGTACAGGCACAGCGCTGAGGGGCACAGCAAGGCCAGAATGCTCCTCATGCTCTCAGTGGCCGCAGCTGCAGTCAGCTGGTCGGCCACCCAAAAGATCGGACAATGCTCCTCTCACGGCAAAGGGGGAAAAATCCAGAAATGCTCAACACACGCTCCTGACACACAGGGACCAAAAGCAGAGGGGCACAGCTGGGCACAGGCAGGCCAGCACATAGGGACCCCTGTGGAAGCAGCAGCTGGGTCCCACTGCAGTTCCTCCTTGCCCAGCAGTCCTCCCAGTTCCAAACAGGTACAAAATAGCACACCTTACATGGGGACACAGCCCCAATATTTATACCAGGATTGTCTCTGTTCTTCCTCCTGCACAGGGTTTGGGACCTAGTCTAAACCAGTTCTGGGGGGTACTCAAGGATTTCTATACAGTGCTCAACAGTCTAATTTGACAAGGCAGGTCCTGGCCCCAGACACAGCACAGGGGGGCGGAGACAGCATTGTACAAGACAGGCACAGACCTATTCAGGGTCAGGGGCTACAGCTCCCACTACTCCAAATGCAGATCTGCCTATTCAGCCTAGTGCTGACTCAACCAGCCCCTCTGGAGCCACGGCACCTCCCCACTCCCTGCCACTCCAGAGCCAGACATGCAATACACATCAGGCAGGCACAAAGACACATAACACATAGAAATGCCAACTTCTAAAAGTGGCATTTCTAAAATAGTGACAATAAATCTGCGCACACCATTATGCAGCAATTATTATCACTATTCCAAACATACCAAACTTGACCCCGCTGCTCCTCTCAGATCAGGAATTACCGCTGACACACTTATCAGGGAATCCCCAATGTATTCCCATGAGAGAGCAGCCTCACAGTAGTGAGAAACCAAAATGCTTGTTCGTCACTACCAGGACATGCCACACAGTTAAGACATATGTCCTACCTTTTACCTACAATGCACCCTGCCCATGGGGCTAGCTAGGGTCTCCCTTAGGGGTGACTGACATGTAGTAAAAGGGGAGTCACAGACGTGGCACCCACTTTATGTGCCACGTCACAGCCGTAGTAAACTGCATGCACAGGCCCTGCAATTGCAGAGGCTTGAGACAGGTTTGAAAGGCTACTTTGGTGAGTGGCACAATCAATGCTGCAAACCCACCAGCGGCATTTAATTTACTGGCCCAGGGTATATGAGATACCACTTTACTGGGGACTTATAGGTATATTAAATACGCCAAACAGGTGTAGACCAATCTTACCATGCTTTACCATGGAGAGCACATGCACTTTACACTGGACAGCAGTGATAAAGTGCCCAGAGTCCTAAAACCACCAACATCAGGTCAGAAAAACATACTAGGGGGAAGGCAAAAAGTTCAGGGATGACCCTGCAAAAAGGGTCAAGTTCAACATGAACAAAATTGCATCTTTATTAACAAATTTGCCCGTTGTGAACTTCACATCAACTCCAACTTGTAAATACATAGTCAGGCAAGTACTGAGACCCAGGCCCGAGGTTATTGATTGATAGGTCACAGGTCAGGTAGCATGTAGCTTGCAGACGAATGTACGGACAGGAAACCTTAGATCAATCCCACAGATTGGTGCAGCGATTGGCCCCAATAAAGCACACATGGCTAGAGGGGGTACGCGCGCTCCTAAAACACAATAAAGTCAGATGTCACATGAGTTAAGGACATATAGTTAATCAGAACAGAGCACATGCAGTGATCATGCGCTCCCCATGCTGAACATCTGGGCACCTTAACCACTGGCTGCATTGTGTCCATGCAAGGTCGAGGCCCACCTGTACTATCTATTAGACAATTAATTTATAAGTCCAAAGGCAGCGACTTATGTTCCTCACCTATACAAGGTTCGCCAGAAAGTTTATATAGCCTATGATGAACTGTATACAAAAAAGTCACAGAACAATTGAAAATTGAGACAGTCCTCAGACCCTGTGCCTGAACAGTTCTCCTGGCTGCTCTGTTTAATTAAACAAACTGTTCCTGTTTTGCCAAATGCCTCTTGTTTCCCATATTTTCAAGGTATTTCATTTTCAAGCAACTTTTTGGTGAGCCACCAACCTAGTAGATTGGTACCTTGAACCCGATTGCAGTCAAAGGAAGGAGACCTCTGCCTGGACAGATTCACATTTGCCCAACAAGGAAGATGAGCAAACACCACAATTCATTGGAAGTTCTGCTGAATCTGCTGGGCAGAGGTCCATCCTGAAGCAGCTGTCACAGATAGTAAGAGACTACCTCAGAACCTAATTGTAAAACATCTGGCATATGGTAAATTAGGGAGAAGCGTAAAAAGATAACCTGAGTTCCCTGCCACAGACAGAATCTGGCATATTACTTATTTTATAAGTCCTTTTTTACGATAGTCAACACTTTAGGAAAGGTGAATATTTATTGGATAGTCCTTGATAACTCCCAGGAAGCTATTTTTGTGCCTGAGTGGGCAGAGTTGACAACTCAATCTCATTTTTTAGTCTAACAGCTTTTCTCAGCGCCAATGGTTTCATAACACAGGGGGTATCTGAAAGGAGTATGGTGTTAGTCACGTGAACTGCTGGGTGTAACACAGACGGTATTCTTTTTCCACTAGGCTTGACACAGACGGTATGCTGGAACCACTGGGCATGACACAGATGGTACGCTTGACCCCTGGGTGTGACACAGGGTGTGATACAGACGTTAGGGAAAAAGATTTTGGCCTGGGAAAGTAGGTATAACTTGTGTGTGGCTAAGAGGGGCCTGTGATTCCCAAGTTATTCCTTTTTTCGTATCTATTACTATAACCTTTGTCCTGTAGCAGATATGGGCAGACTACCTGGCTCCCTTAGTACCGTGTACTGTGCAGAGCTTCACCTGTCTACAGGATAACATGCGCCTGGAACTGGCTAAGAAATGTTTTACAAAGCAATATTTTATTCTGTCAAATTTTGTTAAGTGGGTGTAAAGCACTCTGGGCCAGATGTTCCAGTTCCTAATGCTTATATAGAATGTCGTGTAGTTCCTACAACTCTATATAGGATCTGCAAGTTTAGACAACATAAACTAAGGGATTGGTGTCCAGACTGATTCCAGACACCCCCAAAGGATATGTTACTTTGTAGACCAGCTATCTCACAGTGCCACTATAAGCCCCTCAACCTTACCAAGGAGTGAATAGTGTCTGGCAACTATTGAACATGAGAGCCCTGACCCCTCAGGGATCATGGAAACACTACAGTACTCTTTGCTCAGTCTCTCATGCTCACTTTGTCTCAGACAGATGCACAGAATAAACAGTGGGGACATTTTCAATAAGCATTTATTGAACCATCATCACTCAAGTATAAAATACATGTGCTGCAACAACCATTAGACAGAAACAGATATATACGATTACAAGCACCAACAGAGTAAATAAAAGGTAGAATTCTACGATGGTGTTAAAACAGTGAATATATGCAGGCATATTTGATTTGAATTGTTTGATTTGAATTGTTATTTATAAAGCGCGCGAATGCCGTGGCGTCTTGGCGCTAGGATTGTGAAATCTGGGTAAATACCATATGGAATGTGTCTTAGTTTTGCCCAAAAAGCCATGTTTTTAGATCCTTCCTAAATTGCATCAGGTTTGGTTGACAGCGCAGAAGGTTTGGCATCTGGTTCCACAGTTTTGCTGCACAGAAGGATAGAGTGCGTCCTCCCCATCTGGCCTTCCGTGTTTTTGGAACACTGACAAATCCTTCTGAGGACGATCTAAGCAGTCTCGCGGGGAGATATCTTGTGAAGAGTTTCCTAAAATCCCTGGATATACCACCATAGAGGGCTTTGTGTACCAAGCATAAAGCCTTGAAATTGGCCCTTTGACGGACTGAAAGCCAGTGAAGGGTTTTGACAGCCTCTGAGGCAGAATGACCTTTAGGAATATTCATAAGCAGTCTAGCTGCCATGTTCTGCAGTGATTGAAGCTTCCTTTCCTGTGCTTTATCGATTCCTACAAAAAGAGCGTTGCAATAATCTAATTTTGATAAAAATAGTGCAACTACTATAGTTTTTTGGAGTTCAGTTATATTGATAAATGGCAGTACTCAGGCAGACTCCTAAATGTTAATCCTAGCTAAGTGTACCTCAGTGCACCTAAGTAGGTGTAAAGCCAAGAATCCCCCTAGGAAAGAGCCAACCCCATTACCTAATGGGAGAGAAAAAAGGACCCCGTCTTGGTCTCGAGTTGGACACCCTGCAAGAGATGTTAGACCACTGCGTGCTGGAGTGTCTGCGTGCAGGGACTTCAGCCTCTCATGTCTGTGTGGAAGCTTCTCCTCTGGTTTTCCCAGCAAAGATGTGGTACTTATACACATGCAAAGTACCCTCATGAGTTCTACAAAGATGTGTCATGGTACTTTTGGCCTGTCGGCCAAGGATGACAATAGTGGTGACTTTTGTACAGAGTTATTATACAGAATATGGTAATCCTGCTGTGATACTAAGAATCCTCATGCATAATAAATTAGGCTAGTCTTCGAAGAAAACCACACAACATTTATTCTGCATCTAACTAGGTAAAAGGTCAGCACCACTGCCGTTATGTAGAGCAGGGTAGGATAAATATAGGTAAAAGGTCGTACAACTACATAGGCCTATATTGGGGTTCATTGGGGCTCATGACTAGAAGGAAGTTATTATTAGGAAGGGACACCTCTATGTTGTGTTTGTGGATCTTAAATCTGCCTTTGATTCCATTAACCGAAGTAAATGATAGGTTGCCCTGAGGGACCTCGAGATGCCTAGTGGGTTGTTACAACTTATAGTGTGGTTGCATCAAGATAACTATGCACAAGTCCGGTGGAACAAAGGTGGTGACCTTATTAAAAAAATATCTGTTTTAAAGGTAGTTCGCCAATGCTGCGTTTTAGCTCCAATCTTGTTTACTCTATATATGAATGAGCGAATCAATTCATTGTTTGATTGTGGGGGTGACCCCCCAAATTAGTGGGTAGATTAATTCCCTCTCGGTTTTTTGCAGATGATACGCTGTTAATTTCAAAAACTCAAATGGGCATGCAGAATGAGTGAAATAGGTTTGCAATAGTTTATAATGAGTTTGGCCTTCAGATGAATTGCTCAAAGACTAAATTTATGGCCTTTAATCCTCGTGGATCTTTTAAAGGGAAGCTGAGGCTGGGTTCAAATATCCTTGAGCAGGTTAGGGTTTTTAATTACTTGGGGGTTAGATTGACCAGCAATCTGACATTGTCTGCCCAAATACAAAAGAGCAATCTTGCACTTAGGCATGTAGATGCTGTAGTTGTTAAAAAACTTAATCAATCTGTCTTCTGCCCCATTTCTCCTGCAATTGAATTCCATTGGGCTGGAGGGTTGAGTGCTGCCCTCTATATCGCTGAGCTGTGGGGCAATGAGAAGACGAAGAGCCTAGAATAGGTGTATAACAAGTTTATAATATCATTATTAAATCTTCCAATAAATGCCACTGATACAAGTTCGCCTAGATCTCGGGTTCAAGAGCATTACACACATTGCTGCATTGAAGGTCTTTGTGTTCTGGGTAAGATTATGGACCAGCAAACCTCAGATTCCAGTCAAAGAAGCAGTAGCTGAAGTACAAATCCTTGATAATGAAGTAGGACGAATAGTGTGGTTCAGGGAGGTCAGGCTGTGGTTGGTCACACTGGGGTTGGGGACTTGCGGGAGGATCCCAAATCCATGTTGAAAGAAGTGGTACCTCTTCTAAAAGCAAGATTTTGAAATCATATTCAGGTTTTTTGTTTTAATGCAGTAGCACCTGGCACCTTAACTGCTAGGTTTTTAGATTATAAAACTTCTTTCCTGTTTGAGATTTTTATGGATGAGATCGATCCTTCATTGAACGTACACTTTATTTTCACTTTAGGTTTGGGACTTTGCTTTTGAACCCTAGCAAAAGCAAATGGAAGCATGCTACTGTAACTCCATTGTGTCCCCTGTGTAGCCTTAGCTCTGAATCCGTAGATCATTTTATGTTTTTTGCCCCCTTTATGCACAGATTAGAAATAGGTGGATAATCCCAGCATGTCGACTTTCATCATTCACGCGGCTGACAGAAGCTCTACGAGTGTTTAGATCTGACACCCCCAAATGGCTCATGTTTACTTTAACACAATACTTGCTCTATGCCTAGCGCATTAGGACCAAGATCTTATTCACTACTATGTAGTATGGCTATAATATGAGTGTTATTTTGGATTGATATAGATACTATAAACTGAGCTCAATATAAGTATATGAATTAGGTCAAGGCTTTATAAGCTAATTTGCCCGAGGATTAACCCCTTCCATGCCCATGACGGAACGGTTCCGTCATGAGCATCGGTTGCGCTGTGCTCATGACGGAACCGTTCCGTCATGGCCCCGCCCGCGCTCGAACCCTTCAGCACCGCGGGGGAATTCCCGCAGCGCTGAAGGGGTTAAATGAGGTTGTTTTTATAGATATTTCTGTATTGAGGAGTACCATATTTTTTTTACCATGTTTATTTTTATAATCATGATGTATTTATGATATCTATTGTATATTATTGTATAACATATTTTTATGGAACTATGTTGTGTATATTTTATTTGAATGACCATCAATCGATATAATAAAGTAGCTACTACTACTGTATGATGTTAGGGTGCTGTTATTTATTGCAAACTATATTATGTACAAGAGTTGATCCAAGATTGTCCTAATATTGCATTTTTCTCATCTATGCCTCTATACTTCATATGAGGGTGCTGTTATTTCTTGAACACTGTATTTGGCGCAAAAAGTTGATATCGTTCCAATACTGTTTTTAACAATTGTTCTTTGTTACCTATGTACTAACCCTTCATATGCATTGTTATCTATGTTTACTGAATTGTTCAAGTTGACTTGTTTGATGCATCTGTGAATAGCGCTGAGCTTGTAGTATGTACAATTATAACAATGCACACCTACATTTTTCCCCAAGATTAGAACACACAAAAATCACCCAAAAGAGTTACGTAGTATTTTGTCCAAAAAACCACAAGAGTTATAGTAGATTCCCCTTTGAAACACATGGAAACCCGGTTCTCCACACAGGTAAAGAAACTTAACAAGTTTTGCTAAGAATGGCACAAACAAACGAAGGCACCCATATGTCCCTGGCCTAAGAAGGGAGCATTCGACACTAACATAATAGAACACACTAAAACACATATAATAATTAAATATTCAGGTTAAAAGAGAGATAAGAGAGACGCATTACTAGAACTATGGGCCATCTTTGAAGAGGCCCAGAGTGATAATCCAACATACTGACAGCAAGTAAGGTGTCAACACTTCCCCCACCATATGCAGGTATGATGTTGCTCACGCCAGCTGCCCAGCTTTAGGATATTCCAATCCGCCAATAGAAGGATCCGATGGCCTTCCTAATAAAAAAAGGACAGTTAGGCCAAAGCATGTGGAAAGAAAAATCCAGTGAGCCCTGATGCTTCCAGAGCAGCCCAAGTCCCTTGGGATAATCTGTAAAAGCACTACTCCTCGTCTACCATGCCCAACATATATGACCTCAAACCGTGCATGCACCCTCACTGGTTCAGGCGAGCATACACGAGTCACAGGGAGGTTTGTGGTGGTTCTAGATAGCGATTCAGTGAGTGGGAGTGAGTAAGGGAATTCCACTCCACTTGGGACTGATAATGAGGGTGGGGTTACAGGATTTGCCCAGGTAGGCGAGGAGAACACAGAGAGTGATTTTAAAGGCAAAGTCCAGCCAAAAAGAACAGAGTGTAGCTCAAAGAGGAGACAATCTAGAAGGGACGAGTAAGAAAGGCATGAGCTAAGGTTAGAGAGAAAAGAGACCACACACCCAGGAAGTGCAGCAAGAAAACAGAGCAGTGTGCTCGTCATATGAGGGAAGTAGGGGAAGGAAAAGGGCACCGCTCTGGGAAAAATCAGAGGCAGAAATATATGAAAGGCTTTTAGCAAGGATCAGAGCCTCACCAATCGGTAGACAAAGGAGAGGGACCGACCAGGAAACAGAGGACCAAGGCAGCCTGGTATCAACCCAACTGAGATGCAGGAAGAATAAGACGGAACCCTTCTATGCACACGAGGGGAGCAGTGATGAGGATGTACACTGCTCCACTCAAGCACACAACAAAGACAAGTTAACCCTGAGGGAAATAATAGCAAGAGAGGAAGATAAGATATTTGTGCGCCCGTTCTGCACCTATTAGCCTACTGGACAGATGAAAGAGAACAATATGATAGACCTTGGCCAAAGGAAGGATTATTTGAGCCCAACAACATGGAGGCAGCAGAGGACTGCATATGACATCAAGGAGAGGATCCCAAGTGGAACGTCCCCTACATGCAGGAATGCCTGAAAAGATGGGAATGCCAAGTTAGGGCGAAACTAGTAGAGTAACCTGAAATAAGAATGTACCTTCTACCACAGAGGGGCACAACAGGGATCAGATATGTGCCACGGGCTCAGATGGATATAAAGGGGTTAAGGACAAAGTTACTGAGGTTGCGGGATGAAGCAGGGAAATGGATCTTATCCTTCGAAAAGAACACTGCAGGAATAAACCTGCCAAAAGGTGATGTTGAAAGCTGGCCAAGTAGCTTTATCGGAGAGCAGACTAACACAGCGTTCATCCAAGCTCACATCCCAGCAGTTATGCTAACAACCAAAGAGCATGACAGGGATGCATTAAATTCATACAGGCACCAAATATGGACGGCCCTGAGAAATATGTTCCCTGACCTCCCTGATATAGGAGGATTGATGTCAGAGACTATGAAGCCAGGAAGAGTATAACCGATTTCTTGAATAGAATGAGAGAATGACGGGGACAAGAGACAGGACAGCCGTGGACTGATACGGGCCCACAAGTCACATACTTTTACAATATTCTTTAAAAGGGGTTACCCACCAAGATACAGAGCTGACTGAACAGCGTGGTTGGGTTAGACACCAAACCCTGGCAGGAGATGCAGCCCATATATTACATTACCACTAAAAGAAGTAAGAAAAGGACAGAGAAAAATAGAAGCAAGCCCAGAGAGATACTGCTAATTTGGGGACGCGCCTTGCTGTTGATGTACCGGTGGACGGCAAGCCCCATAATCCAGCCCTGCATCCACTCCAAGGAGGGAGGAGGGAGGAGGAGGAGCCTGGCAGCGCTTCAAAAAGCGCCGTAGTTCTTCGCGGCACGGAACGTGCGCGGGCCGCGCCCGGGCAAAGCACAGGTCAAGGGCGTGCCCGAGCTAGCCCATCATTGCTCGGAAGAGTCAGGGCAGGGCCACCCCCCTTTCTGTTGCACTTCGAGCTCAACAATCTGGGTAATATCTCCTTGAGCAAACCAAATGACTAGCCATTTGTAACCCTTCCCCCTGCACTGCCCGGACTGCTAAACTGTTAAGTGCATAGCAGCATCTGTGGAGGGTGGTTTGTGTTTATGCAATGCAGAGCCCAAGCTGCACTTCTTTACTAGCTACCACTGTTTAACCACCGAAAAGGTTCCCTGTAAACATTTTTTGTTAGTGATGGCCATATGAGTTCCTTTTTAGTGTAACTATTTGTGTCTCTTCTTGTTACTTGTGGTCTGTCTGGTTTTCTAGGAATAACTCTACTCTACTTATATCCCATTTATCACTCTCCCATGCTTGGTCTATTCCAGGGGTAAGGGTCAAGCATCGTTTTATTGATGGGAATAATGGGCAAGTGCAACTGCGCAACAAAATACCCCAAAGTGCCTCTATCTTCCCCCATGCCCCCAACCTCAATTGATAGGATGCTCCAGAGAGCTATTGGGGTGGTTACCTCTGAAATTGAGTTAACAGAGCATCACCTCTCTCTAATTCCTGACATTTTTTGCCCAGAGCTGGAGTCATCCACTGCACTACCTTTAATACCTGTACCATCCCCTAGCCTCTTCGAATCCTTGTCAGGGCTGAATGAGTCTTCTCTCTTTCCACCCCAAGACTTACCAGCCAAGCGAACCACACGTAAAAGAGGACCTAATGCTGACACATCCAAGAAGGGCAAGTGTAAAGTTGGTTCTGAGGTGGGGGCTAAAAGGAAGAAGAATCCTGAGCCTGAGGTGGGGGCTAAAAGGAAGAAGAATCCTGAGCCCGCTCCCGGGGATAGCATCCTATCTAGTACTGTGGTTGTGTCTAAGGGCCCTACTAGCCCCACGGCGGATTCTGACTGTCCACCGTGGGCCAGAAGCCTGATTGTGGGACTGCAGTCACAATTGAGAGTTATTATAAAGGAAGAGCTTGCCCATTTACTCAACCATTTAGGCCCAGGGTCCTTGTCTGTCCACACTAGGCAAACCAACACCCTAGTACCTAACAACCATGCCCCAGGGGAGATTAAAGATGGCAGTGTACAGACAAACAGGGTAGCCCAAACCCCTGTAGACAAGCATGTACCCCCTAGGGAGGCATTCTTACATTCGGCTGCAGGCCCCAGCAAAACAGCTGCTTGTGGTAACGTGCCAGCAGGAACCACTGTGCCCCAGATACCCAGGCCTGAAGTTAATCAGAATCAAGTCAGGAGGCTCTCTAGTGCTCCTAGGTGTTTTACTAACCTGGAAGGGACACACAACTCTGCCCCTCAAATAGAGGATTCAACAGCAAAAAAGTCTTTACAACTAGACTCTAGGATAGATAGGTCTGGAGCAGACCACTTGGTGGCTATTGAGAATGGCCCTGGAGAGGTGAACCTCCCGACCATTGCCCTACCCCCAGCCTCACTCCCATATGTAGTCATATTGATCTGTGTACCTGGGATTAAAGTGGGACAGAAGGAAAGCCAGTGGGATCTAAGGAATAAGTGTCTTTTTTGGTTGGCTAAATTCAGGCAGTTTTCTTTTGACCGAGCAAGTGAGATCCTTATGGTCCGTGTAGTTTGCTGGATGGGCACACGACCAAAGTCTCTACAAGGGGACTGTATTGTTATTAATTTTAGCAATCCTAAGACTGTACATTTTTTGGCAGGTAACAACCTCAGATCCCATGTCCCATTTACAGCGGTTAGGGCCTATACTTTCGACTATTTCTATTCCTACAGTCGTAGCCACGACAGGACCACTAACCCCTGTGCCCCAGCTAACTGGTCTCTGGATCAATCTATAGTGGATCCTTATCCTAGACCCCTTCTGTATAACATCCCAGTGGTAAATAGATTTGGGGCCCTTGACGAGGTGGATTGACTTCTGTGGGAAGGTGGACTTGTGTAGTGGGTCCCAGGATTTAGGCAGTGATCCAAGGGGGCTCAAGAAAGGACGCTCGACTCAGGTTAAGCCGGGCAACCAGGGGGAAATCCCTGGAGATATACAAACAAATCACCAGCAGGGAAACTAACCACTGGCAGTGCATGATTCCACATTTTCTGGTTTAAACAGTAGTGGCCCTTCAGGAGAACATCACTAGTCCACTCTTTACTAGTCAACTTCTTCCTTGTGAAAATCTTAATTCTGACCATAAGATGAGGATTTTATCCTGGAACATCGCTGGAATTAACTCTAAACTGTTCTGTCCAGACTGTGAGTCCTTTATAGCCAGCCATGATGTCTGTATGTTTCAAGAAACATAGGCCAGGGACAACCTCTTGAGGACGGGGTGTGCAACTTTCAATGTCCCTGCCATATAGAGGGGAAAAGGCAGGCCCTCAGGGGGTCTAAGCACATGGGTTGGCTCACATCTGGACTGCACAGTGGCCCAGCTTAACACCTTGTCTAACGTCATCCAGTGTACTATCCTTACCTTCTCTCCCAGTCTTAAAATTACTCTTATAAATCTCTATTCTCACCCTGTAAGTGTCTGTCAGGTATCACAGACTCTTGAACACTTGAACACCTTCATTGGTACTGTCCCCCCAATATAAGGTTGATTATTGGGGGGGACTTTAATTGCCAATATGAGCCCCTTGTTGCTCCTACCGAAGTTTTTTCTACTGATGAGGATCGGCTCTGGCGTATCCCCGCTCCTCAAATCCAAACTATAAAGGCTTGGACACCATTAGTACTTCAGATCAACACGGTGACTCTAACCCATTCTCTGAGGGCCTGCAATGGCCGCACAAAGTCAGACAGACCAGGAAAGACTACCTTTAATAGGCCTGGTCAATCCTCCCTGTTGGACTATATCATGGTTGAAACTAGAACATGGCAGTGGGTTGCTGATTTCTCTGTTTTTTCAAGACAGGAAAGTGATTATAATGCTCTCCTATTGTTACTTCTGCTCCTTGATTTTAATAACACCATGGGTAACCATGCCATAGTAGCTAGCAATCTAACTGTTGCTAACAACAGAAGGAGAATTAGATGGGGGTCCTTTAACCAGTCACCTGACAAGGTGGCTGCACTTTTAGCCCTAACTATAAAGCCCTTACAGGAACTGGGGGATGTCTAGGGCTATAGACTCCCCCATACCCTAGAAAGAATTGAGGCATTGCATCTAGAATTAACATCTAGCCTGACTAATACGTTCAATCCCATGACTTACCCTAAAACCACGAAGGGCACTAAACAAACTTGGTATAATGATTCCTGCCACAAAGCTAAGAGAGCCCTTCTCAATGCAATCAGGGGCAATAACTGGCATTTAATCAAACAAAAGAGGGCTTGCTACCGTGTCACCATAAACCAAGCAAAGAAGTCATGGGAGCTAGATAGATGGGAGGCCATTAGAGTAGCCCTCTCCAACAGAGATATGAGGCTGTTTCGGTCCTTAGTAAGTTCTGACAATAACTTAAGCCAATCCGCCCTTCAGCCCAATATTGCCGCTGCGGCTTGGAAATCTCACTTCCAAGCATTATATTTCACGGAGATAGGTCACGATCTCTTTGCTGACGGCCCTTTGGTTACCATGGGCCCAGTTCCCCAGGTTGACCAAGGGATTTCTCTGGGGGAGGTCCATACTGCAATTAGGAAACTTCCTCCTGGTAAAGCACCAGGTTTAGATTAGATCCCAGGTGACCTATTTAGGGAAGAAAAAGGGATTTGGGGACCCTATCTTTGGGCAATTTGTAACGCCATTCTGAGAGGAATGGCGATCCTGGATACCTGGGTACCTGGATGGGGGCTGAAATCTAGCCCATCTAAAAAAGGGCTCTTCCCTCATACCGATCAAAACCGGCCGATCAGTTTGATAGATGTCTCACAGAAACTGTTTGCAAGGATCCTCCTCGATCGCCTGCATGATTGGATAGAGGAGAGAGAAATACTTAGTCCTTACCAAGCCGGTTTCAAGAAAAATACCTCCACCATTGACCAAGTTCTAAGGTTACAATTACTACACTGGAAGACGGTATCAGTAGGGGGTGGCAGCCTCTATGTGATATTCGTTGACCTAAAAACAGCCTTTGACATTGATACAAACTGTGGGAGGTTTTGCAACAGCAGGGAATCCCTCCCTATCTTTTGACATTGATAATGAGACTGCACTCGGATAATTATGCCCAAGTAAGGTATGGGAAATTAGGGGAATTAACACCTCGTTTTCCAGTAACCATAGGTGTAAGGCAGGGATGTGTGCTTGCTCCAACCCTCTTCGGTCTCTTCATCAATGCTCTGATAGCCCATCTTAATGAGGCAGTTGACAATGATGCCCCCAAGTTGGCACACAGCAAGGTGCCCGCCTTGATGTTTGTGGACGATACCTTGCTCCTTTCCAAGTCTCCTATGGGCATTCAGAGAGTCCTTGATAGCTTTGTAACATTCTGTACAGGAAGAGGTTTGGAGATAAACACGCTTAAAACCAAATTTATGGTGTTTAACCCAGCAAAAACATCCTGCCCCAGCCCCTCTTTAAATGGCACAATGTTAGAGAGGGTCTCTGTCTTTGACTACCTTGGTATCACTCTGTGTGAAAAGTTTGAGTGGGGCCCTCAAATTGCCAAAGCAAGCCTTAAACTAGCTCAGACGGTGGGGGGTATATTAAAAACCTACAGGAACTCCTACTGCAAACCGGCTGGTTCGTTGGCAGAAATTTACAAAGTCCAAGCCAGGAGTGCTGTCCTCTACGGGGCTGACCAGTAACCCTCTCACCCCACTACGAATGGATCTTGGTATTAGACCCATAGTAGAGGAGATCGGTCTTTGTCCTCTAACCTACTGGCGAAGACTGTCGGCGACCCGAGAGCTCGTTAATCAGAACTTAAGGAGATTTTGGGCCTCCCATAGGTGGCCAACCTGCCGTGGCTTTCCTACATAAGTGACTTGTGTTATAAGCTAGGCTTCCCAAACTTATGGACCCACCCAGAGTCTGCGTGTCCGGCCACTCTATGCTAAGCACTAGTCAGAGCCTTTAGATCGCACAAGCTTGATGCACTGCAGGGGAATGCTCAACTTGACCATCTAACGGATGCTTTCTTAAATATAAAAGCTGACTATCTTTCTTAGCACTTTATGGATGCTATCCAACCGATTTTCGCATGGAAACTCTATTTTCAGTTTAGAACGGGCACACTGCCACTCCATGCATTTACCAACAAATGGTAAAACTCTACCTCTCTGGGATGCTCCGCTTGTGACTGCACAGAGGAGACTGATGTACATGTTTTCTTTGTTTGCCCCGGGTACAAAAATGCCCGACGGCGTTGGATGGCTCCACTCTGTAAAAACATGGGGTGTAGGCAATACGTAGAGGCATCTAGAATATTAGGAACAGATGTTCATCCACCCATTGTTTTTGCTGTTTCCCGTTTTCTGAACTCCATGTGGCACAAAAGAAGGACATGGACAAATGTAGTAGCTTAAATATAACCTTTCTTTCGCCTCCCTAATGTCACATTTTTACTCATCTTTAACAATTGTATTTTCTAAACTCACTTTTAATTGCTTGTAACATTCCCACACTTTAGTGTCCAATACTCTAGAAGAATTCAATAATGGCAATGTCAACTGATTGGTGGTATTTTTGGAACGTTGAATAATTGCATTTCTAAGAGTACCATTTATTTATATTATGATGGGATCGCATTGACAATTTTAAATTTTGTTTTGTTTTTATCATATTGTTATTTATTGCTTTTTAATGTGTGGCATTGTCTGTATTGTTCACTTTTTAAGGTCTATATTGTCCGAAATAAAGTTTGTTGGAATGGAATGGCTTATTTAGTACAACACAAATTTAAACAAGCATTAAAAATGCAATAGGTCTCGTCTTTGTCGAAGTTTGAGCATTTGTTGTATGCCTATGTATAGTGCTTACTTTATACATTGCATATATAGTGACATGTTTATACACTTATGTGTGTGTATGTATATGTATATATATAAATGCATGTATGTAAATGTTTATATGTGTAATTGCTAATGAATGGCATGTATTAATTATTTGCTTCTGTTATGTGCAAAGATCTTTCCATATAGATATATATATAGTAATATACTTATGTATGTATAGATTGACATATATGGATATATGTATGGTTACAGATATATCTAGGCGATTATATTAGTATTTGCTATTTATAGCTAGGCAGGTTTATTTATATATATTTGTCTATATATTACTGATTAATGTTTATGAGAGGAGCAAATATATAAATGCATGTTGGGAAATATATATGTTTTGGGTTCTATATACTATTACTATTTGCTGCTAATGGTATTATATAGCAAAGCAAATGGCTTTAACTTAATGAAAGGCGAGACCTATTGCATGTTTAATGCTTGTTTAGTGATCTCTTCCCAGATATGATGGTTGGTGGATCTTTCCTCTGTGTTTTTGAGCTTATGGCAGAAGATGACACCAGCTGTGCGCCTGGTGTGGGATTGCTTTCTTAGTCCAAACTCCAGCCTGATCTGGGTTGGTGAGGTGTTGGGGTAGCAGTAAGATGTGCCTATATATTCAGGCTATTGTAGTGTCCAGGCCCAGTGTGTGTCTGCCTTGAAGGGCCTCGCTTCCATAGGCCAGGTTTGGGGCCACTTTTGCTCTGCGATTTTTAGTATCGGATTGAACGAGTGCCCCCCATTCAAATTCTTAAATATGAGCAAGAGTCCAGGTGCAAGAGCAATATATTAGTCACTCTCAGACGGACCTACCAACTTGCAAAAACAATTTCTGCGCAGGATGGAAGCGTTCTGGTATTGTTTTATGTGCTTTTAGTGGAACGTGATTCCTCCAGGTACTATTGATTGCAAGCATCACTTGCCCAGCTTCGAAAGAGGTGGAACGGGCTGTCAGAGGACCAGCTCACGCCTTGAAGGCCGAGGCAACTGACCTATTTACCACAGCCCTGAGGATAACGGCCTTTCCTCTCTCCTCTCACCTGACAGTGCCTACCTGCCCGGTTTATGTATAGGCGCCAAATATCCGTTTCAACTTTTGATAAATACAAGTCACGCGACTGAGTGCCAGTATCCAATTTAGAACGGAAATATTTGAACGGAAATAATTGTTTGTAGCTATGTGCCCACCACAGGCTATTAATTAGTAATCTGCAATACACTGGGGATTATTCTTAGTATTATAATAATAATTATTATTAGCAAAATAGTAATGCTAATAACCACAACAATTAATAAGTGCATCTACTATTACAAACGTAATAACATAAGAAGAGGAGCGACAGTAATATAACAATAGCAGCGCTATACTAACAACAGCACTTCTTATTGCTATAGTATTATCCTTTTCAGCATTTATATTAGCACTGCCATTCTCGCCATTACTTGAATACTATACCTCTGAACTGCCTTGCGATTTCCATAGCACTACAAGAGGGTCACTGGTGCCTGTGTGTTCATCTGTAGGAAATAAATACCACTTGTTTCGCCGTTTGTGGAAAAACCGGTAGCGCATAAACTGAAGAACATCTGAAAACTGCACTCGGCGCTAAACCCCTTTTTTCTGATGTCTACGCGCCGATGTGTGGGCTGAAGCAGTTTATGTCAGTGTTAGGAGCGGAGGCTGAGCCTGTCCTGCGGAATGTCACCAAGACTCTAGTCTGCACCCGACCTAGCGGCGCGAACAGAAGCTGCGGTCCTGCCGCCTGTTTATCACAAGCCCCACGTATGGAGGCAGGAAGGGGAGGGGCGAGAGCGGGGCAGGGACCGCAAGATAGATAGATAGATAAATAGATAGATAGATGTGTTTGAGTTTAGAAATAAGAAAAGGAAAGAAAAATGGAAACCATAGAGGCATATGTGCTAGAAAAGGAAAGAAAAAAGGAAGAAACAGAAATTATGTAAACGGGAAAACGAAAGAGAAGGAAAGAAAAACAAAGAGATGGAAGAAAGAGGGATGGAGCAGCCAAAGTTCGTAGGGAGACTAGAGAGATTCCATGAGGGAAAGTAAGCGACAGAGAAAGGGCGAGTAAAGGGACTTACGAGGGAGGAGGGTTGGAGTACATATGAGAGGAGCTCTGAAGACAACACTTTTACAAAAGGAGCTAAACATATGTGCGCAGACTGCTTGAGAGCTTCTGACAGAAATAGATAAAAGGGAAGGCGGGTAGAAAAGAGAGGCTGAGAGGGATCAACGAAAGACAGATGGGAACAAGGAGGAAAAAGAGGAACAGGGTTGAGGAGAAAAAAAGAGGGTCCCCAAAAGTAGGCATGAAAGTGTGGAGCAAAAAACACGCTAGAGGGAGAGAGAAAAAGAGGAACAGGGTTGAGGAGAAAAAAAACGAGAGGGTCCCCGAAAGTAGGCATGAAAGTGTGGAGGAAAAAACACTCGAGAGAGATGAAGAAGAAAGCTGGGCGAAGACAAAGTGAAAAAATAATTAATAGTGAAGAAGCCAGAGAGGAAGCCACTATACAGCAAAGAGGGGTAGGGAGAAGGGAGAGGAAAGAGTTCAACACAGACCAAATGAAAGAAAATATAAAAAAAGAGAAACGCGAAGAAGAGATGGCAAAGAGAAATATTCGGTGCGGCAAGGAGAAATAGACAGCGGTAAAGAAAACAAGATCACACCGAAATATGGGTCATCGAGGAGCCCAGTGGCTCATCTGACATGCAAAGAGCGCAGTTTATAGGCCACAGGTCCTCTTTGGCCGGGAGCGACATGCTACACCCACTCGCAGCTGCTGCACAGTTCTCCCCCCCCCCCTGTCTTCAGCCTCTGGGCGCCATGACCCTGGGATCCACTCCCACGCATGCGTCACAACAGTAAGGATGATCACAGTATTGTGGCAGCTGTCGGGTGCCTGAAGACGACACAGCTCACAGTGTCGGTCTGCTCTATTGCAGCGCTGTTTCCTATCTTTCACTCCCTGGGGCAACCATATAATGTGGAGAAAAATGTTTGTTTGGTAAATCTTGTGACGCAGGTCTCCATAATTTTGTATTTAGAAATAATCTGTTCAGGTAGGAATGTCTAGCCAGCACTTTGTTTTCTAAATCCAGTTAATTTTTCATAGCAAACTTGATCACAATTTCCAGCTAATCGTAACTGCCTTATTGTGTGCACAACAAGCATTCGCAATGCAATAGGTCTTCCATTACTAAAAGTTTGAGCTGTTGGCATTGCATTAATATTAGCAACGCCAATAGCTCAAACTTTCAGTAATGCAAGACCTATTGCATTGCAAATGCTTGTTTTACCTGTGCCGGTAATTTGTGTATTTTCAAGGTTCACGAGGAGCAGATGTGGTTATTAACGTCATCTGGGCCCCACAGCAAGTGAACCATTTTAAGAAGACAAAGTCTCGTTCAAGCACAGTCGGTCATCACATTGTTTGGCACGTTATATATTAGATTGCAAATGATATTCATGCAAAGGGATTTTTCATTCGTAATTTGGATCACGAAATCTGCTTTCCTCATAACCCGGCAGGGTGATCGGGGAGTTAAGCGCTCGCTGCTGAAATCTGGGGTGACTTGCAGGCCACGAGTCCGAATACCAGAACGGAGAGCTCAGCCTTTGACACTTCCTTTGTCGATACATTGTGCACCCGTAAACAAGTTCAAAATTACAGCTATTTACAGCCGGTCGAAACTACACAGCCGTGGTAGTAAATGCCGTGGAAAACACAAGGTATGAGAAGTTAAATAAATTATTCTCTGCTAGACAGTCGGAATCCACATTCTCGCCCGAGCCCTGCCTGATGTAATGGCTGTGTGACCCTTCAGACTTCCTTTCCTGTTTGAACAGCTGCCAAAACGTTGCTGCTTGTGTGGAATAAGAGACCTGACGAATTGCGCCGCGCTGAAGTGTCTGGAACGCAGATCGCTCAGAAAATGACGTCACTTATTGCCCACTGCCCACAATTTTGGCCTTCTTCAGCCAAAAGATTCAACAATTTGTGCGCAGGTTGGCAGCCTTGAATTATCCGGTACCAACTTAATATTGCAACCAGAGGAGCAGGTCAATAACATTGGTCTTTGGCTCTCACAGTCTACGGGTGAAAGCTGCAAGTTTCTTTTACTCTGCCAGAGGCAACTCTGTTTCTGGACAAACCAGCTCGCGCTCTCCTCCCCCGCCATTCACCTCCTCTCTCGCCATTCCCCTCCTCTCTCTCTCTCTCAATCGCTCGCGCCTGTAAAACGAGCTCCATGTCACAGGAATGTGCGGAAGAAAGCGAGACAAAAAACAGAGAAAACTACCAGCAGAACCCTCTGGGGTTAGAGTCACGGATGCAGCTAATGACAATATCGAACATTAGGTGAATGAAGTGCTGCCACGCCTCGCAGTGTTTCCCCAAAAAGTTACTATTGAGCGGAGTCGGGTCATAGAAAGACGCGAAGCCTGGAGAGAAGGACCCGGTGTAAACACACATCATGCCGGGTTTATTTATCCTAAACAAAAGCGACTACTGTTAAATGTTACTATTGCTTACTTTGCAAGCATTGGAAAGGGCAACATCTGAGCGGGCAAGTTCATGTTTTCAGTCCCCTTCCCCCCCAAATCACAGCAATGGTATTTCCTTTTCCTCGCCACTGAACCCATCACGGAAGGACTGAACTCTGTGCCCTGACAGGCATGTCGATACTATGGATTCTGCCTGCCTGGCATGGCGAGCCCCTCCTCCCCCACCGCACAGCCACAAGTCCTCCAGGCAAATAAGTAAATAAACGGAGCGTGGTGTGCCTGAAGCGGGCGCCCTGCTCCGAAATACAGTAAACAAGCTTTTACGGCAAAAGTAAAGCAAACGCAAACGAGACACCTCTGTTCCAATGGCTGTCCACCGTTTAGCGTAAACGGTGACGACAGCCAATGGAACAGAGGGGCGTGGCTTAACGACCCTTACTGAAAATACCCTGCTAACACTAAATCTCGCCAGCGAGACTGCGCATGTCTGCGCAGCCTACGCCAGCCGAGACCTAAAAAGCAGCCCTTAAGGAGTCTCAATGGCCTAAAGTGTGCAAATGGCACCAGTCTCAAATGGAGCCCTACTGCAAAACCACCGAGTGTTTCAACCCAGTTATGACAGTAGAGGCCAGAAAAGTTGGAAGCAACCCGACCCTAGGGAGTGCTACTATTGCCACAGGATGGGCCACCTGATCAACAGATGCCAGTTAAAGGCATACCATAAGCAGAGATTGATTTATTATTTATTGATATTTTCTAACAAGAGTCGCTTAATTTGTATAGACTTAATATGTGCCCAATTGTGCAGTGGTGGCTCATAGTTATTAACAATAGTGGGGCGGGAACACACTCACACACCCATACTCTCACAAGCACCCACAGATACTCACATCCACCATTCACAGAAACATACACGCATACACCCATCTGCAAGCACGCAAATACACATAGTCATACATGCACACACAACAAAACATAAAAAAGTACTTTTTGTGCCACTGTGGTGATGAAAGGTCAAGTGGGTGATGGGTGGGAAGCAGAAGGCACTCAGAGGGGCTGGCATTTCATAAAGGGAAATGCAAACTGAAAGATCCTGCTGCCTCCTCTAGCTGACTGACTTTGTCATTGATCAGTCAATGAGAGAAGGATCTTTCCTAATGGTCACACAGTGGGATGTGGTCAGTGAGAGTTGTTGACCTCACCCCACCGCACTCTATGATGAGGCATTACTGATAGACAGATAGTCCTGGGCACTTCAGGGTTTAAACGAAGCCCCAAGTATGAGTTTATCAGTAACACCCCCCCCCCTCGCCATGATAGGGAGGTTTCCTAAGACTTTGCTGGGCTTGTGAGGTCACACACTCAGGGCTGTGCAGTTTTCAGCCCAGCAAAGCTTGGCTAAGGTTGTCAGGCACCTGCACTTTTAATTCCTGGCTGCCTAACCCTGACATGGTGAGTATCTAAAACGCTGATGTTTGCTCAGTTTCACAGACACTCATCATGATTTGCAAAATTGAGGGGGCAGGGCTTCTCCACCCATAATTACAGGTTGCTCCTGCAATTGTGATATTTATCTGAGACTCACATTCACTGTCTAAATAAGCAAAGTTTTCAATATCTGAAGTTCTATATTAAATACAGCAGCTGAAATTTGGCTAACTTTAAGTTCCATCTTCATGGAAATAGAGGAGATAGCAAAGCAGTAGGCTGCAGGACACTTCCTATAATCTCACAAGAGGCATTGTTCACTGTACTGTGTAGCTAATCTGGAGTGATGTGCGAGCCCTTCTTTGCTACAAGAGCACTATATCCAAAGATAGAATATAAGATACCAGGACTGGGGTAGGGTAAGACACATGGACTGGTTGCTGAAGGGTTCCTTTGAAGTTCTGACTTCAGGCATGTTTTCATGACCGGCTTTGCATGGTTCGGCATAAATAAACCAGTGCAACTACGCTGTTACTCAGCTAGTTCTAAATTAGGTAGGACTTATTGATGAGTAATGTGGGATGAAATATGATTGGAGCATATCTAACCTTTGCCCTTTTGTGCATATTGCTTAGTGAACTGTTCAACATTTTTACAATCATTATTCATCATTTTCTATCTAGTATAATACTGAATAATAAATAATCATGTAAGTGTAAAATGTCAATACTTGAGTGTCTGTGTATGATTTGGGGGTCAGGGCCTATCTCTATTATATTAACTCTGTTGGAAATACCCCACTCCCACACCGGAAAGGGTTGGTGGTAAAGGGGTCTTTCCAGGACATACACAGTGGTAGCTTGGCTCGAGTGGTTAGGAATCAGGCACCGTGCTAAGCATACGACATACCCATACAATAACCATGCGTGCATCCGTTCCAAAAACGACTCTACACCGTAAAAATTATGAAAATATCTTTCTTTATCTTCTTTTTCTCTTAGTTGCTGATTAAATAAATAATAACACAATCACAATATACAAGGCTTTTTAGATAGTGCAGGTCAAATAAATACTGGCATAATGATTCAATAATTAGGGGTGATCATAAATAATAAAGGCATAAATATAAGTGCATTACATACAGGCAATTAAATATTCTGAGGCAATAAATACTGCAAACCAATAAATATTGTGCGACAATAAATACTGTGGAACAATAAATACAGTGAAGCAATAAATAAGTTAAATACAATAAATACAGTGCTCTCAATAAATAGTTAAAAGCTGACAGTGACACTTAAAGAATCAGATCACATTTGAGATTACTATGGGCTGATTTGGCCCAGGCACAGCTTGTGGTTAGGTGGATGGCTTGAGGGTGTCTGCTCCCTGGCTTGGACAAGGCTGAGGCCTAAACTGAGGTAGATCAAGGGGGGAATACTAGAGACCTGGCTCTCTCACTCTTCACAACCCCTCTGAATTAGTCTCAGCTCACCCCTGGCACAATCAAGCTGGTTCCAGCACCTCTCTAGCCCCTAGGGTAGTCTCTCAGGATTCCACAGGGCCTTAGGCGCCCTCTATTCCACTTACTGCCCTTTTTCTGAAGCTCTGACGCCGCTGGAGTCGTGTCGACGCCGTGAGGCGGTTCCGATTCGATGTCGGCGGCCTCGGCACAATGTCAGTTCTTGACGACGCCGGTAGGCGGTTCCGGTTCGATGTCGGCGGCCTCGGCTCGATCTCGACCTCCGGTTCGATGACGCCGGGCAGTCTTGGCTCCATGTCGACTTCGGGCGGCTCCGGTCCGATGGCGACCTCAGTTTCGATGACGTCGGCCGGCCTTGGCTCGATGTCGACTTCCGGCGGCTCCGGAGTGCGATCCCCACTCCCGACCTCCGGTGCTCCTCTCCTCAGGTTCCGGTGACTCCGGAGTGCGACCTCACTCCCGACCTCCGGTGCTCCTCTCCTCAGGTTCCGGCGACTCCGGAGTGCGACCTCCACTCCCGACCTCCGGCACGCTTCACCTCGGTCTCCGGCGACTCCGGAGGGCGGGCTTCACTCCCCCGTCGACGCCGCTCACTCGACCTCGGGTGACTTCCTCCTCGACCTCTGGTACTCCTCACGACCTCCGTTGGCGCCCTCTCTCGACCTCTGGCGGCTCCGGGTACGACGTCTGCTTTTCCAGTCAGCGCCGCTTCTCCACCTCGGGCTCCGGGTCTCAGGCTTCTCGACGTCGGACTCCAGGGAAACCAGTAATCAGGTCAGGACTTTGCTGTTCTTTGCTTCTAAGGCCTGTTCCTGCTGTCCAGGTCCTTAAGATGGTTTTTCTTGCTTCTTCCCACACAGGGCTCCAGGCTGGGCTCAGTCAGTAGGGACTAGTATCAAGGGTGGGTTTATGGACCCCACTCCAGGCACAAGTTTCCACCCCTGCTGCCTCACTCCTTCCTCCTTCAGGTTTCTGCTCCTCTCTCTTCACCAGTCAGGTGCCAACTGCCAGCTCCAACTGCCAACTCTCTGTCTTAGCTTCCCAACATTCTAAACCGCCTCCAACTGTCACAGGGTTCTGGAATGTTCTGGAAGGTGCTAGTAGGTTCCAGTGGGTGCTGGTGATGTCACAGGTGGCCACCATTTTGTGCTCCAGGCCCTCAGACAGAAGTTCCAGGGGTAGATAAAATGGCTCCCTGAATCTGCAGCAACACTAAAAAGTCTGGTGGTTCCCAAAAAGGAAAAATTCAAACAGGGTTTGAGGCAAAAGTGGGACAAAATAAATAATGATGAGGAGGGACCACCCAAAGGGCTGACAGGTCTAACACGCGTCCCCCCCAGCTGAAAGTGGGGAGAGCTACCCAACCCCTTGGGAGTTCTCATCACTAAGGCGGAAATACCTTGAGAGACCGTCTGCATTGGCGTGGTCCACTCCAGGCCGATGTTCCACCTGAAAGTCCATTCCCTGTAGGGAAATAGACCACCTCAACAACTTGGGATTCTCCCCCTTCATCTGCATCAGCCAACGAAGGGGTCTGTGGTCGGTCTGAACCAGGAAGTGCGAGCCAAACAAGTATGGCCGCAACTTCTTCAGAGCCCATACCACTGCAAAGGCTTCACGCTCTATTGCACTCCACTTCTGTTCCCTGGGAAGTAGTCTCCGGGATAGGAAGACCACGGGTTGATCCAGACCCTCTTCATTGAGTTGCGATAACACTGCCCCAATGCCATGTTCTGATGCATCCGTCTGGACAATGAACTCCTTGGAAAAGTCTGGGGCCCTTAAGACCGGGGCCTCGCACATGGCTTTCTTCAATCTCACAAAGGCCTGCTGACAAGCCTCCGTCCAGACTACCCGTCGAGGTTGTTTCTTGGACGTGAGCTCCGTGAGGGGGGCTACAATGGTACCGTACCCCTTCACGAAGCGGCGGTAATATCCCGTGAGGCCCAGAAAAGCTCGGACCTCAGTCTGTGTCTTGGGGGGTTCCCAGGCCATGATGGCCTCGATCTTCGCCTGGAGGGGTTGCACTGCTCCCCTACCCACCAAGTGTCCAAGGTACACTACCGACCCCTGCCCGATCTGGCACTTGCTGGCCTTGATCATCAATCCAGCTTGTCTCAGGGCCTGGAGAACAGCTTGCAGGTGACGCAAGTGATCCTCCCAGCTGTTACTGAAGACGGCTATGTCATCCAGATAAGCAGCAGAGAAACTCTCCATTCCGGTGAGGATCTGGTTTACCAGGTGCTGAAACGTGGCAGGTGCGTTCTTGAGCCCAAAGGGCATTACACAGAACTGGTAGTGGCCATTGAGCATGGAGAAGGCTGACCTTTCCCTTGCTCCATCAGTCAAAGAGATCTGCCAGTACCCAGAAGTAAGGTCAAAGGTACTTAGATATTTGGCAGCTCCCAGCCGGTCAATCAATTCATCCGCCCTAGGGATTGGATGAGCATCAGTTTTGGTCACTGAATTCAGTCCCCGGTAGTCCACACAGAACCTCAGTTCCGGTTGGGCACCCGGTGGTGCAGCTTTTGGTACTAACACCACCGGACTGGACCAGGGGCTGCTAGAAGGTTCGATCACTCCTAGCTCCAGCATCTTAGTGACTTCACTATGAATGCTGGCCTTCACCTTGTCTGACATCTGGTAGATCTTGGACTTCACAGGTGGGCTGTCTCCTGTGTCCACGTCATGGACGCACAGGTGAGTCCTACCCGGGACAAGGGAGAACAACGAAGAGTACTGCCCCAGGACCTGGCGACAGTCCTCCTGCTGTTCAGGAGTTAGAGATGGGGAGAGAATCACTCCCTCCACCGACCCATCCTTTTCTTGAGACGCAAACAAATCAGGGAGAGGCTCGCTTTCCACGTCCTCTCCTCCGTCAGTCACCATCATCAAGATGACTTCGGGCCTCTCGTGGTGGGGTTTGAGGCGGTTGGCGTGCAGCACTCGTAGGGGCTGACGAGGGGTCTTCAGGTCCACCAAGTAGGTAGCCTTACCCTTCTTCTCCAACACCTCAAAGGGTCCTGACCAGCGATCCTGGAGGGCACTAAGCTCTCCTGGTTCGATCACCCACACCTTCTGGCCAGGCTCCAACTCCATCGGGTGAGCATTGTGGTCATACCACGCCTTCATCACTGCTTGGCTGGCCTCCAAGTTGTCAGAAGCTTGCTTCCACAACTTAGCCATTTGGCTTCGGAAGGCCAGCATGTAGCTCACCACATCCTGGGGAAGCTTTCTGGGAGTTCTTTCCCATCCGTCTCTCACCAGGTTGAGAGGTCCACGTACAGGGTGCTCATACAGAAGCTCGAAGGGGCTGAAGCCCACTCCCTTCTGTGGCACTTCCCTGTAAGAAAAGAGTAGACAGGGTAGGAGGACGTCCCATTTCCTCCGCAGGCTTTCAGGCAGACTTCTGATCATGCCCTTCAAGGTTTTGTTAAACCTCTCCACCAGACCATTGGTCTGGGGGTGGTAAGGAGTTGTGAACCGGTAGGTCACTCCACACTCCTTCCACATCGCCCGCATGTACGCTGACATGAAGTTGGTCCCCCTGTCGGACACAACTTCCTTGGGAAAACCCACTCGGGTAAAGATTCCCATTAGGGCCCTAGCCACAACAGGTGCTGTTATGGTCATCAGAGGTATTGCCTCTGGGTACCGTGTGGCATGATCCACCAGGACCAGGATAAACCTGTGACCAGCTGACGTTGGCGGATCTAACGGACCCACAATGTCGATGCCCACCCTTTCAAAGGGGGTGCTAACGACAGGAAGTGGTTCCAGGGGAGCCTTTAGCTTCACCCCTGTTTTCCCACTGGCTTGGCAAGACACACATGTCCGGCAGTAGGTATCGGACGACACTTTCATCTGAGGCCAATAAAAGTGTGGGACAAGACGGGCGAAGGTCTTGTCTTGCCCCAGGTGTCCTGCCAATGGGATCTCGTGAGCCAACTCCAGAAGGAAGGCTCGATAACGTTGAGGGACTACCAAGGCTCGTGACGATCCATGTAGGGGTGCCTTGGGTTCACTGTAGAGGAGGCCATCCTCCCAGTAAACACTGTAGTTCCCTTCAACGTTTCCTGCTGCCTGGGCTTGGGCCTGACGCCTTAGCCCCTCAAGGGTAGGGCACTCCCTCTGGCCCTGGCAGAATTCCTCCCTGGACGGGCCTCCCTCCACGTGCCACTCGGCCGGGATGGGTAGGTCCTCCAGTTTGGTAACGTCCCCCACCGCAGACTCCTGGTCCACCACCTCCGGTGGCCTATCCGTCCTACGGGGTGTGGACGCCGAGGCAGGCTCCTCCTGTCCTTGGTTCTTCCCTTGACTGGCAGCTGGCTGGGCCTTTGTTCCAGGCTCCAGCCGAAACAAACTCCCTCTCCGGGTAGTCGCGGACCTTGTGCTCACACAGGCCCAGTCAGGTGTACCCAGCATCTCAGTATGAGTCCGGTATTCCACCTCCTTCCAAGCGTTGTGCTCCATGTCATTCCCCAGTAGACAATCGACTGGCACGGCAGGGCTTACGGCAACTCGAAGTGAACCTGCAACCCCCCCCCATTCAAAGGGAACCTCGGCCACTGGATAGTGGCCTGTTCTGCCGTCAGCCATCGCGGCTGGGTGGAGTACATCGGGAATTACCTGCTCTGGAGACACCAGTTGACTACGTACCATAGTCATACTGGCTCCTGTGTCTCTCAGAGCCTCCCCTCTTTGGCCGTTGATGGTGACCCACTGCCCATACTTTACGGTATTTGCGGGCACCTGGATCTTAGGAACCATCTCCCGTTCTCCCAGGGACACTAAAGTGACACCCGCCCACTCCCTTCCCTTAATTAAAGGCATCTCCTCCCCGAGCACTACACTAGCTACTCCGGGGGCCTTTCCTCCAATGGGAGGGGGTGGTCGTTTCAGGCACTTCGGATCTCCTTTATAGTGTCCAACGCCACCGCACTCGTAGCAATGGACAACCCTTGGCTGCTGACTCTGGCCAGGATTAGGGTTTCTGGGTGGGTTAGCCCTAGGGGTGAATCCTGTTCCCTTTCCTTGGAAATTATTTTGGGGGCCTTTGGAGAACTCCTTTTTCTTTTCCCCTCCCTCTTTCTTCTGGGGGGCGCCCTGTCCGGCCTTTTGAGTATCCCCTCCAGTCCCCCTTGTGGACACCCGGGTACTAGCCCAAATGTCCGCCTCCTCAGCAAGCTTCCGGGGACTGGTCAGCTTGCTATCCACCAGGTGTTGACGCAGTTCAGGGAAACATTTCTCGAGCAGGTGTTCCTTCAGTACTAGATCAAACAACCCCTCGTAGTTCCTCACTTCACTGCCCTGAATCCAACCCTCTAGTGCCTTCTTTGCATAGTCCAGGAAGTCCACCCAATTCTGTGTGCCCAGTTTGTGACTACCCCTGAACTTCTGTCTGTACTTTTCGGGTGTTAGTCCAAACTTTCTTGTGAGCGCCAGTTTCATGGTGGGGTAGTGGGTCTGCTCATCCTCCTCGAGGGCCAATAATGCATCCCTACCAGCTGGAGGCATGTACTTGTACAATCCCGCTCCCCAGTACTTCTCTGGAACCCCATGGGCCCTTAACGAGACCTCATAGGCCGCTAGCCACTTGGCAATATCGTCGCCCACTCCATAGCTAGCTACTATGTCCTTTGGCAGGTAGGGTTTGGGTTCCCTGGTGTACTCTCGTTCTTCGCTGCCACCGTTAGGTACAGGGTGTGCCCCGATTCTCAGGATCTGAAGATCTATCTCTTTCAGCCTTATCTCATGAGCCATCCTCTGTTCCTCTTTCTCTTTCTCCAGCCTTGCTAAGTCCCATGTGAGCTGCCTTTTCTCCCTCCGGTCTGTTAACTCCACTTCAGACAAGCCACCGCTAGAGGCACTGCTGCCCTTCCTGGAAAGTGTCCTGGGCCCCGCTGAAAGGTTCCCCACCTCAGGTTGGTACAAACCAGCTCCCTCACTGTCGGGCTCTCTATCCCTGTCCTCCTCCTCAGCCTTGCTTTCTCGGCGTGCCTCCCCCCAAGCCCTTAAGCTGGTTTGGAGTGCCCCCTTCTTTGCTCCTGGGGGACAATACACCCCCTTCCGCTGACAAAACTCCCTGAGTTGGGCCACAGTGTACGTTTCTAAATTCGCCAGTACAAACTCCATCTTGCCCACTCAGGTCAGAGGACAGTTATTTGCAGTAACAATGCAGGGGGGTACCTTATATAATACCTCCTCCCACCACCAGAGTAAATTTGGAAAAAACAAAAACTCACAATTAGGAAGGCCGCTTTGAGAAAACTCCCGGTGTAGGCCTATGGACTACCCACAGTTATTGTTGAGTATACGTAGGCACAGCTCTATCCCACCACTGAACACCAATTAATGTTGGAAATACCCCACTCCCACACCGGAAAGGGTTGGTGGTAACGGGGTCTTTCCAGGACATACACAGTGGTAGCTTGGCTCGAGTGGTCAGGAATCAGGCACCGTGCTAAGCATACGACATACCCATACAATAACCATGCGTGCATCCGTTCCAAAAACGACTCTACACCGTAAAAATTATGAAAATATCTTTCTTTATCTTCTTTTTCTCTTAGTTGCTGATTAAATAAATAATAACACAATCACAATATACAAGGCTTTTTAGATAGTGCAGGTCAAATAAATACTGGCTTAATGATTCAATAATTAGGGGTGATCATAAATAATAAAGGCATAAATATAAGTGCATTACATACAGGCAATTAAATATTCTGAGGCAATAAATACTGCAAACCAATAAATATTGTGCGACAATAAATACTGTGGAACAATAAATACAGTGAAGCAATAAATAAGTTAAATACAATAAATACAGTGCTCTCAATAAATAGTTAAAAGCTGACAGTGACACTTAAAGAATCAGATCACATTTGAGATTACTATGGGCTGATTTGGCCCAGGCGCAGCTTGTGGTTAGGTGGATGGCTTGAGGGTGTCTGCTCCCTGGCTTGGACAAGGCTGAGGCCTAAACTGAGGTAGATCAAGGGGGGAATACTAGAGACCTGGCTCTCTCACTCTACACAACCCCTCTGAATTAGTCTCAGCTCACCCCTGGCACAATCAAGCTGGTTCCAGCACCTCTCTAGCCCCTAGGGTAGTCTCTCAGGATTCCACAGGGCCTTAGGCGCCCTCTATTCCACTTACTGCCCTTTTTCTGAAGCTCCGACGCCGCTGGAGTCGTGTCGACGCCGTGAGGCGGTTCCGGTTCGATGTCGGCGGCCTCGGCACAATGTCAGTTCTTGACGATGCCGGTAGGCGGTTCCGGTTCGATGTCGGCGGCCTCGGCTCGATCTCGACCTCCGGTTCGATGACGCCGGGCAGTCTTGGCTCGATGTCAACTTCGGGCGGCTCCGGTCCGATGACGACCTCAGTTTCGATGACGTCGGCCGGCCTTGGCTCGATGTCGACTTCCGGCGGCTCCGGAGTGCGATCCCCACTCCCGACCTCCGGTGCTCCTCCCCTCAGGTTCCGGCGACTCCGGAGTGCGACCTCACTCCCGACCTCCGGTGCTCCTCTCCTCAGGTTCCGGCGACTCCGGAGTGCGACCTCCACTCCCGACCTCCGGCACGCTTCACCTCGGTCTCCGGCGACTCCGGAGGGCGGGCTTCACTCCCCCGTCGACGCCGCTTACTCGACCTCGGGTGACTTCCTCCTCGACCTCTGGTACTCCTCACGACCTCCGTCGGCGCCCTCTCTTGACCTCTGGCGGCTCCGGGTACGACGTCTGCTTTTCCAGTCAGCGCCGCTTCTCCACCTCGGGCTCCGGGTCTCAGGCTTCTCGACGTCGGACTCCAGGGAAACCAGTAATCAGGTCAGGACTTTGCTGTTCTTTGCTTCTAAGGCCTGTTCCTGCTGTCCAGGTCCTTAAGATGGTTTTTCTTGCTTCTTCCCACACAGGGCTCCAGGCTGGGCTCAGTCAGTAGTGACTAGTATCAAGGGTGGGTTTATGGACCCCACTCCAGGCACAAGTTTCCACCCCTGCTGCCTCACTCCTTCCTCCTTCAGGTTTCTGCTCCTCTCTCTTCACCAGTCAGGTGCCAACTGCCAGCTCCAACTGCCAACTCTCTGTCTCAGCTTCCCAACATTCTAAACCGCCTCCAACTGTCACAGGGTTCTGGAATGTTCTGGAAGGTGCTAGTAGGTTCCAGTGGGTGCTGGTGATGTCACAGGTGGCCACCATTTTGTGCTCCAGGCCCTCAGACAGAAGTTCCAGGGGTAGATAAAATGGCTCCCTGAATCTGCAGCAACACTAAAAAGTCTGGTGGTTCCCAAAAAGGAAAAATTCAAACAGGGTTTGAGGCAAAAGTGGGACAAAATAAATAATGATGAGGAGGGACCACCCAAAGGGCTGACAGGTCTAACAAACTCTATATAAGAGACTCTCTGAAAGGTTCTCTCTGACTCCTAATGCCTCAACTTTTACCAGCATAAATCAGTGGAGAGGGATGAGATAGACAGGTCCCAGTTATCCTTTTCTCCAAACAATTGTAATTTCCGTTTGGAGCTTAAGAAATCTATATGGTGTCACACCAATAATTCATGGGTCACACAACCCTAACTAAAGCTAAATAAAACATCAAATCAAACTAAGCCTGGTACTGGAAGGGAGAGCCCAGGAGATGCAGAAAAAAGGGACAATTAAGGGCTGCAAGGGAAAATCAACAATCCCTCAGCCAAGCATGAGGGCCAAGAACAACAGCTAGGATGCACCCAATCCAAAAAGAGACACCACAGATGTTGCAGGGCAAACCCCAGGATGACCAACACACTAATAGGAATGAAGTAGAAGCCAGTGAAGGAGTAGTCATGTATCTTTAGATTAGGCTAAGTCATGGAGTACCTGACAGGGAGGTGCAAAGTCCTCATGTAATAAGGGCTGTTACAAGGAAGAACCGAGAAGGTAATGTGCTGTTATTTCTCAGGCCAATCACACTCATATTGTTTTAGATGTCATAAGGAGCTGATGTAAATATTACTTTGCAAAATGCAGGGAGACAATTTTCGCATTTCGTTTTGCTTCATTCTGCGGCAGATATGCATTAACGTATGAAAAAAGAAATACTATATAAATGGTTTAGCAAGCCATCTTGAAGCAATTAAGTATTCTGCCACTGTTGTTTTTTTTTTACATATGTCCACCTCTTCGCCCTTGGTTGTTTTTTTATGTTTCTTGCTTGACCTAAACAGATCCGGAGATCTTTCGAGCAATTTTAATTTTAATGAATGTATTCTTCATTGTCTGACATACTACATGCATCAGTTTGTAGGGATAACAATAGAATCAAAAGGTACAGCAGAAGGCATGCCTCTGCAGATGTTCTTTATGCATTTCTCATGGTGACCTGTACTCTATTCTGTGCTCCCCCTGTCTTTTTCTCACCAATTATGGTTTTCTAACACCCCCAGATAAACATTATGGTGCACTTGTGATGGTATTGTGTTTGGAATTTCAATACAGGAAAAACATTACTAAGTGTAAGCAATTACAGAATATATATCTATGGGGTGAATGAAAAAAAATCTCACTTTGTTCAATTTGTCAATTTTGAGGCTGAAAAAATGGTAGTGTCTCTCTGTGAGGCACCTATTAAATGTGCAGGAGATGTATGGTAGCTATGATTCTGACTTTGGGCCCTAGGGAAGTAGGTTCTAATCCCATATGTTCATATTTTGGGCAAATCACTTGGGGCCCAATTCACAAACTCCTTTTTGTAGTATATAAAGTAGTACTACTTACTGACTACAAGATGCAACTGAAAAACCTACAACCGACCCCTGCCACTCCTATCTTTTCTTTGATGAGATACGCATGTAAGTTTACTACTTAGTAGTAAATGTGAGAGGAATATGTGGGAGGGCTTAGAAAAAGGGTAATACCTACTACTAAACAGGAGTGGTTTAGGGAGGAGCAAGGAGGGGTGCAAAGGGGGCTAAGGTCGGGTTTATGGAGGGACAGACACTAACCTATAAAAGAGTATGCCCATTGCTCTTCACAAATTGCACTCCTGAAGTTACTGCAGCCAAAAAGGACCCAGAGCAGTGGTAAATGTATTGCAGCTCCGACCTGTTTTACGCTGAGCACCACACATGGCCAACCACTGGTACCTCACTATCTCCCCGCTGAAGATAATGGATGCAGGGACTTAAAATAACACTCCATTGGAGTAATGTTACAACAAAATAATATATTTTGGCATTTTAAAAATATATAAACATTTAGATTAATGTTTATAAATGTATGTATACATAAAAATGAAATCATATTTTATGATAAAATATTTTTATATAATTTCCTTAATTTAAATATAAATGTAACATATTTTAAAAAATATTAAATTAATTTAAATTAATTCTATACATTTCTTGTACTTTTTCTTTTAATATATTTATTAATTTTGTGGTTTACGGCATTTCATAGAGAGTACAGCAACCTTTACTTAAGGTGCCAAACATGCCCCTGATGACAACAAATAAAGCAAAGGAGGGGGCCCGCACCCAAATCCACACCCACCCCAAACCATCAAAGGGCAATTGCACCACATCCTCATATAGTGAAAAGATCACAGTAATGGTTACAATGACGCTCTCAGATCTTTCTCAATGTCACCGTCAATGCCGAGGAGCTGCAGCCCCCTACAAAAGAGGAATCCCATAGTGTCTCAACCACCTACCCCACATCTTGTGGGCATCCTTGACTCGTATATGTGACCCTCTTGGCTGATATGGACAGATCCATCCCTCTTTTCTATTCCATCAATGTGGGTCCTCGGGTACCCCCCAGTATCTTGACACATCGCGTTTAGCCACCACCAACACCAAATTGCAACACAAGAGCTGGGCCCTAGGAATGTCAACATCTCCTGGTATTCCCAATAGGACATACTTGGGCTGAAGGAGTATGGCCTTACCCACCATCTGGGTCAGTTCTCTCACCACCTGCACCCAGTATCCCTGGACGACCGGGCAGCTCCAAAGTGTGTGAATGTATGAGCCCCTTTCATCTGATCAGAGGCAGCTCAGGGAGAATGGCCAACCCATGTGGTGTAGTCTTACCATATATTAATACAACCGATGCAGGATTTGTAATTGTATTAGGTGTAGGCGAGATTTTGTTGCCACCTCTCTCGGGTGCATCAAAGCCATCTCCCAATCAACATCTTCTAGGTCTCCCATCTCCAGACCTCACCTCTCCCTCAACGTGAGCAACCTTTCTGGCATATGGTTATTGACTGTTTTATATGTAGAGGATATGGCTTTGGAAGACAACTCCTCTCGTTGAAGTTGGCCCTCGAATGGTTAGAACTCTGGCATGGCGCAGCTGGGTGTATTTCAGAAATTGGTTGGTGTGCATGGAGTATTCCTGTCGGAGTGATGCTAATGGCACTAGCTCTCCATTTTCAAGGCGGTCCCCCACTCTGGTGATCGTCAAGAGGTCCCAGGCTCCAAACCCTCTAACGTTTTTAATCACTTTCAACCACACTCCCTCCCAGAGTGGAATCTCTCTGGTCAACTTGTCCGCCCTTTGTAGTCATCAAGTAGCTTTCCACCAGTCCTCTATCACCACTTGGGTTGCTGGCAGCAGTCTTTGCACTCTCTTTTCCCCATGGAGCTAGTGAAGACAAGAGCGAGCAATGGATTGGCTATGTTCCAACCTATAGATTGAATGATACTGGGGTGTGACCAGCCAGTTGTTCACCTCCACTAGGTGAGTCGCCCAGTAATAAGACCAAATGTTTGGAAGAGCAATACTCCCATTGTATGGATTATATTGAAGTGTGGAGAGGGTTATTCTCAGGTTCTTGCTAAACCACATCAGGGAGTGGACGTCGCTTTCCAACTCAGTGAACACCGCCCCAGGGAGTGGATAATAGGTGTTTTGCATGGTGTATAGGAGTTTGGGAAGCGTGATCCTCTTAAAAAGGGCTGCTCTCCCCATCAGTGTGAGGGGAAGCGTGCACCACCACTCCACCTCATCCTGCAAAGTACTGATCACTCACCTAAGGTTCTTAGTGAAACATGTCCCTTGGTGCAGTGTAACATAAACCCCCAGGTTTTGAAAGCCATCAGTCACTTACTACAGTTATTGAGGGACATTTGTGTGATGCAGGGGAGTATAAGGGTGACAAAGTACAGATGTACTCCAATTTATACGATAGCCTGAATGGTCCCCATAGGGCTCAAAAGTGGAGAGGATTAGTGGTATATTGGTTGCTGGTTCAGCTAAGATATAACAAGATATCGTCAAGGTCGAGCAACATTTTCTCCTCTGCGCTATCAGTCTCTGAAATGTAACATTCTCGAGTACACTGGTGGGAGCGAACCATTGCAGCCAGCAGTTCAATCATGAGGGTGAACAACAGGGGGGACAAAGTACACCCCTGTCGGGTGCCACGTTGTATAGGGAAAACCGAGGAAGGACTGCGTTCACTCGAACTGCTGCTATGTGGGCCTGATATAGCAAGGAGATCCACGACTAGGAGCGGGTACTGACTACTGAAGCCAAACGTATTGAGCATCTGATGGAGAAAAGGCCAATGGATGGCATTGAATGCTTTTTCCGTGTCTAGTGCCAAGAAAATGTTGGTATCTGTTCTCGAGCCAACTAGCGACATTCAATTATAGAGGCGCCGAAGATTAAGCTGCATGGACTGGGTCGTCATGAATCCGGACTGGTCTTGCTGTATGAGTGAGACAATTATCATCAGGAGTCATGTGGCAAGGATGTTCACTAGCACCTTCAATTTGATATTCAGTAGAGATATGGTGCAATATGAGCTACAGTCAGTGTCAGGCTTACCCTATTTGTGGATCACAATGATTGTTGCGCATTGGAGGTCCGGCGGTAGCCCATCTCGATCTCGTAATTCTTTCAAGGGATCAAGCATATGGGGGCTAATAGGTCTGAATACCTCTTAAAGAACTCTAAATGGAGACCATTAGGCCACTGCGTCTTACCCGACTTCAATTTGGCAATGGCTGCCACAACTTCCTCTTTGGTAATATCACTGTCCAGTTCTTCCCGATCTTAAGGATTTAACACCGGCAGATCAACTCCAGACAAATATTCAGCTATCGGAGGGGCATCTGCCAAAAGACGGGCCTGGTAAAACAAGTCAAAGTAGCCAGAAAAAGTATCCTCTATGTCCACCTCTGACACATGGAGGGCCCAGGTCTCACAATACTGTGGATCCAGCTGGATTCTGCCTCCCACCCACTAAGCCAGGCCAACAACTTGCCTGCCTTATCTCCAGCATTTTAGAGGCGATGATGTGGTGCCAGCAACTGACTACAGGTCTCTCCCGCAGCCAGGTCTCCATATGTGCACCGGGGCACCTCGAGGGAATGCAAGGCTTTGAGATCAGAGCAGGCCCCAGGGAAGTTCTCAAGGGCCACGATCTGCCACTCTAGGCCCTCAATCACCCTCTTTTTCTTCCAGGCCATGGTGTTCTGCACCCTGTTCCACAGCACTGTTTTGTACGACTCCCATAAGACCACTGCTGAGTCAACCGATCCCTGATTCTCCCGAAAATACAGCTCCGAATCTACTCTTCCACATCCCTCAGGTCCCACGTGTTCAGTCTCCAACCCACTCTTTGCAGACAGCCCTCAACTTCCATAATAATCATTCCTTGTGATTTCATTAAATAATAGGAAAATATAACAATATACTTCAGGTGGGATTATTTTAAAAATACATATTCAAAAAATCTTTTTCATTTGATTTAATTAAATTAAATTAATTATATATTTAACTTAAAGTTAGCAGTTCTGTGAATTATTTTATTTTGTCCTACATTTAAAATATAGACTTCTTTTGCATTTAAACTTAACATAAAAAGTGTTTTTTACTATTTTTAAAAGTTTTTTAACAAACTAAAAACGTTCTCCATACTTTACCATAGGGAGCTCTCCGGCCTTGCTGGTGGAGACCTCTGCCAACATGTGAAATGCCACCTTAGAGCATTTGATACAGTATCACATAAGCGACTCCTTAATAGATTAAACAACTGCGAGATTAGGGGCTCAGCTCTACGCTGGTTGACCTCCACCTTACATCACGGAGCTTTCAAGTTACTCAGCACCCGTATATGTCAAAGAGTATCCCTCTTATGCAAGGAGTCCCACAAGGCACAATATCATGTTCTACTTTATTTAATCTCTATATAGCCCCCCTTGCAGAACCAGTGTAAAAACACAAAATAACAGTCATATCATACACAGAGGATAAGCAACTTATTGTTACCCTATCTCGGGACTCGCCCAAGGTTGCAACTCAGTTCTCTTTATGGTTAGAGGAGCTAGCCTCATGGATGTCCAACCATTGCCTAAAATTAAATGACAACAAAATTGAAATAATGATAGTCGGGAAAGCTCCCTCTATAAGGTCATCGGCATGGTGGCCTGAGGCTGAAGGGCAAACCCCTCTAGGGGTTTGTCTTGATTTCAAACTAACGTTTGAGAGCCAAAAAGGAAGGTAGCTGGAAAATACTTCAGGACTCTCAAAGTCCTAAGGAAACTCCTAGATCTACAACCGATTGCTGCCAGAAAAATTATTATTCATGCCTTGGTCACATTCGAGATAGAATAAGGTAATATCCTCTATCTGGGAGCATAAAAAAAGATCTAATCAAGCTTCAACCTATTCAAAATGGTAATGCACGTCTAGCCTTGACCCTTCCAAAAAGAGCTTCTTCCTCGAAGGCTCTGGCTACTCCCCACTGGCTACCAGTAGAGAAGAGGATCACCTTCAAGGCCATGTGTTACTGCCACAAAGTTCTATGGAAAAAAGGCCTGCGCTATCTTCATCCACTGATAACCTCGTATATATCGGCACGTAATTAAAAATCTACAGGAGCATTCTTGATCACGGTGCCAAGAATTCCAAAAGTCAGGATGGGAGCTCAATCTTTTGGCTATCTTGCAGCCATGAGGTGAAATACTATGCCAGCGACTTTGAGAACTGAACCTTGCGAAAGCACTTTCCGTAAGGGATTAAAGACCTGGCAATCAATATTGAGAAGAGTTGGCCATGCGGCCTCCTCCGTGGGCTGATTTGACCCCAGGGAACCGACCCCTAGGGCCCATCCAAATTGAAAAATGGGGAGGGGGCATGCATCCCTCCTCCCTGGGCCAATTTCAGCCATGGAGACCCCGGGACCAGCAATGCTTGCAAATGGTAGGGGCATGAACCCCCTCCCTGAGCCACTAATGGCCCTGGGGGCTCCATCCCCCATTGTCAGCTCATTCTTTGTCCCTGAAGAGGGCCATGCTCCTCCTCCCTCTTTGGACATTGGATGAGCACAAGGCGATAATATCCCCTGGCCGATATACGCCTGGAGAGGGGGACTGTGTACCCCAATTCTCCTTTAGTAATACAGCAAGCCCCGAAGGATGTAGTTCCCAAGGTCCAAATCAGCCCAAGGAGGGGGGCTACGTGCCCGCTCCTCCTTTTTGCAGTATAGCCGGGCTCCAAGGGATGGGCTCCCTGGGGCGAAACTGGCCTGGGGAGGGGTTAGCATGCTCCCATCCCCTGTAAGTATAGTGATGTGCCTTGTGTATGGGGTACCTGGGGCCAATATTGGTGCAGTGCCCTCCTCCCCCAAACAATTTGCCTGGCCCGGGGGAAAAGGGTACCCAGGCTGAAATTATCCCGGGAAAGGGGGCTATGTATCCCCCTCCCCATAAAATATGGAGTCAGGCCCCCGGGTGGTGTGGTCCCTGGGACAAAAGTAACCCAGGGAGGGGTGTTACTGCACCCTCCCCCTAAATGCTTTGGACCCCAGGGGATGGTGACCCTGGGCCCAATTGGCTGGGGGGGGGGCTGCGTGCCCCCAATCCCCATAAATATAGTGGCAAGCACTGGGGATGGGGTCTTCGGGGCCATAAGCGGCCCAGGTAGGGGGGACCATGAGCTCTTTTCACCTAAAAAACGGCCCAGGGAGGAGAGCATGTTCTCCCCTCCCCCACAAAATGTCCTGGGACCCAGGGGAAAGAGTCCCTGGGGCCACAATCGGCATAGGGAAAGGGGGTACGTGTCCCTCTCCCTATTAAATATGGTGTCAGTCCCCGGGGGTGTGATGCAGGGAAGGGTGCTTGTGCCCCCTACCCCTATAAAATGCATCGGACCCTGAGAAAAGTACCCCCGGGGAGGGGGGGGGGTCGCCTGCATGTTTGCTGCCTTTGGGGGGTTGGCCACAGGGCCTGGGTGCAGAGGCTGTGTGCAGTATGGGTTGGCTGTTTGCAGGGGGTTGGCTTAAGGCCATTACTGGTGGCAGTGGATCAACATATGGTAATTAATTATTAATTTACATTAAAAAAACCTAGAAATTCACTGGAAAAAACAAAGGTTATATGGACGTCATAGTTGGGAAATAGCATTAAAATACATAGGTATTAAGTGTTGTAAAGGTTTAAAGGTTATATATATTTAAGAAGTAAAGATAAATTATCTAATTTAACATTATTTCCTATGGGGTTCTGTTTTAAGTCCCTTTCTCCTCAGTTTTCAATGTGAGGAAGTTACAGTGTCCGGGGCTGGCCATGTGTGGTGGTAAACTTACCAGTCCGCCTATTGGACTGTAGTAACCTTACCCTTGTTAATTTGGTTCCCCACCCTGATTCATTCTTAGAGACACCACGTAAGTCTATATTTCTGAGTAGCCCTATACCTGTAAATGGTGACCTGCCAAAAGTAGTGAAGTTAATCAAAACCTCCCTGTACTTCAAACTGTAAATATGCCTAAAAATGTTTTTCATTTGTAAATATCTGTCATATAATTGTGAAATGCAAATGTCTAAATACATATAATGTGCACGCTTGCTCCAAATCCAAGTTAGTGCTATGTAATACCAGCACATGCAACACATATATGTGATCTCTGAAGGCCGTACCTCCTGTTTCCTACTAAGTAGGGAAAAAACTATGCATATTTTGCCCATTTGAGAGACATTACTACCAACACTGTGGCCATTTTATAGAGTAACACAGCTGGAAAGACCAGGGGGCAGATTTACAAGCCCCCTGTGCCACTTTTACGTCACTTTTAACATGGGAAAAGGGACGCAAAAGTGGCGCAAGGGGCTTGTAAATCTGCCCCCAGGTTTCTAAATGTAAAAGTGGCCTGCCAGTCTCATTTATAGCGTTAGACGATGGCAAGAAATGTGCAATATTTCACTCTTTTCATGCCTGTAAAATAAGTATGGTGCTATTCAAAATAAACCCGTCGCTCGTGGTTCATTTGATAGTTGAGATCGTTCGCTTTAATTTGCTTGAACAAGTTAATGATTTAAGTTGAGTTAATATTTATCAGTGTGAAGCCAGCAAAGCAGCCACAATAAACATAAACTATGCTCTACATGAACAGAGGCAACCCCGAACACAACAAACAGGGAAAACAGTGATTTTCTTTTTAAAACAGATACACTCGTAGTAGACATCCCTCTGCAATAGACACCCACTCACACATTCCCAAGCAACGAGAATACGACGGGTCCCCTCACAAGTGGACCTGCAATAGGCCCGAAATTTCCACAGTGTGGGATCGATAATTCCACAGTGCCGGAATTCCTCACTATTACAAGTTGCAGTCCCTGGAATGGGGAATAATCACAGGCTTTGGCGTTTCCCCATATATTCCTCTGTATTTTGCTCCAATTCCATCCCATTTTCCCTGCATACATGTCAGACGGTTTTATATGCATTGGGAAAGTGTCAGGAGTACAGACAGTGTTCGCACATAGCTCAGTGCTGCAGGAGGCAACGCCTGTTACCAGAACCAGAAGGAGTTGAATGCCACTTGTAATGACCCATGTTCCTTCTAGTTATTTGTCTCCTGTGTGTGAGTGCACTTTAGTCAGCAGTGTGCAAAACTGTGAACAGTGTGAGTGAACAAGTCATGACAGCAATGTATGTAACCATTGCTCATGTTTACAAATTACACTTTCTCTGTCGTCATTTTACATTCCTTTGAAAGAATGTTAAAATATAAGGTAAAAGGTCTGGACTGTAAACAAAGTGAGAGCGGGATATGGGCACCTCTACCATTCAACAGCATTTCTAGGCCTGGTGACAGAGGTATCGAGAATATAGAAAAGAGAATTCTGATGCATAATTTATAAAGCTGAATAATGAGTGCTCTGCAGTCAGCCCATACTGGGTATGGAATATCAACTTTTATGAGTCAAGACCCTCGTTTTCTCAAATCAAAACTGCATTGCAGGTTCACTTTAATTGCTATTCCTAAGTTTACATAGCTGAAAGCCTTACGTCTCTAAAAGGTTTGATAATGCACAGCGGGGTTAGTTTTTCCTCAATTTTGTTTTTCTCAGAGTGCAAAAAAGTATCTGCCATAATTAATCCCACAAAACCTTCATTTGTTGCTGAGCACTTCAAAAGTGGCTGATTATCATTGCCATTCTTCTGCCAGGCAGACGTGGCTCCTTCGCTAAGGCAGAGGAGCGTCGCCTCGCTGCTTTTCAGCAGTGAAAACATTTTAATTAAATTATAATAACAAAGGTTATTATCATTTTATTTTTCCTTGCTCATTTCCTGCAGCCATGCCGAGGGCGGGGTCATCCATTTGAACAGGACACAGCTGCAAGAAGGCAATGCCACAGTTAGGCCAGCCATCTAACACTGGCCAAACCGTTATGCGCACTTCGATCTCTCCACCGAGCTGCGCTGTACAGCCGGGTGGAGGGCAAGCAGAGGGTTATAGTCCCTTAATGAGTGCCTAACTAGGGCGCTCACACCAATCACGGCACTGCTGTTATGCTGGGTAATACCAGCATGAGACCAGCATCTGGATTGGCGTAGAGGAGCCTGTGGCCTGCTGGGAGTCGAGGAGCAGAGGCCAGAAGAGCACCAACGGTGCAGATCGCAGGTAAGCGTTTTTTAAATTATTTTCCCTGCGCTGTCCCCGCGCTGCCTCCCCTGCAATGCCTCACCAATTTAATTTCTGAGCAGCCACCACTGCTGCCAGACATGTTTCTTCCTAGAAAAAGTCTTGCAAGGTACTAAAATAACAAGGAAAGTCTTACATTCCTATTGCACTTTAACTTTTGTGTTTTCAAGAATCCTTTTTTTATTTCGAAAAGGCTGTGGCATTCTTCTCATAAAAGAACATGATAATCGACCTAAAATATGAAATGCGCTATTTCCCTATCCAAGCCTTCTCTGCTACATGTTTTGCTATTTCAACTATTCACCTACATTTCCTTTCACAAAATCCTTGAACTTCACAAACGATATTCAAAATCAGCCTGGAAAATGCACTTGTTATTCCAAATTGTAAAACATATTTTGTTTCTCAGAAGTTGTAAAAAAATGTCATGCTGCATTTGATGCACTGATTGTGTTTTTTTATTGTATTAAAGAGCACAGGCAAGACACAGTCCACCCAGACTGATCTGAACAATAGGAACCAATGCTCTCTTAGCTCCTGAAGCCGAGGAGTGGCCAGTTGGAGTACCATGCGTTCACGGCAATGTCGCACCATGAGTGCTTTTTCCATCTCTTTGGAGGCTGGGATGCCCATTGCTTAGTAGGAAAATTAAAACCAGGATACCCACTACAAGTAGTATGACCAGCAGAAGTTCTCTAATAACGCTTCCTAACATGGAGAGTATAAATGATGGAATAACTCCGAAGATTGTCTGAAAGGTGCACAATAGTCCAGAACCTATGCTCCTAAATAGGTGTACTATCCCACTCATCTCAGACATGATAAAGATACGATGTACCATTTCCCCGAAATGGAGCGGGAAGTTAGTTCAGACTAGTGCCTGTATCCCAGCTGAAGACCTTGCAACCTGGAGATCAAAAGTCTCTCAGGCTGAGGTTAAGGCCACATGCTTCTGTAAAAGCATACTTTCAGTCTGCTCAGAGAATCAAACCATATAAGGGAAACATTCAATGAAGGACAGAGCGGCGCCTCCCTGACTGTGTGGGTCGGTGGAAACAATACTTGAATACATCAATTAACCCTCAAACTTACCGTGACCTAATATGCTATGCCTGGCAGCATCCCACAACAACCTTGATCATTCAACATCAAATAACTCCCATTTGAGAACAGTTTGAACACCGGATGAATCACGGCAGCTGGGGAAGATAGGTTTGCAACCGAAGCATTACATGAGTTGTACAGCATAATATCCTGACAAATTAGAGACCCACTTAAAGAACTCTCATAGTCTGAACTGCTAAGAAAAACGTCAGGGTCCCCATTCCTGTATCTTAAATCTGTATGGTAATTCCCAAGATTTATGAATGTATTCCTTACCCAATGCTCCATACCTGCCTATTTGGTCATATTGTAGCCAGTATTGAAATTGTAATATTGTGACTGGGAGTGTAATATGGCCATGGATTAAGCATTCTATGGAAGGTGACTCAGCCAAGGTAAAAGGTAATTTGTCCAATTTTTTAATGTGCAGCATTATATATTTTGCATCTCTTCGTGCAATTGCTGTCTGTCTTTCTGTTAGATTGTATGCAGAAAACAGAGACGTACTGTAGATATACCGCCAGGGCACGGGACCAGAGCGCAATGAGTGTAGAGTCCAGCTCAATAATAGAATAGATCGCAATTGCGATTGTCCATGTTGAAGAATAGAAAAATCCTGTTCATTCATATCTATTGCAGAAGACACAATGTTGCCCAGTGAATAAATCCTGGATGTCACTGTGGTCATGGCATTGTCAACCACTGCCAAAGCCTTTTCTAGGTAAACACTGCCAATCTCCCACAATCTCTCAGCAGCCTCCTGTTGCAAGATTTTCCATACGTTGTAGTAAATAGCATGTAAGAAGCATTTCTGACATGGTTTCTGGGGACTTAATAAAAAATCCCTAAGATCCATTTCATCTGACAGTAAGGACAAGTGTTGTTTCACTGGGGACAGTGTAGAGGGCTTGAGCCACTCTAGGCATAACTTCCCAACACTGTAAGATGTCACCAACCCAAGGGTTCTCGTTGTACGTAGAGCTGGTCAGGCCTATGGACACTAAACCCTTTGATGGTACCCCTGAATCCTGACTGACACTTATTTGGGTAGATAGGCCAAACCAACCATTACTTCCAATTAGGGTCTGAAGAATTGTATGAACCCTCATGTATAATGTTGTCTAGTGTATCCTCACTATGTTGTCTGTAAATCTGCTAACCCTCAAAGTGTATAATGAGGTGTGTTCAAATCCTTTATCTTAGCTAACCCAAGACTAGGAAGTCTGTTGCACAGTGTTGTTCAGGAAGATAATTTGTTGGGGTATTGCTAATGCGATCCCCCCCTGTTACCTTATTTTGAGGAAAGACCGACCTGAGGGTAGTGGAGGGGGGTTGCTTTGATCTTCCGGAGCTCCTTCAACTGTGTCTCATTACCCACTATGGAGTTAGAAGGAGCTGCGAGCATGGGTTTCCTTTTAACCGTCTTGGCTCAACAGTCCATTGCCGGTCTAGTCATCTATCGTCCTCCTGGGCCGGCTGGAAAATTTCTAGAATCGATCAGCCATGTTATTTCTCCCATTGCAGCAAAATATAGCCACTGCCTGGTCCTGAGAGACTTCAATATCCATATGAATAACGCATCTGATCCAGAGTCAGTGAAGTTGCGAGAATCCCTGGACATACTGAACATGACCCCGTATGTTTGTCTCCCCACCCATGAAAAAGGGCATACGTTAGATCAGATTTTTTCATCTACAGTGATCAAAATAGATGATCCCCTTCCTTTAGTTTGGTCGGACCACTGTCTGATAGGTTTTAGAGTCTCTAAGGAGCTAGTCACGCCCCATTCCCTAGGCCAGGCCAATGCAAATGGCTATAGGTCCTTCCATTTGATCTCCTCAGAGGCTATGCAGAGTGCAGTGAGTCATCACCCTATTCCCTTGAGAGGGAAAGAAACTTTTCTTTTCCACCAAAATCAATCAGGCTAGTAATAAAAGCAGAGAACTTTTTAACATTGTAAAAAATGTTGTATCCCCAAAGGCCACTGGCAGCCTGTTTGGTCCTACTAGCGAAGGGACTAACCTGTTGGCATGTTTCTTCTACGCCAAAATCAAAATCATTCATAATTCCTTTAAAACGCAGTCGCCAGCACCTGTAGCAGCCACTGCCTTATCCCCCGCTGTTAGGCGTTGTACAGACTCATCATGGCTGCAGTTTCCCGCCATCACTCTGAAAAAATCCCTTTCACACATGAAGGCTCTTAAGTCCGGCTCACCATCTGACCACTGTCCGGATAAAGTACTATCATCTATCGCAGAAGAATTTAATCCTGCGGTTAATTTTATCCTGAAAACCGCTCTCCGCGAGGGCCTCTTGCCACAGACCTGGAAACATGCTAAAATCCTCCCGCTGCTGAAAAAACCCTCGGCTGACCCTTGGACAGCCTGTAATTACAGGCCCATTTCCTTACTGTCTTTTTTCTCCAAGGTTTTCGAGAAATACGTCAACACGATCACCACAGAGTACGTAGAGGTCAACCATCTGCTTCATCCCAGTCAGGCAGGCTTTATGGCTAACTTCAACACGGAACCAGCTTTATTAGAAGTTGCTGAAACCATTAAAGCCACATTGGACAAAGGAGGCAATGCGGTTCTGGTGTTGTTGGACCTCTCTGCGGCCTTCGACACCGTGCCTCATAACAGACTCCTGCACAGACTAGAGGAGAGCGGTGTTAGAGGAACCGTATTGAGAGGGTTCACCTCCTTCTTAAACAACCGTATACAAACTATTTGGTCTCCTCCTTTCACCTCTGATATACCTCCCATGAATGTTGGAGTTCCACAGGGTTCAATTTTGAGCCCTACTCAGTTCAATTTGTATATGGCCCCTCTCACTCTTCTCGCAGAGAAGCACAGTGCTAAAACAATATCCTATGCGGACGAAACCCAACTGCTGTTCACATGCGAGAAGGGGGCTGAGTTCAATGGCGATGCTATTAAGAACTGTCTATCTGAGGTATTTTCCTGGCTCAGAGAAAACCAATTGAAGTGCAACTCTGATAAGTCAGAGATTATCTTCTTTCGCTCCAGCCGCTGTGAAGCATGGCACAATTGGTGGCCGCTTGATATGTCTCCCCCCTTAGCACCAGTTACCATGGTAAAAAAAATCTAGGCGTCAAACTGGATGCGACCCTCTCGATTCAATCAGTGGCCGGGAACTGTTTCGGGGTTTTGAGAATGTTGCAAAACTTTCTCCCCCTGATCACAGTCCCTCACAGAAAGATGATTGTTCAGACTTTGGTGGTCTCAAGACTGGACTACGTTAACTCCCTGTACTTGGGCCTCCCAGCGTACCTGGTTAGCCGTCTGCAGATAATTCAGAACGCAGCGGCCAGAGCCATTTTTCTGGCAGGCCCTAGGACACACACAACCCATCTGCTATTTACTTTACACTGGCTCCCGGTTCAGAAACAAATCCATTTTAAGGCAATGGTTTTGGTTTTCAAAGCCTTTCACAAGGGGCTCCCTACTTAAGGGAAATATTCCAACATTATACACCCCAACGCACCTTGAGGTCATCTGCTCAGCTTTTGACCTCCACACCCAAGGTCCTGTTGTCTCGGATTGGGGGAAGATCCTTTCAAGTGGTAGCCTCTCGCGTATGGAACACTCTACCTCTTTCTTTCAGACAGGAACAGGATCTCCTCAGGTTTAGGAGAAAAAGAAAGACCTGGCTTTTCCAACTGTAAGTTGCGGCCAGTTTTTTGCATGGAGGTGTTTCTTTCTGTTAGCTGTTATGTGGTCTTTTTGTTTTAGAGCCGGGACACTCCTGGGAGTAGCCGCTCGCTTTATAAGTGCCATATAACATAACATACGAGGCACGATCTAAATAAGGTCTCAGATCCCTGAACTTGCCAATCTTTAGCCCCCCCAGACAGATTTTGTGTCCATGGTGTCCCTCCAAAAGTCAAAGCATTGTAAAGACAGCTGGGAAATAAAGGAAGCAGAGTATATCTGTTTTGAGCTGATGAGCATATGTTTCTTTGCAGGTGTAGGTGCAAGCTTATAATGATTAGAGCTCAGGTCTGAAGTGTTAAACCCAGAAAAATAAGCAAACGTCTGTGCAAATGTTTGTGAACTACTTTTCGGTGGTGTCGAGCAATGTTCCCATTGATGGTTAGTGAAAACATGAGGTGGGATATTAGCTTTGTGCAAAAAATCATGACCATAATGGTGGTAACAATACATTGTGTCGAAATCAGATATATCATCATACAATCTGTTACTGAAAAATGCAGCAGATTGTTCTACATTAGACAGCATATTATTTACAGTTTCAAAGTCTCAATCATCAGAGAAAGTACTGAAGGTGATGTCACTTAAATAGATTTTAAACAAGTGTGGTATTTCCAAAAGTTCAGTTGGGCCATATACATCATATGAAACTCTATCCCAAACTATTCCTTTAGGAACTGGAACTGCTGTAATGTTCACTAACAACAGGTCCCTTTGTTCACGATGAGATGATGTATGTGGTTTCAGGACCAAGTTCACATGTTGTACTGCGAAGCATTCTGTGAGATAGTGCCCATTCAGAAGCAGGAAAAAGACAGTCAGTACACCTATCCAGAGTACCTATAGCAATCCAGAGATGTAGCTGGGTAGAGGCAAAGAAGTCTTTTTCAGCCAAAGGTAGAGATCATATATTTTCTCTTTGTGGGAAACAGACACTGACAATAACTCAGGTTCACTCGAATCCAGAGAAAAGGTGTCAAAATTGATGGAGTAGCTAGACGGTGTGTGATCTATCTTTGGTAGCTCAGCAGGTTTTGTGAATGGCTCTTGACTTGTTTCGAGGACATATTGACATAGATGTTGGTATTAGGCCAAATTACGATCTGTGTTTTGTTGCCGTTCAATTTCAACAGGCATGAGTTCCATTTCTTTGTTGGAAACTCCTTCACTTCGTAGAGTAGAATCTTCAAACGTTATCAATCTTTCTGTCTGAACTTCCTGTATGGTACCGAGAGGAGATCGGCAGCTACACAGGAGCCCACACGGCCTGCTATTCAGTATCAGCCACATAGTGTGGTTTGATCAGCTCAATGGAGACGAATGTCTTTCCTTTCTTGCCAGCAAGAGGCAGAAGAAATACCGTTCCTGTTCCTTCAACAGCCAGGACAGGTACAGGCGCTCTCTAAGATGGTCCAAATTCTTTTTTGTCCACAATCTTTTCTCTGCCCATGTCCCTGATCTTCAGGACCCAGGCAGGTCTTGCTGGAACAGCTTTTAGTTGTGGTGCGTTTTACTTGGACGTTGCTTTGTAATCCCCAGAATTCATTGAGTTCCTGTAAAACAGCCAAATGGTCATTGTTGTTTTTCATCCGCCACTGTGCTGCCACAATCGAGGTCAGGTACCGACAATCTAGTCTCAAACAGGACCTCATATGGAGTACGGCCTCTTAGGGAAATTCTTGGCATGTTGTTAAGTGCCCTCTGGACGCCATATAGGTGATTGACTCAACTGCTACCCGCGCCTAATACTATTGCTGTTAAGGATTGCTTTAAGTCCCGCTTTTTCCTCTCCACAATCGAATTTCCCTTTGGATGATATGGAGAGGGGTACCGCAAGACCATACCCAAACTTCCCATGGCTTCTTTGTAAGCCCGTGAGCTAAACGCAGGGCCACGGTCGGAAGGTAATGTGGCAATTGTGTATGTCCCTATAAAGACTCACAATTCCTTCATAACAGTTCGAGCGTTAGCAGAGCACTGGGGCCATGTTTCCACTTGGGCAATTTACAGCATGAATCCACTGCCACCAACATGTACTTGTAAGCCCCGTCTGACTATAAGGGGCCAAATAGACACATGCGAGTGGCCTGTCTGAAATCAGTAGTGGAGTTTATGGTGGGCGTGCTATGGTGGAACCCTTCATCTGTTGACAGATGTCTCATTTAAGGACAAAGCCCTTGGTCTGCTTTGTAAGACCAGACCAATACCTGCGTGTGCTGAACTCAGACCCCATTGTGCAGCTAGAATTAAACCTAATCTGCGATCTATATTTGGTATTACTCTATCCCCTTCTCCTGGAATTTGAGTATACGGTATGGTTTGCACATCTAACTTGTAGGAGTACTTGAGTGGAAAACCTTTTTGCAAGACTGAGCTGTAGTTGAGCATACCGTTCACAGCTATCATTATCTGTCCATCTATCCTTGTGTTAGAACGAGCGAGTGCAGAAATGGCAGCAGTTCTCACTGTCGCCTTGGCTGCTTCATCAGCCAATGAATTCCCTTCAACGTGCACGCCAACACTCAATGTGTGATGACTCAATGTGTGAATAACATGAGCCTGTGGCAAGTCTTTTTTCAGCTCTGCCACTTGTTCCCAAAGCAACCTTTAGAATCTCTAAACCCATTCTGGCCCCATATGTGAAGGTATTCATTGTAAGACTGGACACAGTAAAACGAATCGCACACAATGAGTGTGGGAAATTCCAGATCTGTATTTTTTAGTGCCAGTAGCAGGGCTTTTAGTTCTGCCAGTTGTGCCTTGCAATCTCCTAGAGAATGGTCTGCATATTGCTAGGACGAAACTTACAGTCCCACATACTTCCCTTTACAATTACACAGGCTGCGCTGTATTGCTGTTTAATTCCTATGGCAGGCTGGGCAGATCCGTCAATGTAAATTGTGTATTCATACTGATCTAGAGGCCCTATTTTATTCAGGGGAGGATATTCTTGTTCGTATTGCAGGAATGCTTGTGTTTTTACTGTAGAATCAAATTTGTAATCTACATCTGTTGCCGTGAGAGAATCAGCCCATTGTATCCATCGAGGATGCAATGCTTTCAGATTTAGAACAATTGCTTTTGTAACAGCCTCTAAGGTTGAAACTGGAGTCACGACAATTATGCATTTTCCTTGAGCCAGTGTTTTTTCTCTCACTACAGCAGTCTGTACTGCTGTCAGTATTTTTCCTTTAGTAGCAAAACATATTTCTGCTTTTGTGATTAAATGAGATTTATATGCAATGGGTAAAGTTTCATCTTCATTGATGGTGAGGTAAGTGTATCCTGATTGACCCGCAATTACACAGATCCCCAAATTCGTGGTGTTTACACATGTGTGTAAGTGTTTGGAAGCTATCATGTCCACCTGTAAGGAACAGAGACATTCTGTGTGTCCCTGTGTCCAATGTCAAACTGAAAAATCAGGTCTAATTAAGTCGTAGAAAGGTTTTACTTTTACTGTGTAAATCCAAAATGTATGTTCTGCCAAAATTAAGAAATCCTAAAATGGGATGTAAGTTTTTGAAAGAAATTGCTGCTAGGTTTTTCCCTTCACCTGAGAGCTCATATTCTAAAAAATAGGACAATGAGGTGGGAATTTTTTGATTTTTTAAAGTTAGATTTGTAGTTCTCGGAGGAGAACCCCAGAATTATGTTGTTTATCCTGTTCAAATGATCCAAATGTTCATCGTCCATTAGATAAATGTCTTCTACATAGGGCAATGCCTCCTCATCAAAACTTTGAAGTAATTCTGATACTCTGGCTGAGAACAACCTAGGACTATTATTACACCCTTGGGCAGTCTACAGAATTGGTTTTCATAGCCTAGGTCTGATGATGCTGTCAAATATCTGTTCTCAGGCACTATATTTTGGCAAAAAATCCATTTGAGATATCTAGTGTTTTGTATTTCGTCTGCGCAAAGTTATTCATTATTGCAGCACTGTGTGCATTTTGTATTGCAAATGTTTTCATGCATGAAAAGATTATTCACGGTAGAGGTGCAGTTCTCTATTACACCTTGATATTCAAATTGATCTAAGTTCTCCCTGACCTGTTTTTTCGTGTCATGTTTTATTGGGTACTGCCTCTGAGGAGTTGGGGTCATTTTTAATTGATATTTCATGTTGAGGTGACTCAGCATCCCACCCATGATTGTAGTATAATGCAGGAGCTTGTGCTACAGCCCACTCCTGCACGTATGTGTGTTTTAGTGATTCTGGAACGAGGTCGGAGAAAGCTGGCAAAATTACGGTATCTCCTTTTGGTCAATCTATGACAACCTCGGTGGCCAATCTCTTTCAACCAGAAGGATATCGTATCCATGTCAGGTTCTCCCAAAAGAGACCTCTCACCTTCCTTGATATGTCCCCCTCTATTTGGAATGTTATTTCGTATAATTGATGTGGGACAATTACCCTGGTATCAGTTGTTTCTACCGTGATATGCTTTTTCAACGCTGCTGTCCCCAGACATTCCATCAGGTTCTGGTGAGCGTTTGTTACTTCTGCTGCACTGTCCAGCATTGTCAGAGCCCATTCCCCGTTCAGTAGTTGAGTCCTCATTAGCCTGGGAATTTCTTCTTTTAAGGCAAGCTACCATCTCCTTTTTAAATCGAGGTTTTGTTTTTGGTTTATCTTCTTGTTTGATAATGTAGTCTGAAGTGTGATTTGTGTCTCTTGGCTGGACTCAATCTTCTAATCAGCATTCTGACCGTCCTTACCTCTCAGAGATGTTTGATGAACCCTGAAAGGAACGAGAGCAACTTGTATCAGTATCCTTATTCCTGTCAGGTTTTTTAATATTAGCACAGTTTCTAAGATTTTATTTCCTGTCAGAGGTTTCCCCTATGATTGTGATTGCATTCTGCTTGGTTTTTTTTATTGTTTATTAGCCCATTTCTTCTTGGAAGAATGGGCTGCTTGAGTTGAGTTATCTTCTTTTGGGATTACCCATTAATTGTGGTTTCACATGTCTAGCTCCCAAATTATCTCAACCCAGCGAAGCATAGATCTCTTCAATCTAGGTAATTCCCGCTCCAGTTGTGCAGGAGTGCATTCCCTCAGGCGTTCGCATATAGCCAGCGCCTCCGCTGTTATGTTGGCTGACATAATTGTGGATACCTGGGTAAAATTGCCTATCAATTTCATCTCTAAGTCCAGGGCAGGGTCTTCTCCCCACTCATTATATATTTGCTTCAATACTTCTGGTTATGACTGCTATTGAGGGGGTACAATGAGTTCTGGTATAAACCACAGCAAAAAACTGTTCCCCAGGTGGTACAATCCTCTATCGGGGTAGCTATTCCCATTAGCAAGCAAATGGACAGTATTCTGTGTTTTTATTTTGGTCCTGTGTATGGAAACACTGCCTCAAGCTATGCTATTTTTTGTGCATTTGCTCACGTTTAGTGGGCATTCTTCCCATAATCACGTTCAGCGCTTGTGGGGTGATTTTAGTTGCAGTTCCTTGTAGTTGACCTGTTTGAGTGACCCTTGTAGCTCGAAGTGTGAGTGTCCACATTACGAACTGTGTAAATATCTGTATAGCTTTAATATTTTCTGAAAGGTGGATGTGAGTCTGCTGCTGGCAATGTGTCAATCTCTGGATGCAGTATGTAAGCAGCTAGGACTGGCCAAGTCGCTCCTTCTCAGCTGAGCAGGCAGAGTCTCACTTTATGTGTGGTATGGGGGAGGGCACCTTTAAACCAATTTATATGCTCTTGGTAAGTTAATAGCACTTATATGTCCTCGTATGGAAAGTATTCATCTGGTATTTCAGCCAGAGTGTAAGAATGAAATGTATGTGTGCATCTGCAGGTGGGAATTTAATCCAAGAATAGAACACCTCTGTTCTGTATGTTTTGTGTGCCTCAATCACAAAGGTAACGGTCCCACCTAATGATAAAAGCCTAAAATCTGCTGGCTTTACAGTACCTGCATTTCTGCAATTTTCAGAAATGTTTATCGCACCTTCCTACTCAGCTTCCTCCCTACTAGCACTAGCATTACTACCAGCACTAGTGTCTGCCTGTTGAGACATCATGGGTGGAAGCTCTATGAAAAAGAGATAAGGTTTTGCACAACGTGGGGAACTATTTTTTTCAAGCTTCTGTAAACCTACAGCCAATACATAGGGTATACCTACTCAGCTGTGGCGGATATTCCCTCCCCACTTCAGACATCTTTGGGTAAATGTGAGTAGGGGTCTCTGAGAAAAACACAGCTGAATTTGACCGTTAATTGAGAACGAAACCAACATTGGCGGCGCTATGTAGTGTAGCTCATACAAATCTATATAGGATCTGCGTGTTTAGACAACATAAACTAATGGATTGGTGTCCAGACTGACTCCAGACACCCCCGAAGGATATGTTTGCCTGTAGATCAACTGGCTCACAGAGTCACTATACACCCCACAACCTTACCAAGGAGCAAATAGTTTCTGGAAACTATCAAACATGACAACCCTGATCCCTCAGGGATCTTGGAAACAGTACAGTACTTTTGCGCAGTCACTCATGCTCACTTGGTCTCAGAGGGATATACAGAATAAACAGTGGGGACGTTTTCAAAACGCATTTATTGAACCAGCGATATTCCAGTATATAATACGTGTGCTGCAACAACCATTATACAGAAACAGATATATACGATTACAAGCACCAACAGAATAAATAAAAGGGAGAATTCGACCATGGTGCTAAAACAGTGAATATATGCTTGCATATAGATACATAGCAGTAATCATGCATAATCCTACTATGCTGACTCTCTCTAAGTGTACCTAAGTGCACCTAGCATGTATGTGGGTATAAAGCCAATAATCCCCTAGGAAAGAGCCAACCTTATTACCTAATAGGAGAGAATGAAGGACACCATCTTAGTCTCGAGTTGAGCACCCCGCAAGGGATGTCAGACCTCTGTGCGCTAGCGTGTCTATATGCTGAGACTTCAGCGTTTTGTGTCAGCATGGAAGCTTCTCCTCTGGTTTGACCAGCAAAGATGTGGTACTTATATACCAGAAAGGTACCCTCAGGCATTCTACCTAGATGTGTCATGGTACTGTGGGCCTGTCATCCAAGGATGAAGATAGCAGTGACTTTGGTACAGAGTTATTATACAGAAGATGGTAATCCTGCTGTGATACTAAGAATCCTCATGAATAATAAATGAGGCTAGTTTTTGAAGAAAGCCACACAACATTAGCAATTAGCTAACAATAGCATTAGTTGATGTCTTTCAGGGTTATGTGTACATAAGGGAACAGTTGACCTGATTTAGGCCGGAAAGGTAATACCATGTATAATTGATGTATATATGTCACGCTACCTCTTCTCTGTCAATTCAATTCAATTCAAAAACTTTATTCGATCATTGATTAATAATCATAAAAGTACATACATACATAAGTAATAAAACGTGAGGGTACAGCAGGTTTTAAGTTAATCACATATCAAAAAAGGGTGCTTTTCCTCAGACGTATCGATTTTAAAATATATACAGCAGTAAGAAAACAGATGTCCTGTGAATTAAGTCCAAATAAAAGCCCCATGGCCGATACAATATTGGATACATTATATTTTTTGAAAAGTGGTTTCAGATATACTTTTCGAAGGTGGAGATAAAGAGGGCATAACAATAAAAAATGCTCCGTACTTTGCTTTGTGGTCCCATCACACGGACAGGGGGCAGTAGTATAAGTCTTCATTACAGGATACGCAACAAGCAAATGAACAATCCCCATCCGTAATCTTGTCAATACATATTGGTGGGATCGGATAGTAACCAATTTAAGGTATCCTGAGAGCCCCATTTCTTCCTTAGTGTATCTGTCGTAAAAAACATGTGAGGGGAACTGAGCAGTAGCTGCGTTACGCTTCACCATGCTAACCCTCAGAAATTCATGTTTAATCTCACTCTTCGGGATATCTAAAACACAAAAAGGGTTATCACGCACCGTGAGATTAAAAACATCATAAAATGTTCGAATAATATAGTTAAGCCAGGGGATGCGGGAACATTTGTCCATGTAAAGACAATCTAAAATAATCTTTCTTGTAAAACCAGTCTGTTCCTTAGCCCATATAGATCTCCATACTAACAGGGGTCTTAATCTGATCAAGTCAGATAGATGTTCTAGACCAACCTCCTGATGGATCAGCTTTGTTGAGGCAGAAGATGGTAAACACAGGAGTTTTTTGACAAATTTGTTTTCCTCAACCTGGAGCATGTTGTTATTACAATGGCCCCACACTCCTGAGCCATATAGGGCCAGAGCAACACATTTATGGCGATATAGGTACAACATGTCTGGTATCCGTCTTGAGCCTAGCTTGGATGCAAACCTAAATATGCCAAAAGAACACTTGGCCATTTTGGCTCTTACATTAATCATTTCAGGTGTCCACATCCCCCCACTGTTAAAAGTGATACCCAGATAGCAGAATTTGTCCACCACTTTTATAGTTTGGTCCATAACTGTGAAGGGCCTTAGGTTTTTAATTTTCTTCCCACAGGGCATTATAAAAGTTTTCGAATTATTAATTTTTAATTTTCTCCCATTAATAAAATCTGCAAATTTATTCATAAGTTTTTGCAACCCTAGAGGGGTTTGTGAGAGCAGAACCGCGTCATCCGCATAAAGCAATATTGGGATGGACAGGCCGCCAGCAGTCGGTGCATCTGCACTGGTGGTCCGTAGTTCCGACTCGATTGCATTAATAAAAAGGGAGAAAAGAAGAGGTGCAAGGACGCATCCCTGCCTAATTCCGGAACCTATTTTAACACTGGGTGTACACTCCCCCGATTGCCCGTATCGTATCTTAGCTGTCAGATTCCTGTAAAGTTGGGCCAAGAAATAGATAATATCCTGTGGAGCACCCATATCCAACAAGGTTGACCACAGAAGACCATGGTCAACCAAGTCAAAGGCACTGGACAGGTCGGCAAAGCAAAGAAACAACGAGCCTTGTTTGGCCCGTGTATATTTGCATATAATAAGGTCTAAATTAATGCACTGTTCTATGGTGCCTAACCCCTTGCGGAATCCGTACTGAGAGTCCGCAAGGATCCCTTTATCTTCTGCCCATTCCTCCAGGCGACTCAGTAATACCCTACTCATAATTTTTAGGGAGGCAGTGAGGAGAGAAATCGGGCGGTAGTTTTTTGCCTCACCCCTCTCCCCTTTTTTATACACCGGGATAATGATTGATTCCTCCCAAGTCTGTGGGGCCGCAATCATTGCAGCAGCATTAAAAACCTTTGTTAACAATGGGCTCCATATGGAAATCTCGGCTTTATAAAGGTCAACGGGTACCCCATCAGGGCCCGGCGCCTTTCCCCCCTTACTGGCCCGGATGGCAGCATCCACCTCAGAGACTGTGATATTAAGAGGTATGGGGATAAAAGCCAGGGTTTCCCTATCCCCCCCTACAGCTAGTCCTTCGGGGTTAAAAATACTAGTAAAATGAGCCACCCATTGTTCCTCAGATACCTGGGCAGACATTACCGGGACTTCTTCATTTTGGAGGAAGGGACTATTGACAGTGGACCAGAAAAGCTTGGTATCCTTAAGATCCACTGCCTTAGTCAGGTTGTTCCAGGCCTCTTCCCTTAGTTCCTGTTTCCTATCCTTCAGATGAATTGAGTATTCCCTTCTGAGGGTTTTAACTGCTTCCTTATCTCTGGGTTTACCCTTAAGAGCAACTTTGAGTCTTTGTAAGGATTTAGTACATTCCCTGTTAAACCATCCTCCGTTAATCCTAGGGCCCTTTGGTTTTCTTCCAGTTAAGATTTCTGCAATGTTTTTATTAATGATGTCGAAACTAGCTAGAATATCAGCATTATCCTTTTCGGGTTCGAGACAGCATTTCACCTCATCTATACAAGCAGACACAATGGTACATAGTAAATGTTCCTCATTTTGCCTACCCCATTTAATTCTAGGGCCATTGGGTCTATGTGGAACTATATCTGTCACTGCACCATGTAACGCCTTTACTTTATCCCCCCACAAGGAGAGATACATTGTTAGACAGTTATGATCGCTTAGGGCTGGGTCTACTATAACGGGTAAGGAACACAAAGCTGTAATACTGGAGGAGACAATGAGGTAGTCGATAACCGTGGCACAATTCCTACCAATAAAGGTTGGTACCGAATTGCCCTCACTGTCTACGCCAGGTAACATAATGCATAAATCCATTTTAAGCATAAGAGTGTTTAGGGATTCCCCATAAACCGAATGTAAAAAGTGGGTCTGATCTTCCCCCACCTCATCCCCATGCCCACACACCCTTTTGCCAACAAATGGGCACATGTGAATGTTGAAATCTCCGCCCCATAAAATATCAAAAGACACATCACTGCGCCCATATAACCTTTCCACCTCCGCTTCAAGTTCATCAACCATATCTGTTTTTGAGTGGTTAAAGGCATTGTTGTAGTGGTTTATAACTAAAACATTTCGCCCATTCCTGTTTTGTAACCACAGCAACTGAGAGTGCAGACCGACGGTCCGGTGGATTTTTACTCGAACCGGTAACCTCACAGAGAGCAATATCACCATTCCACCACTGGCTCTCCCCATGTTGGATGGCTGAGCATGGCAATTATAGGCAACATACCCATCAAGATAGACATCTTCGGCCGCCCAAGTCTCCTGGAGACACAAGATATCAAATTGGGTTATAAATTCTAACCATCCTAGACAATCTATCTTGTTATTCCACCCAGCAATATTCCAACTCGCCATCTTATATCCCCGTTCTGTTAGACTAACAGCCTCAATAGATGGTGGGGGTAAGGTGTGGACATGGGTTACTTCCCCTGGCACGGGGTCTACAGATAGTAGGGTCGGACTTGTACTTCCATTGGCCGGGGTAGGAGTATCTGAGTTACAGTGAAGCTGCCCAAAATTACGTGTATTACCCCCAGAGCTACAAGTAGCATTGTACCCATTGGGTGGATTAATATCAGTTGAGCCTTTTTCCCCCGTGCCTACACCCGTGTCTCCCCCTGTGTCTCCACAGAATTCCTTCTCCCCCTCCCCTGTGGCTCGATGGCATCAGTCACAGTCTTCCAGGCCACTAAACACGTCAAACCTGTTGGTGGTATCTAGGGGTGTAAAAGGTTTGAGATAATCCATTCTCCTGTGTGTTAGGGAGTTGTACCTTGGGCCTATAGTATTCCACCCATACAGATCTACAGCTATAGGTGGTTGCTTGTCGTTAAATATAGGGCCGTTATTGTAGACAGGTGGACAATATGGGTTTGAGAGCATTTGCCTCAATAACGGGGGCGGGGGGGCTCGCTGTGATTGATGATTAGGTGGGAACACCACTGAGCGAGGATAAAAATATGTTAGGGGACGGGGGGTAATAGATTTACTACCGTGGTCAGACGGCCAGTTAAGTATAAAATGGACGGCATTCTGATCTCTAAAATTAATGACCACTATGTCTCCCTCAATATCTTTAGATCTTCCTCCCAGCCAAGGAAGGCGGCGGACATGGATAATTTCTCCATTGATATTATTTGCAATATGTCTGTGTAGACTTAACCAATGCGATATTTTATTTTTCAACTGGGCAAAGTCCTCCCGTTTATTCTTCTCCAGCTCTGGTACCCCAGTAAGGACTACTACAAAGGGTACAGCTTCTGGTGGAAGTTCTGGAAGGGGGCCCTTGTTATAATTACCTCGAGCCGGCCGCTCGTTTCCTCTCTCACTATTTATATTCCCTGGGGCTTGACCAAGATTATTCCGCTGTCCATTAGGCGTTACAGCCAGGGATAATGTGGGTTTACTGTTAGGTCCAACAGGGTTACTCCCTGATGTACTTCCATTCATATTATTTGAGGATTGAGGCAGAATGGTAGTCTGAACAGGGGTAGGTATAGTAGTTATAGCAGAAATACCTGATGAAGAGGGTACAATTGGGGCTTGTATAGGGGGGTTAGGCAACACTTTATTAGTCACTATCTTAGTTCCCAGTTCATGTTCTATCTTCCCAAGTCTGTCTTCTAATTTACTAAGTCTATCTACGATAGCCAGAGAATAGGTCCTCATTATAGACTCTATGCTATCGATCAAGGCCCTGTTTGAAGGTTCCTGTAGCGTCACCACCGTGGGGGGGCTATCGACGGTGGAGATGACAGGGTCAGTAAGGGGGGTTACACATGGATGCGTAGGTGATATAACTATCCTTCCTTTATCTGTTACTTTAACCCGTCCTCCCCTAGTACTGTCGTCCTTTCTAATGCCAAAGTCTGCATGATTAATTTTCCTCTTTGGAAGGTCAGATTTATTTTTACGCCTTTTTGTCGGAGGAGGGCCATAGATTTTAACTGGCGTGACTTTTTTTGCCCTATTATTAACTACTTTTGTTTGTTTAGGGATAGGGGTAATTTGTGCTTTGGTTATAACAATAGATTTGGTTCTACTGGGAGTGGTAACAATGGTTGACAAATTACTAGTAGTGCCTAGGGGTTCAAATTCGCTCGTAGGTATTCCCTCTCTAAATATTAGAGGGATGCTGTCCTGCGAGGGGGTGCAGATATTTTCAGTAAGAGTTCCGTCCCCCGTAGAGCTAATTAACACTGGTGACACCGGGAATGGTCTATTCTTTAGGCTTTCAATCGACCGCCGTCGCTCAGCCCGTAGTTCTTCAAGGGTGGGGGGGGTTGGAGAATCCAAGAGAGTTTTCTTAAAATACTTATCTAATTTCCCATTTACCAAACACACCTGCTTCTCCGGGCCAGGTAACTCCGGGGTTAGTATTTCGATTGACATAATGATTGGTAATATAATGTACCCCCCAAGCACTTACACAATAGTCCTATGCTGTTCAGTATTCGACCAGGGATTCTGGCCCAGTCCAGTCTCTGTGGGTCTATGAGGGTCTCAGAGGGTCCGCCCTTAGTCCGGGCTTTGTCCCGGGTGATGTCCCGCACACGCGTCCCGCTGACGCGTAATGACTTCAGGTCTTATGCTGACTGTGGATAGAGGGGGCGGAGTCACGGGAAGAGGCGGCAGGTGTGCTCGATGGGACACGCACAGCCTGCTGGGCCTCGCAGTCCCGTCCTCCTGCACAGCAGCTCCCCACTCTTTTTCCAATGTCCAACGGGGCTCCCTGCACACAGGTTCAAAGAAGCCAATGCCCAACGGGGCTCAGGAAGGCTACAGGCAAAACGGGTAAAAGACTCCTCAGCGAGCGGCACCCGCGAAGCGCGGGCCGCGAGGGGTTATCAGCGGTCAGCAGGGGGCGGAGTCACAGGTCAGCAGGGGGCGGAGTCACGGGAAGAGGCGGCAGGTGTGCTCGATGGGACACGCACAGCCTGCTGGGCCTCGCAGTCCCGTCCTCCTGCACAGCAGCTCCCCACTCTTTTTCCAATGTCCAACGGGGCTCCCTGCACACAGGTTCAAAGAAGCCAATGCCCAACGGGGCTCCAGGAAGGCTACAGGCAAAACGGGTAAAAGACTCCTCAGCGAGCGGCTCCCGCGAAGCGGGGGCCGCGAGGGGTTATCAGCGGTCAGCAGGGGGCGGAGTCACAGGTCAGCAGGGGGCGGAGTCACGGGAAGAGGCGGCAGGTGTGCTCGATGGGACACGCACAGCCTGCTGGGCCTCGCAGTCCCGTCCTCCTGCACAGCAGCTCCCCACTCTTTTTCCAATGTCCAACGGGGCTCCCTGCACACAGGTTCAAAGAAGCCAATGCCCAACGGGGCTCCAGGAAGGCTACAGGCAAAACGGGTAAAAGACTCCTCAGCGAGCGGCTCCCGCGAAGCGGGGGCCGCGAGGGGTTATCAGCGGTCAGCAGGGGGCGGAGTCACAGGTCAGCAGGGGGCGGAGTCACGGGAAGAGGCGGCAGGTGTGCTCGATGGGACACGCACAGCCTGCTGGGCCTCGCAGTCCCGTCCTCCTGCACAGCAGCTCCCCACTCTTTTTCCAATGTCCAACAGGGCTCCCTGAACACAGGTTCAAAGAAGCCAATGCCCAACGGGGCTCCAGGAAGGCTACAGGCAAAACGGGTAAAAGACTCCTCAGCGAGCGGCTCCCGCGAAGCGGGGGCCGCGAGGGGTTATCAGCGGTCAGCAGGGGGCGGAGTCACAGGTCAGCAGGGGGCGGAGTCACGGGAAGAGGCGGCAGGTGTGCTCGATGGGACACGCACAGCCTGCTGGGCCTCGCAGTCCCGTCCTCCTGCACAGCAGCTCCCCACTCTTTTTCCAATGTCCAACGGGGCTCCCTGCACACAGGTTCAAAGAAGCCAATGCCCAACGGGGCTCCAGGAAGGCTACAGGCAAAACGGGTAAAAGACTCCTCAGCGAGCGGCTCCCGCGAAGCGGGGGCCGCGAGGGGTTATCAGCGGTCAGCAGGGGGCGGAGTCACAGGTCAGCAGGGGGCGGAGTCACGGGAAGAGGCGGCAGGTGTGCTCGATGGGACACGCACAGCCTGCTGGGCCTCGCAGTCCCGTCCTCCTGCACAGCAGCTCCCCACTCTTTTTCCAATGTCCAACGGGGCTCCCTGCACACAGGTTCAAAGAAGCCAATGCCCAACGGGGCTCCAGGAAGGCTACAGGCAAAACGGGTAAAAGACTCCTCAGCGAGCAGCACCCTCTTCTCTGTCCACCACCATCACTCATTCACCTGAACCCCAAACCCACTTACCTCCCTCTTCCTACACCAAGAGCACTTTAAATGCAATTACATCTTTAAATGTATGAGCAACTGTGTTGCCTTATGTGATCAATGCTTTGAATAATAATTGCATTAATTGCCAATTACTTTGACACTAAATTGCATTTTTGCAGTTCATGTAAACGTGGCTCCTGAATGTAGATATTTCTTTTCTTTTGAAACTGTTGCTATTGGGACCATTTACTTATTGTACTGTAACTGTGACCCAGGTTGGGTAGCATTTTGGCTAACCCCATTAATAATTAACACGTGTTTTAGAGGAAGAGGACAAGCACTTTGGCACTGGTTAGCAGTGGTAATGCACGCAGAGCCCTAAGGCCAGCAAAAATGAAGTCAGCAAAAACAGGTCTGAAGGCAAAATGTTAGGGGTAAACCACACCCAGGATGGTGGGCCTAACACTAAGGTCCTGATTCACAAAGGGCTTCCACACTTTTGTCAGGGACCCCGGAGTGTCGCACTTGGGGTGGTATCTATTCAGTGAGAATAATTGTTGCATAGATTCCACCCTGAGTGTGGAGACTCCACCATGAGTGTGGGGCCTCCACCACGAGAGCAAAGGCCCTTTGTGAATCAGGCCCTTAGTATTCATGCAGCAATTCCAGCTGCTGGCAAAAACGTGGGGGGAAACAAAATGGAAACAATGATTCCCACTTGCTCTTTCCTACAAAGTTGTAATCTAAATTTTTCCTCACCCCGGAATTAGGTAAGGTCCTAAATTGCCTAATAAGCGCATTGTTATTCAGCCCAGCAAAGTCACAGTCATTGACAGAAAACTTCATTTAAAACAAACTACTGTAATAATGTTTCCATCACAGTCTCTCTCCTCCCTCTCACTAGCATTTGTTGCCCTTAATAAAAATGCAGAGGGGTTAGAGAAGGGCTTCTTTTCTTTAATATTCTGCCTGGTTTTCCTATGCTGCGGTCATTTATTTTTGTCATAAATACAGTGTACACATAATTCTGCCAAGTGCTTTGCCTTTTTGACAGTTTCCCCATTCTTCCTATTGCTAATTTTCCCCTCAATGCAGTAAACAAAAGCAAAATAAATTAATTACATACTGGTGAATGCTGTCATTTTAAAACGAATAGGATTTAATTCATGCAAGTGGCAGAAATTATGCATTTCTCTTTGATCCTTTCAGAAGATGAATGAAGCTGAGTAAGCCCAGTGTGCTTGAATTGTTCAAGGTCAAGGTCTTATCTCTATGCAATAAGCATTAGTCTAGTATTAATGTTCGTAATTCTTAATTTTTAGGTCTAGTGTTAGCTAAAACCTATTGGTTTTATTCCAATTATATTTCAAATATACTTATTTTAAATACTTTTAGTCAGTCGTCTTCATCCATTTGTCTAATGGTGTTTCATTCACAGTTTTCTTCCGCCCACTTCAGTATACAGCATGGGGCAATGGGTCACCCATTTGAGCCAATGGCGAGCTTCACTGTGAAAGACAGCATTTTGCTCTTTCCCAAGGAGCACAAGCACATGCAAAGTAATTCACTTCCGTGTCCTAGACAACTGTGCCAATGTGTGCTTTTTGAGACCAGAAAATACTTTTTGTTTTGCTTTTAGCTACCATTTTTATTTTAGATAGATGTGGGTCCTGTAGCTTCTCCAACACTAAGGATTAGTAAACCCATCACATAACAAAACAAGCATTGATAAAGCTAAAAGGCTAACAGCAAACACCAGACCAATTGGCTTTTCCATGCCATCTATGGTTTCAACACTATGGGGTCGGTTCCGATCCTGGATTTTTTTTTCCCGTACGACTCGTATCCGTATTTTTGTACGTACGAATCGTACAAGTCCCGTACAAACGGCGAAGTACGATTCGTACGTGTACATACGAATCGCCTCGGGAAAAGTCTACGAGACGTCCCTGGACAGTTTTACATACAAATCGTAAAACTGAAGTCTGAGCGCGCAAGTACGATCCGTACCGCCCGTCCGAAAACACAAGCGCATGGAAAAGGCCCCGTACGGAGCGAACTTTGTACGACCCCTACCCCGAGTACACTTGTGCCCGGGGTAGGAGTCGTATGGCCCCCCCAGCCTCCCACCCCTCCCGCATACGTCCGCACCATACCCCCCACCCCCCGTATGTACGGACAGTACCCCCTCACCCCCGTACATCGCACCGTACCCTCCACCCCCTGTACGTCCGCACCGTACCCCCCACCCCCCGTATGTATGGACTGTACCCCACCCCCCCGTTTGTACGGACCGTACCCCCCACCCCCGTACATCCGCACCGTACCCCCCATCCCCCGTATGTCAGCATCATAACCCCACCCACGTATGTCCGCACCGCACCCCTGGCGTACCCCCCACCCGCGTATGTCTGCACTGTACCCCAGGCGTACCTCCCCACCCGCGTATGTCCGCACCGTACCCCAGGCGTGCCCCAATCCTCGCGTATGTACGGTCCGAACATACGTGAGGATTGGGGTACACCTGGGGTATGGTGCGGACATACGTGGGTGGGGGGTACGTCTGGAGTACGGTGCGGACATACGCGGGTGGTGGGTACGCCTGGTGTACGGTGTGGACATACGCGGGTGGGGGTACGGTGCAGACATACGGGGGTGGGGGGTATGGTTCGTACATACGGGGGTGGGGGGTACGGTCCGTACATAGGGGGTGAGGGGTACGGTCCATACATACGGGGGTGGGGGGTGGGGGGTACGGTGCGGACGTACGGGGGGTGGGGGGTACGGTCTGTACTTACGGGGGTGGGGGGTACGGTCCGTACATACAAGGGGTGGGGGTACGGTCCATACATAGGGGGGGTGGGGGGTACGGTCCATACATACGGGGGTGGGGGGTACGGTCCGTACATATGCAATGTTGGGGTACACACCGTACATGATGACACGTACGATGTGGGTGATGGCATGTACGTCGCATAGTGGGCCCCCTTTTCGTCATGCATCGCAGCGTACTTAGCTTTTCCGGCACTTTTTTGCTCCCGTAAAAATATGGCCATGCGGAGTGCTGTAGGTACGAATCGTACTTGCTGGTCCGTAAAACGCTGCCTGACTCCGTGCGGACGTCGCGGACGTCGCGTACGAGCTGTCCAGGATCAGAATTGTATGTATTTTTTAGCCGTACGGTGTTTTTTACGATTCGTACGGAAATGGTATTTCTGTACGAATCGTACTTGCTGGTTTGTAAGGTGGAATTCCCGGGTACGAGTCGTACGGAGAAAACGCTCCGTACGACCATTCGTACCCGGGTTTTACAGGATCGGAATCGGCACCCAAGTAGGGCTGGATCCAAAAGGCCTGATGATGCATCACAGCGATACCACAGAAGGTTTTTATTGATACCAAGTAGCATTACTGTGCTTTCACTATTCAATTCTTAATTTTAACATCTGAAATGGAGAATTAAATTGCAAAAATGGTGTTACCAGAAAACTTTCTGCATATTTTCTCTTTCATTCTGGCCCATTTTCTTGGCATATTTCCACCTACCTTTTGAAGGTGGCTATATGGCCAGAAATACTAGGATAGTTGTTATCTTTTTTTCTGATGAAAATTAAAGTTTTGGCCACAAAACAGGATTTCCGAGACACTTGCACTCCGCCTCCCAGAAAAACACACCCTATTTTTATCTTTAAGTGCAATTCTAATACTCACCACTGATACAGTACATAGACCACCACTGGCTAGCACTAAGTCATACATTTTGGTCCTTGTTACAACTCCTGCATGAATCCCACTTTCAGTACAAATGTGAGTAGTAAGAAATTGGGTTATTGATTGTGCGAAAACTCTACTCAAGCAAAAGCTACAATCCTTGTCAAGCTGATCCACAAAAACCACTAAAGTAAAATGTGCGCAACCATCTGGTAGCCTGGCACACAAACTGTCAAAGTGGCTTCATTTAGAAACAAAGTGTAAAGTATTTATGCAGCACACAAACAGTAATAAAGTAAAAATACAACACCAGAAAGCCAATAATCCAACCAGTAGGACCAGAGATATGCAATTTCAAAGATTCATGTAGGTATATCGCCTAGAATAATAAATCAACACTCGTGGTCATCTGGTCACACTAGACTGGGGTGTTGGAGCGTGGGTTGGATACAGGGACCAGGTTAGTCCTGCTGAAAAGTTACCTTCTGAAAGTCTGGTAAAAAGAATTCCGTTCGGGGTGGATTAAGCCGCGAGGAGCAGGAGAAGCGTGAATGGAAGAGCAGGCTGGTATATGCGGGATGTTACTGCTGTAGCACACAGAGCTGGCAGGGCATTGAAACAGTAATTTCTGGCGCTTCACACTGGTAGTCACCACAGGCTGTCGCTGCGGTAGCACGAAATGCAGATCTCAGATTGCCGGTTGTCCATGGAGGTAGCTGTAGCATGTAGAGTCGGGTTAACAAGAACCTTGAGTTTGCTGTTGACGCAGGTGGCAGAGCTTTAGGGCAAATAGGCCCATTCACAGTTTCAAAGAGCCCAAAACCTCAGGATTTCACCTTTCTCCACAAGCGAATTCAACTGATGCCAGTCAGGATGCAGGACCTGGGGAGTCAACTCTTGAGGACCAGGACCTCACTCTAGCAAATGCCATGAAGGCTCTGCAAGTCCAGTTGCATGTACAGGCAGGTCCAGTACAGCAGGTCAGCTAGGCAATTGTAGGGAGGCCTCTGGAGCTTATTGTGTACCTGTAGCTCAGACAAGTGATGAGACAGCTGACACTCGGAGTCACTAAGGTAGCCTGCGATGAAGAGAGCAAGTCCTGTCCTTCCTTCTAAGAGAGCAGGGCAGCGCTTTGGGGGTCAGGGCAGTCCTCAAGCAGCAGGGCAATTCTCTGGTAGCTGCAGGGCAGTCATCTGGGGATCAAGAAATGCCTCAAGCAGCAGGGCAGTCCTCCGGGAAATAAGGCAGTTCTATTTCTGTAATGTTCACAGGCCCAGGAGTGTACTGAAGCATTGTTCTGAGGGTCCACTATTTATACCTGGTGCTGGGTTTTGAAGTGGAGAGACATCCTAGGCTACCTCCACATCTGGTTATAGAAAGTTTTCCCCCTCCCCTGCCAAGGTTAGAAGAAGCCTGAGGTGACAAAAGATTAGTGTCAGGTTCCTTTGTGGTGCTGGAGGCAAGGCCTTTGAAATGTAAGTGGAGCAAGGAACAGTACCACCACCATGGCCCATCCTGCCTACACCCATTCCCTTTTGTCTCGCTGTGTGGGAGGAACATAAACACCAACAACACAGCCACTCACAGTTTTGTGATCCAGGGCACTTGCAGGAGCCACCACATCGATAGGGCATTTTCAGAATTGTGACCTAAAATCTGACTTTAACATTAAAAAGGATTTTAAATTACAGGTTATATGAGCATAAACATGACCTCTCAATCTGCTCCCAATCCAGAGTTGTCACGTATTAAATGTAATAAGGTAACCCAGTGTTAGTCAATGGGAGAAATATGCCATGGAACAGTGAAAAACAACTTATGGCGTTTTTGACTGCTAGGATAATAAAGCTTAAAACCACATGTCCTGCCTTTTAAATACAATGCACCCTGCCATAGGAACCTTTAGGGCCTACCTAAGGACCAACTTATATATAATAAATCAGAAGGTTTGGGTCTGGTAAAAGGTTTAGTTTGGTGGGTTTAAATTGCAGTTTAAAACTGCAATACAGGCTGCAACAGCAGGCTTGAGGCATGTTTTAAAGGGCTACCTTAGTGGGTGGCACAATGAGTGATGCAGGCCCACTAGTAGCATTTAAATTACAGGCCCTGGATACATGTAGTAACATAATGTAAGTAAATTAAAAGTGCCAATCTGGTGTAGGACAACTTTACCATGTTAGGGGAGAGAGCACAACATATTTCGCACTGGTTAGCAGTGGTAAAGTGGTCAGAGTCCTAAGCCCAACAAAAAGAGGTTCAGCAACAGAAGGTAAAATCTGTGGGAGACCCTGAAAAAAGGGCCAGGTCCAACAGGAATTTGGCTCTGAATTGGGATTCCAAGTGTAGCTGTAGTCACAGCATGCATGAGATTCACAGGCATGCTTTTCACTAGGTAAGTCTAAGGGGAAAAACAAATCATTCTGAGCATTTAACCCTGAGAATAGACGAATATGTAAAGTATTACTGAGTTCTGGTAGGTTGAACTAGGAATATTGAGTAGTTCTTCATCTGGTTGTACGACACAAACATACAACAGTACTCAGAATGAGCTTCAGTTAAGGGTCAAAAAGGCAGCTGATGTACAATGTGTGAGACGCCCATGAGGGCTCTCAGAAGCAGCATCCAAGAGATGCATGTGTTTACCCTAATTTTTAAGGAGCAATATTTCTACAAATGCCAACTCTCAACCTCCATCACACTCATACACACTTTCATCACTTGTATTTCCAGGTGCTATGCAATGGGAAGAATGGAATTGAAAATCGCATTAAGATATGGCTTATCGCTTGGTAAAGGGGGACTGCAGAGGAACCATTTAGATGTTAAAATGTTTTTGGTGTATAGAAAAAAGTTCATTATGGATTTTTGACAGTCAATAAGTAACTCTCTTGCTCGCTCTCCCTTTCTCTCTCCATCACATCTGCCACATTCTTTGAAGACTAGAAGCATGCAGTCATAAATGCCTTCCTCAAGAAGCCGTTGGCAGACCTGAGCCAACTGAGCAACTTCCGTCCTTAGTCCCTACTTCCCTAACTAGCCAAAGTGACAGAGAATATCATCAACAAACAACTTACAACCCACATCAAACACCAACTCCCGGACAACACTCAATTAGGATTCAGAAAAAAACACTGCACTGAAAGAGCACTCATTGCAGCCACTGATGACATCCAGAACATCCTGGACCAAGGAGAAACAGCGGCCCTCATCCTGCTCGTCCTCTCCATGACATTCAACATGGTTTAGCGCCTTGGCGCTTCTGGGCATGTGTTTGCGTGTTATAAATGATTTGCATTTTATTGTTTATCACAACACAATCATCAGAAGACGCCAGTAGCTTAGCACCAAAGGACCTGCACTCAAATGGATCTGCTACGTTCTCACAGGAAGAACCCAAAACGTCAGACTACCACCATTCACACTGGAGACCAAGTCTGATCTGCCCTGTTCAACATCAACATGACACCACTCACCAACATCACCTGATCCCAGGGCATCAACCTGATCTCCTACGGTGACAAGACGCAACTTATCCTCTCCCTGATGTCCGAGGCAACCTCCATCAGACCCAACTTCAACAATTGCCTAACCATGGTAGCAGAATGGATGAAAATCTACTGCTGAAAGCTCAACTCCAACAAGATGGAAGTACTGGTCTTTGGGAACAGGACCTCCCAATAGGATGCCACCTGCTGGCCGATAGACCATACCCACTGACCACACCAGAAATCTGCGGATTATCCTGGAAGACAAGCTCAACATTGTTGACACAAGTCAACGCAGAGAGCACTGCCTGCTTCCACATCCTTCGTATACTAAGACAGATATCCAAGTGGCTGCCACAGAATATTAGATGCACTGTCACACAATTGCTCATTGCAAACAGATTTGACTATGGAAACACACTCTACATTGGAATCTCCAAGAAGGTCCCACACAGACTTCAGACCATCCAGAAAATCATTACAAAACTCATACTCAAACTCCCATGCCTCACCCACACCTCTCCCCACCTCAGAGAGCTCCACTGTTCCCCATTCACAAACGCAGTTAATTGAAACTTCTCTCGCACACAGATAAAGCCTTGCACAAAACTGGGTCAACAAACCTGAACAGCTGCATACACTTTCAACAGCCTGCCAGACAACTACGTTCAGCCTCATTCTAACTTGCACTCACCCCTACATTCCTCACCTCTGGAGTTCCACAAGAAGCTGAAGACCTGGCTCTTCTGAACCTCTACGGGGACAACTCGCCTTCACACCTGCTCAAGTGCCTGGATATCCTCAAGGTTGCTTAGCACGCTATGCAAATTTATGCAACATAACATAACTTAATATAGCATATATGTCTCCCTCTCTCTTATGCACCCCTTACTTTATGCTTTTTTCCTCATTATCTCGCTCTTCCTCTCTTTCATTCTTCACCTCACTCCATATCTCTCTGCCACCCTCCCTCTCTAACATAATAGAGAGTTGGCAGTCTCTATTTTCTTCAGACCCTCCACATTTTTTGGGTAGGGGAGAAGGAGTGAAAGGCAACCATTCTTCTAGTATTTCTATGTCCACCATGTATCTGGCCATCATCTTAGCTGTCACCATTTAGGAAGCAGGCCCTGGACTTTAGACCACAACATGAGGATTGTGTATTTGTTTCCCTTGTCCATTTGAGGTGGGGTGCAGGAACCGCTAATTAATTCTTCCAGGCCACATATACTGCAGCGACGAGCCCCAACAGATGGGTTACAACCTATTCTGAGTTACTACGTGCTGAGACAATGTGTGTTTGTGCGTGTCTGTGTGTGTCCAGCCAATTAACCTCCTGTGCTATTTCCCGTTGCTCTGGGTGACCCTTGTAATGGGGAGGTGATACCTCACCACGAAGTTACCATACCGTGCGGTATGGATAGCATAAGGCCTGGTATTACTGCAGTGGTGTTCCCAAACTGCTTGTAATGAGTGCCACAGTATGAAGTGCCCATATGGCAGGAGGCTGCAGTACATGAAGACACTGCTGATTTATTGAAAAGCACAACATTCAGCATTCAATTACTGTTTGTCTTCTTTGTATTTTAGAGTCCCGCTAATTTAATTAAGCACAGTTGGTTCGATTTTCATCAGACAGCCTGTCATTTTTACCGTGTTCTAAAATACCGCTACATCGATTCAATTTGCAGGGGTGTGATTTTTTTAAACAATGAGCTCTTAAAGGAAGAACTGTTTGGCGTAATAAAGGGAATAAACTGAGCATTTATTGCTAGTCTCCAATATTAAAATGTTATGAAAGCAATGATAAAGCTGTTGACGGTGTGACACAGTGTGCAATGCAAGCTTGCAGTGTTATCCGATCAGGAACCTCCTTTGCATACAACAGAGACCGCAAGCACATACTGGGTTATTCACAAGGGACACTCACGAAGCTGCACATGCAACAATGTAAAATTCATCCATCCTTAGATGGATTGGAGATGGCATTTTGCATGCACGCGTGGCATCTGTGTCCTGTGCCAGAATTACCCCTAAAATCCATTTTTAAAGCCCACATTACAAATTTATTTTGAAGCCATCTCAATTTCATGAGTTGAGGAACAAATGGAAGGAACTGTAAGTGTAACATATCCAGGAACTATAGCTTTTTTGGTGTATCCATCATGTTTATTCTTTGGTGGAACCCTAACCATTTTACACAAGTATGTATGCACAACGAGTTTTCATCCCTCTAAAATCTACTCTAATGCATTAATATGGAAGGATGAATATGTCCTCCATTATCTACAACATTTTAGAATTTTCCAAATAATAATTATAAATAACTATCTTGCTTTCATTTATTCCCACTGGAAATTAATGTGTTATATGGAAATATAACAATCAGAGATTTCTGTCCACGTGCATTAGGCCACATCTATAGTTACTAGGGTTATGACATACATGAAAACAAGCATTGGCTTAGCCAAGAGGTCTGGCGCTGGTCGCCAGCCTTTTGGCTTTAGCAGTTATGTTTTTTTTGGTCTTTGCAAAGCTTTTTTTGTCGGGTAAGGTGATGGGTCCTCATCACTTAAAAAAAAAAAAATTGGTTGGAGCAAAAAATGTTTTTGGTCTGCAAAATGCGCAGATTATGATAGTGGACTATGGCACCAAGGAGAACTACTTTGTTTGTTATTGTTATTGTGCTTCTTGTGAAAAGAAAGCATGCCATAAATCACAGTGAAGTCAGCCAAAGGTTGAAGGGGATTGACTCATTGCCCCATGATGTATGCTGCGGTGGGATAAAGAGTCCCGCTCTCTGCCCCAGCCGTTCCAAAGTGCTTTACCTGCCGCTGCCCCCGACACCTCCTCCTGGTAGGGTAGGTGTTCAAGGCCCTCCTGTTGTCTGCCAACGTGTTGTTCCCTGTGTCTGTAATTGTGCCTTATTGTGCCTATAATTGAGCCTTATTTTGCCCTTTCGTCATTTTGTCTGCCTTTTGACATTGTATTTTCAGATTTTTGCTGCCCTCTTTCCCGCCGCTGAACCCCCGTGGCCCCTTCCCCCTGCTGACTCCCACCTACCAGCTGCACTTCCCTCTCCCTTCCCTATTTAAAGGCGGCTACTGTTGGGACGACTGAGCAGGACCTCTGACCTCCAGGCCAGAGTCCCGCTCTTCATCCCAGCAGCTCCGTTGTGCTTCACCTGCCGCTGCCTCCGACACCTCCTCCTGGTAGGTTTTCGAGGCCCTCCTGTTGTCTGCCTGCGTGTTGTTCCCTGATTGCTTCCTGCCTTATTGTGCCTGTAATTGTGCCTTATTGTGCCTTATTTTGCCCTTTTGTCGTTTTGTCTGCCTGTTGACATTGTATTTTGGTTTTCAGATTTTTGCTGCCCTTTTTCCCGTTGCTGACCCCGCTACCCCTCCCCCCTGCCACCTCCCACTCCTGCCTCCTATCTGCACTTCCCTCCCCATTCCCTTTTTAATCGTGGCTGTGGTGGGGAGAACCTCCAGGCCAGAGTCCCGCTCTCTGCCCCAGCAGCTCCGCTGTGCTTTGCCTGCTGCTGTCCCCGACACCTCCTCCTGGTAGCTGTTCGAGGCCCTCCTGTTGTCTGCCTGCGTGTTGCTCCCTGCTTGCTTCCTGCATTATTGTGCCTATAATTGTGCCTTATTGTACCTTTAATTGTGCCTTTTTGTGCCTTATTTTGCCCTTTTGTCGTTTTGTCTGCCTGTTGTCATTGTAGTTTGGTTTTCAGATTTTCGATGCCCTTTTTCCTGCCGTGGACCCCTGTGGCCCCTCCCCCCTGCCAGCTCCCACCTTCCAGCTGCGCTACCCTCCCCTTTCCCTATTTAATGGTGCACAAAGGCAAGCCCGTGTGCACCCATCCATGACCCGACCGCAACCAGCGCCAGGGACCCTGGATCATCGACCACCCTCTGCTACGACTCAGCTGCCCTCCTCGCCCTCAATCCTGGAAGGAACAACAACTGCCAGATGTCCACAGCGAGCACCACCCACAGCCAATTCTCCTGCCGCCACTGCCTCCAGACCTTTACCACCGTTCGCACCCCCACAAGCACTGCCACACACTAAACTCCACAACTTCCTCAATGTACGCTCCCTACACAGACATGCTGTAGAGATCTGGGACGTCCTCATCACCCTCTCGCCAGACGTCTCCTTCTTGACAGAAACTTGGACCATCTCCACCTCCGTGCCCATCATAGCCACCACCATCCCGGAGGGATACAAGATCCAGAGGAAGGACCACCCCAACCGCCCAGGAGGAGGACCTGCCATCGCACACAAGAGCTCCCTTCAACTTAAGACCTCCAGCTCGAGCCACAGCCCACCCACCACAGAACACCTTCATTTTCAGATCCAGGCCAGCCCCAGAACGGCCCTAAGAGGCACCCTCACCTACAGACCACCCGGACTTTGAACTGCATTCACAACCCCCATCGCCGATCTCATCGCACCCCACGCCATCACCTTAATGGACTACATGCTCATCGGAGACCTCAACTTCCACCTCAACAATCTCAGCGACCCCCAACTCTGCCACCCTCCTGGACAACCTCACCAACGTCAGACTAAAACAACTCATCACCACCCCCAACCACAAGGCAGGACACAACCTTGACCCCATCTTCGCAGGAGGTAAAAACATCCACACCATGCTACCCCCATGGATGGACCACCACTGCGTACACTTTCACGTTGACAAACCCACGGTGCACAAACCTGCACCCCGTCCTCCACGAAGGAACTGGTGGAAAATAACCGAGGAGCAGCTCAACTCCACCTTCAACCGCAGCACCCCTGCCTACTCGACCAAAGCCAACCCCACAGCCAAAGAACTCCTCAGATGGATCGCCAACTGCGCAGACGAGCTCGCACCCCTATGTAACACCGACAGACAACAACCCCGGAAGGCCACCTGGTTCACTGCTGACCTCCAAGAATTCAGACGCATCTGCAGATTTCTCGAGAAGAACTGGAGAAACAGCAAATCCTTGGAAGACTGCACCACCTACAAGAACACCATGGCTGACCAACGCATCAAATCCACCAAAATGACCTTTATCCAGAACAAGATCCTCACCAACGCTAGCAACTCCCAGGAACTCAACAGCATCATCCAGGAATTCACCGAACCCCCCAGTGAAACCACAACATCACCCCCTCACTGGTCCTCTGCAACAAGCTCGGATCCTATTTCCAACTGAATATCAAGGGCTTCTACAACAACTTTGATGACCAGACACGTGACTCCAAAACTACTCAATCCTCCAGCAACACCAGCCAGCCCACCATCTCCTCCTGGACCCCAGTAACCACTGAAGACACCGTATCGACCATGAAAGGCATCCACTCAGGAGCCCCAACGTACCCCTGCCCCCACCATTTTCAACAAAGCCGCTGCCATCTTCGCCCCCGAACTACGATGCACCATCAATGCCACCTTCAAAAGTGGCATCTTTCCCAACAACTGGAAATGGGCAAAAGTCAAAACCCTACTCAAGAAGCCCTCAGCAGATCCCACGGACCTCAAGAACTACCGACCCATCTCCCTCCTCCCCTTCGTGTCCAAAGTCACAGAGAAGAGTGTCAGCGTCCAAGTAACAAAATACATCAAAGAAAACTCCATCCTCGACCCCTCCCAGTCCGGATTCCACAGCAGCCACAGCACTGAGACTGCTCTACATGCTGCCACAGATGACATCCGCATCCTCCTCGACCAAGGACACACTGCAGCCCTGATCCTCCTTGACCTCTCTGTAGCCTTCGAAACCGTCTTCCACCGCACAGTCACTGCCAGACTCCCGGTAGCTGGCATACAGGGAACCAAAAGATCAGACTTCCTCCCTTCCTCTCAGAAACCCACAGAAATCAACTGTGGAGTACCCCAAGGATCGTCGCTCAGCCCCACGCTCTTCAATATCTACTTGGCACCCCTCGCCACCATCGTCAAACAGCACAGACTCAGCATAGTATCCTACGCTGACGACACCCAGCTCCTCCTTTCCCCTACCAAGGACCCCACTACCACCAGACTCATCTTCCAGGAAGGAATGAAAGATGTGGCATCCTGGATGAGCAGCAGCTGTCTGAAGTTCAACTTAGAAAAGACAGAGGTCCTAGTCCTCGGACCCTGCCCCTCTGCATGGGACAACTCCTGGTGGCCCGCCGCCCTCAGCAGCCTCCACCCCCATGTACCACACTCAAAACCTCAGCATCGTACTCGACTCCTCGCTCTCCATGACCCGACAGGTCAACACCGTCACCTCCACCTGCTTCAACACCCTCCGCATCCTCCAAAAGACCTTCAAATGGATCCCCTTCCAATAAACGAAGACCGTCACCCATGCACTCATAACTAGCAGACTGGAATATGGAAATGCCCTCTACACCCGGGATCAACAAGTCTCTGCTCCACAAACTCCAGACCATACAAAACACCGCAGCCAGACTCGTCCTCGGCATCCCTCGACATGAACACATCCCCCAGCACCTCCGTAGCCTCTACTGGCTCCCCGTTGAGAAAAGAGTAACCTTCAAGATACTCACCCACGCCTACAAATGCCTTAGCAACACCGGACCCAATACCTCAATGACAGAATCTCCTTCCACGTACACAAGAGGAACCTCCGACCAGCCAACCTCACCCTCTCCGAACCCCTGCGCATCGGCAGAGCAAGAACGGGTGGAAGAATCTTCTCCTACATCACTGCCCAGACCTGGAATGAGCTGGCAATCAACATCAGACGCACCCCCACCCTGCATATCTTCAGGAAGACCCTCAAGACCTGGTTCTTCAACTGATAGGAACTGCTCCCCCCACCCCCAGCACCTTGAGACCCTCACGGGTGAGTAGCGTGCTTAAATACTCCTTGAATGATTGATTGATTGATTGATTGATTGATTGAAGAATAATGCGAAAGTCTGACTGAAAAGCCCTATATCTAATTCAGTTACACACATAAGTTAAGTAAAATCAAACGGTCTTGGATAATATCAGACATAAAAAGGCCAATCGCTCTTCATTGGCTGCCAACATCTTTGCTTATGCTTTTTTGAAATGTTTTAGTAAATCGTCGATGCAAATAGGGAAGAGGCATCGAAAGGATGGGTAAAAAGGAAGGATTGCAAAGGCTGATTAGAGAGGGTTGGATAGACAGTTGTATAGATCGATAGTTAGTCAGCCAGATACATAGACTGATGGATAAATAGAAAGATAGAGAGATGGGTAGGTAGATAGATAGATGGATAGATGGATAGATAGATAGATAGATAGATAGATAGATAGATAGATAGATAGATAGATAGATAGATAGATAGATAGATAGATAGATAGATAGATAGATAGATAGATAGATAGATAGATAGATAGATAGATAGATAGATGGATGGATGGATGGATGGATGGATGGATGGATGGATGGATGGATGGATGGATGGATGGATGGATGGATAGATAGATAGATAGATAGATAGATAGATAGATAGATAGATAGATAGATAGATAGATAGATAGATAGATAGATAGATAGATAGATAGATAGATAGATAGATAGATAGAGAGAGAGAGAGAGATAGATAGATAGATAGATAGATAGATAGATAGATAGATAGATAGATAGATAGATAGATAGATAGATAGATAGATAGATAGATAGATAGATAGATAGATAGATAGATAGATAGATAGATAGATAGATAGATAGATAGATAGATAGATAGATAGATGTGGATACAAAATGGAGAGAAAATGTAGAAGTACTTCTGGCAAAAGGATAACGTTTACTCGTAAATCATCAAAATCCCTCTAACAAAGTTAAAGGTCACTGATGTGGGTTACTAGAGCTGCTCCAAGGAATGCTGGCAGCCATAAGAAATTAGGGGAAATAGTCATGAGAAAATAGGGATGGGGGTATCTGACAGCAAGGTCAAAAACCTCTTTGTTCTCAATGGTCAGCTGATGACCCCTCCTAGAAAGACTGTGCCAGTGGTACGGAAGGCTTCCACTTTAAACAGGTGGTGATTGTCAACTAAAGTGTTTTCCCAAGGTCCATTTTATGGTTGTAGGTGAACACTGTGTTTTATTTGCTTCTGGATATACTGTGTAAAGTTGTTTAACTCTTTTATGAACTGTTGACTCACCCTGTACCTTGTCCTTCTGCCTGTCCCTTTCATTAGATTTGATCACAGAATAAAATGCATGGATCAGTTTGATATAAAGAAGCGGGATGAACTTATTGGTAGTGTTTTCCATATTGAAGAGGTGACTGTGTTTTGACTGCATTCATTGCATATATGGGTCCTTTTATCAGCATTTGTCAATTAACCATCTTCCATCGTGGAAAAAAAAGGCTTGATGGAAGATATATCACAAAAGTATTTTATCCTACCATTACATTATGTTACTTAATTTCACGACCGTCTGAAGAATGGGAGGTTTGCTTACATTGACATGGAAATCACTGTTTATGTTAGCAATAGCAGTGGCTGTAGTATATCATAGACTTGCTGCAATTAGCGTTACTGTGTCCTCAGTCGACAAAGTTAAGCTGGAATTGAAGAGTTCCCACATAATAAAAGCTTTTTTGACTGCAAAGTCTTGCCTGAAAAATATTGGGAAGGCTTATCCTGGAGAAATTATGATTGTGGCCGTAGCTTAGAGGAAATAATATTCACTTGGAATACGACTGCTACCCTAGGTAGTTATAGTTAGGACCTATTTTCCATAGGAAATCTGCAACATTCTATTCCCAATAAGTCTGGTGCCGGTTGACGAATCCTCGCGAAATTTTCCAAACCTTTGGCCAGCTCCGCTCCGCTCCCACCCTGAAAGTTTTGTGGTGATTCGTCAAGCAGGGGCTGAGAAAAAAGGGGGGTCCCAAAAAGCGTTTTCCCTATGCAATTTCCCATAGGATCTGTTGTCGTAGCTACAGCCCGAACCGCTGAAAGGAATGACACCAAATTTGGCAAAGAGGTAGTCCTCAGTTCAGACTCGTGCCTTTTGCATAAATGGTGTGAATCCATTCAGTAGTTCCTGAGAAAATTAGAGTTAAAAGTACATAAATATCTATGGCCGCGGAGGATCCGTGGACCGTACACGCACCCTCCCTGAACCGAGCGCGCACCCTCCCGATCGTGCGCTGAATGCTAATTGGCTGCCGAGTGTCTCTCTACATTCGAAACCAGGAACTGTTGTCGGCCATTTTTTCCTCGGTAGAAGCAAGGCTGAAGAAGCAAGGGGAATAAGTGTGTAAAACATATAAAGGGGGCAGAGTGGAAATACTCTGACCCTCTAGAGGTGCTTAGAAGGTCTCAGAAGGACCCCCTGGGGCCCCCTTTTTTTTAAAATAAACGGCAAAATTTGCGCACGGTGCGCGCATCTTATCGCGTTGGGTGCGCAGATCCACGGATTTTTTTTTTAAAAAGACAAGAAATCTTTGGTTGTATGACTACTTTGTACACTGAAAGGTAGGGTGTATATTTCTGTTTTTTAAAGGTATGATTCTTATTGGTTAACAAAAACAGATTGTAAGGAACATTATATATGATTAGCTGATATGTTGAAAAGTGAAGCACACTTCCTCTCTTGTGTAGGAACATTGTGTGCTGAACTTCTGACCTGTGTGCTTAGTGCAGTGTTCCATGACCTGTTTCTATGGTAACAGGCAGAAGGCAGATTGGGGGAAGGGTTGAAATGTATTTCAGTTGGAAAGGGTTGAAATGTTTAACCAATAGAAATGTGTGTTTGCTTTTGAGTTTATGTGTGAAGGATTGTGATTTGATGTTTACATGTATATGTGTGGAAAATGAAAGGGAAACCTTTCCATTCTTTGTTTTTGCTGAGAGGTGCACAGTGCAGAGATTCTGTAAAAGAAAATATGGTGAGTGACTGATATACTTCTTATTCTACAAAAGAACTTGAAAGATGAGTTATTTAATTGTGAGGGGATGTATGTAGACTATTTTGATTTTAATCAGACTAATGTATTTCTCCTGCTAAAGTGTAGGGAGTACTTTTTTTCTCTACAATCTTATTGACAGTGTGTGTGCATGTAGAAACTATTCTGTGATAAGCATTTGTGTTTTTCATGTGTTTGCAGACAGATAACTGTGCTGTTTTTATATTTTGGTAGAATTAGAAACCAGTCATTGTTTATGAATTTGTGAAATGAGTTATGTTATGTTTCTATACTAAAATGTAGTACTACTTCTAGATGAAGAAATGTGTTTTGGTATAGTGCAAGGGATAGTGTTGTTTGTCTAGAATCACACAGTGAGTCTGTGTGCATTTGGGAACCACTGTGAGAGAAGTATTTGGTAACATTGTGTATTTGCTGACAGATAACTGTTTTAACCTGTCATGTTGTGAAGTTTTAGTAGTATTAGAAGACAGTTATGGCTTATGCTTTGATTAAATGAGTCAGGCTTTGACAGAAAAGTGCTGTCCTGAAATATGTAGATTGTGTGCAGTTCCCTTACCACTTGCACTGTAGTGAATGAGTTTTGGTAAACTCCTAGGGATAGTGGTGTTTGTCTAGAATCACAGTGTGAGTTAGTGTGTATTTGGGATCACTGTGAGAGAAACATTTGGTGACATCATGTATTTGCTGACAGATAACTTTTTTAAAACCTGTCATGTTGTGAAGTTTTAGTAGCATTAGAATCCAGTCTTTGCTTATGCGTTGATTAAATGAGTCATGCTTTGACACTGATGTGTTGTACTTCAATATGTAGATTGTGTGCAGTACCATTAACTCTTCTAGACTAGTGAATGAGTTTTGGTAAACTCCTAGGATAGAGTTGATTGTCTAAAATCACACTGTGAGTCTGTGTGCATTTGGGTAAGGATTGTGAGAGAAGCATTTGGTAACATCGTGTATTTGTGGACAGATAACTGTTTTAAAACCGGTCATGTTGTCATGTTTTAGTAGCATTAGAAGCCAGTCTTTGCTTATGCTTTGATTAAATGAGTCAGGCTTTGACACAAAAGTGCAGTCCTGAAATATGTAGCTTGCGTGCAGTTCCCTTACCACTTCCACAGTAGTGAATGAGTTTTGGTAAATTCCTAGGTATAGTGGTTGTTGTCTAGAATCACACTGTGAGTCTGTGTGCATTTGGGAACCACTGTGAGAGAAGCATTTGGTAACATTGTGTATTTTTTAGCAGATAACTCTTTTAAAACCTGTCATGTTGTCAAGTTTTAGTAGCATTAGAAGCTAGTCTTTGCTTATGCATTGATAAAATAAGTCAGGGTTTGACACTAAGGTGCAATACCATGTACTATTCTCTTCACTGTGGCAGAACTGAAAATTTAAAAGTTTTACCCAAGCACTGTCCTAGAAGTAGTCTGATGATTTAGTCAGTTTCTAAGTACCAAATAGACTGCTTCAAATGTCTATGCAGTATGCATGAATGTTCTAACATACTATACACTTGTCTTTTACACCTTCAATTCCCTAGTCAGTATCCATACACTTCCAGGAAACACCCTGTCACTCCCTTTGCAGTCCTCTAGTGACCCATTCAACACCATGTACTAATCCATTCACTATGCCAAAACCCAAACACTTATAAATTCACCAAGACACTCTCTTTCCAGTACTCTAATGATTCAGTCACTGCCTAAGTATTCATGCACTGAGCCAGGCCTTAGCAAAGGGACTTCTTCAAACCCCTATCCACTATGCATGCAGTCCTCTACCCACCTATACACTTGTCTTTCACACCTTCAATTCCCCAGTCAGTATCCATACACTTCCAGCAAACACCCTGTCACTCCCCTTGCACTCCTCTAGTGACCTTATTAAGAGTCATGTACTAATCCATTCACTGCGCCAAAACCCAAACCCTAATAAATTCACCCAGGCACTCTCCTTGCAGTACTCTAATCATTCAGTCAGTACCCAAGTACTCATCCAGTGACCCAGGCCTTAGCATATGGTCTGCTTCAAACCCCTATCCACTATGCATGCAGTCCTCTAACCACCTACACAATTGTATTTCACACCTTCAATTCCCTAGTCAGTATCCATACACTTCCAGGAAACACCCTGTCACTCCCTTTGCAGTCCTCTAGTGACCCATTCTGCATCATATACTAATCCATTCACTGTGCGAAAACTCAAACATTTATAAATTCACCAAGATACTATCTTTGCAGTACTCTAATCATTCAGTCAGTGCCTAAGTATTCATGCACTGAGCCAGGCCTTAGCACATGGACTGCTTCAAACCCCTATCCACTATGTATGCAGTCTTCTAACCACTTAGACACTTGTCTTTCACGCTTTCAATTTCCTAGTCAGTATCCATACAGTCCAGCAAACATCTTGTCACTGCCTTTGCACTCCTCTAGTGACCCATTCAGTACCAAGTACTAATTCATTCCCTGTGCGAAAAGCCTAGCACTTATAAATTTACCTAGGCACTCTCCTTGCTGTACTCTAATCATTCAGTCAGTACCCAAGTAGTCATGCAGTGAGCCAGGCCTTAGCACATGGACTGCTTTAAATGCCTATGCAGTATGGATGCAGTCCTCTAATCACCTACACAGTTGTGTTTCACACCTTCAATTCCCTAGTTAGTATTCATACACTTCTAGCAAACACCCTGTCACTCACCCAGTGTGTCTCCTTATAGTACTGTAATCATTTAGTTAGTTAGCATGTAGAGTTTTAGTGAGGTAGGCTTTAGGGCATGAACTGCTTCAAAGTAGTATGCACTATGCATGTAGTGTTTTAACCATCGTCACACTTGTGGTTCAGGGCTATAGTTTCTTAGTCAGTATTTATATAAAATGTGTTTGTACAGTAATGGAATAGTATAATTTTGAAAGCTATTAATATACATTTATTTATGATTCTTTTTTACAGATACAGAACAGGAGTGTTTCTCATCTGTTTGCACTCTTCTCGTGCAAGATTGTTTGGATGAAGGGTCCTTAGGTGTTTCATCATACTTGCTGTGCCGCATGAGTATTTTTTATTAGGATCCCCTTGTAACAGAACTCATTTGAAAATCTTGTGCATGAGAAAGGTGGCAATGGTCTTTGTTTGCCCCTCGAGAAAAGTAAAAAATGTCCACATTTCTGAAGGAAAACGTTGTGGGCGTGGTGCATCCTCCAAAAATTCATCTTTAGATTTGGTGAATATTTTAAAGCTACATCATTTACAGTTTTTGTAAGTTAAAGTTAAAACATTTTGTTAGCTGTGTGCATTTTATATATCTGTGATTTGTATTTTGAGAATGGCATGTTGTTTTTTTTTTTTAACCCCTCCCCTGCTCATGACGGAACCACTCCGTCATGAGCCACGGTCGCCGTGTGCTCATGACGGAGTGGTTCCGTCATGCTGCGGCCGTTGGCGGCCGCGCCGCCCACGCGGCGCTAATTCCCGCTTGTGCGTGCGATTAGCGCAGTGGGCAGAGTCATGACAGAACCACTCCGTCATGAGCACAGCTCAACCGTGGCTCATGACGGAGTGGTTCCGTCATGAGCACCGAGCCACCGCGCTGCCCCAAAACCCCCCCCAGCGCTGCGGCGGAATTCCCGCCGCAGCGAAAGGGTTAACAATCTTTGAGATTGTGTTTTTTTTGCCCGCTGTTAAGTGATGAGTACGATTGAAATCACTATTTTTAGTGAAATTTAATATATTCCGAGAACATGAAAAAAGGCAAAAAAATTACTTTGTGGAAATTATGCTGTTTCGTAAAAAATGTATTATTACATGTTATAATTTTTTATTCCTTTTCTTTCACAAATCCAAATTTTAAAATAAGCAATTTATATGAATTTATATTTGAATGAAAAACAGAAAAAATGGTATACCATTTTTTATTCCTATTACTGTGAAGGTAAGTTTAACCAAGTCTCAATATGCAGAACGAAGAGGTCTGCAAGAAGCTACAAAGTTGAAACACGTTTCTAAAAACACTCTGTTTATGCAGTTTTGAAATCTGACCATAATCAGATATCATGTGACCTGCAAAAAAAGAGATTTGAGGGGTTCATAATATTTCCCATTTTAGCTATTGAAGGATCGCAATCATTTCAATCATTCTTCTTTGAACATCTTTGCAGACAAAACTCTGTGCTTACCTTCTATCATTCGCAAGGAAATTTAAAAACGGAAATATGTCACTTTTTGTAACATAGTTATTGTGCAAGATACTCTTTCATATTTACAAAGAGAGGAAAAGGCACTCTGTGCACTTTTTACACTCCATGTAAATATAACCTCATCATGCACACTACTTTGTGTTGAAAGGGTGTTCTATAGGTGTTGTTGTGCATGATTGCACTTAATACTCATAGAACAAGACACATGTCTAGATTTATCAGAAATCATAAATCTTGATATGTGTGTGAATGCTGCACCATTCTAAAATTGGTTTAGGAAAGCACAACAAGGAGAATTGTTTTAATTTCTCCTCATTTTTATATCTTCAATGCATGCTGAAATGTTCAGCATACATTGAAGGAGAAAAATGCATTTCTCATTGTTTTTGTGCAGGAAGGTGTGTCTTCCTGTAGAAAAACAAACAGCACATGACACAGATATCGTTGCACTATGGTGCAAGGGTGCCTGTGTCACCACATGGCTGCAGTTTAAGCAGCCGTGCAGAGAGAAGCATAGATTTGCAACATATTTATGTACATATGTTGAATCCCTGTGCTTCGGAAGTACTACAGCACACTGCAGTTAAAGAGGTTACTGTGTGATGCTGCAGCACTTCCTCATACTTCTGCACTTATATATTCGCCATACGCTACTAATGCATTCCTTCAGTCAATTGCGTGCTACACATACATTCATCTAAACTACTTCTACTTCTTTTATAATTGTTTTGGGGGGTTTTTGAACAATTTTTAATTATTTTTGTTTTTTCTGCAAAAAAACAAAACAAAAAACAAAACAGGAGAAACCAAACAATGAACTTCAGGGAACAATAAAAAATTTTTTTTAAAAAATAGTAAGTGTGACTTTCTTGCCGGCGGCAGATCAAATCGATCGACTGCTCACCATAGCACAAAGTCTTATTGCACTTAGTGCAGAGCACTTTTAAAAATTGAAATTGAGGACGGATGTCCAAGGTTTGGGCTGATGGATGCACTCTTGATGTGCTCGGCTGCGATGAGGTGGATGGCGCAGGAGCAGGAGTGTTTCTCATCCGTCGGCACTCTTCTTGTGCAAGATTGTTCAGATGAAGGGTCCTAATGTGCTTCATCATACTTGCCGTGCCGCAAGAGTATTTCTTGTTAGGATCCCCTTGCGACAGGACTCTTTTGCAAATCTTGCACGTGACCAAGGTGGTCTTATTCTGCCCCTCGGGAAAAGTAAAACATTTCCACACCACTGAAGAAAAACGTTTTTTGGGTGGTGCCTTCGGCAAAAATTCATCCTCAGAAGTATGAGGTGATGCAGGTGATTTCTGCTGCCCTGAAGCCATTTTTGGTTGAAAAAAGTTAGAGCTAAGTGTAAACTTAGTCTAAAAAAATCTTCTTCTCTCCAAAGAGATGGTGCTCTAAAGAAGGTCAAAGAAGAATGATTGAAATGGGTGGGGTCTTTCAATAGTAAGAAGAGGAAGTGTAATGAACCAATCAAATCTCTTTTTTTGCAGGTCACATGGGATCCGTGCACCTTGCGCTTACGCAGCACGCACCCAGCGCGCATCCGCAAAATTGAATTAAAAAAAATTATAGGATTAGATGTAAAAATATTTTAGTTTTAAGACTAGTTTAGAGTTTGTCTTCAATTATTATTCACATGAAATACATACATATGTTTTTTTAAATGTTAAATACTTCACGGGATCCGCGCACCTACCGCGTTATAGACGCAGATGACGCATCGCAGAAGCACGTAAACGTTGCGTTACGTACATCGAACCTGTCGCGTTTAGGCTGGGAGTCGCGTACCGGTCGCATTGCGATCGCGCACTAAACACGTACCCAACGCATACCATGCGGGGATGCTATCACGTAGGGATCGAGAACGGTGAGCATAGGGTGCGCGGAACCAAAAACATTGAAAAAAATATATAAAATACAGTTTTGAACATTTAGTTAAAAAATATTTTGAAAATTTTTTAAAAATATGTTTGAAAAACCCATTAAGTTCAAATAATATTTTTTAATTTTTAAAAGAATTAATTGAAAAAATAAGTTTAAAAAATGGTGATAAAAAAGTATTTCAAAAAAAGATAATTAATGAAATTGACACACTGCATTTGAAAAATATTGAAATCCAATCAAAATCATTAAACATGATATCTTCAGAGATAAGTTATAGATAGGAATTAGCATTTAAAAAACCTTTGAAATTCACTTAAAAAAACCATAGGTTTCATGCACGTTATAGTTAGCAATTGGCATTAAGAAACCTTTGAAATTCACTGAAAAAACCGAAGGTTTCAGGGGCGTTATAGTTAGGAATTGGCATTTAAAAAACCTTAGAAATTCACAAAAAAAAACATAGGTTTCAGGGGCGTTGTAGTTAGCTGGACATTTCCCTCGTACAAAATCCTAGAAATTCCCCCGTTATAGTTAGTTCAGCTAACTATACCTTGCGCACCCGCAATGCACTGCTGATGACGTCACATATTACATCACTCATGACATGGTCAGTGACATCACTGATGACATCACTGATGACATCTCAAATGACATCACTGATGACATCACTGATGACGTCATCCATGTGATAAATTAGTGCATCTTATCACACCCTAATATAACCTTTGATACACCGACTCAAAATTTCAGACGGCCATTTTGAAAACCATAGATACTCCAATACCAATAACTACATACCCACTCATTGACTCTTAGGTCTACATACACCTCCACTCACTCACCTGTACAGTCACTCATACTTACAGTCACTCCGTACAAGACTATCATATGCATTTATACACCTATATAGACACTCACACACCGTCAATCATCCATTGAGGTACTGACACACCTAGTCAGTTGTGCAAATAATTAAACACAGTCCAATTTACTCACTTATACAGTTAAACACACTCAAGTTCACTTACTCATAAAAATACTAACAAATTCTGACACTCTTATACAATTTCTAATACAAGCACACACTCATCCATAGAGGCACTCCCTCAATCACACACTCTCACATATAGATAGTTATATACTCTTACACACATATACACTGCGTTTCACATATGTAGTTACTGACACATGTACAACTGAGATATACATTCAATCACTAACATACTCATACATACACTCACCCAACCATACAGTTCATCACAGTTGCACTCTTAAAACCATGCACCATAGAATCACCCACTCACACATCTATGCACAGAGTCACACACACCCTACCCACACAAACACTCAGGCACCCATACAGATACTCAGACAACCAATCAATAACCCATATAGACAGTCATATAGCTATTCACAAAACCATGCAGCCACTTATACACCAACACACAGACACATACAGACATTCACACAGTTTAGTCACTAGTCTGCAGTAAGATACATTTAATGACTCACTTATAGAGTCAGTTACGCACCTAGAAAATCACCCATTCACACACTTATAGACCCACTCATTCTTCCATAGGCATTTCACTATAAATATATAAAACATATTTAAACTTTTAAGAAAAACACACATTCACTGGATGATGTCATCAGTGATGTCATCAGTGATGTCATTGGAGATGTCATCAGTGATGTCACTGACCATGTCATGAGTGATGTAATATGTGACATCATCAGCAGTGCATTGCGGGGGCGCGAGTTATAGTTAGCTGAACTAACTATAACAGGGGAATTTCTAGGGTTTTGTACGAGGGAAATGTCCAGGTAACTATAACGCCCCTGAGACCTATGTTTTTTTAGTGAATATATATATATATATATATATATATATATGAACGCTCCCAGACTTGCACCAGCAAACCAGGTCACTCACAGGCGGGTGCTGTAGCGTGGCGGTGCCCCACGTAAATTTTCGGCTCCCAAACTCCCTTACTTTTCAGATAGAGTCAAGCACTCACTGGAGGGGTTAAGTATCGTTTTTTTCTTTATTCAGCAGAAAAGACGGACAGCAAGACAGACGCGTTTCGAAATGTTCTTCATCAGTGTCTTGTCGCAATGATCGCGCGCAAACATTAAATACAATTGCGTCATGTTGCACGCGACAGCATAATCAAAACAAATGATGGCAACACACCCACATGAATTCATTGTGATTGGGGTGGCCATCTTTGAATGGTGTACTCTATACACAAACACACATAAGTATATAAATATGCAGTTTGAAATCAAAAATCATAACCCTTAAAGAGCCATGCTGGCTGAAATAATCGCCAGTGTTTATAAAATCCAAAGGTGTCAGATTTACGGCAAAAATCAGTAGATGGGTACAACTAATTAAATCCAAAATTCCATGTTATGGCAGTGGCCTCCAAATATGAGGCGATCGATCTGCAGGTACCCATGACTCAGTAAATATTTCTAGTTCTGCATGGCAGACAGCTGACATAACGCCATGTATTGGCACACCCTATGCATCAATATGCGAAACATGTTTCAGTCATGGCTCTGTGTCCCATGAAAAGATATATATATTTGATAACATAGTACAATCTATAATAGACAGGGAAAAAGGGAAAAAGAAAAAAGACGTACACACAAAAGGGAAAAAGAGTGAGAGAGAGAAAAAAAGAAGAAAGAGGCGTTGGGATGAGAGAGAAAGAAAGAAAGAAAGAGAAAAAGAGAGAAAACGAACATGTTGAGAATTTCCCGAATTTTCAAATTTCCAATTTTCAACATTGTCACAGAAATTTCAGAATTCAATAGATTTCTAGAGCTTCCTCAAAACCTATGATGGCCCAGCCTGCACACTATCCTAGATGTTCTAGATTCATACATAGTTTATATTGATGGTGCAGCAGCTGCCCAATGTCTTTCTATGACCCTGATCATATTTCAAGACGTTGTGTTACCAGTTCATCTACCCAGGTGTACATTTAGTTCCTCACCACTATTGAGACCGTGGGGGAACTTCGTGTGTAAGTCAATAATATAGCGGGACTCTAACCTCCGCAATTTCTGGACCCTATCGCCCCCCCTGATGTTCGCGGGCACCTGGTCCAGGCCAAAGTACTGCAAAAGCTCCCTATTGCTCTGGTGTTTGAGAGCAAAATGCCTGGCCACCGGGTAGTTAGTATCATTCTTATTGATTGCGCGTTGGTGTTCTAAAATGCGCATCTTCACACTGTTGATTGTACTGCCAATATATCTTAGCCCGCATGGGCATATCAGGCAGTATACTACATGGGTAGTGGAGCAGGTGATGAATTTGTCTATGTGTCTTGGTTTGCCGATCCCTGGAATGCTGTATGTGAATACCCTTTTGCTATTTTTGCAGGCCCTACATTTCCCACATGGGAAAAATCCTTGCAACGCTTTCAGAGTGCCTGTGGGTTGTGTTACTGGTGATAGATGGCTCTGCACCAATTTGTCTCGAGGTGATCTGGATTTCCGAAATGTGATCAATGGGATTCTAGGGACGTCCTTACCGATAACTGTGTCAGTCTTAAGGATATGCCAACTTTTTGTGAGTATCTTCCTAAATCTGTTAGCATCGTCTGAAAAAGTAGTTATTAGACGAAATTTCCCTTCTTGATCGTCTGAGTGTCTATTAACTGACTTTTTGTATATTAATAGTTCCTTTCTAGGTATTCTTCTCACTTTGTTAAGTGTTGAAACTAATTTCTCATGGTTGTAGCCCCTTACTTGAAATCTTTTCAGACTCCGGGTGGCTGCTTTTTCAAAATCAGCAACTCTTGAGCAATTCCGTTTGAGGCGAAGAAACTCGCCATAAGGAATGCTGTTGATAAGTTTAGGTGGATGGTTGCTGTGGGCGTGCAAAATAGAATTGCCCACAGTGGGTTTTCTGTACAGCTCAGTTTCAAGGACTCCATCCCTTGCATACACCTTAAGATCCAAGTAGTTGACCGTTACGGGGCTCATTTCATAGGTGAACCTAAGATTCAATTCATTCTTATTAAGGTCACATATGAAATCCTGGGCCTGTTCTGGCGACCCTCTCCAAACGAGGAACAGGTCATCGATGTACCTGTGCCATGCCACTACAGAGTTGGTCCACTTATACATCTGATTGCTTAGGGCGACCTGCTCCTCCCACCAGCCTACGAAAAGATTTGCATAGCTGGGGGCGTAGCAGGTCCCCATGGCAGTCCCTGACAGCTGTCTATATAGTTGGTCTTGAAACAGGAAAATATTGTTAGACAGACAAAATTGGATAAACTCAATTAACATTGAATTATGTTCAGAGAATTTCAGAGGTCTTTTACCAAGGAAATGGGCTATCGCCTCTAGCCCTTTACCATGTTCTATACATGTATACAGACTGGTTATGTCCATGGCAATCAGTTGGTAAGTAGGTTCCCACTTGATGTTGTTAATCTGCATGATAAAGTCCGTGGTATCTTTGACATAGGATTTAAGCTGTAATACCAATGGAAAGAGAAAGGAATCAATGTAGACAGACATGTTCTCAGTAAGGCTCCCTTTGGAGGAGACAATGGGCCTGCCAGTTGGATCGTTTATGTCCTTATGAATTTTGGGCAATTGATAAAATGTTGGTAATATGGGATCAGGGTTGCGTAGAAAGAGAAATTCGTTTGTTCCCAGCATGCCTTTGTTACGCCATCTCTCTAACAGATTGTGATATTGCAAGATGCTAAGATTGTATTGCTCGATGTTAATAGCCTCATAAAGTCTTTCATCATTCAATTGACGGTAAGTTTCACGACAGTATTTTTCTCTCGTTAATAATACGATATTACCTCCTTTGTCGGAGGGTTTGCAGATGATCTGTTCATTCTTGGATAAATCCTTCAAAATGGACCTTTGTTCTTCAGTGAGATTGGTACCGTGATTCCTTCTACTGGCAGTCTTGGTTCTAAATTGCTGAAGGTCCTGTAGGACAGCGTCCGAAAATGCATCAATCGCATCAAAGGGCATTTGTGGGATGAAGACAGAGGGGGGCTTGAAGGTGGTGATTGGTGTCTCTTGTTCTATGCCCACTTGAACCGCTCTTGCAGCGGGATCCTCCGTTAAAGTAGTCACATTGTCTTCATCATTTCGTAAAGCCTCCAGCATCTCGAGCAATTCAAGATCATTAGTTGTTAACAGATCAGTTGCTTTGAATTGTCCTTGCTGTTTAAGTCGTCTAACTTCCGTCATTGTTGGTTTCAATTTGAAAAATTTGTGAAGCTTCATTTTGCGTATGAACTTGAATAAGTCAATACGCGTTTGCGTATACTCCATGTGGTTATTGGGGCAGAATGATAATCCCAGTTTGAGAGCGGACTCTTCAGCAGTTGTCAACACTCTGGATGTTAGGTTGACAATGGTGAGATCATCTGTGTCATCGGTGTCATTTACCATTTCCTGCCCCTGTTCCGAGATCCTCGCGTTGTCTGTTTGCCCCTTCCTCTTCCTCTTGCCCTTCCAGCCGCCCCTTCTTGTCGGTCTTCGCTTTCGGGTGGTTTGCTCTTGCCACTTCTGAGCCAGGATTGGCGTATTAGATTGAACTCCTGGTGAAAAGGGGTCTTAAGTAGTTTACTGGCAGGGGCCAATGTTTCATCTCCAGAGAGCTCACTTTCTGTGATCTCTGATTCGGAGGTCTCGATTCTGGTTGCTGGTTCTGGAGGTTGCTTCCTATTCAATGCTCTGCGGGGTTCATCAAATTTTTTCGCAAAAGTAAGTATCCTCCCCTGCAGGTAATCTCGTTCATCGCGAGCAAACTTCTCTTGTTTGCGTTGTCTGATTGCTGCTTCATATTTTTGTAATCGTTTTCTCATTTCCTCCCTTAGGGCCTCCTGTGTACTCGTGTCAGCGTCCTTGGAGAGATCCTTCTCAATAATGGCTATATCTGCCAGAGCTTTGTTTCTGTCGCTCCATGCAAATTTCACCAAGATAGCTAGCATCCCTTTGCATGACGCTGCCGTGTACTCTGCCCATTCCTCAAGCAGTTGTGGGTCCGGGTGCTCGTAAGCAGGTACGGTATATATCCGTAAGCCTCTTGGTACCCTGTCGACGTCCATATAATTCTGAAGTGAGGTGGCCTCCCACCATTTTCTTATCTCTCTCTCACACAATCTCTCCAATTTGTTGTACTGTGTGCGTAAAGTGGCCCCTGCCAGCAATCCACTTAAGACCCCTTTTCACCAGGAGTTCAATCTAATACACCAATCCTGGCTCAGAGGTGGCACGAGCAAACCACCCGAAAGCGAAGACCGACAAGAAGGGGCGGCTGGAAGGGCAAGAGGAAGAGGAAGGGGCAAACAGACAACGCGAGGATCTCGGAACAGGGGCAGGAAATGGTAAATGACACCGATGACACAGATGATCTCACCATTGTCAACCTAACATCCAGAGTGTTGACAACTGCTGAAGAGTCCGCTCTCAAACTGGGATTATCATTCTGCCCCAATAACCACATGGAGTATACGCAAACGCGTATTGACTTATTCAAGTTCCTACGCAAAATGAAGCTTCACAAATTTTTCAAATTGAAACCAACAATGACGGAAGTTAGACGACTTAAACAGCAAGGACAATTCAAAGCAACTGATCTGTTAACAACTAATGATCTTGAATTGCTCGAGATGCTGGAGGCTTTACGAAATGATGAAGACAATGTGACTACTTTAACGGCGGATCCCGCTGCAAGAGCGGTTCAAGTGGGCATAGAACAAGAGACACCAATCACCACCTTCAAGCCCCCCTCTGTCTTCATCCCACAAATGCCCTTTGATGCGATTAATGCATTTTCGGACGCTGTCCCACAGGACCTTCAGCAATTTAGAACCAAGACTGCCAGTAGAAGGAATCACGGCACCAATCTCACTGAAGAACAAAGGTCCATTTTGAAGGATTTATCCAAGAATGAACAGATCATCTGCAAACCCTCCGACAAAGGAGGTAATATCGTATTATTAACGAGAGAACAATACTGTCGTGAAACTTACCGTCAATTGAATGATGAAAGACTTTATGAGGCTATTAACATCGAGCAATACAATCTTAGCATCTTGCAATATCACAATCTGTTAGAGAGATGGCGTAACAAAGGCATGCTGGGAACAAATTTCTCTTTCTACGCAACCCTGATCCCATATTACCAACATTTTATCAATTGCCCAAAATTCATAAGGACATAAACGATCCACCTGGCAGGCCCATTGTCTCCTCCAAAGGGAGCCTTACTGAGAACATGTCTGTCTACATTGATTCCTTTCTCTTTCCATTGGTATTACAGCTTAAATCCTATGTCAAAGATACCACGGACTTTATCATGCAGATTAACAACATCAAGTGGGAACCTACTTACCAACTGATTGCCATGGACATAACCAGTCTGTATACATGTATAGAACATGGTAAAGGGCTAGAGGCGATAGCCCATTTCCTTGGTAAAAGACCTCTGAAATTCTCTGAACATAATTCAATGTTAATTGAGTTTATCCAATTTTGTCTGTCTAACAATATTTTCCTGTTTCAAGACAAACTATATAGACAGCTGTCAGGGACTGCCATGGGGACCTGCTTCGCCCCCAGCTATGCGAATCTTTTCGTAGGCTGGTGGGAGGAGCAGGTCACCCTAAGCAATCAGATGTATAAGTGGACCAACTCTGTAGTGGCATGGCACAGGTACATCGATGACCTGTTCCTCGTTTGGAGAGGGTCAACAGAACAGGCCCAGGATTTCATATGTGACCTTAATAAGAATGAATTGAATCTTAGGTTCACCTATGAAATTAGCCCCGTAACGGTCTACTACTTGGATCTTAAGGTGTATGCAAGGGATGGAGTCCTTGAAACTGAGCTGTACAGAAAACCCACTGCGGGCAATTCTATTTTGCACGCCCACAGCAACCATCCACCTAAACTTATCAACAGCATTCCATATGGCGAGTTTCTTCGCCTCAAACGGAATCGCTCAAGAGTTGCTGATTTTGAAAAAGCAGCCACCCGGAGTCTGAAAAGATTTCAAGTAAGGGGCTACAACCATGAGAAATTAGTTTCAACACTTAACAAAGTGAGAAGAATACCTAGAAAGGAACTATTAATATACAAAAAGTCAGTTAATAGACAATCAGACGATCAAGAAGGGAAATTTCGTCTAATAACTACTTTTTCAGACGATGCTAACAGATTTAGGAAGATACTCACAAAAAGTTGGCATATCCTTAAGACTGACACAGTTATCGGTAAGGACGTCCCTAGAATCCCATTGATCACATTTCGGAAATCCAGATCACTTCGAGACAAATTGGTGCAGAGCCATCTATCACCAGTAACACAACCCACAGGCACTCTGAAAGCGTTGCAAGGATTTTTCCCATGTGGGAAATGTAGGGCCTGCAAAAATAGCAAAAGGGTATTCACATACAGCATTCCAGGGATCGGCAAACCAAGACACATAGACAAATTCATCACCTGCTCCACTACCCATGTAGTATACTGCCTGATATGCCCATGCGGGCTAAGATATATTGGCAGTACAATCAACAGTGTGAAGATGCGCATTTTAGAACACCAACGCGCAATCAATAAGAATGATACTAACTACCCGGTGGCCAGACATTTTGCTCTCAAACACCAGAGCAATAGGGAGCTTTTGCAGTACTTTGGCCTGGACCAGGTGCCCGCGAACATCAGGGGGGGCGATAGGGTCCAGAAATTGCAGAGGTTAGAGTCCCGCTATATTATTGACTTACACACGAAGTTCCCCCACGGTCTCAATAGTGGTGAGGAACTAAATGTACACCTGGGTAGATGAACTGGTAACACAACGTCTTGCAAATATGATCAGGGTCATAGAAAGAGATTGGGCAGCTGCTGCACCATCAATATAAACTATGTATGAATCTAGAACATCTAGGATAGTGTGCAGGCTGGGCCATCATAGGTTTTGAGGAAGCTCTAGAAATCTATTGAATTCTGAAATTTCTGTGACAATGTTGAAAATTGGAAATTTGAAAATTCGGGAAATTCTCAACATGTTCGTTTTCTCTCTTTTTCTCTTTCTTTCTTTCTTTCTCTCTCATCCCAACGCCTCTTTCTTCTTCTTTTTTTCTCTCTCTCACTCTTTTTCCCTTTTGTGTGTACGTCTTTTTTCTTTTTCCCTTTTTCCCTGTCTATTATAGATTGTACTATGTTATCAAATATATATATCTTTTCATGGGATACAGAGCCATGACTGAAACATGTTTCGCATATAGATGCATAGGGTGTGCCAATACATGGCGTTATGTCAGCTGTCTGCCATGCAGAGCTAGAAATATTTACTGAGTCATGGGTACCTGCAGATCGATCGCCTCATATTTGGAGGCCACTGCCATAACATGGAATTTTGGATTTAATTAGTTGTACCCATCTACTGATTTTTGCCGTAAATCTGACACCTTTGGATTTTATAAACACTGGCGATTATTTCAGCCAGCATGGCTCTTTAAGGGTTATGATTTTTGATTTCAAACTGCATATTTATATACTTATGTGTGTTTGTGTATAGAGTACACCATTCAAAGATGGCCACCCCAATCACAATGAATTAATGTGGGTGTGTTGCCATCATTTGTTTTGATTATGCTGTCGCATAACCCCTCCAGTGAGTGCTTGACTCTATCTGAAAAGTAAGGGAGTTTGGGAGCCGAATATATATATATATATATATATATATATATATATATATATATATATATATATATATACCTACTGGCGGTCGCCAGTAGGTAGTTATAGTTAGGACCCTGTTTCCATAGGAAATCCGCAACATTCTATTTTGAATAACTTTGGCGCCGGTCGACGAATCCTCGCGAATTTCTCAAAATAGGTGGGGCGCTACGCTCCGCTCCTACCCTGAAAGTCTCGGGGGGATTCGTCAAGCGGGGGCTGAGATAAAAGGGGGTCCCAAAACGCGTTTTTCCCATGCATTTTTCCATAGGACCTTTAGACAGGGCTACAGCCCGAACGGCTGAACAGAATTACTAGAAATTTGGCAGAGAGGTAGTCCTCAGGTCAAGGAAGTGCCTTTTGTAGGTTTGGTGTAAATCTGTTCAGTAGATTCTGAGAAAATAGCCTTTAAATAAATATATATATCTGAGCCAGCTTACGGTACGCTTACCGTAAGCTTACCGTACGCGTACGGTGGCGTGCGCGAGCGCGATTCTGATTGGCTGTTACATCTAAGTAAACATTCGAATCGGTCGAAACCAGGAAGCGGCGGCCGCCATTTTCTCTCTCGCACTCTGAGGGGGGGGCTGTAAACAAAGGCAAAAAACATATAAAGGGGCTGTTTAGACAGCGCCCATGCACATAGCCATGTTAGTTGAGTCCTCAAAGGCCAAAAACGGTAAATTTTTATTTTTTGAAAATTTCGCCGATTACGCTTACCGTACGCGTATGGTGCGCTTACGCTAAAAATTTTAATAAAAAAAAAAAAACACTCTCTGTGCATGGCATATTATTGTCATCACTTACAAATTAAATTTAACAGATTACCTATCACAAGGAAGCGCATAATATGTCCTCCATGTGCGCACGGTTCGTAACGTGGGCACGCGGTGCGCGTAGCGCACTGCGTGCCCACCTTGCGTGTACGGCACTAACTGCGTAAAGTGGGCGCGCGGTGCGCGAAGCGCACCGTGCGCGCACGGAACGAACTGCGTTAAGTGGGCGTGCACGCCACGAATGGCGTAAAGTAACTTAGCATTTAAAAAAACGTACAAATTCACTGAAAAAACCATAGGTTTCACACACGTTATAGTTAGGAATTAGCATTTAAAAAACCTTGCAAATTCACTGAAAAAACCATAGGTTTCAGACATGTTATAGTTAGCGGAAATTTTACTGATAAAAAACCAATGAAATTCCCCCGTTATAGTTAGTGCAGGCAACTATAACTCACGCGACCGCAATCTTCTGCTGATGACATATGTGTCTTTATGAAAAAAAAATATTTCTAATATATGTATAGCTAAAAATTTATGGAAGAAGACATGGGCAAATAAGTGTCTAAATACAGTATTAGCATCAGCAGAGGATTGCGGTCGCGTGAGTTATAGTTGCCTGCACTAACTATAACGGGGGAATTTCATTGGTTTTTTATCAGTAAAATTTCCGCTAACTATAACATGTCTGAAACCTATGGTTTTTTCAGTGAATATATATATATATATATATACAACTTGTTTTTAAATCTTTTTTTCACTTTTTGCAAATATCAGTTTAGGGGATTGGAAGGTGTGGCAAGATCAATTAACAGTAATATAGTATAAAACATTATATAAATGGCTACATAGGCAAAAGAGGGCTGCTTTATATCTCACAAATTGGCCTAATTTATTGACTACCAAAACTGCTTTTACATTTGGAAAAAACGCCATGTCGTAAATAGAATGGTCCACAGGAACTTTATTTTGAGATCAGAGATTATTAGGCCTAGATTAAGCTCACTTAGGGTGCAAATGTAACTATAAAATAAGAAAAGCAGCTAGCAGTGAACAAAATGCATCATGCACTTTACAACTATTTGTGAATTTTGCAAACATGATTTTTTTGCACATATGCCTAAATTCATATTGTTCTGTTTAATTGCTGCTCAATTTAAGAGTTGTTTGAAATTATTTCTATTTATATGCAGTGGATATCTCTATTTATGTATTTATATATATTTAAAAGGATCAGGCATATTAATGTATATAAGCACTACAGGTTTTTATATGCATTATGTTGCATGTTTAAGCTTTATGAATTGCTGTCTTTGATGTTTTGTCAATTGAATTATAGACTGTTAATATGTTGACAGCAAAAATGTCGACCTTCTGAAAGTCTGTCTTTTATGTTGTGGTTGTCATAAATCACGTGCGCACTCCAAAACGTAATGGCAGTTTTGTAGCGTGTAATGTGAACAAGGCTAGACTCGGCCGAAACTCGTCATGGCGAACCACTTGCAATAAAAATTGGCACTTATATATCGGAGTCTGTGTCCCAGGGTTTTTGTTGGATTCATCGATGTAACAGGATTGGTATTTATGTATAGATATCTATATATATCAATATCTATATATAAATCTATATATATTCACTCCACAGCTCCTTAATCGACTCAGCCCACCATGCTGCGGAACACACGAAGACTCTCCAGGGCTTCAACAAAAAGGTATTTTATTAGCTTTCAGCAAATATGCATATTGGCATGCTGTGGTCTACAATGATTGCACGACTGACCACGACCGGCGCATTTCAGCAACCGCCTTCAAAGGGGTCTAGATATATATATATATATATGTGTGTGTGTGTGTCTGTGAGTGTGTGTGTATATATTATCTACTGGCGGTCGCCAGTAGATAGTTATTGTTAGGACCGTGTTTCCATAGGAAATCCGCAACATTCTATTTGGAATAACGTTGGCGCCGGTTGACGAATCCTCGCGAAATTTTCAAAATAGGTGGGGCGCTTCGCTCCGCTCCTACCCTGAAAGTCTCGGGGGGATTCGTCAAGCGGGGGCTGAGAACAAAGGGGGGTCCCAAAACGCGTTTTCCCCATGCATTTTCCCATAGGACCTTTAGTCCGAGCTACAGCCCGAACGGCTAAACAGAATTACTTGAAATTTGGCAGAGAGGTAGTCCTCAGGTCAGAGATGTACCTTTTGCAGGTCTGGTGTAAATCTGTTCAGTAGGTCCTGAGAAAATAGCATTTAAATCAATATATATATCTGTAAGCGCGCTCCGTGCGCTTACGGTAAGCTTACCGTACGCGTGCGGTGCCGTGCGCGAGCTCAATTCTGATTGGTGGTTACATGACTGTAAACATTCGAATCGGTCCAAATCAGAAAGTGTCGGCCGCCATTTTCTGTCTCTCGCACTGAAAAACAAAGGTGGATAACGTGAAAAGGGGGCAACGAAGAGAGTTGCAGACCCCCTAGCGTTTGTCAGGGGGTCCACGAAGGACCAAAAAGTACGAAAAATACATTTAACAATTTTTAAAAAAATCGCGGAGTGCGCGTATGGTAAGCTTACCGTACGCGCACGGCAAAAAAAACAAAAAAAAAAAACGAAATAACAATCACATTTATTAAATAAATTGAAGGACCTGCAAGGGAGAAAAAAAAATTGTTACTGTGTAAAAAAAAGCGAGGCGCGCACGGTATGAGCTGCACAACGTGGGGGCTCGGTGCGCGAAGCGCACCGAGTGCTCACAGCGCGCGCACGCAGCGCGAAGCGCACCGTGCACGCAGGGTGTGCGCACGGTGAAAAACCAGAAAAAAAAAATAATTAATACATAACTTAGCATTTAAAAAACCGTACAAATTCACTGAAAAAACCATAGGTTTCACAAACGTTATAGTTAGGAATTAGCATTTAAAAAACCTTGCAAATTCACTTAAAAAACCATAGGTTTCACACATGTTATAGTAAGCTGTACATTTCACTCGTAAAAAACCAATGAAATTCCACGTTATAGTTAGATCAGGTAACTATAACTTGCGCGACCGCAATCCACAATGTGTCATTTCAGATGTCATCATTGATGTGAAGAGTGATGTCACTGACCATGTCATGAGTGATGTAATATGTGACGTCATCAGCAGTTTATTGTGGGCGCGCAAGTTATAGTTACCTGATCTAACTATAACGTGGAATTTTATTGGTTTTTTACGAGTGAAATGTACAGCTAACTATAACATGTGTGAAACCTATGGTTTTTTAAGTGAATTTATATGTGTGCACTTATGTATTTATGTGCAAAAAACAGAGTCCTGAGCACTCAATACAGCCAATCATTGGTTTCCAAAGCGTCCATAGTTCAAATATTCTTTATTCTTTAGGCATTCTTATTTAATGAACATTATATATTCCAGATTATGTTGATGCAAGGTACAAGCCGCCATGCACAAACAGCCAACACATGTTTTGTCATATGGCGAAAATGCCTGTCAACTTCCTCAGGGATACAGTACAAAATTAAAAAACTCTGTGTAAGAACTACTATAATATTGTGTTATAGATACACCAGAACCCAGTCCTTTAGAGACCAAAATTATCAATTGTCAAAAACGTCAAGTTTCTGTAGCACGTTAAAAAACAAGTAGTAATCACAATATATTCATATAAGGAGGTCCATAACTCAGTATCTCAACTACGTAATGGTACCAAATCATCCATACCTTAAATAGTGCGAAGGGGACCCAGTCCAAAAGGTATTCCCCTATGAGCATTTCCATATAAATCCAGACTACCCGTTCTGTGCCTTACATAAATGCATGCCACATAATACAAGGCCATAGGCAAATATATCCATATGCAAAAGGATTCATCTGTAAATCGTATAATGGTCTGCATAATAGTATCCCGGTATGATAGTCTTGATTCTCGTATCCAAAATCAACCTGTTGGAGAATATTATAGATATGTTTCAATGTCAAAATATTTATATCTCTCTACTCCCACATATGCATGCCTTTAAATTTCTACGCGATATGGCCCCATAATTTTCCCATGTATAAATACACTTAATGCAAAAGGAAAAGCAGTATCCCAAGCAGTACAACGCATGCCATCATCCCAGTAAGTGCTTCCTCAATTAATGCGAGGTAAAATGGTTACCACTTGTATACGTCAATTCCTCCAACACCACACAAACAGAATATGTACTCACAAGGGTTTCCACACGTTTAGTCATTGCATTATAACTTATCACTGTATACCAACTAATAACTCACTACAAATATTAAGCCCCAAACTCACCCGTCCGTTTGTAGCCAAACATGGAGAGTACTCCGTCAAATATCGGCGTACACGGCAAGCTCCATCTTGAATACCCTATATATACTCTCATCAGTGGGGGTCAAGTGACCTGTATCGAAAAGAACGGTGGCCATTGTGTAATGTAATCCAATCCTACCTGCAGACTTCACATCAGACCCAAACCTATGACTACATTGGGATATAATCCAATATTATCATCAATCAGTACAATCACAATACGTTCAATATAAAAATCTAAGAAAAAGTCCCTTAAATGGTTCAAATACCATGCCAATATCATAGATCGTCAAAACAAATGGCAAGGTACCAAAATCCAGCCGTCATCTTAGAATACGGTTGAATCCATATCGCTTCCTCCTAACAACACCAAGCAAATCGCAACAATAGTATAATCCCATAAAGTTCACCCTGACAGAAATATGTAAAGCTGTAAGCAAGCATGATGAGTATAATTTCTTCCCTTTCAAAGTGTCCCCAGTTAAAAAAAACAAATAACTCCCAGACTGATGTAAACTGACTGCCTGGTTTTGGCGGCCATCTCAGAATGATAAATCTTATCTAACTAACTACACAATATTATACAGACAGGAAAGACAAGATTGTCTTCAGCCCAATAACAGGAGAACAGTAGAGCCAGAAAGCACTCAGTGTAAGGAAATGTTTCATAAATTTGACAGTACAACATGGTTTCCTATAACAACTCATTAAAATGAATATCTCTATCAAAGTACATAAATCATATTTTATACAGTGTAAGTCTGGCCTATATTCCAATTTGAAATTATACTTCTTATACATTTTACAGATAATATATACAGACAAATAAAATTATTCGTAAGTTAATTTGCATGTGTCACATATTATGTACCTTCTAATACACTTAAGTCTCATTTGACTGTTATCCTCATATAATACACTTGTGATAGCCTAGACATTCTAACAGAGGCATTTTCCCTATTAAACAAATGTATAATGCACAGAAGGTTTATATTCTAATTTCAACAATACAGAATCATTAATACCTATCGAACCAGTATGTATAATTACTAATAACAAATATATTCACAAGTTAATTTCTGAGAACACAATGAGTGTTACTTTTCATCCTCATAGAATACATTATATGTCCACCTAAGGTTCCAGCATAGCCAGTGCCCTAGAAAATAGAAAGCTGTCCTAAATCATATTGTCTTAAATGCAAGAATGTGCAGTTCCTTAAACAAAGCTTTAGTACCAGTAGTTTGTCGGGTCAGTGGAATATGCTCCAATAGGAGCAAGTCCCCTCACACACCCCGAAAGGTGTTATGCTTCATCATCTGGGCATGCTCCTCATTTGGCCAGAGCTGCAATGCCCGATGGGCACCCGCGAAGGGGCTCTTTGCCAGAGATCTTTTGAATATGCCGTCTGATGAGTGTGGGTATGAAGAGTGTGTAGTGTGGAGAAAAAGGTGATTTAATATAGGTCCACTGATGCTGGGTTTGAGTAAACTTTACTAGTTAAGCTCACTAACCTAATTAAAAACAGTAATGCTCGTTTGGGATGCAATGATCCTAAAGAGCAGTAATGATCAATTTCTAAAATGTGAGGTCAACATGTTTCTTGCCTACTTTGGCCCCTAGGTGGTCTATTATATGCAAACAGAAAGTGGTATAAAGGAATAAATATGGAGATTACTTTTAGATAGAGCACACTTAGTTACTCTATCTCTAGTTTATTAATATAGAAAGATTTTATCAAAATATTTTTACATTTCTGCATCAAGAATGACATGGAATCAAGAAGGGAACAACAATACAGATATACACATAAATTGTACATACGCAAAATCCTAACATGCAAAAGAAAACAAGCAACTTATACATACAAACTAACCCCTAGAAAAACACAAATAATTTTTACTAGTGTCCTCCAAATAATTTAGGACGGACCACTAGGAGATAGTCCAAGAGGTACGCTGCAACTCTATCAGTTAGTGTCGAACATTCTCAGCGTACTTGACAAAGAGTCTCCAAACTTTGCTTAATTTCTGTGACTCCTCCTTCAGAAAAAAGTCTACGCAATCGCGTTTCGACCTTACACTTTCCTCGGCCTCCTCAGGACACGGTTAATGCAATAACTGTACACACACTACAAAAAAGAAATATATATATACATATAAGGATCAGTCCTCTTACCTCCACATAAACTAAATCACAAGCAAAGTCGTTGCAGCTCTCCATGCTACCCAGGGGGAAGAATGGTCGGTGACAGTGGCCAGTGGAATCACATGCACCCCAAGGGCATTCAACAAAATAAACCACCAAAGTGAAAGATAAATATATCAATATCCAATGAACTACACCCATATATCTCTCATACCTCTATCCTCTTAATAAAAAGGAAGAGAAGGGAAATACCAATCAAGCACCCACAGTGCACAGCCCACCACAAATCGTAGTGCACGAAACACAGATAAAAGGGAGACCAATTCTCACACTCTACAGCCCACAAACAACCCCCTAAGTGATTAAAAATACAACCAATGTGCCAGCATGCTGTACTCTACTACTGCGTGTATCTTGACCTTAAACGCTGGCACTCACGTCAGGGCGGTGGACCTCCGGGCGCTTGTTTAATTGAATCATCCGGGTCCCCGGAGACCCATTAAATGCAAAAGGCCTAAATAGGCCTTTTGCATTTTATGGGTCTCCGGGGATCCGGGGATCCGGGGACCTGGAGACCCATTAAATGCAAAAGGCCTAAATACTGTTCCCACTCCAGTGAGTGCAACAGTAGGGTAAGTGTTGGATAGTGTAGAGGTAAAAATTACTATTTCCACTCCAGTGAGTGCAACAGTAGGGTAAGTGTTGGATAGTGTACGGATAAAAATTACTATTTCCCATTACTTACCATATAATGCGCTATAATGGCATGCGTTGTAGTGGCATGCGTTGAAATGGCATGCGTTGTAGTGACATGCGTTGCAATGGCTGTGCTGTAATGGCATGCGATGTAAAGGATGTTGCGTTGTAATGACTGCGTTGTAATAGTTGTTTTCCTATCTGATCGTGCTACCCACATACATTTTGTGGCACTTACATAAAATCACACATGCTACATATTTAGCACCACAATCAATATTCATCATTATCTGATGCCTGCCAGTATCATTATATTTAAGAAACATTGTCTTGTCCAGTTAACTTGCTACGAAATGTGACATTTTTGACAATTGATAATGTTTGCCTCCAAAGGACTTTCCAATATGGCTCTTTATTGCAGGTTATTATGGAGTGTCTCTTTATATGAACTGTTTTTCTTTCTTTTTGCACTTGGTTGTGGTTTTCAAAGTTTTTGAGATCCCTTTCTTGGGAGTGCTGCTCTCTTTCACAGAGTTTCTCCATTTAAATTGATATGGGCCATTATTTGGTCTAAGGGTCACATTAGATTGCATGGTATTTATTTTTCCTTGGTGATAATCTTATCTTTTGGGTGAGTAGATTTGTCACTTTCTGCTTGAGATGCACCGTCACCTTTCTCTGGTAGGTGCAGGTGTATCTCTCACACAACATTATATTCACAGTGTTTTAAAGTTTTGTATTGCACCCCTGAGGAAGTCGACAGGCATATTTGCCATATCACGAAATACGGGTTGGCTGTTTGCGCGTGGCTGCTTGTACCTTTGTATCAACATAATGTGCAATATTGAATGATCATGAGATAAGAATACCTAAAGAATAAAGACTTTTTCAACTATGGACACTTTGGAAACCGATCATTGACTCTATTGAATGCTCAGGACTAACCCTGGGCGTAGTTCGCGAAGTAGCACTTCGCGAAGCTACGCAAAGTGCACTTCGCACTACGCGAGCTACGCGTAGCACTTCGCGAACTGCGTAGTACCTTGTTCGCACTGTGCCAGATGTCGTTTTCTATGATTGCACAGTGCGGACAAGCAACCGTCACTGTGCAATCATTGAAAATGGCATCTTGCACAGTGCGATCTGTAGTTTTCTTCTGCTCGAGTAGATTTTTACTCGAGCGGCAGCTTTCTAAACGCAAACTGGTAGTTTCTCATCGCGAGCAGTCGCGAGCATACGCGAGCACTCTCAATGAGAAACCTGACCTCCTCGCGTTGGGAATCTCGCCGGGAGGTTTATTTTCCATGCTCGCGATCGCCAACTTGATGTTGCTGATTGCGAGCAAGGAAAAAGTCTCGCCGGGATGTCATTTTGCTTGCTCGCGGTCGCCAACTTGACGTTGAGGACCACGAGCAAGCAAAAAATGACCGCAGTACTACGCAATACTACGCTACGCGTGTTCGCACTGTGCTACGTGCAATTCGCGTAGTGCGAAGTAGCGCAAACTTCGCGAGCGTAGCGTAGTGCTTTGCCCAGGCTTACTCAGGACTCTGATTACGCATATAATTACATTTAACCCGTTATACCCTAACCACCCTTTGTCCTGTAGCACCATACTAAATATTTGAGTAGCACATGACTTGGTCCCGGATATCCAGTTAACGCTGTTTATGAGCCTGGCTACCTTCTTTCTTTGATTATATATATATATGTGCAAGGGCCCAAAGCATTTCTTTAGAGAATGCTGCCAGTGCTGCTGAATGCCGGATTTGCCAAATAACAGGACTACTTGTCCATGATTCCACATAATGCTTCTTTATTTCACCACCACCTATTTCCTGTCTCTTTATCTCACTCTTTCAGGTTCTTTTACATTTTTTATTTCCCCCTTTCTCACAGTTTTGCCATCCTTTTCTTCTCAAATATTTCTTCTTTTTCTGTCTTTCTTTCATTCGCTCTGGGACAACGTCCAATAATGAACAATTTGTCCTGGTCAGAACCCACAACCTGTAACTTCCGACACAAGTTCAATCCTGTAGACAGAGAAAAACACAGTCTGCACTTAAACCCCATGCATTTCAATATACAGTGATTGATAGCAAGAGAAAGGAACCAGATACTAAAACTAGGGAAAGCTAAAGGTAAAAATATTTTAAAAATCAAAATCAGTGGTCAGGATCTTGCAATGACTGAGTAACAAGCAGCAGCAGAACGATAAAAATGGCAAGAATCTAAAAAAAGTTGTGCCCTCATTCTGTGGCTTTGAGCTAGACAAGACCTTAGGGCCATATTATCAAGGAACGGCGATAACATTTTCTTAGCGGCAGGAAACTGCCGCTAAAGCGGCGATAATGGGCTTGATAATATGCCCTTGTGAATTCCCATAGAAGCCCAGGTTCACAGAACCTGGGCTTCTATGGGAATTCACAAGGGCATATTATCAAGCCCATTATCGCCGCTTTAGCGGCAGTTTCCTGACGCTAAAGCGGCGATAATGTTATCGCTGTTCCTTGATAATATGGCACTTAAAGTCTTGCAATTGGAAGATGGTAAAAAAAAACACAACTCGCATCACGAGGCACACACCTCATCAGACAACTGAGACTACACAGAGTTCGTTTATTTACCAATGGGGGGCAGCCGACATTACGAATAACATAAATTATGTAAGTGTATTAGCCGCAATGCCTGCAAATGTCAAACCACGCTGGGATAGAATCGCAGCCGGTAACTGACATGTTTCCTGACAACCGAATGATACATTTTCACATCATTGATGCTAGAAAGTTGTAAGTGCCATAAAATGGAATCCTCATTAATGCAGACAGTTGGACTGAGGAAGCTGGGAAACCAGGGAAACCATATTATAGTCAGCCAGGATGCTGGCATGGCCTCAAGAAGAAAGCAGACTATGTTAAACAACCATACATTATGGAGGCAAAGAATAATTAGAAGATATAAATATAAAACGAATAAATTAAACCATGACTAACTTTGTGGTATCATTTATTCCATTGACTAATACATTATAGTGGAAATCTTTAAGTATTCTTTAAGTGTTTCATAAATATTTATATGACTTTTGGCAAGGCACTGCTGAAAGGTGGATCACTGTGAGATGACGCTGTTTTTATGAAAATATATCCGCAGAAGAGTCAAAATACACGCTTTGCAACGCTGCTACCTGCTCTCTCATTTAACTGAGGGATTGTTGGCCTAGCATTGTGAGAGTTTATATGAGGGCATTCTCGTTGAGCAAAGCGTGTTGCACACCCTCAGCCTTTGCTTGTGCCTTCTGTTTGAGCTGAAATCCTCTTTTAAATAGGGGTGGGTGATAAATTACACTCTGCCTGCGGAGTTAGCAGAGTGTTGGCCACTCTGCGTTACACATGTAACGGAGAGTAGCGGCTAAATTTTGCCAACCCCCATGTGGCAGAGTTTTTTCTTGCATGAGGCTCGTCAGTGGTAAGTTGGTGAGCCCGCACAGAATTTTGTGTCTCGCAGCTCGATTTTTGGTCAATAGGAGGGCACCTTGTGGGATATCCCCAAAGAGGGCAGTTTCGGGCAGTCATGACCGTTCGCCATCAGAAAGCCACCGCTCAAGTAGAAAATATGCTCAAGCAGCTGCACAATCAACATGATGCGTGGTGCCTTTCGCACTGATTTTCCACCACGGAACACGGTCTCGGTGCTAAATATCAGTACAAGCAGGGCAAAGGGCCAAATTCCACCCATTTGCAGAACTCCTTGGAATCTAATGGAGATTTCATGCAACGCAGAGTGAAACTGTGAATTCCCCCCACTCCCACTCTTAAATGACCACAGAAGTAGTGACAAAGTCAATGCACCAAGGGCCCTAGTGCAAAGAAAGAAATTGGCTCCCTGGCCGCTGTATGAACTGGGAAATACTGCAATAGTTATGGCTCAGTGGGCTCCTCAAGGCCCTGGTGCCACTGCACACGCGGAACCAAAGAAAGCTACTCTCCTGCACAGAAGGATCATGTGAGGTACAATATTTAGTGTGGTAACTAGGCATGTCACTTAGCTAGTGGTATTCAGGCAACGTTGTTGTGTGTCTGAGCACGGAACTCCATTATGTCATCTGGAGTGGAGTACTCAGGCGAGAGAATGTGTGTTTGTTTGAAAGGGACAACAGTTGGCAGTGGGAACTGCTTGCTAAATGTTGGATGGGATCGTCTTTCTCAACAAAGGAACTTGGATTGGCAAACTACTGGCAAACTTGTGTTTATAAAACTTACGATGATTGCCAAACTGGCTTATGCCTTGCAGTTTGGGAGAAGTGTGGGTGGCACTGAATGGCGTTGATGTGAAGAAGCTAAAATGAGGTTGAGAATGACTGAGTTTGAAGCCAGGAAAGCAGTAAAGAAAACAGACGTGTGTGGGGGGACTTTTATCATGATCAGAAGTCCAAGAAAGGGTGATTCCACCAAGTTCTCTAAGCCCATACGGGTCATCAAAACATTTACCAATGCTGTCAAAACACAGGACCATAGGATATGGAATTGGAACCGTGAGGTGCTCCATAAAAGGTGTGATGGTGGTGGATGTGTAGATGATGAGTTCACGGAGGATTCTGGTGGGATGGTGAGAAACAAGGTGTATGATGGGAAGACTAGAACCTCTGAACAGGCAGTCAAGAGACCAATATATTTGAAGGATTATGTTTGATTATTTCTAGTGTTTTATCTTTAAGTTTATTTTAATGACACCAGGTTAAGAGTGTGCCTTCTGTTTTTCTGTTTCGTGTCTCTATGGTTGCATTCTTGAGGTTGTTGTACTTATACTTTTATTGAATTGTTTAATAAGGCAAGGAGGTGTGTCGTAGCTAGGCATGCCGCTTAGTGGTATCCAAGCAACCTTGTTGTGTCTGAGCACGGAGCTCTATTATGTCTTCTGGAGTGGAGTGATCAGGCGAGAGAATATGTGTTTGTTTGAAGGGGACGGCAGGTGCCAGTGAGAGCTGCAGTCTGTATGTGGGATGGAATCTTCTTTCTCAATAAAGGAACTTAGATTTGCAATCTACTGGTGTCTTGGTCTTTATTTGTGCTTATTCAACTTATGACGATTGCCACATTTAGCTTGTATGTGCAGGAGCCCAACATATTTCTTGGCAGCTGCTGGCATTGCTGCCCAATGCCTGGGTCACCAAATCTGAAGGCTGCCCAGACTTTAAGCCACCTCGTGTCTTTCGTCCTCCGTTTGGCCCTTTCTCTCTCTAGCTCTCGGTCACCCTAATGATAAAAAATATGTACTTGCCCCCAAAAAATTATGTTGTGCACCTCTACTCCGTCCAACCTCCCAGCAATACAGCAGGCTTTAAACATTGGTGATGTACAGATTTCATCGAGGAGGTGGAGTCTGTTCTATTACGCCCAGCAGTTCATTTTTATCTTGTTCGAACTCTACATAATTGAAATGGTTTAGTATAAATAAAAGCGTATTGTAATAGTACTCCCCAGAACTGCAGGTTGCAATTGTGTATCAGTTCCTCTCTAAGGATTTATGACAGGTTTGTGATTTTTTCCCCTTTGCTGGTTTTATGAAGTTGTCGATCATTTGCTTGATAGATTTACCTCTAGTATTGTTTGTGCTTGAGGTGTATTCATGGTGAAGGGAATGAGGTGGCAGGTGCTTCAGCTGATGCTTAGAAGGCATTTTGTGGCAGTTTCTAGCTGTGAACTGATTTGCTTGTTTAAGCTGTGACGCTGATATTGCATCCTCTGCTCCCTCGAGGTGCCTTTCTCATTTATAGTGATGGGAATTTTGTCAGTTTTCATATTTGCTTTGATGTGACACTGATGTTGCCCTCCCTGCTCCCTGGAAAGAGAGGCCTTTCTCATTCGTATTGATGGGGAAATGCCAGGTTCAATATTTTCGAAATCTTAAGCATTTGTTATTCTATAAAAAAGCGTGTTAAAATAAAGTCCACTCGTGGGGCAGAAATAATGGGAACTTTGGTGATTATTTAAGGAAAAATATTATGCTTAATGTTTTGCCATTCCAGTTTGGAAGTCAATCAACTCTTGTTGGTAAAAACGCTAAAAGACAATAACAGTGGCAGACAGACTGCTATGCAAATGCCAATAACAACATAACATAAGACCTTTCTTGCTGGCCATGAGTCTAATAATATTCCTGAATATGCTAAGGATGGAACTGGTATTGTAAAAGAGAAAGTTAAGCAGGTTCAGTGTTGCCGGTTGAGGTCTTTATCTGATCTCCTGGCTTGAATCCAGAAAATTACGATTCAGCCTTTTACCCTTATGAGGTCAATAAAATATGTTTCAATATTTTAGGGTAATAATAATTGTATAAAAACGTTCTATATAAAGTGCTTTGTATAAAAGTGCTATGTAAATAGCAGACTCATTAAGTAGACACTCTAAAAAGGGGTAGGCTTTTATAATTACTTGCTGCCTGAAATCTGATGCCATTGTAAGTTTGTAATTTCCCAATGACATATCACATTTCTTTAGACTTCGTGGTTTTAACTTAAGGTATATAATAGAGATTTAAAAACCTTAAGGGCCTCATTACGATGGTGAGCGGACCACCTGACATCCAGGCCATCGGCCCAACTACCAGATTACAATACCGGCGGTCGGAGCGCAGAACTCAGAGGGAAAGACCGCCATCTCCAACAGGATCCAAGATCCTGTTGGGGCTTTGGTCGGTATCCTCTTCCTGCAATAGAGGCAGTGCCTGTGCAGGAACCGTTGTAGGGATTAGGATGACCCTTTCCAACTGCCTTTTTACGGCGGTTCTACCCACATGAATAGGCAGACGGAAACAGACTTTGGGGGCCCCGAGCAGGGCCCCCGCCCCACAGGGCAACTGCTAAGCGGCCTCGAGGGGCACATGTAGTGCATCCGTGACATCCATGGTGCCTGGCACACAGTGACTTTTTCTACTACTCAGCAGCACAAGCCCGCAGTGGAAAAAAGTACTTTCGACTGCCTGCACAGTGGTCTGATTGTAATAGGCTGGGTCGGACTACTGACTCATTGTCGGCGGTCACTTTCCCGATACGATGACTGTTGGCGGTCTGACCAAATGCCATCTTAATGAGGGCCCAAAAGACTTCCTATGAAAAAAACTCTAGGTACTAGGGTTGAGGCTCCAATCAGATTAAAAAAGCTACCTGGATTAAGCATCATGCTTTAAAGCTAAATCGAACAAAACATAAATCCTGATTTTAGGAGTTGACAAATCGATTTAATCTGATACTTGGTGTCCTGATAACCTTGACCCATCGTCCCCTAATCATAAGAAAGTAGTCAAGGACATTTCAATATCAAATCAATAAGATAACTTTCAGTTCCTTTTATCAACTCCTTAAAAACATCTTTCTTTTCTACTATCGCAAGGCACCTAAGTAGTTACTTAGGCCTTTATACTATCAAGACTGAACTAAATGTAATGGTCTCTACCGGCTCCTACCAAAGGTAGATATAAAAAACCTTCAGCTGATGCAGAATCTGGACATCCACTTAATATTTGATGTAAAGGGACATGTGCATATTTCACACTACAAACAGCAACACAGTTGGCTCCCTACTTAACAAAATGGTTATGTTTAAGGGCCTGATTTAAAGTTTAGCAGAAGGGCTACTCCTTCACAAATATGACTGATATCCCGTCCACCGTAACAAGTGCCAAAGAATATAATGGATTTGTAATACGGTGGACGGGATATCTGCTATATTTGTGATGGAGTAACCCATCTGCCAAACTCTAAATCAGGCCCCAAGTCCTATTGTATCTTTCAGACTAAATTTCCTTTGCATATATCATCTCACTCTACTGTCAAATTCTTGTGATACATCAGGCCCCCCTATATGTGGAGATCGATCCTTTAGACATGTGGCTGCAAAACATTGGAATGTACTTCTGTGCTCCCTGAAGTAAAATCCAGATTATCTCTCTTTTAGGAATGAGCTGAAGACCATCCAGTTTGAAGTAGCCGTCAAGGCATTTAGGTTAATGATTTCGGGTGGTTAGGATTCAACCAAGGCATCCTGTTGTGGTACACTGCTGCGCTTTTAAATATTCCCTAAAATATAAATATATATAATTATAACATAAAATAACCTAACTAGTGATAATTGCACTGTTAGACCTGGCACCTTGGCGTGAGCCTCCCTTCCTCTTTTTGTCGCTGTGCCTCATGTGTTTTTATGGTGTTGGCCGCTCAGCGCGCTGTGCCACTGCCAACCAGTGTCGCGATGCGAGTGCTCCGTATGTAAATTGTATATGTTGGTTGGATTCCATGATTGGATTGTTTGATTTACTGTCAGACCCCAGTAAAGTGCGCCAGGAGCGCCAGGGCATGTAAATGCAAACACCGCTGGTGGGCTTGCAGCACGGGTTGTGCCACCCACAGAAGCGGCCGGTAAAATATGTCTAAGGTCTGCCATCGCAGAACCTGCGTGCAGTCTGGTACTGACATGCTGACTGGCAAGTGCCCACACTCGCCGGTCCCTAAAACCTTCCCTTAGCTGCATGTTAGTCACCCCTCTGGTAGGCCTACGGGCAAGGTGCGTTGTGAGCCTAAGGTAGGACAAGCCTAGATGCGTGGCATGTCCTAGTAGTGAATTACCGCCATCTTGTTGTTCACTACTGCAAGGCTACCCTGTTCTCATAGGCCAGTATGGGCGGCCTGGATTGTTACACCCTATGATCCTAACCGACCCAGGGAACATGGTAGAAGATCGAGTTTAGTATGCCTGAACTCGGAATAATAAGGTACATCTTTTCGCAAGGTTTATTTTAATATTCCGGGTTTGCAAATGCCGCTTTTAGAAAGCTGGCCTTTGCTTGCCTAAACATTTCAGCCCGCCTCTGCGTGATGTGTATCTGATGTCTGGCTGGTGTGAGTGACAGGGCTGGGGGAACCCAGATGGGCAGGGCTAGGTAGCCTGGTGGTGAATAGGACGATCGACAGGTAGATGGGTGGGAGGAGTACTCATAGGCTCTGAATAGGACAGTGCTCTGCCACCTCAATGCCGGCTCCGCCCCCTGTGGAGCGTCTGAGGACTCTGCCCTGCACTCTGAAAGAAGAAGCCTGCATCACGTAAACAAAGTGCTCAGAAACCGGACTGGACTAGGCAAGGGCCCCCCTGGCCTGGGAGAACAAAAGATTTGCTGTATAAATGTAGGAGCCCTGCTCCTAAGAAACTAGATCCGCTTTTGACCAAGAAGAAACTCTGCCTGAGGAGGAGGCACTGGGAAAGCTGTAGGAGGAAGACTGTCCCTGTCCTGGGGGGATTGGCCTGCAGTGGTGACCTTGCTGCCAAAGGGGAGAAGAGAAACTGTTGCTGAAAACTTTGCTTTATTTTTACTTTCAAGACTGGTGCTTTTCCAAAACGATCTCCAAGGGCTTGGAACTGAGCTTGCCCCCTAAACGGAGCCCCAGGACCATTGGGCTCTACCTGATCTTCACTCGCCTGCCGCTGGACTGTGGTGTCCTTTCCCTCGCCGGAGCTGTGACCCTCGTGCCTCAGTCCCTCCCTGAGCCGTGACCAGGATTGCTTAGCCGCCCCCGCCTTGGGAAGAGCCTCACTCGATCGGAGCCGCTCCTCCTACGCTGTGCTGGGCTGCCCCTGTCACCTCGCTCGCTGGAGGCTCGCTGTGCACCTTCACCCTCCCGCCGGAATCGGCGTTGTGGGCATCTCCAAGCCTCGGACGGCCCGGACGTAATCTGCGTGCCCGGCTGCCCCGCTTTGTTCACCCGCCACCTGCAACACCCCGCTCTTGTCGTGAGCCTGAAGATCAGACCCCCATCGTGAAGTGTGGGAGCCTCGGACGCCGCCTCGCCCTTCTGTCGAAGAGGCGCTGAAATCCGGCACCCGCCTTTGCGTCAAGAAACAAGGTACTGTACTTACGAACTCGACCGCGAGCTCGCATCGGATCCAGGGTCCGCAACGTTCCGATTTCCCTGTCATCTGCCGTGTGCTTCCCGGTCGCCGCCTCAGCACGAAGTGCGCTGAGGCCCACAGTTACCTTGTGCCCGCCTAAAGAACTTTCCGTAACAAAGAGACTTTACCGTATTTCCAAGAGTTGTGGCCCCATCAGTTCATCATTACTGGGCCTTGTATTTGAATCTGCTGAATCTACATAAAAGCTTATTTTTATATACTTCCGGATTGGTGTCCGTTTGTGGTGCATGCAAGGGGTTTACTGTATGTGTAATTGCATTTGCTTAACCGTGTACGCCTGAGACTTAGCCTAGACTGCTAGCGCCACGCACCTAGAGGGTGAGCAGGGGTTATTCTGGGGAGTCATCCTTCGCCCTGACAAGAAGTAAAGGGTCCCTGCTTGTTGTGGGTACACACCTGCGTCAACCAGAGCCCCCTCATTTCTAACATGCACCTTAATGTTAAACTCCCTGAACACTGAAAATGTATGCATTTATTTTTTCTGATTAATGTACTTTTCTATATATATTTTTTTTTTGCTTCTCTGCATTACACTTGTAGATGTATGTGTATTTGTAAAGCGTGCGATCACTAGGGAGGGTTCCAGGAGTAGTGGGACACAAAGGAACTCTTGAAAGTGACTGAAAGTCCCAAGAAACCCTTCAGCTTCCAAGAGGGGCGGAGAAGGTGGGCCCTCCCTTTGACACTCTGTTATAAAGTGCCTTCAGCTTTCCTACAGTGTGGGACATGCCCAGGCCACACCTGAACAAAGCCTTTATGAAGGGTTTGCCCGTCTTCACCCAGAAGAGGCTGGGCTCCATCTCTTAGTTTGATTTTTTCTTGAGTTCATTGCTCATCTGGTATCTTTTTTCTTGCATGTAACAGTTTTGGGTTGTGATTTTAGTTAGTTTTCAAGATCACATTGTGTTTGTATGTGAATGGCAAACTAAATATCTGTTGTAATAGGCAAGACAATGACAACAGACCCCTGACAAAGGGAATCCAAAAGCAAGAGAGTGGCCAAACATGCCTCAGAAAATTTCACTATTGATGATATTGAAATAATTATAAAAGAAGTTGAAATCTTGCTTAGCCACGGGTAGGAGGCAATTGACCATAAATAAATGACTACAGTTCTGGCAATATTCAATAAAAAAAGAAAGAAAAAAAATAATAAGGCAAGTTGGAACCCCAAGAAGGAAATGTCTAACTCTGGATCTACATCAAATACTAAAATTGAGTCATTCTTCAATGATTGTCTTACAGGTAGTAACATGGTAAATCTCACAAACATGTTTTCCCCAATAATTGAAATGGAACAACCTCCAGCGAGCAGGTGGGGCAGCCCAGGAGGGTCCTTATCCTTTAGCTTGTGCCCCCTGTTGCACAATTGTATACTTTAATTTATTTAGTTAATGTGCTGAGAACTGGGTTCATTGAATTGAAAATTATGGTCCAACGGCTGACTCAATTACCTAGTAAAAATTGCTAAAGTCAATTGTCCTGTACCGGTCCTCCTCCCTGTTGTGGCCCACCTAATCCTCAGAATCGCAAATCCCCAGTATGTGTTATTCAAAATGGCTTTAGTGAATCTGACAAGTTGAAAGTAAAAGGAGGAACAGTTACAGAGAACCTTGGAGCCCATAAAAAGGGGGAGTGCTACACCGACTTTGGTCACTAGTAGCCAGTTAGTATAATATGAAAGAAGTAGAAAAGCAACTATCCATTAGGTGGGTGAGTTCATCAGCTTTTTATAATAGAGAGGGGACAAGGACCACTCACAGTTGGCCCCTCAGATCAGATGAAAAATGGAGCTGAGAACTTTACAAAAGAAGGAACCGTTGTATGATCAGTATCCTCAGACTTCAGCCTGGCACTTGAGAGGACGAGTTCTAAATTATCAAGGTTTCTCATTGGATCAGGCATTCCTGCCATTCTTACTCACTAATCTGCTCTGACATTCTAGCACCTAAGTGCTTGCCATTACCAGGAGCTAACTATGATTACTCAACTTCGTTTTGGGGGCTGAGCACACCATCGCTGGGTCACGGACGCTGTTCTGTTCTCCCCTGCCGCCGTAGCTTCTTGCATCGCAAGGCCGTCGCGGGGGGAGACTACAGCTCCCAGCTTGCTTTGCGCACTCCTGTACCGCCCATTTTCTGCCTGTTGGTGCCCGGAGGCGCATAAACGCCAGCTGCTCCCTCGGCGGAGCGGGAGACCTACTCAACTTCGTTTTGGGGGCTGAGCACACCATCGCTGGGTCACGGACGCTGTTCTGTTCTCCCCCGCCGCCGTAGCTTCTTGCATCGCACGGCCGTCGCAGGGGGAGACTACAGCTCCCAGCTTGCTTTGCGCACTCCTGTACCGCCCATTTTCCGCCTGTTGGCGCCCGGAGGCGCATAAACGCCAGCTGCTCCCTCGGCTCCTGTGGTCGTCAGGGGTCGAAGGAGGTTGGGACGGGCCACCCCCCTTGGCTGATCGTGTGAGGCGTGGGACTAGCTGTAAGAGAAACTCATCTCTGTGAGTATATTCTATCCTGTGGCAGGAAATCATTCAGTGCCGTGAAGTATATCTGGGTAAACACTGAAAATGGGGAAAAGGCTACCACCTGCGTCTAAATCAACTCGTAAACAGCCAATTCCATCACCTAGTGTCACTACCCCACTGCCTAGTTTGACTGCCATAGATAAAATGCTCCAGAAGACTATTGGTGTTGTGGCCTCGGCAATCAAAAATACCGAAAGGCGTCTTTCACTCCCATCGAGCCTTTCACCACTCATGTAGCAAGATAACTCATTGGACCCCCTGCTTGCAACATCGTACGCGGGGTTACCGGGTACAGACTCCAATGAGAACTGCGTAATTGTAGACACAGTATCCCCTAACCATTGCTCGATGGTTAGCAGACTTTCGCTAACCCCGACCATGTTAAGACCAAGCGCAAATAGGAGCGCTGACTCTATTCCATCCCTAGTTAATGAGCAGGCACATTCTGAGGGAATAGAACTATGTTCAGATATTGATGTGTCGATTACAGATAGGGACAAAAGTGGTAGCATACCAATGCGAACTAGGGGACAGAAAGCAAAGAAACAAAAAACAAAGCGAAAAGGGAAATATATAGAGCAAGCACCAAACAAATGTAGAGACAAGGGTGGGTGTCATCAATTGTGGAAGACCCCTGCCCCCGCAGAGCAAAAGGATGACAATAGGGAATCTCATTTTAGCAAGAAGGACCTGCAAACCATAGAAACCAATGTAGTGCTGGGAAATGAGGGATTTTGGGGGAGAATGGAGACCCTGATAACTACCCTCTTCGGACCAATTAACCAACAAGTCCTTAATATAGATAAGAGGTTGAGGGCATTAGATGAGCATGTGTTAAGATTAGGCACAGGGCATAACCCTACAACTATACTACACCCTGGGATAATCAACACTAACATAGATAAATCCCAAAATACTAAGGTCAGTAAGGAAAGTATAGCCCACACTAATGCCTCTCTTTCAACACCCAAACCAAGTACAAGTAAATAACTACCAAATGCGGAACCTCCACCTAAACAGATACCTAATACTAAAACAACTAAGGCAGTTAGTTCTGGAGGAGTGGATCAAACTACTGTTAGAAGTAACAGGGCACCAAGGACACAAGCAAACAACGTCGACCAAGACCTCCCGATTGCCAAGTCGGTTATAACCGAAGTAATTAACGTGAGACAGATTCCGGCTCGCATTAGCTTACCCCCAGAGTGTGGAGCATATGTCTTGGTCCTAGCCAATGTGCCAAAATTGAGGAAGGACCAAGAGGAAAACCCCACAAGCTTAAAAAATAGAACTCTTCATTGGCTCTCTGTAAACTGTAATTTCCCAATGGAAGGAGCAGGGGAGATTATTCATACCCAAAGAGTAGGATGGGTGGGCCCACTAAGAAAAAAGTTCGAAGGGGATTGCATAATTATAAACTTTAGGTCCCCACAATGGGTACAATCTACACTCACAAAAGCCCCATTGCCCTCTCCCTGGGAATTTAATACTACCCTGCTCCCCCTCGGGTATTTTTATAGACATTTAATTGATTTTAATTCTAATCCTGGGACCAACCTTCTAGCATATCAACTCGACCCGAATCACAATATTAGGAATAGCTATGGACACCCTCACTGGGAATCTAACTCCAATCTTAGGAACGGTCCTTTATTAGGTCATCGGACCATACCTCCACCGCTCCAAACGTCATATTTACCGCTCCCCACTCCCTCTTATTTTAACCCAAGAGAGAGACTTTATGAAAGGACCAACCAAAACTTTAACATGCCCCAGAATGAGCTAAGGTACACATACAATATCCCAACGCATAACCGATTTGAACAAGCTTTTTCCAACTTAGAATGTCAGGATTGACTGGGGAAAAGAGAAAGAGAGAGTGAAGATGTACCTATTATCACTGGGGAATATTTACATCATAAACAAATTAATAAAATACAGACAATTGCAGCACACGATGCTGCCGCTATACTCCCAGCCACACACGAGAACACAACTATCCTTCCCACCCAATCCAAGCAGTGTCGTGGGAATAAGTCTTCTTGTGCTCCTAGACGTCCCAATTTGTCAATCCTCAGTTGGAACGTTGCTGGTCTTGAATCAAGATTGCTGGACCCCCAATGGGTCCATCTATTGGATGATAAAGATATCATTATGTTCCAGGAGACATGGGCCGTTGGAAATGTATATATTGAGGGCTATCACTGTTTCAGCGTAACTTCAAGTAAGCCCATTTTTGGTCGTGCAGTGGGAGGACTATTTATAGGCATTAGGACATTGGTGGGAGGTACCATTAAAGATTTATCAGAAGGGAATCCGAATATTCAGGTTCTTGAGTTGAAACAAAAATCCAGGATTTATATAATTAATTTTTATAATAATGATTTTCATTCTATACCTAATAAGAACTATATAGCACTCTCTAAGACCTTACCGAAATTGGAAGCAAATTTGGAATCAAAGGGGGAGATAGGGATTTTAATTGGGGGGGATTTTAACGCCAAACTTACAAAGAAATGTTGGGCTAAGGATAACAATCATATAGATCAAGCTCAAAGAAGGGGGTTCGAATTGGCAAACATACTAAGTGAGCACACCCTTAGCAATGCTATGGAAATGTGCCAAACACTTAGTATGGATTATGTCCCTACGTTTAGAGGGAGGGACTGTTGCTCAACCATTGACTTTATTTTTATGTCCCCTTATTTAGTGGATCGCGTGATAGAATCCAAAGTAATAAAGACATCATTTGGCGATCATAAACCCCTTACAATTACTCTGCACCTAGGCTCCGGCCCTGTATATGTGAAATGTAATGGCGCAAGAGACATCACACCCTCTGGTGATGGCCTGCGGCTAAAATGGAGGGGAATTGATAGTGGAGCCATTTTAGGAAGTGTACGAAATGAACATCCTGAACTAATCAATTCCTGTTTATCCTTAAATGGAAATAGTCACAGAATAATTACTGACTTTGGTAAACTGTGTTTAGTAATTAAAAATGTACTGTCCGTTCCATTGCCAAAGAAAGAGAAAGAACCAAGGTGGTTTGACTCCACCTGTTCAATGGCAAATAGGGAACTTCGTAAGGCTCTGTCTACTAAACCAAGGTGTACAGCAGAGGTACAGGTGGCCAGGAAAAATTATAAATTAAAAATAATTGAAAGGAAGGCTACACTATTGACGGAACAGTGGGAAACGCTGGTCGAAAGTGCTAATCTGAAGAGCAGCGGTCCCTTCTGGTCAGCCGTCAGGAAAATGCGAGATATGGGAAAACACTTATCCCCAATTAGCTGTAATATAACCAGCAGTATCTGGGAGGCCCATTTCTCCAATATATATGCCACCCCTTCCGAGGAAGTAACTATTCCTACCTCGGAACAGCTGTGCAGCCTTCAGATCGACCTCCATGAGGTAGTCACAGCTATTAGAGAGAGCCTTGGCAACAAGGCTCCGGGTCCTGATGGACTCCCTATAGATATTATTAAGCATAATACGGACTTATGGGCACCAATCCTCCTCAATGTTTTTAACAGCCTGCCAATGGTGCCCATGCCTAAAACCTGGGCCACTAGCATCATAGTCCCAATTTTTAAGAAGGGTGACAGGTCAGATCCAGTCAACTACCGTCCGATCTCACTCCTGGATAACACCCTAAAAATCCTGGGGAGAGTCATTTATAATAGGATGATAGAGTGGACCGAAGATACAGACCTACTAGACCCTTGTCAGATGGGATTTAGGAGTGGAGTGGGCACGGTGGAGCAATGTTTAAACTTAAAATTGATAATTGATAAGTATAATGTTGCTCGATCAAGCCCTATCTATCTCGCATTCATGGACCTCTCATCCGCTTTTGACCTAGTTAATAGATCTAAATTGTGGGCTATGCTTCTTAACTATGGTCTGGATGAGGCCCTTGTAAATTTTCTGGCTTACCTTCATACTGACCTTAAAGCACAAGTTAGGATTGGGGTCGGTGGTGATGGATCTGGAGCCATAAAAATAGGCAGGGGGGTTAGACAGGGGTGCGTTTTAGCACCTTTGCTATTTATTATTTATATTAACGGTCTTGCCAAAGCCTTGAAACAGGTGACGAGAGACGTTCCAACTATCCAGGGGAATTTATTACCAGTTTTATTATACGCAGATGATGCGGTCCTTATGGGCCGCACCCCCAACGCTCTCCGTCTGCTTGTTGGAACTTTTGTCCAACATATGGAGACATTAGACCTGCTTGTAAATTTAAAAAAATCTTTTATTATGTCTTGTGGACCTGGGAAAAGGAAGCTCAATACTATAAATGTAGGTTCGGATAAACTAGAATCCGTAACCTCTTTCCCATATTTAGGGTTGATTTTCGCTGCGAACGGCTCATGGTGTGGGCATTCTGCCCACGCCATGGGCAAGTTCTCGAAAGCCACCAATTCTATATTGAGCCTTTCATGCCCAAAGAGAATAGGTGCCACTAGAGCTATCTTAAAATTTTTTAAATTACAGTGCATCCCTGTAGCCACATATGGGGCTGAAGTCTGGGGATCGGGGAGAAATTCAGGGATTCAGCGTGAGGAAAACCGCTTTTGTAGGAAAATATTGGGCGCACCTTTCTCCGCTTCTGAATTTATTTGCCATAAAGAATTAAACCTCCCCAATGTTTGTGATTTTATTAGAGCTAGACCAGCCCTATTCTGGATCAGGATCTGGATAAATAACTCAGCAATTTTAACAAAAAACATTATAAAAGATTGCCTAAAATGTGACCACGGCCTGCTAATACCTTGGCTTGCTGAAGTTTTTAACACATTGCGTGCCGTGGATAAAGGTGACCTTTTCTCCGAACCAACCAGAATTGAGCCTAAAGATAAGGTTGTGGTTAAACAAGCACTTTATCCACTTTTTAATTCAGAAAGAATGGGGAGGGAATCGCTTAAATCTTCTGTTGTCACATACATGGGGAACGATTTGTGTAGGTATCCATTACCATCTTACCTCACTCTCCCCATGTCTAATTGGGAACGATCTTTGCTCTTTCGTTTAAGGGCTGGGTCTGTAAAATTTTTGTTGGCTTTTCCTTTGGGTTATCACCATACAACCGAATATAACCCATGCCCATGTGATGGCACCAGTAAACAGAATGATATCCACTTCCTATTCTTCTATAAATTTTATTTAAAATATATTATTTGGTTTTTAACTCCCTATTTTAGAAAATTAAGACCCCTCTCTTTAGGGGAATCCTGCTCACTGTTATTCTCTCTGGATACAGATGAATTAATCTTTCGCACTAGCACTTTTCTGAGATTAATAGTACGTGCACGTAAAATGATGGAAAATCCCTGAAAATTGTCTTATGAGAGTTGCATTTTTGAAATGAATTGTTCTTACTGCGGTATTTTTATGGATTGTATTACTGTGTAAATGAATTGTGTTTTTGTTGTACTTTTATGGATTTTATGAAACCCGAATAAAGGTCTTTTGAATTGAATTGAATTATATCAAACTCAGTCTTAAAAAAAGAGAGTATGCAGATGGACTAGTTGGGGTGGATCTCTGTACAATCCCTAGAAATGGTACATCCATCCAGTTCAAATAAAATCCACCATCTTCATTGAATCAGCATGGGGCAAGGGCAGACTCCTTCACTTCTCAAAAAGGACTTAATGAACATTCTGAGTTCGTTTATGATATACAAGATTGACAGAGGACAAATGCAGAAATATGGTTGACTGAAATGGAACCATCCTTGTCATACAACAAAATTCAATCTTATAATAAATTTATGACCAATATGGGCCAAATAGTTGGCAACTTAAATCAACAACATACAAGAAAAGTTGATCTTGTTTCCATACTATCGAATGGATGTCACTATAGGGGTGCACACACTATGGGCCCGATTCCGATCCGGGTTGGAAGGGCACCAAACGCGATCCGGCCGGAAAAACTACGAGCCGTGTGCGTGTTTTCCAGCCGACTCGTACAGCTGTACGAGCGAGCAAGTACGATGCGAGCTACATGAAATTCACCAACCGAGTAATTTCTGGGTCCGAACCGCTCCGTACGTCTCGGTCGTAAGCTAACCGTGGCGTGCAATGGATGCGATTCACGACCGAGCCAGTGCGATGCACGTGTCGGACAGCCTGTGCGAACCGGAGTGTCCGGCTCGCAAATTGTCCAGGTGGTTGCCTTTGGGGGTCCGCGTCGGACCCCCTGTCACCCACAGCCCTACGACTCGGACACAGGGGGAGACCCATGGGTCTCCCCAACACAGGCATGTATGGTGCGGATGGCACAGACGCATACCCACTGTAGGGGGTGCACTTGTCCGCGACGTACCCATTCAGTCAATGGGAGCCCATGTACGCGTCGTTTGACCAGCTCCCGTTGACTTCTATGGGAGTCCGACCGAACCGAGTCCGGCAGCATACGGCCGCATCGTACTCGCTCGGTCGGAATGTAGGAATCCGGCTCGGTCGGAAAACACTCCGGATCCGGCTTGGTCGGAGTGCTTTCCGACCCGGATCGGAATCGGCCCCTATATGTAAAAAAAATGTATGCAGGCAAGTTAAATGAACAACACATAGATTACGCTGAGTCTTCTGCTATCCACAGAAAGGAGATACGCTCAGGGGCACAACCAACATATGTAAGGTAATTGAAGTCTACGTTGATTAAATATTATTTTGTTGAATATAGCAAGCCTAAAAGTAAAATTAGCTGACCCAAGTTGGGATGACGTCAACGAGAATTTTGATGTTTGGATATTTCAGGAAACCTCACTAACATTGCCTGTTTATAGACTTGAATATTGACGTTATCATGTAAAAGCGACCCACCAAAATCATGGTAGGCCATCAGGAGCCCTACTGTTTGGACTTTAATAGCGCTGGACTGCAGAATCAAACAGTTACCAATTATATTTAGGACATTTTAGGACTATCATTAATAGCACCCAAGGGCCTCTCACTAAAGATTTATAACATCTATAATCAGGAACACTGAGATGATATACCTTTTGGAAATGTGTTTAGAATCTAACCCAACTGACAACAAGATGAGTATTCCCAAACTTGATCTTCCAGTAATTAAATACAGGACAACAACTGTAGTACAGCTAGCTTCTCTTACTCAGATCTTGTAGTGATAGAACTAAATCGGATTTAGCGGGTTCTCATACTTACAATAGACCACAACACAGCTGCAGAATTGATTTTATACTACTTGACATATGATTCTGGGCTGCTTTAGGGGATATAAAAATACTAAAATGAACTGACAGTGATCATAATGCTCTTTACCTGTTGTTGATTGATGCAATTAGTTCTTGGCCAGGTCTGCCCACAAGATGGATTGATGCGCAGATACGGTTGACTATTAACAAAAATAATTATCAAATGGGCCAGGATCAAACATAACCCCAATATCATAGCAATAATTTATAAGGAATTGGGAGGGGGCATGAAATCATTACAAAATATAATTACAAATTCATCAAGTGCTATAGGCAAATTGTAACAAAAATAAGTGCTGGGGCTTTCGTCAGGAAGCAGCTTGCACCAGCCCATATCTCCTGTTAGAGATGCCTAAAACAGAACCAACTACTAACCATAAAAGTGGGGAGAGGATATGGCATAACGGCCTGAGCTGCAGACTTTAGAGCTGGGGAACCAAGTTCGAGTCTCGGAATGGGCTCAACGTCCTGTAATTCAGGGCAAATCACTGAATCTCCCCGTAAATGAATGTGTCCTTAACTGATGCTCATGAAAGGCGCCAGTCTTGATGATTAAGTGCCTGTGCTGAGCACCAGAAACCATCCACTCAAATTAAGCACTGATATTAGGGAATTCTAGAATATAGTGTCCCATGGGAATTCTGGAGCAAATGAAGACATTGATACATAATCCAGCCCTGTGTGGGTAAATCACTTTTAAAAGTAATATTCTGGAAGTCTGGCTGTTGTCAATGCTAGCGACAAGGGAACCTTCCCCAGAATTTGTGGAACTGGAATTCACATTAGATAAGGCTCTCGGAGCCATCAGTGAAATGAAATGGGAAAAGGCACAAGCTCTAGATAAAATCGTGGTGGACCTGTTTCTTCTGGAGTCAGTGATCTGGACTCTGTGTATAAATGTTTTGTTGAATGCTATTGTTATGGGTGCAGCTATCCCAGAGACTTGACATGAGGCTGTGATCATTCCAATATATAAAAAAAGGTTGAAAGGACTATCCAGTTAATTATAGGCCAATTTGTCTCATCAACAATTTACAACAAATGTTTTGTACACAGATTTGCAGTAAATCACCTGACTGGATGGAAGTTTTACCCCACTTTTTCAAGCAGGTTTTAGATGTAAAGTGAGTACTGTTGGCCACATTTTTCGTTTTTTTGCTATTCTTTGGAAGAATGTGGTTTTGCAACAGGGTCACCTATATGTAGCTTTTATTGATTTACAGTATGTGTTTGACCTCATACCTAGATTAAAACTTTGGGTGGTCTTAAGAGAATTGGGTTTACCCAGCTCTATATTAGGCATCCTTATACAGAAAAGTGTGCTTCATCCTGCACCTGATGCCCTGAAGACCCTGTTTCGCATGTGAGAGACTCTTCCCCTGACTGCTTGGGGGTACCTGCCTGCAATTTGGTGACAGCTAGGCCGCTGAGGCGTGGAGGCAGTCTTCTGGCTTGCTGAAGGTCACAATTTCAGTCTTTTCAGTGTTTAGTTTGAGGCAGTCAAAATTCCAGCCCGGATGCCTCCTTTCCATCCACACCATAGAGGGGATCAGCGTCCAGTAAGGTGAATTCTTCCCATGGGAATGAGTCTGTGTGTCTGGCAATGACTTAGGCTACAGTTTGTGGACCCTCTCAGCAGGGGCATACCTCCTTTCAAAATAATTTGCTTTGCTTTACTTCATCTCATCATTTGTATGTATTATTTGAGTGCCATTTTAACGAAATCGACTATACAAAAGCAAGTATGATTTCATCTTTATGTTTTGACCTCACAAGGACAGTTCCCCTTGCTACACATAGATGGAGAAGTAGCCAGTATGTGCAGTGAAAGCACAGTGATACCTTTTGTATACAAACAATTCCTGATATAATTGTTGCAGCCCATCCACTTTCTCTTATGCTTCCCCCACCCACAAGCACAAACACACCCCATCACCAGCACTAGATGCCGCTTGAAGGTCTTCTTGTCCTCCATGTTCTTTTGGCTGTGTCACATTCTGTACACCTTAGACCTTGACATGTGTGCCTTTCCTCTATCAGTGCCACAGTTGGTACCCAGTCTAGTTCTGTTTGCTGACTGATAGTCACATGTTTCTTTCTCCTCTGCCTTGGTCCTGTTTGCCCTATTGTTTCCTTTCCCTCAATGCATGCCCTCTCTCCACTATCCCTTACAAGTGTCTTCTTTGACCGCACTTGCCTGCTTACTTGGCCAGCTCAAGAGCTACTCATGTCAGGGTTTGTTTAGCGATCCAAGAACAAGAGCAGAGTTGAGCACCAGACTTAGTCATTCCAAATGACACATAATCTGGAGATTAGGAAAGTGTATTGTCAACATCTTGCATGATTTCCATCATATTACTTGTTGCAAAGGCTTAATATAGTATATGACATGTTGTTATTGCTGTTTGTATAGCACTTCAGTATCCATTCCCAACTCCTAAATTTGGAATTCCTGCAGTTTTTGCTTTGTGGGCACACAACAAAATGGTCAGATTTAAAGTTTCCAACAATTTGTCCAAGGTCCCACATTTCCATGACAGATAGATTTTGGGGGGGTCTCTGTATGTCTCCAGAAGATGGGTCTGAAAATTGTTGGTCTTTCTGAAGGCAAACAAGGGTTTGCGAGTAGCAAACATCTCTCCATTGAGCAGATGGCAATTATTAAATTATATTTTATGAAGAGAAATATTTAAAATCCCAAAGGTGGTGGTACATACTAGGTTGTTTTTTTCTGCATTTTTTTTCTTTGACTATCCATGGGGGATCTTTAAAAAGGTATTCAGTCAAAATATCAAGTTGGAAATGACGACTTACACAAATATCGAGTTTTTAATATCGTGAAACAGAAATATCGACAGCAAGAATATTTTGGTCAAGAACATCGACTTTAATGTAAGAAATATCGATTTTTTAAATATAGAAGTTTGTTTGCAAAAATATAATTGCTTAGAATATCGAATTTTTAATTAGTGTTATGTATTTTAGTATATATTTTAAATGTATGTGATGTCTTTTTTGTATAAGTATTGTTTATGTGTTTTAATATATGTGTTAGATTTTTTGTAATTTTTAATTTTATTCTAATTACAGTTTGAATTTTTTTAGTTCCGTAGCGTGTTGTGGGTTTTTAGGGGAAGAGGATGGGAAGTAATATAATGATAGTAAATTATTGAATATTTTTTATTTATTAATATTTATTTCTTTAAGATTTTATAATGTTAATTGTGTTTTTAATGTTTTTGGCTACATTTTAGGTGTGGGTTATGAGGTTTATAGGGGTAAATTGTGGAAAGTAATTTATTTGTAGTTAATTAATAATTAGTTTTTTATTCTTATTATTAATTAATTGGCAATGAATTATAGTAATTGTGTAATTAATTTTAGGTGCAGGTTGTGGGGTTTATATGAGCAAAGGGTGGGAAGTAATATCTTTTTATTAATTAATAAACAGTTGTTAATTAATATTGATTAATTATTTGATGATTACATTAGGAAATTGTGAAATTAATTTTCATGTTGGCGTTTTTAGGGGCACAGGATGGGGAGTAATTTATTTTTTATTAATTAATAATTGGTTGATAATTAATATTAATTAGTTAACTGATAATTAATTACGATAATTGTTTAATTATTTCTTGCGTGTTTGGGTTTTGGGTTTATAGGGGGAAGGGTGGGGAGTAAATTAATTTTGCTCACTTTATAATTAGTTGTTAAATACTATTATTTATTTAATTGAATGTTCTTTTTAATTGTGTGATTAATTTTTTACAGTTTAAATTTCGGTGTGGGTTGTGGCAATTATAGGTGTAAAGGGAAGGAAGTTAATTAAATTGTATGTGTTTTGATTTGTTTTGTAATTAACAATATTTGTTTAAACGATAATTAATTGTGTTAAATATGCAAATACATTTTTGAAGTGGGTTGTGAGTTGTGTGGTGGTGTAGGCTAGGAAGTAAAAAGACTAAGGTGCTGATTCGGATCCTGGAAAAATTTCCCCTGTCCGAATTGAATCTGGACTTTTTTCCGTCCGAATCGTACAAGTAGCGTACAAACTGCCAAGTACGATTGGCATGGGAAAAAGTCCATACGAATCACATCGGGAAAATTTCCCCACACGTCCTCGGGTCGGAAATTGTGTCCGACACACCCCCGGACGATTTACCGTAAGAATCGGAAACATGAAGTCCGACCGCGCAAGTACGATCACTCCCGTCTGTTCGATTTCACAACTGTATGGAAAAAACACCGCACGGACCGAACTCCCATAGCAACCATGGAGACACGTGCCCGCATACGCGCCGAACACCCCACCACAGACCCCGCATGTACGCGCAAAACGCCCCCCGGCCGCGGATGTACGCGCCGAACCCCCACCAGTGTATGCATGGAGCGTACCCCCACCCATGTATGCATGGAGCGTACCAACTCCCCACCCGTGTATGTACGGACCGTACCCCCACCCCACCCGTGTATGTACGGACCGTACCCCCACCCGTGTATGCATGGAGCGTACCAACTCCCCACCCGTGTATGTACGGACCGTACCCCCAGCCCCCCCTGTATGTACGGACCGTACCCCCACCCGTGTATGCATGGAGCGTACCAACTCCCCACCCGTGTATGTACGGACCGTACCCCCACCCCATCCGTGTATGTACGGACCGTACCCCCACCCGTGTATGCATGGAGCGTACCAACTCCCCACCCGTGTACGTACGGACCGTACCCCCACCCATGTATGAATGGAGTGTACCAACACCCCACCAGTGTATGTACAGACCGTACCCCCACCCCACCCGTGTATGTACGGGCCGTACCTCCACCCCACCCATGTATGTACGGACCGTACCCCCACCTGTGTATGCATGGAGCGTACCAACTCCCCACCCGTGTATGTACGGACCGTACCCCCACCCATGTATGAATGGAGCGTACCAACACCCCACCAGTGTATGTACGGACCGTACCCCGACCCGTGTATGTACGGACCGTACCCCCACCCCACCCGTGTATGTACGGACTGTACCCCCACCCGAGTATGCATGGAGCGTACCAACTCCCCACCCAGGTATGTACGGACCGTACCCCCACCCGTGTATGAATGGAGCGTACCAACACCCCACCAGTGTATGTACGGACTGTACCCCCACCCGTGTATGTACGGACAGTACCCCCACCCCACCCGTGTATGTACGGACCGTACCCACACCCGTGTATGCATGGAGCGTACCAACTCCCCACCCATGTATGTACGGACCCTACACCCAGCCCCCCCTGTATGTACGGTGCGAAACACCACCACCGATGGACGGTGCGGACCAACACCCTGCCCGTGTTCGTACGCACCCTACCCCAGGCCCACACACCAGCACCCTCACCCAACATCGCACATGTGCGAGTCGTACTAAGCCATAGCAAAGGACAGCACTGTACAACAACATGGCCCATGTACGCACCGTACAGACGCTAAAAACACTCCTACTGAACCAGGACAAACCAAAAAACACAAGGAGAGTCAATTCGAGGCACACAACACCACAAAACATATCCAACAAGGCCAAATACATCCTATACACTGACCTGCAACTGACAATGTAATGTAATGTAATGTAATGTAAAGGTGAATTTATACCGCGCGGCTACCACTCCAAGGAGCATCTTGGCGCTAAATCAACCAGCTGGAAAAGTTGAGGGGGGAAGACATAATTCACACAGGTACCAAGACTACACCATTGCTAGGCAAGCCGCATCAGTAAGAGAAAAGATCCATGTTTTCAGAGCCTTTCTGAATTGAGCCTCCTGCGACAAGGAACGAATGAAGGAGGGAAGACCATTCCAAGCCTTAGCGCCCAGGACGAAAAGAGATTTGCCACCCTTGGTGGCTAGCTTGAATTTAGGGATAGTGTGCAGATTCAATCCTGAGGATCTCAAGCAACGTGCCGGATGGTAACGTTTAAAGCCATTACACAAATACTTCGGGCCTTGCTGATGGAAGGCCCTAAAAGTAAGTAGAAGGATCTTAAAAAGAATCCTTTTACCAATAGGGAGCCAGTGGAGTGTGTTCAGTGCGGCTGATGCAGATGATTTACGAGGCCAGCGTAGTACTAGACGAGCCGCAGCGTGCTGGACTATTTGTAGTTTACCTAGAACAGTTTTAGTGGTTCCAGCGTATAAACTATTACAATAGTCCAGCCTGGAGGTAATCAGAGCAACTGCGACTGTCTTCCTAGCTGGCAATGGCAGGAGGTCAAAAAACTTCCTCAGTGATTTTATTATACCGAAGCATGAGCCTGCTACTGTCAGCGCTTGTTGTTTAAAGGATAGCTGGCAATCAAACCTAATGCCCAAATTCCGGGCAGAGGTGATGGTCATAGGGGGAACTTCAGCATCCTCGGGCCAGCAAGTTGTTGGGGAAAACAGATTTTGTTTACCAAAAGGGATAATTTCTGTTTTGCCAGCATTGCATTTGAGGTGGTTGTCCGCCATCCAATGAAAAGTAGCAGCTAGGCACTGTCTGAGATTGTCCTCACCTTCTAAATGGTCACCATCTAGTACTAAAATAAGCTGAGTATCATCAGCATATGAAACACTACTAATCTGGAAGCTTGTAATTAGTTTCATCAGGGGGACCATATACAAGTTGAAGAGCAGAGGACTCAAGCTTGATCCCTGAGGGACTCCAGAGCAAAGAGGTCTGGCCTCCGATTGAAAATTACCAAGCACTGTAACTTGTTGTCTGTTAGTAAGAAAATTTTTTAGCCAGGCCAGAACCGCCCCACCTACTCCTGCGGCAGCCAGACGGTTCAGAAGGATGTTATGAGAAACCGTATCAAAGGCTGCCGACCGGTCAAGTAGGATTAATACGGCTTTCTTACCCCGGTCCAAGGCCATCCGAAGGGTCTCTGCTGTATACAGCAGGGCAGATTCAGTGGAATGATTAGATCTGAACACTGACTGATTGGAATGCAGAATGTTATTATCTTCCAAGAAACTCGTGAGCTGGTAATTCACGAACTTCTCAGTCATTTTGGATAGAGCGGGGAGCAGGGATATTGGCCGTAAATTGGAGAGGGTGGTCGGGTCGGCCAGAGCTTTTTTTTGAAGAGGCTTAAGAGCAGCAAGTTTCCAGTCGTTTGGAATATCCGCTGTGGCAAGAGATGAGTTAATGATCCCATTAATAATGGGATTCATTACTGTGGCTAGAGTATGTAGGACTAATGCGGGACATGGATCAAAAGGTGAGCCCGATTTGCAGGCAAGAATGGCCTTTAAAGAGTCTTCTAGCGTTACGTGAGAGAATGTTTCCAGGGAAGCAGTGCTTTCCTTGCTCTCAATGTTCTCCATAATATCTGTGAATTCTACCGTGGATGAAGTTTGGGGGAAGGTCTTAACAATGTCCACGATCTTATTTTCAAAGTACATTGCAATATCATCACAGAGTTTCTGGGATGGCGGGATTTCCTGCCGAAGAACTAACGGATTGGTAAAATCTTTAACTATTTTAAAAATTTCTTTCTCCTTGTTGCCTTGAGCTGCCATAGAAATGGCCTGGAGAAAATGGGCTTTCTTAGCTGATTTTATATGAGCATGATAGGTTCTTCTTGCTTGTTTATAAATGTCCCGCGCAGAGGCTTCATATAGCCTGCGCCATCTCCGTTCCAGTTTTTTTAGCTCTGTCAGTTCTAACCGAAGGGCAGATGAGAACCAAGGGGCTTTCCTCTTTGTTGTTCTGGTACTAGAACTCGAGATCCGAGACCTAATGGGGTCTAATTGGTGGCCTATCTTATTTAACCAATCACAAAAACCTTGATTGTCTCCAGTAGTGTTCCCTGTTGTCCTAGGAGCAGTAGCTATAAGCGATTCAATCAACTCGGGTCTCATAGATAAATTCTTCCAATTAGGTTTGCACATAGACTTAGAAGTGGGAATCTTCTGACGATTCGGTCTCATAGTTTTGTGATTTAATAAAATATAAAAAGGTATGAAAAAATGGTCAGACCAGATCTGTGGGCAGGGTGAATTTACAACAAGACTGGTGGAGTTGGAGCAAATACAATCCAAAACGTGACCTCCTGAATGGGTACTTTCATGGGTCAATAAAGTGAGTCCCAGAACATTGATAGTCTCCATGAAGCTATCAACTCCTGGCGCAGAAGGAGTGTCAAGGTGCAAATTTAGGTCTCCTAACACAGTAAAATTAGAAAATCTAAGCACTAAATCGCTTAATATGTTTCCCAAACTGTCAAGGAATTCCTTCGCTGGGCCTGGGGGGCGATAGATCAATATCCCAGAGAAGGTAGACGAGTCGTGAATGGTCAGGGAGAAGACTAAAGCTTCAGCCCCTCTGATGTCAACCAACTCATAGGAAGAACATTTTAAGGTACTGCGGTGAATAATAGCAATGCCTCCACCTCGTTGTATGGGTCTATCTAACCGCTGAATGGAGTAGTCCTGAGGTAAGGCTATGGCTAGGTCAGGATTACACCACGGTTTCAGCCAAGTTTCGGTAACCAACACCCAATCTAGCATATTTTCAGAAATCAAATCATGAATATTCTGGGCGTTCTTACAGATGGAACGGGCATTGATGAGGCCACCTCGAAGTGCTGTTGAGTGCGCAGGAATCTTAGAATGCGTCCAATGGGGTGCGAGAGGTGGCGAAGCATCCCTGGGCAACATGTTCGGCATACACAAACCAGCAAATGCAGAGATTAAACACTCACGATAGTGGTCCGCCTCCACGCCTCCGTGACGCTGACGGGCGCAGACGGGCGCAGACGGGCAGGACTCTGGCCTGACTCAGGCACGAGTCAGGCGCGACCGCTGCGTGTTACCGCTGCGCGAGCTGAGGGAGGGTTAAATAATGCCTCCCCACACGCCCAGCTGATCACTAGAGCTGATCACTAGAGCGCTCAGTGCAATGGCACCACCCGCTTAATCCATTCCCCCAAGATGGCGGCCAAGATGCAAAGATACAGTGAAGCAATCCGCTAAAATAGCGGTGAAGTCTCAAATTATAGTGCGGGAGTGTGGGCGACTGATAATGCAGTTAAAAGCAAGGTATAAACAAGCAATTAACAGAAATACAAAACAAGGAATATTGTTTTAAAAAACGCTTAGTAAATTGCGTTACAGCAAGCGAAGCGCTAGCGAGTACAAAGCGCCGTGAAAGAATGTCTGGCTGTCCCTTAGTACGCGAGACCAAGCGGTCAGCTTAAATAATGCCTCCCCACACGCCCAGCTGATCACTAGAGCTGATCACTAGAGCGCTCAGTGCAATGGCACCACCCGCTTAATCCATTCCCCCAAGATGGCGGCCAAGATGCAAAGATACAGTGAAGCAATCCGCTAAATTAGCGGTGAAGTCTCAAATTATAGTGCGGGAGTGTGGGCGACTGATAATGCAGTTAAAAGCAAGGTATAAACAAGCAATTAACAGAAATACAAAACAAGGAATATTGTTTTAAAAAACGCTTAGTAAATTGCGTTACAGCAAGCGAAGCGCTAGCGAGTACAAAGCGCCGTGAAAGAATGTCTGGCTGTCCCTTAGTACGCGAGACCAAGCGGTCAGCTTAAATAATGCCTCCCCACACGCCCAGCTGATCACTAGAGCTGATCACTAGAGCGCTCAGTGCAATGGCACCACCCGCTTAATCCATTCCCCCAAGATGGCGGCCAAGATGCAAAGATACAGTGAAGCAATCCGCTAAAATAGCGGTGAAGTCTCAAATTATAGTGCGGGAGTGTGGGCGACTGATAATGCAGTTAAAAGCAAGGTATAAACAAGCAATTAACAGAAATACAAAACAAGGAATATTGTTTTAAAAAACGCTTAGTAAATTGCGTTACAGCAAGCGAAGCGCTAGCGAGTACAAAGCGCCGTGAAAGAATGTCTGGCTGTCCCTTAGTACGCGAGACCAAGCGGTCAGCTTAAATAATGCCTCCCCACACGCCCAGCTGATCACTAGAGCTGATCACTAGAGCGCTCAGTGCAATGGCACCACCCGCTTAATCCATTCCCCCAAGATGGCGGCCAAGATGCAAAGATACAGTGAAGCAATCCGCTAAAATAGCGGTGAAGTCTCAAATTATAGTGCGGGAGTGTGGGCGACTGATAATGCAGTTAAAAGCAAGGTATAAACAAGCAATTAACAGAAATACAAAACAAGGAATATTGTTTTAAAAAACGCTTAGTAAATTGCGTTACAGCAAGCGAAGCGCTAGCGAGTACAAAGCGCCGTGAAAGAATGTCTGGCTGTCCCTTAGTACGCGAGACCAAGCGGTCAGCTTAAATAATGCCTCCCCACACGCCCAGCTGATCACTAGAGCTGATCACTAGAGCGCTCAGTGCAATGGCACCACCCGCTTAATCCATTCCCCCAAGATGGCGGCCAAGATGCAAAGATACAGTGAAGCAATCCGCTAAAATAGCGGTGAAGTCTCAAATTATAGTGCGGGAGTGTGGGCGACTGATAATGCAGTTAAAAGCAAGGTATAAACAAGCAATTAACAGAAATACAAAACAAGGAATATTGTTTTAAAAAACGCTTAGTAAATTGCGTTACAGCAAGCGAAGCGCTAGCGAGTACAAAGCGCCGTGAAAGAATGTCTGACAAACAGATAAACAGAGGCCCAAACCACTACCACTCCTTATAACACACCCACCCAAAGTTCAAACACAGCCACACCCACAAATGGACCAATAAAAAGGCCCAACACACACAAACCATGATCCCTTGCAACAGATCCACTGCTGCCAGACCCCAGAGACAACGCACTGCACCATACTTCAACCATCAATACACCTTACACTTGCACTCCTTCACACAACCACCATCACAAACTCACCCTCATCACATTCACACCCACACACCCACACATCCACAACCATACACACCCACACCCCCACAACCATCCACACCCACACCCCACACCATGCCCACCAACAAGAATCCAAAGTTCACAAAGGATGAGCTGGAGGCCCTTGTCGACGAAATCATCAGATTCGAGCCACAGCTCTTTGGAACATTGGTCAGCCGGACCAGCATATCCGAAAAATCTGCCATGTGGGAGAGGATAGTCAATTCCGTGAATGCTGTTGGGGCCACCAGAAGGACCAGGCATGAGTGCCAAGCCAGGTGGTACGATCTGCGGAGGACGGTCCGCCACAAAATGACGGACGACCACAACCAGGCCAACATCACTGGAGGAGGTCCGGCCCGCAGACCGGTACACTACCATCCCTGGGAGGAGAAGGTGATGGCCATGCTGCCGCCGTTGGGAGTAGACGGACTAGAAGGAGTCCGAGAGCCTGGTGAGTACACAAACAACTCACCTCACATGTGGGGAACGCCATATACAACCCAAATACCAATCATGCACGCAACCCCCCAAAGCCAGCACCGGACACAACCACACTCCAAACACACACACATGCCACTAGCGCCTCCATGCCCCATGCCCCAAGCAAGGCCATGCCAAGTCACAGGCCACACAAAACACCAACACAAGACAGGATGTCCCCGATGCCGGGAGGGTGGGCCTCAAAACTAACATTGAGCAACTCAGAAGCACACAACAATGCCCTCAGCCCATATGGCTTAGGGCACAGCCATACAAACAGTGTGTCCCCACACATTACTGTTTTGCCTGCTAATGGTGGCCGCGTTGCAGGACAACATGGGTATGAAGGCACAATTTGCACATAACAGCAGCTAATGAAGACGCAGCACACTGAAAGAGTGTCAGCATACACCGCCACAGCAGCAGCGCAGACTCAGACACCCCGCCCAATGGGTGCCGGCAGAGAAGAAACAAACCCACATGAACAAGCCAATGGCCTTTGCAAGACCTGCAAACTCAAACTATGTGTGCCCAGGAAGCTGGGCTGAGGTGACAGAGGGTGACACACAGAGGGAGGGAGAGGGGCAGAGAGAGGGACAGAGGTGGACACAGGGAGACAGACAGAGGGAGGGAGGAGGCTGACAGAGGGAGGGAGAAGGGGCGACGGACAGAGGGAGGAGGCGGATAGAGGGAGGGAGAAAGGGAGATAGAGGGAGACGGACAGAGGGAGGAGGCTGACAGAGGGAGGGAGAAAGGGACATAGAGGGAGACGCACAGAGGGAGGAGGCTGACAGAGGGAGGGAGAAGGGGAGACGGACAGAGGAAGGAGGCTGATAGAGGGAGGGAGAAAGGGATATAGAGGGAGACGGACAGAGGGAGGAGGCTGACAGAGGGAGGGAGAAAGGGAGATAGAGGGAGACGCACAGAGGGAGGAGGCTGACAGAGGGAGGGAGAAAGGGAGATAGAGGGAGACGCACAGAGGGAGGAGGCTGACAGAGGGAGGGAGAAGGGGAGACGGACAGAGGAAGGAGGCTGATAGAGGGAGGGAGAAAGGGAGATAGAGGGAGACGGACAGAGGGAGGAGGCTGACAGAGGGAGGGAGAAAGGGAGATAGAGGGAGACGCACAGAGGGAGGAGGCTGACAGAGGGAGGGAGAAAGGGAGACAGAGGGAGACGCACAGAGGGAGGAGGCTGACAGAGGGAGGGAGAAAGGGAGATAGAGGGAGACGGACAGAGGGAGGAGGCTGACAGAGGGAGGGAGAAAGGGAGACGGACAGAGGGAGGAGGCTGACAGAGGGAGGGAGAAAGGGAGACGGACAGAGGGAGGAGGCTGACAGAGGGAGGGGGAAAGGGAGACAGAGGGAGACCAAATCACCCTTGGGTGGTGTGGCCATGTCCGCTCGTCAGCAGGTGGACTGTGTGCATGTAGACAAGGTTTTGCAGTGCGTGAACCCCCCTTCAACCTTTGATGAACACTAGGCCATGTGTCAATCTGTGCACGAGTACATCCGCGCTGCAGCCCCAAACAGAACCTTACACCCAGTATACCCACCCACTGTGTTTGTCAGAACCCTGTCACAAATTGTTAAGTTACCTACCTGCATTCTCATATAGCATGTAAAAAACAACATTTGGCCACGTACAGTGCAACACGTAAGGCGGCTCTGCATGGCTTGCTACACCCGCTCACTACACTGCTGACTGCGTTCCCAAAAGATGCATCAACTAAGATTGTGTCACACATACGTAAAGTGTCGAAAGCTGTGGCCAAGGGACATACCCATGCACAAGTACACTGTGAGAGGAATGCTAGCCAAATCCAACCACCCAGAGGAACTGTGCCAAATCAAAAATGAATGAAACATGGATGTCGCATGTAACACAATTAACACTGTCTCTCTCACACACAGGTCAACGTTGTCGATCTCCCCCCAACACTGGGGGGGAAGACTCACAGGACCAGGCTCTGCGTGAAGAGGACCCCACCGGCAGCGACGACTCTCACCACTCCCTGGATGACCCAGACCAACCTGGCCCCTCTGGTGTCCAACCACCTGCAGCACCTGCGTCAGGTACAACTGTGCCAACCACCACCCCCACTCCTGCCACATCCCAGGAGACACCCAGGAGCCCTGCCCGCACACAACAACACAATCCAGTCTATCCAGGAGGGACAAGGTTCTCCGGGCACCCAGGAGGAGGCAGGCGACACCTCAAATGCCATCCCTCTGGGGTCTCGGAGACTCGATGTGTCCACAACGGCAGGCCAGGCGCAAGTGGGCAGGGGTGGTGGGAGTGGAGGATGGCGGAGGCGCGAACCTGCCCAGTTGGCTCAGGACCCGGCTATGTCACACGTCAGAAACATCCTGGACGCATACCAGCGTGACTCCAGAGGCATCGACCAGGTAGTGGGGACCCTCAATGAGATGAAGACCCTGCAGATCGAGCATCATGCCAGGATGGAGGCAAGACTGGCAGAGCTCCTGGCGGTGCACAGGGACGTGAGACAATCACTCCGTCAGATCGCCCAAAGCCTGGCAAACCCTCCCTGTGCCACCAGGCGTAGAGCAGCACCAGAAACAGGGAGGGAGGATGAGGAGGATTCATCTGACGGAGCGTCCCTAGCACCGTCAAGGGCTGCTTCTGAGGGTCCCCGCAGGAAGGTGGGTCGTCCACGAAAAAGACCGTGAGAGTCAGCGGAACATCACCATCTCCCAGGTCACCTGGCCTGGCACCTGGCCCTCTGGCCCAACAGCAGCAAAGGACATTCTCTGCCACATGGCCTTGCTGGACACTGTCTGACCAATGTTGACAAAGACTGTGGCACAGACTCTGATGACTTTCAATGGCAAGGACACCAACTTCCCCTGTGAACTTTGGATTCTACACTCCCGCCAAGCACCTCTTGTCACCCCCCCAAACACGTACCCCAGCACTAATAAAATTAATCACAATCACAAGATGATGCCGTCATTTTGCATTATTCCACTACATGTGTGTGTTGTAAAGTCAAACCATGCCTGATTTCTGAAGTAACTCCAAACATCCATACCCTGGGGTCTGAGTCTGGCACAGGACACACATGGGTCACAATGTACCATCCAAGACAGACATGGAGCACCATACTCACCCGTGATGGGCCCAACCAGCTGAGGGGGTGCCCGCACAACTGTGCCTACAGACCTATTTAGAAGAGCAACAGTCATGCGCAGAGGTCAGGGATCATGTGGAGTGTCCTGGGGTGGGAGTCCCAGGTATGTGTAGACACGTGGCAGAACCATGTCCTGCATGCTTGAGTCAGGTGGATGTGGAGAATGGTGGGCCAGCCAAGGTTGGATGCATGGAGATGGCACAATTGGGTGTTGGATCACAGTGCCACAAGGTTGTGTTGTGCTTGTGGGCTGCATCCTGAGTGTGTGTGTGGATTGAGAAGGTCATCCTGCAGCTGGCAGTGATCCACTCCCCCCATCTCTGTTTGACATTGATGTGGCCTGGTCGCCGGATGTAGTAGCAGAGCTGTGCAGATGCACCCTGGATGTGGACAAGTATCATGGGATTTCTATCGCACATGTCCGTAGAGTGCAGGGTAGGATTAGACACGGATGTCGTAGTTGACCTGGGGGATGGTCTCTCTCTTGCCTTGAGGTGGATGGAACTGTGGATCTTGTGCATAATGCAGAGTGTGCTGCCGCATGAGGCACAGATGCTGCTGATCAGCTTAGCACATGTCAGCAAGCAATCCATGATGAACACCAGCTCGTTTGCATGGACACTGGGTGCCCTTGCTGCAGGGCCTGCAGCAGCATGCGCCATGTCAAGGAAACAATGCCACAAGTAGCACACAAAGACAAGGATCTCAGGAAGGAACTATGCAAAAGGTGTATGTCAAGGAAGGAATGTCTGGTTCAACATGGCACACACACACACAATGGATTCACATGCAGCACAGTGGCCGTCCTGGAGACTGACATGCCACAATACCTACACAGCCATGGACATCATGCACAATACAGAATCTAATCCCTGACAAACAGCTTGCATCTTGCTACTCTACACATAGACTCATATGCACCATCTCTGAGAACAATGCCAGACATGCCGCATGCACAGTGGCAACAGACCACCATTGACAGAGATGAGGCACCTTGGAGGCAGAGGGACACCTTTATTACTCATGTGTGTCGGAATGCTAATGCAACTCTGTCAACACATACACAGGTCATGTGGATGAACACGTGGGACCAACACTGGCACCCCCCTTACCACCACAGATGCTGTAAATCCATGGCACTGGCACACAAGTGACGGGTTACAGCTAAACACCCCCTGCTGCTCACGGAGAGGCTGCTATACACCATTGAGCCCCTAATGGGGAATTCACACACCATGTCAAACCGGAGCAACCTGTATGTTTCCGAGGGCAGTGTTACACACATTGATGGCTCCACCACAATCCACAATCCCATTACAGATGACTGTCACCAAGTCTGACCATCAATTCAGGTGAATTCTGCTCCATGTCATGTGCCCCATGGTGATTCTACTTGTATGTAAAGTATCCAAACATGAACAGGAGCAGTGCACACACATTCAAAACAAATACCACTCCCAAAAAGCCGTGCTGCATCCCTTACCCAAAGGAGATTTTCGAACTTGTCCGTGCATGTAACGCTGATTCAGCACATGTTGCTGTGTTCATGAGGAATAGCAGGAGCACAACAATGCCACCAGCAGACAGCATGCGCAAGTACCTGTGGATGGGAGACACACCAGAAGTCAGCCAAAAGAAGCACATCCGCATGCATGTGCATGTACTCGACACGTATTAGGTTGTCAACATGCTAGGTGACAATGATGACTCTGGAAAAACATTCTTCTATTGCACCATCACTCGAGTGACACATCCAAACACACCTCTGACTCACTTGGAAGACATGCAGATGGACACACACATTGCAACACTTGCCACACACAGCCCAATGCGTGCACACTCAGACACTGGAACTCACCACTAAGCAAAGAAGTCGCGTATGAGCCAACTCCGCATGTCCTCTACCGCCTCCTCCTCCTCCACATCACTTGCCTCGTGACCAAGCCCTTCATCCTCCACGAGTGGATGGTCCTGCTCATCTGGATCCAGGATGAGTGGCACAGCTTTCTCCACTGCCATGTTGTGCAGCATGCAGCACACGAGGAATATCTTGCAGACCTTCACCGGTGCATATGGGAGTGCACCACCGGTCTTGTGGAGGCAACGGAATCGGCTCTTCATGAGGCCAAACGTCCTCTCTATCACTCGCCTGGTCCGCCCATGGGCGTTGTTGTAGCGGTGATCGGCAGCCGTGCTGGGGTTGCGGAGAGGCGTGATCAGCCATGGCATGTTGGGATAGCCAGCGTCCCCTAAATGGAAACATCATGGACAACAGTGGGTCAGGAGAAGCAGTAAGACAGGAAGATGACGTTAACTACAGGACTGCCAGAGTATACCCACCAACAATACATGCTCGTTCGTTGCGCAGCTGCAGCATCATTTCAGGCACCCTGCTACGCCTCATGATGTACGCATCGTGTGCTGATCCTGGAAAACAAGCACAGACATGTGAAATCACCATGTTGGCAAGACACACCGCAAGGGCATTAATGGAGTGCTAATGCTTGCGGTTACGGAAGGCTACCTCCTGTGCCTGTGGTGGTACCAAAGCCACATGTGTTCCATCTATGGACCCAATGACATGGGGCATCCCTCCCAGGGCATAGAACTCACGCTTGACAGCTGTCAACTGCTCAGGAGTTGGGAATTTAATGAACTCATCCAGGTGCTCCAACATGGCCTCTAAAAAATCATGCAGAACACGGCTGAACATGGTTTGGGACATCCCACCGACATGGGCAATGGTATGTTGAAAGGTACCCGTGGCCAAGAAATGTAGGGCTGCCATCACCTTCATCTTGGGTGTCAGTGCAGTAGGATACCTGTGTAGCGGTTGGAGGTGTGGTGCCAGCCGTGTCGTCAGGTCCTCAATCAAGCATTGCGGCATATACAATCATTTTCCCGCATGTCAGCCAAGTCCGGAATTGGTCGAAGGAGAGGCGGTGCCCTGCAGTGAATTAGAAGGGACAACGAAGAGTGAGTACAGTACACCACCAATGTCAATGTATAGAGCACATGCTCAACGGGCAATACACATATGCTACATACAGAGTCAGGTCTGTGCAATATGCCCTGGACACGTATGCCAGGCATGTGACACTCCTACCAAGAGCCAGCTACAAACGTTGATTCCCAACCTCAATATGCCATGCCATGAAACTAGCTGTGGGCCAGTGTAAGTGAGCAGGCAGACGCATTACAGGAGTTACAGACATCCAAATATGTGCAGAAGAAGGATGTTTATGGTACAGACAGGTTGCGGAACACTAGAGGCACAGGTCACATGTCATAGAATAAGGACAGACCACACACCTTGCCATGAAGGATTACATGTCAAGACTGATCACACATACATTGAGAGTATGCAGATATGTCCTTGTTTTGGAACTCCGTGTCGATGCATACATACACACCTAACGTCGGATTACACATGTGTGCTGGTGTGCATAACAGTGTGCCATGCCCATCTACACACAGACACATGTTGGTTGCAGCAACTGCAGATGCATTTGACCAAACACCTACAGCAAACCTATGGGAACACATCACACACACATGACATAGCTACAGCGTGCAACGCGGGCATTCACTTGTCAGGGGTAACATTCCGTGTACCTGGCATCAGGGGACATTTGCGGGTGTCGGTGACTGTGCCATGCCAGTGACGCATGGCCCACCAAGTCAGTACTACATGCACACATGTCAAAGGAGTAAAGGGGATGTGTGGCACATAGGGCACCATCACACGCGACATGTGTACACAGCTCGACATACTGTAATTAGCTTCACACCTCAGGAGTATGGTGCTACATCACAGCCTGACCCACCTGTGCCCGACACATGTAGTACCGCACAGACAATGCCTTGATGTCCAGCCTTGGCCATGTATGACAGCTCAATTCATTCCTGTGTGCCGCCTGTCACCACTGTCAGGTGTGAATCCCACCGTACATACGCTCCGAGGGCGTGTGTGGGGTCCCTATCACTATGGTGGTGCTGGCGTATGCGTACACCATAGTGATACGGACCGTACACGCATGTGTACGGTCCCTATCACTATGGTGGTGCTGGCGTATGCGTACGCCATAGTGATAGGGACCGTACACACGCGTGTACGGTCCCTATCACTATGACGTACGCATACGCCAGCACCACCATAGTGATAGGGACCGTACACACGCGCATGTACGGTCCGGACTACTATGGCGTACACGTACGCGAGCACCCCCATAGTGATAGGGACCGTACACACTCGTGTGTACTGTCCGGACTACTATGGCGTACACATACGCGAGCACCCCCATAGTGATAGGGACCGTACACACGCGTGTGTACGGTCCCTATCACTATGGGGGTGCTTGCGTACATGTACGCCGTAGTGATACGGACCGTACACGCGTGTGTACGGTCCCTATCACTATGGGGGTGCTCGCGTACGTGTACGCCATAGTGATACGGACCGTACACGTGTGTGTAGGGTCCCTATCACTATGGGGGAGCTCGCGTACGTGTACGCCATAGTGATACGGACCGTACACACGCGTGTGTACGGTCCGGACTACTATGGCGTACACGTACGCAAGCACCACCATAGTGATAGGGACCCTACACACGCGTGTACGGTCCAAATCACTATGGCATACGCATTCGCCAGCACTCCCATAGTGATGGGGACCGTACACACGCATGTACGGTCCGTTGCAATGCATTTGGGATGCCCTAGGGCTGTGGAGCGCACCGTACCTGTGTTGTGACATAGGATTGACATAGGGGACACATGAGGGACAAGTATAGGGGCCTAAATGCATGCTGGTTGTCATGGAGACCGAGTTTCAGGTTTGAATTTTACATCATGTGACCAGCAGAAGTCGGTTGGAGACAATATACTTTGTTGCAATGTGTTTGTTGACATTACATCATGCTCAATTTTAAAACCATGCAAAGCCTGTCACTGGGGTAGTTTTAAAATGATTGGAGGACACGTAGGATGCAAATGTGACTGAGCCAATCACTCTGTACTCCTGTAAATGAAACAGGGCAGCAAGGAAGATCTAAGGCAGCCAGGTCCCTTGAGAGAGCACTTGCCTGCACATCCTTTCATTCCACAACACTGCTGCTGCTTGTCATTCCTCTGGCACCATGTCCAGGTCTGTGGAGAGGGCCCAGCCATTCACCATGGAGGAGAATATGGCGTTGCTGGATGTGATCCTCCCACAGTACACCATGCTGTATGGTCGACCAGGGGAGCAGGTGAGTGCAGACTCCACTAGCTTAAACTGTGCCCCTTTTTGTGACTGTGACTTCTGGCATTGTGTCCAGGTGTGACAGTCATGCAGGGTTCTTCATAGTGGTTCCCAGGGGGGGGAAGGGCTCATGTCTCCCATGCAGAGCATGCTGTAGTTCCTGTGTGCACAACGCACTAGCATGGTGCTTACTGTGACGATCACTGCATGGTGCATGCCGCTTTCGGACTGCCTAATCCTCCTGGCAATGTTGTTTCTACAGTCCTGATGTGAGTCTGTGCTCCCCCCAGGGTGACAGGTGCCAGTACCCACAGATGTGTGTCTGTTCAGTGTACCTGTGGTGAGAGTGTCCGAATGATGTGGTCGTCCCCTGGACATTGGTGTGTGTGTGTGAGTCCCCTGTCATGTGGGTGTGTGCATATGTGGAGTGTTGCACCCCAGCTGCATGTGGGATGGATACACCCTGCCCATCTGATGTGTGCAGGGAGCTGTGCTGGATGTCTGCCGTGCTGAGACAGCCCCACATCTGTGACACCCCCAGTCTAGTGGCACATGTGCAGAGTGAGGTTTGTAGCGGCAGTTGTCAATGCCAGGTGATTGTTCAGTGCCTGTGTGTGTCTGTGTACTCTGCTGAGGTAGCGTAAGTGGGCTGGGGCATGTGACTGCTTAGGGGTACTGTTCAGATTCCTGTTGTAGCTTGGGATGCACAGTGTGAGCCTGCATCATTGATTGTGTTGCACCCCTCATGCCACCTGTGTACTTTCAATGGCACCTACTGCATTTGCCCATTCCCAGGAGGATGATGTCACTATGACAAAGGTGCAATGAGTTGGCTGCATACTATGGCCAGTTCAAACATGCATGATTTGTAATATGTGTGTCTCTGTATCATTGATAAGGTGGATTGATGTATTGTATCTTTTGCATCCTCACAGGTAGGCGTCTGTGCCAAGGGGGAGATCTGGAAGCAAGCCGTCAGTGCCGTGAGGGGGACGGATGGTCGGAAGCGGCGCCTCGCCCAGGTGAGGAAACGCTGGCAGGACATCCGGTGCTGGACACGGAGGATCGCACGGGTCCTGCTGGGGGACTCACCTGAGAGCCACAAAAACCGTGGGCGCCGGCGTCTGACCCACATCCATAAGCGTGTGCTGGCGGTGGTCTTCCCCGACTTGGACAGGCGTTTACTGGAGAAGCAGCAGCAGGAAGGGGGTAGGTACATGTGTGTTTGTTGTGTGTGACCAGCTTTTTGAAGTGCGCAGTTGCATGGATACACTGCCAGGGTTTAAATGTGCAGTGCATATCCTGTTCCCCAAAGTGAAGCGGTGCTGTTCTTCCTGCCTTCCCCTCCTTGCCATGTGTTCCCTGGTCTGTGTGTAGTCACTCTTGCACAAGGTCATCTAGGCTGGCAGTTACTCCAAGTGCCCAATGCTTGCAACATCATGTATGGGGGTGGTGTGTAACAGGTTTTTGCACGTTGCCTGTGCCCTGGCCAGTTCTGTCATTGTGGGGTCCATGTTAGTTGGCACTGATGCTGAGTCCCAACATGGGAGTGTGTGTTTCATGTGTACTGCCTTACTGCCTGCATGTCGAATGTTGTGCCCTTTGACATGATGTGCTTGAGTGTGAGATATGCATAGTGCAGGGATGGTGGCTTGTGTTCCAGTCATATCCATCCAGGGCCATGGAGTAGTGTGGCCACTACAGTCCCCTGGGGCACCTTTTCCTAGGTATCATGTGTGTCATCTGACAATGTGGACATTCTCTGTGTCTTCAGCATAGTTTGGGCCATGTGGCATAGTACCCTGGCCTCATTTGTATTCATGTATACTGTGCTACTTGTGTCCACTGTACAGGGTGACCTAATTTAGCTGGTGCATACTCACAGGGGCCAGTGCCTGTGTGTCTTGGTACAACTATCTGATGATGGTTGTTTGTCAGTGATATATGTGGACAGGCGCACAAGGGGTAGTTTGTGTGCGATCAGGATTAATTGCAGGCCATGTGTTTTCATCCCAGACTAAGAGGTGTAAGTACTTCCTCTGTCTCAATCCCATTGTCTCAGGTAGGGGGGGGGGGGTTGGTGCGGGCAAGGCCTACATGTCCGAACCTGAAGTCTCCTTGCTCGGTCTGGCCAGTGTGTGATGTTTGTGTGGCCAAACACTCAAGGTGGAGTGCCCCAGTCATGTTGGCCATGGTTTTCAGTATTACCTTTGCAGCATGTCCCAAGAGTTGATAGACATCGTTCCTGCTCATCCCTTTCTTGCCTACACTGTGTGTCGCTGATGCTGTGCTAGATTGTCCCCAGAGCCTGGCTCCTCTGTACAATTTGATATCAAGTTATTTGCTATTGTGTCATGCTCTCCATATTTTAACAGTGTCTGATTTCTCCTGTCTCTTCACCTTGCCCACAGCATCATCGGGGGACTACGAGGGAGACACTGGCACGGACCGTGAGGAGGGAGCGAGCACCAGTGCCAGCAGTGCTGAGTTGGCTGGCATATCGAGTGGCACGGAGGCCGACGGGAGTGTAGCGGAGGACCTGTCCAGTCAAACCACCACCGACTATGACGCAGACGGGTCCGAGGCTGAGCACTCCATGGGGGCGGAGGCTGATCCCACAGCTGACACCAGCACTCCATCACTACCCGCCCCCTCCATTCCGATCACCGGCCTCCCACTTGCTCGTGTCCCTTCCCGCCGTGCTAGGTCACCACGTGTCTCCTTCTTGCCAGGCACCGCACCCCC